>NC_136068.1:807203009-809703009 GCF_964261635.1 Lissotriton helveticus | reverse complement strand
ATAACAAGGGGCATTGTTGTTCGAAATTGCACATAATGTTCAGTCAAAATCCCAGGAACTTGCAGAGAGCGAACACAGCCATGATTTCCCATGTAAAAGCAGTCATTGAAATATTGCAAAAATAAAGACGTCTGGTAAATTGTGCAAAAGCAGCAGGCAAGCTGCGAAGTGTCCATGCTAACTTAGTGAAAAACGACAATGTCCCTATAAGCCATGTGACACCCTACCCTTGGCCAGGGTATTAGCCATATGTGGAATCACAAATCAGAGATAAGCAGAGGTAAAACGTCTTAGTCGCAGTCCAATTGTGATTGGCAAAAAGGCCCAAATTGGGCACTCAAAAACCCATCCATTTACAAGTTGTCATCAGTGACCAAAACGTTGTGAAAAAAAATGGAATGCCATGAACTCCAGAATGTTCTCTGTTTCTTCCATTGCAAAAATATTTGCCATCCAGTTGATGAGATCAAATGAACACACATGCTCCTCATATCCACAGGCTCTTAGAGCATTTCAGGGCAGCCTGCGTCAACTTCGATGAAACTCTGAGTAATGTGGCGCTGCGCCTGGGCGCAGGTACTGAAGTCTGCTGTTGATCCAAGTAAAGGATAGCAGAACAGGTGCCTACCCATAGCACATTCCTGGTCATGGGCCTTTAAGGGACCCATTAGCAGATCGTAATCCAGGGTGGCCCGTGTGGCATTGGAGAGGCAGACATCTAGGGGCCATTGAAAGAGGCACCTCAGGCAGTGGAACACAGGTTGCACGCAGGTGGAGTAGGCATAGCGGAAGGTCAGCCATTAGTCCATGGCAAAGGACGTCACCGGCATAGAACCAAAACGCTGCAACACCAGATCATGGTACAGCTGCAACTGGAGCATGCTTGGCAGTTCCACAAATCGACGAGGCATTGCTAATCAACTGGGGAGAGGATGTAGCCGTACGGCTAGAGCGGTCGACCTCGAAGCTGGGGAAACGGGTTCGAGTCTCAGAAACAACGCTCAACATCCTGTGATTGTAGGCAAATCACTTAATCTCACCATGCATAACCAAAAAACAATAATGAATGCGTCCTTGTGTAACAAAACTGGTGCTCATGTAAAGCGCTCTGATACCCGATGCCTTCGGGTCTAGTTCGCGCAATATAAAACTTTACAATAAAAAAACAGTATAACAACCAGCACGCCACAAATCAACAGGAGCAACAGGGGAAACTCTCCGAAGGCGTTGGGAAAAACAGAATGAATACAGGCTGGTATTAATCAAAAAATAGTCTCCTTATTCAAAATATGATAACTGCCATTACAAAGCAAGGTAAGCACGGAAATAACAGATGGGACCGGAATGCCTTTTTAAAAAAAAGCCAGATTAGGAGACGAAACGTTATAACCCCTTGTAACTTAACTTGTTTGCATACTAGGGAATGTCCTACTGTACAATAGCTGTTCTCCCCTGTAAAAAAAGCGTCCCTTTCCGTGCGCTGACATCTATAGGTGAACGTTAGTGACCATAGTTCATGAATATAATTTTTGCCAAGGGGTGTATATCTACCAATTGCGTTTCATGCAGGGCGTGAACTGAAAAAATGAGATAGGCAGTGAAATAACCACATGTATTATTCACACAGCTGAATCAGTTTCTGCTACTGTAAAAGGTAACTATTCTAATTGCTCAATATGTAATAATGTGTATGTAGAGACATACCTCAGTCACAACTCCATGCAATTCTTTCAAGTTGACAGACTACACTTCCTATTTCAAGCAGATACCTAAACTTATATGGCATACCTGAAGTGTACCGTTCCACAGACTCATACAGAGTACCTAATCACTAATTGCTCTGCCAGCATGTCTTAAACCTCACCTTTCTCTTGCAGCCTCACTATTCAGCGACTACTCAGAGTGTTGGTCCTAGCCAAATATAAACAAGCAACCTTTCACATGTCTCTGTTATAAGTCTCACCATATTCCTGAAAGCATGCATGCATGTCTCTGTACCTTTTGCTAGTGGTATCATATAAAAAAGAAACATAAAACTAGATGTACACCCGTGTTTTATACGTCTAACATCTTCAGATGCATAGTACATATGAGATTACATGTGAGAGTAGACACATACCTCAGTCACAAGACCATGCAGACCTTAAAACCTGACAGACGAAACTTCCCATTTCAAAGAGACACCTAAAATTATGCGGCATACTTCAACTGTAGTTTTCCACAAACTACCATAATCACTAATCCATCTACCAATATACACATATTACTAAGCACAAACTATTTCAATCATTTCAGCACAATAAAACAACCCACAACACAAATCTGTACATTTCATAATACATTTCAAACATCACACTTCTTTAATAATTTCAATACTTTGAAAATAATGGTTTTCAAATCTAAAAATATCACTAAAAAGAGTGAAGCACTACTTCATAATACATAATACACCTTACATATGTGTAACTCACCTCTGTAATAGTATTACAGAATATGAAATATCAGAACTTCATAAATATTGTCTTTCTCAGACAATAAATGTAATGCACCACACTCAACAAGGTAAAGTCAGTAATGGCAAACTTTTCCTCTCTTTCTCCACACAAATAAATGTAGGTAACAAATCAAATTGCTTCCAACATTATTTCAAATTGTGAAACACATTTCTATTGATTAGACATATTAACCCTTTCTAAATGTTATGATGCTGGAGTGCAGCATCCCGATGGAGCAGTGAACCCTAATAGGAGTTCAAAAACCTAGTTCCAATAATACTAGTTTTATATTTTTTAACATCACACCACTTCTAAACATAGTACTTATTTGGGAAAACTTACTGTAGCAGCAAATCACTTATATATAGGCGTTTAATGTTTTCAGTTTCTATTTTTGGTAAATACTGTTGGTTTTTTCAGTGTTTTCAAGTGATTTCAATACCTTAAAAGAACAGTGGTTATCAGTGGTTACACACTTTCGCACCATTAAAAACAACAGAAACAGGGTTTTTCCAGTGCTTATGGAACTTTTTGCTTTTATTGTTGATTGCTTTCTGCAATGATAGTGCATGGTATATAGACAGTGTACATACAGTTTTACAAATCAAACTTACCGTAGCAAATCATACAATATTTCTTCAGTGAGTTTTTGGTCATGCACTCTTGCTCTTTCCTTCCCATGTAAACTTTTATCTGTGAAAAGGCCCTCCCAATATTTGCGCTTGAGACTGTCGTGTAGTCACTAAAGTACCCATGCAGGACCTACGCATTTGGATTACATAAAATGTAGGATTGGTGGCAGTCTATCTCTGAGCACCCCCACCACATATGTTAGCCTGTTTGCATACATGCTAGCTCACAGTGCCACTAGTGTCTCCTCTTATCTGTGACAGATTAGTTTCTGGCTGCCTCAGAACATGACAACCCTGATCCCTCAAGAGCGTGGAAACAATGTACGACTTTTCACTCAGTCACTCGTGCACATTTAGTTTATCTCAAAGATACACAGAATAAACAGTCTGGGCGTTTCAGAAAAAGGTTTATTGAACAGTTGTTATTCTCGTGTAGAATATATGAGCTGTAAAAACCATTAGACAGTAGCAGAGATATATGATTATCAGTACTATGAATATAAACGGATAGTACAGTTCTACCTTTGTGCAATTAGCAATGAATAAATACAAATGCATGATAAAAGTGCACATAGACCTACAATGCCTATCTAGATGTACCTAAGTGTACCTAGCGTATGAGTAGGTATAAAAGCCAAGAATCCCTCTAGGATTTAGTCGAACCCCATTACCTTCAGTGTGAAAAATGTCAGAGCCCTTCTTGGTCTCGAGTTGGACACCCCGCATGGGATGTTCAGACCACGGACAGCTGGAGCATCTGCATGCAGGAACCTCAGCGTCTCTGGTCAGTATGTTGGCCTGGAAGTCTCGGTTCCCTCTAACTACTGCTAGCAAACGGTGCTGTATTTATACAGAAAAGAATATTGAGTCCCTTTGGCCCTTGTTCTTGTGTTAGCCATTGTTGGGTATGAGGATGACATGTGTGATGAACCTTGTGCATAGATATTAGGAAGGTGGTGTATAGCCCCTGCCTGCTTTCCAAGTAGCCTTATGAATATTGATGCATAGCGTGTTATCTAAAGATTAACTCATAGAACACTATTGTTCAGGAAAAACCCTCCTTCTGCACTCAGGCCTAGAACTAAGTAAAAGGTTGAGTCCATAAAAGGTGTTCAATCCTTAAAAGGCTCATTACTGTTAAATGTAGGGGAGGTGATATAGGTGAAAGGGTATGATGTTACCTGGGCCTATATTAGGTTACCTATATGAAACATAACACCCACTCCTCTTCTGAATAGTCAATAATGATAATATGCAAATTAACCACTCATTTTACTAAGTGTCAGCATAAGATTCTCAGTGAGCCATTTAAAATATTTTTAAACTTTGAAATTGTTTAAAACAGCTTAAAAAGAGAAAAAGGTTAAAACATATCTACAAATTTAGTGTGTTTAAATTGTCCCTTAAGCCACAGTCCTAATTGAGTTTGTTTATATGAGTTGAATTTCTACAAGCATCAAAAAGGTCATGCTTTTCAGTGAGAAAGTGTCAATTTATAGGAAATGTTCCAAATGTAGTTCCGTTTTGAAGAAAGGAGAATCTGAATTATTTCCCAGCTCACAATGAGCCAATTATATTTTAAATGTCCTGGCTGTGAGACGCAACATCATCTCGCTGCTTGCTGCTTCAGGGGACGGTCCTTGTAACACCTCGCAAAGTACGTAATGGAGCACAACATAAAACAACAATAAGCGACTCACCTAAAACTACCTTACATCCATCCACCTATCGGCCGTGGAACAAACTAAATTTGGAACACTTGGAAACACAACTGACATCCAGTATAAATCTGGAAACCATCAATTCTGTTCAGAATCTATATGAGTGGCTACAGGAAGCTTTTGACATCCTGATACCACTCAAAACCACACAACAGAACAAAAGAAAAAATAAGCGCCTTGGAGAAACATAGAAATAAAAGACATAAAACAACAAATTAGAAAGCTGCAACGTACCTGGCTCAAAACAAACGTCAAACAAGACAAACTTCACCTACGGAAAATTAACAGATTATATAAGTCGGCTAACAAAAAAGCTAAGAAAAGGTACCATTCAGACAGAATTCAAAACGCTAAATGTGCAAATAAAGAATTCTATAAAATACTCAATGAATTTCGAAAACCAAATTGCCTTGAAGGAATTTATCCTGTTACTCAAGATTTCACAGACAAACTGGCAAATCATTACACGGACAAAGCAGACACGTTGGACTCGTACTTAAAACAGAAACAAAGCACCAGCACTAACTTTTGTACAAAACAACTATCCAAGAATGCTCTAATCAAGCCTCTCCCTTCCTTCCAACACATCTCACACGATGAATTTATGGACCTGGTCAAAGCAAGCAGGCCTGCCGGCAGCCCTTCTGACCCTTGTCCGCCACAAACTTTCAAGACAATTCTTTTAACAACCTCTCCTGCCATTCCAGTAAGAAGAATCATCGATTCCTTAACTACTGGAATATTTCCAGACAAACTCAAAAAGTCATACATACGCCCTTTACTGAAGAAAACAAACTTGGACCCGCTGAATCCTGACAACTACAGACCCATTACAAATGGACCTTCCCTGGGCAAACTGATAGAAAGAGCAGCGTTCGCCCAGATGTCACAATTCATTGAAGAGAATTACATACTTTCAGATTTCCAAACAGGACTCCATCCGGGAAGAGGCGCTGAATCTG
The DNA here is from genome assembly GCF_964261635.1 of Lissotriton helveticus. Classification (NCBI taxonomy): domain Eukaryota; kingdom Metazoa; phylum Chordata; class Amphibia; order Caudata; family Salamandridae; genus Lissotriton; species Lissotriton helveticus. Next base: position 809,697,199 of record NC_136068.1, on the reverse strand, counting down.
CCCTCCTTGCCATCTGGGATGACCTAAAGAATACAGTTGACTGCAACGGGGTTGCTGCGCTACTCCTCTTTGACCTCTCAGCTGCCTTTGACACGGTTGACCATGACACTCTGAAACAAAGACTGTATGAAGCCGGCATAGAGGGAACTGCTCTAGACTGGATCGCGTCCTACCTTTCGAAACAGAACTAATATCATCCATACCCCACCTTTCTCATCCAAACCGTACTCCACAAAAGCAGGGGTCTCTCAAGGTTCTATCATCTCGCCCATGCTTTTCAACATCTACATGAAGTCTTTACCAGTACTGATCAATAAATTTCACCTCACCCGCTACAACTATGCAGATGACACGCAAATACTCCTTCAACTGCAATGCCCCAAAGACATTGGAAAATCACCAATTTTCAGCTGTCTCAGAGCCGTGAATCAGTGGATTACTTGGAGCCATCTCAAATTGAATGCTTCAAAAACTGAAATACTCACGTGTGGTGATTGGAAAAATTACAACCCGCTTGCCGCATGGCCTGATGAACTGGGAACACTGCCTAAAGTATCAAAGGATGTAAGAAACCTCGGAATGACCATAGACTCCAAGCTGTCGATGAATGTGGATAAACAAGCAAGATCAAGCTTTGGTACTATAAAAACGCAGCAACAAATTTTCCCTCATTTGGGATTGCCACACAAGGTCCAAGCTACCATCTCCCTTGTTCTATCCAAACTTGATTACGCCAATAGCCTCTACCACGGATCAACTTTAACGACCATGAAAAGACTACAACCGATTCAGAACTCGGCTGCCAGACTACTCTTGCATATCAAACCGCGATACCACATCTCCCCTACCTTGAAAGCCCTGCATTGGTTACCGGTTGCCAGAAGATCCACGTTCAAGCTGCTTTGTATTACCCACAAACACAACAATGATGGACAGAATGTGGATCAATGTCACACATTCACCCCAGTCAAAGGATCTGGGCCCAAATCCATCGTTTTTCCACTCCACACCACCCTGGGTTAGACAATGGCGATATGCAAATCAGCGCTGACCCTGTTGCCCCATGGGAACAGTCCAGTCCGAACTACAAAAGCCATGTCCTTCCCAGAACGGAAACAAGCATCCGAGGACCGGCCCGGTTTCGAGGTAACACCTCTCATCAGCCCGGCTAGCTTGATTCCAGTGGTGTGGAGTGTCTGGGACTCACGTCTGAGCATCCCCAGTACACTTAGAGCGGTAACTGCAAACACAACAATGATGGACAGAATGTGGATCAATGTCACACATTCACCCCAGTCAAAAGATCTGGGCCCAAATCCATCGTTTTTCCACTCCACACCACCCTGGGTTAGACAATGGCGATATGCAAATCAGCGCTGACCCTGTTGCCCCATGGGAACAGTCCAGTCCGAACTACAAAAGCCATGTCCTTCCCAGATCGGAAACAAGCATCCGAGGACCGGCCCGGTTTCGAGGTAACACCTCTCATCAGCCCGGCTAGCTTGATTCCAGTGGTGTGGAGTGTCTGGGACTCACGTCTGAGCATCCCCAGTACACTTAGAGCGGTAACTGCAAACACAACAATGATGGACAGAATGTGGATCAATGTCACACATTCACCCCAGTCAAAGGATCTGGGCCCAAATCCATCTTTTTTCCACTCCACACCACCCTGGGTTAGACAATGGCGATATGCAAATCAGCGCTGACCCTGTTGCCCCATGGGAACAGTCCAGTCCGAACTACAAAAGCCATGTCCTTCCCAGAACGGAAACAAGCATCCGAGGACCGGCCCGGTTTCGAGGTAACACCTCTCATCAGCCCGGCTAGCTTGATTCCAGTGGTGTGGAGTGTCTGGGACTCACGTCTGAGCATCCCTAGTACACTTAGAGCGGTAACTGCAAACACAACAATGATGGACCGGGCCGGGCCGGTCCTCGGATGCTTGTTTCCGTTCTGGGAAGGACATGGCTTTTGTAGTTCGGACTGGACTGTTCCCATGGGGCACAGGGTCAGCGCTGATTTGCATATCGCCATTGTCTAACCCAGGGTGGTGTGGAGTGGAAAAACGATGGATTTGGGCCCAGATCTTTGGACTGGGGTGAATGTGTGACATTGATCCACATTCTGTCCATCATTGTTGTGTTTGCAGGTACCGCTCTAAGTGTACTGGGGATGCTCAGACGTGAGTCCCAGGCACTCCACACCACTGGAATCAAGCTAGCCGGGCTGATGAGAGGTGTTACCTCGAAACCGGGCCGGTCCTCGGATGCTTGTTTCCGTTCTGGGAAGGACATGGCTTTTGTAGTTCGGACTGGACTGTTCCCATGGGGCACAGGGTCAGCGCTGATTTGCATATCGCCATTGTCTAACCCAGGGTGGTGTGGAGTGGAAAAACGATGGATTTGGGCCCAGATCTTTGGACTGGGGTGAATGTGTGACATTGATCCACATTCTGTCCATCATTGTTGTGTTTGTATTACCCACAAAGCAATACATGGAATAGGACCACTCTTCATCAGGAATAAAATCACCAAACACATTCAACAAAGGAACCTCCGCTCTATAGGAGCATCTTGCCTCAAAATCCCACAAAACAAGAAAAAAAACATGGGTGGCACATCCTTCTCTGTTCAAGCAGCCAAACTATGGAACTCTTTACCCCCCAACATAAGATCCACCGACAACCACCTTATCTTCAGAAAACTACTCAAGATTTGGCTCTTCCCCACATGAGCACCATACGGAAACATACATTTACAGCATATCCCTCTGTATATAAGCATTTGTTTTCACTATAGATTAGTACCTGTCTTTGTGTATTACTTTATAAAACATGTAAAATAAGTATGTTGTTGAGAGAAAAGAAGAAAAATAATAATAATAATAATATTAATCAATAAATAAAAATCATCTTTGGTCTACATGTACATACTTCCATTGTGCATCTATGTACCTTCCATGTACTTGGATCTGTGTGTCTGTTACTTTTCTCCTGTAAAGGCATATACAATGCACTACCCTATTTCTCATCCTGTGCCTCTATCAATATATTTATTCTAAAAATACTTCCTTCCTTTTTGTATCTATATACTTTCAATGTACTTATGGATCTATATATTTATCACTTTCTTCTAATTTAGCATTTTCAATGCACTAGCCTATTTCTCAGCCTATTCTTCGCTCAATATATCTTCTAGCCCAACCTTCTGACTCATCTCAAACTTCTTTCTACTACTCCTTCTAATGCATTACCCTATCTCTCATCACACAGACACGTACTCTCCAATAGAGCCACTCACACACCAACTCGCTCAACCAAACTCCCACTCAAACAGCCACTCACTCACCCAAAAAGTCACTTTTACACAGAGTAACTGACTCATAAAGTCATTCAGACCGCCTTTCACCCACCCATATAGTCACTACATACCCACTTACCAACCCATAGAGTCATTAACACTGCCACTCACTCATTATACAACCACTGACACACCCATTCACTTACCAATACAGACATCTCACTCACCCACACAGCTACTCACACATCTATTTGTACACCCATACAGCCAGTTACACACTGATAAACACAAGGATTTATACAGTCAGACAGCCACTCACATAATGTATGTTAGAAGTAGTATCATTCAGTGGAAGTGCACCTAGTATACTGATTTAACTTTTGTAGTAGGTTAGTACATAGGTTTAATACCTACAAACTCTTAAAACACTTATAATCAATTGATGATGTCCTCAGTGATGTCATTTGAGAGGTCATCAGTGATGTCACTGACGATGTCATGAGTGATGTAATAAGTGAGATCATAAGCAATGCTTTGTGGGGGAATACTTTATAGTTAGCTCTGGTATCTATAACTGCTGAATTTCACTGTTTTTTTCTGACTGAAATCTGAGCCTAACTATAACCGCCTTGTAACCTTTAGTTTTTCAGTAAAAGAAAATAATATATATATATATATATATATATCCACTGAAAAAACCATAGGTTATAGACCATATATAGTTAGGAATTAGCATTTAAAAAACCTTTTTTTACTCACACAAAACCATTGAAATCCCATATATACTTAGTTAGTTGCACTAACTATATATCGCGCACCCGCAATCCACTGCTGATCATGTCACATATTACATCATTCATGACATGGTCAGTGACATCACTGATGACATCACTGATGACATCTCAAGTGACAGTGGAAGTATACGTGTCTGGACGAAGGATTTAGTAGGTGCATGACTGAATGTATGAGTGAGTGATTAAATGTGTCTCACTGAGTGCATGGGTTAGTGACTAAACTGTCTTAATTTGTGCATCATTATGTTCTGTAAACTGCTGCATGTGTTGATCAGTAGCTATATGATTAACTATATGGGTTATTGATTGATTGTCCAAGTATTTGTATGGGAGACTGAGTGTGTGTGTGGCTGGCTGGGAGGTGTGTGACTCTGTGCAGATCAATGTGTACTTGTATCAATGATTGTATAAGAGAGTAAGTATGTGTTAGTATATGTTTGAAAATGTAAGGTGCTCTATGTTTAACTGTATAGACAAGAAAATGGAAGTGTGATTGATTCTTTACAGGACTGACTAGGTGTGTGAGTAACTCCATGGATGAGTGGCAGAGTGTGAGTGTCTGTATAGGTGTATGAGTGCATATGATAGTGTTGTAAAGATGAGTGATGGTATGTATGAATGATTGTATGGGTGAATGAGTGAATGTGTGTGTAGACGTAGGAATCAGTGAGTGCGTATGTAGTAACTAGTATTGGTGTGTCAATGGTTTCAAAAATTATACTCTGTATTTAACACTGGGTGTAACAGAGGTTATATTAAAATGTGAGGAGATGCATTGTATTGTCACATGAATGATATCATCAGTAATGTGGTCATTGATGTCAAATGAGATGTCATCAGTGATTTCATCAGTGATGTCATTTGAGATGTCATCAGTGATGTCATCAGTGATGTCACTGACCATGTCATGAATGATGTAATATGTGACATGATCAGCAGTGGATTGCGGGTGCGCGATATATAGTTAGTGCAACTAACTAACTATATATGGAATTTCAATGGTTTTGTGTGAGTAAAAAAAGGTTTTTTAAATGCTAATTCCTAACTATATATGGTCTATAACCTATGGTTTTTTCAGTGAATTTTCAAGGTTTTGTAAATGCTAATTCCTAACTATATATGGTCTATAACCTATGGTTTTTTCAGTGAATTTCATTGGTTTTTTAAAAGCTAATATCTATATCTGTAAAATATATTCTTTATTACGTGACGTATCACGTAGCCACGTGAGACGCCTCATGACACGTCGCATAACCGTGACGTATCGGCTCTGCAGCGCAAACAAAACCCGTAACGTAAGCGCGCCGGAGCACGCTTACAGATATATATATCTTTTTTAACCTTAATTAGCCAAAATCCACACGTGCACATATCTTGAGGCCTTGCAAAGGCACATCAAACAAACAGTCCCTACAATTGTTCAAAGTTTTCTTGATAATCTATTCCATTATTTTATTTTTTTACTGTTTCTCTTGTTACGCTTACCGGGACGCTACCCGGTTCGCGAACCGGACGCTCCAAAAACACAAGATGGCGGACTCCCGTTACGCTGCCGGTTAGCTGCCCGGTTCGCGTACCGGGAAGCGCCTCTACCGCGAAAAATCGCAATTTTTTTTTTTTGCCCCGCGGGGGACTTTAATATCCCCCTCATCAATCCTAGGGGGTCAGGAGGGGTTTACCTTGCCCCCTTTCCTTCATTTCCCCCTTCGTTTTTCACCACATCTTGTCTCTCGAACCTACCGAGAAACAAGATGGCGGCCGCTCCGGACTGTTTACAATGTTGACAGCTACGCTGCCGGTTAGCTGCCCGGTTAGCTGCCCGGTGAGCTGCCCGGTTCGCGTACCGGGACGCGCCTCTACTGCGAAAATTTTTATTTTTTTATTTTTTCCCCCGCGGGGCACTTTAATATCCCCTCATCAATCCTAGGGGGTCAGGAGGGGTCTACCTTGCCCCCTTTCCTTCATTCTCCCCTTCGTTTTTCACCACATCTTGTCTCTCGATCCTACCGAGAGACAAGATGGCGGCCGCTCCGGACTGTTTAGAATGTTGACAGACACCGGAGAGCCAATCAGCTTCGCTTCGCGAAGTTCCGTTACGCGTCAGGTACGCGAACCGGGGCGCTGCCCGGAGCGCGCTTACAGATATATATCTTTTTTTTAACGTTAATTTCTCAAAATCCACTGGAGCACATATCTTGAGACCTAGCAAAGGCACATCGGGCTAACAGTCCCTACAATTTTGCCAAGTTTCGTGCAAATCCATTCAGCCGTTCGGGCTAAAAGTGAGACCAACCGTCCTATGGAAATTAACATGGGAAAAACACGTTTTGGACCCCCCCTTTTTTCTCAGCCCCCCCTTGACGAACCCCCCCAAATTTTCAGTGGCTGCTCAGAAACAAAATGTTCCATTTTCATGAAAATTTCAGGCAATTCCGTCCACAAACGCCAAAGTTATTAGACATAGAATTTTCAAAAATCCCATAGAGAAAAAATCCTAACTATATATACCTACTGGCGACCGCCAGTAGGTAATATATATATATATATATACACACAGCACATATATAAAGGCATATTACTTGCCTGCTAAATACTTACATTTTCATTGTAAAGGCAAATGCGTGGTAAAGGCATGCATGGTAAAGACACAGTCATAGTAATGAACACGTTGTTAAGGCATATGTTGGAATTGCATGTGTGGTTCCATCATGCAATCATCTTCTGAAACCAACAGTTGTTCGCCGAGTGAGGGAGTGCAATGGTGACAAGATCTGGCAGTATGTATAAGGTCAAGCAGGGAGAGAACACATGTATGAACATGGACAAATTGCATTTCCTGCAGCAATTTCTTTTTTTTTGGTTTAGAAATGGACCGCTGTTGTTTTCTGATTGCAGATATATTTTTGAGGAATCTAAAACGCAAAACAAATGTTTTTTGCTAAAATTTCAACCTTTGCTTTGTTTCCAAAAGTCGTTAATTTGTCAGGCATTAGAGTTCTGCTGAAGCTCATTTTCTTGGCTATAGCGGCAACAATAACAGAAATCGCATTAAAATGTATTCTTTCTTTCAGCAAAGATTGTGTGAGAATAATAGACTGCGAAATATTCTTCATGTTGAAGCATCACAACCTTCTGGGATTTTATAATACAGTAAGCAGATCCATTTTGGGAAGCATGTTTCCAATTACTGATATATTTAAACATTGCTGTACAACCATATTGTACATGTGTGTGAAGATATACTTTATTCAATACCAGATCTCCAGAGATTAGTAGTAAAAAATTTTTTTTTTCCAAATCTGTTTTATTTTCAAACCACAGGGTCATATTAAATGCATTTGATACACAGCGTTAAGCCTACAGCCCTAGGCAGGGCCGGCCGCGTAGATGTAATCCAGTAATAGGGCCTAAACGCCCGCAGAAGATAACATAATTGACACAGCGTTTTGCCTACAACCCCACTGGGGCCGGCCACGTACAATGTTGTAAGTAGTGGCAACCAGCATATATTGCAGATAGCCCATTTGATAGTTTAGTGCATAAAAGATAACCCAGTAACTAGTCCAACAGGTATAGGGTAGCCCAACGGGGCTCCTAGGTCATATACAAAGGCGAAAATCTGAGAGGAAAACGAGAGGAGGAGAGGGAGATGTATTAGAGAGGGTAAGAACAGAGAACATAGCGGAGAAGGGTGAGGCGTGCATCGGGGAGGGGAACCTACGGGCAGGGGCCGCAGCATATTGCCTACGCTATCAGGGGTGTCGAAGGCAGCAATCTAGTGGGGTTGGGCGGGGCCACAGCATCATCGAAGAGGCGCAGGGTCCTAAGCCTGGTCAGCATATGCCGCGCGTGCTCTATGCTGCAGAGGTAGCTAACCAGGGGCTTCCAGACAGCCCCAAAGCGTGTATCGCTCGCTTGCAATCGCGCTGTGAGAAATTCCATTGTTATAACATGCCAGAGCTTTACAAACCAGGTTGCAATGGGGGGGGGGCTTCGGTCCTCTTCCAGTAGAGGGCCACGAGCTGCCTAGCTGCTCCCAACATGTTATGTTATGTTATGTTAAAACCGCACTTTTTGAGCGCACGGCTACCCGGAAAGGGTGTCCCGGCGCTTTAGCAAAGAGGCCTGAACAGAACCAAGAAGACCCAGAGGCGGATACACTAAAGGCGCACAGGTTATGCAGAAAAAAGGACGGTCTTCAGCTCCTTCCTGAAGGCCAGAAGGTTATTAGCCTTGCGAAGTGAAAGAGGGAGCTCATTCCAGCAACGGGCTCCCATGAACTGAAAAGACCGGCCTCCCATCCGCACTCGTTTGATCACTGGCACCTCCACTTTCGCCAAATCAGCAGATCTCAATTTCCTCCGGGGAACGTAAAAAGCAATACGCTTCCTGAGGTAAGCAGGGTCCGTAGAGTGGAGGGCTTTAAATGCCAGCGTGAGGATTTTAAACCTGATTCTGCAAGGCATTGATAGCCAATGCAACCTGCCACGCAACAGAGGCACTAGCTCTCCGCGGAAGGCCGAAAATTGCTCTGGCCACTGAATTTTGGACAGTTTGTAATCTGGACACCAGATATTTAGGCAGTCCTGCAAAAAGTGCGTTAGCATAATCTAAACGCGATCCCACAAGCGCTTGAACAATATTCTTGCGGTATTGTAGGCAGAGCAATGGGAGAAATTTTCTCACCATCTTGAGAATGCCGAAGCATTTCCCCGCTAGACCCGTGGTGTGTGGACGAAAAGAGAGATCGTCGTCAAACACCACTCCCAGATTTTTTACTTGGGAGGATGGTTTCTCCGGGGGAAACAAGTCCGGGGGCCACCATGTCCTCCAGCCAGGGTCAGGGGCACAGCCAAAAAAGAGCAGCTCGGACTTATCCGAGTTGCATTTCAGGCTCTGGTGCTGAAACCATGCAAAGACTGCACTCAGACAGTCTTTGATTCTGCCGCCGTCAAAAACCTCTCCCTTCCTGCAAGTAAACAGGAGCTGGGTGTCATCAGCGTATGAAATGACCCGGGCTCCAAATGCCTCCGCGACCTTCGCCAAAGGGGCCATGTAAATGTTAAAGATGGTGGGGCTCAGGATGGACCCTTGAGGCACCCCCACCTCTAGCGAAGGCATTTCCGCAGAGAACGGTGGAGCCCAGATCACCTGTCGACGGTCGGCTAAGAAGGATTGAAACCAATCCAACACCGTCCCCCGCAGTCCTATCTCCCTGAGTCTTAAAAGGAGACCTGCGTGTGGGACGGTGTCGAATGCCGCCGACAGGTCCAGCAAGACCAACATAGCCTTTCCCCCATGATCAAGCGTCTCCCTGATGGCGTCTGTCACCTCCACAAGAGCTGTCTCCGTGCTATAATTGGCACGGAAACCAGATTGGGAGTCATGCAGCAGTTTGTTATTCTCAATAAAGGTGGTAAGAGTATGCTGAACATGCTTCTCCGCCACCTTCGCCAACGCAGGGAGGAGGGAGATTGGTCTATAGTTGGCCAGCTGCAAGGGGTCAAGGAGAGGTTTTTTGATCAACGGGAGAATGAGAGCATGCTTCCACTCTCTAGGGACCACTCCGGAACTCAGAGACATGTTAAGCAGGGGGTTCAGCAAGCAGTTTACAGCTGAAGCCACATTGCTCAGGCATTTAGCCGGGCATGCATCCAAGGGGGATCCTGATTTTAGACGGGAAAGCAGCTCAAGTGAGGTTCCACATGAAAGCGGGGGGAACGCCGATAACGTGGGCCCGGCCTCTGCTTCAGCAGGTGACAAGAGCTTTTGATCGCTCCCCAAGGCCGCAACAGCCTTCAGAGGCCCCACCCTGCCAAATGAATCCTGAATCTTTAAGATCTTAGCAACAAAAAAGTCAGCAAGCTGCCTGATCCACTCCTCCGTGTGGGAGTGTACACGGGCGCCAGCAGCAGGATCCACAAATTCCTTCACAATTCGGAATAGTTCCCGGCTCGTGTTGTCAGCTTGATCTATTCTACGCTCAAAGTAGATCTTTTTGGCTTCGGCAATCTGTTTATGATATAGTTTTATAGCACCCCTGTACTTCAATTTCTCCACCGGATCGTACTTGCGCCGCCAGAGTCTTTCCGCCTTTTTACAATCATGGCGCATCTTCCGTAAAGTGGAGGTAAACCAAGGAGCAGAGTCCTGGCAGGGGGCCATCCTGGCTGGCTTCCGAGGAGCAAGCTCCTCAAATCTTGCCTGAAGCCAGTCTTGGACTAACAACAGGTCGACTTCAAGGTTCCCTGTCATAGTACAAGGATATAAACAGAGTGCCTCAGCGAGCATATCAGCTGTCACCAGGTGGAAAGCTCTTGATTGACGAGACCCCTCCTTGTGAGTTCTATGGCTAGTCTGACACTCAGATAGTAAAACAAAATTTATTAAAAAGTGATCAGTCCATAGAACCGGTAGAGGGAGGGACACCTTAATCGGCACTGTAGAAAAGATTAGGTCGAGCGTATGACCTTTGACATGGGTGGGACTATTAATGAAAGGAGCAAGCCCAAACATCTCGGTAATATCCCGTAGTTTGGACGCTTCAGCATCAGTTGTTGAGTCCATATGCAGATTTAAGTCGCCCAGCAGCACACAATGCGCTGAGCGCATACAGGGTACTGACAGCGCCGCCTGCAAATCCTCAAAAAACGAGCCAATAGGCCCTGGAGGTCTATAGACAAGAATCCCTGTGCAGGTATGTGAGGCTGACAAATGGAGAATAAAACCAAGGGCTTCACATCCAGCAATGTTGTCCACAGGGAAAGAGGAACATTCCAAGGACTTGTCAACAACTAGGGCCACTCCGCCACCTCGGCCTCCCGTTCTGTCCTTCCTTAAAATAGAATAATTGGGGGGAAGGGCACTAGCAATGTCCGGTTCAGAGCCGGCCCCCAACCAAGTCTCTGTCAAAAAAAGACAGGAAATTTTAGAAAGTGCAAGGAGGTCCCAAATCTCCACCGAGTGACGCGCCAGAGATCTTGAGCGTCAGAATCCAATCGCTACGTGTAAGTGCCTTAAGGCCGGCAGGTTTAATGCTGAGTAAGATCATGCTCACTTCTTCAGGCAAGGGAAACCCCTGTATCCCCTTTATGTGGCTAAGGACTTCCTTCCAGAAGATAGACAACACCGGGCATCCCCACCATATATGGACAAAGTCCCCTGATGCAGATCGACACCTCCAGCACAAGGGGGAGGTCGTGGGAAACATCTTGTGGAGACGCTGGGGGTGTAGTACCACTGGGTCAGGAGTTTGTAGGCGTTTTCCCTCTGTGGGATGCACCGGTATATCTTGGGGATGTCTCGCCAGAGCCTTTCCCACTGTGGGGGCTCAATGTCTGTGCCAAGCACCAGGTGCCATTGATGTTGGTATGTATGAGATGGCATGGTTGTCGGGTGTTGCAGAATGTGATAGATTTTGGAGATCAGTCCCCCTGACCGTCTAAGGGAGCGTGCTAATTTCTCGAAGGGGGTAAATTGTCGCGTGGCCGCTTGTGACACACCCTCTTCCGAGACCCAGTGCCTGAGTTGGGCATATTGCCACTTTGCATCCCATGGTATATGAAACTCTTCCCGGCAGTGTTCGAATGTTTTAAGTGTACCCCCGTCGTACAGATTATCCTTCAGTCGCCCTGTGCCCAGTTGTTGAAGGCGTGGGATTTGTGGGCTGGCGGAAAGTGTGGGTTCCCGACTATGGGGGTGTGTGGGGATGGGAACGTGGTGAGGCCCCTGGATACAGCCACCCTGTCCCACATATCCAGTACTGTCTTTGTGGGCACCTCCATATATGCACTCCTGGAACTGGCCTTGCGATGCAGCCATGGTAGGTCCCAGATGGTTCGTCCCGTCACTGTTCGGTCCATGTGGAGCCATCCTTTCTCACTTTTCCTCACTCCCCACTCCACCACAAAGCGGAGGTGTGGGCCCAGTAGTAATGCACCAGGTTGGGGCAGGCCAGGCCCCCCCTGTCCCGTGGCGACATGAGGAGCTGTTGCGAGAAGCGGGCCTCTTCCCGCCCCATATAAAGGATGTAATTTCCCGTTGGAGGCTTCGTAGGCAATGGAGTGGGATCGGAGTGGGTAGGCATTGGAAGAGGTACAGGATTTTGGGGAGAATCGACATCTTGACAGCGTTCAGTCTACCCAGCCAGTATAGCATCAGGGGTCTCCATCTCCGCATATCCTCGATGATTGCCATCTTGCACTCCCGCCAATTCACCGACGTCCACTCCCCCAGGGTGGAGGTCAATAAAAGGCCTAGGTAGCGGATATGGCTCTCAGCCCACTGATAGGGCGACGCGTCTTTAATAGCGGGCAGGTCCTCCTGAGGGATGGTAAGATTGAGTGCCCAGGACTTATCATAGTTGATCTTGAGGCCAGAGGCGCTCTCATAAAGGCTGAGCACCCTGTGCAGGGCCGGGAGGGAGTCCAGTGGACGCGCCAGTGTAAGGATAAGGTCGTCGGCAAACAACGCCACCTTGTTGCTCCGACCTCCATGGGTGATGCCATGTACGTCTGGCGCTCGCCGTATCATGTCGGCGAGGGGCTCTACCGTGAGAGCAAACAGCAGGGGCGACAGCGGGCACCCCTGCCTTGTACCCCTGCATATAGTGAACGGCGCTGTCAGCGTGGCGTTCACCCGAATCCTGGCCTGTGCCTGCACATATAGGGCCATGATCCTCGTGACCATCTGAGGACCCAGTCCGAACTTCTGCAAAGTAGCCCGTAGAAAGGTCCAGTCCACCCGGTCAAAGGCCTTTTCCGCGTCCAGCGACAGAAGGCAGGCCGGGATCTTCCAATGGTGCACCTTCCCCACTAGGTGTGCGAGCCTGCGCACATTGTCCGCTCCCTGCCGACCGCGGATGAATCCAGTCTGGTCCGGTTCCACAAGGCACGGCATATGCGGCTCAAGGCGTTTCGCTAGAAGTTTGGTATATATTTTAAGGTTTGTATTCAGCAGAGCTATAGGGCGGTAGGATGCGTACAGCGTGGGGTCATTCCCAGGGTTTGGTAGCAATGCAATTTCGGTCATACCCATATCAGGGGATGGCCCCACGGTGTCCGTAAAGGAGTTGTACATCTGCAGGAGGTGGGGTCGGAGTTGGGACTGAAACATGCGATAGAAGGACAGGGGCAGGCCGCCTGGTCCCGGTGTCTTCCCTAAGGGAAGATCATTTATTGCTGCCCTTATTTCCTCTTCGAGGATGAAGCCCTCCAGATCCTTCGCCCACCCTGGAGACATCTGTGGCCCTTCATATCCGTTCAAGACGGCCTCAACCTCTTCCGCTCGGGGGGTTTCCCTCTGGTACAGGGCAGCATAGTATCTTTGGAATGCCTCACGTTTGTCCCTCTCTGAGACAGCCCTTGTTCTGCCGGGAAGCTGGACATTGGCTATATGGGCCTTGGCCGCCCCAACCTTTAGCCTACCCGCCAACAAGCGTCCTACCTTGTCCCCTCCCTCAAAGTACTTTTGCTTTAATGCCAGGAGAGAATGTTCCGCCTTGTTGGTGCGTAGCAGCCTAAGTTGTTCACGTAGATTGGCGAGTCGCCTCCTAGTTTCCAACGAGGAGCGCAATTGGTCGCGTTGTTCAGCCTGCTTTATCTCCTTCGTTAGATGATGTTCCAGCTTACTGGCCTCGCGCCTCCTTGCTATCGATAGCGAAGTGATGTGACCCCGGATTGTGGGCTTAAAGGCATCCCACACTACAGGAAATGGCGTTTCCGGGATGTCATTGTCAAGAAAGTAAGAGTCGATAGCTTCGCGGATGCTTTCCACATCGGCCGGATCCCGGAGTACACTCGGCGGTAAGCGCCAGCGTGCCTCCCGAGCAGGGGCAGCGTTCGGGTCCTGCAACAGCAGTTCGACATGGGCATGATCCGACAATGAGATGTCCGACATGGAGGCTCCTAGCACATTCCGCAACAGGTCATGCGAAACAAACAGGAGGTCAATGCGAGAGTACGATCTGTGGGCGTGTGAGTAAAACGAGTAGTCTCGCAGACCAGGGTTCTGATAACGCCATGCATCAGTTAGCCCCAAATCTGCTATCTGAGCGCGCAGGGCAGCAGACATGGTCCCGGTATCGCTAAACGAGGTTTCGCTACGATCCAAGCCCGGGTCCCAGACGAGGTTGAAATCCCCTCCCAGTATCAGGGGTGAGTCATCGCACACGATCTGATACTGCAGAAGTGTTTGGAGGTATCTATCCTGCATCTGATTAGGCGAGTATATGTTGCATAGCATAAACTGACGCCTCCCCATTTTAACCGTGACCCTGAGAAAGCGTCCGTCGCCACCCCTGACAGGTCCAGAGTCTCCGCGCCTGAAGCCGTTCCTGCACAGTATTAACACCCCCGCTGTTTTGGTGTCAGCCGTGGCCCAGAACTGGAGAGGATATTTAGGGTGCGTCATGCGCTTTGTGTCCGCGCGCAGCAAGTGGGTTTCCTGAAGGAATATTATGTCTGGGTCTTGCTGGAGAAGGTAGCGCCATGTTTGCCTCCGTTTGTTGGGGGAATTTAAGCCCTTGACATTGAGGGTAAGAATCTTCAGGGGCCTAGACGTGCATACAGCCATGTGTCAGAGTATATAGGGTCTGCTTGCGTTCCCCACTCCTCCCTCCATAGGGTGAGATAAACACGAGATGCTCCCCACTAGTCCTCCAACCAGGGGGCCGCCACCACCCAATCCCTCCTCCACCGCACGCCGAAGAGGAAATGAAAGAGAGGAGAAGAGAAAGAAAGAAATCAAGGAGAGAGCATAAGGGTAAAAGCTCCAGTAGCGGCCAACCAGGCCAACGGGCAGCAGAAGCCACCAAAGGCCAACAGGGCCACAGTGTACTGTCCCAGTCAGAAGGCATCCTCTACCCACAGGTTCAGATGCACTTCGGGATGTCACTCCCTAAGGGACAGCCCGGGGGGTCTAGAAGCGATGCAAGGGTCACTATCTCCAGAGCCCCGGTATCCCCACCACCCAGTGTGCAGATTGGGGCATGCAAGTGGGGTAAATAGCCCAGGGGTGATTCATGAGGAAGAGAGGTGCCGTCCGCCAGGGCACGGATGCTCATGTACATCATACTGTCTGTCAGGCGGTCACGGGGTGGTCTGTAGGGGTGGCGATCCTTCTCTATCACTTTCGAGGGATTTTTTATGTGCTATGATATCTTGCTTGGCCTGTGAGGCAGAGGCTTCGTCCATTGGAGGCGTTCGGCGATGTCGCTGCACTATAGTCCAGGAGGGTCTGACCGGGATCCTTTCTTGATGCTTTTGCCGGGAGGGACTATGTGCTGCTGAATCTGGGAGCCCAAGCACCTGCGCGCCTTCCCGATAGGACCGTAAGACTCGTCAACGGCCCTCCCACTGGAAGATGAGGGCAAAGGGATGCCCCCATTGGTAGGCAATACTGATCGCCCAGAGCTTTTCCGTCACTGGTTTGAAAACCCGCCGTCTATGCAAGGTGTTGGGTGCCAAGTCTTGGAATATCTGGATTTTGTGGCCTCCGTACTGTAGATCAGGCTTGTCCCTTGCCGCTTTCAAGATCGCCTCCTTCTCGGTCAAAAAATGTACCCGTGTCAATATATCTGGAATGAGACCAGGTCGTCCTGCAGGTCTGGAGACCAGGTGTGCCCGGTCCAGAGTAAGGGGGGAGGCGTCATCGTCCCCCAAACCTCATGTAGGAGCTGCGCCACGTAGGTCAGGATGTTCTCCCCTTCCGCTCCAACAGGGACTCCCCGAATGCGGAGGTTGTTCCGGCGGCTTCTGTTTTCCAGGTCCTCCTGCTTGACCTGTAGCTCAATGTTCTGCTCCTCCAGTGCTGCCAGGCTCTGCCATATTTGTTCCTGGTCCTCCGTGAGGGTGTCCATCGTCTTCTCCAGCCCGTCTATTCGGTCGCCAAGGTTGGTGACTTCCCTCCGCAATTCTTTGACGCAGGTGTGGACCTCCGTCCTCCGAGAGCCTATTTCTAACTTGAGTTCCCGACATAAAGGAGGTCATAAAAGCCTGGGTCACCGGCAGCGCGTAGCGCGAAGCCTAGCCAACAGGCGTTCGCCTGGGAAATGTCAATGAGCACCCCATATGCTTCTAGGGGTCCAGCTAACAGGAATCAGGGGGAGGGACCGGCGGGTTACAAACTCTAGGTAGGTCTGCCAACCCCCATCTCTAGCCGAGGAGAGGGATCGCTATATAAGCCTCTATGTCCCCCCACTACTCAATGAGCGCCTTCCCAATCTCTAGCTATGACAGGCAGATGGTACCAGCAAAAGTACAGGGACCTCGGATTATATCTCCGGAGTGAGCTCCCCGTTTAATGTCATGAGCTGGCCCCACCCGGGTGCCGTTCGCAGTTCACAATCCACCCGGCCAGGAGCGGGCGGCACCTTGCCGTAGGCGCTGCTATGCAGTCTCTGTGTCCTCTCCCCCAGCAGTGCAGCTCACAACCAAACACCACCCGGAGCCAGCCCCGCCAGTGTGCAGATGTCACTTGGTGCAGTAGGAGCGCCCTCACTCTCAAGTAGCGCCCGTGACGGCGCAAGAGGGCAGGCTCTCACCGCCCTGTCCACTTGTCTTCACCTCAGGCCCCCACCGCCGCGACTGCCAGCGCGCGACTGAGTTCAGGTCCCAAGATGGCGGCGCCCGTCCAACAGAGCCCAGGCCCCCGCCTCAACTCCCTAGAAGGCTATGCAACCCAGGCGGCGTAGGCCTCAAGACGGCGGTGGTCACTTATGGGGCCTGGGGTCCCTTTACCAGGCTGTGCAGCAGGTCCAGCTCAGGGCTACGAGGGCAGCAGCAGGCAGGCACCCCACCCAGGGCCGTGATCGCCGCCCCCCCCCACCGCATCGCCTTTCCGCCAGTCTCAGGACCAGGAGGGTTTCACCTAGCCAACCAATGCACAATGGAGCCCAGAGTACTGGACGGCGACCCCCGCCCGGCAGATCCCCGGTGCCCGCCTCCGCCCCCAATGATCTGTATCGTAGGCTTCGGTGTGGCAGTGTGTACTGGCAGAGTTCAGGGCCTATGTTCCAAGCTAGATCAGATGCAAAGTCGGACGCGGTAGGGCCGTAGGTCCGCTGTAGGGGCGGGCAGCCTGCACTCACTCTGCCCCAGGCCGAGTCAACCACCTCATGCCATTCCCTCACCGCCGGTATCCACTTGGGGGGGCCACCACATAGGCCGCGTCAGCCCCGGACCCCCGCCGGTCCCACCAGCAGGCCCCGCGAAATGGCGGGCGTCAGCACTTCCCTGCAGGCCTCCAGCAGTGCAGCGGTTCCTCATGCAGGCCACCGGCAGCGGGCCGTGGCTCCTCCCACGGGCAGCAGGCCGTGGCTCCTCCCACGGGCAGCGGGCCGTGGCTCCTCTCAACGCGGCCCTGAGGCCCCCCCTGCTGCAGCAGCTCTCACCTCACAGGGGGCCACGCCTCAACCCCGGTCCTCGCTCCGGGCCGCGGCTCTCCCCGATGCGCCCTAGCAGGCCGGGCCACCGCCTCCTCGCAGCCCTCCAGCAGCAGCGGCCCTCAATGCAGGCACCCGCACCCAGAGGGCCCGCCGTTTGCCCAGCGCCTCCACCGGAATGCCTCCTGGCGGGTCCGCTGGTGGATCAGGGTCCGGGACCAAGGGCAGCTCCACTCTCTCGACAGCGCAAAATGGCAGGCGCTGTCACTTGCTCGCAGCTCCTCTGCGGCACCACAGCTTTCCCCGCAGCCACCCCACGGCGCGCAGCTTCTCTCGGTGGGGCTCTTGTCACCGGGTCTCTTAACTCCACTGCTAACGTCCCGGAGAGGCTCCGCCGGATCTCCTGGCTAGGTAGGCTCCTGAGCTCCGGGCAGCTCCCCGCTGTCAGTTGCACAAAATGACGGGCACCTCCGCTCCTCCGCAGTCTGTCGGCAGCTCCGGAGTCCGCTACATAGCCTCCCGGTAGACCCCCAGCCGCTACAGGTACTGCAGGAGGTCCGGACACGATAGGCAGTCCTGGGGCACGAATCAACGCCCCAATTCAGCTTATAAATGCTTAAATCGGGTGACGGGAGACCGGAGCCCAGCAAGAGCACGTCTCACCGCATCGCTGCCTAAGCCACGCCCCCAGTAGTAACATTTTTGATGAAGAGTGCCAGTAAAAGCATCATAAATTTGTCTCTTTTCTGTGGACTAGAATGCTTACCAGTGAGTCAAAAGGAAGGTGCTAGTGATATGTTAACAGCTACTGCCCACACATGACCAAATATTTAAACGGGTCAAAAGGTACTGACATTTATCCCATTCAGAAGCATTCCCGATATCAGCAGATATAAGGAAATGAGAAACACAAAGTCAACAATGAGTCAAATGTCCGACTTCAGTTATTCTCAAAAGAACATTTACAGTCATTAACAGCATTAGTGCACGCACACTGGATAGTTAGGGGGCTATGCACAGATGTAATTTATGCATGTAAATATCCTCGCATGTACATCAACTGTTGCACTTAGGTCTCAATTTACACTTGGAACCATATTTCTACGATTTATCAGTTCTGAGTGTAAATAAACATATGTCAATCCCCTGGTGGAGCCTCCAATAGCAGGATTTACAAATGTAAGGTTACTGCTAGTAGCTTTTCACACTTAAGTGTATTATTCTTTAAAGAAATAATGTAAAAATTTTAATATAAAATAAATTAGCAAAATAATGTGCAATTTTTATTAAAAATCTAGAACAAATAAAATAATATGTCATAGAACACCACCTCATGAAATCAAATGTGTATTAAATAATGAATGAATTAAAATATATTTATTTAATTTGTAAATAAATTATTATTAAAGAATATTTTGAAAAAATCCCACCCACTGTAGCATGTTTACTTTTGTTTACTATGTAATACATTTTGTTAAAATATTATGAGTTAATTTAAATTATTTTATATTTTTAACATAGGTGTAAAGGTTTAATGTAATTGTAATTTTAAATCAAGTATTTTAATAAAATTTAAATTGATTAATTATTTTACATCTATCAATCTAGACGTGTGTGCATGTGCATTTTCATCGAATTAAATAATTATTTAATAACAATCTAGACATGTGTGTGTATGTTTTCGTGTGTGTCTGTGTGTATGTATGTATGTATGTATTATTATTATTATTCATTTTTATTATTATTATTATTATTATTATTCTTATTATTATTAATATTCAGATTTGTAAAGCGCATGCCCACCCAATCAGGGGTTTCCTAGTGCTACGCCACAGTGAAAGTACCCAGAGACACAATGTGTGCTGCTCCTGATGTCAAAGATTAAAACAGCCAGGTTTTAATACTCTTATGGAAGATTGAGAGTGAGCTACAGCCTCTCAGATCAGGGGCAAGAGAGCTTTACAGCTTTTGACCTAAGAAGTAAAACTTGGCCCGGTCTCCTTGCCTGGATCTCCTAACTCTAGGAACTACAGTGATATTCTGATTCCTATAATGCAAGGACCGGTTGGGTGTGTATGGTGTCACAAGTTACCTTAGGTAGGAGGGGCCGGAGTTTGAAAGACATTTGTGTACATAGCATAATGCCTTCAATTGAACTCAACGCTCATTTGAGAGCCATTGTAGATCATGGAGCAGGCTAGCAATGGGATGGAACTTCGGGCAGGGGAGAAGTAATAGTCTTGCAGCTGCGTTCTGAACTACCTGGAGTCATCTAAAATGATACTTTGAGACCCCCTTGGTAAAGAATGTTTCTGCAATCAAGCCTCGAGATGACCAGGGCCTGGATGTCTGTCTGCTGGGTTGAAGACCCAAGACATTCTAGGATTTTTGAAAGCTATCTCAAAGTACAGAAGCAGGTAGCAATCACTTTGGTTATTTAATGACTCATGGATAGATTATCATCCAGCAAGAATCCAAGATTATTGACTACTGGAACTGGGATTGGTAAAGTACCCATCACATCGGGCCACAGATGTGGACTTTGCAGGGGGGGGGAGGTTGCCCAGCAATAGGACCTCAGTCTTTTCTCTGTTTAACTACAAAGTGGCAGTGTTCATTTATGAGTAGACCTTTTTGAGGCAGCTATTCAGTGCCTCTGTAATATGGTTCTCCTGGGATGACAGGGAGACCTTGATCTGAGTATCATCAGCGTAAGGCAGGAGGGTGAGGCCACAAATTTCTACAATATCCACAAGTGACCTTATATACAAGTTGAAGTGGGTTGGGCTAAAAATGAAGCCCAGAGGAACCCCAGACAGTAGAAGATGTGGCATAGAGCAATACTGGTGGGTGTGAAATGCGCTCAGCCAGGACAGAGTTGTGTCCTGCACCCCTACCTATATCCACTAACCTTTAGAGAAGAATGTTGTGGTTCACTGTGTGGAAAGCTGCACTGAGATCTAGCAGGATCAGTGCAGCCGTGCCACCATAGCCAAGTTGCTGCCATAAATATTCTGTTACAGCCAGTAAAGCAGACTCTGTACTATAGTAAGCTTTAAAGCCCGAGTGTGAGGTGTGGAGTAGGCCAAATGCAAAGATATTGCTGGAGAAATTGGTAGAACGGAAATGCCCTAGAAAATTGATGAAAAGAGCAATGAAGAGGGCATGGTACACACCAAGAGAATCCCTGTTAACACCAAAAGACAAAAATAAAGAAATGCCCTTGGTCTGTGCGACCACATTTTCGGGATCCATGAACGATATTTAAAAAATCGTGAAACGTAACTGGCAATATGTCAAACGACTGAAGATTTTTATAGAATTACCAGTCATCGCTTTGAAAAGAAACTGAAGCATTAAGGAGCAACTGGTCCGGGCCAATACGAAAAAGAAAAAAAAACAACCAACCTTACAATCCATCCTAGCACTACCTCCAATTACAGGTCATCACCGATGTGGAAACTGTACCTCATGTGGGAGCACTATAGAAGGAAACGACTGCACTTACGGAAACAAAACCATCAGGCATGATGAATTTACCAATTGTAATACCACAAATGTGGTGTACTGTGTTATTTGTTCATTGCACCCTGGCTTATATCGGCAAAACCACACAACAAGTAAAAACACGCATAACACAGCACAAAACAAGAATCAAATGCAAAGTGCTATCAGCGCCCTTGGTGAAACATTGCATTGAAAAAAATCATACGCCACAAGAAATGAGATGGACAGTGCTTAAACACGTTAAAGAACGAATGATAAACAACCTTCTGGCCAATTACGAAGCAAAATACATCCTGAAACTGGGAACGACAGAAAACAGACTAAATGAACTGTCAGAGATAAAGCATTGTCTGTAAAAACACACGAAGTACCAATAATACAGAAGTTTTTGGGTCATTTAACAGAAACTTTCCTGCGCTGTCCCTTCTCATGCACAAAGTGGGTACAATTTGAAGAACCATGGTGCTGTGAATAAAAAATTAGCTAGCATTCGCGCCAAGAATTTTCAATTCTATTAAGGACACGGAGGCGAGGATTATACTTCTCTTTCTTTACTGTAAAATTCGCAGCAGCCAATAGACATACAGTTTCATAAAAATAAACTACAAAGACCATGATGCTCGGCCTTAGCCACGCCTCCATTAGCCCTCATAAGAGCCCTGGTAACATTCCCAGCCTCCTCTTTCTTTGCTCGAACTTGCAGAATAAGTCCAATAACAAAAGTCTATAATATTCTCCAACATGGAATAACAGGGAATATTGTTCCAACTTCATTCTTCTACGGAAGATTCTTCATTCATTTTTCTTGTCATTGCCTAGAAAACAAAGATAACAACCCGTAATTCCTGTATAAAACCAGCATCAAGCATATCATAACGGGTGGGTAAGCATGATCATATAATGAACATAGCCGGGTGGGATAATCCTCGCCTCCCTGTCCTTAATAGAATTGAAAATTCTTGGCGCGAATGCTAGCTAATTTTTGATTCTATTGCAGGACTGGAGGCTTCAGATTATGCTAGTTTAACGCTGTATCAAACACAACAGATGCAATGTCACCCACCGGCTTATAATAAAACTGTTTGAATGTCGATTCAGATGACCAATCAGCACAATGCATAATATCTTGAATATTAGCTCCCAACAGAAATGACTTCGAAGCCATGGCACCACGCACCGAGTGTGCCCCAAACAGTTGAACATCAACCCCAGACTCCTTCATGATAAATTTAAGCCACCTCGCAATCGTGGCGGAGGACACAGGTTTAAACGGCTTTTGAACAGCAATCAAAAGCTGGGTGACCCCAGTCGGTCTCAATGAGCGAGTACACTCCTCGTAAGCTTTCAAGCATTGGACAACACATAGTTTGGCATTACTAGGAAAAGCATTATAATCAATATGCCTAGAAAGTGTTTTTGTACGACCTGTAATAGTAAAAGAAACTCCCTCCGGAGTAAATACTCTACCTGTAACTTCCAAGGCACGTACATCCGACGACCTCCTGCAAGCTGACAAGCATAGTAGCATAGCTAATTTCGCAGACAACTGCTTTCTGGAAAGCAAGTCATTAGAGGGCCAACTATCAAGAAGCTTGATCACTAAAGAAACATCCCATAGCCCAGAATACTTGGGCTTGGGAGGATTTGCGACACGTATGCCTTTGAGGAGTTTGCATACCAAAGGGTGCACACCCACCGGCTTCCAGTCAATGTGGGTATGCCCCGCGGAAATGGCTGACCGGAAATTGTTCACCGATCGATAGGCCAAGCCGCCAGCCGCTTTTTCTGATAAAAAATGTATGACATGTGAAAGGTCTGCCCCCACGGGATCCAAATCCCGTTCCACGCACCAACATACCCAGCCCTTCCAGGCTGAAGAGTACCTTTTCCTTGTGGAAGGGGCCCAAGCCTGTTTGCTAAAGTCATTAGCCATTCCTGAAACTCCAGGCAAATTCCACTGTTGCCTGAAAGCCTCCATGCCATCAGCGAGAGGCGTTGAGACAGGATCAGTGGATGTTGTTCCCGTAGAGGTCCTAGGAGGAGAGACTCCGACCAGGGCAACATCCTGGGGAGGTCGCAGCACATCCCCAACAGCATCGGGAACCAAGGCTGCGATCGCCACAGAGGCGTCACCAGGACCACCTCCGCTTTCTGTTTGAGAATATAAGAGGCCACCCGTGGAATGAGAAGAAAGGGAGGGAACGCATAGTTCACTGACCCCGACCAGTCCTGCAGAAAAGCATCCGTCGCTGCCGCCGCCGGGTCCGGCCTCCAGCTGAAAAACTTGGGAAGTTGGCTGTTCAGCCTGGATGCGAACAAGTCGATCTGGCATGGACCCCATAGGTCCTGTAGCCAATGGAACATTCTGGGAAGAAGCTGCCAATCGCTGTAATCCCGAAGGTGCCTCGAGTTCCAGTCCGCTATGACGTTGGACTGTCCCGGTATGTACTCTGCTATAACTGTGATCTGACGATTGAGACAATAAAGCCAAAAATCCTTGGCAATCTCCACCAGCATGGACAATCTTGCCCATCCTAGTTTTTTTATGTAACGCACCGCAGAGACGTTGTCCATCCGGAGTAGGATGCAACACGAGGTCTGCTGCGGGGAGAGAGCCCTGATCGCGAAGGACCCTGCGAGGAGCTCTAAACAATTTATGTGCAACTCCAGTTCTTGAGGAGACCATCTTCCTCCTGTGGAAACTTCGCCACAGCGCGCTCCCCAACACCAACGACTGGCGTCGGACTCTATGATCACCTCGGGCAGCGAGCCGAAAATGGCTCTGCCGTTCCATGCTTCCACGTGGCTCAACCACCAACGCATCTCGTCTCTCACCTCCTGCGACATGGGGACCGGGTCCGAATAAGCCAGACCTCTCTGAAGGTGTTGGATTTTGAGTCTCTGTAGAGCCCTGTAGTGAAGGGGCCCGGGAAATATCGCTTGAACGGATGACGCCAATAAACCCACTACTCTTGCGACCGTCCTGAGAGAGGTCATCTGTTTGCTGAGAAGGGATACAATCTCCTTCTTTAGGTCCTTCAATTTGGACTTCGGAAGGCTCAACTGCGCCGCTTGTGAATCGATCACAAAGCCCAGAAAATCCGTTGACTGCGATGGGACCAGGGCCGACTTGGCCTGGTTGATCACAAAACCTAGATTTTGAAGCAGTGAGATGGTCATCTGCAGATGTTGCGACACCTGATCTGGGCTCTGGGCCATGACCAGAATGTCGTCCAGGTAGATTATCAAGCGCACTCCTGAGGTTACGTAGTTTTTGGCCCTGCTTCGCTACAGCCACCATTTTGTGTTTAGTCGCCATTTTATGTTGCCTCACTCAGGCAGCACGGCTAACGCGGTAAAATGGTCTTTCTGCCTTTTTCAGCTGCTCCATGTTTTTTTCGTTGAAGAACAACCTTTGTCCTTGTGTGTGATACTGATGTCAGGGTCTGGCCGAGTTCGCAAAGCCATGTCTAGACTGATTAATCCATGTCTTACTCCGCTGTTTGGGTCCCACCATTCTTCTCTACCTTATCTTATTTAACTGGCCTTCACTATTCTCTTCGTGTGTCCTCTTGTTACATAGCCCTTCTTTTGAAGCATTCTACACATGTTTTGCCACCTGCAAATTGAATTACGGGCACTAGTGTTGATTAACCTGAGGGGAGGAGAGCACACAGAGTCTGAAAGGAGGGTGTGTTTTAGACATTCGATAACTTGTTTTCGAACTATTCCTATTCGTCAGTTTTGTGTATATTGGGAGTTGTCATTGTAAACTTGTGTTGTATAATAGACTGTGCGCCACAGATTGAAGTGGCAGTCTCTTGAGAACCTACCTGTGTGGTACTTCTTAGATAACTGTGCTTAGCTGCAGCAAATAAAACTACTTTTCTACGCCTAACAGAGTGTCTCGTGTCTCTGTCGGTCGAGGCAGGTGAACTCGGAGATCTTAGGCGTGCCCTGCGCCGCCTGGCCCATAAGGTCAGGTTCTCCAATTGGCGGCCCAACGTGTGGGCAACTTCAGCGGTAGTAGTTTTGCCCGAGAGTCGTGAGGAGCTTCGCAAGAAAATTCCGGAGTATTTCGCGAACCACGTGAGCGACCCCTGCATGTCGAAGTGGACCGAAGGTCTTTTGAAGCGTAGCTACTCCTTCCCGACGGCTGCTGACGACTGCTGCCCTGACTGTCGCTCTGCCTTGGCCCTTTGGTGATGATTGGTATCGCGAGACGATAGACGGACATCTGTTGGCGTGAGAAAAGCATTCAGTTAAGTATTTGTGGGTAGCGCCCACTCTCTTTGTTTTTGTATCTGTTATTCGATTAGCGCGCTAACCGAAGCCAAGGGGTAAGTACGCTTGTGCTGTGACTCTATTGTGTGAAAATCCATTGACGTTTGTAAGAAAGTCCAGTTTGTTACGAAATGCCTGGATTTAGTAAGTTCAAGAAATTTTGTTGTTTTGGTTGTTCTAGGGATTCCCGGCTGGAGGACTCCTGTCTGATTCCTCCAGTTGGAACTCCTACTTACGAACTGTATTCGAAACATGGTCTGGGTCCTATTGTTTTTAATGAAACATGGATCCGTTACACTAAGAAGGATGGCGTTTTACAGTGGCCACCAAATGGTTCTTTTGAGCCTGATATATTAGATAATTTAGAAACGATTCTATTCAAAAGAAAAGCCCGGCCGGCAATGTTTGACTCATTTCGCCTATGGCGTAAGGAAGCCAAACAGAAAGAAATTAAGCAAATGAAGAAAGATAAGAAAGAGCAGAGTATGTCGATTCTACAGGCTGCCCAACAATTTAAAAATGACGAAGCTGATCAGGTGATTGAGGTATCAGAAAGACAACATCGTATGGAAATAGATAGATGCTATCCTGTATTACCTACTGTATCCAAGAGTAAAACTCCTGATGATGATTCTTTTATGTCCCATTTGTTGACATTACCTCCGCCTTATGTGTTAGGTGCTAATGCACCGCCATTGCAACCTGCAGTTAATCCAGCTGTTTTGGTTCCTGCACAGTTGCCTATCCCTGTGATTCCACCTCCGCCCCCTTTGCCAGCAACATCTGTGCCCCAATCTCCTGTGCCCCAGCCTTCTTCATCTGTCATTTCCTTTGCTACAGATTCTTCTTCTGTTTTACAGAATACGTTTTCTCCTGTTTTAGTGTCAGATTCCCCTACAGCTCGACAACGTTTAGTCGATACAGTTTCAGGTATTTTGTCACCTTTTCTTGGGCCTCTCTACTCTTCTCCTGCGTCGTCTAGGAGACAATCCCGTAGTCAGTTTCCGGATTTGGAAGAACGGACTAAATTAGATTCTCTTGCTCGGAATTGGATCATGAGTCGTGTACAGTATACTATATGTGATATTTTAGATACTTTCCTTCAATGGAACCTGCCCACACAGAGATACGTATTTAATGTTATGTGCAATACTCTGATTAAAGAATGGGGAGATGTGGATTTAGATTCACCTCCTCAGGATTTATTCGAAATACAGGATCAGTTTGATAAGGGACTTGTTGTGGGTCCTGCTGTAGAGCATGCTGTTCAGAAACTTGTTATTTTTCGATCTGCCTTTTTCTCTCAAAATTCTCTTGAACCTGATCCAGCGGTTCGCCGTAAAACGGCACAATATCCTATGCGAGAAGTTCCTCCGATATGGAGAGATGAGGTTCCTCAAGCAGGTGCTAATCCTGCTGTGCCTGCTCATTTTCAGCATATATGGGTACATGACCCTTGGAAAAGGTCAGAAGTATTGGCACTTAAACAGTCTTTACCGGACCCTCGTAAGAATCCTACTGGGTATTATAACGAGCTGTCCCAGACTGTTGACGCTTGTATTATGAATTTGGCAGATATTGACTTACTTATGGGAAATGTTGTCCCACAAGCAATATGGACCAAGATTCGTAGGCAGGATCATGCGGCAGCTTTAGGTGGTGATTGGGCTGCCATTACAGCTGCGGATGCAGGACAAGTAGGCGGTGCCAAACCGGATGTCTTGATTACGGAATTACCTGGAAGAATAGTAGATTTGATGAAAACTATGATGCCTGCGGTGCGCGTTAATTGGGATAAGTTAGCGGCGTGTAAGCAAAAGACGGATGAAAGTGTCTCCGACTTCTTTACTCGTTTTGAGGAGACTTTCATCAACCATAGTGGGCAAGACATGAGTACTGAAGGTGGACAGCGATTATTCGTAGATAAGTTTGTTTTTAATTTACTTCCGGAATTATAGCATAAATTAAAACAATCGGAAAGTTTGTGGGCTGTCTCTTACACTGCTCAGATATTGGCTACTGCTCAATATTATGAGAATAGGGATAAGGAAGATAAGGAGAAAGCGGAGAAAAAGACTAAAGACTTAAAAACGAAGGTTCTTCTGGAACAGGCTTATCCCCCTCGTTCTGCTCAACACTAATTTCCACAACCCCCCCCGTTTCAGCGGTTGTTACAGAAGCCAGTACCCTCAGTTCCACGAGTTCCATTGGGCCCTAATCAGTGTGCTTACTGTAAGGAAGATGGACATTTTAAGAATACTTGTCCAATTTTATTACAGCGGTATGGTGGACCATTAGCGTCACGGGGTCGTGGTGATTCTCGATCCATATCCAGAGGTAGGGGTCGTGGTGCATCGACTCAGGAACGACGTCCCTCTCCCCCTCAGGATTCTACAAATTACTTTGATCAGCAGAATTCTCCATCTGCACAATACTATAATGATGACTATTGTTTCGATAATGAGGACGTTGATTTTCATACTAGCTAGGACAGCCAAAGTCAAAGTAAGGGAGTCGTATCAGTTCCAGTAGATCAGGAAGGACCTTATGTTAATGTTATGGCATTAGGCGTTACAGAACCATTTCTTTTGGATACTGGTGCTATGAGAAGTTCCATAATGCATTCTAAACTCCCTGGGGCACCTTTGTCTGGCTTAACAAATGTTTCTGTGGGATTCTCTGGCGCCCCAGTTTCAAATCCTATTTCTTGCCCTCTGCCCATTTCCATTGGTCCATACGATTTGGAAGCTCCACTCCTTTTAACAACAGGATGTGGAGAGAATTTATTGGGTTTGGACTTATTGAAACGTTTATATGCTACACTGCATTGTTCACCCTCTGGTGTGCACCTCACTTTGGGTGATAAACTGACTTCTCCAATGTATGTATCTAAAGAACAGCTACCACCCGAGTTGCGTTCACTTCCTGCTACACTTTGGGCTGTGGGTCCGAATGATGTTGGCTTATTGCAAATTCTACCATATGTGATTACTGTTAAAGACAATGTTAAGATGCCACGTGTTCCCCAATATAAAATATCTAGTGATGGTGAGAGAGCTTTGTTGGCTATTGTTCATGATTTGGTTCAGAAGGGTGTGGTTGAAGAGACTAGAGGGAATGTTTGCAATAGCCCTGTTTTACCTATTCTCAAATGTACTGATCCCTCTCAGCCACACGTGTACCGTTTTGTAATTGATCTTCAAGAGGTCAAAAAAATTGTTGTCCCTCAGTTCTCTGTTGTGCCAGATATAACAGCTTTGCTTCCTATGATTCCTGCTTCAGCGGTCTGGTTCTCGGTTATTGATCTTAAGAATGCTTTCTTTAGCATTCCTATTGATGAAGAAAGTAGGGATCTCTTTGGCTTCTCTCTCGGAGGCCGAAGCTTCCGGTTTAAGCGTGCACCTCAGGGCTATTGTGAAAGTCCTTCAATATATAGCCAAACTTTGAAGTCTCAGCTTGACACCTTTTCTTTGCCCTCAGGTGCTACTCTTATCCAATATGTGGATGATTTGGTGATCGCTGCTGATTCGGAAAATGTCTGTAAAAATGCAACTGTGTCGCTCTTACGACATTTGTCTGATTTACATCATAAAGTATCATCTTCCAAGTTACAATATTGCCGACAAGAAGTTACCTATTTAGGTCATCTCTTGTCGAAGGAGGGAAGGCGATTGACTCCAGAACGTATTCATGCAATTGCACGGATGCCTGTACCATCCACACAAAGAGAAGTGCGTGCTTTCTTAGGTATTACCTCTTACTGTAGACAGTGGATTCCGAATTTTTCCCTACTTGCTAAACCTCTGTTGGCTCTTACACTTTAAGATACGCCCCAGCCTCTGCCTTGGACTGATGAATGTCAAAAGAGTTTTTCAGATTTACATACTGCCTTGTGTTCTGCTCCTGTGTTGGGTACTCCAAGTTATAGTAAACCTTTCACGCTCTATGTCCATGAAAGGGAAGGTTGCGCATTATCAGTACTGACGCAACAATTCGGCAACAAAGAAAGGCCGTGTGCCTATTTTTCTGCAACATTAGATCCAGTAGCTAAGGCATTACCTAGTTGCCTGAGAGCAACAGCAGCAGCGGCAATTTCTATTCGTCAATCTGCTGGACTAGTGTTAGATCATACTCTTAATGTTATGGTGCCATATGCAGTAGATACTCTTCTTAGCAGGACGAAAACTCAGCACTTAACGAGTGCTCGCTTGTCTGGATATGAGTTGACACTTCTAGCTAGTCATATACACATAAAAAGGTGTAATGTTCTGAATCCAGCAACATTGTTGCCTATTTTGGATGCAAACCATGTACAAGATCAGCATGATTGTTTTCTTCGTACTGAAGAAGAAACAAAGGGTCGAATAGATCTGAAGGACACACCACTTGTGGATCCGGATGGGATTCTATGGGTAGATGGGTCTTGTTTCAAGCTTCCAAATGGCGAAACCACAGCTGCTTATGCAGTAACGACTTTGTACACCGTGGTAGAAACTGCACGCATTTCGCATAATTCAGCGCAAGCTGCAGAATTGATTGCGTTGACAAGAGCATGTGTGTTGGCGAAAGGGAAAAGAGTGACTGTCTATACTGACAGCCAGTATGCATTTGGCGTTGCCCATAGTTTTGGTCGTTTGTGGAGGGAAAGAGGATTCTTTACCTCCCACGGCACCAAGATACAGCATGGTCAGTTGGTAACTGACCTTCTTGAATCACTTGCTCTGCCTACTCAAATAGCGATTGTGAAGTGCAGTGCGCACAAAAAGATTACTGATGAAGTGGGTCAAGGAAATGCATTTGCAGACGAGATAGCGAAGGAGACAGCGAAGAATGTTGAAAGTCGCATGTATGTTGCGGGCCCTGCAAGATGGGTCGCAGAAGGTGGTATGTGTGAAGACACAGTGGAAAGTGTGAATGTGATTCAGAAAGAGGCCACCGAGAAAGAATTGAGTATGTGGAGAGAGAGTACGGGAATGTTGGATAGTATGGGATGTTGGACGGAATTGTCAGAACATCAACGATGGTTGCTAACAGATGAGTATGTACTGCCTGTAGTTACTATGGCCCATGGACCAGCCCATATTAACGCAAGGGGTATATGTAAGCTTTTAGCCCCGGTATGGCAGAATGAGGGTATTCCTAAATGTGCAGAAAGTGTGGTAAAACATTGCATTGTCTGTTTGATGCACAATCCAGGAAAGGGAACACCAACTCCAGCAGGTCACTTTGCACACCCTACGTACCCATTCGAGGTACTGCAAATAGACTATATCCATATGGAACACTTTAATAATCTCAAGTATGTCCTGGTGGTGGTTTGTGCCTTTTCCAGATGGATAGAAGCCTACCCCTCAAAGGACAACACTGCCTTGTCTACTGCAAAAATACTTTTGAAAGAATTCTTCCCGAGATTTGGTTGGCCGCGCATTGTCTGGAGTGACAATGGAAGTGAATTTGTAGGTCAAATTATGCAAAAGGTGTGTGTAGGTTTAGGCATTAGACAGAAATTACATGCGGCAAACCATCCTCAGTCAGCAGGTCTGGTAGAGTGCTATAATGGCACTCTCAAACTTAAGCTAGCAAAGATTCAGGCCAGCACGGGCCTTTCCTGGCCTGATGCCTTGCCCTTGGCACTCCTTTCAACTAGAACGACTGTTCATTCTCGTTTGGGGCTTAGCCCATACGAGATTGTGTTCGGACGCCCAGCCAATGTCTGGGGAGTCCCCAGACCCAAAAAGTACTCAGATATTCCATACCCGCTGTTGGTTGACTATTTGAATGATCTCACCACTAAATTGCATGTTATTCGTCAACAGGTCCAAAACGCTTTACCAGAGGCCTCCTCAGATCCCGGACACTCCATCCAGCCTGGGGATTGGGTGTGTCTGAAGAACTTCCAGAGGAAAAAGAACTTGGAACCTCGCTGGGGGCCGCCGAGACAAGTGTTACTCACAACTCGTACAGCTGTCAAGGTCTTGGGAAAGAAAAACTGGATCCACGGCGTGCATTGCAAAAGGGTACCATTGCCTTTACCTTATGACCAGTGGGTCCGAGAAGGTATCGGTGATAGTGAATGCGAGAAGGTACCCAGTTTCGTACCATTCAGCAGTGCACGCCTGGATTGGACTAGCTCAGAGAAGGAGGACAATGACGTCTTACAAGAAGCTGTACCTGTGCACCTGAAACTTAACACCACAGATCCCGAACATTTATTCAAGGACCAAACAACGCCTGGAAAGAGACGATATAATCTGAGAAACAGATTGCCTAAAAACAGTTAATTCTGATTTCCCTTAATTCTGTTTATAAAGAAACATACCTTTTTTTTCCCTTTATCCATCAAGTTGCAGGGTCACGGTAGGAGTCTTGAGCCGTGACCTGAATAGTGACTAGGTCAACAGGACTTGCAGTGTCATAGGATGGCTAACAATCACAGCCAAGTGATTAAGGAAGATTATCGTGAGCAACGCCTTTAGAGTAATGGATAATATAGGGAAAGGAAGTGATATTAAAATGTTGAAGAGAGCTCATTATAAGAAATTATTATTCAGTCGTTGTGGCGTAGCACTATGTGTTTTAGTATGTTTATCTAGTTTATTAGCATGTATAGGATGGCTTATACACATCCTACAATTGGTACCTGTTCCCGCTTCTGCCCCTCTAACTCCCTCTACTACTGTTTCTCCGCATAAATTTTATTCACTCCAGACCATGAGCAAATGAGAAGAATGGAATATCTTAATAATTCCTTTATTCAACTGTTACACCAACATCAATTGATCGTAAATGTTACTGATTGTTGGGTCTGTGATCTCATACCACATAATACACAAAGAGGGATGCCGTATCTAGTCCTCCCCTTTTCATATGAAGGTTCTGCTTGGGCCTATCTGGCTATGTTTTCCAATGCATACCAGAACTTACTTCGATATCTTTCTGGTGGATCCTATAATGGTGGAGTGGATTTCAGCCACAGTTCATTGATAAAGGATATTGTAACGATGGCAAAGATTGCTGATGTTATCAAGATTCCCAAAGACGAGAAGAGAGCATATGATGGGTGGAATATAACTCGTTATACTCTCAGCC
The DNA here is from genome assembly GCF_964261635.1 of Lissotriton helveticus. Lineage (NCBI taxonomy): Eukaryota > Metazoa > Chordata > Amphibia > Caudata > Salamandridae > Lissotriton > Lissotriton helveticus. Next base: position 809,664,842 of record NC_136068.1, on the reverse strand, counting down.
TCACTGACAAGCTTAAGCAACAGAGTTCTACACCGATTTGGGTATTACCCCAAAGAGGTCGTTTGTGCTTGCAAATAAATGGCCAGAATACCAAAACTAAGCAAGAGAGGAGCAATTGTTCCCATACTTATGTCTGTACTCCTTCTACCCCCGCACCATTGGTGGCATCACAAGGTACATATTTTATCTGTCATGACAAAGCTTACACATGGCTTCCCCCATATTTCTCGGGGACGTGCTATATAGCTTTTCTCCTCCCTCCTACATATACTGCTCCTGCTGATTATCACAAAAAGAGAGTTGCTAGAGGAGTTATGGATTCGGAAGATAGAGCAGGGCAAGAAGGGGGGGATTTTCTGAAAGGGTTTCTTCCCTTTTGGGGTCCGATGGCCAATAGCAAAAATATCAGACAGTTGGTCCGCGTGGTTGATGCCACAATCAATGTAACTTCTGGAGCATTAAAGAATTTGACTGCTGAGCTTCAGGCGGATCAACTTATGACCTTACAGAATAGAATGGTTTTAGACATAGTCCTTGCAGATAAAGGAGGAGTCTGTAAACTGATTGGGTCTAGTTGTTGCATTTATATTCCTGACAATGCCCCTACAGTATACCAAGCCATCTCTAAGCTACATGTCATCTCTGAGTCTATTCACCAAAATACTGGAGATTGGTCTGTGATGGGATGGTTCTGGGGACTACTGTCCACTTGGGGATGGAAAGTACTAACTTTTCTTGGAATGATTCTAGCATTCATCTTTTCTTGTTGTCTTTGTCTACAGTGTGGTCCAGCCATCTGTGGACTTTGTGCCACGGTCTGTGTCTCCAAACCAGTAGCACAGCAGACAGAACACATTAAGATGATGGTGCAACAACATCTCAGTGACCTCATGACCATTGATATCGACTCAGACTAACATGGGTTTCTTTGTGCAGGAGGGTCTGAGGTTACGTAGTTTTTGGCCCTGCTTCGCTACAGCCACCATTTTGTGTTTAGTCGCCATTTTATGTTGCCTCACTCAGGCAGCACGGCTAACGCGGTAAAATGGTCTTTCTGCCTTTTTCAGCTTCTCCATGTTTTTCTCGTTAAAGAACAACCTTTGTCCTTGTGTGTGATACTGATGTCAGGGTCTGGCCGAGTTCGCAAAGCCATGTCTAGACTGATTAATCCATGTCTTACTCCGCTGTTTGGGTCCCACCATTCTTCTCTACCTTATCTTATTTAACTGGCCTTCACTATTCTCTTCGTGTGTTCTCTTGTTACATAGCCCTTCTTTTGAAGCATTCTACACATGTTTTGCCACCTGCAAATTGAATTACGGGCACTAGTGTTGATTAACCTGAGGGGAGGAGAGCACACGGAGTCTGAAAGGAGGGTGTGTTTCAGACATTCGATAACTTGTTTTCGAACTATTCCTATTCGTCAGTTTTGTGTATATTGGGAGTTGTCATTGTAAACTTGTGTTGTATAATAGACTGTGCGCCACAGATTGAAGTGGAAGTCTCTTGAGAACCTACCTGTGTGGTACTTCTTAGATAACTGTGCTTAGCTGCAGCTAATAAAACTACTTTTCTACGCCTAACAGAGTGTCTCGTGTCTCTGTCGGTCGAGGCAGGTGAACTCGGAGATCTTAGGCGTGCCCTGCGCCGCCTGGCCCATAAGGTCAGGTTCTCCACTCCCTGCTCTCGAAGACGCGCGACCACCGGCTTCATCACCTTGGTGAAGCACCAAGGAGCCGAGGAAAGCCCGAAAGGAAGGGCCGAGAATTCGAACCATCGTCCGTTCTACTTAAACTGGAGGAATCGGCGATGAGGGGGATAAATGGGAATAGATAGATAGGCATCTTTGAGATCCAAGCGGACCAGCCAATCGCCTTGTCTCAACAGATCTGCCAACAGATGGATTCCTTCCATCTTGAAATGGTTGTAGACCAGGAAGTAGTTGAACTCCTTCAAATTCAAAACAAGTCTGTGACCTCCCCCCTTTTTCTGAACTAGTAAGATATTGCTGCAAAACCCGTGTGGACTGTAATCGCACACCGCTATGGCGTGTTTGCGAAGCAATTCTTCTATCTCGTTGTCTATAAAAACTCTCTCTTGTTGGAAAAAATGGAGAGTCCTCGGTTCAGTGATCTGTCTGGGCGTTTCGTAAAACTCTAGCTGAAACCCTTGGACAGTTTGCAATACCCACGCGTCCTGGGTCAGAAGACCCCAATTGTGCAGGAAATGTCGTGTGCGACCCCCCAATGGAATAGGAAAACTATCTAGTGCGCTCACCTGTTGAATTCTGGGCGTGGAAACCTGCCCTGTTGCCTCCTCCTTGGAACCTGCCTTTGGAGAATCGGCGCTGTGTGGGATAAAACGTACCACCTCTGGTTGAATCCCAGTCTCCTCGACCACGTCCGAAATCACCCCTGGGGGGTCCTTGATTGGCGAATCGGCCTGGCGAGCGTCCCTGACCTCGTCCGGCCCTGTTTAAAATTTGTTGCTGAAAGACATGCTTAATCCCTGATTGAGCTTTATCTAGCGAGGTGAAAGTGCCCACGTACTTGGAGACATCCTTCACGAAACGGTCACCAAATAGATTGCCCTCAGCCAAGGGCCCGGGCTCCGCCAACGCCAATTCCGTCAGGTTAGAGTCCATTCTCATTAGTAGGGACTTACGCCGCTCCGTGGACAGTGCACAATTAGCGTTGCCCAGCAAACAAATGGCATGCTGAGTCCAACCTGCTAAGATATCTGGGTCTACCGGTACGCTGGATTCTTTGGCTTGCAACGCCATCTCGAGGATAGTAAATAGTAGTAATAGTAAAAAGTTTTATTGTGTACAGTTAATTAAAACCTTTACAATATTGTTGCATACAAAAACGTGTTTTAAAAGAAAAAAGAGAAAAGGGCAAAATCAAGAGTGGTTGAAAAAAAATCTTACTGGAAGTCCATATGTTTAATGTAATTGTGGAAGGTATTTCAATGTGTCTGTTCGTTACACTTCACGCATCCGGATTCGGGCCTTGGATTTCATTTTTCTCGATGTTTTGTATTAGCTGCAGTGCCTTTTGACAAAATCCACACTGTTCACTTCTTTTGACAAAATCTAGCAGCCCTACAAGCTGTCTGCAGTTGATGACTGTTCAGTGCTAGCATGACTGCCGGGCGGCATGATCTAATTTGAAAAAAACGGAATACGTGAAGGAGGTAGTAACGTCTCAAGTTTTTCAAAGAGGGACAAATGCACAGTATGTGCATCATTGATTCTTCCTTTTGTCCACATAGTCTGCATTCGGGGGTCGACCATGTTTGCTTCCATGCTGGTGTATGATCTTTTAAGGTGGAGGTGCCTAGCCGTAAGTTTAGAAGAATTTTTTGGGCGGCCATGGATATGTGGTTGACTAAATATGGTTGCGGCTCCATTTTCCCATACATGGCCAACACCGTCCAGCCGTGTTTTTTCTTTGCTATTGCAGCTTTATCTAATAACCATGATCTTTGCTTTGCAGCCCCGTTGGTCACTTTTTTAAAAGCCGCAAAGGTTTGGTTTGTGTTCCATGCCTTTTCCAGCTTGAGTTCTGACAGGGCATTCTCGCATACTGTTTTCCAGGCGTTTTTCGACTTTGTCTGGTTATTCATCTCCGTCCAACAGAGGCCCATGAGCGTGTCCTCTTCAGCTGCTCTTAGTTTCCAGCATATTTTTAGGATGGCCGCTTGTCTAACTTAGTACTGATTGAGTAGACCAAATTCCAGGCGAATCTGCGATTGGGATACGAACCTCGGGATCTGAAAGATGTATTTGAACAGCTCTGATTGTTGTGCGTTCAGAAAATTTGTGTCCTTTCCCCTGTACAATTCCGACCCATATGTGAGGGATGGTAAAAACGTGGCGGCAATTACCTTCAGCAGGTGCGAGTTAGATGGACAGTTCAATTTTGTTTTTAATAAGTTTAAGGCAAAACGTAATTTGTTTGCCAGAGCCTTTCTATGCAATTGATGTTCTTTCAGGGTCCACCTAGAATCTACCACTATGCCCAGATATTTGTACGAGGCGGTCTGCTCTATTGTGTTGCCTGCAATGTGCCATTTAAAGGGTTTCTTCCCTGGCCGCGGGGCAAAACAGACAGTCTTCATTTTTTTGTAATTGATTTGCAAGCCCTGTGCACTGATGTAATCATGAAGCTTCGTGATGGAGCGTTGTAAGCCCATCGGGGTCTGACTGCCCAGTACGATATCGTCTGCGTATTGTATGCTCCTCATTTTGTGCTGGGCTAGCTTTGGTGGGTCGCTTTCTATCTCCGCGATGCTCTTGTCCAGGTCTGCTGTGAAGATGTTAAAAAGTGTTGGCGCCAATACGCAGCCCTGCTTGAGGCCGACATGGGTGGGTATTTTTCCAGTTGTTCTGTCGCCATTACCTAGTTTTATTCTTACCCAGGTAGATGAATATAGGTTAATGATGGCCCGCAACAGCTTTGATGGTATTTCCCAGGTGGCCATTTTTTGCCATAGTGCCTCCCTAGGGACTGTGTCGAACGCTGCTTTTAGGTCGACAAAACACGTATGCAGCTTGGTTGTTTTCTCTCTTGCTTTATCGACCAAGAGGTTTAACGCCAGCAGGTTAAATAATGTATTGGTTCCGGGCCTGAAACCTGTCTGCGTAATCGGGAGAATTTTATTCGCACTGACCCAGTCTTCTAAGTCCCTCAGCAAGTTCGAGGCATAGATTTTGGCCTCGACGTCTATGAGCGCGATGAGGCGATAATTGGCTGGATCAGATCTCGTGCCTGTTTTGAAGATTGGGTGTAGAATGCTGCCTCTCCATGATTGGGGAATACTTCCGGACTGAAAAGCGATGTTATATAGGGGGGTAAGATATTCCGCCCAGAAATGGTGGTCTTGTTTGAACAGGGCGTTCGGTAAGTCATTCGGGCCTGGGGCACCCTTAGATTTCAAGTTTTTGAGTACCTTTTCTACCTGCGATGGCGTTATCCAGTTTACATCAAAGTGTTGGTCTGCATCTTGGTCATTTTTTGGATGCAGAATCTGTTGGACTGGATTCTGTGCTAGAGTATTGGTACTTTGTGTTTGTTCTAGGTACTGTATCCAGTCTCCCTCAAGTATGTTAGCGTTGAAGACCTGGGTGGCTCCATTTGCAACTTTGTTAATTTCTGCCCAAAATTTCCCGTTATTATTTGATTTGCTGGATGCTAATAATGATTGCCAGATGCCATTTTGGTATTTCGATTTTTCTAGCCACAGTTCTTTTTTCTAATTTTGCCTTAGTTTGTAAATTTGATTCGCTGAGTCTGCGCCCTTTGTCTTGGCTATTGCTTGTAATTTTCTAATTTCTTGATTTAGAGTCCTTTTGTTACGCATTATGGGGCCCAGGGATACTTGAAGGGCTTTACCCGAGGTCCTTTGGTAACTATGAGGTTGGTTACCAAATCTCTCTATTAATGTTATGACCAGTCTTTCCCAGTTGTCCCGGTGTGCGGATGGATCTTCTCCGGTCTCTTCCGTAAGGGCGTTTTTAATGTGCGTCATTGTCTCTTTGGTGTTATTTCCGTTCCACACCAATCTCTTAAGATTGCAAACGCATGGGGGTTCGGTCAAAGCTTTACATGCTGCGGCCCTTTTGTGTTGGACGCCGAATTCAAATGCTTGTGGGCTGTGGTCGCTCTCCAATTTGTGGATGATTTTGTAACTAATGATGGATTGCAAGACCACTAAATCCACGATGGTATAGTCCAGCACTGAATGTGCCTGCTTGGCTATTCTGGTTGAAGATGCTGGTTGGTCTTGTGGAAAGCGGCCATTCAAAGCAATCATTCCAACCTCTGCAAACATTGAGGCGCACTGTTGGCCGATCTTATCCTTTTTTCGATGGTTTGTTATGATGTTTGGGATTATTCCGCCATTCCATTTGTTTTGGGTCATGGTCGGTGCATGGTCATTTTGGAGCAAGAACATGTTCAAGTCGCCTGAGACGATCATCCCCGCCTGCGGGTAGACGGATTGCATGGATTTAATGAGGGCTTTTAAGGTCAGGATTTTCTCCACTTTGTTCTTGGAGTCTGGATGTAGATAGATGTTACAAATTATAATTGACAAAAAATCTTGAGCCCTCTGTGTGCCTTTGCTGGGGTCGTGTGTCAGCTCAATTTTGATACACTGTATCCATTGTTGGCCTGTGTCGATGTTAACGTAGGTCCAATCGATGCCGGTGTTCAAATAGATTGATAGGCCTCCGGCGGCCCTTCCCGAAGGGCCTCTTTTAGTTGCTTGTAGTTGGATTTCACTGAAACCGTCTATTTGCTGGGAAGCCGTTAGCCAGGTTTCTTGTAGTAGAATGATGTCAAAATTTTTTAGGAATGACATTAGTTCAGCGTCGTTGGTTTTGCCCCCCAGGCCATTGATGTTCCAAGAGCAGGCTTTTAGGGTCGGTTTTCATGCTTCTACCATCCTTGCCACCAATGAATTTTGTGTTAAAGGTAGAATTTTCCGGCATTCTTTGGATGCCCCCGTCGGGCCATGGTGGATGATACGTAAATTGGCCCATTCCCCCTTATTGGTGACTATACCACCGACGGCCCCCCGGAGAATTCCGCCTTCTGGTTTGGATCTTTTTTCCGCTAGGGCGGCTAGTGGGCCCGGGTATCTTTCTGGTGGCACTGGTTTTATTTCAATTCCCCAATTGGCGAACTCTTCTCTGTATCGCCACACTTCTTTGGCAATTTCAGGGGCCTTCCATGTTGCCACTGTCATTTCTCTCCCGTTTGTATTGGGAATTGTTTTAAATTCGATGCTATCAATGTGAGTTGTGTTCACATGTTTTAGCGTCTCGAACGAGTTGATGAGTTTTAGAATAGCACTTCGATTTAAGATGTCATGGTTCCCCCTTGAATTGTAATGCGGTATTAATTCATGTATTGTTGAGCCCACCGGGTAGGTAGTGTCTAGCTTCTCATTCTGATTTAAGAAACAGAATTGGTTGTTTAGTGTGGGTAGTCTGTCTGGACTGCCCTGATTTGTCTCAATCGGCTGCATTCCCCGGTCGATATCCGAGGCCGCCTGCTGTGGTCTTGGATCCGCAGGGACTTGAAAGTAGGGTCTCAGTTGTTGCTCTGTTGCGGGTTGATTTCCTTTGGATGCCAACGCCATTTTCGAGAAGTAGTGTGAGATAGTCTTCTGTTCTGCATACTGTTTTGGCGCGGGAGAGCCGGCCGCCGATTTCGTTATTGGAGGGGAATATTTTGCGATTGGAATGCTCGAGTTCTTAATGGCGACTGTTGATGTGACTTCCAGGGGCTCAGTCACTGGAGGACGTGTCAACCCGCGGACCACTTGCTCTTCCTGGTCCGCCTTAGGTGACTCATTGTGATTTGCAATTGGAATGCTTTGGTTCTTAATGGTGACTGTTGATGTGACTTCCGGGGGCTGAATCACTGGAGGACGTGTCAACCCGCAGTCCACTTGCTCTTCCTGGTCTGCCTTTGGTGACTCTTTAAGGTATGGGCGTTGCGGTATCATACCTGTGATTGTAATAGGATTGGGGAAGCTTCTAGCATCTTTTTTCCCCTGGTGCTTGTTGTGTCTTGCTTTCCTCATTCTCTTGCGTTCGCGCTTTGTCAGTGGGAGGATTTGATTTGTTTGCCCGTTGCGTGTTGTTTCCGGGTCTTCTCTCCTCAGATTTTCAGACTCTGCCATACTTATGTGGGATTGGATTCCGTTTTTTTGGGATGTTCCGGAAACATCTTTCCCTATGTTGGCTGGGTCCGAAGTGCCTTGTTGATGGTGTGTTGTTGCTTCAATGTTTAGTTTCTGGGTGGCCGTAAGGCGGGGTCTTAAACAGCCTTCCGTTTTGTCCACCCTTGTATCCTCGCTATCTGATGTGGCGCTGGAGGTTAAGCTTAGCATGCTTTCGGGTGAGGTTCCAAACCCGAAAGTTTCAGAGGAATTGTGGTCGTTGTTTGGTTTATTTTGAACCTCTACCAGAATGTCAGTTAGAATTGCTGGTAAAGCCTTAAGGTTGTTCATTGTTTCAGAGCACTAACATTCATGGTACGTTGTGTGCGGGTCTTTCTGTACCCGTTCAATGAAAGAATTCAGCTCGAGAATCTTTTTATCTATGCCCGCAACGTGCGTGGCTAGGATTTGCAGGATATCTATCCGAGATTCCAACTTTTCAGAATGTTGGAGTAGGGCTGTTGAGATGGTTTCCATCATATTTAGAAACGGCGGCCATAATGGTGCATACACTGGTAAGCTATTGTCAGCTGAATGTTTTGTGTCTTTGGGGCTACTCCGAGATTTGACCCTTGATTTGTGCCTTGCTGAACCCAGGGCTCGTGGTTCTCGAGAGTCTGGTAGGTCTCGTTGGTCTCCACCCTGACCCATGTCAGGGGTAGGTGTGTGATTGGCCCTTCTGATCCTTTGCTCCGGGCCCTTGGGGAAAGTTGTTATGTTTGATGTGGAAATATTCAAATGGAGCGGGAATAATCCCGACGGGAGATTTGGTGTTTTACTGCTGGTCATTTGGCTGGTGATTGGGGTGAAAGCACTGATCGAATTGTGAGCCTCCTGCGAATCCACGGATGCGATGGAATTAAGTATGGTGTGGTGCTTTATTTGAGCCTTTGTGCCTGGCGAGCCATCATTTGGCTGTATTAGATCGTTTGGAATCTTCCTTTCACTGGATGGTTGATCCTTATTAACGATTTCGGTGATGATCTTATCTGGTGTATCCAATGGGCCCTTGTTATCCATTGTCAGAGCTGATCTCATATCAGCCCCGTGGTCATCATGGTCCCCCGGGCCAAAGTATGAACCTAGGCTGAGGGAGCGCCGCGTCTCTAGGCCGGTGGGTGCCGTTGTTATTCCCTTTGTGCCCTCGGTGCGCTCGTCACTTGGCGTAACGTCAGAGTGGGGGTCCCCAACTTCCACCCTTGTGTTTATTTGGGCATTCACCTTAAATTTGTTCATCTTTTTAGTTGGATTATTTTGGGGATTGTCCCAAGGGTGATGTTCGTTTTCATGGGGGTTATTACTCTGGGTATTGTTTTGAAGCTGCAAGGCTTTTGGTAATGAAGTCACCGATTGGGATCTTCTTTTGATGTTGATTGCGGTCATTAAATTAAGTTCCTGCAACGCTAGCGGCGCTGATGGTGTGGCTGTGATAAAAAAATCTGTGATCTTGGCGTTCCTGAGGGCTGCTGTCTCCTTTGGTGTTTTGACGGTGAAGGCGCTGACAATGATATCTCTCGCCTCTTTCGCCTCTGACGTATCCTCTGTTGAGTCCTCGTCGGATGTGGGGATGAGTTCTTCACTCATTTTCCGGCGTAGCAGTTGTTTGTTTTTGCTTGACTTCACTGTGGGGTCTGAACTGATTCACCCTGATCTCATGGTGAGGATACAGTTTTGGTGTTTAGGGGGCTTGTCTCCTACTCCTTGTGACCTCTCAAACGCTCTATTGCGTGGCTGTGACCGTGATGGTGGTGTCTCGGTTGGGGACGCTAGTGGAAGTGCAGTCCTTTGGCGTGTAGTGGCCGGATTAAATTACAGTGGACAATCGGCTGAACGTTGGAGGGGACAGGAGTTGTCCAGAGTTGTGTTACTCACGGTGGCCGCTCTGGCTCTGGGTTCCCATAACGGAAGACTGTAGAGCGGGCTGTCGGAAGATTGGAAGAGAGAGATAAGGGAAGCTGAGAGAGGGCTGCAGGAGGGCTATGAAGAAGGCAGAGGGAAATGGCCCAGAAGCAGCTGGAATTGCAGCAAGCAGCTGACTGTGAGCGGGGCACTCAGAGAGGACCTACAGGCAAGGTCGGACCTAGTCAGACCCGCCTAGGTCAAACTCCCCGGGCTCTTACTTAGCGGCCGCCTCTATCGGAAGCCGCGCTCACGTCTTGACTCCGCAGCAGCAACAACAACAACAGCCTCACCTCACCTCGCCTCACCTTACTTGTGGCAGCTGCAGCCGGTGGTGTCTGCAATGGGGTCGAAATTGGGGCTGCCTCCTCCTCTCTGCCTTAACTGCGGCTGCTGCAGCGGCTCTGTCTGCTTTTCAGCTTCTGCAATCTTTTCAGTTTTGGTTCTTGGGTTTCACGCTGGCTCGGCACCTCCTCGCCGTGCCATGTGCCCCTCACCCCTCGCCGCTCTCACTCCCTGCCCCTCCTCCACTGGGCAACTCGCAGCGTCTCACGTCTGTGGGTTGGAGCGCGGGTCACGGCTCCCCAAGGTGCTCAGATGAACCCTGTGTCTCTGTAAGGCGGGGGCGTGGGGAGGCAGATCGCGGCTCTGCGCCGCACTGGGGAGTCACTCGCTCTCAAATGCCCCTGGCGGTTTTTACCGCATTGGATTACCGCATTGGATTTAATTTGCGGCTTGCGGCTCGCGGCTCGCGGCTCCGTGGAAGGTGACTGGACCTGCCGCGTTGAAAAAGTCCTACTCACGAACCCACGGAGCGCGAAGAGCACACGGGAGAGCTCTAATGCCTCAGCAACGGTGGCGGCATTCTGCCGTTTCTGGAAAAATTGAAGTGGAAAGAGGACAGGAAAAACAAGGATCTTCGCCAAGGGACCTACCACATCAAGTACCTTATCCTGGCAACTGCGCCAGGCGCGGTCGATCCCTTTCTTAGGGTCTTTTGCGAATTTCTTTAAAAATGTAAGTAGGCTAACGTCTATCTCCGGGGTCTCTGCCACCTTATGGGCAAGGTCGGGACGAGGACATTCAGACCTTAGGCGGTTACGCACCTCCTTGTCAAACCCCTTCCTAATATTTTCCTGAAGGTATTCCGCCACTGCAGGGGCCGGAACCCAGTCCGAAGACCTAGGGTGAACGATCTCGCTGGGGTTGAAGGTAAAGGGGGTATTAGGAGGAGGAGCTGAAGCCGAAGAGGCGGATTTCTTTGCCTTCTTCTTCGGAGGCGGTTCCTCGTCCGTATCCGTAGTATCAGTGCCTGTGGTGGTAGTAGAGTCTGTGTCCACATAGTGTTGTTTATTCTTAGCCTTGCCACTGCCAGAGTACGCATGACCCTGCCCAGACGCAGAAGGGAGGGAACCTAGCGTGTCAGTGTGTGGCCATTGGTCATTGTTGCCGGCCTCAGTAGCTGGTGGAGCCTTCTTCACGGTTTTATCCTTTGTAAAGCCATGGCGTTTGGCAAAATTCTCCAGCTGCTTCGTAATTGACTTAAGTGCAGCCGCCAATGCTTGTTGCACAGTTGCAGATACTGTGCTTTCTACCGCCTTATTGACTGAGGCCTGGACCGAAGCGTCCAGAGCCTCCACATTCTTGTCCTCCATAGCAGCAGCAGGCTGCTCATCATAAGTTTCTTCCCCCGCCTCCTCATCAAAGTACACCCACTCTTCCATAATTAACACTCACAGTGGGGTAAGTATAATTTGAAGTCCACAAGAGGTAGGCACAAGAGGAGTAAGGGGGGGTCAGCCCCACTGCACACAAGTAAATTATGAACCCAGTACCAGACCCCTCAGCAGTGCTGTAGTCAGATTATTCCAGCCCAGAGGGCGTAGGAGCCAAGAAAAATAATATATGGAGCGTGTGCTCACTCCCAGAAGGCAACTGTTAATGGCAACCTGTCAGGTGTCACTCTCCACCTGCAAGAACGAGAAAACGTGGTGTAAAACAGGTAGAAAAACCGGCAACAGCGTGTGTAGCCCAACGCGCGCTCAAATCCTACTAGGAGTAGCCCAACGGGTGCGCGTCACGCTACACGCTCTGGCCGGGTGGTGTAAGGCTCCGAAATGCGTCAGGGCGATGAGGGAAGCCCTGCGCAGTCCTCAGGCTGACCGATGCGCCGGCTGAGGAGAAAGAAAAGAACCGCTGCGCGGCCTGGTACTGGTCGCGCCAAGGCGCGCTTGAATTGAACAAGCAGCGGAGCGTCGGAGTGCTCCACACACCGCCGCTGACAGCGGCCCCCCCCCACAGAGCGTCTAGAGCGCGGGAGCGCCCGCAAAGAGACAAAATGATAATCACACAATCATATGGCCATTAAACAGCGTGAAAATGCACCGCAACATCACTACAGTCAAAACTGTAACAAGGTAAGCGCAACGCTTTTAAATTACACGCATAAAACATTTAAATCACTCATATGAATAAGGAGCATAGCACTTATCTCTTGCTGTGTGAGCAGCAAAGAAAGAGGAGGCTGGGAATGTTACCAGGGCTCTTATGAGGGCTAATGGAGGCATGGCTAAGGCCGAGCATCATGGTCTTTGTAGTTTATTTTTATGAAACTGTATGTTTATTGGCTGCTGTGAATTTTACAGTAAAGAAAGAGAAGCATAATCTGAAGCCTCCGCTCCTGTAATAGAATCTGATGTACACATAAAAGGTAACCAAGGCGATACCACCAGAAGTCAGGCACCGTCGGAAGACATCACGTCAACATTGGGCAGAGCGCGTTAACGTAGCCACAATAAAGAGAAAAGTTAAGCCCATACCACGTGACAAACACGGAAACAGAGAACCGTGAGCGGAAAGTCGAAGTAGCGTAACAAGTGCGACTAGGCAGGAGCACTCAGAACAGGAAGATAGAATCCCACCGTTTAAGTAGGTAATTGCCTGCTAGAATCAATAAAAAGATACACAAAGTGGGCATGCATGAGGTATTGGGAACGCAGCACTTAATCAACACTAAACCAACAGGAAGTTAGTCACGGATAAAGTAATCAAAATCTCACTGGACCCTCTGCCTGTGCACAATAAAATCCTTAACAGCTTGGCATTTTTTTCCCCACACTTTATCACCATCCATAAATGCCTCTATCTCTCTCTCTCTCTCGTTTTTATGAAAAGACCCTCTCCATTTACAAATGGTGAAAGCTTAATGCCAGCAACATCAGATCCAGAGGTACAGATAAATGACATTACTCACATTTATACCAACAGACAAAGAACGTGAGTAAGATGTAACTCGAATGTGTCGGCACCCCCTTTACTCACTTCTTCACTTCACGAGGCCAAGAGTATCGCCAGACCAAATTATTTTGAAAATATGGACAGATCAGTTTAGCCAACTCACGGGGGTTTAAACCCTTGTAAATTGCTTTAGGCGAGCTCTGACCTCAACACATGTCTTAGGACCACTCATTGGATGATTGTCGAGGATAAGTAGGGTTCTTTTATCCTGATATATGTTTACAATAAAGTAGTACATTTCTGATTCATGTCTGTTATTGAATACTTGTAAATAACCCCCTCCCCCCTTTTTTCATTGTATGTTTGATTTTCATGTAAAGTATTTATTGTACCACAGTACGGAAAATAGATGTCAACAAGTACTGAAATGAATACATGTGTATCAGATTGTAGAATCAACAAAACTAAAAGAAAAAAATCGAGATAACATAAAGTAAATTGCATTTATGAAACAATCTAATGATGTCATTGTTCGCGTTTTTTGAGCGATATATGGTTGCTTGTCTACCCACGACTATAAGTTGTTAAAAGAAATCTAGTTAATTTTATTGAAAACTTACGGAGGGAAAGAATTTAGGCCTACGTATTTACCAATTAAAAGAATTTCTTGTCATAGAGGCATTATTTTCGCTCACTGTTTAACAGATTCCAGCCTCTAGGGGCCAGATGTAGGTGTCCAAATACCGGTCGGAAACGGCCGAAAATACCGATTTTCGGCCGTTTCCGACCGGTATTTGGACATTGGTATGTAGGGGTTTAAAAAACATACAGATTCGGTAATTTTACCGAATCTGTAATTTTACCAACTCGGTAAAATTACCGAATCTGTAAAATTAAAGAATCGGTAAATTTTACTGATTCGGTAAAATTACCGAATCTGTATTTTGCTATGTAGGTAGCACTTTTTACATTGCAACATGGCCTTTAGGATTCGTTATTTACCATGCAATACAATTGCATGGTAAATTACGAATTCTTGTGTACATGCACATCTGTGCATGTACACCTGTGCCATGTGGCACACAGACATGCCCTAAGGGCATGTCTGTGTGCCACATGGCGCACAAGCCAGTTACAGGGGTGCAACAGAGTGTCAAAGTGACACCCTGTCCCCCTTTGCAATTCGGTATTTTTACCGATTCGGTAAATACCGAATCGGTATTTGCTATTAAATCCTATGGGCTTCAAGGCCCATAGGATTCAATAGCAAATACCGATTCGGTATTTACCGAATGGGTAAATACCGAATCTTACCGATTCTGTAAAAATTACCGATTTTTTATCTACATCTGAGTTACCGATTCATAAATACCGAATCGGTGAAATTCGGTATTTATGAATCGGTAATTTAGATTTACCTACATCTAGCCCTAGGTTCCTTAATTGAATCAGTCCACAGCCTTTTGACAAACATAGAGAGACAGCAGGGGTCAAGAGCTGAGCGTGACTTATTTGAAGAGAGTACAGATTTGAGAGTACGGGGGTTAGGGGCTAAAATGAGCTCAGTGAGCACTTATTAGCATGGGGACCCTGTTGTGAGTTTTACTCTACCATGAACGGGGCGTAACAGAACTATTTGTCAAGTTATTGTATGATGTAGAGGAGAAAGTGGCTTGTATATCTGTGACTTTTTTTGGAAAAAAGAGGCTAGCTCATCGTACTGAAGTTGTGAGTTGGGTATGACTGGGGCTGTGTTTGCAGGATCAGAAAGTATTTTTACAACTTTAAATGGTGTTTCCGAGTAGTTTTGGCCTGCACTGATTTTATCAGAGAAGAAGAAGGCTCTACCTGTGTGTTAAAAGATTGCAGGAATCTATTAGCATGAACTGAAAGTCATTTTGTACTTGGCAGCCATCTTAGTTGGCTGTGTGCTTGCCATGTGCTTTCTCCCTCTTCCAGAGCCTTGCACATGCTCAGAAAGGCCTAGCTGTCAGAATGCACCTGCTCCTAGTATAGAACTGTCAGGCTATTCTTACTGATGTGCTCAGTTTAGTCTCTCCTCCCACTTTGTTGAGCAAGCAAATTTTGTATACCTATATTAGTCATTTTGCATGCTGGTATGTGCCAGGACCTCCCCTTGGTTTTATGCTAACTAATGTAACCTATGCATATATAAGGCCCCTGTTCTCTGTACTCCTTAGACTGGCTCCTACCGTGGCCTGAGGGTACCGTATGACACAGTCTCACCCATCTGAGGTTAATAAACGGTATTTTTATATTACAGCTTCTGTGCCAATTTCTTCTTTGTTGGTTAAAAGAACCAGGTGTATCAGTGAACCCCTTAGGAGGTTTATATTTCTTCATGCGTATCAGCTTTTGTGGTAGTCTTTTAGGGCCAACTTATACTTTGCTTTGTCATCTGTGCTACAGGATTTTCTCTACGTTCTCAAAGAGATTTACAAATCTTTTTTTATTATTGCGTAATGTATCATTGAACCAGGGATCCGGTGGAAGGGCTCTGTGATGATTTTTGGTTGTGATTGGAATTGGGGAAGCAAGTGCAGAACCGATCCACCTATCAATGAGGGACGCATCTGGACCTACAGAATTTTATAGCGTCTGACAATTGGACACTAGAATAGAGTTGAAGGCAGGCACATTGAGCTTTGACCAGTTCCTGCCAGAGGAGGAGAACTGGGCTTCCCCTGGTCGGAGCACACCTGAAATTGTAATGAAAAAGGAACTGTGTAGTGGTCAAACCAGGCTAGGTGTATGACTAGGCGTAGGGCTTGGTCAGGTTGCATGTTCTTCTCATTTGAAATAATGGGGTGAAGCATATGGCCAGTGTTGTGGGTAGGACAATTTTTGACAAGTTGGATAGCCAGGGTCATGAGATTCTCAATAAGAGAGGGGGCAGTTTTGAATGCCTTATTGTCAAAATTTGATATTAAAATCTCTAAGAATTGCCAAGCTAGCATACTTTACAATGTAAGTGGATAGGATTTCCATTAAAGTGAAACTCCAGTTGCTAGCCAAGCCAGAGGGGCGACAAACCAGAATTCTTGATATGGTGAAAATATTAGAGAGAGTCAGAGAAAACAATGGAGCTTCACAGTCTGGGATAGTGAGTTTGTCTATTTTAAAGACCACCACCTTTCTTGTTGAGGCGATCCACTCTAAGAATCCAATAGTCAGAGGGCAGAGTGGCTACAATGTCTGGTGCTGAGGCCTCATGCAACCATTTTTTAGTCAAAAACACAGCGTCCGGCCCGATTGATGTTTTCCCAATGAACAACTGCTGAGTTTAAAAATCTTGAGATGGTAGATTTGGAATCAGTGAATTAGTGGTGTGCGCTGCCCTATAATATGGGCTTGTGGAGTTGTGCAAGAGTCAAAGAGTGCAAAATCACACTGTTAGCATTTTGATAAGGCTGTATCACTATTCCAGGAGAAGGAGATTCCCAGGGTAGTAGGGCATAAGAAAAGCAGCTGAGATGAAAAGTAGACCGTCCTACCTGAGAGTATTCGACCAGCATTCCTGGTCCCTTGTTCCATTCAGTTGTGGACAGGCGCAGTCGGACTTTCCATAGGCGTGCCTTTGGTGCATCGCTGCGTGCATCTGCATCACCGCACCACCGTGGTGAATAAATTGGCAGGCTGGGTTCAAGAGAGAGGCAGAAAAACCACTGTAACAATAACCACTCTGAACAGGTGGCTCACTAAGATGGTGCCGGAAGTGGTCTGTTTCTCTCCCAAACAGTAGTCAGACTTATTTCAGAGATGATTCAGTAAAACACTTTCAAAGTTTCCCCCAAATTCAGTTATCAGCACAGTAGGAGACACAGAATGACACTAGTTTCCTTGAAAAAAAATATGGCCTGATAAAAGACAGGTTTTTTAAAAAGAGGACATGCCCCAGGTGCTGTGTGGGTGACCGTGCCTTCCGTGCCAAGGCTGCGAATAAATAGGCAGGCCAGGAACAAAACCAAAGTCACAGTTGCAGTGCCCTCAAAAAGAATACTGATGGGAAATGTATTTATGTGGTAAAAAACACATAGTACACCCAACAGGTTTCAGCCACAAAAGTCTTTTCCATAGGTGTTTTGAAATTGCACAACAAACCTTTTTAAAGTGATCATACAGTGCTAGTATACACTTTGAAATAAAATAAAAAAGGACTGACAGAGACAATACACACACACATACACGCAGACACACAGACACACACACACACACAGATAGACACACATTTTCAAGAATATTTTTATGTTGATGTGTACTGGGACTATTTAAGCACTGGTTGATAACTTTGAAAAGGTTTGTTGTTTACTTTCAAAAAGAGAAGTTAGAAAATAGCTGTGTTGTACTGCTTGTTTTTTTGAACCAGCAATATTTGGAGTGTGCTGTATCTGTAACTCTGGTCATAATACATATATAATAATTTCAGGCTCCTATCACTCAACGCACCCTAACACTGTTAAAATAAATGTAATTTATTTTGCATTATTTCCTATGGGCCTATTTTAAGTCCCTGCATCTTTTATTGTCTGTAGGAATGTGTTGCGGTACCTCTGAATGGCCATGTGTGGTGCTTGACTTACTACAAGACTAGGATGGAGAACATATATGACTTTGGTGAGGGCTTTGGTGCTCTAGTAACTTTATAACTATGGTTTGTGAATAGCAATTAGGCATACTCATAATTGGGTGGGTGTTTGTAATATCCTTCCCAACCCCGCCTTACTTTTCTATAAACCCCTTACACTTTTTTTAATAAGTATTACTCATTTTCAAGTCAGTCCACCTTGTTTCTCCCACATTTTCTACTAAAACATACGCTTACCATTGCAAAGAAATCTGCCATCATGGCAGAGATCTCTGCAGCACAGAAAAGATAGAAGAGGTGGAGGCAGAGGTCTCTCGCTGTGGGTTGGTGAATAGTATTTTGTAATACATGAGTAGAAGAACTGTAGTATTGCTTCACAATACTAGAAAATGCGGTTTTTAAATGGGAACCTTGGTTTTACAAAATAACTTATCTAAAATTAAAAAAGAATGTGGCCATTGGGTATGTATGACTTTGGTATGTTGAGGTTAGTATTTGTGAACACTGGAAATAATATTAAAAGTAGGAGAGTTCTAATTTGCGCACTTTTCAGAGAGCATTGATCTGTTTCCTCATATTACATTGCTGACATTGCCATGTTCAGAAACCTCCACAGCGAAAACATCTTCAGGAGGGAAAAATAAAACAAATGAATCAGCACAGAAGGGGAACTGATGCTATTTGTATACATTAACGGGCAGGCATTTTCCCTGTCCATTTATTCAGATCTGTCCATTTATTCAGATATATTTATTTTATGATGAGAGATCATAAAAAAAGCTTTCTCTCCCACACCTCTGGCTAACCAGGACCTGAGAGGCCACCAGCTACACCCCAGTATTATCAGTGGGCCCAAGTGTAAAATATAATCCTTTTCAAGCTTGCGAGAAATCTGTGTAAGATTGGGTAGTCCGTGTCTCCATAACATCTACCCTAATCTAACCCTAGACAATGGGGCATTTTTCTCATTCCCGTCCCTATGCAACCTTGCCTAAGTTCTAGGCTGGGTTCTGTGACTTGCCCAAGTGCAGAGGAAACCTGTATGATGAAATGCTGACACACATGCTAAGCGCGTATTTGCATGTCGCATCTTGGAAAAGGGTGGAGGGAATTGCTTCCTCCCCTACCTTGCCTATGGTAAGGGAGGTATTTGGTGCCCCCATCCTCTCACACTTGCCCTAGCACAGGAGGTATTTAGTGCCACTTTGCCACTTTAACTATCCCCCACATTGTCAAATGACATGAGGAGTAAGCCTCACCAATGTGTTGGATAATTAAAACCAGGGCGATAGTAGCTCACTCAGCAGATCCAGAGCACCAGTGTGGCTGTTTGGCGCATTGTTCCACTTCAGTTCTTCATGACTCCCATGAACTTTTTGTTGGTATGTTGAAGATGTTCACCTCAGAAAAATCCAGACAAAGTGTCAAGTCTACCTGAAAAAACATAACTGCTGCCTCTTCATTCCTCTTGTTACTCTGAGCTTTTTGGTAAGGAGTACAAGGCAACAATGAGACTGTTCTGTTGAGATTTCCCCTGTTGTGTAGCCCTTGTTAATTACAGCTTCCATCCTTATCCTCCACTACATTGCATCTATCAACTGGCATAATAAAAAAACACATCCACTATATCAATCTAACTACTGCATTGCGTGATAACTACAGTTTAAGCAATTTGAAGTTAGGGATTGTAAAAAATGATTACCTTGAAGTTATGGTGGTCGGTGATGAAGAGTGGTATTAAAAACCTCAATATAATGTAACAAAATCCCCATTGATGGTGTTCAATCTCCATAAAAAAATTATTTCTGAAGGTAAAACATTTGACTACTGTAGGCTATCAACTTTCACTTAATTAGGATCCTGTGTGAGTCAGCTTCAAAGGGGGAACAGCCATTACAACGCAGATTTTACCACACGGTGCATTTACATCGCATACGTTACAATGCATGTGATGTTACAACGCGTGGCAAAAACCTTGCATACCATTACATCGCATGCGCTTTTACAACGCATGCGATGTAATGAGTAATGGCTGCGGCAGCGGCAATCCATGTCGTTGTGACGAAACTTAGGCTAATTCCTCACAGCGACGTGCAAGCAGGAAGGAGGAAGCAGGAACCAGGAGCAGAGATGGCGACGCTGGAGAGGAGAGAGCTAAGGGCGTTTGAGCTTGGGGGGGTTACTTTTGTAGGGTTTAGGGTAGTGTAAAAATAGTGTTGTAATGTTTGTGTTGTTTGGTTTTTTTATAACGTTTTAGTGTGTTTTTTTTGGTAGTGTAGTGTATGTTTAGTGTAGTGTATTAGGGTTTAGGGTAGTGTAGTAGTGTTTATGTAGTGTAGTGATTTAGGTTTTAGGGTAGTGTAGTAGTGTTTGTGTAGTGATTTAGGTTTTAGGGTAGTGTAGTAGTGTTTTAGGGTTTAGGGTAGTGTAGTGAATTAGGTTTTAGGGTAGTGTAGTAGTGTTTGTGTAGTGTAGTGCTTTAGGGTTTAGGGTAGTGTTGTATTTTAGGGTTTAGAGTAGTGTAGTGTTTTAGGGTTTAGGGTAGTGTAGTAGTGTTTGTGTAGTGTAATGTTTTAGGGTTTAGGGTAGTGTAGTAGTGTTTATGTAGTGTAGTGATTTAGGTTTTAGGGTACTGTAGTAGTGTTTATGTAGTGAGTTAGGTTTTAGGGTGGTGTAGTAGTGTTTGTGTAGTGTAGTGTTTTATGGTTTACGGCAGTGTAGTGTTTTAGAGTGGTGTGGTATTTTAGGGTTTAGGGTAGTGTAGTAGTGTTTGTGCAGTGTAGTGGTTTAGTGTAGTAAAGTGGTTTAGGGTAGTGTAGTAGTGCTTGTGTAGTGTAGAGTTTTAGGGTTTAGGCTAGTGTTGTAGTGTTTGTGTAGTGTAATGTTCTGGGGTTTAGGGTAGTGTAGTGTTTTAGGGTTTAGGGTAGTGTAGTAGTGTTTGTGTAGTGTAGTATTTTAGGGTAGTATTATAGTGTTTGTGTAGTGCAGTGTTTTAGGGTTTAAGGTAGTGTTGTAGTGGTTGGGTAGTGTAGTGTTTTAGGGTTTAGGGTAGTGTAGTAGTGTTTGTGTAGTGTTTTAGGGTTTAGGGTAGTGTAGTAGTGTTTGTGTAGTGTAGTGTTTTAGGATTTAGGGTAGTGTTGTAGTGTTTGTGTAGTGTAGTGTTTTAGGGTTTGGGTAGTGTAGTGTTTTAGGGTTTAGTGTAGAATAGTAGTGTTTGTGTAGTGTTTTACGGTAGTGTAGGAGTGTTTGTGTACTGTTTTAGGATTTAGGGTAGTGCAGTAGTGTTTGTGTAGTGTAGTGTTTTAGGGTTTAGGGTAGTGTAGTGTTTTAGGTTTTAGTGTAGTATAGTAGTGTTTGTGTACTGCAGTGTTTTTGTGTAGTGTAGTGCAGGGGTGGGAGTAGTGTGGGTAGTGTTGTAGTCTAGTAGTGTTTTAGGCTTTAGGGTAGTGTAGTATTTCGGGTTTAGGATAGTGTATTAGTGCTTATGTAGTGTAGTGATTTAGGTTTTAGGGTAGTGTAGTAGTGTTTGTGTAGTGATTTAGGTTTTAGGGTAGTTTAGTAGTGTTTGGGTACTGTAGTGTTTTAGGGTTTAGGGTAGTGTAGTGTTTTAGGGTAGTGTAGTGTTTTAGAGTTTAGAGTAGTGTAGTAGTGTTTGTGCAGTGTAGTGGTTTAGGGTAGTGTAGTGTTTTAGGGTTTAGGGTAGTGTAGTAGTATTTGTGTAGTGTAGAGTTTTAGGGTTTAGGGTAGTGTTTGTGTAGTGTAATGTTTTAGGGTTTAGGGTAGTGTAGTGTTTTTAGGGTTTAGTGTAGTATAGTAGTGTTTGTCTAGTGTTTTACGGTAGTGTAGTGTTGTTTGTGTACTGTTTTAGGGTTTAGGGTAGTGTAGTAGTGTGGGTGTGTAGTGTATTGTTTTAGGGTTTAGGGTAGTGTAGTGTTTTAGGTTTTAGTGTAGTATAGTAGTGTTTGTGTAGTGTAGTGTTTTTGTGTAGTGTAGTGTAGGGGTGGGAGTAGTGTGGGTAGTGTTGTAGTGTTTTAGGGTAGTGTAGGGGTGGGAGTAGTGTGGGTAGTGTTGTAGTGTGGTAGTGGTTTTGGGTTAGGGTTAGTGTAGGGGTGGGAGTAGTGTGTTGTGTAGGTGTAGGGGTAAGGATGTCACTTACCTTGCAAACTTTTACTACAAGTATTGCTTTACCACGCATGCATTACTCGTTGTAAAAGTATGCGATGTAATGGCATGCGATGTCATTGACATTGCGTAGTAATACCCGCGTTGTAATTGCACGTTTGGTGTTACTATGCGATGTAATGAGATACATCCATTGCAAATGATACGTACGTCTTAAGTCACCACCCCCAAGAAACTAACAATGTTTTGTTTTGTTTTCTTGTTTCAAATAAAACAGTCTTTGTTTTTGCTATATTATATGATCCGTAAATCTAATGTTTTTATTTTCTATGTCATTTTACCCATTACATTTTCTTTTGAGAAGGGTAGATTGGCGTGCAGTGGAGTGGGGTAGATTGGATTGGGGTGGAGTGGGGTGGATTGGGAGGAGTGGGTCAGATTGGAGCAGAGTGGAGTAGATCTGAGTGGAGTGTGGTAGAGTGGAGTAGATTGGCATAGAGTGGAGAGGATTGTGGCAGATTGGGGTAGAGTAGAGTAAAATAGGGTACATTGGAGTGGAGTGTGGTAGATTGGGGTAGAGCGGAGTGGAGGTGGGACATTGGGATACACTGGAGTGGGATAGACTGGAGTGGGGTGGAGTGGTGCTGATTGGATGGATTCGAGTGGGATAGACTGTTTGTAGAATGGAGTGGGGCAGATTGACGTACACTGGTAGGGGTAGATTGTGGTGGATTGGAGTGTGGTAGATTGGGGTAGATTGAAGTGCAGTGGGGTAGATTGGAGTGGAGTAAAGTGGAGCTGGATAGATTCGAGTGGAGTGGATATTGGAGCGTAGTGAGGTAGATTGGAGTGGAATGGTTAGATTGTGGTAGATTAGAGTGGGATAGACTGAGATTGATTAGAGTGAGGTAGGGTGGAGTGGTGAGATAGATTGTAGTGGAGAGGACATTGGAGTGGGGTAAATTGGAAGGGAATTGGGTAGATTGGACTGGAGTAGATTGGTGTGGAGTGGGGTAGATTGGAGAGGAGTCAGGTAGATTGGAATGAGTGGGGTGGAGAGGAGTGGGGTACATTAGAGTGGAATGTGGTAGATTGCGGTGGAGTGGGTCAGATTGGGGTTAAAGTAAATTGAAGGGGATTGAGGTAGGTGGGGTAGATTGGAGTGAATTGGTGTGGAGTGTGATAGACAGAGGGTAGATTGGAGCAGAGGGGGGTAGATTCAAGTGGATTGTGGTGGATTAGGGAGAGTGGATTGGGAAGATTGGAGTCGAGTGGGGTGGGATTAATTGTGTTAGATTGAGTGAAGTGGGGTAGATTGAAGTGGAGTGGAGTGGGGTAGATTGTAGTAGAGTGGAGTGGATTTGATTGAAGAGGGAGTAGATTGGGGTATTGGACCAGAGTGGGGTAGATTGGGTGCAATGGAGTGGGGTAGATTGGAATGGAGTGGGCAGATTGGGGTAGATTGGACTGCAGTGGCGTAAGCGGTGTGTAGTGGAGGGGCATAAACTAGATGGATGAATAGTAGAGTGGTGCAGAGTGGAGTGCTGTGTCAAAGAGTTAGTGCTGAGAGTGAAGTGGTGTCATACAGTGTTGCAGAGTGGATGGACTTAGAGTGAAGTGGCATGTCGTAGATTGGAGTGGCATAGAATGGAGTGGCATGGTGTAGAACGGAAGGTCATAGAGTGGAGTACAGTGTTGGAGAGTGAAGTAGTGAAAAGTGGAGTGGCATAGTGTGGAGTATGCATGTTGTGGTAGCACACTGCCATAAGAGACAATACATTTTCAATTGAAATGACCATTACATTTGAACAGAAATACACTTTTACTGTGCACAAACGATAATGTGTGGAAATGTCATCACCTAGTGAGGTGATACTCAAAGTATGCCCTGGAGGCCACATGTGGCCGACCTGACCTTTACATTCAGCCCCCCCTCCCCCAGTGACAGTCGCACTAGGCTTCTATTTATTAGACTCAGCATTCACATTAAACAAATTCTCAAGAAATGGTCAAACATTTATTTAAAGTTAAACAAAGGAAATAAAAAGGATGTCATACACTGCTTACATTTAGGAACACCTTCATTTTTAAAGACCTCTTGCAGTAAAAATGAAAAAATATGATGGTCTACAAAGTTCAAAAGTGTTTCATTAACATACAGAAGCATTGAACCTTGGTACATCAAATTATGTTAGTGCATTGAGAATTATTCTTAAAGTATTGTTTTTTAAAGTGATTGTTAGCAAACATTCATGCTTCCGCCCACCCTGAAAACAATGTCAATAGTAAACAAAGAGGCAAGTGGCTTGTTATGTGCACCCTTTGGGTAGCCTGGGTTACTGTTATACATGATCGACATTATAGTTTATTAAATCAAACACTGCAGAAAGTTTTGCACAGCACACATCCTGAAGTCGTGTATTTTTAGATTCTCTTATATGTGATAATGAATAAGAAGGAGGTAAAATGAATTAAAACAATTGCCTGTAATCATACAATTTGATTAAGTGGCCAAGCCAGGATTTATCCCATATTTCATGGTTTCACATTTTGCAATTCAGAAACTAGATATGCGTGCTTTGCTTCCCCTACACCCGCTCAGCCAATTCCCACTCCCTCCCAAACCACCAACCTGCTGGCATCAGTGTGGCACTCAGTCACACCACAAACCAAACTTTTTGGCCCATGGGAAAATATTTGTGAGGACTTCTGACCTAGTGTGATGATGATTTTGACACTTCAGAATTACAAAAAATGTGCTTCATTTGTATATTCCTAATTATGATATATTCTGAAACATCAGCACAGTTCATTATTGTTGTGTGCTAGAATGGATGTATGACGTTACAACGCCTACCTTTACAACGCGGTTTTTACCACGCATACCATTACAACGCATAGCGCTTTGGGGTGCTGGATAGTGAATAGTTTAATTTACTATTCCAACTCCAGTCCCCGTGGATAGTAGGGAAGGTTACTGGATAGTAAATTAACCTATTCCCTATCCTAGAACGCCCCCCAGAGCAATGCGTTATAATAGTTTGAGTTGTAAAAGTTGCGTTGTAATGGTAGGTCGTTGTAAAAGTTTCGTTGTAAACGTTGTATACCGCTAGAATAAATGACATCCTACACGCTCTCCTCTGAAATGGGTACTCAAAAGGATTGTCATATAAATTCTCTCACTTTGAAGTCAGAGAAACAGAAGTAAACACCAAGCACCCTCGGAAGACAGAGCCTACCATTTGACCTCTGTCTTTAAATGCACAGCAAATATGACAAGATATGAACACGATTTAAAGGTCTGTTTACAGAAAGGGAGTACTCAGAAAGATACAGTAAACAAGGAATACTCATATGTAAGACAACCTCAAGCTGGACAGACTAATGCAAAAAAGCGAGCAAATAGAAAGTAAGCAACTGTAAGTTACAAACCACAAAGCCAAGAGTAAGAAATTAGTGAAATGCATTCCTATGGAAGCTTTCAGAATGTCCACAAGAAGTGGTAAGCAGACCAGACAGTAGTGCTGTCTGGTAGGCTTCAACCTAAATAGTGAATTCTGGAACCATTCAAGCATTAGGTGAAGCAATGATTGTGTGAATTAACTATGCCCAGCATAGGCGCTACCCTATGTTAGGATAGATACTGGTGAATCATTTCATCTCTCTCTGGGTCAACCAAGGGCTATAGTGGTAGTGTTTCTTGGAACATTCGCCGAAATCAAGTAGGTTGGATTATTTACAGATGTCTTCTCAGGGCCTGTGGCATGTGCCTGGGGATCAGCTAAAATATTGTCAAGGGTGGGCTTTAGGGTAGTGCGACGGGTGCAGCCGCAGCAGGCGCTGACCTGGGGGGGGGAGGGTGCTGTGTTTACCAATAATCCAGGTCTGAAGAGCACCTGCTGCAGAGTTCTTTGAGTGTCCAACAATTTTCAGGCAACAATAAAAATGTCAAAATAACTCTGGTGATTAATGTTGGTTCTGGAGAAGGATATTTTGTCTAGTGGCAGCTTCTACTCATGATAAAGTAGCACAGAGGGTTACTATACCTGCTGCAAAGAGCGTGCACTATTCAAATCACTGTATTTTATGTAGATCGCTCAGTAGTTTATTGCTTTTGTCACAGAGATCCTTTTGTTACTCGCAGTTCATAAGTTACAACCCTAATACAGCACAGTGAGCTATGAACTGCTGTCAAAGAGCTGCATAAAAATTGCATGGTATAGGTTAGAACATTATATTTTTCCCCAGTGTTTCATTAGCTTAATGTTGCAAAAAAAATTGTTAATTTGGGTAGAAATAAATTCGTATTAGTAAAGCCAACCACTGTGGTACAGTTTAAATCCTAGGTTTGCGTTTCTCTAGACCAAAGACAATTAAAATCTGCTGCCTACTAGTATCAGTGGCATGTGACTCCTACCATACACCTTGTAATCCTCATTATCTTATGTAGCATCTCATATAGACCGATTTACACTTGTATGATTCATTTGCTCTGCACAATGTCTTTGTGTAAAGTGCTTTGATACCCTACACTAGTAGGAGTAGCGATAGAAAACGAATAAAATGGACGTGAGAGAGGCTATGGAGAGATGAGGGGCGTTATTGGAGCGTGATAGTGAGGGAATTCGTGGAGAAGGAGGTTTTAGGGGCGCCAACAAAGATTGTCACACTGGACGCCACCAGCGCTAACGCCGGCCTGGATATTGTTATTGGTACTGGAAACCTAGTTTCTAAAGAGCATAAAGTTGCCCTTCTGCAACTTTTCTATAAAAAGTCATAGAGGTGTGACAATTCATACAATAAATGGAATTCCTACAAATGCACAAAAGATAGTCAAACCACGGATTAAGTCACTTCGGGAGAAAACCTGGCGCAGAGACCCTACACCGGACAACATGACTGCCCTCAAGCTCGCCACCCGAAAACACCACCAACTGATCCGCACCACCAAGAAAACCGCATTCAAGGAACGACTGGACAACAACGCACACAACAGCAAGGAACTCTTCAACATCGTCAAAGAGCTCTCCAACCCCAACGCCGGAAACAACGACATCACCCCTTCGCAAGACCTCTGCAACTCCCTCGCCTCCTACTTCCACAACAAGATCGCGGACATACACAACAGCTTCAGCACTCAACCGGCGCACGCCGCGACCGAACCACCGCCCCCCACCACCACCCTCCGTGCCTGGACCCCGATCAGCACCGAAGACACCATCCGCACGATGAACTCCATCCACTCCGGATCTCCGACAGACCCCTGCCCTCACCACGTCTTCAACAAAGCCGACGCTGTCATCGCACCCCACCTGCGGGACATCATCAACACCTCCTTCGACATCGCCACCTTCCCGGAGAGCTGGAAGCACGCCGAACTCAGCGCTCTACTAAAGAAGCCATCAGCCGACCCCACCGACCTCAAGAATTACCGCCCCATCTCGCTACTCCCGTTTCCGGCAAAAGTCATCGAGAAGACCGTCAACAAGCAACTGGCCGCCTTCCTCGAGACGAACGGCTCCCTCGACCTCTCGTAGTCTGGCTTCCGGGCAAACCACAGCACCGAGACACCCTTGATCGCAGCTACCGATGACATCCGAGCCCTGCTCGACAACGGAGAAACAGCGGCCCTCATCCTCCTGGACCTCTCCGCGGCCTTCGACACTGTCTGCCACCGTACCCTAGTACAGCGCCTCAGCAACGTCGGAATCCAGGAGAAGGCACTTGAGTGGATCATCTCCTTCCTCGCCGGAAGGACACAGAGAGTCCGCCTCCCCCCGTTCAGATCGGAGGCCACCGAAGTCATCTGCGGCGTTCCTCAAGGATCCTCGCTGAGCCCAACACTCTTCAACGTCTACATGAGCCCCCTCGCAGCCATCGCACGCCAGCACAACCTCAACATCATCTCCTACGCCGACGACACCCAGCTGATCCTCTCCCTCACCAACGACCCCGCCACCGCCAGAGCCAACCTGCACGAAGGGATGACAGACGTAGCCAAATGGATGTCGAACAGCCGCCTGAAACTGAACTCGGACAAGACGGAAGTCCTCATCCTGGGATCCTCACTCTCCGCCTGGGACGACTCCTGGTGGCCCCCCGCCCTGGGCAGCGCACCCAAACCAACAGACCACGCACGCAACCTGGGCTTCATCCTGGACTCCTCCCTCTCCATGACCAGACAAGTCAACGCCGTCTCCTCGTCATGCTTCAACATCCTGCGCATGCTTCGTAAGATCTTCCGATGGATCCCCACCGAGACCAGGAAGACCGTCACCCAGGCCCTCGTCACCAGCCGTCTGGACTACGGCAACTCCCTCTACGCCGGAACCACCGCCAAACTCCAGAAGAGACTCCAGCGGATACAGAACACCTCAGCACGACTCATCCTGGACATCCCCCGCCGAAGCCACATCTCCGGACACCTGAGAGACCTGCACTGGCTCCCGGTCAACAAGAGAATCACCTTCCGGCTCCTCACCCACGCACACAAAGCCCTACACAACCAAGGCCCAGGATACCTCAACAGCCGCCTCAACTTCTACGCTCCCAAACGCCAGCTTCGATCGACCAGCCACGCCCTCGCCGCCGTCCCCCGCATCCGAAGAGCCACCACAGGAGGAAGGTCCTTCTCCTACCTGGCCGCCAAGACCTGGAACTCCCTTCCGACCCACCTCCGCCTGACCCAAGACCACCTCGCCTTCAGGAAGCAGCTCAAGACCTGGCTGTTCGAGCAGTAGCGGACCCCCCCCCCCCAGCGCCTTGAGACCCTCCGGGTGAGTAGTGCGCTATATAAATGCTTTGATTGATTGATTGATTATTAATAGGCAAAGTTGTCGCACAGAGATGTATTTGCAGAGGGTGTAGTGAGGCTGGGACAGGTCTTTGTGCTGGATCTGTTAATCCGGCACAACCCAGAAAACCTGCTTCATAAATATTCATGAGGTAAGATTAATTCCACAAATTATAAGGGCTGCAAGTGACGGCAGACATCCATCTCTGACACCACTTTTGCAATAGCCTAGCAAGGGTGTCTCATGTCCTAAAGGAAGGTTGGAAAATTCTCCTCACTGATGGCTGCTTGTGTTTTAAAAGACACCCCTGGGCCCAGGTGACCCACACCAGTGGCACTATTAATAACTCCCCAGTGAAGCTTCTGCAATGTGTTGCCATTACAGAACAGTGGTTTCATTTCCAAAAGCAGGTAACATCGTTAAAGGGACAAAGGGTGAGGAAGAGCACGCCCCCATTCATGAGTTGTGCTGACTGCTTCCCAACACCCAGGGTGTCATCAGCTGCAACCGCAGGAGAAATTCACAAAGCATGAATATATTTCATTAAAAGTCACAAGGGAAGGGAGAGCGCCCCTTTGCCACTAGCTTTACAACTTTCAAGGGCTCTAAGGATCATATATATCATAGTGTTGCGCAATGGCGACCCAACACTAAAGTCAAATGTATCAAGCCGCGCAATGCCACCTTGTGTGGCCTGCAGTGTCATGATAATTCTGGAGTAATGCAAGACAGCGCAAATCACTGCCTTGTGTTACTCTGCCCTAAGGAGACGTTCTATAGCTGAAGGGTGGATGTTCCCATGCATCCACCCTTGGATTTTTGGAACACTTCCAGATTTGCCATTAGTGTTAGACGTGGGAATGTATCAAAATACTACGCCTCTTCAGGGGAGGCATAACGAGGAGAAATATCTTTATTACTTCTCGTTTTTTTTTCCTTTCTATGTGTGCTGAAAGGGAAACAATGCCTCTCGGGATTGTTTTTGTGGAGGAAGATGTCACTCCCTGTACAAAAACGAACCTGCTTACAACGCAGGCACCCTTGCCTGCATTGGTGCTAGGCAGGCAAAAATGCACCAGCGCAAAGAATGGACAGGAAAGAACTGTATGATGTAAAAATAAATATGGCACATTCCTGCCCTTTCCTTTTCACACAGAGTAGCGAGGTGGATTGCTGCATTTTGCTGCATGAAAGTATGATAAATATACCCCTTAGTGTGAAAATTGCAATTACTGTATGCAATGAATTTTTGTACATTGCAAAATCGTTTCCTGCTATTACGAAGTCTGCCATTTTGCACAGTACAACCATTGCATGGCAAAAATGTTTTGCACATCTGTCTTATCAAATCTTTCACACCTGTACATAAAAAAGGAAGTAAACATTTGTCTCAATATCGCAACTTATTTCTTTTGTATAGTAGAGTGAAACCTGGTTTGGGTTGAAACTCGGTAACATAGAAACTTTAGAAACTGTCAGAGGCAGGTAGAACCGGCAAGCACTGCAAGTAGGTGAAAGGTGGGTCTACGCATGAACAGACACGCGTGGCAGAGGTTTCCCATGGCGTCTTCAAAACAAACCGACAATCCCTGCATGGGGAGTTTCTGTAGACCCCACAGGGCCTCCCACGCAGAACTAAATCCTCTCGTCGGTTTCTTTATGTGGTCATACAGGCGATGCAGCTGAGAATGGGAACCTACGGATGTAATTAAAATGATTCCGCGCCTTTGACACATGATTGATCTCCGCACTTTGTTGTCTTTCTTCTGT
The DNA here is from genome assembly GCF_964261635.1 of Lissotriton helveticus. Classification (NCBI taxonomy): domain Eukaryota; kingdom Metazoa; phylum Chordata; class Amphibia; order Caudata; family Salamandridae; genus Lissotriton; species Lissotriton helveticus. Next base: position 809,634,680 of record NC_136068.1, on the reverse strand, counting down.
GTTTATTAGGATATTTATAAATGCGGCGCTCGACGTGCGCTAATTATGGGCCTCGCGATGCGCCCGAACTGCAAAGACGTTTTGTGGTTTTTGCCGTGTGTGATGCTTTGTGTTCGTCTGTGTGACACAGGATGGGCTGACAATGCTCCTGAAGACATGCTGACAGGGCTGACATCTTAATGAGTGTTTTCACCTGAGTAATGACTCATGGAAAGCCGCATGTTCCATTTCAGGTCTAAGCAGGTGGAGATGCGCAGGAAGCGCACAACGTGAAAAAAATGGGCTGACCCGGGATGTTCCTGTCAATGAAAACAACTTACAGTGAAGTTATGTACATTTGTAACTGACAGACGCTAATACACTGATATTTTTCTTTATTTGCGTTGTCATAAAGTGCCTAGGGATTCCAATTAGCGAAGGGATACGCCCAGCCTAGTCCGGCGCCTGAGTGGGAGCAGGCCCAGTTTGGCCAAGATGTAGGCATTGTTATTCTGTCACTCCTCGGTGTGTCTACATATAAAGAACGGAGGCGAATGATGTGACTTTTCTGAACCTGGGTGTGTGAGTTAACTTTTATTGCAGAAATAGCATATCCTTTAATAATGTTAAAATACAGAAAACGCATCCGGACTGGCTTCCGCTATGAGAGAGCCTCACCCAACGAGAATAGGACCTTGTGTTTCAAATCCCTGTTGAGTCATCATGAACTGGGGTGTGGTGGAGACAAGTGCCTGGGTTGTTGATTGACGCTTGAGGGCCTAGTGGCTTAAAGGCTTTACTTTTGCAAGCCATTAGCCTGGATTTGGCAGATCTGTAGTGACCAGAAAATGTCTCATTGGGGGTGGAGGCTAAATCAAAATGTAAATGTAGATACACTCACAGTGTGTACGTGACCATGAACAAATAAAGCAACATCATGGCTGGCGCCCTTGTCTTGACAACATTAGGGTCAAGGCATGGGACCGAAACCAGCCTTTGTAGTCTTTGTAGACCAGAATCCATCCTTGTATCAGTGTGTGCTTGGAAATTTAATGGAGACTGTTTGAATCCCATTCTTTGCAGCATGGGTTTTATTAAGTCATACAATTCACAACTAAGAAAAAGACACACAAGAATTGTTTTTAGCACTTAAAGCAAGGTTCTCCATATGAGATCAGAATTTGATTGCTGAAGCAGGAGTTCAACGAGGGGTAAAGTAGCCGCTCTAAACACATGGCCATATATGGCTATATCATAGAAGAAATGGGGACCTAACCCCTGTCAAAAGAGGCCATTTATTCCTGTATGAACATGTATACGGCTATGCACCAGGAACAATAGGAAGTGATCCAACCACAAATTCTTACATTTCTGGGTGCCATAACAACTAGAGCGAATTCTTGAAGCTACTCAAAATCGTAATCATAATTGGTATCGACATGATTTCAATTCATATTATCGCCAAACAATTATTCTGCATTCAAAATTAAATAATTCCCATAATCTTGGATTCCTTTAGTATAGATGAAAAACTGTGACTCAAGTAAGAACATAGTTTCAACAGTCAGTTTGGGCAGGTCATAAATATTAATATACAAAAACTGCCTACTATTTTTTCAAGTGCACTTTTATTATTATTGTTGGTCGAGTATCAGAATCAATTTAGTGCCTTTGCTTATGTCACGTGTTTCACTAGTATTTTTAGCTTCATCAGCATTGGTGGAAAATAGGGGGATTCTCGGAATCCCCATTCCGGAAGCTATTTCTGGGGCTGAAATGTGCTGAATTTGTCTTGGAGTCAGTTTCTGACACGAGGACACAATTCAGCAGCACCCATATGTTAAATGCATTCTGTTCAGTGATGCAACCTGCAGGCAGCAAGCGGCCTTTCTTATTCTCACTTCCAGTCGGGCACAAAAAAGCCCTGATTTAAAGGGCCATCAGCTCTTCTTTTGATCAAGTATTATCATGATTGACAGCCATCTGGAACCTAACACCAAGACTCTAATGCAGCTTTCTTCAAACTCTGCTATGCCGAGCCCCCGTCACCCTACCCCTATAGCACAATGTTTTGGAGTCAGGCCCCCCTCAACTTCAGAAGACTGCAGATTGAGTCGAGGGAAAGGAGACATACCACATCAACAGCAAATTGAGAATTCCACTGGAGCAAAAGCCCCATCCATTACCCCATAAAAGCCAAATGTTGACCTCCTAATCCTTCTCCACAGTCTTATCCTGAAAACTGTAAATCTCTACTCAAAATAAATCTGCAAAGCTCTCACCTCGTCAAAGTCCTATCTCGACTTCATCTACAAGGCACCTCCCAAACATTTCCTGCAAAGCCACACCAAGGCCCCATCCTACAGAGCACCATTCAGACATTCACAGACTCCCAGCCATTCCTACACCCCTCTATAAGACACAATTTTGAGCCTCTCTTCAAAACACCCCAAATCTCCTATCAAAAGCTCCAACTAAAAGTCCCAAATGAGATGTTTTCCTTAGACCCAAAGCCAGTCCATATCTTCCGACTATCAAGTAGTCACTACCTGGATCTACTTACATTGAAAGGTAGAGTACCAGCACCTCCCAACAATGGGTCGATGGTTTTAACAGAAGAGTACCAGCCCTACTCCGTAGCAAACAGTTACTCTGGGATCATGCATACCTGCATTTTTACATCGCTGTCAACTTACCCACACTTAAAAATGAACACCTGCGTATCTGGAAATTGGTCTTTTTACCTGCAGCTATGTTGAAATCTCGGCAGATTGCTCAACACTGAGCTGGCTGAGACAGAGTGTAGAGTTAGCCTGCATAGTCCCAATTTGGTGGAGGGTCTTGGTTCATGAAATAAACAGTAAAAGGATAGGAAAGGCAGACCTGGCCATCCTCAAAGCTCCCACTTCAAGTAGAGCACTTGTGCGTGGTCAGGGGGCCTTATACTTACAAGTAAGACTATCCTCATAAAGCACTGCACAGTTGAGAACGTAAATGTCTGCAGAGAAATAGGCTAGCCTGACCTGTATTACCAAAACATTCCTTATCTATCATCTAACAGAGAGACTGTAGACCACCACCTATGCTGACCACTAAAGCGACAGAGAGATAGGGCAGGGAACTGCTAAGAAAAAACATTGCCTTCTATTGCACATTTGTGGCATATATTTCAGTAAAGAAAATGCCCTACAATCACAATTCAATCATCCATTTACCCAATATGTTTTTCATTCACAGTGCAACTTCACTCATTCTGTATTACAAATATAGGTGTATTTGCCTAGCAGTAGATTTGCACATTCAAACAAAATTAGGTATGTTAAGAAACACATTTGACCAAAATATGAATATCAGAATTAGTTTATCAACAGTGCCTCTGTTCACTTTGCTTATACACGTTTCCGTTGTTATGACAGGCATGAGTAGTCGACTTGACTTGCCTCTTCAAAAATACCCTGCAGAGAATGAGAGACACGTGAATAAAAGGTGTATCTTTGAAGTATGTGGCTCTATTTTTCAAAGTTGGAATCTGGAACATTGACAGTATATTTTATGTTTTTTTTAGAGATTTATAAAGTTTTCCACTGGTGTAGAAAATGATGAAAAAAATCAGTGGTGGTAGGCACTTCTATACCAACATTTGTATCAAATAACATTTGCAGGGCACGACAGCTGATGATTTGCAATTTGTTCACCTGTTAGCATTCCAGTCTTTTTTCACTAGTCCCTCTGTGACTGTGTTTTTCCATTAGTCGTTCAGTGGTAAAAGTTTGTGACAAACAGACCTCAGCTATTGCAAATGTATGTAATGTAAAGTTTTACGTAAATATTTAAACCGGGGCAAAGATGGCACAAAGGTTTGATGAAACTGTTGCAACACATATAGAAGCATCTAAAACCTACTAATCATTTTCGTTGTGCCATAGAGTCTTTGTTAAACAAAACATGCCCTGTGCATTACCTCTATTACAAACCTGAACTTCACGTATGGACTAATCGAAAATGTTTTCATAAAGATCAATTTACTATCCTTGCCTTCTACATTGTAAACATGCACCTCATTTCCTTTAATATCACAAGGAAAGTTCTTAGATGGAGTTTATGACTGTAAGATTAGAAGCAAATCACACATGTTACATTTCCATGATCTTGGCAAACAAGTATTACGGGCAAGTGCCCAAATACTGTATCCAATATATCAAGCTGTGCTAATACAACCGTTCCAACAAATCCTTGAAAACCAAGAGAGGAAAATGGTTTCAGGAGTCAGGACTATAAGGATTTCGAGAGTAACTTCAGTCAAGAGAAGTACTCCAGTACATTCAAGTAAGCGTATCTAGTTGTTTTTTTTGGTCATTTACTCGCTATGTCTTTGAGGAGCCCAGAGACTGCGAGTGAATAAAATAATGAGATTACAAGTAGTTTAATGAACCAAGAGGCTAATGAAAGTAGATCAGAGACAGAGGACAAGCACTATAAAGGATAGCGCATTTTGAGAAAATCTCTACAGAGCATTGAACTTTAAAGAGAATCTTTTAATTTAGTTCTTGAGTAAGAGAGTCATGACCAATATTTTCTGAGGATATATTCAGGAGAGACTTGTTGTTAAAGACATTAAAAAACAAAGAAGGGGGGGGCGTGGCCAAGATGGCGACCTGATCGGACACAGGTCTCTGTGGCTCCCTGCCCCGATCCCCGTTTGAAGCCTTTAGACGCAGACAAACCGCCCCCAAACATAGCATTTAAGGGTCGCCAGCTGACCGCTGCAGTGGACTGCAACACCAGCGCTGCTGCTGGACTTACACGACCCCTGGGGAGACCCGGCGGATAAGGAGCCCCGCGACCACGATCCCTAAGATGGCAGCTGCCCCGGCGTAGTCGCCGGCCTCGCACTGACCTGTGGCTGCTGCCTGGGAGGCGTAAGGCCCGTCCCGCTGCCTGCGGTGTCGGCCGGGGGGCCAGGCTGCCTGTGACCCTTGGCCCGGAGTGAAACAGAAGCACCAACTACCGCCACCGCGACCGGCCAGCGGAGTGGGGGAGGGCCGGCCGGAGATCGCGAAACTCGAGGCCCCGGCTTTCGGGCCTACAGAGACTCTGCGCCGGCCCCTGCGTCAGGGCCCAGCAGATCCCCTCAGGGGACGCCGCGACGAGAGTGAGTGCCCGCCCTATGGGACCAGGTGCTTCCTTGGTCGTGGAGCGGGCGTCCTGAGAGCTGGAGGGGCAGAATACGGCCCGGACTGCGGCTGAGGCGGGCCAGGTTGCGATGTGGAGCTGGTGAGGCCGCGACTGGAGCTGAGCGGTGAGCAAGTAGGAGGTGCGGCCGGGCGAGAAGCAGCGGAGCCTTCCTGGGAGCAGTCGAGGTGAGGAAGCAGAGACCTGCAGCGTGGTGTGCCCAGACACTTTGAGATCAGGAGCTGCGGGCGCCGGAGGGTTGGAGGTGAGGAGTGGCGCAGAGGGGCGTGAGTGGGAGACTCAGGGGGCATACTCGAGCCCCCGGCGCAGGGCCTGACTGAACTGAGAGCAGATCGGCACTGGAGGGGGGGCAGAAGGGCTGCACAACATGCAAGGAGGCCTTGGTCAGGGGACGATTCTGACCCCCGCGTGCCTGATCCCCCACCGGGATCCCACCGCCCCCGGGCTGCCCTTTGCCAACGTGCCGCACCCGGCACTCGGCCCACCACGCTGCCACCATCCTCTTTCTGACAGCCACCACGGACACGCACGAGGCACGCGCCAGTGCTTCAGTGGGGCGCCGGTCCACCAGCTTGGAGGGGCGGACGCTGGCCCTGCCGCCGGTGGCCGACTAGGTGCCCCGGGAGGCAAGCAGGAACAGAGACCCTGCTCCTAGTGATCTGCCGCCGCTACCGGCGAGTGAGGAAACCGCGCACCCGGCGCCCCTGCCCATCCCCGGGAAACATTCACTTGAGGCGCGATTAGGCCCCGAGGCGCCGCAGGAGCAGAAGGTCCGCCGGGGACCAAGCTGCGAGGCCGAGCACCTGGGGGCGCGAGTCGGGCCGTCAACTACAGGAGACCGAGGCTGGCATACGCAACAGACGGCTACTGCGGGAACGCCTCGACGCCCCGCTTTCACGGCAGACGCGCTCCCCCGCAAAGCGGGCCACAGGCCTACATCACCGGGTCCCAGTGACGGCCCGACGGCTGCGGCGCCATTGTGAGGGGTACTGCGGGGGACGGAGGAGCCAATACCAGGAAGCGAGCCTCGGCCATGTCCTCCTCTAACCGCAGAACTGGGCGCACTATTACTGAAATGCTCGTAAAAGGGACGGCCAAAGGGGAGAAGAGTCCCGACAAGCAGATGCCGCTGCCTCCGCCCAGGGACGGGGACCGAGCCGACGGGGAAGCGCCAGCCACAAAGTCCTTTATGGAAGCGCTGTTCACCTCCCTCGAAGAGGATATTCAGACCCTTAAGCAGGAGATGGCTGGAGGGTACAAAGAACTACGTCGAGATGTGGACGAGATTGGGGGGAGAGTGGCAGAGGTGGAGAACGTGGAGGTTGCCAGAGGCGAGGAAGTGCACACTCTTCAGCAAGAAATACTCAGGATTCAGGAGCAACAGATGGACCTACAAGCGCACACGGAAGACCTGGAGAACCGCGCACGACGCAACAACATCCGAGTCCGGAATTTACCCCCTAAGGCGGAAGGCGGGGACGTGGCGGCTTATCTCCAGGGCCTGTTCCGAGACATATTGGGGGAGTCTGACGACTTCGAGATCAGAATAGACAGGGCGCATAGAGTAGGTCTCCCACGTCGCACAGCCGCCCCCCCCCGGACATTCTCGCCTTCCGCCCGGATTTTCCCCTCAAGGAGCGTATCTTGAAGATGGCTCGGCAAAAACCGCCCCTCCTTTATCAGGGGCAGGCGGTGGAACTCTTTCAGGATTTGTCCGCAATCACCTTACAAAAGCTACGGACATTCCAGGTGGTCACTACATTCCTACGAGACAAGGGGGTCCCATACACCTGGGGGCACCCCTTACGCATCATCTTCAAGTGGAATGGGACACTACACCAACTCAGATCTCTACATGAAACTTGCGACCTGCTGGGCATCCCCCATGATGAGGAGGGATCCGGGGACGAGACTGGTGCTCCCCTCTCTCAATCGGCGCTCCCCCTGGGCACTAGGGACAGCTGGCAGAAGGTGAGACACAGGCGACCTAAAAAGAAGGTCAGCAGGCCGGACCCAGAGACTAAGGCGCAAGAACACGCGGCCGCTATCCAAGAAGTGACCAAAGACACGGCTAGCGTGCCATGAGACACTGCTCCTGGGACTACAGGTGTGCACTGCCGCAATGCGGCGAGGGGGTCCGTTGAGTCGCCATTGCCACTGTTTCCCCATCAAGGTTACAATTTACCACAGGCCTAGCCAGACTGATGACTGGACCTGGGACAATGTTCACCAGTGAGTTGCTCGTAGTTGGGGTAGGGGTGGGGAAGGGGTGCAGGGAGGGGACAGTGGGAGTTGAGGGGGTGTTGGAGTTGGGGGGTACGGGGGGAGGGGGGTTCTCCTTGTCCATGGAATTTTGAGTTTACTCTTGGGTTTCCTAGGCCATCACGCGCAGAACGCAGTGCGACCTCGCCACAGCGGCGCACCTCACTCTTGAAGATCAGGCGCGGCACGCAGCCAACCCAGTTAACCGCTTAGAATGACACACCCTTTGACTGTTCTCTCGCTCAATGTGAGAGGGCTCAATAACCCTATCAAGCGCAAAGCGGTCCTATCTCTCCTGGAACACTCGAAGGCGGACATCTGCCTCCTGTAGGAAACACACCTGTTGCCCAAAGATCAACACAGACTCAAGTCCCGATCCTTTCCCGGGCAGTTTTTCTCGTCTGCAACCAAAAAGGTAGCCGGGGTAGCGATCCTAGTGGCCAAATCCTTTGGGGTGAGGGTCCTGCAGAAAGAGGCTGAGATCAAGGGTAGGTTGCTGGTCCACCGCTTCCAAGTGGAGGGTCAGACATTGTTAGTGGGTACCGTATATGCTCCCAACGAACGTCAGGAGAACTTTTTGCATACTGCCCTAGAGGCGGCCACAGCCAACACGCATCCACACTTACTGCTCGGGGTGATCTTAACCTTGTGTTTCACAACACTGCGGACCGCTCTGGCCAGCGGTCCGGTAAAGTAGGGGCACTATCAGCGGCAGGGCACACTCACCTCTCAGACCTGGATCTCGTCAATCTGTGGAGACACTCACACCCACGGGCAATGGCATACACTTATTATTCCGCGGCCCACAAAACATACGCACGACTTGATTACCTTCTGTGCTCCTCCCAGCTGGTCATTCAGGCACAAGACATAGAGATCCTCCCGACATCTCTGTCCGATCACTCACCGGTGGTGGCGTCCTTTCTTATCTCGGCCACGCCTGGCCCACAGTGGCACTGGCGGCTGCGGGATGGCCTCTTGCAGAATCCAACCACGTTAGAACGGATCAAGACGGCGCTTGCTCAGTTCCTCACTCACAACGCTAACGATGATACCTCCAAAGCCACACAGTGGGCGGCTCTCAAAGCGGGCCTCCGCGGTGAATTTATCTCTATAGCCACGGCTAATAATAGAGAACGCGCGCCGAAAAGGGCCGAACTCACTCAGCGAGTGGCGGAACTGGAACAGATGCACCAATGCACTGGGGCGGCACGGGCATGGCGTCAGCTGTGCACGGAGCGGAAAATGTTGGCAGCCCTAGACCAGGATGTGGCGGAATATGCCGCCATGCGCCTAAGACATGCATACTATACCGGAGGAGACCGCTGCGGGAAATTGCTGGCGAGCCGCTTGCGGAAGCAGCGTCAGAGGCAACATATCCGAACGCTCCAGCCTAGCCACGGTGCCCCCATCACGGAGGACGCGGCTATCGCCGCGGCCTTTGGAGACTACTATGCTAAACTTTACACGGCAGACCACCTCGGCCTGCAGAATAGCCATGACTACCTACAGGGTGCCACCCTCCCGTCCCTGAATGAGGCACAGACAACATTCCTCGACCGGCCAATTGGCCTTGAGGAGGTAATCTCTGCGATTTCTCGCCTCAAATTGGGGAAGTCCCAAGGCCCGGACGGCTACACAGCGGCCTTTTATAAGACCTTTTGCCCACAAGTGGCCCCACTGCTGAGAGACCTTTTTAACACCTTTGATCAGCCTGGTGCCATCCCCCCGGATCTGCTGGAAGCGGCAATCTCGGTAATTCCCAAGCCCAGACGGGACCCCACCCGATGTAGCTCATACAGGCCAATCTCCCTGTTGAACGTCGACCTGAAGCTTTACACCGGCATTCTTGCAGGTCGACTAGCACCATACATGCAGCAACTGGTGGAGCCCGATCAAGCGGTCTTCATCACGCAACGGCAGACTAGCGACAACACCAGGCGAGTCCTCCATCTTATCGAGGCTGGGTCACGGACGAGACTGGACTGCATGCTCCTCACTATCGATGCAGAGAAGGCATTCGATAGGGTGCATTGGCCCTATCTGGACCTGGTGTTACAGCGGTTCGGGGTAGGAGAAACCCTTCGCAATCGTATATTTAATTGTTGCCGCCAACCAAACGCCACGGTCCGGGTTAACGGCCACACCTCCCCACGGTTCCCGATCGGCAGGGGGACTAGACAGGGGTGCCCGCTCTCTCCCCTCCTGTTCGCGCTCTATATGGAGCCGTTGGCACAACGTATTAGGCAACATAACCTCATCACAGGCATCCCGTTCGGCGGGGACACACACACAATCAGTCTGTACGCTGACGACATCTTACTTTCCCTGACCAACCCGATGCAATCTCTCCGAGCGCTCTTTATTGAGCTCCACACCTTTGCGCTGGCATCAGGCTTTAAGATTAAAGTAGCGAAGTCAGAGGCCCTGAACGTATCGCTGTCACCAGAGGTGCTGGCGGACGCCAAAGCTGAGTTTGACCTTCAGTGGTCAGCGTCTACCATCCCTTACCTGGGGATCTTGTTGGCCCCAACAGTGCGGGCCACTGCGGATGCCAACTATGCTATACTCAGCTCCCGCTTTCGCAACGACCTCAGAAGATGGAAACACCTCACACTATCCTGGCTGGGGCGTGTAGCGGCTGCCAAGATGACTTTGCTGCCGCAGATTCTTTATGTATTTCAGACCCTCCCTCTACACCCTCCGGCGGGATGGCTCCAGAGGACGCAATCGGATCTGGCGCGCTTTGTCTGGAACGGTCGCCGCCCGCGGTTTAAGCATACAATCTCTATACTCCCCCCCCGAACATGGCGGAGTAGGAGTGCCCGACCTCACTCTATACTTTCAGGCGACTCAGCTGCGCACTCTGGTGGAGTGGCACCAACTGGAATCTGGCAAACACTGGCTCTTTCAGGACCAGGCGGTGGCAGGTCGTCCGCTCCAGAGTGTCCCGTTCTTGCCACGCTGCCATAGACCTCCCAACCTCTACGCATCACTTATTACAAGCACCGTCCTGGATGTATGGGACAAGGTGGCTGTTAAGCGGGAGCTCACTTCCTTCCCCTCACCGATGACGCCGATCTTCGACAACCCTGACTTCTCTCCCGCCCTTGACCCCCGGGCATTCGTGACGTGGAGGACTACGCCTTGTAGGAATTTGGGACATATGTTTGATCTTAACAGCATCCTTCCCTTTCAGAAGGTGAGAGAGGACTATGGCTTACCCGAAACAGATCCCTTGCCCTACCTGCAAGTCCACCATTGGGCTTTACAGCCATCGGTCAGACCCGGTGCACAGCGCTTCCTCAACCCGTACGAGAAGTGGCTATTGACACGCACCTCCGATAAAAAACTGATCTCAGATTTGTATCAGCACCTGCTCCTCACCAACATATACACTTACAACGCAGGGAGGGCCAGATGGGAGAGGTTCTTGGGGAGACAACTCACACGCAAGGAATGGGAAGGGGTTTACTACAGAGCCAGGCATTCTGCCTACCACACGGGTCTTACCGAAACCATGACCAAAGTAGCCACCTACTGGTACCACACACCCGAATGACTACATCAATGGGACCCCCGAGTTAGCGACCGCTGTTGGAGAGGGTGTGGGGGGCTTGGAACATTGGAACACCTACTTTGGAGCTGCGATCGCCTACAGCCTTATTGGAACTCAATCCTAGACTTGATAGACGCACACCTAGATACCCAACGACCCAGGTTCCCTGCTTATGTCCTGCTGGGCCTTCCTAACGCTTTGATGTAACCCTTAAGATCCAGGAGAGGGAGGCTTATTGCGATTGCACTGGGGGCAGCTAGGCAAAATATAGTAGCGCATTGGAGAGCCATCCAACCTCCCTTCCAAATAGGCTGGCTACACAGGCTATGGGCGATCCTGGGGATGGAGAAACTATCACTGGCAAAGGCAGGGAGGGGGGAAGAATTTGCAGCACTTTGGCGGCCGTTCTTGACCCTGCTGACAGGAGAATTCCGAGAACTGAGCTGTCCCCGCTTCCTGCGACTGCTACGCCTTGCGGACACCCCGCTCGTAGAACCTAAGGCGCAGCCACGCAAGCGCAAGACTCCGAGTGGTTCTGCAACCGATGGAACCTATTAGAGAGGTGATCCCTTATAGTATATATCTATGCTCTGTGGACAAGGAGAGGGGTGGTGGTGGGAGGAGGGTGGGGGGCAGGGGTTTGTTTTTCCTTCTTCCTTTTTTCCTTTGTTATACATGTTTCATTATCATTACAACATGCACCTGCATTTCAGCCTTTATGACGCGGCCGGCCCGGTTGGGTTGTAGGCGGCTTGCTGTGTTAACGCTCACAGTTGGAACATCTCTTGGCCGTGTTTACGCTATTGAATTGTCCTTGACCGCCTTGTGCTTATGCAGGTGCGAGTGGCTGTACTCGATGCAATGTTTTCCTTTGCTGCTTAATAAAAAAGATTTAATACTAAAAAACAAAGAAAAGACTCATTAAAAATAAAACCCTAGCTCACAGAGCTCAGCATAATTCATCTACTTAGGTGAACAATGAGCTGGATGGGATCTTCCAGTAAATCAGATGTACATTAAAACAGTTTGTTTTAGACAAAACAGTTGTTTAGACAAAACAGCACAGAGAGGAGCCAGCTTCTAATAAGACACAGGTAAGAGGCATCCTAGTAGAGCGTTGAGAAAATATCAGAGGGGTCTCACAGTAATAAGGAAGGGTAATTGTCTTGTGTTTATTTTACAGAACTTTCTATTTATTTCAGAAGTAGGAGCCATTGTCCATAGGTGTGTCTCTCTTGTTTTGTCTTCCACTTCCCCTTTCCCCCCGGGCTAAGTTTAGTGACAGTAGTCATCACCTGTCGCTGGCTTTGGTTGGAGGGATCTGGGGCAAGATCATAGGTTCCTTCGGGGACTGCACTAGAGTGTATCCTGTTCTGACATATATAGATATATTTTACACAAAGTTTGAGTCTAGCTGTTTAGCAACATATTGGTTTAACTTTATTTTAACGACACATTTGTAAAAAAGAACAGTTTCAAAAAATAACTTTTAACATTGGAACTCAAAAATTGAACATAACTACCAAACACCCATCAAACTACCCATTGTCACCCAAACAGATTTTGAAAATTGTGCTACTTTTTATCTTTTTTTTGACTATTTCTACAAAACTAATATGGCATCAGAAGAACAAGAGGAAGACTTACAACTGGTTAAAGTTGTTGAACACCAGGAGGACTCACTGGCAACTAAGGTTTTTTTTATGGGTATTTCAGAATTACAAGGCGCACAACCAGAGTGTCCGTAAAGTTATAGTTCGAAACAAAGGTATTCAATAGTTGGTACAGGCAATGGGGCGAACGGTAAAACCTCACAACCGCTCCACGATGGACCAAGCTTGGTACATACTAGAACAAGAAGAAAACCACAATGCCCCTGCACTTGTACAGAAGTGTAATTAAGGTGTATGGTAACAACACTGTCAATTTGCTCAGTATGAGGGAAAAATTAGAACAACATCCAACTCATTCAAGTAGATCAATTGTTGGTAATCATTTTTCAGACAAAATAGGGAGTTTTTGTAAGCCCACCGGGGATTTAGAGATTAATAGGGTATCGTCCGCGAAGAGAAGTGTGGGGATTTTCTCCCCCGCCAGGGATGGGGCGTCCGTCTCTTCCCCCTTCAGTCTCAATAGTAAAGCACAAAGTATAAACCGGGAGGAGAGGATTAACAGGTTACTTCATATGCGTGACGTTGTCAACAAACACGAAAGGCGGGTACACCTTATCGCAGCAGTTCTCCCTCTTGAGTTTCCCGGCGCCGTTTTCCGAGGACGGTCCCTATTTCGTCTGAAAAATGATTACCAACAATTGATCTACTTGAATGAGTTGGATGTTGTTCTAATTTTTCCCTCATACTGAGCAAATTGACAGTGTTGTTACCATACACCTTAATTACACTTCTGTACAAGTGCAGGGGCATTGTGGTTTTCCACCAGGAGGACTCAGTTGCACATGAAAAGTCTTCTGATGAAGAACCAGCAATGAAGAAACAAAGCATATCTCTTTTTTTCTACTCAATTATATCTGGTAAATCGAAGATTACAACTATATTGATGAGGTACTGCATACGTGAGAAGACATTATCTCAGATCACAGCAAAAAAAAATTCATGTGGAACAAGTATGTTATACCACTTGAAAACATACCAGAAGAAGCAAGTAAAAATTACACAGAGAAAAAAAAGGAGAGGGATCATCAGTCTCCAGACCTCAAGCCTCTGCTCCAGATGACAATGTTCCAGCTTAAGTGGAGATAAGTTGCAATAAAATGTCACCAGAACTAAAGCTTTTTGTTACCTTCTACATGAACACCAGCATAACAGCCGGGGAGCAGTCTGTCGATGTAATTTTGCAGAATGTGAAAAAAACTCACTTTTTTTCTTTTTTATTGTAGCAGTTCAAGCACTGTGAAAAAATATAAACAAACACAAATGCATTAGGATTTCATTTTGAACACTATGCAATCAAAACAAGATACAATGGTGAAGTAGAGAAGATACTTCTTGGATGCAGCTTAAGGCCATGAGTATTATAGTCCCTCCATTTAGTTTTTATCTGTAGTAAAAAATATAGTCCTGTAATGTTATATAAATTCCTTACCCCCAGTTAAAAAGAGTCTTTCACTTCTAACAACTTGCTGTAGACAATACGCCTAATAGGCTGAATAATGTCTGAGAAACTCATAAATCATATACATGTCAACACAATACCATATTTTCTTATCGTAAATTGTCCTTAGAACTTCTTGACTAGAAATAGCAGATATAAGTTTCATAACTTTTTATGTAATCTTGATTTGAATGAAATTTCTATGTCATTGCACTTTGTCCATCATCTTTCACATCTTAAATATATTGTGTAGTGAGTAGAAGTTATATTAGCTCCTTCCAAAAATATGATTGCTATAGTTGTGAAACTTCTTTTTGAAATGGAAATTTGTCCAGCTACAAAGTTTGGAATTTAAGTTTCCATTTTAGTACCGTCCACTCTGCATCGTTGTACCATGACTATGACATATTTCCACAAGAAATAAAAGAGAGAGTGAGGACTATAAACAGGGTATGTCTCATCGTCATGATGCCGAGAAGACCACAGTAGGTGGGAAGGGCGGACGGCCAGCCTTGATGAATGTTTGACTACAGGCACAGCCCCTTCCGGGATCTATGAAAGCAACTACAATTACGTAGCTTGTGTTTTAAACCAGACGGTTGGTCCATAAATACGGTTACACCACTGCATGCACAGCACACCTTAGCATGTGTGCTGCAAAAATGCACGTGGCATATTTTTGCCGCAGCACCATTTTTTCACATTTATGGTCCTGAAGAAAGCCTCTAAATTGTTTTATGAGGCTGAAACATGTTGACCAGTACCTGATGAATAACGAAGACCAATTACCGGTCTTCAATTTATCCCCCTGTTTACTCTTAAACATGTCCTGGGTCGCTGGAAATAAAAGATTTGTCAGCAAGGAGTACCAGAGACATTTTTAACCTCACTACTTTTTTTGAGCACCATTCACACAAAAAATAAAACCCGCTCTGCTGTAATTCAGGCGTCGAAGCACAGCTGGGCGCATTCAGCTGCCCAGCTGGGAACCCAATGATGAAGCATGCCACCAACTAGGTTGGTGGGTGAGGGTTCTTTCTAAAAACCCTATTTGTTCCTGGCACTCCAATATCTATAGCAGAGTCCTCCTTCTCTTTGTATAAGGATTCAGCAGTTGGTCCGTCCACGTTGTTTTTGAGTATGGCATATTTCCCCACACCTTTGCAGTAACAATGTACACCTAAGTTCTGATCTGCAGTTTGTACAGGTCATATCTTGATGGGCGATTTTGGTAACATTTTCAAAGGCCAGAGCTTTACAATCTGGTAACGTGAAGTAGAGGAATTTTGGTGCTAGAGGTGAATTCACAATGTTCACAGTTATAGTTCCATTTATAAGTTAAACCAAATAATTCATTGATATTCACATCCTCTTCATCTGATAGTCCTAGCATTACCACTAAAAATTCTCGAGTATCCTGCTGAACATTTTGAGAAAACACTAGTAATCCAGTACACTACTCTACCTTTTAGCCCTCTCGGCAGCTCTGTTGGTGATATATTGCCTGTCTTTGGCTCAATACTGACTATAGCCTGAAATAAAAGTATACTATGGACAAGAATTGAATTAAACCTTGAAGTGGTTCTGGAATGGGAACGAGTACTAACTTGTTATGCAAAACTCTAGCAGACATTTTAATATTTAACAGCACTTACATATAACTTGCTGAATGGACAAGACAAAGTGTTACTCTACAAATATCTTTTCTTAGTTATCATTATTTTCTTTTTCACTTTTTAAATACAAGCCAACAGTCCGTTTTTCAATTTTGTAGTGAGTGTGTCAGCAACATATACAAACCTACTCTGGATTTTCAAGAGAACACTGTGTTACATTTTGTAATCTCTTCTTTCAAAGCTATCATCTATAATAGCTGTTTCCTGTTATCAACTATTCATTTTTCTTAGAGTCATATTCTGGACTAAAGAAATGAAACTGCACATTATCACATACTTTTTCTACCTCTGCCCAGTACCATGCAAAAGTGCTCTATTCGTTTCTCCTAAACATAAAGCAGAAGTTTTCACATAGTACAGCCTCCTAGCTAAAGTTTACATTGGAGAGAGTAGTACGGCTTACATTCTGAAACGATGAAAGGTGCTTTAGCACACTTTCTTTGAAAAACAAGGTAGTGAGTGTCTCTCCAAATTTGTATGCTTTCTAACCGTGAAAGGATCTAATCCTTGTAAAGTACTTATTTTGTGTTTTAAACTTCGCCTTAAAAAGATATGTAGAAATCTTCTTAGTATATCAATGGATTGCTGTTGAATAGTACAAACACTACCACAATTCCATTTGTATACAGGGCCTGACTATGCCTTCCCTGTACGTCTTCTGCAATAACTTGTTCTACTTTTCTAGATACCATCACCTCTTTCGCTATAGGAGTTCCATTTTTCATTTGAGTAGTACATTTTCTAATGAAAATCAGCCAAGGTGTAGAAGTACATACAGTGTCTCAGTACTGTAAATCCCAAAACACAACATAAGAGCTATTTATGTGCCTCTCCCTCACTGTGCCACCGGTGGAGTTTGTGTCTAAGTACTTTTCTACTTAGATGCATCAGATTGAAATTTTGGGAAACGGTGCACATAAAAATGTACACATTGATCTCAGAGCATATAGCTCACCAATTACATGCAAAGAGTGTGTGACAGGTTGCATATATAATTCACCAGATGGTTCTAAAAGACTACATATTCCTCACTAAAACGTGTAAATTCATGTATTTGAGTACATCAATACTCCCTGGATGATTGAATTAGTGCATATATAGTGTCTAGGTTATTCCCTGTGGATACAGGTAGTGCCTGGATGATTACCTGAGTATGTGAAAACTCCATGGGTTGTTCCGTATCTGCCTGCGTGTTTCCTTGAGTATATCGCTCCTATCTAGATGTTTAGATGAGTGCATCAGTAGTGTCTGAATGATTAGTTAAGTACATGACTAATGCTTCAATAATTCAATACATGCATAGATAATAGTTGGATAATTAAATGAGTGCAACTCTAGTGCCTGGATGATTATAGGAGTGATTTATAGAGTGCATGGCTAGTGCTTACATGATTGTTTAAGTGCATGCATAGCACCTAGCATATTGGATGAGTACATGGCTGTTGCCCATATGTTTTTGGTTGAGTACCAGGTAATGATTGGGTGTTTAGAGAAGTACATGGGTGGTTCCAGTATAATTGAGTGAGTGGATAAGTAGTGTCTGGCTGATTAGATGGGTCCATGACTAGTGTCTGAGTGAATGCATGAATCCATTGTTAAAGCTTGAGTTATTGGATGAAGGCAAGTACACTGTTGGGGTGATTGTATTATTGCAAGAGTATTGCCTCCATTATGAAATGAGTGCATAGGTACTGGATGGGTGAGAGCTTCACTGCAATGGTATTCCCTGCATAATTAGATGAGTGCATGAGCAGTGCCTGAGTGTTTGGATGAGTGCATGGGTTGGGCCTAAATATTTTGATGAGTGCATGGTTTGTAAGTGGGTGTTTGGATGAGTGCACAGGTTGTGCCTGGGTGTTTGAATGACTGCATAGGTACAGCCTTGGTGATTGTATAAGTGAATGGTTAGTGTCTGGGTGATTGGATGAATACATGAGTAGTGCCTGCATAGTTCAATGACTACATATTACTGCCTGCATGATTGCAAGAGTGCATGTGTAGTGCCTGGCTAATTGAATAAGTGTGTGGATAGTACATAGGTGATTCGATGACTGCCTGAGCAGTGGCTGGGTGATTAGATGAGTGCCTGAGTACTGCCTGGATTACTGTGAAAATACCTCCATTGCGGTTTGATATACTTACCAGTTGTGACTATATCTGTGACTCATTGTTTAAGGTCTTCTGTCAGCCTCAAACTACCTGCTTTAGTGTACCTATCCTTTTCTACTGAGCTATGTTTGAGTGAAGTCTAAATATCACACCTGAAGTATAATTGGATACATGGCTCTCTAAGAGAATACATTGCTTTATTTCTCAGCGTGCAGATACATCAGTAAGCTTCTGAAACTGACAACAACAATTCTCACTTTTTAAAAGCACAAAACTATTTCTTAATGCCATACCTGCATAATTTCCCAAATATTCTTGTGTCTTTAAAACTTATATTCAGCATTTCTCAAAGAAATGTTACACACCAAGTGAAGCTAAAATAAGAACTCTCAACAGACAATCTGCACTATTAACTCTACTCAATTTTAAACACAGCATGTTTAAAGAAACACCACCCTCAGCATAGACATGACATTTAAAGAATATAGATCACTATGTCAAAATATGTGTGATTTCATAAAAGCTATACACCTTCGGGCCATCTTTTCCAAAAATATAGTTCTCTACATCTTTAAGTAAACTCAAGAGTCTCATAGTACATACAACTAGCTGCAACCAGATAATCCATATCTCACCATCTAAACATATGCAAACCAGTCATTTAAGTTAAAAACCACATTGACAAAGACTTCCTAATATATACTTAACAAGTATTACTACTTCATAATTCACATTTAATAATGTGACTAATTATTCCTTCTGGAACAGTTTTCTAAATCAATTAATTTCCAGTTAGTGTCATCTCTTAAGTTTTGCAAAGATGCTATTGTGGCCTTATGCTGTACTATTTGATCTTCCATAGCAGAAATCATCTCCTTTTGCTTCACTGATCCTCGTAGATATTTCTGTAAATGTCTTCGCAACTTGGCGCACCGTATTCTGCAATTTGCGATCCGCACCCTGTGTCCGCAAACCTTCTGCTTTAGTTTCTTCTCTATGTGCCATTATTACTTGATATATTGTGCTCAGAGTAATTTCCCTCTCGCCCCCTGTTGCAGTATCGGGCATCACCCCAGAGTTATTAATCGCATCACCGTTCTTCTCTATCTGAGGAGAAAATGAACTGTCCCATACTAAGGGTTCGGCAGGGACAGGTTTCTCATTCACCAAAGAACTAATAGGATCTTATGTTTTCCGAACTGTCCCCTGACTAATGGATATTTCAGAGCTCAGTTCCTCCTCATCTCGTTGAAAACTGTTGTCATCAGCCCAGTCTCCCCCTTCACTTTCATTCTACGAGGAGTTGGACGGATCCAACATTGAATACAACTTCCCCCCTGAATCTCCAGAGTCAACATCGTTGATTATTTCCCCATCTCGACCGTCTATTTCATGCTGATGATTATCTAAATTTTGCAGTTTTTCCACAGTCACTTTATCACATGACTAGCTGCCCGTCCCGACGTTGTCCGGGTATAAAAAAGATTTATCTGAAGGACGGCAAACTTTACCGAACGCTACCCCACCGCTTTCCAATGCAGCAGGCGTCTTAGAATGTACACACCCACACACAACAACGCTGAAGGGCACACACACCTCACGACGTGCACGAACGCTAATCTCATCACAGTGAGATTAGCGTTCGTGCACGTCGTGAGGTGTGCGTGCTGTTCAGCATTGTTGTGTGTGGGTGTGTGCATTCTGAGACGTGTGGGCATGTGCATTCTGAGACGCCTGCGTTTATCCCCGGTTGAGATCGGTAACGCTTATGCCCACAAAGGTTGCTTCGCAACATATGTTATTAACGCCGCCTGAATGGCAATGTGCGTGAATGCAGCGCACCTTGTGTCTTCTATACGGACATGTGAGAAGTGATTATAACTCGTGAATGGAAAGGCGCGCTACTGAATGACGCGGCCATTTTTTTGTTATAAAATTTGTGGCACGCCCCTCTGAGAACGCTGTTGTAGTACGCCCCTCTCACAAAGTATAATGTGTGTACTTTGACATGGTTACGACCAGGCCCCGACACACCCACGGCCCTCTGAGTGTGTAGTTTGACACGCCCACGCCCCTCTGACAACGGTTACGGCCACAAAGTAAAATGTGTGTAGTTTGACACGCCCACAAACACGCCCCCGACACACCCATGCCAACGCCCACAAGGGACTACTTTACCCCTAAGGTTCTTTGACATTTCTAATGTATATGGTGGCCATCTGCTGCAACTCCCCTTTCCAATGCTGTATTGGGTGTTGTGATTGGTGCTGTACTTCTTGAGTTTACCCACCTCAAAGGTTTCAGCTCTCTCTTTATAATAGTAGTATGGATAAGGGATTGCAATCTCCCCCCACCTCTTTTCAATGATTACAAGCCGAGTTGCTGGCCACTGTTACAATTGGCAAGACTGTTTCACTCCCAGGCTGTGTGAGCACCTGATCTTCCCCAGATACAGCTGCAAGATTCCATGTTCTCCACACTAAGCAATTTAATTTCTTCCGGCTTACCTTTCCCAGCAGGTTTTCTAAAAATAGCCAGTACTGTATGCTGTTTCTGGAGAAGACCACCCTTTTGTGCCCCGCTGAGCTGGGGTGAGGTGAAAGCAGCCCCGTCCGCTCTCCCAACCCCATGCCCTGCACTGGCCTCTTCCGATTGACCAACCGGCTATTCTTCTCTCTCCATATGGGAGAGGGATGTAGAAACATTGGACGCAGCCGCCAATGTTGCTGCGGCAGCTCCCTGGGTCTTAGCACCCTTACTGCCCTTCGGGGCCATTGTACTAGCAGACTGCCGCCCTGCAGTTTCGGAGACTCTCTGCCATTGGAGCCACAACTGAACCAGAGGCGGATGCCAACAAGAGAAAAAAAACAGACACCTCAGATTGCCGCTTGTACTCAAACCAGCTCTCGCGTTCGTCGAAAAGCCAAGGAGATATCGCCACAGCATTTACCCACTCAACATGGCCATCTCAGCGGGTGAAAGGTACCACAAGGGGGGGGGATTCACAGGAGGGTTTTTTCTCCGGGAGTGCATTTCTGAAGCCAATCACACAGCCGCCATCGCGGACGCCATCTTGCCCCCCAATTAGTTGTGGCTATTTGATCCAATATGTCTTCTTTGCTGTGGACTGTGGGGAGGTCCAGGGGGGGTCAGGGGTGTGTTATCAATTCACTATCCCGCGTCTTGAATGCTGCTTCTGCCTAAGGCTCCCTATTACTGAGACCGGGGGATTCCTGGGCCCACCACCCTCCAGGAAGCAAGATTTCCTTTGGTGAGGCTCCAGTGGCAAGAAGCTTAGTGGCAAAGGTCCGGAGGGAGTGAGTGAACTGGTGGTGCCTGACCCCAAAATGGCGCCCGCTTTTGACGACATGCCTCGGGCTGAATTTTTTGATCCTGTGCCAGGGAACTCCTCCATACTAGCAGCGGGACACATCCTACCAGCTTCAGTGGGCAATTATTGGGAGCACTCAGTAACTCACAACCCTAGCAAGTTCAAGGCATTCCAGACAGCAATCCCTGTATCTGCCCACATTGACCACATTGGCGGTGTGGTCCTCTACGGTGGTTCCTGCTGGTGCGGCATTCCCTCTGGAGGTTCGCAGATGAGGAGTATTGGACCGGGAGAGGGAGGTGCTGCCCGCAGAGGCGATACCCGGTCCGCTGCTCGGCGGACGGCGCAGTGCCCCTCGGTGCTGGGGGCTGGGAATGAGAAGCGCGGACCTCCTAAGAGTGCTAGGTCCGACACATTGACTGGGGAAGGGTTCGTCATCTGAGGCCCCAAACGGACAGCCACCATCATAGACCATGGGGAAGGCCGCTATCAGCACGGCCCACATTAGCTGAAATTTTAGACGAGCCATAGTGCCTTCTCAGCAGAAACGGCTCCCGGTGAAGATTACATGAACCATCAGAATTGGGGTAAGTGACGCTGCCTTGCTTTCCGACACCCCAGACTCGCTCGCATTAACCTCATACCCCCTCACTCAACAGTCAAAGGCTTGCTCGCAGTAACGGACTGAGCGCGCAGGTCGAAGTCCTGCCTTGGTGTCGTTACTGAAGTGGTAGATTAAGGAACGTGCGCTTAAGTGATACCTCCCTGCAAACACGCCCGGTGGAAAGCGGCCAAGACGTCATCCCAGGCCTGGGCTGTGGGGTACTTACGGGTGCCCGCAGTCTCTTCCCTATGTAAGGCTACGCTCTCCGCTCTCGGCCAGTTGTCAAAGGAGGTGCGCCAGTATATAACTTGCGGGGGCTCGCCGTTCTTCCAGCGCTTGGTGATGAGTCTCTTTGCAGTAAGTAGACCAAGATCCCAAAATCTGTCCGGGACCTTCATCAACTTTGTCCGCCTATAGAGGCCTAACAAACAAGCCTCCCATGTGTGAGGCAATCCTCCTCCCGCCCCTGTCGCCAGTGTGGACGATACCGCTACCCAGTAGCCGTGCAGGGAAGGGCAGGACCAGAGCATATGTAAGAAATCCGCGTCTACCAGTGGGCACCTGGGGCATGCGGTTGTGGCTAGCCCAAAATAGCGATTTATCTTATCCGGGGATAAGTACGCCCAGTGTATTATATAATATTGAATAAGTTTAAAGCAGGAGTTACGTGGGATATTAAGAGTCCCAGCAAGTATCTTAGCCCATTCTTTGTCGGTCCAGTCCCGCCCTCTGTCCACGGTCCATTTATCTCGCAAACGCTGTGGGGAAAACTGTGTGTGTCTATGTGTGTGTAAGGCTTGTGCAAGCCAATGCATCAAGTGAGAACCGTTCCCCATCACGTGTAAATACTGTATCTGTAGATGGGTCGGTAATTCTCCCGTAAGATCACCCTAAGCATGCGCCAACGCGCGCGTTAGTGCTGCATGCATGAGGAACTGTCCCACCGGCAGCCCCGTGTCAGCGACCAGCGTCTCAAACGGAAGTAAAGTGCCCTCTTTGCATAGGTCGCCCAGTGTGTCTATTTCGGCTCGCACCCAACTGCTCAATGCCGCTTCCGTGAGCACACCGCCTTCCATGGGTGTCCCCAGTAGTGGCAGATTAGGGGCGTATGGTTTCGTGCGGTGTGTGAGTTTCAGACTTCGTAGGTAACATTTCCGCGCCACAGCTAGGTGTTTCTGTACGGGGCAGCAGGATCTCGTCAGTGGATGAAACAGCGTGTGTATCTGGGCAGCATTCATGACCACCATGTCCGTAGCGGTGTCACACAGGTTCTTCCCACTCAACCAATAGGCTACCCACTGCAATTGTGCAGCTAGATAGTATAACTCCTGGTTTGGGACAGCCAGTCCGCCAGCCTCCACCAAAGCATACAGCGTCTGTAACGCAACCCTGGGTTGTCCCGCATTCCAGATCAGTCTCCTGATCAGAGTCTCCAGTTCACGAAACACGCGGATAGGGACATAGACAGGCAGGTTGGCGTAGAAATACAATAATCTGGGTAATACCACCATTTTCGACAGGGTGATACGGCTCCGGACGTTGAGCGGGAGGGAGTTCCAAAATGTTACCTGCGCTGTAAGTGAAGAAATCGCCCGTACCAGCACATCAGCAGGGTCCCGGTATATAAATATCCCCAGATATCGGAACGTGGTAGGGTGCCACACGAGCCGCTCTCCCAGGACCGTGATGTCACGTTCCGGCATACCAGCGACAAAGGGGTACATGCCCGATTTTGCCCAGTTAACTTTAAGCCCTGACATGTCTCCGAATATGCGGAATATATCGGAAAGCACCGGTGGAAGACTGGTCAGGTCTCTGATATAGAGTAGTAGATCGTCTGCTTATAACGACACCGCATGTGTCCCGTCAGCTAGCGGAATGCCCCAGTTCTCACCCGAGGCTCGGAGTAGGACCGCCAGGGGTTCCATCAGGAGGACAAAGAGGAGGGGGGAGAGGGGACACCCCTACGCACCCGAATAGGGTTGGAGAGCAATTTGCTCGTTCAAACGCGTACTGTGGGCCCTTGGTACAGGAGCTCCACCAGCTGAAGAAAGCCGTCACCCAAGTCGTATTTGCGCAACACCGACATAAGGTAGGGCCACTCCACAGAGTCAAATGCCTTCTCTAGATCAAGTATTAGGCACCCCGAGTTAGGCCATCGGGATGCGGCTAAACTCTGCACTCTAAACAGAAGCCTGATGTTATACGACGTGCTGCGTGTTGGCACAAAACCGTTTTGGACGGCGTGGACAAGAGTGGGCACCAGCGGTGCCAACCGCTGGGCCAGCATAGACGCCAGGAGCTTATAATCCGTGTTGAGGAGGGCCAGCAGCCTGTACGAGCCCATCTTGGTCCCGTCTCTACCCGGCTTCAGGAGAGATACGAGATTCGCCTCGTTTAGTGTGGGTGGAAGGGCTGAATCAGAGACAGCCGCCCCAAATACATGCAGTAGTTCCGGAATTAATATAATAGAGAAGGCCTTATAAAACTCGGCGGGTAATCAGTCCGGACCCGGCGTTTTCCCGTTGGACAGAGAGAATATAGCTGTTCGAAGTTCCTCCGATGCGAGCGGTGCGCCCAGGTCATCGCGATGCGCATCAGTGACCTCCGGTAGGGGCAGGGTAAATAGATGCACCGAGATCTGGTCGGCAGTGGCCTGTATACGGGAGCGGTAAAGGTCCTCAAAGTGTGATGTGAAGGTGTCATGAATGGCCCTTTGTGTGTACACGATGGTGTCTGGGGCTGTGTGTATAGTTGGTCTGGGTATCTCGCTTAATTAACCACAATAACAGCTTGCCGGGCTTGTCCTCATAGTTATGTGTGCAGGCTGAGTGTGCAGCATAGTTCAGGTGTTTCAACCTATCAAGTGCTAATGCGTGTCGTTCCCTAGTCCCCAGCAAGGTCTCGTCATCTCCCTCAACCGCCTCCCGCTCCCCATCCAACAGTTCAGATTCAACACACGTGATCTCTCTTTCAATCTGTTTCTGCATTCCCACCTGTGCGCCCAAACAGTGACCCCTGATGACAACCTTAAATGCGTCCCATTCTAATTGTGGGGAGGTAGGGGGTGTGGTTGTTTTCCTCAAAATATTGCAGGAGACGTGTTTCAAGTACTCCCCTAAACGGGGCATCCAGTAGTGTATCCGGCTGGAGCCGCCAAGTGGGTACCGGTGGGTGCGGGCGCTCCCAGGCAAAGTCTAATGTGTGGGGATTGTGATCAGAATGAGTGCGGCCCAAATAGCAGTAGTCCGTGACTTGGGGGAGGAGGTCACTCGACAGCATGTATCTGTCTAATCTGACATGTAGTGCGTGAGCCCCGGAATAGTATGAATAAAATCTCATGTGAGGATTGCGCTTTCTCTAAGCATCATGAAGATCCCACTGCCCCACCCAGTCCGTGAGTGCCCTCATGGCCCCACTCACCGGTGCACTGGCTAAGGGGGGGAACGATCGAATCCAGCGCAATGTCTAGGACACAGTTATAGTCACCCCCCAACAAGAAGGGTACACCATGACTTGACGCGAGTACTGCTGACAACCGTGCAAAGAAGTGGGCCTGGTCAGTGTTAGGGGCATAAAGGGAGGCCAGAACAATGGGTTGCCCATCTAGACTACCTTGTAGAACCACATACCTGCCCTCTGTGTCTACTATACAGTGGGAGAGCGCAAAGGGAACCCCAGGGCGCACCCAGACCAATGCCCCCCTCGCATAAGCTGAATATCCGGTGGCATACAACTGCCCCCTCCATCTGCTGTGGAGTGCTAGCGTCTCCGGGCCAGTCAGATGAGTCTCCTTTAATAGTGCTATTTATATATGGTATTTCTTTAGGTAAGAGAAGATTTGGTAACGGCGGGATGCTGTGTGCATTCCTCGCACGTTCCATGTGCAGAACTTGATCGCAGCCATTCTATCCACATAGTTTCAGTGTACCCCTCGTCCACCCGCCGCCAATCATCCACACCACCGCGTGACCGCACAGACCGTTATTCACAGCACCAATACATCGCCACACACACCGGTGACTCTGGAGGAAAATGTGAGGGAAGAACAAGGGAACAAACAATTCTGAAAACAAGTAATACAATAATACAATACCAAAAGGCCGACAGCAAAACATGTTATCGTCCAAACGCTCTAGGGAGCTGAAGAATCTGTGAGTTCGAGGGGGAGGTCACTGAGCACTCAGTTCCGTCACTATTAGTGCATCATGTGATCAGGCGGAGGGTGCCTCCCCCCACAGGCTTCACAAGGCCCGTAGCCAGGTCCCAACGGGTGTCACTGTAACTCTGGGCCACAAAACAGGCGGACTCCAGCATCTTGCCAACAGGACCCCAGCGACGGACCACGCAAGCAAAGAGTGACTCTCCGCAGGGTACAAAGATACTCAGGGCCCGATGTAGGTAATCCCAGATTACCGATTCATAATTACCGAATCATACCGATTCGGTATTTAAGAACTGGCAATCGGGATGTAGGTATTTTTACCGATTCAATTACCAAATCGGTAAAAATCGGTAATTACCGAATCGGTATTTACCGATTCGGTAATTGCCATTGATTCCTATGGGCCTTGAGGCCCATTGGAATCAATGGCAATTACCGAATCGTTAAATACCGATTCTGTAAAATTACCGAATTTACAAGGGGGACAGGGTGTCACTTTGACACCCTGTTGCACCCCAGATTCTGGCTTGTGTGCAATGTGACACACATACATGCCCTTAGATGTACACAGAAATTCATAATTTACCACCAAATTTTAGTTGGTGGTAAATTATGAATCGGTAATGGCCTGTGGCACTGTTTAAAGTGCCACCTACATCTGGATTTACCGATTCGGTAACTTTACCTATTCGGTATTTTACCGAATCGGTAAATTTACCGAATCGGTACAATTCAGGCCACCTACATGTCAAATCCCAAATAAAGGTCGGTAACGGCGACCTACATCTGGCCCTATGTACCATACAAAATGGGCCAGATTGACCAGGTGAGCTTCAGTGAATAAAGTCAGCGGTCTGCGGGGTGACGTCTGGTAGGTCCGCCGACACCTGCGAGTCCGGCAGTCCATATATGCGCTCATCATCACTCGGGATATCGCGAGGGCTTGCTTCCAAGTTTGAGTCCGCTTCCAGCGAGCTACTGATTACTGCCACCATCCGCATGGCTTCTTGTTGCTCGCTGTGTACGAGCTCAGATGGGGTGCCGATGTCTGACTCAGTCCTCGTTCGTCCAGGCAGCGAGGGTTTTCGGCGGCAGCGACGCCGGGGTCCTCGGTTGAGCCGCATGTTCGATGTCGATGGCATTGTGCGCAGCTCCGTGTCGATGCCCGAGTCCAGCCAAGCCTCCACTGCCTCCGGGGAGTCAAAAAATAGGTCTTATCCTGGGCCACCACATGTAGCCGGGATGGGAAGAGCAGAGAGTATTTCAACGCTAAACTGCAAAGACGTTGTTTCACTGCCAAAAAGGAGTGTCTCTGGCGCTGCACCTGGATAGTATAATCAGGGAACAACATAATCGTAGCGTTCTCAACTCTGACTTCCGATAGTTTCCTAGTTTCACGCAGTATGGCATCGCGGTCACGATAGTTCAGAATAAAAACTAAATTCAGATTCCTGTCGAGCAATCAAAAATCAGTTGCTGTATATCTCAGCAACAACAAGACAATTATAAGACCAATGAATCAAGAGTATTAAAAAAAATTTTAAACACTTTCTCAACTCGTAAGTATTAAAGCACCAGGATCAATGTCCATACAGGGGCTTTCATGCACCAGATTCAAAGTACATCAATCCAAAGTATAATAGAAATGTCAATCCAAAGTTCTGTTCTGTCTCACGAGTTCTTTATTCACTCGAAGAGTTCCAAAGTTCCACGTTAACAAATTTCAAAGCAAAAGTTCAAGAATTCACAACTTCCAATGTGCATCAGCACCAGCCAACACGTGTTTCGTTGGGCAATTATCAATGCCAACCAACTTCATCAGGGCTGCAAGCCAAAATAATATAGTATGATAATCAAGTATATACTCCAGAATATAAATGCAATTTAAGAGATGTTAAGTCAGGTTACAAAAGTTCACCACCTAGGTGAGAGCATAAACACAGCACCCTTTTAATAGTGACACATCTAATGTACATTAAGTGGATCCCAGTGAAAAAAACATAACACACAGAAAAAACATTCTGTCCTTGTGCCAAATTCATTCCGCCTAATTTTATTACCTTCTTCCATTAATTTTTGTCCTTTATTCTCTAGCAGTTTCGAGCTCTAATTTGGCTCTGCAAGCAACAATTCCTGGAATGACATAGGGAGGCTCTGAGCAGTGTCACCACAATCATCAAGGACCATATTACTTCGGTCCAAGTACATCAGATAAGCCATACACGACCCTTAGAGGTTATATAACAAAACTGAGCTCAATATCTCAAGTGATTATATTCACAACTTCTAAAAACGATAAGTATCAAAGTATACCTCTCTCCGTTCTCACTCGCGTCAATATCTGATGCGGCAAATTATCTCACGTTAATCAGTCTGTCAAAAAAATCAGAACATGCCTCTTTTAGTTATCTTACTGTGTGTGAGAGGCATTAGCCATAATACTAGTTCGCCATACTCTCTCTTACCTCATGTTGCACCCGTAAGACATCCCGCACTCTCGTTCCGAGATGAGTCTGGTATACAGGGTCTGTCAAAGAGGGGCCACTAATTAAAGATCTCCTATCAGTAAACATACTTGGTCTAGATAGCGGTACAGAGGATTACTCTTACCTATATCCCTCTGTCACGAAGACTCCTCGTGTATCAACAACCGGCGTGTGTAGTAGCCGCCATCTTACTAAAGTAGTACCAAGTAAGGTACTACCCAATTGATAGCCGCCATCTTAAAGCATGTTCGTAAGACACGTTAGTCTATTACAATATAGTTTATTTGCCCCATTGTATTTAGGCATAAAAATATATCAATATAACAGGCATTACGACAGTATTTCTCCATATATCAAATATCCCATTGTCTATCATACTCGGTCGCGTTTGCCAGTTTCCTACCGCCATCTTGGGACGGGTAGTATTTGCGAGTGAGAAGTATACGGTCGCCAGGCCACTGATCTCTATCTACAAATTTCTATCAAACTACTTGTTCTGAGAAAATTATTATTATGTAAATAAACTAAATTAGTTATATAATCAATATGCCGAATTATCACAACGGAGTTACATGAATCGCGTAGGTCTGATTTCCGCCGCCATCTTGGAATGGTTGGTATTATCACTATTCAATAGAGCGAGATTCCACTGACTAACTACTGCAGTACTATTGAGAAAGGGGTCACGAATCTATATAATTTGGAGGTATCATCAAATCCAGTTAATAAGCGATGAACTCAGCAAAGTATGAAGTAACTAGTTTGATTATGTGGTGACAGTGTGTTGAGCGTCCCGCGTCATTCTTATATTAAAATCTAATAAAATTCAAGCAATAACAATCATAAGGGGTCATGGCATAAGCATTTGAAGTACCCAGGTTTCATTAGGTAATAAGATTTTCAGTTGTAACACTGTATTAATACCATACATACAGACAAGAGCCAGATCAAGTACTGTTACACAATAAACTTGATTAATCTCCTAAGAAATATTGTAGTTCTGTATCGATATTAAGTCCATCTTCTACAGCCCGAAGGACCATAATCCAGCGTGCCTCTCTCCGTCTTAATTTCAGTGTTCTATCTCCTCCACGTTTATCAAGTACCACCTGTTCAATACCATGGAATGAGAATTTATGGTTCTCCTTATCATTGCTGTGTTGTATAGAATGTGACGCTATCGGATATCTCGTATCTCCATTCATGAGTGCCCGATAGTGCTCCACCATCCTATCTTTTAGCCTCCTTACAGTACTCCCTACGTAAATTTTTCCGCAGGCGCAGGCAATGACATAGATAACAAAATTAGAATCACAATTGATGAAGGTATCTATGTAATGAGTACCTGTATCGTTATATTCAAATGTCAAAACTTTCCTCCGTGCCCACCAACATGAACTACAGTTACCACAGTAATGGAAGCCTTTGGGACGAGCACGTAACCATTCACTGTATCCTGGGTGAACACTGGGTTTAGGGTAACTCGGGCTGACAAAATTGGCAATCGTCATTCCTTTTCTAAAGGTAATACTTGGATTATCTTTAAGGTAAGGTTTAAGATCTTTATCAGCATAAAGCATATGCCAGTATTTTTTCATAATACCAAAAATCTTATTACTCCCCACACCAAAATTCGTTATCATTCTGATAGTCTGGTTATCAGTATCCGTACCCCTCTTAATTTTAGGTTTAAGAGTCACTGATCGTTCAAGTTTATGTACCCTATCCACAGCCTGATTGATGACCCTATTCGAGTATCCTCTGTTCTTAAACCTCATCTTCATATCCCTAATGTTTTTGTCAAAATCAGTATCACTGGAGCAGTTTCTTCTAGCTCTAATCATTTCCCCATATGGGATTGAGTTGATCTGGCTCTTAGGGTGGCAGCTGTCCGCTCGTAAAAGAGAATTGCAACTAGTCTCTTTACGAAACATACGACTGTTAAGTTTCTTACCCTCCACAAATAATTCAATATCAAGGAAGGTTAGCTTCACTTTATCATAATGTGTTGTAAATGACATATTAAGATCATTTGTATTAAGAAATTCCAGGAACATCTTCAATTCATCAGTAGTACCTCTCCAAAATAACAAACAGTCGTCAATGAACCTTCCCCAGTAGTATATATGGTCTATCCATTGGCTGCCCCTCGGGCCCCAAATCCACTCCGCCTCCAACCTCCCCATGAAGAGGTTCGCGAAGGACGGAGCAAATTTGGAACCCATCGCAGTCCCAGTCATTTGCTTGTACCAGGAGGATTCAAAGAGAAAGTAGTTGTTTGCCAAAACCATTCTGGTCATCTCTAATAACATAGAGGTGTGATCCAAATATTCGGCTGGTCTTTTGTTTAGAAAACTCTCAATTGCTAGTATGCCCTGTTCGTGATCAATATTTGAGTACAAAGATACCACATCAAGAGTTACTAGGATCATATCATCGTCCCACACTACATCACTCATAATGTTCAGGACATGTTTCGTGTCTTCTATGTGCGAAGGTAAATTATAAACAAAAGGTCTTAAATATGAATCAACAAATTGAGACAATCTCTCCGTAGGCCCCCCAATGCCCGATATTATCGGTCTACCCGGTGGTTTCTGTCTATCCTTATGTATTTTGGGTAGACAATACATACAAGGGGCCCTAGGGGATTGTATCTTAAGATACTGAAATTCATCGTTATCCAAAAGACCTTTATCATACCATTCTTTCAGTTTGGTGTTGATTGTACCTTTAATCCTTTCCAATGGGTTAACAGCTACCTTCTCATAATATTTAACATTTCCAAGTTGGGACAAAACTTCATTGTTGTAGTCAAGTCGAGGAGTCTTCGTGACAGAGGGATATAGGTAAGAGTAATCCTCTGTACCGCTATCTAGACCAAGTATGTTTACTGATAGGAGATCTTTAATTAGTGGCCCCTCTTTGACAGACCCTGTATACCGGACTCATCTCGGAACGAGAGTGCGGGATGTCTTACGGGTGCAAGATGAGGTAAGAGAGAGTATGGCGAACTAGTATTATGGCTAATGCCTCTCACACACAGTAAGATAACTAAAAGAGGCATGTTCTGATTTTTTTGACAGACTGATTAACGTGAGATAATTTGCCGCATCAGATATTGACGCGAGTGAGAACGGAGAGAGGTATACTTTGATACTTATCGTTTTTAGAAGTTGTGAATATAATCACTTGAGATATTGAGATCAGTTTTGTTATATAACCTCTAAGGGTCGTGTATGGCTTATCTGATGTACTTGGACCGAAGTAATATGGTCCTTGATGATTGTGGTGACACTGCTCAGAGCCTCCCTATGTCATTCCAGGAATTGTTGCTTGCAGAGCCAAATTAGAGCTCGAAACTGCTAGAGAATAAAGGACAAAAATTAATGGAAGAAGGTAATAAAATTAGGCGGAATGAATTTGGCACAAGGACAGAATGTTTTTTCTGTGTGTTATGTTTTTTTCACTGGGATCCACTTAATGTACATTAGATGTGTCACTATTAAAAGGGTGCTGTGTTTATGCTCTCACCTAGGTGGTGAACTTTTGTAACCTGACTTAACATCTCTTAAATTGCATTTATATTCTGGAGTATATACTTGATTATCATACTATATTATTTTGGCTTGCAGCCCTGATGAAGTTGGTTGGCATTGATAATTGCCCAACGAAACACGTGTTGGCTGGTGCTGATGCACATTGGAAGTTGTGAATTCTTGAACTTTTGCTTTGAAATTTGTTAACGTGGAACTTTGGAACTCTTCGAGTGAATAAAGAACTCGTGAGACAGAACAGAACTTTGGATTGACATTTCTATTATACTTTGGATTGATGTACTTTGAATCTGGTGCATGAAAGCCCCTGTATGGACATTGATCCTGGTGCTTTAATACTTACGAGTTGAGAAAGTGTTTAAAAATTTTTTTAATACTCTTGATTCATTGGTCTTATAATTGTCTTGTTGTTGCTGAGATATACAGCAACTGATTTTTGATTGCTCGACAGGAATCTGAATTTAGTTTTTATCTTGGAGTGTCCAAGATTACTTAAGGAAGTTTGGTAACCTTCCTTCCAGTCTTGCAGCAGTCAGTTGGATACTTTTGAAATTACAATTTAGCCAAACTTACAGCTGTGCGCCCTTTGTCCTTGTTGCCTACTTTTTGCTACGATAGTTCAGAACTCTGATAAGCATGGGTCTTGGGTTGGAGCCCTCGGGAGGGGGCCTCGCCGGCACCCTATGGGCCCGTTCCACCACAAAGTGTTGAGAAACGGAGCCCTCCGAAAGAAGTTCCGTGAGCCATCTCTCCATGCGCTCCTCCGGCTCCCTTCCTTCCCACCATTCCGGGAGGTCTACGATACGGACGTTGTTCCTCCTCGCCCTCCCTTCCGCATCCTCCGCTCGGTCCTCCAGAAATTCCACACGGTTAAGGAGGTCTTGGACATGCTTGCCCGTTTGCGCCACCTTAGGCGCGATATCCGTCACGGTGCCCTCAGGGGCGGTCGTACACTCCAACAGTTTCCTGTGATCAGCCCGCAGGTGCGTGAGGTCGATGGCCATGCTATCGATTTTTGTTTCTAGAGACGTGTGGGTGAGCTGCAGGGATTCCTCCAGTCGCTCCATTGCCGCCAGCATCGTATACAGTTTAGAGGAGGTCTGGTCATGTTCCGCAGACTTTGCCATTTTCCCTTTCACCTGTGCGCCGCCAGCACCGGCTCTCGTTTTAGGACCCCCAGACATGAGCAGCGTGGTGTAGATCAAAGTATGGGTGTTTCCAGGAACCCCCCCAGGGTCCGAGAGAGGGTTCTGGCTCCTGTTGTGGCAGAAGAGTCCAGCTCAGGGAGGGGTGTCGGGCAGCAATGTTCCCAAGATACGTGGGCGACTCAATCACACACCAGAGACAGGCGCATGATATCGTCCTCTCGCGTGGCCAGTGGTCCCTAGCGACTGGCGTCCCCCTGAAAGGAAGAGTCCGATGTGGGAGTCGCGAGCGCCCCCAGGGCCCCGCCGGTCAGTCCCCCTCACAATCGGCTGCTCCAGCATGCACTGTAGACTGGGGCAGAACAGTCGCATGACTCCTTAGCGCCCCCGGTGGTGCCCCCAGGGTTCTCCAAGTGGTCAATGGCCTCAGAAGCAGGGACGATGGGCGCGGGGTCTCTATGAAGCAGGCAGCGCAACTCACCGCTTATCTCAGGCGCAAATTAGAGGACCTACTCCAGGTCAGCGGGCGCCCGCACCACAAGAGAGGGGGGGTCCGCCAGTTTGTGAGCAGCAATGAATGCGGGCAAGGGCAGGGGGATCAGTCTCCACGTGTGCGTGTCCCTGGCCCCCATCCCGTTGGCCAGTAGTGTCCCGCAACAGCGCCAGTCACATCACACAAGGGCGCCTCAATGCAGATGATAGCTGGGGGGGGTCCGCAATGCACCCTAGCCCGCCCAAGTGTCCACGGTGGCCAGGGGAGTCAGTGTAGAGGGTGACCACCCCCACTGCAGGCCGGTCAGGCAGTAGGCGCCACGACCACCCACCGGTACCTCAGGTCACACCGGGCCGTTCCTCTGGACATCGGCTGTAGGTGGGGCAGCCGTTGGAATGTCCCGACGCGGCGCTGGAATCCGCTCTGCGAGTCTCTCGCTGCCAGGCCCCAAGAAGATGTAGTGGCTCCCAGGTTCGCGCCGACTCGCGCGCCGATCTGGAGGACTCGCCAAGATGGCTGCCCAGGTCCGTGACTTCCGTAGCGTCTAGCCGCTCCCCACCAATTCCACCATCACCAGGGAACCCGGGTCTTGTCCCGCCGTGCCTACGCAGCTCCTCGGGGCCGCCCCGTGACAGGCGGCAACCAGGCCTCCCGTTCCATGCTCAACCCCGGTCTCGTGCCAACACACGCGCCGACCAGGGGAGCCCGCAGGAGGGGCACTCTCTTTCCACCCCCGTGGAAGCGAGCCGAAAGCTCCGTTCGGCACCAGACTTGGCAGGAGTACAGGGGACAGCTTTGCACAGCTCCGCTGGAGACAGGGGCCGTGTACGGATTGCTGTTGCGGGGAATTTGCCTGTGGAAGGGGAGCTCAGCGCGGAGCTCTACCCGGGCACGTCCGCCGCCATTGCGTGCCTAGCCACGCCCTCGCTAAGACCAGAACTTATGACAGTATTCCTTGATGCCCAATGTGGTATAGCACCAGACTCATGGCGAAATACCACGATCATTGTTTTTTAAAAAAAGGGTAAGCCCGAGCTTTGTCCATTCGCGTATAGGCCGATCTCTTTGATATACTTGGACAGTAAGGTCTTTTCTAAAATGATTGTTTTACGTTTAGCGGCAGTTATCACCCCTCTTGCTTCTAATGTTCAGCATGAGTTTATCCCAGGAAGGGATACTGCTGACCATGTGAGAAGGGTTATAGCCCTTCTAAATTGGGCTCAGGCAACTACCTCAGCGCTAGTAGTAATCCTATTGGACGCTGAGAAGGCGTTCAACAGGGTCTCCTGGCAATATAGGTGGGAAGTCCTGCGCTGGAAAGGTTTCTGTGGGGAATTTATACAAGCAATTAAGACTCTATATATATGTCCGGTGGCCACTATACGGATATCAGGACTAGAATCTGATTTATTCAACATTAGCAGGGGTACAAGGCAGGGGTGCCCGTGCTCCCCTCTTTTATTTGCTTTATATATTGATTTATTTTTGCATAGGTTAAATTGTCATATAGTTATTAAACCAATCTGCCTCAGTAATACAGAGTATAGAGCATTAGCCTATGCTGATGATATAATTGTAGTATCTAGAGATCTTGTAACAGCTCTGCCCGTAATAAAATCACTAGCGGTGCAGTTTGGTCCCTTTTCGGGGTATAAACTCAATATAGAAAAAACTCAGATGCTTTATACCGGCAAGGATCCCCCGGCAGATGTGGCAATAATTCCAGAGGCAACGTATTTGGGAATAAAAATTACCTCCATGGTGGATAAGATTCCTGTCTTGAATATCCTTCCAGTTACTGAGAAGGTAAATGTTACCTTGGAGCGACTTGACCATCTTCATTTATCTCTTCATGGTAGATGTAATGTATTAAAAATGCTGGTTCTCCTTAAATTTCTATATATGTTTAGAACAATTCCTTTAGAGGTTCCTAATGTGTGTTTTTTTTAAAATAGAGAGGCTGTGTTCTAGATTTTTGTGTGGTACCGAAGATCAAGAAGGGCTTATAAGAAAATGGTCTTGCCTAGACATCAGGGGCTGGGGCATCCCACACTTCATAATGTATTATTGGGCAGCTATGATGCAGATTATGGGGCCGATGGTGGTGGGGAGCAAAGCCCATATTCCCTTAAGTCATAGACCATCAATCAATGAATTTGGGTTGGGAAGTGAAACCAACAGCTGTCTAGTAACAATCATAGAACCGAGTCATTATAATAAAACAAGGTTTAAGATACTGAAGGCAGCCTATAGAGTCTGGATACAAATTAAACGGCTATACTGTATTCCAAAATTTAATTTCTATACTCCCTTTAAGTCCTCTGGGCTATTACCAATAATTTTTGGGATTTTGTTGCATTTAGATGGGGTCTAAAAGGCATATGTTGTTTAGGGGATCTGTTTGATCAAGGGGATTTGTTAGCATTTTCAGATCTTAAAGAGAAGTTTTGGCTAGATAAGCAGGATTTTTTTAAATACTTGAAAATTCGGAGCTTCTTGGCTACATTGGGCTCAAATGTAGGACAACAATTTGGGCAAATTGCTCTAATTGGAAAAATGAAGAAGAAAACACCGCTAGGGCAGTATTATCAACAGCTGATTGAAGTCTTTCCAGATGATCTGGAGGAATGTCAAATGAAATGGGAAAGTAAATTGGGTGCTGAGGAGGTTAATATAAGCATATTGCTGGAGCTTGCGTATAGTGTTTTAATGACAGGAAGATCACATAGCCAGCATCATATGGCCATTTTTTATTTGTATTATTCCCCCAGGAAGGTCTCTCGTTGGGGTGCATCAGCAGGGGATAAATGTAATCGGTGCGGACTCTTTGCGGCTGATTCAGTCCATATGTTTTTTCTTGCCCTAGATTGGGGGACTTCTTTCAAGAATTGGAGGGATTTTTTAATACGATATTCGGAACCCCCACGATCATTACGGGAGACTTAGTGATCATCGGGGTAGGCTCCGATTTAGTGGCTAATGTAAGATCGGATGCTTCAACCGCACTTCTGTTCGTGCGTGTATCACCAATGAGTGGATCTGCTCCGACCCCCCCACTTTTCTGAATTGGAGAGCTAGATTATTGGGTATGTCTAATTTTGAATAATCTATATATAGAACTAAAGGGAGAAGGAAAATAATGTTGGGTGCTAAAATTTGGTCTTCAATATTTGAATGGCTTTCTCAATGGGTGGGATAACAGCCTGGGGGTTAATCGAATGAAAGTCAAGGGGCTCAATTTTGGGTACAGGAGTGGTTTGTCATATATAATCTGATATATGCTACCATGCAGTGCTTGGTTTGTACTTATTATGTGTTTGGATGGTACCATAACCATGCTGTATAATCTCTATATTTTCTACTGTGCCTGGGAGAAAATGGGGATAAAAACTCAAAAAAAAAAAAAAAAAAAAAGGATACACATCATTGAATATGCCCAATAGAATGTGAGTTGTATACTTCTCATGCAAGGTTGGCTTATATTGAGGTGGCATTGGACCAATCTTCAAGCTCTATTCCATAACATTGTGATAACTCAAGTTCAATTATAGTTTGAATTTTCACAGGTAATTTGTTTTATTTCTAATTGTAAATATTCACAATTGTGTGGCTGTCATTCTGTTTCAACTAAAAAAAATTTTTAGGTATATGAGATGACTGAATTTGGCGGGAAAATAAAGATCTTGTTTTTCAGAATATGGTTGTAGAGATAGCCCAGGTACCAATGGAGGGTTTCCATGATCGTGATCACAGTTAGCACCACACTTTATTTTAAGTAACAGTTTCAACTTCTTGAATCATATTAGTGTTTGATTGGACTATCTCTCAGCATATGGCTCTGTCTAGATTTTATGCCACTACTCTAGTTTTGAAAATGCCAGGTTCTATCTAGCATTGAAGCTGGTTGAGGCTCTTTTCTCTGTCATACATGGCATCATCTCTATTGAGTTCATTGCTCCTGGGCCAAGCCAGTATATAACATTGACTCAACCTAGACTGGTTTACTCGGTCCTTAGAGGTGCACTAAGCAAAACTCCTGTCCCTGCAACTAAGCAAACCATTAGGCATCATGAAAAGACAGCCACTGGCCCTGAAGAGACAGACAATTGGGGCTGGCTGTCAGGAACCATTAACTCAACAAGACTGTTACGCTGACAAAACACCTCCCTAACCGGTCTCCCAGACCAGGCACTGAAGGTATGCTTGTGGAACATCAACGGACTGGTAACCAAACTGGGTGACCTGGAAACTCTTCTATATCTCTGCTCTTTTCAAATCATTTTACTATAAGAGACCTAGTCACAAAATGCACATCATATGGAGTACTACAGAAACCATTTCATCCCTGCAACTAAACACCAAAAGTACGGACGCAGCATGGGTAGTCTGGCCATATATGTATAGATCACCAGTGCAATTGAGTCCTGGGAGCAATATACTGATGATGCAGGGCTACAAGTAGTAGGTCTATCCATTAAAATATCCAACAGCCAAACCAAGAGAATCACCTTAGTAAAAAGTTCTATTCATCTAAATTCTATCTCAAGGACAGAAGCCTCTAATAAGCTGATGGAAATCACTCCAGGTCTTAGATCGGAGAAGCACAACAAGGACCTTATGATATCAGGAGATTTCAACATGTAGCTAATGAGTGTTCTACCAGCTAATGAGATTGCGGAGGCTCAAGATGGCCACTGGGTGACACTTCCTCAAGATCCCCTGGATGGCACAGAGATGACAAGAGAGGTCGGTCCCTACAAAGCAATCTTGAACATCTTGGCCTTAGAGCATCAAATGGCCAAATACATCCCAACAAACCACCTGTCTCTTATATCTAAGAAGCTCTGGGGCTTCTTTAATCGACTACACCTTTGTCAGTCTCCACTTGCTGAACACCATCACCTCCTTTGGATTTGGAGAAAAAATGGATAGTGACCAACGTCCTCAAGAGTTAACTCAATATTGAGTTGGAAGAGTATGATTGCGCAGTAG
This sequence comes from Lissotriton helveticus, assembly GCF_964261635.1. Classification (NCBI taxonomy): domain Eukaryota; kingdom Metazoa; phylum Chordata; class Amphibia; order Caudata; family Salamandridae; genus Lissotriton; species Lissotriton helveticus. Next base: position 809,596,018 of record NC_136068.1, on the reverse strand, counting down.
ACCCAGTGATTGAAAGACATACATTTCATCTCAAACTCATCAAGTATACTACTGACACCCTTTCAAGCCTAGCCTCAGAAGCCAAATAACTATTCTTTTCGACCCAAAGTTTGAGGATGACTCTTTGTTTCATTGGGTAAGGTTCACCAAAACATTTTCAAATCAGCATGCAAATCTCGTCTCACAAAAAAAAAAGAAGAATCCAAACCTGCAAAATTTGACCCTCCCACAGGGAAGGCGGACAAATTACCTGATAAGGAGAGCCAAAAGGAGGTGGAGAACCTTTAAATGGATCTAAAAATATTATGTAAACTGAGGGAAGCAAGAAGAAACCTAAAGATGGAGAAAAGGAAAAACAAAGGAAGAGGTGGAACTCGTTTTGGACTAAATTACTGTATGACCTCAGGTCAAACAATTCAACAAAGTTTTGGTGGACTTTTAAATGGAGTGGGCAGAAACCTCCCAAATGTGGCCTCCTCTAATATCTCAGAGGGAACCTGGTACCACTTTCTGTATGATCACTTCAACAAGTCAGTCAACTGGATCAGCTCCCTGTACAGGTGGAAGGTTCGGAGGCTAACACACCTTCAGAATTTCTTCCTGGGATCAGTGATCTTGGTGCTCTATCACTGTCACTTCAGTCCAGAAACATATTGGAAAGGGCTGCAGAAAGGGGGTGTCAGGCCCAGGCAGAATACCACCAACAATTTACAAGAAGATCCAACATTCTGGGCTTCTCAATTAAGCCCACTCTTTTCAACCATGTTGCTCCAGAATCCCCCTTCATGGAGTGGCTTGATACATACTCCAATAATTAAAGGAGTCCCCTGGAACTATTGTTTGGTAGCATTAATTGACAAAGATGCCAAATATTTTGTAGGTGTACTACTAGGTGAGCTACATCTATGGACCGAGACAAATAAGATTATCCCGCCAAGCCAAACTTGGTTCACCAGGCACACAAGGACCTCTGTGAACCTTATGGCCCTCCCTTCCATTTGATTAGGCTGAATCCAAGAGCCAACCAGTATATCTGGGCTTTATCGATTTCAAATCTGCATTCAATAGGGTCGACGGGGAAAGCTTTGGCAAAAACTGACTCACCTCAACATCCCGGGTTGCCTGCTTAGGGCCTTGCAATTACTGCATCAAGAAACATGGGTTCAAATAAAAATCGGACATGGGTCTCACTTGTCCAGGCCAATGAACACCATGCAATGACTCAATCAGGATTGCATCCTTGCACAAACACTATTTAACCTGTTCTTATCTGATCTGACCCCTACTCTGAATTTAGTTAATTCCCATCCACCCAAACTGGGGGCTTCCAACATTCGAACATGCTGTATGAAGAAGACCTATTACTCATTAGTAGAGCCAAGGTTGGCCAGCAACACCTTCTGGTTGCTACCTCAGCCTTCTCAACTAGGAATGGGCTGACAATCAACAAAAATAAAACTAAAATCCTTGTGGTTCGAGGGACTAAACTTCAAAAACCAATGTGGTTTCTGGATCAAAAGGTGGCCCAAGCACAGATTCTCTTGACCTTAGCCTATGGAAGTAAGGCTCTCAAGGGGTGGGTCAGTGCAACACTTGACAAAATGCTTCTCAAGATATTTAGAGCAATTTTTCAACTTCCTTCCCATACATCTCCAGCCCAAATTATGGCTTGAGTTTGAAATTTCAAAGCAGGTGCTGGCCGAAAGGTGGCCTTTGTGATATGCTGTCACAAACTCAGGTCACTGTGAGCAGACTCGCTGGGCCATTACATTTGGCCTGAACTGGAAACAAAGCAAAAATATGTGGCAAGAACCTATCTGTCTCAGGCCCTAAGCACGCTTGGTCTAACAAATGCCTGAGACCTAACCATCAGCCAACAAGAGTTTCAAAGGGTGGCAAAAACAAGCACAAAGCAGCTCTCACTACTAGAGGACAACGGCTGCCTGTCTCAATGCAAACACTACTGGATGACACCACACACCTAAATATGCCTTAAACTGCAGTGTTATCTAAGTGAACGTTATAATGGTTGGACAAAGGTTCAGTTCATGAAACTCAGAATAGGTATAATTCCTATCCCAACTTATTATCCTGCATTTAAAACACGTGAGGAACAGCAGGCAAACTGTTGGCTATGTGACCAGGCCAAGGAAAATATAACTCATATACTATGATTGTGCCCCACCCTTCTGGATCACCGGTGGGAACTGCTACAAAGAAGGTGGATCACCCGAGACTTAAGGTCTTGCAGGGAGTTGGTGTTGGCCTGCTTTGAATCATCAGGCATTAGACTAGATTGTGCACCAGAGAATTTTTTTCATCGTTTTCAAAAACAATTGGAGGCCTCAGCTCCAGCATCTGAAGGGGTACAATGAAACAATTAACAGGTCTGGTTTTAGTCCCCTTAATGCGCATCACCCTGATTGTTTTTATAGACCCCCACCTACCGTTTCATCATGTGCATGTAGGTACAAGTTGGATACAGCCGCAGATGTCTAGACTCTGCACTTACATCTGTTTTAGTGATAATAGCTTAAACTTTTCAACCATTCTATTTTAAGCACAGTGCACTTTATTTGATTAGTGTTAATAGCATATGCCTTTTTTAAATCTAGTTAGGCATACTTCACTTTATTCGTTGCACAGGCCTGCCAAAACAGTACGGACCTCTTGTATAGGCACCTCTCAATGACAACAGTCTTTGTCACTTTATCTGCAGCATCTGCACTTTTTAGGTTCAATGTTTACAATTCTCTTCTAATGTGACCCAGCAATGCTTGTGGCTGCTGGAGTTCTTCAAGAGAGCTGGTCATACTCTACTGACTTCATTTTTTTACCCCCCCCCTCAGCCCCCCCGGTGAGATGAGTGGTATTAACAGGCTTGGGCAGTATTACCTCAGTTCTTTTCTTAATTCATAGGGTACTAGCAGCACGTCCCGACGTTGTCCGGGTATGAAATAGAATGTGTGTAATGTGTGTATTTGGCAAGGGCAATTTATTTTAAAATCTCACGGTAGACAACATTTTTTGTTTCATAAGAATAGGGACGGAGAAGGCCCATCTGCAGCCCTGGTTGATGTTAGCAGGCCCGTGTAATTGGTGTGATCCACGGCCTGAGCCCGGCTACAGCCCTGGTTGATGTTAGCAGGCGCGTGTAATGTCATTGAATGAGAGAGTTATCAGCCGCGGGTAAATCCGTTTAATGAGAGAGTTATGTGACAGCGAGTAGGAGAGGCTGCAGTAATTGTCCCCGCAGACACACTCATTTGTGTGTTCCCCCGCTTGAGGCCCAGATGCAGGCCTGTTTGATGTTAGCAGGCACGTGTTCCCCCGCTTGAGGCCCAGCTGCAGCCCTGGTTGATGTTATCAGACGCGTGTAATTAGTGTACTGATCCACCGCCTGAGCCCGGCTAGAGCCCTGGTTGATGGTAGCAGGCGCGTGTAATTTCGTTGAATGAGAGTGTTCAGTAACAGCGCGCCAGAGAGGCTGCAGTAACGTTACTTACCAGGCCTCCAGGTGAACGCGTTTGTCACGTCCCCAGCGCGCAGCCACAGCAGACGATCTTCTGATTAATGTACGACCCACATGGCATGAAGGGCGGAATGTAGCACATGCCCCCAGCGTTTCTCACGCCCCCAGCGTGCCCCTTGATGCAGCGCAATTGCGTTCACATGGCATGAAGGCCGGACACATGCCCCCAGCGGTTCTCACGCCCCCAGCGTGCCCCTTGATGCTGCGCAGCAACAAAATTGGCGCTTGTATGTACGACTCACATGGCATGAAGGGCGGACACACGCCCGCAGCGTTTGTCACGCCCCCAGCACACGCCCACAGCTCACGATGTGATGGCCCTACCACACGCCCCCAGCATTAGTCATGCCCCCAGCCCACGCCCACAGCACAACGCAGACACGCCCACAAGGGACTACTTTGCTGGCACGGTTCTTTTACCTTTTAAATGTATAGAGGAGTTGGCCTAACGGCTAAGGCGCTCGACCTTGGACCTGGGGATCTGGGTTCGAGTCTTGGTAACGACGCCAAACATCCTGTGATTCTGGGCAAATCACTTAATCTCCCCGTGCCTAGCAAAAATGAATGTGTGTCCTCATGTAACGTAACTGGTGCTATGTAAAGCGCTCTGATACCTGATTCAGTTCGGGTCAAGTTCGCGCTATATAAAACTCTGCAAAAAAAAAAATATATATATGGTGGCTGTCTGCATAGCCTATGTCCTTCTGCTGCAACTGCCCTTTCCAATGCTGTATTGGGTGTTGTGATTGGCGCTGTGGTTACTGAGATTACCCGCCTCAAAGGTTTGGGCTCTCTCCTTATAATATTAGTATGGATGTAGTGAGTCTCCTTCCGGGGTTCTCTCTTTTAAAAGCAAAAGGCGATGGAACCACGTCTTTGTTTAAAACAAAAAAAGTGAACTTATAAATACATGTTTCATGTATTTATTGTGTAGTATAGTGCAACAGTTTTAATAATCAAGCAATAAAGATTCTTCTATTATACCAAGGTGATTTGTATCTCAGGAACCCTATGAATACTTAGTTATAAAAGTAGAAGGGGATACTTAAAGCACATGTACTTCGCTAACATAATTGGAGACAGATGTGCATTCACCTTTTTAAGGAACTGACGGTCAGGGCAACATGCCCTGGACAGTATAATATGGTCGAAAGAAAAGGAGGAAAATACAGGAATCTATCATGACAACTCATAATTCCGCTAAGCAGTTGCCCATTCCATTCTTTTTCATTTGGTCTGAGCTTTAAGAGAAGAGGCCCAACCATATGTAAGTCAGACTTGGCCCTACCCAAAAAGGAGAAGTCCAGCTGAGCTGTAGGGGCCTGTCACCCCCTAAATGGGAAAGCTATCAAACTCAGATACTTTTTTTTATGTGTGCTCAGTGAATTGCAGCATAAATCCCCATCTCACAACAAGGTTGGATCAATGCCTGAGGTCAACACTCCAGTTAAAACTGCTCATCTTGAAAGAAAAAAAGTGATTAAGAGAATTGTTTAATCTTCATCATTAGGACTTCCGCTGGATGGCATCCCATTCCATTGATTAATTATTAATGATACAAATTCTGTCATTGTTGTCAGCTTTTCGGTTCTGGAAATAAAGACAAGTTAGTTTAAATGCAATTAGGTATATGAACAAACTAGTCCTGTTTCTCATTTACAGAAAATGAGATTTAAGTGTGAAAGTGCGGTAGATATATTGACAAAGTATAGTCTGATCCTCTGTGAGTCCTGTACTACATCAACACTCTCACTCACGCAATCACACTCATAGAATTGAGGAACCTGTTTGCAGGTTTGGGAGTTGCACAGTGCATGATAAGCAGAATCCATAGAGTAATTGACTCTTTGATCTTCAATTCATGTGAAGACTCCTTGTGAGATTCCAGTACCTAGTGAAAATGGCTTGGGCATAAATATGTCAAGCTTCCCCAGAATCCCTTATACATGTATTAACTTGACTTAAATAATGTTTCCGCAATCTGATAGTGGAGAGAGAGAGAGATAGAGAGTGTGTGTGTATGTGCAAGTGTGAGGTTATTTTGTGGATCCAATGAGATGTTTAAATCCAAAACAACAACCAATCAAGTTAATATCACATGTTCATATAGTGGTTGCATTCATATCTAACAATTGTATGAATTGACTTCCACATGCTCTGATTTCCCAATATTTATTTTCTACGATGCTGTTGATTTCTTATTTTGAAATGGTATGTTAGAATAATTGTATTCTATCTTTCAAAAAAGACGGTATCTCTAAAAACTATCCCAATAGAGAGCCACAAAAGTACGAGAGATTCAGAAAAATATTAAATAAAAATCAGCTTGTCGAGTCAGAGAACTGCTGACTTCAAGCCAAAAAAATGTGCGCAGTTGGCTTCTCAAGTGTTGTTGAGCAGTACACTTGTCTCCTGGTGACTTTGGTTGCCACCTTCAAATTAGGAGGCATAGATGTGGTTTCCCACATGCAATGCTTGTAAACAATAATTCACGTTATGAGCGCAAGGAGTGACCCAGTGCCTCTTGGATCACACCAGCTAAGAGGGAAGACGTAGGAAACTTAACACTGCACAGACCCAGATCAGCATTTGGCTTTCGTTAAAAACGCGCAGTGATGTTGTGCACATGTAAGCCGCAGTGTGTAATGGAGCACGGCAAGTTACAGCCTTTCATTTTCATGATCCCGAGATGCCTGCGTTGTTCATGGGTGGGAAATCAGCAAGTGATTTGTTCAAGGTCATCCATGAGAAAATGGAGACTGGTCTCAATCTTCGCCGGATGACATATACTCCTTTTGACACATTCTTTGTGTAATAAAAGTAAAAATGTAAATTTTTAACAGTTCTGTTTACTGAAATATTGCCAGCTGCCTTGGGAATTTTACTCCAGATGTCCACAATGAGTCAGGCTACACATGAATTATGTTGAACACAAATGCTATTTATATGTCAATGTGTGTATTTGTGTATTGTGGTAGTTGAGAAGTCTATTTCAATTGTGAGCATCTTTTATTTATTTGTGGGCATTTCTGCAGGGGCTTAGCCTGCTTTGGAGGGAGTTTTTTTTAATAGCTTTTATAATAAAAAGGAACACGTTGTAAATTTTTAAAAGAGTGCTGAGGTTTTTTTATCTTGAAAATGGTCACACAAATAAAAGCTAAGTAGACATGTTAACTGTTCACCTGCTGAAGTCTCTTTTGTGCAGTTATAGTTCAGACACTTTGTCTATTGAAAAGACATATTTAAATTTTCCTCTACCTTTGGCGCCTATGAACATATCATCACCAAATTTTGTTAGCATATTCAGGTAAGGCCCAGAGGTCTGGGATGCCTATTTTCATGCATATCTGTGCAAGGGAAAAAAGTTATGTTGGTGGGGTAAAAAAATATGTGTATTCCCATTTTAGGAAATTTCGCTCGCAAATACAGCACAAGCCATTAATTAATTTTCTTCAAACTTGGCGTAAAAGTAGAACTTCGTTGAGAAAGCATTCTTATTTTGATTCGATGTGAATATGTTTAGTACGTTTTTGAACAACTACCATTTGGAAAGGAGTTGGGTGAGCTTGAAAGGGTTAATTCTATTATAAACTTTTGTTGTTAAACATGTGAGCAGGAAACTGGCAAGGTCTATCAATCACAGTTAATTTTATGATGAAGTGAGACTGGCCTTTCAGGGGCTTAAATTAATTTTGTCCCTCCATTTTGAAAATCGTAATATCACCTAGATCCATTCGTTTTCCACCATGGAAAAAAATTCAGACAAAGGAGACCAGATGATCTATACTAAACTACAAATAGAGGTATCCAGAGTGATGCTCAAATTGCACAGAAAATGCTAAAAGCACTTTTAGTGGACTGCAAACTCCTGAACGTTGGCCAGGTGACTAACCTGGCATTGCTGGCCCACATCGACTGCTCAAGGCCTCAGCTGTTTGTAGAGGGGTTTGGTCGCAGGACTTGTCCTATTGGCAAGTCACGCAGCCAACCTACTTTGAGTGGCCTTGCAGGCCTAGGTAATTATAGAGAAAACATTTTTTTCTAGTGTTTATAAAATAATTTTTAGGCGAAAAGTTGATTTTGTGTTTTATTGGTTTTTGTTTATTATATATTTTGAAACTTTCTGGTTATAGTGCCACACACAAACTTTTTTACTTTATTGGTGGAATTTATGATAATGCTCCTCCAGCTTCTCATTCTCAATCCTAGAATTCTTTTTGCTGCGCTAGAGGATCGTTTTGCCCTCTATGTAGTAGAGTGAAAGGATGAGATGCGGTCCGTGCAGGTAAGAGCAGTAGGGCCGGGTGGGGAGGGATTTTGACGGACATGATGAGGGAAAATTAAATAAATAATTATTTTTTCCTCGTCATTGTCCATCGAAATCCCACCCACCACCTCACCACTCTTACCTGCAGGGGCCGCGGCTGGAAAGGATGCTTAGTTGTGAATTATTTTCTCCAGCTTCTTGCAGCACCCCTTGTAGTAAATTCTGGGAATGCGTCCTGTTTCTTTTTTGTTGAGCACGTTCCTCCTTTATTGCGTCTCATATTTCAACTTGAAGTATTTACGCATGGTCACATAATTTACAGGTGACTCAGTATGTATTCAGCTCTTCTCCTTGTGTGGATGTGAATTCTCCCCAAATTATGAGTTTTGCACACAGGAAAAATAATCACACAGAAAAGGGGCTACACGATGACTAGCCTGTGCCACAGGTATCCAGAGCCATTGTAAAATTGCGAAAGGTAACTATATTTACAAGGCTACATGAAGCCGTGCAAAGTGGCTTAGTGCTGCCTGGTAAATATGGAGCAGACTCCGAAGCCACTGGAACGTCGCAAAAAGTGATGCTCCAGTGGGGCAGTCTCAATGTAAATGAGTCCCTTAGTACCCAGCTGCCATTTTGTATTCATAAAGGGGTGTCATAGTCCAAGCTTGTGAGTTTCAGTGATTTAGTGAGTTTCACAGAGGCAAAAAGTGACTATACATTTATGCCCACAAGAGAGGCCTTCTTGTCTCAGAATTTCTCTGGGGCCTACAGAGGTGGGTCCCTTCATCAGAGCAAAACAGGAGTGCTTAAAGGGAGTACTTTGACCCCACAGTGAGCGACGCTGACAGGAGAGAATTTCTTATCCCAGAATTCCTCTGAGACCAAGCAGAGGTAGGACTCTTTATTGAAGCGCTGCAGGAGCGCTTAAAAGCAACACTTTGCCCCGCAGCAGGTAACACAGACAGTAGAGGACGTCTTGTCTCAAAATTCCCCTGGGACCATACAGAGGTAAGTCTCTTCATCACTGCACCACCAGAGCTCTTAAAGCAGCATTTTGACCCCGCAGGACGTGACGCAGACAGGAGAGGATTTCTTGTCCCAGAATTCTTCTGGGACCCTGCAGAGGCGGGGCTCTTCATCATAACACCACGGGAGCACTTGAAAGCACACAAAGCACACTTTGACCTCACAGTGTGTGATGAGTGTGGGACATGCTAAGGAATATGCCCCGACAAAGACCAGGCCATTAGCAGGCCCATCTGAACCTGTCAGCACCTATGCGAGGCTGGGTTGGAGCACCTTTCTTAGACATGAAGTTCATTGCATTGCTGATAGTTTATACCGCTAAGAGGTAGGCCATTAAAAACGTCTCTGTGGTGTAAATATGGGGAAAAGAAAGGACATGTTTTCCAAAAACAGTAAAGTCGAGGTGATTAAAACAACATCTATTGTCAATTATTTTAGCTCCGTTATGGGAGAAATAACCACCAAGCTTGAAAATGTTGAAGAAAGGATCGATGCAGTCCTGCAACACTCTTGTCCCCCCAAACCAAGAATCATAATAGAAAACATAGAAGATTGCCGACTTGTTGAGCCTCACATCTGGAGTAACAGCAGGTACATTGACACGTATCCCAAATCTCCTTTAAATCACCTGGAGTTGAGTAATGAGGCTGATGTAGGGGAAAGTACATTGATTCTATTAAGTGCACCCCACTAAAAAAGAAGGGAAGAGAAGGGATTGCCAGACTGATTAAGACATTTTTGCCCTACCAACATTCACCTGTTTTGGCCCCATATGTTGGAGTGCCTCAATGCTCCTAAATACCCAAGGAAGGAATTGCTGGCATTACAAGCAATGTTATTAATTTCGTAAATGGAGTGACAATGGATTTTCTAAACCAAATCCTGGAATCGTGTAACCAATTTCTTCAAAAGCAAAATTAATAATATTTTTTGCTTTATATATTTTGGTAGACAAGCTTATGGATATGGTAAATCAATCAACTGATAGGATAAACCTATATCATTTAAAAACTAAATGTAACGTGGATGTAGGTAGACCTCATATACCCCGGACTCTAACTCCTGCCCCCACGCTTATGAGAGGTCCTGGTATTGCAATGAGGAGAGAGGTCCAACTTACAATTTCCTTCAATATTCACCAAATCTATTCTCCTAGATCATTCAATATTTCATATTACAAACTAATTGTCATGCCATAACTTCTCACAGGACCCCATTGGGAAAATCAAAATACTTGTATTGCAAGGATGATAAGCATTTGTCACCAGATTGCACTTCCTATGTCCTTGTTCTGGAGAATATTCCTCCAGTTTCTGCTGGATCAAAGGAGGAAGGACCAACATTAAAAGCAAAAGGTAGCACATTCGCTAGGGTCAAGATTGGGCAGCCATGATGGCTTTAATAAAGAAATCATTCTAGTTAGAAGGATGGGATGGATAGGCCCAAATGAGAAGAGAACACAGGGGGACTGTGTGGTGGTGAACTGTAAAGATCCGAAGCTTGTAAGGCATTTATTGCATCATTTAAGCTATTTGACCTTGATTCAGGACTGGACACAGGCCGATCTACTGGTGGTCTTTTTATAGGCCAAATTCCTTGATAAATAATACTCATACACCAAATAGAGCAAATGGAGGTTTGGCTACTTTTGTCTCCATAAAAATGTAATCAGTTTGAATAGAAGAAATTTGATCTTCACAGCAATTCCTGGTTATACTTCTGTCTTTTCCAGGAACTTTTGACATGTTCTTAATACATTTTTATTATAATATTTGTAATCATATCATTAGTTATGTGATGGATCAATTTGATGGATTTTTTTAGAAAAGTTCAGTGAAATAAAAAACTCACTATTTTTTTCATTTGGATTAGGGATTTTAATATCACAATTTGGGAGTATAGTTGTCAATGTGTATGTGGTTTTAAGGATCAGAAAAATGTTAATAAAACTCATTTTAAACATTTGAGTTATGGAGACGATTTAAACAGACTGATATTGAAATATGATTTCATTTTAATAAATTAAATAACTGAAAGGAAGGGAAAACAAATCACCACATTTTATAGAAACTCCAAAGGGCATACAATTGATTTTATGATTGTTTCAACCTATCTTTCCCTTTTGTTTAATGACTTTTAAATCCTTAGCAAATGTACTAGTGACCACAACCCCCTCTTTGCTTCTTGAAAGGTAAATGCAAAAAACACTGGATCCCTAAGAAAACCTGCTGCGAGTGGGTGTACTGTGAATTAAAAGCCTAAGGATAAAATGGGATAAGATTGACCCAGGTGTTTTTATTTGAAAACTAATTACTGGGAAGGGGGATGCTTTCCCATCTTGTCTATCCCCTGAGAGTGATCAATGCTACACACAAGAAGGTTTTAAAATGCTATCTTCTTCAATCCTGTAGATGTTAACTTCTGATTTAGCCCCATCCAAGGTTTAGCCAGGTAAATGGTACAATGCAGCATTTTCAGCAGTTCATAGACAACTAAAGTTAGCCCGCTATTCCTGATCAATATCTCCTCAGAAACATAAGAATGCACAACACTTTTATAAAAATGTGCTGGAGGCATGCAAGGAGGAGATAATATGTAAGGCATGGGCCGATCTATCAGAGGCAGTAAGGACAAGTAACAACACCAGATTTCGAGAATTAGTAAACTGCCCATTTTGTTTCAGGCCATATGTTACCTTATAGTCTTTAATCCTTGCAGAATCCTGGGTGGACCATTATTCTCAAATCTTTCAATCAGAACAGAGCATTTTTTTTTTGAGACAGAGAGAGATGTACAATCTGAATTTCAAGTTTTCTGTGAATTGTTGTTCAGTAAATGGTCTGGGCAATTCAAAGGAGTATCACAGGAAAGGCCTTGGTACTGATGGCATACCAGTTGATATTTTTAAAACAAACATCTGTATATGGGAGTTCCCCATAAACAATGTTTTGAGAGCAGTGGTGGCAGACTCATTTCCAGAGTCTTAATAGAACTTCCCCTAGCTGTTACCAACCTAATTCTTTTTTCTTTGTTGAAACTTTTTATTGAAAATAAAAACAAGAAAACAGAAAAACAAAACATGGCAAGGCATTACAATAGAATCGTGTCACCATTCGGCTCGCGGGGGGGGGGGGGGGGGTACAAACGTAAATCAGATATCGTTGCTACCAGTAAATCGGGGGGAGGGGGGGAAAGGAGACCAGAAGTATACAAAACATCTATAATCCTGCGGAGGAAACATCAGGTTGGGAGGAAGACAAGTCAATATCACATTCCGATATGGGGGAGCACATATATCACCACGGTATATGTTCCACTGAGTCCAGATTTTCCCCCATTTGCCAGGTGTGCCACGGGAAACATAAACCGTTTTTTCTCGAAACATGCACCAATCCATGTTTTGTTTCCACACTAGGACTGTCGGAGGCCTCTGGGCGCCCCATAGCTGGGCAATGTCACGCTTGGCGATCATGTTACCCAAGGTCGCCCATCGAAGCTGCGCCAGATTGTAATCATTCGGCTCCCAGACATTCAGCAAGCACCTCCGCGCTTCAGGCATCAGCCGTACACCCGTAACCTCACTCATTACCGCATGCACGCGATTCCAATAGCTCAGCACAGCCGGACATTCCCAAATCATATGGAGAAACGTGGCCACCCTGCCGCATCCACGCCTGCACAATCCATCCGTCGAGAATCCCATTCGCACCAGACGCGGGCCAGTCACATACACCCTATGCAGAATTTTGAGTTGGACAAACCGAAGGCGTGCCGGGATAGCCACCTCTTTCGGGGAAGAGATCGCGGCCTGCCAGTCTTCATCATCGAGCTCCAGACCATCACTGGTCCACAACCCTCGGAGGCCTTCCAACAAGTCAATCCTAGTATTAATCAGTTTTTTATAAATGAGCGAGATAGTGCTATCAGGGACATGCCCGTCTAATATCCTATCTTCAAGCGGGGATGCTTCCGGCACGTCCGAGCCTCGGGGAAAAACAGACAAGATTGCGTGCCGGACTTGCGCATACCGAAAGGATTCCCTATCATTCAAACCATATTCAACTTTCAATTCCTCAAAAGTTTTGATCCTACCCTTGATCCACATATCATCGACCCTGCTGATCCCTATCATGTCCCACCGATCGAATCCATTCGATTGCCAAAGGGAGCCAAGTTTATCCGAGGCATAGAGTGGAGTAGCCCGGGTCGGTCTGTCAGCCCATCCCGTGGCCGCCGTAGCCCGATACCACACCTGCACTGCTGTTTTAGTGGGACCAGTAAGAGATCTACCGGCTGACGTCGCGTATAAAGCCCTGTTGTAATCGCCGCCGGGCAGCAACCATTTATCCATCGCAAAGGCCGGGTTTAGTGAATGAGCATAGGTGCCGTGGTTGATGGCCCCTAACTGAGAGGCCCAATAATAGCGACGGATGTCCGGGAGTGCGATGCCTCCATCATACCAAGGGAGCGTGAGCTTCGAAAGGGCAATACGAGAACGGCCCCCCCATATCAACTGTCGCTGTAGACATTCAATCTCCCGGAAATACCCAGCTGGTACTACGTCAAGCGTGTTTTGAAGCGCATAGAGAAATCGGGGGAGCGACATCATCTTAAACAACGCCGCTCGACCCAGGGGAGAGAGAGGGAGTCTGTTCCACGTTTCTATATCCGCCCGAAGACGTCGGAGAGGGGGCAACAAATTGCGCTCGTAACGAAGCGTAGGGTCTAGGATAACAAAGATTCCCAGATATTTGAATCCCTCGAGCACCACCGAGATAGGACATCCACGTGGCAAGAGGGGAGCATCGCCGGTAAGAACATAAACGCAAGATTTTGACCAATTGATGACTAGACCGGAATTTTTACTGAAAGAAGTCAAAACGTCGAAAAGGACGATCAACGACTTCCGGGGCGACGTAAGGTATAAGAGTATATCATCCGCGTACAGAGATATACGGTCTTCAAATTCCGGAGACCATCTAATACCCTTCAAGGATGGTTCCCACCTCAACCAAGCCGCCAATGGCTCTAAGGCAAGAGCAAACAGAAGTGGGGACAGAGGACAGCCCTGGCACGTACCCCTACCAAGCGCAAAGGAGGCTGAAACACGCCCATTCACCACTACCTGGGCTAAAGGGCCAGCATAAAGCAGCTGCACCCAATGGATAAAGGCGGGCCCAAAACCGAATTTAGAAAGGACCGCCCAAAGATAAGGCCACTCAAGCGTATCAACCGCCATAGTGGCGTCTAGGGACGCCAAGATGGCCGACTCCCGCAGAGTCCCGGCTCGCGCTAGGACTCCATGAAGGCGCCGAAGATTAAGTGCCGTATTGCGATGTGGTATAAAGCCGGATTGGTCCGGGTGAACAAGATCTCCTATAACAGATATCAAACGAGTAGCAAGAACTTTGGCCAGGATCTTAGGTTCAACATTGATCAGGGAAATAGGTCTGAAAGATTCGCAGCGGTCACGCGGCTTTCCCTCCTTATGGATAACCACTATGGAGGCCAGCCTTTGATCAGGAGGAAGAGACCCTTTCTCTAGGGATTCCAAAAACATCGATCGCAAATACGGCGCCAGTACGTCGGGACGGAGCTTGTAAAGCTCGATGGGGAGTCCATTAGGGCCCGAGGCCTTCCCGGAGCGAATCGATCGGATAGCGGTCGCAATTTCATCAGCCGCGAGCGGAGCTTCTAGTAGGTCCCGCTCCGGGTCAGACAAGCATGGCAGCGAGATATTGCGGAGAAGCAAGCCGGAGTCCTGCTCTGGTCGATCGGACACAGGGGAGTACACTACCCAAAAATAATCGGCGAATCGCGCAACGATCCCAGCAGGGTCGATGATACTTTCACCATTCACATCAACTATGACAGGGATAACCCGACTCGCGCATTCTCTCCTATCCAACCAAGCAAGCAACTTCCCAGCCTTATCTCCCGCATCATACAGACGCCCCTGCTGTTCACGACCCATCTCTTTCGCAGCGTCAGTCACAAGTGCTCTATATTCGTGCTGTTTTAGGTCTATCAAGTGCAGCTTCTCAGGGGAGGCTCCAGAGTCCAACTCTCCCTCAAGGATGGTAAGTTCAGTCTCAAGACGGACAACCTCTTCCCGCTTACACCTCTTAACATTGCCAATCGAGGAGAGGGCTTGGCCCCGAATGACAGTTTTATACGCCTCCCACAAGGAGACAGAAGAGGACACTGAACCCACATTTTCAGCAAAGTAACGATCGATTGCTTTAAGTAATTCCACTCTAATCTTAGGATCACGGAGGTACCATGGGTTAATCGGGGCAATCCGACCTCCCGACCCCAGACGAGCGTTCACAACTAACCACAGCGGGGAGTGATCCGAAATACCCCTGGCAAGATGTTTCACCTCCCCTATGAGGGAAGCCTGGGAGGAGGGCATCAAAACATAATCTAATCTCGAAAGGCTGCCATGGGCCCCGGAGTGAAAATTATACTGCCGTTGCCCAGGATGATGTAAACTCCAGCAATCGGTTAGCCCCATTGCCTCCAGGAAGTCCCCCAGCCAGGATTGAGATTTAGCGAGGACACGGGGAGGATGACGATCACACATACCAGACACTACTGAGTTGAAATCCCCCCCTACCACAAGTACACCCTCGGGCACTCCCAGGATCACTTTTCCCAAATCAGCATAGGTCGTAGTTTGAAGGCCTGGGGGTATGTAAACCGAGAGTAAAGTAATCACCCTCCCCTCCCAGCGCCCTACAATAGCGGCATAACGCCCCCTATCATCGAGTATAACGTCATCAATAGCAAGGGGGAGGGAGGTCCGAACCAGAATGCCCACCCCTCTGGAGCCGGAAGTGAAACCCGAGTGGGCCATGAGACGGTATCCACGCCTATTCATGGCGTGGCACGTATTACCCAGCAAGTGTGTTTCTTGAAGCAAAACCACATCAGGAGACAAGCGTCGTAGCAACTGTAAAACCACCCCCGTTTAATTCTGTCTCCCAATCCATTTACGTTCCAACACAGAATGCGTAGTCCCCTATCCCCCATCCCAGAATCCACCCCAGGTTCCCCCCCACACCAGCCGCGACACTGCAACACAGGAGATCATCAGTACTATGCCTTGAATAAAACAAAAAACCCTAAACTTGAACCCCCCAATCCCCCAAACCAACATTATACCCCCCACCCGCACCCCTGCGTGAGACTCAAAAGCCACCCCAACTTGCAGTGTGCCTGTCGCCCTAACATACAACTAATCTACGAAAAGAACCCCAGAGGAGGAAGACACACCCGACCCCCTCCCACACTCCATTAAGACAACACAGTAGCGGACAATAGTAGCATAGCATCAAACCACAGCCGAAAGTCAATACGTTGGTCCAGGAGCCGATTCACTCCCTATTCCTGCTCCATCAGGCCGCCCTCCGCTCCACCGGAGTGTTCCGAATGATCAAATTGTTCCTGTCCAGGGGGCAACGAGTCCAACCAGTCACTAGCAGCTCCAGGATGGTCAAAGAAAAACGTTCTATCATTGTGAACCACACGCAATCGAGCCGGGAAAAGCATGGCATATTTCATGGCTCTGTCTCTCATTCTCTTCTTCACTCCTTGAAATCCCAGTCGCTGCCTCTGAACCTGTTGGGTGAAGTCCGGGTAGAAGCTGATCGCGGCGTTTTCATATTTCGTAGGGCCCGATGTGCGGGACGCCTGCAGGATCGCATCTCTGTCACGAAAGTTAAAGATCCGCGCAATGATGGGGCGCGGAGAAGCTCCCAACTTGGGCGGGCCACTCGGGATTCGGTGGGCCCGTTCCACTGCAAAAAACTTGCTCAGACCCTTGGGCGCTAGGTGATTCAGGACAAGGTCCTCCACCAGTAGGTCTACTGCTGATGAGTCCGTCGTCTCCGGGACACCAACCAACCGGACGTTGTTCCGCCGTGCGCGGCCTTCAAAATCGTCCAAGCGTCGAGAGAGGTAGTCACGGGCGGATCTCAAATTACCGACCTCCGTCTGTAATTCAGAGACGTCGGCGACAAGACTGGATGTCTTCAGGTCAAGGGATTTGACCTTCTCGTTAGTCTTTCCAAGGTCTGCCCTGATCAGAGTAACATCTATAGCAACCGTGTCTAGCTTGTGAGTCAGGGCCTCATATTGTTGTCCCAACGCGGCCTTCATCCCAGCAATGGCGCCCATGACGTCTTTCAACGACGGTTCTTCATCCAACAGGGAGTCATCCCCAAAGGTGGCCGGGGGTTTAGTCATACCACTTAATTAGATATAATTAATGTGTAGGAATGCATTTTGGCCCCCTTCCTCCTCTTACTTTATATAAATGGGGTTAGTAGCTTTTTGTTGGAAAAGGGAAAGGATATACCCAGGATGGGGGAGTGTTCATTCCCCATTTTACTTTGTGCGGACAATGAAGTCTTTATCAGTAGAGCAGCAAATGGCCTCCATCTTTTACTGGATTTGTTTTTATCATTTATGGAGGACTTGGAACTAAAAGTCATTTGTTATGACTTGTGGGTCTTCTAAGACAACGTTTAAGTATCATTGGGTTGATGGTGCTCAGTTGGAAAGGTCTAAGACGTTTAATTATTTGGGAATTTTGTTAAGTTTATTACCTACCTGGACTCCTATGTTAACCTTGAGATAACAACAATTTAGTAAAGCAATTGATGGCAATTTCAGGTTTGCAAATAGGTTGCACCAAAAGCCAGTGAAGGAATTATTAGAAATTTACAAGAACACATTATTCTTGTAGGGTCTTACGGAGCAGGGGTACAGGGATACAGTTTTTTGGAAAGACTCTAAAGTAGCCAAAAAGGTTTTACGTGCAAATGATTGTTTGTATCCAGTAGTACGACAACTTTTGTTTGTCACAATTAGGCTTAATGTTTTTGTAGGATGCCATTAATCTTGCTCCATTGAATCAATGTAATACTAGTCAAACCAGAAGTTGTTCTTATTTATGTAAAGAAAATGCTTAACTTGTCCGTATTTCAGACCTTTTAAAAATCCTCAAAAATAACTCTTATTTGTAAGGAAATGATCATGCAATTATATTTGAATTGACATATAATACTACGTAGGGAAAGGGCTGAATATATGGTAATGGTGAAATTGTATTCTGATGTGTCAGTGTCAAGTGGGCTGGAACCTTACTTAACTTTTTGAATGAATCCTACTTATCAATTTTATCTGACTCACTTAAAGTTGAGCACAGTGCACTTTATGGTAGCTTTTTCTCTACGAAGAACACTCTCTCGGAATTTGCCTCCTTACCCCTGTAACAAAGTCTCTATTCAAAGCACATCTTGCTTTATGTTGTTTTGCGCTTTATATTCTGTCCCACATTTTTTCTTCCTAGCCAATATCTTATGTCAACTAACATTAAACATTATAAGTCCAGGGTGCTGTTTTTATAGCAATTTGAGACGCCAGCCACTTGTTTTACAATTTTACATTTAATTAGAATTACCCTTACAATTAGGAAAACATTATGAGATATTAGATTATCTTTTTACAGAATGTATTTACAGAAGTATAGTATTTCTGTCACTTTCAAATACAATGATATATTTATTGCTCTCTGATCCTTTGAACATTTTTAATGAAATGAATTTTTCAGACAGCAAATGTATATTGTGTTTTAAGATTTTATGGTGTTGTGCACCAAATTAAGATTACTGACTGACTGACTGAATACACATATAAGGCACCCTGTAAACAAAACTGAAGGAAAGAGAGACCTGGGGGTGGACGAAAAAAGGCACAGGTCTTTCACTGGGGTATAATGAAAATAACACTTGCACACAGCACATGCTCACAAATAAAGAAAATTGTAACGTTTCTGAGCTTGAAAACAAGGCTTTCAACGAATTTGGAAATAAAAAATAAAAAAGGATTAAGTAAGCATGTCTGTGACTGACTGTAGCATGGGTAGTTATCCTTGATGCAGCCGAAGGCCCCGCACAGAAGGGTTTGGACTCTTGGGAAATTGGGCACTAGACCTACAGGTGGGTAGACACAGTACCTTGCCAATTACCAGGCCCTGGGTGAAACCCCCTCTGCACACGACTAAAGGATATATGCAGTGGAGGTAACCTGCATGGGCAGTGACCAAATGTCCCACCGCTAATGATCCTTTAAGAAAAAATTAATACATTGGCCGTACAAAACACAATTAAAATAGTGCTACGATTCAGGTTGCGCGAACACTATTAACAATCACTTCTGAAATGTATTGAAAAATGACACTGAACGTGATGCTATGATTCAATATCCAAACCTTAAAAACTCTAAAATGTGTCAGCCAGGAGTCAACAAGCAAACCATCAGTCATGCCCCCAATATCAAAATCATAATTCGTCCCCAAAATGGACTGATCATGACCTCACACATGATGCTGCAGAAGTAATCGAAAATGACATCAAGGAGGTCACTAGGTGCATTACATATCTTCCTACCATTAACATCACAATAGTTACAGGATATATTCCTTGTGTCAATATGTTTTATAATTTAATGATGTTTTGTTAAGTTGCTCTGTTTATTTATTGGTATAAATATTGTGAGTTCAAGAACATTTGAGGGCAAGATAAGATTTTGATGGTAGAGACATGAGCTACAGTTTGTGTAATCACTGCACACTTGAAGGTTATATTATATATATATACATATATATATTCCAAGCGACACACTCTTCCCTTTAAGAAAAGCACTCGAGCCCACCAGCCAGTATTTCATCAAAACTCCTTTATTTTCGAGTGTCCAGGGGTATCAGTCCACTACGCGTTTCGACCTCCTCTTCTGGTCTTAATCATGAGGTAATGCTGAGTGGTCCTAATGCAATGCTATGAAGTTCGTAATGCAATAATCAGTGTGTTTTTAATGCCAAAATAATGCAATTGGGAATGCAATAATCAGGCAGTTCGCTATGCAAACATAATGCAATGCGTAATGCAACAATCAGGCCGTCCGTTTTGCAGAAATAATGCAATGCGTAATTCAACAATCAGGCAGTTCGTATTACCAAAATGATGTAATGAGTAATTCAACAATCAGGTAGTTCATTATGCAGAAATAATGCAATGCGTACTGCAACAGTCAGGCAGTTCCTAATACCAAAATGATGTAATGCGTAATGCAACAATCAGGCAGTTCGTAATCCCAAAATAATGTACTCTGGCACCGATCACGGTGCTCGGGACGGTCTCTATGCCACTCCTGTGGACTCGCAGTCGGCTACTGTCAAAATATGCCCCCAACATGGGTATGGTGTAAAACGAAGTGAAGCTCCACACTCCGACCCCGGTACTGCCACTCCTCGGCAAGTACGGGCTCAACATGGACTTCAACGAAGGCTCATTCTGCAAAGTGAGGAAAGGCCAAGAGCCGTTCTCTCGTAGCCCACACCCCGCCCCAGGTTCAACACGCGCACGCTCGCTGAGCGTTTCCTCGGGTTTGCGATCTCACTCTCCTCTCCTCGCGACTTGGGCCTCCGATGCAATTTCATTGATTTGGGCAGTGGAACACGGGCCCCCCACACACGGGGATGGTTCGAGGTCCCTCCTTGGCACAACAGGCTCAGACAGGCAGCGTAGCTCCTCTGGGGATGCCGGTCTCAGGCTGCAACAAGACACACGCACATAGTGTCACGAAGGTCTCAGGCTGCACGGCTGCACGAAGCACACGCACATAGCGTCGTTGTTAGAATTGGGGGTCTCTGGTTTGCAAGGGCTTGCACCTTTGTCCAAGTAGGGACCCTTCTTCCTAGCCAGGATAAGGGAGTTACACTCCTAAAATAACCCCTATTCCCCCCTTGGTAGCTTGGCATGAGCAGTCAGGCTTATCCTAGAGGCAGCGTATAAAGCATTTGCACCTATCTGACAGTAATACAGTGTAAGCACTACAAAAGGACACCACTCCAGCTTAGAAAAACAGCCAATATTTTTATATACAATACCAACACTGTAAGAATCCACAATACAGTACTTAAAAATCTACAGTTATCAAAATATGCTTTAAAAACAGATCCATGATGTTGATAGCTCTGTCCAGGGCTATCACGGCGTCATGAGCAAACAAATCTAAACAGTTCAGGCTTCAGGCTGGTCGCGTTGGCACGGACCAGCTACGGTGTCGGCAAGACCCTCAAACAGTACCTGTTAGAGATGAAGGGAGCTGAGGTCCTTGAAGTCTCTCGTGTTGCAGGTCGGGCTCCTTTCTGTTGGGTTCAGGAGTGCTGGCGTCAGCAGGCGTCGGGTGCGGTGGTGCGAAGTGCAGCAGTGTGGCGTGCGGTGCTCTCAGGTTGCAGTACGAGCAGCGGCTCGGTGGTGGTGTCAGATGGCGACCAGGGTCACGGTGTGAGGTGAAGGCGTTGCTCGTCACAGTGCTGGCAGGTAACGGTGCAAGCAGCGTCGCCATCCTTGCTGAAGCGCTGTAGCCGGCTGACGAACGGGAGTCGATGGTGCCGGCGTCGGTAGGCCAAAGGCTGCGGTGCGGGATGAGGGCGGTGCATCGTGTAACTTTATGAGCGGTGCCCTCAAACAACGGTACGAGCAGAGGCATTGATTTTGGTGTGGAGCATCATCAATGAGGAGGCCAAGGCATTGTCGTGAAGCTGGGCGGTGTGGAGTGCGGTGCCCACAGGTTGCGGTGCGGTCAATGGCTCAGTAGCGGCATCAGCAGGCGTCGTTGGTGAGCCCAGGGTCACGGTGCAGCATTTGGGTGGTGCTCTCTGCGGTGCCAGGCTTCGGTGTGAAGTGAGGCAATGCGGAGTGCGGTGCCCACAGGTCACGGTGCGAGCAGCGGCTCATGGCGGCATCAGCAGGCATCATCGGTGAGACCAGCGACACGGTGCGGCAGTGCCCTGTGCGGAACCGTCAGGACACGGAGTCTGCAGCGGCGTCGCAGACGTTGTCGAGTTACTTTTGCTCTCTGGCAGCACAAAACACAAAGTCCCCAGTGCTGCGGGCAGAAGAGCTTGAACAGGGGCAAGCTCTACCTCAAGCCCTTGGAGATACTCACAAATTAGGTTTCAGAAAGTCCAGTCCAGCCCTTTCATTGCCCAAGACAGAAGCAGCCATTGCAGGTCAGCCCAGCAAAGCACTCAGCAAAGTGGTCGTTTCTCCTTACAGCTTCTGCGGCTTTTCTTCTTGGCAGGCTTCTTGATCCAGATGAGTTCTAAAGTTCAGGGTCTGGTCCCCAGTATTTGTATCCAAAAATCCTTTGATCCTCTAGGCAGAGGGTGTCTGTGCCCAGCCAGAACCAGTATTACCTTCTCTGGTGTTATTTCCTGGCAGGGGTGGAGACGGCAGTGTCAGATGCAGACGAAGCCCTTTGAGGTGCAAGGAAATCTCCTCCCTCTTCCGCCATCACAGCCCAGGTCTATTCAGACCTTTCCTGACCTACCTAGACTATCGGGAGTCTCCTTTGCTTCCTAGCCATCTGTCGTTCAAAATCCAGACAGGCAATCCACATTCCAAAGAGGCAAACGGGATGACTGAGAAAGAAAATACCTACTTTCTAAAAGTGGTGTTTTCAAACACAGAATGGAAAAATCACCTTCACTAAAAGATGTATTAAAACATTCTGAGTTCAGGCACACTAAACTCGAATTTCTACCTTGTTCCCTGGGTCAGTTTAGGATTATAAGATGTTATAATCAAACTGTCCATTCTGGCCTGTGATAACAGGTAGCCTTGCAATAGTGAAAAACGAAATGGGCGATAATTCACTATCAGGGCATGCCACACACACCAGTGCATGTCCTACCTTTCACATACACTGCACCCTGCCCACATGGGGTACTTTGAGCCTACCTTAGAGGTGCTTGACATGTAAGAAAAGGGAAGGTTAGGGACTGGCCAGTGTGTGCACGGGCGAAGTCAACATGGCAGTTACAAACTGCGCACAGACTCTGCAATGGCAGGTCTGAGGTACCTTTTCTGGGCTACTCAAGTGGGTGGCACAATCCGTGCTGCAGGCCCACCCGTAGCATTTGGTTCCCAGGCCCTGGCACACTCAGTGCACTTTACTAGGGGCTGACAAGAAAACCAAACAGCCAATCATGGAAACACCAATCCATAACATACTTTACCACAGGAGCACTTGCACTTTACCCCTGATCGGCAGTTTGACAAGTGCGCAGAAACACTACGCCAGCAAAAACAGAGTCAAAACCGGGAGGGCAGAAAGCAAAAACTCAGCCTAAACAAGCCAAAAGATGCCAAGTCTAACAGTCGCTGAGACTCACTTGAGCTTCGGGTGTACACGATCACAGGGCAATCCTCGCGAAGGTCTCAGGCTGCACGAAGCACATGCACACAGTGTCGCTGAGACTCACTTGTCTCCAGGTGCCCACGATCACAGGGCAATCCTCACAAAGGTCTCAGGCTGCACGAAGCACACGCACACAGCATTGCTGAGACTCACTTGGACTCCGGGTGCACACAATCACAGAGCAATCCTCATGAAGGTCTCTGGCTGCACAAAGCACATGCATACAGCATTGCTGAGACTCACTTGGACTCATCATGGGCAGTTCTTAGGAAGGTCTCAAGCTGCAAAAAGTACACGCACACAGCGTCGCTAAGACTCACTTGGATTCCGGTTGCACACGATCATGGGGCAGTTCTTATGAAGGTCTCAGGCTGCAAAAAGCACATGCACACAGCGTCGCTGAGACACCCCTGGACACTTTTATGTTCCTGGGTTTCCACAACAGGGAGCCAGCTCTCCTCGGGCCCTTGGACAAGTTACTTCAGGACACAGCACACAGCAAAGTCCTTTCAAGCAGGGGGACACAGCACACAGCAAAGTCCCTTAGCCTCTCCTTGGTTAAATCCACGAAATGCAGGTCAGCCACAGAACACACAGCAAGGGTCAGTCCTTTCCTTCAGTCTCTTCAACTGTTTCTTCCTTGGCAGAGGTTCCTCTTGACCATGAAGTAGTTCCAATTCTTTTCAGTCATGAGCAGTCCAAAGTCCAGGGGTTTCAGCTCTCATAGTTATAACCCGAAATGTCTTTGAAGTCTTTGTGTTCAGGGGGGCACTGACCCCTGCCCAAACCAGTTCTGGGTGTCTCCCTGCCAGTGACACCTTCTTCCTTTGATAGTGGGGCTCTGGATCCTCAATCACTCAGCAAGAGATGGAGATATTTTTTTATGGCGGCAACCCAGGCCTCTTCACCTCCAGGGGCTACTCCTCTGCCTACACTCCAGATGCAGGTCAGTCTGTAGCTGTCTCACCTCCTCCGTTGGGTCAAGACATTCCCAAGATCTTATCACATTCAAATCCAATTAGTCAATCCACAACCAGGCAGAGACACACAGAAATGTTAGAACATATAAAAACAGCCACTTCTAAAAGTGTGGTTTCTAAATACACAATGCAGAACAAACACCTTCACAAAAAGATGTGCTATTAAATTGTGATTTCAGGCATACTATACTTCACCTCTCCATCTTAAGCCTATGGGATAGGCTGGAAACATATTACACATCCTCCCTATTCTGTTCTATGGGCACAATGGCCTTTCAACATTGAAAAACAAAATGGAGATTATTTCACTGTCAGGACATGGAACACACCTCAATACATGGCCTACCTTTCACATACACTGCACCCTGCCCAGGACCTACCATAGGCGTGTCTGATGTGCATATAAAAGGAAGGGCAAGGCCTGGCAAGTGGGTGCACTTGTCAGGACAGCAAGGCAGTTTAACAAACTGTGTGTAGGCACTGCAGTGGCAGGCCTGATTTCTTTCTTTAAGGCTACTGGTGTGGGTGGCACAATTAGTGCTGCAGGCCCACTAGTAGCATTTGCATTACCAGCCCTAGCACACATAGTGCACTTTACCAGGGACTTTACTAATAAGGTAAACATACCGATCATGGACAACCAATTACCATTACCCTTTACACAGGGGACATTTGCACTTTGACACTGATCAGCAGTGGCAAAGTGCCCAAAGCATCTAAGTTGGCAACACCATGTCAGAAAAAAGGTCCAGGGGGAAGGTAAAACAGTTTAGGGAACTTT
Source organism: Lissotriton helveticus (assembly GCF_964261635.1). Classification (NCBI taxonomy): domain Eukaryota; kingdom Metazoa; phylum Chordata; class Amphibia; order Caudata; family Salamandridae; genus Lissotriton; species Lissotriton helveticus. The sequence goes on along the minus strand of NC_136068.1, from coordinate 809,571,155 downwards.
AGCCAAAAAGGGCCATGTCCAACACTCACTCATTTGAAAGAGCCTGATTTTACAATAGGGAGAGTATGTTTATTAAAATGAACAGAGACAAAAAGATGAACAAGACAGTATTCTTTAGTCAATTTTCAATTATTAGTAATCGCAAAAAAATTGTAATCAACAGAAATTGGAAAGTCCTTATTGATAATGAGGAGACACAATTGGAAAAAACACTCTTTGCCTTTAGGCACAACAAGAATATAAAATTTAAAAAAGCATTTGGTTCAAACATATAGAGAAGAAAGACCAAACCAACAAAAGATTTTGAATAGGAGTAAGGTTATAGGTAACTATAAGTGTGGTAATTGTAGCATCTGTGATCAATGCCTTGTCTCAAAAATTATAGAACACAATGGAACTATGCTTTCAGCTAATACCCTCAATAACTGCCATAATGGTAACATTGTATATCCCCTATTATGCCCATGTGATTTGGGGTATTTAGGAGGAATGAGTAGAGAGTGGAGGATACACCTCCAAGAACATAACTCACAAGTGGCGGCTCGTGACATTTGAAAGAGGTGAGGCGTAAAACAATTGTCGTACTTCACTGCGGCAAACTCGCGAGACTGAACCACCTACGGGAGGTACCCGGGAGATACCTCCTAAACACCCTAGCCCTCATGGTATATCACCTCTCAAACATCTTCTCGACTGCCCAAAGCAAGTCCCTCACCAGCTGCCAGAAAGACCAACAAGAAAGATTCCAAACACAATTCTGGTGTTTAATGCTGTGTGGTATGCCCCTCGGAGAGTAATGGAAGAGAGATGCCTACAGTCCCAGAAAACATTACTTGAAATTACTATGAAGCACTCCCTAGAAAGTAAACCACACTGGGAGCATGAGCAAAGCTGCTCAGAAGCATCCATGATCTGGGAAATAAATGGGGCGGCAAGCTTACTACAGCCACATTCATAAAGGTCACTCAGATTTAAATACCACAGATCACGTTTCTGGCCAACTAATAGCTCTCCATTTCTATTCTGATGGTTTACTTTTTCTGTCAAACATGGGAAAAAGCGAGAGCAGATGCATAAAAACTATAGTGCATGAGAAAAGTAAGTATTTTACTGCAGCTAAACTTGTGCCATTAATCGCTGGAGGTATTACATGGCTCTCTAAGGCTCCGCCCCTGCCTGTTTCTTAGACTCGTCTGGAAACAAAAGCACTCTCAAAAGTGCCAGATTTGAAATTCATTCTTGCTGAAGTTTAACAGTCCAGGAACTGTATTAAATGTTGATTTCCGAGTTAAGGATTGTATTGTGTTCGCACTATGCAGTATATTCTAATATCTCCTTTGTAGCGCTTTGGGGTCTCCTGGGTCCTGGTCCGTGCTATATAAACTTTTTCAGCATGATTTTTGAGAAGAGAACGGAAAATAACATGGAAACCTTGATACTAGCAAAACATTTTGGGGTTGTGGTCTAGAGGGCGAGCCGAGGATAAATCTCATGTCCTCGAAAAGGGAAAGATAACGAGGTAAATAATATGCTATCTGTCGCTCGAGGGTGCTTGGAGACGCGGAGGAGGGGGCGCGTGATGCACAGAAACGTGACGCCATGTTTCGTGCTCCAAGGATAGAGTGGCCTAGAAACCCCGGGTGAAGGACGAAAAGAAGAGTGGGGCTCGATAAAGCCTTATTTCATCTGGAAGATAACGGCAGACACAGCCGGTAAAAAACTCCGTAGACGGCTGTGCACGAGCTCGGAGCAACGGGGAAAGAAGGGGTGGAGGGCATGCTGAGTGGGCAACAAGAAATGAAAGGATAGGAGCAGTGGAAACATTTCAAATGAATCCTTTTTCCTTGTGCTTCTACTGCTGCAGCACAGTGGTAATGTCGCGACGACCTGAGGGGATGAGGGGGGAGGCGGGAGGGGTTTGGAAATAAAACAACAAATTTATATAAAATAAACTTACTGTAACCGTCCGTAGAGACTCCGTCCCGACTCCCGCCATCCTGGTACAAGTCCTGCAGGCAGCACTTCATCAGGAAGGCGGCGCGGCAGGCAGCCTCCCTCTCCACCGCCGCGTTTTTGATTGGTGCGGCCGGCTGCCCCAGGCTACGTCATTTCCTCTCTGTATGCTGCTGCTGCAGCATACAGAGAGAACAGGGAGAGTGAGTGGGTGGTGCCCAAACAGTCAGTATTAACAACAGTGGGCAAGCCACTCCCCCTGCCCTCGAGTAACACCCCCACTCTAAACCAGGAAGTTCTGCTTTCTCGCCGAGTGAGAAGGCAGAAACAATGGTAGTTAATAACTACCATTTGTTTCTGCCTTCTCGCACGGCGAGAAAGCAGGGGGGCGGTGCCCAAACGCCCCCATGGAGGATCCGCCACTGTAACTCACCTATCAAAACATCTTAACCTAATGCTCCACTTGTGGAACATTTTGTGACAAAGAATCATGGTCACACAGACTTTTGTTGGTTCATCCTGGAAAACATTATAGGTAATAGGAGAGGCTGCAATGTAGGCAACAAGAGAAAACTTAGAGAACAGTAGTCAAGCTCCAAGTTTAACACAGTAAGTAAAGAGTTAAACTCTAGAGAAGATTGGGAAAATTCATTACAGTGTGATATTCCATTAGGTTGCCCATTATTGTGGGCATACCTATGATGAGATGTTCTTACCCACTTTTGTGGAATAATCTGCTGATGTTTGCACTTGTTAGGGCCCAATACAGGGGCTCAGTCCACGATTAGGAAGTAGGACGACCCTTGTATAGATACAACAGTAGTTAAGATATAGTTGGATGAATAAACATTAGAATGCCCAGATTATGTAGATGAACAAGCAGTGTTTTATTCAATTTAGCATTTTCCTATATAACTTTATGAATAAAGACAAAGATGGCGGTGTCTAACCATGAATCACGACCGTATTGAAAGCATAACACCTGACCTTGATGCCAGCAAGAGATAGCATTTAAATACCTTCAAGGCAATTAGGAAGTAGAGCAACCCTTGTATAGATACAACAGTAGGTATGATATAATTGGATGAATAAAAATTAGAATTCCGAGATTTTGTAGATTCAAATTCAAATTGGGACATATCTAAATAATTGTATGAATAAAGACATAGTCCTAGATGACGGTTCCCAACCATGGACTACGCTCTCATTACAAGCATAACACGAGACCTTGACACCAGCAGGAGAGTGTTTAAATACCTTCAAAACATTTGAGGAGTTTATTGAACTCCACTGGTGTACAGATGGGAGACGCAGCTCTGAATCTGTAAGGTGAGTGTCCTAGCATGCGTATCTGTTGTGAATTGGAAATAGCACATTAGATTTTCCAGCATGGGGGCCACCCGTTAGCGGTACTGGGTTTATTTAATGTAAAAGATGTGGATGCCAATATAATTGCCCGGCATACAACCCAAGAGACACAATATGAACCGTAGCTGGCACGACCGAAAAAGAAGCTTTAAGCTGCATGGCATTTGGCAAATATTTGCCTATATGTGCATAATCGATGGGCTGGATGCTAAATCTGTTCCCCAAGGGACCGCTTTCGCTTTGTGAATGGTGCTGAAAATGATTTTAAGAGCAGGCAGTGGTTCGACGGACTACTGCCTGATCTTAAAAAATAACTTTTAATTTTTCTCTTTTAAACGCAATTTGTTTTCCTTTAAGGAAAAATGGCTGCATTTAAAAAAAAAAAAAGATTGCTTTATTAAAAAGCAATCACAGTCATGGTGTTCTGCAGTTTTGATTCTGATTTTAGTGATTCCTAGGGGGTCGCAAATTGCTACCTACCTTATTAATATTAATGAGGTAGGTCGATTTGCGACCCCCTAGGAATCGCTTAATGAAACTCTTGGAGTTTCACACATTAGGAAAAGTGATTACCTAATTGCAACTCACAGAAAATGGAAATTGGGTCATTGCTATTCCTAATGTTTATACATGTGGCCCTTAATATCAGGCTTACAGGAGACTCCAACAGGCAATTCCTCTTTAATGTATAAATGATTTTAGGTACAGAGAGACCATCCTACTGTGAAATGAAGAAGCAGACTAGAACTTTAGCATATTGGAATTCCCTGGCTATGCCGGTGATTGAGATACCCCGTACTTATGGTGGGGACTGTTGAGGACCTACCATACCTAAAAGGTAGGTTTTGGAGTGCATTAGGTATTTGGTAGGCCTGTACAAATAGAAAAGGTCAGATTGATCTGATATACCTTTTGTATCTCTTTTGTAGCAGTCCCTTCACTCCTACGTATATATTTTTTTAAATTGCGAAACTACACAACACCTGCATCCTTGGGGTTTTGGTGGGATTCAACTAGAAAAAATGGGACTCAAACCCAAAATCTGGAAGACTGGTGAGTCTAGCTGACTGGGATGGGGTTATTTTTTGCTATTTGTGATGTAAGAAAAGAGTGAGGATTATGGGTATGTCAACCATGTTTTTAAGATGGATATAATACATGGATTGAGTCACTGTAGTTAGTCGCTTGTATGTCACTACAGTAGACACGACTGGCGACACTGAGTCACAACTTGTGATTACACTTTTCAAATGCAGTTGTGGAGATCTTTAAAGGCAAAAGGAAACATCAATTAATATATGTATTTTTTTATAAAAAAATAATTTGTTTCAATGTGGTAATTCTGGGTCTATTTTTATATAGGTAACAACAAGAGGTGGTGATGGACAGAGTTTCTGAATTAAGCAGAATACTCTCACCCAGTCAAGAGATCAGGGCTAGACCCAACACCGTTTTTTAGCTCACTGCACCATCCCAGTTCAGAACCTGGCTATATGCAAATTAGTCTGTTCCTGTCCCAGTGCATGATGGGAACAGGGCAAACCAAACTACCAAGCCAATTCTTACACTGGGAAGGAAACAAGCTTCCGGGGACCGGTTTCTGGCATTTCAGCCGTCGTCGGCCCGGCTTGCTTGAATCCTGATGGTGCAATGAGCAAGGGACTCACATCTGAGTAAACCCTTCCACGCTTAGGGTGGACAAAATATTTAACAACAAGAGGTGGTGATGGACAGAGTTTCTGAATTAAGCAGAATACTCTCACCCAGTCAAGAGATCAGGGCTAGATCCAACACCGTTTTTTAGCTCACTGCACCATCCCAGTTCAGAACCTGGCTCTATGCAAATTAGTCTGTTCCTGTCCCAGTGCATGATGGGAACAGGGCAAACCAAACTACCAAGCCAATACTTACACTGGGAAGGAAACAAGCTTCCGAGGACCGGTTTCTGGCGTTTCAGCCGTCGTCGGCCCGGCTTGCTTGAATCCTGATGGTGCAATGAGCAAGGGACTCACATCTGAGCATACCCTTCCACGCTTAGGGTGGACAAAATATTTAACAACAAGAGGTGGTGATGGACAGAGTTTCTGAATTAAGCAGAATACTCTCACCCAGTCAAGAGATCAGGGCTAGATCCAACACCGTTTTTTAGCTCACTGCACCATCCCAGTTCAGAACCTGGCTATATGCAAATTAGTCTGTTCCTGTCCCAGTGCATGATGGGAACAGGGCAAACCAAACTACTAAGCCAATTCTTACACTGGGAAGGAAACAAGCTTCCGGGGACCGGTTTCTGGCATTTCATCCGCCGTCGGCCCGGCTTGCTTGAATCCTGATGGTGCAATGAGCAAGGGACTCACATCTGAGTATACCCTTCCACCCTTAGGGTGGACAAAATATTTAACAACAAGAGGTGGTGATGGACAGAGTTTCTGAATTAAGCAGAATACTCTCACCCAGTCAAGAGATCAGGGCTAGATCCAACACCGTTTTTTGGCTCACTGCACCATCCCAGTTCAGAACCTGGCTATATGCAAATTAGTCTTGTTTCCTTTCCAGTGAAGAATTGGCTTGGTAGTTTGGTCTGCCCTGTTCCCATGAAGCACTGGGCCAGGGACAGACTAATTTGCATATAGCCAGGTTCTGAACTGGGATGGTGCAGTGAGCTAAAAAACGGTGATGGATCAAGCCCTGATCTGTTGACTGGGTAGGAGTGTTCTGATTAACTCAGATACTCTGTCCATCACCACCCCCTTTTTGTAATTATTTTGGCCACCATGAGTGTGGAAGGGTATGCTCAGACATGAGTCCCTTGCTCATTGCACCATCAGGATTCAAGCAAGCCGGGCCGAAGACGGCTGTAATGCCAGAAACCGGTCCCCGGAAGCTTGTTTCATTTCCAGTGAAGAATTGGCTTGGTAGTTTGGTCTGCCCTGTTCCCATGATGCACTGGGCCTGGGACAGACTAATTTGCATATAGCCAGGTTCTGAACTGGGATGGTGCAGTGAGCTAAAAAACGGTGATGGATCAAGCTCTGATCTTTGGACTGGGTAGGAGTGGTCTGCTTAATTCAGGCACTCTGTTCATCACCACCCCCTTTTCTGAATCATTTTGTCCACCATAAGCGAGGAAGGGTATACTCAGATGTGAGTCCCTTGCTCATTGCACCATCAGGATTCAAGCAAGCCGGGCCGACGACACCTGAAATGGCAGAAACCGGTCCCCGGAAGCTTGTTTCCTTCCCAGTACAAGAATTGGCTTGGTAGTTTGGTTTGCCCTGTTCCCATCATGCACTGGGACAGGAACATACTAATTTGCATATAGCCAAGTTCTGAGCTGGGATGGTGCAGTGAGCTAAAAAACGGTGATGGATCAAGCCCTGATCTTTGGACTGGGTAGGAGTGGTCTGCTTAATTCAGGCACTCTGTTCATCACCACCCCCTTTTCTGAATCATTTTGTCCACCACAAGCGTGGAAGGGTATACTCAGATGTGAGTCCCTTGCTCATTGCACCATCAGGATTCAAGCAAGCCGGGCCGACGACGCCTGAAATGGCAGAAACCGGTCCCCGGAAGCTTGTTTCCTTCCCAGTACAAGAATTGGCTTGGTAGTTTGGTTTGCCCTGTTCCCATCATGCACTGGGACAGGAACAGACTAATTTGCATATAGCCAAGTTCTGAGCTGGGATGGTGCAGTGAGCTAAAAAACGGTGATGGATCAAGCCCTGATCTTTGGACTGGGTAGGAGTGGTCTGCTTAATTCAGGCACTCTGTTCATCACCACCCCCTTTTCTGAATCATTTTGTCCACCATAAGCGTGGAAGGGTATACTCAGATGTGAGTCCCTTGCTCATTGCACCATCAGGATTCAAGCAAGCCGGGCCGACGACGCCTGAAATGGCGGAAACCGGTCCCCGGAAGCTTGTTTCCTTCCCAGTACAAGAAATGGCTTGGTAGTTTGGTTTGCCCTGTTCCCATCATGCACTGGGACAGGAACAGACTAATTTGCATATAGCCAAGTTCTGAGCTGGGATGGTGCAGTGAGCTAAAAAACGGTGATGGATCAAGCCCTGATCTTTGGACTGGGTAGGAGTGGTCTGCTTAATTCAGGCACTCTGTTCATCACCACCCCCTTTTCTGAACCCCTTTACATGCACAGCATAATCAAGGACACCAGGGGACAGTGCAGAGGGAGAGGTCTCACATATTAATTTGGAACACTCCAATGAAGGGGATAGCAGTGATGAATCCGTCGCGGCAGTGGCAGACATGGTGCTGCAGCTAGCCATACAACGGAGGGCACACAGGCAGAACACCGCCCTGCCCGAAGCCGTCACTGGAGGAGGTGAAGTAGACATTGACACTATTGTTAAAAGGGGTGAAGCAACCAACCTAAACTGATTTATGGACATTAGTCAACAGTGCTATCACTGTGTTGAAACATGTGTTGGGTACTGATAACATTATTGTGTGTGAAGTGTGACTAAACACATCACATGTTACAAAGGTTATTCTTGATGATTACATTTATTTCTTACCTAAAAGTAGTTGTGTGTGATTTGAATTTGAATTTGAATTTAAAGGCATTTATTGAGCGCTCGTTCACCAGGCGGTTTCATGGCGCTGTTGGAGAGGATAATTCCTGAGTTAGATGGTAAACGGTTTAGAATTTAAAAGCCTGTGAAAACAGGAAGGTTTTCAGAATGCTGCGGAACTCCAGGTAGGATGGCATAGATCTCATTAGGAGAGGTAGAGAATTCGAAAATTGCGGCGCAAGGACGGAGAACTTAAAGCCTCCCATTCTGCTCTTCTTGAACCTGGGCACCACCAAGAGGGACAAAGAGGAGGAATGCAGTTGTCTGCTGGGAATATAGGGTTCAATTTCGGACTTGATAAAAGACGGAGCTGTTCCCGCAAGGGCCTGGAACGTGATGCATCCTATCTTAAAAAGGGCCCTTTCTCTGATAGGGAGCCAATGAAGGGATCTTAGAAGGGGAGTGATGTGGTGAGATTTGGGTAAGCCGTAAACCAGGCGGGCAGCTTGGTTCTGCACCAGTTGGAGCCGCCGGATGGCGTACGCGGGGGCGCCGTTGTACAGAACGTTCCCGTAATCTAAACGGGAAAGGACCATAGCCATTTGGATCAGTTTAAGAGCTGAAAAGGAAAAAAAACGTGAAATCTTTCGAATGGTGCGCAAAGAAAAAAAATAGGAGGAAACCACCGTGCTGATCTGAGAGTGTAAGGTGAGTTGTTGGTTGAGGGTGATCCCCAGTGTCTTAACAGTGAGAGAGGGGGGAGGAGAGGGACCAAAAGAGGGGGGCCAAAAGATAGAAGACCAAGGGTTAAGTTTACCACCAGTGAGAAGGAGCTCAGTCTTATCAGGGTGGAGCTTGAGATGATTAAAGCTCATCCAATCCCTGATGAAGACCATTACAGACTGAAAATTATAAATAGAATCAGGAGAATCAGAGAGGGTAAAAATGAGCTGGAGGTCATCGGCGTAATTAAACACCGTGACCTCCATCCTCTGTAAAGCAAAAATAAGCGGAAAGATATACAAATTAAAAATAAGGGGGGGGAGAGAGGATCCCTGAGGGACGCCACATTGCACTTTACAGGCCAGCGAGGAAAAGTTCGCCAGAAGGACTGCCTGTGAGCGATCGCTCAAAAATGAGCTGAGCCAGGCCAGGGCAGAGCCTCTGATGCCTGCCGCCTCGACACGGGAAAGAAGGATGGTGTGGTCCACCGTGTCAAATGCGGCCGACAGGTCGAGGAGAACCAGTGCCTGTAGACGGTTGGCATCAAGCCCCTCTCTAAGTGTGTCTATTACAGAGACCTCCACTTTCTCGGTGGTATGGAGAGGGCGGAACCCTGCTTGGCACGGTGCGAGATAATCGCTGTCCTCGATGAAAGAACTGAGGACTTTAGTGGTGTGGCGTTCAAGGACTTTGGCCAAGTAAGGAAGAAGGGAGATGTGCCGATAGTTTGCTAGCGCTGTTGGATCTGCGCCTGTTTTTTTAAAGATTGGGATAATAGTGGCTGATTTATGACAAGGAGGGACAGTTCCTAACTTGAGAGTCTCATTGAGAAAGGTAAGAGGAGGGGAAGGGCATGTTAGGAAAATGTCGCGCAAGATGTACGCCGGGCAAATGTCGGAAGGAGATCCAGACTTGACGCAAGGGAGCAGAGAAAGAAAAATTTCTTTAGACAGGGGAGTTATATGGTCAAGGTGATGGGTGTTGGGTGGTGGGTCGGGCTTTAAGAACACTGGGGAAGGAGGAGGAATATTGGCCTTAATATCTGCAATTTTGTTAATAAATGAGTTATTCCACGAGTCACACAAGGGCTGGGAAGGTACCGGTCTGGAGGTGGTCCTGTCCGAAGAGGCCAATTCAAAGACCGTGGCGAAAATTTCTCTGGGTTGGTTCTCTGCCCGGAGGATCTTGTCCGAGAAAGAACAAGTTTTAGCGTCTAAGATGGCTTTCTTGTACTCAGTCTGAATAGAGGAGTACAGTGATTTGGTGGCGGTGCAGTAAGTGCGTCTCCAAGCATGTTCTACACTGCGGACAGCTAGTTTTTTCTCCTTGAGCTCTGGACAGAACCATATATTGACGTCGTGGGTGCGTCTTACCCTAATACGTCTTAGGGGGGCCACCTGGTCACAGGCATTGGACAGCCATTTATTTAGTGTTTCTGCTTGAAGCGGTGTGGCCAGTTCCTCTGTGGCTGGACTAGAGCCTAATAAAGAGGAGCAGAGCGATGGAATGTCAACTTTGCCCCAATTACGAGCCCAGGTGTTTTTGGGCAGGGGAGGTTTTGAGGTCAGACTTAAATCCAGGGAAAAGGAAATCAAGTGATGGTCGGACCACAGACAGGGGGTGACAGTAGGGGCATGGATAGGGATATTGAGGGACCAAACTTAGTCCAAAATATGACCGTGAACGTGGGTTGGGATATGAATATGTGATGTAAAATTCAGACTGTGAAGTGATTCCCTGAAGTCTCTGGACGGGGCGTCTTCAGCAGGATCAGATGGCCAAAAGTTGAAGTCTCCGAGTACCAGGACCGCCGAATTGTTCACAGCTAATGTAGCTAGCAAGTCCTGAAAAGCTGGAAGAAAGTGCGGCATGTTTTTGGGAGGGCGATACATCAAAACACACGTAATAGGTGTCTGAAAGGAGTTAGAACGTACAACTAAGTAGTCCACTGCTGGGATTGGAGGGTGGGGTAATAATTGGAAATGTAAGTCAGAGCGGATGATCAGAGCCACTCCCCCCCTACTTTCCCAGGAGGTCGATCAGCCCGAAGTGCATAGTACGAGGAGGGCAGGGCCGCAAGCAAGTTGGCCAGGGAGTCCTGGCAAAATCAGTAGTTTGGGTTTCTGAGTGTCTAAAAAAATAAACAGGTCGAGATGGTGTTTTACAGCCGACCGAGTGTTTAATAAGAAGGCAGAGATGGTCGGTGTATCACTTGCTTGAGAAGTGGGAGAGCTGGGGCGGGTGGAAGGGTGGACTAACGAAGGCAGGTTGGGTGGTAGAGATGGTAGGGGATGGGCATTTAAAATCCCGGCCTCTATGATATGACCCAATGCTGCACGATTCAAGTCCCAAGGGCCTTGGTGAGCACACAGTGTTTCAGGGGGATAAGAAACAATATGAGCATAGTGCTGTGCCCCTGGCCCCGTCCAGCTGCGGACAGGCGCAGACGGGCTTGCCTTAGGCGCACCTTCGGCGCGCTAGCGGCGTGCCCGCTGCGCTTGTCCGCTGTGCGTCCGAGAAATGCACATTGATATGGGGTGAGAGGAGGGGCATGGCCTCACGTCAGTGGGCGTGGCCAATGGGCTCGTGGATGATGGCGGCGATGATTTACCCGACTCGCGGCAGCGCTTACATCTGCTGTGCGGGAGTATCCAACAAGACTCTGGGGGAATGGAGTCCAGAAACAAGTAAGCAGCCAGGTAAAAACAGAGTGCAAAATACACAGAGTGCAAAATACAATTTTTAAATAATGAGCATCTCTCCCGGCTTCCGCCTCAGGAGTGTCAAATCCTCTAGCGCAGGCTTGTATTCAGCGCGGCTAATAAAGGTTTAAAAAGGGGCGTGGCCTCACGTCAGTGGGCGTGGCCTATGGGCTCGTGGATGATGGCAGCGATGATTTACCCGACCCGTGGCAGCGCTTACATCCGCTGCGCGGGAGTATCCAACAAGACCCTGGGGGAATGGAGCCCAGAAACAAGTAAGCAGCCAGGTAAAAACAGAGTGCAAAATACACAGAGTGCAAAATACATTTTTTAAATATTGAGCGTCTCTCCCGGCTTCCGCCTCAGGAGTGTCAAATCCTCTAGCGCGGGCTTGTATTCAGCGCGGCTAATATAGGTTTAAAAAAGGGGCGTGGCCTCAGGTCAGTGGGCGTGGCCCATGGGCTCGTGGATGATGGCGGCGATGATTTACCCGACCCGCGGCAGCGCTTACATCCGCTGCGCGGAATTATCCAACAAGACCCTGGGGGAATGGAGCCCAGAAACAAGTAAGCAGCCAGGTAAAAACAGATTGCAAAATACCCAGAGTGCAAAATACAATTTTTAAATAATGAGCGTCCCTCCCGGCTTCCACCTCAGGAGTGTCGAATCCTCTAGCACGGGCTTGTATTCAGCGCGGCTAATATAGGTTTAAAAAAGGGGCGTGGCCTCACGTCAGTGGGCGTGGCCTATGGGTTTGTGGATGATGGCGGCGATGATTTACCCGACCCGTGGCAGCGCTTACATCTGCTGCGCGGGAGTATCCAACAAGACCCTGGGGGAATGGAGCCCAGAAACAAGTAAGCAGCCAGGTAAAAACAGAGTGCAAAATACACAGAGTGCAAAATACAATTTTTAAATAATGAGCGTCTCTCCCGGCTTCCGCCTCAGGAGTGTCAAATCCTCAGACCGTCTCTGACATCCAGCAGCTGCCCCTACTCCTGCTGCTGCTCTGCCAGGGGAAGGTGTGCATTCATCATCCGATGTGTCTGAGACGCTCACATCAATTTCGGTGCCTTTCCTCATTGCCATGTTGTGGAGCATTGCACAGCTCGTCACTATTTTACAACATGTCTCAGGGCTGTACTGCAGTGCCCCTCCACTTTTATGTAGGCATCTGAAACGGCTCTTCAAGATGCCAAAGGTGTGTTCTATGACGCTGCTTGTTGATCTATGTGCACTGTTATACCTCCTTTCCCTTGCATTTGCTGTATTCAGATACGGTGTTAGGATGAAGTCTCGCACTGTGTAGGCACTATCACCTGCATTGATGGAAAGGAAAGGTAAGTCAATGGTCCCCCCCAAAATGAGTAGTGGATGGATGGATGTGTGCTATTGATTTACCTAGCAGGTATCCCTCTCCAAACTCTCTAGCACTCAGACGTCTATGTATCCCACTATGTCTGCATATTAAGGGAATGGTAGCATTTTCGGTTCCTGAACACATATTCTGTGGCTGCTGGCGGTGTCAGGGCGACATGGGTCCCATCAATGCAGCCAATGACATGGGGGAAACGTGCAATTTGATAGAAGTCAAGTTTGGTTTGCTGTAATGCCTGTTGGGTGCTGGGGAAGTATATATGATGTGCTAGCCTGTTCAGCATTGCATCCAAAAAGGCATGGAAAAAGTGAGATGGAGTACTCTGTGACACCCCGCCAACCTCTGCTTTGACTCCTTAAAAACTCCTTAAAAACTCCCTGAGGCCAGAAGGTGCAGTGAGCACAATACCTGCACATGGGTGAGAATTGGTTGTGTCCTGCGTGTTGGGTGTTCCAAGATGGTGTGTGGGTGCAGCCTGTACTTCTCATGAATGTCCTCTTCAGTCTGCTGGAACAGCCTGTACTTCTCATGAATGTCCTCTTCAGTCTGCTGGAACAGCGTGATGCACAGTTTGAATATGCGCTCCTGTCTCAGTCTCCTCTGTGCAAGGGCACGAATACGCAGCCTCCTGGCCATCACATATAGTGCTGCCACTGTGGAAGTTTCAGTTGCATTGTGGGCTGCTTTTTATACCTTCCACCTGGTTACCACCTGTATGCACTTGGTGGTAATAGCAGCAGCGGTGCGTCCATTGGGGCGTAGGGGCGTAGCCCTACCAGCCCACATGGAAGCATCGCGGCCGCCGAGCAATCCTGCTAGTATAAATAACAAATCAGCCGCCGGTTGCGCAGGGGGGGTGGGCGTGGCCTGCTGCAGCTTGAGTGACAGTCCACACACTCAGGCTGCAGCAGACCGTAGTGGGGAACTTACAGTGCGCATGCTTGGGAAAGTTGAAAACTTTCTCAAGCATGCGCACTGTAAGTTCCCCAGCGGGACCCAGGGGTACTTGTTTGCTGCCACAGCCCGGGTTTAGAAAGGCCGACAGGGCGAGCAGCAAATATGCCTCTGTAGCCAATCCTGGCGCAGCATTCAGTGCCAGGATTGGCTGGTCCACCGGCGCAGCATCCCATTGGATGCCGCGCTTGGGGGTGAAGTCTGTCGCTGGCTCCCGTACAGTGTTTGTCTAGCTGTCGCCCTTCCCATCGAAATCTTCTGGGGCGCGAGGGAGAACTTAATGGATTATAGCGAGCGACTTTCATGAGACCGAAAAAAAAAGGAACCCGGAGTAGTGTCATATGGCTCAGAATTCAGAAGGCGAATTCAAACATTCACCAAAGCAACACATCTCTGTCATGCCAACTCCGGTGAGTCGAGGGAAATTGTGGCTGCAGAGAAGGTACGGGTTACCGTACTACCAGCAAACAAGAGTGGCAAGCTTGTTTTTTATTTTCACGACTCTTTTCGCTAAATGCAAATATCGATTGCAGGGCCGAGAGACACAGAACGGGTACGTTTCTGTGGCTCTCTGAATCAGTGTTAGGTTCCAGAAAGTAAAAGTGTGCACAGTGTGTAGTGGGGATGCTCAGTGATACGTTACATCGCCTGCACTGACAACCATTGTGCATACTCGATACTCGGGTCCCAGCGCTGCAGTTTGGGAACCACACGGGGAGGGAAGCTATAACACAGACCAAGCTGCCTGTCTTTATTTTATTTGTGTTCGTTTTATTTGAAATGTGTGAAATAAAAAACGCGCCCAGAGCCCCATTAATCAAGGTTCCTTTTCCATAAACATGAAAGGGAGAGGAGACCGTCGCCAGGCAACAACCCTCAAACCATCAGTTGTAGGAGAGACATGCGAGGGTCCCCTGTTCTATCACCACTAGGACCCCCAGCAGCAATTCCCTCATGTGGACTGCACTGATGATGTCAACGGCTGTCGCCGTGGCAACAGGCGCTGTGATGTCATTGCTACATGTGGAGGACGGAGGCCCTTCCAGGAAGGGTGCATTCCAGAGCACTGGATAAGGGGCACAGGAGTTTAGCGAGTGCGACGCTGGTTTAGATGGGACAGCCACAAAGTCACGGTGACACTTTTGACGCACCGCCCAGACCGCACCAACATTATTCACAATCATGCCACGTTAAAAACCATGCTTTACAACTACGCACCAGGTACAGAAACATCGTAGGTGCTATACTGTTCTTCCTAAACCTTCTGAGTTACCTGCCGTACACTTAAGCCTTGAGTTACTTTCTGCATGCTAAGTGAAGTAAATATCACTTTGTTAATGTAACTGGTGTAGTCCACGGGATTATTACATACCTTGAAGCTCTGTGATACCCACTGAGTACCGAGGGGTGACGTGCACTCATCTGAGATATCTACAGGACTCCGAAGGATCCTGTCCCCCTCGCCCAGTGAGTTATCATGGCGCACTCTTGCCTGCAGCATAGCATGCAGTCAGAGACGTTTCAAGGCATGGGCATAGTAGGCAATTGCCCAGGGCGCCCACCTTCCAAGGAGCCCCTGTAAATGTGAACTTTCTCTTTAATTGACATCTGTCTATTCAGTTTCGCTTTCGCTAGACCTCCCTGCCTGCCTTTACCCCTGACTGTCGTCTCTCTGGCCCAATGTCAGGTTAATGGTTTTTGGCAACATGGCAGCCTCTTACTCGAGCACCTGGGTGCCGTTCGGCGCCTTGTCTGGTGCATGAGGCGCTAGAGACATACTACACTAATTAGTACTACCTGCCCATGTTCCAGTGCCGTGTCCAGCAGTGAGGATGGGTGGTGGAGGAAAAGAGGATTGACAGTCGCCTGACCCCTGACAAGTAGGCACTAGCTAGGGGCGCAGTGAGTCATTTTTTAGCAGCTAACTATGAGTATCAGAAAGGGAACAAAGGGAGAACAAGACAGAAAGGTACAGCGAGAAAGTGGAAGCGAAAAAGCAAGAAAACAAGCAGAGGCGCTTTGAACGAAGAAATGAGAGAAAGGTAAGGTAATGGAGGAAGTGTGAAAGGAAAGTACGGTGAAAGGATGAATGGAAAGATGGAAAATTAAGTGGGAAGGAATAGAGTGCTGAATGGATGAGAGGATAAAAAGATCGAAGGGAGAAAGAAGAGTTAAATTCAAAGGCACAGCGTGAGCGAGAATGCCGTTGCGAACCCTAGAACTCTCTTTCACTATCACTCCTTTTATCACTCACTGGGTTGTTTCTGAACTTTTCTTTTAATACATCTCAACCTTATTTCAACTTCTGTCATTCTTTTTTCATGTGTGCTCCCTAACTCCCTTTTTTTTCCCCGCTTTCTTTCATTACCATATATCCTTCTTCCTTTGTCTCCCTTCTGCATATTTCCTTTTTTATTTGTTTTCTTTCGTAGTTCGTACTTCTCATCTTCTGATGTTATTTCTCTTTCTGTTACTCCCGCTTTGCTACATCTCCTCATCTTCACTCCGTGCTTTCCCCTTTTCAGTCCTCGCTCTCAAGGTTCCTTCTTTGTTATTCAGCCCTTAGCGCTGTCCCTGCACGTGGTACTGAGCACAAGTCTGAGCAAAGGGACAGGGACGTAGCTGCAGGGTGTGTTTGGGGTGGTTACACTCCCCCATATAAATGTATTCTGTATTGAATAGATTGGTACAAGTGCTTTAAGTTCGGTATGGTGAAGTGTTTGTTGGATTTCACTTCACATGCAGACAAGAACACACACACACACACTCTTGCCTAAAGGTCTTAAAAACGGTGATTTTACAAAATGAGGGTGATAAGTAGTCCTCACAATCCGCACTCCTCTCCCTTCCTACTGATCCTTAAGGCCCCCTCCTGCATTGCTGCTCGTATAATCAGCACAATAGTTGGGAAATCTGAAGCTGACCCACCCTCCCCCATACATAATGACCAAGCTATGCCCCTGCAAAGGGACACTAAGATGATACATGCAATATGAGTGCAACACCATCAGACCTACCAACTCACCTGGTGCCACCATGTGTCACGTGATTTCGGTTTGTACTTCCCATTTTCCAGGATTGACTGGTCCACTGGCGCAGCATCCCATTGGATACCGCGCGTGGGGTTGGCCCGGCATTCATCTCGCAAGCCAAGGAAGACTGGTCGTTGGCGCCGGCGGTGCCCGATTCTGCTTCCATGTTTCCACAGTGAGTGACTGTTTCAATTCATTTTAGCTGTGGAGTGTTGTTAAGTAGCAGCCATCCCATGTGAGCAGGCATGCTAAGGAGTGAGGTGTCCACCATTTACTTTACTAATTTACATCGCAAAGTCCTTCTCATCGTCACCTTTCACATCGAATAGAGTGGGGCTCAAGAGAGAGAGAGCGAGAGGCGGGAGCGAAGTGGAGGGGGCCGAGGGAGGAAAACGAGATAAGAGCGTGGACGGAGAGAACGAGACGCAGAAAGGGAGACGGGGGCGACGTGCAGAGAAGGGGACGAGAAGAGAGAAGATAAGAGAATGTAAGAGAGAGGGAGAGAGAGAGAGAGAGAGAGAGAGGGGGGGTGAGGAGAGAAGCTAGGTCACTGCTGAGAGGGGAGGGCAGGCACGAAGGAAGAGGAAGAGCATGTGAAACATAGGGGGGGGGTTGAGGGAAAGAGTGACCCAAGCAAGGGAGAAGAGATAGCTCCGTGGAAGAGAAACGTGTGAGGTGAAGGACAGTAGGAGGAAGTGAGGAAAAAGGGGACAGAATGTGGGAGGGACTGACACAGAGGGAGGGGGTGACACAGAAGGAGTGAGTGACACAGAAGGAGGGGGTGACACAGAGGGAGGGGGTGACACCGAGGGAGGGGGTGACACAGAGGGAGGGAGTGACACAGAAGGAGGGGGTGACACAGAGAAGGAGGGGGTGACACAGAAGGAAGGGGTGACACCGAGGGAGGGGGTGACACCGAGGGAGGGAGTGACACAGAAGGAGGGGGTGACACAGAGAAGGAGGGGGTGACCCAGAAGGAGGGGGTGACACCGAGGGAAGGGGTGACACAGAGGGAGGGAGTGACACAGAAGGAGGGGGTGACACAGAGGGAGGGGGTGAGGGATGGAGTGACACAGAGGGAGGGAGAGGCAGTTGTTGCAACGCCAATACGTTGATTGCTATTGGGCAGTACTTAACTTCGCAGACCACGAAATCGCACACCCCGACAACGCGTTTTGTTTTTTGTTCCCCTCTGTTTCATGTGTGAACTGCTCTTTTATCCTACTGAAATGAAATTGTTGTAAAAAAGACAAGAATACATATCCCATATCCGTCCGTATTTAGCCAGCCACGCATTTCCCAGAGTGTGCTTGCTGCCCGTCCTATAAGGCACCTGGATGCCACCCAAAGCGTTATGAAGCGCTATGTAAATATCATTACTGTTGGCGATAGTCTGGTCCGCTGTGCATGAATTGTGATTGGCTTTAAAATCTGTTCCCTAAAGTGCAATTTATATCGGTGCATATTTCGTCAGCCACGCATTTAGCAGATTGCGCTTGCTACCCGTTCGATAAGGCACCTGTACGCCACCCAAAGCGGTACGAAGCGCTATGTAAATACCATTAGTGTTCGAGATAGTCTGGTTCGCTGTGCATAAAATGTGATCAGCTTTATAATCTGATTTCTAACGTGCATTTTTCTTTTCTGCTGTGTGCCTGCAATTCCATCCATCCACCCTGTACAGACTTACATGAAGCAATTATTAAGTATTTGTTTGCAAACTATCCACCCATTCATCCATCCACCCACCCTTTGATCCATCCACATACCCATCCAGCCATCCTTCACCCATCCACCCTTTGAAACATCCATTCATCCATGCACCATTTCATCTAGCCATCCACCAATCCTTCACACACCCACCCTTTCATCTGTCCATGCATCCAGCCACCCTTTCATTCAGCCAGCAAGCCATCTGTCATCCACCCACCCTTTCATCCATCCAGCCAGCCCTTCACCAGTCCTACCATACACCCTTCATCCATCCACCCACCCTCTCCCCATCAATCCACCCATCGCATTAACAAAGGAATGATGATATTGACATTGCGCACGATTTACGTTATTTGTAGCTTTGTTGAGCGTTTGCAGTATTAATGAATGCATTATAAACAATTCAATCAACTGACATTAAGTATATGACCTTTATTAAGTATATGAGCGTTATTAATACGCGCGTCAATAAGCTAAGGTGACATAGCCGCTGTTTAAAATAACCATGTCTTCAGCTTCCTGGAGTGCCTCTGACTTCGTTCTGTTTCTTTACTTTTTGTGACTGTTGGTCCTGCTGGGAAACATTTTCAATTTATGTTGTCTTGTTTACTGGGAGCATTGCTTTTATTTTCCTTTAGTGTAATAGGCTGGCTGGTGAAGTGCACTTCCCATAGTGTGCAGTCACTTCAATTTGCCTTTAGGTGACTACCTGGCTTGATGGTGGTTTTCTATTTGATTTCATGTAACTCCTTGTCTTGATGAGTGCATTGGTTTTAGTTTGTTTGAGGTAACTGCTTCACATGCTGGTTTCATCACACAGCTGACACCCACCCTGAGAAAGCCAGAGCTGCCCTGTTATTGGTATCAACACCAGTGCGCTTAGGTTCCTTACAGCTTCTTCACTTGAAGTGGGTTACCACCTACTCGTTTACTTTTTGTATCCTGCTCGTACCAAGTCAGATCCAGACCCAGACCAGTCATTTTTCTTTCATTAAACTGTTTTACTTGCTTGGTGCTTTTATGTTGGTGCCTGCATCCTGAGGTGTACTCTTCTTCAGTTTAAATGTATGTGACTGGCCTGTTGACTAGCACCCTGCTTTCAAAGTGAAGGTTCACAGGTTCACACTTGCTTTAGTTTACTTTTGTATGGTTGACTGCATGCACTGTTTTGCTGGATGCATTGCTTCAAGTTACTACTTGATGCATTGCTTTCAGTTTGCTTTCAAGTAATTGCCTCTCATTATCCCAATGCTTTGTGAAGACTGTTTCCCAACTGCTGTGCAACTTCTTCTACTCTTAGAGCTGAGATTTTCATGAAAGTCTTATAGTCTGAATTCAGCACCTGAGCGTAATAGGACGGAATGAATGAAGCTCTGAGGTTATACTGAATAAGCAGCTACCTATGTTATGCCATCTATTAATGTAATAACTGCACTTTCACAATTGCTTTATTAACCTTCCTGCTTTCTCAAATTTGCTTGAAAATGCACGATTTTTCTTCTTTTTTTCAAAATTTTCTTGGGGGGGTTATCCTCCCAAACCCCCCTTTTGGGGTTCGGGTTCGCTCGCTGCGCTCACTCGCTACGGTGCTGTATGCAAATCACTTCGCGCCCCACCACTTTGAAATGTCACCCACCGCCCCTGGGTAATAGCGATTTCTTAATTTGCTATTTTCACTAATTTGCAATTTGCGATGTTTTGTTACATGACACTGCAATTTCTTATTTTGCGATATCCAGTTTGCGAATTTCGCAAAGGGAGGACATCGCAAATTAAGAAATCGCAAAGTTGTTCGCAGATTTCATGTTCTCGCAACGTAAGAAATCGCAATTTTTGCGATTCCTTATGTTGCAATGCGATTTGTGTCATATATAACATTTTCAGCATTTTTAGTCGCAAACGCTTCTTTTTTGCAAATCACAGCGTTTGTGTTGGAAATGGGATCCCCGGCTGGCCAGGGCTTTCGCCAAAGTCAGTCAGAGACCACCACACCCAAGTCAGGGCAAGGGAGTTACACGCCAAGATAACCCCTACTCACCCTCTAGGTAACGTGGCGCGAGCAGCAAGGCTAAACTTGGAGGCGATGTAGGCTAAGTATTTGCGCACGCACCCCAGCAACAACAACCAAAGGCCCACCACAAAGGAAACTCCACACAAGGTTATGTAAAAATAGCCTTTGTATTACACCAAAACAGCGCGGCGGCTCGCTTCTAGGCAGGCAGGCGGCTTCCCAGATGATCCGAGGAGTGGGCTCCCTCGTAGATCAATAAATCAAACAAATATGCGGCGTGGGCAGCCGCTCGAGCCGCGAAGTGCAGGGTGGGCACCTGCCTTACAGAAGCGCTCCCAGGCGCTGCTGGTCAAAATCAAGCGCTCTCAAGCGCTAGGGGGGCACAAACCACAGCGCTCCCAGCGCTAGGACGAAATAAAGCGCTCCCAGGCGCTAGGAGGAATCTGCAAGCGCTTCCAAGCGCTAAGAGGCAATTCCAGCGCTCCCAGCGCTAGAGGACAGCCCAAAGTCCAGCAAAAGTCCTTTCAAGGGGCAGGGGGCAAGGCTGGGCCCAGAGCCAGCACACTGGGTCTCCAGGCAGGGAGACACCCCAAGTGGCGGTCCTCTGGCCCAGCAGCAGCAGCAACAGCCCCCTCAGGATCCTGGAAGAGAACAACTTCAGTGGGGACACAGCCCCATTTTTATACAGTGCATTCCTTTGTCTGAGGGTGCAGAGTGGGGGCGGAACCAGTCGCAGCTGGTTCTTGAGTACTCTGTTTACCTCAACCACCCTCTCTATTCACTGGCAGGGCTTGGGTCATTAGACACACCACAGGGGGGCGAAGCCAGCATTGTGTGGGGAAAACCCAGCCCATCCAGGACACAGGTACACTCCTCCCACACATTACTCATGCAGATCTCCCACTCACCACCGGGCAGACCCATCCAGACTTCCTGGAGCCTGGCATGCCAGCCAGCTCCAGCCAATCACACGCCAGCACCCTCACAGCACACGTACAGCCATGTCTAGAAATGGCGCTTCGCTACTAGACACATACATGCTGCATACACCATCTCGCAGCATTCACTCTCACGAGTTCACACATACCAGACTCAAGCCTGTACACCCCACGCATCAGGAACTACCAGGGACACATACATTCCCCATGCATTCCTATGGGCGGGCAGGCCTAGCTCAGCACATGCACTCAGAGTGCGCACGCACTTTCCACTGGGACACAGTGAAAGTGCGCACAATCCAAAAATCACCATCTCCAGGTCACCATTTCAAGCAAAAAGTCTAGGGGTGAACCTGCCCTAAGGGCCAAAGTCCAACAGTTTGCAACTAAAAAAACTGTTGATACATCTGCCCCCAAATTACACTGTCAGCCCCACCACACTGTCCAGAACTTCGGAGCCCCGGATTTTCCTGAGATGCACAATATATCAGTGGCTCTTGGCATTGCATTGCTTTAGAGTACTCTCCATCAGGCTCATTATACATACAAATAAACCCTTGCAAGGTCATTCAGAGATATCGCTAAGCTGTGCCCATTTCTCTTCTGGGCCCACTTAAGGTGGACTCCTGAACTCACTAAATATGCCTTAGCACTCACTGAGGTGATGAGCCTAGATGTTGACCATAGAGTCAACTGGATAGCAAGTGTCAGGAAAACACTAACAGTCCTGGGCCTCAAGAAATCCTGGGACAGTCCAAACCCTCCTAGCTAAGTAGAGCTAAAATGCATATATTGGGACTGGATAGATACCCAGGAACTCAGCAAGCCAATTGTGGGAAGATTAGCGGAAGAATGTTACCATCACAAGCAGAGTAGAAGCCTCGAACCCCATCTGGAAATAATCTAGGTACTACGAGATAGGGCGCTGTATATTCAGTTTAGGCTTGGTACGCTCTACGTTCGCGCACTAACCACAATATGGCTTCCCCCCCAAGCAGACAACAGAAGCCTGTCCTTGCTGTGGAGCCCCACTGCAGTGTGTTCCCCATGTTATGTTTGCCTGCCCAGCGTATAAAACAGCAAGGTCTAAATGGCTAAAACAAATCTACAGACAAATGGACACCCCTGACCACCGGGTTGCTCTGCGCATTCTGTCATCTGACACAAGGACCCTCTTTGCTTGTGGGGTGGCTAAGTTCCTAAGTTGTGCTTGGATAGTTAGGGAAAAAGACTTGCAAGGGGTGATCCAACCTATATCTTAGGCCTTATGGATAAAATACCCTAGCCTAAGATGAATGCCTATCCATCGCAAAAACACTTTTTTCGTACTGGCACTTTACACAAGCCATATTGGGTTGGACTGTTATAATTATAGCATTTAATGGTTTTTATTCAAAATAGCTATGGTCTTACCAATGAATGTGTAGGAATTTTATTATACAATCTCTTTTATAACTGTTTTATTCTCTGTATTGCCATAATGTTTTGGTCGAGTAAACTCCTCGGACAATCTATGTACTAAATGATAATTTGCATTCTTCAAAACTTAAAGAAAATGCTGCTTGATGCTTTTATGTTAACAGTTCTCGAAATAAAGCAACTGTCTGACTGGCCCCTGTAAGTACTAACGTCTATTAAGGGAAATGAAAACACATAAAATATACCTCTCGTTGGGAGAAATACACCCCCCATGAGCACTCAGGACCTTTGTTCTTCCGGTTCCCGGGCTCTGCTTTCTCCCTCTACCTGTGGGGGATTAGGGAGAAGCTCCTAGAGTTTAAAAGCATCTCCCACTGCCTGTCGCTTGTACCAGTGGTTCAGAACAGGTGGGATACAGGTATCAATGAGTAAGTAAGTGTTTGGTGGGGGCACGATTCACCGGCACTGTCCACCATGAACCCCAAGTCATAAGAGGCTTTTGGTTGGGAGGTGATTTAAAAAAAACATAGCGAGGAGCCTCCCTGAGGGCAGACTTACATTTCTATTTTTGTATTGCCACAATAATGAAAATGTTTCTAAAATATAATTATGACCAGGAAGCAAGCAATGTAGAGTTTTGAGAACCCACCCTGCTAATTTTTACCTTCACAGCAACTTATTTTTCTTTTTTCAGATTAAGTTGATCCACAGAGGGTTTACCACAAATTGGGCACAGTTAATTAGACAAACCAATTACCTTTTATAAGAATGACTAGACCATCATAATTTCCTACTCAATGGTACCTTGGACCCCATGAGGGCACCATGAATTATGTACTAAAGTACTCACCATACCTCATGACAGGAATAATGTGTTAAATTTTAACAAAGGAAGGAGAGAGAGAGACTATATGGATTTGTTCTCCCTGGGTAACGTTTACAAAACAAGAGGAATCCATAAAATTAAGGGTTGACGATGTCCCTACTGTGGTTGGGAGCACGTCTGGTGTTTTTAGGTACCCCTCACACACCAACAGGCCCCTTGGTGTCATGCTTCATCATCGGGGTCATCGTATCCCTCTACGGGATACGGCGTGCTGCGACCAGCGAATACGCGGGAGCACTCTTATGTCTATGTGTGGTGTATAGTGAGGGTTATTTAATCATATAGTGAGTGAGTGTGGTGGTGGGGTCGGGATAGTGAGTGGAGATTTAAAAAGGACCTGACTTGTGGGTGGACTCAAAAACTTTAATGGTTCCCCGAGTTGGTACTATTAAAAAAAGGTTGTAAGAGGATGAGCGTAGTATTATGTGCGCTGCCTCTGGGTGTGTGTCAACATGTTTCGATGTAAAAACATCTTCTTCAGGACAGGGTTACACAAAATCCCCACCTTACTCACGTTTTTCTAATTTGTGTATATACAAAAAAGTGATATTTATTAGTGAAGGTCTATTATTGTACCTAAACTTTAGCCGCTATTTTGCAGACCTGTAGAGAGAAAGGATAAAAAAAAAATTCTGGTAGTCCTTGCTTTCAAAAAAGACCATGGGTTAAATACATCCGTGGTATTGGTCATGCAGAAAAAGTGCGGTTTTTTATAAAAATGTTGTTGAAAACAAACATGGCACGAAGTGTTAATTCTACACAACTATTTTTAGCGTGCCTATTGTGAAAAATACTATTTCCAAAATATTCGAAAAATATTCGAAAAAAGAGGACACATACAAAACGAACACACATACAACATAAAGCACACACTCTAGAAACGGGCCATGTTTAGTGCCACCCGTATTTTGCAAAGGTGGTAAGGTAACTGTGCTGTAAACAGTGA
This sequence comes from Lissotriton helveticus, assembly GCF_964261635.1. Lineage (NCBI taxonomy): Eukaryota > Metazoa > Chordata > Amphibia > Caudata > Salamandridae > Lissotriton > Lissotriton helveticus. The sequence goes on along the minus strand of NC_136068.1, from coordinate 809,546,600 downwards.
GCCAGCTAAAACATACTGTAAAAATGGGAGTTCAATGCTCCATGAGACCGTGTCTAACGCAGGGGTTACCCGGGCTTCCTTGCTGCCTGTGAACATGAAAAAAGAAAAAATATATACATCCTGCTGTTTATGCTGATTGGTACTTATAATGCCGTCTGGAAATGTCCGTTTCATTCAGTTACTCACGGGTCTATGAGGAGAATCCCTCTTCGCTGCCCCTTACGCCGGCTCCGTCGTATCTAAGAATGCGTCTTAGACGAGCCTTTTTATGTGCTGGGTACACGCCCAGGTTTATCTTAATTAGTGGCCGGTGCGTGAGTATTTAGTCAATTACTCGCCGTGGAGCCCATATTTGGTCTACCGGTGATCAGCCTGTTGATTGCCGGGCGGCCGCGCGATTGTCTTACGCGCATGCGCATAACGGAGGCCTCATCGTGTCCCACGAGAGGGTGCGGCTCTGTCTCTGCGCATGCGCAATGCCTCAAAACCCGCGATGCGATGTTGCTGATGCTCTAGGAGGCTTGCTGTTTACAACGTGAGAGTCCGTCTCCGTTGAGCGCATGCGCATTGCAAAAAACCGGAAGAATTGATTTCAAACCCTTCGATTCACCAATTTATATTAAAAATATTAAAGTGGGACAGCATTTCGGCCCCTGTTATTAAATCCTGTTCTCTGCATGCTCATTTCATCCCGCTCATGTTCCTTCATTTTGCATGTCAGGCAAGCAAGGTGTAGGTAGTTTACTGCACGGTCCCTGGATGGAGTATTTTTAGAGGTGTCTCAATGTACATTCAGTTTCTTAATTGCCCCCAAGGTATATCATCGTTGAGGCCTGATATGTGGGTCCCCAGACGGAACACCCAACGCTGTTCCTTCTCAAAAAGGCCATGTTCTGAAGGTAACTGTTCAATGATGGTCCAGTGGATGTCATTGACACAGTGTCCCATCTCCAGGAAGTGGTTGGCCATTTTGGTGGTGCTTTTTTTACACCGTATATTGCTCTTATGTTCATTGAGTCTCGTTTTTATTGCTCTCGTTGTCATGCCAATGTATTCCAAACGGCAGGGGCATGTAATCATGTAGACAACGTTTTTGCTGTTGCAGTTGGTCAACCTCCTCTGGTCCCATTTTGTGCCATTGGAGAAGGTAAGTTGTGTGCTCCTTTTTGTCAGGTGACAGCTGGCACAGTTGCCACATGGGAAATGACCCTGTGTCCCGTGTATAGAAGATTGGTGTTGTGGAGAAGATCTGGGGCGTGTATGTACAAGGATATCCTTTAAGTTCTTCCCGCGTCTGTGGGAGAACATTGGTTTTTCTATCTCCAGCTCACCGCAATTCAGGATGCGCCAATGTTTGTTCACTATTTTGGACACCTCATTTGAATGGGTGTTAAATGTGGTGATACATATTGGCCTGGTCGGTTTCTCATTGGTTACCACCTTGTTTTCAAGGAGAGCCTCTCTGTTGTTGTTTTTGGCTCTCTTCATTGCTGTGTTGATTACTCTGTCCGGGTACTTCCTGGCTTGCAGTTTCATTTTTAGGTCCTTAGCCTGTGATTTGTAGCTGTCCATCTGTGTGCAATTTCTCCTGAGCCTTAGGAACTGACCATAGGGGAGGTTCATCCGGAGGTGTCGCGGATGAAAACTGTCATACTGTAGTAGACAATTCCTGGCCGTGGGTTTAAAATGTGTGGTAGTTTCCAAACCTCCATTCCGATGGTAAATGTTGAGGTCAAGGAAAACCAGTTCTTCTTTAGAAACTGAATGGGTGAATTTTAGGAAGCGATCTTGGGTGTTTAACCATTCCATGAAACTAGTCACGGTTTCTATGTCGCCTTCCCAGATGATGAAAATGTCATCGATGTATCGCTTCCAGGTGAGTATATTATTTCTGTAAGGGTTCCGTGGGGGTCAGGATTTTGTTGGTTTCCATATGGTGCACATACAGTCCCGCCAGACTCGGCGCAAATGTGCTCCCCATGCTCTTTCCATGACTTTGGAGGTATATGGTGCCATTAAACTCGAAAAAGTTTTTAGTCAGAGCTAGTGCAATACACTCCATTACCACTCCTCTTGGGGTGTGGTACCGCCAGCTTGCACTGTACAGAACTTCCTCAATTATGGCCAGGGTTTCGTCATGGGGGAGGCTGGTGTACAAACTCTCCACATCCAGGCTGAGTAGTAGTTGGTGGTTTGGATCAAATGGTAAGTCTTGGAGTAATTGTAAGACAGCTTTTGTATCTTTCAGATAGGTATCTGTGGCCTGAATTAGTGGTCGTAAGAATGCATCTGAGAATTTTGAGAGTGGTTCGAGAATTGAACCGATACCCGAGACAATTGGTCTCCCGGGTGGGTTGTCTATGTTTTTGTGGATTTTGGGTATGCAGTAAAACTGGGGGGTCCGTGGATGGCTCTGTATTAAGAATTCAGACTCTTTTTTGGACAGCCAGTCATGTGTCAAAGCCTCTTCAATCATTCCACCAATGGTTCTCCTGAGGGATTCAGTAGGGTCTTGAGCAAGTACTGTGTAGTTGCGTCTGTCCGATAGGAGTCTCAGGCATTCCTGGTTGTATGCCTCAGTTGTTTGCATAACAATTGCTCCGCCCTTATCAGCGGGTTTTATGGTTATGGCCTGGTTTTCGGTCAGTTCACGTATTGCCAATTGTTCCTCCTTGCTGGTGTTATGGAAAACTGGTTGTGCTGTCGAATTCAAATTCTTCAAGTCGCTCATTACCGCCTTCTCGAAGGTTAATACTTCGATGGGAAGCAGGGCATCTGGTGGTGTAAAGGATGATACAGGTCTTAAACCTGTGTCTGTCTCTGGGACACTCTCTTTGTCCTTAAAGAAAACCTGCAACTTGAGGGGTTCGCTAGTGCCCCTGTCATGCTCCTCGTGTTCACTCTCGGGTCCTCTTGGTTGGGGTCTTGCCATTCAACTATGGTCAAGGCCCTTTCGGTCCAGTGTACCAACCATGGATGCCTGAGTATGACCCAAATTTTTACAGCAATCAGCCTTTTTTAGGCACCCGCCGAGGCACCAGCAGGGGGCGAAACAGAAAAGGCAACACAGTGATGTGGCAAGACCCCAACCAAGAGGACCCGAGAGTGAACACGAGGAGCATGACAGGGGCACTAGCGAACCCCTCAACCAGTTCCAGAGGGACCTAGTAGTAAACATCACACCTTGGGACCTGACAACAACACAAAGGGCAGTATTGAACAAAGGACTGAGTTTCGTCCCCACCAACAAGTTGGATTTTTTCAAATTACACGCGGAATTGCAAGAATTTCTGCGTAAAATCAAGTTGCAGGTTTTCTTTAAGGACAAAGAGAGTGTCCCAGAGACAGACACAGGTTTAAGACCTGTATCATCCTTTACACCACCAGATGCCCTGCTTCCCATCGAAGTATTAACCTTCGAGAAGGCGGTAATGAGCGACTTGAAGAATTTGAATTCGACAGCACGACCAGTTTTCCATAACACCAGCAAGGAGGAACAATTGGCAATACGTGAACTGACCGAAAACCAGGCCATAACCATAAAACCCGCTGATAAGGGCGGAGCAATTGTTATGCAAACAACTGAGGCATACAACCAGGAATGCCTGAGACTCCTATCGGACAGACGCAACTACACAGTACTTGCTCAAGACCCTACTGAATCCCTCAGGAGAACCATTGGTGGAATGATTGAAGAGGCTTTGACACATGACTGGCTGTCCAAAAAAGAGTCTGAATTCTTAATACAGAGCCATCCACGGACCCCCCAGTTTTACTGCATACCCAAAATCCACAAAAACTTAGACAACCCACCCGGGAGACCAATTGTCTCGGGTATCGGTTCAATTCTCGAACCACTCTCAAAATTCTCAGATGCATTCTTACGACCACTAATTCAGGCCACAGATACCTATCTGAAAGATACAAAAGCTGTCTTACAATTACTCCAAGACTTACCATTTGATCCAAACCACCAACTACTACTCAGCCTGGATGTGGAGAGTTTGTACACCAGCCTCCCCCATGACGAAACCCTGGCCATAATTGAGGAAGTTCTGTACAGTGCAAGCTGGCGGTACCACACCCCAAGAGGAGTGGTAATGGAGTGTATTGCACTAGCTCTGACTAAAAACTTTTTCGAGTTAAATGGCACCATATACCTCCAAAGTCATGGAACGAGCATGGGGAGCACATTTGCGCCGAGTCTGGCGGGACTGTATGTGCACCATATGGAAACCAACAAAATCCTGACCCCACGGAACCCTTACAGAAATAATATACTCACCTGGAAGCGATACATCGATGACATTTTCATCATCTGGGAAGGCGACATAGAAACCGTGACTAGTTTCATGGAATGGTTAAACACCCAAGATCGCTTCCTAAAATTCACCCATTCAGTTTCTAAAGAAGAACTGGTTTTCCTTGACCTCAACATTTACCATCGGAATGGAGGTTTGGAAACTACCACACATTTTAAACCCACGGCCAGGAATTGTCTACTACAGTATGACAGTTTTCATCCGCGACACCTCCGGATGAACCTCCCCTATGGTCAGTTCCTAAGGCTCAGGAGAAATTGCACACAGATGGACAGCTACAAATCACAGGCTAAGGACCTAAAAATGAAACTGCAAGCCAGGAAGTACCCGGACAGAGTAATCAACACAGCAATGAAGAGAGCCAAAAACAACAACAGAGAGGCTCTCCTTGAAAACAAGGTGGTAACCAATGAGAAACCGACCAGGCCAATATGTATCACCACATTTAACACCCATTCAAATGAGGTGTCCAAAATAGTGAACAAACATTGGCGCATCCTGAATTGCGGTGAGCTGGAGATAGAAAAACCAATGTTCTCCCACAGACGCGGGAAGAACTTAAAGGATATCCTTGTACATACACGCCCCAGATCTTCTCCACAACACCAATCTTCTATACATGGGACACAGGGTCATTTCCCATGTGGCAACTGTGCCAGCTGTCACCTGACAAAAAGGAGCACACAACTTACCTTCTCCAATGGCACAAAATGGGACCAGAGGAGGTTGACCAACTGCAACAGCAAAAACGTTGTCTACATGATTACATGCCCCTGCCGTTTGGAATACATTGGCATGACAACGAGAGCAATAAAAACGAGACTCAATGAACATAAGAGCAATATACGGTGTAAAAAAAGCTCCACCAAAATGGCCAACCACTTCCTGGAGATGGGACACTGTGTCAATGACATCCACTGGACCATCATTGAACAGTTACCTTCAGAACATGGCCTTTTTGAGAAGGAACAGCGTTGGGTGTTCCGTCTGGGGACCCACATATTAGGCCTCAACGATGATATACCTTGGGGGCAATTAAGAAACTGAATGTACATTGAGACACCTCTAAAAATACTCCATCCAGGGACCGTGCAGTAAACTACCTACACCTTGCTTGCCTGACATGCAAAATGAAGGAACATGAGCGGGATGAAATGAGCATGCAGAGAACAGGATTTAATAACAGGGGCCGAAATGCTGTCCCACTTTAATATTTTTAATATAAATTGGTGAATCGAAGGGTTTGAAATCAATTCTTCCGGTTTTTTGCAATGCGCATGTGCTCAACGGATACGGACTCTCACGTTGTAAACAGCAAGCCTCCTAGAGCATCAGCAACATCGCATCGCGGGTTTTGAGGCATTGCGCATGCGCAGAGACAGAGCCGCACCCTCTCGTGGGACACGGTGAGGCCTCCGTTATGCGCATGCGCGTAAGACAATCGCGCGGCCGCCCGGCAATCAACAGGCTGATCACCGGTAGACCAAATATGGGCTCCACGGCGAGTAATTGACTAAATACTCACGCACCGGCCACTAATTAAGATAAACCTGGGCGTGTACCCAGCACATAAAAAGGCTCGTCTAAGACGCATTCTTAGATACGACGGAGCCGGCGTAAGGGGCAGCGAAGAGGGATTCTCCTCATAGACCCGTGAGTAACTGAATGAAACGGACATTTCCAGACGGCATTATAAGTACCAATCAGCATAAACAGCAGGATGTATATATCTTTTCTTTTTTCATGTTCACAGGCAGCAAGGAAGCCCGGGTAACCCCTGCGTTAGACACGGTCTCATGGAGCATTGAACTCCCATTTTTACAGTATGTTTTAGCTGGCTCACTGTTTACAGCACAGTTACCTTACCACCTTTGCAAAATACGGGTGGCACTAAACATGGCCCGTTTCTAGAGTGTGTGCTTTATGTTGTATGTGTGTTCGTTTTGTATGTGTCCTCTTTTTTCGAATATTTTTCGAATATTTTGGAAATAGTATTTTTCACAATAGGCACGCTAAAAATAGTTGTGTAGAATTAACACTTCGTGCCATGTTTGTTTTCAACAACATTTTTATAAAAAACCGCACTTTTTCTGCATGACCAATACCACGGATGTATTTAACCCATGGTCTTTTTTGAAAGCAAGGACTACCAGAATTTTTTTTTTATCCTTTCTCTCTACAGGTCTGCAAAATAGCGGCTAAAGTTTAGGTACAATAATAGACCTTCACTAATAAATATCACTTTTTTGTATATACACAAATTAGAAAAACGTGAGTAAGGTGGGGATTTTGTGTAACCCTGTCCTGAAGAAGATGTTTTTACATCGAAACATGTTGACACACACCCAGAGGCAGCGCACATAATACTACGCTCATCCTCTTACAACCTTTTTTTAATAGTACCAACTCGGGGAACCATTAAAGTTTTTGAGTCCACCCACGAGTCAGGTCCTTTTTAAATCTCCACTCACTATCCCGGCCCCACCACCACACTCACTCACTATATGATTAAATAACCCTCACTATACACCACACATAGACATAAGAGTGCTCCCGCGTATTCGCTGGTCGCAGCACGCCGTATCCCGTAGAGGGATACGATGACCCCGATGATGAAGCATGACACCAAGGGGCCTGTTGGTGTGTGAGGGGTACCTAAAAACACCAGACGTGCTCCCAACCACAGTAGGGACATCGTCAACCCTTAGGAATAATGTGTTGTCACCTCTGTACAGAGTGTGACTACACAGGACACCACCCCCTCTGTGACCAAGATGCCAGTATCCCCTAAAATGTAGGGTGAGAAATAGTTTTTTTCATAATGTATGAGAATTCACCATAGTTGTAAACACTATAGCCCACTGATAGGCTCAAAAGGGTTCCTTGGCCCCATCACTATAGTTCACAGGTGTTTCCCCATAGGAGACTGCTGCGAAAAAGAATGTGCATGACCACAGTTTTTTTGCCACATACAACTTATGTTTGGATGTCTTTCTCGTTTAACCACGTATTTTAGAATTAGAATTGTCTCAGTTTACTATATCTTCTTAAATTGCACTCACTTGTTACTATATTCCAAATAGGAATTAAGTTTACCCATGTCCAGTTCCAGGTACAATTCACTTGTGTTGAAAAGGTAGCTCACAATTTTTAGCATTGTGTGTCAGTGACAATATCTAAAGTTAGGGATCCATTAGCCCTGAAGAATGCCCCAGACCGTTTAGGCTAATAAATATGGGCAGAAAGATGTTGGCAGGTAGAAGATGGGTTTGAGCCATTAGTGTCAACATACCTACAATTTGGGTTTTAGTCATACCTTGTGTCCTGCTGAATAAAGGTAATAACCTAGGAAGACTAAGGTATTTTTAACTTAATCTGGATCCCCCTTTTTGCTTTGTCCAGTAGAATTTATCTAAGAACTCCCTCCTTCCGGTACAGTCTTCGAGGAGGTTGAGTCTGTCCAAGTGGCATTGCCCTACCAGAGTGGGGAAAGGATGCAGATGAAGAAGCATGACATGATTATGTGTGTGAGGTTCCCTATTACATAAAGGATGTCTTTTCCTAGATAGGAGATAACATTTCAGTCATTTCCATAATCTGGATTCTTGTACTGGACCACGGTTTTGGTATACAGTACACTACTTTCTTTGTTCCGAATGCCACCATACTCTTGCTTGTGATTGGTTTGAATCTGTGAAGGGACGGACGGTGTCATACCCTTCTCCTCTCCATCTCTTGTGTTTTCATGTAAGCTCCCATTACCAGCTAAATTGGGATCACTGAGAAACTCTTGATGAGAGCCTATGCAGGAATATGACTCAACTACTCTCAGAAAAAGGATTGTGAGATGAGTCAATGATGTTAGGACTATCGCTTAACTGTCCACTTTATCATGTTCCTTTCACACCATAGACTTTTTCATGATGTTCTGCATGTTTTGGGATGGACTTCACTAAAATAAGAGGGCAAAGGAATATGTTGGAAGAGGTCAAGCCAGGGGCGAAACAAAACAAGCAAACATAAGATACGGTATGGGCATATGTAAACCTGATGGGGCAATATTGTGCTTTTAGGATTTGCTTGTTCAACAGAAAACCTAATGTACCAAAAAAACGATAACGAACGTTAAATTTCGAGAGATTTACTTCATCGTAGGGACTGTACCTGACAACTATTTGAGACTCAAAGAACAGTGGTTCAATTTATATAATAGCCAGACACATTCAGGTTTTTTTGTGTCTCACAAGTTATTGTTTTCTCATATGTGGATATCCTTCCTTGTTTCATCCTTGACTTCAACAGCTGGTTGGTAGACCAATAGGTTTAATGAGTAGGAAGTCACATACCTCCTCTTCTGGCTTCAAATGGATTTCATTAGTAACAGACTCAGGAACTGGAACACTCACATGAATGCTTGTGATCCCACTCTTGGCATGTTATCAGCACAATCTATAAGATCATCGTCAGCTTCTGAAGGGCCTTGAGAAGATCTGAGGTTATCTTACACTAAGGCAGCATGCTATTGTCTGTGTTCAAAGGCATATGTGACAAGTGATGCAAGATGTCTTCCCATCAAGAGTTCACCTGTCAAGTTTATATACAGTCAAAGGTAACCATATGCTTTCTTATTTCCATAATATGCAGAGCTGATGGCTCAATAATATTATCAGTATGTTTAAAAAAACATATGTTGGTCTGAGTAATCTAACTTGATCTAGCTGCACTTAAATAGCTTTGGGGTGCCTCAAAGGAGAAAGGACAAACGCAGTGGAAGCTTCCACTGCTTTATTCCCTCCTTTCTTTTCTTTTCTTTTCTTTTTTTTTTATCCTCATCTTGCGGATTTTTAGATAAGGAGGCTTTGGGAGTCTGATGGTTCTTCGTTCTAGGCCTTCACTACCCCGCTGTTATCGGTTGTACTTGGGGAGTATACCCTTGTTTGTTATGACCAATCAATTTACTCCTCTTGCCTGTTATCGTTTTCAATAATTTTGAAGTTTGTGGGAGGAGCTAGCCTAATAGGCTACTCAGCAAGAATCATTCCTGCCTGGAAAATTATTGTCTCCGCATTAATCATTGGACTTTTTATTCCGGTGTCTTACAAGGAGTTAGTGATTCGTCTGGAAGTGCTGTTCCCAGATTTCCCAAAATTTCGTTCTCTTGGATTTTTCCCCTTTCCTATCAAGTTTGTTAATTTTTATTACAGAGTTTAACCAATTATTATGTGTAGGCAGTACTGGTTTAACCCAATTAATGCAGATCTCCCTTCGTGCTAGCAAGATTAACATGAACCTCAGATTTTCCTGATTTTTGCTTAAATTACCCATAACAGTTTCACTGTTTTTATATATCCCATAAATAATAAGAGGGGTACTTACAGTTATACGCGTCCCCATTACCATGGTTAGTGTCTTACCAATCTCGGTCCAGTATGGTGAGAGTGCTGGGCATTTCTGGAACATGTGGATGTCATCTGCTTTTGCCTCTCCGCACTTGGGGCATAATTTTGTATTTGTATCTTTAAATTTAGACAGTCTTTTTGGGGTCCAATATGCTCTGTGTAATGAGAGTAGATGATTCCTTTTTAGAGAGGCTGGTTTTACACAGGACCAACATTTTTCCGTGGATTTCTTTCAGATAGATTGTAAGTTTAGATCTTGATCCGGCATATCTCTTCTCCATATTGATTCCGGTATTAAGAAGTTTTTGTCTCCTGACTCAATGAAGGTCCAATACCATTTTGATATTTCTTTCTTTATTGGTGTTATTTTTGTCATTTCAAGTTCAAGATCTTCGTTGTCGTTTTTTCCTTTTGGTAGGGAATTAACCCAGCTGGTCAATTGGTAATATTTGAATTTTGATAGTTTGCCTTCGGTAATCATGAACAAATCGTTCCACGAGATTAGAGCATTTTCTACCAGCAGTTGTCCCCATCGTTCAAATCCTGTTTTTTTTTAGCAGTATCGCCAAAGAGTCTCTCAGGCAGTTTGGAGTCCCAGGAGAGTCCCATATTGGGGCTATGTTACTATAATATGGCATATTTACTATGTTTCTGATTTGACTCCAGAGTTTTGCAGCATTATGTAGGATCTTTAGCTTTACTTTTTTGAAAAATTTTGGGTGGCCAAACTTGAAAAGAAAATGGTCTATTCCATTCGTCATAATCTGTAGGAAATTTGGGTATGATTGATGTTTCCTTAGAAGGGATCTAATGTTCTTAAATTGAAACGATCTGTAATACTCGTGTATATCAGGGCTTGCTATTCCGCCTTGCTCTTTCCTTCTTCTGAGTTTATTCCAAGCTATTCTTACACTTTTTGATGCCCAGATGAAACTGGATATTTCTCCTTGGATCTTTTTCAGGGATTCCTTTCTGAACTCTAATGGAATAGTGTTAAAGAGGTACGTAAATTTAGGAATAATGGTCATTTATACTGCATTGGATCTTCCCAGGAAGCTTAGTAGTATTCCTGACCAGACTTTAAGGAGTCTTCTCATTTCTTTGACTATTATATTGAGATTCAGTTGAGGGATATTTTCGAGATCTTTTACCAGTGTAATTCCCAGATATTTTATTTTATCCCTAGTGAATGGGGTGTTGGGACTCGTGTTCCAGCTCATCGACTCGGTTTTATCCTTATTTGTTAGATATCCTGAGACTTTACCAAACTTGTTCATCATATCCTCAATTGGTTGGTGGGAATTTTCATAATTGTCTGTAAACACCATTAAGTCGTATGCGTATAATGCCACTTTTTTTGACCAGTTTTGGTATATGAAAGGTGTTATTAAAGGGTGGTTTCTGATCGAGCAGGCCAGTGGCTCTATATATAGGTTGAAAAGTAGTGGCAACAGTGGGCAGCCTTGCCTGGTGCCCCTTTGTATTTTGATGTTGTCAGTCAAGTTCCCGTTGACTAATATTTTTGCTCTTGGGTTCTTGTACACTTCCCTAACCATATGTCCAAAGCTTTCCCCTAGTTTGTTTTTCTCAATGATTTCATTTAGGAATGCCCAATTGACTCGATCAAACGCCTTGGCCGCGTCGTAGGTAATTATAGTTAAGGGAAGTTTTTCGCAAGTGGCAACATCCACTGCTGCGAATAATTCGTGAGTTATCTCATGTATTTGTTGTCCTTTTATGAAGCCCTTCTGGTCCGAATTGATCAACTTTGGCATTACCTTGGCCAGCCTTTTAGAAATAACTTGCATGAAAAGCTTGTAGTCACAGTTAAGTAACGAAATAGGTCTATAAGACTCACATAGTTTTGGATTTTTTCCAGGTTTCAGGATAATGCTAATTGTCGCATCATTCCAGGAGTCAGGTATTTTTTCGTGATCTAGATATACATTATTCATAATTTCTACTAACTGATTAACTAAGGATTTTATTAATGCCATGTAGAATTCATTTGGTAGGGCAGCAGGGCCTGCAGCTTTTCCTTTTTTCAAGCCCCTTATAGCCGCTCTAACTTCCTCGGGTTTAATTTCGCTGTTTAATTCTGATAGTTCTTCTTCTGTTAAGGTAGGAAGTGATATGTCGTCAAGATATTTCCTGATCTCTTCTTTTGTTGGGTTTATATCTTCTTTGTATATGCTAGCAAAGAACTTTGTGAAACCCTGTCTTATGGTGGCGTCGTTTGAGCTTTGTACTATTTGGTCTTGGACCTGTGTCTGAATGCATGGTATGTTATTCCTTGATTGGTCCGTTTTAATTTTCCATGCCAGCATTTTCCCGCACCCTTCCCCGTATTCGTAGTTTTATAGTTTGCTGTTTTCCCATTTTTCTTGTACTATGTTGTCCAAATATCCGGCTAGGGACTCCTTAAGATTGTGTCTCTTCTCAACTAGATCTTCCTTTGGTTCTAAAAGATTCCCGGTCTCTAATTGTATCTCTATTGCCTTAATTTCTGTTTCCATTTTCATGATGTCCTGTTTTTTTATCTTTGTTTTATGAGCGCCTAAACTAAGTAGTTTCCCACTGATCACGGCCTTGTAAGCATCCCATGTAGTCCGTTTCGAAGTGCCAGTTGCGTTATCCTCAAAGTAGTTTGTAGAGACAGTTTCAAGCTGGTTCACGCTTTATAGGTCTTTAAATATAGACCGTTCTACAGTCCATCTGGGGAGGGTTTTGTTCTTTGATAGTGAGAGAATTAATTGTACTGCCGAGTGGTCTGATAGATGAGCTGGAAGATGTTCAATGCTCTTAACACTGTCTTGGATACTCCTGCTTGCTAGAAAAAAATCTATTCCTGACCTGTGGCCTAGTTTTTTGTTATGGAATGTGTAAGGATGCGTTTTCTCTCCTTTTTGTCTCCACATGTCCTCCAGGTCTAGATCTTTTTTTATAAATTCCTAACCACTCTCTCATTTTGGGTAAGTTCGTATGTTTGTTTGGAAGTAGCCTGTCGACTGTAGGATCGGGTATAATGTTATAGTCTCCCCCTATTATTGTGGGGGCGTTGGTTGTAAGGAGTTCCGAGTAAAGTTTTTGGAGAGGAGCAGAGTCATCCAAGTTCGGACCGTAGTATCCAGCTATGTTTAAGGTATTATCATCTATCCTTATTTTGGCCACTACCCATCTACCTTTGTTGTCTACTGCTTTAGTCTCTACCTTGGCTTTTAGCGATTTTTTTATGACAATTGCCACCCCCTTTATGTTACAGTCTTGCATAGTATGTATGCAAACATCTACCCAGTTTAGATTTTTTACTATTTGGTCCCACTCAGCGCTTACTAGATGAGTCTCTTGGAGGATAATAATCTCACTTTCCACTTCCTTTAGGTATTCCAGGATTCTTCGTCTTCTATTAGGAGTTCTGAGCCCATTAACATTCCATGAGAGGACTTTGATTATTTTTTCCTTTATTTCTTTAAATCAGGTACTATATCTTCATGAGCAGGGGTAAGGCGAATATTATATAGTCTAGATGACTCCCTTTTGCTCCTTTTTGTTTGTTTTGTTTTGTTTTATGAGGACATTTTTTTATAATTTTTTTCCCTAGTTTGCTCCCCACCCGTGTCTTATCATAACTTGCTTTATTAAGTGAATGTGTGGTTTGGTTTTCCCACCCTGAGGAAGCCTCCCTTTTTCTTCTTTTGGGTAGTATCTCCACCCAATTCGTGCTCCGATTCACCACTTTAATTAATTTCTATGATTATGTGATCACTCTCCTTCTTTGGATCCTGTAGTACAGGTTCATTTAGGGCCTCTTTGCGCTAATGTAGCATATTTTAGTACCATTTTTTACTTTTGTTTTTAGCGTCTTTTTCTAGTCAGATTTATCAGTTTGGATCTGGTCTTTTATCAGCTGTATGAGGTTCTCTACCTCCTGTGGTTCCCTTATGTTGTGCATTTTATTTCGCCACATGATTCTCAGCGCTTCCGGGAACTTCATTTGCACAGTCGCACCTAAGCTTTTCAGTTCTTGCATATGCTGCCCCTTTTTAGACCCTCACTTAAAATTTTCTCTTTCAGGGTGTATGTCTTAAAGTTTATTAGGATTTTTCTTGGGGCTTTTCTATCTTTACTTTTCCTGAAAGGGTCCCTGTGGACTCGTTGGATGTCCTCTGCTAGGTTACAATCTTTCGTCCATGGAAAGAACTCTTCAAAGAGGGAGACAACAAAGGTTTTTATGTCTGTTCCTTCCAAATTTTCGGGCACATTTAACACCCTGAGGTTATTTTTTCTTCCCTGATTCTCCAGGGACTCGAGTTTCTCCTTGGTAGATCTCTCACTGTCTTTCAAGTGCCTTATTTCTTTTCGGTTTAAATCATCCTTTTTACTAAGGGTCTCCACTGCCATTTCTACTTCGGTGACTCTTTCACCCAGGTCATTTAATTTTTGGTCCAGATTTTCTCAAACCTCACGTATCTTACATTGGTTCCCCTCAGAAATAGAGAATTTTTCCCTCATTTCTCCCATTATTTTATCCATGAACATCTCCATCATTTTTTCCATTTGTTTCTCTTCCAAGGGATCTTTGCTTGCTTGTTCAAGTTCGCGGTCGGGGATTACTGCTTGAGGCAAAGTGGGTGTACCTTTATTTGTGTCTGTTGGTGGTGTTGTTATTTGTGCGGCGGTAGGGGGTTCAGTCGACATTTCACCTTCGGTTCTCCTATTCTTTGCTAGCTCTTTTGGAGTTGTGATGTCCAATTCCTCTTCCTCTGACGTTGTGACTGTGTTTTGTTCGTCAGGGTTTATGAATGTATAGAGAGATGTACTCCGCGGGGAGGATGGACCTCCTCTCACTTGTATTAGTTGCTGGACTTTGAAATAAGACTTTAAAGAAGGAGTTACCTTGATTTTTTGCTTCGCCCCGCTTGCTCCCTGTATTTTTAATTTTGCAGATCTTGTTTTTATATTTTCTGACAGCTCCACTAAGCTGGGTAGCGCCCTCTGTTTTCTCCTTGTACTTTTCGGGGTCACACCTTTTTTCTGCAGGGGGATGAAGGTCTGTTTTACTAGTTGGTGACTTCTGAGACAGTATGAGGATCTAACTCCACTCCCCAGTGGTTTTTCTGTCTCCAGTGTACTAGCTTCTCTCCCCTCTATTTTTCTGAGACTAGTTGTGCGAAGATGTTTCCCTAGCTCTGACAGGTTGCTTCCATCACCTTCACTCCTTACGCTGCTTGTTTGAACAAGGAGTTGGTTGCAACTATTAATTAAGTCTGGGGGAGGTTTCACAGAGTTGGTATCAAGATCTACATCAATTTCACTCCCCCCACACCGTACCTGTATTTCATGCTCCTCAGGAGTGTAATGGGTTCTGTCCTCGTTGTTCATCCGATATGAAGCTCTTGGGATGACCACAGCCGGTACACCACCTTCTTTTCCAGCGTTCTCAAGCTCAACGTGTGCAGCGTGTGTCAGCCGCCACTGTGTTGTCTTCAGCCCTGTCGGAGTGTTCGACCTCTCTGTACCGGCCGGCACGCCTCCCTGTTTGGGGGTTGAGCCGCTACTGCTGACACTGATTCTCGTGCCCCGGAATAGGAAGGGGATCCTTCGGTGCGCCCTGCGGCAAGTCCGCGTAGCTTTCATCGCTTCTGCCCAGACTCCGGTGTGTAACTGCTGCTGCGGGCCTTCCGGTAAGTTTATGTTTCTCTTCTGCAGGACTCCGTTAGTCATGCTATTAGGTGAATGCAAGCGCAGAACTCTGATTTTAAGTGATTTTGTCGGGTCAAACCACCACTCATTTAACGTGATCCGAGTCAGCGTCCAGGACTGCAGAGGGTCGGGGGTGACACTTGCCTCTCTTAATTGCTTAGGCTTGGCTTGGTTTAGACATCGTTCCGGCTAGAAAGTGATTAGCATATCTCGCTGTGTAGTGGTGTCGGAGCTCGCGACCGAGCATCTTAGACGGCCGCCATCTTCCTCCTCCCTCCTTTCTTTTCACCCCCTTCCCACTAAACCATGTTACAATTGTGTGGGACACTTTGTTAACAAATATTTGGTGGATGAGCACAGGCCTTCGCCTCTTTGAAGTGTATGGCAAGTGGTCTGTAAGATGTTTCATCTCTAATCCATGGATGGACAGCTCTACCCTGCTCAAGTCCCTCTCTATTGAATGATGCCTACTGCAATGTTATGGCTGTAGCACAGGTGTAATTACAGTATCTTGCTTTAGATCAATTACTTGTCTTGGTGCCTTAGGTTACACAATCTTATTCCCTTGATCTGCTTACCTAGAAACCAGCCCAACATCAATAAATGGATCCTTTTCTACTGCTGTTAGCAATTTCTATCTTGACCGAGTTGCCTTGGCTACTGTAACCAATATTGGTCTCTGAATACCCTTTTCTGTTGACCCTACCTCTTACGTTCTTCCAGTGTTCTCTCTAGTTCTGTGAATGTGAATATTTAAGTAACACACTCACCTCCCTTTTGCATTTCCTATCGCTTTGCTAACTATATGCCATTTTGCCTCTAGGTCTTCTCACATTGTAAAACTCCAGCCGCCGTGAGAAATCTAATGTTCCTCTTTCTGCTGTTGTAAGCTACAACTTCAGAAGGTGAATGCGATGCTAATGGAAGGATGTGATGGCATCTGTTCTGTTTAGTGACTTGTGTTTGTAGAATCTTTCCTTGATCTTGAGCTAGAATTGGGTCTTTGGTTTTCCCATGACTGATCGTGGGGTTTGGGGAGCCAGTTTCTTTGCCCAAGTCAAGTCAATAACTCTTTATTCAGTCAATATAGTCCATAAAAGCACATGTGAACTCCCAAAAATAACATAAGTTAAATTCGTACATATTACACTTGTGCATACAAACATTCCAGTTTCTTTGCCCATATATTCCTCTGGGAAATAGGAACCATAATCATTGTACATCTGCATAATGAGCAGTTCTAGGTAGCTAGTATTTTTTGCTATAACCAGCTATGGTAAGACTAGCCAATTTGAGTGATGTTTCTCTCTCTTTGTGACTGTAAGCCACTATTTACAACACAATGTTGTGCCATGTGGTTGGTCTCCTTTCTAGCACTCAATTTCTGGGGTGACCCTACATCAGTGATTCTCACCTCAAACCGTAGTAAATATGCAGGGATGGGCTTGAAGGTGAAAAGAGAATTCAGGCCAAAGCAGGAATGATTATTCAGTGTGCATCGTGATCCACTACATGCAGGTCAGCTGGTATGGACATGCCCCCTCTATGTCACCCTATCTGTCTCACTTCATATTGGGAGAGATAGATGGTCAAGTGTGTTTGAATTTTAGCATGAGATACTGTGGCTCAACTGTTATAGTGCACATGTACCTCCTAGCTCACTTGTGTTCCAGTGAGCCGTGTTATCATTCTAGTAGGCTTCTAATATATTTAATTTCCTCTCCGGTGTGAGTGTGCAATCATTTGAAACTGTGACATGCAAGGTATAAGTTTTGCACTATAACATATGTTTTTGACTGGTTAAGAATATAACATAACACACTGATTCTAAAGCATGAGATCAGTGTGGTAATGAGGCAGAAATAAGGCCAAGCTCCACATTGCTGGTAATTTTGTGCCGGGATATGTAGTAGCCAAATCAACAATTGATGGACAGAATGCAGAACAATGTCATGCATTCACCCCCGTACAGAGATCTGGCCCTAAATCCTACGTTTTTTTGCTCACCATGCCATTCAAGTTTGGACCCAGCCATATGCAAATCAGTCTTGAACCTGCGCGCAATGGGAACAGTCCATCCCGATCTGCCAGGTCAGGTCCTTCCTGGACTGAAAGCGAGCATCCTAGGACTGGTTTCGGGGTGTCACCCCTCTTCAGCCAGGATAGCTTGAGTCCAGTGGCATGGAGAGCATGGGACCCACGTCTGGGCATACCTGTCCCACTCGGGTGACAAATTCAAAAACATGTATTAGGTCACAGCACAAGCACACATACACCATCAGTATGTGTCCATCCCCTGAATGTATTTACCTGAAGCATTTCTTATAAACCCACTCTGAAGTTACATCAGCTACTTAGCTCTCACAAAAGAAAAATGTATGAAAAATGCTGCCACCGTTTACAATAAATCCATGTGTTGGTGTGAAAATATAGAATGCTATGGAACTAATGCTTAGTTGTAACTATTGATCTCATACATACAAACATTTCATGAAATGAAATGTCAGAACCTTCCTTTCCATTTGTAACCATTTCACTTCATGTGAAATGGCAAATTAGCAATAATCTCTCGGCATGAGTGTAAATTTAGCATTAGAAAATGCCTAGTGCTCTTGTAAAAGTTGCAGGGCTTACGGTCAGGGATGGAATAGAAGTAATGCAAAGAGGGTAATTAGGCCTTTATTGAAAAGAAAGATCATTACAAACTTCTTAACAGCAACAAATGACTTTGTACCAATACCCCCTTGTCTCTTTGGTTCCTGCATGGCCATAAATTGCCACCTCCTAAAAACAACACAGTCAGCGACAGAAAGTCTACAGAAATAATGTTATTCGGAAAATCCTTTTGCTGTCAACACATTTGAGCGGCATACATGCCCTTTCCCTTCCAGTTTTATCGGGTCAATTTCTTCGTAGATTCCAGACAATCACTGCTTCAGGGCGTCTGTGTAGAAGCCAGTTCAAACAAATGTAGAGACTTTCCTTTCGGCATAATAATGGAGTATACTTTGTGTATAGTATAACATTTTCTGTAACAGAATGCGAGCCAATCTTGTCAGCTGCCTGAAAGGCCAGCAATTGTCATTAGTGTTTACCATTGGATCCTCTTCAAAGGAGTGTTTTATGTAAACATGTCACGCGATGTAGTCTCAAAAAAGCATTTTTTTTTTAAAGAAATTGAAAATATGTAACTAACTATTGACAACTCTTTTCTGGTCCAGAGAGGGGTGTGGGTGGGGCAACGTTTTTATTACACCTTCATAGTAAGACATAGTTTTTTAGCTTGGTAAAACACAGTTTCCAACTGTCCATTTCACTCAAACATAATAAAGGCTTCAATTCATCCTTCTAAAAGATGATTTCCTGCCACAGGATGGCCAATGGGCAGACCCTATGGAGCAGGAAAATGCTGTCGAATTAATCCTGCATCTTTCATCCTTCCTGCTTTCATCACTCGAGGTGAGGGTGCATGGAGTGTCGCATGAGATGATGTCAGAATTGGGGCAATGGTTCAGGCCCAGTGTGACCGGGGGAGAGGACAGGTGCCACAGAAGGACAGTCAAACAACCAGGAAGACTTACTGGCATGGGGGGGACCATGAAGTTGTCCTTTGACATTTTTTAGATGGATGGAGAAGACTCAGAAGAGGGTACACGCTTGTAATGGTAAAAATGGGAAAATTAAGAATTTTGCAGACCTTACCATTACTGGCCTGGGCCGCATAGCTATCGGTCAAGTTTTTTTCTCTTTGCCCCTTATGCTAGCCAATGCTTCGATAAAAGTCCAATGCACCAACATTTTGTGCCTCTCAAATAGTCAGTCAGTCAGTCAAATATCTTTATTCGATTCAAATGAATCATAAAAGTTTACAAAGAATCATACATTTGTTTTAAAATTCATAAAATTCAAAAACAGTACACAAGAATTCATTCCAGATTAAGCAAATTCGATAACACTATTCACAATTCCCAAAAGGGTCATTCATTCATTTTAAAATACATAGATGCGCAAAAGTTAATTTCCAGGTTGAGCAGATTCGATGGAACTGTTCACGATTCATAACGTTTCCTAATTAAAAAAACTGTTTTAATGAAACTAAGCACAGAGCTACTTATAATAGCAGTTGATAGCGCCCTCAAATAGTTAAAACCCTCTTTATAAGAACAGGAACGAAAATCCCTTAAAAAGGGCAATGAGCTCTTGGGTCTTTATAAAGTGTGCAAAAGAGCATAAGGTGCATTGTGCTTTGCTGGGCTACATTATTACTCGGACAGGGGGTCAGTCTCTCACACCATCCCCACTGGTTCGGAAAAGCCACAAGAAAGTGCAGTATATGTAAACAGAATCTGGTCATTACAAAACGTGAGTAAACCTGGGTGGTAAATGACAAATAAATTGTTGCTGATTTAGTAAAACATGATCCACTGTGTTATTGTCCTGATTAGACAAGCTTAAAAATGTTTGATATGCATTTTTAATAACCATCTTCACATTAGGCTGAATGGACTCCGGGTTTTTATAAAAGTCTTCAAGGCCTATCTTATAAAAAGTATCCTTGACATAGCAGAGCCAAGGGACCGCCATTGCTTTGTCAAGATTCATACAATCCCTTAGCATGCCTCTTGAGAATAGTAAGTCTTCCGAGATCCAGATTTTCCCCCATAGAAGCAAAGGGGCAGTGTGGATTCTGTCATTTACATATTCTATGCCCACTTCAGAATGACAGAATGAAGTAGAGGAACTACAGGGGATCATTAAGAATCGTTTTAAAAATGTGTTCTCTAGTATTTGAATCTTTGTACTTTTGTGATATCCCCATACTCCCGCCACATAACTGGCCACTGACAGGCATTTAGATTTGTAGAGCTTTTTCAATTCAGTTACCGGCTTGTGTCCCAGTTTACTGGCGAAGCGAAAAAGCCCCTCTAGAGTTCTACTAGTTAGTTGGACCCTCGTCGTAATCAAGTGATCCCAGCTTAATTTATTGTTAAAAAGATTCCCCAAGTAGGTCAAGTTTGGCACTTTGTCATTAACTGTGTCATTTACTATATATTTGCGTGTTTTAGTTTGAGTTGGGCCACAGGTCATAATAAAATTTTTACTAAAATTAACTTTAAGATCCAGCCCTGCCATAAAATCGTTAAATGCGTTCATACATTTTTGTAAGCTATTAGCTGTTAAGGTCATCAGGACTGTATCGTCAGCATAGGACAGTAAAGGTATCTGTTTACCTTCTATTCTGGGGACATCCAATTGCTGTTGTAACAAGAAATGCTCTAGAACATTTGTATATACTAAAAATAAAAAGGGGGCCAATATACAACCCTGGCGCACTCCCTCAGTTGATGCGATTGAATTGGTCTTTTCTCCCCCTGGGCCGTACCGGATAGCTACAGTAGTGGATGCATGAAGCCTATGCAAGCGGTTCCTCAAATACCATGTTATCCATTAGCGACCACAATTTACCACGGCAGGCGGTATCGAAGGCGCTGGACAAATCCATGAAGGCAAAGTGAATCGATGCCCCCCTGGCCTTCATGTACTTGCTCATAATCATAGACAGATTAAGACATTGCTCTATCGTTCCCCTTCCCTTCATGAAGCCAAATTGGGTGTTCACTATAAGGCCGGAGGTATTGGCCCATGACTCCGGGCATGCAAGGATTGCCCGCCCCAAAAGCTTGCATGAGGCATATATTAACAAAATCTTACAGCAGCCAAGTAGTGAATACAAACATCATGCACTTCCTACCAACACACATGTTGCCTGATTTGGCCCTTCCTCAGGGTATCATGGGAATGCAGACAAATCTAGCAGGCGCTATCTTGATGCAATCTCACTGGATTCCATAAACCCGCGGATGGAGAGATTCACTGACTGTATCACGCAGAACTCTGCTTCCTTCTCTCATTGGGTGACACTGTCGCAGGGATTCTGCTCCTACACGGAACTGTGCATAGAGACTTGGAACCTCAGTGAATTACGGTGTACCAAAACTCACCTTAGTATCCAAAATCCCCTACCAGACTAGCAATCAGTGTCTCATTGGTTCTTCCATACACCCAATGATTAGATAACCCAGAACATGGACTTAGAACACCTCAGGTAACGTGGAACACATGAACACTCTTTCGTTATACTATCATACCAGTCCAAAACGAGGAGTAAATGAAGACACGTGCAAGTTTGAATTATTTATTTCTAGTGCCGTGTTTCTCAAGCGCAGTCTCTTAGCTAATACAAGCAAACATATTATAAGCAACAAGGTTATCAGCATAGTTACTATTCCATAAAATACAAAGGGAGAAACCATGTTAAAATGCTAAAGGAAAGAAGGCTAAATGGCACCTCAGTCTTACCCTCCCTTGCTAGTATATTATATTATATCTAGAGAAGGTCTCTTTGGGTTTACATGGGTGGCCCCATACCTCTGGTCCTAGTAGAAAGGGATCACATCATTTTCTATGCCAGCTCTCTGCACGCGCCAAAATCAGAGGTGGCCACAGCTGCATATGTGTTATTTCTAGGACGTGCGCTGATCAGAACGAACAACAACTACTGTGTTGAAATAACCTTGAAGACCTCGCCACTCACTGTTCAGACATAGCTTACCAAGCAGGGCTGATACTATAGGAAAACATATTATTCTCGTGTGAAGCAAAATATTCTGCTAGACTCTAAACATTTATAATATTGTGTGCCGTGTGCAGAAGCAGCAGAGAGGAAAAATGGCGTTCAAACTTCTAATAAGCTCATGCTAACTTAACACAGTGTAAAGGCAAAGCCCATCTCCATGACAACACTGACAGTCTGTACATCAGAATCAATGAATGAGGCAAGAAGCAAGAGTAAAGGTGCCTCTTCTTCAGCCAATGAACGGAGAAGACAGGCCCTGGGAGGAATTTTACTGTTTTACTCACAACCCGGAGTACAGTGCCCTAACATTCTTCCAGCACTTGCACCCACTGTGTGCATGTGAGCACTAGCTAGACAGTGATGCTTACTTCATTTAAACATGTGCAGTGTGCATCCAAGTGTAATTAATTAAGCTGAGAGGCTGACCAATCATCAGTTTACCTTTACGTTGGAAGGTGGCAGAAGTTGACAGTCTCTGCCTACCTCAGCTTAATGAGCTAGCACCATTGATTTCAAAGATCTTTTTTTGCCACATCAGGACTTTCAGGGATTTCTAACCATTGATGAAACTTTCATTGGGTTAAAATCTGCTAGTAAGGTGAATATTCTGGATCTTGGGTACATTTCAAGAGGTGGAAGAGGGGGAGTGTCAAGTAGATAGCAACGCAAAATGTATAGAACACCAATAAAAAAAATCATAACTTATGGATATTCACAAACATTTGCATGGCCATTTTCACCCTGGAAAAATGTGACGGTATGTATATTTACAGAATGTGAATAAAAGAAATGTCTAAGTGCTATTGCATGCTTCCAATAATGTTACTCCAGTAGACTTTTTCGTTGCGAAGATTTGCAGGACTACTTTTAGTGTTCTGTAATCTTCCCAAAGTCAGAAATCAAAGATTTGTGATCTTTAGAGCATGGCTTATGCGATTTGTGACCTTTAAAGCATGGATTTTCAGGGCACAAATACACTTCAAGAAGGGGTGGCAATATTTGAGCTATATATTTCAGCAACATTCCTTCAAGGATGAATGAATGGGAAAAAAGTGGCTGCTCTAGACTGTCCATCACTGAAAAGAAAAAGAACTCCTGACTGATCATCACTGAAGGGAAAATGAACTTCGTGAAACTAGATCAACCATGAAGAAAACAATGATGATAATTCTCTTGAAGATAAACCAGACTGTAATGCAATCTGTAACATTAATCAATCCAACTGTGAGAAATCAAGATCAGGAAAGAAGAACACTTCTTGTCCAGAATTTGAATCTCCCTTACAAAGGCTTTACATGACAAGATAACATGCTTCGATTGTGCATGTTTAAAGCAAATATCGCATATTTTGAGCAATGTGAATTATCAGCTTGTGATAGAATGCGTCGACAATTTTAGGAATAAACAGTCGGCCATCTTGTACATGCTTTCAAGTCTAATACCAGCAGGGAAACCTTTAGAAACCTCGGGGCAGATTTATGAGGCCCTTGCGCCACGTTTACGCCGCTGTTGCGTCACGCAAGGCAGCGTAAACGTGGCGCATCCCTATGACCGATTTGCAACGTGACGCATCTAGGCAGATGCGTCACGTTGTAAAGCCCTGCGCCGCTAGTGGGCGTTCCGGCGCAGGGTGGGCGTTCCGGGGCAGGTGCGCCTCGCAAAAGTGGCTGAGTGAAATCTATAAGATTTCACTCAGTCACTTTCAGGCTAATGCTGCGTCAAAACCCTGCGCCTGCTTGAAGCAGGCGTAGGTCTTGACGCAGCATTGCAAAGATGGGGCAACCCCGAGCCTTGCTGGAGCTGCGTTGCGCTTGCGACGCAACTCCAGCAATGCGCCACCTTAACGGCACAGATGCGTCACGCATCTGTGCCGTTTTTGCCCCATGGTGCGCCGCATTGTAAATGCGGCGCACCATGGGTGGCGGAGCAGCGGCGCAAGATAACTGGCGCATCCCTGGGGATGCGCCAGTTATCATAAATCTGCCCCCATGGCATTTCGAATGAAGGTCAAGGAAAGGGCAGTGAACATGAAAAAGGAAGCCGTTCAGAGGAAAGTTCCTATATATCAAACGATACGAGATGAATTGCACCACTCTTGTCATACATGGTCGATAGTACTATATTCCCTATTCTACCCGATTTTCCCTTTCAGAACATGGTCTAATAAGTTCATAACCGAAGGGGTCTACCTGTAGATATGTTCAAAACATTTGGATCATGTCCAATCCAAATAAAACAAAATATTTAGCTTAGGTTTCTTGGAAATACTTGCCATAAACAGTTCTATTGTACAAGAAACGTTCAACACTGCCACTAGAATTTAAATGATCTGGCAAGAGGAAGACTGATTTCATCTCTCCTGTTGTGAAATCAAGCAGAATTTACTAATTAAACAGCACCATAAATGTGTTAACCATTAAATGACTGAAATATTGGTGAAGCAAATGTCACAAGAAAACAAGGAAAAGTGTTCAATTAAGTAAATAAGTGGTACTTTGTACTGTCTTTAGAGAGCTGCCTTTCAACACTACTTGTCAGCACACTTTCAAGCATCATAACTGAACTGTAATAAATTACTGCAGGCGAGTAATTATGGCATGACTAGAAAGTAATAAAAATAAATAAATACGTGTTTTCAAATGACTGCCGGCTTCTGTGAAGAATACTTCCTACAGAACAAGGTGAGAGAATTGTGGTAGCAACTGGAAGATAAGCCTGCTTAAAATGAGTATAAAACTGTTCCAATGGAGGACCTGTGAAGGGTTATGTTTTTTACTCAAAATAGTTTAGACAATGCATTACACACCACTGTTTACTGTGAGAACACATAGGGTAAGAAATGAAAGTAGGCCTTGGGGTTATGAGTCCAGTATTACAGAAACACACCCTCTAACATCCATTTAAAAAAAAAAACATTTTAGCGCTCAGTGTTGGGAGTTATTTTTATGCTAGGAGATGGATGGACATTGTGTGTTCACACATAAACAATTTACAATGTCCCTTTGATTACAGCAGTAGTAATAGGAGTAGCAGTAGTGATTCCCACTCTACATAGAGGATATTAAGTAAACAGTGGGTATAACCAGCAGTTTTACCTACTGTTCATTTCAAACAAGAATTTGGGAAGCTGCAAGGAAAATGCTTTCCAAGACAATTCTCAGCTTCAAAAGTGCAGAGAAGAGGCAGGGGAATGTTTCTGTTGCTGCACTTGCCACGCAAACACCCTAAACCCTAAAAATACCCTTGCCGACCAAAAATGTATACCTACCCTAAACTCTAAAAATACTCTTGCCACCAATATATATATATATATATATATATATATATATATATATTCACTGAAAAAACCATAGGTTTCACACCAGTTATAGTTAGGTGGAAATTTTATTCGCATAAAACCATTGAAATTCCCACGTTATAGTTAGTTGGACTCACTATAACTTGCGCGTGCAATGCACTGCTGATGACGTCACATATTACATCACTCATGACATGGTCAGTGACATCACTCATGACATCACTGATGACATCTCAAATGACATCACTGATGACAACATCCTTGTGACAAAGTGGCAGACCTCCTATCAGCATAAAATAACCTTGGACACACACATTCAAAAATAGAAACTAACATTTTCTTAAAAAAGGAGAAACCAATACCAATTACAACAACTTATTAGGTAATTCCAACATCTACATACACATCCACTCATTCACCAACAGTTCTATGTAGTAACTCATGCATGTACTTACTCATCATATGTACTCATACACCTATGCATCCTGTCACACACTAATACTCATCCATATAGTTACTCACACACAAATTCACACATGTAAATAAACTATCAAAAAAACATTTACTTGATTATACTGCTATATACACACCACTACACATACTTCTACAGAAACGGAAACATATTTACTCTCTTAAACAATCAATTATAAAAACACATACTCACTAACCCACCCATACACACAATCATCCACCCATACAGTCTTGCACACATGCTGTCTTCAAAATACATACAAATAGTGAGTCACTCATTCATGCATCTGTGCTCTAAGTAATATCCCCCACCGAACCATACAGACACTGATACTGATACTCAAAAAAACAACTAATAACCCATATACACACTCATGTAGCTACTCACCAATCCATGCAGCCACTTATACACAAAGTGAGACACAGATACAGATATTTAAATATTTAAACATTACTCGCTAATATATGTATTCACTAAGATACATTTAATAAGTCAGTTAACCAATCAATTTTACACAAAAAAACATCCATATAGACATTTATTTACCCATTTATTCTTCCATCAACCTTTAGATATACATATATAAAAAATATTTATTTTTCAGAAAGATACACATTCACTGGATGATGTCATCAGTGATGTCATTTGAGATGTCATCAGTGATGTCATGAGTGATGTCACTGACCATGTCATGAGTGATGTAATATGTGACGTCATCAGCAGTGCATTGCACGCGCAAGTTATAGTGAGTCCAACTAACTATAACGTGGGAATTTCAATGGTTTTATGCGAGTAAAATTTCCACCTAACTATAACAGTGAATTTAATAGGTTTTTTAAATGCTAATTCCTAACTATAACTGGTGTGAAACCTATGGTTTTTTCAGTGAATATATATATATATATATATATATATATATATATATTAATCAGAAAGTTGCTGTGTAGCTTGGGGCGCACACAAAAACACAGGCAGGAAACTCTTCTGTATTGAATAAGAGGTCCTTTAATTTCATCAGAAACCTGCGTATTTCCCAAGTTCAAACATCCTAGGTCCTACGCGTTTCGAGGCTCCTGCCTCTTGGTCACGGACCGGAACTAATTAGGGCTGCTGCTGCGTTACAAGTTCCGCTTTTCTCCGCGCTACCTGCCCCCAGGTGGACTGACTCACGTGTACAGACTGCAGGCGCGCTGGGACTTGTGGTTCCATGTTCACAGCCTTACACGCAACAGCAGACCGGCAGTTCAATTCATTGCATTGTTTGACCCTCCAGTGGGTTTATGAAAAATCAGCAGGTTTCGTAGAATACTTGGTTTTTCCGCTTTGCGAGGCTTTGGTGTCCCACTGCAGTCCATTTCTGATGAAATTAAAGGACCTCTTATTCAATACAGAAGAGTTCCCTGCCTGTGTTTTTGTGTGCGCCCCAAGCTACACGGCAACTTTCTGATTAATATATATATATATATATATATAAAATTTCTATGGCAAAATGAAACCCCTCATTTTGTTCCTTTTCAAATTAAATGTATTAAGAGTTACCACTTTATTCCAATCAAGATGACTTCAGGTGTGCCATACTTTTGTCATAAGTAAGACTGTTAGCGTTCTAGTTGTTCTTTAGAACACTCTGGGGCATTCTGTCATTGGGCTATAGTTGGGCTACGTCTGGCTGATATTTGGGCTACATTTGGGCTCTTTTGTCTCTGGTGGCCATCTTGGGAGACTGCATATCAGAATTTTTTAATGAAATATAAGAGGATTTGAGAAGTCACTCAAAATGTGCCCTAATTTTTCTTTCTTCAGCACTAATCATAATTTCTATGGCAAAATGAACCCCCTCATTTTGTTCCTTTGCAAATTAAATGTTTTAAGTGTTAACACTTTATTCCAATCAAGATGACTTCAGGTGTGCCATACTTTTGTCATAAGTAAGACTGTTAGCGCTCTAGTTGTTCTTTAGAACACTCTGGGACATTCTGTCATTGGGCTATAGTTGGGCTACATCTGGCTGATATTTGGGCTACATTTGGGCTCTTTTGTCTCTGGTGGCCATCTTTGGGTTACATTGGGCTACATTGGGCTACATTTGGGCTCTAACATATATATAGCCCAATGTAGCCCAATATATATTTTTTCAAAGTTAATTTTCGTAAAAACCACTGGTGCATATATCTTGAGACATAGCAAAGGCCCATCGGGGTACCAGTCCCTACAATTTTGCCAAGTTTGGTGGAAATCCTTTCAGCTGTTCGGGCTAAAAGTGAGTCCAACCGCCCTATGGAAATTAACATGTTTTGGGACCCCCCTTTTAACTCGGCCCCCGCTTGACGGATCCCCCCGAAACTTTCAAGGAAGGAGCGGAGCGCAGCGAGGCAAAGTTAATGAAAATTACAGGCAGATCCCTCATTCGGCGCCAAAGTTATTCCCAATAGAATGTTGCGGATTTCCTATGGAAAACGATCCTAACTATAACTACCTACTGGCGACCGCCAGTAGGTAATATATATATATGTATATATATATATATATATTTATTTATATATATATATATATATATATATATATATATATATATATATATATATATATGCAACACAAATGTGTCCCTCTTTAAAAGACACGCAGAGCACACGGGGGGTTGTGGTTCAGCTTCTTTATTGCATTCAGCATGACGCGTTTCGTCTATCGACATCCTCAGATGCTGCGTGCAATTTTGAGGAAGCTGTTGATGTCACGAGCATTTATAAGTCAGCCTTTGGCTCCTCCTTTTCCGGCATCAGCGAAGAGGGACTCTTTTCATAGTCCTCCCCCTTCGAGTTTCTTGGGTGCCATCTTCAGTGTGTTTTTTCGATTTTACTTTCATTGGTGCAACATTTGTTTTCATTGCCGTTATGCCTTTCATAGTCCTCCATTTGTTCTGGATAAAACACACTTATTTTAATCCGATGGTGCATTCAACCGGTGATTAATTGTTGAGCCTGTCGGTCCGCTTGTTCCCCTTTACGCTTGCCGCTGATCGGAATTCCGCTCCTGTGTAAGCCGTTTTGAGTAAGCGGCATTACCTTGTGTCAGTCACAATCCAAATTGCTTGGCAGATAGCGGGACTCCCTTGCAACGGCGGTTCAGGCAGGAATGTATCCACAGATCAAAACACGAACGCCGCTTTCCTGCCGAGCTACTTGAGGCGGGTGCTTCTGTCGTGCAAGCGGCATTGCACGTGTAAATATGCAACACAAATGTGTCCCTCTTTAAAAGACACGCAGAGCACACGGGGGGTTGTGGTTCAGCTTCTTTATTGCATTCAGCATGACGCGTTTCGTCTATCGACTTCCTCAGATGCTGCGTGCAATTTTGAGGAAGCTGTTGATGTCACGAGCATTTATAAGTCAGCCTTTGGCTCCTCCTTTTCCGGCATCAGCGAAGAGGGACTCTTTTCATAGTCCTCCCCCTTCGAGTTTCTTGGGTGCCATCTTTCAGTGTGTTTTTTCGATTTTACTTTCATTGGTGCAACATTTGTTTTCATTGCCGTTATGCCTTTCATAGTCCTCCATTTGTTCTGGATAAAACACACTTATTTTAATCCGATGGTGCATTCAACCGGTGATTAATTGTTGAGCCTGTCGGTCCGCTTGTTCCCCTTTACGCTTGCCGCTGATCGGAATTCCGCTCCTGTGTAAGCCGTTTTGAGTAAGCGGCATTACCTTGTGTCAGTCACAATCCAAATTGCTTGGCAGATAGCGGGACTCCCTTGCAACGGCGGTTCAGGCAGGAATGTATCCACAGATCACAACACGAACGCCGCTTTCCTGCCGAGCTACTTGAGGCGGGTGCTTCTGTCGTGCAAGCGGCATTGCACGTGTAAATATGCAACACAAATGTGTCCCTCTTTAAAAGACACGCAGAGCACATATATACATTTATGTATGTGTATATATATATATATATATACATATATGCATTTATTACACATGATACTCACCAAAATACTTACATTTAACTGTCATTTTCTTTACTATGAGTAGTCCTTCCCCTTTAAAAGGAGGCTGCAGACAGAAGAGAATCCTCAAATTTAAGAATATCTGCCTGGTTAGGCTGTTCTGTAGCATTACTTCCCTGAACCTGTTCCTCCCTGTACAACTCTCTGATAACCTGGTAGTGCATACCTGGGCCTGTGAATAACTAGTGGACAAGACAGCGGCATCAAAAGTCACTTAAACCAATTTTGATTTCTTGAGGTGACTGACTAACCCTATTCCAAGTCTGAGAGAAGCAAGTTAGTTCCTCCTTAGGAAGTATTACCCTTTTGATGCCCAACAATATGTTGTATTAAAACACTAGGGGACCGATGTAGGTCGCCAATTACCGGTCGGTAACGATTTCGGCCGTTACCGACTGGCATTTGGGATTTGGAATGTAGGTAGGCCTAATTTACAGAATCGGTATATTTACTGATTCGGTAAATTTACAGAATCGGTAAAATACCGAATGGGTAAATTTACCGATTCTGTAAATCAATATGTAGGTGGCACTGTAAATAGTGCCACAGGCCCGTACCGAATCGTTATTTACCATGGAATACTATTCCATGGTAAATAACGAATTCCAGTGTACATGCACATCTGTGCATGTACACCTGTGCCATGTGGCACACAGACATGCCCTAAGGGCATGTATGTGTGTCACATGGCACACAAGCCAGAAACAGGGGTGCAACAGGGTGTCAAAGTGACACCCTGTCCCCCTTGTACAATCGGTAATTTTACCGATTCAGTAATTACCGAATCGGTATTTGCTATTGAATCCTATGGGCTTCAAGGCCCATAGGAATCAATGGCAAATACTGATTCGGTAATTACCGAATCGGTAATTACCGAATCTTACCGATTCGGTATTTTTACCGAATTTTTTACCTACATAGCAATTACCGAATAGTGAATACCGAATCGGTAAAATTCGGTATTTACCATTCGGTAATTTGCTATTACCTACATCTAGGCCAAAGTGATGGATGGTATACTTAAATTTATATCAGCCACTGGTGATCGCTCTGGCCACATCTGAATCCATTGTTTTCCACACACCATGTCACCTCAGTTTGGACCCGCCATATGCAAATCTGCCTTGACCCTGCTATTATGGGAACATTCCAGCCCAAACTGTCACCGGAAAAGAAGCAACCCAGGACCAGTTTTGCTCTTATTATAGGCTAATCAGCCAAGCATAGCTTGAATCCACTGACACACTGAGCACAGGACCCATGTCCTGGTATACCCAAAGACGTGGTTCTGTGCAAACTGTATCACTGGAACCAATCAATACTTGGCAGATGAGCCCATAACTTGGGTGAAATCAGTCTTGGGTTGCTTGTGTTCCATTTCAGAGAATACAAGGCTTGACAGTTCGGGCTTCACTGCTCCCACTGTAGCAGGGTCAAGACGGATTTGCACATAGCTTGGCCAAACTGAGGTGGGATGGTGAGCAAAATAGTGATGAACTGGGATGTGGCCCAGAGTGATTTCTACGGCTGAGATTAATTCAAGAATTCCAACCATCACTGTTTGTATACAACAAATGTAGAACATCTAGTACAGACTTCTGACAAGGCTGACCACTTTACCTGGCTTGGTTGATACAACATGAAGACCCAAGGATAGGGCCGATGGCAGCAATGGCTATCCAAATCTATGTCCCCTCTGATGTAGTCCACACTCTGCCTAACTGTAAATCATGCCCTAAAAGTAAACCTAGGAGACAGGATAAATATAACAGGAAAGAAAACAAATGTAATTTGAGAAGGCTGACAATGAGATGGAGTGGACACTAAAATTAGAGAAACTCCCTGAGGATGAGAAAGCGGCAGTACAACTGTCCATCTCCCTGTCAGAAGTATGCATTTGTGAAGTGGATCCTGATGACTGAAATACAGTATCAGAACTTCTCATATGTATAGAAGGTGTAAGGAGTCTCATAGAATGCTGGATTCATTGGTATTCACACAAATATGAATGGCTGGGTGAAGGGGAAAAAGTAAAATCCCATGATTTTTTTTCATTGCAGATGTTTTGGAGCTTCAACAAAATGAGGCTGACCATAAAATCTAAACCGCTAACAGTTTCAGCGGGCGAGTGGCATAGAGAGTTAATTAGAAGTGACAAATGTCATAGTAACCCAAAAGAGCTCCTTAAAGCCTTCTCAGTGATCTAAGGTTAATTCCTGGGGCCACCACTCATTTAATCTACTTAAACACCGCCACTGGAATTAACACCCATTCAGCTACATCAAACCCCTCACACTCTGCTTTTAAAATTACATTCAAAACTCACTTATCAGCCTCAAGAGCCAAGGCAACTACTTATCACATCTTATCTCTTGCAGTCCCTTATCTCTAGTAACTTTAAATACTCTTTTAAAAATATTGTTATGTCAATATAATGCTTCCTAATCATAATTTTAGAACTGAAATCTACTATGATTAACCTATGGGGAAGCATGATTGTGAAGGACATTGTACATCTGGGAGATGTGTAGCTCGTCCATATACAAGAACAGTAAAACATTTAGGCACAAAGATACTTTGGTCCATTAATGATTTCGCAAATTGCAGCCACAAGAAATGCATAGATTTTAAATCCTCTCCCATTGGCATACTGACAATGGGGATAACCAGCAGAGAAGGAATTGTGGACCAAGATCAATTAAGATTTGGTCTGGCTAAAACACTATCCACACGTCACGCCACATAATAGGGGCAGGCTACTTAGAAGGAATTTATTTAATTATTTTGCAGAAAATACTTATCAAGCAAAGAGAAGACTGCAAGGATTGCGCTTTACTATATAAAGGATAAATCAGATATTAATTTCTGAACTTAGGCTTGAAAGGTCCCAATGGAAATATTAAGTGATACGTATTAAAGCAAAGATCATGTACTCATCCTTCAGTTTTGTGGATGTTTGGACAAGGCTAGTGCTGCTACTCTGGGGAATATAAACCACAGTACTCTGACACTTTCCTGTAACTGCCCTGTCACGTAGTCATGTCATTTTGGCAGCATTAAGCCTTACAATATCTTT
Source organism: Lissotriton helveticus (assembly GCF_964261635.1). Taxonomy (NCBI): domain Eukaryota; kingdom Metazoa; phylum Chordata; class Amphibia; order Caudata; family Salamandridae; genus Lissotriton; species Lissotriton helveticus. Next base: position 809,513,696 of record NC_136068.1, on the reverse strand, counting down.
AATGTATGTACCAAGACAACTTTATCTCTAAGCTAAGTTTATGCGACTAGACATGATCCAAAGTACTCCTTGCCTCTCCTAGGTTGATGAAGAGGTTTCGCTAAAAGCCCTTATAAGTATGTATATCATACCTATAACTTTGGTAAAATCTAAAATTCTTCACGCTGGCCAGAAGTACAGATTCGTGCGTGACATGGGCATCTGCAGTTTAGTGAGTACTGTTGATAAAAGCAAAAGAATCAGATTCTGTGTGTCTTTTGCGCACTCTGACCCTAAGGGTGCAGCTATTAAATGCACCAGTTTCTTTAATATCTGAGGTGCACATGCCACAACTGAACATAATGCAGTAAAATTAGACTCTGAGTGAGATCTCTTTTGTTAATACGAAGAAGATGATGTGTGTTATGGTCTATTTTCTTACGTCATTGAGGATTATTTTGCAAATATTGGAGCCACGGTAAATAAAACATTTACAAATCAGGGGGGCAGTCAACACAAATAAAAGAATGGATATGGCATCTCAATATCTTCATGTTAATTGTGCTCTTGTTTTAATTTCAAGTAACTGTCTGCTTGTTGAAAAAGGGCTAGATTGCCAACCAAATAAAACGTGACCATTTGATATAGGTATAGGAAACTGGACAACATTGAGACTAATTCTATGTTTTCAAAGCTTAAACCTCAAATCAACATTTAAACTAAATGCTCAAACTGAAAGTCTCCATTTTAGGTTCACAGGATCTATGCAATTTACTGAGCCTACTTTTAAATCATGTGATGCATCAAACAGGTATTTATTAAAGGTGTTCCCGCATTTCGGTACATGAAGTGAGTAAAACCAAATATGGAAGTGTGAAAACTTAAATCTTGCCTCTATTATATTCATGTAACACTATGTAATATAGGCCCAGATGCATGAAAGGAAAATCTGGTCGCAAAGGGGCAGATTCTCAGAATCTGCCCCTTTGGGACCGGTATTTCTGCATTTGGGATGCATCATCCAAATACAAAATTCGCAATTTAAGGAACCTCTAAATTGAGATTCCTTAAATTGCAATTGCATTTAAGGAATCCCAAATTGAGATTCCTTAAATGCAATGCAACAAAGTAAAAATTTTTAGTGATTTCGCTAATAGCGTGAGCAAATTACCATGAAGTTGAACTTCATGGTAATTTGCAAAAACTTTGCAAAATGCACTTTTGTGCTTTTTTCAAAGTTTCATGTTGTGCACACACATGCCCTTAGGGCATGTGTGTGCGCAACATATGTGCACAGATTAATTTCAGGGGTGCAACAGGGTGTCCTTTGGACACCCCTGCACCCTTGAAATTGCATTCTCAATTTGCGATTCGCTAATTGCTAATCGCAAATTGAGAATGTCTTCCCATTCATTCCTATAGGAATGAATGGGGAGGTATATTAAGAAATCGCAACTTTTTAGCGATTTCTTCATGCATAGCATTTTGCTAATCCTTATTAGCGAATCCTGCTAATAAGGAATTGCAAAATGGATGCTTGATGCATCTGGGGGATAATGTTAGTAATGGAATACCTAGCCCAGAATGTATCAACAATTTTCGTCAAACATGAATGTCTTTTTATAATTGAATAAAACTTCCTGTGGCACTGAATATATTTGCACATTTTCGTGGCTCAAGTAGGCCTGGAAACCACAGAGCTTAGGGTTGTACCTTTGCACATTTCCTAGTAGTGCAACCTCGCTTCCAAGCCTGGCAAATGCAAACGGGATATCAGTAGAATAATGAATCTAGCATTGTATATGTGAATGATATGTTTTTCCTAAGGATGACACCTGCTCAGTAGACAAGTTTTCACTGAGAGTAACAATGTTCTGTCACATAAGCCCCATTTCCTTGTATTGATAAAAAACATAAATATCGCGGTCTCTTTTTCTTTAAATGTTAGCTCTATGCTGCAACTGCCCTTGTTCTAGAGAGAATCACAATCAGTTGAAATGACAGTTGTCCTTGATCCATTGCTGCGCTGACTGCTTTATTGCATTACACTCTAGTTGACCTTTATGCTTCGCGACATGATGTGTTTTATTTTTAATAGAAGACAAGAGGGTCAGTAAGTCATCTTACAAAGGACCCCCAAAACACTGAAACGGGGTATCCTTCTATTATGCAAATCATACTTGACTGGATGTGCCAGAGTGCCATTAGGGTTCAAGACCGGGGGAGCTCTCCCTAGAGGGAGGACTAGGGCTGCGAGCTGTCAGTCGAGCAGCATAGAGCCTCTGCTGAACCTGTGATAATATTGTGTTTTTAGATCGTGATTTGTGATTACTACAATTTTTACCTGAGGGGGGCTTTTATTCCTAGATTAACGTGGGAATTGTTCTTGAGGCACTCTGACACCCCTACACACGCTACTCTCGTCGCTGACAGCCTCGCCCAGCCGTTTTCTTATTCCCGGTTGAGGCGGCGGCGGGCGCCATCTTGGGTGTGGGCAGGGGCTGCGCTCTAGTCGCGCCGGCCTCCCGCCCTCCTCATCGCCTATAAGATGTGCGTAGGGTTCAGACGGCGCAGCGGGCTGGCGCAGCGGGGGCGCCGGACGCGCGCCGAAGCCGCGCCTAAGCCAAGCCCGTCTGCGCCCGTCCGCGACCGACCGGGGCCAGGGGCCCGAACCCCTACATTCCGCGCTTGCCGCATTCAGTCCTACACAAGTAAGAGGCTGAGAGACCTCTGCCCCGCTTCATATACCCTATGTCGCCACACGATGGAGCCACTGAACCTAGGTCCGTGCTCTCACTGTTCATTTAGAGGAAGTTGTTTAGCGCCCGATGTCCCTGACCCTGAAGCGCTTATTGCTAAAGGGGGTCTTTTAAATTGTAGATCTCTTAGTAAACACGCCCTCCAGCTGTGGGATCTCTTACTGGATGAGGACATACATATACTGTTTTTAACTGAAACCTGGTTAGGAGAACACTCGGATCCAGACATAGTGGATACTACTCTGCCAGGCTACACCCTCCACAGACTAGATAGAGAAAAAGGAAGGGGAGGTGGCATCGCCATCATTGTTAAATACCCTTTCGAGTGTGTTCTAAAACCAGTAAAAATTGAAGATTGTGAAGCAGGTGAATTTAGTATCAAACTGACTCAACACGAGACAATCTCGGGCATCCTAATATATAGACCTCCTGGCTCTCTGGGCAACTTCCGTAGTAGTTTACTAGAAGGGGCTGCTCAGACTGCGATTAAACACAATAAAGTACTGGTGTTGGGCGACCTGAACCTACACCTAGAAGATCCCTTACAAAAGGAGGCAGAGGAAGTTCGTCTTGTCCTACAAGAACTACAGCTCAACCTGCTAAGTGTGGCACCTACACATCAGAGGGGACACTGTCTGGACCCTATTTTTGCAAGTTGGGATATGATAAAAGCATTTACTCCTTGTCAGCTCCCTTGGACCGACCACTTTTTGGTCCCTTTCCAATGTTTTTATCAGCCTGTTAGGGCTATTGAGAAAGGTAAGGGAAATATTATGAGACGTAAATGGAGACAGTACTCTCAAGAAAATTTCATAAGTACCATCCAGAAAGCACAACCTTTGTGTGCCACGGACAGTGATCAGGCGAACAAGGAATTTAATCTACTTGTGACTGCCACTCTGGATGAGATAGCTCCCATGAGCAAGGGTAAAGCTAGAGAAGGCAGACAACGTACTGCCCCTTGGTTCACTCCTGAACTCCAGCAAATCAAGTCCAATTGTAAAAAACTTGAAAGAAGCTGGAGAAAGAACCCGAACGAACTAGCAAAGAACAGTTACAGCTCAGCTCACCGAAGCTATCAGTATGCGGTGCGCAGAGCGAAAGCCAAATATTTCCATACACGCATTGAGGCGGCCGAGAGCTCCTCGCGTGAACTGTTCAAAATATATAAAGAAATATCCTCAGTCTCTAGCTCTAATACCCCCACAAAGGCCTCTAAGGAGGGTTGCAATAGAGTCGCTGACTTTTTTTCTAACAAAGTTAAAGCGATCTATGACTCCTTCTCCCAACTACCAGATAAGGGCATAGATTTTAAAGCAGGTAGTTCCCCTGCAGCCCCTGATTCCTCATTACAAACATTCGAGGTTCCCGCAGCTGACAAGCTCATAAAGCTCTGTCGAAGTGTGAAGTCTGGCTCCCCCAACGATCCGGCTCCGGCCTGGGTCATCTCAGAGGGCCTGACAGCCCTGGAACCCCACATCAGACACGTCCTACAAACCTCCTTTTTCACTCAACAAGTCCCGATGGAGTGGAAGAAGGCCATAGTACTGCCAATAAGGAAAAAACCGAATGTAAGCATGGAGGTGCTGGAAAACCTCAGACCTATTTCCTTGTTGCCATACGTGGCGAAGGTGGCTGAGAAGGTGGTCAACACTCAGCTTACGGAACACCTGGAGAGATGGAATTTACTTCATCCCTCACAGTCAGGATTCAGGGCGGGCTACTCTACGGAGACGGCTCTCCTGCGAGCCACTGAGACTTTAAGAGCAGGGGCAGATGCAGGCCATACTATGGCCCTGATCATGCTCGACCTAAGTGCGGCTTTTGACACCGTAGCACATTCCATTCTGCTACGGTGTCTGAACGAAGCCGGGGTCGTTGGTCCTGCGCTGTGCTGGCTACAGTCGTTCCTCACGGAGAGATGTTTCCAGGTACAGCAAGGGACATGTCGCTCAGTGGAGATACCATTAGATCAGGGAGTGCCTCAGGGCTCAGCTTTGAGCCCCACTCTTTTCAATCTTTATATGGCCTCCCTGGCGAATGTGGTACAATCATTTGGGGTGGAACTGGTATCGTACGCCGACGACACCCAGCTGCTGATCTCCCTATCGCAGAACACCTCTAACACTCCTACCAACTTTAAATCCTGCATGCAGGCACTGGCTGAGTGGATGGACTCCCATTGTCTAAAACTCAATGGCTCTAAAACAGAGGTGTTGGTGGTGGGGGGAAAAAGTGAAAACTGGTCAGCTGAGTGGTGGCCGGCATGCCTGGGTCCTTCTCCCACACCCTGTGAGGAGGCTAAGAATTTGGGAATCTGGATGAATCCCTCTCTCTCATATGATGGCCACATAAGGCGTCTGGTGGGCAAATGTTTCGGAGTACTAAAGACCCTAAATAAAACCTTAGACCTCCTACCCTTAGCGGCCAGAAGGACACTAACACAGGCACTGGTGACCTCGCGGTTGGACTATGGAAACATTTTGTTCCTAGGGGCAACCGAGGGTAGCCTAGGCCGCCTACAAGTCATACAGAACTCCGCCGCCAGGCTGGTGTTAAGAAGACCTAGGAGAGCCAACTCGCAGAAGGCGCTGGATGCGCTTCATTGGCTGCCTGTGAAGAAACGTGTGCTGTTTAAGTGCCTCCTTTTCTGTCACCGAATTGTCTGGGACAGGTCGCCCGCTTACCTAAAGGATTTAGTCAGCCGTTATGAACCGACTAGGACCCTCCGTTCGGAGGGTGCCGGCCTGCTGACAGTCCCCAGGATAAGGAAGGCTAGATTAGGTGGACGATCCTTTGCGCTCCAAGCAGCTCAACAATGGAATAAACTTCCCCTTGTTTTGAGACTGGAGAACAGTGAAGCGCGGTTTAGGGCCTTGCTTAAAACACATCTTTACACGGCGTAGAGCATAGGATCGCATGTCATGCTGTTTCATTGATAGCTTCAGCGCGGGGACACGCCGCGATGGCGTTACTGAGCACTTTACAAGCTCTTTTATTATTATTATTATACAATCCTGCATCAGAAGATCTGAGATTTCCATCTCAAAATAATTAGTCTTGGCCACCAGTATGGGTAGTCTAATGCTCCTTCAATTTTTCACCAGAGACAAATCATGCAGGTCAAATCTGAAGATCTTTGTCCTCAGTAAAATGGTCAGAATTACGGGTTCACGTGAGGTGGTCAGTGCATTAGCAGTGATTTCCACATTGTATGTCCCATTCCATAGGTTTCTATGGGGTAGCAACTTGTTTTTCCAGGTGATACTAGGCACTGGAATTACACTAGATAGAATATTACTGGACAAGAATTCCAGGCGACTCAAAATGGGCCAGATAGTCATTTTACAGTCAGGAGTAATACTCCAGTTATGTAGCGATGAGGACCCTTATGCAGAGTAAACATCAAAAAGGCTTCTTTCTTCATAAATAGAACCAGGCGGAGCATGTTGATCCCATTCTCTGAGTTACACCGAAGCAGAAGGAACATGTGCATTTCCTTTTTCTACCTACGGAGCATACATTAACTCAAAGAATCCATGAAATAATGTATGGGTTATAGGAGGCAGAGCTCAGATGCACAGGGCAATAATAGCTTCTTTGTGTTTCCGAGCTCTGATGTCTGCAGCACCTAGAGGAAAGAGCGCTCAGTGCAAAGGTATTCAAAATGCTTTTTTAATTCATATTCAACAGTCATTGTTTGGAGTTACATAGCTACCAAATAATAAAGAATGTTTTAGACTTCTTAACTCTATGTGATAGGAAAGAAAGTGCAGGAAACAGAACATCAGGGAAGCTTTCAGTGTCTAATAATTTGAGTCAATCCAAATTAGTATACAACATTGTTCTGAGAAAACCGAATTTGCTTATCTGTGAGTGTTGGTGTGATGATGAATTGTCATCTATGGTTAACCTCAAGCGACTTTGTGGACTGCAATTTTTATGGAACAAAGGCTATATGGTAGGGTTGAGGTGTAAGGAGTATAAGATATATATGGAAAATGCCTTAGTGTTAGTTACAGAAAAGCAAAAAATAGGTCCTTGGCAATGTAGTGAGGCCCCAAAAAAAACCAATTAGCCAGGAACTTGGACTCCAAAGCATTTTAAATATGCCTAATTTTGAGGCAGGCAGGCAGGAATGGAGATGTGCTTATATTTTAATGATACTTCCACCAGAACAAATTGTCTTTACTTAGTTTGTCGCAAATTTATGGGGTGAGAGCAAACAGATGTAGTATGAAGAAGATCAAATACCCATTTGATGTCGATGGTATGAATTTACCGAACCTCTAGAACTATAATAGTGCAGCAATACTGCAGTGAACTCCACTGTGTTTAGAACTATAGGTAGATTTACTAAAAACTAATTCAGTATGCTGCAGCAGCCACAATTGCCATGCTGTGCTGTGTTGCATCAGAGGGAGTAAAAAGGACTGCACCATATATTCCAAAATATGGTGATGTACTGCTCTCTTGTTAGTGCTGGCTCACATTGAGGCTGCTTTGCGCATAACACACACACCTTTGCACCATACCATAAAGGTGTCTGCCTCATATCTAGCATTGGTTTGTACTGGAAGAGTAAGTTTCTAGAGCCAGACTGGGTACCCAAAGCAGCCCTGGCAAATTTTGTCAGACTGGCCCCGTACGTTGCCTAGAGAGCGAGCCCGACCACTACAAGGAGAGTTCCGGTGGAAGGGGGGGTTCTCACACCAAGAAAATTAGGGAAAAGTGGCAAAAATGGGGCATTCTGCAACAAATTTGTAATTGAATATTCAATTGAAATCACTTTAAACACACATAGAGACAATAAATAATACGTGTGTAAGTTAGTGTATAGAAAATGTTACATAAGACAAAGGTGCTCCCGAGTTGTAGGCATCTACAAACTCAGGATTCAAAATGTAACACAGGGGTTAAGGTTACTTGTACTAATAAGAATTTGTTTCTACCCAAACAAACCCTTTTTAGAAACATTGGATAATGAAAGACTGGAAAAAACATAACTTTCTAACCTGTACTATGCAGTTTGCATTCAGCTCTTTAACGACAGTTTATAGCTCACTGTCCTAGATTAATCACCAGAGAAATCTTGACACTTGTATTGTCTCTGACAAATGCTCTATATTCTAAGAACTCTGCAACGGGTACTTTTAAAACTATACCATATTTCAAAACACAGGGAGGCTGGAAATGAAAGTCAGTGCTGTGTGGATTCTGATGCCCTACTGATGTTGTTACTGGGTGCCAACCTTTCAGCACTGCTGCAAAACAGCATCCGCAACAAAACCGGACCCCAATAACAAAACAAACCCCTCACCCTTCCAGCCTCCAGGGGAAGCGCCCGATGCCAGGTACAGCCAGTCTGGCCTTGCTTCCAGTTCAAAATATTATGCCTAGAATGCCTGCCTCAAACAGGCATTATTTTTTGGTGCAAAGCCCTGTCTCCTATTGTTAATCAATGGGGCTTTGTTTAAAAAAACATGCCTGGTTGCATGGGATTGTTCAGGGACCATCCATTGAATGCTCCATTGGAGCAAACTATTCCAACTCACTGAAAAGGTAATTTCCAAAGACACATTGGAAAAAAATAAATAAACTGGGAGGCAGCCCTTACCTTGAGATGCATCTCCAACCTTGGGTGTCTATCGCCTCTGCAGCGGCTCGTCCATCAGCTGTACCATCAAGCTGGTGGGTGAGCAGAATACATACTGGCTGAGAGAGTGAGCAGTAGCCTTGTTTTCTTTTCCATTGCTGTTCATGGAAATAGAAGAAGGGCTGCCAGTACGCTGAAATGGTGAATGACCACTGTGTTGGCTGTCACTTTTCTATTTATGTGCTTATTAGAAATAAAAGAAACCCTAATCTGCAGTCTTTCACTGGCACAAATTAGGCACTGTCAGGTTGGATAAATTTTTTTAAAACATATTTTTTATTTTTATGTTTGCATGTTTTAGATAACATAAACATACAGTCTTCTTAACAATAACTTCTGTCGCGTAAAGTACAGTCATCAAGGACAGCGCATCATCAAATCCAATGTGCCCATTTAGTGACAGTAAATATTGCAGAAAACTGGTTCCATATCCTGGCCTAAAAGCAGTGACAACCTAATGGGTTCAAGTCTAAAGATGACTTCAGTGTGTGGTGGTATCAGCATATACAGTTGTTGATGACATGCGTTTGTGTGTATGTTATCCAGCAGGTCTATCCGATAGTAGCACCTCCAGGAACCCCATATTTTATTAAATGTTCGGGGGTATCCCCTGCTGTTGTATGAGGTAAGTTCAGCGGCCATATAGAGATCCACCACCCTCCTCCACTCTTGTATCCTGTATTGTGGGGACCTCTTTCGCACCCCACCACCTAGCCACATCTTGCTTGGCCACCGCCAGACCTGAAGAGCCAAAGAGCAGCTAAGCCCTGTTTACATCATCATCATTCGGGATTTCTAGAAGGATAAACCCTGGGTCAGTCGGCAATAGTACCTCCATAATTGCACCTAGTTCCCCAATGATTGCCCACCAATAGGCCTGTATAGCGGGGCAGGTCCATATTGTGTAAAAGAAGTCACCCCTATCAGCCCTACCTTTAAGGCAGTATGGTGTCTCTACCCTGCCCATCTTGTGTAGTTTCTCTCTATCATAAAATATTCTATGTAGGATTTTGTATTGGATAAGGCACAATCTAGGTTTGATGGCTACTTCCCTAGGATGCATCAGAGCCCCCTCCCAGTCAACATCCTCCAATTCTCCCAGGTCCCTCTCCCATCTCTCATGCAGACTCACAAGGTTATCTGGCATGCTATTGTTTATTGCTTTATATGTAAGGGAAACTACTTTTTCCGTAAGTTTCTCCTGTAGCAACTTCCCCTTTAATTGTGAATCTTCAGATAAGTCAGCACATGGTATACCCTCTGACAGCCATGCATGGTGTAGCTGTGAGCATTTGATGAATTGGGACCTGTCAAGCTCGTATTCTTCCCTGAGAGTGGACCAAGATTTAAGTTCACCTCTGTCCACAATATCACCTATTGCAGAGATGCCCACCAGGTCCCGGGCCCCAAAAGCTTTTCGTTTACGCGAGTCTTTGAACAACCCCCCTTCTAAATTGGCATTGCAGTGGTGATCCGGTGTGTCCATCCCACTGCTTTTGTTGCTCTTTCCCACACCACCAGGGTAACCGGTGTCACTGACAATAATTTGAAAGCTCACTTGCCACCGCAGTGGTAATGTAACTGTGAGTGAGGTTCCATTGATTCACTCTGTATCCTATATGTGGGATGATCCCGGGCCCTGTTTGCCCATTCATTAATAGGAATCAGATGTGTGGCCCAGAAATAAGCCTCTGTGTCTGGCAGTGTGATCACTCCATTGTAGGGGTTGTGTTGAAGCATTTTTAGTGCTATTCTGGGATGGACTCCTCGCCATAATGGTAACCAGATATCTACCTTCAGTCCAGTGAACACTGTAGTGGGGAGCGGGTGGTAAGTATTTTGTAGAGTAGCTGTGCATAAAGTAATCATTTTAAAAATTACAGCCCCTCCCTAGCAAAAAGAGGAGGAGGTCCTTCCACCTCTCCGCATCTTCTTTACATGTTCTCATAACTTTCCCAAGATTGCCGTGTCTACATATCTCTCTATGTGGGCTGATAAAAAATACTGAGGTATTGAAAGCGGTCGGGAACCACCATCAAGTCTGCGTGCAGAGATCAGTCATGGCAGGGTCTTGTCGGGACAGTACAACATGTAAAACGGTTTGGGGAATCTGAAAAATGCATTAACACACCTATGTTAAAATTTTATTTTTATGGGTGGCTGTTTACAGAACTGTTAGATAATGTTTTAAGGGCTCAACTACTTATTGAGTGCTCTCACTGGTGCACACTGCACACCTTAAAAAGACTGTGTGAGCTGTACTAATTAAGGGGCGTGCAAATAGCACCTGATTCAAACTTTTAGACATCACAATTAAGGCTAAGATGCTATTGGGCATATTTTCCTCTTTCTGAGGTGCACAGCTCAGTGTAATTTTTGCCATGTTGTGCCTGACGAAAATCGTGAGCCCAGTCACCCTTGTCAGGCCCAATTTGCAACTGATTGTAATCCCCTTTTGGGTCCAAACATAAGTTAGTACGGAAAATGGGTTTAAAAGCCCATTACCTCACCGCTCCCCCTTTGCCCCAATGAATTACTGATTGTGAGATGTTGAGCCTCCAAGATACATCACTTACATTTCAAAAGAAATGCATATAAGTAACCCAGCCAGCCACATACCCCGGGCCATGACCGGCCCCTGTATTTTCCAAGTTGTTTATATTCAGACTGCAGACTTATGTGCAGATCCAGTGAAAGGTTGATTAGAGCCCAGAATGGAGACACAATAGAAAAAATATAAGACATTTTATAACATTCTAACAACCCATAAAACCCAGAGCATGCAACTCTCAACCTTCTTTTGTTGCTGCTGCTCAGAAGATAAGCACTATGAATGTATCTGTTTTTAAATTATTAAATTAGGCCAAAGGTTGCGTGAAAAGAAGAGAATGATTGTTTAGTGTGTTAGGTATTGATAAGTTAAAACTTTTTTGATCTTTGTTCTAGATTTTGGGTTTATTTGTAAGGTTTAACATCTTTTACAGGGCTTGAATTCATTTTTCAATCTGAAATTAGCGTTTTTTTTAATGTGCCATTTTAAAAGGATAAAGAAGATTTGGGACTTGAGCGCGGTTACCGCTGTTGTATTTTATAAAGCCTTTAGCATGTTCATTACCAGATTAGTGCATGTGGCCTATTGGCGCCCTATGTTCAGAGCAGGGGTCCGTTACAGTCTGTGTACGTTTGTGTGCTCAAAATGATTGCAGCCCATACCACGCATTAGACCAAAGCCCCTTGGATGGCTTTCATGTTGAATGTGTGACGTTGATCATGTTTAACACGTCAGACATTTTGAGAGATTGGGCAGATTATCTTTTAAAGCCTTGAGAAGCCATGTTAATGGATTGGGAAGCACAAAGAAGTCGGGGTGATTTCGACAGTTACTATTATTCTTGATTGGTAGTAGTGACAAACGTATGGTGGATTTTCCGTGCGAGCGGGAGATGGAAGATAAACTGGAAGGCATGCTTAATGAGGCTTTTAGAAGATCAATGGGGTTGATTTCAGACACCATTGATTGAAGAATTTAGAGTTTATACCCAAGTATTAAAAGAAAGCTTTTGAGGCAACATTCATAGAATCATTAAGAGTAGTGATGGTGCTGAATGTAGTGGTTGGGTTGCAAGGATACAGAGAAAAAGGGATTCAGAGGCTATTAATACAGAGAAAACTACAAAGAGTTGCAGATGGCAAGGCTGTAAGCTGATTTTGAGGAAGTGGAAAGTGCAGATGGCACTAAAAATGGGCAGAATTTAGGCCCGAAAGATGTTCCCAAAATAGTTATTTCAGAAGATTTGTCAAAGGAGGCAGAGATTGATTTGTCATATTCTTCTGATTTTGGTTCCTGTTAAGATGTGATTGAGGCAAAAAAAAGGGAACATTGGATGAGGCAGCTAAGGTCTCAGGTACAAAAAATACAATTCCTTAACTTCTTGTTGAGGAAATGTTAGATCCTTTATTTTATTTTTGAATTTTTTGTAAATAAAATGTATTGGCATTTGTCTTATTTGCATACAATAGAGCGTCAAAGCAGGACAATTACCACATAACACCAAGGTGATGTAAGGGCGATCAATATTTGTAATGAAACCAATGCTGACGATAAAGAAAAGAAAAACAGGTAAAGTAATAACCAACAAGTGTATTAAAGAAACAAGCAAAAACTGCACTCGCATATAACGATAACATGAATTAGCACAGAGATTGGAAACCCAAAGGGGAACAACGGGTTGTATTTGGCTGTGTCAAACAATGGATAATACACAAGCATTTCGCAGCCAGACAGCACAGTGAAGGGAGGGGTTAGAAGCGAGAGAGAGGAGAAAGTACGTGTCGCAAGAGGCATCATGTGGGATCTAAGGTCACTATCGCACTATTGCGAAATTTGTCTAGATGTCTATCCACTGTATCTGATATCGGGTATTTGCGGAGCCCCCTTACCTCCTTCCTGCACAGTATTGCACTTTCTACCTGGGCCCATGCCAGCATAGAAGGAAACCCACGTGGAGGACACTGGCGGGTTAGCTGCTTTCCACTTACGGGTGATCAGTCTTTTTGCTAATAAAAGGGTGAGGTCAGTGAATCCTGTTGATGCCCTGCACTTTTTTACCCAGCGATAAAGGTATGGTAGATCCATTATTAATAATGCACCCTTGTCCTCAGAATTGACGCTGTCTTCACATGTGGCGAAATATGTCTCTTGGTGGTTAAGAGGGGAGATTCCTAAAGAAGTCAGATCACAATTAAGTTCTTAATACCGCGTCACTCTTCTCTGGAAAAAAGTGTTATGACTCCAGGGTTGGATGCTGCATTTTTGGCTGTTATCAGTGAAAATGGAAATGACCCTAAGAAAGGTCTGGATAAGTGGTAAGGTCTTGTCAGGATCCTCCTTTGGATATCATTGGTCCTCTGACTAAGATGTTGGAGATGACTGAAGAGGTTTACATCAATGAAAAGCTTGTGGACCCCGGAGAGCTCCAGCAATGGCTGCAAAGTTCAATTTCTTTATTGGGGAATGCAAATACTGCTTTGTAGAATGAATGAAGAAAGAGTATTCTGCTGAAGGTAGAACGTAAATTGATTAAATTTAGTAGCAAGGAAGGATGTCCATCTTCATAGAGTTGTCTTTTTGAAGACCACTTTATTAAGGAGATGGCTAAATATTAGGGAGTATTCAGTTCTATATAAAAAATCTCATAAGGATATCAAAGGATTTTTGAAGGAGATTGTTTTTTTGTGTCGGAAGAACAAATTGTTAATAGCCAAGGACAAGGTGCTTCTAGATCCTTGATGGCTCGAGGAAATAGACACCTTTCATGTACAGCCAGTTCAGACATGGAAAAACTCTGGGCTTTTTCCCTCAAAGATAGCGTGTTAGAGGGAGGTCTTCCAGAGGAGGCAGGTGTCAGTGAGAAGGTTCCACAGGTAAGTGTATCTCACAGAATTGGAAAGAATTGACTACTTACGCATTTCTTCCTTTTGCGATGTTGGCAATATTTTTGGTATAGGGGCACATGAGAAAGGAGATAGTGGTAATTATAACTCCTTTCTGGAGGTCAGAGGATTGTGTCCCTGTCATAAAGGAAATGTCAGTAGACTGTCCAATTTTTTTCAATACAGAGTTTCAGAGATTTGCTTGTGGGTCCTAAAAGGGACATTCACACTCTGGTCACAGAGGGGCTGCTATTGTTGATGGCATGGAGGGAATCAGGAGACAACAGGAAAGGCCAGGGCTTTTGGCAGGAATTGTTACACTTATTTCGGTATCCTGGACTCCAGAAACAAGTACAGAATATAGATTGGCATGGCAGAAATGGGTTAGTTGATGTTCCCAATGGGGTTTTAATCCCATTTCTACAGAAGTAGTTAATGTTGTTAATTTTTTAACACAGCATTTTGAGTCTGGATTATCATTCAGGATAGTTAATGTGGACAGTTCCCCTATTGCACTTGGGCATGCATTAGTGAATGAGGTTTCTGTTAGTCAAAGTTTGGTGATTAAGAAAATTATGTGTAGCATGGGGTTTTTGAAACCTCCTGTTGTGAAGTATTCATCAATAAGGGATGTGAAGCAGGTGTTAAGCGTGATGGAAGGATATGATGACAATGTGGATTTAACTCTGAAACAAATTTCTTGGAAGCTGACTATGTTGCTCTGTTTGGTATTGTTTAGAGGAACTTCTGATGTGAGAGCTTTAGGTATTTTGAGTAGAGCTGTTCAGCCTGAGGGTGTATGTTTTAATATTAAAAGGCGGAACAAAAACTTTGCAGAGGACGATTTTTTTATCCTCAATTTGGATTCAGTAAAAGGATGTGTGTAGTTAATTGTCTGAAGGAATATGAAAAGAAGACTGACATATTGAAAGATGTTGGAGTGGCACAGTTGTTAATTTCTTACAGGATGACACACAAACCGGTTTCACAGCAACTTTAACATGATGGGTGAGAGAAGTGATGAGAGAGGCTTGTGTGGATGCTGGTATATTTGGTACACATTCTGTATGAGGTGCATCTGCATCAAAAGCTTTTGTTATGCACCGAGGTTTGCAGGATATATTGAGAGCTGCTGATTGGTCAAATAAGAATATGTTTAGAAATTGTTATTTTAAACCAGTGGTGAGTGCTAATGATAATGTCTTAACAGGACTTTGAACTTGCATGATTTTAGCCTCCATGGCTTGACAGAAAGTTTAGATTTTCCAGAGCCTGGTTGTCTGAAAATCTGGATTTTATTAAAGAGACTTAAGCTAAGATTATTACACGACTGTATTGATCCATCCTGATGTTGATCTCTTTTTCTGCTTTTTCAGAATAGACAAATGAATTCGGAGGAAGACGATGATTGGCAACATTGGGGATTCTTTATTTTAGGACTTTTAGCTTTGGAGGAGTTTTTGTATTTTGTTTGAATTATTTAAAGAAGGATGAAAGTTGCATGTTCCGGGGTTTCATAGCTTGTTAGAATGTTATAAAAGTTCAAAATTCTTTCAATTTCTTTCTGCTGTGAGCAGTGTAATAAAAGGATATGTGCATAATCTTAGCCTTCGTGTCTTTAATAAAAGCCGGAATTTCTGCTCACTAGGCAGTGTAAAATCTACATTTTCTGTCAGCCACAGATTTACAAGATGCATGCCTGCATGTGTCAAATCACTTAACCTATCAGAGATATCTGAGCTGTGCATGAAGTGAGGCACATTTTGTGACATTGGCCTCCTGTTTCCCAGGATCTGATTAAGATAATTCCTTTGACCACTAACATCAAGACAGAATTAGCTTGTGGATGAGGTGGAGAATTTGAGGAAAGGTTTTCTTTACAACGGACGCACAGCAAGTTGCCCTGACAAGAGACGCCAGCTTGTCGGGCTGAGGTGTATGGACTGACACTTTTCTAGTGCAAAGACAATGGACAAGAGAACAATACAGCTGATCCTACAATTGGAAGGAACTGCAAGTTGTTTTTATGACTCTGAAGGCTTATGTTTTTCTGTAGCAGAAAAAAAAGTATTATCCCGACCTGACAACAATACCGTAAAGGTGTATTTCAAGAAACGGGCACAAGAGCTCACTTCCTCTGTGCTCTAGAGGATCAAATTTTCGAATGGGCTCAGAACAATATTGTCATGTTGTCAGCAATTCATATCAAAGGAGAATTGAATATGTTGACAGACAAACTGAGTCGAGAACTCCCTCCGAGTTTTGTTTTAACTGATGCTTGTTTCAGTAACTGTGACAGAAGTGGGGACTCCCAATCATAGATCTGTTTGTCACCCAGAACAGCACCCAGTTTCAAATTTTCTGTGCAAGGAGCAAACAGAATAGGGATTGGGATCTCGATGCATTGTCTTATACATGGCCACAGGGACTGCTATATTTATTTTCCCCATTCCCTCTTCTCCAGCGGTTCTTAGTCAGGTTGCAGAGAACCTTCTTCACTATTATTCTTCACTATTATTTTCTCATCTTAAGGCCAGCAGTCTGAGGAAACCTAGGCTAATGGCCTAGAAATTAAGAGGTCTGCATTGGTTTGTAGAGGATTGTCTGACAGAATAGTTTGATCGGTCCAGGCTTTAAGGAAGGCATCCACTTCATCCTCGTACAATTTTCACTTGGCTACCTTTTCTAGGTGGTGCACAGCTAAATAGATTTGCCCTCAGACAGTTTGTTTAGGCCAGGTGTTTGAGTATGTACAAGGTGGATGTAAGCTAGGACTTAAGCTCGCAACTGGCTGCAATTAGAGCTTTTATAGGTCCATGGTAAAATCTAGATGATGCTTATTTCGTTTCCAGAATTTTTAAAGTCTTTAATAATATGAGGCCGTTTTTCAGTTCTAATTTTCCAGCTTGGAATTTGTCTATGGTTCTTCAGCTATTACAGGGTCCACCTTCTAAACTTCTTCAGTTAATGCATTTGAGACTGTTGACTTTTAAAATGTTCTTTCTCGTCACCATTACATCAGCGAGGAGACTGGGAGAACTTGGTGCTCTGCTCTTCCACTATCCATGTTTACCCATTTTTGATTGTCTAATAGTCCTGCGCTCTAGACCTTTGTTCACTCTTAAGATTGATTCCACATTTCTTAGAGAAAAAGGAACTGCGTTACCGTTTTTTGCCTGACCCCAAAACAGACAAAGAGTTTAGTCTTCTTTGCCTTGATGCTCAAAGAGCATTCATGATTTATTCAGTGAGAATGGCTTCAGTTCATTCTGAGACAACAAATTCCTTGTTTGTTAATTTTGTTCCTGCCAATTGGGGTTGTAAGACAACTATGGAGATATTGAGCAGGTGGATTAAATCCACAATCACTCGGGCATACAAGGTGTCTGGACTCCTCTTCCATCCAATATTCAGGGCACAGTGCCAACGTCAAAAGGCACTTCTCAAGTTGAAATATGCACGACGGCCATTTGGGTGGTGCCTTCCACATTTGTAAAACATTACAGAGTGTTACAGAGTGTTACATGAGACACAGATACAGAACGTCTTTGGCTGTAATGTCCTATCTACTATGATGTAATAGAGGACTGTTATCACATAAAACCTTTTGCTGGTGGATACTGCCTCTTGGTTGTCCTGGAGTGTTTATTGCTTGTTATATTGCAATCACTAATTAATCAGGGCAAAGGGGAAATGATGAGGTAATTTCATTTACTTCTGGTAATCACATTAATCTTGACAAAGGGATCACTCAGAGGAAAGTAATTACCAGAAGTAATTGAAATGTATAACCAGGGCATACGTGTTTTCAAAGCCAGAAGTAAGGTGTTGTGGTTAAAGTTTAAAAAACATGAAAAGAGAAAATGGGCTTTGAGTGATGAAAAGGTATGTGGTTCATTAACTAAACAATTGAAAGACTTGTGAACAATATCAGATTTGTTGCAGTAGAAACAATTGTTGAGACATAAAAGGCACCGTCAATCAACCGGCGAAGAAACCACAGATCCCGGAGGCAACATGGAGCATGGCAAACACAGGAGTAGCCGCTCAAGGGTATCAAGAGAACAACAATCATACAGCCAACAACGGCAAGAGCCAGAGAAAAGCAGCCCAATGCCAAACGTAGAGGGTTGTGATATGCAAAATAGGAGGGAGCCCTCTTTAAGTGAAGTTCTAAATTCAATCAAGCATTTTCACAGAGACGTTAAGAACGATAGTAACAGGAATCATGCTGCAATCCAGGAACTTCGAGGAGCCGTTGAAAAAGTAGGCCAAACATGTTCAGAAATATCGAACAGAATGGCCTCTGTAGAGTCTCGCACCGAAAACTTAGAGTCTGACTTCAGCAAACTCCAGAAGCAAGGGACAGAACATGAAGGAGTTATCAGGGATTTGATGCAAAAAGTCGAAGACCTAGAGATTAGAGGCAGGAGGAACAATCTTCGTTTTCTAGGTATTACCGAAGGAGTTGACGGAGATGACCCGAGGGGGTACATGATAAACCTGGTAAAAACCGCCTTTCCGGAGCTTGAAAGCTGGGATATGAACACTGAACTTCAACGGGTACACCGCTTTCCCCTGGCACTCCCAAAACGTAGCCAGAAGCCAGCACAGTATCCTAGAGCAATGCTGATCAACATAGATAACTTTAGGCTAAGAGAAGCCATTTATGACATTGCGAGGCCCTCAAGTAAGAAGGAATTCAATGACTTCTCCTTCTTTGTGCACCCAGATTTTGCTCACGTGACTGTAGAACGCCGGTGGCGGATGAGGCAATTGATTACTCCATTCAAACAAAACGGTGCAAAGATATTTCTTCAAAACCCAGCAAGATTAAAAATAATCTATAAAGGCACCACTAAAACCTTTACCAGTGAAGTACAAGCAGAATCCTATCTGAACGAAATCGTGGGGAACACTAACCAGAAAGCTGGCAAATAGCAAAAGCCCTGACAGCCTCTTGAATGAATAAACAAACGACAACAACTTAAAACGAAGGACATAACTCTCACATGTCATCAAAATAAGTAGATATTGAGTAGAACCTATATTGTAAGGCAGAGGTTTTATTTATGCACCAAGGAGATGTAGGGAATACATCGCTTTGATTCCGGGCCACGGGGCACATCTGACACGTACTGCCCTAACTGACAACCACACCTGGGAATTTTGTACCCAGGGCATCTCAATGGGGAGGGGGGAGGTGGGCGGGGGGAGCACATAGAGGGTAGGGCACGGGGTGTGATAAAGGGGGGGATAGCAGGGGTGGGAGGGGGAGGGAGGGGAAAGGGCAGAAATGTTGCACAAGGATATGGTGTTTTGTTACTGGCATTACAAGTTTGGGTAGGGAAAGGAACACAAGATATACAGCAAAGTAAAGATAAAACAGACAACTATCAGCATAGGGTCGAAAGTACTAAAGTTATATGGCATGTAGAATAGCCTCGATGAATGTATGTGGGCTCAATGAGCAAAAAAAGAGGTTCAAGGTAGCAGCACTACTCAGAACATTGCACGTTGATCTGGTTTGTCTGCAAGAGACCCACATAGAGGGTACCAGCGCACACCTGTTGGGCCAATTAGGGTTCGAAGTTATAGCAAAATCAAATCAAGGGACCAAAACTAGAGGTGTGGCGGTGTTGGGCAGGAGCAGTGACACAATTATAAAGAGGAAAAAAGAGGATCAATGGGGGAGGTGGGTGCTGATCAAGATAGCCTTTAAGGGGGAGACGATCAACTTAGCTACAATATATGGGTCCACAGAGGATGACCCAGATGTATTTCAGTACCTGGATGTGGAATTGGCACAATGGCCGGAGCCAATTGTATGTTGCGGTGATTTTAATCTGCATGACCCAATTAGTTAATTCTTGCAGCCAGGGTCACAATATCTAGGCAGGAAAAGGAAAATGTTTAGGGCACTGTCGGATATGGCGACTCATAATTCGTTGGAAGATCCTTGGGTAAAATGGCATCCGAACTTAGATGGTAGTACTTTCTTCTCCGCTCCTCATCAGGTGCTGGTCAGACTCGATTACTTCCTAATTTCAAATAGTCTAATTGCTGAATCAAAAATTGAAAAACAACGCCGAATTATATCTGATCATAGCCCATTGGTTTTGACGTTAAGACTAGGGCATTCCCATAAAAAAGAGGTGCAATGGACTTTTGAGAGGGCGCTGCTGCAAGATAATGGATATCGGGTTTATATGACAAAATGGATCAAGGATTTCTGGGATATAAACAGAGGGACAGCACCCCCAGGGGTAGTGTGGGACGCCTTTAAGGCCGGTGTTAGAGGGGAGACGTTAAGCTTTGTATTGTCCGCACACAAAAAAGAGAAACGGAAGACAGAAGAAATTCGACTAAACTTATTGAGGGCCGAAGAAGAATTAGCAGTAGCTATTCAACAACAGGTCCCGATAGAACAAAACATCCTTAAACGAATATCGCTTAGAGCAGACGCCCTGGAAGGAGTTGCCCGAAAGATGGCTGAGGAATACATGGCTAACAGGCAGAACACATATGAGCTTAGTGAAAGGGTGGGACATATTCTAGCTGTGCGGACTAGGCAGAGAGCAGCAGCAGCAGATATTAAAGAGATTGCTGATACTCAAGGAAAAATGGTAACAGAGCTAGGACAGGTAAGGGAGGTCTTTAAACAGTTCTATACAGATCTCTACTCCTCAGACATAACAGCAAGCACGGAAGAGATAGAAAAATATCTGAGCGAGGCGCCTCCTTCGGTGCTCTCCGTAGCTGAAAAGGAGGAGTTAGATGCTGGATTCCGGTTAGAGGAACTGGTCACTGCTCTCGGCAGTCTTCCCTCGGGGAAAGCAGCAGGGCCGGACCAGATCCCGGTGGAATTTTTTAAAATATTCCAAACATTGTTCATAGGGGACATGTTTAATATCATGGTGATGGCACAAAATGGTGAATCCGTCCCTGAGACCTGGGGTGCAGCCAACATCATCGTAATACCAAAGAAAGGGAAACCTATAACTGAACCAGGCTCGTACCGCCCAATTACGTTGATGAACGCCGACGTCAAGGTCTACTCAAAGATACTAGCTAAAAGATTAGCAGGGGTGGTTGAGGGTTTAGTTAGTCCCTCCCAGCATGGGTTTATCCCAGGAAAAGAAACAACACAGCACGTCAGGCAGGTCATTACCATGTTTGATGCAGCAGGTACTCTAGGAGACCCCATGGCAGCGCTGTTTCTAGATGCTGAAAAGGCATTTGATAGGGTCTCCTGGAGATACCTATGGTCAGCCATGAGGTGGAGTGGAATTGGGGAGGGTTTCATCAAGGCCATACAGACCCTGTATATCAACCCAATGGCTAAGATCAGGGTCAATAGGGGATGCTCGGCAGCAGTCAAGATTTGCAGAGGGACTAGGCAGGGCTGCCCGTCATCCCCCCTGCTGTTTGCATTATACTTGGATCCCTATCCGCGTAGGCTGGAACAGAATCCACAGATTCCGGCAATGAATATCAACGGCTGCGCAATAAAAACTCTAGCGTATGCGGATGACGTTGCCATTCTGACACCTAACCCCTCCGCCGCCATTAGGGAGATTGAAGCAGAGGCTCAATGTTTCGGTCAAATCTCGGGATACAAACTGAACAAATCCAAGACACAGATTGTTGAAAATAGATATTCAGTGTGTAATGACGCTAGGGTAGTTGATTCAGCCGTGTACTTGGGGGTGGCAATATCAGCAAATCTTGATATGGTGGTAGAGATAAATATGGCTCCACTGATGGCAAGAGTAAAAACGGACCTAATAAGGATGAACAACTTACACCTATCGTTGTTGGGCTGCACCAACGTTATTAAGATGTTGATTCTCCCCAAATTTCTTTATTTTTTTAGATCAATCCCGTTATTCTTTGAGAACAGCTGGTTTAATACACTAGAGGCAATATGTAACAGATTCATCTGGGCACATGGGAAGACGCGTAGGGCATATAGATATATCACGCTCCCAAGAGAAAGGGAGTGTGGGGAGCACCGGACTTCAGGTTATACTACATGGCAGCTGCTCTACAATATATGCAAGGGTTAATAGGAGGAACAGATTTGGATCAAAGAGTTAATAACCTGTCTACGAAAGTATATGCTACTGTGTTAGGGACAGATGTGGGAAACTGCTTTTTACATTGTATTGATTTTGGCTACTTCAAAAGAACCAGGTTCAAGACAGTTTCCGCTGCTGTTAAGATTTGGACTGCATTCCTGAAAAGAAGTAAATTGGGGAAATACAACAGATATATTAGACTCTATAAAAACAGGTCATTTCCTCAAGCAATCTTCGCAGATGAAGTAATGTTAGAATGGGTAAACAGCGGTATTGTCCAGATTGGGGATTTAATAGATGCAGAGGGGATGGTACAGTTTGCAGATCTAAGAACTAAGCATGGTATCGATAATAGAGGTTTTTTTAAGTATCTCCAGGTCAGGAGTTTTTTGAATAATAAATTAGGGGGGTCAGTTGGAGTGAGTAGGAATGAGATACTGGAAAAAATTAGACTTTTGGGGGATCGCACCATTAGGTCCTTTTATGCCTGTTTGGTTAAAGGGAAAACTGACGACTTAGGAAAAGTGGGTAATAAATGGGCGGAAAAACTTAGCGTGGAAGTAGGGTGGTTTAAGGAATCCCTGGACCTAGGCCGTACTATATTGTGTTCATCCTCCATGCAGTCACAACATTATAAAACTCTGTATTCACTCTATCATACCCCCGCCAAGATAGCTAAATGGGGCGGGACTATGGGTACCAACTGTCCCCGATGTAACGCTAATGAAGCTGATAGCATTCACATATTTGCTACCTGCCCTCAACTACATACGCTAGTCAGGGACATCGAGGGTTTTCTAGACAGATCATTGGGGATCCAAATTAAACTTACCCCAGCCCGGATAATTTTAGGCCTGGGTATGGAAGGAGGTGACACACAGCAGGAATTTCTGTTCGTGGCAATGTCAGTATACAGATTGACCTTAGCAAGGGCATGGCTTGACAAAAACCTGCCGGCACTAAAAACCTGGCTGGCTAATCTGCTGAATGCATATAATATGGAGAAGAATATTTATGCACGAAAAGGGAAAAGGGGGAGGACATTAGGCTTAAGAATATGGCAACCCATAAGTAGGTGGAAGGAAGGACTTGGGCCGCAGGTAGACCCAAGAAGGGCTTAATGTTTAATGATGGTAAAGTAAGAAATATAAATAATAATGGTGGAAATGCGTAATGAAATGTTTGTATATCTTGTAATACAGCTTATTTAGCTAAGAAGCATGAAGTAATAATGCTGAACAATGTATAATGTATAAAGTGTGTGCAACATGGAAAACAATAAATATAATTTTTTTAAAAAAAAATAAAAAAAAATTGTTGAGACTTGATCAGAAACCTGACAGAAAGCTGTGAACTGCTGTCTTTTTTGGTAAGTATTTTGATAGATAGGTACTGTAACTCGTTTTGCCAAGCACCATTTACTGGCCAGTGCCAGGGACATCAGTGCCTTGAAGAAACATATATAACATATGTATGGTATAAACTCTGGTCACCATTCCTGGACCTTCATGTTTTATAGCACTCTAAGAGACTTGGGGGCATATTACCAAGCAATAGCGATAATTATCACTATTGCTTGGTTAGAGACAAAATGTTACCGCTGAGCTGCGGCGATTTTTATCGCAGATAAACCTTGGTATTACCAAGGTTTATCGCAAATGCGATAAAAAACGTCCGCAATGCATGAATATCGCTGAAAAGTCAGTGATATTCATGCATTACCGAGCAAATGCTCTTAGCCATGTTATCCACCTCCCATTGGATAACATGGCTAAGAACTGCTCAGGGCAGGTGTTAGCTTTTGGAGAGATTTGCGCTTAGCGCGAATATCTCCAAAAGTTGGTAATAGGAGATAGCGATGTTAGCGACTGTTTTCAGTCGCTAACATCTTGGCACGCCCACTTTGCATGTCATTAGTGATAAATATCACTGACATGCAAAGTGGGGCCCAAGATGGTCGCTATCTCCTACTAGCTGTCGCTAACTGGTGTTAGTGACAGCTAGGTAATAGGGAGATCATTTTATCTCCGCTTTCTTGGCTTTTAAAGCCAAAAAAGCGGAGATAAACCTCCTTGATAATATGCCCCAGGGTTTTATGTGTGGTAGAAGATGTGAAATAAATTACTAAGGAAAGAATCTACTAGTTAAATAATATCAATATACTAGTCACACTCTGACACTGGTATGCGCAGTAACGTGATTTAAAGAATGTCTGGAAAAGTGTTGTCCTACGTTGTTGTTTTTTTGCTTGTCTTTAGTTCATAAAATTCGCTATGTTCTTGATTTGCTCACCTCTGAAATCCTTTCTGTCGGGGTGCTTGTTGAAACTAGATATCACCAGAACTTTAATTAGCTATTGTTTCAGCTCCAGGTTTCTCTCCATTGTGATAGTTGTCTGAAATGCTCCATCACTGTTAGTCCAACACAGTTGATTTTCGTGTAACTAGTTTGACTAGTCAGTTATGTGCTTGCTCCTCGCCTATGATTTTTATGTTTATTTTCCATTTCTGCTAACATTGTCAATGACAAGCTTAAAGTTGTGCCCCCTGGTTCTTCTTATGGATCCGTTTCTCCAAAGCATTTTAGAAGAGCAGCTTCAGTGCCGCCTTCGCCACGGTCACAAGAGCATGTTTTTTCTGGATGGCATGTTTGATCTCAAACAGTTTCCTTGTAGGTCAGGAACATAAAAAGAAGGTATCCTAGCACAAATGTAACGATTAGCATTTATTTTGTAACACAGTTTTGTTATGCTGTGCTGGTGTCCAGCAGTGTTTTAAGGTTTCTTCTTTTCAGTGTCATATGATGCAGTCTTAAGAGCAAGAACCCTGAGCACGTGGTTTGAGAGGCATGCCCTTGGTTGAAGTTTCCTCACCCGATCTGCATACATAAGCATAACCACATCTGGAGGTCAGACAACTAAAGAGCTGCTGCAGGTGTTAGCTCAGGCCTTCTACCCAGTCAGTATATTTTCCCATATTAGGAAGAGTAACGGCCACTGGGTGGATGGAGACATTATACAGGTAACACGTATAGTCTTCTTTAATCATGGATTTGATGAGTTGTGCATGAACCATAAGCCACTTCTGAAGGCAGCCGTAAAAGAAAGGAAAAATAAAACGATAATAACGCAATATTATTATCATTTTTTTCTTCCCTGCTGCGGCACCATGCGGGCGGGGCTGCTCTGCTGACAGAGCAGGGGAGGAGTGGCGGGCACACTAAAGTGTGCATGATGCTTTGACCAGCCCTCTCGGGCCAGCCAAACAGTCATGCACACTTTAGCATGTTCTCCATACAGGCTGCATTACATCCTGCATGTAGAACATGCCCAGGCCCCCAGTCCCCATCTGAGCGCCGAACCACAGCGCTCAGACCAATCACATTGCTGCATTGCAGCATTGTGATTGGTTTAAGGGAGTCTGGCTGCTTCCTGTTCAGCGGAGGAGGGTCAACGTGGGACAAAGCGGCGAGTAGGTAAGTGATTTTTTTTTTTTTAACAATTATTATTCCTCCTTAGCTCCTTGCTCCCCCCATCCGCCCCACCATCCCAGGTCTGTGCTGGCCACCCCTGCATTATAGTATAAGGAACTGTAACATGAAAGAGGGGGGAAGCTGCAATGTTTCAATTGCAAATTATCTCATTCAACTAAGTATTGATCTTCTTTGTCATAGCACTAGATTCTCTATTTCTTATTATCCTGCAAGGTCTGCCTATGACAGTGGGGATACTGCTTGAACATTACAGAGAGGACTTCTACGTAAAGAGTCAGGTATTTAAATCCTCCTGGTAAGGGGTGGTCTTCATATTTTGTTAAATGATAAGTGCAATAGTGGTTGTCTGTTCCCACACTCATCCTCTCATTGCTCTCACGTTTCCCATATCCATACGAGTGCAGCCCAACAACCAGTCTACGTTTTTCCTTTACATTGTGGAACTTTTCAACCTGATATTATAATGTCTTAAAGGGTTCACAAATCCCAGAATTCGAAGCAAACACCTGCAAGGAAACTCGAGAGATCCTTCAAGAAGTAAGTATTGTGATGAGGAAGAGTGCAGCCCAATGTAATGCAGATTACCAGTAAAGAACATTTCAAACAGGCTTACTAAGGCAGATATCTCACCAAGAGGAAATTTCGCATGACTAAGTATGAAGGAGGAGGGACACTCTCGGAAATTTCTAACTTCTGTATACTTCCGGGAATAATCCATGAGCCAGATACGCAACGCTATTTCCATGTGTAAATCAGACTTCGTATATTCACCTACGAGTTAACACTAAAATAGAATTGCTCCTATGCTCTTTGTAAGGAAAGCGATCAAAAGGGCAGCAGACAGTAGAGCAGACAGTAGAGCCAAGCCCAAGGTTGTGAGGGGACATCTACAGCTTATAACTTGCCCATAGCTTTCAATTTATAAACAGAGGCCACTCAAGAGAGTAAAATTCCTTTTTTCCATCATTGAGACTAGGGAAATAAAATGTCTAAAACAATTTATACTCACAGTAGTTTGTGTGATATAAAACCCACCATGTGAACCGCAGTAAACTAAGTTGACTAACAATCTAAATGGTACATAACGAACGCAAGGTAAATATTGAACACCACCCCGTCTTCTCCCATATTCCACTGCTAGTGATTGACAAAGGTTTGGCTCCCTCCAGCTCGTCGGTGATTGAGTGGGCAGGCCCTTTGATTGTTCCCCAAGTCAGCTGCTTGGCAGTTGCCTTCACCTGAGCCATAAATGATCGCCCCTTTCCCGTTTGCTCTTCTTTGCCCTTCTTTGCCCAGGGACGCACGCGAGTCAGTCCCTCTCTGAGACTGTTACCTGTGACGCACAAGTAAACGAATGTATGACGTTCCATCGCGCACAATTACATCGCGCGCTTTTTCCCCGCATCTATTTGATCGGCGAGTCCATTACATCGTCTGTTTTCACCGCGCAATCTATTGCAGCGCGATTCCATTGGTTTCTATGGGGCCGTACTTTACCCCGCAGTACAGCATGTCGCATGGCAAAACAACGCGGTCTTTGGAATCGCCTGCGAGAACCCGCCTCTAAGCCCTGGCCCCCATCTCCCCCCCCTCCCCCCCTCCCCCCCTCACCTCAACGCCAAATCTTCGCTTTCTATCGGATGTTTGCAGTGTATAAAAAGTAAATTATTTTTTTAATGTTGGCCACCAAAACAAAATGTACATTGTTTGTATATTTTTTATTGTCGACGTGACAGGAGGTTCGAACATTAGACCCCAGGACCAAAGGTGAGCGCGTTGCCCTCAGACCACATCGTTATCCGTTATGTGGCCTTAAAACATTCCTGGTATTTTGGCCCCTCGGGCAGATATGAAATAAACTGAATTAACGTTAATTCAAGTAGCAGAGCAATTTGTATATAAGCAGATCTTAACTGCTGTTCTTCAAAGAACTTTGGTGTAATAACATTAGTCCCGTGCACCAAAGTTGGCCGCGTTGCCCTTGCCCTCAGACCATCGTTGTGCTCTTAAATTTTGTCAATTTTTAGGGTCGTCATCATTTGTGCCCGAAGTCACAATTGTATCACATAATAAGTGGTCGTAAATCCTTTCTATTATTTGCTTCCGTTTATGCTTTGCTGGGTATATTTCTTCACCCACGCATCCATCCACACACCCATCCACGCATCCAACCCACGCATGCATTCACCCCACGCTTCAGCACACCCACCCACCCACGCATCCATCCATGCATCCACCCACCCACCCACCCACTCATCGATGCATCCATCCACCCACCCACGCATCCATCCACACACCCATCCACGCATCCACCCACCCATCCACCCACCCATCCACCCACCCACGCATCCATCCACACACCCATCCACGCATCCACCCACCCACCCACCCACTAATCGATGCATCCATCCACCCCATGCACACAGCCATCCACACACCCATCCACGCATCCACCCACCCACCCACTCATCCATGCATCCACCCACCCATGCATCCACCCACCCATGCATCCACCCACCCACCCACGCATCCAACACACGCATCCATCCACCCACCCATCCACCCCATGCACGCAGCCATAAAAAGCAAATATATATGTTTGCAAGTAACAAAAACACTTACAATGTATTACGGGTATATTGTTGAATCTTCCACGCAGTGTATAAAAAGAAATTTATTTTTTGAATGTTGGCCACCAAAACAAAATGTACATTGTTTGTGTATTTTTTATTGTCGACGTGACAGGAGGTTCGAACATTAGTCCCCGGGACCAAAGGTGAGCGCGTTGCCCTCAGACCACATCGTTATCCGTTATGTGGCCTTAAATAATTTCTGGTATTTGGGCGCCTCGGCCAGATATGAAATAAACAGAATTAACGTTTTCCTTGCCCTCAGACCATCGTTGTGCTCGTAACTTTTTTGTCCATTTTTAGGGTCGTAATCATTTATGCTCGAAGTCACAATTGTATGACATAATAAGTGGTCGTAAATGCTTTGTATTATTTGCTTCCGTTTATGCTTTTCTGGGTATATTTCTTATTTTTTGTAATAACTTTGGTGTACATTTTCATTAATAACTTAGCTGGGTATATTTCGTCGTAAATCATTCTTTTCCATTATTTGTGCTCATTTCCCGTAATAACTTTGGTGTACGTTTTCCTGGAAGTCACAATTTATCATATAATAAGTGGTCGTAAATCCTTTGTATTATTTTCTTTCGTTTATGTTTTTCTTTGCCATTATTTGGGTCGTAATCATTATTTGCCATTATTTGTGCTCATTTGTGCTGGAAGCCACAGTTGTATCATATAATATGTGTTGGTAAATCCACCCATATGGGTTTTCCGTTTTTCCAATCTTTTCCATTATTTGGTTGTAAGCATTTACATCACCCATCTGGGATCGTTAATGCTTTTCTGGTTGTTTGGGCTTTGTGGCGATGTCATGGCCTTGCCCTGTAATGCGATGTAATGCCTCGCGCTTTGAAAGTCATTGCGGCGTCTTGGCATGCGTCGCAGTAGCATGCGGTGTGCAGGCATCTGCGATGTAATAGTCGCGATGCGATAGCAACGCGATGCAGTGCTTCCGCTGTAACAGGTGTTTCCCGTTTCCACGAATCCTGCACCAGGGTCTGCCTCACATCCACGTCAGACTCCAAACCGATGTACACACACAGTCGGTGCCCAGCTGTGCTATTCCTCCTGCTGTAGGCGCATTGCTGAGATGGCATGAGATGGACTCCTAGTACTGTGAAGTGACTCCACGTCTGCTGATTATGACTTTGAATTACCTAAAATTACCATTGAGAAGGGCTGCGCTTATCTGCAGCTGAGGAAAAATGAAAGTAATATTTAGCTGACACTTGGATCTATGATGGGGAGGGGAAGGTACTAAGCAGATAAATGATGGCTGGAATGCAGAATAAATCATGCATTCACCCCCAGTCAAGAGATCTGGGTTAAATCCATCATTTTTTTGCTCACCATGCCACTCCAGTTTGGACCCAGCCAAATGCAAATCAGTCTTGGCCCTGTGACTCATGGGAACAGTCCAGCCCGACCTGCCAGGCCAGGTCCTCCCTTGACCGGAAACAAGCATTCTCGGATCGGTTTCGGGGTATTATCCCTCATCAGGCAGGTTATCTTGAACCCAGTGACACAGTGAGCACAGGACCCACGTCTGGGCATACCCATCCCACTTGGGCGAAAATGGAATGCAAACAAATGATGGATGGAATGCTGAATAAATCATACATTCACCCCCGGTCAAGAGATCTGGGTTATATGCAAAGTTTATTTGATCACCATGCCACCCCAGTTTAACCCCAACGATATGTAAATCGGTCTTGACCCTGTTCCTTATGGGAACAGTCCTGCCGGAATTGCCAAGCCAGGTCCTCGCTGGACTGGAAACAAGCATCTTGGGACCGATTTCAGGGTATTACCCCTCATCAGTTATCTGCAGTATTGCTTTTAACTAAAAGTGCCCCACATGGGCCTATTCAGGGCTTTAAGTGGGCAGGTATCACCGTGCTGAGCACCAGCAGTTTTTTAAAGGAGGTCTCGAAACGGGTCTCTATCGATCTCTGTTTTGTGCCCTGGCACAGGCGGTCCATTTTTTTCCGGACTGCAGTGACAGCGGGCACATCGATGTGCGCGTGCTCACACTGCTCCCTTCTCAGTAGTGGAGAAGTTACTGCATGGCGTCATGCCAGGTGAGCATTGTAGGGGAAGGCAAGTCCTTTAAAGAGAGTAATTGTTTCTCTGGATTTCCCTTCTCTTTTTAAAACGCAGGAGCAGCAACATTGTCATGGTGTCACCAGGGCTTTAAGTAGAAGCTTTTCCAATATTATATACAAGCCATACTTGCTGCTTATTTATCTTATGCAACTAACAAACACTGGCAAAGCCAATAGTCCTGACTTGTTGTAGTTATCATGTTACTTGTTGTATCATATATCTGGCTGCAATGACAGAAATAGCGAAATAAAAGTCTGGCAGCACCCTATGCTAACCAAAGATTTTTAGCTGACGTGTTTTAAGCCACGCCCTTAATTACATTGGCCACGCTCCTTTGAGACACCCCCCAGTTTTTTCATCCCACTTAAAGCCCTGTGCCTATTCTTATGATAGAATAAAATAAACTGTAATTCTCAGAAACCAAAGTGGTCATATGTGGCAATAGCCCACTCCCCCGTGCTGTTCGTGAGACCTTCAGCAGTCCCGTCCTGACTTTTTTAGCCAAAAACATGCTGAAGTCTGTGATTTTTTAATTTTGCTTTTAGTTTTGTAAATATAAGCTCAACAAACCGAGCCTGTAATGGCTGACAGTGACCCTTTTGACATGTAACCAGTTGGCAGCTACAGACTTTAGTTTAATGTCGAATTGGCTCCGACGTCACTGCTACGTAGGAAGTGCAGCACTTTTCCTCATTCCCCTGTGAGCGCCAACATTTCATTTAACAGCTACATCGCTTGCGGAGGCTAAAAATACACCACTAGAAGTAAATCCCACATTATTCATATCTGTACTTAGCAGTGTTTATGAAAGCCGGCCTGTTGATTACATTAAGGTAAAATGCACTTCAGTCAGGGTTAAGTAGTGAAGGAAATTACGACTCAGTGGGGATTAATGCTCCCATCGTGCAGTTGTCATCTTGGGGAGGCCGAGATCTCTTAGTTGCCTCAAGAGTTGGAATGCCGCTCATTTGCTTGCTTTTGTTGACTTTGCTGACAGGTCACTTGTCTATCATCGCCAGTTACAAAACAAACAGCCACAATACAGTAATGTGGAGCAGCCCTTTTTCTCTTTCTGTAGACACACCTGGCTCAAACATTTGAGGTACCTGGGAGTGGCGTTGGAACTCCCCTGTCTTTGCATAGCTGCACGGAGTTGCTTTGACCACGTTCAGCTGCATTTGTGTGGTGTGACAGCTGTAGGGTGTTTAGTCGTTCTAAAAACGATGCCATTAATTCTCAGGCAAAGTACACCGTGAGCATATGTGTTTAAGCAGGTTTGAAACTTACTTTAAATCATCGGCAATAAAACCGATGTGTTTTCACATGTATTTAGAAAAAGGGATACTTGTGTGTCTTGATTTATCACAATAGAAGAACACAAATATTATATTTATCAGGGTTACCCAGAAATTTATTGAATATGGGGAGTTATTTTCATTGTAAGACCATGGAATAATAAGTAACTATAATTCACTCATATAGTTGTTATGAAATAAGAAAAAACACCGTGAAATAATTTCATTTTCGTAGCATCGTATTGTCTAAGTCAGGATGTCTTTAACATGTCCATTACATATTGATAAATGATAGTAATGTATGAAACGTAATAAGTGCTAACACCTGTAATGTTGCATATGACTGCGTCATGGGGACACCTGATTTCGTGTCTTAGGTTCTTGTTATCAAATCACTGCATTGTGGGACTTGTAGTTTGAGTTAGTTAACTTGGATTATCACACCTGAAAACAGTTATTAGTGAAAGAAAGCTTCACGATCAAAAGCTGTTTATTCATGACATGCTTTGCAAGGGTAACTCTTAAAAGTCTCAAACAGATAAGGTCATAAATCTTACTTATATAAAAGTACAACGTAGAAAGCTATTATATTTATTTATTTACTATGTTTTTCTTTAGCACTGCTTTACCAAGGGGTATCAGAGAACTTTACAATATAACAACATTTACATATTACTCAACATAATATGCGTACAAGTAACATAAATGTAATCGAAATGAATCAAGAAACAGGAGGAGGAAGTTTGGGGTAGGGAGCGAATATTATGAATGTGAAGAAAACAAGGGGAGGCGGGTGCATCTACTGGGAGAAGTGGGAGGGAGTAACGGGAAGTGGGTAGTTCTGTTAGATATTGGACAATAATTGTTTTTTAAATAGAAAAGTTTTTAGTTGCATCCTTGAGGCAAGGATGTCAGGCGCCAGTCTTAATTTGTTGGGTAAGGAGTTCCAAAATGTGTGAGTGGCACCAGAGAAAGATTGTCTTTGAGCTAAAGATGTTTTGGATTTCTGAGGCAGCCAAGGTCGGTAGTGGGAGTACCTGCCAGGTGGTGACGTGGGGAGGGGGAGGGGCAGGGTTGGGGGGGTAGTACACTATGGATTACTGAGGTATACAGGTAAGTAAACATATAAATAAATAAAACAAATTTTGTTGCGTGCACTGCATCCCCAAATGCGATGCAGTGTGCGCAATGAAATTTGTTTTATTTATATGTTTACTTACCTGTAAACCTCTGTAATCCATAGTGTTCTACCCCCACCTTGCCCCTTCCCCTCCCCACATCACCGCCCGGCAGGTACTCCCACTACCGACTGCGGCTGTTCTGAGGTTATAGTAGGAGGGATGCTTTGTTTTGGGAGTACCTTATCCCATTTTCAGATCAGGAAGGTAGCATGGCTTGTCTATCTGAAGTTCTTTACAGGGAATTATACTAATAATAATAATAATAATAATAATGATAATAATAATAAAAATAATTTATAAAGCTCCTGGTTACGCCAATCCGGCGTGTCCCCGCGCTGGGGTGAGTGGAGGAAACAAAGCCTCGACCTAAATCAGTAAAGCGTATTTAACATAAAAACAGATGAGTTTTAAGATCCTTCCTAAACTTCAACTCGGATGATTCCATCCGGAGGCTTAGAGGGAGATTGTTCCAACTCTGAGCAGCCAAAAGCCGGAAAGACCTACCTCCCATCCTGGCCTTCTTAACCATAGGTACTAGCAGCGAGCAAGTCCCACTCGATCTGAGGAGCCGTGCGGGCATATAGCAGGTGAGGAGATTGCTCAAATAGGAAGGGCCCGTGCCCTGGATGATGCGATGGCATATGCAGAGTGCCTTAAACATCACTCTCTTCCTTACTGGAAGCCAGTGCAAGGTGTTCAAAACTCTTTGGGAGGCAGCCCTCCTAGGTTGCATGAGGACCATCCATGCGTCAGCATTCTGCAAAACCTGGAGTCTGTTGAAACATTTAGCTGTGGCACCCAGATAGAGTATGTTGCCATAATCTAGGCGAGATGTAACGAGGGCATGCACCAGCGTCTGTAGGGAGGAGATCCATAGTTTTCCATAGACTTTTAAGGACTCCAAAGGACGTCCCTACTACACATCTAGTATGATGTTCTTACGAGAGATTGGAGTCCGACCATACACCCAGGTTCTTCACCTGGGTGCATGGTACAAGAGTGGGACCCAGGCTTGAAAGCCACTGCGCAGATGACCACACCGACGGGACACCCCCTACCACAAGCACCTCTGTTTTATTTCCATTAAGTTTCAGGCAGTTATTAGCCATCCAGGAGGCAAGCTCCTGCATGCATGCCCTGAAATTGGAGGCTGCTGAATCTGGTGCCCGTGATAGGGAGACCACCAGCTGGGTGTCGTTGGCATATGACACGACCCTGACTCCAAAACCCTCCGCTATCTCCGCAAAAGGGGTTACGTATAGATTAAACAGGGTAGGACTCGGGGCCGATCCCTGAGGCACACCCTGTTCCAATTTGATGGCCTTAGAATAATAAGCACCTTGTCTGACCTGAAAACTACGCTCTGCCAGAAAGGATTGCAACCATTTTAGAGCCGGGCCTGAGACACCGCCCTTATTCAGACACTGTAGCAAGGTGTAATGAGCCACAGTATCAAAGGCGGTGCTCAGGTCCAGGAGAATCAGGGCCATTGTTTGCCCAGCATCTGCCCCCCTGTCTAATGGCCTCCGTGGCAAGGAGTAGAGCGGTCTCTGTAGAATGCAAAGCCCGGAAGCCAGATTGAGAGGGGTGCAGGAGACTGGATTCCTCAACATGAACCATTAGCTGTTGGTTTACTACCTTCTCTGCCACTTTAGCCAAATAAGGCAACAGTAAGATAGGTCATACATTTTCGAGTTTGTCCGGCTTGATATTCGGTTTCTTCTGCAGTGGAAGAACAGTTGCACTTTTCCAACTACCTGGCACTGTGTGCGTTCTAAAAGATACCTCCAAGAGATGTCTTATGTAGGGCTCAAGGATAGCAATACTCTCACCCAACAGCTTAGGCGAGGCAGGATCTCTGGACGAGCCAGACTTGATGCTCAGACAGATTTTGCTAAGTAGCCCAGGGGGGGATGATGAAACTATCCAGCATCATGCCTTTCCCATCTCCTTCGAACTGTTCCACAAAT
This sequence comes from Lissotriton helveticus, assembly GCF_964261635.1. Taxonomy (NCBI): domain Eukaryota; kingdom Metazoa; phylum Chordata; class Amphibia; order Caudata; family Salamandridae; genus Lissotriton; species Lissotriton helveticus. The sequence continues at coordinate 809,479,111 of NC_136068.1, read as the reverse complement.
TCCATGCCCGTCTTTACGGTCCCAGGAAAAGAGGAATACATTTTCTCCACTTTCTCTGAGAAAAAAACCGCAATCCGGTTGCATGACTCAGTCGAGCCCGCCGTAGGTGCGGCAGAAGCTGCAAGGGAGGAGATCCCCTTATAGATTTTAAATAGTTCTTTTGTAGAATTTCCCGCTGCCCTAATTCTGTCCTGGTAGTGTGTGGCCTTGGCCTGTCTGATGAGCCCATGATATTTTGTCAGTTTTTCAAGGTACTCCAATCTATCCTGACTTAGAAATCCCTTTCTCCATCGCCTCTCAAGGCATTTACACTCTGCTTTAGCCAAACGCAGAGCAGTATTATACCAAGGTGCTGATTTATGTGCCCTACCCGGAATCTTATTTGGTAACAGCGGGGCCGCACTGTTTAGTGCTTCTGTTATGCGCCTCTCTAAATTATAGCAGGCTTTTTCAATATCTGTGCCCCCCGGGGGCCCACCCAGGGCCAGCGCTCTGTGTTAATTTATCCTGTGAAAAACCCGCCCATTTTCGACAAGGGTAGTTCAACCCGGGTTTTTTCTGGACTTTAGGCTCAGGAACCTTCACCACGAAGGGAACTAGGAAGTGGTCTGACCACGGGACAGGGAGGGGGGTGGTTACTCCTATATCCTTCCAATTAGCAAACACGGGATCGAGTAAGTGGCCGTGCTGATGGGTAGGAGCAAATGATTTCAAGCTTAGATTGAGCGTCATTAATTCCTGACATAAGTCAGCAGCCCCCCTATTCAAGGGATCATCCAAATTGAGATTCAGGTTGCCCAGCAGTAAAAATGTATTATGTTGTAGGGCCAGATGAGTAATACCCTCCAGCAAGCTGGGTGTAAACCGTGTTTGAGGGCCAGTTGGTCTATAGACCAAGAACCCCTTCACCGTAAGGTTAGGACTAACCCTAATCGTGAAAAAGCCCACTTCACTATCAGCAATAGTGATAGGTTCGAAGAAACCTTGGAGGGGGTGTTTGAAAATAATAGCTATCCCTCCTCCTCTACCCGTCACCCTGTCAATCCTAGTTAACATATAACCAGAGGGAAGTGCCTCTAGGATTTCTAGCTCAGAGTCGGAATCCAACCACGTCTCTGTGAGAAACAATAGATCGATCTTCCCATCAGAGAGCAGGTCAAACATTTCCAGTTTATGCTTACTGAGAGATCTACAATTCAGCAGACCACAGTTCAGTCCTGAGCTCCCTGCCTGCCTCTCTCTCTCAGTATTGCACTTGAAAGAGCAGTGTCTGCAGCCTCCGTCTTGGCTGACCATCATGCTATGTCTGCACAAGCTGGCTATAGGGGGGGCGCATAGCATGTAAATCTACAGAGTTAAATTGAATTCTTACCACTCGACGGCCAGGGATTCTGGCCCCGGTCCCCGTACGGCTGCGGGAGGGCGCAGACGGGCTTGCCTTTGGCAAGCAAGCGGCATGCCCGCTGCGCGCATGCGTCTTTTATCCCTGGCAGAGTTAGCCAGGAGACTGCTAACCGGCCCACCGGAAGTGGCTGGCTCTCCCTTCCTCACCCTCCGCACAACTGTGCTAATCACTGCGTCGGACCGGGGCGGGAAGGAGGAAAGATTGAGCCCAGGCCTCAGGTACGGGAAGAAAAGGACCCAGCACTAATAACAATTGGCGGGAGGAACTGTGTAATAAAAAGCCCCCACGTAAGTTTTTAAAATAAAATACAAGTAGCCACACTAGACATAAAATATTAAGATTTTAGCAATCACAGCAGGTCACATTTGTCAAGCGCAATGCACCAGCAGATAGAGGGCTCTGCCACCGCCCACTCACCACCACAATTTTGATTTTGATCCCGGCTCCTAAAGAAAACCAGTGTAGAACTTTTCAATATGAATGAAATGTGATAAAAATATTTTGTCAGAGACTAGGTGACCTGTGGAGTATTGATTCAGTTTCACTGGGAGGAGAGCGTTTGTTGGTAGCCCAGTGCGTATGGCTTTCCCTCTGTCAATCCTGGAGACCAGTAAGACTTGGGCTGTAGTTCTGAGTTGTTAATTGGAAGCCAGATGTTTTATTATTTTAGGTGTCTTAGGTGGAAGTTTGCTGTATGAGGAAGAACTTGTGGTCAATGAGGAATCCTAATGAGTTGACCATTGAAGAAGGTGAGGGCGGGCATCCATATTTTCCAGCAGGGATCAATTGGGTTGGTTGCTTTGCTTGACAGGAGCAGGAACTCCGTTTTTGGGGTTCAATTTCAACGCTGCTTCAGATGCCCAACTTTGAGTACACAGATACCGTATCCAGGCACTCTTTGAGTACATCGAGATCTTTGTAAGATTACATTTTTAGGTAGAATTGGGTATCACCTGCATATTGGTGCAGTTTGATATTGGGCATTTCCAAAAGTAGGCTCAGCAGTTTAACGATGTACAGGTTAAAAAGGACAGGTGAAATAATTGATCCTATGGGAACACCATATGTCATCTTTTCCTACCTGGAGTTGTTGGAATCTACTATGACTAGGATAGAATGAACTTTGAGAAAAGATTTTTACAATCTCAGAACTGTAGCTTTTATGCCCATTCTGAATTCGAAAGGTTTTAGCAGTATTTTGTGGTCCACTCAGTAGAACACTGCTGACAGGTCAAGAAGAATCAAAAGGCAAGAAATGCTATCGTCCATTACAGCCAAAAGTACATAAGGTCATTTGGCTGTAAGTAACAAAGTTAATTAATTCATAATTGAAATAATAGTGAAAACATGGGTTTTTATCTTCGTATCTTAACAGGTGAAAGGTAAGTGCACATGGCAGATCAATCATTCTGCCTGGTTTTGCATTTAGTATTATCAGGAAAAGTGCTGCTTATTGTTGTGCAAAATATCATCTGCTATTAGATATCAAAAAGTGATACTGCTTTAATTGGTAACTCACATTCTTTATCTCTAGCACCCTAAATGGTCTTGGTAGTGAATGAAGAGTAAAAAACGGCAAACAATAACTAACATCAAAATGTGGTTGGCGTGTCCCAGACTACTTCGTTAAGGAAACTCCTTAGCACCAAAGATATATGTCATTTCAAGAAAAGCTTCACCAGAAAAGACCAAATTGAGGTCTATACCAAACCCTATATGGTGGTTAGACTGTTTTCTTATTGCCTTTTACCCACAGATGAGCTCTGAAGCAACCAGTACCACCAGCAAACACACAGCGGAGAACTCAGTCATGCAAAGAGTTAAAAGCCCCTACAATCCTGGAGAATAGCAATGACTTAGTGTCAGATATGATTGCAGATAAGGAGTCAATGAGCATCTCATCTGATCTCACGCCATCCTTTAAAGTTCTAATCACCAAGGTCATAAACAAAACTGGCTCTCACAATCAAGTATCTAACTGCTCCTTAGCTATAGGATTTGTTTGTTTATAGAACAGTCAAAAGAATCCAAGCAAAAAGGAGATTCATAAGCAAAAGGAAAATCGTTCTACCTGTTATTCCTGGAAACAGATAGTCCATGTAAATTACTATTTAAATCCTATGAGAATTTAGATCTCTTGAGACTCTAAAACTAAATGTAATACGTTCACAGGGACTTTGTAATTTATGTTCCATTTATTTTGCAGACAAAATCCCCAAATATTTAGAGCTCTCTCAGAACATTCCATATATGGAACCGTACAGTTCAATTTGTTAATCTCTTCCGAGAGCCCACTTGTGTTACTTGCCTCTTTTTAACCAGTGCAAGTGGACAATTCGCTTTTGCTATAGAAGTAAGGTAAGTGTTAAGTGTCTCACCTGAAGGCTAGCTCCCTGGTATTTCCAAAGACCAGATAATTCCCTCTTCAATGAACACATAATGTTATATGTACTCGAAAAGGGATCATTTTTTGTCACTTAGCCAACATTTAAGGACACTAGAATGTTCCACTTCTGGGTTTAGGAATGTCTTAGCAACGCAACAGCCATTATACTGATTGGGTCCCACCATTTCTAAAGTACAACTCCATGCGACCTGGTGGTCAGATATTTGTACTTATTGGAACTACTAAAATTACATTCTCCGAGGCACGAAGCCAGAGCAGTGGCAGCTCATTTGCCGCTGTGGCTCCTAAAATGGCGAGCACCTTGTTTCTCTTTTTCAGAAGCATCTCAAGTATGACCATTTTCACACACAAACATTTAAAATCATTGTTTTCCAAGTATGACTGCTCTACACCTTTTGCGACTCTTGTTACTGTTCCTGCTTTTACTCATGGGACAATCACTTATCAGAACACACAAATAGCATAAAGTAAACAACAGCAGTTAAAAATCATCAAGCAAATCATTGTAAGGAACAACATTATACTTTTTTCCATCAGTTATTGCTTTATGAGTTCTATTAGAAAACAATCATGTGAATGGAGAGTTGGCATAAGCAAAGTTTGTCCAGTTAACAACTAGTTTTCAAAGATGTCAACTGACTAAGTGCTTCATTGTGTTCAAGATCTTTCATTGGGGAATTAGAGCATGTTCCATAGATACCTCGTAAATTTCATTTCTAAATTGAATATTGTCTTGTGTGTTTATAACGAGAAGCTAGACTATAACCTACTGGCGTCCACTGATTTACAACAGCAATTTACAATAGATGCTATTGTTGCCCACTGCGCTCTAATAGAATGGTTGGATAACCCTCCATGAGTACACAATACATTTCATTGCTGTACGATAGCATGTAACTGGGATACCTACTGCATTTCTCTGAAGCCTTTCAGCACAACCTTTGCATGCTAAAATGTTGCAGTGCTCAGCTGAAAGAAAGCCATTCAAAAGTAAACAGAACTTAGTAGGGAGTTTGGTGAACTACACCTAGATGCATACTTTATTTTAATGGTAAATTATACTAACAACCTAATTTAGAGTGTGGCACATACAGGCATTGTCGAAAAAGTGGCAGATGTCCCTTGTACTCTATTTAGAGTGCCTAAACACCTGTACACTATAAATCCTGTGGACAAGAAGCTTGACACTTTCTGGTGGCTGTCACTCACCAATAAGCTTTAAATCAGGTATTCGATCCTTAAAAAACGTATTTCAAAATGGAACTGTCCTGTGTAACTGTAATAGATTCCATCTGTGCACAATGTATTTGAGTGCTCAGACACAAATCATGGGTATCTATGGATTTTGCAAGGACATTGGGTACATTTAATTCGATTCTCAGTCATCTGTTTGTGAATGCTTGCTACCAATGTTTTTCAGTCTCGTGATTTTAACATTTCGATCTCTGAATTAGGATGGGGATGTTCTGGTATGAAAATGGATCACTTTACCTGAGTAACCAGGGTGAACTACATCTTGATTCACTGAGACTGTGACAAAATACTGCCTCCCCTCTCTTCTTAGGTCCTGACGAAAGCCCCCTGACCCATCTGGGCAAACCAAAGGGCTGAAAAATGTAGACCTTTTTTATGGACACTTTAGTGCCGTAGACTAATAATAGGTCTTCCTACGCACAACACTGATTTTGAAACGATCTCGAACTTAGACCTCTCAAAAATATAATCTTGGTATACGAGTTTTTAACCCACCTTTACAATTCACTTCACCAGAGCACATTCACATCTCTTTTTTCGTTGATCACTACTGCAATAACCAGTGGTTCACCTCCAAATGGAGGAAGCATACGACAAAAAAAAAAAAACAATTATGATGCTGTCACGTTTTTAAAACAGGGCGGAGAATCAAGATATACCGCCTTGCGACTTGTGTACATGAATGAGGGTCTTTTATCGATAACTTACACAAACGTTGCAAACCCTGATAACTCAGGTCAAGTGATCCATTCCCTTTTGATATTTAGTAATAATGCAAGGAAGCTGAATGGGTTACAATCCCTTCTTTCTCCCTCCTCTTGATTTAATATATGATGTTCTGGCATGGTCAAAATGTAGAAAGGAATGAGCAAATATTTTGTCCAATCCAATTTCAATTTGAAATTGTTAAACCTGTCAGCCTTGGGGTTGTCTTCCCCCCCAAATCTTTGCCTTACTCCTCCATTTATTCTGACATAATTTTTGCTGGCCTTAGGACTTTAATAACTTTACCACCATTAGCCAGTACTAAATTGCATGTACTGTCTCCTTTAAACATGGTAATGTTTTTGCTCATACCCAATTAGTATATTTAATTTACTTATACGTCCTTAGTAAAGTGGTAGTATAAGTGCAGAGGGCATGTAAATGAAATGCTACTAGTGGGCCTGCAGCACTGATTCTACCACCCACTTATTAACCCTTTAAACACGCCTCAAGCCTGCCGTTGCAGTTTAAATTGCCATTTCAACCTGGCAAAATACACATTTTGCCAGGCCCAAACCTTCTTTTTTAATGCATACAAATCATGGGTAGGCTCAGTGTGGACAGCCTGGAGGGCTAGATACAATGTATTTAAAAAGCAGGGCAGGCACTTTATAAGTTTTACATGTCCTGTTAGTGAAACACTCTCAAATTAGTTTTTCACTACTGCAAGGCTTATCTCTTCCATACAACAACCTGGAGTCACATGATTACATTTTATAAGTGTAATTTCCCTATGGGAAGAGATATCATCTTTAAGTTTGGTGTCTCTGGAATCACAATTTAAAATCTTATCTTATGGTGGAGTCAGATTTTAAATTGCAATTCTAAAAATGCCACTTTATGGAAAGTTGTATCAACTTCGAGGTCGACCCTTTAACTCTAAGAACCAGGGTAATACCTCTCAAGTAACTGTGCTTCCCTTTGGATAGCCTCTACAACCATACATTGAGACTATGGACATAAAAAAACTATGCTATCTGGAGCTAAATGGAAATATTCCAAAAGCACGAAGAAAGTGACCATTTACAACAATTGAAAAGGAAAATTAAATTACCCAAAATTGGAATGTTTTTTTCATCAAAAAAGTTTTAAAATTAAACAAACAACTTAAAAGCAACACAGAAAAAGCTGATAAAAATTGTCCAGTGCAAAAGGCTGCCAATACTGTTCATCAAAAATAGCAATAATTAAAAAATGTCCCTGAGCAGAACTGACGCATCGCTGCTGCTATGTAGATTGGACCTGTAGCAAAGGCACCCGCTCAGTCCTCTGTACTGATGCATCGCCCCAACAGTGGAGCACATCCACACCCCAGGTACTCGCATCTCTCAACGATTGCAGCCTTGTCAATGATACTGGACTTCGTATCACCAGCTGCACACCACATTCCTGATTCCAGACTTCGCATCACAAGCCCCGTTGATGGGATCCTCGATGATGACCCAACAGGACCTTGTGCCATTGTCTCTCTGCATCTTTGAACCAACACATCGCTTCGGCTGCGCAGTGCATCTTCAACGCGAACCAATGCAATGCTCTGAAACCAGGACTTAAGGTACTCTGGGGCATATTTACAAGCCTCCTATCTCCACCACAATGTCACTTTTAAAGACATTGTGGTGGCAATACGGGCTTCATCTTATTTACAAGGCAGTGTTAGTCCACTTAACGTGGCTTAACGCTGCCTTGTAAATAAGGCACCCCTTCACGCTATACTTAGCATGAAAGGGGATGAAAATAGGTGTTGCTGTGGGCGATCCACCGCAACACTCATTGATTGTGACGTTGACCCATATTTACAAGGGTGGCATAAATATGGGGCAGCGCCAAAATTAAGACCAGGGAAAAGCTGGTCTTACCCTGGCAAAACAAGGAGAAATGTTTAATTTCCCCTCATTTTTTCTGGTTTCATGTGTGCTGCGTTGTGCAGTACACATGGAAACAGAAACACGCCTTTGATATTTATATTCAGGAAGGTGTCCTTTCCAGCACATAAAGAATCATTAAAAAAATGACATTTGGCAACTTCTAAGTGTGCTGCATTAAGCAGCACACATCGAAGTTTCGAATCACCTTTTCAGATTGTTTCTGTGCAGGAAGGGACATCTTCCTGCACATAAACAATATTTTCCCTCAATGCAGGCACCCTTGCAGTATGGTGCAAGGGTGCCAGCGTTGGTGCTAGGCAGCTGAATTTAGCACTAGCGCAGGGGGAAATACAGGGCTGCACCTTATTCTTGTAAATATGGTGCAGCCCTGCATTTCTAAAGTGACAGAATGTGTTGTAAGTCTTCTTGGCTTAACGACACGCTTCACCGCTTTCCTTGTGAATATGCTCCTCTGTTCAGCTGGCCTACCTGGGTCCCTGTAGCTGGCTCGCGTTCCATCGTAGTCTGCCTGAACTTGTGATTTTGCTCCAGTCCAGCACCATTAGATGTCCCCAGATGGCGCTTTGTACTTTTGGAGGTATTTTCGTTGCAAAATCTAAAGTTCGATATCTCAGGTTCTACTAATTGGATTTTAGTTGTTTTGATCTTGTTTAATTTATTAAACATTACTCTTTTTTTCTCAATCTGTTGTGGGCTCCTTTTGTTTTGTGCTTTTACTGTTTTACTGTTTGAAGTGTTGCCCACATACTTTACACATTGCCTCTGACATAAGCTTGACTACTCTGTGCCAAGCTACCAAGAGGGTGAGCACAAGCTAATATGAGGTTCACTTGGGCCTTACCCTGACAAGGATTGCGGTTGCTGGTTAGAAATTGGGGTTACCGGGTGACTGGTGTATGAACCCTGGTCAAGCAGCAAACATAATCCTAGATTAGGGTAAGAGGCAAGAAAACCCTAAATTAACCTGTGCTCACCCTCTGGTAGCTTGTAACAGTGTAGTAAGTTTAAATTTAGAGGCAATGTGTAAATAATTTGTGCAATACTTCAAACAGTGAAAACACAACAAAAAAAACTCCCACACCTGGCTTAAAAAAATAGAGTAATTTTTTTGTAAATAAATAGAGACCAAAATGAGAAAAATATAATCAGGGAAAACAGAGATATTAAATTGTAAAGTGTTAAGGTAAAATAGAACAAAACATCACAGAGCAGCAACAAGAAATATCTGGTTGTGCTGGACCAGGTCAAAGTCACAAGTTCAAGCCAACTGCTATGGAGTGCAGGTCGGCTACAGGGACCAAAATAGGCCTGCTGAGCAAAGTACCTTTATTCCTGGTTGCAGAGGATTGCTTGTATCTGAGGTGAAGAAGTCGAAGGGAGGCATTGGTTCTGAGATGCAGCTAGGCTGTGGTGCAAGGTCCTGTTGGTTTGTAGTCAAAGATCTCAATGACATGGCTTGCAATGTGAAGCCTGGGCATCAAGGATGTGATACGCATCTGGCAACTCATTGATTCCAGAGAGCTGCGAGGCTGCGAGGAGGAGGCCGGTGTCATCATTGAGCTGCCGTCGACGAAAGATGCGAGGACTGGATCAGAGATGCACTTGCAATCAGCGATGCGTCTGTTCCGAAGACTATGAGGGTGATATGGACCTTCTGTGCAGAGGCAAATCCACGTAGCAGTTCTTCTCAAGGAAAAACTGCTCAGTCCAGGAGATGTTTCGGTTCAGCTTGAGGATGTGCCGCTCAGTAGAGGAGATGCGTTGATTCCGCTGGTAAGCCCTTTAGGCCCACTTCCAAGGGTCCAGGAGTGGTGTAAGTGAGGATGGATCCAGCTCCTTCCTCCCATCCTGTGAGGATAGCCCACTGAGTCACACCTAAGGTCCCATTGTGTGTGACTGTTTAGGTGTAATACACAGAGCCAAACTGCCAACTACGCCTAGTCACGTGACCAGAGACAGGCTGGAGGCACCAAATGGCTAAGGCAAAAAAATGCCAACTTTCTGAAAGTGTTATTTAATTAATTGTAATTTAAAATGTGACTTCTCCATAAGTTACGAATTTTGAATGACGGTTCCAGAGACACCAGACATAAACCAAATATATCTTCCAAATTCGAAATTACACTTAGAACATTTAATAAGGTAGTCCCAATATTAGCCGATGGGGGATATGGGCCTTGCAGTAGTGAAAAACGAGTTTATGAGGTTTTTATTACCTGTACAATCAAAATGTTACAGTATATGCCCTACTTTTTAAATACATTGCACCCTGACCTCAGGTCTGTCCTGGGCCTACCCTAGGCCTCACTTATATCTATAAAAATGGAAGGTTTCGGCCTGGCAAGAGTTTGAACTTGCCAGGTTCACATGGCTATTTCAAGTCAAGTCAAAAACCACTTTATTCGATTATTTAAAATCATAAAAGTATGCTATACAAATGCCAAAACATTAAAAATATCAATTAAAAAGTATGGTAAACAGGATAAAAATACAATTATTAAATCGAATAAAACACATATCATCATACCCATGTTAAGGCAGTTAATAGAAATACATCATCTAGATATTAAGAGGATTTGAGGTCTAAAATAGCTTTCTGTCTAACTCTCTTGCATCTAACAGACGCTGCAAGAAAGCTGGCAACACAAAACATTGTTAGTGGGGATTCTAACAATTGTAGGAACAGTAAGGCAGGTTTACACTGTTTAAAATTCATCTTTTACAGTAATGGAAGAATAAACCTTTTCCTGGCATCTTGGTACAATGGGCAAAAAATCATAAAGTGCATAGTGTCTTGCGGGGAAAAATCATCGCATTTGCATGGGGCAACATCTTCAGGTCTACTCCACCCCTCCAAATCCCAAAGTACTGTGTAAATTTGGTTAAACCGTAGTTTCGTCAATAACCATCTATGAAAGGAATTTGTCACGATGGTCAAATAAGGTGACAATGCTATTGACTGGGTGACCAAAACATGGCCCCTAACCAAAGGTTTACACAGTTCTGCACCTTCCCGTTCTGCCTCCCTTAACTTAATAAAGTTAATTTTTACCTACTCAAGGTCTGCCTTACAAAGAGATTCCGGATTGGAAAAGATCTCTGGTCGCCCCATATACATTGCTACCATTTTTATGTACGACAACCAATTGATTTTGTACATATTATCGAGCATAATGCAGTCCTTTAAGATCTTGTGATTTAGGGAGAGGTTCGGGTTTAACCAAGTTTTAATCCATAGCAGCATTGGGGCAATTTTAATTATGTCTGCTAGATAACCAATCCCCAATTCTAGATGTACAGAGTGGGTGGCAGTAGATTGAGGGAGGCCAAGGAGGGACCTTAGGAATTTGTTTTCTTCAATTTGGATAGCATCGGGTTTAGTGTAACCCCAAATTGAGGCCCCATACCTTGCGATGGAAATAGTCTTGGCTTTGTAAATTGTTAAGATTGCCTCACAAGGTTTCCCCCCCCAGCCTTTTAGCAAAGCCTAGCACTGCAGCTGAAGAATTTCTCACCGAATTTACCTTAATTGAGAGTTGGGGGGACCATGAACCCTTGTCGTCAAAAACTACTCCCAAGTAGGTAAATACCTTCACTCTGGTGATTACTTCACTACCACAAAAAAAAAGTCTTAACTTTGTTTTTTGAAAGCCCCAAAGACATCACATGCGATTTGCTGTTATTGACTACCAAATCCAGGCTTTTCATAAAAGCCCCAAACGAGTCCAGCAATCTTTGCAGGCCCAGTGGGGTCCTAGCCAACAAGACAGCGTCATCAGCGTATAGGAGTACCGGAACCGGTGTACCTCCCATACGCGGAATATCTGGGGTCGCTGTTAAAAGGTTTACCTCCAATGAATTAACATATAGTGTAAATAACATAGGGGCCAAGATGCATCCCTGACGCACCCCTCTGCCAGACTTAAAACTGGACGTGCATTTCCCCTTGTTTGTCATCCTGATTGAAGCGTTCAGTTCTTTGTGCAGCTCGGCCAGAAAATACACAAGGGGCCGATCCAGTCCCAGTTCCAGGAGCATGGTCCACAGCTTTGACCTATTAACTAGATCAAAAGCTGTGGACAGGTCCATAAACCCCAGATAAATGCACCCCCTAGCAGCCTTGGTGTACTTAGCTGTTATTAAGTGTAAGTTCAAACATTGGTCCTCCGTGCTCCTCCCAGCTCTAAAACCATATTGGGCATCAGACAGGATGTTATTGTCTGAGGCCCACCCTGTTATCCTTGCTAGAATCACCTTCCCCAGGATTTTAATTGAGGAATCTAGCAAGGATATGGGCCTGTAACATCTAAGGTCTGCCCTTTGGCCCTTCTTAAAGACTGGGATTATTGTTGATTGGGACCAAGATTTGGGGAATCCAACGCGGGCCGAGGTGTTAAAAACATTAGTCAGGATGGTAGCCCAGTACAGTGGGTTTGCCTTGTACATATCTGTGGGAACCCCATCTGGCCCTGGAGCTTTTCGTCCTGCGGAATCTTCGATTGCTTTTACAACTTCCTCCAGGTGAAACCTTACTGGCGAGACAGAAGAATCCGAGACTGGGGCCACAAAGATTTCTAACTCTAGATGACTACCATAAATTTGTTCGAAATGGCTCAACCAGTCCTCCTCTGCAATGTTTACTTCTAAAACTTGGTTTTTACTATTTGAGAACAGGGGCGTGTTAATAATGGACCAAAATTTTGCACTATCTTTTAAGGTTGCTTTGTCCATGAGCTCCACCCATGCATCATGTTTGATTTTGTTTTTCCTTTCTTGTACTACTCTAGAATACTCACTTCTGAGCTGGGCAACCAGAGCTTTATTCCTTGGTCGCTCCTGGAGAGCTTTTTTCAGGCGGTTATGGGATTTAGTGCAAGTGTTATCAAACCAGCCCGCAACCTCCTTATTTTTAGCAGGACAACTTTTGGGCGTGAGTTCTTTGGCCACTTAGGCGCAAATAGCTTTGTAAGAAGAAATTACTTGCTCCCCGGATGAGTGGGGATCTCCACAAATATGTAAGTCCTGAGCGGCCTTGGCAGTAATGAACTCCTCAGGCACCACCTTACTCCAATTTAACCTCCGCCCCTGGTCTTTTACTTTTACTTCAGCTACCACCGAGGTTGAGGTGGTTGTGTTAAGAAGCGAAAAACCGTTTACCAATTCAATTGCCACAGGGTTATGATCACTAAAACAGGAGGGTATAGCATTATAAGAAACAACATATTTTAAAAGTCCAGAAGAAAGAAATATGTAGTCGATTATGGTTTCACGATCCCTCCCTATGTATGTGGGGACACAAGAACTTTTATCGAAAAACTCTGCTTCAAACAAATCATTGTTAGATAAGAGTTTCTCCAGTGCTTCCCCCTTGCTAGAATCCTCAAAATGTTGCGGGGATGTGAAGTCTGGCCCATCAATATCAGCTAATAAACAATTTTGACTACATAAGTGGACGTTAAAATCTCCCAACAAAATAAGTTGGCATAAAGTGGTTTGCTTTGCAATATAAATGTTTACAAAATCTGACAGCCACAATAGGTGTACATTTGGGGAGTCCCCCTGCTGAGAATTGTAACAATTTACTAGAATTAGTTTGGTGTTATTGGTAGGTTTCAATTCCAGAATTAAAAAATTATTAGTGACACATTCTACCCTACTAACTGTCCCTCTTACGTTCACAGAGACCAGTAACACAAGTCCCCCTTTATCTCTCCCCGCCAGCGATTTTACTGCAGGGACAAAATAAGAGGTGAAGACATCCAACCAGAAGTCACAGTCTCTGTCCCAAGTTTCTTGAAGAGCCACAATGTCATATTGTTTCACTTGATTTAACCAGTTAATATCATCTTTCTTTGAACGCAGGCCAGCGACGTTCCAGCTTACCATCTTAACCGTTGCCCCTTTAGCGTTATACAAAATTGCAGGGTTACAATGGGTAGCAGGCGGGGTCAAACCAGAGTGGACCTGTACCAGAGGGACAGAGGCTAGATGTGACTCTTCCCCAATTCCCTTTTTAGCGTCCCGTCAATCGCACAGCTCCAGGGTAGAGAACACATCAAATCTATTTTGGATTGGAATGTTGGGTCCAAAGGTAAAGTAGTTCTCTCCACCAGGTCCCTGAGATAAAACCGGCGTCTGAGCCATAACGGGAGTAACAGGAGTACAGGGTCTCCTTCTCATACCAGTATTTAAAAAGTTCTCTCCACAATGTCCCGGAATTGAGTTCGGTATCTGAGCCATAACGGGAGTGTAGGGTCTCCTTCTAACATTTGGTGACAGCTCCCCAGCTAAATGATTATAAAAAAAACCAAGAGGACGCACCCAGATATTATTGACATCGTGCGTCAATGAGGCTGCTCTTAACAAGACTGTGGCTGCATGTTGTGGGTATCTGAAATTAATAATTATACACTCCCCTTTACAGGTCTTTTTAGAAGACCCGATCCAGTTGGCTCTTCTAGTAGAAATAATATCCGGGGCAAATTTTGTAGGGAAACCACAGTTCCTGCTCAACCATGACACTGTCTTGTTTTTAAGGGCCTCATGTGATTCCTCATGTGACTGGGTTAGTTGCGTTTCCAATGGTGGAACATTTGTTAAAACAACAACATAGGGGGAACATGCTGGGGGTAAGTTCGTAGATCTACTTCTTCTAACCAGATTATTACTGGGTAAACCAGCAGGCCCTGTTGTTATTTGAACAGCTCCACTCGCTCCGCTAGTAGGAGCTGTTTTAGTAGGGACAATATTTTTTAAATGCTCGGTGTCTTGCTGCTGGATTACCGCTTTAGCTATCTGCTCTGACCCTCCTGTAACCATCACCACCTCCTTGGGACTCTCAGCCGTAGCTAAATGCTTGGAAAGCAACCCTCCCAACCTCTTCACTTTGGCAGTAACACTATCGAGTTTCCGCACTAGGGGTTGGACGAGCTGATCTAATTTAGCTTCGAACATTGCTTCCAAGGAGTGAAGTAGATGTGATAATTGGTCAGGACTTAAAGAGCTGTTAGACGCAGTGCTATCTATCTGTACATTATTATGCTCATCTGAGTTGGTGTGCGTTTGTGGGGGGATATCTACCCTTTTTTTTAATGCTTCCCTCCCCTTTTGGTTAGATGTTTCCTGCAGTTTCTTACAGGTCTGGCAACAGGCAGTGCTTCCTCACTATCTTCACTTACACTGTGTCTTTCTACATCTGGTGGCTCCACGTGAACCTGAGCAGTAACCGTAGTGAGCACTACGGGATCCGAGTCTAGGGTGACAGATTCTGGAAGGCTTTCCACAGAAATTTGGGGATCTTGTGTACTGTCAGTGAGAGTGTCTCCTCCCAGGGAGGCCCTTCTATCGTGATTGATTTTGTTAACCATTTTTACCAGGTAATTGTCAATAGGCCCTGACCCCGATAAAAATTTCTCTTTGGAACTTGGCATGGTCTGACCTGAGCCTAGACTTAGAGCACTAGGATAAAGGTAAAGCCACAGTTATAAACCAGTACAATGCTACCTGGGATATAGATCAAGTATCCGGGGAACTCTTTACCGGCTTAGGAAATCCTTTGAAGTCCAGGAGGACCTTTGCAGAAATGGCCAGGGGGTGTGGCCCAGCCCTGCCTCTTCCTGTCTATGACTGTCATAGACTGTCCCGCCCTTGTTCCGGGCTTCGCCCGGGCGCGCGTCCGCGCGCGTTCCCGCTGCGGATACAACAATCAAAGAAGTAGGGCCAGTGGGCGTGACTCCGGCACAGGTGTGTTGCAGCACAGGCTCCTGGGAGTTGGAGTCCTGTGCTGGCGTGCTCATCCTGCCCTCAGTGACGAAAAAAGAAATGCGGTGATCCCCGGTCCGCTCTCGTCTTCAGAGCCCCTCTGGTCACGCAACAGCCTCAGCAGACCCTCCACTGCGAAGCGGGACCCGCGCCAGCGGGTTCCGCGAGAAGTAATGAAGGTCCCGTGGGCCGGTGGGCGAGACTCCGGCACAGGTGTGTTGCAGCACAGGCTCCTGGGAGTTGGAGTCCTGTGCTGGCGTGCTCCTCCTGCCCTCAGTGACGAAAAAAGAAATGCGGTGATCCCCGGTCCGCTCTCGTCTTCAGAGCCCCTCTGGTCACGCAAACAGCCTCAGCAGACCCTCCACTGCGAAGCGGGACCCGCGCCAGCGGGTTCCGCGAGAAGTAATGAAGGTCCCGTGGGCCGGTGGGCGAGACTCCGGCACAGGTGTGTTGCAGCACAGGCTCCTTAAATTTAAAACTGCACACACAGGTACTGCAATGGCATGCCTGAGACATGTTTAAAGGGCTACTTAAGTGAGTGGCACAATCAGCGGTGCAGGCACACTGCTTGCATTTAATTTACAGGCCCTGGACACATGTAGTGCACTCTACTAGGGACATTATATGTAAATTAAATAATGCAATTATGGGTATGCCAATTAAAGCATGATTAGGGGAGTGAGGGCAACCACTTTAGCACTGGTTAGAGATAATAAACTACACAGAGTCGTACAGCCAACAGAAGTAAAGTTCCATTAGGACTGGAGGCAAGCAGGCAAAAGGTTTGGGGAAAGACCACCCTACGACTGTCAGGTCTAACAGCAAGCCCCCAATTTCTTACAGAATTGGTTACAGATTTGAATGTGAGCCATCTTTATTCAGATCAGGTTCAAGTCAGATCCCTGATTGTGGGTAGGAATGAGTAATGTCCCAATTGATTATTGGCCTGATAGGAAGTAGGTGAGGAGGTATGCATGGGTGTCTCCACCATTTTCTTAGTGGGGGTTGAACACTATCAAGAAAATCTGCTCACAAGCAGCTGTGGTCCGTGCAGATAACCGCGGTGGAGCCGGGTTAGGAGGGATTTCTAGGGACGATGCAGAGGGAAAACTAATTATTTATTTAATTTTCACTCTGTATCGCCCCTCGAAATCCTCCCTAACCCGGCGCCACCGTCCCACCGCTGCTACCTTCACGGACTGCGGCTACTCACAAGAGAAGGTAGTCGATCAGATCTTTAATCACGTAAGACACCAATTAAACAATTTTTGTGGCTAGGTGGGTTTTAAGAGATGTTCAGTCTCAGTGCTCTATGTATCATATTTGTAATTTCCACTGTAAGGAATTGGAATGATGAGCTTATTGAGCTAATCAGTGTCTAATATAGTGACTCCTTAAGGATAAAGACAACTCCCCATTAGTTTTTCATGTTCTTTTGAGGTGAATGATGTTGTGTTGTGGAGATAAGATAGTGATATGGAAGTTGAATACCTGGATGTTTCTGCTTGAGCCAAAGAGTCACAGTTTCTCTAGTGACCACAGACCTGCAGTTCAGGAGCACAGCTTTGATATTATGAGTTGTAGATGGACCACTAGAATATGAGGCTGTGATTGCTTTAGTAGATTGAACTTTGATTGTATGGAGAAAGTCTAGCTCTGAAGAGTCTTGTAATAAGTTGCATTGTGGAATTTGCGATCACAGACTGTGAATATGTTGGTTTCATACAAATAGCATGTACATAAATACTCTAAACCTTTGTGATTGTTTGGTGTGTATATTGTGATCTTTAGGGGGAGGTTGCAATGAAAGAGGTGCAATCATGAGGGAAGCAGGAGAACAGACTTTGGCAGGAGAGTGCTTGGGAGCATGAGATGGATAGTGTGGTTTGCATACTTTGTATCCATTCAGACAGGTAATACAACTTCAGTTTTAATACAAGCAGTTTATTTTGGTAAGTGCTATGCTCTGGTCAAGTAGTAAATCACAGTTTCTAAACATAGAGGTGCTTCCAAATTAAAGTAGTCCAAATAGAACAATCCAAAATATTTTTTTGTATCTTCCACACAAATTAGTATAGTCACACCCTCAGTCAATGCATTTGGTTCGAACATTGAACTTCATCAGGGCTTTAATGCACAAAAATGTATACAATATTTATACAACATCAAACCTACATACATGTAGTTTGAAATAGCACTGTGCATACAGGCCAGGTACCAATACCATACACCCAACAAATGTGTGTTTTGTTTATTTTTTTTAAAAAGTGGCACAGGTTAAACACATACTATTACCAACATAGAGTCTTGAAAACAAGACCCAAGCAAAAAGCCCATAACATGTGAGGTCCTGTAAAGGTCACATAAGGTACATATATTTCAAATTCTAATTACATCTCAAGCAAAAAGGAGAGAAGAGAGAAACACTCCTATATCCTTGCACCAATTATCCAAATATGGGCTGAGAGGTGACATCATCAAAATCCCCAATAAATAACATTTTATTTTAAAGCAATTTATTTGTGTACACCATTCAATACAACAGGTGGTATAGAGATTCTAATATGGTCAAAAATCATAATCACATTAAATTCAGTTATAACTTCTCATAATCCAATTTCATATTTCACAATTTATTATCCATATGTCATGGATTTGGTAAGCATCATGAGGTGACACCTATTAAATGAAATATAATGTAATGTATATGTATATTTATTTGTTGTATCCATTGACCCTGTATCCCAAATAATGTGTTTAAAACAATACTGCATCTTGCATACACACATAAATAACACAAAAGTGTAAGAACATACCGCACAAAAAATATGTATGCATATATATTATTCACACAAAAAACAGAGGTTACATTTCACTCGTACAAAACCAATAAAATTCAGCTGTTATAGTTACGTGAGTTAACTGTAACTGTTAACTGTAACTTGCACCCCCGCAATGCACTGCTTATGACCTCACATATTACATCACTCATGACATGGTCAGTGACATCACTGATGACATCAATCATGACATCTCAAATGACATCAGTGATGACATCATCCACATCATCTCTGACACACCCATTGCCCCTGGGATCTGGCCCACTCGGGGGCCTAAAGTAAAAGAAGAACGTGAGGCTGCGCTTCATTTTTTTTATTAGATTTTTTTATTTTCTGCCGAATTCATGCATCTACAGCTAATCCCACTTATAGTTTTTAAAAAACATGCATCTTTTTGGCCCTGAACAGGCCTAGGGGTTCAGGGTGTTTGTAACCTGCTCCCTTTTCTTGTTTTTTCAAGTTTTTTCTTGTGACTAAGGTTCAATCAAGTCACAAGATGTCTGTCAACACTTCCAGGTTTGAAGTGTTGTCAGCCAATCATATTTCAGGCACGAGAACAGGAGGGTTCAAGGATTGGCCTCAGCTGTATATCTGAGAAATCTTTACATTTCTCAGGAACTACTGAACGGATTTACACCATTTAACAAAAAGAGTGCTTTCTGAATCAAGAGCTAGCGTTTTGCCAAATTTGGTGTTATTCCGTTCAGCAGTTCAGGCTGTAGATGTGTCTAAAGTTTCCAATTGAAATTAGCATGGAGAAAAAGCATTTTGGGACACCCCCTTTTTCTCTGCCCCACTAGATGGAACGCCCCAAAACTTTCAACACAACAGCTGTGTGGTCCATTAGTCGTGAAACTTTTGCGAAGATTCATCAAACAGCGCATAAGTTATAGGCAAATTAAAAAACGTTTTTCCCATGGAAACTAGGCCCTAACTATAACTACCTAGTAGGGGCCCCCTTGTTTTCCTCTCCACCAGGGTTTTCATAGCCATGAAAGATAACTCGTAATATGCTTGGCAGGACCATGGCCATCCCACCAATTATATTGGGGCCTCTGACCACCGCTCCTTTGCCAGGGAATGGTGGTTCCCTATCTGAGCCGGCAGTCCCAGGGCAGAGCGACTGCCAGAGACGTAATGGGGTGGTCGGACCAACGTTACTGCGGTGGCTGGATCCGCCACAACACCACAAGTCTGGCAGTCCTTGGATCGCCAGACTCGTAATAGGGCCCTTAGGATGGAAGCACTTTTAAGGTGTAAAATCACATTTAGGTGCAGTGCATCAATGCTTTGCTTCACCGTCTGTTCACTGTAATGGGAAGAATCCCTCTTTAGGCAGGCAAACTAATACACCTAACAGCCGATGGTTAACAATGAGACTGGAATACTCTTGTGTGTTTAAAAAATGTGTAGGACACATTTCTTAGGCAATGGCAAAAGAAGGCTGACAAAAATTAACTGATCGCTGAAAAAGGCTGATCCAGATACCCTCTCTGCCTTGTATGAGTTTTACGTGCATGAGATGAGCTTTCCAGATATACAGCTGTCAATAGCCAGATCTAAAAATGACATACGTCTCCTCTTTATAACACAGCTGCAAAGCTAAAACATGTCTGAATAAATCACAAAATGCACACTAATATTATGAAATGACCACAAAGTAATTATGAAACAACTCAAGTAAATATAGTGCCACAACAACTTATTGAATTGTTTATAAGTAGTTACAAACAGTTATTCTCCAGGGCATTCATACACAATATTAAAACACATATTGCGGAGTAGAAATATCAAGTTTTAAATATTGTGATGGGCAAATATCGTGTACCAAAATATATTTGACAAGAATATCAATTTTAAGGTAAGAAATAATAATGATAAAAATATCGATGTTGTTAATATTGCTGTTAAAAATATCTATGTTGGTAATATTGTTTCCAAAAATGTTGTTGTTAATAATCATTTAACATTTTTTATGTATTATTGTATATATTTTAATTGTATATGTTATAAATAATTTGAATAATTATTGTAAGTGTTTTTAACATAGTTTGTCAATTATTTTTTTATTTTTTGTATTATTTCAATAGTTTATTGGTATTTTTAGTGCCATAGTGTTTTTGGGGCTTATAGGGGTACAAGGTGGGAAGTAAATTACTTATAATTAATTATTAATTATTATTCATTATTTAATTGATAATTAGTTATGTTAATTGGGTATTTAAAAAAAATTATGTTTTAGGTACAGATTGTGGGATTTGTAGTGGCATAGGGTGGGAAGTAATTTAATTATAATTAATTATTATTTATTATTTAATTGATCATTTGTTATGTTAATTGTGTATTTGATTTTGTTAATTATGTTTATGTAGTGGGGTTTGGAGGGGTATAGGGTGAGAAGTAATTTAATTACAGTTCTTTAATAATTAATTTTTAATTATTTACTTAATAATTAATAACATACATTATTTAATTAATCACATTTTTATTCATATTTTTGGTGTATGTTGTGGTTTTTGTGAGGTTAAAGGATGTGAAGGAAATTAAAACAATAGTAAATTATTAATGTTAATTATTAATAATTATTTAATTTAAAATTATTGATGTAAATTATGTGATTAAGAATTTCTTTAAGGTATACATGAGGTGTGCGTTGTTGGGTTTGTAGGGACAAAGGGTGAGAAGGTAAATAAATACAATTATTTTATTATCAGTTAGTTACCATTAATTGTTTAATTGGTAATTATGTAAAATGTGTAAATATTATAATGTTAGGATATATTTTAGTGTGTTTTGTTTACTTTGTAGAGGTATAGGGTAGGAGGTTATTGAATAATACATGTAAAATTAGCTATTTATTGTTTCAAAATATGTTATTTATTATGTTATGTGTTAATTGTGCTATGCTTTTCAATTGTAAATAACATTATATTTGTTGGTTTTATAATTGTGAAAATATAGTGTGGCATGTTAATTATATTTGAGCTACTCTCACTGAAGTGGATATAGTACATTTTACCCCTCCACAATCCAACACTTTCCCTACAGTTGCACAGACTGGAGTGGGAATTGTAAATTTAGCCTTTTGCAATCCAACACTTTCCCTACTGTTGCACCTACTGGAGTGGGAATAGTAAATTTTACCCCTCCTGAGTTCAAAGCTTTCCCTACTGTTGCGCAGATTGGAGTGGAAATAGTAAATTGTACCCCTCCTGAGTCCAATCTTTTCCCTACTGTTAACTGGAGTGGATATAGTACATTTTACCTCTCCACAATCCAACACTTTCTCTACTGTTGCACTGACTGGAGTGGGAAAAGAAAACTGTTACCTCTCCCGAGTCCAACTTTTTCCCTATTGTTGCACTGACTGGAGTTGGAATAGTAAATGTCACACCTTCGCAATCCAACACTTTCCCTACTGTTGTAGTGACTGGAGTGGGAATAGTAATTTGTACCCTTCCTGAGTCCAATGCTTCCCCTACTATTGCGCAGATTGGAGTGGGGATAGTAAACGTTATCCCTTTTAATTCCAACAATGTCCCTACTTTGCAGAGATTGGAGTGGGAAAAGTTAGTAAATTGTAACATAAATTATGAATATTATTTTAATATTTGGTTTAAATGCTATATGTTTAAACAAACATACACATATGAGTTTTGTTTTAATAAGTATAAAATGTATATATCATTTTAAATTATCTAACTATATTTAATTTACATTATCTAACTGGTTAATATTAACTTATTTAGGGGCGCTTTATGCCCGACACCGACATGGAATCGGGACCGACCACATTACGATGCGACCAAACACTGCTCGGTTAGATTCCCATTGTATCCTAAGGGAGCTCATGTTCTGCCTGACAACCAGCCATAACAAAGGCTCCTATGGGGAAATGGGGTACGGGCAGAAAACCTTGCACCCTGTCGCGGGCACCCAAAGGTGCCTGCCATACAGTGCAGGGTTTTACAGGGGGGTCCCTTAGGTACCCCTCGGCTCCCAACCGGAGGCCACAGGATAAAGGGGGCCCTGCTAATGGCCCCCAAATTCACTTTCTGACAGCCTTTTTGTGTCAGGCAGTACAAAAGGGGGTGGTGATGGACGGAGCATCTGAATCAATCAAACACTCACACCCAGTCAAAAGATCTGGGTTTAATCCATCACCGTTCTTTAGCCCACTCTGCCAACCCAGTTCAGACATGGCTATATGCAAATCAGTCTGACCCTGTGCCTCATGGGAACAGTCCAGCCCGAACTGCCAAGCCATGTCTTCCCTGGACCGGAAACAAGCTTCCGAGGACCGGTTTCTGGCATTCCAGCCATCTTCAGCCCGGCTTGCTTGAATCCAGTGGCAAAGTGAGCAAGGGACTCACGTCTGAGCATACCCTGCCACACCTATGCCGGCCAAAAGCGGTACAAAAGGGGGTGGTGATGGACGGAGCATCTGAATCAATCAAACACTCACACCCAGTCAAAAGATCTGGGTTTAATCCATCACCGTTCTTTAGCCCACTCTGCCACCCCAGTTCAGACATGGCTATATGCAAATCAGTCTGACCCTGTGCCTCATGGGAACAGTCCAGCCCGAACTGCCAAGCCATGTCTTCCCTGGACCGGAAACAAGCTTCCGAGGACCGGTTTCTGGCATTCCAGCCATCTTCAGCCCGGCTTGCTTGAATCCAGTGGCAAAGTGAGCAAGGGAATCACGTCTGAGCATACTCTGCCACACCTATGGCGGCCAAAAGCGGTACAAAAGGGGGTGGCGATGTGTCAGGCAGGCTGACGCGGAAAGGCTGTTGGAATTTGGCATCGCAATCCAGGGGATGGAAACGCTGTCCATAGGGGTGTACGACACGAATACTCCGAGAGCTGGTCAGAACTGATTTCAGTATGACTGCACGGTTTAACTTCCGAAGGCGAACATCGTGATGGGGCGGGCAGATTATAAACCGACCGAGTCGGTAGGAAGGGCTCTGACACGGTCGAGAAGATTCCGACTGTCGGGAGGAGGCATTTATGAGTTGTATGATCTTAGAATCATCTGTGAAGGGTGATCCAAGTCATAGGATTCCTCTCAAATATGTTCCTGCTGCAAACTTTGTAACTTCCTAACATCTTGCTGTTGAGTTTTCCTGGCCTCACCCACCTCCCAGGGAAGTTTTCCTGCCACAATCATTACCATATATTTCAGCTGTTTGAACATCCCAAACTCATTAGCACCGATGATTAGAGAAATGTTAAACAAGAAAATCTACTTAGCCTATTCCTTTCTAGGGAAGCTGTGAAATTGAGAAAGCCACTTGTATCAGCATATGTTGCTTGAATGGTAATCCTGGGCTAGTGTTTTATCTCTCTGTACCCTGAGGACAATGGGAGAGGTCATCACTGTTTCAATTTAGGGCAGGAACACTCTTTGATATGCTTTGCTTTTCAGTAGAATTCCACAAACAAACACAAACAAGCACCAGTCCTGGCGATGGCTGTTCACTCCAAACTCCATTGCACTTTTTCTCCTTTTGCTAATTTTACTCTAATTTTAGTAAGACTATTGTAATTCTGCTGCTGATAAAGCTTAAATTCCAGAGTGCAGAATAGCACTAAGGCTTTTGCAACTGCGAGGTGACTGGGATGTCTCCTTTATGGTAGGGTCCTTTTTTTAAATTACCTGTACCGCTGAGAAAGTGCATGCTTTGTTAGCAACTGATAGTCGAAAGTGTATATTAGGGCCTTATTACGAATTTAGCGGTCCACTGAAACGCCGAACCAGTGGTGGCAGTCTGCGGGCTGCCAGAGTGGTGGTCCGTCCATCGCATTAGGACTGTGGCAGTTGGACTGTCACAAGACCGCTGCTGCCACCGGGGATCCACAATCCTTGATGGTGGCGCAGCGGTCTAAGGCCCCTCATATATGAGAGCAGTGTCACTGCAGCATTACCAAGCATATTAGGAGTTTCCTCACCACCGCACTTTTCACAGTGGTGCGACTTCCATGAAAAGTGTGGCGGGGAGGAAACAAAGGAGGTCTTACAGGACTTCCTTGTGAATCTGCACCATGAGGCGCATGCAGAGGGCACATGGTTTGCCCCCCAGTCTGCATGCACCCTCACGTTCCTGCACAGAATGAAATGCACAACAATGTGCATTTCGATATGTGGAGGAATATGCTTAGATTTTCACATTGTGATGACTATTTCAAAGGCACTGCTGGCCAGCGACTTAAAAAGTTGGACTCTGACGGGCGGTCTGTTTTGGCTTTGGTGGTGTGGAAGTGCGGCGGCAGCATGGCCGCCCTGCTCTCACACTGCCAAAGTCATAATAAGGCCCTTAGTTTTAACTATGTAAGTTGATGAATTTTCGTAACCACTGTAGTGATTTGACAAACTTGTGTAATGCACATTTTAATGTAATTTATTGTGAATGTTCTACCATGAGAGTTTTTATGGATGTCTCCGATGTTTGAATAAAGCTTTCTGGCCTGGTCTGAAGAAAATGCCAGGCAGAGGAATTGCAACAATGCTGTTCTTAACTTAATAACTCAGGTAGCTACATTGAAATAAGGTGTTTCTTTCCAAATTATTCATTTTTCCAACATCGATATTTCTGCATCATGAAGCATCGATTTACTAATGTCATGGAAAGGGATAATCTCACGCTGTGGATTTTCAGAACCATTATGATTGTCGCCTGAAATGCGAAGTATAACCATAAGAATTAGTGTTTGCTCCATTGTCATTTCAAAATCCTACAAGATTAAATTCACAAATAACCCATGAGAAACTGTAGACGATCACAGAAAAACAAATGAGACAATATAAATCCCACACAAAAAGGACCTTGCAAGGACAGTTAGGCAGCACATGTCGACAGAAAGTCTTTAACAAAATTGTTTGTAAGCTCTGTTCTTTTTTAAAGCAAAAATAAATTTGGCAATGAAACAATTTAAAAATGTACCTCGATATTACTTGTATCAGATTGTATTATCTGTGCTTTTTTTTTTATAGTTGCCATATCAGACAGATAGATTTTTTTAAATTAAGTGCACTCTTATTATTGCTGTTCAGATGCAAGACATTGCACAAGTGCACTTTACCCCATGAATCTTAACTATGGTATATTGAAATGTGAATTTTAAAACTTGAGGGTAGTGTGGTTGTTCCATTGTAAACATGTTAAACTTTAATTTGAAGGGATATCTCCTGTGACTGGTGCGAAATATGGTATTCATTACCAATGTGCCACGATATTTCTCAACACAATGTAGAATATGTGCTCTGTCGACTAAAGATGTGATACTAGTTAATCTAATTGATATAATAATGCTCACAACCCAATGTGTTTTTATTTTTGTATGTAATAATTTTTATTAATCAACAAATAAAGTATTTCTTCTTCTTCTTGATTTGACAATGTGAACTTAAAGATAACGAACTTCAAATGCTGGAATTGAATATTGAAGCTGCAAAGGTGCATAATGTTGTGTGCACCATCATTGGACAAACAAATGTGGAACATCTTTGGATTCTACCTAAAATCGGCCGATTGTGTGAAAACAAACAATGTAAATTTGCTGAACAAGGAGTAAAATGAAGAAAACATTTTTAATCAACAAATGAATGAGCAGATAAAAAGAAGTAATGAGGTAATATTGGCACCTAAGTATGGTGTGTATGAGAATACTGTTCCCAAGAGACAAAGTGAGTAGTAACGATATATGAATTGATTAGAACCATCCATAACAACAGCCACAAGTTAAACTGAATAAAGAAGTGGAAAAAAATCCAGATTCGCCATCAGCCTCAAGTCCTTCGTCTAATTAGGTCACCACTGCTTACGAAATACCCAAGGAAAAGGAATGTCAAATACTGTTTAGTTTTTGTTTTAAGTCAAAAAAGTTATAGAACTGCTCAAACCCGTAGATTGAACTGAATAAACTAAATAAGAGGAATAGTTTGAAATATGTAAATATTTAATGACAGTTTTACAATTCGGAATAGTTTGAAAAATTGTACTTTAATAACAGAAGAAAACTGCACTTACAATATGATGATTTAAAATCAGTGTTCAATTTTATTTGTTATGTAATTTATAGTGTATTAAAATAGTTTACAAGGAAAATATGTGTCTTAAGTCCTTCATTTGTTTGTGGAGGTTGTTTCTCTTCATAATCTTTACCTTCCTCTGTATCATCATCTGAACATCAATATTTGATGGCAGTAGCGCTCAACGGATGCGTGCACTATTATGAGAGTTACATAATAGAATTATTATACGACAAACCTTTTTGAGAAATTAGAGTAAGTTATTACCAAAAACATGTAGACATCGAAATCTAATTTTCAGTAATCCAATTGCTCTTTCAATGGCATTTCCTAAGCACATATGTGCCACATTGTAACGTTTGACTGATGGACCCTGGGGATGCAGGGTGGGTGCCAGTAACCAAGGTGCTTTAAAAAATAAATAAAAGTAATTATAGTAAAGAGTGGTTTTGTTGAATACATGTCTGAATGTTTTTTTTTTACATATTTAATATATACATGTATTATGTATGTGTATACATATTTATTTTAAATAAATATATACATATATGAGAAATATCTATAGATAAAACACTATACAGATATTTGAATATATATCTTTTTAGATCTATCTATATATATGTATTCATTAAAAAACCAAAGGTATGAGGAGCTACGCTAGCAACCAAGATGGCCGCATAAGCTCCCGGCTCCGTCGACCTCCGTCGCTGGCGGACCTATCCTGCAATTAATCCTGACCTCCCGCCCGACTCCCGGGTGTCTGAATCGTTGCTGAGCCCAGGGGGGCATTTCCGGAGTTTTTCTCGCACTGATTGACGAAGTTACACCGTCTTTCATTTTTGGGCCTACTCCAGTGTGTAAGCCGGGGCCTCGAGTACTGACCCAGCCGGGTTTCAGTTGAACAACATCGGCCGCGGGTACCTGGCGGAGTCCGGTCTCATCGGAGTGAAATTTTTTCTTCGATCCTGGTGGTGGTTTCTGGTCCCGGCGAATACTAGACAGACGGCGACGAGACGTGTTTGCTGCGGTGGGTGTGGGGCCAGGTCCCGGGGACCCTGTAGCGTCCCGTGGGGTCCGCGGGTGGGGCCCCCGCTTGCGGCAACAGTGTAAAGAGCGCCAAGCCTACAAGTCGCCCGTCGCTTCCGTCCATCCTGCTCCTGTTTGTTTCCCCGGAGTAGCCGGCCTCCGGGGTTCAGGACCTGTTCTGTTATCGTGCAAGCAGCGATGGATCGGACGATGTGTGGACCATCACTGGGGACCGTGCTGGCCGCCATTGGGGCTCTTCACTTGCAAATGGAGGCTATCTTCTACAAATTGGCCGTAAGCATCGAGACTGTGTGTTTGAGACCGGACTCCATCCCTGTGTCAGACCTGCAACATACGGTGACTCCCGCGAAGCTTGATCTAACTCGAGAGGAGAACCCCGAACGTAATCGAGACCTGGTGCCATTTGTCTATGCACGAGTGCAACGGAACGTTGCCGGAGCCCTTGAACAACCAGCACGACCGGCAGTGTCATCGCCCGCGCAGGACTCATCTTTTCCTTCGCTTCTGGAGGCTTCCTTTCATACTTTTCTGACTGACTTTCGTGTATCCGGGAGACTTCGAGACTTAACATTTTTGACCCTTTCCAGCAGTATAGGTCTTCTTTTCTTACAACGTTTTGCCTCTGTTGCTACTATGTCGGTCCTACCGGATGAGGTTTGTGCGATGGATCGTGAGGGCCAGGGCTGAATTTGACTGTCTGAGTTCGGCACAGTGACTATCTTTTGGCTCTGCTGGGTGGTGTCTGTGAGCGTAGGGGCCAGATGGAAGTCTGATCGCCTGGGTTTGGTGCAATTGCTCTGTTTGATAAGGGATTTGCTGCCTCTGTTTTGCCGGGGGTTGGGAGGGAAGGTCTTCTCTCCATTCTTGTGACTCCCCTATCTGTTTGCTTATTAGTCTGCTTTCCCTCGCTTTGTACGACAGTAGGGGCTGTCCACTTTTGGCGGGGGGGGGAGTCCGGGAGCTCGTATTGTATTGTATGACATTTCCTCCTCCATCTTTTCCCTTCCTTGGGGTTTAGTTTAGTGGGCGACAGGCACGCTGCTAGTGGGGTTAGGTCGTAGCCATCTGCAGGGGTGCAGGGTGGGGGGCTGAGGGTTTTTTATTTATTTTTCCTTTATTATGTTCTATGGCCTTTCTTTCTCCCTTTTCCCTTCTTCACAAGAGATGTGGCATATTATCCTGAGCCGATTAGTTCCTCATATCTGGGTGTCGAATGTTAGATTTTAATATCCTGTCTTCTGGGCGGGCGGGTTCCGATGCTGTTCGCTTAAGATTATCTGTACTGTATTGTTTAGCCCCAGCTCTCAGCTGGCTTTGTTGATTTTCAGATATCTATAACTGCTATGTATATCCTTAAATCATTTGCCCGTTCGCCATTATAGTATGTTTCTCCAACTGACACCCGATATGTACATTTCTTCTCTTGTGTTATAATTAAAAAAAATATATATAAAAAAAAAAACAAAGGTAACAGGGACATTATAGTTAGGTTCAGATTTTACACTAAAAAACCATTGAAATTCAGCAGTTATAGTTACAGTCATCACAAATAGCTATAACTCATGCTATAACTCATGCTCTAAGGTAACTATAACTCACACCCCCACCATACACAGTTTTCTCCTTAACAATTTTACAGCAAATGTTGCAGTGATATTATCAATGATGTCATAGAAGATGTCATGAGTGATGTAATATGTGGGGTAATTAGCAGTGCATGGCAGGGGTGCGAGTTATAGTTACTTGAGATAACTGTAACTATAATTGCTGAATTTATATAGTTTTGTGTGTGTAAATTCTGAACCTAACTATATGTCCCTGTAACCTTTTCTTTTTTAGTGAATTTCTAAGGTGTTTTTAATTGTATTTCCTAACTATAACGTCTTTGGGTTTTTTTCAGTGAATTGACATTTTTTGTACTGTTTCCTAACTAGGATGTCCTTGTAACCTCTGTTTTTCTCAGGGAATTTCTAGGGTTTTTTCACTGTAAAGTAATATCCATATGTTAGTTGAGCAGCATAGGGTTGGCCAAACACCAGTATGCAGCCAACCCCTATTCATGCATGGCCTTCATCCAACTAAGGGCCCTGGTACCCACCCAGGGCACCCACCATCTCCCCATTGGGGGCAGAAGGGGCATCCCCAAGGCCCCTGTAGCCCCAGCCAAATCCCTGCATCCAGCGGGAGCCAGCAGGGTACCCACCAGCAGAAGCAGCTAAAAATGCTGCTTCCTGCAGGAGAACGCAATATTCAGATATGTCTCCCTGTCTGCATCACTGCGGCAGGGAAAGAGATTTGAAGCCCACTCTCAGTGGGCAGTGACATTTTTAAAGCTCCTGCCAGCTGGGAGACGACTTCATGTTTGCTGTCATGTGGCAGGAGCTTTGAAATTGCTCTCACCTAGTGAAAGCAAACACAAGATTCCATGCCCGCAGAAGTGTGGCCAGGTTTCTCGCTATGTCCCAGGGGTGGGCAGCTCAGGACATAGCTGGAGCCGGCATTGGGGGGATTTGGCCCCAAGGACCATTATTGGCCCTGGGAGGGGGGCTCCCTTTTAAATTTGAAGCCGAGCCTCAGTGGATGGGGTCCTCAGAGCCAAAATGAGTTCAGGAGGGGGATGTGTGTCCTCTTCACAATTTACTTTAAGGTCAGAGCACTGATGTCCCTAGGGCTGAAATCAGCCCGGAGAGGGTGACTGCATTCCCCTCCCCTTTTTTCAGAGGAGTCCTGTTTTGGAGACCCACCTAGTGATCGAGAGGCATTCTGCTTATTATTTTTTGATTGATTGTTATCCCAGTTTTGTTCAGAAGAATCGGTGCTGGCTTCGAGTTATCCTTTTCAGAGTTACCCGCCACTTGTGGTTTCCCAGGTCTGGCTCTCAAGTTATTTTTACCCTGAGAAGCATAGGTTTCTTCGATAATTTTAAATTTTGGGGGGGGACTCGACCAAGCCCGAGTCCCAAGATGGCTGCCACCACTTCCTGGTTGAAGTGGTGGCAGCCTATAGGATCCCACCATGAGATCTGTAAGATCCGCAGAGGGTCTGTGTCCCAAGATATACATAAATCTTTTTTCTTCAATAACTCCAATACTACCAAACAGATTCAGACCAAATTACAAAATGACTCTATCTGGACAAAGAGCTAGCTTTCTTGCAAAAGTGTCTAAAATCTAGGGCTGGGCATAGTTCGCGAAGTAGCGCTACGAGAAGCTATGCAAAGTGCACTTCGCACTACGCGAGCAACGTGTAGCACTACGCGAACTGTGTAGTAGCCTGTTCGCACTGTGCAAGATGCCATTTTCAATGATTGCATAGTGCGGACTCGCATCCGGCACTGTGCAATCATTGAAAACGGCATCTTTCACAGTTTGAGCTGTAGTTTTCTGCCACTCGAGTAGATCTTTACTCGAGCGGCAACATTCTGAACGCGGACTGGTAGTTTTCTCATCGCGAGCGGTCGCGAGCATACGCGACCACTCGCAATGAGAAACCTGACCTTCCCGCATTGAGAATCTCGCCAGGAGGTTTATTTTCCACGCTCGCGATCGGCAACTTGATGTTGTTGATCACGAACGAGGAAAAAGTCTCGCCGGGATGTCATTTTGCTTGCTCGCGGTCACCAAATTGACATTGAGGACCGCGAGCAAGCAAAAAATTACTGCGGCACTACGCTTCGCTGTGCATGTTTGCACTGTGCTACGTGCAATTCGCGTAGTGCGAAGTAGCGGAAACTTTGCAAACTACGCAAGCGTAGCGTAGTGCTTAGCCCGGGGTTACTAAAATCCCTATGGGAAGCTGGGGAAAAGGCATTTTGGGGCCCTCCCTTGTTCATATCCCTCCGCTTGATGAATCACCCCAAAACATTCCAAACAGCAGCGGAAGTGAGAGGCAAATTAGTTTTGAAATGTTCTTGAGGATTCATCAAATGGTGCCAAAGTTATTAGCAAAACAAAAAAAGCATTTCCTTTAGTAATTAGGTCCCTACTATAACTACCTACTGACAACCACCAATAGGTAATATACTAATATAGAGAATAGTTAAATAAATACATATATATATGTATACACACACACACACACATATATAAATACAGATGCATATATATAGAAACACTCAATAGAATTAGATTTTCATTTATTATAACAATTTGATGAAATTAACATTAATAGGAACACACAGAAGCACTCACGGGTTCTGCAAGCGGCTGATGAAAGGACTGCAAATTGAGCCTCAAAGCTCCGTTTTTTAATGTATAGTGAGACAGTGCGATCAATGAGTGGGAGACCCAATTCCAAGTACCAAATGGAAGGTCACAAGAAACAATTAAAAACATTACTACTAGAGAGCGTTATGACAAGGGACACCCACTCCAAGATGGCGGCTATGAAAATCAGAAGGGACTGGATTGCATCTACAGTCCTTCCTTGCTGAAACGCTGTACAGGAGGAGCCTATGTGGCTTTTAAAATCGGACTACCAGAGACTTTCCTGATCACAGAACAGCATTTGAGAAAGTCGTGTAAGATGAAACGGGTCATGCTGAGTGAATTAAAGGAAGGATTGCAGAACCCGTGAGTGCTCCTGTGTGTTCCTAGAGGAGGGACCAGGTGTTGGTACATAAATTACGTGCATGCCACTTGCACGCAGGAGGCACCCTTTATGCAAAGTGTTCAGCAGTTTAGTGGCAATTGAGGGGATAAATATATATATACATATATATATATATATATATATATATATATATATATATATATATATATATATATATATATATATATATATATATATTACCTACTGGCGGTCGCCAGTAGGTATATATAGTTAGGATTTTTTCCCTATGGGATTTTTGAAAATTCTATGTCTAATAACTTTGGCGTTTGTGGACGGAATTGGCTGAAATTTTCTGGAAAATGGAACATTTTGTTTCTGAGCAGCCCCTGAAAATTTGGGGGGGGTTCGTCCAGGGGGGGCCGAGAAAAAAGGGGGGTCCCAAAACGTGTTTTTAACATTGAGTTTTCCATAGGGCGGTTAGCCTCACTTTTAGCCCGAACGGCTGAATGGATTTGCACGAAACTTGGCTAAATTGTAGGGACTGGTAGCCCGATGTGCCTTTTGTAGGTCTCAATATATGTGCTGCAGTGGATTTTGAGAAATTAACGTTCAAAAAAAGATATATATCTGTAAGCGCGGACCGGGCAGCGCCCCGGTTCGCGGACCTTAAGCGTACCAAAACTTCGCGTAGCGAAGCTGATTGGCTCTCCGGTGTCTGTCAACATTCTAAACAGTCCGGAGCGGCCGCCATCTTGTCTCTCGGTAGGATCGAGAGACAAGAGGAGGCCAAAACAAAGGGGGAAATAACCATAAGGGGGCATAGTAGATCCTCGCTGACCCCCTAGGTTTAATGTGGAGGTTTTAAAAGGGCCCCGCGGGGCAAAAAAAAAAAATTTTTTTTTTTGTTTTTTTGCGTGGGTAGCGCCCGGTACGCGAACCGGGAAGCGTTCTGGGGAGCGTACTACAATGAAAAATGAATGATAGACTTTTCAAATGCTGTATGTTAATTGATTGTTGGATTTGTTGATTATTTTTTATTTTCTTTATCTTCCCAGGGAGCGACCCGGTACGCGAACCGTTGAGCGCCTCGGTTCGCGGACCTTAAGCGTTCCGGGAGTCCACCATTTTGTGTTTCAGTCGAATTAAGATACAAGATGGAGGGCAAATAATGTTCAGAATGGGTAGAAGGGGGCACGGTAGAGTTATCTTGACCCCCTAGGTTTTCTGAGGGTGGCTGAGGAGGCTTATATGTGCGAAAAAAAAAAAATAATTTAAAAAAATTTCGCGAGGTTAGCTCCCGGTACGCGTACCGGGTAGCGCCCCAGGGAGCGTATTTTGTTGAAAATTAGTGAAAATGTTAGAGTTAAATAATAATTGTGAGTGATTAGATGTAGGGTAGCTCTGAGAAGAGCTTTTGGGTTTATGGTACATTTAGGTACTTATAAGTAGGTACCAATGCACATTCTTAAATTCAGAGTGAAAACTCTGTTGCCCTCATCTGAGAAGTGAACTCCATCTCCTCTGTAGATATCTTGCATGTAGTAACGCAAGTTATTGTTGTACAGGGAGCCCATTCCATGGTCTCTCATGTAAGCTGAAACAGATTTGTTTACATGCTTCCTCGACTTCTCAATTTGTGGACAAAATTGGTTTGACCACCTCCATTTCTGTCTTTGGCATATATTTGAATATACCAAGGCAGTCTGAGGAAAAAGTGCCATTAATTGCTCAAAGGTGTCCTTTAAAAGCATTTCCAGACCTACCCCAGTCAAAGTGCCCAAATCATTACCTCCACAGTGCACAATTAACAGGTCAGGTTTTGGCAAATGCATAAAGGTTTTCACCAATGGTATCAATTGGTGACATTTTAATCCTCTGTGGCCAAACCACTTAATTTCCACATCTTGTAAATTGAGGTTAGGTAAATTCCTGCTTTCAACGTACCTTTGAGCACAGTGAATATAACTATGACCAACAATCCAGACAGAAAACATGGTGAGAGAAGGTTCTCCTGCAGTCAGATGAAGTGTGGCAATGAAATGGCAGTTGAAAAAATGAGAGTGTAAAATGAAAAAAAAACTGTGGAGTTTCTGTGTTCATGAAGCAGTAACAGTGATTGGTGGATTTTGATTGATGAAAACAGAAAGTTAGGGTGCACAGATGTGTTCTTTGAAAGATGTATTTTGAGTGGTCAATAAAAAATCATTAAATGAAAGAATGCACTGGATATGCAGGTGCACTGAGAGTTCAGAGTTCAATTGCAACATTGTTGTGTGAACTTGCAAACACCAGAGGTATTCCAGGAGGTGGTTGCTATGGAAAATAGGCAGAAAGGGCAGAGGGGGAAGGGTTTTCATTTGAAAAAAAGTGAGGGAAGAGTTTTGATTGGGTGACATGAGAAATATGTGTGAAGAATTACAGCATTTCTGTGCTTTTGATAGCTGCAGACTCTGGAGTGCATACCTTTTGCTCTGCTGAAGACAAATTGGTGTGTTTCTGAGACTGTTTTCAAACTCAAAGTATTTGCTAAGGTGAGAAAATATTTCTTTAATTTAGATAGAGAATAGTGTGCTTTAAGGAGAAAATTATGATTTATGTGGCGCAAATTGCTTGTAAATATGCTCTCACATGTGTATGGAAAATTTTGATTTTGAATGTTTGTGTTACATAGCCATGTTAAGAGTGACCCTACCATGCAGGAAAGCCAATCAAAAAACGCTTTCATGTGTTTTAATGACATTTTAAGTCATTTTCCCATGTGCAGTGTTTAGAAATTATGATTTGAAAATCGTTTTTGGGGAAAAGGAATTGTTTTTAAATTCATGACAAGGACATAATGGTGTATGCTTCTTTATAAGGCAATTGACTGTCCCTGATGTTATTTTTCTCATTTTAGTGTAAGACCTTTCTCTGTGGCGCAAATTGCTTGTAAATATGCTTCCACATGTGCATGGAAAATTTTGATTTTGAATGTTTGTGTTACATAGCCATGTTAAAAGTGACCCAACCATGCTCGAAAGGCAATCAAAAAACACTTTCATGTGTTTTAATGACATTTTAAGTCATTTTCTCATGTGCAGTGTTTTGAAATTATGATTTGAAAATCGTTTTTGGGGAAAAGGAATTGTTTTTAAATTCATGACAAGGACATAATGGTGTACGGTTCTTTATAAGGCAATTGACTGTCCCTGATGTTATTTTTCTCATTTTAGTGTAAGACATTTCTCTGTGGCGCAAATTGCTTGTAAATATGCTCCCACATGTGCATGGAAAATTTAGATTTTGAATGTTTGTGTTACATAGCCATGTTAAGAGTGACCCTACCATGCAGGAAAGCCAATCAAAAAACGCTTTTATGTGTCTTAAGGACAATTTAAGAAATTTTCCCATGTGTAGTGTTTTGAAGTTATGATTTGAAAATCGTTGTTGAGGTAAAGGAATGTTGTTAAAATTTATGTGCGCCATATGCCCCCAAATTTCTTTTTTAGGGGTGCAGCAGGGTGTTCTTGAGACACCCCTGCACCTTTGGAATAAATTCCTAATTTGTGATGAGCAAATTGTTAATCGCAAATTGCACCTTCATTTATATGAGCCTCCTAGCCCATGGAAATGAATGGGTAATTTGCAATTAGCAATTTTCTCATCGCAAATTTGGAATGGTAAAGAATCGCTATTTATTCCTTAAAATTCGCTTTTTTGGAAATGCAAAATAGTTATATGATACATATGGCGGTTGATGTCTAACAAGATAAGAAGCTTATGGATTCATTTATGGTGACTGGCGCAATGAAGTAGACATCACTTACTTCATTGGTAGAGCTTTACATGTATTATCTCCTCTGTATTCTTCATCAAGCGTAACTTTAATCTGCAATCCTGAGTAGGCCTCACCTTAAACAAACCTCTGGATAGGACACACTTTATTGTCATCCTGGATTAATCATTTAAAATGCTAGGGACAGATTTATGATAGGTGTATGCCTCTTTTGTGCCACTGTGCGTCACTTTTATGATGCAGCGGTGGTGCAAAAGATTTGCTATGAGGCGACAACATTACAAATTGATGCATTTAGGCAGATATGTCATGGTGTAAAAAAAACGTACCACATAAAACCCAAGCAGCAGTGATGCAAAAGATGCACCATGTCGCAAGACAGGCCTCACTTGGGGCCATATGTATCAAGCTAATTAGCATTTGCAAAGATCAAAATTCTACGAATTTCGGCCTTTGCGAATGTTAATTAGACAAATGGTATGTATCAAACAAGTTTGATGCAAAATAAGGAGTAGCAAAATTTGCTATTCCTTATTTTGCAATTGCACTGAAGGATTTGCAAATTTTGTGACTACTTAAATGCAATGTATCAAACAAAAACTATGTAAAAAATGACATTAAGGATTTGGAAACTATTGTGGTAAATTGGTGGTAATTTGTGAATTCTTTTCAAAAAGCTTTCTTTCAAAAAAACAAAAGGTGCCATATGACGCCAACACATGCCCTTAGGGCATGTATGTGTGCCATATGCCCCCACATTTGTTTTTCAGGGGTCCAGCAGGGTGTTCTTGAGACACCCCTGCACCCTTGGAAAAATTCCTAATTTGTGATGAGCAAATTGCTAATCGCAAATTAAACCTTTATTCCTATGAGCCTCCTAGCCCATGGAAATGAATGGGTAACTTGCAATTAGCAATTTGCTCATCGCAAATTAGGAATGGTAAAGAATCGCTATTTATTCCTTAAAATTCGCTATTTAGAAAATGTAAAATATTTTGATGATACATATGGCAGTTCATCTGTAACAAGATAAGAAGCTTAGGGATAGATTTATGATGACTGGCGCATCACCAGGGATGTGACAGTCATCCTGCGCCGCTGTTCCGCCACCCATGGTGTGCTGCATTTACAATGCGGCGCAGCATGGGGCAAAAACGGCACAGATGCGTGACGCATCTGTGCCGTAAAGGTGGCGCATTGCTGGAGTTGTATCGCAAGTGCGATGCAGCTCCAGCAAGGCTCAGGGGTGCCCCATCTCCACAATGCTGCGTCAAGACCTATGCCAGCTTCAAGCAGGCGCAGGGTTTTGACGCAGCTTTCTCCTATCTGATTGTAAATGCGGCACACCATGGGTGGCAGAGCAGTGGTGCACGTTAACTGGTGCATGCCTGGGGATGTGCCATTTAATATAAATCTGCCCTTTAACATTTAAGTATGTGCAGGGGACACAGAGTCGGTGAGGCTTATCCAAGGTTAAGAAGAGATGAGTCCTGTTCAGTGGA
This sequence comes from Lissotriton helveticus, assembly GCF_964261635.1. NCBI lineage: Eukaryota > Metazoa > Chordata > Amphibia > Caudata > Salamandridae > Lissotriton > Lissotriton helveticus. The sequence continues at coordinate 809,441,877 of NC_136068.1, read as the reverse complement.
AAATTAGACATAGGCTTCACCTGCTCAGCATTGCTGGACATGGCTAAATAATAGCTGCAAAATGTTAATCTTGTTAAACAATTTTACTATTATAATCTGTGAGATTTGTCTCTTACTCTGCAACATCTCATTGTTGTTATCTTTCTTTAAAGATAAAGACAACCTCAACATGAGCGACAATCTGCAATCAGTTGATTTTGACCTCATCATTGAACTTGTAATTGAAACATCAGTGGATGTTGATCCTTTGGATGATTTAAATCCTGAGGATGAAGAAGAGCGTGATGAGGATGCAGATTTGTCCGAATTATATGATATAGGATGGGAAGCTGACCTGCTTGAGCCTTTGGAAATATAAACATTTATTTTTAAAATTTATAATCAATAAAAAGTAAAAAGGTAAACCGTTTAATTTAAAAATAAAGACACCTTCAAAAACAGGTTATGTGTAGTGTCTTCAATAAAATATTAAAATATGCTCATAAAATTAGATCAGATTCACATATAAAATAGCATAGGTAACATAAATATAAATGTCATTTCTTTTCTGGTATTTCTGTATTGTAAAATTGCCAATGACTAAAAAATCTTCAAATTAAAATGTCAAGTAGTGTGTTAAGTTTTTGATCACTGTTACTGATTTACTGTTTGGTAATAATGTTTAATAACATTTTTTATTATATTTTTCCACAGATTCAACTGCAGATCATTTCAAGATTTCACCATGCCTACAATACAAAGACAGATAAAGGCTGCAAAACGTCAAAGACAGCAGGTGAAAAAAAAAACGCAGCAGTCCTCTAACAAAAAGATTTCTCAAGCCACGAAGAAAGCACCGGGTAAGAGCTCTAAATATTTCATAAGAAATATTTGTATTAAAAAAAAATATTACTACAGAAAATGTTTCAGTCCATAAAACGAGAAGGAAATCAAATGGAAAGAAAAGGACAATGAAAAATGTTACTGCTAGAGCAAGAGATAAATCTGTGCATGATAGTAGAAGGAAACAACAGTTTAGGGAGATTCGTAAACGAATGTTCCGCAACAGGATAATTGGCAATTTGTTAAAAAATATTAAGAAAGGTCAACAGAAACTAGTTTTTTATAAGAGAAAAAAAAAAGTTGAGAAAGTTATTGATCAGGCATTTGAAATTAAACGTAAGTTATTTATTTTGATAATCAATAGAATTAGGAAGCTAAACAAGGCAATTTTTGATTTCAAAAGAAATAGTAGATGGAAGAGAATAGTTAATCGTAGTAATTTTTGTGAAGTTTTTTCTGGAGAATGGATGCATAGTTCAAGCTGTGAGGCATTTTTTAATGAGGAGAGTTATTTCCAGGATAATGATTTGGTGCATGCAGTTGACACCAGTGGTCGTGCTTATGAAGTGAAAGATGGTTGTCCAGTTGAAAAAGAAAAACTTGTGACAACAGAGGCAGAAGAGGTGTTAGGTAATGAGGTTTTAGGAAGACGTGCTAAGGGTCCTGTGTACACCTGGAAGTGTAGTAGTATTTGCAGTGTGCGACAGGATTCCATCAATTTGCTTTGTGATTTTGTACGGTCATTTAACAAAAAAAGTTTGAAGCAGAAAATGATGTTGTTGCAAGAATTAGATCCTTGCAGAGTAAGAGAAGTGACAGGTTTGCATGGTCATTCACTGGCTTGTCTTTCCAGGAGAGTATGCCAGAGTGTTTTCCATCATTTCAGGATGCTAGCAGTGCATCATAACAAAGTGAGGAAATTAGTTAGAATGTTGTATTATGCTAAGAGTCCAGCAATTATGCTGAAACAATTATGCGCTGCTCTTTTGCATGGTTCTGAAATAGATGTGAAGAATATATGTGAAGAAATTGAGTTTTGTTACTTTGGAAGTAAAGAGGAGAATGTTGAAATTGAGCAAGAAGTAGAGGGTCATGTGGAAGATAGTGTACAGGTTTCCAGTACAGATAATTTCCAGAGGGAAATTGCGACGTTTGACGTGAAATCAAGTGAGAGGCCTAATTTCACTTGTGTGTGTTGTCGACGCACTTATTATAAGAATCAGACTAAGTTAGTGGATTTATATGCAAAAAGTGAAAGGGAAAATAATAGTGAATGGAAGGATTTTGCAACATACTTGATGGTAGAAAATTGTTTTGATTTGGGATTGGATCAACGTGTGTGTACTTATTGTTGTAACAAATTAAAACAAAACCAGATGCCTGCTAGAGCAGTTCATAATAATCTGGAATTGGTTGAGATTCCTTCTGAATTGAAGGACTTAAATACTTATGAATCTATTTTGATTCAAAGTATCCATCCCTTTCAGGCTATTGTAAGAATGGAGCCAAAGACAGGGAAATTGCCTCCATCAGATTTACAGAGAGGATTAAAGGGAAGAGTTGTTTATTTGCCTCTAGATTTCAAGAAAAACATTAACACAATTGGAGTAGAAAAAGTGGAAGAGGAACCTCTGGTTATCTTAGTTAATGGGGTTCCGACAAAGAATAAGAAAATATGGCAAGATTTAGTAGATGTTAGGAAAGTTAAAAAGGCAACATTGTATTTGAAAAAAAATAATAAATACTATAAGAATGTATATGTTGCAGAAGAGGAAGTAAGTGAGGAAGAGGATAGCGATTTGTGTGCTGGTCAAATTGAGAAAGTAGAACCCTCTACTAGTGAAGAAATATATGAACATTATAGTGTTCATCCTTTGCATTCCAAGGAAGTCATGGGGAATGCTATTGAGTTGTTTCAAATGAAACAAGCCAAAGGGAGTCCCATTAGTGTTTGGGAGGAAAGTTTGGAAGCTCGGTGTTTCCCACAGCTTTTTCCAACAGGTCAGGGAGGAAGATATGATGAGCGACCTCATCAAATTCCTGCTTCTGAATACCGGACTTTGCGATTGTATGCAGGAGATGCTAGGTTTCGACAATGCATTCCTTATTTGTTTCATCTCCTGTTTGAAAGCGATCTGTCTGGACTGTCATATGCAGTGAACCACATCTTGAAAAGTGGTATACACATGCAAAACATCTCGGCAAGTGATTTTATGGATAAAGTCAATGTCCAAGATAGTATTTTGGATTCTCACCTGATTAATCTCATGGCGTGTCAGCGTGGTACTAATGAGTACTGGTACCGTCGTCATGGTGATTTAAAATGTATGCTGAGGAACTTAGGTACTCCCACATGGTTCCTCACTCTGAGCTGTGCCGAGTATGGCTGGGAAGACTTACTTCAATTTCTACGAGAGGCAAATGCTAACGTAGATAACATCGAATTCAAGACACCCCGAGAACTGTGCTCTTTGGATCCAGTCAATGTATGTAGGTACTTCAATCATAGATTTGAAGCTATGATGTCTTTCATCATGAATAAGAAGAATCCACCTCTTGGAGAGGTGTTGGATTTCTTCTGGAGAAAGGAGTACCAAGCAAGAGGTGCTCCTCATATACATATGTTGCTGTGGATCAAGGATGCACCTAAATTTGGAACGGATCCAGAAGACTCAGTGATGAGTTTCATCCAACAGTATTCTACGTGTGCTGTTCCAAACGCAAAGGAGAAGAAAAGTCTAAGAGAAAAAGTTCTGCGTTTCCAAAGCCATCGATGTGGAAAGTACTGCCGTCGTAAATTCCGAAACAAAGACAAGTTCTACACTAAATGTCGTTTCGGCTTTCCACGACCGGTGATTTCTAAAGGAAGAGTAAACAGTTTGATGTCTTCGTTGCGACACAATGTCATGAAGAAATCACCTAAAAACACTTACAATTTGAAGAGGAACGAAGAGTCCAAGTACATCAACGACTACAACCCGGTGATTTTGTCCATGTGGAATGCTAACATGGATATACAGTTTGTGGCTGATAACTGTATGGCTGTGGCTCGGTATGTGACGTCTTACATCACCAAAAAAGAGAAGACAGAATTGAAGGATATGTGGGAGGACATTTCCCATGAAAAGAGCCTCAGCAAGAAGTTGTACAGTTTCAGTCTGAAGATGTTGTCGCATCGAGAAATCGGAGCGTACGAATGTTCTGACCGGTTGTCTTCAGCAAGTCTCTATGCCAAGTCCAGGAGTATCGTTTGGGCGAGTCTTGGTCTTGCTGCAACGCGTAATCGAGTTCTCAAACCTGTGCGGGAAATTGAGTATTTGGCGGAAAAGGAGCCAAACAGTACCGACATTTTGAAGACAAACATGTTGGATACATATTATCCAAATCGAAGCAGTCACCTCGAGAATGTTTGTCTGTATGAGGTTCTGCAAAATTACATATTCAAGAGGAACATCAAAGAAGATACTGAGAAAGGAGTGTATGCTGTAATAGGAAGTGAGGGATGTCTGGTCAAGCAAAGAAAATGCCACTTGGTAAACCATCGAAAATTGAGTGGCGAATCTCCTGAAAAAAAGGAGTTTTTCTATTTAGCACTTTTGCAACTTTTCAAGCCTTGGCGTGCAGAAGAGGAACTGCTTGGAGATTTTCTCTGTTACGAAGACTCTTTCAATGCCGCCAAGGAGACCATAGAATGTCCTGCTTTTCCCAAATATGTAGAAATGTTGAATGCGGAAATTGAGCAGGAAGCAACGATTGCAGCCGAGATTGCCAGAGACAGTTCTCAGGACAGTCAGAGTTCTGCTTCATTGAGTCAGGATCCACTAGGAGGACCTGTTATCGAAAATGAAGCTGCCACTGCTATGAATGAAGTGGAAAGAGCCATGGCACATGCTCAAGAGGATGCGGTTAACTTAGAAGAGTTGGAAAGGCAACTCAACGTTGAGCAGAGGAAAATATATGACGAAGTTACCATTAAATTGATCATGGATTAAGTCATGATAAGAAAGAGTGCTCATGTACGTCGTTGAAGCCTGTCCGACTGTACGTGAGTGGAGAAGCGGGAACTGGAAAAAGTTTCCTCATTAAAGCAATTTCATGCTATTTGCAGGAAAGGACAGAGTCATCGCTGTCTTGTGTTGTCACCGCTCCAACTGGACTGGCAGCACATAACAATAAAGGGATTACTTTACATCGTTTACTGATGCTGCCAGTGGAGCATGACAACAAATTAGAATATCACAAGCTATCTGGAGATGCTTGTTTTGAAGTTTCAAGAATCTTGAGGAAAATGAAACTTCTTATCATTGACGAAGTAAGCATGGTTTCCAATGTCATGCTTGCCTTTGTGCATTTGAGGATGCAAGAAGTTCTCAAAACAGAGTATGATGTGTTATTTGGTGGCAAACACATCATTGTTTTCGGAGATCTTCTGCAGCTGACACCAGTGAAAGGGCAACCTGTGTTCAAAATGCTCACGCATGAAGATACCAGGAAGTGCCTAGGCAGCATTGGCAACGTCAATATATGGTTAAACTTCAATTATGCTGAACTGCATGAAAATATGCGTCAGGCGAAGGATGAAGTTTACAAGACTATTCTACAAGATGTTAGAATTGGAAAAGTGACCGAGCATGGCAAAGAAGTTTTACATGCACGATTACTGTCAAATTTATATCCAGAACAAGATGTTGTGCCTGAGAATATTTTTCAGAAAATTACTGAAAAGAAATCTGGAATATGTTTGATGCCAACTCTTGCAGAATGTGCCAAATTTAACAACAAAATGTTGCATTTAGAAAAGCAAGAGACTGTGAAACTGGAAGCTATTGATAGAGTAGAGCATATGGGATCAACAATTATTTTGTCTGAGAATCTGAAAACAAAATTGGATTCATTAGAGAAGAGTATATCTAAAACTGCAGGTTTTGAAAAGACTCTGAATGTGTGCTTGAACTGCCGTATAATTTTAAGAAGGAATTTACATGTTGAAAGAGGTCTGGTAAATGGATCAATGGGTAATGTTGTTGATTTTGTGAAATACAGAAATAGAGATGGAATTGAATTTTTAAAAATTAAATTTGATGGCATTGAGGAAGTACAGCTAATTGCTCGTTGTTCTGCTAGATTTTTGCTTGTAAAAGACTTATATGTTCGCCGTAAGCAGTTTCCTGTTTGCTTGGCATATGCGGTGACAATCCATAAATCGCAAGGTTTAAGTGTAGACAGTGCATTGGTGAATATTGGCAGTTCTGTGTTCAAGGAGGGTATGGCATATGTGGCATTGTCACGAGTTAGAACTTTATCGGGATTGTACTTGATTGAGTGTGATGTCACAAACATTTGTGCAGATCTAGATTGTGTTAAGGAATACAATAGGTTAAGAAGAGAGTATGCGCCACATTTGCCTCAGTTTCCTTTGTTTGAGAAACGTGTGGTAGGCCGGAAACGAAGAAATGAGAACAATACTGGGGAGGTTGTAGCAAAAAGACAAAAAGTCAATGAACCTAAAATTACAAGCAGAAACAAAAAGGATTCTGTTGAAGATGTTGTTGGTTTTCAGTTTGAAAACAGTTCTGGTGTCAACTGCTATGCTAATGTAGTAATTAATGTTTTGTTTTCTCTAAAAAATGTAAAAGAAGAGATTGTGGTCAATTCTGATCAAAGATTTTGCAGTTTGTTAAATTCTGTGTTAGAGAAATGTACCACTGATAGAAGAAACATAGAAAGTGTGTCTGAAATTCGAAATCTGTTAGACAGATGTTCAGGCCAAACACAATTCTCTCAAAATATTCAGCAAGATTGTCAGGAGTTTTTAATGTATATGCTTGATGTATTACGTGCTGAAGGTGTAGATGTAGATCAGCTGTTTGGGCTTTCTTATCAATGGCAGCATGACTGCGAGAACTGTATGGTATCAAGTACTACTAGTGTAGACTCAGAAAGATTTATATATTTAACTTTGCCAGACAGTAAATCAGTCTCCTTTAATAAGCTAGTAAAAGCTGCTAATCACAACATGGAGTGTAGCCAATGTAAATCTGAAATGACGTCCACATTATTTATACGAACATATGGCCAGTACGTCATTTTAATGTTCCAACGGTGTAGGCCTGATGGAACAAAATTGACAACTTTAATAAAAAATTTTGTAGCTTCGCAGTTGTCAATATCAGGAAGGACTTTTGTAACTCCAGCAATTATATATCATGACGGCCCTTCAATAACATCAGGACATTACACAGCTTATTTAAAGTCTAGAAATGGCTGGTCATTCTGCAATGATTCTGTTTTAATTTTCAAAAAAAAATTGCCGTATGACCTTAAAAACTCTTACCTGGTGTTTTTAAAACCAAAATTTTAGGGAGATAATTTCGGGATGTGTTCTGTGGAATTTCAAGAAGTTCTAATGGCTTCTACACTATTTGGCCTTGAGGATAAGTGTAGTCCAGAGACATAAATTCTAACCACAAGACTGGACATCATGGAGAAATAAGTGCACTTTGAATGAGTTCAGAAAAACTGTTTCTTTTTATAAGCTAATTGAAGCAGCCAATCAAAACATGGAGTAGAGGGAATGTAAGTCTGCAATGCTGTCTACTGTTTTACATTGCTTTGTGATTAGAAGTGATGTAGAGAATTAAATAATTGTAGTAGTCATAGAGGTAGTGTAAGTCTGCTTGTAGCAGTGTCATAGGAAAAGTAGAACATGACTGAGCAAGAAGGGGAAGATATTACTATTCCAGGATTGTGAAAATGATCTTCAACATTTTAATTCTGAAAGTTGCGGAAATGTGAAAAGACGGGATTGGCTAACAAGAAATCCAAGAGTTATACATGGCTCTGACAAGATTTGGCCTTGTGGAATCTTGTGGTAGAGAGCAAGAAGTCATTTATTGTATGTAACATGTTTTTAAAAACGATGGAGATTTTCTTTCAGAAAGTGGCGGGCTGAAAGTAATAACAGCACAAAAGAGTGTAAGCTGTTCATAGGACATCCTTGGACGTCATGGAAAGTAAGTTAACTTTAAGGAGTTCTGATTTTTGATTTCTGATGTTGTATGGGTTTTTTAAACACAATCATTTTGATTGTGTTTTTTTTTCCCCGCTGTTACATGATGAATACCTTCAAGTCACTGTTTTTAGTGAATTTTGATACATTCTGAGAACAGCAAAAATAAACCATTTAACATGTATAATTAATTCTGTACTGTTTGCATTTATGATGTATATGTAGAACTGTGTAGGAGGCATGGAGAAGGTGAGGCTTCTGTAAGTGTCAAAGTTGTTGCATGCAGTGCTGCACTTCTGCGTATTCTTTCATATGCTAGACTACATCTGCACAATGAGATACCTAAGCAAAGGAAACACAAGTGATGTGATTGTGAAATGAGCAAAATAAATTGCATGTATTTCAATTACATCACCTGTGTTTCCTATCATTACGAATCACATTGTGCAGATCAAGTTTAGGTCTGTCCAGGGAAACATAGGAGGTTTGGACTTTGTTGAAGATTGCAGTGGACATGACTCACTTCATTGGTAGACCTTCACATGTATTATGTCCTCTATTCTCTTCAACAACTCGAAATTTCATCTGCAACCCTGAGTAGGCCTCACCTGAAACAAAACTCTGGATAGTAGACATCTTATTGGCATCCTGAAGCAATTATTTAAAATTTTAGTGTCTTGCAACACTTTTCTGAAACAACAGCAATGCAAAATATGCACCATGTTTTAATATAGGCCTCACTTCATCTGCATCAAGATAGTGTTAGTTTAAAATGTATATCTTTAGGACTGTGTAGCTTCTGTAAGTGTCAAAGTTGTTGAAAAACTGTTTGTCCTTCAATCTTTGCCCTTGTCTTTTGTAATTTTTTAATACATGTTTTTATATTTTTCTAATGTTTGTTCTCTCTTTCACAGATTGAAAGTATAAAAACAAAAAGTGAGTAATTTAACGACAATTATAAGGTAAATATTTTGTACTCTTTTCGTTACATTTCTATCACATTGAACTACTATTAGTTCCACTGCTTCATTTCTTTAATCCTCAGTTTCCTGCCTTTGCACACTTCCCTCATTCCTTTCTCTATTACATACTTACTCAACTCCTTCCACTCTTTTTCTCAGTCCCTCTCTTCTCATAGTTCCTCACTCTTGTTCACTCACTCCATCTCTATTACTCTTAGTGTCTTTGACTGATCACTGTATCACTATTTGTTCATAATGCTTTCTCTGTGTAGTTGAAGCACACTAAGTGGCATATTATGAATACAGCCAATACAATTATTGCTCTTTTTATTGGCAGAAAACTGGTGCAAAAGCGGCTTTAGCGGCAGTTTTCTGCCGCAAAAGCAGCTTTAGCGACACATTTCTGCCGATAAAAGCTGCGAAACTTTTATTGCCTATGTTGATAATATGCCCCTATGTTATTTACATTAGGGCTATATTGTCCAGTATAACAATCAAAATTGCTCTCCAAAGACACCAGGCAAAGCAGACGCTCCCTCAAACAGATCACCAAGCGCAATTTACCCTACTTACAGCCTAGCCTGTTCTCTGTCGAGACTTTAGCAATCTTTAGAGCACAAGATAAGATCTTTTCACATGGAAGAGTCAGACATATTGCAATTCTACTTAAGAAACAAGCATTGGCATAGACAATAGGTCTCGCTTTTGGGACCTTATACGTGTTTAGACATGCAACAGTTGATGTTGCTGCACCAAGGATATTATGCTGCATAACTAAATACTTAGAAGGTCCCAAAGGCGAGATCTATTGGCTATGCCAATGCTTGTTTTTCTTTCACTTCGTTATCTATTTTGTTTTTCACAATTATACCCTCTTCTGTCTTTTCTTCGGTAAATAGATCTATTAAACAGTATCTCTTCTTTACTCCCTATAGCTGTCTTTCTTTTAACATCACTCTCTGTTTACTTTCCTTATACTTACACTTTTTTTTAAAAAAAAAATTTTTTTTGGTTAGCTCCCGGTCCGCGTACCGGGAAGCTAACCCGGGAGCGAACCAAAAGAAATAGAGCTTGCCAGAGTGCTAAACATTGTAGCAATTTTTTTTGAAAGGGAAGGTAGTTCTGAAAAGAACTTTTTTTTTTATATTTTTGTTGTTTTATATTTTTTTTGTATTTTTTGAACATTTTTTGTTTTTTTTGTATTTTTTGAACGATTTTATATTTTTTTTGTTTTTTTTGGGGGGGGGAAACAACAAAAAACAGGCGTTGAAAAGGGCTCAACAGGAGCAAAAAAAAACTTACTGGGGGCGGTTAGGGCAATCATGGTGTTCATATGCAAGGTTGAGTGCATTGATGCTCATGTTGCCACAAGCTAATAATGCACGACAGCGCATACATAAATGTATCATATTCCCAAAATTTGGTTGGATATTTGGCACAGTTTCCCGTGCCTCCTCTGGTGTTAAAGAAACCGATGTTGTTGATCTCGCCACAGGAGTTGCTCTAGGATTGTCCATCATATCCCTTAATTCCGCCCGGCTGTAATTTAGGGGATGTTTCCTCGTCATGTGCCTATGCATGGTGTGATTACCATAACTGTATTTTTTGTCCGTCCCTCTGGACAATTGTTCCTTGCATATGAGGCATGTTGCGTACCTGGCATTGACCTTTTTTTGGCCAGGAGGGATGGAAAAAAACTGCCAGATGAAACTGGCTTTCTTTCTTGAAACCCGGGGCAACTCTTCCAGGAATTGTGGTTGTTCTCCCTCCTCATCCATTTCTTCATCTTCCTCCTCAGTGTTGGTAACCACCTGGGGAGGTGGTCCTCTCTTCCCATGAGGAGGTGGAGGTGGTGGTGGGGGTGCACCAGCTGCAGCAATCAATGAAGCCATTTTCACACAACCAAAATAGGTCTTCCAAGAAGCAAAATAGGTCTTCCTCTCACAATAATGAAAGTCAGAGTGAGGAAAGAAGGAGGGGTTTTCATCATTTGGAAAAAACAATACTTCTCAACCAATGAAAAGTGTTATTTTTAGGTCACCTGACCTAGCCTTCCATAATTATGAAACTAAAAGTGAAATGAACCAATGAAAAGTTTTATTAACAAGTCACATGACCTCTAACGCTCATGTTACGCGCTGCGGAACGCTCCCCGGTTAGCTTCCGGTTCGCTGCGCTTCGCGCCTCGGTCCGCGCCCCGGGACACTTCCGGGTGCGCTAACGCGATACGTCACAAGACGCATTTCGCGGCAACGCGATACGTCGCGCTTTCGCGCCGCGGATCGCTTCCGGGGAGTTGCGTTTCACGCCTCGGTCCGCGCCCCGGGGCACTTCCGGGTGCGCTAACGCAGTACGTCATAAGACGCATTACGCGGCAACGCGATACCGTCACTATGTTGATTTCTTACCGGTTCGCGGACCGGATCGCGGAATCAAATTGAGCTAACGGGAAGTTTCCCGGTTCGCGGACCGGGAGCGAAACAAAAAAAATATAAAAAAAAATTATTAATAAACATATAAAATATATTTTTGGATTTAAAGAAGAATAAATTTTACAGCTATAGATATTAGCTTTTAAAAAACCAATGAAATTCATTGAAAAAACCATAGGTTATAGACCATATATAGTTAGGAATTAGCATTTACAAAACCTTGAAAATTCACTGAAAAAACCATAGGTTATAGACCATATATAGTTAGGAATTAGCATTTAAAAAACCTTATTTTACTCACACAAAACCATTGAAATTCCATATATAGTTAGTTGCACTAACTATATATCGCGCACCCGCAATCCACTGCTGATCATGTCACATATTACATCATTCATGACATGGTCAGTGACATCACTGATGACATCACTGATGACATCTCAAATGACATCACTGATGACATCACTGATGACATCTCAAATGACATCACTGATGACATCACTGATGACATCTCAAATGACATCACTGATGACATCACTGATGACATCTCATTTGACATTACTGATCACATCACTGATGACATCATTCATGTGATAATACGATGAACCTCTTCAGACTCTAATATAACCTTAGATACACTCAGTGTAAACAGACACTCATAGACTGTCACTCATCCATGGAGTTACTCAGACACTTAGTCAGTCATGCAAAGAATCAATCACACCTCCATTTCCTCAACTATACAGTTATACACACCTTACTTATTCAAACATATACTAAAACATATTTACTCACTTATACAATCCTGGATACAAGTTCACAATGATCCATACAGCCACTCACACATTCACTGGCTCTTATGCACAGTTATTTATATATGTCAACTCTCACATGTACTGTGTTTTACATATGTACTTACTTTGACATGTAGCACTGAGATATCCATTCACTCACCAATACACTCATGCACACAGTCAACCGCCCATACAGCTGTTTCCACATGCACTTTTGAACCCATACATCTAGTCAATCAACTGCTCACACATCTATGCAGAGAGTCATACACCTCCCAGCCACCCACACACACACTCAGTCTCCCATACAAATGCTTGGGCAACCAATCAATAACCCATACAGTTAATCATATAGCTACTGATCAACACATGCAGCAGTTTACAGAACAACAGACATAATGATGCACAAATTAAGACAGTTTAGTCACTAACCCATGCACTCAGTGAGACACATTTAATCAGTCACTCATACAGTCAGCCATGCCCCTACTAAATCCTTCATCAAGACACTTATACATCCATTCATTCTTCAATATGTAAGACATATTTTAACTTTACAGAATTATACAGTCACTGGATGACGTCATCAGTGATGTCATCAGTGATGTCATTTGAGATGTCATCAGTGATGTCATCAGTGATGTCACTGACCATGTCATGAATGATGTAATATGTGACATGATCAGCAGTGGATTGCGGGTGCGCGATATATAGTTAGTGCAACTAACTATATATGGAATTTCAATGGTTTTGTGTGAGTAAAATAAGGTTTTGTAAATGCTAATTCCTAACTATATATGGTCTATAACCTATGGTTTTTTCAGTGAATATATATATATATATATATATATATATATATATATATATATTTATATATATATATATTCACTGAAAAAACCATAGGTTATAGACCATATATAGTTAGGAATTAGCATTTACAAAACCTTATTTTACTCACACAAAACCATTGAAATTCCATATATAGTTAGTTGCACTAACTATATATCGCGCACCCGCAATCCACTGCTGATGATGTCACATATTACATCATTCATGACATGGTCAGTGACATCACTGATGACATCTCAAATGACATCACTGATGACATCACTGACGACATCTCAAATGACATCACTGATGACATCACTGATGACATCTCAAATGACATCACTGATGACATCACTGATGACATCATCCAGTGACTGTGTGTTTCTGTAAAGTTAAAATGTGTCTTACATATTGAAGAATGAGTGGAAGTATAAGTGTCTGGACAAAGGATTTAGTAGGTGCATGACTGAATGTATGAGTGAGTGATTAAATGTGTCTCACTGAGTGCATGGGTTAGTGACTAAACTATCTTAATTTGAGCATCATTATGTCTGTTGTTCTGTAAACTGCTGCACGTGTTGATCAGTAGCTGTATGATTAACTATATGGGTTACTGATTGATTGTCCAAGTATTTGTATGGGAGACTGAGTGTGTGTGTGGCTGGCTGGCTGGGAGGTGTGTGACTCTGTGCAGATCAATGTGTACTTGTATCAATGATTCTATAAGAAGGTAAGTATGTGTTAGTATATGTTTGAAAATGTAAGGTGCTCTATGTTTAACTGTATAGACAAGAAAATGGAAGTGTCATTGATTCTTTAACAGGACTGACTACGTGTGTGAGTAACTCCATGGATGAGTGGCAGACTGTGAGTGTCTGTATAGGTGTATGAGTGCATATGATAGTGTTGTAAAGATGAGTGATTGTATGTATGAATGATTGTATGGGTGAATGAGTGAATGTGTGTGTAGACATAGGAATCAGTGAGTGCGTATGTAGTAACTAGTATTGGTGTGTCAATGGTTTCAAAAATTATACTCTGTATTTAACACTGGGTGAAACAGAGGTTATATTAAAATGTGAGGAGATGCATTGTATTGTCACATGAATGATATCATCAGTGATGTGGTCATTGATGTCAAATCACATGTCATCAGTGATGTCATCAGTGATGTCATTTGAGATGTCATCAGTGATGTCATCAGTGATGTCACTGACCATGTCATGAATGATGTAATATGTGACATCATCAGCAGTGGATTGCGGGTGCGCGATATATAGTTAGTGCAACTAACTATATATGGAATTTCAATGGTTTTGTGTGAGTAAAATAAGGTTTTGTAAATGCTAATTCCTAACTATATATGGTCTATAACCTATGGTTTTTTCAGTGAATTTTCAAGGTTTTGTAAATGCTAATTCCTAACTATATATGGTCTATAACCTATGGTTTTTTCAGTGAATTTCATTGGTTTTTTAACAGCTAATATCTGTAGCTGTAAAATGTATTCTTCTTTAAATCCAAAAATATATTTTATATGTTTATGAATAATTTTTTTTTTAAATATTTTTTTTTCTTCGTTCCCGCTTCGCGAATCGGGAAGCTTCCCGTTAGCTGACCTTGATGCCGCGAAATAGACCGCGAGCCGGTAAACGTTTCTTTACCGCAACTGCCGCGTTACAAAACAACATCGTGACGCCTCCCGTCCGCATGACGTTTCACGTTGTCGCGTGATACGTCATATGACGTGCTACGTTAGCGAACTGGTACGCGAAGCGAGTCGCAAAGCGCAGGTTTCTGGAAGCAAACCGGGAGGCCCTGCAAAGCGCTTAACGTAAACACAGCAGGTCATGTGACTTGGTAATAACACTTTTCATTGGTTCATTTCACTTTTGGTTTCCTAATGATGTAAGACTAGGTCATATAATCTAAAATGAACACTTTTCATTGGTTGAGAACTCTTGTTTTTCCCAAATGATGAAAATCCCTCCTTCTTTCCTCACTCTGACTTTCATCATTGTGAGAGAAAGACCCTTTGTGATCACTGAGCAATGGCTTCTTTAGTAGCTTCAGCTGGTGCTTCCCCACCACCTCCACCACATCCAAGGAAGAGTGGACCACCTGCTCAAGTTATAATTCAACAAGAAGAGGAAGAAGAGGAACAGGACGACGAGCACGAAGAGAGGCAGTTTTTGCCTGAGGAGCCCAGGACGTCTCACCGGAAAGAAAACTTCATTTGGCAATTTTTTAAAATTCCCAAAGGTCAGAAAAAAGTAAATGCAAGATACGTAACTTGCCTTATATGTCAAGATAGACTGTCCAGAGGAACCGAGAAAAAATACAGTTTCGGAACTACACAATGCATCGCCATATGACTAGGTGGCATCCTAACAACTACAGTGCTGCACAGTTTCGGAACGACCTAGATAATCTCCCTATTATGTCCAGAAGATCTGTTGTACCGGAAGTAACGGGACCAGAGGGCAGGGAGATGGTGCCAAATATACAAATGAGATTTGGTGAAGTAAAACACATCTGCGTATTTTGCGATGGATTCATTTGCTACGGAGAAAGAAGCATCACTCTGATCAACAGAGCTATTGACTATCATATGCAAGTTTGTACGAAACGCCCAAAATAATAAATACTTTTTTTTTGTTTTGTTGCTCCTGTTGAGCCCTTTACAATGAATCGTTTTCATTGCCCCCTCCAAGAAAAACCCCCAAAAATATAAAACTGTTCAGAAAAATTCAAAAAAAGTAAAAAAATGTTCCGAAAAATAATAAAAAAAATATAAAACAAAAACAATAAAAAAAAAAAGTTCTTTTCAGAACTACCTCCCCGTTATTAAAAAATTGGTACAATATTTGGAACTGTGCCAACCTCTATTTCTCTTAGTTCGCTTCCCAGTTCGCTCGCCGGTACGCGAACCGGAAGCGAACCAAAAACAGTAAGTATAAGGGAAGGAAACAGACACTTATGTTAAAAGAAAGACAGCTATAGGGGAGTAAACTAGAGATACTATTACCCGTAATCCACTGCTGATGATGTCACATATTACATCATTCATGACATGCTCAGTGACATCATCAGCAGAGGATTGCGGGTTTTTTGGCAACGTGCCTTATCCACGGTTTAATAACGCTGCCTTTTGCTTTATATAAGTTTTCAAATTGTATGAAATATATACCAATAGGTCGTTATGAACCTTTAGGTAGTGCTTTTCTTCATGAGGTCTGGTCGCTTCCATACACATACAGATGTTTCAAAGATGATCAAGAAGTTTATCTGAATGGAGAGGAATGCACTGAGACGCCAGATCATTCACTAATGTGTAGGCACATACAGTTACACGGTTCATGCAACAAACACCAACCAAATATGGCTTGCGTGTTGCAAGGCACGCCAGTTCCTGCTATCATCCCCACGTTCAAGTTGTTGGAAAATGGTAGTTATTTGATGCTCAATAATGAAGATTGTTCTGGGTTAATTAAAAGTATTCCTTTTATCGTAACAGTAAGTGAACGGGTTATTTGCTGCAGAAATGTTCTATTTCCTCCCACACATGAACATAGGGAGTTTTCAATCTCGCCACAAATACCAACCTTGGGAGCAGATTTCAACGGCATGGCAAGAATAAGAGCTCTTTTGTCTCAGAGAGAGGTGGCCTTGAGTTCGGCCCGTGAAACTTTCGTGCTTCACATAGCGAACACCCGTACAGAGGTGCAGACCCTTTTCAATTCAGATTTGCCTTTCCATTTCAGCAAGATGGTTCGGACTATCTTTAACGCATCCTCCACAAAGGCCCTGGCGCACTTTTTTAAAGTTGTTACCAGTGGTCTCGTGACTTCATTTGAGAAAATCTTTGGAGTCATCCCTGCTTTCTTTCATTCTATTTTTTCCACTCTGCTTCGTGGATTGCCATTTTTACTTGCATTACCAGCGGACGCTCTTGTCCTTTTTTACATTTTTAAATATGGATGTCCCTCCTATGCAACCTCCCGCCCTGCAGCTGCTGACACTGTTCCGCAATCGCATGCTAGAATATTATGGCACAATGCCGTTGGCGATATTAAGCACGGCATATGGATTATCTTTTCGATTCTCCTACTTCACCTGTGTCCAGCCTGTATTTCACTGCCTGACCTGTGATTTCGATTGGGCCATTGATTTGTGTCTCTGCGGACCGGTTTCTCCTGACGTCGACTTTAATCAGCTGATGACTCCTATCATTACTCACGAGTTGGTTTGTCCTGGCGAAAGGATTATGGCTGTGGCATTGATGCATGGACTAATTGGTCCCTGGAATTTACTGGCGGCAACACAGTCTTTCTTGGAACAGAGCTTTCTTGAAAACCCACCGAGCTGTCCTCTGATGGTGATAGAGGATCCGGTGCTGGGAGAGCACGTATGTTCTTTTCCGCTTTTAAATTGGATGGCTGAACTGTTTTCGGATGAAGACGGTGACTTCCTATTGGAGGCTGTTGCAGCTTATTTTGCATACACAGTTATGTCATAGACCTTTTTCATGTTTGATATGCTGAGTACTAGCATTTCATTGACAATTCATTGACTTATTTGTCAAGTTTTTATTATTTACCTTGCCTATTGGCTTAAGACTCGATAAAGTACTTGGCTGTTTTATTTTTCTTTAGCATTAAATTTTCCTAGTTTTTAATGCTTTACCTTGCGGACCGTCCACATATAAACTTGCAATCTGCTCTCATGAGATGGCACTTCTATTATCTTATTCAGTTCGTTTCCGGATCATGGGGAGGTGTCATCTAGGTCCTGGATATCTTTACACCGTGTTAAGTTAGCATGGGCTCATTACCGGTTTAAACGCCATTTTTCCTTTTTTGCAACTTCTGCACACGACACTTAGTTGTTGCTTTAGCTTTCAACCTAGTAGTTCATCGTGGTTTACATGAGAATAATATGTTATTGCTCTACTATCTGCTTTGCTTGTTAAACTATATCTGTACAGCGAGTGCCAAAGTTTCAAGAACAACACGATACAGAATTGTTATGAGGTCTGATCTCCACGACTTCATACTCATAACATAAGTGCAACTTCTGCCAATTCTGGGCATGAGGCGGGTTTTATATTGCTTTGCCGAACACACATACACAACACTTGATGCGGTTCACATGAAGAGAGAGCTGGTGTATGCTGATGTGATTCCTTCAAATCTAAGACACTAAAGTATGGGCACGCCCTAAACCAACACAAAGAGACCTTCTTAGCAAATAATATAATATGTGTATTAGGGAGGGTGAGATATAAGCAGCCGCGGGCCGTGGAGGGAGTTACGGTGAGGCAGGGAGGCGGGGAGGGGGAGAAGCAGGGTGGAGCCCTCTCCACCCTGCCCCTCCCCCTCCCCGCCTCCCTGCCCCACCGTAACTCCCTCCACGGCCCGCGGCTGCTTATAAGTGTTGCTAACTCTTATTCATTTACAGCATGTTAACATACTGTCACCATTCGCTTTTTATGTACTAGTAACTATGCTGGTAATTTTGCTACTGATAATATGTGTACTTGTATTATCTAAGATACTACGCCTGAGAAGACGGCATTAGTAAATAAACATTTCAAATACACATGTGTTCTTCTTAACTCCATGTTCTGGTTTCTAAGAAATATATAACGACCGACTGTTCATGAGTTCCACGTATCCTGAGGTACTATAAGTTCATATTCTGGATTGTCTAAACATTGAGAGTTTGTTATATCCAATGTGACACTGTACCTAGCTTGCTAAGGGGTTTTTGATTACTAAGGTGAGTTTTGGGACACCCTAATTCGCCGAGGTTCCAATCCTCTGTCCACAGTTCTGTGTGAGAACAGAAACCCTGCGACAGGGGCACCCCCGACCCTTGCTGGAGCTTCATCACACTTGCGATACAACTCCAGCAATGCGCCACCTTTACGGCACAGATACATCACGCATCTGTGCTGTTTTTGCCCCATGATGCGCCGCATTGTAAATGCAGCACACCATAGGTGACGGAACAGCGGCACAGAATGACTAACACATCCCTGGTGATGCGCCAGTCATCATAAATCTATCCCTATGCTTCTTATCTTGTTAGAGATGAACCGCCATATGTATCATCAAAGTTTTTTGCATTTCCTAAATAGCGAACTTTAAGGAATAAATAGCGATTCTTTACCATTCCTAGTTTGCGATGAGCTATTTGCTAATTACAAATTACCCATTCATTTTCTTCATTTCCATAGGGCGGTTGGACTCACTTTTAGCTCGAACGGCTGAATGGATTTCCACGAAACTTGGCAAAATTGTAGGGACTGGTAGCCCGATGTGCCTTTGCTATGTCTCAAGATATATGCTCCAGTGGTTTTTACGAAAATTAACTTTGAAAAATATATATTGGGCTACATTGGCCTATATATATGTTGGAGCCCAAATATAGCCCAATGTAGCCCAATGAAGCCCAATGAAGCCCAATGTAGCCCAATGTAGCCCAAAGATGGCCGCCAGAGACGAAAAAAAACAAATGTAGCCCAAATATCAGCCAGATGTAGCCCAACTATAGCCCAGTGACAGAATGACCAATCAGCTTCGCAAACCTCCGTTACGCGAAGCGGAGCGCTGTTACAGATATATATCTTTTTTTGAACGTTAATTTCTCAAAATCCACTGGAGCACACATATTGAGACCTAGCAAAGGCACATCGGGCTACCAGTCCCTAATATTTTACCAAGTTTCGTGCAAATCCATTCAGCCGTTCGATTATTATTATTATTTTTTTTTTTTGCCCCGCGGGGCCCTTTTAAAACCTCCACATCAAACCTAGGGGGTCAGCGAGGATCTACTATTCCCCTTATGGTCATTTGCCCCTTCGCTTTCGCCTCCTCTTGTCTCTCGATCCTACCGAGAGACAAGATGGCGGCCGCTACGGACTGTTTGGAATGTTGACAGACGCCGGAGAACCAATCAGCTTCGCTTCACAAAGCTCCGTTGCGCGAAAAGTACGCGTCCTGGAGCGCTGCCCGGTCCGCTGTTACAGATATATATCTTTTTTTAAACGTTAATTTCTCAAAATCCACTGTAGCACATATATTGAGACCTACAAAAGGCACATCGGGCTACCAGTCCCTACAATTTTGCCAAGTTTCGTGCAAATCCATTCAGCCGTTCGGGCTAAAAGTGAGGCCAACCGCCCTATGGAAAACTCAATGTTAAAAACACGTTTTGGGACCCCCCTTTTTTCTCGGCCCCCCCTTGACAAACCCCCCCCAAATTTTCAAGGGCTGCTCAGAAACAAAATGTGCCATTTTCCCGAAAATTTCAGCCAATTCCGTCCACAAACGCCAAAGTTATTAGACATAGAATTTTCAAAAATCCCATAGAGAAAAAATCCTAACTATATATACCTACTGGCGACCGCCAGTAGGTAATATATATATATATATATATAAATATTGCCCCTCAAACAGGCGGATGCTGGTGTGCTGCCAAAACGCCAGTGGTGCCGGCGTGGAGAGGGGTCCACCAACATCTTGCACATATAAAGAACACTCTCATTCTCGAAATAGGAGAAAACAAGCACGGCACTCCAACGAGGATCCCAAAGATATTTATTCTGGGTGAGCGCTAGTCAACAACGCATTTTGTTGGCGCTACCAACCTTAATCACGACGATTGTGATCAAGGTTGCGAGCGGCAACCGAAACAACTGACTAGCGCTCACCTACAATAAATATCTTTGGGATCAACGGTGGAGTGCGGTGCTTGTTTTCTCCTACTATATATATATATATATATATATATATATATATATATATATATATATATATATATATATATATATATATATATATATATATATATATATATATATATATCCATACTAATATTATAAAGAGAGAGCCCAAACCTTTGAGGCGGGTAATCTCAGTAACCACAGCACCAATCACAACACCCAATACAGCGTTGGAAAGGGCAGTTGCAGCAGAAGGACATAGGCTATGCAGACAGATAAAAAAATGTATAAAAAAATTGCAAAAAATCCATACTATCCATCCATACTAATATTATAAAGAGAAAGCCCAAACCTTTGAGGCGGGTAATCTCAGTAACCACAGCACCAATCACAACACCCAATACAGAGTTGGAAAGGGCAGTTGCAGCAGAAGGACATAGGCTATGCAGACGGCCACCATATATTTTTTTTTGGCAGAGTTTTATATAGCGCGAACTTGACCCGAACTGAATCAGGTATCAGAGCGCTTTACACAGCACCAGTTACGTTACACGAGGACGCACATTCATTTTTGTTAGGCACGGGGAGATTAAGTAATTTGCCCAGAATCACAGGATGTTTGGCTTCATTACCAAGACTCAAACCCAGATCCCTAGGTCCGAGGTAGAGCGCATTAGCCGTTAGGCCAACTCCTCTATACATTTAAAAGGTAAAAGAACCGTGCCAGCAAAGTAGTCCCTTGTGGGCGTGTCTGCGTTGTGCTGTGGGCGTGGGCTGGGGCGTGTGGGACATCCATCACATCGTAGGCTGTGGGCGTGTGCTGTGGGTGTGACAAACGCTGGGGGCGTGACAAACACTGGGGGCGTGTGTCCGCCCTTCATGCCATGTGAGTCGTACATTCAAGCGCCAATTACGTTGCTACGCAGCATCATGAGGCACGCTGGGGGCGTGACACGCGGGGGTGTGAGAAACGCTGGGGGCGTGTGTCCGGCCTTCATGCCATGTGAACGCAATTGGGCCACATCCAGGGGCACGCTGGGGGCGTGATAAACGATGGGGGCATGTGCTACGTTTTGCCCTTCATGCCATGTGGGTCGTACATTAATCAGAAGATGGTCTGCTGTGGCTGTGTGCTGGGGGTGTGACAAACGCGTTTGCCTGGTAAGTAACGATACTGCAGCCTCTCCTGCGCACTGTTACTGAACTCTCTCATTCAACGAAATTACACGCGCCTACTACCATCAACCAGGGCTCTAGCCGGGCTCAGGCGGCAGATCAGTACACTAACTACATGCGCCTGATAACATCAACCAGGGCTGAAGCTGGGCCTCAAGCGGGGGAACACGTGCCTGCTAACATCAAACAGGCCTGCATCTGGGCCTCCAGCGGGGGAACACGCAAATGAGCGTGTCTGCGGGGACAATTACTGCAGCCTCTCCTACTCTCTGTCACTCAACTCTCTCATTAAACGGATTTACCCGCGGCTGATAACTCTCTCATTCAACGACATTACACGCGCCTGCTAACATCAACCAGGGCTGTAGCCGGGCTCAGGCGGCGGATCACTACAGCAATTACACACGCCTGCTAACATCAATCAGAGCTGCAGCTGGGCCTTCTCCGTCCCTATTCTAATGAAACAAAAAATGTTGTCTACCGCGAGATTTTAAAATAAATTGCCCTTGCCAAATACACACATTACACACATTCTATTTCATACCCGGACAACGTCGGGACGGGCTGCTAGTATATACATATATATATATATATATATATATATATATATATATATATATATATATATATGCTCAACAGACGCCATCCATCACGCTCCATTACCTCATGGGCAAACAACGTCGGAACGAAACCACAAATGCGTGCAGTATTTTCAGGGCTTTATTCCGTGCATATAATTCAGCCAGCAAAATGCCATGACGCGTTTCACCTCTCACAGAGGCTTGATCACATGATGTGTCACAGACATAGAAGAGGGTATATATGTAAAAACGGTTGATTGCAAACCATTTACAGCTGTGTGTGTTTTTTCTAAATGCAATCATAGACATAGTAGAGATATTGCCACGAAGGAAATACTAAGCAGCAAGCAGCAAGGTTAAAGGGCAAGAGCCCAACATTGTACAGAAATATATCTTCCGAATGTTTAGAAAAATATATACTATATACAAAATAAATAAATATGTAGAAAAATAGACCATCTATTTACACTCATATTTACATATTATTAAGAAAAACCAATTTAAAAGGAAGTCATATTCACATATAAAAACGCATTTCATATAACCTCAAATATAAGCATTGGTCTTGCTGGACTGGTATAGGATACAATAAAGAAAATGGGGAGGAGTGGAAGATTCAAAACTCCGTTGACCCCCCACCTCGCAATCCCCAATCCTACTCCAGTGGTCTACCCATTGCCTGAAAATGTCTAAGTTGAATGTTTAGCATCTTAGCTGTTACATATATACATACCCTACATAATCGTACTGGGGAAAGATCACCCAAAGTGAATAAATGTGAAAATTATTTAAAAAACTACATCATAATAGTCTGGTTATAATCGGGGATTCGAGCACTCAAGTTGTTAATCATAATGTTGTCCAATCCCAAATAGTACAGCCAAACAAGAGAAATGGAAACCTAATCTCTCATATAAACTGATGTGCAAAAAATATATGAGCCAGTATAATCATAGGCAAGTATACATATCCTCGGTGGCGTTAAGGCCTCCCGGGGCCTTACTATTGAACTCCAGAATGTATCTCGTCTCTAGTAGCCTCAATTGAGCATCCCTGTTCCCCCCTCTTTTAAGGGGCGGGATCGTGTCCACCAAAAAGTAGACCAATCCATCTGGATTGCTATTATGGATCAGCTCAAAATGTCGTGCAACAGGGTAAGCTGGATCTTTGCCTGAAATGGCTTGAAGATGCTGCAAGATCCGTTTGTGGGCGGGCAGTCGGGTGCTGCCCACATAGCATAGCCCACATGGACATTGAAGCACATATACTACGTATTCAGTTTTGCACGTTAGTCTATGCTTGATGGCTATAGGCCTATCATGGAAAGGGATAGAGTAATGGGTTTTACTGAGTCCCTGCCTGCAAGCTTTACAGAAAGGACACCTTTTGAAACCTCTGCTGAGGTCCATCCAGGTTCCTGAGAGGGGCTTGTCCAGAGTGCTGCTCACTAAAGCTTTTGCCATAGACGGAGACCTACGAAAAGTCAGTTGTGGCTTGATAGGTACAAGGTTGCCAATGACCGGATCTCTCTTAACCAGGTTCCAATTTCTGCTGAAAATCTTGCGAATTTCAGCATGTTGGACACGATAGGTGACAATTGCCCTTGATTGTATGGTTTCAGAATTGGTTACAGTTACCAGCCCCTTACCTTTCAGGGCCTGTGCCCTTGGAATATTTTTTGTGCGCTCTATAGCACTGTCCACCACATCCGCTCTGTATCCTCTCTCTAAAAAGCGGCTCCTGCTGTCTTTCTGCGCGTGAGAAACGCTGGGGGCGTGTGTCCGGCCTTCATGCCATGTGAACGCAATTGGGCCGCATCCAGGGGCACGCTGGGGGCGTGATAAACGATGGGGGCATGTGCTACGTTTTGCCCTTCATGCCATGTGGGTAGTACATTAATCAGAAGATGGTCTGCTGTGGCTGTGTGCTGGGGGTGTGACAAAAGCGTTTGCCTGGTAAGTAACGATACTGCAGCCTCTCCTGCGCACTGTTACTGAACTCTCTCATTCAACGAAATTACACGCGCCTACTACCATCAACCAGGGCTCTAGCCGGGCTCAGGCGGCAGATCAGTACACTAACTACATGCGCCTGATAACATCAACCAGGGCTGAAGCTGGGCCTCAAGCGGGGGAACACGTGCCTACTAACATCAAACAGGCCTGCATCTGGGCCTCCAGCGGGGGAACACGCAAATGAGCGTGTCTGCGGGGACAATTACTGCAGCCTCTCCTACTCTCTGTCACTCAACTCTCTCATTAAACGGATTTACCCGCGGCTGATAACTCTCTCATTCAACGACATTACACGCGCCTGCTAACATCAACCAGGGCTGTAGCCGGGCTCAGGCGGCGGATCACTACAGCAATTACACACGCCTGCTAACATCAATCAGCGCTGCAGCTGGGCCTTCTCCGTCCCTATTCTAATGAAACAAAAAATGTTGTCTACCGCGAGATTTTAAAATAAATTGCCCTTGCCAAATACACACATTACACACATTCTATTTCATACCCGGACAACGTCGGGACGGGCTGCTAGTAAATACATATATATATATATATATATATATATATATATATATATATATACATATATATATATATACATATATACATATATTACCTACTGGCGGTCGCCAGTAGGTATATATAGTTAGGATTTTTTCTCTATGGGATTTTTGAAAATTCTATGTCTAATAACTTTGGCGTTTGTGGACGGAATTTGCTGAAATTTTCAGGAAAATGGAACATTTTGTTTCTGAGCAGCCCCTGAAAATTTGGGGGGGTTCGTCAAGGGGGGGCCGAGAAAAAAGGGGGGTCCCAAAACGTGTTTTTAACATTGAGTTTTCCATAGGGCGGTTGGTCTCACTTTTAGCCCGAACGGCTGAATGGATTTGCACGAAACTTGGCAAAATTGTAGGGACTGGTAGCCCGATGTGCCTTTGCTAGGTCTCAATATATGTGCTCCAGTGGATTTTGAGAAATTAACGTTCAAAAAAAGATATATATCTGTAACAGCGGACCAGGCAGCGCTCCGGTTTGCGGACTTTACGCGTTACGGAGCTTTGTGAAGCGAAGCTGATTTGTTCTCCGGCGTCTGTAAACATTCCAAACAGTCCGTAGCGGCCGCCATCTTGTCTCTCGGTAGGATCGAGAGACAAGAGGAGGCCAAAGCGAAGGGGCAAATGACCATAAGGGGGCATAGTAGATCCTCCCTGACCCTCTAGGTTTGATGTGGAGGTTTTAAAAGGGCCCCGCGGGGCAAAAAAAAAAATAATAATAATAATCGAACGGCTGAATGGATTTGCACGAAACTTGGCAAAATTGTAGGGACTGGTAGCTCGATGTGCCTTTGCTAGGTCTCAATATATGTGCTCCAGTGGATTTTGAGAAATTAACGTTCAAAAAAAGATATATATCTGTAACAGCGCTCCGCTTCGCGTACTTTTCGCGTAACGGAGCTTTGCGAAGCTGATTGGTTCTCCGGCGTCTGTAAACATTCCAAACAGTCCGTAGCGGCCGCCATCTTGTCTCTCGGTAGGATCGAGAGACAAGAGGAGGCCAAAGCGAAGGGGCAAATGACCATAAGGGGGCATAGTAGATCCTCCCTGACCCCCTAGGTTTGATGTGGAGGTTTTAAAAGGGCCCCGCGGGGCAAAAAAAAAAATAATAATAATAATCGAACGGCTGAATGGATTTGCACGAAACTTGGCAAAATTGTAGGGACTGGTAGCTCGATGTGCCTTTGCTAGGTCTCAATATATGTGCTTCAGTGGATTTTGAGAAATTAACGTTAAAAAAAAGATATATATCTGTAACAGCGCTCCGCGGAGATAAAATTATCTCTGTATTACCTCGCTGTTGCTAACACCAGTTAGAGACCGCTAGTAGGAGATAGCGACCATCTTGGGCCCCACTTTGCATGTCAGTGATATTTATCACTAATGACATGCAAAGTGGGCATGCCAAGATGTTAGCGACTTGAAACAGTCGCTAACATCGCTATCTCCTATTACCAACTTTTGGAGATATTCGCGCTAAGCGCGAATATCTCCAAAAGCTACCACCTGCCCTGAGCAGTTCTTAGCCATGTTATCCAATGGGAGGTGGATAACATGGCTAAGAGCATTAGCTCGGTAATGCATGAATATCGCTGAGTTTTCAGCGATATTAATGCATTGCGGTCGTTTTTTATGGCATTTGCGATAAACCTTGATAATAGCAAGGTTTATCTGCGATAATTTCTGACGATGCTTAGCGGTAAAAAATTCGTTGCTAAGCATCGTTAGGGATAAATATCGCTTAACTTTGGTAATATGCCCCAACGTCTGTTAACGTTCGATTCGAAGGAAATCAGGAAGTGTTGAAAAACATTGTCTGCGCCATCTTGCCTTTTTTCAAATGCCACACTTTTGACGTGCACGGCAGCCATTTTAGATGACTTGACCAGACCCACTCTCTGCACGCTGTCGATCCTTAGCATGGCTCCCCACCCTCGCAAGCATCTCCCCCAGGCACTGGTCACCCCCGCTCTCTGTCTTATGCATGGGTAATAAACCTCCCCCCATCTGCGCTGCTCTTCCCTGAGAATCACACCCTGTGCCCGCCCGACACCTCCCTTTCGCCCTATTCACTACCGCACCCTCTGACACTCCTTTTCCTCTGTGTCCGATTGTCCAGGCCGGTCCTAGGCTATCAGCTAGCCCTGCAGATGTAGTTTATGGCCCCAGCTGTAAAGAATCACCCCTCTTCAAAGGAGTTATAGTAGATCAAGGCCCACACTCGATGAGATCCGTCACAGCACACGCGTTCCTACTATCTGAAAACCATCCTGTATTGTGATTGGGGAGGGGACCGAGCCTGAAGCGGAAGATTCCAGGGATGACTCTTTGTACATCAAAGTTTTTACAATTATGTGTCACATTAAAAATATATAGCACTCCAACAAAGTAGTAAGATTATAAAACTTTAATAACTTATAAATATATACAACAAAACAAAAACAGTAAAAACATATAAACATTTTTAGGGAAAAACAACGAAGTAGCGGTCGGCTGTGCGAATAGTCCCAACGCAGCACAACGTCCAGATTTCTGGACGGCACCCAGGTGATGTTGCCTGGGTGCCGCACTGATTTCGGCATCCGGCGTGGGGCGTCGCGGGGGGTGGGTCATCAGTAGCAAACTGTTGTGCGAATAGTTCCAAGGCAGCAGAACGATGGCACCAAGGTGATGTCCAGTAAGTTGCCGCACTGGTTTTGGTATCCTACAATGCTGCTCCGAATAGAGGCGTGGGGCGCCCCGGGGGGGGGGGGGGAGGCGGCGTGAACGGGCCTCTCCAGGTGGAGTCTCGTCTGTTGTAGTGGGGCGCCCCTTTACCGTTTCAGTTGCCATTCCGTCCGCTTTTGGTCCACTGTGTCAAAAGCCGCAATTCAGCTGAGTTGCGCCCACTCTTGCGGTGCAGCGATAGGCGGCTGCCACAGGACTCTCAAAATGGTGGCAGGCTCTTTTCTTTTTGGGCCTGGTCCACTGAAATGGCCCTGGGACACCTTGGAAATCGGACGACTGTCTGCTAGGTCTTGGACCCCATTCTCGAAAGCGTCCCCTCCGCCTTGAGGATCCAACAAAAGTTTTGGGGGCCCCCGACTCCTGCAGGCTTCTGGTGGGGAGCGGCTGCCATGATTGCTCCCGGAATGACCACGACGGAGCCACGAGATGGTGGTGCTTTCATGCTGACGCCAGCTTCAGTCTGAAACATCCAGAAACAAGGTGGGGCTTTCATCGTTTGGGAAAAAAAAAGGTTTTCATCCAATGAAAAGTGTTATTTTTAGGTCATATGATCAAGCCTTCCATCATTAGGAAACCAAAAGTAAAATGAACCAATGAAAAGTTTTATAAACAAGTCACATGACCTGTTATGCGGCATAGGGTATAAAATGCGGAGAAAATACGTTGGCACGTGAGGCGGCGTCAGTAGCGGACCGATGTGCGAATAGGCCGAAGGCAACACAACGCGCCAAGATCCGGATGGCACCGAGGTGGTGTCCAGCAAGTTGCAGCACTGGTGTGGCCATCCTACAATGCTGAAAGTCGGCGTGGGGCGCCCCGTTGGCCTGTGAGTTCGCGTCAGTAGCGGACCGATGTGCGAATAGGCCGAAGGCAGCACAACGAGCCAAGATCCGGATGGCACCGAGGTGGTGTCTAGTAAGTTGCCGCACTGGTGTGGCCATCCTACAATGTTGAAAGTCGGCGTGGGGCGCCCCGTTGGCCTGTGAGATGGCGTCAGTAGCGGACCGATGTGCGAATGGGGCCAAAGGCAGCGCAACAATATTTTCGGAATAGAAGACACCACAAGGCGCTGAGATGCCAACATCCGGATGGCACCGAGGTGGTGTCTAGCAAGTTGTGGCACTGGTGTGGCCATCCTACAATGGTAAAAGTCGGCGTGGGGCGCCCTGTTGGCCTGTGAGATGGTGTCAGTAGCGGACCGATGTGCGAATGGGGCCAAAGGCAGCGCAACAATATTTTCTGACTAGAAGACACTACAAGGCGCTGAGATGCCAAGATCCGGATGGCACCGAGGTGGTGTCTAGTAAGGTGCACTGGTGTGGCCATCCTACAATGCTGAAAGTCGGCGTGGGGCGCCCCGTTGGCCTGTGAGATGGCGGCAGTAGCGGACCGATGTGCGAATGGGGCCAAAGGCAGCGCAACAATATTTTTGGAATGGAAGACACCACAAGGCGCTGAGATTCGGTTAGCACCGAGGTGGTGTCTAGCAAGCTATGCAGCTGAGTTGCGTGCGCACTTGCGGCGAATACGTCGAAGGCAGCACAACAATGTTTTCTGAATAGAAGACACCACAAGGCGCTGAGATTCGGTTACCACCGAGGTGGTGTCTAGCAAGTTGCTGCACTGGTGTGGCCATCCTACAATACTGCTCCGAATAACGGCGTGGGGTGCCCGAAGGGGGGGGGGAGGCGGCGTGAACGGGCCTTCCTAGGTGGAGGCTCGTCTGCTGTAGTGGGGCGCCCCTTTACCGTTTCAGTTGCCATTCAGCTGAGTTTTGGCCGCTCTTGATGCTACAGCGACAGGCGGCTGCAACAGGACTCTCAAAATGGCGGCCTGTTCTTTGGATTTGGGCCTGGTCCACTAAAATGGCCCTGGGACACCTTAGAACTCGGACGCTCGATTTTTTTTTCCTTTCCTCTACATGCAAAAAAAGGTAAATGCCCGGTACGTTATACGCTTCATCTGCCACGATGTACTCTCCAGAGGAACCGAAAAAAAATATAGTTATGGTAACTATACCATGCATCGTCATATGGAGAGGTGGCACCAATTAATTATAGTGCTGCATAAAAGAGAGATTTGGAGGAGAACCCCCGACCTGCCAGTACATTCATCAAAGAAGTGGCACTGACAGCATCAGAGGCAAGGGAAACGGTCCCAAATATTTAGAAGAACTTTGCAAAGATTAAAATGACATGTTTAGATTGTGGCAAATTAATTTCATGTGGACAGATGAGTGTTACTCTATAAATACAGCATATGAACATCATCATAGTCGATGGTTGGTAGAGACATTTTGACTATATCCTGGACCTGCCCGTCCTCGCCCAAAATGGCGCCGGAATAAATGGGACTCGTAACTCCTTGTTGTGTACTGGTTGCAGAACCTTGAAATCACGAGATACGTATGCAGTTTTGAAGCACATGGCGGGCGGGGACGAGAATTGATTGAGTATTTCGACATCCCTATTGATATTAAGTTCTGATGTGTTATTGATTACTGTACTATTGAAAGTTCGAATTAACGTCACGCATGGTACTTGCCCACAAATGTATATCTAGATAATTTTATTGTAACTGGCCCTGTCGTATTTTAATTATAAAATGTACGTCCACCGATTCCGCAACTGTTAGACACCTTAGTTCTTGCAACATAATGGCCCGCCCGTTACGTTCCTCTACAGTGTAAATGTCTACTCATCATATACGATTACAGTTTGCTCCGTGGCCGGCCCACGTGGTTATAGGCTCGTATTTGTATAATGAAATTTTCACAATAAAGGTTTTTAAAAGAAAACATGGTAGTAGTATATACATTGGTAAAGTTTTTAATAATAGTCACTGTTTTAGAATCATTAAAAGGCAAGTGAAATAAAGCAGACCAATCACATGAAGGGTAAAAGGTATAATACGCAGGAACGCAGTAAAGATAAATGGTCAAGGGCTGTTGTGTTTTCTACTCCTGCAACATAAAGTGATCGATAAGAATCTCATATTCAGGCGTATCGGCGACTAAGACAGCAGGTCGACCCTCTTTTGCTCAACGGCTCCGTCATGGGACGAAGAAACGCCCTTTTTCTCGAAAAAATAATATATTTTACTTGCAGGACAGTTGTAAATTTTCCGGGAAAGTACATTAGCCTGGAACATTATAACATATATTTAAGAAAAAATAATGTTCGGAAGTAATAAAAAGCGTAATTTTTAGGTCATATGACCAAGCCTTTCATCATTAGAATAAGAAAAGTAAAATGAACCAATGAAAAGTTTTATTAACAAGTCACATGACCTGTTATGCTTACGTTACGCGCTGCGCGCCGCGCCCCGGATGACTTCCGGATGCGCTAACGCGGCGCGTCATATGACGCATTACGCGACAACGCAGGTCCAGAATATAGTCAAAATGTCTCCACCAACCAGCGGTCGGAACACAACCCCTTTCAGCAGGCTAAATAGTTCTGTTAAATGACAACAGAAGGGACAGGCAACAAGAACCATCAGTCAAAGAGGGGAGGGCTAGTTCTTCTCTACCGGGTTACATTGGGGCGCTACCGGAACTGATCGAATTGGTAGTCTACAGTGTTTCTGGATGTTTCAGACTGAAGCTGGCGTTAGCATGAGAGCACCACCATTTCGTAGCTCCGTCGTGGCCATTCCGCGAGCAATCATGGCAGCCGCTCTTTATCGTTATTTTGGGCGGGGTGGGTGGCGGAGCCGAGCTGTATTGCAGCCATCATGGTGTGGAGTTCAGTTCATCTCACTAGTTTCGTATTTGTCATGAGGGGTTGTTCTTAATGTTTCTATTTTAGCGAGGTCAAAAAGAGATCCCATTAGTGGCCTACTGATTTTGCTCGATTCCTTTTGTTTTTTTACACGATTTTTCGTTATCTGCAAAGACTAAACAGAGTATTGCGACTCTGTGTTTGTTTGTAAATAGAGAATGAACCAAAGAGAACCAATTCTAAAACAGTAAATGCTTGGATAGCAATCAATCAAATGGAGAGAGAAGCAGGCACGACGTATTACAACGGGGGCAAAGGCCTGCGTTAACTACCTTTCACTATCTGCAAAGAGAGAGTACTCCTAATAGAAATGAGGGGGGGGGCAGCATTCAAAGCAGATCAGTGTGCATAAACACGAAAATGTTTTTACTTACCACGTACTTGACATTCGACAGCTTATGATATTTGCTATTAAAAAACCATTGAAATTCACTGAAAAAACCATAGGTTATAGACCATATATAGTTAGGAATTAGCATTTACAAAACCTTGAAAATTCACTGAAAAAACCATAGGTTATAGACCATATATAGTTAGGAATTAGCATTTACAAAACCTTGAAAATTCACTGAAAAAACCATAGGTTATAGACCATATATCGTTAGGAATTAGCATTTAAAAAACCTTATTTTACCCACACAAAACCATTGAAATTCCATATATAGTTAGTTGCACTAACTATATATCGCGCACCCGCAATCCACTGCTGATGATGTCACATATTACATCATTCATGACATGGTCAGTGACATCACTGATGACATCACTGATGACATCTCAAATGACATCACTGATGACATCTCATTTGACATCAATGACCACATCACTGATGATATCATTCATGTGACAATACAATGCATCTCCTCACATTTTAATATAACCTGTTTCACCCAGTGTTAAATACAGAGTATAATTTTTGAAACCATTGACACACCAATACTAGTTACTACATACGCACTCACTGATTCCTACGTCTACACACACCTTCACTCATTCACCCATACAATCATTCATACATACAATCACTCATCTTTACAACACTATCATATGCACTCATACACCTATACAGACACTCACAGTCTGCCACTCATCCATGGAGTTACTCACACACCTAGTCAGTCCTGTAAAGAATCAATGACACTTCCATTTTCTTGTCTATACAGTTAAACATAGAGCACCTTACATTTTCAAACATATACTAACACATACTTACCTTCTTATACAATCATTGATACAAGTACACATTGATCTGCACAGAGTCACACACCTCCCAGCCAGCCACACACACACTCAGTCTCCCATACAAATACTTGGGCAATCAATCAATAACCCATATAGTTACTCATATAGCTACTGATCAACACATGCAGCAGTTTACAGAACAACAGACATAATGATGCACAAATTAAGACAGTTTAGTCACTAACCCATGCACTCAGTGAGACACATTTAATCACTCACTCATACAGTCAGTCATGCACCTACTAAATCCTTCGTCCAGACACTTACACATCCACTCATTCTTCAATATGTAAGACATATTTAAACTGTACAGAAACAAAAAATCACTGGATGTTGTTATCAGTCATGTCATCAGTGATGTCATTTGAGATGTCATCAGTGATGTCATCAGTGATGTCACTGACCATGTCATGAATGATGTAATATGTGACATCATCAGCAGTGGATTGCGGGTGCGCGATATATAGTTAGTGCAACTAACTATATATGGAATTTCAATGGTTTTGTGTGGGTAAAATAAGGTTTTTTAAATGCTAATTCCTAACGATATATGGTCTATAACCTATGGTTTTTTCAGTGAATTTTCAAGGTTTTGTAAATGCTAATTCCTAACTATATATGGTCTATAACCTATGGTTTTTTCAGTGAATTTTCAAGGTTTTGTAAATGCTAATTCCTAACTATATATGGTCTATAACCTATGGTTTGTTCAGTGAATATATATATATATATATATATATATATATATATGTATATATATATATATATATATATATATATATATATATATATATATATATATATATATATATATATATATATATATATATATATATATATATATATATATATATATATATGAAACACCAAAGTCCTGTGAAACTCCAAAAGGCTGCAACACATAACCAGCGGCGTTTTCAAACCAGGAACGGACCACAACTCAGGTTCAGTTCAAATAAAGTGCAAATTTATTTCCTTCTCTCCAACATGACGCATTTTGACTGGGTCACCCCGGTCTTGATCACATGACATGCCCGAAGTCCCGCATTTCTTAAATACTTCATTTTCTCATCACAGTCCCTCCCAGAAAGCTCATAGAAATAAAAGACAGACTAAGGGGGTGAAAACATTGAGCCACTCGAGTTTTCAACAAATAATATTTTGTTAAAAAACAGGGCGAAGATTATATAAATAAATGTACAATCAAGGGCAAGTGGCCAAAATCAAAAAACCCACACAAACAGTCATAACCTTTTCAAAATTCTACGAGGGGAAATGAAGACTAAAGTATATTCACCCAAGTGCAAAAAAGTGTGTCATACGGCATTGTAAACCTCAGCAGTACAGAAAATTTCAAATTTCATTTTCATAATTTAGACGAATGCAAAAAGAATGTTTACAATTACGAAAAGTTACATTTGATGTATATACATGTAAAGAGATTGGTACGTTTAAATATATTTTCTATGTCCTGCAGATGCTTGAGGATTCATCAATGCGGACAATTTGGAAGTTTATATATTATGTATTAACAAATAGTGTGCAAATACATAATTCATACATTCATTCTACAGCTACACCAGTACCAGATATAAACCAGTAAAACTAGGAACCTAGTTAAACCAATAAAATCACAGTAAAAAGTGCAGCTAAAAATCTAATAATTATCCCATTTACTCACACTTAAAATTCATTAATAAATAAATATATATACAACTACTTTACACTGGATTTCATTTTTGTAAGGAAAAAAAATCCAAAAATGACCAAAATTATAAGTCATATATAAAATTCCAGTTTTTAAATATAGCAGCAAGAATTAGAAGATACATAGGGTGTTCAAAGCTACAGAAATTAAACATCAATATCCTATATATATATATATATATATATAACAAACTGAAATATTTTACAAAACATTTATGTAACTGTATGTATAAAAGTATGCATTAAAATGCATTCATATTTAATATATCTATATATATTTGCATAAATATAAATAAATATGTTATATATATATATATGAACAGTAATATACATATATGCATATTATATATGCATTCTATTGCACATATGTCCATTGATATACATATTCACTGAAAATAAACAAATGCTACATTGGTGATATACATAAGTAAGATAGTAAGATTTTAAGTTATGTTAAAAATAACTTCGAAATTCACTGAAAAAATACACAGATTAAAGTAGAGTTGTACGTAGACTATACGTAGGTCTTCTGATATTAAAACAACTGTCTTAAAAGTAAAAACAACTACTGAAATTCACCTGTTAAACATAATTGACATGTATAATTTATATTATTTATTGTTAAAAGACCTACTAATAACTCCACTTTAACTTTTGCTTTTTTCAGTAAATGTCTACCTTTTTTAACATACATTAATATCTTATTTTGATACATCTGTTGTCAACTGCCGCAGCACATGGCCTGCACACTGGGGGGCCAACACATCTACAATTTGCCAAACTGGCAACAGGCAACAGACCCTCACTCCACCTATTTCTATCATTACTGCGGGATTAAGATGTGACTTCGGTGAGAGTCCTGTGGGATCATGACGATTCATAGAAAAGCTCTTTTACAATGTTGGGTGGGGATTGACTGCTGGGTCTGGCAGAATCCCCAAGTCCAAATATGGCAAAAGTAACATTTTTATTCATGGTGTGGCTGCCAATCACTTTACAAGATCCTGTGGGAACGACCAATGAGTATGCTTGTTTTTATATGCTAGATTGAGGATTTATATACTGTGCTTATCACACAAGGGGTATCCATGTGCTGGAGCAAATGAGTAGGCCAATCATGCTCCTAGTTGAATCACCTGGACTTTAGTTTCTTGTGGAACTCGAGTAGGGATGGGGAGGTCCTAATGTGGTGTGGAAGGTCGCTCCAGGATATGGCAGTGATGTAGAAGAAGGAGCTTCCCCCTGATTTTCTAATTTGATGGTTATTCCAACAGGACTCCAACGAGACAACATATATCAATGCAATTTGTACGTTAATTTCTCTAAAACAGCCAAACAGAATTACAGCACATCACAAAAAGCATGCTGTCTGAGTAAAGATCTAGCTATGTGGCAAATCTGATGTAATTCTGTTCATCTGTTTTTCCTGTATCTCTGTCTAATTTTTTCCTACGGAAAATCATGTGAAAAAGGTGTATAAAACAAGCACATGGAAGCAGGGTAGGGATACCCTGACACCCTTGGATTGGAGGGGATTCATTTTATTTTGCGGTACAGTGAATCTGTGGAGGATCTGAAGATGTGGGGCACCATTGGGTAGACCAAGGCTCGGGGTCGCCGAGTTGATGTTTATTTTGGTGAAGGGGGCATATGAGCCATCCCCCATGGCCAATAGCTTTTTAATGGGGAGGGGAGGATGGACCCCATCCCTGCCTGAATCCTAGAACATCATTCCACAGGGCTAATTTTTTTTTTAAGGGGAGGGGTGTGTGCCTCCCCCTCCCTGTGCTTTTGAAAGCTACGGGGACCCCATTCCCTGGGACTGAATATATTTGATTTGGGGAGTGGTTGTGTGGCCCGCTCCCCAAGCCCTATAATCGCCCCAGAGATCCCATCTTCCAGGGCTCAGTGGATGCATGGTCCGAGAGACCGCATCCATGGAACACTGAGTTGTTCCCTGACCAGGAGAGCAGAAATCTAAATCTGTTATCTCAATTAACTATAACTCATGTCCCAAAGTAACTATTACTCACACTCTTACCATGCACTGCTTATACCCTCACATATTACATCACTCAAGACATGTTCAATGATTCATGCCTGCATTCATAACATAATTAAACACATCTGAAATGACATAATTGTGATAACACTGTGATGGCCATGCACAACGGGGGGTTGACCACTGGGTTTGGCCTGCCACAAGGCACGGTGTTCACACCGCCAGCAGGCTGCCAACCCCATGCCACACACAGCCTATGGAGTGCGCAGTGTAGATTTGGCCTTCAGGCTCTGGGGACCGCATCCCTGAGGCCAAAACATGCACATTGAGGGTCTCTGAGCTTGAATTGGCCCCAGTGAGCCCATTCCCATGGCCAAATAAAATAAACAGTGGAGGGCACTTGCAGCCTCCAACCACAAACTGTCCTGGTCCCTGAGGATGCCCAACCTCGGAGCCACAATCTAAGGGCAGGGGGTATACAGCCCTCCTTCTAAGCCCTACCATGCCCTGGGGGCCCCTCCCCATTGCCATATACAATAAAAAGGGGAGGGTGTGTGGCCCCATTCCTCAAGCTATAAAAAGCCCTAGGACCCCTTCCTCTGGGCCAAATATAATAAACAGAGGTGAGGAAGCGGAGGGGGGTCATGTAGCCTTATTAGGTCCTGGGGCCCCATCACCCAGGGTCTTGCATATTTTAAAAGGGGGAAGGGGCTACCCCTTCCCCTCCCCAAGCTTTCTCAGGCCCCGGATATCCCATTCGTGGGGATGCTTTTTCTTAAAAGGTTTGGAGGTCACATGGCCCCCCCAAGCCTATTTTGGCTCCAAGGAATCAAAACCCTGGGCTGTCTGGTTTTTAAATGGGGAGGGGACTGCATGGCCCCTTCCCCATGTCATCCCTGGGCCATATTTTATTAAAAAGGGAAAGAAAGCCTCACGGATGCCCACCCCACTGAACCCCATCCTCTGCGACTGTGCCATATTAATAGGTCCCCCGGGGGCTCCATCCATTGTGCCTCCATTAATAGGTGAGTGCCCTGGTGCCCACCAAACACCACATTGGGGTCTGCAGGGGGAGCTCCAGGGCCCTTGTGGTCCCAACTGGCTAACTGCTTGGTGCTGGAGGTGGGATTGCTCCCACCCAGAGGGAGCAGCTATTTATGCTGCTCCCTCTGGGTGGAAGCAATATGTGTTCTGTTTCTCTGCCTGCATGAGTGTGGACAAGGAAACAAAATACAAGTCGGCTCCTAGCCTACAGGAGCATTTTTAAATCACCCGCTGGCTGGGAGCAGCCTCAAGGCCTTATTACGAGTTTTGGCGGTCTTTGATTGGGATTGCCACCGCCTCTGTCCCAGGAAGATCACCTAGTCCGTGGTGCACCTGCCCACCAGATCACAAATGTAATCCAGACTGGGCGGGCGGTGTTGCAGGGGTCTCCCAGCAGTGGTATTTTAGGCTCATAGGAGCATACCACTGCTGTGAGAGATCCTGCATCACGTTCCTGTACGGTGTGACATTTACCATGTCATACATGCCACACTGTGCAGGAACGAAGGTGCAATTCCAGAGGGGCACAATATGTGCCCCCCTCACACACCCCCATGACCTGTTAGGGTTCCCTTACTTGCATTTCCGCCACCCTTTTTGTGGCTGGGTCCCTGACAGGAAATGAGCAGTGAAAATGCAGGTCGTAATATGCTTAGTGGTTCTGGCATCGACACCACCGGCATATTCAGCCCTTTGAAAGCAGTCTTGTTTTGGTCGAACCACAGCACTCGTAATAGGGGAACGGGTGGTGGTGGTCAGACTGCCACCATGAGTTCAGTGTTCCCAGGACTGCCGTACTCACAATAAGGCCCTTCGAGTTTTCTCCCATTTGGCGGGAGATTTAAAAATGCTCCTGGCAAATGAAAGAAAATACATGTTTCATTGCCCACGCTAGTGTGGGCAGGGAAACAACTGTGTCCCAGAGGTGGGTTTCCCAGGGCACAGTAAGTGAGCCGGCCCCTGGGGAGGAGGTCCCGAGGTCATTAAATTCCAGGGAGAGGGTGCCACTCCCATTTCCATGGCCCCCTCCCTTTTAATATAAGTTATGGTCCTGGGGGATGGAGTTCCCAAGGCCTTTAACAAAATGTTTCTCTGCAAATGGGGTCCCCGGGCGTCCATTGGCTCAAGGATGGGGGCCGTACACTATCCCTCCCCTTAAATATACCCAGCATGACAAGATGGGGTCCCCAGGGCCCTAAATGGACTGAGGGGCCCTACTGACACCTCCTTCCCATTTACATATTACAAAAAACAGATGCCGCCATTTTTTTTGTGAACCCATGGAAGTCCCACTGGATTGTGGCATTTTTTTTTTATATGTCCCCCTTATATTATTTACTTTAAAAAAAAAATCTGGACAGCCAACAGAGGGGCTCATTACGATGGCGTAAAGATGGCCACTGCCGGGCCGTAGGTGGAGATCATTACGCCATCGTGATGAGAAATACCCCCACCATATTAACATTGCGGACGGGGCTGCTGGCATTGCAAGGCACAACGTGGTGCCACCTTGAGCATGGCAATGTAGGGGGGTACCATCGGTACTCCCCAAGTGCAGGCCCCCACCCTCCCTGGGGGCCCACAATGGGCCCTGTAGCAAAACTCTGTATGCCTTTCCATGGAAAGGCCTGTGTTTGCCTGCATCCTAATCTGTTGGACGGTGCCTGCTAGGCACTGCCACCATTTTGGCTCCTTAGGCCATCCGCCAGGCAATCGGGATGATTGCTTGCGGCAGACGGTCTTTGCGTCTGCTGTGGGTGCATTCATGTTCTCACCGCCATCCTGATCTGATGGTGAGAAATATCCTTTCGATGGCAGAAGGACCGCCACTGCAGGGCCAGTGGTTGCCACTGCTGACCCTGTGGTGGCGGTCCTTCCGCCATCATAATCAGCCCCCAAGATCAAGGTTATTGCTAGATTTGGTGTAATTCCGTTCAGCAATTTATTTGGTAGTGCTGCTTAAAGAAGCCTATGGAAAATGCATGAGGAAATGTGATTTGTCCCACTTGCGAAACTTTCCAAGAAGGTGAAGTGAATTTGCTTTTTTTTAAAAAAAAGTTTCATGAAAATTCATCAAACGATTCCAAAGTTATTTGTTTCATTAATAACTTGCTGTTGTCCCCTCACCCTTTTGGCTCCTTCATGAAACGTTTCATATGGATATGGCAAGCTGGGGCCAAGAAAAAGGGGGGGATCCCAAAGTTTGATTTTCCATATTGATTCCCATACAAAGTTTGCTCTCTGACATGGAAAAAACTGATAAATTACACTGAATTTGCCAAAAGTTAGAACTCGGAAAACATATTTTTTATGATGTAGATTAAATAATTTTTTTTTTAAATTAGTGTTTAAACAAGGACTTGAGTTCAGCTTGTAGGGGATAACACTCAGAAAAATATCTGGATGGTTGGTCCTGCAGGAATCATGCAGTAATGAAAAATTAAAAAATAGAGCCTTTTGATTAGCCAAAGGGAAATGTTTCTCTGGTTGGCCATTTCCAGAGTGCAGGACCTGCACTAGTACTACAGTGCAGAGGAATCTGATAGGTTGGCCACAACTATGAACCAAATGTTTTAGTTGAATATGCC
Source organism: Lissotriton helveticus (assembly GCF_964261635.1). Classification (NCBI taxonomy): domain Eukaryota; kingdom Metazoa; phylum Chordata; class Amphibia; order Caudata; family Salamandridae; genus Lissotriton; species Lissotriton helveticus. Next base: position 809,401,889 of record NC_136068.1, on the reverse strand, counting down.
ACATTATAACGCATGCAATTAGAATGCATGTCATAACAACGCGTTCATTACAGCAACTGTGTTGTTACATCATATACCATTACAACGCAAGTCATTACACTAACTTGCTGTAGGGGGGGCGCTGGATGTTGGAATAGTATAATTTACTATTCCAACTCCAGTCTGTGCAACAGTAGGGAAGGTGTTGTATTTAAAATCCAACGCCTTCTGCCCCCACAGCAAGCCATTGTAATGGCCTGCGTTATAATGACATGCGATGTAATAACGCGGTCTTTGTAATGACTGTGTTGTAATGGCAGGCGTTGTTTCGCATGTGGGGTAAAGGATGTTTACCGTTTCAGACACCATTACAGACACCATTACAGAACTTAGGAACTTAGGGCCATATTATCAAGCAAGGGCAATACATTATCGCCACTTTTATCGGCAGGAAACTGCTGCTGAAGCGGCGATAATGGGCTTGATAATATGCCCTTGTGAATTCCCATAGAAGCCCAGGTTAACACCAGAACCTGGGCTTCTATGGGAATTCACAAGGGCATATTGTCAAGCCCATTATCTCTGCTTTAGCGGCAGTTCCCTGCCGATAAAAGCAGTGACAATGTATCGCCCTTGCTTGATAATATGGCCCTTGGTCCTCATGCCCTAAAATGTTTTTCAAAAAGGTTCTAATGGGGCAGGTAAGAGACTCCCTAACCCATGGGCACTTGTAGGCGGGAAGAGCCAGAGGGAGAGATTATCAGATCAATAATCTGTTTGGCACACAAATCGTTCATCATTTCTTTTAGTTTCCCCCTGTATGTTAAAGATACATTTAAAACTTTGTGACGCAATGGAACTACATTATCTATCAATATGATTGTGTGCCTGAAACTGTTAACCTTTCCCAACTCGTCACAAAATACCATGGGAAAATTAAGTTTCAATGCCATCATGCAATGTTTACTCTCCTTATCTCCTATTGAATAGACTGATGGCACCGCATTTAGATCTAAATTAATACATACTTCTTACATACATCTTGTTGATGAGGCCAACCCAAAATAGTGTCCCATTTCACAGCAACATCTTCCATAGCAACATAAATTTCCTTTCAGTTTTCCTGCCTGAAAATTCTAAATCGGTGCAGAAATACTCAAACAAATCAATGTTGTGACCAGTGTCCCTCACCCACACAAAATACATCACTTGAACGAAGAATGTCCCCCATTTCCGACATTATACAACTAAGATTGCCTTCCATGTTAGCTTAACATAGTATCCCAGAATGCCCCTTCCACTTATTAATGCACCTTTTGTCTAGTGCAAGACATACTTTAAATTCCATACATGTAGAAGATTTCTTTTTTATTATCATCTTTTTTCTCTTTTTCTGATGTATGGCTTCTTACTGCAGTTACTACTACAGAAATTGTTTCCTTTTTCCTCATGTTACTGTTTCTATCACTAAAACCTCTGATTTCCTGGACCAATTTATCAGATTGTTCAATTCCTGTGGCAATATTTAAAGTCACTTTCAACATCATTTGAGTGATAACCCACATTCTTTCTTGGACCTTCTTACTTTTAGTTTCATAATAATCTAGTACTTTAATACTTGGTTATATGTTATATTTTCGAAATCGCATGAAGCTGCTAAAGCTCTTATGGCCAAGGCATAATCTTCAATTCTTTCATCATCTTCTTTCTCTCTAATAAAATTGCCATGTTTCAATGACCGTGTTGAGCTTCTCACTGTATCTTTATGTTCAGTCTTTATGTTATGTTCAGTCTAATAGCATACTCAGAAATGTCAATATTTCCTGGATTGTCTCAAACTCATAAAGTTTTGATTTTTTTAACACTGACACCACCTAAGGTATGTTTTAGGAATGCTAGCTTCCTCTGAGGTAGACTGTCAACACCTTCAGGAACTTCCACATAAACAAGGAACACTGGGTACCATAATTCCGAATCCATGGGTGGATCCCGAACAGTTTGTTGAAAAGAAGGTGGGGCTGCAGTGCTAGCCATGATTCAAAATTAACAAGAGAAAGATAATTTACATAATGACCATAACTCACCCTTCAAAAATATATTCCCATATGCAAGTAAATAATAAATAGAGGAAGCATATTTTGCCTCAAGAAATTATGTGGAAAAATATATTTTATGAAGAATACAGACATCTGCTGAAAGTCTTTGTGTCACAGTGCTCTTTTAAAGAAATCCATAGTAATAATGGGTCGTTTATTGCTGGATGACAATATGATGTTGTCCAATCATCAAATTTAGCCGCCACTTTACGTTATAATTGCGTACATGTGATAACTAGTTTTTACAGCCCAATTTATCATGATGGCCATGCGTTGCACAGCACCAACGTGTGATATATAACGTTGCAGCAGACGTTGCTGAGAGTGTAAGAGCACTTGCCTGGCCTGCCTGACCTGAGAGTTGTGGCTCACACGCGTTAAACTGCAGATTAAATATCGGCCCTCCACCTGCAAGTTTTCTGCTTGTGAAAGTCCCCAGTCTCCATGGAAACTTTCACAGTACCTTACTGACCAACATCCAAAGCCATGCCACAAGTTATGTTTGAAAGTACCCTTAAGCCCCCAACTCCCTCTTGAAAACGGCACCTCAGCCACTCTTGGCTCCTAACGCACAGCATGGGCTGAGCTGCTCCTGCTCTCCTGCTCGTCTCCAATGTGAAGAAGCCGTGGACAAGGTAGGTTGAGCTTCAGATACTTTATCACAGATAGCAGGAGCGGGCGCCTCCACCAGAACCTTCCATATCGGTCTTCTCATCCCTAAACGTCTGCCCCAGAATTCCCACAAAACCGCCCTTCCACCTTCTAAGTTCCACCCTCCTGCCCATAGGATACAGCAATATAGCTATGTGGGTGTGTGGGTGGGTATATTTGACTAGGTTGTGACGAAGCCTCTGTGTGGGTGAAATGCATTGCCGAATACATTTCTTTGGAAATTGAATCTTGGAGTGCGAGTTTTCCTGTGTCTCTGTCTTTGACAGTGGATTGTTTCTTGGTATATCTGACGATATACATATTGCCAAGGCTGATTGGCCTTCTCTCTTACCAAACACATGAAGAATGACTGGACAGCTGTATGTGAACTGGTTGTTTTCCCATCATGCCTTTAGGGTCAATGATAGCTCCCTCTCCAGCAGTGCTTCTAGGACCACAGCTCACAATAGCTTTGTTGGGAGTGGGCACGGGATGCCTCCTTTGCAAGCCTGTAACAGGAGCTACATCTTACGCGTGGGGCATTCTGACTGGCTGGGCAGCTCCCATTCGCCCACTTTTGGTGCTGTTGCATTTTATAGAAATGAACTTACCATTTTCAAATACCCAACAGCAATGGCACATTGCGTTCCGCTTCTCTCGCCATACAGTAAGACCCCTCTCACCTGTTGTGTAAACTTGCAGACACTGGGGCCGATTCATAAAGGCATTTAACCAGTGCATGAAGTTGTACATTAGGATTACGTCTTTATGTAGTCATAAATATATTTGTGAATCAGCCCCAAAACGCTCAGCTATCTATTAATAAAAGTGTAAAGAGGGCAGAGTGCCCCTTCTATTTGGACTAACTGTACATCATTCTTCCCTGAATAATTACATTTTTTTCCGATTTGGGACATAATCACAAAGGCAATTAGGAGTAGTGAAGTAGTACTTTACTACAGGAGTAACGCTTTACAGACATACTTACAGAATCAGCCCGAAATTACCAACTCGCTGTAAGAAACAGTGCAGAGAGGGTTCAGTCTTTTCACCTTGCACTGATGCCATAACATTATTCCCATTTATTCACAGAGGCATGGAGAACGTGGAGTATTACTACAGCAGAACCACTTCACCTACTCATTATTGGCTTTCTGAATCGACCCCGAACGCTTAAATGGTTGTATACAGTCGTGAAAACGTGACGCATTTTCATTTCTAATTGGTATTTTCTAAGTAGGACTATTTCACGGCATCTCACAACTTGCAGAGACAGGACAGGAGCTGTGCTGATGTTATGTGTGCATGTGTGTGTTTGGGCTGTAATGAGAGTCGTCAGCAAGGCAGGGAAATGGAGCAGTGTTGATGGATAGGTTGAGGGGTAGCATTTTTCTTTCACACTATTTGCATAGAGCCACACGCAGCGATGGAAGTGTTTTTCACCACACAGGCTGAATTGAAGTCAGCTGGAAATGTTCGTCAGCAAGACCGAACAAACCTGCCAGCTATTGTTTATAAACATGTTATGTTTAAAATAGGGGCCTTGACTCCATCTGTCAGAACGCGACCTCATTTGCCAAGATCATGTCGCACATTTATGTTATCGTGATACACACTTAAATTCCTTTCATAACAATCTAAATGAGTCACAGTCTCCTGTGTAGGTGGTGGGCCAGTGGTGGCTCGTAATGTGGATGAGTAGTGGGGCGGGCACGCACAAGCACACTCCCTTCCTCCCATCCCTCACAAGCTCACACACACACATACTCACTCCCATCCATCTACAAGCGCACTCACACCCATCCATTCACAAGCACGCACACGTACACCCATCATTCGCTAGCACAAACCCATGCACACACCCATTCAAAGCACACAGCACAAATTAACATACATGCATGCATACACACATGTAACTTTCAACATACACATACCTGGTCACATCAGTGACGGCAGGAAGGGAGGGTAGTGAATCATGGAAGATCTGATGGAGCAAGGATTCGCACGTAATGCGACTTGCTTGTATTCAGTCCTCTCAACATAACGTTAATATACTAATCAACATGTTTTGTCCTATTAATACTGCATTACATGACATCTAAGTGAAGCTTGCATATGTGCTTTTACTAACGATAATCCGCTTGCATTAATATGGCTGCTGCTACGCGGGATTTCTTACTGCGCATGCGTCTGTCACACTCACGTGACATGACATACTTTCTATTTTGGAGGGAATCTTTTGCTTCTGCGCACCAGAACTAAGATGGCTGCCTGTGTCCTGCATGAAGCTTGCACTGCTGCTTATGCTAAGCTGTTCGTTCTGCCTAATTTCTAATGCAATAGTTAAAATAAAGTAATGGGAATAGAGTAGAGATAAGTGGTATACAGTACATTCAGTTATTCTTTGTTCTAAAACTGTTTCTTTTCTATTTCTCATATGTATCGAACTTTGGGCCTGACATATATTTCTGAACTCCATCTTTGGAGGAACTGCGACTGCGCAGAAAAGCTCAAGTCCATGAAGCACTGACCTTTGAAACTCGGCCAACTCCTGACTTGCTAGAAGATGTTCATAGGAACGTCGACTCCTGACCCCTGTGAAGGAAGCTGAACTAAAATGTGGACTACATTGTAATCATTATTAATACATTCACTGCCGGGTGGAATAAAAGTGTATGGGAAAATAAAATTGATGGGCAGGAACGCAAACATTAATATTTATTCTAAAAGTTTCATTTTGGTATGGTGTGATGATATCTCCTCATCCTTTTGTCCAATCAAAATTGGGGATCCTTACACTTGCAACATTGGGGGGTGGTACACTGACCTGGAAAAATAGTATAACTAGGGTAGGCTTAGCTAGTTCATTTGTCCAAATAGCTGACCTGTCACTGACCCAACGCACTCAATAGGGAGCAGAGGTGTTGGCGGAGCCCTCTGTCAGAAGGTTCGAAACCCAGATCGGGGTTTGAGGGATGAAGTGCTGGCGAAGCACTTTGTCGGAAAATCGATAACTCTTACCGGGTTCTGGCTGTTAGCTGCAGAGAGGGAGTAATGCAGGCATTGCAACTTTAACTGCGGGTGCTGGTCTTAGCCCTTGGTAGTCCTGTCCTGATCCAATTTGGCTTTACCTGTCCGGATTCTGATCTGTACCTGCTTGCCTTTATGGTGCCTGCACTTTTGGGGTTCTGTCTTTTAAACTGACCCGTGGCCAGGGTTAGTTCTTCACACCATTCTAGGTAAATATTAAATGTGGGTATGTCATTGTATTGTTTCCTTCTCTCTTTCCCCCCTAATGTCAAATCCGTAAAGACTGCTTTATAAAAACTCTGCATATTTTCATCCTAATCGTTATTTTCTTAATTAAGAATTTTCTATTGTTCAATGCTTGGATTATGGCATTTTAAAGACTTTAGATAAAGAGTTTAAACCTTTCCCGAGTTGTGGTTATTTTATGAGTGCAAATGTTCTTATTCTACCTATTATTCTAACACCTTTGATCCCTTAGGACTTTAGGTACCGATGACTAAGATAACGGTATAGGTCCTAAATGAAATTTATAAATCACTGATTAGAGTAAGTGCACAGGTTACCTGATTAAATATCATCATAAGTTGTTTATGGGCCCAGGTGAGTATGGTATTCTGAGTCGGGTGACCTGCACGCTCTATCAGATCCTGCCACCTTCTTTCATTAGCTTACCATGTCATGGGTCGGCCAATAAGAACAAGGTCTTCCCTAACATGTTAACGAGGGGGGTGGGGTCAATAAGACTTGATGACCCCATCTCTGTGGTGAGGCACCTGCGCATTGGCTCGTGTAAAGTGCATGGCTACCTGACCTCGACATGGTTGAGGGGGTCTATCAGGCTGGCCTTTGCTCAGCCTGACAGATACTCATCACACATTGAACAATCATTGGTAAATGCATTAGGTTTCTCTATGTGATTCATAAAAAGTAGTTTTTTTGTTGTAAGTTGCAGCTTGCTGACTAGTTGTCCAATACAAGTTACAGAATATCTGTTAAAATGTTATGACATGTTTATGTTAAAAAAGGAAATATAATGTGCTGCTACTTTAGGTATAGTGCAGGAAAGTAATAACAGCATTTTGAAAAATGAAATGAAAGAGGGAAATAATAGAATTAATTGATGTAATAGCAATATTATGTGTTTAGAGGAGTCCTGACAACTTTTGGGCATGGTGCCACTGCACCTGCAGCACCAGGTAAATCATGCCCCTAGTGCCCGCAAGATAGCTGCATTTGTGACTGCCTGTTTAGTAGTCAAATATAGCAATATTTGGTATTTGGAGGAGTTAAGACAACTTTTGGCTGCGGTGCCACTGCACCTGCAGCACCATTGAAATCATCGCCATAGAGCCTGCTAGATAACTGCATGTGTGACTGCCTGTTCAGCAGTAAAATGTAGCAATATTCTGCGTTTAGTGGGGTCCCTGGAGATTTTGGCTCCAGTGCCATTGCACCTGCTGTACCACTCAAATCAAGCCCCTTTTTACTGCAAGATAACTGCAATTGTGTCTGCCTGTATAGTAGTGAAATATAGCAATATTAGGTGTTTAGAGGAGTGCTGACAACATTTTTGCCCTGTGCCACTGCACCTGCTGCACCAAATAATGACCCTGTTGCCTGCAAGATAACTGCCCTTGTGACTGCCTGTTTAGTAGTTAAATGTAGCAATATTTGGTGTTTACTGGAGTTATGACAACGTTTGACCCTGGTGTCACTGCACCTGCTGCACCATTTATGTAAAGCCCCTTTTAACTTCAAAGCAACTGCAATTGTTGCCTGTATAGTAGTAAAATATATCAATATTAGGTGTTTAGAGGAATTTTGATTTTACTGCACCTGCTGCAACATTCAAATAATGACCTTGCGGTCTGCAAGGTACCTGAACTTGTGGCTGCCTGTTTAGTAGTCAATTATAATATAGTATACTATATTATGTGTTTCGATGAGTTCTGAAAAATGCTGGGCCCGGTGCTACTGCACCTGTTGCACCATTCAAATCATGCCTCTGCTGTCTGCAAGGTAACTGCACTTGTGGGTGCCTGTTTAGTGGTAAAATGTAGCATAGCTCTTGTATATTAACTTCATCTTTAACGGACAATATCTATTACAACATATAGAATTGGATCAGAATGAACAAATAGATAAAGTTGAACAATCCGACAATGCCTACAAAGTGTAAAGAAAGGTACTGAGACATGAATATAAAATGCCACAAACATTCTAAGGCTAAAGCATCTGCTTTACACAACTAAGTAATGAAAAACAAGCATTCCAGCATACTGTTAGAAACATTCTACCTTTTCTGTGGGAAGAGATCTTATCTTGACAGTGAATGGAGATTAAAGAGTGTGAACAGCTTTAGTATAAGTATCGTAATGCATGGAACCAGGGAAAGTTAACAAAAAAAAGTTCTACAAAAAAGCGAATGAACACATTAATTTGCCTATGGGAACCTATAAAAGCCCCCTTTAAAGATATATTAAATACTAGAGATTTCACTGGACAGGCGAAACCTAAAAAGTGGCAGTACTGTCTTCCTTTAATGAGTGTGAAAGATATATTCTCGAATTCAATGGGCGAACAATCTCTCTGTTTTACCATCATCCATATCTTCTTACAGTCAGATGCATTTGTCAAACTACTGGAGTCCCCATTTCAAACAGGTCATATGGCACTTAAGTCACAATCCATGTGCTATTGCGGAAGTGTCGTCGGAGGAATTAGTTCTCCGCTCTCAGATTAGCCTTGCAACACAATGTCAAAGTTAAGGAACGGTGACACAAATCACAAAGGAAAACAGAAAGGCATGGATGGAAGTTTAAATCATCACACTCATAGCAATCGAAACAAAGATAATGAATTGTGTGTTCGCCTGCAATATAAACTGAAAAGGGTGAGATACTTAAACACGGGAGGGTGTGAGTCAAATTTAAATATCACTGCCCATTTCATTAACTTCCTGTACCCACAGTTCCTTGCACCTCTTCACAGTATTACTTGTAATAAGTATATGCTAACCCATTACTTACATCATCATGCGATAGTGGCAGTAATACACTCTGAAGCAAACAGATTGATTGCTCACACTAGTGTGTGATGGTCATTTTGCTTGAAAACAATATTTTCCACAGTAACATAATTTATTTTGGAAGGTAGGGCCATGCTTGTGTCTCTTTCATCTTGATTTACTGTGTGAAATAAAGTTGTGATTATCTTACGGCTTGTTTTGTGACATGGCTGCCAACATCGTCTGAAAGTGTTGGGCTCTTTATTTTCTGAAAAGGTTTGGAGCCTAATTGAGGTCAGGTGTTATTTCAGTTGACAGGTACCATATACAGAGGTGTCATCTTTCTGTCGCAGGATGGCAATGAGCAGGGTGACTAGTCATTTATTATAGGGTAACATTTACATCGCAGTGCCTTGAAGCATAGCCCATGCCTCATAGACCAATGCACTCAATCAAGATTTTCTCTTGACATGCCACACAGAAAGACATCAGAATTTGATGGCGAGCAAGCACCAATTGGAGGCTGATTATAACAAGCCGAAAAAATTTGAAAGAGGCAAAACTTTCTGACAAATACGATAGGACAAAGGAAATAGCTTCCTGACAACTATCACTGAAGAGGAGAGGGTGTGGCACAGCAGGCAGAGCTGTTTACTCAGGAGCTGGGGTTCCCGGTTCAAATCTCAGCGGCGCAGCATCCTGTGATTCTGGGCATATCACCTAGCCTCTCCTGGTGATAAATTGTGCTACATAAATCTACTAATTTAATTTAAAGTATTACGCAAGATGAAAAAGCAGAAAGAGACAAAACGTTATGAAAAAATTGTTCCACCAAAGCGGTTGTTAACAGTATTTTGGCTACAGGAAACTTGTATTTCTCATACAAACTACACAATAGTACACAAGTTGCGAGGAAGAATGTGAGAAGGGCTTTTGCATGAACATCGAGACTTCTGACAGGATTTCCTAAGCAAATCCAATTTGTTTTCTGTCACATGTAAGTAAAAACTAAGCGAGGGATGCTCTTTTGCACAAAGTCATGAGATAACTGCATGTTTTCAGAGTATTTTGAAAATAGATGTACTGCATCCAAAATGATCTGAGTAACTGGAGCATTTTAGCCTAACAGAGAAGTATGTGAGTGCATAGGCGTGGAGAAGGACTACAAGACCAAAGTCATATATTAGTAACTGCTGTTATTTGCAGGGCTTCAAAATGATTAACAGCAGTTGTAAGAAGCATGCAAACAAGTTATGATTTTACTAACTTGAAACCAGTGATAAACATCCATTTTTTCTTAGCAAATAATACTTTCTGCTTGGTTATGTCTTTTTTCTAAGGCTTCACGAGTTGATTTAGGTATTCAAAGTGTGTTTGATCAGTTGTTAAATTCAGAAGATATGATTCTTAAACAGAGGAATGGTTACATCTTTGGGAAGCTCTGATTTTTATTAACCAAATAGCATGGTGTGGGCAATATTTGCATGTAAGCAAGTGGAAGGAATAATAATGCTAATTTATCAGGATGAACCCTAAAGTCACTAGATTAACCTGAGCTCGATACCCTGGTAGTTATGGCAAATAGCAGACAGGATTACCTTAGGGCAATGTGCAAAGTATTTATACAGTACCAATACAGTAATAAAATCAAAACACCAATCAATAGAAATCCTAAACAAAATTAGGAAAATAGAGTAAAATTTAATGAAGGAGATGAGAACAAAACAAATAAATGCAATAAGGAAAGAAGTAGATTTAAACATTTTAAGTGAAATAAAGGACAAAAATCGCTAGGTGCCAACAATAGTCTATAAATGGGGTGGACCAGGATCTAGGTGTTATTTCAGGCCAATTGCGATAGAATGTGTTTCGATCACACCAAGCTGGATCATCCTTGTCAAAATGTTACGGTCTGACTTACTTTTTTATCCTCCAGCTGGGGAAGCCTGAAGCTATATATGAGGAAAGTGCATCGAAATCGCGCACCTTTGCTGCAAGTCCCCCCCTATGGCTCTGGAGGTCTTTGAAGACCAAAAATGTCTAAGTGCCCTGTTTTCAGGGTTTCTAGGACAGATCCTAGGGCCATTTGTTTGGCTACCATGACCTCAGGCCAGCACGTAGGGGGTAGGACTCTCTCCAGCAGAGACTGCCAGCAAGGTTCATTCTAGTCCCATTTGGTACTGGTCAACTGGACACTTCAGGAAAAGCTACCTGCCCCTTGGAATCAACCTATTTCCCCTTGTTGCGAAAGGAAACAGATCCAGTCCTTTAAGTCTCCTCTAATGTCACAGACAACAGGTACAGTCCTCTTCTGATCTTCTGTAGGCCCACAAAGTGTTAGGAGAATGGTGCCCTGGTTTACCGCATTCATGATTGGTACCAGATAGTGGGTGGGAGTGACTCGTGGCCCCTCCCTAACCAATGAGGTAAAAGTGCCTAATGGAAACCCTACTCTCTTTTACGACAGCTCCTGTTTTTTTCTACTGCAAAGACTCCCACAGTGCACCTATCTCCCAAAATCCAAGGTGGGGAAACCCCTCTCGCTTTTGCAGAGCCTGTGTGCCCAGGTGTGGCTAGTGAAAGGAGTAAGGGTAGGCGTAACTCACATAATTTGTGTAGCGTAATCACACGGAATTACCTAACTATTGTGCAAAATCACACTGGAATTACACAGGGAGAGTATTTAGCTCTATTTCTTAGCATAGAAATGCCCCCTTTGCATCCAAATTGATGCAAGTATGCATTTTGTGCTACAAAATAGATAAATATAACCGAACATAAATAGCGAAAGCGAGCAGCTGCTCACACAGTATTCCAGGGATAGGATTTTCCCCCAACTTATGCCTGACATTTAGCACTATTTTCTTTTTTATTTTATTTATTGAGTTTTCATTTGGCAGCAGTACATAAAATAACAATACAATATCAGAGATTAAGTACTAAAACTTCTCCCGTTCCAATCCATTTTGCTATTGGAGACCATAATTTGCGGCCAAATGTTTTCTTGATGATACCTTTAGTTTTATATAACGCAGCTTCTAGATAATACATTGATAATAGCTTAGCTCGCCACATAATAAAGTTGGGTGGTTCTGTATCAAACCAGCCTGATGTTATGCAAAAACGGTATGCAGACATACAAACAAACATAAATCCTATGTCCGTATCAGAAATCACATTTGCCATATTTTCATCATTTCCAAAAATTACCATTGATGCTGTAAGTTTAATTTGAAAAGACAGTTCTGCTGCCAAAAAATGCTCTATCTCCGCAATGAATCGCGCCAATTTTAGGCAGTCAAACAACATGTGTACAGCATCAGCCCCATGTAGATTACAACGGCTGCAGTTTGTCCCACATCCAACACTCCATTTTGATAACTTCTCTGGTGTATAGTACAGCCCAAAAACAGACATATAATGCTGGCTAATAAGCGACCCATTCAGTAAAACATTTTTGGCAATTACTAAGCTTCTCTCTATATTTATGCTTTGAATATTCATTTTGCTCTGCCATTTAATCGCTATGGTCGCCAAATCATCCTCCCTTTGTTCCAAAATTAATTGATATAGAGGTCCTATTCTTTGTCGCTTTTTAATTGCTTCAAAAATATCAATACTCCCCAACAAAAATAGAGAATTTAAGACTTTCTGTAAGCAAAAACTGCGTACCTGAAGATATTTAAAAAAATCGGCATGGGGTAAGTATTCAGTAAATAAGTATTCAGTAAATAATCAAATGAAACAAAATTATTATCTATGAATAGATCTCCCAGTTTCCTAATACCTAAGGTATTCCAATTATGCATTACCCCGTCATTAAATATCTCTGGGAGGATAGGACAGTTCTGTAAAGGAGTATACGAATTAAGGTTGGTGCTAAGCCGGAATTTCTTTTTAATAGATCGCCAAATCAAAAAGGCTGTTTCTACTATTTTAAATTTGTTTTTTTTATAGTAACTCGGCTCTATTATCCGATTTAAACACTGCTTAGCCTCTGTGCCCAAAAGCATTTCATAAATTGATGGAGATCAAAATTCCTCTATGGAGACTTCCGGTAATAAAAGAATATCCATATATTGCATTATTGCCATCCAATGATATAATTGAAAATTTGGAATGCCCCAACCCCCTCTGTCACGAGGTAGTTTGCAGCTTTTCAGTGCTCTCCTGGCACGGCGATACCCCCATAAAAATCTGGAGCACATTCTCTCTATACGTGCAAAGTACCCTGAAGAAATTAGCAAAGGTATAGCACGAAAAATGTACAAAAACTTTGGAAAGATTAACATTTTATTCACGTTACTACGACCAAGTAGAGACAGCTTCAAGTTATTAATTCTTTCCAAAGTTCTGTTTGAGGATGTAATTACAGGATCCCAGTTAGTAGGTATAATATCCCCAATATTAGCTGTGATTCTGATCCCAAGATACGTGGCCTCTTCCTCTATTTTCATGTTCTCAGGGCGCCCTACCGTCGAGTGTATAAGCTGAGTTTTATCGATATTCAGCCTATACCCTGATAGTCGGCCAAATTCTTCCGCTGACTTCACAATAATAGGTAATGCTGTGTTGAGTTCAGCCCTTACCACGGCGATATCGTCAGCATAGGCGCAGACTTTTACCTCCCAGCTGTTTAACTGTACTGGTTTAATTGCCACATTCCCTTCCAAATTTCTTATAAATGGGTCAATATATAGAGCGAATAGCAAGGGGGAACAGGGGCAACCCTGTCTCGTCCCCCTTGCTATTCGCACCTGCCCTGACAAGAAGCCAGAGATCCGAATGACCGCTGTCGGGCGAACATAAAGTGTTTGTGTTGCTCTAATAATCTCTGCAGGGATCCCCATCTTTGCTAGCACAGACCATAGAAAGGACCAATTGACCCTGTCGAACGCCTTTTCGGCGTCCAACAGGGCCACTCCAACCGAAGAACCAGTCCCCTGCGCCCAGTCCAGCAAGGATATTAATCGCCTAATGTGGTCAGTGGTACCTCTGCCATGTATGAAGCCATGTTGTCTTATAGAGACTAACCCTGCCATTAAATAATTTTTTTATCGATTGGCAATCAACTTCGAGTAAATTTTGCTGTCAGTATTCGACAGAGAAATTGGCCTATAAGACCCCATCTCTTCTGGGTTTTTTCTCTTCTTTTAAAAAATAACAATTGTCGCTTCTGCCCATGACCGCGGAGCGAACCCCGCGAAGGCCTGACTACAGACATCCAGCAGTTCCTTTTTTAGTTGGTTTCTAAATGTTCTGTAGAATTCCAACGGAATATTATCTGGCCCTGTGGCCTTACCCAGGGCTAACCCTAATATTGCTGTCTCGATCTCTCCCCATTCTTGGGGTGCCACCAGGATCCTCTGCTCGACATCAGATCAAATTAATGGGCTTACGTCCTTTAAATATTCATTTGGATCAGGCGGTTCCCCTGCCTCACTATAAAGTCGCTGATAAAACTAGCACTATTTTCTTAGCACAAAATGCACATTTGCATCCAAAAAGTACGAGATGATGTATTTTGTGCTAAGTAATAGTTCTAAATGCAGCCGAACCCAACTAGCAAGCGTAAGCGGCTGCTCATGCTGAGTTAATGTGCTCTTGTGATAGAATTTTCCCCCCAAAGTATGCTTAATTACTTTAGCCGGAGTAATTGTATCATAATCAGTAATTCTTCATCAAGGAATAATGCAGAATTTCTGAAATTACTCTGATAGCCTTTGTATAATTGAACTTCCATCTAGGCTTAGAAATGAGCAGTCCCCTGCTCTGTGGTCACTCAAGATAGGTTCTGGCAGAGCATACCATTAGACTGGATTTGGTACCTGCCTGCCTGAGGGAACAAACAGTTGCCTTCAGCTAGTCTCACTTTCCATTTACTTGTGAAAGGGCAAGCCTGGACTTTGACATATTCTTAGATTCAGCTACATCCCTGCCAGATAAGATTTTAGGGCCAAGTTTAATTTTTGACCAATTCCACATTTAAATCTCACACACTGTACCTTGTAGGGAACAAGGTGGACTTAGGAGTGACTTATTAATAATTAAAATCAGGGTTTCCCAGTACTCAAAAAGGGTTATTTTTGCCCACTTTTCACAGCAGGTGTTAGGCTGCTGCAGTTAAGCTACATAGTGTAGGCCTGAAGTCATATGTTCTAGGCTTGCTCTGTTGATGGCACAATATGTGCTACAGTTCACTTTTGGTATAATTCACTTACAGAAGATGGGTGTACTTGCTACTCCATATACTAAGACTTGTAGGTAAGCCATTTTAAACATGGTTAAAGATGAAGCATGGACACTTCACTCCTGCTTAGTATAGGTAACAACGAACAGAGTTGTAAGTCCAGCAAAAACAGGGCTGAAAAAGGTTGAAACATCTTGGGTGACTATGCAGAAAAGGCAGACCTCCTACAGTGACTAAATTAGGAATACCTCTTTGGAATCTCATTGAAGCCAATCCTCCCAGACTCTGGACTTTCAAGGTGGGTAATCCTGTTGCACCATTGGGAAAGAAGGTTCAGGAAGTAAAGTATTGTTACAATGGAACTTTGTTACCAGCTGACCACTGTTTCCAACAAAATTCCCAAAGGACAGCCTGAGGCATACATCAGCCACATAGAAATTATTTAAACAAGTATTGGCAATGCCAATAGGTTTGACTTCTACTTTGAGTCCCAACAAAATATGTTTTATATAATTGCCCCAGTGTGAAAAAAAACATATGATTGCTTTCAATATACAATTGATCTATGGGATAAGGAAATTAATGTGTGATGGTTCTGTGTATCTTTGAGATGTAAAACAGTCCCTTCTACATTTCAATACAAGCACTACATATGTCAGTATTCCGGTACATCAGAGGCATGGGTTCAGGCATCAGTTAATTCAGGACTGGAACCACTTGGGACTCTTTCTGCTTTTGTGAATTCTGTTGGCAGCCTTACTGGTGGTGGGGATAGGTGGTAATCCAGGGAACCACTACTTGCTTCCTCCCGATGTTCTCCAAAATGGAAAAAAACTTGTTAAAGCAGCACTGGTTTCTTGAAGGAATGTCAGCTGCTAAAAAAATGTTTTCAGTTTGTGAAGGCAAACATAGGCATGGTTGTTTCCTGTTTTCTGCAGGCCACCAGCCCTGTGTTTGTAGACAACCACATAGGGTCTTAAATAGCGACCTGCTTAATTAATATTCATTAGGCATGTTGTCTGTGGCCACTTGCAACAGCACATTTTGCAAAGTGACCTATCGGTACATAGGTCGCTTCACAAAATTAAAGACTGTCCACAAAATATCGGTGAGTAATTTGTGACCATTTTTTATGACCATTTCTTTTTATACATCTGGCCCTTAGTTCCCTTCTGTTTTCTCTATGATAATCTGCCATACATTTTGAAATCCTCTCTCTGTTGAACTTGTTTCCTTACCTCCCGATGATCTGGTTTGCAGCATTCCGGGACGCTCTCCTAATTTCTTTCCTATAGAGGATGCATAACTGTGGAGGAGTGTGGCTCAATGGTTAGAGCGGCAGACCCTGATGCAGAGTTCTGGCCAGGGACCAGGGTTCGATTCCCGCCTCGGCGGGGTCTTGGGCTCAATTTCCTCGGAAGTGTTAATTCTCGCCTCGGTGCCTATTCTAATCACGGGCCCCATGCTGCAACTCTGGGCAATAGCTTGCTTAGCCTCCACACCGGCCCCAACAGCGCTAAGGATGCCTGGCTTCACCCTGGGGGTGCCCAGGAGTGGACACTTCAAAGGGAAAGCCAGAAGGGGTTCCACAGCGGTATCAGTATCAGCGCCAGGAAGCCGAATAGGTGACACCGCAAGGTGACCGTCTGGTGACAGTGCGCTCTATAAGTACCATGACATTTACATAATTGCACTATTCATCACCGACGCAGTCTGTGCAGCAAATCCTCAAACTCTTGTTCGTGAGGCATTTGGTACTGCTCTTGACCCATGCAGAGTCCACTCTGACAGTGATCTCAAGCACACCAAGCAGTTTTGCCGCTGCTTGTTCGCACAGTAGTTCAGTGACAAAAACAACTTTCAGCTGGTCTGCGCACCAGAAACCTTGTGGCACAGGACTTGTAATGATACACCAAACCACCAATGGCATGAGCTAAAAGGGTAATACTCTTGTGGGGCGTAGCCAGTGGCGGCTCCTCAGCTATGGCGGAGGAGCATCACTCCCCCACACTGCTTTTAAGCAGTGCAAAGAAGCATAAAATTATAATAACTTCAAGTTATTATCATTTTATGCTTCCTGATGTGTTCTGTTGCTCTTTGGGCGGGGGATGGGCGGGGCTGCACTGCTCTCAGAGGAGGAGTGGTATACCCACTCCTAAGTGTGCAATGACTGTTTGGTCGGCCCTCTCGGGCAGCCCAAACCAGTCATATGCACTTTCCCCTTTCTACATGCAGGCTGCATTACAGCATGCATGGAGAACAAGCCCAGGATCCCAACCTCTGGTTGGAAGTCTAACCAAGACGCTCACAACCAATCACAACGCTGCATTTCAGCGTAGTGATTGGTTAGGGGAGCCTGGGTGACTACCAATCACAACGCGGCATGCATGCAGCATTGTGATTGGCTAGTGGGGCTTGGCTGTGCTTCGGTCCGGAGAAGAGAAGCAGTGAAGACGTCGTACACAGTGCAATGCTAAGTTTATATTATTTTAACATTTAAAAAAAACATGCAGGACCCTTAAACCCCCCCCCCCCCCAACCCCCAGCGTGACCTGCCATGCCAGCCGCGTCTAGGGGGAGCTAAAGCTGACTCTATGTTTATGTTAGTGAACTGGTAAGAATAGGTTATGCATACAGCTGCACTATCAAGGCAAACTTAAAATTGCATTAGATTCAAATAGGAATGTAAGATTTTCCTTTTCTAAAGAGAGATATCTTTACAAAGTGGCTTGTGGGAAGGATTCACCTATCAAGCAAATTGAGGAGAGAACATTTTCTTCAAGTCCCTTTGGAAATTATGGTAAATGTGTATTTGAACCAAAAACCTTTTGTTCTAAACTGGACATATTCCTGGAAAACCTAGTAACGAGACCACATTCATAACTACATTTTTAATCAAAAAAATTGGTGAAAATATTCGATAACTTAATTGTTGGAATATGTTCTGCGCTCCTTGATTTGTCTTATGTAATATCTGGCAGGTGTGAGTTGGTTCCTCACTTTGATGAAATTAACCCACTCCTCATGAGGAGGTCATGCGAGCTAAGTACACCAGGCCTCCCTGGAGTGAAGGATTGCAGGAGCCCCGACCCCTGCTGTTTCCTGCCCAAACAATCCCACGCAAGCTCTAGTAAATTACGCTGGATATGTGACACAGCTCAGCACATGCAATTGAAGCTGATGAATGGCTCGGCGGGGTTGGCAGAAGTCCCAGGAAGCAGCATAGTGCAGAGCCCTTCCATTTCTCTCTATTCCTTTTGGAGTACTCCCTTCACTGCTGGCAACCGCAGCTTATAAACTAGAAGACTCTGCAACAGATCCTTTTCGCCAGCCCAAGCACTTAATGCGCACTGTCTAAAAGCACCTATTCTTGTATGTCTGCGTCCAGGGTAATGTTAAGTAAGTCATGACAGTTGATTACTTAGGAGCTCTTGATGCTGAGACACTGCAGCTTAGATTTTGCTTTATTTCAGCTGTTGCCTCTCCCCCAGGTGCAGCCAACACTAAGGGGCTTTTTTACAAGCCCCTTTCGCCACTTTTGCGTCATTTTTAACATGGGAAAAGTGACGTATGGGTGGTGCAAGAGGCTTGTAAATAAGGCCCTAACAGGCTTATTTACAAGCCACTTGCGCTGCCAGTGCGTCACTATTTTCCATTTAAAAAGTGACGCAAATATGGCGCAAGGGGCTTGTAAATAATTCCCTAAGGGGCCAATTTATTAGTTGTGCTTTGCATTTGCGTCAGAAAGTGTTGTTTTGGGATTTACTTTCCAGAGCAGATCCTGATTTGTATTGAAGATTGTCTCTAAAGTAGCGCATACAAGTGCTTTGTAAGGCTCTGAGCTTCTTTGCGTTAAGTAGGCATTCTATTGGAGGTATATGAGCATGCTCATAAAACAACAACACATGGATTTTGACACCAAACTCTATCTAATAAAAAGGTAGACTTTGCACCAACAACTAATGCCTCCTCTAGGTTTGAGAAAAGTTATATTTTCTCAAGACCTTTCCAACATTGCATACGTGGTGCTCTGTACAGCACACATCTAAAGTGAGAAAAGAGTTAAGCTATGTCTAAACATAATATTTAGTACTGAAAGGGTAACCTATGCTTGACATCACGCACCCACCCTTTCACTATGGTAAATGGGTGTGTGGGTTGGAGGTCATTTTTCTTGGTAGCTCTCAAGTATGTTTCACAGTAAATGGTATGGTTATTATTGATATCACCATTAGCTCATGAGGTTTTATAATACATTACAGAGTTGAGCATGAACAAAAAGATGGACATGCAAATTCCTATTGATGGTTCTTGCAAACATTTGTGGAAAATTGTAACAGGGCCTATGAATGGAAAAACAGGTATGTATCTTTCAAATACAATCAAGTCATACATGGCCTTAGAAGAGAGAGTGTAGAACATTGTGTTCCATATTGAAGTGCTCTAAGATTTATAAATTGACCACAGACCCTCTGGCCTGTGCTGAAGCAGGAAAATTATGTTGATTAACCCGAGAGAATGAAATTCGACAGGTATATAATAGTCATATTTGGGTCTACACCTCATGCCTCCTTTATAAGTAGAAAGTTATCCTCTAGGGAACAATAATATTTCACTTTTCACACGTGTATGATTGCATTGTTCAAATTAATTTGAAACTCTTCGTCTATAGTTCTGGTAGATCTCGTGTTTGTTCTAACCAGAAACATAAAAGGTAAAAGAGCAGCTGGATTGAAATAGGAAAAGGGGTTATCACTCAGTCTCCATCAATATCATCTCCAACGTGAAAACAAAGGCAGATTGGTCTGGGCCTTGTTGACCACATTTCGACACATCTTTCTACCTAACTCATGTCAAATATTCTAGGGCCGAACTTATCTGGCATAGATGTTTCAGTCAAAGCTGTAAATATACTCACACATTTTGAAATATATTTAACAACCTGCTTTCCTCTGTGTTGGGAGCAGGACTCAGTGCCCCAGAATTCCTCAGGTTTCGTGAGGTGGAGCCAGCTACACCTACACCGGTCAAACACTTATAGCCAGTTGGCTCCCACCACAGCACAGGATGCGCTTTTGCTCTGCGTTGGGGGCAGGACCCAAAGCCCCAAAATTCCTCTGTTTCCAGGATACAGAGCCAGCTAGACTCATGCTGGGCAGGTGCTTAGAACCAGCTGCTCCCACTGCAGCACCAGACTTGCTCAGAATGCGGCTGGAGCATGTGCCCTGGTGAAGACCGGGCCACGAGCGGACCAGTATTCACCAGGAAGAGGTTGGGCTTGGTCACCCTTTTTAGATGGAGGCTTATGTTCCTTGCAGCACCGAGGATACTGACCAACCCGAGGTCAGAAGCCCTCTCCCTCTCAAGGTACAGTCTTTTGCTCTTACTGTATGCTAATTTGTTCCATTCCCTTTGGAGAGGTCCACCAATTATGTTTTCAAGACGAGGAAATGGAAAATACCAGTGAGAGGAAAAGCTAAAGTACCTATTACACTGGTGGGCTCCACATTGGACAAATGTTTGTCCAAGGCAGTTGGGGTCATTTCAAAAGCAATCGACCAGACTGAAAGACGGCTCTCATTGGAGCAAAGTGACACACTAGCTGGCCTTTCGGGTGTTCCAGCTTCCCATTATTCTAGTGCCCTCTTCAAGCTCAGTCTATTGGCTCAGTGGACTAATGCGTCCACTGTAGGGGCCTGTGTTTGACCATAAGTTCACAGGTTCAAATCCTGGTGGGTCCACTCAGCCTTTCATCCATCAGAGGTCGATAAAATTAGTACCAGTGAGTGGGGTAACAATAAACATCTGCTATTCCATGCCAAGATGCCTACAGGTGAACTTGCGCTTTACAAATACACATGTTATGTTAAGCAAAGTTACTTCAACTCATACAGTGCCAGAAAAAAGAAATGCTAAGTGTTGAGTTGAGTACTCTTTATCGGAGTTTCATGCTTGCAGTATCAAAACATTCTAATCCCATTTATTGTAAACCTAGCCCCTGCGTGCACAAGTCCAGCTGAGACAATGACGGCGTGTAATGCAAACGCCACTTCTGACCTGGAGGACTGTTTAAGAGCGCATGCACAGTGAATGGAGGATATTACTAAGGATCCCTCACCCCTTATCACCACTGGGGTAACCTTGCCCAACTTGGATAGGTATCACCATCGTGTAGGCTCGATCAATAGAAACTCTGCCCCTGGCTTTAATCATAGAGGTTTGTCTTTGCGAAGGGATGCTATTAACTGTTCCCGCCTAAAGCTCCCTCCTTACTGCAGCCCTTACGTAGCAGTTTTAACTAACGTTCCATGCTTGCCCATAGCCAGGGTGGAATCCCACAATGACCACACGAATAAGATGTCCCACAGACAGGAATATGGCCAGCGGTAATCCAGGTAACAGCGGACTAATCGTCAGCGTCTAACCCCGCTGCCTCGCCATTTTTTTGTTTCTGCATCACGTGTGACGCGGCGTCTGCCGACAGACGTTGCGCCGAGGCCGCTGGGAAATGTAGTCCTTCCCGAGCTTCAGCGCTTGCCTGCGCGAGTGAAGCTGCTGTGACGTTGAACCATTTATCAACAAGGCTGCTGATCTCCAAGGTTTGAAATATACAAACATAGCACCGCTAACATCGATGGATGCGACCTATGAATCCATCATCATTGTTCACAAGGCTTCTTATTTATTCTACTGAGCCCTGAAGAAGTCTGTAATGACGAAACGCGTTGGCTACCTCGTGTTTTTATAAAAAGGAAGAATTTTGAATAAAGAAGTCATACTACGACCTGCTCCTTCTGTTTTTGAAAAATGTGTGTGTTTGTAAATATTCTTATCACTAAATGGAGTGCCAGATCACTGTGCGTTAAAATATTGTTTTGTGGAGTGTTCCATAGGAGACGAAAGGGTATTGCATCTCAGGTCTCGGGCACCCAATCCAATCACCACACCCAACTTTGGGGATAGGCGCAGTCGTCTTTGCCCCATACCCTGTGTGCATATGATAATCAACCTCTACAAGTTGTAGGGGCGTTCTTCAACCCAAAACGCATGACACAGAACTGGTAGTGCTCTTCTGGCATTGAGAACGCTGACTTCTCTTGTGCCCCCTCGGTCAAGGCAATCGGCCAGTATCCAGATGTTAAATCAAACATGCTGAGGAACTTGGCAGTTCCAAGCCGATCAATGAGCTCATCAGCTCTGGGGATGGGATGTGCGCCAGGCTTAGTGACCCGCATTGGGCCCATAGTAGTATACACAGAACTGGAGTTCGAGATTGACTCTGCGCGGAGCAGCATTGGAGACCAATATTACTGGGCTGGCTAAGGAATGCTGGATGGCTCACTAACCCCTAACTCTACCATCTTGGAGACTTCATCCTTGATGCTGGCCCGCACTCTGTCAGACAAGTTTTGTGCTTAAGAGGAAGGCTATCCCTAGTGTCACTGTCATGAGTGCATCAATGGGTGACTCCTGGAGTGAGTGAGAACAGAGATGCAAACTGTCCCAGCAAATGGTGACAGTCTCTCTGCTGCTTTAGCATCAAAGTATGGGTGAGACTCACAACCTCCACTAATCCATCCTGCTCTTTGAAAGATAGGGTGGAAGAGGAGAGTGAACCTCTCCCCGGCCTTCTACCATCTGGGACCAAGAGCATGGCCAACTCAGGCTCCTCGAAGTGTGGCTTGAAACAGTTCATGTGCATGACCCTCAAAGGGTTCCTAGGAGTTTGCAAGTCCACCAGGTAGGTGACATCACACTTGCACTCCTTTACCTCAAATGGGACAGACCAGAGATCTTGTAGAGCATGGGGTTTCACAGGTACCACTACCCACACCTTTTGACCAGGCTGTAACAAAACCAGAGCGATATTCTCATCATACCAGTGCTTCATGTCCTCCTGGTTAGCATCCAGATTCTCCTGGACGAGTTTCCGGAAGCGGGCTGTCTAGTTGCAGAAGGCTATACATCTAATGGATGCTCTGAATATTTTTAATCTGACCCCCTATTTTCAAGCAGCAACCACGAAAAAGGGCCACATTCTTGATCAGGTCTTTTCCACAAGGGACTTAGATGTCCCCCCCCCCCTCAGCCTCTAGTATGGTCAGACCACTCTCTGCTGGAGTTTAGAGTCCAACGAGAAATTGCACCCTTAAACATCCAGGGCGAGCCCCGTATGGGTAGCTTTAGACCGTACCACTGTATCACTCCTGAAGCTGTGCTGGGGGCCTTTGAGTTCCACCCACTTTCTCTGAGTGGAACTGTGGGAGAGGATATGACTGCTTTGGATAGCTGGCTACGGCTCCATGCGGCAGAGCTGGCACCTCTCTCTTCCCGCCCGGCTCACTCGCCCTGTGTCTCCTGGTTTCCTCCCGCTCTGAAAGCAAGTAGGAGTGCTTGCAAAAAACTAGAGAGAGCATGGCGGAAGAACTTTGAGTTAAGGGAGAAAAGTGCATATAAACTGGCACTCAAGTCCAATCACAAACTTATTCTAGAGGAGAAAAAATCCTCTTCTCATCGAGAATAGATGCAGTGGGAAATACCAATAAAGAGATTTTCAAATTAGTAAAGGAATTCACTTCCCCCAAGGCAATAACCAGGACCTTCTCCCCCTCTGCACCGTGGGTGGATCAGATGGCCACTTTTTTTGCTGAGAAGATCAGGGAAATTCAGGACACCTTTTCTACCTCTGATGGGGTACATAATATAGACAGGGACTCCCCACATCCTCCCTCTTGTCTTGCTGCTCCTCTCCTTACAGAGTTCCCTCCTTTGCCGCTGGCCACCTCATTAAGCATGTTGAAGAACCTTAAATCAGGTGCCCCATCTGTTCCTTGCCCTGCGTCCATTCTGGCAGATATAGATATGCCTACAAATTCCTATGTGAATCAGGTATTGAACTCCACTTTGCAGCAGGGATGTGTTCCCTGTAAGTGGAAGGAAGCACACATACTTCCACTTCTGAAAAAATCTAACATGGATTCCGAGACGCCTGCTAACTATAGGCCCATATCTCTTTTACCTGCCTTCTCCAAAGTATTGGAAAAATATGTCCATTCAATTTCCTCTTCCTTTTTAGAGACGAACAATGTTTTGAGTCAATCAGGGTTCCCCCCAAACTTTAGCACCGAAACGGCACTCTTGGAAATTTCAGAGTCCCTTAAGGCCATTTTGGATAGAGGCTGAAAGGTTATATTGATATTGCTGGATCTCTCTGCAGCCTTTGATGCCGTCCCTCATAGCCGACTCCTATTGAGACTCCGGGAGTCTGGCTTTGGAGGGACGGTACTCAAATGGTTTGCCTCTTTTCTGTCAGGGCGTAAACAGATTGTCTGGGCCCCCCCTTTTTCGGCCCTTATTCCCCCTCTGGAGGTGGGGGTTCCTCAGGGCTCAATCCTCAGCCCTACCTTATTCAATTTGTACATGTCTCCCCTCGCGAGCCTAGTCGAGTCACATGGAGCTAAAATAGTATTGTATGCCGACGATACTCAACTACTCTTTACATGCGACAAAGACTCTGAGTTTGAGGCAGAAGCTATTAAGACCTGTCTTTGGACAGTGTCTTATTGGTTTCCACAGAATGAACTTAAATGCAACTCCAACAAGTCTGAAATAATTTTCTTTGGTGGCCCACCAAACAACTTGTGGCAGAGTTGGTGGCCTCTGGATATGCACCCTCTGGCCAACGCGGTTTTATCGGTCAAAAATCTAGGCGTAAAATTGGACAACTCTTTGAGTATGAAGCTTCAGGTCCAGGCTGTAGCTGGCCAGTGTTTTGGATTCATGAAAATGCTCAAACAATTCCTACCTCTACTTCAGATCCCACACAGGAAAACTGTGGTCCAGGCCCTGATTGGCTCCACGCTGGATTATGTAAATATACTATATCTTGGCCTCCCAGAATACCTGCTCACCTGCCTTCAGGTGGTGCAAAATGTGGTGGCCAGGGCTATTTTTTTACTTGGCCCGAGGACCCGGATGTCGGAACATCTGAGCTCTCTTCACTGGCTGCCGATCCGCAAGCGGATACAGTTTAAGGCCCTTGTTCCGGCTTTTAAGGCTTTGCATGGCTTGGGGCCCCTTATCTAAGGAAGAGAGTTCAATTCTATTAACCTTGCCGCTCTCTTCGCTCCACCTCATTGGCGTTAATGTGCCCTACGGCGGTCAAGCGCTCCCGAATAGGAGGACGCTCTTTTCAGTTCCAAGTGGCTAAGCTATGGAACAATTTACCACCTGCTCTGAGACTCTTAAGGGATCTGCTTCCCTTCTAGAAGGCTCTCAAGACATGGTTATTTCAGCAATAACTGAGCCTTTTGCTTTCCCTTTTCTCTTTTCTCCTGTCTGGTTAGTTTTCACTCACCTAGGGCCGGGACACTCAGTAGAGTAGCTGTGCGCTCTATAAAACCCCCATTAACTTAACTTAACTATTAACTAGCATGTAACTGAATACATCCTGGGGTGACTTCCTTGGACCTTCCTCCCAGGCCTACTTCCCCAAACTGAAAGGTCCTCCTACAGGGTTCCCATACAGAAGTTCAAAAGGGCTGAAGCTAACCCTCTTCTGCAGTACTTCTCTGTAGGCAAACAAAAGACATAGCAGGAGGACTTCCCACTTACTCCTCATGGATTTGAGTAGACCCATTATCATACCTTTGAGGGTACGGTTGAATCTCTCAACCAACCCACTGGTTTGGGGGTGGTAAGGAGTGGAGAACTTGTAGGTTACCTCACACTCATTTCACATGGCCTTCATGTACAAGTACATGAAATTGGTACTGCAGCCAGATACTACCTCTTTGGGAAACCCACATGGGTAACTAAAGATCCTCATCAGTGCCCTGGCTACACCGGGTGCAGTCAGGGTCCTCAAAGGGATGGCTTCTAGGTACCAGATTCCATAGTTCAACAAGACCAGGACAAACCTGGTGCCACGACTGTCTTGGGATCCAGAGGCCCCACAATGTCAATTCCCACATGCTCAAAAGTGGTGCTCATGATAGGAAAAGGTTGCAGTGGGACTTTGCATTTCTCCCTGGTCTAGCAACTCACCTGACAGGTAAGGCAGGACTTGCAGAAGGCACCTGAGGCCTTCCTCATTTGAGGCCAATAAAAGTGGCTGACAAGTCAAAGTCAAAGTCAAAGGTCTTGTCTTGCACCAAATGACCTGTCAGTGGCACATCATGAGCCAGACCCAGTAGGAAGGTCCTGAAGCACTGGGAAACCACCAGCAAATGGGCTGAACAGACTCGGGAACCTTAGGCTCACTATACAGGAGACCTTTCTCCCAATAAATCATGTGTTGGTCAGAGGCTTCAGCAGCTGCCTGGTCCTCACTCTGCTGCCAAAGACCCACAATAGTGGGGCACTTCTTCTGAGCATCTCAGAACAGCCGCGGCCCGTGGAGGGAGTTCCATGGGGCAGAAAGGCGGGGCGAGGTAGGGGCAGGGTGGCGGTTGCTAAACATCAGAATATGGATAGTTGGAGGTAAGTAAACAATTTAATAAATAAAACGAATTTCGTAGCGCGCCCTGCATTGCAAAATGTGATGCAGGTCTGACCAAAACAAAAAAAAATCCAACATGCACAAATCAAGATATGAATTTTGCAAGTTTAAATCAAAATACAGTGCTTAGGAGTCAATAGCTCCAACTGGGACTATCTAGTCATGCTTGACAAGGGCAAATCCAAAATTTGGTAAGACTGTGATGGAGCACGGGCTGGATGCAGGAGTCATGCAGACCCGCTGACAGTACCTTAAATGCAGCAATGCTCAGGGATCATATGTTACAAAACAGAGGTGACTAGCTCTCTCGGCTACACTTGGTAAAAAAACACTGCTTGACTATTGCAAATCTGAAGCATTGGTATGCCCAGGCTCCTCCACTAGCGCCATGAAACTGCATTGTGTACGTGCGCTTTACAAATTTTCAAAAATTCTAAAAAATTCAAATTATGTCTCAGAAAACTGCCTGATTTAAGATTATTTTGGGGTTTGTGCAAAGTGACACAGAAGACTATTGGATTAGCTTTAGCTTTACCATTGATACTGAGGATACACAATTCTTGATAAGCCAGCTCGATAGCAACCGTTATTGGGGCCCAATGACAAATCTGAGAAAGCTATTCTTAGCTTCCTCTAATAGACTTGTCAAGCTAACCTCCTGGAAGCATGAAATTCAGCATTTTAAACTTGATAGTAGAGTCTTGGCCTCACAGACTTTAAGGGCAAGGTGACATTCACCTCCTCCTTCCCTATATAGAGGCAAATAAATAAATGACCCATTTCTTTGCCTCATAATCTTTGGCAAGTTAAATATTTGTGCTGTTCATAAAAAGGTTCTTCAAAGTGCTATATTATCATTGCAAGAAGTTGTGGAAGATCTTCGCCATCCACAAGAACTTTTCATAGGTTCAGTCTAATTACCAGCATTTAAAATAAACAGCATTTTGCTGTGTTAATGCACATCTTTTTGTTCATCATGCTTGTGTAATAGCTGACAAGAGTTCCCTGTAAGGAGGGGCATATAGAGTCGGATACTTCTTTGGTCTACCCAAGAGGTATCAGTTTTGATCTCAATGAGTGTTCTCTCCAAGTCAAATATTGAATATAACAGGTGCAATATATCATCCTTCCCTCACACCTCACCTATTGTCACTAAAAGATGCACCTTCAAACATCTCCTCCCATGCATCCTTTTGAATTGGCATGTTTCTAGTCCTACAAATTTGTTTGTAGTACTTATGATACTTCTGTGTGTCCGTTTTACTACTCACAGCATCTGTCACTAAACCGAGTATGCATTTTCGGCTTATTTGCTTATTGGCATGGACTGCAGAGTGACTGGATAAAAGGTGTTAGAAATGGGATTTCTGTCTAGCTGAGGCTGACGCCCAAGCCGGGCAGAAACCACCACTCTAGTTAGGATAAGTGAGTAACAGTCTTAAAATAACCCCTGGTAGCTTGGCACGAGCAGCTATGCTTATCCTAGAGGCAGTGTGTAAAGCGTTTGCACATAACCAACAGTAATACAGTGTACGCTCTACAAAAGGACACCACACCAGTTTAGAAAAATAGCCAATATTTTTATATACGTTAAGACAAGACTGAATACGACAAAAATCCACAATACTGCATTTAAAATCTGTAGTTATCAAAAATAAGGTTCAAACAAAGTTCCTCAATGTCGATAGCTCCGTCCAGGGCTATTACGGCATCATGAACAACAAATCCAATAGTTCTGGATGGTCGCGGTGTCGTGCGCCAGCTACGGAGTCGGGAAGACCCGCAAACATTACCTGTGAGAATTGCAGGATGTTGAGGCCCTTGAAGTCACTCGCGTTGCAGGTCGAGCTCCTCTCTGATGGAGTCAGGAGCGCTGGCGACAGCAGGCGTCGGGTGCTGCGGTGCGAAGTGCAGCGGTGCGGTGCCACCAGGTCGTGGCGCAAGCAGCGGCTCGGTGGCGGCATCAGGTGGTGTCATTGGTGAGACCAGGGTCGCAGTGCGAGATGAAGGTGGTGCTCGTCACGGTGCTGGCAGGTCACGGTGCAAGCAGAGGCTGAATCGTTGCTGAAGCACTGTTGTCGGCTGACGAGCGGGAGTCGATGGCGCTGGCGTCGGCGGGACAAGGCTGCAGTGCGGGATCAGGGCGGTGCTTCATGTGACTTACGAGCATGCCCTCGAACTACGGTACAAGCAGCGGCGTCGATTATGGTGTGGAGTGGTGGCTTCAGGAAGGCCAAGGCATCCTCGTGAAGCAAGGCGGTGCGGAGTGCGGTGCCCACAGGTCACGGTGCGAGCAGTGACTCAGTGGTGGCATCAACAGGTGGCGCTGGTGAGACCAAGGTCATGGTGCGGC
This sequence comes from Lissotriton helveticus, assembly GCF_964261635.1. Lineage (NCBI taxonomy): Eukaryota > Metazoa > Chordata > Amphibia > Caudata > Salamandridae > Lissotriton > Lissotriton helveticus. The sequence continues at coordinate 809,373,083 of NC_136068.1, read as the reverse complement.
ATTGTGGCGGTGCTCTCTGCGGTGCCAAAGCTTTGGCGTGAAGAGAGGCGGTGCGGAGTGGGGTGACTACAGGTCGCGGTGCAGGCAGCGGTTTGGTGGCGCGTCACAGGTGTCGTTTGGTGAGACCAAGGTTGCGGTGCGACGTTGCCCTCTGCAATGCCTTCAGGACACGGAGTCGGCAGCGGCATTGTAGACGTCGTTGACTGGGTTTTCCCCTGTTACAGCACAAAACACACAGTCCCCAGTGCTGCGGGCAGAAGAGCTTGAAGTCTTTGCTGTTCCTGAGACTTCATGAACAGGGAGCAAGCTCCACCTCAAGCCCTTGGAGAGACTCACAATTTAGTTTGCAGATAGTCCAATCCAGGCCTTTCACTGCTAAAGTCAGAAGCAGCCACTGCAGGTCAGCCCAGCAAAGCACCCAGCAAAGCAGTCGTTCCTTGTCACAGCTTCTTCTTGGCAGTCTTCTTGATCTAGTTGAGTTCTAAAGTTCAGGGGTCTGGGAAGACCCGCAAACATTACCTGTGAGAATTGCAGGATGTTGAGGCCCTTGAAGTCACTCGCGTTGCAGGTCGAGCTCCTCTCTGATGGAGTCAGGAGCGCTGGCGACAGCAGGCGTCGGGTGCTGCGGTGCGAAGTGCAGCGGTGCGGTGCCACCAGGTCGTGGCGCAAGCAGCGGCTCGGTGGCGGCATCAGGTGGTGTCATTGGTGAGACCAGGGTCGCAGTGCGAGATGAAGGTGGTGCTCGTCACGGTGCTGGCAGGTCACGGTGCAAGCAGAGGCTGAATCGTTGCTGAAGCACTGTTGTCGGCTGACGAGCGGGAGTCGATGGCGCTGGCGTCGGCGGGACAAGGCTGCAGTGCGGCATCAGGGCGGTGCTTCGTGTGACTTACGAGCATGCCCTCGAACTACGGTACAAGCAGCGGCGTCGATTATGGTGTGGAGTGGTGGCTTCAGGAAGGCCAAGGCATCTTCGTGAAGCAAGGCGGTGCGGAGTGCGGTGCCCACAGGTCACGGTGCGAGCAGTGACTCAGTGGTGGCATCAACAGGTGGCGCTGGTGAGACCAAGGTCATGGTGCGGCATTGTGGCGGTGCTCTCTGCGGTGCCAAAGCTTTGGCGTGAAGAGAGGCGGTGCGGAGTGGGGTGACTACAGGTCGCGGTGCAGGCAGCGGTTTGGTGGCGCGTCACAGGTGTCGTTTGGTGAGACCAAGGTTGCGGTGCGACGTTGCCCTCTGCAATGCCTTCAGGACACGGAGTCGGCAGCGGCATTGTAGACGTCGTTGACTGGGTTTTCCCCTGTTACAGCACAAAACACACAGTCCCCAGTGCTGCGGGCAGAAGAGCTTGAAGTCTTTGCTGTTCCTGAGACTTCATGAACAGGGAGCAAGCTCCACCTCAAGCCCTTGGAGAGACTCACAATTTAGTTTGCAGATAGTCCAATCCAGGCCTTTCACTGCAAAAGTCAGAAGCAGCCACTGCAGGTCAGCCCAGCAAAGCACCCAGCAAAGCAGTCGTTCCTTGTCACAGCTTCTTCTTGGCAGTCTTCTTGATCTAGTTGAGTTTAAAAGTTCAGGGGTCTGGGCCCCAGTATTTGTACACAAAAATCCTTTGATCTTGCAGGCAGCGGGTGTCTGTGCCTGGCCAGAACCAGTTTGTCCTTCTCTGGTGTGATTTCCTGGCAGGAGGTGGAGACGGCATTGTCGGAGGCAGACCAGGCGCTTTGATGTGCAAGGAAATCTCCTCCCCCTTCCCCCATCGCAGCCCAGGTCTATTCAGCCCTTTCCTAACCTACCTAGACTATCTGGAGCCCTTCTGGCTCCCCAGCCTTTTGTCATCCAAAACCCAGACAGGCAATCCACATTCCAGCCGAGGCACGCAGGATGACCGAGCAAGAAAATACCTTCTTTCTAAAAGTGAAATTTTCAAACACAGAATGTAACAATCACCTTCACTAAAAGATTCATCTTTAGATTCTGAGTACAGGCATACAATACTTCATTTTCCTACCTAATTCCCTGGGCCAGTTACGTTTATAAGATGTTATAAACAAACCTCCCATTCTCTCCTATGGGGAACTGGTAACCTTGCAATAGTGAAAAACTAAATTGGCTGTAATTCACTATTGGGACATGCCACACACACCCGGGCATGTCCCCCCTTTCAAATACACTGCACCCTGCCCACCGAGGTATCGTGGGCCTGCTTTAGGGGTGCCTGACATGTAAGAAAAGGGAAGATTAGGGACTGGCAAGTGTGTGCACTGGCCAAGTCAACATGGCAGTTACAAACTGCGAGCACACTCTGCAATGGCAGGTATGAGGTACCTTTTCAGGGCTACTCACTTGGGTGGCACAATCAGTGCTGCAGGCCCATGAGTAGCATTTGATTCACAGGCCCTGGCACACTCAGTGCACTTTACTAGGGACTAACAAGTAAATCAAACATCCAATCGTGGAAACACCAATCCATAACACAATAGACACATAGAGCGCCTGCACTTTACCACTGATCAGCAGTGTAAAAAGTGGGCAGAAACGTTACGCCAGCAAAAGCAAAAAAGTCAAAACTGGTAGGTCAGAGAGCAAAAACTCAGTGTAAACACGCCAAAAGATGCCAAGTCTAACACATTTCCCCTCCAGCTGAAAGTAGGGAGAACTACCCACTCGCCAGGGAGTTCTCTTCACTAAGGTGGAAGAACCTGGACAGGCCATCTGCTTTGGCGTTCTCTGTTCCAGGGCAGTGTTCCACCGTAAAGTCCATTCCCTGTAGTGAGATGGACCAATTCAGCAGTTTTGGATTCTCCCCCCCTCATCTGCATTAACCATCTGAGGGGCCTGTGGTAGGTCTGAACCCGGAAGTGAGTCCCAAACAGGTAGGGCCTCAGCTTCTTCAGTGCCCAGACCACAGCGAAAGCTTCCCTTTCTATGGCACTCCACCTCTCTTCCCTGGGGAGCAGTCTCCAGCTAAGAAAGACTACAGGCTCGAATAGGCCCTCCTTGTTCAGTTGTGAGAGCAATGCTCCCACTCCATGCTCTGATGCGTCGGTCTGCACGACAAATTCCTTTGAGAAGTCGGGGGCCTTGAGCATGGGGGCAGTGCACATGGCAGCCTTCAGGTCATCGAATGCCTTCTGGCAGGACTCAGTCCAGATCACCTTTTTTGTCTGCTTCTAGAAAGTCAGCTCAGTTAAGAGGGCAACGATGGTGTTGTTTCCCTTAACAAACCTCCTGTAGTACCGGGTGAGTCCTAAGAAGGTCCTCACCTCTGTCTGAGTCTGGGGGGGGCTCCCAGGACAGAATGGTGTCAATCTTGGGCTGCAGGGGTGCCACCTGGCCACTCCCTACCACCGAACCCTGCCCGATCTGGCACTTACTGGCCTTAATCATGAGGCCTGCCTTCTGCAGCACCTTCAACACTTCCCGAGGTGCTGCAGGTGTTCGTTCCAACTTGGACTGAACACAGCAGTGTAGTCCAGGTATGCGGCTCTGAATTCCTCCAGCCCGGCCAACACCTGGTTGACCAACCTCTGAAAGGTGGCAGGGGCATTCTCCAACCCGAAGGGCATCACACGGAACTGGTAATGTCCTTACGGGGTTGAGAATGTGGTTCTTTACTTGGCCCCTCGATTAGAGCAATCTGCCCGTACCTAGACGTTAAATCAAACGTACTAAGGAATTTGGCAGCTCCCAACCGATCGATGAGCTCATCAACTCGGGGGATGGGGTGTGCATCGGTCCGAGTGACGGCATTGAGCCCCGGGTAGTCCACACAGAACCGTGGTTCTGGTTTGGCACAGGGTGCTATAGCCTTGGGGACCAAGACCATGGGGCTGGCCCATGGACTGCTGACGGCTCAAACACCCCTAACGACAACATCTTCGAGACCTCCTCTTTGATGCTGGATTTGACCCGGTCAGCAACCTGTAAATCTTGTGTTTCACAGGGGGGCTATCGCCGGTGTCCACATCATGGGTACACCAGTGAGTAACACCTAGGGTCAAGGAGAACAGCGGGGCAAACTGCCCCAGCAACTGGAGACACTTGCTCTGTTGCTCAGCGGTCAGGAGGTATGGGAGAGGCTCACTCTCCTCTTTCTCCCCGTTGTCCGTTGCCAAGAGCATGCTCACTTCGGACCTCTCAAAATTGGGCTTGAGGAGGTTCATGTGGAGGACCCGTAAATGGTTCCGGGGAACCTGCAAATCCACCAGGTAGGTGACTTCACTTTTGCGCTCAACCACTTCAAAGGGCCCAGTCCACTTGTTCTGCAAGGCACAAGGTTCCACTGGGGCCATAACGAACACTATTTGCTCAGGTTGAACCTCGACCAGAGTGGCATTCTGGTCATGCCACTTCTTCATTTCTTCCTGGCTGGCCTCGAGTTTTACCTGAGCAAGTTTTCTGAAGCGGCCAGTTTGGTTTCGGAAGGCCAACATGTAGCTAAACACATCCTGGGGGGTTTTCCTGGGAGCAGCCTCCCAGCCTGCCTTCACCAAGCTTAGAGGTCCTCGCACAGGGTGACCATACAGAAGCTCAAAGGCACTGAACCCGAGAGAGAAGAAACGGTAAGAGGACGTCCCACTTACGCCTCATGGGTTCGGTGAGACCCTTGATCATGGCCTTCAAGGTCTGGTTGAACCATTCTACCAGACCGTTACCTTGGGGGTGGTAAATGGTGGTGAACTTGTCAGTAACACCACACTCCTTCCACAGGGATGTCATATACTTCGAGATGAAGATGGTCCCCCTGTCAGAACCCACCTCTCGGGGGAACCCCATGAGGGAAAAGATCCCCATCAACACCCGGCCCACCACTGGCACCGTCATTTTCCCGAGAGGGATTGCCTCTGGGTACTGGGTGGTATTGTCCACCAACACCAGGATGTACCTGTTGCCCATGGCTGTCTTGGGATCTAGTGGCCGCACAACGTCCATCCCTACCCTTTCAAAGGGTCTCCCAGCAATGGGGAACGGTTGGAGAGGAGCTTTGACCTTCCTCCCACTCTTGCACTTGCCTGGCAAGTTTGGCAAGACCGACAATGCAAATCCGACTGCCTTCGTATTTGAGGCCAGAAGAAGTGGGTGAAAACCCTGTCAAAAGTCTTGTCCTGCCCTTAATGTCCTGCCAAAGGCACATCATGAGCCACACCCAGTAGGAAGGTTTGGAAGAGTTGGGGTACCACCAGCACATGGGCTGACCCAGGTTCCGCGACCTTTGGCCTGCTGTACAGGAGATCATTCTCCCAGTAGATCCAATGTGACCCGGACTGATCGCCTGGACTGTGGCCTGCTGCTGCAGACCCTCCAGCGAAGGGCTCTCTTTGTGCTCCTAGCAGAACTCCTCCCTGGTGGGACCCCCTTCTTGCTGCCAATGGGTTAGCTCAGAGATGTCTCCTAGTTCGGCTACCTGTTCCTCTGTAGGCACCGGTGCATCCCCTTCAAGGTCCGCCTCCTCCCGGGCCATGGCAACTTCGGGAGCCAGTTTCCTGCACCCCGACCCTTTCTCTTGGCAGGGACCTGGGCCACTGCTTCAGGCCTCCGGGTCCCTTTGTTCACCCTCTCTGACCGCCATGGACCGAGTGGACACGCATGCCCACTCTGGCAATCCAAGCATCTCCAAGTGGGAGCTAAGCTCAACATCCTTCCACAAGGACTGCTCCAGGTCATTACTGAGCAGACAATCAACAGGCATGGCAGGGCTCACAACTACCCTCAAAGTACCTGAGACCCCCCACTCGAAGGGAACCTGCGCCACCAGACACTTGCGCTCTGAATTGTTGACTGCCATTACTTGGAGGAATGCCCCGGGGACTATCTGCCTCTCAGAGGCCAGGTGACACCAAACTGATGTCATACTGGCTCCAGTATCCCTGAGAGCCTCTACCCTTTTCTCATTGATGGTCACCCAGGTGCTGTATTTCTTTGCGTTAGGGGGCACCTGTGCCCCTGGGGCCATCTCACCATCCCCTAGTGAGTCGAGGGTCATTTCTGCGGGATCCTCACCCCCCCTGTGGGTACTCTTCTCCTCCCTAAGCGCTACACCAGCCAACACCTTGGACTGCCCACCGGTGTGTGGCTGTGCCCCCTTGGAGCACCTGGGGTCCCCTTTAATGTGCCCCACCTGGTCACATGCAAAACATTTGCGGGGGCCGGTCTCAGCAGGTTTGCCTGTTAATACCCCTTGCTTCTTATCTACTTGGGAATGGGAACCTTTACCATGGGTGTTATTTTGGGGCCCTTTAGCGAACTCCTTTGTTTTACCCCTGCCCCCCCCCCCCACCTTCGGGCTGGGGACCTTGCCCACCTTTGGCTGAGTCTCCCCCAAACGTTTTTTTGTGGACCCTGGTACTCACCCAGCGGTCCGCCCCTGAAAATCTGTCACATTACTGCCCTTTACCCAGCCATCCATCGATCAGCAAAACACATCCACATATTCCAACCACGTGTTGGCATCGAACTTCTTACTGGACCTAAACTGATCCCTGTACTTTTCAGGAGTCAGACCATACTTGGTGAGGAGGGCATCCTTCATGTCTGGATAGGTGAGGGGATACCCCTTACCTAAAGCTATTAAAGTATCTCTCGCTTCTTCGGGGAAGGGAGGCCATAATCTTGCTCCCCAATTCTCTTCAGGGACCCCATTCATATGGATTGCGGCCTCATACCTCTGGAACCACCTCAGTATGTCACCCCCTTCTTGAACTCCTTGCCTACATTCTTGGGGATGTGCATGATTCTGTCTGCCTGCCTTGATGAGTTACTGCAACCATCTCAGCTGGTTCTTTTCTCCCATTCCAGCTCCTTCATTCTGATTTTGTAATCTAATACAATTCTCTTCTCTTCCATGGCTAATCTAATTTTTTTCTAGTTCTGTGGCTACTTTCCTTGCTTCCCGTCTTGCCTCCAGCTCCTCTGGGGACAGGCCACTGCTCCCTGGCCGGGAGGTTCCCCCCTCCCAACAGCCCATCCACCCTCGGACTAGGCTCCTCCGCCTCTCCACTAAGATCACCAGATTGCCCACTGGCATTTCTGGCTGCTACCCAGGCCCTCAGCCCCTTTTGTAGCTCGTCCTTCCTAGTGAGGCCTCTGACTTGGAATTTTAGGTTTTTGCAAACAGATTTAAATTCTCTAACAGTGTAGAGCTTCAACCTATCCTCCTCAAAGGCAATTTCCATGGATGCAACGGATGATACTATTGATTCCGGAATGACGAAGTAGTAAGTTCACCTGGCAAAAAATCGGCCAAAAAGAAAATGGGCTATTATGTGGTACGTAATGGTCGGTGATATGGTAGTAGTGCATACCAATCACTGTAAGCCACGTGCAAACACAAGGGCTATCCCACAACTGCTACCAATGTTAGGAATGGGATTTCTGGCTAGCTGAGGGTGGTGCCAAAGCCAGGCAGAAACCACCACTCTAGTCAGGATAAGGGAGTTACGCTCCTAAAAAAACCCTGCTCACCCCCTTGGTAGCTTGGCACGAGCAGCTAGGCCAACAGTAATACAGTGTACACACTACAAAAGGACACCACACCGAGTGACTCCTCGGATTAGTGGATATCTGAGGGACTAAGGAGCCCCAAAGTTCTGGAGTTACTTATTTCTCAAATCCAGCCCAGAAATATTCTAAATTGGACTACTTCTTTATCTCTACCCCTGAAATTAATAGAGTCAGCATTTCCAGGCTACCAATGTTAATATCCAACCATAATCCTTTAGTAATCGTATACCAAAGAGAGAGGTGTGAAAGGGTAAGGTCCACTTGGTCCTTTGAGAGGAGGCTACTGGAAGAGACCAGATATGTAGCCCATATCAAGAGGTGGACGGATAATTTTTTCGCTGCCAACAGATATAGTTCCTCTCGTAACGTAGTGTGGGAGTCCTTTAAAGCGGCATTCAGAGGTGAAACAATTAGCATTGCAGCCAGGCTGAGAAGTGAAGATAGGATTGAAGAAATGAATTTAGTGAAGAGGTTAGCAAAAGTAGAAGAAGAGCACATTAAGGATATCACTCTGGGGGGCGATGGCAGTAGCAGTCATAATACCCTATCAGCAATTAAGGCAGAACTGCAGAGATTGATAACTCAAAAGGCGATAGGGGAATATCAGGCCACTAGAACTAAGAGATATGAAACGGGAGAACATGCAGGCAGAGCCCTAGCCCTTCGATTACGTCAAGAGAAGTCAAAAAATGTCATCCTAAAAATAGTAGAGAGTGGTAGGGAATTCACAGGGGCTAAAGAGATTTTAGGGGTATTCAGGAAATTTTATCAGGGATTGTATCGTGGAGAGGTTTTGGATATGAGACAAGTGGATGATGTCTCTGATATAGGACCTCGATTGGACAAGGCACTTCAGGAAGAGTTGGATAGGGATATCACGGAAAAAGAGATCAAGGCTGCCCTACAGGAGCTAGCCTCAGGGAAGGCTGCCGGCCCAGACGGCATTCCATTAGAAGTGTATAAGCGTATTGAACCAGAAGTTATGCCGTTATTAATTGATCTCTTCAATGGAGTAATATGCACCGGGCAGATCCCGGATTCTTGGAAAGAAACTAACATTGTGATATTTCATAAAAAGGGGAAGCCTAGTGAGAACCCGGGGTCCTTCCGGCCAATCTCATTGATCAACGCCGATACTAAGCTTTATTCAAAGATCTGGGCTTTGAGGTTGGGCAGGATTATCGGCGGTCTTGTTTCCCCTTGGCAGCATGGGTTTGTCCCCGGACGTGGCACTACGGATCATACCAGCAGGGCAATAGCCTTATTTGACGCCCATGCTGCCACGGGAGGTGAGATGGCCATGATCCTGCTCGACGCAGAGAAGGCGTTCGACCGTGTGGATTGGAGGTTTCTCTGGGGTATCTTGGAAGGCAGAGGGTTTGGACAGAAAACCATCAGAGCACTTAGAGCAATTTACTTAGAGCCTAGGGCCAGAGTCACAGTTAAGGGGGAGAAGTCTGACCTGTTCTCCATAGAGAGAGGAACGCGCCAAGGGTGCCCGTGCTCTCCGATCCTCTTCTCTCTTTACATTGACCCTCTCATTCAAGCCATCTTGGGTAGCCCAAGGCTAAGTCCGGTGGTTTTTAATGGATTCGAAAACAAAATCCTAGCGTACGCAGACGATCTTGCTGTTTTTTCAACAAATCCCCAACAGGCAATGGTTGTTCTGTCTGAGCTCACCAAACAGTTTAGTGCTTCCTCAGGGTATCTATTGAATGAGGCAAAGACACAAATTATTTGTACAAAAAATATAGTAAAGAACGACTCCAGATATGTTGATGCAGCAATTTATTTAGGAGTGAAAATTAATGCTTCAGTAGGGAAAATAGTCGAGGAGAACTATATACCGCTTTGTAAATCCATAGAGACTGATCTGAGAAGAATGGAAGGGCTGCATCTCTCATTGATCGGGAGGGTTAATGCGGTCAAGATGACAATGTTCCCTAAGATACTATATCTCTTTAGGGCAATACCGCTACTCCTGGATGAGAAAATAATTAAAAATTTTGAATCTGTCTGTATTAGATTTATTTGGCAATTTGGGAAAGTAAGGCGGTCTACAAATTTATTGTCACTTCCAAGAGAAAGGGGTGGGCTATCTTTGCCAAATCTAAGGTTGTACCACTGGACCTGTCTTTTATCACAAATGTCGGTACTTTTTCAGACAGACGCATGCTTGAACGAGGTAAATTTTGAAGATCAGCAACCCCCCTCTATTTATGAGTTGCTGTTAGGTAGAAAGGCGATGGGCCTAATGCTCTGTGAAGTGGACCGTAGATTTTATAAGAAAGCCAGGTATAAGGTTATAGACATTGTTTGGCGGGTGTGGTCGGCCTGTCGAAAGCAGTGTAACATCCCAAAGATTAATCCTTTCCTACAGATTTACAACTCGAGCCTCTTTTCAAGGATAGGGGCAGATAGGACTTTTAAAATCTGGAGGGGGTTGGGCATCAAGACTCTGGGAGAAGTAATGAATGGAGATGTAGTTGTAAGCTTTCTGGCCCTGCAAAATAGGTTCGGAATCCCCTCCAATCATTGGTTTGTTTATGGTCAACTGCTTAGATCTTTGAGGGGACTCAGACCAAAACCATTACCTCAGGATAACTGCCCGCTTTTGGAGGCCTTGACTAAAGGTAGTAAAAAAATTAAGACTTTGTATAATATACTTCTCTCGGAAGTGCAAGACGATGTTGAGAAAATGGAAGCAGCATGGTCTAGGAAACTTGGGAACCCCGACGTAGATTTAGACCTGGCTCTACTATTGAATAAAAAGATCCTTAGAGCCTCAAATTTACGGGCCCAGCATTATAAAACTGTCTTTAATTTATACTACACACCCTCTAAACTGTTTTCTTGGGGTCAGAGGGATGACGATACCTGTCCTAGATGTGGGGCTGGACAAGCAGATTTATTGCATATGTTTTGTAATTGTAAACTCTTGACCCCTGTGAAGACTGAGATTGAGAAGCTCTGGGAGGGGCTTCTAGGAAAAAAGATCGTCCTATCCCCTACCTTAGCAATTACGGGCATTGATTTTAATCAAAAGCTGGGGAAAGAGGAAGAAGCCCTCGTTTTTATCTCTGTGGCCGTTCTTAGGATCTTAATTTCAGCAGGGTGGAAGGATGTGGTGGCTCCGTCCTTCCAAATGTGGCTTTCTAGGTTTCTGGGAATCCATAATATCGAATCATGTCTGTATGAACAAAAAGGGGCGAAACGAAGAGAGTTTGGGAGGAAGATCTGGGCCCCAGTAACTAATTGGAGGCAGAATAAGCTCTAATTATTGGAGTTTCCTATTGGTGTCTTATTCTATTATCTGCTTTTATCTCTCTCTCCTATTTGATGAACAGTTTTTTTTTTTTTTTGTATTGTAAGATAAGATGTATTCGGCTATTTATTACCTATGGATTGTATTATTGTACTGTTGTTGATACCCGTTGTAGGATTATCCTTGTTCTTGATTGGATTAATTTATTAGTATCTGTATTTTTTCCTATGATGCACTGTAAAATCCCTAACAAAAAAAAAACAAGAGAACAAAAAAAAAGGACACCACACCAGTTTAGAAAAATAGCCAATATTTTTATATACGTTAAGACAAGACTGACTGAATACGACAAAAATCGACAATACTATATTTAAAATCTGCAGTTATCAAAAATAACGTTCAAACAAAGTTCCTCAATGTTGATAGCTCCGTCTGGGGCTATCACAGTGGCGTGAACAACAAATCCAACAGTTCCGGCTGGTCGCGGGGTCGCGGGCCAGCTACGGTGTCGGGAAGACTCGAAAACCGTACCTGTGAGAATTGAAGGGCGTTGAGGCCCTTGAAGTCACTCGCAATGCAGGTCGAGCTCATCTCTGATGGAGTCAGGAGCGCTGGCGTTGGCAGGCGTCTGGTGCTGCAGTGCGTAGTGCAGTGGTGCGGTGTGCGGTGCCCCCAGGTCGCAGTGCGAGCAGCGGCTCGGTGGAGGCGTCAGATGGCGAGACTAGGGTCGCGGTGCGAGATAAAAGTGGTGCTCGTCACGGTGCTGGCAGGTCACGGTGCAAGCAGCGGCGTTGTTGTTGCTGAGGTGCTGTCGTTGGCTGACAAGCGGGAGTCAATGGCGCACGCGTCGGTGGCCAAGGCTGCAGTGCGGGATGAGGGCGGTGCTTTGTGTGACTTACGAGCGGTGCCCTCGAACCACGGTGCTAGCAGTGGCGTCGATTTCGGTGTGGAGTGGCGGCATCAGGGAGACCAAGAGCGCCGGCGTCAGTGGGCCAAGGCTGCAGTGCGGGATGAGGGCGGTGCTTCGTGTGACTTACGAGCATGCCCTCGAACCACGGTGCAAACAGCGGCGTCGATTTTGGCATGGAGTGGTGGCTTCAGGAAGGCCAAGGCGTCCTCGTGAAGCAAGGCGGTGCGGAGTGTGGTGCCCACAGGTCGCGGTGCGAGCAGCGGCTCAGTGGTGGCATCAACAGGCATCGTCGGTGAGACCAAGGTTGCGGTGCGGCGATGTGGCGGTATCCTCTGCGGTGCCAAAGCTTTGGCATGAAGCGAGGAGGTGCGGAGTGCGGTGCCCATAGGTCGCAGTGCAGGCAGAGGCTCGATGGCGGCATCAACAGGAATCGTCGGTGAGACCAAGGTTGCGGTGCGGCGTTGCCCTCTGCGGTGCCTTCAGGACACGAATCAGCAGCGGCGTCGTAGATGTCGTTAATTGGGTTTTCCTCTGTTACAGTACAAAACACACAATCCCCAGTGCTGCGGGCAGAAGAGCTTGAAGTCTTTGCTGTTCCTGAGACTTTGTGAACAGGGGGCAAGCTCCACCTCAAGCCCTTGAAGAGACTCACAATTTAGGTCGCAGAAAGTCCAATCCAGGCCTTTCACTGACCAAGACAGAAGCAGCCACTGCACATCAGCCGAGCAAAGCACCCAGCAAAGGAGTCGTTTCTTGTCACAGCTTCTCCAGCTCTTCTTCTTGGCAGTCTTCTTGATTCAAATGAGTTCTAAAGTGGGCCCCAGTATTTGTACACAAAAATCCTTTGATCTTGCAGGCAGAGGGTGTCTGTGCCCGGCCAGAACCAGTTCGGCCTTCTCTGGTGTGATTTCCTGGCAGGAGGTGGAGACGGCATTGTCAGAGGCAGACCAGGCCCTTTGAGGTGCAATGAAATCTCCTCCCCCTACCCCCATCGCATCCCAGGTCTTTTCAGCCCTTTCCTGACCTACCTAGACCATGTGGAGCCCTTCTGGCTCCCCAGCCTCAGTCATCAAAAACCCAGACAGGCAATCCACATTCCAGCGGAGGCACATGAGATGATCAAGCAAGTAATAACACAGAATGTGAAAATCACCTTCACTAAAAGATGCATCTTTAGATTCTGAGTTCAGGCATACTATACTTCATTTTCCTACCTAACTTCCTGGGCCAGTTAAGTTTATAAGATGTTATAAACAAACCTCCCATTCTCTCCTATGGGGAGCCGGTAGCCTTGCAATAGTGAAAAATGAAATTGGCTGAAATTCACTATCGGTATATGCCACACACACCCGGGCATGTCCCCCCTTTCACATACACTGCTACCTGCCCACCAGGGTACCTTGGCCTACCTTAGGGGTGCCAGACATGTAAGAAAATGGAAGGTTAGGGACTGGCAAGTGTGTGCACTGGACAAGTTGACATGGCAGTTACAAACTGCACGCAGACTCTGCAATGGCAGGTCTGAGGTACCTTTTCAGGGCTACTCACGTGGGTGGTACAATCAGTGCTGCAGGCCCACGAGTAGCATTTGATTCACAGGCCCTGGCACACTCAGTGCACTTTACTAGGGACTAACAAGTAAATCAAATATCCAATTGTGGAAACACCAATCCATAACACAATTGACACGGAGATCGCCTGCACTTTACCACTGATCAGCAGTGCGAAAAGTACCAGAAACGTTACGCCAACAAAAACAGAGTCAAAACCGGGAGGTCAGAAAGCAAAAACTCAGGGTAAACACGCCAAAAGATGCCCAGCCTAACAAAAGGTTGGAGGGATGGATGAGTGAAAAGGTGGATGGGTAAGTGAGTGAGTGAGGGAAACCTTTCTACTGTCTTCATTGGTTAAAGTGGGTTAATATAGTGAGGACAACCTCCATCTTTGTAAGAGCATCTCAATAGCAGTGATCTCCCACAATCGCCTGGCATTCAAGATGCAAACAGAGATCAGCTTCTGTCTTAATATCAGTTAACATTTAATTACTTATTTGTAATTACTTGGGGTCCCTATTTACAAAGAGCCTCTGCAGTCATGGCAGAAGCTCCCCAGTCATGCCAGTATCTCCACACTGTGGTATCTCATTGAGGAGATCCCACCACCAGTGTGGAGACCCTGCCACGACTGCGGAGGCTCTTTGACATTCGGGCCCTGAATCTCTGCATACCTGTGCCTGTAAGACATTAGTAGGGATTCTCAGGGTTGGTCCAGTGACTAATATTTCCTCAACTTCAGGAAGCTTTCTAGAAGAAGTGTCCAGGATCATGTTCACACTCCACTCCTGGTCTTACCCAAATGCCCTTGTCTAGGGGTGTGTAAAATTTGCATAATTTTCGTTTGTGTAATTATGCAAAATGTTGGCAAAAATTCATGAAATTAGCCATATTTATGCACAATGCAAATCTGCCATTTATTGCTATACTTTAGCATGAAATGCGTTCTGACATAATTTTTTTATGCCACAACGCATTTTATGCAAAAACCAGAATGAAAAACACAAGTTTACACAAACACCCATTCGCAACTGGTTTTTCTTGTTGTTTTAGGGCTTCTGCGCTACAATCTTGCCATGAACAGTGGGCTGATTTTTATCAAGCAATATTCAGTAACAATCGCCAGGAGAAGGTGCTGCTGCTTGTTTGTGATATTACCCTAGGTATTACTCTCTCAGATTTCCAAACGCACATTTCATGCAATATTAGGGTCTGCTGGATTAGGCTCCCTTTCACTTTTTAGATTAATGTCACTTACACAGACACACAGAAGGGGAGGAGAAAGAATTGGTTAGCGGCACGTGCATCAACCCTTCCATCTAAAAAAGACGATGGGGAAACGAGGGACTCTGAGGACATGATACTCATTGACAAATTTTGATTTGACAAGAAGGACCATTTTACAGTTGCTCTCTTTATTGAATCTGGCTTGGAGTCTATTGTTTAGAAAGCAGCACTCAGCATAGGGCTAGATTACGGACCGCCAAACCTCTGGTGGTGCTGCAGTCACGCCACACCAGCGGCCTGACCACTGAATTACAACTTTGGTGGTTGGACTGCCATGGGACAACCGCAACTGCCAGGTATCTGCGATCCCTTGTGGTGTTGCAGCAGTCTGGGGAGGCAACATGCTTGGAGGTGCTGCTGCATTGCATATTATGACTTTTCCAGCCCCAGCTTTTTCATGGCGTGTAGTCTACAATGAAAATGCTGGTGGTGGGAAAAGAAAGGGCCCTACAGGGCTCTCTGTGTTCCCCTGAGCATGAGGGTGCATGCAGGTGGGGGAACATGTTTTGCCCCCCTGTCTGCATGCACCCCAGTTCCTGCACGGCATGGACTGCAGAGTGCCAGGATGAAAGGGTGGAGGGATTGAAGAGCGAAAAGATGGATGGGTAAGTGAGTGAAATGGTGGATGGGTGGGGGAGTGAAAAAGTGGATTGATACATGCAGGGATGAATGAGTGGAAGGATGGTTGTAAGGATGGATGCGTGAAAGGGAGGATAGAAGGATGGATAGATGGATGGAAGTGGAAAAGGGTGAATGGTTTTGGAAGGGAGAGTGAAAGGGTGGATTGATAGATAGATGAATGATGAGAGAAAGGATGGATGGATGAGTGAGCAAAATGACGGATCGATGAGCAAAAGGTTAAATGAATGGATTGATAAGTAGATGGATGTATTAATGGACTGGGGAAAGGATGGATGGATGAGTGAAAGGATGGATTGATTGGTGGATGCGTGAAACAATCAATGAAAGGATGGATGAGTGAAAGAATGGATGGATGAGTGAAAGTGTAAATAGATGGATGGATGGGTCGAAGGGAGGATGAATGAATGGAAGGATGGATGGCTGAGTGAAACGGTGGATGGATAAATGAGAGAACAGGATGTATGGATGGATGGAGTGAAAGGATGGATGGATGAGTGAAAGGATGGATGGATGAGTGAAAGGATGCATGAATGGATGACTGAAAGGAAGGATGGATGGATGGATGAATGGATAAAAGGGGGATTGAATGGTGACAGACAATGTTGGATGAAAGTCTGAATGGATGAGTGTATGTAATGGTGAATGGTAATTATTAATAGGTGGATGGAAGTCATACGAGCTTAGGTTCCAAGTGTGGTGGGGGGATTTTAATGTTCTGGCTACTACTTCCACGGCTTAATAAGTAGCCAGCTAAAAACAGTTGAGCAATGCGAAGTATGAGGCTGCTTTGATTTGTACCCTGTTTTAGTTCACCATTCATTATTTTAACGTTCAAATTATGGCGGACCACTTAGCAGATTGCACTCTGCCTTGTCATTTGCTTAATAAGAGAAGCACAGCGCACTCTGCCAGACCCAGAGTCAGACCATATATGGTGAAAGAAGAGAAAGTCATACGTCCTGCTCTCTTTAAAGAGCAAGGAAGAACAATAAAACAAAGATCCATCAGCCCCATTTGTTTGGGTCACTTTGGTGGGAAATCGACTTTAAAAAGGTGTCGGATAGCACAGGCATCGTTTAGCAGGGAGCTTAGAAAGGAGCCCTCGTAGTCTTCCAACAGTTGTATAAATGTCGTAAACATGTGTCTGAAGGAACGAGTCTTACATTAAATAGCAAAAAATGTAAAAGTTCTCAATATATTTGAGTGGGCCATTTTGAGAATACTTCAGACCTGGATGTCGGGAAAGGTGCTTTTGTAAACTAACACAGAACACGGAAGACTTATTCACAGTGACACAGTACGACTGAAAAGAGCGCAGTCACATGCAGACGGGGATTGATGCCTCTGAAAATTAAGCCGGAACATATCACCCATTTACAGTTCAGCTCGTCATTCCTATATGCCTTTTTACAATGCCGCCATCAGACATATTCTAAATTTTAAGGACCCTGACCATGATTTTGGTGCTGTCTGCACCTCGGAGTTGTTATTCTCATTGCATGTTGAAGCAGCGCAAGTGATAGGTTCACACAACAATTTTAACCCTGCTTTGCAACACCAGGGGGCATATTTCCTCATTAAGTGGCGGAGCGTGTCATTAAGCCAAGAAGGTAACAACACGCTCCGTCACTTTAGAAACGCAGAGCTGCACCATATCTGCAAGAATAGGTGCAGCCTTACGTTTCACCCATCGTTGGAGCTAAATATACCTGCCTAGGGTTAACGCGGGCAACCTTGCACCAGTGCAAGGGTGTCTGTGTTGTAGGAGAAGATTGTTTATTTGCAAGAAGGTGTCCCTTCCTGCACATAAACAATCTTTCGTTGGTGTTTTGTAACTTCTATGTGTGCTGCTTACTGCAAACCTTCCTGCACATTAACAATCATTGGCGTTTTGCTGTTTCCATGTGTGCTGCACAATGCAGCACACATGGTAATTGCAAAAAGATGAGAAATCAAACATTTCTCCTTGTTTCATCGGGGTAAGACCAGGCTTTCCCTGGTCTTAATTTTTGCGCAGCCCCATATTTACGCCACCCTTGTAAATATGGGCCAGAGTCAAAATCAATAGGTTTTGCAGTGGAACGCCCACAGCAACACCCATTGCCCTCCGCTTTCATGCTAAGTATAGCGTGAAAGGGTGCCTTATTTACAAGGCTGCTTTAAGCCATGTTAAGTGGCTTAACACTGCCTTGTAAATAAGGCGAAGCCCCTATGGCCCCCACAACCTCCAGAAAAATGACGCTATTGTGGCGATAGGGGCTTGTAAATATGCCCCTAGGTGTGCACGGGAACAACAGGCTCTAGTGACCCTTGTAATGGCTCCAGGGCAGCTTCCTACTTAGGACCTGGACTGCATCATGAAAGGCAGAAGTGTTATAATTTCAAAAAATAAGTAGAAGACACAGGGCAGGTAAGCACGTCTTCTTTATTCCAATCAACCAGTCTCCTCAAGTGTTCTAAGGTGTGAACATTCTAAGGTGAGCACTACAGCGGAACATTCTAAACAGGGAGGAAGGGCAGGGGAGGGCGGAAAATACCAAGGGAAAAAAAGAGAGAAGGAAGATTACAACACAACGTTTTTGTATTTAAGAATTAGAATGTGCATTAATATTTGTTGCTCTATACTTGAAGTCATGAATGTGTTCTGACATAGAGCTATTTCAGTTGAAACAAAATGATTTGATGTATTTAATTAGGGTGGCTTACGCTAACTTGGCCTCAATTAGGCTTTGATGCGATTTTGCTTAAAATGGATGATGTTGATTATGTGTTTATATTTCTTGTTTGACCCTAAATGCAAGAAGATATCAATTGTTTATATCTGTATGACATATTGTTCTTCAAGAAATGGCAAAAAGAAGCTTTTGTTACATTTCAAGGCTCTTACACACTGTATTGCATTCTCACAATTGTTCTCTGTTGATAATGTAACTAGTTTGTTCTGGTCCCTTTGACAAAATTAGTTCAGAGAGGGTGAATCAATACACATGCAGTGGGCTAATGCTAAGGTGATAGGATTATGTGACTTTTAAAATGAGAAAATGATTTGTCAGAGGAATGATCATACCATGCCTACTTTACTGCTTTAAAATATTCTGTGTTGAAAATTGCAATATAACCCCTCAGATTTGGGTGTGAGCCAGATCTTTTTGATCTCTACTTTGGATGATCCTCAATTTCTTAATAATTTGCTGCACACCTAATACATTCCCTGATTTTTTCCCATTATTGTATCCTTCTGATTTGATAGCCTTCATGGCTGATGACTTCTATGTGAGTCAATGAGTTTACTGTTGGGTCTACAACTTACTATCTCTGTATTGTGTCTTTGAATTTTTTTAATAAACCTTCACAGTGTTCCTAAGCCTTAATCTTGAACTCACTTTTTGAGTCATTCCTTTCATATTGACTGCATTTTGAAATCCCGTTTTGAATCTTGTCCCTGGAGACGCATTACCTCAAAGACTTTGAGGTCAAAAGCATTCCTGATCCACCAGCCACCATCCTGGGACCAGTTTCTAGCTAATCAGTCGTCATCAGCCAGGTTAGCTTGAATCCAGTGGCAAGGTGAGCAAGGGACCCACGTCTGGGCATATCCTGCCAACTTAGGGCGAACAAAGCAAAACCAAAGGGGATGATGGGCGGAGTGTTGAACATTGCAAGCACTCACCCCCAGTCAACTGATCTGGGTTTAATCCATCATCATTCTTTAGCTCACTCCACCACCCCAGTTCAGACATGACCATATGCAAATCAGTCTGACCCTGTGCCTCATGGAACAGTCCAGCCCAAACTGCCAAGCCATGTCTTCCCTGGACCATGCTCTCCATGCCCCTGGAATCAAGCTATCCTGGTTGATGAGGGCTAAAAGCCCCAAAACGGTCCTAGGATTCTTGTTTCCAGTTCAGGGAGGACCTGGCTTGGCAGTTCGGGCTGGACTGTTCCCATGGGGCACAGGGTCAAGACTGATTTGCATATGGCTGGATTCAAACTGGAATGGCATGGTGAGCAAAAAAACCAGATGGATTTAGGCCCAGATCTCTGTACTGGAATGAATGTATGACATTGTTCTGCATTCTGTCCATCAACTATTGTTTTTGCCATTTAACTATAATAAACGCTGAGATGATCTTGCTGCCCCATTAAGTTAGGTGCAGCTGATCTGGAATGCAGCAGTTCAAGTCTTTATTTACACTTTCGGTCATAGGCCTTTCATGATAAAGACCCAAACAGTACAACTTAATGTTTCACAGTGCAGGAAGAGGAAGTTGATGAAAAGGGGAGCGGGAAAGGGTTTAGAGGAATGATAGGACTGAGTAAGAGAGAGGGGGTCGTGGGTGAGGGAGATATATCATAAGTGATGAGCACAAGTACTCTATCCATTATGCTTTATTTTCAATATTTATGGGGTGGAGGTGAAGCTGATGGGTGTCATATTTTTAGTGAGTATTCCGGAATGTCAGATTGTTGCTACCTATAGTTAATTTGTTTGTTTTTTCATGGAATCTCTAGGCTCCCACCGGAATGCTGATCCAAGACACCTCCCCATGCCGCACGGCTCGCCAGCTGTAGCGCGTCTCTGTCCCGGCGCCACAGGTTCGTCCCTGGCGTCGGTGCCCCCCGCTGCTGCTCGTTTCTTTCTTTCCCCGCTGTTGCCCTCACTTTGTGAATCTCGTGATTGTACTTATCTTTATTTCTGTTAAATAGATTTTGTGCCTTTACGTTAGTATTGTACCCCTGGTGTGCCCCCCCCGCTCCCCGCTTCCCGCCGCTGCTCCCTCGCAGCCCCGCCCCCTTTTTCTTTCTGTAACCCCATTGGCTGCCCGCTCCCGCCTCCCAGCTGCTCCTCCCTCCCACTTCGCCCCATATGGAGCCCACGCATACGCGCAACGGTCACGCGCAGCGGGTGCGCCAATTGTGCACCGAAGGCGCGCCAAAGGCAAGCCCGTCTACGCCCGTCCGCGCCAGGACCATGCCCAGCACCAGGACCCCCGGCCCCCGACGATGCCAGCGCACCCAACGAACTTACGACGCCGCCACCCTCCACGCACTCAACGCCGGCCGAAACTCCGCCTGCTACCGAGCCACCCTGAAACGCACCCACGGACCCTTCACCTGCCAAGCCTGACAATTCACCTGCCTCTGAACCTGCACCGCACCCGCCAAGCCGAGCACCAACAACAACCACCTCAAGTGCATCCTGCTCAACACCCGCTCCGTACACAGACACGCCGTCGAACTCTGGAACCTCCTCGACACAACATCACCCGACCTCGCCTTCCTCACAGAAACCTGGATGAACGCCTCCTCAGCCCCCGACATAGCCATAGCCATCCCGGAGGGCTACAAGATCACCCGGAGGGACCGCGTCAACCAAACCAGAGTGTGGAAAAGTAAATTTTACCATGTTCAGTGTCCCTACGTGTCCCCCATCTTATGTTATGTGTGCATGATTAATATGCATATGTATTCCCTATGTTTGATTAAAGACGCAATTACAGTTGTGTCCATCCCTAGTATGCCAGTTTCCAGTTCTCGTGAAAGCTACGAGTATTAGGCCTATGTAAAGTTACGTTGCCACGTTTCTCAGTGTGCACGTTATTTCATTGAAAAGTCCCCGTTTCTAGGCCTCAAAAGGGCCCGGACACCAGATTCAGCTCCTGTCTCCTGAACCCTCGCTGAGGAGCGATACAGCCCCCACCTGTATCCTCGACCCTTCACTTACTTCCTGCCTCACAGTGCCCGGCTCGGCCTGGCTCTGCCTACGAGTCTGCCAAGAGTATGTTATGATTCTAGTTATCAGTTCAGCCCTCCTTCTCTGCATTCCTAAGCTACTGAATCGCATCAATAGTTTCCGTCATTGTCTAGCCTTTACGTCTCCATGCAGGAGAAATACTGTATTAATGGTCATTTAATATTCTTCATCACGCACTACATGTAGAATAATGCATGCTCCAGTCTTAGAGTCTGTTAGCCTTTACCCCGATAACTTTTGGATTCTATCAACATGTTCTCTAAAACATCAGATACTAGATAGGGTTTAGGTACATGTCGCCCTGACTCTCCAGACTTCAGTCTCTACTCCTAGCACAGAGTTCATAGCCCCCAGCTTCTCCTAGTAACACGTCATTGTCAGTTTGCGCGCACCATTAGGTTAGAGGTCCCGGCTCCTTAGGTAGCCCCCTCCATGTTTCCGCCCCATTTATGACATATTCTGTTACGTTTACATCACATGTCCATGTATACGCCTCCTGTTACACCCACTTTCACCCTTATCTTTCGCGACTGCTATTGACCACACCCACTGCTCCGCCTATCATATGTATTGTAATGCAACTATTTTAGTATATATGCTTGTGCATTGTTATTAAAAGTTATCCTTTCCCTTGATCCTGCCCCCGGCAGCGCTGCCATCCTGTTCCCGTGCAGGTTGTCCTGTTCCTGTCCTTTATGCTGTATTAAAACCTGCAAACTCCTACTACCTCGAATCTTGACTCTTATTTATTGAGCTATCTGTTATTACTATGTCCAGTCAAACCTAGATCCGGTATTATTTATTTATATACCACATAATGGCGCCCGAATAGGGACTTGCCCTTTCCCCACGCGCCGGTGAAGCCACGTATGCCCCCTGACCCTCTGCAGCCGTGACGGAACTCTTCTGCGCACCGGCAGATATTTCTGCTTCAAGTATCCCTCAGGCCCACGGAGGAGACGGAGGTTGCGGTCCAGCATCCAGACGAGGCGGTGGAGGAACGCGGCGAGTCCCGACCAGAGCCCAAGCCGAGAGTCCAAGGTCCGAGGTATCCGGAGGCCCACCCGTAACTGAAGTCCGAAGTTCGTCCGTCCGGCGTCGAAGCAGTCCAGTCCAGTCCGAGGCCTTCCGTTCTTGCTGCCCGGTGAGTACCGTTGCTGGGGTAGTATCTAGACAGGGTCAATCTAATTGACTCTGGTCCGTGGGTTTTGGTGGTACACAGACCCAAAACGAAGTGTCCACTTCGGTGGATGCGGGTCCTGACGTGTCTCTTTATGAGACCGGTAAGTTTCGTACTGTTTTAGCAGTGCATCTAGTTTCTGTTCTAGTCAGTTCTGTTCTCGAGAAGATTCATGTATTCTGTTTTCAGTATTCCAGGTAGTATTCTGTTCGAACTGTTATTTTAAATGTTCTTCATGTATTTTAATGTCGTGGTATGAAAGTGGTGTAGTTATCGTGTTCATTGTGTATTGTATTGTGTCTAGATTACAGTTCAGTCATGCCCTTATTTTCGAAACTACGTCAGTTGAAAACCAGAAAAGGTCTGTTAGAAGCAGCAGTTCCTGTCCCGCCTAGGGACAGTCCAGGTCATTTTATGTATCAGAAGCATGGCATAAGTGCCATATTATATCTAGATTTATGGGTAGAGTACACCAAAGAGTTAGAAGAAAAGTATAGATGGCCCGTATCAGGCACGTGGGATGCCGAGTGCATCATGCGAGTAGAAGAAGCATTATGGAAAAAGAAAGCCAGACAGTCACAGAAAGATGCCATCGAGTTATGGCGCAAAGAATCTCATAAAAGAACCGAAAAAGAAATCAGAAAGTCAGAATTAAGTAGAGAATCCTTAGAACGAGCCCAAGAAAGGGAACTAATCGAGATAGGTGAACGAGTTAAAACCGAACAGTCAGACAGACAGAGGAATGCCCTTATTAAGGGTATGTATCCTCTTCTTGCCGAGGGCTTGCCAAAAGCAACCCCGGAGGCATCCAGTAATTTTCCGCCACCATTAGTTCCGACCAAGCTACGTCACAAACCGACCGCAGCTGATATTTTTATTTCGTCCTATTTGGACGACACAGTCCCAGAATATGCAAATCCTGTTCCGCCAGCTCCTGTAAATAATGTAAATCCTGCTCCTCCAGTCACCGGAGTACCTGTTACGGTACCCCCGGTCCAGCCCACATTACAATTTCCCGCCGCGCCAGCACGAAGAGTATCAGTCGACGATTCCAGTATAGGGGCCGCAGGAGGAGGTCCTCCTGGTACCCCGCCGCCACACCAACGTGTAACGTTAGTCGAGCTACATGAAAGTGCGTTACAGCGTACGCCCAAATATAAGTCCGTTGCAGATATCCGACGAGCTCTTACTGAATGCCGCTATGATCCAGTTGCAGGTGATGATAGTACAGTTATATATTCCATCCGTGTAAGACGGGTGACCGGGTATTTGGACACCCTACCGAATATGAAAGAAGATCTAGACAGAATATATCGTTTCATCCGTACAGGGGATGATCCAGAAAGTATTGGCGAAGCCATGTCTCAAAGGAAAGCTGAGATCCAGCTCATGTTATTAAAGTTTCTGATTAATTGTTTAATAAGAGAACAAGATTACCCGTCCAAAGATCCGGCCGAAATGAGAATCCTGACAAGGTGGAGTGATAATATAGCCGAGGGTAAACACAGAACTATCAGTAGTATAGAGAGTATGTACAAGAGAATTCGTAAGGAAATAATAAAGTTACACGAACAACGTAAAGCAGCACAAGTAAACGAGAAAGAAAATGACTCTTCTACTGAAGAGGTAGACGACGAAAATCCCACTAGAATAGCGTACGTAGGTAGAACTAGACTTTCCGACCGACATTCACGTCTAGACTACAAGAAAACTCTTCCTCATCCAGCACCAGAACAAGGTTCTCTAGAACAAGTATTTCAAGCTACCGATCACATTTTGAAATCACGAGTCGGTTACAGTGAATTAAGTACTATGCATGAACAAGAACTAGCCCGATCAGCAGTCCGATGGATTACTGATTCTACCACTTTTCCAGACGAAATAGTGGCACAAATGTTTCTGAAACTGCCCCCAGCCGAGCAACGACTGGTGGGTATGTATATGATCCAGCACCTCATTACTCTGTATGAGGGTCAACACTCTGATCCAGGTCCGTTACACGATGTCCTGAACGAGTTACTCCAGTATAGATGGAAAGGTCTAGGTACCGATTTAATTAGTGTTATTCTAGAACAGCGCCACAAATATAGAACGTTCCTGAACCCGCATTTTGTTCATGTCTCACCCCCAGAAAGTAAACCCTTTTACATAGATAGACAGAATCCGTTACGAGAAGTACACCCAGTCAGGACAGCAGATGGTGAAATGCAAAGAGTATTTGTTTACACCCCGATTACAAAGATGGAACTCTTAGAGATGAAGAAATTAATTCCCTGTCATGACAAAGATCCAGCAGGGTTCCACCGAGAATTAAAAGACATGCTCCGTATGGGAGAATACACGTATCCAGATATAATTAAAATGTTAAAAGTCCTGTTGCCCGCAGGGGTATATGAAAAACTCAAGGAAAAAGAATGGGAGGTGGGAGAGAAAAAGATCGATTGGGCAGTTCTAGAAGCTGAAGATAAGATACGAGTACCAGGTACCGGTCTTGGAGAGAAATGTAAAGAATTACCTGAACTGCTAATACAAGTTTTGCCCAGATTGTTAGCCACTAAAAAGGAAGACTGGGATGCAATCTCAGCCTGTAAACAGAAACAAGACGAAGACACTAGTGATTTTTATTCTAGATTTGAGAAATGCTTTAGTATTAACAGTGGCCTCAAGACAAGTAGCGAGTCATACCCTCATCTTTTTGTTACTAAATTAGTCGAGAATTCAAGTCCCCAAGTTAAGAACCGAGTTTTGAAAGTCGAAAGTACCTGGCAAGCTAATACCCCGTCCCAGATGTTACAGATGCTCCAGTATCACCAGAATAGAATCAGAGAAGAGCAAGAACACGAAAGAAAACGTATGAAAGACACGAAAATGAAAGTACTAGTTGCACAATCTGTTCCTCAAGACAGTCAGAAGAGGGGTACGAATCAAGCCAGTCATCCTGCCGTTCCCGTTAAAGGGACCTGCAATTATTGTAAACAGCCAGGTCATTATATAAACGAGTGTGCAGTTCTGAAACACAATATAGCTACCGGTAAGACTAAAGAAAGACCACGTCCGCCTAGACAAGAACAAGTTTCACAGACTTCTCAGCCACAGAATGCACAACAGACAGTTCCAGCACCGCAGCCTATTGCTGCAACACAGCATGTTACACAGCAGATGTACCAGTATGCACAGTCCGAGTATCCAGAGTATCAGCCATATTCATGAAACAGCCTAGAGAGGGAGGTAGGCTTGCCTCTCATCGAGATTCCTGTAGATCAAGAGGGTCCCTATGTTCATAGTCAAGTACTAGGGAAAGACAGAAAGTTTCTGATTGATACAGGGGCAAGTAGGACCACCATCAGTCACGCCGAAGTTCCAGGGGCTCCGCTCTCAGGCTCTAGAAATGTTTCCCTTGGATTTTCAGGAAAGCCTATTGTAAACGAGATATCTAAACCAGTTACTCTAGAAGTAGGTCCATTGTCCCGCACTACTGATCTGTTACTTACAAAGTCATGTCCAGAAAATTTGTTAGGTATTAAAACACTGAAAGAATTAGGTGCAGTTATTTGCTGCTCCCCAGAGGGAATACGACTGTTTTTACGTGACTTCAAGGGTCACTATGTATTACGAGATTTTGATCCGAGATTGTCCAATGTTCCGCAGCATCTATGGGCGCAAGGTCCAACTGATGTTGGTTATATGCAAATCACACCCCATCGTGTGACTCTCAAGCCAGGTGTAGTGTTACCACGAATCAGACAGTACAGACTGCCACCTGAGGCTGTAACAGCCTTATCCAAAATTATTGACGAGCTCATCGCTCAAGGAGTAGTTGTAGAAACTGACTCCAATGTATGTAATTCTCCGATCATTCCAGTCATGAAACGTACTGATCCAAATGCACCCCCAGTATATCGATTAGTGATAGATCTTCGAGAACTCAATAAATGTATTATTCCCCAGTACCCAGTTGTCCCAGATATCTCTTCCCTATTGACAGCCATTGATTCCGAAGCCTCATTTTGTACAGTCATAGACCTCAAGAACGCGTTTTTCAGTGTCCCCATTCATCCAGACAGCCAGTTTCTTTTCGGATTTTGTTTAAATGGAAGGAGCTATATGTTCACACGAGCTCCTCAAGGATTCACAGAAAGTCCTAGTCTTTACAGTCAAGCACTTAAGAGACAACTAGACAATATTCACATGCCAACTGACACTGCCCTGCTCCAGTATGTCGATGATCTACTGATCACAGCCCGTTCTGAACGTGCTTGCGAGCGAGCATCCCTTACAGTCTTGTATTTCTTAGCAGAGATGGGGCACAAGGTGTCCCCTTCGAAGCTTCAATTCTGTGTCCAGCAAGTGATCTATTTAGGCCACTTACTGTCCAAGAGGGGTAGGCAGTTGACACCCGACCGTATCCAGTTAATAGCGAGTCTTCCTCAGCCCAAGACCCAGAAGGAGGTACGTGCTTTTATCGGCCTCACTTCTTATTGCAGACAATGGATTCCTCAGTATGCATTTCTAGCCAAGCCACTGATACAGTTAACGACACAGGAGGCAGCCGTATCGACTGTCCTCCCTTGGACATCTGAACATACACTTAGTTTTAATGAGTTAAAGAAAGCTCTATGCCAAGCTCCAGTTCTAGCTACACCGAACTACAGTAAGCCTTTTACACTTTTCGTCACTGAACGTGAAGGTACAGCATTATCTGTTCTCACACAAGATCAAGCAGGACAATACAAGCCCTGTGCTTATTTTTCGAGCACACTAGATCCTGTAGCCCAGGCTCTGCCTGCGTGCCTCAAGTTAGTTGCAGCCACAGCACTAGCTATCAGACAAAGTGATTCCATAGTATTAGGACATTCCTTGACAGTACAAGTTCCACACTCTGTGGAAGTTCTTTTAAACCGAACACAGACTCAACACTTGACAATTGCACGTTTAACAGGTTATGAACTGACACTGTTCCAGCCACACATAGAAATCAGACGCTGCAACGTTCTAAATCCTGCTACACTGTTACCATCAGTTATTTCGAATCCTGCCACACACGACTGTGTGGAAGTAGTTAACACTATGACTAAGCCAAGACAAGATCTGACAGATATTCCATTACCAGATCCCGACCTGACACTTTATGTGGATGGTTCATGTATGAGAACAAGTACAGGAGAACTAGTAGCCGCGTATGCAGTGACTACTGACACTGAAGTTATAGAAACACACCGTATTGACACCCTGTCTGCTCAAGCAGCAGAGCTAGTTGCTCTGACCCAAGCCTGCATACACGCCAAGAACCTGGAAGTTAATGTTTACACAGATTCACGCTACGCATTCGGAGTCGTACACGACTTTGGAGTGCTCTGGCAGGAGAGAGGTTTCATGACTTCTCATGGAACCAAGATTCAGCATGGTCTCCTTATTCAAGCTCTGTTAGATGCCATACATTTACCGACATCTATTGCTATCATGAAGTGCAAAGCACATACGAAAGTTACTGATATTATTTCTCAAGGTAACGATCTAGCAGATCGCACAGCCAAGCTTACAGCACAGACTCCAAACATTTCAGTTAATCCGATACAGACACATACTTCAGATCTGACTACCTGTATGACAGTTAAGGACCCTACTCAAGATGTCATAGATATCCAGTTACATGATACTCCCGATGAAATCAAGAAATGGTCCGAACAAGGAGGGGTCCAGACAGATCAGGGATGGGTAACGAAGGGTAGAGCCACATGGTTTCTCCCTGACTCTATGGTTCAAGTCATTATCAATACCGCACATAGTCCAGCACATTTAGGAGAAAAAGCTATGTTAGATAGTATCCAGAATATTTGGTTCAACAAGCATTTACGAGCTGCAGCCAAGCAGAAGGTCCGTACCTGTATGATATGTTGCCAGTTTAACCCAGGTAAAAGTGTCCCGGTGGAACAAGGTGGATTCCAGCCCCCTGACCACCCTTTTGAAGTCCTCCAGATGGATTATATTCAGATGGAGCGATGTCGAGGTTTCAAGTATGTCCTTGTAGTTGTATGCGCTTTGTCCAGGTGGACAGAAGCATATCCAGTTCCAGATTACACAGCCGCGACCACTGCCAAGCAGTTGGTTCGTGAATTCTTCCCCCGCTACGGACTCCCTAGAGTCGTATATTCTGACAACGGCCAGCCATTCTCATCTGAGCTTCTGTTAGGGTACCAGTGGAAGTTTCATTGTGTACGCCATCCTGAAGCAGCCGGTCTCGTAGAGAGACATAACCAGACCCTGAAAATCCGTATTGCTAAAATATGTAAAGAGAAAGGTGTGGACTGGCTAGTAGCTCTGCCAGTCGCTTTGTTTTATATGCGCATGGTCGCACATTCCAGGTCAGGTCTGTCCCCGTACGAGGTCGTATTCGGCCGCCCCCCTAACATGTGGGGTACACCTAGACCTCGAAGTATTACCGATGTTTCAAGTAATATGCTGACAGATTACCTAGCTTCCTTGATGTCTGCCCTACACTCTTGTCGTTCACAGGTTGCCGCCGCATTTCCAGACAATACCGAGGTGGCACCGCATGAAATCGTTCCCGGATGCATGGTTCTTGTCCGGAATTTTGATCGTTCAAGTCCGCTGGAGCCCCGCTGGAAGGAACCAAAACAGGTCCTCCTGGCCACCCGTACTGCCGTCAAGCTGGAAGGCAGGAAGGGCTGGGTCCACCTGTCTCATGTGAAAAGATTTTACGGACTAAAACCTGTTACCAAGAACATTTCCGAGGATTGTAAAGACTGCCAAAGTACTATTCTTAAGGACTGTCCCGCAAAAGACAATGATACAGATCCCTCCCTGTTAGAGAAAACTCCGCAGCAGGAGTATAAGCTTAAATTAAGGTCTAGTAAAATAAGTCAGCCAGTTTGATTGTCTAAGTCCTCCCCTAGGTGAAACGGTTAGACCGGTTTCTGACATGTATAAAATAGACCCCCATAGTGAGAGAGTTAGTCAAAACTCAATCCGATGTATCGTTTTTCTAAGCTTCATATTGTTTTTCAGCCTTATGTTTACCTGCACATGTTATGCATTTTATTTGTGTTTTCCAGTTTCTCATGTAAATAAGTCTGCTAATGCTAGAGTAGAGCACACGTTTAGTGATCTACCTCCTCATGAACTCTCATATCGTCTCGCTATGCGTAATAATTCCTTTATCCGCATGTTACATTATTCACACCAGACCAGCAATGCCACTAATTGTTGGGTGTGTGGTCGACTCCCCCCTTTCCAGACATCGAAGGGAGTTCTGCCACTCTTTCCTTATCCATTTTCACATAATGGTTCGTGTGGAGCATGGTCCATGTTAACGTCATCCTCAACAGATATGTCTTTTCTGAACAGTACATGTTTCCCAGACAAGCAAGGTCTTCCCCACAGAACAGGGTTAGATCTAGAAAATGAAGTTTATAACTTGGGTAATTATTCTTCGAATTTCATGGTCCTGAATGTTCAGTCTGATTCTACTCCAGACTTACCTGCTATGTCAGTATTACCAGTCAAAGGCGAATTATGTGTCAGAAATAATGGTTCCGTACATGTAGGCCATAGTGATTGTACTACTATTATCAAGTATAGTGACAGTAGGAAATCTATTTTCAAAGCTTCACGTCATTCTTATTTTGTTTGTGGTCAGACCGCATATGTTCGTCTGCCCCTTGATTGGGATGGTACATGTTACATTGCCTTCCTACTGCCACCAGTTTTCCTAGCCCCACCTGACTATCATAGGAATTCCCACCTAGTACATACTAGACACAAGAGAGACCTCCCGATTGTCGATTATACTGAAACTGCTCTAGAACAATACATAGATATCTATAAAGGTGTCTTCCCCTATTTAGGTACTGTCGTGAATAGTAAACTGATACGTAGATTAACGAGAACCCTCGAAGCAGTAGTGATTGAGACTACTTCTGCTCTAGGTAACTTAACCGAAGAACAATCCTCTATGAGAATTGTCGTGCTCCAGAATCGTCTCGTCCTTGACGTCATACTGGCCGATAGGGGCGGGGCATGTAGAGTCATCGGATCTAGTTGCTGCATTTTCATTCCTAATAACGCGCCGTCTGTTTATTCAGCTATAACCAGACTCCATAATATTGCCCATATGTTACACCAAGATCCAGGCACCTGGACATGGTCCGGTTGGTTCTGGAATATAATTTCCGCCTGGGGATGGAAAGTATTGTCATTTCTGGGTATTGCAGTAGCGATCATATTCAGTTGCTGCCTCTGTTTACAATGTGGCCCTGCGATTTGCAGCATTTGTGCTACCTCTTGTATTCCTAGTCCCAAGTCCCGTTCTAAATCCCGTTCCAAGAAAATTCGAGACGAGCAAATGATACTGTATGAAATGATAGATGGTATCATGAATATTGATGTTTCCTGATGGAAACGTAGTGACAAGGAGGGAATGTGGAAAAGTAAATTTTACCATGTTCAGTGTCCCTACGTGTCCCCCATCTTATGTTATGTGTGCATGATTAATATGCATATGTATTCCCTATGTTTGATTAAAGACGCAATTACAGTTGTGTCCATCCCTAGTATGCCAGTTTCCAGTTCTCGTGAAAGCTACGAGTATTAGGCCTATGTAAAGTTACGTTGCCACGTTTCTCAGTGTGCACGTTATTTCATTGAAAAGTCCCCGTTTCTAGGCCTCAAAAGGGCCCGGACACCAGATTCAGCTCCTGTCTCCTGAACCCTCGCTGAGGAGCGATACAGCCCCCACCTGTATCCTCGACCCTTCACTTACTTCCTGCCTCACAGTGCCCGGCTCGGCCTGGCTCTGCCTACGAGTCTGCCAAGAGTATGTTATGATTCTAGTTATCAGTTCAGCCCTCCTTCTCTGCATTCCTAAGCTACTGAATCGCATCAATAGTTTCCGTCATTGTCTAGCCTTTACGTCTCCATGCAGGAGAAATACTGTATTAATGGTCATTTAATATTCTTCATCACGCACTACATGTAGAATAATGCATGCTCCAGTCTTAGAGTCTGTTAGCCTTTACCCCGATAACTTTTGGATTCTATCAACATGTTCTCTAAAACATCAGATACTAGATAGGGTTTAGGTACATGTCGCCCTGACTCTCCAGACTTCAGTCTCTACTCCTAGCACAGAGTTCATAGCCCCCAGCTTCTCCTAGTAACACGTCATTGTCAGTTTGCGCGCACCATTAGGTTAGAGGTCCCGGCTCCTTAGGTAGCCCCCTCCATGTTTCCGCCCCATTTATGACATATTCTGTTACGTTTACATCACATGTCCATGTATACGCCTCCTGTTACACCCACTTTCACCCTTATCTTTCGCGACTGCTATTGACCACACCCACTGCTCCGCCTATCATATGTATTGTAATGCAACTATTTTAGTATATATGCTTGTGCATTGTTATTAAAAGTTATCCTTTCCCTTGATCCTGCCCCCGGCAGCGCTGCCATCCTGTTCCCGTGCAGGTTGTCCTGTTCCTGTCCTTTATGCTGTATTAAAACCTGCAAACTCCTACTACCTCGAATCTTGACTCTTATTTATTGAGCTATCTGTTATTACTATGTCCAGTCAAACCTAGATCCGGTATTATTTATTTATATACCACAAGAGGAGGCATCGCCATCGTCCACAGAAACAGCGTTCGCATCACGACCAACTCGGACGACACCCTCACTGCCGCCGAGCACCTTCACTTCCAGATACACACCGACCCCAAGACCACCCTCAGAGGCACCCTCATCTACAGACCCCCGGGACCATGCACGCAATTCAGCGAAGCAATCGCAGACTTCGTCAGTCCACACGCCCTCACCTCCTCAAACTACATCCTCCTAGGGGACCTCAACTTCCACCTGGAGAACAACAAGGACTGCAACACCGCTGCCCTGCTGGACAACCTCGCCAACCTCAGACTCAAGCAACTGGTGAACACCCCCACCCACTACGCCGGCCACACGCTTGACCCAGTCTTCTCCTCCAGCAAGCACATCTTCTTCAGCCACTCCACCGGACTACACTGGACAGATCACAGCTGCGTCCACTTCAACTTCAGGAGAACCACGACCCACCATCACCCGCAACAGGTTCCCCGTAGAAGCTGGAGCAAGATCACCGCCGACCAGCTCACCACCGCCCTCAGCCAGAACCCTTCCACCAACACAACGGACCCCAACGAAGCAGCCCGCAACCTCACACAGTGGCCCACCAACTGCGCCGACGACCTCGCACCACTGAAGACTCCTCCCAGCAGATCTGGCAGCAGGAAAGCCTTGTGGTTCACCAACGACCTCAAAAACTCCAAGAAAACCTGCCGCAACCTCCAGAGAGCCTGGCGCCACGACCAGACAGCAGAAAACATGACAGCCCTCAAGAACGCCACCCGCAAACACCACCAGATGATCCGCACCACCAAGAGGACAACATTCAAAGAACGACTGGACAACAACACCCACAACAGCAAGGAACTCTTCTGCATCGTTAAAAAGCTCTCCAACCCCAGCGCCTGCAACAACGACATCACACCCTCGCAAGATCTCTGTGACTCACTCGCCTCGTTCTTTCACCGCAAGATCGCCGACATACACAACAGCTTCGGCGCACAGACCACGCACCCTACCACCGAACCAGTGCCCCCCACCACCACCCTCCAAACCTGGAACCCTGTCAGCACCGGAGACACCACCCGCCTGATGAACACCATCCACTCCGGCTCCCCTACCGACCCCTGCCCACACCACATCTTCAACAAAGCCGACTCCATCATCGCACCCCAACTCTGGAACATCATCAACAGCTCCTTTGCATCCGCCACCTTCCCGGAGAGCTGGAAACATGCCGAGCTGAGCGCCCTTCTGAAGAAACCCACCGCGGACCCCACGGACCTCAAGAACTTCCGCGCCATCTCGCTCCTCCCCTTTCAAGCCAAAGTCAGCGAGAAGACCGTCAACAGACAACTCTTCTCCTTCCTCGAGACCAACGGATCCCTCAACCCCTCACAGTCTGGCTTCCAAGCAAACTACAGCACCGAGTCCGCTCTCTTCGCAGCTACCGACGACATCAGGTCCCTGCTCGACAACGGGGAAACTGCTGCCCGCATCCTCCTAGACCTCTCAGCAGCCTTCGACACCGTATGCCACCGCACGCTGATACAGCGCCTCAGCAACACCGGAATCCAAAGAGCGGCACTGGAGTGGATCATCTCGTTCCTCGCCGGAAGAACCCAGAGAGTCCGCCTCCCCCCGTTCTGATCCGCGGCCACTGAAACATCTGCGGCGTTCCGCAAGGATCCTCACTCAGCCCCACCCTCTTCAACGTCTACATGAGCCCTCTCGCAGCCATCGCTCACCAACACAACCTCAACATCATCTCCTACGCTGGCGACACCCAGCTGATCCTCTCCCTCACCAACGACCCCACCACCACCAAAGCCAACCTCCAGGAAGGAATGAAAGACGTCGCAGAATGGATGAAGATCAGCCGTCTGAAACTGAACTCAGACAAGACGTTAGTCCTCATCCTCGGACCATCTCCCTCTGCCTGGGACGACTCCTGGTGGCCCCCTGCCCTGGGCATCGCACACAAACCAACGGACCACGCACGCAACCTGGGCTTCATCCTGGACTCCTCCCTCACGATGACCAAGCAAGTGAACGCCGTCTCATCATCCTGCTTCAACACCCTGCGCATGCTCCGAAAGATCTTCCGGTGGATCCCCACCGAAACCAGGAAGACGGTCACCCAGGCCCTCGTCACCAGCCGTCTGTACTACGGGAACACCCTCTACGCTGGAACCACAGCCAAACTCCAGAAAAGA
Organism: Lissotriton helveticus; assembly: GCF_964261635.1. Lineage (NCBI taxonomy): Eukaryota > Metazoa > Chordata > Amphibia > Caudata > Salamandridae > Lissotriton > Lissotriton helveticus. The sequence goes on along the minus strand of NC_136068.1, from coordinate 809,339,163 downwards.
CTGCAGGGCATTCAGAACGCCTCAGCACGACTCATCCTGGACATCCCTCGCCGCAGCCACATCTCTGCCCACCTGAAAGACCTGCACTGGCTCCCCGTCAACAAGAGGATCACGTTCAGACTCCTCACCCATGCACACAAGGCTCTCCACGACACGGGTCCGAAGTACCTCAACAGCCGCCTCACATTCTACACACCCACCCGCCAGCGCTGATCCGCCAGCCACGCCCTCGCCTCCATCCCACGATTTGGGAAATCCACCGTCGGAGGAAGATCCTTCTCCTACCTGGCAGCCAAGACATGGAACTCCCTCCCCACTCACCTACGACTGACCCTGGACCATCTCTCCTTCAGGAAACAACTCAAGACCTGGCTGTTCGAGCAGTAGCGACCCCCCCCTCAGCGCCTTGAGACCCTTACGAGTGAGTAGCGCGCTATACAAATTCTGCTGATTGATTGATTGATTGAAAGCTGTTTGTGTAATGCGCTCTTTTTGTTTCCTGGCTAGAATGAAAAGTAGTATTGATTTGCCTCAGTCCTGAAAACTGTATTAAGGATCATATTGCCCTTTTGCTGGTGGGGTGGAGCGTTTTTCATAGAAGCATGAAGTGTGATAAGGATTCTAAACAGTAGCCCCAGCTTGGGCATGTAGAGTTGTTGCCAGGCTGGGATCGTTTGGTCAGAATTCATTGAGTGGGAGAGTGGTGCCATGTGCCAGAAGCGTCGCCCCACTGAAGGCCCCAGAGACAAAAAATAAAATGTTAATGAAGCAAATTCATTACAATTGTATTTTTCGCCACTCCATCCCGAACTGAGTGTCAGGACAGGGGGGTGGGGGCTGCAGCTGAATGGCAACAACAGGGAGGAGGGTGGGCTGCATTTTGTACTTGTTTAAAGTATGCATGTCTCTTTGGCTGGTGTCTTGCGACAGCCAGCCACAAATGCACACTTTAAACCTCTCAACCCAGCTATCTTAAGCCAGCTGGGTTGAGAGCAAGTGCAGGCATCCAGTGCTCTCGGGAGCGCCGACAGAGGCCACTCCCTCCAATCAGGGCGCTGCTCTCATGGGCATGAGAGTAGCGCCAGGATTGGCTTGGGGAGAGAAGACGACAGAGGACTTCGTCTCGTTGAAGGAAGGTAAGTGTTTTATTTTATTTAATGTATTATTTGTTTTCCCCACCGGCCCCAGCACCCTCAAGACATGTCAACCGCCACTGGGACAGCGTCTTTTATTCGTGGAAAAATCATGCAGTATAGGTGTCTTGTGATGCAGGATTGCCTCAATGTCATAATGAAGGGAAGTGAGGAAAGGGACGAGGAGGTAGTATACAATAAAACAAATATGTAGGATAAAGCACTTGCTGTCAAACATTATAAGAATATTTCACATCACCGAAGAGTACTATTCCCATACAGAGGAATGAAGCCGAAGGCTGAATTGTGTTATAAGGTTGCCAAGTTAGGTATGTATGTATGTGTATGTAAGGTATCTCATAACCTCTGCAAAGTATTCCCTGTTCCGTGAGCATGTACTTCTCTGCTAAATTTAAGATCTAGGGGGCTCATTAGGATGGTGGACCCAGAGGAGGAGGGACCGTCCGCAGGGGCAGCGGCGGTCCCTCCGTGCTAATTAGGATGTGACCGCCACCCTGACGGTCACATCCTGTATTTTTAACATTGCGGCGGGTGCTGCTTGAAGCAGCACACGCCGCAATGTTAAAAAAACATGTTTTCCTTTGCGTGCACGAAGCTGCAGGCACCGCGTGGTGCCTGCCGCTTCGTGCACGCAAAGGCGGTACCCCCTATGTGCACCCCCCATCCCCCCTTCACCCCTGGGGGCCCGCAACGGGCCCCCTAAGAAAAGTCCGTATGCCTTTGCACGGCGGAAATGCCGCCGTGTAAAGGCATAGCACTGCTGACATCCTAATATGACTGGCGGTGTCTGATAGACACCGCCAGCCATGTTACTGCTTGTCCGCCGCGGATGGAAGGCGACCGCGGCGGAAAAGCAGCGGACGGAAAAAAGATCCCCCAGCCATCCTAATCTGTCCGGGGGTCTTTTATCAGTCCGCAGCGGTTAATCCACATCCTCCGGGCCGGCGGTGGCTTCCGCCGGCCCGGAGGATGCGGATTAACCGCAATCCTAATGTGCCCCTAAATTTGGAGGGCAGAGAGAAATACCTATCATTAGTGCAGCAACCAAATGCACTCAGTTATGGGGGCATTTTAATACCCAACAAGAGGTACGAGAATTGATTTCTCCCTGCCTGCATTAGTGTCCCCAACAACCTCATTAAACCACTGCCAGAGTGAAAGGATTTGCTTTTTCATGACTGCCTTGAAAACATGGAATGCACTTTTAATAACGCTACTAAAACCTATGACCCCCTAGCCTTTAGAAAGGCAATAACTCACGTGTTTTCCAGTTTTACAGCTAGTCTCTGCGCTCTCTCGTTTTCATGTGCTATTACTCTTTTCTGGCTTGTGACAACGAGGCCACTAGTTGGTGAATGTTACTGTAGAAAATGTGGAGAGCCCCCAAAGGTCTGTACATTACACAAGGTTTCGTAGGCCCATACTCACTGCCCACAGCTTTCACTAAACTAGAACAACAGTGTTGCTCACTGGGCAACTTCTTGGCCATGAGACTGTGGTTGAAATCCTTGCCCAACTGAACTATCTGTATAACTTTAGGCAATGTATTTTAAATCACTATGAGCCTGATTCACAAATGGCCTCTGCACTTGTGGCGGAGATCCCGCAGTCGTGGGGGAGTCTCTATATTCAGGGCATAATTTCCGCAATGAGAGTTCTCATTTAGGAAACTCCGCCCCAAGTGCGGAGACTCCCCCACCACTGTGGGGCTACAGCCACAAGTGTGGAGGCCCTTTTGTAAATCAGGCTCTATGTTTTTATTCAGTAATGTTCAAAATGTGGAAGTGTAGGAAAATTAAGTCAATGCTAATATATAAAGGTGCAGCCAAAAACACTTTACTGAAATGGCTCTGTAAAGAAACGTGAATCACTTACTGTCAGTGGACAAGTCCTGTGAAAGTCTGACCCTCTTATTAAGTTCACTACCCCTCTTCTTTCATCAAGCATCACTCTTGTAAATCCGCTACAACTCAGAGTCTTTTCACGCACAGCCTTGCGAAAATATAACCACAAGACACATGTCAATGCTCAATACACAAAAATATTAGCTACAAAATTCCAGACCTACAGGCTTTGTCAGTTATTGCGTTCTCAGCGGATATGGAAAAAAGTTCTTCTGTTTCTGTCAGGGATTTTTTCTGTTAACAGGGATCTCAGTAGGCGCTCCTGCTAGAACTACCAGAAATGAAATTTGGATCTGCATTAACTCTCCCTCAAGGTATAAACGAGCCCCTAAGGGATCATCATCCCTGCAATGGCATGACTGGTGAATCATACATCACCTCTACAAAGAAGGAACCTCTGAGAAATACCAACAACACGCACCGGCAAAATCACATTCTTTCTCTCTACAGTACTACAAGAGAGAGACAGGTTGGGCTGAGTCACTGAGGCAGCAAAAGGCGCAGCGCTCTATCAAGGTTTCAAAAGTGACATGTTTACTTTAGAAAAATATGGATGTCTCTTAATAGCATAACATTCTATGCCAAAGTTTTACTTTGTGTACAATGGGAACCTCTGGGTTTTGAAAAGGAAAAGTCTCTGGTAGCGTGAACAGAGAGACCAGTAGGAACATGTCTCACTGCGGTGCAGGCATCCATCTTAAAGCATATATTTCAAGCCTTTGTTCTTCCATTGTTTACGAATATTGTATACATTAGGATTCCTTACAGGCTTATACTCTCAAACAACAAAAGGAGCGCTCGACCACTCACTCCTTAAGTGATACAAACTTCAGTTTCAAGAGATAACACTGATTCCTTGGTTGAGTAAAAGAGGAAGGCTACGAACCTGAATATGTTGCACTGAAATGTTACAAATGATCTGTACCATGTTGCTGCAGAATTACTTCTTTTGGTTTCCTTTACGGTCGGTAGAGCCAGAATCTGCAATTCTCCTGCATATCCTAGCGCCTATGTCCGGGAATTGTGTGTTATTGAACTGGAATGGAGAATAACACCCAGTACCGGAAATATCAGGTCCAAACACCGCCTGATTTATCTCCTTCATCTGGATATAACAGGTCCAAGTCTGCAAACATTTACCACCTGCGTAAAACAGGTTGTAAATGTGTTTTGAAGTAATTTTAGGCCCACAGTGTGGGGGACAGGCAGGGTAGGACTGGAACAGAAAATAAACCCTGGTAAAAAAAATAAAAGCAATAGTGAATTATAAAATGAAAAAAGTGGCCTATGTTTGCAAAGTGGGATTGCTTTGAACTTGTATAGACATGCTGTATAAGTGTTTTGCAAGGTATGGACGACTGCATGGATGTGTGCTTGCTGAAAGCAATGTTTGTTTTAATATCAGGCAAATCAACAGTAAAAAGTGGCACAGCAGACAATAAAACAGGCCCATAAACTGGCAGAAAGCTGAGCCACTCACAGACCTGTCAAACCAGGCCTTTGGGCACTGCCTGACTGTCCTATAGCATGGTACAGCCTTTGCTGCTTTCCTGCGATGCAGCTATAGGGCAGGCGGGAGCTGGGCCACCAGCTACCTGTAGCCCCTACTGTTCCAGTCTGAGTTCTGGGCCGCTATGTTTCTGGGTCCAGCGTTATTGGGTCAGGAGTTAGATACTCATTATTTATGGAGCCCGAGATACTGGGAATGTTAGAATGGCTTGGAGTGGTATTACCTGGGAATACCGCACTGGGCCTCTCATAATGGGGTCTTAGTTTTATTGTTTTGTTTTAAAAACATATGGATTGCCTATTTGAGAATGGAGGCATTTTGTATTAGAAAAGATGCAACAGGGAAATGGGCAAGTCATTCTCAGCTGAAGATAGGGCACACCTTTCGATAGAACTTCGGTGGCATTTAGTAGCGTTGCTGGGAGATAGCGAACATCGAGCTACTCTCCTACTGGTACCATATGTCTGAGAAACTAAATAGACAGAACAAGGTGAAATCAGTTGTACTTGACAGGTTGCAGGAGAGTCTGACACATTGCTCCACCTTCTGTGATACTGTCCGAAACTAGACAAGTACTGGGGAGGTGTCCTACAGGCAACTGACTCAATATTTGATGTCGATATCCCAAACAACCCAGTGCTGGTACTTTTAGGTCTCTAGATAAGAGAGAATAAGTCTTACAAATTTCTCATGGGAAAATATTTAAATCTAGCATTGAAGGTGGTGACACAGTCCATCCCACATCTGTGTGGAAAAGAAATGCCTCCTGTTGAAAGAAATTGACTCTATGAGACTTGGGAAGGATTGGCAATGGAAACGATATCTACAAAACCGATCAAGTTGTTTGACAGACTGGTCCACATTCCTGCAACTCATTTTAACTGAGGGGTTATAATTGACCTACCCAGCAGTGTATTTAAAAATGTGCCCAAGGTTTCTCAGGGTGTTGAATGTCAGTCGAGTTGACCTAACTCATAACATGCACATGACAGTACCCTCTAAGGTAGGAACTGGCACAAGAGATGATGGTGGTCCTAGGGGCAATACTTGCTTTAGAAATGTACACACAGAGATTAAGCAATCATGTTGGAGGTGGAATGTGGGAAGGAAAATGACAGAGGGGGTTTATTGTTTGACTTATACCATCGTCGGTCAAAACAAAAAGAGAGGCAGGGAGAGTAGTGGGACACTCTTATACCCCAGTATTAATCAGTAAACAAGAAAAGAGTGTCCTATGGTAGTGTTGAACCACCGTTAGGACCAGGTAAACGGCTTCACTTAAGGCGCTAAGGAAAGCCCTCACTCACCACCTAGTGATGACATGCTTCATCATCGGGCCCCACAAAAGAGACCTAGCGTCTCTTTTGTGTGCTTCAACGCCAGATCTACTGCGGAGCGGGTTGGTGGGTTAAGGCAGTGTTGTGCAAAGAAAATTTGTGAGTGGTGGATAGTTAAAAAATAGTCAGTAGTGTATCAAAATTAACTTTATTTTAATGACCACTAAGGACTGACGTGAAAGTGAAAATTAACAAAAAGTGAACACCAATTAGCACCCCGCCCTCGACGCTCAGCACCCGCTGTGTACCTGCATCAACCCTCGCGAGGGTTGATGCAGGTACACAGCGGGTGCTGAGCGTGGAGGGCGGTGTGCTAATTACGCTCCCACCCCCCTCCTGTGACCCATGGTGTGAATCCCTAACACCAAAAAAGTGCAGAAACCGTAAACTCGGAAGCCTCCTAAACCAGGAGTAATTAGGAAGACATTATTTTCCTCCTAATTATTTTGCACTTTTCACTTTTTGTTACTTTTCACTTTCACGACCCTAGGTAAGGGTGGGCCTTAGAGAGTCCATACCACCAGGGTTTAACACACACTGAGTCCTGATGAATGCCAGGTAAATTCATACCGTTTCTTGGCTGAAACATGTCGACTGATATTAGGAAACTAGCACTTAATTAATTGTGGACTTATTTCCTACACATAATTTTTATCCTTGAGTCCTTAGTGGTCATTAAAATAAAGTTAATTTTCCTTAGCGCCTTAAGTGAAGCCGTTTACCTGCTCCTAACGGTGGTTCAACACTACCATAGGACACTCTTTTCTTGTTTACTGACTTATACCATCTACAACTTTGCCAGCCAGTGGATGTAGACTATGGTATTTGTTCAAGCCTAACCCTCTAATAAAAATATTGTATTCTAAGGAGGCAAAAAGGAGCAGGAGTCATCACAACTTAAAGGTCACCCAGAGACGTTTTCATCCCATCTCACTCTTGCAATATTGCATCATTTCATTTTAATGGCTGAAAATGAGTCAAATGGAATTTCAGTCTTGAGAACTTCCCACAGCTTATTCCTAGGGACACTGTCAAAAATTGTTTTCAATCTATATATGAAAAATAATCGAGATGGTTTCAGTAAAACATAGTCAATAACGAGAAGTGTGAGTTTTAAATGATTGGTTGATTGATCCTAATCCATGTTGAAAGCCTGCCTATAGGCACATTGATGTTGGCCTTCTAATCCTCTTGCCTCTATCACATAGGTTTCCCATAGAAGGAATTGTTGATTTGACTGACCTATAACTCAATTTTTACATATGTTCTTTTATACACCTTAACAACCTTATGACTTCCAAGATATTTTACTCTACAATCTCTTTATATAAAGCAACAGGAGCAACACATAAACATAGAAATGTGCCCTGTGAATATAGCAACACTCCAGATCTTCAAATCACAGATTTTACACCAAAATGCTTTGGCATGAGTTTTTGGCATGAAATCCACAAACCAGCCTTATTAGATTTGGCCCTTTCTGCATGGTCATCCCCAATAGTTTTGCCATCACTCCTCCTATTTTTGCCAAATTTGTTTTCGTTGGCCTTAAGACTCTATTCACCTTGCAACTGCAAGCCAGTGCTAAAGTGCTTGTGCTTGCTCCTTAAAACATCGCATAATTCGCTTATTAATAATTTGCTTATTTAATTTATCTGCAAGCCCCTAGTACAGGGGCACTGCCGGTGTCCAGGAACATTAAATTAAATGCTACTTGTAGGCCTACAGCAGTTAATATGCCACCCACTTAAGTAGCACTTTTAAACATGGCTCAGGTCTGCCATTGAAGCCAGTGGGGAGAGTTTTAAACTGCCATTTCGACCTGTCAAACTAAAACGTTAACACTGAGGTAGGCAGCCTCATTCCGACTGGCACGCCAACGTATACATTAACTTGCTTAGAGCCAGATGAGTGAAAAATATAGTTAGGTATGAAAACAATTGAAAATGGGTGTGCGTAACTCTTTACAATGAATTAAAATGTCCACCAGGCCCAGATATACCTTATTAATACATATAAGTCACCCCTAGGCAAGGCACTGGCCAATCCAGAAGGCATGGTGCAGTGTATTTAAAAATGTAGACATGTAGATTCATGTTTTACATGTCCTGGTAGTGAAAAGCTCATAAATTCATTTTTCACTTCTGCAAGGCATACCTCCCCTATAGGATAACACTAGTGTTACCTTATAACATTTAATAATCTGTAACTTCCAATTTGGACCAGGTGGACAAATCAAGTGTGGTGTCTAAAGACTTGTAATTAAAAGCCCTCTTTAATGTCAAAGTTGGATTTTTAATCACAATTCTGAAAATGGCACTTTTAGAGCGTTGTCATTTTCTCGTCCTAACCATTTGGTAGCCTCTTCCTGGGTAACATGACTAAGTGTAGCTGGCAGTTGGTCTTTGTGTATTGCTCCAAGACAGTGAGACAAAGGTCTAGGACATAGGTGTTGGCAGGGTGGGCCACAGTTCCTCACAATGCTACGCAAACCAGAATTTAGGGTACTATGTACAGCAGGCCTAATTGGGTCCCTATAGCTCGACCCTACTCTATAGTGGTCAGCGTGAACTTGTGACTTGTCCCAGTCTGGTGTGAGCAGATATCCGCAGATTGTGCTTTGCACTTTTTGGCACTATTTTCACTAAAATATTTCCAGCTCTACTGATTGTCGTTTTGGTCTTGTTTTATTTAAAGAAAGTTCTATCTTTCTATCTTGGTGTGGGGTTCTTTTTGACATGGTGTTTTCACTTTATCGCTGTTTGAAGAGTTGCATAAATACTTTACACATTGCCTCTAAGATAAGCTTGACTGCAGTGTGCCAAGCTACCATAGAATTGAGCACAGGTTAATATAGAGTTGGCCTTGTGCTTCACCCTCACAAGGATTGTGCTTTCTGCTTGACCAGGCCCCATAGCCTGAACATTATTTGAATGCTGGCATCTTGCTATATCTTTCTGCTGTGTTCAAAACAGTTTCCCATGAGAGGTTGCTCATTAGGTTGCCTGAAGCTGGCATTCAGGGACTAGCTTTTCAACGGATCTCGTTTTATCATGGACCCAGATAATTCACTTTTCCTCTTTTGGTTTCGAATTTAAGGCTTTATAGCAGGGAGTCATTCAGGGCTGCATGCTCTGTCTGACTCTTTAATGTACATTTACATACGCTGGTCCAGTTTCTCATGTTTGTTCGTTGCTCAAATTTGCAAAAAGGAATGAGCTATGCAGAGGACACACAGATTTTAATTTCTGTAGACAACTCTATTTTTGATCCATGTATGTTATTTCAAGACTGCATGTGGCTGTCACCTCTAGGTTAGCAGATACGTTTTTAAAATTCTGTATGGATAAGGCAGATGTTCGGTTTTTAACTGGTCATGGCTCTTCTCAAGTCATTCCCCATGGGTTTTTGCCAGCATCCGCGGGAGTTGCAGCAGCTGCGTTGGCAGCAGTTCTCAACTTAGGCTCTCATTTCGATGACCAGCTGTCCTTGACTTGTTAAGTCAGTCATTCATCTGCAATGTATTTCTCTTTTATGCTTTTGTTGTACAAAGTTTTCCCTATTCTGCTGTTACAAATGTCGTCATTAGTTTCAGTCATCACCTAGACTACTACACCTCCTTATCTCTCGGCTCTCCTTCTGAGATGCTGAAACACCTCTAACACATTCAGAATGATTCTGTGAGACTGGATTTATAAATGTCTCAGGTGTCTTCTGTGGCCCTGAATGCTCTTCATTGGTTGTCTATCCTTGCCTGGTCGATCGTGCTCTTCATGGCCAGGGTCCTCACTATTTGCAAAGGAAGTTTCCCTATTATCTTTCAGTTTGTAAGTTATGATCATCGGCAGGGTTTGGTTAGCCTATAGTACAATCAGGCAGTGTGAAGGGCAGCTCTGACAGGTCAGTGTATTGGCTGTTTTTTCACTGTTTGTAGGCCTGTTTTATAGCTTGTTGGGCCAGTTTTTACTCTTGATTTCCCTAATAGTAAAACAAATATTGCCAGCAGCAAGTTCAAGTCCATGCAGCCTTCCTTATTTTGAGAAACACTTACACAGCAGGTCTTTACAAGTTCAAAACTGCTCTAATTTTTAAAAATAGGCATCTCTTTTAGCTGTCTTATTTATTAATGGGAGGCACTTTTATTTTAATGCCCAGGCCTATTTTCTGTCCCAGTCCGACCCTAGCTCTCTGGTGCTCATTTGGTCATTGTACCAACTTGTGTCATGTAAGATTAGGTTGCAGCGCCTTTTCTGTTGAAGTGGCTGAGCTTTGGAAATCTCTGCCTTTCTCTTTGTGAGTGTTACACAATTGTCACCTTTTCAGAAATCATTAATGATCTCACTTGTTGCACGATAATGCTGACTACTTGTTAGTCTTTTTACTTTAGCACCAGCCTACCTTTTCAGGTTGCATTGCAAAGTATAGCTACATTAACATAACATAACATAAAATAACAAGATAACATAACAGAATCTGAATTAGCACTTAAACATAATCTGCCTAACACTTAGAGTTAGATTCACCAACAGATCATGGAATGCAGTGCAACAGCCACAAATGCTGCACTTTGTTGCATGACAAAGAGGGAGAAGGAGAGCACAATATCTACAGAGATTTAGCACTCTCCTCCCCTCTCCCTAGCACCAACGTAGAATTTTGCTATCATGCACCATGCACATACCTTTACGACAATGGTGTGTGCATGAGTTTAGCATAGGTTTTGTACTGGATGGGTTCCAATCCAGTACAACATACCATGTCTAAACATGTTTTAAAACTTTTCCTGCTTAATTGGTGTGCTGTAAAGTGCATCACACTAGCAAAGTCGGAAAAGAAAGGTGAAATGAAAACATTTCTCCTTTTAACGCCTTCTTTCAAATAGCGTAAATTTTTGCTGCAAAGGCCTGTCTCAGATTTTTTGTAGATAAGGTTTAGCGTCAAAAAGCATGGGTGGGTGCATGGGAACACCCTTGTAATGCCTTCTTGATACTAAGTAACATAAAGCAGCGCTTCGTGCTACTTTGCATTACTTTTAGGCAATTTTCAACGCAACTAAGTTTTGCACTGGAAAGCAAATAATGAAAAATAACATTTTGTGCTAGTTTGCATCACTTTTGTGACACAAACACAGCGCAAAATGTTGGTAAACCTGCCCAGTAAATCTATAAGATGTTTTTGGGCCACAAAATAGGCAGATGCGAAATAGCACAGGCATAATTCATTCGTTTTGCTCATCAAATGAATAAAGGAGCCAGTACGTTAGTGACTGCTTTGTGCAAACATTTATGCATAGGGTATGATCCTGCATCTTGTAAGGATATCCTTTGCATAATATATGCCACTAATGTTCAGAAGGCATGCTAGGCAAACTGATCATGGTATTCATATATTTGACTTATGAGTAATACCAAACTTGTTACCTCACTATTGCATTACAGTTTTAAATTAATATTCCTTACAATGTGCTACTCGGTGAGGGTAAACAGCGATTACAAATACTGATTTATTACGTTTATATCCTTCAAACATCCAAACTCTACTTTTCATTTTTTGGTTGTTACCTTTTTTTGGTCAAAATTGAGATTAAAGCATAGAACAACTAACTCCACGGTGAAAGATTTAAATTGTATTTAGTTATGAATTTTATAGAACACAACCCTTAGATATGGTGGGTTTGAGTGAATTGTATAAGTATTAGCTTGTGAAATCATGAATCTTGAGAAACTGGTACAAAGAACAAAATGAAGTAAAATACATTACAATAACATTCAAGACAACTATGTAGTTTGAACCTTTATTAATACAAATAGTATAAACAAACATCACAGTAGCTAGGACAATTGTTTGCAATTTCCACCATCATAGTCACCCCACGGGTGTGGAGTTTCAGATGGGCACATCAGGACTGCAGAGTTCTATGCTGGGCACCGGAGGTTGGACTTCTTTGTGTGTTAAGCTGATGCCTTGAGTTACTTTCTAAGGACAATCCATCTGTAGTGTGCCTCCCTGTATAATTGTTGTACTTCCTTTTCTAACAACTTAGATTCTAGATTACAAACATTCTGTGCAGAGGTACAGGGTCGCTTGGTTATTATTGAAGCAAAAATTAATCCTGTAAATGTGCCATTATAGAATGTACAGAGAAATATTGCTATGATGACATACTTAAATGGTAATCGAGAAAGAGACCACGCTCACAATTCTGAAGTAAGTTGTATATCTAATCAGCCGTCGGTGGACGAAAGGCAACATGATTTCACTCAGAATGTCAATAGCTATGCATTTAGTTACACTGTCCTGCTGTACAGGACATGGCATCGAGGGAGGACTCATGTCCCTCCACCTGTGAATCCCATTTTCATCTAACCCCTGCATGCACTCCATATGTTGTGGTATTAAGGAATGTGACTTTCCTATCTGCAGGAAAGTCTGAACAGGAGTCAGATTTGAAAGCTAAAGTAATTCACTGGCTCATGAAAAATTCGGGTGGAGGGATAATTTGCACAATGAGATCCTCTTGGTTAGAAGAGATAAACAAGTTGGGCACTGCCCAGGAAAATCAATGACGGCCTGTGCAGTGGTTAATTTTAGGAAACCCCGGATTGTGGCACTTCTTTTTAACTGTCTTAGCCACACACACACACTTAGGAAAAGGGTATTCAGGCCCTTCCTTTGGGGTTCTTCTATAGACCAATTAGACAAGATTGTGTGAACCTTGTTCAATAAATCAATGAGGTAAGGGGTATGCTCAGGGACATTTGATATTATAACACCTAATTGTTTTGAGGTCCTTAATTCTGTGGACGATTTGGGTTGACTGAAACAACTGAGGGATTTCTGAATCAGGTGCAAATGGAGATTTATTGAATGTTCTTGGTGGCCAGGACGTAAGCTCTTGTACTCTGGATGATAATTTAAATGGTCGGTTCTTTCTTGGAATGTTGCAGGTGTGCGTACTAAGCTTGATAATCAAGACTGGTTAGTCAAATGTGTATTTATGATCTAATTTGTTTGCAAGAAACGTGGTTGGTGTCCCCTCTTACTGTGGATGGATTTCATACTTATTGTTGTCCCACTGTTCCATCAACAGCTAAGTGGGCGGGAGTGGGTTTGGAGGGGTTGGTATCAGTCAAATTTCCCCTTGTGAAGGTTAAAGAAATATGCAATTCTATGTGGTTTCAGATTTTGCTCTTATTTCCTGTGGGCTCTAGGAATTTGTTGTTAATTAATTACTATTATAATATATTTGACCATAGACAGACCAAGGTGGGTGAAGAACTTGCTGCACATCTTACCAATACTTTTTTAAGTTAAATTACTAGATCTCGATCATGTGGGCAAGTGACTTTAAACTTAAACTATGTGAATTTGGTGGCAAATTGGTAAGTGGTTTAACTGGCTACGCATACCACTTATGTGAAAGTTCTCAACAGGATTCTTATTAAACACCGCTTGTTATTTGCACTGGACTTTCTCCCCAAACATCGGCCTATATTTCCCACCTCCCATGGAAATGGCAAGACCAATACCATCGATTTTATATTAATCTCTGATGATCTTGCATGCTTGAACTGTGAGTAATTGTGCAAGTGATCACTATTTATGATCCTTAGAATTTCACATGGACATAATGAAGACTCAGTCTAAGGAGGCCTGGGAATTGGTCTATATGTATAGTTCAGGTGTAAGTCTAAAATGGGATCAAACAACCCCCAATCTTTTTCTGCAAGATTTAATTCACGGTGAGGAGGCTTTTTTATTTGTTTTTCTCAGAAGCAGATTCATCTTCACTTATTAATGAGTATATATCCCTTTGCCATTAGGTGTCTAATTATTGATTGCTAGGAAAGGCAAGATGACGCCCCAAACTTGTAGATGGTTTAACAACGCGTACTATTGCACATCGTAACCTTAAAAGTGCACTTAAGACCAATCCCTGAGACAAGGAACTAGTTAAATTAGCTAGAAGGTCTTATAAAGTAGCCCTGCCCTGTAGAAAGATAGAAATTACAAAAAATAGCCTGGGACAAATTAGAACAGCAGTAAGGTTAAACGACAAATCTAGCTTCTGGGAAGTAGTTAATCATCCTTTTTTTCTGAACAGAAGTCCTTAAAGATAGAACGTTTTATATCGGCTGAATCTTGGGTACACATTTCTCAAACCTTTTGGATCAAGAGAAAGCTTCAGAAACTGATCAAGGGGAGCCACAATGAATGAATGAATGAATGATTACACATTTCTATAGCGCATGGTTACCCTAAGGCATCCCAGCGCTTATGTGGTCAAGTCATCTCCATTAACTTTAGCAGAATAGGAAGGTTTTCAGCATTTTTCTAAACCTGAGGTGGTTCTCCTCCAATCGGATAGCATCTGGAAGATTGTTCCAGAGCTTTGCAACCTGTAGAGCGAAACGTCTGCCCCCGGTGCGCGATCTCCTGATCCTGGGGATTGCCAGTAGATTCTTATTGCTGGATCTCAGGGTTCTGCATGTTTGATAAGGCATAAACAAGGGTGCAAGAATGTCTGGTCCCGAGTTATGCAGGGCTTTGTGAGCAATAGTCATCGCTTTAAATTGAATTCGTTGTTGCACAGGCAACCAATGCAATTGCCTCAATGCTGGTTTGACAGAGGTTCTGCGTGGGATGTTTAGTAGCAATCGGGCAGCACAGTTTTGGATGGTCTGAAGGATCTTGATTGTCCCTTTAGGGGCCCCTAGATAGACTGCGTTGGCATAGTCTAATCGAGATAGTATAAGGGATTGGACTAGGATCCTTCTAGCCTCAAAGGGAAGTAGTCCTAAAATTTTTCTGAGTGCTCTCATGAGGGCGTAACCAGTCCCCGCTACCTTCCGGGCTTGGACCTGAAAATTAAGGGCTGGGTCGAGCCACACTCCCAAGCTCTTAATTTGCTCCTTAGGGGTTGGAGGCTGCCCCAAAGAGTCCGGCCACCACATATCCACAGAGGTAGGTGGTTTATGTCCTAACATCATGACCTCTGTTTTAGCTCCATTAAGCTTCAAAAAAGAGTCATTCATCCAATCCTGAACTTTACTAAGACAGGAGGATAGGTTGTTATAAGTCGTCTCCTGCCCCGACAGGGAGATGATAAGCTGGCTGTTCGGGATGTTAGGGATGGGAATGACCTCTCTGCATTAAGCCTCACCATATATTTGAAAGATGTGGTTACCTCCATTAAAAAGAACTGTCACACAAACTCCAGGCCCAGACAAAGTCCCTATGGACTTATTCAAGGCAAATTGAGATTTATGGGCCCCTCTTATTGTAAATGTTTTGCCAACCACTATTGTTGGCCCTATGCCCTCTTTTAGGAAGGAAGTGGTTATTGATCCTATCTTCAAAAACGTGAAGAAAGCCGACCCATGTTGTTAAGAGTCCCATCTCTTTGCTGGATTCAACTTCTAAGATACTAGGTCAGGTTCTTCTGTCATGTTTAGAGACCTAGTCTGACTCTAACAACATTCTTCCTTCTGTATCATTTTGCTTCTGCCCTGGTGTGGGCACGGTGGAGCAATGTGTCACATCAAATTTTGAAGCTCATCCCTGGCTTTATAAAGCTCATGTAAGAGTTGGTGGTAACACGGAACATGATCAAAATTGGTACATACCCCGCCACCAAATTCTTAGTTTCCCTCCCTTAAATAGAAGTGGCAGAAGTGTGTCGAACAGCAAATCCTCAAGTGGCTGTGCCTTGGTAAACACAATTACCAGCACACATCTGCTGGCTGACATGTCATTGTATGATCTCCCCTGAGTGTCATGGACATTAATTTTATTTTACTAAAACAACCATCCTCTTTTGAGATTTGCCTTTAGTAAATTAAAACATGCTGACTGAAATGCCCCGCTTCCGTGGCACGTGGACCAGCCAGCATAGTGTCGTGCCACGCTGGCTGTGCTGCCCGCAGCAGTGCTTCCGACCCCACCAGCAGCCTCCTGCGCAAGCCCCGCCTGCCAACTTTCGTCAGCTGACGAAGGCGGTGCTTGTGGACATCAAAAGGGAAGGGTCCGCGAGGGAGACTTGCTTCGAGTTCCGTCACGGACCCTTGCCAGGCCTCCCTTGGATTCCCTGTCCGTTCTACGTACCTTCCTGCATTCCAGTATCAGCGCCGGAGAGTGGAGACGTCCTTGGCATTCCTCTCCCGGAGTCTTCAGAGCTCTGTTTCTTCTGGGTTGCCACTCCTTCTTCCAGTGGCAAACAAAGGAGTTAGGTCCTTAGTGGGACTGAGGGTGGGCTGGAACGTTATACTGAGCGAAAACTAGAAGGTGCCTCAACTTCTCATATTTTACTAATATAATTATTTCAAAGTGAGACCAAATGCACACTCATTGGACCTGGTCAGGTACTTTTATTTATACCTTTCACTCTTATTTTTTACTTTTTTTTAAAGAAACTTGTTTTTTAGGACCGAAAAAAGATGCACATTCATGACAAGACTTTACAAAGTGAACAATTTTCACAAAAGACATAAATCAACAATACATCCAATTATACATATATAAACATTTAGAAAAATCATTTCATCACTATACAAATCAATTCCTATTTTTTCAAAAAAATAACCAAAGCACAGTTGGATAACAAGAGTTAGACAGTATATATTGTTTTTAGTGTATCAATAAATGATAAAAGTCACTCTTGTGGATATATCATTTATTGATACACTAAAAACAATATATACTGTCTAACTCTTGTTATCCAACTGTGCTTTGGTTATTTATTTTTTTGAAAAAATAGGAATTGAATTGTATAGTGATGAAATGATTTTTCTAAATGTTTGGTATATGTATAATTGGATGTATTGTTGATTTATGTCTTTTGTGAAAATTGTTTACTTTGTAAAGTCTTGTCATGAATGTGCATCTTTTTTCGGTCTTAAAAAACAAGTTTCTTTAAAAAAAAGTAAAAAATAAGAGTGAAAGGTATAAATAAAAGGACCTGACCAGGTCCAATGAGTGTGCATTTGGTCTCACTTTGAAATAATTATATTAGTAAAATATGAGGAGTTGAGGCACCTTCTAGTTTTCACTCCTTCTTCCAGGGCATGGTTTCAGCATCGGCGCTCCCTCATCGGCCAGGCTCATTGTTTCTCTCTTGGGGCAGCATTCCCTAACGCTGCTATTCCAGTGCCTGCATATTTAGAAGTACAAGAAAAGGAGGTATTACACAATCATAGTTCTTGGCTAAGGTAGGGTGTAGGTTGTTTAAGTATTCTGGGGCAACCATTATACTTATCTGAGTCTTTGCTCCTTCATCGTTTTGGAGTGTATTCTCCGTCCTGAATTTGCCTTGCTTCACGAATGATTCATCCCTCTTGCTACAATACAAATAAGAGATTGATTTTAACTACTTATTCCTGAATGTACATACCCATTCTGACCCAGCACCTTTTTTATGCCACATTTTTTTTCCTTCCTTGTTCTCCTGATTTGGAAAATATGTTTTTTTTTTCTAGTTTTCAGGCGATACATATATATTTTTCATGGGTCTGATGAATCCAAATGTTGGTTTCCGTTAAGGTTGGTATGTTTCCCACTTCTCATTGTTTAAAGCTTGAATTCTGCAGTTTTTATCAATAATAAGTATGTTTACTTTTCAGACATACTATGTGAGTCTCACATTTTAGTTGTTTAATATCTCCTACTCGCAGAACATTTAACAGGTAGCTCCCTAGAGTAGCCAAACGTCTATATAGCAGTCTCATAGTTCTAAACTCATACTTACGTTTGTGCCCCATTAGGAAACATTGTGACACCACACCGGACAAACCTGTGGATTCTACTGCTTTTGCATTTCCTTGTTTTGTTTTCCCCTCTTCCTCACCTTCTCCTAGTTTGCTTTGACTTTGTTAGGCAAAGGAGGTGCGTGAGAGAAGTTGGGACCCAGCATCTGTTCCATCCACTTCGCCCCTGCGGAAAACCTAGGTGAACCTCACACATAGTTTTCCTTGATGATACTCCCACTATGCTGTTAGAGTGCTTTCAGTAAAAAACAAAAAGACAGGTGAGCCTGCAGTCAACTCTTGATTAGGTGCTCGGTTTCTTTGTCATATCATCCACTCGCATACTATGGGACAACATTTTTTTAACCCACTATAATAATTTGTGTAAAGCTTGTGGGGACGATTCACAAAGAGCCTCACCACTCGTGACAGAGGCCCCGCAGTTGTGGTGGAGATCCTTCACTCGTGGTGTGACCTCTGCACAGCCGTTACCCATTGCAGAGGTCCTGTCATGAGTCTGGGGCCACGACTGTGGGGCCTCTGCCATGAGTGCTGAGCCCTTTGTGAATCGGGCTTGACATGTATCCATACTAATATTATAAAGAGAGAGCTCAAAGCTTTGAGGCGGGTAATCTCAGTAACCACAGCACCAATCACAACACCCAATACAGCGTTGGAAAGGGCAGTTGCAGCAGGAGGACATAGGCTATGCAGACGGATAAAAATATTTATAAAAAAAATTGCAAAAAATCCATACTATCCATATCCATACTAATATTATAAAGAGAGAGCCCAAACCTTTGAGGCGGGTAATCTCAGTAACCACAGCACCAATCACAACACCCAATACAGCGTTGGAAAGGGCAGTTGCAGCAGAATGACATAGGGTATGCAGACGGATAAAAAAAATTATGAAAACATTGCAAAAAACTACATCATCCAGAAGGCCGAGGGCCAAAATAACATCAAAAAGGAAATGATGTAATAATGTTTTAAATATATAAATAGGAGTCTCCTAGGTAGCGCCAAAGGCATTGAACATCTTCCAGCGCATCTGTCCGACCACTCGGCAGTACAACTAACTCTCTTAATGCCAAAAAACATAACTCCTCCCAGATGGACAGTTGAGCGGACTTTATTTAATGAGCCGCGATAAGTGGATCAGCTAGAAATTGTTTCTACACACTACTTTGAAGACAATTTAGTTGGCACGCCGAAACAAACCACTTGGGACGCTTTTAAAGCGGTGTCCAGGGGGAAATTACTAAATTTAGGAGCCCATAAAACTAAGATCAAGAAACAGGAGATCAAAAAAATGGAAATGGATATTAAACTAGTGGAGACACAACTAGAGAGTGGAAACCATTTAGATCCGAAGGAAGTATTAGAAGAAAAGAGTCGATAGCTCAAAGAGAATCTGGCCAACTACTTGGAGAACATAGTGAGAGAAAAGTGGGAAGTTAGTAAATTATCAAACCACGAATACGGGGAAGGATGCGGGAAAATGTTGGCATGGAGAATTAAAACAGACCAGTCAAGGAATAAAATATTATGCATCCGGAACCAAAAACAAACGCTACAAAGCTATGACGACTCTGTAATAAGACAGGAGTTCTCAAAGTTCTTCTCTAATCTATATAAAGAAGATATAAATCCAACCGAAGAACAGATTAGGAATTACCTGGACACTGTTCCACTTCCAACGTTAACAGAGGGGGGGAAAAGAGAGAGTTAAACAGTGAAATCAAACCCGAGGAAGTCAGAGCGGTCATAAATGGCCTCAAAAGAGGAAAAGCTGCTGGCCCTGATGCGCTTCCCAATGAGTTTTATATGGCGCTAAGGAAAACTTTAGTTGACCAGTTAACAGAACTAATGAACATCATATATCTGGACCACGAAAAAATTCCTGACCCATGAAATGATGCAACGATCAGCATCATCTTAAAACCTGGGAAAAACCCTAAGCTATGTGAGTCATATAGACCCATCTCATTACTCAACTGTGACTACAAAATATTTATGCAAGTCATAGCAAAAAGATTAGCCAAGGTAATGCCAAGATTGATCAACTCAGACCAGAAGAGCTTTATAAAAGGACGGCAAATTTATGAGATCACTCACGAGTTATTTACAGCAATAGACGTAGCCACTTGTGAAAAATTACCCTTAACTATAATCACCTATGATGCAGCCAAAGCTTTCGACAGAGTCAACTGGGCCTTTTTAAATGAAACCATCAGGAAAAATAAACTAGGGGAGAGCTTTGGACACATGGTAAGGGAAGTATACAATAACCCAAGAGCAAAAATAATAGTTAATGGGAGCCTGACCAGTAACATCGAAATACAAAGAGGCACAAGACAAGGCTGCCCGCTATCGCCGCTACTTTTCAATCTTTACATCGAACCACTGGCCTGTTCGATTAGAAATCATCCCTTAATAACACCCTTCAAACATCAAAACTGGTCAAAAAAAGTGGCATTATAAGCGGACGATCTGATGGTATTTACAGACAATTTTGAAGAGGCCAATCAAGCGATAAAGGACATGATAACTGACTTTGGTAAAATCTCAGGCTACCTAACAAACCAGGAGAAAACAGAGACAAAAATTAAATATTTAGGAATTATGTTGGTTACAGAAATTGAAAAAATCCCACAACTAAACCTGAACAGAGTAGCCGAAGAAATGAGAAGACTTCTTAGAGTCTGGACGGGATTACCACTAAGCTTTTTGGGGAGATCCAATGCAATAAAAATGACCATCATTCCTAAATTCACTTATCTTTTTAACACAATCCCACTGGAATTTAAAAAAGACGTTCTGAAGAAAATCCAGGGAGAAATAGTCAGCTTTATTTGGGCATCTAAAAGCACAAGAATAGCCTGGAATAAACTAAGGAGGAGGAAAGAGCAAGGCGAAATAGCTAGCCCCGATTTATTTGAATATTACAGATCCTTTCAATTTAAGAACTTTAGACCACTACTAAGGAAACATCAATTCTACCCAAATTTTCTACAGAATATGACAGACAGAACAGACAATTTCCTATTTAAGTTTGGTCACCCAAAATTAAAAAAAAAAAATAAAACTAAAGATCCTACATAATGCTGCAAAGCTTTGGAACCAGATCAGAAACACTATAAACATCTCGTAGTATAGCACTATGGCCCCGATATGGGATTCCCCAGGGACACCAGAATGTTTGAAAGACTCTCTAGCGTTACCACTTAAAACAGCAGGAATTGAAAGATGGGGACAACTGATTGTAGGAAATTCTATAATTACGTGGTACCAACTACACGTAACTACCGAAGCTAAGTTATCAAAATTCAAATATTACCAATTGACTAGTTGGGCTAAATCTCTAACAGAGGAAAAAAGGGGCAACGAGAATCTTGAAAGCGAAATGATAAAAATAACACCAGTAAAAAAAGAAATATCAAAATGGTATTGGGCTCTCATTGGGGCCGGAGAAGAAGACTTCTTAGTCCCGGAAGCAACATGGAGGAAAGATATGCCTGACCAAGACCTAGACTTACTGTTTATCTGGCAAAAATCTCTAAAAAAATGTTGGTCCTGTATAAAACCAGCCTCATTGAAAAGGAACCATATGTTCACAATACACAGGGCATATTGGACTCCAAAAAGACTATCAAAATTTAAAGGTACTATCATAAAGTCATGCCCTAAGTGTGGAGAGGAGAAAGCAGATGACACCCACATGTTCCAGAACTGCCCCGCACTCTGCTCCTACTGGCTTGAGATTGGTAAGACTTTAACTACGGTATTGGGAATCCACGTAACTGTAAGTACCTCTCTCATTATCTTTGGGATCTACAACACTAATGAGGTGGGCACGGGTAAGCTAACTAAAAGGCAGGAAGATTTCCTGTTCGTACTGATATTGCTAGCGAGGAGAGAGATCTCTATAAACTGGGTTAAACCAGTACCTCCTACTCACGCGAACTGGCTAAACTCTATAATAAAAACTAACAAACTTGATAGGAAAGGAAAAAGCTCTAATAAAGTAAACTTTTGGGAAATTTGGGAACAACACTTCCAAATAACTTGTTAACATCTTTTGGGTCATCGGAAAATAAAATCCAATGATTAAAGCGATGGCAATAATTCCAGGCAGAAACTATTTCTGCTGAGTAGCCAGGAAGGCTAGCTCTCCCCCAAACAACGGAATTATTGATTACGATAAAGGACGTGGGAGAAAGCTGATCGGTCACGACTCCTAAAGGGATACTCCCCAAACCCAGCCGATAACAACGGGGCAGTGAAGGTACAGAATGTTGGATCACTAGACTCCCGAAGTCTCCTTATTTACACAATCGCAAAATGAGGATTCAAATAAATAAATAAATAAATAATGTGACTCACTATATTGAGACTGAGAGCCTGGAGCCAAATTGATCGTGAACAAGGGATATGCTATCCCGAAACGTGTAGATTTGTGCCTGCCTTCTTGAGAAACTCCATGCTGTGAGGATTAAATAAAAAAGCACATAAGTGAAGACAAACGCGAGTTCGCCCCGTTTTTCTCCCAGCTGGGGAATTGGTTGTGGATTTAAATGCGGCGTGGTTCTGCCGCGGGGATTTACGAACCGGCGAGAGAGCGCTGCAAATTCTGACGAAAAGGAACCGAGGGGTATCAATATATATCCATATCCATACTAATATTATAAAGAGAGAGCCCAAACCTTTGAGGCGGGTAATCTCAGTAACCACAGCACCAATCACAACACCCAATACAGCATTGGAAAGGGCAGTTGCAGCAGAAGGACATAGGCTATGCAGACGGATAAAAAAATGTATAAAAGAAATTGCAAAAAATCCATACTATCCATCCATACTAATATTATAAAGAGAGAGCCCAAACCTTTGAGGCGGGTAATCTCAGTAACCACAGCACCAATCACAACACCCAATACAGCGTTGGAAAGGGCAGTTGCAGCAGAAGGACATAGGCTATGCAGACGGATAAATAAATGTATAAAAAAATTGCCAAAAATTCGTACTATCCATCCATACTAATATTATAAAGAGAAAGCCCAAACCTTTGAGGCGGGTAATCTCAGTAACCACAGCACCAATCACAACACCCAATACAGCGTTGGAAAGGGCAGTTGCAGCAGAAGGACATAGGCTATGCAGACGCCCACTATATATATTTTTTTTGCAGAGTTTTATATAGCGCGAACTTGACCCGAACTGAATCAGGTATCAGAGCGCTTTACATAGCACCAGTTACGTTACATGAGGACACACATTCATTTTTGTTAGGCACGGGGAGATTAAGTGATTTGCCCAGAATCACAGGATGTTTGGCTTCGTTACCAAGACTCAAACCCAGATCCCCAGGTCCGAGGTCGAGCGCCTTAGCCGTTAGGCCAACTCCTCTATACATTTAAAAGGTAAAAGAACCGTGCCAGCAAAGTAGTCCCTTGTGGGCATGTCTGCGTTGTGCTGTGGGCGTGAGCTGGGGGTGTGACAAATGCTGGGGGCGTGACAAACGCTGGGGGCGTGTGTCCGCCCTTCATGCCATGTGAGTCGTACATACAAGCGCCAATTACGTTGCTGCGCAGCATCAAGAGGCACGCTGGGGGCGTGACATGCCGGGGCATGAGAAACGCTGGGGGCGTGTATCTGGCCTTCATGCCAAGTCAACGCAATTGCGCCTCATGCAGGGGCACGCTGGGGGCGTGAGAAACGATGGGGGCATGTGCTACGTTTCGCCCTTCATGCCATGTGGGTCGTACATTAATCAGAAGATCGTCTGCTGTGGCCGTGTGCTGGGGGTGTGACAAACGCGTTCGCCTGGTAAGTAACGATACTGCAGCCTCTCCTGCGCGCTGTTACTGAACTCATTCATTCAACGAAATTACACGCGCCTACTACCATCAACCAGGGCTCTAGCTGGGCTCAGGCGGTGGATCAGTACACTAATTACATGCGCCTGATTACATCAACCAGCCGATAACAACGGGGCAGTGAAAGTACAGAATGTTGGATCACTAGACTACCGAAGTCTCCTTATTTACACAATCGCAAAATGAGGATTCAAAAAAATAAATAAATAAATAAATAAATAATGTGACTCACTATATTGAGACTGAGAGCCTGGAGCCAAATTGATCGTGAACAAGGGATATGCTATCCCGAAACGCGTAGATTTGTGCCTGCCTTCTTGAGAAACTCCATGCTGTGAGGATTAAATAAAAAAGCACATAAGTGAAGACAACGCGAGTTCGCCCCGTTTTTCTCCCAGCTGGGGAATTGGTTGTGGATTTAATTGCGGCGTGGTTCTGCCGCGGGGATTTACGAACCGGCGAGAGAGCGCTGCAAATTCTGGCGAAAAGGAACCGAGGGGTATCAATATATATCCATATCCATACTAATATTATAAAGAGAGAGCCCAAACCTTTGAGGCGGGTAATCTCAGTAACCACAGCACCAATCACAACACCCAATACAGCATTGGAAAGGGCAGTTGCAGCAGGACATAGGCTATGCAGACGGATAAAAAAATGTATAAAAGAAATTGCAAAAAATCCATACTATCCATCCATACTAATATTATAAAGAGAGAGCCCAAACCTTTGAGGCGGGTAATCTCAGTAACCACAGCACCAATCACAACACCCAATACAGCGTTGGAAAGGGCAGTTGCAGCAGAAGGACATAGGCTATGCAGACGGATAAAAAAAAATATAAAAAAATTGCCAAAAATTCATACTATCCATCCATACTAATATTATAAAGAGAAATCCCAAACCTTTGAGGCCGGTAATCTCAGTAACCACAGCACCAATCACAACACCCAATACAGCGTTGGAAAGGGCAGTTGCAGCAGAAGGACATAGGCTATGCAGACGGCCACTATATATATTTTTTTTGCAGAGTTTTATATAGCGCGAACTTGATCCGAACTGAATCAGGTATCAGAGCGCTTTACATAGCACCAGTTACGTTATATGAGGACACACATTCATTTTTGTTAGGCACGGGGAGATTTACATGATTTGCCCAGAATCACAGGATGTTTGGTGTCATTACCAAGACTCGAACCCAGATCCCCAGGTCCGAGGTCGAGCGCCTTAGCCGTTAGGCCAACTCCTCTATACATTTAAAAGGTAAAAGAACCGTGCCAGCAAAGTAGTCCCTTGTGGGCATGTCTGCGTTGTGCTGTGGGCGTGAGCTGGGGGGTGTGACAAATGCTGGGGGCGTGACAAACGCTGGGGGCGTGTGTCCGCCCTTCATGCCATGTGAGTCGTACATACAAGCGCCAATTACGTTGCTGCGCAGCATCAAGAGGCACGCTGGGGGCGTGACATGCCGGGGCATGAGAAACGCTGGGGGCGTGTATCCGGCCTTCATGCCAAGTCAACGCAATTGCGCCTCATGCAGGGGCACGCTGGGGGCGTGAGAAACGATGGGGGCATGTGCTACGTTTTGCCCTACATTAATCAGAAGATCGTCTGCTGTGGCCGTGTGCTGGGGGTGTGACAAACGCGTTCGCCTGGGAAGTAACGATACTGCAGCCTCTCCTGCGCGCTGTTACTGAACTCTCTCATTCAACGAAATTACACGCGCCTACTACCATCAACCAGGGCTCTAGCTGGGCTCAGGCGGTGGATCAGTACACTAATTACATGCGCCTGATTACATCAACCAGGGCTGCAGCTGGGCCTCAATCAGGGGAACACGCGCCGCTAACATCAAACAGGCCTGCATCTGGGCCTCCAGCGGGGGAACACGCAAATGAGCGTGTCTGCGGGGACATTACTGCAGCCTCTCCTACTCGCTGTCACTCAACTCTCTCATTAAACGGATTTACCCGCGGCTGATAACTCTCTCATTCAACGGCATTACACGCGTAGGCATGGGCGGATTTTGCGGATCCACGATCCGCGGATTTGCGGATTTACGGATCGTGGATCCGCAAAATCGGCGGATTTGCGGATCCGCGGATTTGCCCTGCTGCAGTGCTGAATGAGTCACTGATTTTGAGCTTCAACTAGTTCCAGCGACCATGTGTGTGTTACTATGCAATCGCCCCGAGGGGTGCAGGGGTCCCTTGGGTGAGCTGTCCATCATAGTGGGTCAATGGCGGGAAGGCCGTGCACACTGCGAGTGTGTGGGGGGGGCTTCCATGCGAGTGCACAATCATGCACAGCCGATTTTCGACGGTAGATTTGGGAAGAAGGCACACATGCCCAGCCTCGACGATGCTCACGATTGTTTTTGGGCTGATGAATGAGTCACTGAATTTCAGCTTCACCTAGTTCCAGCGACCATGTGTGTGTTACTATGCAATCGTCCCGAGGGGCGCAGGGGTCCCTTCAGCTCCTGGCCACAGGAACAGCACGAGGATTGCGCTCGTGAAAGTCAAGGATGCAAAGGCCTCTATCCAGCATCACAGGCACAGCTGATTTTCGACGGTAGATTTGGGAAGAAGGCACACATGCCCAGCCTCGACGACGCTCACGATTGTTTTTGGGCTGATGAATGAGTCACTGAATTTCAGCTTCAACTAGTTCCAGCGACCATGTGTGTGTTACTATGCAATCGCCCCGAGGGGCGCAGGGGTCCCTTGGGTGAGCTGTCCATCATAGTGGGTCAATGGAGGGAAGACGGTGCACACTGCGAGTGTGTGGGGGGGGCTTCCATGCGAGTGCACAATCATGCACAGCCGATTTTCGACGGTAGATTTGGGAAGAAGGCACACATGCCCAGCCTCGACGACGCTCACGATTGTTTTTGGGCTGATGAATGAGTCACTGAATTTCAGCTTCACTTAGTTCCAGTGACCATGTGTGTGTTACTATGCAATCGCCCCGAGGGGCGCAGGGGTCCCTTCAGCTCCTGGCCACAGGAACAGCACGAGGATTGCGCTCGTGAAAGTCAAGGATGCAAAGGCCTCTATCCAGCATCACAGGCACAGCTGATTTTCGACTGTAGATTTGGGAAGAAGGCACACATGCCCAGCCTCGACGACGCTCACGATTGTTTTTGGGCTGACGAATGAGTCACTGAATTTCAGCTTCAACTAGTTCCAGCGACCATGTGTGTGTTACTATGCAATCGCCCCAAGGGGCGCAGGGGTCCCTTCAGCTCCTGGCCACAGGAACAGCACGAGGATTGCGCTCGTGAAAGTCAAGGATGCAAAGGCCTCTATCCAGCATCACAGGCACAGCTGATTTTCGACGGTAGATTTGGGAAGAAGGCACACATGCCCAGCCTCAACGATGCTCACGATTGTTTTTGGGCTGATGAATGAGTCACTGAAGTCACAGGAAGGGCCTGTTGTAACTATTTTACGATGGCGCCGGCAAGCTGCCAGCGCCATCCTAAAATAGTTACTAAGTTAGCTTCAACAGGAAGCTCTAATAGATAAAATAAAGCAGGTGCTCGAGCTATTAGAGCTTCCTGTTGAAGCTAATTTAGTAACTATTTTAGGATGGCGCTGGCAGCTTGCCGGCGCCATCGTAAAATAGTTACAACAGGCCAGCCAGGCTTCAACTTTTGCCCCCGGAATCCGCCGCTCGCGGATTTGCGAATTCTCTGCCAATTCGCGGGAGTTCGCGGATCGCGAATTTACCGAAAATTCGCAAAATCCGCGAGCGGAACGGATTTTCCGCCCATGCTTATACACGCGCCTGCTAACATCAACCAGGGCTGTAGCCGGGCTCAGGCGGCGGATCACTACACCAATTACACGCGCCTGCTAACATCAACCAGGGCTGCGGCTGGGCCTTCTCCTTCCTTATTCTAATGAAACAAAAAATGTTGTCTACCGCGAGATTTTAAAATAATTTGCCCTTGCCAAATAAACACATTACACACATTCTATTTCATACCCGGACAACGTCGGGACGGGCTGCTAGTAGAATTTATAAAAAGAAAAACTTAAAAAGAAAAAGAAAGTAAAACGTAAATCAACAGCAGCAATTGCACATTTGTGAAAATTACTACATGCCTCCTACACTCCACTAAATCCACTAGTGCTGACGTTCCTAAGCTGTGGTCCGCAGACCCAGGAGAGTTCAAGATGCCTACTCAGGTGTCTTACAACTGTTTATGAAATTCAATAAAATTAGCAGATAAATACAATGTATAAAGTAATAAAGAAACATATATATATATATATAAAAAATGCAAAATGTAATGTTTTATTATGCTCATTGTTAGAAACGGGATCTCTGGCTGGCCAAGGCTTGCGCCAACATCAGTCAGAGACCACCACTTCCACGTCAGGGCAAGGGAGTCACACACCAAGATAACCCCTGCTCACCCTCTAGGTAACGTGACGCGAGCAGCCAGGCTAAACTTGGAGGCTATGTAGGTTAAGTGTTTGCGCGCGCGCCCAGCAACAACTCCCAGACCCACCACAAAGGAAACTCCACACAAGGATATATAAAAATAGCCTTTGTATTATACCAAAAACACATTAGATAAGAACACACATTTTACAATGTGCCAACAGGCACGGGCAGAATTTACAGGGGATATGTACAAGACAGGGCCACCTGGACCACTGTCAGGAATCAGAAGTAACACTTTCAGAAATAGCACTTAGAATGTCAAACATAGAATGTAAAATCACTTTTAGCACACAACCAGTAACTACTGGTAACCAGGATCTCACTAGCACCACCTGTACTAGGGAGAAAACAACCACCTACATATCACAATACCTGTAGGGGTGTAAGAACATAACACATGATGCAATGCATAACATTCATTCAGAGGTATAAGAGAAAGAAGGCACATGATGTATCAACAACACATTCAGCGGTGCAAAAGCAAAGCACATGACGCATAAAAACACATTCAGAGGTGCAGCACAAGAGAACACATGATGAATAAACTACCCATTCAGAGGTGTAAGAACCAGCAACTACGCAACACAGTCACGTAAGCCACAACTTGTGGCAGTCCCAATGTCAGGGTCCTAAACGGAGCAACTGCCCACAAAGTGCTGGGCAGCTGGATCATCACTGATGGGCCAACGCAGATGGGGGAGCCTCGCTGGGCTCTCCACCCAGATAACTTCCCCTGAGCCTCTCTGGGGCTCTACAACAACAATGGGGCCCTGGAGCCTCTCTTAGGCTCGACTTATGAAATGCCCCCTAGAGCCTCTCAGGCTCGTAAATCACTTAGGGCGGGAGCCTCTCGGGGCTCAAAGACAATGTGGGCTGGGGCGGGGGCCTTCTCTCAGGCTCTAATGAAGAAAGCCCCTGCACGAGGTTGGAGCCTCTCAGGGCTCGAAACAATAAATGCCCCCACGTTGGAGCCTCGACTGGCTCTGAATGTAAAAAATGCCCTTCGCCTCACTGGGGCGATAGTTGGAGCGGCCCACTGACCAGATGGGGCCGCTCGACACACCCGGCGCACTCTGCGCCTTCTCCTAGCACGAGGGCTAGGCCCGGAGCTCTCCCCCAGCCAGACAACACTCACCGGCTTCCTCCTGGCGGGCGGGGCTCAGCACTTCTCCGGCGGTCGCTCTGGGACCGCGGGCGGGGCTCCTCTCGCTCTCCGGGGCTCTCCTGCCCTGGGGAACTTCGCACCCAGCCTCACTCTTCTCGCTGCACGTCGGAGGGAGGCGGGGTGAGCTCCCGTCCTCCTTCCTGCTTTCCGGGGGCAGCCAATCACCGCGCAGGTCGCCCGGCGAGCCTCCCGCAGCCTAGACCAATGGCAGCGCGGCTCCCGGGTGACGTCAGCGGTGGCTCCCCCGGCTTCTCCTCAGCCTCTCTTCAGCCCGGGGCTGCGGCGGTGATCCCGGGGGCCACAACGAGGAGTGGGCTCCCTCGCCAATCACATAAACGAGGTGAATGCCGGGTGGGCACCAGCCAAAACAAATAAGGCGCTCCAGGCGCCAGAGGGCAATAACGCTGGAAACACGCCGGGTGGGCACCGGCTGCAGCAGACAAAGCGCTCCTGGCGCTAGGGGTAAACGTAAAGCGCTCTCCAAGCGCTACAAGCCCAATAAAGCGCTCTTAAGCGCTAGAAGCAAACCCAAGCGCTCCTAGCGCTAGAGGTGCAGGGAAAGTGCTCCCAGCGCTAGGGGTTAAAGCAAAAGCGCTCCCAGCGCTACAGGACAGCACAAGTCCAGAGAAAGTCCTTAGGGAGGCAGGGCATCAGCAGTCCAGGGGCTGGGCAGGGCCCAGGGAGGCAAGCCTTCCCCTGGGCCCAAGTAGCAGCACGCCCCTGGCAGATTCAAGTGTCAGAAACAAGAACATTTTACAAGAGGTCACAGCCTCTTTTTATACAGAACATTCCTTTGTCTAAGGGTGCAGGGTGGGGGAAACCAGTTACAGCTGGCTTTGGAGCACTCTTGATGGCCCGACCACCCCTTTCATTCACTGGGAAGGCTAGGGTCATTAGACACACCACAGGGGGGCGGAGCCAGCATTGTGTGGGGAAAAACCCAGCCCATTCAGGACACAGGTACACTCCTCCCACACATCACTCATGCTAATCTCACACTCACCACCGGGCAGACCCATCCAGACTTCCTGGAGCCTGGCATGCCAGCCAGCCCCAGCCAATCACGCTCCAGCACCCTCACTGCACACACACATCAATGTCCAGAAGTAGCACTTCCCTTCTAGACACATACATGCCGCATACACCATCTCGCAGCATTCACTCTCACGAGTTCACACATACTAAACTCGAGCCTGCACTACCCACGCATCAGGAACTACCAGGGACACACACATTCCCCATGCATTCCTATGGGAGGGCAGGCCAGCCATACTACACGCACGCACTTTACTCTGGGACACAGGGAAAAAGTGTGCAGAGACCCAAAAATCACTAACACAGGTTACAGAAACAGGCTAGGCAAAAGCAAAAAGTTGCGGGGTGAACCTGCCAAAAGGGCCAGGTCCAACACAACCCCCTTCCAGCCAAAACGCAGGGTAGACCAATCACTCCACTGATGGGCTTCCCTGCTTTGGGCGACAAAACACGGACACAGGCCCGCACGGCAGGGACACCCTCCGGTTTTTCGCCACTCTGAACCTACATGGATTTCTCTCAACAAGAACTCTATGTCCCAACTAGGATACCCCACTGGCACCCTCTAGTGGTCCACAGTCAGGACCAGGCCCTAGGCCATCCAAATGTCACAGGTCCTAACCAATCCACAGAGTGGGGGGCAGTATCCCCTGGCACACAGTAGCCATTCTCCACTCTCCCTCTCAGTGTAGTTCCAAACTACCACTGATCCTTCAACCTAGGGTCCGCACCCTCAGGCTGACCAGAGGTCACGGGCAAGAATGCCCCACCCTACCTCTATTTCTGGGGTTCCGGACCCTCCCAAGGAGGCACCCACCAGAACACAACTCTCCCACCAGATCAGGACCTCACTCCATCAACTGGTCTACCACCTGGGATCTACCTTTCGGCTATATCGGGGTCAGAGGCGAGGACTCCCTCCCTCTGCACCCCCTTCCAGTTCCATGATCACAGGGTGAGTCCCAGTATGTCTCAGGCTAGACAGAGCACACGCCAGCAGCGTATCAGCGACACACTCTCCTCCAGTACTCCCTATCACAGGGTGATTCTCAGTATGTTCCAGGCTAGACAGAGCACACGCCAGCGGCGTATCAGCAACACACTTTCCTCCAGTAATCCCTATCACAGTGGGATTCTCAGTATGTCTCAGGCTAGACAGAGCACACGCCAGCAGCGTATCAGCAACACACTTTCCTCCCAACTGTTCAGGACCCTAATCACAGACGCTCTTCCCTCCAGGTCAGGCTGAACCTGAACCTGGCCTCCCTCCTCCTCGGGGAACGACCTCCAGAGGCCCCACAAATGGTCAAGCACTCTAGATGGCCAAATTCCCAGCGAACCAGGACTTCACGGGGAGCACGTATGCCCCACAACGAGGGTGACACATAACTACTGTGTCTTGTGACAGTCTGCCTGGCTCTAATCTCGCGACCTCCTGCCCACCTGGCAGGGCGCAGAGATCCCCCAGGACAGAAGTGGCATCACCATGGTCACTCACTGGTGGCCCAGCCCTTCTGGCTGGCCCCTGACCCACTGGTTCCTCCACTGGGGACTCTTTCCCCCTCTCACTCCTCAACCAGGACTTCTGCACCCTCCACTTAGGAGCGGTACTGCCCAATACTAGGACCGCCGGAGTTCTGGTTACAGAAACTCCCCATCCTCTAGACACAGGAAGATCCTCCTCAAATGACCTGTAAGTACAGCCTAGGCCCCTGACCTGGCGCTCCCTTAGGGAACCCTCCAGGCCCTGAGACAGGGTTTCGGGCCAACGTGAGACACACCGTCCCACACTCACCCCGCCTCCACTGAGACAGCACGTGAGCCCCTACACCCCTACCATCCTAATGGGACCTAGCTGGGCTACACATGAACCCCTTCACCTACACAGGATCATCAGATACACAAGCCACTACTTTTAGAATCACTCCCTAATGCCTCTGCAAGACATCTAGCACACTGCCAGACATCCACCTTCTTGTCCAGTGCCTCTGCAGGACCTCCTGCACACCACCAGAGGTACACCTCCTATGCAAGCTCCTTTAAAAAAACTCACACCAACTCCTCTAGTTCAACACACCACTCATCCACACACTCCCCCTCCAGACTGGCGAGACAGTTCCTCACTGCCCCTGACTCTCAACCTGTACCCCTCTTACTGAGCACCAGGCACCATACTCTGGGAACTGGGAATGGGACTTCACGCACTGGACATGTTTTAGCTGCCACCACTGGATCCTACCATACTGGTGAATCCAGACACACATACTACACTCAGGGGATACCCACCCTCCTGAGCTAGCCATTTCTCCTCCACACCCCCTCTCTCTTCTCTATCCACACCTCTGAGGACAGGGACGGGGATTGGACACTGGACCCAGGAAGGAACTCCCTATCTACTGGCGTCCCACCCTGTCATTTTCTCTCTTCTGCCACTAAACATAAAGCGCAGACACAACATTTGAAAATGACACTCTTGAGGAAAAATAAAATCATAACAATAATCCCCAACATGTAATTATCTAAGATGCAGAGCTTTGTAGTGTGGCCTGTTGCCACTGCGGTACAACGCAAACACAAATCCAGATCCTCACCGCCTGCCACCAATGTTAGAAACGGGATCTCTGGCTGGCCAAGGCTTGCGCCAACGTCAGTCAGAGACCACCACTTCCACGTCAGGGCAAGGGAGTCACACACCAAGATAACCCCTGCTCACCCTCTAGGTAACGTGACGCGAGCAGCCAGGCTAAACTTGGAGGCTATGTAGGTTAAGTGTTTGCGCGCGCACCCAGCAACAACTCCCAGACCCACCACAAAGGAAACTCCACACAAGGATATATAAAAATAGCCTTTGTATTATACCAAAAACACATTAGATAAGAACACACATTTTACAATGTGCCAACAGGCACGGGCAGAATTTACAGGGGATATGTACAAGACAGGGCCACCTGGACCACTGTCAGGAATCAGAAGTAACACTTTCAGAAATAGCACTTAGAATGTCAAACATAGAATGTAAAATCACTTTTAGCACACAACCAGTAACTACTGGTAACCAGGATCTCACTAGCACCACCTGTACTAGGGAGAAAACAACCACCTACATATCACAATACCTGTAGGGGTGTAAGAACATAACACATGATGCAATGCATAACATTCATTCAGAGGTGTAAGAGAAACAAGGCACATGATGTATCAACAACACATTCAGCGGTGGAAAAGCAAAGCACATGACGCATAAAAACACATTCAGAGGTGCAGCACAAGAGAACACATGATGAATAAACTACCCATTCAGAGGTGTAAGAACCAGCAACTACGCAACACAGTCACGTAAGCCACAACTTGTGGCAGTCCCAATGTCAGGGTCCTAAACGGAGCAACTGCCCACAAAGTGCTGGGCAGCTGGATCATCACTGATGGGCCAACGCAGATGGGGGAGCCTCGCTGGGCTCTCCACCCAGATAACTGCCCCTGAGCCTCTCTGGGGCTCTACAACAACAATGGGGCCCTGGAGCCTCTCTTAGGCTCGACTTATGAAATGCCCCCTAGAGCCTCTCAGGCTCGTAAATCACTTAGGGCGGGAGCCTCTCGGGGCTCAAAGACAATGTGGGCTGGGGCGGGGGCCTTCTCTCAGGCTCTAATGAAGAATGCCCCTGCACGAGGTTGGAGCCTCTCAGGGCTCGAAACAATAAATGCCCCCACGTTGGAGCCTCGACTGGCTCTGAATGTAAAAAATGCCCTTCGCCTCACTGGGGCGATAGTTGGAGCGGCCCACTGACCAGATGGGGCCGCTCGACACACCCGGCGCACTCTGCGCCTTCTCCTAGCACGAGGGCTAGGCCCGGAGCTCTCCCCCAGCCAGACAACACTCACCGGCTTCCTCCTGGCGGGCGGGGCTCAGCACTTCTCCGGCAGTCGCTCTGGGACCGCGGGCGGGGCTCCTCTCGCTCTCCGAGGCTCTCCTGCCCTGGGTAACTTCGCGCCCAGCCTCACTCTTCTCGCTGCACGTCGGAGGGAGGCGGGGTGAGCTCCCGTCCTCCTTCCTGCTTTCCGGGGGCAGCCAATCACCGCGCAGGTCGCCCGGCGAGCCTCCCGCAGCCTAGACCAATGGCAGCGCGGCTCCCGGGTGACGTCAGCGGTGACTCCCCCGGCTTCTCCTCAGCCTCTCTTCAGCCCGGGGCTGCGGCGGTGATCCCGGGGGCCACAACGAGGAGTGGGCTCCCTCGCCAATCACATAAACGAGGTGAATGCCGGGTGGGCACCGGCCAAAACAAATAAGGCGCTCCAGGCGCCAGAGGGCAATAACGATGGAAACACGCCGGGTGGGCACCGGCTGCAGCAGACAAAGCACTCCTGGCGCTAGGGGTAAACGTAAAGCGCTCTCCAAGCGCTACAAGCCCAATAAAGCGCTCTTAAGCGCTAGAAGCAAACCCAAGCGCTCCTAGCGCTAGAGGTGCAGGGAAAGCGCTCCCAGCGCTAGGGGTTAAAGCAAAAGCGCTCCCAGCGCTACAGGACAGCACAAGTCCAGAGAAAGTCCTTAGGGAGGCAGGGCATCAGCAGTCCAGGGGCTGGGCAGGGCCCAGGGAGGCAAGCCTTCCCCTGGGCCCAAGCAGCAGCACGCCCCTGGCAGATTCAAGTGTCAGAAACAAGAACATTTTACAAGAGGTCACAGTCTCTTTTTATACAGAACATTCCTTTGTCTAAGGGTGCAGGGTGGGGGAAACCAGTTACAGCTGGCTTTGGAGCACTCTTGATGGCCCAACCACCCCTTTCATTCACTGGGGAGGCTAGGGTCATTAGACACACCACAGGGGGGGCGGAGCCAGCATTGTGTGGGGAAAAACCCAGCCCATTCAGGACACAGGTACACTCCTCCCACACATCACTCATGCTAATCTCACACTCACCACCGGGCAGACCCATCCAGACTTCCTGGAGCCTGGCATGCCAGCCAGCCCCAGCCAATCACGCTCCAGCACCCTCACTGCACACACACATCAATGTCCAGAAGTAGCACTTCCCTTCTAGACACATACATGCCGCATACACCACCTCGCAGCATTCACTCTCACGAGTTCACACATACTAAACTCGAGCCTGCACTCCCCACGCATCAGGAACTACCAGGGACACACACATTCCCCATGCATTCCTATGGGAGGGCAGGCCAGCCATACTTACTCTGGGACACAGGGAAAAAGTGCGCAGAGACCCAAAAATCACTAACACAGGTTACAGAAACAGGCTAGGCAAAAGCAAAAAGTTGCGGGGTGAACCTGCCAGAAGGGCCAGGTCCAACACTCATTATATCGTACAGAGGTGTGAAGTTGGAAGCTAAAAATTGAGTTGGTGTCCATATCTTGATTTGTGGGAGCAGTGCAAGCACAGCAAATATAATCTAGTATGGACAAATGGTGGCCTCTTATGAAACAGAACTGGAGTGCACTGACAAAAAGAGAACATGTACTAGGAGTAAAAAAAATACTATTTTAGAGTCTAGCATATTCCTTCATCTTTTTAAAAAATATAGCTGAATTTTGAAAATATCCAACTTTCTTATTAACATTTCACATTTTGTTTTTGCCAATTAAACATAATTTCATAATGTGTGCATTTGTTTTTTTTGCATATTACTTTAGGGTTCAAAACATTGGAATTGGTTATGTGGGAAGCCCTGGCTTCCGTTATTGATTAGGTGTGGGTCCAGAGAAGTCAAAAGTGTAATAACTGCTGTTCTAGTGAGAATGGAACTTATGTATGCTCCACTGTTGTCGATTCCACATTAAGATATTGTTTGCAGTCAGCAAATAACGTTGATATGCTTGTCTACTGCCTTTATTTGCATCCAAAATATTTTCCCTTTGACTCGTTACTGGAAGACATGCAATTTGTTTTCCTTCAGATCTGTGTGTGTGCAGAGGAAGGAAATGTGGCCATGGATTTCTTTTTTCTCAACAAACAAATACTCTATCAGCTTTTCCAATTTCTTTCGTGACTAGAGGCCAGGTGTGGAAAGCACTTTTTTGGCTGCAAACACTCTGATTTGGAGTTTGTTAGTGTAAAAGTGCTTTTTGCTGTGTACAACCCACATTTTGTGGTTTGGTAACAGGGTATTAAATACTAAAATGGCTTTAGAAGGGCCACTAACACAGGCTGCTGTTTGGATTGGAAGGGGCGTGTTTAGAGCACCAAGTCCAAATTGTAATATGTCACGTGTAAGGCTTCCTGTTTCCCATTTTCACTGAATTTTACGAATGAATACAGACAGAAAACCATTTATTTTCCTGTCCGCATTTATGCTTAAATGTGGATGAAAACAGAAATTGGATTCTTTTTTTGGAGATTCTATATGCTGTCAGTCATGACTGCCAGGTTTATACCTGCGCGGAATGACAGATAAGGGGTTAAAAAAAGAATGGAATTTTAATAAAGAGGCTTATACAGCAGTAGATATGCACAACCTTGATACTCAAATGTTCATGTTTTCATATAAGTGCATTGATTTATATTTGGTGGGTTTTCCTATCATTGGAACCTCTCAGGCGTTTAAGCATGAATGCTAACTTATTGGTTACATAAATGTGAAAATATACAAGTTTCAACTTCATTTATTCACAAAACTCAAAATAAATACGGATAAATACAGATAACAACAGCAAAAAGTAAATATGGATAAATACAGATGGAAAAAGTCCCGAAAATAATTACCATCAAAGCAGGAGCGCTAGTCATGATATTGATCAATGTTTTGCAACCCAAATCCTTTTGCAAAACATTTAAATTTTACCAACTCCCTACATGTTCGTAGGCCATTCACAAAAAGGAAGGGGATTAAAAGACAATTAATGAGAATTTAAAAATAATTCATTGGCAATATATATTTTCTTCATGATTACAAAGCATGCAAAGTCGAATGAAGGAAACATCAATAATGTATACTGAATCTGCAGTATGAACCCATAATAATAGCAGCTGTGAGCGGATTGTTTAAAAGTGGCCACACATAAAATGGGTCACACAAGCTACAGGCCAATACTGTTGTGCTATTTGTGTTAAATAACATTGCATGAAATGTGTTTAAGAATAAAGTTTTAGGTCCTCATCCCAGATCAAATGCTAAACCCGATTACTCCTAAACATGTGTATGCCCCAGAATAGGGTTATGATTTATGTGCAACCTTCACAGAGACTCGGGGTGTTTTTCTGCACAAGTTTGTCCTGGCAAAGTTTGCTCGCAAATAAAAACTTAGTATTCTGAATTTTTTCTTAGCTTGGAACGGTGGAAAACAGGCAGTAGCACCACATCAACCCCCATTTTGGGATGCAGATCTCATAAGGATTATCTAATACTGCACCTGGGAAGACCAAACACAGGGAATCAGTAACACCTCATACTGTATTCCGGTGTTGTTTTACTAGATTTGAGGGTCTTAGGGGCATGTACAATTTTCTGTATTTATGACTTGTATATGGAGTATCTTTGAAGGCCTTTAAGTGTTTTGCCGTTGGAAAATGACTGCGGAAATTAGTTCTGCTTTATCATCAAATTAACTTAATTCGCCCAAAAAGTGTTACCATTGGCCATGATTGTTATGGACGGGAGGGTTACTGCGGTTTTCCTCGCGTCGCCATGCTTCTGTACGACAGCTGGGTGGGTAGGGTGGGGGGATGGGGAGGGAAGGGGGGGGGGTGTGTTGTATGTTATGGTTTGCATTTTTACTTTTACTTCCTACTCTCTCTTTGCTTTTCCTTTCTCTTCCAATCTATCCCTTTTCTCTTGACTGGACAAGTTGTATCATTCACATGCTGTATTTGTATATCCGGACATGGATTACTCATGTATCATACCTGTATGCCCAAACGCCTGCTCATGGCTTCAGTCAATGTAGCCACATAGTGGTTAAAGCAGGGTACTCCTCATATAAGATGTTGTATGGCACGCTACTGCTTGGGATTTATAATGTACTCATGATACATGTAGTAATATAAATGTTACACCCTACGCTCAACACTCCGCTTGGAACGACCTCCCTTGACCAGCTAAAAATCCTGTCTATGAATGTTAAAGGATTGAACCAACCCATAAAAAAACAAAAGATATTAGACTATGTACGTAGACAGAGAGGGGACATTGTTCTGATGCAGGAGACTAAACTAGACACTAAACAGTTTTATACTTTACGTAATAAGTTTTATTCTGAGGTTGTTGGGTCAAGTGCGCTTGGTAAAAAGAATGGGGTTCTGGTATTATTAT
This sequence comes from Lissotriton helveticus, assembly GCF_964261635.1. Lineage (NCBI taxonomy): Eukaryota > Metazoa > Chordata > Amphibia > Caudata > Salamandridae > Lissotriton > Lissotriton helveticus. Next base: position 809,300,723 of record NC_136068.1, on the reverse strand, counting down.
CGAAAAGATCCAAGATAGAACTATTGTCTTCATCATCAGACGAAAAGGAACGCTGGGTTACAGTAAAGCTTGCCAAAGACCACACAGAATTCTTTGTCACGAATATCTACGCACCTAACACTAATGATCTCAATTTTTGGCAAGATTTAGTCAAACAGATTGAAACAATACCTGACACGGCGGTACATATACTAGGGGGTGACTTTAACCTTCCACTTGATCCTGCCCTGGACAGAGACTCGAAGTGTGTGTTTAAACCGAACAAATCACATAATGCTTTCGTTAAACTGTGTCAACGCTTTAATCTGGTTGATACGTGGAGAATACAAAACCCTACTGACAGAGACTACACTTTTTATTCTTTCCCTCACGATTCGTACTCTCGCATTGACTACATCCTTCTTACACAGAATGGAGTTGCGAGGATAGAGGATACTTCAATAGAGCCGAGAGTACTGTCGGACCATTCCTGCATTTCCCTCTTCATCAGCAACATTAAACCCTCCCCTAAACAGACATCGTGGAGACTTAATAAGGAAATTTTAAACAAAGAACAAAATAAGGCCACTATCCAAAAAGCCATCCGATCATATTTGGATATAAACAGGAGAGGGGACACCTCAGATCTGACGAGATGGGAGGCATTGAAAAGTACCTTAAGGGGTGTGTGCATCAAAATCCGCTCGGGAATGAACAGAGATTGTAATGGACAACTGGAGACATTGGAAACAGAAATAGCTAGTCTAGAAAACAGGCACCAATTAACCAGGGATCGGGAGACACTTAATACCATGACTAATAAAAAATACGAATATAATAAGCTAGTAAGCGAAAGGGCGGGAGTGTGGCTGATCAGAAGGCGAAATTTTAAACTCTGCGAATCTAACAAGGCCGGTAAAAGCCTGGCGGCATACCTAAAATTCAAAGTACAGAGAAATTCTATTAATGTCATAAAGGACTCTACGGGAGTAAACCACTCTGATCCCCAAAAAATAACTGAGGTCTTTAAAGACTTTTATGAGGACCTGTATGCTAAAAATGACTTGGTTGATGAGGATAAAATTCAGGGGTACTTGCAGGAGTGTGATCTGCCAAAGCTAAGTCCGGAAGAACAACACAGCCTTAACGAACCGATCTCAATCGGGGAGGTGGAGAAAGCAATCAGAGGGTTGAAATGTGGGAAGGCACCTGGCCCTGATGACTTTACAGCTAAATTTTACAAAAGTTTTGCAGCAGATCTAGTTGAACCTCTTCTGCATCTTTTCCATGAGTTCACGGAGTCAGGTGAAGTAAGGGGGACCCTGGCAGAGGCGACTATCGCAGTTCTGCCAAAGGATGGCAAGGACCCATCGTTACCAAAATATTATAGGCCAATTTCCCTGATTAATTTAGATTGTAAGTTGCTAGCGAAGATTATGTCAACCCGATTACAAAAAGTTCTCCCTACCCTCGTACATCCATCCCAAGCAGGCTTTTTAAAACACAGACTGTCTAGCGATAACACCAGAGTATTAGCCCACGCCTTAGAAAAAGCAAAACTTTTGAATACCCCCACAGTGGCAATCACATTAGACGCTGAGAAAGCCTTCGACAAGGTAGATTGGACCTTCCTTGAGGCAGTTTTACACAAATTTAATTTGGGGACGACATTCACTAAACTTGTAATGGCCTTGTATGCCGGACCTACAGCTAGGGTTAGAGCGGGTGGCTCCTTTTCTTCATCCTTCTGCTTGAAACAGGGAACGAGACAAGGATGCCCACTATCACCGTCTCTGTTTTTACTAGCGATAGAACCTTTCCTATACTATATCCGGAATAACAAGGCCATTGCTGGTGTTCCGTTTGATGACTGCACTGTGAAACTAACAGCCTACGCTGATGATGTGCTCATCTTAACGGAGAAAGCTGACGAGGCTATCCCGGCTTTAATGGACGTAATTGGCGAGTACTCTAAAGTTTCAGGGTACAAGCTGAATAAGGACAAAACGGAAGTCAAGCTGCTAAATAACATCGGAAGTAGAGAAATACTTGGTTCATCTGGCCTCACCTGGCAGCCAAAAGCTTTTAAATATCTAGGCTTAGATTTTGAAAAAGACTTAATAACAACCTTAAAGGTAAATGAGGGCCTAACATTAACAAAGATCTCTACGTTACTAGATAGCTGGTTGCCCAAGTTTTTGTCCTGGTGGGGTAGGGCTGAGACCCTCAAAATGATGTGCACGCCTCTGGTTAATTATCTGGCTAGCATGCTCCCAATGACTTTTTCCGACGAATTCATCAAAAAAGTGGATAGACTATTTGGAGAGTTTCTGTGGCGAGGGAAAAAAGCCAGGATATCATTGAAAAAGTTGCAGTTGGCAAAAGAAAAGGGCGGCCTGGGCCTACCCTCGTTCAGGAACTACCAGACGGCTTTCCTTTGTAAGCAGGGGGCTCTTTGGCTAATTGACTCTCCATCCTATACTCCAGTATGGCTATCTATTGAGCGATCGTTAATGGCTCATGCACCCCTCTCGGCTCTCCTCAGCATGGACTTAACCCATTTACCTCACTCCAAATATATCCTATTAAATACTAGAAGGGCGCTCCTCAGGCTTGACCAGTCCCATAAAACTGATTCGGTGATTAAGAAATCTACCCTAGTCTCGATATGGCATAACCCTATGTTTCGGATAGAGGGGAAAACCCTTTACTGGGAGTTGTGGGCTAAACATGGTATCCATATGGTGAATGACCTCTATGAAAACGGTATGCCCATACCTTTTTCGACGCTGCAAGAGAAATTTAATTTGCCACCCATAGATCTCTACCAATTCTTGAAACTGAAAGTCGCCATCTCTAAGCGTGCCCTCACTACTGGTTCACCATGGCTATCGACACGTCTCCGGATACTGTATAATGCTGACCATTTTGTATCCAGAATATATAAATTGCTCCTCCCCCTGCCCAAGAAAGCTCCTAAATTGACTGAAAGCAAGTGGGAGTCGGACCATAATTCGACAGGTATTTCGATTGATTGGGAGGTAATACACAAAACTGCTTTATCAAATAAGGTGTCCCAAATTCTATGTCAAACGAAATACATGTTGTTGAACAGAGTGTTTTGGACCCCTCAGAGGCTGTTTAAATGTAATCTGAAGGATACGCCTAATTGCTGGAACTGCCAGGCCGCACCTGGAGACCTGGCGCACATGCTCTTCGATTGTTCCCTATTGAGATCATTTTGGAAAAAAATATTTGCATATATTCCACAAGTACTTGGAATCACACCCGTTCAGGAATTTGTATATGTCATTTTGGCTCCTTTAGAAGCACAACTACCTGACATTCATGACCGACAACTGCTAGATATCATGTTGACATTGGCGTGCAAGGTCGTTCTCTGTAAATGGAAGAATTTTGCTGAAGTCAACTTTAAAATATGGCTGGAATGGCTCTCTTTCTTGAGAGGGGCGGACAATCCGGCACTGCAGTCAGCCACATGGAAGCCTTCTAACAAAAAATTGTGGTCCTCCTTGGACGCGTCATCCTCCCAATTTGAGCCTCCGTGATACAAATTTCAACGGACTGTCTGCTTTCATAGACTACAGTATCTCTGTTTGACCCCATATTTCCACGTTTCAATGCTCTCCAGGCCTGAATGCTTACTGTATACTTATTGCTACCTGTAATGCGTCCCGTGCTTCTGTAAACCGATTGCTACTGATATATTGATACATCTGTCCTCTTTCTCTTCTCTTCTTCCTTTTTTTTCTCTTATTCCTCCTTTCCTTTCCCTATTCTTTCTCTGTTCAGTTCATTATTGTAGGCGTCATTGTGCCAATAATGCATCCATCTATGTACTGAAGGATTTATTGTATTGTCTTTGCTTAATTTTCTCCAATCTTCAATAAAAAAGATTTGAATTAAAAAAAAAGAAAACGGATATACTAACATGCATGCTAGGACTCAAGAATATGCAGAACATGCAGAGAATAACTCTATCCATGCATGCTACCTGACAGTGGTATGGGTTTCGCTCTCATGTGGCTTCTTAAGAATGTTTGTCATTAGGCCTGGGCGTAATTTTAATTACATTGCCATAATCGGGGTCATTTCTTCCACATTACTCTTTGAGACAGAATTACCGATAATAACATGATTGCGCCTGCTCACATAATAAAGAGTAATTTGGGGGCAAACTATCCTTCCGCAAGAGCACATTTAGTGACTGTGTGCTCATGATACTATTTGTGTTCTGCTGCATTTAGCACTATTTCTTAACGCAAAATGTATCCTCGCATCCATTTTGGACACAAGGGTGCATTTTGCGCTAGGAAAATAGTGCTGGATGCCGGGATTAAGTTGGCAGGAAAATTCTACCCAACCGCACATTTAGTGCTATTAATTAGCGCAAAATGCCTTCTTGCACCCATTTTGGATGCTCAAGGGGCATTTTACGATAAGAAAATAGCACTAGATCCCGTGGATAAATTGGGTTAAATCCTACACCAAAATCACATTTAGCGAGCAGGAGTGGCAACTCATGCTGACTATTCATGTTCTGTTGCATTTAGCACTATTTCAAAGTGCAAAATGCATTCACACGCCCATTTTGGACACAAGGGCCATTTTTGCATTAGGAAATAGCACTGAATACAGAATTACTTTTCTGGAATAATTTTGCGTAATCTCTTTGAATTTTTGGGGTAATTCCACATGATTACGCTACACTGAATTATGCGAGTTACACCCACTTCTAGTTATCATATACCAGTGCCAAGCAGCACCGGGACAGATAACGATGTTGGTCCACTAACATCAAAATACCATCAAGAGGATGTAAGTCCTGCTAATACTCACTGACACAGGCTCGCCTTTTACAGAATAAAGCTGATTCTACGCCACTAATGGGGCGTAACCTTGACCTTTTGATGTCGCATTATTACCTTGCAGAGGCTGGGTCTGTCTGGGCGAGACACGATTGTCTATTGATAATATATCTATCTTCTGCCATAAGTATAATGAATGAATGTCGTTTAAAAGAACATCTGTCCATTGGGTGTAGATTTTCCATCCTTGTTTGTAAACGATATTGTTTGTAAATTAGTTTAAGGACACAGTATTTAAGTCAGATGATATTGAGGCCCAATAATTTGATGCCATACCCATGAGTTATTTCATTGATACTCGAAATAAGAGAGCAAGAAACATGTTAATTAGCTACTCAGAACCAAGTAAACCTATCAGTGAGTGGTTGAACATACTGCACCCTTTATCCACAGTTTACACGGCCCGGTGTTTAAGTTTAATGTGAGTATTGTGTACGACGAATCACAAGAACCACCCTCTCATGATCGCTTTCTGGTCAGACTGGTTGTTACAGACCCAAAATGGGCTCCATGTTAAGGGTTGTGTGTCCGAAAACCCTTTACGCACACGTTTCACCTGATTAGATATCAAAGTGGCGCGATTCTGCAAATTCGGGGGCATATTATCAACGGTCAGCGATAATTATCGCTGACCGCGCTCTTAGCGATAGATTTTTTATCGCAGGCTATCACTGGAAATTATCGCCATGCTAGCGCTGTATCAACAATGCATAGCGCAATGGTGATAATTATTCCTGCGATAGCGTTTTTTTCCATGGAACATCGCTGGTTTTCCAGGGATGTTCCATGGAAAATGGCGATAACCTTGCTGATACGATCCTGTGGTCGTATCAGCATAATCCACCCCCATGTTGTGAATAGGTAAGTCAGGATTTTAGCAGACGTTAGTTTTTGGCGAAAACCGTGGTTTTCGCCAAAAACTAACGTCTGCTAAAAATCCTAAGTTACCTTGTAAATATCGCTATGGGCATTTCGCGATAATTTACAAGGTAGTCCGTCAGGGGTACGCCCAGTGACGTTCACTTTGCGTTTCATTAGAGATGTAAGGCGAGGCGCAGCAAAATGGCTGCTAACATGCGCTAATGCATGTTAGCACCGGCTTGCAAATAGGGCGATTAGATTATCTCTGCTTTTTTTGGCTTTTAAAGCCAAAAAATCGGAGATAAGGCCCTTGTTAATATACCCCTCAGTTTTAACATTGGGTACTGACCACGTGTTAAGAAATGTATTTGGATGTACATATTTCTCAACTCTTATTAAAATGTTCACGTCCTCCCGTTGAGAAACATTTTGCACAGATGTGTGGCATTATTCCGATTTCTGCAAGCCACAACATTAACAGCTGTAATCGAAGATCTTTAATGATTTAGTGTTTTTTTTTTCAAAAATAGGACATTGAGTACCCGTGATGAATTGTACATTTCAGTGCCTGTTGCTGGATGTGTTTATGGCTTTATATTCAATTCTAAGTATGTCGAATCGGAACCCGGGTGCTGCTACTGGAGAAATTTGCTTTCAGATGTGTTTTTTTAAGTTCTCGCTCTTGGACAGCCACAGCTGTTACCTCTAATATAGCTGCAACTTAAGTGGTTATCTGGGCTTGCCTGCAACACTATCCCCAGAACGTGACCTTTGCCACAGGAGGAACCGTCTGTCAGTCCCGAGACCGCACCTAGGTGGGCAGCCAGGACCTACTTATAGAAAAAAATCAGTGATGCTTTCTATCTTTAGACTCCGGGCTGGCAAAAGGTACACACACAAAAGCAATCATTCCACACCGCTTTATTTTGTTTTCATTTGTTTTATTGTTAATTGTAAGCTGTTTTTATTGCATGACTAAAAAGGGTTGAATTTTATTTTCATTCTGGCTAAAGTAAAGAACAAATGGACATGTTCTGACTGTTCTACTGACAGGTATCCGTATTCAGGTCAGGACACAATTTACTTCAATAGTGTTCAGGCTTTACTGCTAGAGGTGACCACTGAGATGCGACTGCAACCCTCAGGGTTGGAGGACAAAACGCTGTATAAAGTGTGTGGGGGGCTTGAGCCCACAGAGTGCAGGTACAATAGGCTTTAATGCCCGGAATGGCAGTGGGGTACTCATATGCAGGCCCGGACTGGCCATAGCGGGCACCGGGCAATCCCCCGGTGCGCCGCACGGTTGGGGGACGGTTTTGGGCCCCTAGGGGCCGTTTTTGTTACAGGGCCGTTTTTGCAGAATAGCTGCAAAATCGTCCCTGTACCAAAATCGTCCGAAAACCGGCCCCGGCAAAGAGCTTGGCAGCACCTCCAACCCCCCTGCCCCCTTCCCCCTCCCCCTCCCCCCTCCCCCCTGAGTGGGGAGGGGGGCCGGCCGAGCACTTTGCCAGGGCTGGTTGTGGTTTCCAGTCCGGCCCTGCTCATATGGAACTGGAAGTAGGTATGCCCAGGGTGCTGCAGCACCCTCAAAGATAACCGTGTTAGGGTTCAGGAAGTGAATGAGCAATAAGGAGGCAGCTACAGTTTGTTTTTATCTTGCAACACTTGCTGTGTGTTAATAGCCACCGGTCAAATGTCAGGTTATGTTTTCTGGCAAATTGCTGCTTATTCTTTTACCATGGAGACTGGTTTTTACATTTTCTTTCTCTAATTACGGAGTGACAAGATTTGCAAAGTGGACTATGTGCCAATCTTCCTAGGGTACAGGGAGCCTGAAAGAAAAGGCGAGGGTGTCAAGATTTTTCCTAAACCATAACAACATTTAAAACCTTCAAATAAACTGTGCAAATATTTCAAAATATATCAACAGTTAAGGGAGCACATGTTTTTTGCAGTTTTGAAGTGTGATTGAAACAAATATTTTAATAAGGGCAAAGCACATCAACCCACTTTACTAGGGGATGCGCAAATAATTAATATTTGCTGGTACCCAATTTTTACACATTATCAATTGCGTGTTGTTTAATTTTATCAGTAAAACGGCATGTCTGTGGAAATTTGCCACTGGATTTAAGCTAGCCTGGCTGATGAGGGGTGTTGTCACAAAACCGATTCCAGGATGCTTGTTTCCGGTCCAGGGAAGACCTGGTTTGGCAGTTCAGGCTGGACTGTTCCCACCAGGCACAGGGTCAAGACTGATTTGCATATGGCTTGGTCTGAACTGGCGTGGAGAAGTGAGCTAAAGGACGATAATGGATTCGACCCAGATCTGTGACTGGAGGTGAGTGTCTGAAAAGTTTCAGCGCTCTGTCCATCATCTCCTTGTGTTTGCGTTGTGCTTATTTATTACCATTTCAATAAAAAATGCCGTCTGTAAATTACAGTGCACTACCACACCATACCTTAGTAACATAGTGCAACAGTGTGCTTCAAAATGTACATTTGGTTGCAAACCACACACATACCAATCTCCTGCTGAATGGGCATGGCTCATTTGCTTGTTCTTTGTGTGTTGCTTGGATTTATCACAATCACTATAATGCAACATTGATGGCAGCACCCCCACTCTGAACATGTTCCAGCACCACTGGCTGTAATGAAGCACCAAAGGCGTGCTGTTAGCTCCGAGTCCATAGGCTACATGAGTCAGTCAGACTCGAACAGCAGGACCCATTGTAGAAATCTCAGGCACTGACGAAGGATGGTGACAAGTACATCTCATTTCACATGTGCTGAGTGGTCGAGTGACGCCGCTCTACAGCTGTGCGTGTGCTCATGTTCATAGGGCAGAGCGTGCCCCTGCTGCCACCAGAGGTCAGTAAGTTAGCAGGACCCCTGCTGTGTGGTTTTCACTCTTTGTCAGAAGAGAGTGATCATTGAGTTCACTCTCACAGGTGGGCAGGTGATGGGCAGATGGGCCAGTAAAAGAGAAATAATGTGAAGTTACTAAACAAAGTGCTGGAAATAGAGTGGTGTTAAGGGGTGTGTTTGATACATATTATAAAATGCAGTAGTACAGGTAAATTCTTTAGCTGAGTCATATCAACAGTGAAGGAGGGGCAGTGTTACCAGGGCTCAGATATGTAAGGGGGCCACTTCATCATAATTTGTGGCTGTCAGACTCGAACAGCAGGACCCATTGTAGAAATCTCAGGCACTGACGAAGGATGGTGACAAGTACATTTCATTTCACATGTGCTGAGTGGTCGAGTGACGCCGCTCTACAGCTGTGCGCGTGCTCATGTTCATAGGGCAGAGTGTGCCCCTGCTGCCACCAGAGGTCAGTAAGTTAGCAGGACCCCTGCTGTGTGGTTTTCACTCTTTGTCAGAAGAGAGTGATCATTGAGTTCACTCTCGCAGGTGGGCAGGTGATGGGCAGATGGGCAAGTAAAGAGAAATAATGTGAAGTTACTAAGAACAAAGTGCTGGAAATAGAGTGGTGTTAAGGGATGTGTTTGATACATATTATAAAATGCAGTAGTACAGGTAAATTCTAAAGCTGAGTCATATCAACAGTGATAGGGGGGCAGTGTTACTAGGGCTCAGATATGTAAGGGGGCCACTTCATCAAAATTTGTGGCTGTTTTTAACTTTCAAACCAAATGATGGGACCAGATTTCCTTGCTTGAATTGGGGCCCAAACCCTTGCTTAATCATTGTTTGCAATAAATGCTAAGTTGGGGGCATACATACTGTGTCAATGAGGAATAATGTTAAAGTGGACATGGCTCAAGATGTATTAGCCAGAAGACACACACACAATTGACCTGTAGGCTTCTTATAAAAAAATGTAATAGTAAGGAGCCAATAACAAGTTGGATAAAGCAGGAGCCATAGGTGGAATCCTGCTTCACCCAATTACAAAAGGCAAGGTGTTCTCACACATGACCTGATATTACTAGGCAGGGAATGTGGCCAATACAATTGCTTTGGACTTGTATAGCAAGCAGAGCCTGGCTCTGTCTGACCCTCTTCTACGGCACCAGTGGCGCATGTAATTGTCACCTCTGAGAATCCACATCCTTCTCTTCAATCTGAAACTGTAGCCCACCTCCTGCAAAGTGTTGGTCCTCCTGCTCCCAGTTACTACCTATTTTGAGTTTTCGGAAAATCAGAGTATTACTCCCCAAAGAAGAGGGAATTCCTTGCACATTTCACCTGAAAATTGCTAAGAATTAACAGTTATTCCCCATTCCTTTGTGATTAACTTTTAATTGTTGGATGATTTATGCGCTGATTTACCTATCAGCAATTTTATTTCCAGCCACACAATGTCCCCGCTCATAAATCCTTCCTATTGTAATCTGAATCCATAAAGTAGGTGCTCTGTCAGGAGCCGTCAGAGGAGCGACCAAGGAATAAATCTCTAATTTTGTTATGCTCCAAAAATATTGATATTGCCAGTGACGTATATTAAGTTATGAAAGTGGAGATGCAGTGTCGAACCAAACGGCACTGTGCCCTTGGTGGCACTCCTGTGGAGACGAGCTCTCTTTGGTATTCAATGTAAACACATGATAAGTCGCTGACAGTTATGCTTCATCAAGTGATTTATTCAATCAAGATTCAAATCATCAGGATGTAATCCAAATCAAAAGGTTTGTATGTTCAATAGTTCATTTTTCACAAATCATCCGATTGTACAGGTGTGTCCCAATGCATTTCGGGACATGTGCCCTTCATCAGGGCTCTGATACACAATCTGTAAATAATCAAATGTGTAAACATCAGGAGTGGGAACTTCACCTCAAAACAGTGAAATAAATGTAAAATGGTACCTTTCACAATTCTAAATAAAAAAATACAATCAAGTGACCATAGATAAAAGTGCTCAAAAACTATTATCTCATCATGCGTGTAAACGTGGAATGCACACTTAAAAAATGTAAGAGTGAAAACTCGGTTGTGTGCGGGTGAATATATTCATGCTGTGGGGCTTAGGTTAAAAAATGAAAAGAAGCGTTGTTGTGTCGCCGAAATTAATTGCAAAAATCAAATGTGCTCTGTGGGTCATGCATGAACAGAGTCGCAAGTCGAGTGAACGCTCGGTATCGTAAAGAGCCGTTTGTGCAGACGGTGACCGAGCGGTGAGCCACCGGGTGATTAATCTTACCGGGGAAAAGGAAAGAACGCTGGTTGCATGGGTTCGTGCTGACGTCTTCGGCGTGTGTGTATGGACATCTCGTGTAATACTTAAAATAGTCTCCTCAGGTGAAATGGAAAGGGGACTAACGGATGTCCGCCATGTTGAAATGGTGAGGTGCCTCCTTGGAGGGATAGTTGCCAAAAGTTGGAGTGTATACCAAGTACAAATGGCTATGTAGTGTGCTAGATTCAGTGGCAACAAATCAAAACAATTGTTCGGAGCAACAGATCAGACAAATAAATTGGGCCACCTGAATCTGTTCATTAAAACACTGGTGTTCGTGGGAAGAATGTTAATAAAGTTTGTAGTGACAAAAAGGAAGAAAACCTATTCATGTGTTAGACGCAGTGCAAGTGCGAGTGAAACAAATAAATAAAGAAAATAAAAAGTCGGTGGGAAATGTTAATAAATCCTAAGTACAACAAACAAGGAATGTCACAAGGTTGTTTACAAATGATTTCAAAAATAAAAAAGAGAAACAACTGTGCTTCATCATGTCCTTGGACCTTTCGATCATGTATACGATTCCATAGTGTAGGAGGAAAAAAAATAAAGGAATAGGCAATCAGTAGAAAGGATACAACGGGTTGTAAACAAATAGTTCCTAAGATTTTAAAGGAAACAACTGTATTGCATCCTGTCATTTAACCCTTTGGGATGACAAGCATCGAGTCTCTTAATCCAAACAATTTCTCGCTGTAAAAGTCTCTTCCTGTTGTCAACCCCTTGTCTGACAGGTACAATCTCTAAAACAAGAAATCTGAGCTGGCTTACATTGTGTTGATGGGAAATAAAATGTGCAGCGAGTGGCGATTTCAACATTTTATTCTGGATTGTACTCTTGTGTTCGGTTAGGCGTACCTTTATTTTCCTCTCAGTTTTGCATTTTAACAGGTATACCAAGTTCATCGAATCACACGTGGCGTTCGTGAATAGTTTGATAGTTCTTCCAGATGTTGAGTGGTTCACCGTATTGCCTTTAATCACATTGTGGCAATGACTGCAATTTAAACATGGTAATGTGCCCGTATATTTCGTTACGGGCAACCTTGGTTCGGCTTCTAGTAAATCTTTTATGTTTCTGGACCGTTGGTAGGCAAAAAGTGGTGGATGGTTAAAAAATCTGGCTCTTGTTGTACCATCTGCCAATTTTTTAAAATTATTGTTTTAATTGCTGTGCTCCTGCTTGAAAATTTGGATACGAATACTGATCTTTGGATATTTTCTTGAAGTTTGTTGGAAGATAACAATTCATTTCGGTTTTTGCTCTGTATCCGTACGGAAGATGTTTCTTCAAGGGTATCGGATTACAGCTGTCGAAATGCAGGGCATTGTTTCTGTCTGTTGGTTTGACATATAGTTCTGTTTCAATCTTGTTGTTCTTCACAGTCACCATGACATCCAGGAATGGTAAACTCTGTGTGCTTGCGTGGTGGGTAAATGCAATGTGATCATCGATGTTGTTGATGTAGGTAATAAAGTCGAGGATTTCTTCTGGTGGACCTGCCCAAATTAAAAAAATGTCGTCAATGTACCGCCAAAACGTGCGGATCTTGTCATGCCATCTTGGATTGTTCAAAATATGGTCTAGTTCTGGACGGTGCATAAACACATTCGCATAGCTGGGGGCTGCCCAATTTCCCATGGAAGTACCAACTAACTGCATGTAGTACTCTCCGTTCCATGTAAAATAGCTATGGTACAGTGAATATTGTAGTAGTTCCAATAGTAATACTTTTAGGTCTTCTTTGATAGGTTGGTGTAGCAAAAATGACTCAATGGCTTCAATACCTCTGTTGTGTGGTATGGACATAAAGTGTACATAAAGTGTTGATGGTATTAGAATCTAGAATAACATTTTGCAATCTGTTCAAAAAGTCTGTAGTGTCGCGTAGAAAGGTTGTCATTTCTTTTACGATGGGTTGCAAGTACATGTCAATATATTTGCCCGTTGGTTCATGAATCGAGTTCTTTGTGGACACAATTGGGCGGAATGGCGGTCTTTGGAGGTTCTTATGTATGTTTGGTAACATGTGTAAACTCGAACATTTGGGATGGGTCTGTGTTAGATACTTCTTGTCCTTTTCAGGGATGGTGCCCATCTTCAGGGCTTTGTCAAGTATGATTTCCAGTACCTTTGCAAAAACACTCGTTGGGTCCTGTGTCAGTTTCACATAGAGATTGGTGTCTTGAACATGGTTAGTGACACTTGTCTGATAATATTCTAAGTCCATGATGACAAATACTCCACCCTTGAGGGTCTTGCAACATTTAATGTTTTTGTTATTGGCGATTTGGTTGATTGCCCTATGTTCGTTACGGTTGAAGTTGTCTCATTTGGGTGCCGGTATTTTGAACAACTCTTTTATGGCACTCGAGGTGATGGTTTCGTAAGAGTCCAATATTTTATGGCTTGTAGGTGCAATAACCGTGCTCTTATTTTTTAAATTCTTACATGTATGTTCCGCCGTAGCTGGAATGGGTGGCGCCCCGTTAGTAAAAAAGTGTCGCAATCGTAGGTTGCGCATAAAATTGTAAAGCCTGACTCCAAATTCGAGTTCATCTGGATGGTATGTAGGGGCAAATGATGTTCCTCGTTGTAAGGTTGCCGTTTGTATTGAGCTAATGTTTTCTTTGGAAATGTTGATGATTATGTTTTTTTGCTCCGGGTCGACTGGGCGATGGCTGTTGCAACTTCTTTAACGACTTCTGCTCCTCCAGGTTCTACGATTACGGCGGGCCTTTCTCTAAAAAAGGACCACCTCGGGTAGTGCTGACGGTGGTTTGTCCAGGAGTTTCTCTTGTTGTGTTAGTTGGAATGATTCTCTGGGTTCTCCCCATATGGAGTCCACCTCTCTGCGATCCGTCCAATGCTGAACTCCCCTCGTCTGAGGATGGATTGCTGTAAGGTCTTTGCTGTCTACGTTGGGTGTATACCTCCGCCCCGCTGTAGACCTCTCCCAACTTATAATCCATGGTGTCCCTTTTATACTTGCGGATTTTTCTATCATTGATGTCTTTTGTATATTTGTCCAATTGCACGTTGATGTCATTCAAAGCTTTTTCCAGGTCATCCTTTGTCATATTACTATCTAGGTTGTGACGTAATTGAGCTATTTCCTTGTCTAAGTCTTCGATCACTTTAGAAAGTTCTTCTATTATTAGTAGAATCAAATCTAAGGAACATTGCCCTGCATTTTGACAGCTGTCATCCGATACCCTTGAAGAAACGTCTTCCGTACTCTCAACTACTTAGGGTAAAGAGAATTTGTTCAGAGACAAAAACATATACCAACACAGAAAACAACATGTTATCAAAATATAGAGATAGAAAATACCCTGAGTCAGTTTTACGTACAGCCAAAGAACGGATACAGAACAAAAACCGAAATGAATTGTTATCCTCGACTTTATTACCTACATCAACAACATCGATGATCACATTGCATTTACCCACCACGCAAGCACACAGAGTTTACCATTCCTGGATGTCATGGTGACTGTGAAGAACAACAAGATTGAAACAGAACTATATGTCAAACCAACAGACAGAAACAATGCCCTGCATTTTGACAGCTGTAATCCGATACCCTTGAAGAAACATCTTCCGTACGGATACAGAGCAAAAACCGAAATGAATTGTTATCTTCCAACAAACTTCAAGAAAATATCCAAGGATCAGTATTCGTATCCAAATTTTCAAGCAGGAGCACAGCAATTAAAACAATCATTTTAAAAAATTGGCAGATGGTACAACAAGAGCCAGATTTTTGTGGAATTTTTAACCATCCACCACTTTTTGCCTACCAACGGTCCAGAAACATAAAAGATTTACAAGAAGCCGAACCAAGGTTGCCCGTAACGAAATATACGGGCACATTACCACGTTTAAATTGCAGTCATTGCCACAATGTGATTAAAGGCAATACGGTGAACCACCCAACATCTGGAAGAACTATCAAACTATTCACGTACGCCACGTGTGATTCGATGAACTTGGTATACCTGTTAAAACGCCCATGCGGCCTTCCGTATGTGGGCAAAACTGAGAGGAAAATAAAGGTACGCCTAACCGAACACAAGAGTACAATCCGGAATAAAATGTTGAAATCGCCACTCGCTGCACATTTTATTTCCCATCAACACAATGTAAGCCAGCTCAGATTTCTTGTTTTGGAGATTGTACCTGTCAGACAAGGGGTTGACAACAGGAAAATACTTTTACAGCGAGAAATTGTTTGGAATAAGAGACTCAATGCTTGTCATCCCAAAGGGTTAAATGACAGGATGGGATACAGTTGTTTCCTTTAAAATCTTATGAACTATTTGTTTACAACCCGTTGTATCCTTTATACTGATTGCCTATTCCTTTTTTCTTTTTTTTTTTTCCCTCCCTCACTATGGAATCGTATACATGATCGAAAGGTCCAAGGACATGATGAAGTACAGTTGTTTCTCTTTTTTATTTTTGAAACCATTTGTAAACACCTTGTGACATTCCTTGTTTGTTGTACTTAGGATTTATTAACATTTCCCACCAACTTTTTATTTTCTTTATTTATTTGCTTCACTCTCACTTGCACTGCGTGTAACACGTGAATAGGTTTTCTTCCTTTTTGTCACTATAAACTTTATTAACATTCTTCCCACGAACACCAGTGTTTTAATGAACAGATCCAGGTGGCCCGATTTATTTGTCTGATCTGTTGCTCCGAACAATTTTTTTGATTTGTTGCCACTGAATCTAGCACACGACATAGCCATTTGTACTTGGTATACACTCCAACTTTTGGCAACTATCCCTCCAAGGAGGCGCCTCACCATTTCAACATGGCGGACATCCGTTAGCCCCCTTTCCATTTCACCTGAGGAGACTATTTTAAGTATTACACAAGACGTCCATACACACACGCCGAAGACGTCAACACGAACCCATGCAACAGCGTTCTTTCCTTTTCCCCGGTAAGATTAATCACCCGGTGGCTCACCGCTCGGTCACCGTCTGCACAAACGGCTCTTTACGATACCGAATGTTCACTCGACTTGCGACTCTGTTCATGCATGACCCACAGAGCACGTTTGATTTTCGCAATTAATTTCGGCGATACAACAACGCTAGGTTTCTTCTTTTCATTTTTTAACCTAAGCCCCACAGCATGAATATATTTACCCGCACACAACCGAGTTTTCACTCTTACATTTTTTAAATGTACATTCCACGTTTTCACGCATGATGAGATAATAGTTTTTGAGCACTTTTATCTATGGTCACTTGATTGTATTTTTTGATTTAGAATTGTGAAAGGTAAGATTTTACATTTATTTCGCTGTTTTGAGGTGGAGTTCCCACTCCTGATGTTTACACATTTGATTATTTACAGATTGTGTATCAGAGCCCTGATGAAGTGCACATGTCCCGAAATGCATTGGGACACACCTGTACAATCGGATGATTTGTGAAAAATTAACTATTGAACATACAAACCTTTTGATTTAGATTACATCCTGATGATTTGAATCTTGATTGAATCCTATTGAATAAACCACTTGATGAAGCATAACTGTCAGCGACTTACAATGTGTTTACATTGAATACCAAAGAGAGACCTCGTCTCCACAGGAGTGCCACCAAGGGCACAGTGCCGTTTTGTATGACACTGCATCTCCACTATCATACAAATTCGGCTCCTTCAAGGTCAGGAGGGGTCCACCCAGTGGCACCCAGATATTACCCTAAAACAATACCTATCTCAGTTAAACAAGTGCTTATACAGATTAAACCAAGGAGTGACACACATCCCAAGACAAATCTTGAGCATCTGCGGCCCCTTCCTAATTACGCAGTGCCTGAGGGCACCTAAAAAACAGTGCACACACCAGTTGCACCCCAGGCCACTCTGTATAATACATTCCCAAGTTCAGATTTCAATACATTTTAACTGCCAGATTGTAGTGAGAATGGACATGACATGCACCGCTCACCAATAGAACCATATCCTTTAATGCCCGTGGCCCTTGGACTACTAATTGGGACTCGTAACAAAAACGCATCCACTCTGCTAGCAATCCAGGCAAATAAATTCCACTGAACTAAAAGGTAGTGGGCCTTCTGCAGCACCTGTAAAGTGGAAGCCACCTAGCAGCGGAGACAAACAGTAGGTCCATTGTCATTGATTTTGATTTTGTCTGTGTGTTTTTTGTTTTGGGCAGATGCCTGGCTGTTTTCTCTGGGAAGTATTTTAACCAGAGTTGTGATCCTGTGTAAGTATGTGTCCTGTAAGTACTTCGGTCTGTAAATATTCTTGTGTCAGTCATTAAGTGTCTGTTGTCACCAGGAAATCTTTGGCTGGTTCTAACTGAATGTCTGTGTCTGAGTGAAACAGTTGTTAGGTTGAGGCAAGAACGATGGAGTTGCTCCATTATATCTCCCGAAGTCACTTTTTCTCGACAATCCCATGGTAGTGGGGCACCTTATATTTTAGTCATAAGTGGGGTCACAGGATCCTAAATTGTTGGTTTGATTAAGTACAACCCGCTCTTATATAATGTGGCACTGCCAGGTTGGAGGTGGACACAGTAATCACAGGATTATAGGTGTACCCTGAGAAACCCAAACTAAGTGGCATTAACAGACGTTTATCCCCAGGCACTGAGGCATCAAGAAAGACAGAAAGTAAGTGTTGGCTTTTTTTAGACTGCCAAGTTACCAAGTACTCACTTTACTGATGGTAAAGAGGCATTCAGTCTTAGCAAAGCCTGTTGAAAGAACTGGCCCTACTTTAGAAAAAGTTTATGTTGTTTTCGGGGCAGAATTTCTATCTGAAGAAAGTCTCATTTGACCTCATGGGTATAAACAATTGAAGTAAATGTTTTCATAGTGTTATTCCTTACTGTGATATTGCTGAAAGTTATACTTGTGCTATGCTTGGGTTGTTGTTTATAAATACTACATTATTTGACTCTTAGTGTAGAGAATGATCTGTGTACTCCATGTTCAAGTGTGAGGACTTGGTTCGAGATTCTGTTGGATGATGGTTGGAAGCCACTGCTGGAGTCAAGACACATGCTCGGGATGCGGGCTCTTGCATTCCTATTAAGAGTAATTTCATCTTCCAGCTTGGTGTGGGCAAGCGACCCATCATCTTGGTGGCAAGTTAGTTGTTTCTGTTGAGTACCAAACAAAGACCTTCAGATGCCTAAAGTTGATCAGTGTTCCTTTCGGGGGGTCGAGGGCAGCGATTTGGACAGGAATGAAGTCTTGCCTGTGGAGCTTGACGGCACTTGTTCAGAAACAGCTTAGTTTATGGAATGTTACAGAACAGAAGGAGTGGCTGCGCCCTGCACTGACTGGGTGCACAGACCTAGATGCGTAGCCTGCATAGTAATATCATGGTAGCAAAGAGCAGCCATGTCAGTGGTAACAATAGCCAGGACCACTGGAAATATGCAGCATGGGAAGGTCAAATTATGTGGCAGGGTTGAGTAAATTATGTGGCGAGAAAAGGCAAATTATGCAACCTTATGCTGCACATTTTATGATAGTATTACTTCATTATTTTGTCATTTTTAAACTTGTTAACACTGTATGGGCATTCGTTGCTCCTCATTAGGACCAGTTTAACACCCAAATATAACAATAAACTACAGAAAGGTTCCCAGTTAACCATCGTAAAGGGCCTTCCTCTGCGTGGCTATGTGTTACTGCGTTCATAGTAACTTTTGAACCATTTAAGCTAGAAACATTTTAAGTGGGTTAATATATGCCGATTATGCAGCAGATGATCGATTGCTTGGCAAATCTATAATAATACAAAAATCCCTGGGGCAGCGCAATTCCATAATGCCAGTGTCCTGCATATAGCTTTGAGAGACATGGCAACCATCTTGAAAATGTGTGACTCATCAAGATGTAAAACAGTCACGTTGGACCTGGCATGATAATGTAATGAATGATTGCATCCAGCCATTTTAAATGTAGAGTACAAAATTACATTTTATCGTGCTCTTGTTTCACAGTGACAACCGCAACATTATTGCAAGGGCAGCGTCTCTGACAGTGACAGGAGTCAAGATTTAGTTGTGATATTAATCTGTAGGAGTGACTTCTTTCTGTATTCAAGTAATTCTCCTAGACCATTTGTGTGTTTACAAACTATGTACAAATTGACGTATTAAACGTGGTTGCAATGGCACTAGTGTTGCTGGCAAAATGGGTTGGATGTGCTTCAATACAATACTGTACTAAGTTTATTTAAGTGATTGCTTCAAAGTAGTAATAAGTCAATACAATGTATGCTTTTCTAGGAAGGATTGTTATAAAGCATGGCTGCATACCAAAATAGGAATCCACCAAATGTATTCTTGCTGGTACTGTCACCCAAGAGGAAATAGGAAGCATGGTAGCGATCATTTGAGATTACTTTTTGAGCTATTGATGGTAAGAAGTATGAACCAGAAAGGAATAAAAAGCTTAATTGTTTGAGGTCTGCTGGACTGGAAATCTTCGACCTCTCACCTGAAGCACACAGAGGTTGTATTTAGATTAGAAAGAACATTTTGATATAGATCGACAGTAGTAGTTTAAAGACACAGATTATTTTCTAGAAAGCAAGAAAGCCATGAAACAACGGAGGAGTTTTTTGCTACATTATACCTAGTAATGTCAACCTATGTATGTATGCATGTTTTGGTATTTCTAAAGCATGAACCTAGCTGGCAAGCAATGGACTGCAAATCAGGACTCAAGTCTCAGTGGGGATAAATTGGGGGGACGAATCAAAGGGATCTGTAGAGATAGTGAAGGGGATGAGAAATCAGTCTATCTTGATTAGTGTTCCTTGAAGAGGTGAGTTTTCACTTTTTGCCTGAATTGTAGGAGGGTTGGTGCTATTCTACTGCTGGAGGAGAAATTGCTCCTCATTCTGGGGGTGTGGTTTGAGAACACGTTCTCTCGATTTCTCCTGCATAAAACGTTCATTTGAGAATTTGGTGCTAAGGTGGAGGAGCATCGCCCCACTGAACAAAAGGGAAAAAATGATAATAACTATTGTTATTATCATTTTAGTTTTCCTATTTCAGTGGCTCTCAGGGCAGGCGGGGCTGGTAAGAAGCAGGGGGAGGAGTGGTTTACACTCCCTAAGAGTGCAGGACTGCTTGGCCGGCCCTCTTGGCCATCCTGCAGGAAGAAGGAAGATGACAGAGGAGAGGCAGCGGCCGTCCGTTACAGGTGAGTGTTGATTTTTAATTCTTTTATCATCGTCGATCCCCCCTCCACTCCCCACCTGCCCCACACCCAGGTTCAGTAGCAGCCGCAACAGAATGCATGTAAGTAATTTAGCTTCTGTTGATAAAGAAATTAGAATTTAAAATGTAATAATCACTCTTAGTGTTACTAATGTAAACATTAATGGAGGTACATGTAAGGCATCCTTCTCTAGTGGGTGAATACAGGAGCAGTACAAGTAAACATTACAGCTGATGCTGTCACTTTTTTTATCTGATACCACATTCAAGAGTTAATAGAAGAGTAACATTCTGTGTGAATCTGATGTTTATTCCAAAGCAGTCAGGAAATGTGATATAACCGTTTATGGGTATGTTTTGTAAACTCTAGGCATTACATAGCAGCATGTGACACAGGTAGAAATGGGACTAATCTTCCACTTGTGCTTGTGCTTTTTGTTTTCGGTGTGCATAGCAAATGTCTCCCACCAAATATGGAAGTGATAAAAATGATGGAGGGGATCAATACCCACCATGGAACCTTCAGTTGAGGTCGAAATGTTGCCTTAATTGTGTGGCTTATTTGTAGGGTGTTAGACCGGTCAGCCTCAGGGTGGTATTCCCACAAACGTTTTGCTACCTTCCTCCATTTTCTGCTGTTATCGATTTTGCTGGTGTCAGGACTCTGTGCATTTTACCATTGCTAACCAGTTCTAAAGTGCATGCGCTCACACCTTAAAACATGGTAACATTGGCTTATCCCCAACTGGAAAAAGTAATTTACTTATAAGTTCCTGGTAAAGTGGTAATGTGTGTTCTAAAGGCCTTTAATTTAAATGCTACTAATGGCTCTGAAGCACTGACTGTGCCACCCACTTAAGTAGCCATTTCAAGCACTGCCATTGTGGCCTATGTGTGCCATTTTAAACTGCCATTTTGACATGCCAAAATAAATTTCTTTCCTCTTTCCAGGCCCAAATGTTCCTTTTTAATACATATAAGTCACCCTTAGGGTAGGCGCTGAACAACCCAAAGGGCAGAGTTCAGTGTCCTTAAAAGGTTGGACATGTACTTTTAAGTTTTACATGTCCTGATAGTGAAAAACTCTTACATTTATTTTTCACTATTGCAAGGCCTACCTCTCCCATAGGAAAACGTGTACATTTAATAAGCTGCAACTTCCAAATGGGAACAGGTGAACACTTCATGCTTGGTGTCTTTGGAATTGTATAAAAAATCCTCTTTTATGGTGAAGTCGTATTTTTGTCTACAATTTTGAAAATGCCACTTTTGGAAGGCTCGCATTTTCTGCCTTAGCTATTTGGTGCATGCAGCCTGTCTCTGAGTCATATGACTGGGTGTAGTTGGCAGTTGGTCTTTGTGTATTCAGGGGCGTAACTTGGTCAGTAAGATTGTGGGGGTGTGAGCTTCAGATTTTCCAACAATATAGCATGAAAATATATTATACGGCAAGCAGGGCACATGAGAGGGGCTTGAGGGGGAGCGAAAAGGGAGAACTGAGGACTGATAGGTGCACCAAGTGAGAGAAATTACAATATTTTGTTAAATAACTAACATTTTTGAAGACTTTCAAAACCGAGAGAGGGAGAAAGTGTGTGTGTTTTCGTCTGTGTGTATGTAAATAGTCCTGCTGAAATAGACAGACACCTCATCTTATCCAACTAAAAGAACCGATAACAACTATTTACCAGAAAAGACATTTATATGAGGGGTGTAGCACATCAACCCCCCCACCCCCATGAAGCTATGCCCTTTTGTGTATTATTCGTAGACAGTCACACACAATACAGAGCTTAGGTGTGACAGGATTGGCCATCATTGGCAGGATGGGTGGGCGGAGCTGGGCACAGCCCTACTTACACCTGAAAAGGCTGTGTCCTGCCTTCACACAAAGCATTGCATACACACCCTGTAGGTAGGCTGGAGCCAGGGTAGGGGAGGAAATAACCTGTCCACTTGAAAGTGAAACCTCTAGAAGCTTCTCCCACTTCAAAGGAGGCACCAGATATAAATTTTTGACTTCAGACACCAACACTTCAGTACACTCCTGGACCTGTGGATATTACAGAAGAAGGACTGGTGTGCTGCTCTGCTGCCAGAAGGACTACTACTCTGCTGTCCTGCTATTCTGCTGTTCTGTTGCCCTGCTGGCTGAGGAGGAAGATTGGGTTTGCACCTTTCATCCCAGGCTGGGGTGACTCCAAGGGTCAGCCAGCTGGCCTCCTGTTTCAGAGGCCAGGCTCCCTGCAACTGACCTGCTACCTGGACCTGCAATTGGACATGCCCGAGTCCTGTTGACTTGTGCTGGAGTGAGTTCCTGACCCCCAATTGATGCCCCTCAAGTCCTGGACCCCTGGTGTGGCTCAATTGAGCTCCCCTAAAGTATTTAGGATTGTAGCAAAAGTGAACGGGCCTGTTTGCACCAAGACCATGCCGTCAGCGCCAGCCACCAAAACAAAGTTCCAGAGAACCAACACTTTGTGCTACCGCAATCGATCCTCACAGGACTGCCAATGCAAAGCTCCAGCCCTGACAGTCCATGACACTGACAGGATCTTCCTGTTAAAGCAACGACCATCCATGACATCCGGCCAACTCTTCGCAATACTTCGACAGACACCCGCTACGCTCTTCCTGCTCCCCAGGGCACCTTCCACAGTGCACAGAACTCTTGCCACTGAAATGAAATGTAACTCTTTCAGGGGGACTAGCCTGGTCCCTGTATCCAGCCTGAGCTCGGCCTGACCTTGTGACATTCTCCCAGTCTCCCCCCAGATATCCGTGGGTAACGCTTTGTGCTTTTTGGTGCTATTTTCACTTAAATCTTTGAAATTCCATATAGCTCCAGTTCTACTGATTGTTTCATGTTTGTCATTTTCATTTTGTTTTATTTAATAAAATCTACTCCATTCTTCTAATCTGGTGTGGGACTGTTCTTGTGTTGTTTTTTTAACTTTATTACTTTTTGTTGTTTTGCATAAATACTGTAAACATTGCCTCTAAGTTGAGCCTGACTACTCTCTACCAAGTTACCAGAGCGTTGAGCACAGGTTAATTTTGGGTTTGCTTGGGACTTTACCCAGACAAGCATTGTGTAGGGTTTCACTCCCTCAACCAGTAACCCAATTTCTTACATCCTGCTAGATCTACAAGTGATTTGAACAGAATCCCTACAAAGTGGTTTAGTGGTTAGCACCTGTTACCTTTGGGAGAACAAGTTGACCACAGCAAACTGTTTCTTCTGGAGCCACTTACAGCATGTAGTTGTATACACATTGGACTATATTGTTTTAGAGGTATGAACAAGGGACTTTCCTCTGCTTAAAGAAAATGCCAGTTTATCCTAACAGACAATTAACCAGATTGTAAATGGAACCAACTAGAATGTTCTCTTAAACAGTTTATATATGTCCTAGAACGCATAGACAACCACCTGGAACCAAAACAAACCATCTGTAAATGTTGAGCTAGAATTTCCGTAAGGTTATTTTAACGATATACTTAGATTGCAAGTTACAGATTGAAATCTACAGCATGTTCACCTATTATTTCTGATAAACCAGATCCAGTGTGGACTTTGAGAGAGACTGGCGTGTTGATACACTGTGGATTACGAAGATTCAAACTCCATGCTAATGCAAACAGAACACTCAAAAGAGCAAGCCGGGGCGGTGAAAAGGAGAAAGAAGATACCTGCTGCCAGGTTCAGTTGGCTAAGACTCACAATGAGTCATGAAACAAAACGTTCAAACAGCATGTTAAATAAACTTCTGTTGAAAGTGCTCTGCAGGGCTCGGGCACTAGTGTGAATTATTACCAGCACCGGGCATGCTCACGGCCCAGTGCCACACATAAGAGCAGATAACTTGTCTTATTGCAGTTCTGCAACATAAAAGAGAAGTGGTCGTTGTAAAAACTACCATAATCCTCGCTGTAACAATAAGGAAATTGCCCACTAATAGCAAACACACAACAACATGATTTGACAATGCCAGTAGGTCCAGCTTATAAATGAAAGTGCGTTTAGGAGCTCAGTAGGTCATAATAAATACTGTCACACATACATCCATTCATCCATCCACCGACTCATTCTTGCATTCACCCGCTCACCAATTGCAATGAAAACACACACAAATTCAACAACATATGGAATGGTATACATTCCTTATGGCTTCCCTCCTCCCATCTGTACTACTGCAAGAGAAATGCAAAAAGAACAATTGATTGACAAAATGCAGAACAATGTCATACATTCACCCTAGTACAGAGATCTGGGCCTAAATCTATCGTTTTTTTGCTCACCATGCCATTCCAGTTTGGACCCAGCCATATGCAAATCATTTCTGACCCTGCGCCCAATGGGAACAGTCCAGCCCGAACTGCCAGGCCAGCAAGAGAAAGAAAAACATCATACATTATCTATTTATCTAAAACAATTTTAGAGCATTACAATGAAATGTGCATGCACCTCAAAGTGCAAGCTCAGGCAGCTGGATAAATAAACAAAATGATCACAGTTGCGTGGAGGGCAAGCACTTTTTTGTGGAAGCACATATCTTCTGCTTAATTCAAACATGTGCTCCTGCCTCCCAACGTGTGGGCTGAGTCAAAGCCCCTCTCTAGTGATGCTCACAAAATTGGTGACAGTTGCGCTGTCAAGTCAACCCATAAAAAGAGGCATGGATGTTCATTCACCAAACTGTCAAGGGTAGCAGAAGAGCCATCCCGCTCTGCTAGAAGGTGGTCTTTAGGGCAGAGGCAGCCGGCGCAGGTAAGCACGGTGGTGGGGGTGAGGCGGGACAGGTCGCAGCACGGGGAAGTCAACAAACGAGGGAATAGGTATTATTTCTTTATTTAATTATACATATTACGTTGTCTGTCGACTTCCCTCCACTCCCACCCTGCCCGCCTCCACCCAGCCTCACTGTGTTAACTTATGCCGGCCGCCACTGCCTTAGGAGGGATAATACATGGCCCCACTCAAAGAGGGTCGCAGTCAAACTGTCCAGAATGGGAGGTTCCTCCCCAACCTTAAAAACTATGACAGGATTCTGACTGCAGTAAATAGTGGTTTTGAACTACATCTCCTTGTTTCACGGATGTGAGCTTCCTTGGGGGCCGATTATGATGGCGGACGGACCTGAGTCCGTCCGCCACTATAGAGTAGGAGGGACCGTCCGCAGGGGCAGCGGCGGTCCCTCCATGCAGATTAGGATGTGACCGCCAGGGTGGCGGTCACATCCTCTATTTTTAACATTGCGGCGGGTGCAGCTTCATGCTGCACCCGCCTCAATGTTAAAAATGCATGCACTAGCAGCCAATGCACCTGAGCCAGAATGGATGGTAGAGAATTAGTGCTGTATTGATTAAGTCAAGAGTCAGTTACATTCCTGATGTTCACTCAAAAAATATTCAATAGCATAATTTATTAAAAATCATGCAAAATATAGTTGAATTAATAATGCAGTCATTTTACCTGCACATTTTGAACCGAGTAATTTCTGGCCACACCAAATGTTGCATTTAATTACAATGAGGGGGAGCGCGGTTTGCCCAAGCAAGCGATGCTGGAAGTTTAGGTCAGATCATAAAACATTTAAGGGATTAGCTGTGAAGACACATTTTACCACCATATTTTGAAAGCAGATGTGTGGAGGTGATAATGCATAGTAAAAATATTTGCACGTATTGTTTTGCATGTTGCTGTGGAGGTGATGAGTTATGTTGATTCCTATACTGTTGTATCTATGGGTACTCACAAACATTTTCCCAGAGGCCACATAGTATATGATCTGTGGTGTGAGTGAGGGCTGCACTGGCACCAGGAGATTGGTGGTCAGGAGCTATGGGGTTTATAAAGTGGATGCAGGGGAAGCGAAGCATGTACATGTAATCCCAGCTTCCCCCATTGACCAAATGGTGTGATATTAAGCAATTGGTTTTTCTTTTCACTTTGTCTCCTTTTCCTTCTCTTGTATTTGATGTAATAAACTATGATCCTGTCCATTTACTATAGCAACCGAGACTACCCAGAGGGTACACATGACAACTGAATTACCTTAGTTCACTATTTACATTGTTGTCAAGGTCGGTGGAAGCATGAATGTTTCTAAATTCATGTTTGAAAACCATCATTAAAAAAAAAAGCTCTCTCAATGCATTGATATCATCGGATGTACTTAAGGTGAAAAGGTTCTGCATGTTAACAAAATACAGGTTTTTGAATTTTGAAGATACTTTATCATGTTTTTACAGTTTGTAGTAAAATGTCTTTGAAAAATGAAGGTGTTTCTAAAGTTAAGCGGTGCTGGGCTTCCATTCTGAATGTTAGTACTGAATCAAGGTAAACAGCATACCACTGCTGTTCACCAAGTGGCTGCATGGAAAGGTCAGGAGGGTCGCAAGCAGCCCCCAGGCTGTACTTTGAGTATCACTAGTTGCACCTAGTTGCATCTTTGAGTTACAATATTGCATTACACTGCTGTGTTCTACTGTAATACTTTGATACATTATTAACTTCTCAAAGCAGGACTAACGGACAGATGCACTTTGTAAATGTTATATAAGGGATGGGGCAGCTAACAAAGCAAGTATTGGCATAGCCAACAAGTCTCGCCTTTGGTTTCTATTGGCTTTGGCAACTGCTTTTGGTGGGACCGTGAAACATTGGAACACACACTGGGGAGCATCTTTACTTAGATGACCAGCGCCTAAAGGTAATTTTTTTCGGACAGGTGCTAAGGAAATTTACTCTTGATGCCAGTCAATGCAAATTCTTAGTATATGCCACCTTACTAATCACTATCTGGTTTGTAAGTCTATACCCGCACATGGTGCCATTTAATATTGAATCAACACCCTTGTCGTTAACTGTGACCTTGAATAGTCGTTTTTTGCTTTTACAGATTGCCCCTGAGGAAGGGACATTGCTGTCCCGAAATGCATCGGGCACTTCATCAAAAATTTTGATCATGTTATGTATTGTTATCAAGATATAATAACTAAATGAGATTTCATTACATTGTTATGTTATTATCACTGTATGTACAATTTTTTGCTTGAACCAGATGTACTTGGTTATTTTGAACAAATCTTAGCATTTGCTTTAAAGATGTATGACGCACATAAAAGAATATATTAAGCATTTTGTGTGAAAGTATCGGCTTAATTCATTGCATTTGTCAAGTTTATGTTTTGACTTTGAGGAATTTATTAATAGTCTGGAAGGACCATATGAGCACAGTGCGGGGCGTCACCTGCCATCCTTGGCGGGACGTTTTGCATATTATGTCAAAGGCAGTTGTTGTGTGTGAAACATTAGACAATGCATGTCAAAATACCTGAGGATTGGCGTGAAGTTATTATTGGCTCTCAAAAGTGGCGTTCTGATTTTGTGAGCGCCATAAATTTGCAACACAATCTATAAAATATTATCACACAAAGAGAGGGGAAAACAATACAAACTTAAAAAATGAGCCGCAGTGATAGTTGAAAGCAAACCGGTGGCATGGGTTGTTAGAGTGTGCTGTTCAATGACGTGTTGCAGAGACAATCCCCCAGATGCATCAACAACCCATTTTGCGATTCCTTAATAGCGAAAAATAGCGATTCGCTATTAAGGAATAGCAAAATGGAATGCATCAAGAAATCACTTAAAAAATAGCTATTTCTTAGAATTCCTTAATTGCGAGTCGCAAATTGCGAGTCGCAATTAAGGAATACCTCCCCATTCCTTCCTATGGGCCTAGAGGCCCATAGGAATGAATGGGAAGACAATCTCAATTTGCGAATCGCAATTAGCGAGTCGCAAATTGAGATTGCGATTTCAAGGGTGCAGGGGTGTCCATAGGACACCCTATTGCACCCCTGAAATTGATCTGTGCACATATGTTGCGGACACACATGATCTTAGGGCATGTGTGTGCGCAACATGAAACTTTGAAAAATTCACTTTAGTGCATTTTTCAAAGTTTTTGCAAATTACCATGAAGTTGTATTTCATGGTAATTTGCGTGCCCTATTAGCGAATTCGCTATTTTTAAAACTTTCATGCATTGCATTTAATGAATCTCAATTTGAGATTCCTTAAATGCAAATAATCGCAATTTAGCGATTTCTCAATTTGCAATTTTTGCATTTGGGTTGATGCATCCCAAATGCAAAAGTACCGGTTGCAAAGGGGCAGATTCTGAGACATGAGGCATTCCCCTAGTCGTAATACTCATAGAAGAGTGAGATTTGCTATCGATCCTGGTTGCACTCAATCACGTGTAGCCTTTAACCTCACTAATGGCCCAGGTAAGCAGCTTCTTTTTGCAGTTTTATATAGCGCAAACTCAGCCCGAATGTATTGGAGCGCTTTACTTGAGCACCAGTTACTTTACACAAGAACACAAGCTAATGTTACAGAGATTTTACTAACCCTTTCAGAAGGCTTCGGGAATTTCGTTATCAGAACACCCAAAAATGTAGAGTTTTCAAGAGAAATTCTACATCTAGGGAATTATTTTACAGTTCGTTTGTGGAAAATTTGGTATTTCAGTTTAAAAAATGCATTTATTTTAACAGTTAGCAGCAGTGAAGCGAGTTATGAGCAGGCAATGGTAAGAAAACACGTAACTGGTGTCTACCGCAGGAGTGTGCGAGGAGGTCGGGAGAGCTAGAGGGGACATAAACATTACCAACACTAACAGAGAACCTCCCGCCTGTCTGCAAGGAAGCTCCAAGGGCCACATGCACTACAAGGAAGACAAGGACATTCAAGCACTTGTAAGTGGTTTGAAGGCGGATGTCGACGCTTTACAAAATGCTATAATATTTTTCGTAATATAGGGGTGTTTTATATCCAGAACTGTATGAAGTATGAGTTATTTACTTTTACTCTGTTCTCTCATGGCTGGAGCAGGGCGGTTGCATAGCCTCCTTGCGCTGTGACTTGTCTCTGTCTCACCGTTCCATGTGCACCCACAGATGGTTATTTTCCTTTGAACCTGGGTGGAGTTCTTAATTCAAGTGCGTGGATATTATCACTTTCATCACAATAGACAAGCACAGATGTAATCAAGTCCACATTGGGGTATGTTATGCAATCTGTTGGAATACTGCTTGTGTGTGTGGGAAGTTCATCAATGAGCAGTAGAAGAAAGAAATGTAAATGACCATGCTTTCTCAGGCTAACCACACCTAACATGGCTCCTTTTGGGAAGTTGCAACGCCCATATTAGCCTTGTCACTGTGGTAGAAAGCATGCAAACAAAAGAAGGACTAAACTGGAGACGACTACCAGGAACAAGCATTTGCAATGCAATAGGTCTCGTATTAGGAAAGTTTAAGCTATTGGTATTGTAAATTACAATTTTTTTATTTATGTTTTGTTTTTGAAAATAGCGAAATTAATAGCTTTGTCATTTACAATGCCAATAGTTATAACTTTCGCCAATGTGACACCTATAGCATTTGTAATGCAATATGTGTTGTATTTACGTGACTTAGCTGTATTGATATTACAAATAACAATGGCTTTTAATTTTTTCAATAATTAATACTTAAATAAAAGTTATTGTAATTTATAAATGGCAATAGCTTAAAGTTTTGTAAATAACTTTTGTGAAGATTATGTTCAGTGTATTTTATTGTGATGAAAATCCAAGAACAGAAGTGAAATATTAACATCTTTTTGTTACATTTGTAATAAAGCTTGAAACATTGAGAGAACATATTTGAACCAGGTGTTGTTGAATGGTTGCACAGATTGAAGCTGTAGTGGCGCTGAGCGATGTTGTGGTGGTGCTGAGTGATGTTGTAGCGTTCAGTGATGCTGTGGTAGCGCATAGTGATGTTGTGTTGCCCCTGAGTGATGCTGTGGTGGTGCGGAGTGATGCTGTATGCTATACTATGTTTTGTTTTGCTATCCTATGTTTTGTTCTGTTATGCTATGCTATGTTTTACTATCCTATGATTTGATTTGTTATGCTATGCTATGTTTTGTTATGCTATGCTTTTCCATGCTATGTTATGCTATGCTGTTTTGTTATGCTATGCTATGTTTTGTTGTGTTTTATTATGCTATGCTTTGTTTTGCTATGCTATTAATTGTTATGCTATGCTATGCTTTGTTATGCTATGTTTTGTTATGCTATACTAAGCTTTATTTTGTTATGCTATGCTATGTTGTGTTTTGCTATGCTATTTTGTGTTTGTTTATGCTATGCTACGTTTTGTTGTGTTTTGTTATGCTATGTTTTGCTATGCTTTGCAATGCTATGTTTTGTTATGTATGCTATGTTTTGTTGTGTTTTGTTATGTTATGCTATGTTTTGTTGTGTTTTGCTATGTTTTGTTATGCTGTTTTGTTTTGCTATGCTTTGTTTTATGTTATGTTATGCTATATTTTGTTATGTTATGCTATGTTTTGTTATGCTATGGTTTGTTATGTTATGCTATGCTTTGTTATGCTATGCTTTGTTTTAGATTATGTTATGCTATGTTTTGTTATGTTATGCTATGTTTTGTTCTGCTATGTTTTGTTGTTTTTGTTATACTATGCTATGTTTTGTTATACTATGCTTTGCTTTCTTATGCTATGTTTTTATTATGCTATGCTATGTTTTGTTGTGTTTTGTTATGCTATGCTATGCTTTATTGTGTTTTGCTATGCTATGTTTTGTTTTGTTATGCTATGTTTTGTTTTGCTATCCTATGCTTTGTTTTGTTATGCTATGCTGGTGAAGGTGTGTGAGTGTGTGTGAGGATGAGTGAGGGTGAGTGAGGGTGTGTGAGGGCGAGGGTGTGTGAGGGTGAGAGGGTGTGAGAGGATGTGAGGGTGAGGGTGGGTGAGTGAGGGTGTGTGAGGGTGAGGGTGTGTGAGGGTGAGGGGGTGTGAGGGTGAGGGTGTGTGAGGTGTGAGGGGTTTTGAGGTTGTGTGGGGGTGTGAGGGTGTGTGGGGGTGAGGGTGAAGGGGTGTGAGGGTGAGAGGGTGAGTGAGGGTGTGTGAGGGAGGGTGAGGGGATGTGAGGGTGAGGGGATGTGAGGGTGAGGGGATGTGAGGGGGTGTGAGGGTTAGAGGATGTGTGAGGGTGAGATGGTGTGTGAGGGTGAGAGGGTGGGTGAGGGTGTGTGAGGGTGAGGATGGGGGTGTGAGGGTGAGGGGGTGTGAGGGTATGGGGGTGTGAGGGTGAGGGTGTGTGTGAGGGTGAGAGGGTACATGAGGGTGAGAGGGTGTGTGAGGGTGAGAGGGTTTGAGGGTGAGGGTGTGAGAGGGTGAGAGGGTGTGTGAGGGTGACAGGGTAAATGAGGGTCAGAGGGTGTGTGAGGGTGAGGGGGTGTGAGGGTGAGCGGGTGAGAGGGTGTGTGAGGGTGAGAGGGGGTGAGAGGGTGTGTGAGGGTGAGAGGGTGAGGGTAAGGGTGAGGGGGTGTGAGAGTAAGGGTGAGGGGTGTGAGGGTGAGGGGGTGTGAGGGTGAGTGAGGGTGTGTGAGAGTGGGTGAGGGTATGAGAGGGTGTGAGAGGGTGTGTGAGGGTGCTGAAGGGACGTGAAATATTGTGTCCCATCTGTAATGTACTGGACGGATGGGAGAGAGGTGTTCTGTGCATGCGGTTCGAAGACCTGCTCCAAACATTGTGGCGGGTGTTGGCAAAGCGAAATAAACCTGGTTCGGGAACAATCAGATCAGTAAATGAGGGAGGTGTGGCTCTAATGCATGCTGCTTGCTTTATCTACTTCAGAAGGATGAAAGGCAGAGCCCACTCACAATTCTGAAGCAGGACTCCCTTAAAACGCATTTGGAAACTTGGTTTTCTCACTACAGTTCCCTTACTTCTTGGTTGGTTTGACTCTGTAGATTAGTCTGTCTCGCAATAGCGCTTTGGTACCTTGGGTTTTAGTGTGCTTTATAAAACAATATAATTTCACATCATTCCTGGGAATGATTTTGAAACCTGCAGCTTTAAAAAAGATCCCTTCAGGGGATTACTTTCTGGGGGAGCTGTCTGCATGGGCATGAAGTAGAGCAGATTTGCACATCACGTGAGTGGGGACGAGCTATAAGAACCCCAGCTTGGCGCATAAAGTTAGCCCTGAATCAAGCAGTGCTGAGTCAAGAAGAGACATGAAGGGGGCGGAGTGCAGCGCAGCAGTACTGAAAAGCTGTCACAGGAGTACACGTAATAGGCCTGCCTGCCTCTGTCACTGTATCAATACACACCCGCGTGCAATTAACATGGTGTAAACCGTCCGCATTCAATGTAATGTGGGGGAGGGGGGGGTGGTGGATGGGGGATCCAGGCGCTAACCCCTCAAATATAACTAGGGCAGGAAAAACGATTCATCAAATAAAAGTGAGGTGCATTCATCAGTATAATCGGTTTCCGCTCTGTGGTCTTTGTTACTCACAGGTAATGTGTAGCTTTTAGTTGCTGGAATACAGCAGATAGTGGGTTAAATGGACTTGGGACTGCTCACCTACAACAGAAAAGTCAGGGAGCAACAGGCTTTCTAAATATGCATCAACACAGTCCAAACTGCTGCCCACAAACTTCCATAGCGCTTGTGGATACAAAACAACAGGAGGGAAGGGCGACCTCACATGTCTGGCCCGCGCTGTGCAGTGTAAAAAGTGGAACTACAAATCCCAGAAGGCAAACTGCTTTAGACTTTAAAAAAAAAAAAAAGACAGTGGCTCCAAGTGTCTCCAAGTGTAACTCGTGGTATACGGACATCTGTGCAAGGCCCTCGGAATTGTGTTACCTTAACCGGGAATGGCCTTTCAGGTGTAGGCAGAGAACACTGTTTGGGATTTGCCATTGACCTTATTGCTTGAGGGTCTATGCATCAAGCTATATATTGTTTAGGTGTACTGCTTGCGTTTTTTTTTAATCGGTATCTGTCTGTCCCTTTAAGTGTTTATGAAAGAGTTATGAATCTGTTGAAATCAGAGCTTCCGATCCCAGCAGAACAAAACGCACACTGGTCCTGCTCACTGCAAGTTCAGATACTGCTCATTCAATTGGTGGCCTCTTTGCTGAGGCATCGAGTGGAAACGCTATTTAGAAATAAATTGTAATAGCACAGAAATTACAAGAGTACCGAGTAGTGAGAACACCCAACCATGGTCACCTGTTGCCAAGTAGGGAAACTAGAACTTGCTTTCTTTATAGTCAGTTTCACAGATTCCAGATTAGGTACAATTGTCTGCTGGTTGAAAATGAGAACTCGACATCTCCATGTTTAAAATACTGTCCTGGGCTTTGTAGAGCGCTTGATAAAGCAGTTGATTAGCTTCATAGCGCTTTAATAAACTTTTGTTACTATTTTCTAACTCAGTATCAATATCACAGCACTCCTTAGTATGAAAAGTATAATTGGGCACAGTGGGATTCCAGCTGTGAGCAGCTTGTTACATGCCTGTTTCTGCAGCAAGAACTTAACCGGCTGTGCTTTCTAGCCAGCACTCATCAGGAATGCTCATCTACCTCGCTCGGCTATCGTGTTCCGTGCTGACACGATGTGTTTTCTTTTTCAGGGATGGGCCCTTTGAAGACTAAACGCTCCAGGGACAAGGGTCCATTCAAGGTTGCAGGTTTGTTACGTTATTGGCACAAATGCACTTGTTGTGTCTAAACACGCAAAGACATCGCCGACTGTTGGGAACTAGACGTCATATAAATGATTAATCAGAGTACAACAACGCAAGTCGCAGTGATGGTCAGCACACAGACTGCGCACTCCCTAAAGAAGGCAGGGACGCCAATCTGATAACAAAAATAACACACAGAAGAAGACAAGGTATTACCCGTGAAAGGAAACCCGGGGACCTACCTGTGGCCTTTATGTGTGCAGCCCGGATTAGAACGGAAGCCAGGCAACTTGTTTTGGGACGGGGGCGGGGCCGCAAACAGGAAGCAGACGGGAGCCTAACACGCGCTCCTGTAGTCAGCAGGAAGATTTGCCTGTGAACTAGCGGAGCTCCCGTGGTCGTGGAGAGCCCCGCCTGTTGTCAAGACTGACCCGCAGGCTGCCGAGGGAGACAGGGACACACGAAAAGACCCCGGTAAGTGTGGGGGGAGGGGAGTGCGCACGCGTATGTGTATGTGCGTGTGTCTGTGTGCGTGTGTGTGTGCGCCTGTCTGCGTGTGTGTGTCTGTCTGCGTGTGTCTGTCTGTCTATATGTGCGCGCGCCTGTATGTGTGTGCATGCAGAGGGGTGGGGGCTGGCTGTGTCTGTGTGTGTGTGCCATTAATGCATGCATGCGAGCAGAGCGACGCGAAAGCAGGGGCTGGGAGTTCATCTGCGCAGGCGCGGCTCAGACGCGCGCTCCGCGGTCAAAACTGAGACTGCAAAAGCGCGCGTCTGAGTCGTGTCCCACATTCCCAAAAAGTGATCACAATAGTTGTCGAAGCACTGCAATCAATGCTTCGCATTGAATGCAGGTCGTGCTTCGACCTAAAAAGGGCGCGAGTGGCCATTTGAATAAGGTAATCATTAGGCATTATATTGATTGACAAGATACTCTTAAAAAACGAGAAGTAGGTTGATATCTAAATGAATGCCAATTATAGTTTTTCACTTACGAAAACAGTTAAAATGACTGCAGTAAATTATTTCTTCAAAACAATGTATGTAAGTACCTTAATGTACAAAACATAACTTTTTGCTTTGTCCACCTTTTCCTAGTTACCCTTCCTGTTCGAAAGGCAATGTTTCGAATACTTGCATACTTCTGACAAACTACGTAGCTGTTTAAAGCGAGCTGTGCTGGTGAAGTCACACCACTGGCTAGCCCTGCGATTTGGTCAATAGGGAGTCCTTCTATTATGTCTATGTCAAAGTCCTTTTGGAATAAGCTAAACAGCCCGACTCAGAGTCACATTTTTTCTACAAAGGCTCTGAACTGTCTTTTTATAATTCCACCCATGTATGAATATGTAGAAGCACCATTGAGACCACTATCGTAACCGCCGGCAGCAATCTATGTAAGCACCTTAATGTACATGACATAATTTTTTGCTTTGCCCACATGTTTTCCTAGATACCCAGCTTGTTCGAAATGCAATGTTTCTACTATTAGCATGCTTCTGACAAGCTACACAGCTGCTTAAAGTGAGCTGCGCTGGTAACCTCACACCACTGGCTATGCCTGCAATCTTGTTAAAAAGGAGTCTTTCTATTATGTCTATGTCAAAAGCCCATTTGTAATATTGTAAACAGCCTGACTCAGAGTCCTGTTTTCTTTCTGGAAAGCCACCTACCTGCCCTCTTCTATCTCTGCCCATGTATAAATATGTGGAAGCACCATAGAGGGTACAATCAGAACCAGCGGCAGTAATAATGCACCAGACTACCCTCCCATTACAGTTCACTGAATTTCCATACATGGGGACTGCGTGAGCGTCGCTGCTCATTCCCGCGACAATACTCCATGGGAGTTAACTTGTGAGAAAAAGTGGGACATGCACCAACCCTTAGCCATTTGCAGGCTACGATTTTTGAATGACACAGACAAAAGCCAATGCAAAGCAGTGGGAGGAGCCAGACTCCACAAAGTACATACAACAGATCACCTCACAGCGCAAGCACCATCTACGCTTGACCTAAAAATCAGTAGTTAATACTGGGAGGATGGTATGCAATCTATTAGTGGCCTCCACCCCTGTCTCAGTACTATTAATAAGGCAGGATTCTGCAAATACTATGAATACATATTTTGTGCAGTTATACATTTATACATCTGTCCCAGCAAAAAATATAAGTCAAATCTCACAAAGGTAAAATTCCAATTATGTGTAAGTTTATGAGTAGTACCCTTACGACTGTGGCGTCTTCACATTTGAAATTATAGGAAATACCAATCTTTTTATGTGCAGAATCTTGTTCCCAAGTGCGGATACTTTGCAGCCGCAAAGATACTAAATACCTCTGTAAATAGGAAAAACAAAGAAACGTATACAGAAGTGGAAGTTTACCTGTGCGAATCTGGCCCAATGTGTGTAACACAGACTGCTTTGCTACCTAGTCAGTAGTACACAAGGACCTTTGTTTCCAGTTAAAAGCATTTGAATTGACAAACACATCTATTTCGGAAGAAGCCCTGCACCAGAATGAACTTGGTAAAATTCTCCCAAGTTTACTCTCAGTCTAGATGTTACAAATGTGACAGATTTGTGTAATCCAGCCTGGCTGCAGTCCCTACAAATAATTTGACTTTCTTGTTTTGCCATTGCAATTTTTGCAGAAGGGGAAAACTTATTTTTTTAATTTCATTTGTGCCCATAATTTGTTACCGCAGCTCTCCGTCCTTAAGCGGTTTGCTGTTTTTCCCTTCACAAATACCAGAGGGCAGTTATTTGGCTCAGCAGTGGCCAGTTATTGAAATGAAACACAGGGCTGAGCCAGAGATGTGCCCAAACTAGGGTCACATATGCAATGGCTCGTCCAGGACAGTTCTTAAGATGAGTCCGGGGTGTAAGCGTAGGTAATGCATTCCGTAACATAAGTGGATACTTCTAAATTCAATATATGTGATCTGTATGCCCCTGGCCAGTCTTCTGGCACTCACTTCAATGCCTTTGTACCTCTTGCACGTTCAGAATTTAAATGCGCTTGCATCCCGTTCAAAACTCCGTACTCCAGTGCACAAGAAATATATTTGATGCTGAATACTGAGGGCCATATTTATGTAGGGGTTGCATAGCTGTTGCACCACGCTTTGTGGAGCATGCATGTCACAACGCCAAAATTTGCTTTATCAAGCCACTCAAGGCCACTTTGCGTGGCCCTGAGTCACTTGATAAATCAGGAGTAACGCAACACAGCGCATGTTGCTGCATTGTGTGATTCTGCCCCATGGAGGCGGTTCATGAATGTTCTGTGGGTGGTCCCAATCAACACCCATTAATTCTGGCCCATTCTCTGATTTGCCATCACTGGTAGGCCTGGGAATGCACCAAAATGCTATGCCTAAATGTCTTTATCTTTACTCGTTACTTTCTCTTTCTATGTGTGCTTCATTCTGCACACAATCCCCTGAGGAAAATGCTCTTTTAGGTTTTTAGCAGCTTCTCATTGGAATAATCTTCCGATAGAGCTCCATCTGGAATCATCGGAGACTATTTTCCGGAAAAAACTCAAGATGTGGCTTTTTTCATCTGGTAACTCCACTGTCTGACATCTCTCTGCTCTATCCTCTGCCTGGAACGGGCTCTTGTCGCAGCGTGGGCGCACTAACTAGTGCAGCCATGCTCTTTATAAATTTGATTAGATTTTATTTTGTGGAGGAAGGTGTACCTTCCTACACAAAAACAATCCTGCATGCAACACAGACACCCTTGCACCATGGTACAAGGGTGTCGGCGTTGGCGCTAGGCCGCCCATTGTGTGCCAGCACTGGGAAAAGGCATAGATGCGCCATATAATGTTAAATACGGAGCATTGCTATCCTTTCCCTGTCGCGCAGTGCAGTGCAGCAAGGTGACTTGCTTCACTGCATCACTTTTAGATAAATATGGCCTTGAGTATTCACGGATAGGTGTGGTGGGATCTCCATCTGGCACACCCTGAGTTTCCTTGGGGCAATCCTGACTTAGCACCAGGCTGCCACAGGGAAAGACGCAATGCAGGCCTGAGACATAAATGACCCAGAGTGCTTTGTGAACCACATACTTCTCTATATATGAAAGACATAAATACTTTGGATTTGACGCATTAATGCTGCCACTATAACTTATTTTCATGTGCTTCAGTTTCTGAGAAAGGGTCTTTCACTCTTCTCCAATCTCTCCTTGTCTTCCTGGAATGATCTCTACCTTAGCCTAGGACCAGACTGGCCATAGTGGGCGTTGGACATTTCCCCTGGGACGCTGGAAGGGTGAGGGCTAGTTTTGTGGTGGTGTGGGACAGTTTTGTTACTGTGGGACGGTTGTGCAGCAGGGGTGCAATATCGGCCCCAGTAACAAAAGCAGCAGTACTTCACACTTGCATACCCCACACCTAGGGCTGGTCCGTCAAAACTGACAGGGCTAGTTTGGGTTCCCAGTCCCGCCCTGTCTGGGCCTACCTGCTCTCAGAAACTTACAAGCTGCAATGGCAGAACATTTTGCAGTAAAAAGCACAACAGGGCTGTGGGAGTTCTTCTGTCACAAGAAAACTTCATTGACTTCCAGTTAAACAGGGGGCGCATTTTAGAGGCTTTGGTTTGATGAGTAGGAATTTGTATGCACCCCAGAATCCTTGTATCAGGACTATATTTGCTAAGCATGATAGAGCACGCCTTCGATGTTGCAGCTCTCTGATACTGACGATGATCCCAAGGCATAAGTTAATATGTGTTGGTGGCTGCTCTTTGTAATACTTGGACCCCAAAGTGTGGAAGAGTCTAGATTACCATTAGGTGCTCAACCAACACCACCATGTTTTATTTAGGCAAGCCCTTAAAAACGTCCTTTTCTGCTGATCCCTAAAGCAGTGCTTTCTTACTCAAGCTGTAGTGTCAGCTGCCTATCAGTTCTTCTAGTGTCATGATGCTCTTGAGCAAAAGAGCACTATATAAGTAACAATAAAATAAATTAATTAATCAGCCACACACTCAATTGCTACTCCCTTGAGTGAGCAAGGAGGCAAGAGCCTGCTGACATCAGCAGACCCTGCTACCTCCCTATGTGTCTCATGGGAACTAACGTGTGAGAGAGCAGTGGGCACACGCCAACTGTTTTTTATGCCCGAAAAGATCACCTACAACTGCACAAGCTACATCTGTGCTTGTTGTCTGGACTGATCTTGGATCAAAATATGTCAGCTTTAAAGCACCGGCATTTCATTTGTGAGGACAAAACAACCCCTGCAATGGTGGCTACAGCTTTGAGAATCTGGCACTTAGTTTTGATTCCTATGTTTGTGTACATTATGGACGGATTCAATAGTCAAATATCTTCACAAGTAAACCTCCTATGCACTGGTGTGGCTAGTCACAAAATGTACCAATGTTATAAAAAGTTGCGCCAGTTGCACCTTCTCAGGCATACTTCTAGGAAAGTCATGTCACCTTCTCGTGCGTAGGCATTTCCCCAATGCGTAGTTATAAGCACAGTTCAATTCCACATAGGCGAAAAGTAGTGCCACTGTGACATTGTGCATTTTCTCCTTTCTGCTTTTTCTCCACTGGAAAGACATTTTTCCCTCTGGATAAAAAACATGCATTGACATATTCACGAACTTTCAAGACAATCTAAGGACCTGATTCAGATTTTGGTGGACAGGTTCCTCCGTCACAATGGTGGCGGATATCCCTTCCACAGTAATATAAATCTTATAGGATATATTGGAATTTATTTTTGGGAGGATAGAATATCCATCACCGTTCGTGACGGAGTAACCCTTCTGTCAAGATCTAAATCAGGTCCTAAGCCTTGATCTGCCCTCTTCCAACTGCTTGTGTGTGATTTACTCCTGTGTAACATCACGTGACCTTAGGGTACTATTTTGTGGAAGTAAATGGGTCTAAAACTGCAAGCTCACCTTCATTGAAGTTCTTGCGGGCATAGATCCAGTCATGTTCGATAGTAAAAGTACTTTTATGACAGAACATGGCTTTGTGAGTCTAGTTAATTTTGTCTGGCTTACATCCACGGTATAACTGGAAAGGTTTGTTATTTACATACACGTAGGCAAGTACATGTTTTATTCATCTCTCATGACACTTATTTAGACGCAGATAAAGTGCCTTGGTACTGTTAGGTTGATTTTGAAAATGCTCACATGATGTACATGTGTGTGGAAGCTATAAATAGGAAAGTAAATATGTGCACTATATTTGGCTGTAGCTCTCTGACATTGTGTGTGTCTTACTAAAAGAGGTTGTGTGTTCTATGCCTGCGGTATCAATGTGCTGCACAAATACCATAAAATCCTAAAGGCACTGTGATAAAGAATTGTTTTGGGTAACCCTTGTGTTGGTATACCACTAGCGCACGTTACTTTGCTTCAGCAGAAAGATCAGCTATTCCTTTGATATATATATATATGTGATATGGCTTACTTTGTCCCCTCAGCAAATCCAGGCTTTATCTCACAACAGTCGGATCTTGATGGTCAGGGCTTAGTGACTTTTCAGAGCTGATAACGTTATGAACAAGAGTGCTTATAAACTTTGATTCATTGTTTGCTTAGGCTTGTTGGAAGAATCGTGTGCTATGTTTGTTTTACACTTTGTGGAATTTGTTCAAACTTTTACTCGTATTAACCTGCTAACTCGACCAATAGCTGATGAAAAGCAAAGCTTTTTCCAGCTGAGGAACCGAGAAGAGGTAGGCAACCTTTTGGTTTATGATGATCATTCTTGCTTTTTCAGAAGAAGGACCTATTTTAGAGTTTGGCGGACGGGATGCTCGGTCAAAATGTGGAAGATATCCCGTTGCCTGTCCATATTACAAGTGCCATAGGCTTTAATGCACATATAATTCAGCAGATGGGACATATGCCATATTTGTGCTGGACTAAATATGACCCTGTTGGCGAATTTTCACCTGACTGCAGCCTGTCATCTCATGTTTTTTATGGATTAAACTGTGCCACAAGGGTATTTTGATATTCACCTATAAGGGCAGTATAACCCAAGGCCACGTGAAACCGAGGATTGCATTTGAGCCAATGGTTTTCACTGTACACTAAGCAGGGCCCATCTAGTCTCTCACACGCTTTAATCATGTACAGGGGAGTCGCTGTGTAAACAGCTCACCATAAACTGGCTGCTCTATGTGGTCTCGCTGCAGGGGGCACAACCTTTGATTTGATGGGCACAGCCACAGACCTCACCCACATTCACAGACCTATCTATAAGCCTAGGTCCAGTGGTGCATGCGTAAAACTTGCAGCACATGCCACCTTGTATTTACAGGCAATGGACATGCACACTCCTGGTTCACGATTTGGAGATTTGACAATTCTTGACTACACCCTGCAGTGGAGAGAAGCCAGAGGGCCCATGAGATCTCCCACCCGGCTCCTGCCTGTACCGTCTTCCTTAAATGCCTTTTCAATGCAAACTTTGACCTAACCATAACTAAAGAGGTGCTATCACTGTCTCTGTAAAAGATCTAAAATCTTTTTGTTGCTCATGCCATGGTTGCATATGTATATTTTCTTTACGGATGGCGTCAAGTATCTTGGTCCAGGGTATCATAAGATCTTCAGACCTAGCTAGTTTTTCCAGCCTTTTGATCAAAAAAGATATAAAGTACCTGGCTGAATTAATTTATATATCATCAACGTTTTCTTTTGCTTGTCCTTGCTTGACAAAATGGTATTCAATAACTAAGTCTTGTCGGGTTTTCTGACTTGGTCAATTCGAAGAAGTCTTACAATAGTACATGAGGGCTGAAGCTACAGTGTATCGCCCTCCGGAAGTAAACAACAAGATGCAGCAAGGCTAAAGGTTTAGTTGTTCACACAAATGCAGATGGATCTTCGCGGTAAAAAAGGAGAATAAAATGTGATTTGTGTGGACTATGCCATCAGAGATCAGTGCAGAAGTCGCAGAGTGATGTTTGCAGGCTGTCAGTTCCCAAGCATGTTTTATCAATGGCACGTGAATTACCGGTATGTAATGAACCAGTCTTTAATAGATATCAGAAGCAAAAATAGCTCACACTTTCTTATGCAGATCCTAGCTTTTACTAATACAAAATGTTTGCAGGGTACAAGCCAGCTCTGTAAACGGATGAAAATTTTTATTTCCAGGAAGGATCTGATGCTGCAAAACAGTTTTTTGTGTCAAAATGGAACGGATCATTGAAATACCAAGAATATTAATTGGCTGCATGGCTTCTTTTGAGTACACAAACATTTTAGTTTGACTCTTACCAGAAACACAACTGTATAGTCATGAATAGACGTACTCTGTGGAAAACGCATACTTCATAGGGTACCCCTATTCATGAATATAACATTGTGTCAATAAATAACTGAGCAACAAAATAAAAATAATGTAAAATTGTACTATGTACTGGAGAAAATGTTTACATTATAGTCATTCGAAAGGTAGACAGGTTCCTCAGGATGGAGGAATAAGTTAACTTGAACCACAAGCTGTTAAAGGTGCTTAAGGAATGAAGGTGCCTGTGTAGTAGTGCCAGCAGCACCTTCAACATTATTGGTCATGTAACCTGGAAGTATTTTAACAGGTGGCAACTAAGAAGCCAACCTGGCGTGGGGACATATATGTAACATGATTGCTTTAGTTCATTGCAGCACACATAATCTGTATTGTACACGCCTGTTCTCCGGGACCACTGTCGCTCCCAGTGATTCACCTGCTTATTGGACGGTGCAGTGTATGTACCAGCAAGACTTTCAGGTAGTCTGCTCCATAGGAATCAATAAAAGGGCTCATTTGTCTGGACCACTTGGCCACTTTATTGACTGAAAATGGTCAGTCAGTCAGTCAGAATATCTTTATTCGTCTTTTTTCAAGTCATACAAAGACTGAAAATGGTCAATTACTGTCTCCCCGGGGATCCCTGACGCCCTTCATTGCAGAAGCTGGGATTTGAACAGGAAGTTGGCAGGCACAGTTTAGTCCCTTTGATTGGGTTTTTCCCTCAGTGATCCAACATCTTTGCTGCTGTATATAATTGGCAAAATTGTTGACTGACGTCTGCAGTTGTGCTTCATTGAAAATCAGAAATTAAATGGGCTAAAGGCATATTAATAAGGCTGCAAGTTCCTAACACTTGGAATGTTCTTGATCGTTCGTTAAGAGCCCCACGGAATTGCCACACCTTCAGGTCAGCACTGTTCTGACATCCCCTTGGAACAGAGCCACTCACGGGGACAACCCTGCCCGCAGGAAAGGACAGGAGCCAACATCCAAAAGGCACAGCTACTCCACCAGAAATGCCCTGAGGTCACAGACACGGAGGCACCACAGCGAAAGCCTCTCTCTTACCTGCCCCGCCGCAAGCCGTTCTGAAGTTTCAACAGCAGCTCACCCACAAGAAGTGAGTCACCAGCAACAGTATGAATGCAGTAACGGCACTCCGAGGCGGGCTCCTGTGAGGCAAGAAGGCCGCGCTCATTAAAACAACTACCTGACTCGCGGTTTCACTCGTGACGCATTTGGCTGCGCTCCACTGACAGGGTCGGTGCGCGTGCTCACGTCACGACTGTCTCTGCTTCGGGGGAATTATGCATCCGTGCTGGAGTATCCCTCTGTTTAATTCACATAGAGTACAGATATTATTTTTCTACTTTCTGGGGAGCTGCCTTTTTTAAAATTCCTAAATGGTCTCCGACGGTCCAGGGCCAACCATGCCATCGCTTTTAGGCCAAGACGAAGCAATCTTGGAATTGTTGAATGAACGAATACGTAGGTCCCAGTTCTCATGCAGGTTTCACCACTGGTTGTTGAACAGCGTGTCTGCTTTCGTTTTTTACTTATTACTTAACTTAATGCAGTCGTCCTGTTGTCATTGCATTATTTGCTGTGAACTAATTCAACGTTTCTTCTTTTAATTCCAAAAAGCAACATTTAACGAATACTGGGAGTTATATGTGTAGGAGATTTATCTGTTTTCTTGTGCACAAAATTTACAGCGTGTGAGCTAAAGCACTGCGATTGCAGTAATTATTTAAAAATACACGGGCGCGCTGCCAAAACAAGCACGCCTTTATCAGTGACCTACTACAACGTCCCACAAATGTTTTGCTTGACATTAGATGAGAACTCAAACCATTCCAAAAATATATTTCTGATATGTCAGTGCTGTAATCTGGTGAGGCTTTCATGTGTTTAAAATAAAATATAAACTGTATTTTATAATTTGTTATTTTATTCTCTTTTGCACTCAATATTTCTTAAACAGACCTTTGGTATATTTATCTGTGCCAAATTAATATTGCATGAAGACAGGGAGGAAATATATTCAGAGTTTCAGCTGTATATTCAGAGTTTCAGCTGTACGCATATCACTGGCCTACTTAGTTGTGATCATCAGACAACTCTCATATAGAAGGTAGATTCCAACAAGAATGTGTCATTATTTAGAGAGAAAATCATTATTCATGGAAAAATGCAGCTGAGGAGCATTTAGCTTGTAATTGCACCTTCGGTACACTTTGCTTCTTTATAACATCTTGCAGCAATGAATGGGAGAGCGTCTGTAGTATTTGAAAACAAGCATTGGCACAGCCGATAGGTCTCGCCTATGCAAGAACTTATGGCTTTGGCAACGTGTTTTAGCCAGGTTGTAGCCAGCGTGGCTGTTGTTCAGCATGAATAAAAGTAAGAGGCGCAGAGGTGAGTTGTGTGGAGTGTCTTAGAGTGGAATGGTCGAACAGTGGAGTAGAGTGTTGTAGAATGGAGTGGCAAAGAGTGTT
The DNA here is from genome assembly GCF_964261635.1 of Lissotriton helveticus. Lineage (NCBI taxonomy): Eukaryota > Metazoa > Chordata > Amphibia > Caudata > Salamandridae > Lissotriton > Lissotriton helveticus. The sequence continues at coordinate 809,256,183 of NC_136068.1, read as the reverse complement.
GTATATTGGAGCGGCGTACTGTGGAATTGTGTAGAGTGGCACACACTGGAGTGGCGTAGAGCATAGTGGACTGTGTACAGTGCATTGGCGCAGAGCATTGCAGAGTATAGTGGCACAGAGTGCAGTGGCATTGAATTCAGCGGCATACAATGCAGAGTCTTAGAACGCAGGGGTGCATAGTAGAGTGTAGTAGTGCAGAGTGGAGTGACAGAGTGTAGTGACACAGAGTAGAGTGGCACAGAGTAGAGTGGTGCAGAGTAAAATGGGACTGAGTGCAGTGGTGTAGAGTGCAGTGGCTTAAAGTAGAGTGGCATAGAGTTGTGCAGGGTGGAGTGGCGTAGAATTGAGTGATGCAGAGGGCAGTGGTGCAGAGTAGAGTCAGGTGGCAGAGAGTGCAGTGGCATAGAGTGCAGAGTAGAGTCGAGTGGCATAGAGTACAGTGGCATAGAGTGGTGCAGAGTAGAGTAGCATAGAGTGGTGCAGAGTAGAGTATAGTACCATAGAGTGCAGAGGCATAGAGTGGAGCAGAGTAGAGTAGCATACAGTGGTGCAGAGTGGAGTAAAGTTCCATAGAGTGCAGTGGCATAGAGGGAAACACTGTAGCAATATAAGATATGGTAAAATATCCACATGGATAAGCAACCACTTCTTTGCAGAGAAGCATACAGGCATTTTTCTCCTGAAATAATAATATTAGAGACACTTGACCACATCGACAAAAATCCAGAAAAAAATCTTTTTCAAAAGGAACAACACTGGATCTATCGGCTTAAAACGTTTAACAAAGACTTGAATGGCTAAATTCCATGGCTGGAACTTAATCATTAATCATTAAGATGGCCAGATGAAGAAAAGAGAGCTGCAACTAGCAATAATCATGTATAACAAACACCTATAACTGATAAAACGAAATGACTTGACAACCAGCGTCTAAAAGCAAACCGTTCACCACAGTCAATATCTTGATCGACCCCAAAAATACACCACCTAAACAGCTTGTTCAAAATATGCTATTAAAACAACTAACAAAGGGCCATTATAACCAGGCACATGCATCCAATAATCCACAGGTAGACACCACAACATTAACCCAGTGAAAGTGCAGTGACCGCCCATAACAGGCGGTTTAAAAGTAGAAATCGGAACACACTCATTCCAATAATACACACATTTAAATTCATGTCCTTAACATTATAGGAGGCATGTAAATATAAAATCAACTTTTTCGTGCACAGGACGCTCACTTCAAGGCCCATCTAAGAGCACCATGCCCATCCAAGAGCGTTCACTATGGTCATGGGAACTAATGGTGAATAAGCTCCTCATGCTGTCCCTTTAACTTATGGCATTTATGAGCATAGCCATATAAGTAACCTAACCAGATTGTACTCAGCGCAACTCATAGGAGGGCCTAACTACCTGGCCCATCCATCTGACATTCTACATGTAGCTACCACACCCCTAAAAACCGTAAAGTGCAATGACCACATGCAAATACGTGGATAGTTACAGCGACAATGCACACGGTCTCTAATAACCCCCATGTCACCATCAGACTTCAACCCTCACTTATCTACACCATGATTGTTTCTGACTACACTAGTTCATTGAACATCAAGAGCGCCATTACCACCATGAGAAATGACTATGACGGGCCAGCAAGTTTTATATGCTTTTACTTTTATTTTATCTTATTTAATGGCTTCACCATATGGCCAAAGAGGTAAGCGAATACAAAAATCCAAAAGCACATCTCTTCTATGCCCATTAATACTATCACAACGACACATAGAATGATCTACGTCATTATTTCTAAGGAGGGATTATTTAGACCTTTTTCTAAAGATAACTCGTGCTATTCCAAAAGCATAGCATGCATGAGCAAGCAATTAACTACAATTTTTTATAGGTTTTTTGTTTGTTTTGTATAGCGCAAACTGAGCCTGAAGGTATCAGAGGGCTTTACATAAGCACCAGTTGCATGACGGACGGACACATTCATTTTGTTGGGCACGAGGATTTTGTGATTTGCCCAGAATCACAGGATGTTGAGCATCCCTGCCAATACTCGAACCCGGTTCCCCAGCTTCGAGGTCAATTGCTCTAGCCATTAGGCCACATCCTCTCCGGAATAGCAATTAAATCGCTTCTTTGAAAACGTTTTTCACATCATGTCCATCATCCAGGATGGGTGAGGGCGATGTAGGCAGAGATGTGGTGGCCCTGCACCTAAGCAAGTGAGTGTAACAACTTCCTTGATTTACTATTTCCTTGTCATTTACAAACAGGTGCGCAGCAGATTTGCCTACCCTAATCTTTAACTTCAAATGTGTTTTCAAAGAGAAGTGCTCCATTTGGGTACTTCTCAGCTGAGGCATGTTTTTAGTAAAATACGCTTTAAAAATATGATTGTTAGTTCCACACAAGGGTGGCTGATTTACCCACCCCAAATCCTTGACTTAAATCATGTTTTTTGATGAGGTGTGTCCCATTTGGGTGCTTCTCAACAGAGTCATACTATTTGTAATATATATTTGTCAAATATACTTTTAAACACAATTCTTATACTTACAAGTTTTAAAGACAACTCTGATGAGTGCTGTGCTACCTAAACACAGCAATAGCGGACAGAGTTTGTTATGTATGCATCGTGAATGATAAGACTGACACACTGCCCAGGTAATAGTACTTACAACACAGTCATGAGCTGGAAACTTATTTCTATTGTGTCCGTTCTTAGATTGGCATGAGACCCTCACTTCACCAATTCCTATAGGTAAGAGCCACAAACAATTAAAGGTATTTATTGAATGGATTACTTTTACCCTATATCATTTATTCAGCACTGTATATATTCAATACTTATATACAAGACCAACTTAAAAAAACACATGAAAGAACGAAATAGGGTCTTAGATTAGACCTTAATTGAGTAACTGACTAACTTCACATGTATATATGACGGACCACAGGCTTATGCACAATGTAGCCTCAAAACTGGCCAGCCTTATGTGCATTGGAGTCAAACCAGCGGAATTACACCCCAATTCCACAATTCCTAGACAATACTCAATTTTCCATGGCATATCCTATAAACAAGTCTTTTATTTTCCCCACCAGTCCATGACTGGATTTTAACTTTGTTTTGCAAGTGCCCTGCATGGTGATAAATGTCCAAAATACCATTCACTTTCATAATTTGGATATATTCCATGCACCTACATACACACTCAAATACCACGATGCAGCTCCAGTGTACCATGCATGAACCAGGCACACCTGGATGCACACAATAGAGCCTTGCATTGGGGAATAGAGTCACAATAATGAAGGTATGTGTACACGGTAATGGAGATGTGTGTACCTATTAACCCTGGACTGTTTACTTCTTTCTTTTCTCTAAATTCTTCCTACACAGGTCACAGGCTTGACATACGCCTGTAAGAGATCTTGTTATAAAATAAGAATGAAGACGCGTAAGTAAACTGTACTTACCAAACACACAACAAACGATCGCAGAAGGAATCTGACTACAACTACAAATGTTGTGATGAAGGCCTAGGACTTGTTAGGGCAACGAAGGCCGAAACATTTTGACCAGTCATGAGTGAGGCTAAGGACAGTTAGCACATCTGAACAACATCACCACTTCACCTTTTATTCCAACCCCTATTCTCTATCTTCACATTAAAACTCCCTTTGAAGGTATAAGATGTAATTTTATATTTCACTGCACAGATTCCATCGGTATCCTCTTACAGGTGGAGGCGTTACTCTCCTGGAAAAGCCAGTACCCAGGTGCGGAACCCAATGATGATGCTACGCAATAAGACACACTAGTGGTGATTATGTAGACCACTGGTTGCAATTACTGGTTGAGGGTTTCGGAAAATACTAAAGGGACCCTAGCATCATATACCAGTGAAGTTCACTCTCCTTTTGATTGATATGAAAGCTGAGTGAACTCCCCCCACACTTCTATCACCCCCTGTTTGTTTGTTGAAGGAGTAGAGTATATTGTGCCATAGAGTGCAATGGCATAAAGTGGAGTAGTGTAAAGTGGAGTAGTGCAGAGTAGGATGGCATAACGTTCAGTGGCTGAGAGTGAAGTGCTGCAAGGTAGAATGTCAAAGTGCAGAGTGTAGTAGAGTGGCATAGAGAGCACTGGCATAGAGTACAATGATGTAGAGAAGAATGCAGTGGCATAGAGCGCAGTTGTGTAGTGTGCATTGGCGTAGAGTGCAGTGGTTAAGAGAAGATTGGCGTAGAGTGCAGTGTCATAGAGTGGAGTGGCGCAGAGTGGAATAGAGTTGCATAGACTGCAGTGGTGTCGAGTAGATAGCTTCAGAGTAGAGTGAAGTGTAGAGTGGGTGGTGCAGGGTAGAGTTCAGATGCTTAGAGTGGCATAGAGTGTAATGGCATCGAGTAAAGTGGCATAGGGTGCAGTGGAAGAGAGTGCAGTGGTTCAGTGTAGATTAGACTGACTGCAGTGAATAGGCGTAGAGTGCAGAGGCACAGAGTTGGGTGTTATAGAGTAAAGTGCACTGGTGTAGAGTGTATTGGCATAGAGTGCAGTTTTGTAGAGTGCAGTGTTGCTGTGGGGTAGAGTACAATGACATAGAGTGGAGTTGTGCAGAGTAGATTGCTGTGGCCTAGACTGGAGTGGTATAGAGGTGCAGTGGCGAAGGGTGTAGTGATGTAGAGTGGCAAAGAGTGCATTGGCATAAAGTAAAGTGGTACAGGGTAGAATAGAGAGGCGTAGCATGAAGTGGCATAGAGTGGAGTGGTGCAGAGTACAGTGACATGGAGTGGTGTAAAGTGAAGTAGTGCTGAGTAGAGTGCACTGGTATGGAATGGTGCAGAGTAGAGTGGAGTGGAGTAGAGCGGAGTATGCATGGTATGGTACCACAATGTCATTAGAGACAATAAACCTTTAATTTAATTGGCCATTATCTTTGAATAGACATACAGTTTACTAATAAAACAATAAAGTGCACAAACGAAAATGTGTGGAAATTGTATCACCTAGTGTAATGATTGGTTTTGATCATATTAAAGTATTTGTTTCCAACACACTTCGAAAATAACAAAACATGTGCTGCATTTGTAATCCAATTTCTGATATGTTCTGAAATGCACATTTCATTAAATGTACCCAGTGCACAGCGCAGGGTAGAATACATCACAATTGAATCACACTGATCAGACAGGTTGCATGGTGTGGATCGTGACTTTTGTTTTTCAGATATTGCACCCTCGAATTTTTTTTGTTCACAATATTTCTCTGCATAGATATTCACCGAAAAATGGTGTGCTCCTGCTGGTTGTTGTTTGTACTATTGAATAGTCACTCTAACCGTTTTGAAATAAACCGATTTAATTGTATTTCCATTTATAAGTGTTCTCTCCTTTTCATTGGAAGTCACAAAGCACATTTATAAGTGCTCTCTCCTTTTCATTGAAAGTCACAAAGCACAGTATCCACTTCAGTAAGTAGGAATGCAATATAAAAATGAAGGTGAGTGGAAGGCTTTTAAGTGGTTGTGTTTTTTTATATATTATATTTTTCAAGCACAGTGAACTTAAGTGGGTATCAAGCCAGTTGTGTCCGCCATTAAGATTGCTCAGCAACCTGTATATCACCCTAGAGACCTGCAGGTTATAGGTTTTAATGCAAGAAAAACTCAGTTTTTCATCTTGCTGGGTCTTTCTTAGGTTTAATTTATGTCTTTAACTATACGTTGTAGCTTTATCCGGAATGCCTCAATATTAATTATACCAATTCCCACTCCCTAAGTACACCAATTCCCACCCACCAATTCCCACTCACACCGAGCTAGCATTACTGTTGCCATATCTCTGATTGGCTCCCATTAATTTTGAAATTCTCGCATTTCGATCACTTTCAATATTTTCTAGCCGGGCACAATGATTCACAAAGTCTCTTGACCAAATAGAGGGTGCAATGGAAAGTTGCAAACTCAGAGAGGAGTACCAAAATAACAGGACCGGAAACAGCGCCCCTTCTTTATCGGGAGGAACGTCCATCACTTCTCAAAACACTGAAAAACAAAGACTCCCCTACCCTCCAATGTTCAAGAGTATCGCCACCAGAGAAGTGGTTAAACAAAAACAAAATGGCGGCTTTATTTATTAGCTTTCCCTGGCTGTGCACAAGCAGACAAATCTACCTATTTGTCAAGCCACATAAAAAAGCCTGTCTCTCTCTAGTTACCCGTATATGCTTTATTAAAGGAACACTTGACCCACCTGTCATATCAAATTGCCTCCTTTATCCCTGGCTGAATAATATCGACATTTCCCTGGAGGGACCGGCGATGCAAATACTGTAGGCCTCAGAGCCCAGGTTGCCAATTTGTTGAGCATATTAGGGTTATAGGGGCCTCTCAGGGGAAAGAACTATAAGGCAGTGTGTTCTAACAAGCTCATTTCTCCTTCCTCCGGAGGTACCCGTCTCTCTCTGTAGTCTGTATTAGAGCATTTCTGCCTTGCCTTCTTGCAGACAGCTGTCAGATTCCACAGCTCCGGCTCTCTTGAAGAAATGATTGGGCCTCCTTTGGCAGGCCTGTTTTGGATTCATTGTGTATCGCCGCTGCCAATAACTGTCAGACATCTTGGAGCAGCAGAGTTGGGACCTAAGTTTAAGGAAGAAATTAGGCCTCCTCTGGTAGGAGCTCTAACGGAAGTCTGGGGAGAGCCCGTTTCCAGATGATACACAGAGACCGCACTTTGTGTGACGATTTGCTATTTTAGATTTTAATTTAACGAAGTAACATATCGATTTTGAAGTTATTTAAGTTTAATTTGAAGCAGAGTTGAATGTTTCGGCCGGTATTCAATTACTGATTGGGAAGCTGATTATAATTGCATATATGTCTTACAACATGATGTGGGATTATTATCTGTAATGCTGTGCAGACTCCGAATTAGGCCTGGGAAGGAAAGCTAGCCCTTTCAGCAGAATTAATATGGCGGTTCTTCAAATTCCATTTGTTTCCTTTACAGATCGACAGTGATGCAGTGAGCGCCCCTCAATCGTGAGAAAGTGGAACATTGGGAATGCCAATGAGTCGGGCCATGCCATACTTTATATGAAAAATGTAGCAAAGCTCTAAGGTCGAAGCGGAAACTACTGTAAAGCTAGGTAGGGTATTTCCATTGTTTTAGCAAGGTCAGAGCCCCCTACCTTCTAAGACTTTGTGCATGCAGATGGTGGACCGACCAAATGGACATGAATTAACACAAGAAAATGTAATGAATATATATGTGTACATGCAATAAATGCATGAAACTAAATAACGCTCAATAGGGAAATTTGCAAATATGTTGAGCAATTGTATATAACAATAACATTAGATAACATGAAGATAACATTGAAATGGACAGATAATGAATGAAAAAAACGTGAAAAACCGTGCTTAATTTGTGAAAAATTAAGTGCCGGTGCCTGAAGCTCTGCTCAGGAGCTGGCGACCAGTGCAATGTCTGCGTACCAAGCACCAAGGCTTGTAGTCTTTAATCCACTACCAGACACTCCCTGCCCCTTTTCCTCGCTTTAAGTTCCTACGGGTTCCTGCTTTCTCCCTTTGTGACCATTGTGTCGTCTTTCTCTTCCCTCGTCTTCCTGATCAGTGTGTTTTACCTCTTTTGCACTCAGTTAAAATCTGATGGGAAAAATATGTTCCGTCCCCAATAAAAAGTGACCGTGCCCGCCACCTGCAACCACTGTCTCAAATTAATCACTGTTGAAAAGCAAAGGAAGTTAAGACGAAAACGAAATAAACATGGTGAACTTTTGACTTGTGGTAAGAGTGAGAAAATTCAATGCCCAGCAAATATTACTTCATTTTCAGGCTTTAAGTGGTGTGGTACATGGCATGTTAACATTACAATGACCACAGTTACTGTCAATCATATTGTTTTCATTTTAAAATGCTATAAATGCATCCACCCTCTTGGGAAAAGTCAGTGAGAACAAGAACAACAATAGCCATGTTGAAGAAGTTGGATATTGGAAGGAATGCCTACAGAAGAAGACAAGTAATAGCTGTACCTCAGAAAAACAAGATAAAGCTCACAGGGACTCCCGCTATGTTCTTCTCTTTACCATGTTCTATCCTTTCACATTAAGGATCTTGAGATGGGGTTGCCTTATATTTTTATTTTTACTTCTACCCTTGCAATATGTTTTCATCTCAGTTGGTCAATGCGTTTTGTTTGTGTCTTTTTATTATGCCACTCACCTAGTTGCTCATCAAATATACACTGTGCAAAACTTTTGACTAATTTTAATATATTACACTGTCTTTTATTTTAAAAATCCTACCTCAGTTTCCCTTTGTACCATATATCATTTTTCATCTATTGTAATAAATGATCTATTTTACCATAATGCTATTAAATTGTACTTCTCTTTTGATTCTAACTCCTGCTCATGTACAATCGTTTTTTCGCTTTGTCTTTGTGTACTTTTAGCTCTTTTGACTGTCTAGTGGCCCATGAAGCAGCAGGTCTCAAAGCCATGCAAACAATAGGACAGGGAAGGCTAATATTGAACTTCCGTGGCACGTCGTGATATAAAAGGCAACAACAGCAGAAGATACAAATTAATTCAGGAAAAATAGCAAAAAACAAAGGAATACTAAAAGACAAATAGTCGCTGTTCCTGGATGCATAATTAGACACACAAACTCAAATTAATCTACAGTTTATATGCTTTTTTAGGAAGCCACGTATTTATTTATTTACTGATTTGCTGCATGTCGACATTTTTCTAAGATGACAACCCAGCACAGTTTGGTCCTGATTAGGAGTACCCCAGAGAATTGACTAGTTACTCTGTCCTGCCACTGACACTTACCGATACCGTGGGTCAGGGCACAAGTCCTATAAAAATAAGTGGGGGGACTGACCAAGTAAGACAATATGCAAATGACCTCATGACATCACGACGAAGCGCTATAAAATAAATAAACTAGTGCTATTTAAGTTATTTGTGTAGATACTGGGACAGGCTGACCTATCTGACAGTCTTACAGTGTCTGCATTTATTATACAGGGACAGAACAAAGGAAAAAGCATGCTTCTCTTAAGTACCTGTGAAGAGACGGCAATGTGTGTGCCTTTGTTTCCCTCCGTGGCATTTACATTTAAATGTAAGGTTCCAGGCGGCCCCCAGTCAGAATATACAGACAAAAGGAGGCCAGATGGCCCCTTAATTTAAGCTGAGCTAGAGAGGTGAAAAAAGGCTCCCTCGCTGCCTGCACGTTGCTGCTGGGAATGGAAAGCAGGCAACGTGCAGGTGCTGCTGAACGTGTATGAAAATTACATCGGGACAAGTTCAGCATATTTCTGTGGGGCCTAACTGCTTGGTGGGGGGACGGCGTACACCCTGTAAAAAGAGTGGAGGGACGCCATGTACCTGCATGTACACCCCACTCAAGCCCTGTCTTAGGTCCTGGCAACTCCGGAGAAGATCAGGGTTACCGGCCAATTACATGTGGGAGCTAAGGGCCATCTTAGAAAAAAAGGAGTTGTCATTGGAATCAGTATTTTCACTCCTGATTCCCCTGGTTAATCATTCTTTTGCACTCACTATTGCATCCAGAAACACCATCTTTTTTAGAGAGCTTGTGGGTGAAATGTCCGAGTTTGCGGAGTTTCCGCAGGACTCTACTCCCATTACTGGCCTCTTTAGAGGTATAACAGCACTTGGAAGGGGGCTTTTGAGTTAGAACAATTCTGCGTACAGTAAAGCCAGTTTATTACATGCTGTCAAAACATACTGAACCCATCCTGTGCTTGAGTAAACCTCAGACAGGGTTGAGGAACACATGTTCCTTCATGTAATTGACTGCTTGGGCTTTTTATGGGGATGTGTATCTCATAATTAAAAGACATTTAACATTCTTCTTCCCACTTACCAATCCTGCATGAGTGTCTTTTTTTCGGTACTGCTGAGATGAAATATTTAGACATCAACCTTGATGAAAAAACAGGTTGCACTGCTTTTTAAAACAAACTATACAAAAAAAACAAAGGCACATATTACTTACAGGTTTGCACCCTCATACACTACATCAGCAATTGAGATTGTCCCAACACTCTACCTCATATACACAAAACATATATTTCTGATGTACATTGTAAGTAAGGTTTCTCTAAAAACGTGTGAAATCCTGTGCAATTAATCAGTTTTCATTGAAAGAATGTGTACACACCAAACTATAGCATCGTTCACGAATGTGGAATCGCATAGATACTAGGACAAACCTCTGCTGCCAATCACTCTGTTACAGGAGGATCTGTCCTGGAAGTAGTGTCTACTGTCTGAAGTGTCAACTTTAATATGAATGTATAGAAAATAAGGTTCACACAGTTGTGCAGGAGCACAGCTATCTTCAGAGCAGCAGATGAAGTGGTACCATGGATCACAGGAGTGAGAGGCCACCACACCTCAAGCATTGATGTCTTGTAATATCCACACAGGGGGCGGGGCATTTTCATTGTAGGCCTGTGGTACTCTTGCAATATTATGGCAGCCACACTGCTCACGAGGAGCCATATTCAATAATTATTGACTGAATGGAGAATTTCTCCTCTGTTCATAGTCTGTATCGTTGGGATCAACGATGAACCCTGTGGATTTCCAAAGAGTAAAGAAAATGGTTCTGAAGTGAACTTTCCTAGGGAAACTGATTGTTGTCATCCAGAGAGGAAGGACTGCAGTAGGGCTAGTGCCTGAGTATCTTTCCCGAGACTACGAATAAGGTCAACCGAAACATCATAGTTGATCATATAAAAAGCTACTGCGAGGTGTAACAGAATGAAGATGGCCTTTCCGCACCCATCCAAAGCTTCTCTGACTTCCTTTGGTGGGCACTATTAGTGCGGATTCTGTACTATGGCCTTGCCTAAAGCCAAACTGAGTCTTGTTGAGGAGATGATTCTATCTATCAATGAGGTAAGTGGCTCATTCATCAGTTTCTTCAACAGTTTGGCTGGATATGGAAGTCTAGAGATTGAAGAACAGCTATTCAAATCCATCACATTAAGATTGTTTTATTTATAAAGGGAGAACTGAAGCTGACTTCCAACAAGTGGGAAAGACACCTGTCTAGAACATAGCAGTGTAAGTTTTAATCAAATAACGTGCTATTGCCTTAGATGCTAAATGTGCTATTTTCGGGGACATGGATCCAGAAGGGATCCAGATTTAATGATCAACATGGCCTTTTCTAATTGAACTACTAAAAGGGGCTTCAAACTGGCTAAAGCCTATAGATTCAGAAATCATCTCGGATGTCTGGTTTTTATTACCACAACTAGAACAAGTGGCAGTGAATATGTTAAAAATGGTAACTACTTTTTTTCCTGGAAAAAGCATGCCAGTGAGTCACAAAATTCCTGGTTGCTTATGTATTCCTTTACATGGAGGGTTGAAACAAGATGCATTCATGCATCACACAAAGGTCTTCAAACCCAATTGATAACCTAATGGGGAACCAATGCACAGAATTGCAAGTTGGAGTCATGCAGTGTATGGGTTTCAGCCCTTTCTTGGAGTAAACATTTTAAACCTCCAAAGAAGGTTTGAACTGAAGCCCTCTAACTTGTATAGGATTAGTATTGTCAAATAGGACACCTATACATAAAAAAGGCATTTTCTTCACTAAAAGATATTTAATGGTAAAGGTTCTAGATCTGGTAGACTTGGGTCCAATGGATAAAACTAAGGTCTTAGTGAGATCTTGATGGCTTTAAAATCCTCACAGCATTCTTTCAGTACATTAGCATGGGAGACATCAAAACTGCATCATCCACATATAGAAGCAATGGAATATATTTAGAACCCAGCCTTGGAGAATTCTGTCTCAGCCCCTTTAGTGACACTCCAGTTCATTAGTATAGAAGATAAATAAATTGGGGGCTAAAACACAGCTTTGGCAAACACTCCTTGCCAAATGAAGGCTTTCAAAGCCATCACCACCTAACAAATCTCACTTAGCTCTTAGATTGCAGTGTAGATGATTCAGAAAACTTACCATGGTTGGTTCTACTCGTAGAGTTCTTAAAATCGACCAAAGCTTCATCCTGCTCAATCTATCAAACTTTGACTTAAGATCCATGAAAGCTAAATGTAAGAACCTCTAAGGGCAATTCTATACTTCAAAGATAACAGATGAAGATTTAAACATTGTTCAATAGTACATAATACACACTTCAAACAAATTGGCTTTTGGTAGGATCCCATTCGAAACAAGCCAAGTCAGTATTTTAGCCATCAGGATTCTACCGATTACTTTAACAGTGGATTCGATCAGTGAGATAGGTTTATAACATTTTCGTAACTCTTGTCTCCTTTCTTATTATGAAATCTCCTCTTCTTTTACTTCCTCACAATTCTGATGAGGGTGATTCAACTCATCCCTTAACTTTCGATTTGTCTTACTGCAAGCTCTGTAAGAAAGATGAAAATGTCTGGTATGTGAGAAGACTCTAACTTTATGATAAATCACCTGTGCAGTGGGGATAAAGGTGTCCAGAATATCATGGGCCTCAAACAAATCTTCCAAACATATAATTAAATCACCATAGGATTCAGTAAAGCTCTTTTTTTTAGGACCTTGGAATCAACCAATTCCCACTGCACATTTCCACCACCCTCTATGGCTTTTTCAATGCAAGGCCTGATATCTGGAGTGTGACCTAGTGAGTACTGTAACTCATGAATGATCCCAATTCAATTGTGACCTCCATCTGTGCTCTCCCTAAAGTTATATTCCATAATACCTTCTAGCATAAATTAGTGGTTAAAATGTAATCAGTCATTTTGGAAGAGCTTGTTGACGCATTTCCAGGAGTAAAATTCAGATGACAAAAAGAAATATTGAACATTGCACAGGTTCCATGATGCAGTCACCTCAAGAAACACAGTCAGTTGATTAACTGTATTGTATGAAGAAAGATGGACCTATGTATCATTAATGTAAAGATCTGTCAAGTTGGTCATATCTAAGAGTGTTTAATCTATTTTGACATTAAGATCACCAGCAAGAATGTCGATAATAAATATATTTGAACAAATTATTTTTCCGACATTCTTGTTCACTTTTCATACAGCCAGTGATTTGAGACAAAAAGACACACTGTTTATCTTGTTTTAATCATGTCTGGTTAGATTTAGTGGATGGGAGAAACAGACAGCACAATGCTAGTAAAACAGATAAAATATTGGCAAGATAGTAGGTCTCGACAAGGACACCCAGTTGTCATTCCTAATGCTTTTTTTCTGTTAGCTGCCATGGATTCACGTGCAAATGGGTTTATTCTTATATTATAAATGCATTCAGGGATGGCCACCATGAATGTGCTCTTCCATGGAACATCTTTGAATACATTTGCAATCCACGGTGGCCTTTTTGGAGTGGGTTTCTTTAGATGATCCAAACCCATTTCTTGCCCCCTTTGTACATGTGACTGCATGCATGAGATTGCGTGTGCATATGCACGAAGGGGCGGCCATCACGCAATGGGTAAGAACCCATGTTATAATGGACTCCTGTTTACAGTATAGCTGGAAAAGTTTTTAAAAATTGCATATGAGAGGGTCAGTGGAAGACGGGTAACACGCTGGAGGGTAGTAGTGAACTTAAAATAGCACGAGTCAGTGGTGATCACCTGAAACAAATACATTCAGTTTTACCTATTGCCTCTTGTTTGTCAAATATGACATCCGCCAAGCAGGAGCTCCATTTGATATAAATGTGGGCATGTTAAAATCCTGTCCTGCAGGATTTGTTCCCATTTGTTGGTTGTGCCGAAACAGAAAACTCATTTGTTCTTGTTAAAAGATGCTGAGTTTTTATGTCACTTTGGGTAGATATCGGTAAAAAGGGTTCTTTCATACATCTATCTTGTTCTGAAGAAGCTTTTATATGGTCTGAATTAGGAGAATTTCACTCCAGAAGAGACTCTCGCCATTCTTTGACGTGAGGCGCAGAGCTCCACATAAGATACCTTTGGCTAATAATGGGTAAAAAATCAGAGATGCACTCAAGGCAATTCCTTTAAGCTGTACAAACACATTTTTTGACATAACATATCTATTCTTGGAAAACCGTTGCCTTTTTGTCATAGACGTTGAAAGCTGCGTTGTTTCTGGTAGTTATATTGACAGCTTAAAATAACTAACTTGGCCCACGCTGCTTTCAACGTATTTTGGGAAACCCCTTCCGTACACTGAGTGGTAGAGCACATTTACTGTTTCCTCTTGCTTCTCGCCTGCTGTGAGGTATGCAGCCTCAACAGAATATGTTTTTTTCCAGAATGGGCTTACCATGAAAATAAATGAACATCTCTTGCAGTCTTTGAGAGGTTTTTTTCACATACCCGGCCGTGGTGGTACCTGAAAATGGAAATGTGTATAAAGGTGCTCCCTGATTCTCCACCTAAGGCAGGGTGGGACATAGGAACACTGCAGCTGAAGGTTCGCCCTCGGGAAGAGTTTTAAGGACAGCTGCTTTTACTAACCTCTTTTCCTTTCTGCAGGTTTTAGTTGAATTTTCATCTTCTTATTTCTCTGTTTCACGAAGCAAGAAAAAGATCTGTCATATAGTTATGCTTTGCCTATATGCTGTGTTAAGTTAGCATGAGCTTATTAAGAGTTTAAACGCAATTTTTCCTTTCTACTGCTTCTGCACACGACACATAACTGTTATTGTGGCTTTGAGCCTAGTAGAGTGTTTTGATTCACACACGAATAATATGTTATTACTCTGATATCAGCTTTGCTTAGTGAACCGTGTCTGTACAGTGAGTGCTGAAGCCTTCAAGGATATCTCGACACAGTTGTTGTGAGGTCTGATCTTCGCACCTTCCTAGACATAACATACATGCAGCTGCGGCCAAATTCAGGCGCTAGGCGCATTTTATATTGCTTTGCACAGAGCATACACACACACTGGATGGTGCTTCGCATGCAGAGAGCTGGTGGAAGATGATGTGATCCCTTACCACTAGGATCTGAGGTATGGGCCCGCCCTGTTAAAACCCAAAGAGACCTTCTTAGATATAATATAATATGCTAGCTAGGGAGGGTGAGAATGAGGTGTTGTTTAAACCTATTCATTTTAGCATTTTAATATGCTTTCACCTTTTGTTTTCTATGGACTAGTAACTCTGCTGATTACTTTGTTTCTTATAATATGTTTGCTTGTATTAGCTAAGATACTGCGTTTGAGAACACTGCATTAGTAAATAAACATTTCAAATGTGCATGTGTCCTCTTTTACTCCTTGTTCTGGATTGAACTGATTGTATAACGAAAGAGTGTTCATGTGTTCCACGTTACCTGAGGTATTCTAAGTCCATGTTCTGGTTTGTCTAAGCATTGGGAGTTTGTAATGACCAATGGGACACTGTAGCTAGTCTGGTAGAGGATTTTGGATACTAAGGTGAGTTTTGGCACACCCTAACTCACTGAGGTTCCAAGTCTCTATGCACAGTTCTGTAGGAGAACGGAATCCCTGCGACATGGCGCCCAACGCTTTCGGTGGTCTTATTATATGACGCTTGAGTAGTACATCATTCGATCCTTAACCCCTTCACTGTCGTTTCCGGAAAACGGTGGTGTCGGAAAAACCTACCTATTTTTGTAATAGTTCTTTTCAAGCTTGAATCTTTCTAAACGGTTTCCTTGAATTACAACCCAGTTGTGCTACAAAGTTTGCTTTGTCTCTCTATCTTTCTGTGTCGTTATGGCCGCGGCGAACAATCCGCTGCATAGTCGCATTGTGGTGCGCAACCATTTGCAGCATTATATTGTAGCCGTGGATGGCATGGCCGTGATAATGGTGGTGAGTGCAGAGGTGGCTTACCCTTACGAAATCTTTTACTCGTGGGTGACCTTCCCAGCTGTGGACGGAACTTCAGGTGTGTTCCATACGCACACTCCCACTGCTATGCCGAATGAATATACTCCGTATAGGACACAGGAAGTACCTATTGATGCTTGGCAGCACCGAGTTTGGTTCGATGGCGCCCTACCCCACCCTTTAACAGCCCCGAGGTTAGGTCCTTTGTCCATTCCAGGCGCAAATTGGCCTGTTTTGGCTGGATTTACGCCTCATCCTCAACACGGCGCTTGTACCGTTGTTGAACTAAGACGGCTACATGTAGTCGCGATTAGCGTGATTAGGTCGTTAGTGCAATACATAACCCGTAATCTCCTGGGCGGGGCCTCAGGACCTACGGCGCTTCCTGCTGGACAGGGCGGTATGAAGCTCAGTCCCGTGATGGTCAACGGTGTGATGATCGGTGACTGTGAAACCTGGGGTAGAATATTTGCGGCGGTCTATGCGAGGTGTTACGGCACACCGCCTATGACTGTTTTGCCGACGGTCCTTAAGCGTGTTCAGGATGAGCACAGACCTGAGGCTGCTGTTGAATTGGGTATGCGCCTTTGTGGCTCCTTTGATGTGGTTTACAATCTCATATTTGCTAATGTCAAGGGGGATGCAGTGAACTTTCAGGTAGCCAATGCTTTGCAGGCGATACTCGAGGTCGAGAAACCCAGACAGTTAGCACGAATTATTGTGGCGGATTATAAAACCGTGGGCCGCAACAGTAGGGGTCTTAAGCCTTTTTCTACAAAAGAGAAAAAACAACCCCAAGGGCAGAAGTCAGAAACTGACGAACAGCCCAAGACCAAAAAACAAAATTGGCCGAAAAAACAAAAACAGGGTAAGCAACAACAACAGAGACAGGAGTCTCGTCCTGCGTCTCCTTTGCCTGCGCCCACAGAAAGTGTTTATGACTTGCGCAATCGCCTGATCGATTTCAGGTTTCTGATCAACGCTCTCCTCGTTCTTTTCAGGAGTCATCGGCCCCAACGACCGGCGAAGGAGGAGGCGGCAGGGGCCGGGGTGGTCAGCAAGGACGCGGCCAGCCCCGCCCGGCAGACGGTAAAGGCAAGTAGGACAAGTCTACAGCGAAAAGACCCCAGTTTCAGAAAAAGCCAGCCGCCGCTTTAACAGCGAGATATGCCACAGATAGTGAGAACGCAGCTTCGGAATCAGACATGGGCTCTGACATTGCTGGACAGCGCGGCGGAGATCACTATTGTACGAGAGGCGCCCCGTCCACTACTGAAGGTGACAGCGACTGACCATTATGTTGTTGTGGAGACAGCAGACACTAGGGTTGCCCCCCCTAACAGACTTTATGAAATAGTCCTGTTCATTGAAGGTGACATACAACGTACCATAAAAGGGGTATTTTGGGAAAATCTTACGACTACCTATGACATTTTGTTAGCGGAGGCTGACTGGCCCCCACCTTTTGTTCTCGCAGCTCCGAGAGGGGAGGAGGTAATCCTCCCTAGTTTCGCGCACACGGTCTCTAAGGAGCATGCGCTGAATTTTGCAGAAGAGTGGGCTAGAGCCCTTGCGCCGGCTCTGTACCGTACTCACTGTGGTTGGGATACATTTTCCCCACACCATGAAATTCCGTTGCGGTCGCAGCCACAGCCACAACTTCAATATCCCATTAAACGAGAAGCAAAGGCTTCCGTTGCGGAAATCCTTGAGCAATTAAAGTATCAAGGTGTAATTGAAACGTGTGTGTCACCAATGAATAACCCACTTTTTACTGTGACCAAGCCTGACGGATCGTATTGTTTGGTATTGGATTACCGGCATTTAAACTCGCATTGCCGTACCTGCGCAGTACAGAATATTCACGGCTCTGCCTTAGTTGAAAGTCTTGTGCATAAGCGGTTTAAAACAACGCTTGGCATTTCCAATGGTTTTTATGCCCACCATTTGGATGGTCTGAGTTCCCAATGTACAAGTTTTACATGCGGCGGCGTCCAAAAACTATTCGGTTGTTTACCAATGGGCTATAAGAATAGTCCTGGGGTATTTTCCGCCCGCATTGTCTCTCTGCTAGAGAGGATCGACCCTGATGCTTACTCGTATGTGGATGACATTTATCTCACAGACGACGAACTTTGGGAGCATTTGTGTCAAGTTGCCCGCATAATTTGTAGCTTTGCGGCTATGAGCTCAACAATGAAGGTCGAGGTTTGGCTCCTCACTTCTTGGAGAAATGCGCACAACTGCGCGCTCCTACAGCACTGAAAAAATTACAGTCTTTGCTGGGATTTTTGAATTTCGGAAGGACATACATTCCGGAATATGCCCAGCGTATCAAGCCTTTGTATGCTTTGATACAACCTACTTTCACAAAATCGTGCTGGCTGCCTGAGCACTCAGCTATACTGCAATCTTTGCAGGCTGATCTGCTCGCTTCTAAATACTTACTGACTCATGATAACCACACCAACCTGGTGATTAGAATCGTCCCTGGGACGGTGGGTTTCACGTACCTTACTTTTAATGAAGGAGACACAGTACCTATTGCCTACAAGTCGCACTTGTACACATCGGCAGAAATGCGTTTTTCCACTGTGGAGAAAGTTTTAATGGCTGTACAGATGGCGATTCTTAAGGAACGTGCTCTGTCACAGGGAAAACGCATGTTGGTTGTTACCCTGTGTCCTGCTTTGGAGGCAGTCACGAAAGCCAGTGTACCAAATTCTAAAACTTTTGCACCCTCGGTGGATACAATGGGCTGCTTCATTGACGTCTCCGAATGTCACGTTCATTTTTGATGCCTCATTACGGTCGCAGGAGTTTTTACAGTATGAATTTGTTCATCCTGCCCCTTTGGCTATGCGGCCTTTGGAGGATTTCCCTTGTATCATATACACTAATGGTTCGGCGCAGGTTGCGCATGGTTCTAAACACGCCCATGTTTCCGCATGCGCCATTGTGGTAGGTGCCATGGTGAACGATGAGTTCAAGTCCAGAATTGTACACACGCAGACTCTAGGGGACTGCACCGCGCAATTGGCAGAGCTCAGTGCTTTGATGCTTGCATTGGAGTACGCTGATCCTAGTGTGACGACTCTGATTGTGAGTGATTCTTACTACTGTGTCCAGTCTTACAATGAGAACTTGTTCTTTTGGATTCAGAATGACTTTCGTGATTCCAAGGGTAGCACAATAAAACATAAAATGATCTGGGTCCGAGTGGCTGAACTCAAGGAGCAGTTGCCTCTCGTGTTTGTAATTCATACTCTTGGTCATCAGCGCGTTGGAGTCCACGCTCTTGGCAACTCGCTAGCTGATGAAACGGCAAAATCAGCGGTATTGACATATTTAGTTGCAGCTGTTACACGGTCCAAAAGTAAGATTGATGATGATATCTTGGCGGCTGTTGCTGCCACTGAGAAGGGAGGTAAATATCCTAAAGGGTCCCCTGCGAAGTACACATACCACTTAAGTCCCGATAAGGTTCCTTATGTGAAAATACCTGACGTTGGGGAGAGATTGATTCCCAACGCGGATCGCAGAAAAACATTGATCACAGTGGCTCATGAAGGTGCTGCGTCTGTGCATGCGGGCGTTTCGGCCACTGTGTCTCAATTACAACAGCGTTTTTGGTGGCGGGGACTGTACAAACAGACGCGCGATTATGTACTTCAATGTGACATTTGCCAGAAGATTAAACCTTCAACTGCTGCGCGCCCGCCCCAAACACAGTTGTTCATATCTAATAAACCACTAGGGTGTGTTTATTTAGATCACTGCGGTCCTTTTTCTTCTGATACTGCATATAAGTACGTCTTAGTAGCAGTTGATTCATGCACACGCTTTGTATGGGTCTGGCCGCACCGCAGCGCTGATTCACGGACTGTCATAGGAGATTTGCATGTCTTTGTAGGAATCTGCCTGTGGAACCTTCCATTCGGATCAGGGTCCTGCTTTCACCTCTAAGGCGTATAAGGATGCCATGACTTTGTTGGGGGTCCAAGTCAAGTTTTCGTCTCCATACAGACCTGAGGGTAATAGTGTAGTGGAACGAATGAACCGTGACTTAAAGCAATCATTGACAGCTCGAGTTATAGGCACTGGCAGGAACGGGCTGGCCCATCTCAATGGCGTGCAGCGTGCTCTTAATAATCTCCCTAGAAGGTCTCTGGGTGGGCAGACCCCATACAAAATGCTCTTTGGTATCAAGATGTATGTACCGGACCTTGAAGGTCTAGACTCGGTGGCTGATGCTACCCCCTTTGACGTAGATAAACATTGCAATGTTTTACAGACCCTACAAGAGACAAGAGACAGTCTTGCAAAAGAACATTTGCCCTCCACTGCGGATGATGCGTTGCAGATCCCGGTAGTTGGCTGGCTACCCCAAGTTGGAGAACTGGTTCGGGAGAAGATCGAGAACAAGAAAGAATTTGGTCCCTCTTATCGAGCTCTGGTTCCTGTGCTTGTTGTGAAGGGCACAAGAACAGTCATTTTACCACCACTTCCAGGTCGTAAGAAAAACAGGCATATCTCCATTGACAATGTCAAGATACACAGAGTGGCCGATTCTTCTTAGTATGACACCGGCAGTCTCCTGTCCTTCGATTATGAGAAATTCTGTTTTGGCCACTGCTGCTAGTCCTGAGCAAGAGGTGGCCATCGAGATGCCTACAATTTCCAGTCCTTTATTGAGTACGTTGCCTGGTACTCACCTTGATGAAATTGACTACACTTACCCAACTGACTTATCGATGCCTGATTTGCAAACCCGTTTGGCGACATAATCCCGATTTTCATTTGACACTGTCTCACACACTTCGGGAAAGCCCTCTCGGATTGCAGCATATACAAGTTTATTTAAAAAACATTTTTTAATTCCACCTTGGACATACGTTTGGCTGGTACTTTTTTCAATTTACCTTTTTATGTCAATTGGTTTTGTGTTTTATTTTTTCCGAATTGTCTACGGATACTATGTCGAAGAAAGAACATGCATTCGACATCTCAATGGAACTTTGGCACCACTTTCCTCATCACATTCTGCCCACAGACTGAAGAGAGACTTGGCATTTGTTAATATCACTGCTTGGCCTGTCCTAGACGGGATTGTATGGGATGCGGTTACATTTCAAATCCATGGCCCCACTGAAGTGATTAATGTCCCTAATGTGCTTAGAGTTAACATGGGGGATGTAGTTAAACAAAACATACGTTCTGATGATTGGGATGTTCAGGCGGTAGAGGCGTTTTCTGATTTGAAATATTATGCTGCCTTTGATGCTGAAGATTTGTATTTGGAATCTGCTAATTATGGTGATTTATTTTGCTTCCAACATTTTGGTAATCACTATCTACATAAAACTAATCCCAGAAGGAGTGCTGTCAATTATACACAGTGGGAGCATTGTTCAGCTTCTTTGCAAGGCAGTTCAAGTACCTTTTTGAAAAAGTACACTTATTTTACCGCCTTTAATCAGTCCAATCCCGCTTCATTTTATTTTAAAATGACAGAAAAATCCATGTCCAAAGTTAGACTTACCGATACTAAGTTATTGTACTCGAAGTCCTTCCTAGACCAGCTAGCTGTTGGAGGCTACGAGTTGTGGAAGGAAACAGTTGACCTTAAATCAGTTTGGGGTTCTAAAAGTTGGCAGGTGAAAGGCCTTGAGGCTTTGCACCGTGCATGTCTCATCCCGAATCATATGTTGTTTTTGAATTCTACCATTTCACAGACAACGTGCTTTGGATTGGCTACTTCTAAAAAGTTAAATACTCCTTCCTTCCCTGATTTGGAAGAATTTTCGGGTTGGAGTAATACTACAACATTTTCAATTAGAGAGTTGCAAACTCTATTGCAAAATTCGTCCTTTAACATATCCAGTTTGGTCCTGAAGGGTTGGTTGATGTGGCACAAAAGTGCAGATTCGTGCCAACATTATTTTCTGGGTTTAGCTGATGGTTTTACACAAGTCAGGGCAGATCCCCGTTTTGAGAATGACCATTCTGTCACCACTTATTCAATTGGCAAATTATGTCAGAATTGGCTCAAACATTCTACCTTGGCATCAGATAAACTGCATCCATCTAAGCTGACTGGTGATGTTGACTTGAATGATTTTATAAAAGGGCCGGCTAGTGGTAGATCAAAGAGATGGATATATGCGGTTTATAATGAAATCTGGAAAACATCACAGATTGAGGCGGCTACCCGCCTTAGGGCTATTGATCAAGCTAATTTGGAGAAAGTGCTTGCAGTTGTTGATAATAGCATTAACACGCTTTCTTCCCGCATTTACACGTTGGATAATATTGTGTCATCTGTTGTTGATATTGTGCAAGATGAAGTGTCTGTGTTATACCATGGTCAGAATCAATTGCGTTCCATTATGGAATTTGCATGTACCCTGCAGATGCTTAAGGCCGGAAAGGTGCCTTGGAATTACATGAATGTCTCCTCCCTCTTTGCCCCGTTTAATTTGACTGAAAAGCAGCGGGTGCTTTCAGTGAGAGATGCATCTTTTTCAATGTTACACATTGAACGCTTAGAGTCTTTACCATTCTCTGTGGCAGAGGCTGTGGCTGCAACATGGCTTATCCACAGTTTAATTACTTTACCGTTTGCTTTGTTTAAATTTACAAATTGTATGAAATATTTTCCAATTGGTAGATACGAGCCTCTTGGTAGTTCCTACCTTCATGAAACTCGGTTGCTTCCTTTTACATACAGATGCCTCAGGGAAGGAAAGGAAGTTTATCTCAAAGGTGAAGAGTGCACAGAAACACCAGATCACTCATTAATGTGTAGACATATACAATTACACGGCTCTTGCAACCAAAAATAGCCTAATTTAGCATGTGTTTTAAAAGGTACCCCAGTGCCCGCTATCGTTCCCACTTTTAGACTACTGGCAAATGGCAGTTATTTACTTTTAAATAATGATGATTGCTGTGGGTTAATAAAAGGCATTGCTTATGTGGTAACAGTCGGTGAAAGGGTGGTTTGCTGTAAAAAAATGTTATATCCGCCTCCGCATGGGAATCTGGATGTTTCCATCTGGCCGAGGATTCCGACCTTGAAGACAGAGTTCAATGGAATGAGTAGAATAAGAGCCCTATTGTCACAAAAGGAGGTTGCGCCGACTTCGGCTCATGAAACATTTGTCCTTCACGTAGCTAACACCCGCACAGAAGTGCAAGCTTTATTAAATACTGACCTACCGTTACATTTCAGTGTGCTGGTTCAAACAATCTTTAACGCGTCCTCCACTTCGGGCCTGGCTCATTTTTTTTTTTAAAGTAGTTAGCAGTGGTCTTGTGACTTCTTTTGAAAAGATATTTGGAGTCATTCCGTGCTTTCTTCCATTCAATCTTTTCCAGCCTCTTTGGTAGATTTCCCGTTTTACTGGCGCTGGCTGCGGGCTTTCTGGTGCTGTTTTGTTTCATTAAAAATGGATGCACGTCCTGTATTCCAAAACGAACTGCTGTTACTGGCGCTGTTTCGCAACAGGATGCTTGATTACTATGGCGCACTGCCGCTCGCCACCTTAAGTGCAGCATATGGATTATCATTTCGATTTTCCTATTTTACATGTGTCCAGCCTGTCTTTCATTGCCTGAGCTGCGATTTCGATGGGCCCTGGATTTGTTTCTCTGCAAGATGGTGTCTCCTGACGTGGATTTTAATCACCTCATGAGTCCCTTATTGGCTCACGGGTTGCTTTGTTCCGACAAAGGGATTATGGCCTTGGCAGCGATGCATGGAGTACTGGGTCGTTGGAATATATTTGCAGCGGCGCAAGATTTCTTGGCACACAGCTTCATTGAAACACCGCTGAGTTGTCCTCTGATGGTGCTAGAGGCTCCGGTAAATGAAGAGCATGAATGTTCTTTCCCAATATTAAATTGGATGGCTGAATTATTTTAGGATGATAACAGTGACTTCCTTTTGGAAGCTGTTGCTGCTTATTTTTCATATTCAGTCCTGGGCTGAGACTAATGAAGGGCAATTTTTAGGTTAAATTTTTGGTTACATTTTTTTGCAATTATGGATGACTTTTCAGGTCCCAGAACTATTGACTTTGTTGAAAATGAACACAAAATTGTCATGTTCGTGAGATTTTTTTTGATAGTGAAAATATTTTTTCACGTTTCCTCAAATTTGAATTGAATCTCGTCCTTGAACTCTGCATTTCAAATAAGAACTCCTTATTTTTTTATCTTTTCTTCTCCGTGCTCGGATCATGGGGGGATGTCATATAGTTATGCTTTGCCTATATGCTGTGTTAAGTTAGCATGAGCTTATTAAGAGTTTAAACGCCATTTTTCCTTTCTACTGCTTCTACACACAACACATAACTGTTATTGTAGCTTTGAGCCTAGTAGAGTGTTTTGATTCACACACGAATAATATGTTATTACTCTGATATGAGCTTTGCTTAGTGAACCGTGTCGGTACAGTGAGTGCTGAAGCCTTCAAGGATATCTCGACACAGTTGTTGTGAGGTCTGATCTTCGCACCTTCCAAGACATAACATACATGCAGCTGCGGCCAAATTCAGGCGCTAGGCACGTTTTATATTGCTTTGCACAGAGCATACACACACTTTTTTTTTTAATTTGTTTTTTTTCTTCCTAAAACCTTTATTTGTTCCAAGTGATTACACAGCTCAAATCGCCTACAACCCTGCGGCCGGCGGCAAGTATTGTTAGATTAATGAATGTTATCAGTGGTAACACAGCCCATCAGCCGACAACCCGGGGGTCCGGCGGCAAGTTTCATAATAAAACAAACAAGCAAAGAAAAATATATGCAGTAAATAAGATATCCTCAGTCCTCCAGCAATAGAGCCTAGTTCGCTGGGAGAGCGTTCCATCCACTACCCATCTTGTGTATCCCTTGTACTGCTCTTTCGATAGACCGCAGTGCCGTGGTATGGTGTATCTTAATCAATGGGAACAAACCGAACATTTAACCATTGTCCCTCCCTGCACTCCCCCTTTCACACACTGCGCCCTTGGTCGGCGCCACACTCATTCGTCATACTGCAGGATACTGAGCCGCCTGCAACCTCAGCACTCTCCTCACAACGGATGGGACGCACACTGCCCACTCAGCCCTCCCTCGCTATAGGTCACTCCCCCGAAACAGAGCAACACTCATATCCCCAGCTCCCCAAGCACCCAGCCTCATTCAATGATAGTAAGCAGTCAACATAGATCGGTATCTACACAGTCATTACAGTAGGAAGGGGCCACTGGAGGCGCCCCTATCTCAATTTCCTCATTTGCATCTTCACCTTGAGTGGCACCACTGATGTGTGTTTTATACAAAGCCCAGAAGTTTTTAGGCCGACTTATGGGTGGCAGTAGTTCGCTATAATGTTCCGTTTGAATGCAACAGTAAAGCATGTCTTGTGCCCAGCGTGTAACCGTAGGCAGTGGGCCCCTCATCCAGCAGAGCGCCAGCACTCGTCGCGCTATCAGCAACCCCATATTGGCCAGGCGGTGGAACGCCACCGGAAGACCCCGTGAATGTCCCATGAGGGCCAACGCATGATCTGGAGACAACTCCACCTCCAAAGTCTTGCTCATTTCTGAGAAAATTTCCGTCCAGTATGCCTGTATGCCTGGACAGGTCCATGCTAAATGGAGAAAGTCTGCGATAGGCTATTGACATCTCTCGCATGCCGCAGACTGGCGGAGGCCGTACCTGTGCAGCCTCTCAGGTGTATAATACACCCTTTGGAGGAATTTAAAATGAATCAATCTGTGCCTTGCATTTAGTGAGATTTTCCTGGTGCTAAGGCAACAGTAGTGCCCCATTGAATTGTCAATTGTTACCGCTAAGTCCCTCTGACAGGCCGTTCTGGCCTTCATAAGCCGATGCTCTCCATGGGACTGGGCAATCCTGTATAAATTGGTCACAAGTTTACGGGAGGATTCCGCTTTTATCACATATGTTAACTCCGGGACCTCCGGGGGTTCCGCCAGGTCCGGCCCCAGTAGCTCCAGAAAGGCGCTGCGGAGTCTATGGTATTGGAACCGATGCAGCAGTGTCAGGTCTCCCCTATCGCCCATCACCTGTTCCCATGTTTTTACCGTACCGTCTTTAAAGAAGTCTCCTGCCAATTGTATACCAATTTGTTGCAAAGCGCGCACTACTCCCGGCTCTCGCACAGGGGGCAGCCACACTTTCCAGTCCACTGGCATTAGAGGTGAGTAAAGCAATACGCTCCCCTGCCTCGACAGCAGGGAGTGCCACGCATGATTAGTAGCTGTGATCGAATCAAGAATACCCGTCCTGCGGTCCATGGGTTGGAACACCGTCACCGGAAGGGCAAGAGGCTCCACAAACAGTGTCTCCATAATCTTGTGCGGGATACGCTGTTCCCCATGCACCCAAGTGTGCAAGTGTGCCGCCTGAGCCGCATGATAGTAAAGTTCCATATCAGGGGCTCCAAGGCCTCCCATACTTTATGGTAATGTAAGGGTTGTCCATTTTACTCTGGGTTGTTTACCCGCCCAGGCAAGGTGAATCAGCAGTCGCGTTAAACGCTGGAAAAATGCCCTCGACAATACCATTGGAATTACGCTAAACAGAAAGAGGAGCCTAGGCAGAATGACCATTTTCATTATAGCGATTCGCCCCATGAGCGAAAGAGGGATCTTCCAGTTTGCTAATTGCTACTCCGTAATTTTCTCGAAGAAGTAGCTCTGGGTCTGTGTGTAGACGTATCCCTAGGTATCTGACAGGTTCCTCAGTCCACTGCAGAGGGTATTCCATATCAAACCTTTGAGTGACAGGCGTCAGGGGAAAAGCCAACGACTTTGTCCAGTTTACCTTTAGGCCCGACAAGGCGCCAAAGTGGACCACCTCTCTGAGCATTGGCGAAAGGTTATTCTCAGGGTCGTGAACATAAAGCAACATATCATCCGCGTACATGGAGACAACAATGTTGTATGTGGGGAAGCGGATACCTTCTCTGCCGTGGTATTCCCTCAGCGCGCAGGCCAGTGGCTCCGCCGCTAAAGCGTATAGCAGCGGGGAGAGCGGGCAGCCCTGTCGCGTCCCTCTGCCAATCATGAATGGTTCTGTAACCAGGTTGCCAAGTCGCACCCTAGCCGAGGGCTTATCGTAGAGCGCTCCTAACATTTGAAGGAACGGCTCGCCCAGTCCCATTCTCCGCAGGCCCTGCCTCAGGAAGGGCCACTCCACCTAATCGAACGCCTTCTCCATATCGAGAAAGACAGCAATGGCTTTCGTATCCTGTTTGACATGCTGCATCGTACCCAGTACCGTGCGAATATTATATACAAAAGTTCCTGTTAGGGATAAAGCCCGCCTGTTCCAGCGCCACCAGGGTAGGTGCTAGTAGTGCCAATCGTGTCGCTAGGACTTTAGCATATAGCTTGGTATCCACATTGATCAAGGAAAGCGGCCTGTAGGAGCTACATTCATCATGCGCCTTCCCAGGTTTCAATATTGTAACCAGTAAGGCTTCTCGCATAGACTGTGGCATACTGCCCTCCTCACATATGTCATCAAACAGTGTGGATAGATGGGGGATCAGTTGTTCCCTAAAGGCTTTATAGAATTCCACCGTGAGCCCATCCATACCCGGAGCACTGCCAGTTCTCATGGATGTCAATGCCTCTGCTATCTCATCCTTTTCTATGGGGAGCATCAAGAATTCTCTATGGGCGTTAGAAAGCAGAGGCAGTTCTATGTGCTCCAAATAGTCTTGGATCTCATCAGTTAAGTCGCCACTCTGCGAAGAGTAGAGGTCAGAGTAGTAACTTCGGAATATGTCTGCTATACTGCGTTCGTCCGTGACGATCAGGTCGCCGTCTGTTTTTAACTCAGCCACCTGCTGTTTTCCTCTTCTGCCCTTTAGTATTTTAGCCAAAACCGAGCCAGGTCTCTCCCCTTCCCCATAGGTGCGTGCTGTGGCGTATTTGCCCATCTGCTTGACCTCCCTATCCGCTTCCTCATGAAATTCCGTAAGGAGGGACTTCATTTCCTCTACAACTGCTGGGTCTGGGCACCTCAGTTGCCTCTCTTCCAATTTCACCAGACTACCCTCCAAGTCGGATAGTCTCTTACGAATGGATTTGAGGACACTTGAGTATTTGGACATGGCAATTCCATGTGTATAAAACTTAAAAGCCTCCCAGAGTGTCTGGAAACTGTCAACCGATCCCACATTAGTCTAAAAAAAGACGTCTATCGCCTCCGCGATCTCGCCCCTGAATAAGGGGTCCAGGAGCGAGTACGGTGGGAAGCGCCATGTAAAGGGGGGGATGGCCTTCGCTAGAGCCACAAGGACCAGTAATAGCGGTGAATGATCTAACAATGTACGCGGCAAAATTGTACAATCTCCCACCCGCTCCATCACGCTGGAGGAGGCCAGCCAGTAGTCTGTCCTAGTGTGGATTGCATGAAATGCAGAATAATGTGTGTATCTCCCTTGTGTCGGATATCTGGTCCTCCACACGTCCGCCAGGCCCAGTCTAAGGATTTGCGTGTTAAGCAGCTGCGGTGCCGCCGAAGGTCTACGCTGAGAACCTGCAGACCTGTCCAACACTGGATCTAGCACCAGATTAAAGTCCCCTCCCTACAAAATCTTTACAGTGTCATGTGTACTAACAATGTCTGCCAGGGATTGGTAAAATGTCGGAGAATCATAGTTCGGGTCACATGTGTTAACAACGATAAAATCCATCCCTTGCCCCTAGCAGTGTGCGATCACAAATCTTCCCTCCGCGTCCACTCTTAAAGAGGTTGAGGTGAATCTCGACTTGGGATTCACCCAGATCAGGACTCCTCTGGCATGGGTCGTAAAGCCTGCTGCTACTACATTCCCCTCTAGACATTTACTATGTAACATTCTACTGGTGAGAGGCAAGTGCGTCTCCTGTAGGAGAGCTATATCCACCTTCTGTCTCTGTAAATAGGCAATCACCTTCTGCAACTTACGGTAGTCATTCAGTCCTCTTACATTCCATGTTAGGGCTCGAACTGTGACCAATTTATCGTGGTCCCCCCTGTCAGGCGCAGTCAGTGCAGTAATGAATGTGATAGCGTGTTACTGAGTAGTGTACGTGTGAGCCTATCAAAGCCAGCGTGTGGTAACAACGTGCAGCCCCTCCCCCCAACCCCGTTCAGAACTTAACTCAACAACCTTAGCCTCCCCCCTCCCACAGCAGACCCCCCCAACTGGGCCTCGCCGAAAGTGATATCCTCCCTCCCTCCCCCTTCCCTTGTTCCGATCAAAAAAGTCTCCATGGAGACCGATTGGGTGTAATGCACGCGGGGGCCGAGGTTGCCTGGCCGTCTACCAGACGTGCATGTGCGCACTGCTCTGGGATCCCCCTCGCCACCGCCCGCATCAGTGTATAGTAAGCACCAGAGTGGTTGTTCTTGTATTTACACATGTTACTAAAGCCTAAGTGTCTATACAGTTAAACAGCATATTCTGTGATAGCAACATTTCTCAGGCACAGTTCAGGTCGGTTAACTTTCTTCTGCACACGCCCACCCGCAAAGCGGCAGCAGCCCCCACAGCAGGGAAATACCCCAGGCTAAACAAAACAGGCCCCATTGCAGCAACTAAAGTAATAACGATCCAGACGGGCGTCAGCAATCCCACCCAGCTACTAAAGTCTCATGGTGGTGCCTCACAGTCTCAACGTCTATCCACAGGCCCAGCATCTTACCATCTCCAGTAGGCCTAAGGTATCAGGCAGTCAATCTTGTTCCTCCAGGTGACTCTCGCCTTCCGCAACCTCCGCCGGAAGATTCGCTTCCCGGCGGTGATCCTTTGACCAGTCCTTCAAGGCATTTTTCAACGCCTTGGGATCTGTAAACAGGTGCGAGTGTCCTTGTCTATTAACACACAGTTTCGCCGGATATAGCATGGCATAATCCAGGCCCAAGTCTCTCAGTTGCCTTTTAAATGGAGCAAAGTGCTTACGAGCTTCCTGCACTTTGGCGGTAAAATCCGGATAGAGTAAGATTTCCGAGCCCTCATATTGCATTGATTTCTGATCCCTAGCCTGTCGCAGAGCCGCATCCCGGTCCCTGTAGTTCAGCAGTTTTGCAATAATGGGTCGAGGAGGGGCTCCCGGGCGCGGACGCAGGCCCAGTGATTGGTGAGCTCGCTCCACGACAAACATCGGGAAAAAGTTTCCGTCCCAATTAGGGTGGTTAGTAGCTTCTCAGTGAAAAATTCCATATTCCCTGTCTCGGTCATCTCCGGAAGGCCCGTTATTCGGAGGTTGCATCGCTGCGACCGGGCCTCTAAATCTTCCATTTTGTCCTGCAGGTTCTGCATTAGTTTATCCAGTCTTTTATGGTCCGAATCGAGCTCCGTTTGCGCCTCCTCTGCTTCTGTCAGCCTACTTTTGGACATATCAAGGCGTTCCGCATGCTTGTCTATGCGTTCCGCCATTCTGTCCATTCTATAGGTGAGTGCGTCCATCTTAGATCCCAACGACGCAATGCTGGCTTGGAGGCCTTTGTCCATTGCCAGGAGCATGGTCTTAATATCCGCGCCCCCGCCATCTCTTCTTCCTCCCGCTCTACAGTCTTGTCTGTTCCTGTGGGGCCTGTGATCTCGACCGCCGTTGGTCAAATGTGAGCTTACTCTGTGTCTTATCACCTTTGCCCATTCTGCTGCAGGTATTGTCGACTCGGTTATGGGAATCAGACTGCTACAAACCACCAAGTGACAGAGCAGCCAGCGGCCCCCTGTGTATCTATCTTCTAGGCTGTACTTTCGCCAATTCAGGCTTGTCCCGTGGTGATGGCTATATCGTGGTCCTCTCGGACCAGCCGTACAAAGCAGCGCAGTGCACTCCCGGCGGTCAGCTGATGGCTAAGCCGAGCGTCCACCGACCCCTGGGGCCACCACTTCCTAGAGGCCAGTTCAGGGCAATTCAGGTGCTTTCCGCCGCTTCGGACTCGCAGGGCACCGAGTCCAGGATGACCTGCCGTATGTGTGGGGGGAGGGGTGGGCCTTTCCCGAACAGGCCTTCTCGCGTTCTCCCTGAGTGGTCACGCTCTCCCCCAAGGGCTGCCGCCGCCACGCAGGACACCGCTCGGGGCCCGGCAGCACGCCAACTCAGCCACTTATAGCAGCGTCGCCGGAGCCAAGGCCCCCCAGCCCTCCAGTGCCCAGCGCGCAAGCTGTGCTGTCTCGGTGCAGGCTCTTCATCCCCAACGGATCGCTCCCCGTGCCGCCTCAGGTACTCCAGGCTTTCCTTCTGCTTCACCGGGGGCCTTCCTCACCCCAGGGACCATCAATGCCTCAGCGGCGGCCGCGTTATCCCGGGTCTCCGACCGCCACGTCGCGGTCTCGTGACGCACCTGTATATTTATGACCTTCCAGCCCTCAATTATAGGTGGGGGGGCCTGGTTGCGCCTCTCACTCCACCACCCGAGGCCTGGTGGCATATCCCGCAGGAGAGGCCTCCGCCGTTGACACCGCGGGGGGCCCATGCGCCAAACACCGGGTCGCGGGCTGACTTCTGCCGCACGCAGAGTGTCGTCGCCCGGGCTGCAATACCACCACAGCCCACGGCTCAGGGGCCCAGATCGCCGCCTCCGCTCAGCTGCTGGGATCTCTCTCCGTGCGTGAGGAATCCGCCGTCGGGAGGGGCCGCGCAGCTCACCGGCCTCTCCGCAGCGTACGGAGCTGTGTAGGGGTTTGAATGCACCTCTCCGGCGCAGGATAATTGCAGGATTGTGGAGATGCGGGCAGGAGCCTCGGGACTACGCGGCCATCTTCGCCGCTGGATAGCTCCGCCCCCCATACACACACACTGGATGGTGCTTCGCATGCAGAGAGCTGGTGGAAGATGATGTGATCCCTTACCACTAAGGTATGGGCCCGCCCTGTTAAAACCCAAAGAGACCTTCTTATATATAATATAATATGCTAGCTAGGGAGGGTGAGAATTAGGTGTTGTTTAAACCTATTCATTTTAGCATTTTAATATGCTTTCACCTTTTGTTTTCTATGGACTAGTAACTCTGCTGATTACTTTGTTTCTTATAATATGTTTGCTTGTATTAGCTATGATACTGCGTTTGAGAACACTGCATTAGTAAATAAACATTTCAAATGTACACGTGTCCTCTTTTACTCCTTGTTCTAGATTGAACTGATTGTATAACGAAAGAGTGTTCATGTGTTCCACGTTACCTGAGGTATTCTAAGTCCATGTTCTGGTTTGTCTAAGCATTGGGAGTTTGTAATGACCAATGGACACTGTAGCTAGGTTGGTAGGGGATTTTGGGTACTAAGGTGAGTTTTGGCACACTCTAATAATAATAATCCACATTTGTAAAGCGCACAATCACCCGTAAGGGTCTCTAGGCGCTGGGGGCCGTCGGGAAGATTAAGCGAGCTATTGCCCAGAGTCACATGGTGCTGGGCTAACCTGCCGCCGGAGCCGGGGATCGAACCCTGATCCCCAGATTCCAGCGTCAGTCGCCCTGGCCGCGGCGCCACACCTCTCCTTACTCACTGAGGTTCCAAGTCTCTATGCACAGTTCTGTAGGAGAACGGGATCCCTGCGACAGATCAACACACCTCATCAAAAGTGAGTGTTTTGTTCAAACATCATAAAAAATATGCAGCTCCTTAGGCTGTGCCAGCACGTGCACACACCTCCATGCACCTTTCACCTAGAGATCTGGCGCAGAAGAGTGAGTGATAATAAAAAGAGGACTGGGCCCTCCGGATTGTCACTCTGCTGGCAAATGAATGCATTGGATGTTCCTCCAGGCCCTGCTTCCAGCACCAACATGGTCTGGGCTTAGCTCTAACCTCCAAACATAGACGTAGCAGAAGATAATACACTGTGATCCCCTTCAAGACTATCTGGCACATGTATCAACAATGCCATTTGCGATTCCTTATTAGCGAAAAATAAGGATTTGCTAATAAGGAATTGCAAAAGACTATGCATGTAGGAATCGCGAAAAAATAAGCAATTCCTACAAATTCCTTAATTGCGAGTCACAATTAAGGAATGGCTTTCCATTCATTCCTATGGGGCTCCAGGCTCAAAAGGGTGTCAAAAGGACACCCTGTGGCACCCCTGAAACTGTAATGTAAACCCATGTTGCGCACACTCTTCGCTCTTCATCTCTCCTTCTTCTCCAAGTTCTCCAAGTTCCCCGATACCGTAAATCCAGAACCGGTGGCACTCGCTTCTCGGTTCTGGCTCCCCAGTTCTGGAACAGTCTTCCGTTGTCCATTCGTTCTATTCCCACTTATCTCTCTTTTCGTAAAGCCCTAAAAACTTTCCTTTTTTCCCAGGCCTTCCCCGGTTAGTCCCCCCGGTTGCTTTGTAGAATCCGGTTCCCACCCTCAGCGCCAGGAAGCCGCTTGGCCACAGTGCGCTTTAGCAAGTTTCTTTTTCATTTCATTTCATTTCATTCATTTCATTCATTTCATTTCATTTCATTTTAACACATGTGTGTGTGTGTAACATGTGACTTTGGAAAATGCACTTTAGTGTCTGCTAATTACCATCAGGTATAATTTTCCGGTAGTTAGCGGACCCTAATAGCGAAATCGCCATTTTAAATGGCATCTTGCATTGCATTCAAGGCATCGCAATTTGCGATTCCTTATTGAAAACGCAATTTGCGATTTTTTCATTTGGGATGATGCATCCCAAATGCAAAAAAGCCGGTCGCAAAGATGCAGATTCTGAGAATCTGCCTGTTTGCTACCGTTTTTTCCTTGATGCATGTGGGCCTATATTTATGGCACCCATTACCCTGCTCCCGCCTTCAACCCACATCCGGTGCCTTCCTTATTGGCTCCAAGAAGGAAGTAACGGGTGGCCCTACTGTCAGACTGCATTGCAGTCACCAAGGGCAGGGGCATGACATGGAAATGTTCACTGATTCTACATTTTGCAGATCACCATGCACACAAACGTTTTCTCATGTTACCGCAAACCAATGCTGATGACAAAAATAGAACAGTGACCACACTGAATCCACATTAGTCTTCAGGCAAGGCAGACTATGAAAGATTTATACCATGCTAGATGAAGAAAATGGAAGTGGATTCAAGTGACAGTTTCATGTGCCAGTCCGAGAAAGGTCAGATCTAAGAATGAGTTGAGGCCAAAGGGAGTACAGACTATCTCTATGGGTCAAGCTGGAGTTGTTGAGAACTCATGAACTTTGTTGTAGCTGGGCAGTACACTAGGAAATTATTTTGCCACATTTCTATGTTAAATTGTACCCACCATTCAAAGATGCCGAGGCTCTCAGAAGGCCAGCGCGTCTTGCAGTCGGCTGAAACTGCTTGACAGGCTCAGGTTGCTGGCATGTACGTTGCTTGCATGCCGTGGAGTTACACAGATATGGACCAAAAGGCTTGATCACCTGAGGAGCAAGTAGAGGTGCACTGTGACCAGACAGGGGCTGCTAATCCGGTGCCCACAGATCCTGCGGAGGTGACCAGACACTTTTGCCCACCGGGGATGCCAGCCACGTTTTTCACTTGCGGGTCTGGGGAGGTTAGAGCTTCCGGTGCCAGAAGCCTTTGCCTTCTGCTCCCGTATTGGCCCCACTTTTGGGGTCCTCTATCAGGGAGCTGGCCAGTGGATCTTCATGGAGTAGACGTATCTGGTTTAGCGGGGGGTTAAGGGGGTTGGTAGGGGTTCAGTCTGGCTCGAGTGTGGTCAGGTTCTGAACAATCACGGACAGGGCGGTACTGAAAGTCCTTGGACTGTGAGGGCCCGGTGCAGCTTCTGGGCCAGAGCAGCCAGGGAGACGTTTTGTTTGCTGGACTCGCATTCATTTTTTGGGGAGGTTTTAGGAAGTACTGAAGCTGGAGTTAATTGAAGATGACAAAAGAGGTTATCAAATAAACTATAGGATGCGCCGTGGGAAAAATGGCACGCGCATGGAAATATGTTTAAAAGCTTTTTTAAAAGGTACTTTAATCCCATTTATTGCTCTCTGGTGTCAGCACCTTAAAGGAAGTGAAACCCAAGTTCAAAACCTAGACAAAGCGTTTTAATTACCGCTAATTAAAAGTCTCTTTACGTAGTTTTATAAGTGTAATTAGTGCATTATTACTTGCACTGTGGTTATAAATAACTTGTCAAACTTGCTGAACTGGTTGCTGACCCAGTGACCTGGCAAACGTAGTGCCATTCGAGCTTTGCTTAGGCTATACTCCATTATGGTGATCTGTGATTTCTGTAGCACAGGTTGGAGTGCGTGGCATCTTGTCTGCTGTTGTGTCATTTTACCTATCATGTCTGCAAACATCTCAAGAGCTTTGTGCTCCAATCGTGGCCTGAAAATGGGTTTTAACCAGTGTTCGATGGAGCGAGGGTCTCACACAAGGGTAGAAGCCGGTGTTGGCAGTTTTTGCCCCTGAGCCCCCACTAGCACCCCACTGAGTTATAATTGCTTGCTACTGTCAATTTCATTGCGAATATTTGCAATTTAGTACTTTAAAGCCCCAATCTCTGAATGTTGGGTTGCTCAAGCATATGAGCCTGGATTCAGTTTACATCAATTTCAACTCAAAGTTCAAATGTTGAGTCAAATCCAGTTTCTTTTGAGGCTTCAGATCTGGGCCAAACAGCCATTCCAGTTAGAGAAGTGCCGACCTAAATATGCAATTCAATGTTTTTTCTCCATAAATTGTATTGAGTTTTATAGACTGTACAGTAAAAAAAAATGCATGTAGTAGAACATGCAAAACACATAGATAGGATACATTCAATGACTGACCAAGATACATATCCTCATCGGGAATAGTGTAGCATACCATACAGACCCTATGAGGCGAAATTCTAGTATAAACAACCAACTATGGTCAGAGTGTCAAAAGTAGAACACTCCGTTTAGTCAGGGACAAATTGTGTTAAGAAGACTGAATATCGTATATCTAATACGTGTACTGGACTATGTATCCTTTGGTGGGGAGGGGGAACAGAGCCCAGTGAGAACAATGCCTGTAATAAAAGGTAGTTAATTGTCTTAGCTTTTGCTCACTCTGTGTTTCCAAGAGGAAGAGATGCTGATGTTGTGTTTTGCAAATCTATCCAGAGCTCTCAATACTTCCTGCAAGATCTTGGGGTTGGCCGAGAACTTCTCCTGGAAGCTACGGGCCCCTCTAAGGAAAGAGATCCAGGCCCACCAAGGGTGATGGGAGATGTTGCTGAGCAACTTCCATTCAGTGAGTATGACTTTCCCTGCAATGGCCAGTAACAGATCCAACAGTGTCATATCATTGGACTTGATGTGTAGAGAGTCCGGAGATGACCAAGGACTTAGAACAATCATTGGGAAGTTATGGGGAACTGGTGTTTCAAATATCTCTGATATTTGGTCTTTAACCATGGCCCAAACTGAGCCATAGAGGGGGCAGCTAAAGAACATATGTCCGGTTGTGTAGGAGGTCAAGTTACAGTTCCAGCATTTGTTGCTATTAAGTAATTTTCACTTGTGTAACCTAGCAGGTTTTCAATGTAGAAAGTTCAATTCTTGAGAGTTCAGACAATCATTGGATCTTCAATTGTCTTCTTTCCCATGTTTTCAATCACAATAATCCTTGGTATGATGGAGGATGAACGTCTACATCTATCACCAGTTTATTATCGCCCGTAGCTTTAGAAACAGAGGAATTGATGTCTTCTAAATTTTCTAACCCTGGAACTTCATTTTTTAGCTATGTTGGGTTTAGGAGAGCTCCTGAGCTTTCATTGCTAAATATGCAGCTGTTGATGCAAATTTGTTTTAGCGGATGTTGTAGGTTTTGGTTTTAGTGAACACTCAGCACCCAAACAAATTGCTTTGCTTAAAAGTACAAGATCTAGACTTGACATAAAGACTAAGAGGACCAAAGGAGGTCACAGGCATCATCGCCTTGTACATCGAAAACAGTTCGCTTGCCATCTACTGAGACCAGGAATATTTTTATTTTGCGTTTTCCAGCTTTTATTCATAAATAATGGAAGGTTGTCGAGAAAGCAAGATGCTGTCAAGGTTTAATCTCCTTAACCAAATAGATGAAAAAAGGAGAGATTTGTCAATACTCAAGTAGAAATGAAGGAAAGGATCTGCAAAGGTTCATGATCCATCTAGAACCTTAAAAAGTGCTCCTAATGCTAATGGCAATAATTCTGCCAATATTATTTCAAATTCTGTTTGAGTTTTGGGATTGACTTAGAAATGTAGTACACATGCAACAGTTGTCAAGGTAGGCCAAGAGTTACAGAAATCATATGTAGGTTACAGCTTGTTCACGAGTTCTGTGGCATGAAAAACGTATCGATAGTTACAACCATATCATGTTGCATTTACTATTCTATGACCTTCCGTCAATCCACCCTCTAAGGAGAGGAACATAGAAAGGAAACTTAGCATCTCTAAAAGAACCAGCAAAACCGTGATGTCATGGTGCAAATAATAATGAAGTGGTCATGAAGGATGGGTGCCTGGGCCCAGGACGAGGCATCCTCCTAGCTGCAAGCTGCCATCTGTGTTGCTGTGGCAATGAATATGAAACAGATTAAGGGCCCTTAGCCATGGGGCGCACACCGTCAGCTGGAGCCCTTCCAATAAGTAGCTCACCAGCAGGGACCATATATATTCGAATAGTTTTCTGGTCTCATCCACTATGTCGGCCATGCGCTTCAGAGCCAATGTCCTCCATAGCAACGCATGCCATTAAGTTAATGATGGTGCCTCTTGTTTTTTCCATGCGGCAGCTACTGCCATTTTAGCTGCCCCCAGGCAAAGCCACATGACAGACCTATCACTCTGTGTTTGGTGTTTCAGGGTTGTATCTCTCACCCCCAGCAAGGTGTGTTTCAGGGAATGGGGAATTGGGTAGCCTAACATGAGTTTAATTTGGGACAGGATCTCTTTCCAAAAAGGCTGTATGGAGGGGCAGTCCCACCAGATATGACGAAAGTCGCCCAATAGACCACACCCCCTCCAGCATCCATCCGAAGTGTTGGGGAAAATCATGTGCAGTTTCTGGGGATACAAGTACCAGTCATGCATGATTTTGAAGTGCAACTGCCTTAGATACATTGAGCGGTCAAATTTTGCTATGTCTTTACTTAAATGCTCCCACAGTTTGTCCGCTAAAGGAATATCTAAAAGTGCATCCCTAAAGCGTTTATGTCGCAGGGTGGCCCTGGGGCTCAGAGCTTGTATGAGAGCATACAGAAAGGAAATGCATCCCTTGGAGGAGGACCCAGATTGGGCAAACATCTGTATGGGGATCAGGTCCCTGGTGGCGGCCAGCCGCACCAGGGGCTGCTGTACCCAGTATTTAAGCGATGAATAGTGGAATTCCTCCTTGGCAGTTAATGTGAATTATTTCATGCATTCTTGAAAGGTGAGAATCTCTCCTTTATGAAATATGTGGAAAATCGTGAGACAACCCCCCACCCACCATGCCTCGAAGGATCCCTCTTGGAGCATAGGGGGGAAGGCAGCATTCAAATGTATGGGCGTGTAGGGAGATGGAAAGGTGGTCAGCTGTAGTGTCCTATTGAGAGTATCCCATACCCTTAATGTGGTGGTTGTGGGTGTACCGGTTTAGGCGTTAGGCGGTCTGTCATATTTGGCTTCCACAATAGATCCCATATGGAGCGGCCGGATGGATATCTGTCTGTCTATATGAAGCCAGTGCTTCTCAGAGGCACGCAGTGACCATTCTGTGATTAAACGCAGCTGAGCCGCTCTGCAGTATCCCTGAAAATCTGTCAGCGCCAGACTCCACTCCCCGCGTGGCAGCGTGAGCAGGCAATAGGACAAGCGAGCCCTCCTTCCCAACCAAATACATTTATTAGTCATTTGTTGCAACTCCTTAAAGAGACCTTTTTCCACTGAAATGGGTAGTCCCTGAAAGAGGTAAAGCAATCGGGTGAGCACGTTCTTTTTGATGGCATTAATCCTGCCCAGCCAGGACATGTATGCAGCACTCCAGTTGCCCAGGTCAATTTTCAATTGGCATAGAAGGGGAGGAAAATTGGCCTTGTAGAGATCTGAAATA
The DNA here is from genome assembly GCF_964261635.1 of Lissotriton helveticus. Classification (NCBI taxonomy): domain Eukaryota; kingdom Metazoa; phylum Chordata; class Amphibia; order Caudata; family Salamandridae; genus Lissotriton; species Lissotriton helveticus. The sequence goes on along the minus strand of NC_136068.1, from coordinate 809,217,227 downwards.
CGGGGGTAAGCTTGATACCCAAATAGGTAATCTCCTTAGCTCTGCAGCTAAATGGTGACTCGCTCTCCACTCGTCGCCACTCCTCTTTAGATAGGGTAAGTAAGAAGGACTTGGCCAAATTGATCTTGAACCCCGCCGCCTGCTCGAACAGCGCAAGCTCCTCCTGAATAGTTGATAGGGAGGTAAATGGCTCTGTAATGCGATCTCCGCGTCTAGTGTGAGAAGAGCCGCTGGGATGTTTTTCTTCTGGGCCTTCTCAATTATATGGATGATGCGCCAGAATTTATCATGGGTCTGCCGTCCCTTAATAAAGCCTGATTGGTCCAGGTCAATAAGGCCTGTGAGCACAGCTTCGAGGCGAGTAGTCAAGATTTTGGAGTAAATCTTGGCATCCAGATTCAGAAGGGTGATTGGGCGGTAAGAAGAACAGGCAGTAGGATCCTTCCCCTGTTTGGGAATTACCGCAACAATTGTCTCTCAATTCTGCCAATATTAATGTAGATTCTCAGACTAGTAGGAACAAAGTTCCGTATCAGCCCCTTGTGAATTCGATACCCTCCCCCCAAAGTTCAGCCTTAAATAAGCCCTCAAAATGTGTGCAAAAAAGAGCAATATCTGAGGTCAACACTGTTATGGCCAAAGCTAAGGCTTCCGGAGAAAGTGTCAAAATTGCTGTGAAGAGTATGAATGTTCTTCATTTTAAACCCCATGTCCTCTGAATCATTCTTAACTCTTAGCAGTCTTTCATGCAATCTCTCCAATGAAAGAAGTAAACTCTCCTGATTTATATCGCAGGAAGTTTAAGGCAGTGGATGAGTGTGAGGTGACACTACTCAAATTTGTGGCATTTGCAATTCAGGAAGAAAGCATGGAGTTATGCTCCCAGAGTATAAAGCTCTATGATGGCCCTCAGGTGTCAGAATCTCAGCGATCAGTTAGCCGCTTGCAAGCCCCTCTGGCTTTAAACAATCACAGTGGCCTGACATCTACTTAAGTTGTTTTTTCACACTTTTCTCATAACTAGGAACAGCTCTAGTTAATCAATGACATGCTACTTTTCCCCTACGTAGAGCCTTGCTAGGGCACACTGAATTTCTAGCATCATGGCTCCCAAAGACTATATTGGGTTACTGAGAGGTGACGAGAATATCTATTTTTCTGCACCAGAGAACCTTATTAGATTGAACTTGTCTGTCACAGTTGGAACTAACCCGCTTCTCAACTTATCCAATAGACCAGTGACATGCTCTGCCTTACTGCTTTGCTTTAACTGCCGCCCGTTAGACACCCAGGTCCCTGAAGAACTGTGTGACCTCATAGTCGTGGGCTCCAGAGATCGAGGCTAGGCTCTCTTCCTTTCCATCTCTTGTGAGAAGGAAATATGATCCCTCTGATGGGACCCACCTCTGCCTGCAATCTCTGCCATCACCTGGACATTCAGAACCTGACACTATGGTTTTACTGTGTGAAGTGGTGCTATATTACTATTGATAAGGCAGGTAGAGAGACTGTGTGGTGTGTGTTTAGACGTTCTCTGTGAGTGTTTGGGTGACTATTAAGAAGGCTGGAACTTGAGTGGTCAGCAGCAGCTGAATCAGCGTCCTGTAGATTATTTCTCAACTCCTAGCTTTGAGGAGCTGTTCTTTATACTAAACGCGGTTCAAACCTTGCTTATTGCATCGTCATATGAAGAGTATGCATTCAGAAAGAGGGATGAGCAATTCACACATGTGTAGTTCTTTTTCCTTAAAATGCAGCTGATTTGCAACTACTTTTCTGCATTTGGACATCTACTATCAAATAAGACCCTTTAGGTCTGGAGACTTTTTTATCTTAATTGTGTCTTAAGAAACAGATGGAAACAACTGTAAGAATTGATGCTGTATCAACTGCATGGTATGAGCATGTGGTTGCAGGAGATAAAGTATAGAAAGCCACAGAATGCTACACAGAGAAAGAGAGAAATGGGTCACAATGTCAAGCCGGACGAGATATACTCACCATGATTCTCGCACTGAGGAATGGGAGGTGTCGATAGCGTGTCCTATGCACCCAGAACACAGTCCAGTCCAGTCAAGCAATGTCCATGTGGGTCAGAGAGTTTCTCACCAGTGGATTCAAGGATGTGCCCTGTGGTGGCTTGTTTCAGTCACATGAGTGACTACCCTGTAGTTATAGCAGAAGCCAGTGATTCATTGTTGGTGAATCTCAGTTGCAACTTTCGTTTGTACCTCAACTATTGTATAAAAGGGGAGTGTGGAGAGCTATTCTATACATATATATCTGAGGTTTGTTTTTGAATCTTAGAGTGCAAGTGTAAAGATTTCTTTATATGAATATTTGTAATAATGACTATCTAGTTTTCACCACGAAATATTGTACACAGTATATGACCCAGGAAGAAGGACAACATTTCTTTCAGATGGACATTTGTTTATCATCCTCTAAACAAAGTTGTTTGTTCATCATTGAATTACAAAAATCAGCAATGAAGTTTTAATGTGGTCCAGGTTATTCTTTCAGCAAACGTTTCACCCTTTTATAGCATGTAAGTCATAGCCTTTCTCAAGGCTATAGAATTTTAGGCAAAAGATGAAATACAGATAAAAATCAGTTACATAAATATAAAATGCTGCACAACTCATTAACGGCAGGCACAAACGTATAAAGTGTTGTGTCTTATAGAAAGAAAAAATGTTTAAGAACAAATCCCACACAACAATGTCAACATGTGTCCCACACTGAATGTTAACCATAATTAGCACTGTAGGAAACACCCGTGAAGTTGGTGTGTAGGTCAGTGAAGGTAATATAAGCTGGTAGAGACTGAATTTCAAGAAAGGATATGTGACCCATTATTAGAAATATAGAATAAAAGATGAGATAACAGGAGGGAAAGTACTATTTTGCTATATAATTTGTTCGTAGATTGTCTGGAAGATGAGAGAAAGCAGAAGTGCAGAGAGACAGTTAAGGCAGTTACACAAAGGTAAAAAAGGGGCTCGTTAGGGGATTAATAATTTGCGAGTTTTTACTTGATGTTCTTAGAAGTTCGACATATTTTATCCCGAAATGGAGAATTATGTAGTCACGATCTATGTTTACTGAAAATGGTAGGCAAGCACATAATTAATAAATTTTCTTTGCCTTGCATCTTGCATGGTATTATGTTCAAGTTATTTTCTAAAGATGCATATTCGTTTGCAGCCTGGTCTATGGTGTCTAGGATGCTGTCTGCGTACAAGTCCGTGTAATTTCATTTCCGTCCAGAAAGTGGTTACTGTCCATTTTGTACGAGGTGACCAGCATGGAACTCTGTTCACATGTGGGTTTGAGTTCTGAACATCTAGAACGCGGTATTGGGGCCATCCTGGGAGGAGATAAAAAGAGTGTGCTTCCAATTGGAATGGGGAAAGGGTCACGTGGTGACTGATTACAGTCGGAGTATTGGGTGTATACGGGTGGGAGTAATTCTAAAGAAAAGAGGGTAAAGTAAACATGGAACCAAATTGTTTAGTCCTACTCTGACAAGTGCACATGAGTGCACCCAGTCGAGAAGTTCTAGTTGGTTCGAGGCAGGAAACCCACAATAAGGAGTCATGTACTAATTAGCTTCGTAATGTTTCCTTCAAGGAAGTAGTCAGTGTCCATTTAGTAAGAGGTAATCAGCATCAAACGCCAGTTTGGTATTTGTGTGAGGATACTTAGCATCTAGAAAGTGACCTGGGCTAGAGCACAGTAAATGGATGCCAACCAAAATAAATTACATTATTTTTCCTGGATCATACACAAGGCCACTGGAATTATGTGGTAGTGGTGGACCACATTATGTGGCAAAATTGACTTATTTATACATCAAGAAAAGGCAAATTATGCAGCGTAATGCAATGCATTTTGTCATAATATTACTTCATTATTTTGGGCCCCATTACGATGCTGGTCAGACAAGCGTCCAACCGCCATCATGTTGGGAACGAGACCGCCTGTCAAGGAGTCGGCGGTCCTGCTTCCCAAATTTGGATGCAACTACCTTCACAGTGGTTGGAAAGTGTATCTTTCCTACTGTGGTTTGTGCTGCAGGCAGCAGCTCAAGTCGCAATAGGAAATTAACACTTTTTTAAACATCCATCCACCTTGTGGCAGGTATCATGCGGTGCCTGCCACAAATGTATGGATTTTTGGGGTGACCCCCAGGACTCATAGTGGAGGCCATTGGGGGACGGGGGCCCTACTAGGGGCCCGAACAATCTGTTTCCGACAGCCTTTCTATGGTGGTCGGACCGCCATAGAAAGGCTGTTTGAAACATGGATTGTAATCCCCACGGCAGTGCCTGAGCAGGCATCGCCTCTATTTCGGGGATTACGATCTACCCTCCACCCCGACGGGCTTCTTGAGCCTGTCGAAGGTAGACTGGATTCCCCTGCAGATATATCATAAAACGGCGGTTGGACTGATGCCAAAGATGTTGGGCTGAACACCACCAACCAGCTGTTGGATGGCCTTACGCCTAACACTGTAATGGGGTCCTTTGTCATTCTTACATGTAGTAACACTGATTGAGCAAAGAATTCACCTTTTACACTCCAGTTTGGCAGCCAGATATGGCAATAAGCAATTGAAAGATGACCAGTCAACTTTTGCAAAGGGCCTTCCAATGCATGTAATTTTTTATCCATTTAAGCTAGAAACAATTTTTTTTATAAAACCTGCAGATTATGCAGCAGATGATGGATTATGTGGCCAATGCAGCAAATCCACAATTATGCAGAAACCAGTGTGGCCAGAGAATTGCTTAATTCCAGTTTCCTTGATAATTTACTATGAACAATATTTTGTTTTGCAAATGTGTTTTGACTAGATGTCTAAATTAAGGAAATGTATATAAAGAATGCTTTATCATGCACTCTAGACTTCAAAAAGAAAGCTGTATACTGACTAAGGACGGTGCACCACTGCTGTGCTCCCTCACCGCCGAAAGTCACCGCCACCTGCATGCCAAATTACAAGTTTAAAGTGGTGTGGCGCCGCAAGGGGAGAGCACAACAAGGTTCCTGCGTGGCATGGACACGAAAGTCCATGCCATGCAGGAACTGGGGTGCATGCACACAGGGGAAGCACATAATGTGTCCCCTGCATGCATTCCCATGCGGTGGAGGCACAGAGGGGGCCAACAGGGCCCCCTTTATTTCCTCTCGTATAGTAGGAACCTCCATAACACCACCGGCGGAGAAGAAACTTGCAATATACTTGGTGGGACCATGGAGGTCCTCCATAACATATTGTGGCCTCAGGACCGCTGCACCACCACCAGGGACTGGCAGCATCGGCCGTCCCAGGGCGATCAGAACACCCAGCTTGTCATGGGGCAGTCAGATAACCAGTGAAGAGGTGGCTGGACTGCCACCACCAAACCATCTCGAGCCTGGCGGTTCTGGGACCGCCAGACTCGTTATTAGGCCCTTAATAGGTGTAGAGTTCACCTGTTACACTTAAAGTTTTATATCAATAGTTGTTAGCTTTCTAAAACATTTTAGAAGAGGCATTACCATTACCAGGCGGGATAAGGGTAGCAAAGACCAGGCCGGACTGGCCGTAGCGGGCACCGGGCAATCCCCGGTGCGCCGCACGGGTGGGGGCCGGTTTTGGGCCCCTGGGGGCTGATTTTGTTACAGGGCCGTTTTTGCATGATAGCTGCAAAATCGGCCCTGTAACAAAATCGGCCGAAAACCAGCCCTGGAAAAGAGCTCGGCGGCACCCCTAAGGGGGGGGGGGGGGGGGGGGGGAGGGGGGCGCCATGCACTTTGCCAGGGCCTGTCTTGGTTCCCAGTCCGGCCCTGGCAAAGACCCAATGTCCAATATTAACCCAGCGTGGTGTCTGAGTGCCTGCTTTCAGCCGTGGCCTGTGGTGGGAGTTCCGTGGGGCAGACAGGCGGGGCAGGGTGAGGGGTGGTAAACACCGGAATATGGATGATGGCAGGTAAGTAAACAATTAAATTAATAAAACGAATTTCGTAACGCACCCTGCGATGCAGGGCACGCAACGAAATTCGCTTTATATATTTAATTGGCAAAAGCAGGCCGCGGCTGCCTGCTTTAGAGATTGGAGTCCCAGTGGATTCAGTTAAACTGCCACCGGAGCCCTACAGGACCCCACTGGCATCCTACAGCACTGCCGACAGGGCCCAGGGTCCTTGATGTTAGCATTGATCGGGTCTTGAGTCTGCGGACAGCAGTGCGGCAGCCATGGTGTGTTCTCCTGCGTAGAGCTAGCTAAGAATGACTTAGCATTAGAGGCCTTGCGGGCATTTGTTAGCCATTTAGGGAAATCTCTGTAATCAGAGAGATGCTCTTGCTAACTTGTCCCCGGCCATCCTCCAGTAACTGGCGTTAAATATGCGGTATTACTTCTAATACCCTGCTCGGGGGCTCTTCAAAGCTCCGCGCGCCCGCCACTGATGTGCTGCAGAAGAACCAATCATTGGTGTAAAAGGCAGACCAGAGCTTTCCTCATATTAAGGTGGCAAGACCGCAGTTGTCTGCATATGACATCGATCAGTTGCTGCAGGCTCGTGGTTTCAAGCATTGATTAGCTATCCTCACACTGTCGGACTGGGCCGGAGGTGTATATATCCGCTGGGGCCTGATTTACCAAAGGCTGATTTTGTTTAATTCCGTTTTCTGGCCTATTCGCTATGCAGTGCCCTTCAATTAACTAGTTCAGCGAGTAGAACTGCAGCCTTGACGCAGATCCCGGGCACTTGCGTTTGTAGAAAGGAATTGAGGAGCGGCAATTACCAGAACCTGAGGGAAATCTCGGGGAAGAGAAGGGAAGTCATTAACGGGCTGCACGGGCCTGCGCTTTAAATGCAGCTTTCCTCTGGCATGTTTCGAGAAACAGTCAGTGTGTCTAGAAAATTAACACTTTGTACAAACTCCTTCCACAGCAACACATGTACACTTTGTTTTTTGTTTGACAACTGAGAGATGTTATCTCATTTTTTCTTTTTAAATACACGAAAAAAGCAGTTTTATCAGAAGAGCTCAGCTTCTTGAAAAGCCATCCTTCTCTAAGCAAAATTGACTGATGGATGTCAAATTGAATGAAGCAATGAAATAACCAAAACTCTTGCAATTGTAGTATTTTGTTGCCTAGACCTATCCTTTTATGTTTTCCTTTTAATTTGGTGGTTGTGCTTCCTTTTTAGGTCTTGCCTAAGAGACAGAATTATATGTTTTGCGAGCCTCATGTTTTCCAAAATAAATCATAATAAGAATGCATGCATATGTACACATAGCGGGGCTTTAAGTCACCCCTTTCATGAATTGGTCTATTCAAGGGCCATTCACATTTTGCTTCTGCCTAAAACAGCCTACAGCATGAGGCAAGGGGTCAGCTCACTTCAGCTGCAGTGGTGTAACAAAACTTCAGGGGGCCCCTCTGCAAAGTGCATGAAGGGGGCCCCCCATGCTCTGGACCTAGTCAAGAGCTCTCAGGCCATTGGCCTGCCATCCGGGCTCCCTGGAGCTCAGCACCCCCCCCCCCCCACACTGCGGGGATTGTGGGAGCTATTATTACGCCTCTGTTCAGCCAGTATTTCTCTACACCATGAGTGAAGGCATTTTGCTTTTGCATGTGTGCACATCCACTTAAAACATAGTATACTTCAGCGTCAGGGCTGGTAGGGAAAGTTCTGCTTTCATTTCGTGTTTTTTCCATTAATTTTTGTGATAGGTCATTTTTTACTTTTTTTTATAAATGTGGTATTTTTACTTTTTATTACGTTTACAGTTTTAATGCCTATTGCTTATGGTTCAAAACAAATAGAAATAATTGCAGGCTTGGCTAGGTCCACAGACCTATTTGCTTTGCCAATGCTTGTTTGTTTGAACGCCATAAATGCCAGTTCACCAAAATGCCAGAGAGAGGTAAATGACAGCACAAACTCCTTGACATCCATCGACGTCAGACTGATGATCTCTTCTTCCACCATTAACCACTCAACACATTTAAATTTGCTGATAAGTGTCTAAGGAAGAGTGAAAACCATAGAAGGGAAAGAAAACTCTTAGAGCACTGTCTACTTTCTGTTCCTGTTGCTACCTTGGTACCCCTGAGACCAGGGATTGCATGGGCAGTCCCAGGGACCCCAAAGGGCAAGCAAGTTGTAATAGCTCCTACCCTTATTTATTTCGAGGTCCCACACTCGTAGAATGATGTTTACTTGAAATGAGACCCTCAATATGAATGTCCTCTAAATAATGGTGACATTTGTCACAGCAAATTATGGAATTCCATGGTTGTCTATAGAGGCTACCTACACAGAATCCTGGAGTAACTGTTGCCCATGGTATCAGTGGTGCCAGATGCAGTATAAAGTATTACTGTACCATAATTATTGTCATAGTCATGATGGAGGACGTACTGTGGGTCAGAGACTGTCCTTGGTTATGAGCTGTTGAGCAATAAAATGTGTAGGTCAACTCAATGCCTAGAGTCTATTCTGTGATTCTAAGGATTCATACAAACTAAAAATTCTGAAAGGGACAGGCACAAAAAAATGAAATATAGAGCAGTACATCATGTCGTGCATTTAGAATCATGCTTACGTGACTCTTCCAGGTGAGTCTGAAGAGTGGCAGTCGACTGTTTAGTCATCATTATCAAATCTTTCCATTTTCGTGAGAGATTATTACTTTCTCTTTGCAGAATGTAGTATTTTCTATTTTGTTTTAAGCCATTTATCCCTCACCATGCCACCTCCTTTCCCCCCTCTCCCTACTCTGAGATAGCAACTAGTGGTTTGAACACTTAACAGAGCTCTAAATAATTAGATTTCAGGAGACACGCTACAATAGATGGAAAAAGAAAAAAATCAGTAAGTGTTTTGGAAATACAATCAGGAACATTGGATTTACATGATAAACATACACCCCCTTAGGCTTTTGGGGTTCCATGCTATAAGATGTCTGTGCTTCACTTCCAAGGCCATGAGCTCTGAACACTCACAGTTTATGATTCTGCGTCGTTGGGATGTTCCGAAAGGGATGTATGTGTCTAAATTAAGTCTTCAAAGGTAAATGGCCCAATGGCACCATCTCCCTTGATTTGCATTTGTTACATCCATACCTTCACTAACCTTGACCCATGGAGCACCCTTTATGTCTATCATTTAAAAAAATACATATTTATTAAAGGTTGTGGCAGACATTTACAAAAATCAGTATGTATCCTTCATCTTCATGCAATGATGAGTAACAAATCTGCGTACACAATAGGGTTAATAACCCAGTCCTCTTACAAGTATAAATAGCAATGCAATTAACATATATAATCGTTCCATCTCCATGCATATTTCTTCATTGCAATCCAACCCCACTGGTGTCTACCATGATACATTTCTCCAAACTTATAAGCTATCAGTGTCTACCAGTTTCCCCTGTTAACCGTCCCCCTCTCAACTAAAACTTCCCCCCACCATGTACGGTCTCAGGTTGTGTATCCTTGTCATTTATCCTCCCAGTATGTCAACGATGGCCGGTTCCCTCTGTCCTTTGAGTACCATCCGGTTCACTACCTGACTGTGTGTCCCCCAGTATCTTCTCGGTCTGCATCTTCATTTTCTGCCTCCCCACTCGCCAACTCCCCCATCATTGTCCTCCAGGCCTGTAAGTCGTCTTCTAACTTTTTGTCTCGCCTAGTCTGCTTCATTCGAATCACCTCAGCTGTTGCACATACCTTCACATCTCTTACCCATTGTGTCAGCTTAGGAGGTCTGCAGTTCAGCCACGAAATGGCAATCCATTGCTTCGCTAACACTAGTCCCAGGAGGACAAACTTTCTTTTAAGGTTCTTAATCTTAGGTTGGGGCAGCAAACCCAGCAACACTACTCGGATCCTTCCTGCTATCTCCCAAGTTGTTACTCCCCGTAATGCCGTTAGGACTTCGGTCCAATATCCCTGAAGCCCAAACCATGTGAATGAATGTAACTTTTATCTCCTCACATCAAGGACATTGCCTCAAACATTCAGGGTCAATCTTATGCAGCAGCTTGGGGGTCAGATGCATTTAAAGTACGTTGTTAAATTCGATTAACTTGAACCTCGTGTTCGCGCTTACTTGCTTAACCCCTTTGTGGATCTTGACCCAGTCCCTTTCAGTAATATTGTCATCCGTCAGTGCAGTACCCCAACCGCCCTATCCTCCTTTATCGCCCGATAACAATGGGAAATCAATCTGCGACCCTTGCCCATTAATAACAAGGTCTGTAACACCTTTGAGACAGGTGTTCGTGCAGGAACATAGGTCACAGTTCCCTCGTCACTTGCGCTACCTTCCCGTATTGTAGGAACTGGCCTGGACCCAACTGAAAAGTTTCTATTGCCTGTTCACTTGTAATATACTGTGTGTTGTCGTAGAGGTCGCCCACAGTCAGACAACCCCTGTCCCGTCACTTCCGCACTGACGTAGATGCAGAGATCTGTTGAAAAATTCGGTCGACCCACAAAGGTATGTCTGCGACATACAGGGCTCTCTTCGGTATCCTCCGGAAGACCAGTTCTCACATCTCCGCCAAATGACGAACAATATATGGGCATGTCGAAGGCACTTGCACCCCATCATTGACAGCTCAGGCAACTCCCTGTCTCCCAAGGTCCCCGCCAGCAGGACCTTCTCCAAATTATCATCCCCATCCAGCCAGTGTGTTGCGTGTTGTAGTTGTGATGCCGCGTATTAGTATTCCAAACAAAAATTAACAGCAATAATGGGTACCCCTGCCTGGTACCCCGTTGCAACCCAAAAGCCCGCGATACCAATCATCCCACTCTGATCCTAGCACCGGGTGTTGACTATAACAACTGCATCTACCACAAGAACTTAGCCCGCACGCCCCTCACCCGCAAGACCTCCCAGAGGTGCACCCACCCAACCGAGTCAAATGCTTGTTCGATATCTAAGAGTGCCAAAGCGCACTCCTCCTGGTGAAGCATGGGTGAGTGCCAAACATGAGAATTCCCCAGACTCTTAGCCGATTTCAGGGACTTGATACCCCCCAGTATTTCCTCCTTTGAGATCGGTTCATCCAGCACTTGGCTGTCTTCATCCTCCAAAAGAGGGAGGTTCAGAGTAGTACGGAACATCTCCTTCTCCTCTGGGGCCGGAGTGGGGAGCCCACGTATAGCCTGGATGGATGATCCATCAAAGTATCTAGGATGCCCTGCTGGCCGAACACTCCATGCCCTTCCGTGGTTTTCATCTGTACGATAGGAGATGTCGGCATCTCATTGAGTATCAGTCTCACCAGCAGTGACCCCGAGCGGCTCCTCTCCACGTGTAAGCGATGTTGAAATGCAGTATAGTGGAACTTCTTGAAGTGGGTCAGCACCACTAATAATTCCTCCCTTGCCTCCAGCCACTCATTTAAGTGGTCTCGCAATGTAGGCAGCACCTCTTCCAGTTCAGCCAACCTCTTCTCTGTAATCTGAATGTCCCTTTCGAGCTGCTTCTGAACTGAGGCAGAACCCATGTATCACCACTTTCATTGTCTCACACTCCACCCCTCTCGCTGATGCCGAGCCCCAGATATTAAAGAAATAATTGGTAATGTCCTCCGTTAGCTTCCTGGCGAAGGGCAGGTCTGTAAGTGCCTCCCTTGGGAGTCGCCATGTGGGGTTTGCCGCTCTGGGTCTGCTCATACTTAGGGTTAATAGCAATGGAGAATGATTCAATATATATCTCGGGAGGTAAACTATCTCCTGCACCATGGGCATCAGAGTCTGCATCAAGAGGAATTGATCCAACTTGCTAAACATATTGGTTGCAGTCGTGTGACAGGAGAACACCCTGGACTCCAGGTGCCGAACCCATCATGCATTCAATAGGCCCAACTCCCTCATCACGCCCCCCCAATGCCCCAGTCTTACCGGGCTTGGCATATTCCCGAGGGGGGTTCACGGTCTAATGTCCCATCCAGGACGCAATTAACATCCCCAAAAAGAAGAATGTCCCTACCCAGGTAGGGGGTTGCTGTTGTCAATACCTCATAAAAAAAGTCATGGGCATACGAGTTTGGGGCATACACATGTATCAAACACATCTCCTGACCATCCAACCTACCATGCAGTATAACACAACATCCCTCAGGGTCAAGTACGTGATGTAGGTGTTGAAATGGGGTCCCAGGAGCCACCCAGATCAGCGCTCCCCTTGCAAATCCTGGGAATTAAATGGCATACAGTTGCCCCCACCACCTGCGCCTAATGTATGGTAGCGTATCACCCCAGACAGGTGTCTCCTGCAAACCTGCTATGGCTATTTTATACCGTCTTAGGTAGGAGTACACCCTTCTATGATTCTTAAGTGTCACCAAACCCCGTATATTCCACGTAAGGAGCTTCATCAGGGAGGGAGCCAGAAGCCTGCACAGCTGGCGTACCACTTCCGTTCCCATCCCGCCAGTACAATATCAACCTGAGCACTCTTTAGTGAATCACAACCCAGACATGGATCCCTTGAACTTCCCCAATAACCTTGAATAAGAATGAAAATTAATTGAACTCCCTGGACCCCCCCTCCATCCACTGGGCAGTGCGATACAACTATCCCTCCCGCCAACGTAGAGAGTGAACACAGCCATCTTCCGCCCCATACCACCCCCCTCCAAATTTCCAGTTGAAACATTATTACAGTGCATCAATCCCCCCAGTACAATATACAGCACATGGCCTTCTGGGCCATGCCCTGCGTAAATCCGTCCACACAACTGCCATGCAAGTGACCGATTCCTGCACCCGGTGTGAGGACTAAGCCTCCAGCCCCCGAAGCGGGACGTGTCCCTCCCCCGAGGCAAAAATCCCCAGCTTGATCCTCACCACTGTTATGAAACTGCAAAAAAGAATAGTTTGACACGGAGTAACATAACTTGTGCAAGTCACTTATCTGAGTGTCCATAGTCCGGGTGTGCGGAATGACCCCCAAAGAGGCCAGGTCAGAGTCCGGCAACCCCTCTACCACCTGCAAGGTCCCATCCTCACAAACTCGAACTCTTCCGGAAGCACTCGTGTCTCTCAGTCACATGTCTCCAGACATTCTGCTCCGCCGTCCTGTCCGGTCTGTAGATTCTACAAGCGGGCCGACAGTGTCGTAGGCCCCTTCCGTCTGAAGCCTCCCCTGCTGATCCGAAGAAGAGTGCCCTAACCTTTTGTTCTACTCACAGCTTGGCTGGATATAGAAGGCTGTACTTCATCCCAACCTCAGAATCAGAGGTTGTTTTTTCGTGAGTGCCCCTCCTGGTCCTCGGCATCCTCATCTAGCTTAATCGCCTTCCTCTGGGGCTCCACAACCCTGTCCCGTAGGGCCTTGACCTCCATCTGGAGAACCTCCAAATTTGGTTCTGTCGTGGTGACCCTATCGGAAACTTTCGCAGGTCACATCTGAGGAGGTTAACATCAATCGTCACCATCTCGTTCCTCGATTTCTGTATGGCCTCTAGGATGTCACTCAAGGAGGGCTCTCGTGTTTCCCCCCCTGCTGCCATCTCAGCGTCTTCATCTCCTCATGTGTCTTGTTGATTAGGGTCGTGGGAAAAGGGCTGCGAATAGTTAAACATTTTATTAGCTTGCGCTCTGGCACCTTTATCCTTCACCATGATGCGTAAGAGTGTCTCGTTCCCTCCGTGTCGATCAGCACCAGTGCGCCCCGCGGCCAGCACCCATAGGCTCCTCACTTTGTAGCACACCTACCGCACAAGGCCGCACCTGACCCCCACAGGTGTAGTTTACTTGGTGCTCACTCGGGTGTTGGTTATTCTGGGTCTCCACCAGTGACCTCCCGTGCTATCCATCCACGCCTTGCCTCTCCACCTGCAGATATATGTCCCACACTGTCTAAAACCAAGTTCAGATGCAGGGAAAGTATAAACTGTTCACAACCCCCCAGCACGTAGTAGCCAGGCCTCACTTGCTCAGCACCTCTTCCTCTAGCGTCACCAGGCTCAACCGGCTGTCCACCCTGGAATTACAGGCAGACGCCCCTTGATTCCTCCTTCAATGTGGGAATAGCGGCCCCTCCATATGTAGCCCCCCAGCGTGCATGTCTAGTAGCATGTATGGGATTCCAGCCTCCCACTGAGGCCGCACCGCAAAGCAGGTAGACAGGTGAGGCCTGCGTCTAACTGCTGCAGGCCCCCTCCTTGCTTACATCCGGTTGAGGGACTCCACTGCTCACTTTATGGGCACCCAGAGCGTCCTCCAGTGTCTATGGCTCGGGCTCTGGGTCCCCGTGCCGCTGACAGATGCCTACAGGTCACTGTCTTTTTTAACTGCCCCCAGTGAGCATAATTCCAATCAGGACTTGGCTTCTCCTATCTGCTTATCTCTACTATGGAGGGTCAGGCCTATCACAGAGTCTCTGGGGCTGTGCGCTGCACAAATGCAAGTGCGCAACGCTCCACATCCCGCACAGCCTTTAATCTGTTCACCAGCTTGCCCCTCTGTGGTCCGATTGCTACTGGTCCGTCACCACTACGCCCCCTCCAGACGTGCAGCAACAGGCCGAGGAGGGAGCAGGCCTTCACTGCATTCTGTCCCGGCCACCGCGTACTTCAAGATGGCGGCCCCATCCGGAGTCGCCCCGATCTGTGGCACCACTCTCTCGCCTCTGTTGCTTCTCCCGCGACTAGCCCAGATCAGGTGGCGGACAGACCGGTGTCGGATGCGGGGTGAGGTTGGTGCCCATCTGCTCCCTCAGAATTCTGTAGGATGTCGCTGCGGTAGGACAGAGCTCTTCGAAGCACATCCTACTTGGCCATCTTGTTGGCCACGCCCCATCCTCTATGTCTATCATATCTACAAAAATCCAAGCCACATATGCAATCACAGCTCCCAAAATAATTTTGTATGGCATCCCCGGCCCATACCCACATATATACAGAATAATCCCACAGCCATTCTCAATAGCAAGTACTGAGCTTTCAATCTGCACTACTTATACACTTATCAGTAGGCCTGGCCTATTAGGGTTCTATTATGGCAATCAACAGGTGTATATCCATAATGAACCGTAGCACCACTGCAGTGAGATGGATCCATGTTGAGGTTGTTTGGATTTGTTTTCGAAAGCATGTGATTTAAAATATCTTCATCTTTCACTCCTCTGGACATATATGACAACATTATGCAGATAATAAATGGAAATATTCCAGTGACAGTACAACCATTGGAAAAGCCAGTTAGACTCTCTCGCTTTGCCATTGCTTGCTGTTTGCCAATATCGACTATGTCAATGCTCGTTTAATTGGTCTGGCATTTGTCGAAATCAATAGCAGTGGTCGATATCATCGAAGTGTGTTTTTCATGCTTCCAAGTTCGCCACCATGTTGTGTCACGCCCTGTTGCATTATGCAATGTGACAGTCATATTTTCAATATATAAGGAATGCACTTCCAAGATGGACACCGATTTACATCACAGCACCATGCATCATGTTAACTCATGCAAAGTGGAAACACCATGGAGATATAAAAATACACTTCTAAGATAGCTGCTCACAACTGCTGAGATTTCCAATGTCTGCACAGTTTTAAAAGAATCCTGCATTGGCAAAGTCAATAGCTGGAGAGCCTTTGGGCGGTTGGAGAGAGGTAATAGGTGTGGGGGAGCAAGATAGGGAAGGGAAGAGAGAGGTAGGGGGTAGAGAGAGAGTCAGGGGAAGTAAGAGAGAGCGAGTGACCCCAGCCTTCAGCAGTGCTTGGTGTTGGACCAACCACCCCATTACAAGTGGGCCAGTCTGACCGCCCTCGGACCACTGACGAAAGGTTGCAATATGCTTGGCAGGACTGCTGTGGCTTCACCAAGCATATTACAAGTTTCCTGTCTGCCAGGGTTTTCAAGGCAGTTCTACCACCATGAAAACCCTGGTGGGTGAAGAGGAAACAAAGGGAGCCCTGCAAGGCCCCCTTGGGCCTCTACATCCTGTGTATGCACACATGGGCGCACAACATGTGCCCTCCTGTGTGCATGCGCACCAGTTCCTGCGTGGCATGGGCGTTACAGTCCCTGCTGTGCAGGAACCTTATGAGGGGTTCCCATTGCGGTGCCTTTTTCAAAGACACCACCTTCTTTGAAAGGGCACAGCAGGGGGAACCGCCATGCTGCCCGCCCTCCAGACTACAAAAAAATTGTAATCTGGCGGGTGGGCAACAGTGACTCTTGGTGGTGCAGGGGCATGGCGGGGGTGGGCCGCCCAATCCCATACTGCTAAAAGCCGTAATTGGGCCTTAACTCTGAAGACTTCCAACCACCGTCTAAACTTTCAGAACCATTGACCTCTTGCCAAATGCCCCCCAAACTTTGAAATATCTATTCCTCATTTTACCATAACTATTTTGACCCACCTTGCCAAGCTTACTCATTACACCTATTTATGGTTATATCTAAATGAAATGAATAACTGAGATTTTCTCTCATTGCTTAAACCCTCGGTTCTTTTCCCATACTCCTTCAAACATTTTACAACATACCACTTATGATTCTCCTCCATATTTGGATAACAAAAATTATGAAACATACATTTTGTTCTTTTATTAATATTGAACCAAACAACATCTGGTACAGAACACCTAGTGGAGACCTCTAAAGCCCTTACATATGATACTCCTCTAAATGAGACTATACAAAGAAGCAATGCAATCTTCACTGTGAAATCCTTTAAGTTCAAGAATTCATTCTCATTCCATGGAGATATCTCATTCAGTACCTTATCAAAATCCCATAAAATTGTATACCTCTGCCATGGCAGAATTTCCAACCACACACTTGTAATCAATCTTTTTACAACATCCACCTGACCCAATGGAATCCCATTCAGAAATGTATGTCCCGCAGAAATAGCCGATCTATTCAAGTTCACCGAACTATGGGATCTTACTCCTAAAAATACTTCTGCTAAATAGTTTACCACATTCACCACAGGTGCTGATAATGGATCCAAACCCCTTTCAGTACAGCAACAACCCCATCTTTTCCATGCCAGTCTATATGCTTTTATTGTACCTAAAGCTCAAGAACCTTTGATGAGTTTAGAAGCTTCTGACAATAATCCTGACACTTGCCATAGATGCCTGAAATTATCTAATCCATCAACTGCCTCTGACCTTTCTGAATTAATTCATGACATTCTTGTGCTGGATTCACCAACTATCACACACCACCTATTAGAAGCACTCGACTGTCCATCTACAAGCTCATCACGTCCGGAAACCACACATGAGTGGGCCAAAATTGAACTACTAGCAACAGACATGCCATCTCATTTCTCACGTTCATTAATACTCTAAATGAAAAAGGAAAGGGGAAACACATAATTGCGTCCCTGACCCCAAACCTGTAGAAATGCATCCACTGCAGTCATCTCCGGTTTCCTACTGAAAATAATTGACAGTTGATCATTTAATCTGCTTGCATAAAGATCTATCTGAAAAGGTTCCCATCTCATGTCTAATGCCCCGAACACCTCCCTGTTCAACATCCAATCCCTCGAATCCCACAGAACCAATCTGCCATGTAATTGTTGAGCCTTGGAATTTGCTGACCCTGAACCATGATGTTCTTATTGAGGCAAAAATGCCAAAAATTCTTTACCAAATCTGCAAGCGCCTTCGACGAGGACCTCCCAATTGATACACATACCATACAGCTGACACATTGTCCATCCCCAACAGCACACAACACTTTACACTGTTCTTTACAAAAATTGTCACTGTGAAAGACACTGTCTACAACTCTGGATAATCAAAATGCTCCTCCTTCTCCTGAAGTGACCATTTCCCTCCTGTTGTTTTCAGATCACAACTCGCTCCCCAGCCTTTGAAGACTGGCATCTGTTTCTATTAATATATCTGGAACTTCACCAAAAATAGCTCTCCCGTTCCATGCATCCATATTTTCCTTCCACCATTCCAACTCTTATCTTGCATCCAAACTCAACTGAATTGTTTGCGAGTACTTTAGTCCCCTCCTGAGCTGTTGAGCCTTTAATATCTGCAGAGCATGATAATGTAGTGGAGCCGGAAAAATTGCCTGAACTGAGCCCGAGCGTAAACCCAACACTCTCACCAACTGCCCTAGAGATATGAAACTGCTTTCTAATGAACTTTCTTTTTTATACTGTGAATACTCTTCACCTTCTCATGGTGGTGGGAGCCTGTGGTAGGAAAAGGAAATGTAGTTCTTTCTTTTGCACGGGAGAAGAAGTAAAAAGGGTTCCCACCTTTTCTTACTTGGGTGTCATCTTTGATGAGAAAGGAACCTGGGGACCCCAACAGAAGTCTAAAAGTAACGCAGTAGCCAGGTCGTCCGCGGCTCTGTTGGGATTCGCCAAACGGTTGGGAGCCAGACCAATGGAGGCTATACTTAAAGTATACAAAGCAAAATGCCTGGCAATAGCCACCTATGGCTCCGCTATTTGGGCATATACAAATCAGGATAACATCCAGAAGGTGGAGAATACATTTATAAGATCTCTTCTCTCCGTACCACATTCAACCCCCACTTTCTCAACTCATTCGGAGCTGGGGCTGGGATTTGTTACAGACTTATTGAAATCTGCCCCTGTAATCTGTTGGATTAAAACCTGGCTTAATCAGGAAATCTCCCTGAACCACCTGATTCTCAAGGATTGCCTGGCTCTGGATAAAGCTCACAAGATCCCATGGTTGGCCTATATTAAAGCTATAGTTACGGAACTAGGCAGACCAGAGCTTTTTCATTCTCCAGGTTGTATAAAAAGAGAAGATGTGAGGGAGATTAAAATTGCCCTGTTAAATTTATTTACTGTTGAGCGGGAGGCAAAGGAGATGGAGAAACCACTCGTAAGAAGAAATTACGCATTGATAACTGCCCCAGGACTTGAACCCTATCTTGTTCTGGTAATGAGACTGTTTCATCGGTTTGTTTTAATCAGATTCCGTTTTAATCTAATACATTTTATGCTTGGTTCTTTCGCTACCTGGGACACACCAGAAAAGGCTAAACCCTGTGACTGTGATAATTTTTCAATACAGGACACCCAACACTTTATGATGTTTTGTGACCATTACGAAGAAATTAGGAAAAAATATTTGTTTCCGATTCTGAGGGAGGCGGGTTTCCTCCAGGTGAGGTCCGCTCTCTTGTTTTTGCAACTCCTATCTAGCGCACGTGTCACTTTCCATGTAGCAAGTTACCTGGTAGCGTGTGTCCGTATTAATAAAAATCATCGCAGGCTACAGGGTATTCCCTCCCAGCACATGAATTAATCGTATATTGGCTGTTTTTAAATGTATCACTGAGAAATATGTTAATTGTGTTTTAAACTATGTGTAATTTATATATATATTGTTTTTGTACCCAATGAACTGCTGCTGTTTACTCCCTGTGATGTATTTGTATTTATGTCTTTTTTTGATTTTTATTAATCAAATAAAATTATCTTGACTGACTGACTACTCTTCACCTTCTCTGATGGTAACCTCAACACACAATCCAATGTCTGTATCTGGAAACCTAAAAATATAATTTCCGTACTCGGTACCAGACAAGACTTTTCTCTGTTCACCACAAAACTCAAATCCTCTAGAATCTGACTGCCAACTCTAATGTGGGCTGCCAAGATTATTTAACACATATTCCCAATCTTATGCATCTTTTTATATTAGTTAGATTTAGATTGGGAATTGTCCATCATTTAGTGGCTTACCCCAACATGAAAATGTGTCCTTCAGCCACGACCCCCTGCCTATGTGATGGATAGAACAGACAGAGCAATGTGCACTTTATGCTGTATTGCGTTTTTTTTTCTGGTTTTAGAAATTATTATTTAAAACCACTTTTGCTTGCATGTGGTAGTGGTTCACACCTTGCTGCAATAAAATATCTGTCCGAACTCAACAATGCCAGGGTTTGTCTTAACGTGGCTCTTTATTGTAAATGCTTTTAATGCACGCAAAAGTATTATTGTATTGATATAGCAACAACCCCCTGAAGTCTTTTATGAATTTGTGTCACATTTTTTATTACATTTTATGTGTTTTAAATGTGATTCATTCTGGCCCATGTTGTAGACTATGCGCCATCTGCTCCGTTTCCCATTTCTTGATTTTTCCATATGTAATGCATTTAGTTTTAATGTATGTGATCAATTTTTACGCTATGTTGCACATCAGATGTTATCTGTTTTTAGTCTCGATGTTTATGTATACTTTTATGATTGTTTTATGCATGCCGAATAAAGCTTTCGAATCGAATCGACTGCCAACTCACTCTGATCTGAAGCTAACTCTCTTGACTCTGCCATTATTAAAATATCGTCCAAGTAAACAATCAGACGCACACCTCTTGATCTCAACCATGCCATTACTGGTTTTATCATCTTTGTGAAGCACCATGGTGCTGATGTCAACCCGAATAGTAGACAAGTGAACCTCCACATCTTTCATTTCCACTGAACTTTAGATAATCCTTGTCTTTATGAGAAATACAAAGTGTTAAATCAGCATCCTTGCGATACAGATGTGTCAACCAGTCTCCCTTTCTAAAAAGATCTCTTTGTGGATGAATACACACCATCTTGAAATGATTGTGTTGAACAAAATTGTTCAGTTCTATTAGATTTATTACAGGTCTCATCCCTTTCTCCTTCTGTTTTTACAAAAAATATATTGCTTACAAACCCCTTTGAAAATATCAAGCATTTTTATACTGCTCCCACCTCCTGATCTACATGTTTTGTCCACTCTTCTGAAAATCTTATTAGTCCTGGGAAACTCTCCTGCACAGTGTCTTCTACAAACTCTATTTCATAACCCTGCACTGTCCGAATCACCCATTGATCTGACATTATTTCCCTCCGATGTGCAACAAAGTGTATGAGTCTACAGCCCAACATTAATGGGGTATATTAAGGGCATTTTTGCAAACATACCTTGCAAACCTCTCACCCATCTTTCACCCCTGGTGGATCTTCCTCTTTGTCTCCGGGGATAAAACCCCTGGATGTAAAACCCACTGAAGGGTCTGAAACCTCATGAGAATGAAGCTATCGTGATTCCATATTCTTGGCTGGGAAGACGTCCCAGTGGTCTCCCCGCCTTGCCAAAATCTTGCACATATCTTTCGGTACTTTTTGTATAAAATTAAAAGCACCAGCATACTTGGCCGTGTCCTTCAGAAAATCCTCTCTAAATAAAAGACCCTCGGCCTCTACACCAGCCTTTTCATTTGCCATCTCTATGTGTTTAGGCTCAATCTTCATGAGGATACTCTTCCGCCTCTAAATACACAGAGCTGCGTTCGCATTGCCCAGAAGGCAAACTGCTCTTTTCACTATTCACATATGAATTATCACATAAGTCAAAACTCTGCATAGCAACCACTATAAAACCAAAAATTACTCAAAAACAGATCTCTTAAATTCTATTACTTACACAACCCTATTTGCCATTATCTCATTAAAGTGTTATATATCAACAAGGACCTTGAGGTTCAGTGAAAAACTTTCTGACATATTAAACCCTTATAATCAGGATTTTCCCATCATAAACAAAACATACTTACATATAAATATATTAAAAATTCTCTCCATGCGCACAAACATATATCAATGTCTTTATGAATGATATTCTAATGACTTTGCCCATTATAGTTTTTTTAAACCATCTACCAATTAAATTAATTCCACATGCGTCAAAGTTTATGTAACCCCACGGGGGACATATCTGATGTGTGAGCAACAACAAAGAAGGAAGATGGTGGCTATATAATCAGAATGTTGAGAAAGTTCTAATTCTTAAAGGTGCTTGTACAAGTTGTTGCCGCTGTGTGTGTGGCAATAAAGAGGTAAATGCATAATATTGGCCTCCGTGCCTTTCCATAAAATTATAAAGCGGTTTCTCATTATAATTTATTAAAGAAATGCTTATGTTTTACAGTTTTGATTACATCAAGATGACTTCAGGCGTGCCAAACATTTGCAATAAATATAGAATGTTAGAAATCTTGTTGTTCATTAGAACACTGTGGAGAGGCAGAGGTCAGGGACACTGACTTGGACTATTGAGGGCAGGGAGAAGGGGGCAGAGGCAGCAAATTGACCATGCTGGGGAGGCGGGAGGGACAGTGGTATCACAACGGACCATGGAGGACGGGGAAAGGTGGGCTGGGGCAACAAACCAACCTTGCAGGACAGGGAAAAGAGGCTGTGGCAATACAACAGACCATTGAGGGTCGAAGGGAGAGGCAGTGGCAGTACAACCATCCATGCCAACAGACAGGAGACATGCCATTCAGGCAGGAGACTAAAGATGTTTTGAACCCAAAGAGGCTTTATTTTAGCAATATTCCACCTAAAATCTCTTCTTTTTCAATGTACATTAATGTGGAAAATCAATTCCCCATATCTGTTTTTCAAAATCTCCCTGTTACCAAGTACAAAATGATGGAATGTATGGTACATTGTACCAAGGAGGGCAGGAGTAATGGGGTAGGGACATGGACTCAGAAAATAGGTGGCAGGAGGGAGGTGGGCAGGGGCACCAAACTGACCTTACATGACAGGCACTGGGTTAGTAGCAGCACAATATGGTATTCAGACAAAATATCAGAAAAATAATTATTGAGGAGAATAAATATTGAGTTTGAAACACTATGAGGCAGAAATATATTGTGTGCAAAAACCTAGTTGATAAGAATAGTGATTTTGAGGTAAGAAATATTGCTGTTGAAAATATCTATATTGATAATATCAATGTTAAAAATATCTATGTTGTTAATATAGATGCAAAAAAATATCTATGTTGTTAATATCATTGACACAAATAGTGTTGTTAATACTATTGTTTTTCATTATTATATGTGTTCTAGCATATATTTTACTTGTATAGGTTATACATTGTTTGTATATTTATTTATAATTATTAAATCTGCAATAATTAATAATAATGTTTTATTAGCTAATTAATGATAATAGTGCATTTTTTAATTGCATTAAGTTTTAAGTGTGAGCTGTGGGGTTTGTAGGGTATAGGGTGGGAAGTAATTTAATTATAAAAATTTAATAAATAATTGAAAATTATTATTACTTATTTATTTCATGATTAATTATGTCAATTGTATATGTCAATTGTATAATTAACTTAATTCTTTATTACATTTTTGAAATAAATTATTTGTATAATTATTGTGAATGTTTGTAATTATAGTGCATACATTCTTAGCTGTTTGTAAATTAAATGTAATATTTTAATTGTAATGTTAGTGCTGTAGTGGGTTGTGGAGTTTATAGGGGTACAAGGTGGGAAGTAATTTTAATTAATAATAATAAATCATTAATGTTAATTATTTACTGGATAATTAATGATGTCAAATGTGTATTTGTTTTTAATTGGGTTAAGATTTATTTGTGGGTTGTGGAGTTTGTAGAGGTATAAGGTGGGAAGTAATTTAACTACAATTAATCATTAATTAATAACTAATATTAATTCTTTAATTGATAATTAATTATGTTAATTGTGCATTTTTTTATGATGTTAAGTTTTTAGTGTGAGTTGTTGTATTTGTAGGGGTATGGGGTGGGAAGTAATATATTAATTATAATGATTTAATACATAATTTTGAATTATTATTAACTATTTAAGTGAAAATTAATTATTTAAATTGTATAATCGCCTTGATGTTTTTATTAATATTTTTAACGTGGGTTTTGGTTTTGTAGGATTAAATGGTATGAAGGAAATTAATTCTATTAGTCAATAATTAATGTCAATGATTCATTATTATTTCATCGATAATTAATTAGGGAAATTGTGCAATTAAGACTTTTTAGATTATATATGAGGCTTGGGTTGCTGTGTTTGTAGGGTTATAGGGTGGAAGTTAAATAGATATAATTTATTTATTATTAGCTAATTGTTATAAATTGCTTAATTGATAATTAATTATGTAAATTATGTAAATACGATTGTTTTTGAATCTATAGTAGGTGCACATTGTTGCGTTTGTAAGGATAAAGGGTGGGAAGTTGAATGAATATAATTATGTTTCATTACTTAATTCATATTAATTGTTAATTATGTAAAATGTATAATTATTATAAGTGTGAGACATATTTTAGGTGTGTCTTGTTTACTTTGTAGAGGTACAGAGTAGGAAGGTATTTAAGTAATAATAAATGTAAAAATACCTATGTATTGGTTAAAAGAATTGCTATTTATTATGTTATGTGTTAATTGTGTTATGCTTTTTAGTTGTAAATAAAATTATATCTGTTATCCATAATGCTGCACTGACTGAAGTGGGAATAGTAATTTTATCTCTCTGCAATCCAACACTTTCCCTACTGTTGCCGTGATTGGAGTGGGAATATTAATTTGTACACCTCCTGAGCCCAAAGCATTCCTTACTTTTGCACAGACTGGCTTGCGAGTAGTAAATTGTAACCAATGATTTCTCTACTGTTGCAGAAATTGGAATGTGAATAGTATACGTATTATTTGTATAATTGTATAGTTTTGTTTATGTTGTTTAAAATTATAATATGATGTTTTAGTGTGTTTAATATTATATCTTTTTTTAAATGTATTAATATTTGTAAAAGAAAACGAGATATAAGACTTTGCAAGAGTATATCTACAGACTCCAGATTTTTTATTCGAAACAGGCCTGCTCCACAGTATCTTATTCTTAAAATTAACCGAATGCAAGAGGTTGGGCCTTCAAATACAGGCCAGCCATGTAATGTCCTGGACTAAGTGGGGATTCCAAGAGCTAGGGCACTTTCTAGTGGCTGGCAGAGGCATTACTTGCCAAGAAGTTCAAACGAGGTGCGCCGCCTCGAGTAAGCCTCCCTTATTTGAATATATTCATATCTCACAATTACTAAAAAAGTATAGTCTTTTATCTGGCCCCGGCCCAACTCCACTTGGGATTACTCTTTTTAGCACAAAACTGAGAGGGGTAGGCAACTGGTATTGTTGCATATGGTCTCCAGGGAAACCTACTGTGGTTAATAATCATTTAGAAAGTGTGGCACTGGAGACCCAATGTAGGTTCTCAAATCGGGATTGGTAAACCATCTCACAGCTAGGGAGTAAGGCCTTACGAGCGTCTAATTTTAAAAGAATGGCGTTTCTGTCACGCTGGATGGCGTACTATACTCCCCGTGCTCTCCGTAAGATATATCCTAAATTAGAAAACAAATGTTTTCATTGCCTGATTCCAGGCAAGGGAGGCTGGCTCCATACCTTTGTTACCTGCCCGAAGCTAGGAGAATTCTGGGAAAAGTTCTTCCTGGTTTTAAGCTGGGGAGTCCAGAAAAGCTTGGATTCTGACGCTAAGATTGCACTTTTTGGTTGGGCAAGCCAAAGACGAAATCTCGGATTGTCGAGAGGGGAGGAGATATTTATAGCAATTACTTCCCTTGTGACATGTTCACTGATATTGCAGAATTGGAGGTCCCACTAAGAGAATAGGTGCAAATAAAAGATTCAATAACCTATGGCAATTTATGGAGAGGCTGAAGATCTTTTCCGAGATGTAGGGCCGGATTGCACTTTATACTTGTTATGAACGATAATTTATCAATAGGTTATTGTCTAAATCGTTTTGCCTTTCTTCTTTCTCTGTATCATCTGTGTTTTCTGCACAAGAAAAAAAAATAGTAATAATATTTGTAATATTTAATATATTTTTAGTAAAATGTAATTTTTTTTGTTTCTTTTTGTATGTGTAATTAAATTGGTATGTTTTTAAAAAAGAAATTCCAGTCATTGTGCATATGTATATACATATATATGTATTTGTTATTTTTTTAAAGTACAAAAAAATTGTAAATTGTAACATACATTATAACTCATATTTTCATAATAGTTTAAAATTATATCCATTTAAATAAATATACACATGTGTGAGTTTATTAAATATAGTTTTTTAAATTGGCATATCATTTTAAATTATTTAAAAATATTTAATTTACATTGTATCACTGTTTAATCATAACATAGTTAGGCCCTAATTAGAATGTCGGTCGGTAAGCCTCCGACCGCTCATCGGAGCCTTACCGACCTACATCCTTGGTTTGAATTCCGACTGCCGTATTACGATTACAGCGGTTGGAATTCAAACTGGCCGGTAAATCCAACTGGCTACGATGGGCTCAACGGAGAAACTAAACACACTCCCTTACGGACATTACCGCTGTTGGAATTATGATGTCAGTTTCTGACATGCTTTTCATGTTGGGCTTTCCGACATGGAAAGCGACTTTGGGGTCCCCTAGCAGGGCTCCCCTTTTTTCGTAGCCTTCGTTTGCAGGGCCGAAGGGGCACCTACGGTGCCCCCTTGTAATTCCCTGCACCATGAAGCAGGCACCAATAGGTGCCTACCACACAGTGTAAGGATTTACAGTGACTCTCATTTCTCTACGGGGGCTTGTGTTGAGGCCGGTTTCCGACCACCGTGCAGGCTCACATAGGGAAATGGGAGTCTGCAAATACACCATGTGTGGTCGCATCATAATTGTGGTTTTAGACCGCTGACCCGAGGTCGGTCAGTTCAGAAACCCCAGGGATGTCAGTCAGAGGCAACTCAAACTAACATCTTAATTATGTGTTCCAGCAAACAAATCATGGACGTAATGCTGACAATGCAAACATTCTCCCCCAGTCAAAAGATCTGGGTTAAATACATCGTTCTTTTGCCCACTACGCCACACCAGTGTGGACCAATCCATATGCAAATCAGTCTTGACCCTGTGCCTCATGGGAACAGTCCAGACCGAACTGCCAGGCCAGGTCCTCTCTGGACCGGAAACAAGCATCCTGGGACCGGCTTCAGGGTGTGTCACGCTTCTTCAGCCAGGCTAGCTTGAATCCAGTCGCACAGTGAGCAAGGGACCCACGTCTGGGCATACCAAGCCCACTTAGGGCGAAAAGTGTTACAGCAAACAAATAATGGACGGAATACTGACAATGCAAACATTTTCCCCCAGTCAAAAGATCTGGGTTAAATCCATCATTCTTTTGCCCACTACGCCACCCCAGTTTGGACACAGCCATATGCATATCAGTCTTGAACCTGTGCCTCATGGGAACAGTCCAGACTGCACTGCCTGGCCAGGTCCTCCCTGGACCAGAAACAAGCATCCTGGGACCGGTTTCGGGGTATGTCACCCTTCTTCAGCCAGGCTAGCTTGAATTCAGAGGCACAGTGAGCAAGGGACCCATGTCTGGGCATACCCATCCCACTCAGGGCGAAACGTGTTACAGCAAACAAATGATGGATGTA
Organism: Lissotriton helveticus; assembly: GCF_964261635.1. Lineage (NCBI taxonomy): Eukaryota > Metazoa > Chordata > Amphibia > Caudata > Salamandridae > Lissotriton > Lissotriton helveticus. The sequence continues at coordinate 809,189,913 of NC_136068.1, read as the reverse complement.
ATGCTGACAATGCAAACCTTCTCCCCCAGTCAAAAGATCTGGGTTAAATCCATCATTCTATTGCCCACTATGCCACCCCAGTATGTACCCAGCCACATGCAAATCAGTCTTGACCCTTTACCTCATGGGAACAGTCCAGACCTAACTGACAGGCCAGGTTCTCCCTGGACAGGAAACAAGCATCCTGGGACCGGTTTCAGGGTATGTCACCCTTCTTCAGCCAGGCTAGCTTGAATCCAGTTGGACAGTGAGCAAGAGACCCACGTCTAGGCATGCCCATCCCACTTATGGCGAAAAGTGTTACAGCAAGCAAATGATGGACGGAATGCTGACAATGCAAACATTCTCCCCCAGTCAAAAGATCTGGGTTAAATCCATCGTTCTTTTGCCCACTACGCCACCCCAGTTTGGACCCAGCCCTATGCAAATAAGTCTTGACCCTGTGCCTCATGGGAACAGTCCAGACCGAACTGCCAGGCCAGGTCATCCCTGGACCGGAAACAAGCATCCTGGGACCAGTTTCAGGGTATGTCACCCTTCGTCAGCCAGGCTAGATTGAATCCAGTGGCACAGTGAGCATGGGACCCACGTCTTGGTATACCCATCCCACTTAGGGTGAAAAGTGTTACAGCAAACAAATGATGGACGGAATGCTGACAATGCAAATATTCTCCCCCAGTCAAAAGATCTGGGTTAAATCCATCGTTCTTTTGCCCACTATGCCACCCCAGTTTGAACCAAGCCATATGCAAATCAGTCTTGACCCTGTGCCTCAGGGGAACAGTCCAGAATGAACTGCCAGGCTAGGTCCTACCTGGACCAGAAACAAGCATCCTGGGGCCGATTTCAGGGTATGTCACCCTTTGTCAGCCAGGCTAGCTTGAATCCAGTGGCACAGTGAGCAAGGGACCCAGGTCTGGGCATACCCATCCAACTTAGGGAGAAAAGTGTTACAGCAAACAAATGATGAAAGGAATGCTGACAATGCAAACATTCTCCCCAGTCAAAAGATTTGGGTTAAATCCATAGTGCTTGTGCCCACTAAGCCACCTCAGTTTGGACCCAGCCATATACAAATCAGTCTTGACCCTGTGCCTCATGGGAACAGTCCAGACTGAACTGCCAGGCCAGGTCCTCCCTGGACTGGAAACAAGCATCCTGGGACCGGTTTCAAGGTATGACACCCTTCTTCAGCCAGGCTAGCTTGAATCCAGTGGCACAGTGAGCAAGGGACCCACGTCTGGGCGTACCCATCCCACATTAGGGGAAAAGTGTTACAGCAAGCAAATGATCGACGAAATGCTGACAATGCAAACATTCTCCCCCTTTCAAAAGATCTGGGCTAAATCCATCATTCTTTTGCCCACTACGCCACCCCAGTTTGGACCCACTCATATGCAAATCAGTCTTGACCCTGTGCCTCATGGGAACAGTCCAGACCAAACCGCCAGGCTGGAATCTCCCTGGACCGGAAACAAGCATCCTAGGACCGGTTTCAGAGTATGTCACCCTTCTTCAGCAGGCTAGCTTGAATCCAGTGGCACAGTGAACATGGGACCCACGTCTGGGCAAACCCATCCCACTTAAGGCGAAAAGTGTTACAGCAAACAAATGATGTACGGAATGCTGACATTGCAAACATTCTCCCCCAGTCAAAAGATCTGGGTTAAATCCATCCTTTTTTTCTTTATTTTTAAAGGTTTTATATAGCGCTGGATAGACCTGGAGGTATCAGAGCGCTTTACATGAGACTCAGATGATAGTTACAGGTTAAATCGTTACAAAGGTTACACAGTTATTAGAGCATGGCAACATAGTTACTTGTAAGGTCGAGATAAACAATAAGCACAAATACGTAAGGGGAAAAGCAGGCAAGGGGAGAGATTCAGGGGAGGGGGTAGGAGAAGGGGAAGTAGACAGTTAATGAAGATGGGAAAGAGGAGAGGAGAGGAGGGTGAGAGACACCGCATGGAGAGAGGAGGGGAAGAGCAACGGGGACACTAGCCGGTAGACAAGTCTAAGCAACGTCCAAAGTCCAGTAAGCCACCCCAGTTTTGACCCAGCCATAGGCAAATCAGTCTTGACCGTGTGATTCATGGGAACAGTCCAGACCGAACTGCCAGACCAGGTCCTCCCTGGACCGGAAACAAGCATCCTGGGGCCGGTTTCAGGGTATGTCACCCTTCTTCAGCCATGCTAGCTTTAATCCAGTGGCACAGTGAGCAAGGGACCCACGTCTGGGCATACCCATCCCACTTAGGGCGAAAAGCGTTACAGCAATCAAAAGATGGACGGAATGCTGACAATGCAAACATTCTCTCCCAGTCAAAAGATCAGGGTTAAATCCATCGTTCTTTTGCCCACTACGCCACCCCAGTTTGGACCCAGCCATATGCAAATCAGTCTTGATCCTGTGCCTCATGGGAACAGTCCAGACCAAACTGCCAGGCCAGGTTCTAATTAGGGCCTAAATGTTTACTATGTTTAACTATGTTTATATTAAAAAAATATATTTTTGATTTTGATATTAAATTGTTGTTTTCAATCTTTTTGTTTTTAAATTATAAGTATAGGATAACAATATTTTCTGTGATTCATATTTTTGACTCAATATTTACGGCCCACAATATTTGTGGTTTTGATATTTTGTCAATGAACCGCACAATACGCCACACAGGACAAGCGGGAGGCAGTGCAGTACAACAGACCATGGTAAGCAATAAGGAGGTGTCAGGACAATGCACATGAACAACAGAGGGCAAAGGGGAAAGAGGCAAGGGCAGCACGCTGATTATACTTTACAGGCAGGAGGGACAGTTACAGTGCAACAGACCATGAAGAGGTGGAGCGAGGGTGCAGAGGCATGTCAACAGACCATGTAAGGCATGCAGGGGTAGAATGGCCCACATATGGAAAACAGAGGTCAGGGTCAAGGGAGCAGAGTAGGAGCAGCAAGCTGACCACGCAGAGCAGGCGCGATGGGCACGGGAATCACAACACACCTTGGCGGGCAACAGGGAGTCTATAATGCCACACACATAAACAACAGAGGGATGGATTGAGGGGGTCTGGGGCAGCAAACTGGACACACAGAGCAGGTGGGAGGGACAATGGCAGCACAAAAGACCATGCATTGCGAGCAGGAGCGTTGGTGGCAGCACATGGTGGGCAAGAGGGAGGGGGCATGCACAAAGGACCATGAGGGCAGAATGGAGGGATAGGGTCTGGACACAGCCGAGAGAGGGCAGTGGAAGGGGGCATGGGTTCACAACAGACCACACTGGATACTGGCAGGAGGAGCATTCCAACACAATAGAGCTTGAAGGGCAGAAGGGAGTTGCAGCAAAATGTGCCTTGGAGGGTAAGAGGGATAGGATAGAGGCATGATGGAACTCAGACAATGGAAGGCAGGGTACAGGGGGCAGGGACAGATGACAGACAGTTGACCTTTCTGGGCAGGTGGGAGGAGCAGTGACAGCTCAACAGAGCACTCAGAGAACACTGGAGGGACAGTGGTAGGTCCATGGAACAGGGCGGACAAAGGGAGGGAGCAGGGGCATGCACACAGTTGTTGGAGGGCAGGGGGGAGAAGGGTAGAGGTAGCAAGCTAAGCACAGAAGCTATGCAGGAGGGCAGTAATTTGGGCATAGAATAGGACAAAGGAGGTCAGGAGGAGTGTGCAGAGATCAAGCTAAAAGGAGGGCAGCACATCAGACAATACAGGGCATGAAGGAGGAGACAGGTGCATGGGCTTGGACAACAAAGGGCAAGTTATGAGGTGGGTAGGAGCAGCAAACTTGGACAGGGCTGCACTACGGACAATGCCAGGCAGACCCTGAGTCCAGCTTACCCCACCTTGCATTATACCCCTATAAATTCACTGAAAATCAAAGGGTACATTGATGTTATAGTTAGGAATTGTAAGAATATCTAACTTTACATTAAACAATCCTTAGGAATTCACTGAAAAAAGCAAAGGTTAATGGGATGTTATAGTTAGGTGAATTGGCACATAAACATACAATTTGAAAACCTATAAAACCACTAAAATGTACTAGTTATAGTTACCTCAACTAACTATAACTTGAACCCTAAAGCAACTATGAGCCTGATTTAGATTTCTGCGGACGGGATATCCGTCACTGTTGTGACAAAGTAACCCGTCAGCAAAGATCTAAATCAGGCCCTATAACTTGCACCCTCGCCATGCACTGTTTTTACCAGTGGCAGCTGCTCCGCAATGGTGGATGAGCGTCGCCCAACTGCCTGGCAATTTTGCTGGCTCTGAGCCAATATATGGGAGGATTAGAGCTTGTGCATCTCAGGCCGACCAAAACATACATGCACACTTACTTTTTTCCAGCCCGGCTGCATTCAGCAGCTTGACTGGAGAAACTCCACAGTCTCCATGACCTGAGTGGAGCGTCTTTCCTGCCCACTTAGGCCAATCCCCGGGCAGGTCTGCAGCATGAGGATTGGATGGGAGTCTGTCCCAGGGGCTGCTGGGACCAGGAGGAGGCCAGCAAGAGCAACGTGACATTTGAGGCAGCGTCAGGTAAGTATTTTTTATTATCATTAACATGTCCCCATCCCCCCATGTGATAACCCCCCCGCGCTCAAGCCTACCCACCCACCACTCTTTGTTAGTGGAAGCCGCTACTGGTTTTCATGCTCACATATTAAATCACTCATGACATATTCATTGACTATATTTAGAAATTTCCTAATCACATCTGAAATACCACCATTGTGGAGAATACTGTGTATGGAGGCGGTATATATGTGTGTGTTTATGGGTGTGCATTTGTATTAATTAGTGGAGGTGACAACTGGCTAGTAATAGTTAGGCCTGCATTTCCATAGAAATTCCTTTTTTGGTTTGCTAATAACTTTGTCCTCATTTGATGAACCTTCACAATAGTTTACAAGAAAGTGCTCTTTTTAGCTCAGCTACTTTCCGGAAAGTTTCAGGGTGGTCTATCAAGCAGTGGCTGAGAAAAAGGGGGATTCATTTTCTATAGACGTTTTGAAACGCGATAGCCTAAAAACTGCTGAACAGAATTATATCAAATTTGCCAGGAATCCATATCTTAGTCCAGAAAGCATGCTTTTTGTGTTTTGGTGTAAATCTATTTAGTAGGTTTTGAGAAATGAAGATTAAAAAGTATTATATAACTGGATGGTTATGTTGTGGAACTCTTGCGTGAAGGAGAGTGTTCTATTAGGCTTGGGGGCTTTTTTCCACTTGATAATCTTGCTACTGCTGGAGTGAAGATCTTGCAGCAGTGAGCATGCTGCTGTGTTCATTACAGGACTCGGTGGCTTAGTCCCCTGTTGTGGAAAAGTTTTTTTTTTAAATAATAAAGGGGCATGGGAGGGATCCCAACATTAAAAACAGTTTCATATGATCTTGCGGTACTCCCACAGGATTGCAGCAAAAAAAATAACAAAATGGTGGCCACCATTCTTTGCTTTATTAAAATGATCCCTGGGGTGGGCTAAGGCCTAGGGGGTCAATCAAAAGGCATATTGGGGAGGAGGGCATGCATAGGTACCCCTCCTCAAGCCGATAATGTCACCGGAGGCCACATTCAAGGGTCTGATATTTAACAGTGCCCCTGGGGAGTCCTCTCCCAGGACACTGAGGTTCCCTGCCTTAGAGAATGCAGGCATACCCTGCCCACATTATTCCATGCAGGTAACAGAACTTTGCCTCCGTCCAGCAGGAGCAGTGCAAAAAATGCTGCTGCCACCCGGATGGGTAAAAGGGAAAGGTGCTGGCTCCTGCCAGCACCCAGTATGGTGCTGGCAGGGGAGCTGGCAGAGGCCACAGGGGCCCTGAGATCCCCAGTGTCCCTTAACAATAGATTAGTTGTGGGTGCCCCGGGTGGGCACCGGGGCACACGTATAAAACAACTAAGTGGCCAGCTCCCACCACAATGGTGGCTGGGAAGCTGGCCTTGGACCTGGGAGTCCTCCCCCACTGCCCACTACATTATAAGAAACATTTGGGTGCTCCGGGTGGGTACCAGGGCACCCAAAATCTAAACAATATTTTTTTAATGAGAGGCTGGAGCCACGCCTTTATTTTTCACTTCTCTTTGATGTAGTGCCCCAGAATGCTCTGCAACAAAATATTTTGTTAATATTTTTTCAGCTTGATGGTGTCCCTAGAGTAAAGAGGGTCACCACCAAGCTAGAAGAGCTTTCACTATTTTTTTAAAGAACTCCCAGCTGGAGCTCACTCACTTTAGCTGGAGTGCAGGAGGTTCTTTGGATGAACTTTGTGGCCCGGAAAAGAGTAAAAGAAAGGCTCAAAGACATGTTGATGTTATTTTTTTTTAAACTTTATTATAAAAAATTATAACAATCACTTTTATTGAATATTACAATGTGTGAATATATAAAATATATATTTTTTTATAATTATATGTGGCTTTTTGACAAAAACAATAGATCTGCTTTATATATGGTGATATGGTGACCCTTTGATAAAGTCAATCGGCCCTATTTTTGTATATTGATATTCTGACCCTTTGACAAAGTCAGTAGGTCTGCCTTACTTAAAATGACGCTCTTCATATTGTCACATCACATAGCATTGTACACACTCAGGGGTTGGGCGCGGGGTTTAGAAGCATGGCAGGCTCTGTCCCAACCCCATTGTATGTGCTGCTTGAAATAGAGTGCCCTGAGGGGATTGAACACAGGCCATGCATAGGTGCTGCTGGGCATTGAGTGACAAAAGAGGATTGATCACCAACAGAAGGGTGACACAGGGCCTTGTGGGAAGTTGGGTGCCAGCGGAGGGTTAGATGGTCAGCAGAGGGGTGAGTGCAAGGTCTAGCCACAGCCTGGGCATTGTGCCTAACACCACGCTGCACCCAACTGAAGACTTTGTTCTGCAAGGGTAGGGTACCTGCGGAGGTTGTGCACAAGGCCTGGCCAAATATAGATAGATAGATAGATAGATAGATAGATAGATAGATAGATAGATAGATTAAAAAATATAAGCTCTAAAATCATTTTAATAAACATAATATTGTATAATATGTGTATGTAGATGTTTTGCAAAAAAAAATTTGTAATGAATAACCTTTATTTTACACTGGTAATATGCTAGCTATTGTATTGTCTATTCTGTGTTTATGGTGCATTGATATAATATAAATATATATGTGTGTAACTTTTTAATTTATATGAAAATATATGTGAAAGTTGGAATTACAATTATTTTCACACAACAAAAAGCAATGTCACAGTTGAAAACCATTTGTTGATGAAATGTCTGAAAGTGTTACAACAAAAAGCCAGCTTTATTTCTTCAACAAAAATGCTTTTTGCACAAATTCTAATAATATTTGTTGGTACGGTAACATACACACCCGTAGCGGTCGGACCACTGTGATCTTGTCGGAATCGGTTGGTTCGACCCCTGGATTACGATACATGCATCGTGTACTCCGATCGACCTCTGACAGACCACCGAGAGTCTTTCCCCGACAGTTGAGATAGCGGTCGGAGAAAAGCAGCACCCATAGAGCTGTACAGAGAGTTCTGACCGCCGTCTGGATCACAATGCCCATTTCCGACGAGCCGACGATGGAGGTCTGACCGGCTGCCTCGACTCATCGGAAACAAAGGATGTGGGTTGCATACTCACCCAAATTAGCTTCTCCCTGACAGTCTCCATCGTGGAGCCCTTTTACTCCAGGTCCCCGCTACACCGCGGCAGCTGAACCCTGCAGACCACGACCCTGGGGCGCTGGAATGCAGGTAATTCTGTAGGTGGCACGTATCCCCATTGACTGGACATTGCACAGATCGCTGCACTCTAGCAATGGGGTACATGCAGCACAAGGCATATCCCCAAATATGTCATGCATGTGTGTACATATCACGTTTCCTGTAACCTTGTATGCACTTGCTGCAACATATTTGGGGGTATGTGCACCACTGTAGATGAGACCGCTGTGGTAGGAAAGGTTGCATCGTAATGCAGGGGGCACACTTTCCCTGCCTCGGTGGGCAGAATTGGATCTCTGCTGCAGCGGTCGGACGGACGGTCCAACCAGCATCATAATGAGGCTCTAAGTCTTACCCCCTTCTGCCACAAAGCCACAAACAATATTCGCTAGGGAAAGGTGTTGTGTCTAAACTGGCTTTATGTCTGAACTGCTTCACTTGGTAAACTGGTCAGGAGCTTTGTTCTCCATGCTTCTGCTGAAAGGGCCGGGCCCATAAATTCTTGGCCGTTTTAGAGTCACACTCTGATGGTTCTTTTTCGCAGCATGAAAGTGTAGAGGGTAGAAACATCATTAGAAAAACAATCAGTTAGCCAGTAATTCCTTTGGAAACATAATAAACAAGGACTACTACTTATGCTTAGTTAGTTTATTACAAAGCCAAAAATAGCTGAACATAGAGACACCTCAACAGGAGGGTATAGAAATACATAGGAATTAGCATGAAGCCAAATCTGCGCACCAAGTTTAGATGATGCAGCATAAGCAACACAATTAATTCAAGAAGTAGAATACAGAAAACCAGGAAGCATGAGTCCAAGTTTCCCTGCATTGAGGGTTGGTGAATGGAAAGCATAAATCTTTTCTTACTCTATCACGAAAGTGACATCCCTAGATAAGCATTTTCGGAAAGAAGGGTTAAAGGTGTCAGCACGTGGAAGTCTGTCCATGATCAATAGGTCAAGTAGCATGAAGCCACCAAAGACAGAGCTTGTTCTAGGATGCTCTCTCTCTGAAGGCAAGTAAGGAGTGGTGCACTATCCCTACTTCCAACAACCAGTTATTCACAGGTAGCACTCCCATGGTGCAGTTCGGATCACACCATCCACCCTGGGGACAGTCCTGAAGGTATTTTTCCACGATGTCAACAGTCCACCTTTCTTGCAACGATTTGTCCTTGGTTCCCAAACCTTCTCCTGTGTGAAGCACAATGACCTTCCTATATCGGCTCAAACCACATGCTTGTAACTTCTCTCCTTGCTTAACTTACTAAAACAAGGACATTACTTTTTCTAAAGAATGTATTATCCACCTGCAATGGAATAGTGCAAAAGAACAGAATCTGCAATGCACATGATATTCAACTATTGATTCTAGAGTTTCCAGGGATTTGCATTTCAGGGCTAGGACTTCAGTTAACATAAGACGCGTCTCTTTCAGCCATACAATTTGCATAACCATTATTAGCATTTGAATTAATACATTTACCTACTAATCAGAAAACATTATTTGTCTTGCATAATTAATAAGTGAGAGTCAATTTCACAGCACGAGTTTCACTTGTTAACATTTCCTGCTAGTTACATCTATTTCCTACGTTAATTCTCCATGACATTTATCCATAAACTAAAGCATGTCACATAATAACACCTCATGCTAACAATAATTGCATGATCTTATGTGGATGCATTCTACATGTGATTATAATGCGCCCCAAAAAATTCAATGAGATTTGCGCTTCATCACCACAATTACGAAAACGCATAATTGGTGGCAGAGGTGTTATGGGCTATCATTCAAATGATGACGTCATTACTAATGGCCTGTCTAATGTGAATGGTGAAGTAATTAACTACTATTTTCTCACTATTTTCATTACAGATGTATCAAATATGCAGCTTATGATAATTCGTACCTGTCACATCCAACCACGATAAAAGATGTTTTTGATATTGGTAATTTTTTGGGGTAATGTAACCCAATCCCTCCTGGTCATTGGATACAGGTGAAATTAATTTAGCATCTTACATGCCATGGCTATTATGACTTTTGCTTCAACTTTTCTTGCCATTTCCACAGCACTTCGTCCTATGAATTTCAGCTAAGTTTGTGTACTATGAATCTTCTGCAATGCATTAATTACTTATGCAAAGACAATACTGCAGGACCTCTGGATAGAGAAACAGCCAACACTACAAACGCACATCTAAGTGCAAAGCCAGAAAAAAAGAAAACTTTTGCAAACAGGGATTGCTATATAGAGTCATCTCGACCTTTACAAGGTGCTACTTTACGGAAATCATTTGGAAATTATGTGCTTGTCTGTCGAAGGCGGGAGGTGTGTTCCTAAACTAACCCACTGCATTCTCAGCCGGAATTGTGCACTGTGATTAGTTTTTTGAGAAACTCATTTAGGTTTAATTCTGACAGCCCTAAATGCCCACAGCTTGCCTTGGGTTTTGTGTGTTTACAGGAGCAACGTTCATTTACATTTCTCGCACTGCAAGTAATTTGTTGCAGTTTGCTCGTGTCAAGGTCGGGCGTGAATCAAAGTCTACCTCGCTGGCATGAAATGCGCCATTCACAGATGTGGCTGTAACTGAAGTGCCTTCCCACAACGCTGGCTGTGGTTTGTTGGCTTTTTCTGGCAAAACATACAAGGTCTGAACAGTTTCAGCTCAAGGTTTCAAATCCACAGAACCCTCTTTTACAGAGAACGCAGCAATTCCAACGGCACATTTCAAGTCTTTAAAACGCCGATATTTAGATGACGCAGCGCAGTGCTGTTCAATTTCTGAAAGGCATTCGATCTCGAGCTAACATGTCTTGCAATAGTGTCTAATAAAAACTTTCAATGGCAGGTACATGCAAAATCATGTTAATCTAGCAAAATAATTCAGCAGTCATATCATAACAACATTATAATTAAAAACGCCCTGTGTAATTTTCAAGCGCCTTCAAATTTTCTTTTCATATGATTTGCGCACTTTAGTCAGTACTCTGCATGTAGGCAATACATGGGAAGTTGTATACAGAGCAGTATGCTGGGTGGTGCCAGGTGGATACCAGTTTACAGTTTCCCAATGTGATGGCGGAGGTCAACACTTGACATCATACTGAACATTTTGCTTTTATATATTTGCAATTTTACTCCCATGGAAATTAAGTTATTGAACTTACACAGAACCTCACAAATATTTGGTCAAGTGTTGTCGCTTTGATTGAATGCGATGCTGAGGTGTTTAAGTCAGCAGCTTAGCCACTAGATGACATATCTGTCCCAAAATAGAAGCAGCTGCATCCATTATCACGCTGCCAAGTCAATCACTAACTCATATAGGAAAGAAGTGTACCCAAATTGGAGAGAAGCGTACCCAAATTGGAGAGATCCAAAGTCAAAATCCCGGTTACCCCAGCTTTCACTACAAACAACATATGACTACTACCGGATCCTTCAATAAAGAACACTTCAGATCATAAAAATACCTCCAACTGGGAGCCTACAGACCTCAATCATGCGGCTCAAGACTGGGCAACACTAGGAATTATACTGGCAAAGCGTAATATAGCGCAGCACTGGGGGTCAAGACAAACTTCTAGCCACCACCAATGATGTTGTGACATGGACACTGTTATGGTAATTGAAAAAACAATCTATGTCCATAGGGGATGCCCCAAAAAATGGTCTAGGATATGGGGTAGATGGAATACATTCCGAGGTAATATTTGTGAACCACCACAAGAGGAGTTAATATCGGATGTCAGTGAATAGTGGAACAAGACGTGGGTATAATGCTATGTAATGTAACCCAGTATAAATGTATGATTAATATAAAAGAGAAAATGTAGTTGCTCACGATAGAGGATGGACATTTATTGTACAATATCTTGAACTGTCATGTGTGCACCATTTACTATTACGGCAATGTACTGTTTGTAGCTATACACACCAACGCCAATAAAAATGTAAAAAAAAAAAATAAAATACCTCCAAAGTCTTAAGCAAATTTCTCACTTCAATCTGACATGAGCAATAAGAAGTCATCCCTCAAAGCAGATAAGCTTGTGATAACAACCTGCACTTTACTGTACATCTCTGTAGAAACGAATACAATTGCATGGATTGTTTTAAACGTTCTCCTGATTCAAATGTCTCAGAAATATCTAAAATCACTCCAGATCTCCATTGTGTTTATGTAAATATAGAAAAATAAATGTGCCACTCATTTTGTAATGCTTGCAGAACAACAATTAATTTTTCCAAAATAAATTTCCATGTCGGTGCTGTCTGGGTCCTGAAAAAGCCCAATGCATGAAGGGTTAGCATGAAAGTGAAAAAGCTAGACCGTGGATTCACTAAACATGCCTGCTTGCTAGAAATTTCTCCTTGTCACAAGTTGGTATATATACAAAGTGTCTGGACCCATCAGTCTCCTCCTACTGAAGCCCTCGCTTTTACATCATTCAGGGATGTACTCAATAGCATTCCATCTCAGGGCTGCATGGGTAATGCTGAATAATGATGATGCTTGTCCAAAAGTTTGACATAAGCACCACCTACTAAACCAGCGGCATTCAAACTCTTTGATGCTGGACCACCTTGAGTAAAAAATACTTTGTCCGCCCACCCCAAAGTCTCATAATCTGCCAACATTTTACTGGGGAACATCGAATAGCCTCCTTAACACACAAAGCATATGAACAGCATAGTAACCACAGTGCATATTTCTATTGGATTTCAAAGCAGGTACAGCAGAGTTAGTAGTACTCGAAACTTCTCTCACACATTAGAAAAACAAGGGTGAGAGCAGGGCCTAACATTGGGTTCCACTGTTTGGCCCTCAGACAGCCGTAGAGACCTTTTCCTCGCTCTGTTCCTAGCCTTCACTACCCAGAAGATTCCACGGCAATCTGCCCTCTGCTCCCCAGTTAATAATGTCCTCACAGACCTAAATTCACTTTACAGCTATTAATTGAGTAATTCATAAATTAATTAATTATACTATTTTGCAATTTTCCAAAACCGTATTTATTAAGAGTTCATGCATAAATCGATACAGCCCTCCACAGTCAGGAGGAGACTGTCAACGACAGACATTGAAAAAGGCATAGCAGTGAACCCAGAGTTATAAAAACATACCCCAGTCCCCTCCCAGACCACCCAAACCCAACCGCCCTACCACACCCCCCCCTACTACCCACCCCTTAACCCTCCCTAACCCAGTGCACGTGTTCACAGCATAGCAACATAAGATGCAAAACAAAGGTGGAGTCAGCCAACAGTCTAAGGTATGGGGTCCACATTCAGAGCCAACACATCATCAAGATCAGCGGGGGGGTCGAGGTGCAGACCCCTGTAGTCCGCCCATCTTTTCCAAATTTTGTAGTGCTTCCGGGGACACCCTCTGGCCTCAAAAACAGGTAATTCCAGGCCCATAAGGAAGTCCAGTCCCGCTTTCCATGCACCAAGCGGGGGGGCACGAACGCTTTTCCAGGCCTGGGCCAGATCTCGCTTGGCCACCACTAGTCCCAAAAGCAGCAGGTGACGTTTGTAAGCATTGCCCCCAACATTTTCCAGGATATGAAGGAGACCCAGCCTAGGGGTACGGGGCAGGTCCCACCCCAGCACCTCCGAAAGACAGTCCCAAACTCCCGCCCAGAATCTGGTCAGTCTCCCGCAGGACCACACAGTATGGAGAAGCGTCCCTCTCTCAGCACCACACCTCAGACACTCCGGGGCGGCTATAAGGCCTGCCCGCCACAGCCGTTCTCTAGTATAGTAGGCCCTGTGAAGGTACTTAAACTGAATAAATCTGAGACGGACAGCTATAGCAGCTCCCCGGGGGGATTCAAGCGCCTCGCGCCAGTCATCATCATCCAAGGGGCCAATATCAATCTCCCAGGAGGCCTTCAACGACGAGAGGGAAGGGGAACAGTGTGTAACCAAGGAGCGATATATCTGAGAAACCTTTTTGTCGCCTAGGTCACCCATAAATAGTTTAGCCTCGATGGGACTGAAATCAGGGAGCTGCTCCAAGCCCACCAGACTCGGGCCAAGGGCATGACGGAACTGGAGGTACCGGAAGAATTGGGACTTAGGCATATTGAATTCAGAGCTAAGGTCCTGAAAGGACTTAAGCGTAGTACCGGAGAGAACGTGACCAAGGGACGAAATCCCGATCGCGTCCCAGCCGCCAAACCCGGAAAGGGAAGCCAGTGCCGGGAGCAGGCCATTATGCCACAACGGCGTCTCGGCCGTCAGTTTGCCCCACCACCCCATACGATGCAAAGCTTGCCGCCAGACCGCGAAGACCACCTGAGTGACCCTCGGCAATATCCTCCTCCGCCCGGCCGAGTACAGCAATGTGTGGAGCGTGGCACCGCCCATCAACGAGTGCTCTAGAGCATAAGCCGGATCACTACGGTCCCCATACCACCACTCATCGAGCACGAGGAGGTGGGAGGCTTGGTAATAAGACAGGAGGTCCGTGGACGCCAAGCCGCCACTGTATGTAGAGAGAAAGCAGGTACGTAGCGCCACCCGAGAGGCGCCCCCGGCCCACAAGAACCTACCCAACACCGAGTTGACACTCCGGAACCATTGTGGGTCGATTCTATAGGGATGATTCTGCAGTTGGTAGAGGAGCCGAGGCAGGGCAACCATCTTAAAAATTGCTGACCGCCCATAGATGTTAAGGGGCATACGGGTCCAGGCCTTAACGTCCATCTGGACCCTCTCCCACACCGGCCGAATGTTCCGATCCCATGCCACCGCGGCCGAGGCCGAGAGGAAGACGCCCAAGTACTTCATGCCCTCGACCACCACCCGAAGGGACGCAGCCCATGGGCAGTGCACCGTGTCACTCCCCAGCACCCACAAGGTCGACTTATGCGGGTTAAGAAATAGCCCCGACACCAGACCAAACTCATGCATGATCTCAAGAACGCGAGGGCCCGTACGATGCAAGTCAGTCATAAAGAAAAGCACATCGTCTGCATATAAGGCAACGCGGTCCGTGTGGTCCGCCCCCCATACAAAGCCCCGATAGAGCGCGTCCTGGCGCACCCGGGCGGCCATAGGTTCCATAGCCAGGGCGAAGAGGTACGGGGAGAGGGGACATCCCTGTCGGGTGCCCCTGGCCACAGGGAACCGCGCAGAGACCGCCCCAGAGACACGTACCGAAGCGGTGACATCCGTATAGAGCAGTTTTACATAGGAAATAAAAACCGGTCCCAAGTTCAGTAGTGGTAGGAGAGCAAAGAGATAGGTCCAGCTGACCGAGTCAAAGGCGCTATCAATGTCTGCCAACAACAGCGCCGCTTGTTCCCCGGTGGGTCCGATCGCGTCCAGCGCGGCCTGGGCCCGCCGAATGTTGTGCCGCGTCGCCCGGCGTGGCATAAAGCCCGCCTGATCCGGGTGGACAAGGGTTGAGATGTGCGGGAGGAGGCGATTCGCAAGCGCCTTGGCCAGGAGCTTGGCTTCAAAATTAATAAGGGAGATGGGACGGTACGACTCATGGCGCTCGGGGGGCCTGCCCGGTTTTTGAAAGACCACAATCTCGGCATGCCGCCAGTCTGGGGGGAGGGTGCCACGCTCCCGCGCCAGTTCCAACGCCCGCCTGTAATGTGGCCCAAGCTGTAGGTGGAATGTCCGATAGAATTCGCTGGGGAACCCGCTCGGCCCCGGTGCCTTACCCGCGTTTAATTGACCCAGTGCGTCGCCTAATTCCTCCGCCGTCAGAGGGATCTCCAGAGCGTCACGAACATCATCGGAGACCGCCCGCGGAGGGACCGCTGCGAGGTATTCCTCAATGCCATCGGAGGAAAGGCTCTCCCGAGGGGCATACTGATGTTCATAATGGCGCGCAAAGCTCGCCGCAAGGATCACGGGGTCTGTAATCGCCACTCCAGTATCGTCTACAAGCCCCGGCAAGGTGATCGGCTGCAGAGTCTGCTGACAAAGCCTATGGAGCATTGTGCAAGACTTGTCGCCCCACTGGTACACCCTACTACGCGTAGCCAGCCACGCCTGGCGTGCCTCATCTAATAAGACCGAGGAGTAAGACTGTTGCGCCTGTAAAAGCAGCCGCAGTGTCACATCATCTGCCGCCGTCCTGTGCCGCGCCTCCAGCGCCTCCACCCGCACCGCGGCAGCAGTAATACTGTGTTGGCGAGTCCGACGAGCCGTCGCGCACCAGGCTATATCCACCCCCCTCAAGGCGGGCTTCATGGCCTCCCACACTGTGATGGCATCCATCCCTACCGTAAGATTGTCCTGCCAGTAGTGGGCGATCGCACCGCGCAGATGCTGGGAGTAATCCGGTCGCTGCAGGTGCCACGTAGACATCCGCCACCGAAACGGCTGGCGCGCCTTACAGAGATCTATTTGCACCGCCACAGGGGAGTGGTCCGAGAGCCCGCGAGGCCGGATCGCCGCCCCCTGCACCCTGTCAAGGAAGGCCCCCGGTACAAACACACAATCGAGGCGCGAAAGAGAGCCATGCACAGCAGAGACATACGTGTATTCCCGCCTCCCCGCATGCAAATGTCTCCACACATCCACCCATCCAAGACCATCAATCATGGCACTCAGCCGAGTAGGGGAGGCTACAACCTCGGCCCCTCGTCCCCTCTGTCTGTCTAAGGTCATGTCCACTACATCATTCCAATCGCCTCCAATAACAGCCAGGGAACGGGGAAGTTCGGCCCATAAGGCAAACAGTCGCTCCGCAAGGGCCCACTGCAACGGGGGAGGGGCATACACACAACCGAACACCACAGGCTCCACTCCAACCCTACCCTGCACAAACACGAACCGGCCCTGAGGATCGAGCCATTGACGCTCATGAGTGTAAGCCAGCCGTCTGTGAACAAGAATGGCCACGCCCCTCGACCCCCGAGTGAAGCCAGCATGAAACACCTGGTGGAAGCCAAACCTCTGCAGACTCAGCGCCTTGGTACCCATCATGTGTGTTTCCTGAAGAAAGAGCACATCTGCCAAGTCCCTTTTCGCCCAGCGAAGCACAGCCCCCCGCTTGATCTTGTCTAGGAGCCCCCGGACGTTCCAGCTCAGTACCCGCATGGAAGCGCCAGGAGACACAAGCCTCGTAGCTTCAGCCATTGTCACGATGAGCCAGTACCCATCCACCCCAGTACCCGACCCCGGCCCACAACACCCCGTTTGCCAACATCATAAGAAACACGTGCACCCCCCAGAACACTGCCCTAAACCCCACTACCCCACTAACCCCAGCCCAACCCACAAGCAACCAAACACCCCGAAACCCCCCACCCCCACCCCCATACCTCAATAAACAATGAAGCATCTGTCGCGGTAAACGGTACTTCAGGCCCAAAACATAGCGCCCAAAGCCAGCCATACCAAGGGATCCCAACTAGTTCCCCCCCATACTAACCAGACACACTCCCTGAACTACCCCCCAGTCCCAACAGGAGGAGGCAGCCCATAGTACAGGCCCCGAACCCCAAAAAAAAAAAAACATACAGTCGAGTCATAAACAAAGCACCATAGAAAAGTACCAGACCAGGATGGCCCCGGTATTCGCCAAAAAGGAAGTCAATACTGCACCGGCCAATGTCTGTCCCACCGACCACAGCTCAGCATCCGCAGCATACAGTTTGACATATGAAGAGCATCCAGCAGATAGTCCCTGTGAACGGTGATCAAGAGCCGTGTTCAGATTGATCCGTATCGGGCTGTGTGTCCCCCAAAAGAGGGTCCCGGGACAGGGACC
The DNA here is from genome assembly GCF_964261635.1 of Lissotriton helveticus. Lineage (NCBI taxonomy): Eukaryota > Metazoa > Chordata > Amphibia > Caudata > Salamandridae > Lissotriton > Lissotriton helveticus. Next base: position 809,172,413 of record NC_136068.1, on the reverse strand, counting down.
TCCGCCGGGAGCGGGATTTGCGGTGACGTTTCCCTCTGCCTGACGTGGTGCCCCGGTCCTGAGACGAGCCACGCGACGACCCGGAGTGGAGTCCTGGTTGGACATGAGGTCGAACTCTGACCGTCTCATCGGTCCAGTTGAAGACGGCCTCCGGTGTATCGAAGAAGAGGGTCTTGGAGTTGAAGATCACACGGAGGCGGGCCGGGTAGAGCAGTGAGTATTGGATTTTCAAGCCACGCAGCCTGGCCTTGGCTTCCAGGAAGGAGTGTCTCTGCCGGTGGACCAGTTTGGTATAGTCCGGGAATATCATAATTTTATGATTATCATAGAGCAGGGTGTCCTTAAGCCGGGCCTCCCGGAGGATGACGTCCCTGTCGTGGAAATTGAGGAGCCTGGCGATGATCGGGCGAGGCCGCTCCCCGACCGGCGGCTTCTGGGTCAGGGCGCGGTGAGCACGCTCCACAACGAAGCATCGCGACAGGGAGTCCGGGGGTAGCCAGCTCTCCAGCCACCGGGACAGAAAAACGTCCATGGGCCCATTCTCGCAGTCCTCCGGAAAGCCAACAAAGCGCAGGTTGTTCCGCCTTGCCCGCCCTTCGGCATCCTCCACACGGAGCGCCAGGCCCCGCTGGATCTGTTCCATGTCGGCAATCTTCTTCTGAAGGGCCCCAACATCTCCCTCCACTGCTGTGACCCTGGTCTCGGTTTCAGTAATGCGGGCGACCGCATTACGAAGATCTTGCCGCAGCAGCATCACGTCGGCCCCCACCGCGCCAATCTTCGCATCCAGCATGTCGCGGGACTGTGTAATGGCGGTCAGCAACGCCGCGTTGTCTGGTCCAGCATTTTGGCCCCCGCCAGCCGCACCAGGTCCTCCACCAGGGCCGGTGAACTTATCAATGGGTCCAGTCTTAGTGGCGGCCGAGCCCCGAGTCATGGCTGCCGCAGAGATGGCAGACCAGTATCACGCACCTGTAGCGAGGCGGCACCGCACGGTAGTCCACCAACCGGGCCTCGGCCGGGGCGTCTAGGGCACACCAGGCCACACAGGATCCTCACGCCACTGGGCCACAGATCGGGCAGGCCCCCAGGAAAGACGCCGTCTCACCAGGGCGTAGTAGGTCGTCCCCGCGCCCACTGGCACGGCGCAAATATGGGCCACTCCAGCCCAGTCCACGAGTCTTCCGGCCGCCGCCCCGGCGACCACAGGGGCTTGGAAGGGCAAGTATCCGGGCCAGACGCCCGACTGACACCCCAGTCCCCGGGGACTCCCACTCGGCCGAAGGATCTGGGCCGGCGACTCCAGGTGGGGACCACCAAACTCGAGGTCCCGGCTCCACCAAGGCCAGGCAGGCCGCAGGTCTTCCGGGGCCCCCCCGGGCACCAGCCCCCACCGCTGATGTGGCGAGAAGAGGCAGGGGGGGTCCCACAGCAGGCCGCCGGCAACCAACAGCCCAGGGTCGTGGCCAAAGGAGAGCGCCGCAGGCCCCGGATCGAGACCTCCAGTCCAGATGCGCCAAAATTGAGGCCCCGGCTTGCTCAACCGGCACTAGGCCGCCCACTGCTCCAGGCTGCCCTACCGCCGAGAGAGGTCACAGCGCGTCCTTGGCAGCACCGGATGACTCCCTGCGCCGTCCGCCACCGCAGCCCCAGACGTGGTGCACAATTCGGGTCCGGGGGCCAGGAGAAATCACAGGATAAGTATCGGGCCGGCGGGAGCTCTAGCAAGCCACGTCCGCCATGATCGCCCGCTAAGCCACGCCCCCCACTATTTTGCAATTTTAGAGCACACATTAAAGAGACATTTTTGAGAATAAACGAAAATTAGGGGTGTATGGACTCAACTGATTAGCACTCCCAAGCTGGCTCCTTTCTCTAAACAAAATCTGGAATTTAAGCCCTGCATATAACAAAGTGATACGCCCCTTTGTTTGTTCCTTTATCTAATACAGAACATACAAATACATTTGTATAACACACATTTGTAAAATGTTAGGTCTTGCTTTTAAAATCTGGAAGCATTCAAGTCAGCACAATGCCCAGCACTCACATCACAAGCACACACCAGAGACAGAAGGGGTATTTGGGCCATCAGCCTTCACCCATTGTTTGGTTTGGTTGATCCACATTTAGGCAAAAAAATCCAACACCAATTTATAAACATAGAGGATATTTATTTATTTAAAATGAAACTGAAATGACAAAAATCCAATATAAGGAACTGGAGATAAACATTTCTAAAGTTTAAATAAAAAAGTGCTTTCTGGCTCCAAAAAAGTGTAATGGGCCAAACACAGCTATTTGGTCAGAAAAAAAATCAAAATTTTAGGCCAACTGCGATTAAGGGTGGTTTAGATACGATGAAGGGATTGGGCCTGGTCAAGTTTTTATCTTCTAACGTAATCACTTTTTTGGAGGTTTTTTTCTAGACATAAAGTGAGTGGGGCTTTGGATCAGGTTTTTCGTTCATGACAGTGTCCTGCTGCAGTGCAATGCCTCAGTGAGCCCTGGAAGTTTTTGTCTTCAGCATCAATGGGGAGGAGCTCAAGAGCTTTCAGTGGAACAAACCAGTGTGCTCTGGCCAAGTTGCAGTTCGATGTTACTGGCTTGACTCTCGTCATTGATGCCAGCCTTTTTCTGGAGCTTTTTCACAAAACTTGCCAAAAAGTTCACAAACTTTCAGATCATCTAAAAGGCTACTTGAGCATCAGGAAGGGTTCAACCACACCAACCAATGGTTCAGAAGCTCTGGTTTGTCTCTTGAGGTCTGAACTCCAACTCTCACAATGCACTTCGTCACTCCAGGAAAATCCAGGTGAAGCTGGTCAGTGGGAGTTGTCCTTTCAGTGGAAGTTGCAGATGACATCTTCCAGCACGCTTCTGCCTGTTGCTGCTCAGGGAGTCCACTACTTATGCTTTAAGACAGGCACAGTCCTTCTTGTGTAGAGCTTTTAGATTGCAGCAGGTGCAGTCCACCTGAGTGTAGTCCTCTGTGGTGCAATCCAAGGGTCCAGCAGGGCAGTCCTTCTTCTGTTGATGTTTCAGGCAGGGATCTGAGTGGCTCCTGTAGATCTCCCATATTTAGTCCCCATTCTGGGCTGGCAAGAGGGGGGACACCCCAACCAATGGGGTTCAAGTTACCACCCTCTGTCATGACAACTAGGGGTGGGCGGTGAATTCCGCTTCACTGGTGGAGATTAGGGGAGTTTTAGGCACTCCGCGCTCCGCCTGGAGAACAGAGTTAACAAAAACTCCAACTTCCCCTCGTGACGGAGTTTACCAGCACCCACCCCATCAGTCATTCATTATTTCCAAAGTGAACAGAACACAAGCCCAGCTAACATGTCACATGGCGACTTTGCTGCTGCCAACATCACAGTGTCGCTGGTTGTGCATTTCGTAGTGATGGAGGGGGAATCACTTGACCCTGTTGAAAATCTCACCATGGTTTTATAAGGAGTGGTGGCTGCGAATGGCGGATGAGAAGCATAGCACCCACCAGCAGAGCAGTCACAATAAGGGCCTCAGATTCAGCGGGGAGCCTGGACTAAAGGGTCCCAAACAGATCTAGTGCAGTGGAATCTGTGGGAGGTATAGGACAGTCCATGTGCACGGAGCCATCGGAGGATGCCGACCAGGCCCCCTGAGCTCAGAGGTTAGTAGGATAGTGTGACACCCCGGGGGCCCGCATGTACTCACTGAGAGCACATGGAAGCATAGCTCTGTTTATGTCTGGCCCTTCAAGGGGAAGGGGAAGTGGAGCAGGAGAGCTGCCACCTGGAATAAAAGCAGTGGCTTAGTGAGCATGCTATCAATGCAGCTGTTGGCCTCCCTCCCTGCCGAGGAGTAGCAGCACGTCCTCTGCTAGCATGCAGTAAGGATTCTTTCTCAGTTAATTAAGACTTGGAGTTTTCAATTTTACTTATTATTACACATTAATGCAGGTGGAAACTTTGTTTGTACCTGACTGATTTTGTATGAAAAACCACTTCAGTTTCCAAGTGTCACCCCAAGCCTCTGTTGCTGCAGCCAGGCCAGGATCTGTGCAGATTGACAGCACGGGGAATGGAGGGTTGGGGGAAAGGTTCACATAAAGGGTTGTACCTTAAGTAACTATGACTGAACACTTGCATTTCCCATTAAGCCAAGAGTGCAATTACCTTCTTCAGTTTTATATAGCATACTGAATCCCCTTTAGGTAGTGATATCAATATAATAGATCTCTGCAGAGTATGCATTCATACATAGATCTATTGAACAGTCAGAAGAAGAATAATTATATTGAATGTGCCCTTTAGTGATGACTTTGTCTGAGATGGCATCTCTCGAGGACATCCATTAATCAGAGACCAACTGTGCCCTCTTCCATGCCTGCGGGGCTGAGGTTTTAATATGTACGTGCTTTCGTGATAACAAGAATCTGTCATTGAGATGGGCTTTCTCTACCATATATCATCACAGCACATCAGTGGGGAGCTGTCACTGGAGGCCTCGCCTCCTTGCCTGTGGTCCCTCATCTCTACATTATGTTTGTTACTGGCTTGTCATCGAGCGACAAGTTCAGCTTAGTGCCCTGAGGCATGGGCCTGACAAAGGGGGAGAGGTGCTCACATGGGAGAGGCTCTCACTTCTAAGAACTGAGGCATCTCCCGGGGGTAGGGAAGGGTCTTGTAGGGTCAGACAGAACTCCACTGAATCACATTGTGTTTTCGGGCAACTCCGCAGAATCCCGCATAGCAGAGCTCCACAAAATCCACCCACGCCTAATGACAACTTCCTGGGAAGTGTGCCATGTATTTGTCACAGAATAAAAGTTTCTCCAAACATCAAAATTGAGAAATTCTCTCTCCTTGGGGTGCAGGTCTGGCAAACCCAACCCACAGGTATGGCTGACATGTTCCTACACTCCCTTTTCAGTCCCTCTCTTTATCTAATTAGGGGGGCTTCCAACTGACTTGGGATCAAGGAAATGGTGGCTAGCCTGGGTCCTGTGACATCTGTGCTTCTACCTTTAAAGTTTATTTTATCTCCCCAGCACACTTCCTGCCCTTGTCTTCTCCAGGAAATAAATCTCCTCCCACCAAATGGCTGTATTTCTTTAGCCCCAGGCCTCTTAACACCTAGTCAGGGAACAGCTTGGCTCAGGTGGTCAGAGGCTGGCCAATGCTACAGGGGTGTTTTAAGTACCTTCAGGATAGTACATTCTAAAACTACTTTCCTGAGATTGGTATTATAATTCTGACCTTGGAAAGTTGTTGGATTTATTGTAACTATTATTTTGATACTATAAATTTTGTTGCTAGGCACTTTCAATCAAAAGTTAGACTTTATTAAAGTTTAATAAAGCCATCCCATCTTAGCCTATGAAGCTAGCAACACTACAATGGGGGAAAAACGGCTTTGACTGTTTTTCCCTCACAACGGCATATACAACAAATTTTCACAATGTCCATGATTTTTATAACAAGGCACCCTTCCTTTGGGGTACCTAGGGCAGACATTAGGGGCGACGTATATGTAGTATAAACGTAGTTTTGTACTTTGAACATACATTTAATTCCAAAGTCGAATTTGGACACAGTTTTATTTACATACCAGCCTACAGGACAGGGATGGCTTTAAATTGACACCAAACACCACAGCTGTGTATACTTAAGCACACTAAGTCCACTGGGGTCTCTAAACCTACATGCCCTACCATATACTAGGGACTTACAGGTAGGTTGTCTTAGCCAATTATAATTACACCAATTACCATATAACATTTTAAGGACAAAGCCCTGGGTCTTGTTAACAGAGCCCAGGGTGCTTTCAGAGTCAGTAACCACCATTTTCAGTCAAAAAATGGGGGTGATCAGGGCAAAAAGGTTGACTTTTCTACATTTTCTATTTGCAAACTGTTGTTTTTTATAATACTTTGTATATGTCCTGCTTTCAATGTTATTAGCATGATATGATTTTGAAAGTGCAATACTATTTTCATAATTGGAAATCACATCCTTTACAACTTCTCTCAGTCAGGGTTGGGAAAATATTATTTCATCACTCATTATTGAATAGACATCTGGTGCTATCATTGGAAAAAGACGAAACTCCCCTTTTCTAAGATGGTCACTTCTCAAAAGTGACTTAGTAGTCCTAGATGAGATGATCCTTGTACAACAGCATACACATTGCCATCCGTTCAATGACATGTGGTATTTTTTTTAATCTAATTTACTTTATCTCACTCAAGGACCCCCCCCCTCCATTTAGAGAAAACAGCATCCTTTCAACTGTTCTCCAGGCTGCTCATTTTACATGCAGAACACTGAGCAATTTTCTGAACTCTCCATTAGACCTTGCAGTTCACACCAAAGCCACTTGCCAATACAGTAATTTACTGCTGCAGATATAGGGTAAAAGCTAATCAGGAGCAGCAGGAGTTAAACATTGTGACCGTCCTTTTCACATGACTTTGCACTCTCGTTAGGAGCACCTCTGTCTCCCAGTACCTGCTCATCCCGCAGTAAATCTGTGAGATTTCATTTCTTTTTAAACAAACTTCATTTTACATTTTAATTTCTGTAAGGTTTCTCTGCAGGGGAATTTGTACCACTTATTAGAGGCCACTGAGGGCATTGATAAAACAACTAAGATTGACAGTTATAGTGCATTAGGCAGCATAGCTCCAGGTCTTGTTTCAGCACCCAGCATCTGACACAGACCAAGCAGCACAGCACAGCCTCCAATCGCTTAAGAGTCTTTTCCTCTCCAATAGTTGTTCATGGATTTCCCTGCTAGTAACATAAGTGGAGATAGGAGTGCTTCCCTGATTTTAGGAAAGATTAATGAGTTATGGAGAAACTTTGAAGGTGCACTAATGTTTGCTAAGTGATGGGGCTGGTCTGGACATGTAGGAAAGATTATTAGGGGATAGTGCATACCTCACGCTTGGGTGAAATTTCACTTTTGCCAGAGTAATCGGAGTAATTTCCGTAATTACGCATTACACTTGTGATGTGAAATTACCATAGCTATGTAAGTGCACCAGCTTGAGTAATTAAGAGTAATTCGAGGCAAAACACCTACTGCAGGAGCGCAGGAACAATGAACAAAGAGAGATTAAGCGACTGTTGGCTTCTGCTTTTTGTGTCCTGTAGCGCTTAGAGCTATTTTCTAATTGCAAAAAATGCATCCTCTGCCCTATTTTGGATGCGAGGCATGGGCATCTATTAGGACTCATCAGGGGTCACAACTGCAACCCCTAAGCCACCAGTTGTCGTGATTCATGAACGATGACACTGACACGATTATGCGGTGGGAGCTGTATTCTGAATACATCTTCCTTCTATCCTCTCCTGCTCCTTTCTTCCCTCATGACTCCTCCTGTTCCGCCTCCCATTGTCCTCCCACTTCTGGAACTCCTGTGCCAGTCCTAGTGCCCAGCTCATCTTACAACATTACATCACCCCCCTTCTTAAACAACTTGAAACACCTCAGATGTGTCTGTGCATATCAGAGTAAAGAATAAAAGAAAACAACATAGTTACAGTTCTTCAATGAGGTGAACAGGTCTTTGATGAATTCGCTGCAGCCAGTGAGCTGCCTCCTGAGTCGCCTGCTCCTCTTCACCAGGAGAAATGGAAGTCCGATGATCACTTACTAACGCAGGTGCGTCCCCTTTCAATGCACTGCTAGACACAGTCAACGCTTCTCTGACAGTGGGCGTGCATTTCTGGAAATGTGTCACATTACTTGTGATCCTCTTGTCCTCTGACCCGTCTGTGATCATGGTCCCTTTTTGTTTTGTCACTAACAGTGGGCACTCATGATATCAACAGTCTGCTTTTCTCTGTTGTTCTTGCCACACCAGCACCCAGTCTCCTTCCTGGCTGGATGACGGTGCAGCTTTTCTCTGACAGTCTGCGTATTTCTACCTCTTCTCCTTTTTCATTCTGTCTCTTGGTACTAATTCTTCATGATCAGAGTCTTGATGAATACCACTAGCTATGTCTTCCCAGGCCGGTATTCTTGTGCGCACTATGCGACACAACATTAAGGTTGCGGGACATCTGTCTGTGATATTATGTGGTGTGGGTCGATAGGCTGGTAACACCTCATTTAAAACCACTTGAACATCACACTTTGAAAGTTCTGCCAGCTGGATGTTTTTTTTAGAGTGGCCAAAAATCTTTCTACCATCCCATTGGCCTGTGGCCACAGGGGGGTGATCTTCCTGTGTCTGAAATTTAAGTGGTTGGCAAATGCTGCAAAGTCTTGCCCATTGAATGGTGGGCCATTGTCTGTTTTCACTACCTTCGGTTTGCCCCATGCTGCAAAAACCTCATCCAACACATGTATAGTGGTGGCACCTTTGGTTGATGCTGTGAGGTGTGCATTTGGGAAACGTGAGTACTCGTCCATTATGACCAGGATATACTTGCCAGATTGCAACGGGCCAAAGAAGTCTACTGCGGCATGTTACCAGACGCCGTCCGGCAATCCTGACATTTGTAGAGGCGCAGTTGGATCCTCTCGACTTACTAGCTGACACTGCGGAAGTCTTTCAGTGTAAGTTCAACCATCTGATCAATTGTAGGGAACCATCCCCGCCCCGCAGTGCTCTCTCTTTGTGGTTACAATACCTCTGTGCCCTTCATGCGCTAGGTTGATAACTCCTTGGCGCAGCTGTTTCGGAATGATGATCTGTTTGTATCTTAGTAAAAGACCATCTGAGGTGATGGACAGTTCATCCTTCACATGCCTAAAGGAGGACAGTTTCTGACCGTCAATTTGTTCACTCTGTCCGGATTCTTCCAGATGTCTCCAGCTGTTTGTCTGGATGCTATGTCTTACATTTTGTAGGGTGACATCCTCATTGGTGGCTTCAAGGATGGCCTCCAATGGGACTGCTGGTGGTTTGGCATGAGCCACTACAAAAAGGATGTATTCCTCCGCTAATGATGGATTTTATTTGGACATTACCTTAGGATGTCTCAACATATAGTCAGCTGGATTTGCAGATTTTCCAGGTTTGTGAACGATAGTATACTCTTGAAGGCAGATGCCCCAACGCTCTATTCTGGGTGGTATTTTGGCTCGGAGATGTTCATAAATAGTTAACAGGCCTGGTGGTCCGTGATAAGCGTGAAGTGTTTTCCATAGATGAAGATATGAAAATGTTCGCAGGCCTAGTCTACCACCAAGCTTTCCTTTTCGGGCTGAGAGTACGCTCTCTCTGTGTCCGTGAGAGTCCGACTGGCATATGCTACGATGTACCGTTGATCACCCTCCTTATCATATTGAGCTAATATAGCTCCAAGTCCCACGGGACTCGCATCCACAGTGATTTCAGTTTTCCGCCAAGGATTGAAACAAGCAAGGTTGTTGGCAGACTCAAAAGAAGCTTTGATCGCGTGGAAAGCTTGATCACATCTTGTGGTCCATTGAAATGGGTGGCCTTGTTTGGTCAGCTTTCTCAGAGGATAACTGATAGTGGCATAATCCTTGATATAACGTGCACAGTAGCTTGCCATGCCTAGAAACAAACACACATCCCAGCATCTCCCGGCCTGGGGTAACGTTTAAAGCTGCGATGTTTTCAGGATCAGGTCTCATGCCTGTGCCTGAAAAAATGTGTCCAAAGAACTTTAATGTGGATTTTTGGAATTTGCATTTGTCTTTATTTAATGTGAGGTTGGCATCCAACAGAGCATGACAAACTCGGTCCAGCGCCCTGTCATGTTCTTGCATCGTTGCTCCATATACGAGAATGTCATCACTGTAGTGTAGACCATTGGGAATGTGATGGATTACTTTCCTGATGGCCTCTTGAAAGATCTCAGTGGCAGATGAGACCCCAAAGCTGGGCTTTTTGTATCTGAACAGGCCTTTGTGAGTTGAGAATGTGGTGATATATCTCGATTTTTTATGGTGTTCCAGCTGGTGATAGCCCTTGCATGGTCTAGTTTGGAGAATATTTGCACCCCATTGAGTGATGCAATCATGTCGCTGATGTGAGGTCCCGGTTGTCTCTCCCTTTCAATGGTGGTATTGGGTGCTCTCATATCCACACAGAGACACACTTTGCCAGGTGAGCCCTTTTTCGGTACTACGACCACTGGAGAGACCCATGGAGTGGGTCCTGATGTTCTCTCAATGATGTCAGCCCAGATAAGATTCTGCAGTTCATCTTCTATGGACTGTTGAAGGTTAAATGGAATTTTCCTGCGGTGTTGTCCTATGGGTGTCACACGTTCATTTATATGCAAGCGAACTTGACAATGAGCCATTTTTCCGAGCCAGGTGAATAGTTTTGGAAACTTGTGAACTATATCAGGTTCATCATCAACTCAATACAGTTTTTTTACTAGTCAAAGTCGTTCTGCTGTGGGCAAGCTAAGAAGACAATCTGCTTCAGGACCGTCAATGACATGAATGCGGGCTGGAATAGTCCTGTCCTTGTATGTGAGATTAGTCTGAAATTGTCCTAGACAAGGAAGAGGTTCCTTTGACATCCATGTGTATACCCGCATGGCAGCCTTATTCAGGGTTGGTTGTGGATACATTTTATTGTATTCTGCAACTGAAATATAGTTGAGATATACCCCACTGTCCACTATAAACTTGGCCGTGTGTGTCCATTTGAAGATGTGGTCACGGGTATTACTTCAGCCTGTCAGGATCTGTGACCATGCAGACATATTCATCACTGTCTTGCAATACTGGTGACAGGGACCTTGACTCACAAGATTGTGATCGATCTGATTTGTATGTGCCATGAGAATGAGGGCTGGACCTTGAAGAGTCAGTGGAAGCATCTCTGCGGTCCCACATTGCTTTGGCATGATGGCGAGTGTTAGATTGTCTTGATTGTCTGTAAGTGTCTCTGTGGGTGTTTTTGCGAGGTGCTCTGCAGACGTTCTCAAAGTAATTGTCCCTGCCACATTTCCTACATCTTTGGCCTAGTGCAGTGCAAGTCTCAGTGTGATGGAAGTCATATCCACAGCAATAACATTTAAGTTGGTGCTCCTGTTGTTTGTCAGTCCGACTGGGACTGTGATGACGACGATTTGTCTAGTGAGACTGAACTTTGGGTCTTGATGATAGTTGCTTTGCAGGGGAAGACCTGTCAGTGTTGCGAGATTGGAGCCGGAATTCCTGTTCTCGATTTTCACCTCTTCCAGCTTCCATTAGCTTTGCATGTTCTTCCACCTGATCATGTACTTGCATCATTTCTTCAATCTCATCAAGGTAGTAACTTTTCTTTAATAAACATCTACGTAACGACTCAGACTGATATCCTTCTATGATTCGCAGGCGAAGGGCGTCTTCTGTCATGAAAGAGTCAAATTCACAGTAGCGGACCAAATGTCTGAGGCGCGTGATGAATGGCCCCTTGGACTCATCGTTTTCTTGAGATGCCATATTGAATGTGTACCTTTCATAATCTATGTTCCTTTTGTGAAGACGTTTTCTGTTTAGAGAGTCATGCAGGTTTGCGTAGGATGACGCAGCATCAGCCTGAAGTTCCTTTATATTCTGACCAACCTCTTTCCCAATTAGGTTGCGTAGTGCAATCAGTTGCAGATCCTCATCAGTCACATGTAAACCTTTCATGAAGTCTTCAAAATCTTCTAGTCATTCCTGCCAGCAAAGGCCCATGCCTCCCCCAGATATGAGGACCTGGGGTTCTGGCGGGCGTAGAAAAGGGACTCCGAGCATGCCAAGTCTGTGGCCTTCAGTCTGGGACGTGGATGTAGGGGACTCCGGCCTGGTGCTGGCGCGAGCGGAAACATGACGCTGTCTTGACCCAGACATAGTGTATGGATGTGCAAAGTATAGTTGAGCAACTGATTTGTATGGAAGTGTTTAAACACAGGATCCTCAAAACATCAATGAAGAGGGAAAGAGAAGCTGTGATCCATTTGGCTTCCGATGGATAGTACAAAAATCAAAATGAGGGGGAGAATGGACCACTTGTCCTGTGTAACCAGGGTCTTAGTTAACATGGGAGACCATCGTTGTAAAAAACCCTCATATACGTACACAGGCGATGGGCGGTATATGTTGATTCTCCGCCTCAGTGTATCATCAGGTCTTTTCCTTTGTCACTATGCTGACCTCCGCTTGGAGGAAAACTAACTGGTTTGATAGTAGTGGCCAGGAATAAAAAGAGGGCGTGCTTGTGCTCAGATGTGTGAAATAAAATTCCCTACGTCATATCTCGTGTATTTTTTATTCCTGAGATTTGTGATGTGGGAAACTAAAAACACAGTTGTGCGTGTAAAGACCCAGTTACTGGTCTATCACACTGGTGGTGGCCAACATGTTTCAGCCTCATGGGACCTCTAGAGGCTTTCGTCAGGACCGAAAAATCTAAGAGCACATTCTGGCTCTCAGTGTGCTATGGGGGTGTACTCACCACCCTTGTTTTCTGAGGTCAGAACTGTAGTATCTGTACCTAAAAGGAAAAGTATGAACAAAATCACATACTGGTAACATAATTGTTAGAAATTCAGTAATTCTTTGCTATAACGGTAGTAGGTTCTGGCTATCCCTGTGAATCCATATTAGGGTAGGGACAGACAAGCGTATTTTAGGTGCATTAGCTGGTGCAGGACTAGAAAGAGTACATAGGGAATGAAATGGCAAGCTCTCCAATGACATGTCAAACAGACATGTAGGTAGTTTATGTTCAGTGTATAATGCGCAGTAGCATCAGGTTAAGATATTCTTAAAACTGTAATTTGTGAGGAGTAGGCAGTGTAGGTCTGTAGTATCGTGCGCTGCTTCCATTGTAAATGTCAACCGTTCATTCATTGGAAACCAGAATGGGGTCGCAAACATCGTGTGTGCAGTTTTCTCTATGTAGGAGTGTGCTGTATATTAGTCAGGTTAAGTAAAGAGATAACTGTTCCTAAGTTAGGCCTTGCATTGCTCCCATTAAAGAAGTCAAATAAGCATGGGCGGATTTTGCGAATTGGCAATCCGTGAACTTGCGTATTTATGGATTCGCAATCCGCAAAATCCGCGAACTCCCGCGAATTTGCGGATTTTTTTTTGTGTTCACGAGGGTTTCTGCCAGTTCGCGAGGTTTGTGTACCAGTTCGCAATTGCGAACTTACTTGTCGGCTCGCAACGGCCGCGACTATGTTGCTTCTACGTCTGGTTCATCATCACAGGTTCACAGCACCCTCTGTTTCACCACTGCCACCCTCTGGTACACCCATGCCACCCTCTGGTACATCACTGCCACCCTCTGGTTGGTTTATCACTGTAGATTATGGGGGTGAAAAAAAGCAAGCACACCTGCCCTGCTTCAACTGACATGAATTAATTTGGTGTTGATTAATGTGTCACTGAATTTAAACTTCCAGTCTGGCTGGCACCTGCTTCCTTATCTGTAATTTGCTTTCTGTTGCAGTGCAATTTTTTTTCACAGGACCTTTGTGGCCTACTTGTAGCTATTCTATGAGCCTGCTGTGAGGGTCAGAGCAGGGTCATAGAATAGTTGCAAATAGGCAACTGAACTCTGGAGGGGCCTCTCAGGAAGCACTAGAGTGAATGGTTACTAATGTTAAGATTGAACTTTTGCGCCTGCTGAGTGCTTTCAGTTTTGCAAAAATCGTTTTTCTGCAATTTCGCGCGATTCGCGGGGCGCAAATTCGTGCGAGATCGATTTCGGAAGCCGCGAATTCGTGCGAATACACGATTAGTTTTTTTTGCGGCGTGTTTGTTCGCGGGATTTTTTGGGTGTTCGCAAGCCGCTTGTAGCGCAACGTTTGCGAAGTTACCCTAGCGGTCGTACATGGGCGCGGCCATCTTGTTTGCGTGACGTAATTCCGTTTCCGGGCGCTATGTGTAATCTCGCAAAGTGTGCGGCTCGCTAATACAATTTCGCGTGTGAACGCGAGGAAAATCTCGCGCGAACTTACCCACGCGGTCGTGAAGGGGCGCGGCCATCTTGTTTCTCATTCATTGCTATGGTTCTGGGCATGCTTTCTGTATCCTCTCTGAATCTCTGCCATCCTTTGCTTGTTTGAAGTTTTTTTAATCTATTTTACTTATTATCTATCCCTCTATTTTTTTAGCTCTATATTTTTGTGTTTTCTGCTACTTTTGGTTAATTTTAAACTACTTTTTTAAACTCTTTTCTTCTCTTCTTCCCTATTCTATTTCTTCTTCATTATTTAGCTTCCTTTCTGCCCAGACCATGGTAAAGGGAGCCGGGAAGCATCCTGAGAAGGGGAAGGGTCCCGCACCCCGTGCCCGGCTCCCGTGCGGGCGTTTGAGGGAGGAGAATGTCCAAGCCCGGGAGATCTTCAGCGCGGAGGAGGTGGGCGCACTAGTTTTTTATGTTCAGCGCCGCCTCCCCAGGACCATCATGGCAGGCGGCAAGATCGCTAGTGGGTATGGGATCCGGGAGTGCCGGAAGCGGTGGGAGAAGGTGTGCCGGGCCATGTACCAACACTCTCGGGTCCGGCGCACCTACAACCAGGTCACCCACCGTTGGACGGATATCCTGGACCGGGATCGCAATCTGCTGGACCTGCTCGGCCTTGAGATCCCCGGGCTTGGTGAGTAGTAGTAGCTATTTCTTTACTACTCTGTTTTCTCCTGCTCTGTGTGTTATTATCTTGCAAATTTTTGTTTTTTACCAAGATCAATAATGCTCCTGATTACATTGTAGGTAAATTATATTTCAAAATCTTCTGTGCATTTCGGGTGCACTGCTCTCCTTCTCAGTAGCGCTGCTACTATGCTTATTTGTTTTCGATTTTGTGTTCATTTCATTGGCCTGTGAAATTATGCATGAGTGTAGTTTAAAGAACTGCGTAATGCTAGACACTAAGGGTCAGATTTTTAATTACCGGCGCATCCCTGCAAAGTAGCAGGGATGTGCCAGTAATTGTGCTCCACGCCACCACCACCCATGGTGCGCCGTATTTACAATGCGGCGCACCATGTGCCCAAAACGTCACCGAAGCGTTACGCTTCTGTGCCGTAAAGGCGGCGCATTGCTGGAGTTGCGTCGCAACGATGGTGCAGCTCCAGCAATGCTCTGGGGTGCCCTATCTTCTCAATGCTGCATCAAGCCGTACGTCTGTTTCAAGCAGGCACAGGGTTTGAGTCACGCATCATTGTCCTCAAAGTGACTGATTGAAATCTTGTAGATGTCCCTCAGCCACTTTTAGGATGCGTTCCTGCGCAGGAACGCCCTCTCTTGCGCCGGAACGCCCCCTGATGGCGCAGGGCTTTACAACGTGATGCATCTCCCATATGCGTCACGTTGTTAATATACGCCGCACCATGGCGCCTCTTTTGTCCTGCCGCTGCGTCACAAAAGTCACGCAACAATGGAGCAAAAGAGCCGCAAGGGGCTTCTAAATCAGCCCCTACAGACTCAAGTCCAGTCCTTCCTTTGTACACATGGCGATAAGAAGAAATAGTGGTGGTGGATTGATAGTTTGAGTATTTTAATGACTGGTTAATGAAGTAGGAAACTTTTTAGTGTTGTCGCTGATCTGCAATCACGATGGACTTTGTCTGTCACTTCGCGTGCTGCGGACTGCTGCCTGCCAGTCCTAGGCGAACCTTTTTAGTAGTTTGTTTAGTGAGTTACATAAGAACTTTCCAAGTCGACGGTCCGCAAATCAAGCAATACTATTAACGTAGTAGACCACATGAGATCGGTCAATATATCCCGTGGAATAGTTGTCTATTTGCTATTTCGCCAAAATATTTTGTTATTGTTCTTTTGAAATGTTTGATTTGGTTGACAAATATCATCCATGTTTTCTGGTCTTTCTTTCTTTCATGTTGTACATCAGCTCCCCCCAGGGGCAAGAGGGCATTGGAGGAGGCTGCTGCTGCTGCTGCTGAACAGGATCGGTCAGGCGAGGGCTCCTTTGCTGGCCCCGGTAAGTTTTAATTTTAATATAGAGTACCTATTTTTTCCTAGCGTTCCTCATTCGATTTTTTCTAAATCGTCTTTGATCTTCTTGTAGACTGTATCTAAATTCTTATCCTGCCTCGACTATGACTCCCTGTGGTATTACTAGATTATTCTTATTAGTCTGTCTGTGTAGCTAACTAAGATTGCACATTTGGCAATTCCATTGGACTCCCATTCTAGTCAGCAATAGCTCTATGCACTGAGTGCAGTCCTCTGGGATTGTCCATAATGTCTTTTCAAGTCTTCTAAATGTTTATGCGTTGACCAAGAAAGAATAAGATACTACTTTACTTTTGGTTTGGATAGGAGGACAATCCATTCTACTACTGTTGCAACTGTTGCAGGGACAAATCTGCACAAACAGAACTATGGACACTAAATAATGCATTGCTTAGCTTATCAATTATAATAGGCGCTGTTAGACTTTCCACATACCTCAGTGATAACAGACTTTGTAGTTGAACCCCCAATCTCCTTGCTGACTAGATAGTGTGGCAGAGTCATTTAGCTCCCAAAGTCACCGATGATTGATCCCCAATGATGATTATCCAACGCAGGACAAGAGTACGGAGTTAGAGTCAAGAAGTGTCAGAGGCACGGACTCATGCTTGCAAAAATTGCAAAACCTTTCAGCTCAGCCACTCTAGTCTGGAGGACCAAAAACCACAGAGTCTATTTAATTTTAAAAGCTTTATTAAAAGTAAACACATGTATTAAAATCAAGTTTGTCATAAAAGTAAACGTTTAACTGAAAATGGAAAAGTGCTTAGTGCTGACGATTAATTGAACACATTTCTTGTGGTCGAGCCGAGCTCTCACCTGGTTTGAACTTGATCTTGCTCGTGTTCTTAGAAGTCAAGCTTCTGTCTGTTAGGAGAAAAAGTGGTGCGTGTTAAAAATAAAAAGCAAGCTTTCATCAGTTGTGCCAAAAAGTGCAGCAAGACAACAGCCTTCCCTGGAAAAAGGGACATTTTTACTTTAAAGTAGACAGTCACAAATTATTACATTGTTTTCTGTTTTGTTTCACATTTCTTTATTCTTAGACCAAATATTATACAGTAGTGAGTGGTGTATTCTAACATTCTTAAATGTACTTTGTAGGTGGAACATCTGGTGGCGGGGCCAGCGCGGAGGTGGTGGTGCTGGATGAGGAGAACACTTCTGGGGAGGAGGCGGTGCAAGTGCCGGACGACACCAATGTGCCTGTGAGGGTTCACACAGTGGTGGCGGGCAGAGGTAAGCTATATATTCCTTACTTATTGAGATTGAAGACTGCAGAGTGTGCTTTCTGCACGGGTGTATTATAAATCAACCAGGTAGTAGCCTCCTCTAAATGTACTTCGACTTAGCTGTGAAGTTTTTGGCGAGAAGAATCCCAATCAGATCTGAGATGAACTTGATGGATGGGATGAACGAAAAGCGAAAGAAGGGTGTAAGTAAGTGTGGAAGGACGAGAAATTTAATGATGACTGGCAAAGAAGAATGATATGTGTTTGCTTGGTTGCCGAGGTGGCTGGGAAGGAAAGAATATGGTATGGTGCATGGCTGGGTGAATGATGAAGCAAGGATGGGTGGAAGGAGAACAGCCTGGGTGAGTGAAACAGAAACTGTATGTGTGCATATACTTTGAATGGATGGATGCCTGGATCATGGTACTATCTGACTCTTAGATAGCATATGTGTATCTAGAGAGAGTAGACGGTCACTGGATGAACTAAGTGTTACTTTGAAGAGCATGTAACACCGCACCCGCACGTCCGTTCCAGTGTAGGAAAGGCAAGGAAAAGAAGTTGTAATTTTGTCCAAATACTACCATGAATAGTAGCAGTAGTTTGTATTGCAACTGCAAGCACAGCATATATCCGGTTATTACGGTGGACACTCCCTACCTCTCTTAATAAGTTTAGTTTAGTAGTAGTACGTCATTCATGTGTGGGTGTATCACTGTTCACTCAATAAAAAGCAAAGCATCTAAAGTCATCCCATATGTAATCAAATACATCCCATGTGAAGTGATAGATAATCAGATTATTTAGCTTCTTCATTTTCCTTTTCTAGTACTCATTTGAACTGTAGGGTGAAAGTTAAATTAATTAAGCAGTAGCCCTTTTAACAGAGTATTCTCAGTGCCACCCGTAATAGAAAAGTAAGAGCTTTACCACCTGCATGTACTGGACCGGTACAGTAACGCAAGTCTGTCTCACTCATCATGGTGTGCGTCTGTTTTTCTCGGGTGCAAGTTCACTGCGCTGGCATTATGCCGGCTTGCATAAGATAACGTACCAATTTTCCTAAACAAGAGAGAAGAAGAAGAATAAGACTGGTGTACTGTCATAGTCGACTGTAATGGAAGTCCATAGTGCTCGTAGAATTTGTTCCTTAAACTCCCACTAATGTTAGAGCAAGGATGAAGAAGTGGGAGGTTAGATAGATACTGGCCTCAATAGTTATATACTGTGCTTTCAAGTTGCTAGTTGTACAGTGACACAACTTTCTGCTCAATCATTTTGTGTTAATCAACCACTTGGATGCTAATGACAAGGGTAACTCGTCATGGAGTGCCCATTCATTTCAATGGAAATTACATTGAAAATGGTGTTCATGCGTAGCATCCAAGTGGTTAAGGACTATTGGTTACAGACTATGTCTTTCTTTCTTCATATAGTTGCTCCTTCCAAATCAAAAAAACCAACAAGGAAGGGGCTGGCTCGAATGGCCCGGCAACGGAGGCTGGATGCCACTGTCGCCGAATATCGGCGGCTGCTGGCCCTGGAGGAGGAGGACACGCAGTCTACTGGTACATCCACTGCGACAGCTGCATCCTCCTCTGTGCCCCCACGGGCTGCCAGCCAGCGCAGTGCTCCAGAGGTACGGAGACGGGCTACCAAAGCCAACCGCCACCGCCGAGCAGCAAAGACAGCAGCTGCCCCCCACAGGAGTTGCAAGGCACGCCAGCGCCGCTTATGCCTCAGAGTGTCCTACCTGGAGCAGGAGGTCCTAACATATAAGACCTTGGTGGAGGGCCTCCGCTCCGACCATGCCACCCTCCGCAAGGAGTATGATGCCCTGGCCGCTAAAGTGAACAGCATCCTGCCGTAGTGTCCCTTGCCCCTTTTTTAGAGACTTTTGGGGGGTGGGAATTGGGAGTTGGGTTGTTTTGGGGACTTTTGAAGGACAATCGCTGGGGTTAGGGAGGGTCTTGTGGGAGATTATTTTGTTAGGGCTACACAAATATACTTTTTGAAACTTTATCTGAGCATACCTGTTTTTTACTGCTTTTGAGTCTGGTGGGTGGGGGTTTAACAGTAAGTTTGTTTTCCTAAAACTTAAGTCTGTGTCATTTTCTTCCTTTAAGTGTAAATGGCTAAATGTTTTCAACACTAAGTGCCTCTCACAGAGTAAGTGAATTCAAGAGTCCTAGGACTTTAGTAGTACTACCGTCAATCTCTCATCTCTCCTAATACTCCATTATACTACCTCCCACCAAACGCTTATCTTACCTGTAATTTGTGTTTGAAAGTAGGGCTAGGCCCAGGGCTGGCTCCACGGGAAATGGCGATTAAGGTTGGCAATCCTGGGCGGATGAAATGTCCTCATTGCGGTGGTACTAGTGGTGTGACACAGTGGCAGTTGCATGTCTATGGAAAAAAAGAAAATGAAACCTGCTTTGTCCTTACTGGAGCATTACAACGGTACGATAGAGAATATAGCAGGTGACAGTACACTAGAACAGTGCCATAATGTAGCCTAACAAATGGTAAAGTATTGAAAGTATAACTAGTACTTGCGTTGAATTTCTTTGACATTGGCTACTACTACAAGAAATAGTACTGCAGCTGAGTAAGTCTAGAATATATCCTCGGATTCCTTCACCAGCCTGTTGCTATGACCTTATCCTCCCCAGCAAGTGTGTGGAATTATTGCTGTCATTTAGGCACACATCAATCAAAACCACACAGCCCGGGGAAGAGGGTTAGGGTTTGGAAAATGGATGGGAATGGTTTTTTTTTGGGGTAAGTTTTGTTGAGAGAAGAAAAAAAAGCACAGCATGGACAAACAATAATTGAAGATAAAGAAATCTTTGGGTACAAAGCTAACCATAAATCTTTTAAGTTACATAAAGGAAGTGCATGCACTACTGCATGCATGGTTACTGAAAAGTAAGTAGTACTTTCGACAACCGTGAATGACAGAATGCGACAGTACAGGGCTGCAGCGTTTTCACTTGCCTATCTCTGCACTAGGAGAAACACTTCTTACATTAAATTAGGTTTAAAAAATAGCCGAAGTAAAACCTATAGAATGGCTGTAGGGATCAATTTAGAAGCAGAGAGAGATCGAAGAAATGCACACTCATAGAAGTTCACAGCAATGACATTACTTAAAAAATAATTTGAAAAGAATGGATACTGTATCTGTATGTTGTTGTAGTTGTCCTGTTGAATTTGGTAAGTAAGTTGCACGCATCAAACCATTCCTGATATTAGCGGCACTCCTCCATTCCAGCTGACGCTTTGTCCATCAATGTTGGTGACCAGAAGACACCCTGTCCACTGCCTGCCTGGCGGATGCTGAATTGCGGCTCGCTAATGTGAAGCCTGACTTCATCCTTTTTTTCCCATTGGACAGACTGAAACCCGGCCAGTAATTATTGATGGAAAAACAGGAAGTGATATTAGAACACCACTGACAAATAAATATAAGGTATGTACGCTGTGTAGTGCAAAAAGTCACACTTTGAGTTTCCTAATAGACAGTACAATATTTTTGAAAGTGCGTACTCTGTCTGAGTCTCCTTTTGAAGGATAAATAAGTATGGGCAAATTAATTTAGCGGATCTTTCCCCTCAAGCTAGGTGTACTGTAAACTGTGTTTTAGAACAAAATTAGACCTTCCCAGCAGTGCTCCCACCCAGACCCTTACTAAAGCCAGTCGCAAAAATGTAGAAGACCCCCAATCAGATCTCAAAAAACGAGGCCTAGTAGAAAACTGGTGACAAAACGTACTTTGAAAGTAAAAGTAGGCCCAAATCCCCCCTTACCCACCGTGGATTGTATTCAAAGCACTTGCAAGCAAGCAAAAGTATCCATACCCAGCATCGCTCCAAGACTCGCAAACCCCCCCACAAACAGCCCCCCACCCAAACACATGCAATACAATTACTGCTAACCCTAACGAGCCCTAAGTTAAGAATAGTGGCAAACGCTTTCTTTAACTATGCCAAATCCCCCCTTTCCCACCATGGATTTTCTTTAAATCACTTGCAACCAAAATTACACATTCCCACAAGTGCTCTAAGACCCCAGAACTCAGTTGCAAAAAATCTAGAACACCCCGAAACACATGCAATCCTGCTGCTAGGGCTAACCCTAACGAACCCTAAGTTACAAAAAGTGCCAAAAGGCTTTTCCGCATGGATTTTGTCCAAACAAGTTTTATCCGGTATTAGAGCTTCCCAGCAATGGCCCCAGACCCGTCAACCCAGGCGGAAACAAGTAGAATCCCCCCAAACAGGCAAAAAGCAAATATACAAAAGTGGGGACTTTGAAATTTTCAGGAAAATTTCCAAAATCACTCAGCGCGCGCTCTGCAGCTAGGCCCTAACTCCCCTCTGCCTCCATGGATTTCCTTCAAACCTCTTGCTATCAAAACTATCCATACCCAGCAGTGCTCCCAGACCCCGAAACCCACCCACAAACACCAGGAAGCCCCCCAAACAGGCCCCCGAAAACGCTACATTGAGCGAAATGTCAGAAAATGCAAAAACTTTTTCCTTATGGATTTTGTCCAAACCAGTTTTATCCGGTATTAGAGCTTCCCAGCAATGGCCCCAGACCGGTCAACCCAGGCGGAAACAAGTAGAAGCCCCCCAAACAGGCAAAAAGCAAATATACAAAAGTGGGGACAGAAATTTTCAGGAAAATTTCCAAAATCACTCAGCGCGCGCTCTGCTGCTATGCCCTAACTCCTCTCTGCCTCCATGGATTTCCTTCAAACCTCTTGCTATCAAAACTATCCATACCCAGCAGTGCTCCCAGACCCCAAAGCCCACCCACAAACACCAGGAAGCCCCCAAAACAGGCCCCCGAAAACGCTACATTGAGCGAAATGTCAGAAAATGCAAAAAAAAATCCTCATGGATTTTGTCCAAACCAGTTTTATCCGGTATTAGAGCTTCCCAGCAATGGCCCCAGACCCGTCAACCCAGGCGGAAACAAGAAGAAGCCCCCCAAACAGGCAAAAAGCAAAAGTACAGGTGATTAAAGTTTTAATTATATTAACTGTGCAAAACAAAGAAAGACAGACACACAGGAATAACAGTGAATAAGGACGAAAAAGAAAGTTATTGATTCATTGGCTCATTTTCAGGGCTCGGTGTCAGGGAATAAGAGTCCGTCCTCATACTCTGCGAATTCAGGCAGGAGTAGGTCAGTGTCACCTAATACAGAAGAAATTCCCTCATCTAAGTTGCTGTCCTCCTCGTCTTCTTCCGGCGTGTATTCTCGTACTTTGTAATCTGGTGGTATGAGGTGCTGATTCATCTTGATCATTGTTAACCTCTCCACATTTTTGGGCGAGAGGCGGGTCCGTTTGCAAGTTACAATGCCACCAGCAGCAATGAAAACACGTTCAGAAGACACGCTTGCGAGTGGGCAAGACAAGTAATTTATAGCCAGGTTGGTGATCTCTGGCCACAATTCTTTTTTCCCATGCCAATACACCAATGGGTCACCATTAACATAGACCTCTGTTGAGTCATTCAGATAGTCCTGCACCATCGACTCAAGGTTCTCCACGGTTCCTCCACTTTGCTTACTTTTTGCTCTGACCTTTTGAGAACCAAACCCAATCTCAGTTAGCCAATCCTCTTCATCACCCAATGTTTCTGTTGTGTCTGGTGCAGATGATCCGGTTGCCGGTGTCTTTAACGGCTGAGAGGTCACTTCTGCCACAGCCACAGGTGCAGAAGTGGATTCTTTTGACTGGGGATGGCCTGCTGATGCTGATGTACTGCCTTTTCCTTCAATTTTCTTCCGTTCTCTTTCAAACCTCATGGCTGACAAGGCTAGCCAACGTTTGTACTTTGTAACATCTTCAGCACCAAAAGGAAATAATGCTCTGCCTGCCAGCGCCTTTTTGTAGCGTGGTTCCAGAATAGTAGCACAAATGTAATGCTGTTCTGAGTGGATCTTTTGAAGACGTTCATCGCCAAGTAGGCGCTCTAATAATTTCTCCGCCAAAACAAAAGCTTCTTGCTGTTCTTCATCTGTTTGAAACTTAGAAGATACCGCCTTCAGTTTGTGCTCCAGCATGCGCAACAATGGGATAGCTTTTCCCAAATTACAGTCCTCCCTGCTGACTGCACGCGTGAAGACCTCAAAAGGACGAAGCATGTCTGTCAGGCTTTTAACTAGCTTCCATTCCGCCGCATCTAGCCTCAGGTCCTTCTGAGCTGTACCCAGTGTTAAGAAATACTGATCGAGTACCGTAAACTGCTCATACAGACGCTCAAGCATGTAGAAGGTTGAGTTCCAACATGTTGGCACCTCCATGATGAGTGCTTTCACTGGCATTCGACGTTCATGCAGCAGGCTCCTCAGATGCTTCCGGGCCTTAAAAGAATGGCTGAAATGGTTGCACATTTTTCAACAGGTGGCCACTAACTCGCACGCTGGACTGTCTTCACTCAAGAATTTTTTAACAACCAGGTTTATACAGTGCGCCAAACACGGCACTCTGAAATAGTGACCCAGATCCATGGCCTTAACGCCATTGGCGCCATTATCCGTGGAAACATAACCAATCTCGCGTTTTTTTGGGGACAGCCAGTGCAAGACCTTTGTGTTAAACTCATTCAAAATGTTTTCTGCTGTATGACGAAGCTCCAAGTCAAACATGGCTAGTGTTGCATGTTTCCGAGCAGCTTTAAAAACTTGGTCCGGGTCAACACCTGAGTTTAGCTTTGCTTTAACCCCTGAAAAAGAGACCCAGTGTGCAGTGATGCACATGTAATCAGTGCCTGCACCTCTGGTCCACATGTCTGTTGTCAGATGTATAGTGTGAACAACACTCTTCTGCAAAGCTGCCCCAATCACCTCCAGCACATCTTCATGTAGTGCTGGAACCGCAACTCGGGCAAAATAGAACCGGCTAGGAACCTTCCATTTAGGGCAGAGCGCTGCCACTAATTCTAGAAAACCAACTCCTTCTACTAAAGAAAAAGGGAGAAGGTCCAACGCTAGCATTTTAGCCAGCTTAGTGTTATACAGACGCGCCGTTGGGTGGTTGCGTTCATATGGCGCGTCTGAAAACAACATGGTTCTAATGTTGCCCTGGACCATTTTACGGGATGATGATGATGACTTCTTCGACCCAGTTAGGCTCGCTGATGAACTTTTTCACATTGGTGTCTCACTCTCTCCCACACTCTTAGTGTGGCTGATATATCTTGCAGGGGGTGTGCTGCTGACAGGGATACTGGGTGTAACTGAAGGAATGTTTGACGCTTCTTCCTCCTCGTCATCATCAGATGGAACATCAACGTTTGCTTGTCTTGCAATTCGGGCTTCCTTGATCTCCTTTAGGGGTGCAAACCATTGGACAGCGTGCTGTCTCTCAAGATGACCTCTCTGGCCTCCAGTCCCATAGTTGGTACCAAGCTTACCACGACTAACTGCAAGCTTACAAATGCTACAAATGGCTATTTTTTCCTTTTTTGGGCAAACACTAAAGAAGTCCCAAACTGCGGACTTGAAATGTCTGTGGGGGCCGGAGGAGGCGATACTGGTGGTGGTCATGCTGCTAATGCCAGATGAAGTGGAGGATGTGTATTGCTGAACTTTACTACGTTGTGCACTTTCCCCACCACTAATTGAGGTCGAGGTGGATGGAGGTCCCTTCTGGCGAGGAAGAAATATGGAAGCGGTAGGTGCTGGTGTACTAGTTAACTCCAATGATTGTAGTGTTCCCATTGCCTCCTCGTCGACAACATCATCACGCTCAGCAGCTTGTCGGGCTAGGGTCAAAATGTCTGTTTGCTGCATGCCCGCTGAGGCTGGAGTGAAGCCTGTGATGACTGCGTCGTCGTCGTGAGAGTCTTCAGCAGCAGGAGTATACGCCACTTCTTGTTGAGCATCATCACACTCCATACCTATGAGAGTTTCGACGACCTTCCTTTTACGCTTAGCTACCTTTGTCAGATCATGGTGTGCCTCAGCCTCACTCTCAGACGGCAGTGGTGCTGGTTCCCAAGTAAGATCCATATCATCAGAAGGAGGTGGGCTTGAAGAAGATGTAGACACCACCCTTGATCTTTTCCTTGCTCGGGATGTGGAAGACAATGAATGATCATCAGGAGGAGTGGCTTCCTCGAATGATACCTCGGCTTGATGGTCGATTTCCTGATGTGCCCCTACTTCGGGAGGAACAACTATTGTGGGCACTTGTTGTGCCCCACCATGCACCTCTGCTTGCGCATCTCCTTGCGTTGCCTCTCCTTCCACATGTACTTGGGCTTGTACTTGCACATGTGGTTGTTGTTGCGGCTGTGGTTGTTCAACACTCATCAGATGAGTTACAACAACCTGTGTTGATTGAGGGACATTGCTGCTGCTTTCTTGCGATGAGCCAACATCACTGGTCGATGGTGATTGAACAAGTAGACTGCCTGCCTCTGCAGGACTCACGGGCTTGGACTTAGGTTGGCGTGGTGGTGGTGGCACTGAGCCCAATGGAGCGGGGGTGCTGCTCCCAGCTTGGTCCCCAGCAGATCCCGCTGCTGCTGCAGGCGTACTTTTTTTTTTTATTCCCAAAAAATGTGGCGGGCGGCACACCAGTCTCCTTGGTAACTTGCTTCTTCTGCTCCTTACTGGCAACTTTCTTGCTAGAGGAGCAATGGGGAACTTTTTTTGGGGCCATCTTCTTCAGAGGTCAGAACAGCAGGCAGCAGTTGCACGAGTTGCACAGTTGTCTGTGGCCAGAGGTGACGTCGCGTGACGTTATGCTGCACACACACACCGCTGCAGGACTTCTTCCTAGCACTGGTGATTCTCTTGAGTCTTGTGCACCTAAAAGCAATGGAAGACAGAGGAACATCAGTTCAGTTATACACCCCAAAAACTCGAAAACCACATAAAAATCAGCACAATCCCAGGCCATCCATGGCCTCAATGATGTTTAATTTCAAGAAGACACCCCACAGAAAGACTAGGCCCATGCACCACTCACTATCCCTGGGCATAATGGATGAAAGCTAGGCAAAATGGGTGCAGGCCTCAGACACAGCCTGTCTTCAAAATGGCCCCTTGCACCCCAAGCACATGTGGAGGGCCTGCCTGTACAAGCACTCAAGATGGCCACCACCACCCACATGGCCAGTCCACATCAACAGTACACCCCAAAAAAACAAAAAACACACAAAAATCACCACAATCCAATGCCATCCAGGATGTTTACATTAAAGAGAGTGAGACCCCACAGGCAGACTCAGTCCATGCACCACTCACTACCCCTGGGCAAAAGGCCCCAACAGCAGCCCCAAAAAATCGACAAAAACCACAAAATTCAGCACAATCCCAGCCCATCCATGGCCTCGATGATGTTTAAATTCAAGAAGACACCCCACAGAAAGACTAGGCCCATGCACCACTCACTACCCCTGGGCATAATGGATGAAAGCTAGACAAAATGGGTGCAGGCCTCAGACACAGCCTGTCTTCAAAATGGCCCCTTGCACCCCAAGCACATGTGGAGGGCCTGCCTGTACAAGCACTCAAGATGGCCACCACCACCCACATGGCCAGTCCACATCAACAGTACACCCCAAAAAAACGGTGGATTTCTTGTGCAGAATTGCAAAATCTGTATTTCGCGAGTGCGAGATTGTTGCTGCCCACCTCACCTACGTGTTCGCAATTGCGAACTCTCGCGATGCGTGCTGTGCAAGGTGGCAAGCTGTGATTACGTAATCGCGGTCGCCAAACTCCCGCGGGATCCCACAGCAAGATCCAAAATGGTGCAGCACTCGCAAAATATCGAGAAAAACAACTCGCCAAACGCTGAATGACGATAAGTGAACGCCGCGCGCCGCAATATTGTATCACCAAGCAAAAAAATCCGCCGCGTGCGAATTTGCGGATTTTCGGCCAATTCGCGAGAGTTCGCGGATTGTGAATTTACCGAAAATCAGTAAAATCCGCGAGCGGAACGGATTTTACGCCCATGCTTAAAGTCAAACATTTCCTCATAAAGCTACAGACAGATACGATTGTTTTTCGTGGCGAGTACAATTCTATCTTTATAAGAATGCTCCAGGTGTCTGCTAGGCCAAGGTACGGGGTAGCGATTGCTCCGTAAGGTCGTAGTGGCGGTTATAAACTGGTGTTTCTCACAGCGTGTGTCGTGCTGATAAAAATCAAAGCAAGTCATATGCGTGTTTACGATGTTAGTAACTGGTGAAATAGAGCTATGGTTCATCAGTGAAGTAACACAAAAAAAGATGTCCCCACTGATATTTAACCAAAAGTACGGCACAAGTTCTTTTACCTCCGAAGTAGTTGGATGTTGCTCCCTCGGGACACCAGCAAGCTAGGAATACCTATTGTTGTGGGGAGAGGAGTTGGTCAGATTTACTCACTGTTTCTAGTATCGTGGAATACACCTCAGCTAGGCTTACGGGCTACTTCTTACTCATTGCTTGTTCTAGCTCTGAAAGTGGTTCCCCGGATGACGCGGGCCCGTTCAGGGTCGCTTTACATCATCCGGGTAAGTAGACATAAATGAAGGACTACCGCTTGGTAGTGGTTGGCAATGTTGGTTGGCATACAAATCACTGGTAGTAAAAAGACTATGGGTAAAGTTAAACTGGAGAAAGTTACAATCATTTTTGCATGTGAAAAATACTATTAGACCCCTGCACAGGAGAGGAATGGTGACATTATAGTTATAGGGCCTTAAGTGGAGGCTAAGTGAATATTGCGCTCTTCAAAATACAGGGGATAGTAATAGTCTATGACAAACTAAAAGTATGCCACATGTGCCATTCTGTTCTGTGATGCGCCCTTGTCACGAGGTGTGTGGCATGTGTCCAACTGATCGTTTCTAGATAGAAAAGTCACTGGGTAAGTAGCTTTGTGTGGATGCCTGTTCTTAAGAAGGCCTTCTTTGAAAAAGGGATATTGAACTAGTATTGGCATCATGTCTCAAAGCTAGCGAATGCCAGGGGATATTATCATTCAGTCCTTCTTTGTCAGTTTTAAGGCGGTGGACCCAATGTTGCTCCTTTTCATACAGACCTCGTTCAGCGTTGTTATTCTTGACCGATAGGGTCTCCAGAACTACCCAATTTGTGTCTTCTGGAAGATGATTTGTTTCTATGAAATGTTTGCTTATCTTCGTGGTTGCCTTTATGCATGTGACGTTGCTTCTTGCTTGATCTTGCGGCAAGTCATTCCTATATCTTTCAGTCCACAAGGGCAAATAATCATGTACACTACGTGTATCCTGTTGCAGTTTGTGTGGTTACGTAATTCCCAGTTCAGGTTTGGGAGAAGTTGTAGGCACTTGTTCTTGGTCACTTTGGTCAGTTTGCACACGGAGCAGAAACCGCATGGGTAATGTCCTGTTATGGTATCTAAGTACCATGCTGACGTTATGGTGTCCTTTTTAGTAGTAATTCCTGGTCTTGTGTGAACTAGGATATCTTTGATGTTCCTAGTCCTTTTGTTGACAAATCTAGGTCTAGGCCATTTCAGTGTATTCTAAGTGAGGATCCTTCAGTTTTTATTAATTATCTTTTTCACTGTGTTTAATGATGTGTTGTACGTTGTGACACAGGTCAGCAGATCTTTGGGTTCTTCGCGTTGCATGATTTGCAACAAGTTCTCTCTAGGGAGAGGTGTGGCACCGCGGCCAGGGCGACTGACGCTGGAATCTGGGGATCAGGGTTCGATCCCTGGCTCCGGCGGCAGGTTAGCCCAGCACCATGCGACTCTGGGCAATAGCTTGCTTAATCTTCCCGACGGCCCCCAGCGCCTAGAGACCCTAACGGGTGATTGTGCGCTATACAAATGTGGATTATTATTATTATTTATTATTAGGCTGATTGCAAGCTCTTTTCTGGCATTTCGTCATTGTCTTGATAGGGTAGTCTCTTTTCACGAGTTTGTTTTCCAAATCCTTTGCCTGTTTCTTATAATCTTCCAAGTTACTGCAGTTTCGTCTTAAACGCAAAAACTGGCTGTGGGGTAGATTGTCTCTCAAAGGGCGAAAATGGAAGCTACTGCAGGAGAGTATACTGTTTCTTGCTGTAGGTTTATAGTAAGTTTTAGTTTGTAGTGTGCCGTTTCCCGTGAAGATTGTAACATCCAGGAAGTCAAGTTGTTTTCTTATCCGCTGTACATGTGAATTTGAGACAGTCATCCCTTGTGTTTATCCAGGTTAGGAAATCCTTGAGTGCTTCCTGAGTGTCCTCCCATATCATGATCACGTCGTCTATGTAACGCCGCCAGAGTTTAATACCCCCATGAAAGGGGTTATTTGGAGTCTGTATATGTTCCTGTTCGAAACTGCACATGTACAACCTGGCCACACTAGGGGCGAAAGTGCTGCCCATTGAAGTACCATGGCTTTGACTGAATAGGGTGCCTTCATATTCAAAATAGTTCTCAGTGATAGTTAATCTGCAGCACACCAGCACAAAGTGTCTGGGTGTCCTGTGGTTCCAATCTTCAGTGAATAAGATGTCCTCCAGGGTGTCTAAGGTCTTCTGTTGTGGGAGACTCGTGTAGAGGCTTTCTACATCAAGACCTACTAGGAGCATTGTTATTTCATCATAAGGTTGACTGTTCAATAGGTTCAGGCGGTCACGTGTGTCTTTAAGGTACCTAGGTGTTTTCTGCACTAGAGGTTTCAGAAATTGATCTGCAAAATGAGCTAGTGGTTCTAGGACAGATCTGATTTCTGACACTATTGGGTGTCCCAGTGGTGGAGTTCTGTTCTTATGAGTCTTAGGTAGAGAGTAGAAATAGGGCACTCTCGGTGATTTTGTCTACAGGAAGTTGGCCTCATGTTTGGAAATCCACTGGTTAATTTCTGCCTCCTCTTCCATTAACTCAATAGTTCTTTGTAGTCTCTTGGTTGGGTCGATGGTCAGTTTTCTATAGAACTTCTGGCCGATAGGAGGTCAAAGCATTGTTGATTGTATCCTTGTTTGGTCAGAAGGACAATAGCTCCTCCTTTGTCTGCTGGTTTGATAATGAGGTTATCATTCCTGCGCAGTTCCTCCATTGCCCTTTGTTTCTGTCTAGTCATGTTGATGTAGTGTTTCTTAGTTGTGGTCCCCAGGTTTTCCACTTCTTGCATGATAGCTTGTTCAAAAGCTTGTATTTCTACGGGCACCAGGTGTGTAGGTGGGCAGAACGTCGATTTTGGTCTCAGGTTAGTATCGCTCTCTATTGAGTGCTTCTCCTTGTTGTTAAAAAAGTCTTTAAGCTTTATCTTTCTAACGAACTCTGCCATTTCACACCTCAATTTGAAGATGTCTAGCGTGGAGGTGGGAATAAAGCCAAGGCCTTTTTAAAAAAAAACTTTCTCTTGGTCAGCTGTAAGAGTGATTTCAGTGAGATTGACTACCAGTGACTCGTCAAACTGGTTCCTGGTTGCTCCTTGGTCATGCTCCGGGTATGCATCCCTCTCTCTTGTTCGTTCCAGGTGACCCCTTTTTCTTCTGCCCCTTTGGTGGCCGGGGCCTCTCCCTAAAAAAGGAGATGGTGGTTGTGTATTCATCATGGGACTCATCACTGGTGGACCCTGGAAGTATGGATTCATCGAGCCTGGGAAGTTGATCATGAATGGTTGGAAGTTTGATTGTGGGTAGTCATAGTATATCGGCATCTGCCAGTTGTTCCCTCTTCGGCATTGGTTTAGTCTGTATTGACCTCTCCCTATTGTTGGGGTAGTACCCTCATCACTGCTCCAATTAGAGTTATTATTGGAGCTTTTCCCCCTCATCTTCTCTGTAATCTGGGGTGACATAGTCTTCTCTTGAGTACGGGTGCATCTTTTCCACTGAAAATTTCTTCAGCTCTTTATTTAGTTTTTGGATCTTATTCTGAGTGATATACTCTTTGGTCTCGTTCATCACTTTATTTATTTCTTCGAGTTTCTTTTTGTAAACTGAGATGTGAACTGTTGGCTTCACTGGCTTGTAGCTTGATTGTCAGAGCTTCAACTAACCGTGTGGCTGTCTTGATTACCAAAACCAGGTAATCCCAGGTGCATTTCCATGAGATGGATAACCAGTCTTTCCGGAAGGCAACATCCTTCAGGAAAATTCGTGGGGTATTCTGTACCCACAGGCCTTTAGGGGCCGAGTTGTCACCTAGATACTTTTTCATAATGATGCCATGGATTGCTGTTCTCATTAGTTCCTTTTTGGGCTCAGTCAGTTCATCCCACTCGTTGATTTGTGTCAATGTTTGTGCTAAGTCCTTGCCTTGTAATAGTGATGATTCTGGTAAAATGGCATTCACCCCTTCCTCTGTGTAACTGAGGCCCTGAATTTCCGCCATGATCCTGTGTGTACTCTAGTCCGCTTGCTGTGTTGTTCGTTATGTCCCAATTGTTGGGCGTAAGCGAGATTCAATGGCAGGGGTCTACTGCTCATGTAGTATGATTTCCCACAGCTGTACGCTGCTAGTAAACTCATAACATAATTGAAGAGGGAAATAGAAGCTGTGATCCATTCGGATTCCAATGGTTAGTACAAAAATCAAAATGGGGGGAGAATGGATCAGAAAAGAGCTCACAATCAGCCTAGAGAGAACTTGTTACAAATCATGCAACGCGAAGAACCCGAAGATCTGCTGACCTGTGTCATGACGTATAACACATCATCAAACACAGTGAAAGAGATCATTAATAAAAACATGTAGGATCCTCACTTCGAATACACTGAAATGGCCCAAACCTAGATTTGCCAACAAAAGGACTAGGATCATCAAAGATATCCTAGTTCACACAAGACCAGGAATTACTACTAAACCATAACAGGACATTACCCATGAGGTTCCTGCTCCATGTGCAAACTGACCAAAGTGACCAAGAACCTAAAACTTCTCCCAAACCTGAACTGGGAGAATACATAACCACACGAACTGCAACACGACACACGTAGTGTACATGATTATTTGCCCTTATAGACTGAAATATATAGGAATTACTTGCCACAAGATCAAGCAATGTATCATTGAACATAGAAGCAACATCACATGCAGAAAGGCAACCACGAAGATGAGCAAACATTTCATAGAAACATATCATCTTCCAGAAGACATAAATTTGGTAGTTCTGGAGAACCTATTGGTCAAGAATAACAAAGCTGAACGAGTTCTGTATGAGAAGGAGCAACGTTGGGTCCATCGCCTTAAAACTGACAATGAAGGACTGAACGATAATATCCCCTGGCATTTGCTAGCTTAGGTACATGCCAATACTGGTTCAATATCCCTTAGTCAAAGAAGGCCTTCTTACGAACAGACACCCACACAAAGCTACTTGCCCAGTGACTTTTCTATCTAGAAAAGATCACTTGGACACATGCCACACACCTCGTGACAAGGGTGCAACAAAGAACAGAATAGCACATGTGGCAGACTTTTAGTTTGTCATAGACTATTACTATCCCCTGTATTTTGAAGAGCGCAATATTCACTCAGCCTCCACTTAAGGCCCTATAACTATAAAGTCACAATTCGTCTCCTGTGCAGGAGTCTAATGGCATTTTTTTTACGCCAAAAGTTATTGTATCTTTCTTCAGTTTAACTTTACCCATAGTCTTTTTACTACCACTGGTTTGTATGCCAACCAACATTGCCAACCACTACCAAGCAGTAGTCCTTCATTTATGTCTACTCACCCAGAAGATGTAAAGCGACCCTGAACGAGCCCGCATTATCCGGGGAACCACTTTCAGAGCTAGAACAAGCAATGACTAAGGAGTAAGTAAGCCTCGCCGTGGTGTATTCCACGATACTACAAACAGTGAGTAACTGACCACCAACCCGCTCCTCTCCCCACAGCAATAGGTATTCCTAGCTTGTTGCTGTCCCGAGGGAGCAACATCCAACTACTTCGGAGGTAAAAGAACTTGTGCGTACTTTTAGTTAAATATCACCGGGGGCATCTTTTTTGTGTTACTGCACTGATAAACCATAGCTCTATTTCACCAGATGCGAACATCGTAAACACGCAAATGGCTTGCTTTGATTTTATCAGCGCAACACACACGCTGCGAGAAACACTAGTTTATAACCTCCACTACGGCCTTACGGAGGAATCGCTACCCCGTGCCTTGGCCCAGCAGACACCTGGAGCACTCTTGTAAAGATAGAATTGCACTCGCCACGAAAAACAATCGTATCTGTGGCTTTATGAGGAAATGTTTGACCTCTTTAATGGGAGCAATGCAAGGCCTAACTTAGGAACAGTTACCTCTTTACTTAGCCTGACTAATATACAGCGCACTCCTGCATAGAGATAACTGCACACAC
Source organism: Lissotriton helveticus (assembly GCF_964261635.1). Classification (NCBI taxonomy): domain Eukaryota; kingdom Metazoa; phylum Chordata; class Amphibia; order Caudata; family Salamandridae; genus Lissotriton; species Lissotriton helveticus. Next base: position 809,138,924 of record NC_136068.1, on the reverse strand, counting down.
GATGTTTGCGACCCCATTCTGATTTCCAATGAATGAACGGTTGACATTTACAATGCCTACTCCTCACAAATGATAGTTTTAAGAATATCTTAACCTGATGCTACTGCACATTATACACTGAACATACACTACCTACATGTCTGTCTGACATGTCATTGGAGAGCCTGCCGTTTCATGCCCCATGTACTCTTTCTGGTCCTGCACCAGCTAATGCGCCTAAAATATGCTTGTCTGTCCTTACCCTAATATGGATTCACAGGGATAGCTGGAACTTACTACCTTTATAGCATAGAATTACTGAATATCTGAATTGCTGACAAATATATTTCCAGTATTAGATTCTGTTCATTTTTTTCCTTTCAAGTACAGATACTACAGATCTGACCTCAGAAAACAAGGTTGGTGAGTACACCCCCCTGCTACACTGAGAGCCAGAATGTGTTCTTAGATTTTTCGGTCCTGATGAAAGCTCTAGGGGTCCCATGAAGCTGAAACATTTTGACCACGACCAGTGCGATGGACCAGTAACTGGGTCTTTACACGCACAGCTGTGTTTTCAGTTTCCCACATCACAAATCTCAGGAATAAAAAAATACACGAGATATAACGTAGGGAATTTTATTTCACACATCTGAGCACAAGCACGCCCTCTTTTTATTCCTGGCCACTACTGTCAAACCAGTTGGTATTTCTCCATGCGGAGGTCAGCATAGTGACAAAGGAAAAGACCCAATGATCATGCTGTTACGGTACACTGAGGCGGAGAATCAACATATACCGCCCATCACCTGTGTATGTATATGAGGGTTTTTTACAACGATAACTAAGACCCTGGTTACACAGGACAAGTGGTCCATTCTCCCCCATTTTGATTTTTGTAAACACAGGAAACCTCACAGCACCTGTCACCTGGCGCAGATGCAGTAAAGTTGACGATATCAGCACTTATGGTAGGGTGCAGGACAAGCAGCAAGGAACCCAGGAATGCAGCAGCCCCAACATCCACTTGACGTAGACTTACCACCACTGAGGTAACGGGTTTTTAGGAACCCGTTTGGTGCCAGGGGATAACACCCGAAGACCTCTGAGTTCTCCCTGTTCTGGACCACAGAAACACGGAGTCTTCTAGTCGAGTCAGAGATCAAAGTTTTATTGATAGCTACCAAGTAACAGGTGTCCTAGAAGCACGACAAACACGGGTCATGTGTTCTCAGGAGACTGTTCTTTTTTACAGAACCAGCCTTCTCCTTATATACAAAAATAATAGCTGCAAGCAAGAATTCTTGAGTTTATGATATGGCTATACACATATTTCTACAATAATACAAAAGAGCGAAGTCATGTAGGCAAGCCCGTATTTTAGACGTCCAATTCGTGATAGATTACCCAGCTAAGCCCGGAACTCCCATCAGATATCGATGAAACCCCAATAAAGGAAGGCACCTCCTAGTCATAAAACTGGCCATAAACAGGGAACAGGACAGGTGTGTGTTTGTAGAAAGCATGGTTTGTATGTAGTGAAATGGTTTGAGGAATGCTATGCATCGATGCTATCGCATTTGGCCACTGGGCGAGGGGTTGCCCAAACAGGTTTGGCTAAAGGCAATGGAGTCAGTTGGGACAGGTCAGGGGGAAGTCAGGGACGGAGGACGTGTCCTTTCAGATCAAGCTCGACCTTTAATTGACTTATCATGAGGGCAAGACGTAAGATGGATGTCGTTCACAAAATGGAGTCTAATGGGTTGGGACAGAAACTACGATTTGGGGGTGTTGGCGACCCTCGATTCTGACGCAAATGCATAGAAATGGTGTCCTAATCATTATCGGTTCGCTGACACCAAATTCGTCATGGTACGTTGATATTTTGTGACACGGGTATTGGACCTCGATATCGGAACAACAACAGGGTCCAGATTTTCAGAACCACAGACCCTCCTTTTGCCCTTATGTAAGGCAATAATTCATGTTAATCTGAGTCTAAATCCGTATGAAGGAATTCGTGGAGATGCTGCTGTAACATCATTCTGTTGCTCAGTTCGTCCCTTGACACATGCTTCCGTACACATGAGGTAGCACAGAGGCCACATAGTGCCGGAGCGCACTGCACACATAGGCAGAACATAAACAGAAGTGTTAAGATCATCCCAATGAAGATCAGTGTTTTCCATCCCCAGGTGGCGATCAGTCCCCAGAACCACCCTAATAAGGACCAGTCCCCTTTTTCTACGTGAAGGGAACCAGATATCTCGTGTAACTTAGAGATGGCCTGGTACACTGTCGGTGCGTTATCAGGGATGAAAATGCAGCAACTGGATTGGATCACTCTACACACACCACCACGATCGGCGAGTATGATATCTAAGGCAACTCGGTTCTGAAGGGTCATAAGTCAATCCGACTGAAGTTCGGTCGTCAAGTTGCCAAGAGCTCCGGCCGTTGTACTCACGGTGGATTCAACTATCCTCGATAACTGGCGAATATTCCTGCTGTTCACCATAGGCCCCCAAAATTGCAGAAAACCCTTTGCGAAGTCAGTGAATTCCTGACCCGCGGTGTCGTCTCTACTCACGACACCTCTAGCTGTCCTTGTCCGATGGTAATCTGCTCTGGCCGTGTAGGTGGGAGGCAGCAGAAATGCGATAAAGCATGTACCTGAGAAGTCAGGGGGCAACCAGGTGTAAGCTTGGTCATGGCAGACGAAATACGTGCCTTTGGCTGCTAAGAGTATGGGGGAAGTTCGAGAAGCGAACACATAGGTTTCCGTGCACATACTCTTTCCTAATTGTGCTTTGGGATCCCTGCCGATACCTTGTAAACATAAGTGACCTCGGTTGGGTACTATCCAAACTGGGCGGGATTTCTTTGCTGTCTGGCTCTTACTCAGGTAAACCCCATATTTAGTTACGTTCCAACGAGTGTACGGAGTGAGTTCATCTTTGGGAATCGTAAGATAGGTGTCGAACTCTTTACTCATATTTCTTATCCCTGCTATTAGTGCCTTGTTACTGGAATCACTTTCAGTAGAACGTGTCGGGTATGGTTCTAGGGCGAATAGGAACATGGTCTGGAAAGCCCACAGAGAACCATAATAGCTGAATGGCAGGATGAAGTATGGGATACCCTTATCAGTCGTGTGTGGCATGAGTCCACATATCCAACAGTTCGATGTGTTCATGATGGACTGGTGTTGGTGTAGGAGTTGAATGAATGAGTTATTTACAAATTCGAGTCTTCTGGCAGATTCGTGTTCAGGTAGAGGGTGAAAGTAGTGTGGAGAGATAGTAGGAGGAGGCTGTGGCCGGGTGTCATTTGAAAAAGTAACTTGGAATACGAATAGAGTATAACCAGTCAAAAACATCGTTATGCTACACAACATTAAAATACATGTTATCAAAAACTTTCTTTTGGCCAGTACAGTGCATAATTGTCTTTCAAAGTTTGGGAGTCTGGTAGGTCTCTTCACCCTAGGAAACTCCATCCTCTAGTTGCTGCCCGCAGTGGTAGGTTGGTTCTCCCAGGGAGTGCGCTCTGTTCAGTCCGGGGTAACTCCCTTGGACCAACCAGAACCGTTGACCTAAACGTCCCCAGCTGCACTCCCCAGACTTCAACCGCGACCCTAGCAGCAGAACCGGATGGCGGTTCGAAAATCAAAAATGAGCTAGTTTCCTGGGACAAGAGAGCTGAAAAAAAATCAAAAAATAGTTCTTGGGGGAAGGGAAATCACATTAGTTCGTTTTTATCTAGTTTCTTCGTTTAGTCCTTAAATTGTACCGTCGTTTTCCTGGTACGGTGTGGTCTTCAAACAATGTCTCAGGTTCGGTAGTGTCCAACTGTGTAGACTGTGGCACAAATCCTTGTAAAATATGATCACTCTCTTTTTCGGTACCAGTTTCTTTTAGACGTGCATCGCTGAAAGGGATGAAACGAGGTATGGATTCTGTCTCAGAGTCGGCAATTCCTTTGTTGACCCACCGGTCGTATGGAAGGGGCAGAGGGACCCGTTTACAGTGGGTCCCGTGCACCCAGTTCTTTTTGCCTTCCACCCGAACCGCTGATCTCGTGGAAAGAAGTACCAGGTAAGGTCCGGTCCACCTCGGCTGTCCGTTGTTTGTGCGCTGAAAATTCCGCACCAAGACTCACGAGCCAGGTGCGATGGAGTGACCTGGATCGTCAGAGGCTGGCGGAGAGGAACTGTGAACCTGTTGGTGTAAAACATGCAATTTAGTTGTCAATTCGCACAAATAATCAAGCAGTACGGGGTGCTCTATTTCGCTAAGTTTCTTTGGTCTTGGCACGCCCCAGACGTTGGCTGGGCGGCCAAACACTATCTCATGGGGGCTAAGTCCTTATCTGGAATGGACTGTCATTCTCGTTGACAAGAGTGCTAGAGGCAAGGCGTCAGGCCATTTAAGACCTGTGCTGGCTTGGATTTTGGCTAATTTGAGCTTCAAAGTGCCATTGTAGCACTCTACTAATCCAGCTGATTGGGGGTGATTCGCAGAGTGGAATTTTTGTTGGATGCCCAAACACTCACACACTCTCTTCATCACGCGTCCTACGAATTCACTTCCATTATCACTCCAGACGATTCTAGGCATGCCAAATCTCGGGAAGAACTCTTTGACAAGGGCTTTGGCAGTTGACAAGGCTGTATTGTCCTTAAGGGGGTACGCTTCCACCCACCTGGAGAAAGCGCAAACAACAACGAGCACATACTTCAGATTGTTGCATCTCTCCATGTGAATGAAATCGAGCTGCAAAACCTCGAACGGATACGTTGGAGGCGCAAAATGACCAGCTGGAGTTGGGGTTCCCCTACCGGGATTGTACTTCAAACACACCATACAGTTTCTGACCACATTCTCTGCATATTTCGGGATATTGCTATTTTGCCATACTGGGGCCAATACTTTACAGATTCCTCTCGAACTGATGTGTGCAAATCCGTGAGCCATTGTTACTGCTGCGAGTACATATGCGTTAGGCAATAACCATCGCTGGTGTTCTGACAATTCGACCCAACAACCATTCGCATCTAACCTACCCTTACTTTCTCTCCATTCATTCACCTCTTTCTCAGTTGCCTCGGCTTGTATAGATTTCACGCTCTCAATGGTGTCCTCACACATTCCTACATCAGTAATCCATCTAGCGGGACCTACAACATACATCCGACTCATTGTGTTCCTTGCAGTCTCTTTCGCAACCTCGTCTGCAAATGCATTCCCGCGGCCAACATCATCCTGAATCTTTTTGTGTGCACTACATTTTATAATGGCAACTTGTAGTGGCAAGGTCAGTGACTGGAGGAGCTCATTAACTAGCTGACCATGTTGTATCTTTGCACCATGTGACGTAAGAAACCCACGTTCACGCCACAATCTCCCAAAACTGTGAGCCACACCAAAGGCGTATTGGCTGTCAGTGTACACATTCACTCGCTTTCCTTTCGCTAACACACATGCTCTGGTAAGCGCAATTAGCTCTGCAGCTTGTGCAGAATTATGGGAAATTCGCGCAGTCTCTATAATGGTGTGTAATGTCGTTACGGCATATGCTGCAGTCGTATCACCATTCGGCAGCTTGAAACATGAACCATCAACCCATAAAGTATCGTTGCATTCAGGAAGGGGAGTGTCCTGTAAGTCTACTCTCCCTTTTGTCTCTTCTTCTGTCCTAAAACAGCAGTCATGCCTATCAATCTCGTCTGTTTCTGTCGGAATGGGTAATAACGTTGCGGGGTTCAGTGTATCACACCTCTTTATGTGGATGTGACTTGCTAGCAGTGTAAGTTCGTAACTGGATAGTCGAGCGCTAGTAAGGTGTTGTGTCTTCGTCCTGTTTAGTAAAATGTCTACTGCATGCGGAACCATAACGATCAGAGTATTATTCATGACTAATCCAGCGGATTGTCGGATGCAGACAGCTGCTGCGGCGGTAGCCCTCAGACAACTTGGTAGGGCTTTAGCCACAGGGTCTAGAGTTGCCGAAAAATACACGCATGGGCGCTGTCTGTCCCCAAAATGTTGTGTTAAAACTGATAATGCACAACCTTCCTTCTCATGGACATATAATGTAAAAGGCTTACTGTAGTTGGGGTTTCCCAACACAGGAGCCGAACATAATGCATCGCGCAACTCGTGGAAACTCGTCTGGCAATCTTCAGACCAAGGCATAGGATTTGGCGTGTCTTTGCAGAGTAGTGCCAGCAAGGGTTTAGCTAGTAGTGAAAAATTCGGTATCCATTGTCTACAGTACGATGTAATGCCCAAGAAGGCTCGAACCTCTCTCTGTGTTCTTGGGGCACTCAGTTCCGCAATTGCCTGTATTCTTTCTGGTGTCAGTCTCCTTCCCTCCTTCGACAAGATGTGACCTAAGTAGGTTACTTCTTGTCGGCAAAATTGTAGTTTAGAGAGAGAGACTTTGTGCTTCATGTCACATAAGTGATGCAATAATGATAACGTAGCTTTCTTGCAAATCTCTTCAGTGTCTGCAGCGATCAGTAGATCGTCTACGTACTGAATCAAAGTTGAACCATTCGGTAGAACAATCGTGTCTAGTTGCGTTTTCAGGGCCTGACTGAATATTGATGGGCTTTCGCAGTAGCCCTGAGGAGCGCACTTGAAGCGGAAGCTTCGTCCTCCTAAATTAAATCCGAAAATATCTCTACTCTCCTCAGCAATCGGGATGCTGAAGAAAGCATTCTTCAGGTCGATCACCGAGAACCAATTTGCTGAAGCTGGAACCATTGTCAATAAGGCAGTAATATCGGGGACAACTGGAAACTGTGGGATAACTATCTTGTTCACTTCTCTGAGGTCGATCACGAACCTATACACAGGGGGCTGTGAAGGATCGGTACGTTTTAAGACCGGTAAAACTGGACTGTTACAAACATTTCCTGTTGTTTCTTCGATGACGTCTTTATCAATTAGGTCATAAACAATCGTCAATAACGCCTTTTCACATTCGCTGGATATTTTGTATTGGGGAATACGTGGTAACCTAACGTTGGCTTTCAACGTTATGACATACGGTGCTATCTCCAAATGACCTACATCATTAGAACCATTAGCCCAGAGTACATCAGGAAGACTCGACAATTCAGTTGCAATATTTTCTTTTGACACATACATTGGAGAAATGACTTTCTTACCTAAAGTAAGTTGTACTCCCAATGGTGAACAGTACAAAGTCGCATATAACCTTTTTAGTAAATCCAAACCTAACAAATTTTCACCGCAACCTGTGGTAAGAATGAGGGGCGCCTCTAATTCGCATGGGCCAATAGAAAGAGATACAGGACTGGATATCGGGTTTCTAACAGGGGCGCCAGAGAAACCTACTGAAACATTCATTTCGCCAGACAAAGGTGCGCCAGGAAGTTTTGAGTGCATTATAGAACTTTTCGTAGCACCAGTATCCAGCAGAAATGGCTCTGACACTCCTGAGGCGATCACCTCGACATAAGGTCCATTCTGATCTACTGGAACTGAAACAACTCCCTCTCTTTGTCCATGGCTGTCCTAGCAATCGTTACCCTCATTTTCGTGTTCGGTGTAATAGTCGTCAGCATAGTACTGAGCTGACCTGGACGACGCATTGTTCTGTTGGTCAAAGTTGTTCATCGAATTCTGAGGCGGAAAAGAAGTTGTATTCTGCGTGAAATTTCCACGGCCCCTACCTCTAGGGGCATGTTGAACACCTCTTCCCCTTACACCTGAAGCACCGCTCAGACGTCGCGCAAGAGTCGGACAATTACTTTTAAAGTGACCCTCTTCCTTGCAATACGCACATTGATTCGGGCCATAAGCAATACGCTGGTGGGAAAACTCGTTTCCTTGCGCGTTTCTCAAATACTGCTGTTGTGGTTGATAATTGGGCTGACTAGCCGTACGAGGCGGATAAGCTTGCTGGAGAAGAACTTTAGTTTTTAAATCTTTCGTCTTTTTGTCGACTTTATCTAGCTCGTCTTTGCGCCTATTTTCATAGTACTGGGCTGTAGCTAAAATTTGAGCTGACGTAGAGACAGCCCAAGCACTCTCTGAATCTTTTAGTTTATTACACAGTTCAGGGATTAAATTATGTACGAACTTGTCTACAAACAATCTTTGAACACCCTCGGTAGTCATATCCTGACCACTATGATCGGTGAAAGTCTCCTCAAATCGTGTGAAAAAGTCAGACACATTCTCATCTTTCTTCTGCTTGCACGCAGATAGCTTGTCCCAGTTCACGCGTACCTCGGGCATTATCGTTTTCATGTACACGATAATTCGACCGGGAAGTTCAGCTATTAACGGCTCAGGTTTAGAACCACCAATTTGTCTAGCATCGATAGCGGCAATGTTCGCCCATGAGTCACCTAGTTCTTGGTCATGGTTCGTATGACGTATTTTGCTCCATAGAGGATGTGGAACAACGTTCCCAAACAGCATGTCTATGTCCGCTAAATTCATTATACATGAGCTCGCAGTTTGCGATAACTCTTTATAATACCCAGTCAGGTTTTTACGAGAATCCGGCAGTGTCTGCTTGAGTGCTAAGACATCGGATCTTTTCCAGGGGACATGTACCCATACACGCTGGAAATGAGGCAGAATTGGTGGATTCGCATTCGCATCACCTTCCCTCCAAACCGAGGGAACCTCTCTCATGGGGTACTGTCTCGCTCTTTTCCTACCTGATACGTCGTCTTCGTACAATGATCTAGATACGTTTCCCTTACTCCTATAAGAGAGTAATAACTCTATAGCTTTCTCAACATCTCTACCTATAATCATACCTTCGTGGAACTTAAAGCGTGTACGCCATAGTTCGTTCATTGTGTATGTCGGATCATTTGTCTCCAAATCTTCGCCCAAACATACACACATTTCTTCGAATACGTATCTCTGAGTGGGTGCATTCCATTGACGGAAGACTTCCATAACAGACTGAACATCATATCTAACAGTATCCATAATCCATTTACGGGCTAGTTCATCTAGCACTTTTCTTTCCTCGTAATCAGGCAGTTGACTACGTAACTGTCTATCTTCTGTTTTAGGGGTCGTTTTAGGCGACCCGAAGAAAGGTGAAAGCAGACCAGTGACGGTACCTGTCACTCTTTGTCTAATAGAAGGAGAAGCTTGCGGAGGAGCAAGTGCATCGGAAAAAACAGGCTGAGGCGAAGAAGAAGTAGAGGCAATAGTAGAGGAAGTCGAAACAGTGACAGACGTAGTATCATAGGGAACAGTTGGAGCTGTAGGCAAAGTGGTAGAAGTAGATGGAGTAGGTGGCAAAGATGGCGGCCCTTGAGAAGGCTGCGCCGGAGAAGTAGGAACCAGCTGAAGAGTAGCTGGCGTGTGTGCAAGAGCTGCGTTTCGTGCGCCGGGGCGTGGTATAGAAAAACGCTTTGGCGTTGTAGTAGCGTCTAACGCATACGGTGGAGGTGAGCTTAATAAGTGGGACATTAATGGGTCTTTCTCGGATCTTTCCTCTTGACCTTGTCCCTTATTTGGTAACATCGGGTAACATTTATCTACTGCTAGTTTCTTGCTCCGAAGTATTTGTTCGCTTTCTTGCTCTTCCTCGTTATCCCTGTATGCAACGGCAGCTTGCACCATTGACATACCTCTTTTATTCCTTTTTGCTAACTTTATTTCCTTCTGTTTGGCTTCTTTGCGCCATAAGCGAAAAGAGTCAAACATCGCCGGCCGGGCTTTTCTCTTAAATAATTTGACCTCTAGGTTATCTAATATTTCTGAGGCGAAACTACCATATTGGGGCCATTTTAAAACACCATCCTTGCGGGTGTATTTTATCCACACTTCATTATATGTGATAGGACCTACGCCGTGCTTTACGTAGAGCTCGTATGTCGGAGTTCCAATCGGAGGAACCGGACAGGAATCCTCTAATCGGGAGTCCTTACTACAACCAAGACAAAACAAGTTTCCAAGTCTGCTAAAACCAGGCATCTTTGCTCACTAGTCTAGCTTCAAACTTCAAAGGATTATCGGTTACGATATTTCTTGTGAAAACACAAGTCCTTCGGCTTTGGGGCTTGCAAGTACCAAATCAAAGCGTATCTCAAGGATACCAAAAACTAAGGACAAACTAAGGACTGGGAGACGCTCCACTTATACTTAACTGAAGTATTTGAAGATCGGTGACGTCGCTAGAAGACTCGTCTATCATTTCGCTCTACCAAGGATCACTGGGTCCAAAACAAGGCGATAGTCAGGGCAGGAGTCCTTCGTAGCCGTCGGGACGCGGGGAACCTCGCAGCAAAGACCTTCGGAACCACGTCGACATACAGGGGTCGCTGAAGTGGCTGGCCGTCCTCCGGAATTTTCACACGAAGCTCCTCACGAACATCTGGCTTGGACCGTCGCCGCTTGATACCGCCCCGAGTTGGGCGCCAACTGAGGTAACGGGTTTTTAGGAACCCGTTTGGTGCCAGGGGATAACACCCGAAGACCTCTGAGTTCTCCCTGTTCCGGACCACAGAAACACGGAGTCTTCTAGTCGAGTCAGAGATCAAGTTTTATTGATAGCTACCAAGTAACAGGTGTCCTAGAAGCACGACAAACACGGGTCATGTGTTCTCAGGAGACTGTTCGTTTTTACAGAACCAGCCTTCTCCTTATATACAAAAATAATAGCTGCAAGCAAGAATTCTTGAGTTTATGATATGGCTATACACATATTTCTACAATAATACAAAAGAGCGAAGTCATGTAGGCAAGCCCGTATTTTAGACGTCCAATTCGTGATAGATTACCCAGCTAAGCCCGGAACTCCCATCAGATATCGATGAAACCCCAATAAAGGAAGGCACCTCCTAGTCATAAAACTGGCCATAAACAGGGAACAGGACAGGTGTGTGTTTGTAGAAAGCATGGTTTGTATGTAGTGAAATGGTTTGAGGAATGCTATGCATCGATGCTATCGCATTTGGCCACTGGGCGAGGGGTTGCCCAAACAGGTTTGGCTAAAGGCAATGGAGTCAGTTGGGACAGGTCAGGGGGAAGTCAGGGACGGAGGACGTGTCCTTTCAGATCAAGCTCGACCTTTAATTGACTTATCATGAGGGCAAGACGTAAGATGGATGTCGTTCACAAAATGGAGTCTAAGGGGTTGGGACAGAAACTACGATTTGGGGGTGTTGGCGACCCTCGATTCTGACGCAAATGCATAGAAATGGTGTCCTAATCATTATCGGTTCGCTGACACCAAATTCGTCATGGTACGTTGATATTTTGTGACACGGGTATTGGACCTCGATATCGGAACAACAACAGGGTCCAGATTTTCAGAACCACACCACTACCATTAATGGTGTTCAAGTACAGGCAACAGGAAAAACATGTTGTCCACTCCTCCAGTTGGTATTAGTCTGTAATTTCAATAAAAACACACATTTAAGCCCATTTTCAGTGTTTGAATGTGATTTTCAGTGCTTGCTTGACTTAAAAATGGCTGCTGGGCAATCCTCACAGGGGATTGGCTGAGGCGCCTGAATTCAAGGTGGCCGCCGGTGAAATCTCGCTCCTCGCGAGAGTACAGGCCAGAATCATAGAGAGTGGGCAGCGCACGAGCAGGCAGGCAGACACCAGGACCCACTGGTATGTACAGAAGCAGCCACCGGGTCCAGGACTAGTCCCCACATGCCTCAAATGCCGTTTGCAGGCAGAAACAGCAATGCGGGCACTGCGCAGCCCGAATACTCACAACCGTGGTAAGCTCCTGGGTCGGTTCTATGAAGATGCAGGGCAGGAGACACACACGTCTGGGGTGGGCTCCCAGGTCGCAGCAGAGTCTCACAGCTGAGAGGCAACGGAGCGCACAACAGGATGGCAGACACAGCAGGGGCACGACGCGACCGGGGTGTTCTCCAGGTTCGCAGTACAGCCCAGAAGCTACGAGGCAGCAGAGCGCTCGACTGGACACTCCTGCCCCAGGTAAATATAGCCAAGGTCCATGACCACCTTCGTCGCCATCTGTAGTGTTGCGATTCATGACCAGACAACACTGACATGATTATGCAGTGGGGGCATTATTCTTAATACGTCTTCCTTCTATCCTCTTCTGCTCCTTTCTGCCCTCCTGACTCCTTCTGTTCCGCCTCCCATTCTTCTCCCACTTCTGAACCTCCTGTGCCGGTCCTAGTGCCCGGCACTTCCTACAACATTACAATCACGATGATCTGCAAGGTGGGACTGGGTGGGGAAATGCTATGGTGACCCTGGGCCTGACCGACCGGTGTAGTCCTTGATTTGATACATTGTATCTGCTGTGGGCCTGGTCCAGGAAGCTGAGCGAATGAGCATGAAGTGCGAGCAGAATGGCTGGGCATGATTGAACAGTGACTAACTACACATGCTGCAGCTTGAAGCACGTGTGTGTAAGTGCAACCATGCACGTGCTGCACCCTTCCCTAGCTGAGGACATGGTGCCTGGTGCGGTATGTGCATTACCATCTTGTTTGGGACTTCCATTGGTAGTGCAAATGCGCTACCAATGATGATGGCCGTGGCAAATATTATTGGCCAGCCCCCACATGGCAGTAAAAGCTGTGCTTATGCTGTGTGGCCTCAGAGTAGGAGTTGAGTCGGATGTGTGCCTTCTGCGTAGGTGTTGGGTGTCAGGACTCTAGAGTGACTGACCAAAATGAACGCAAGTTTGGGACCAGGCAGTGAGTGACTTCCTTCACTTGATTGACACTCTCTGACTGAGTCAAACTGGCAGACCTTGTATGGGCTATGGGGCAGGTGAGGTTGTGTGAGAGTGCGACCCGACTTAGAGTTTCAGCTCTCCAACTCCCCTTGTGGTGGTGCCGGTCATTGTGACTCCTTTGCAGGCCCTGGGCAAACCTCTAACAGAAGCAACAATAAAAGTAAGATAATATTATCTGTTGTTAGAGTCAACCCAATATTTTCATATGCCCTGCAAAACTTCAGATATTATTATTAAAGAGCATACATTTCAGGTTCTACCCTTCTAGTGGCATTAAAAGACTTGTTTTACACGCAACCTGCTGCCACAGTCATGCATTTTAGTTGTAATAATAATGTGTCTTTTTCACTGGTTTGATAGTATAATTGTATTTCAAGGTCAAATCTTAGTAAGATAGCTTAGTGGGTTTGTGAGGTTAGGTATCACATTATGGACTCAGAAATAGTTGCCTGGGTAATGTACATGCTGCAAAAGTTTTCATATGAAATACTTGGCATAGCCCTGAATCATTGCATAGCTAAAACACACTTCAATTCTTAGGTCGTTGGTAAAATAAATACAATTGCATCAGGTAGTGATGTTATTAGGTGTCACAATACAATTTAGCTTGTGTGCAATGAAAACAAAACTATTGATTCGTTTGTACATAAACCTGTGTAGTACTGAGACAATACATATTATTAAATGGTCATGTTATTTATAAAAACATAGAATGATGACATGATACGGTATCTCTGTTGTTGTTGTCATGTTATCATGCACAAATCATTTGTCTTTTTAAGGGAACCAAAGTAGACCACTTACGTTTATCTCCAGATCAGTTTGTGAAGACACATAGGATGTACATTTGTCTTCCATGACGGTCTGCTGAGTGTGGTGTCTAGGTATCAGTTTCACAGGTGGGCAATATTCAACACCTATATTTGGGACAGACTCCAACAAAGGCATCTGTCACTGCAAATAAAGAAAGAGCTAGTGGGTTCTGGCTCACTATTTACAGCATATAACACTGTGCATCAGAAAAAGGATAAAGTGCAGAACTGTGCTCATCATACTTATATACTGTGGATCTTGTGCGGGGTCCCAACAAGGCGTGCCTTAAATCTATCATGGTGTAGAAGGGGATATTTAGGCGGCTGACACACCACACTGTTTGAAGACCTCCACCGTGGATGGCTATCCAAAGGTTTCTGTAGGTTGAGACATCAGACAGATTTAAGTCAAAGCTGTTTTACTTTTTCATAAGCTGAAGATGAAATGATGATAAGAAATTTTACCAGCTTGTAAAGAAAATCTACACATAAGCAGTAAAGAGGACACCATCGTATGCAAGCTGCTTATTCAGTTGACTTCAAATACCCATATTTACCAGTTTTCATTATATAAATTAAAACAATATTAAATATTTTACCAGAGCTCATCAAATGAGATAGTAGTTACATAAATAAATCAAGATCTCTCACAACAACAGGACAGCTTCACATTCTTCACCCTGAGCTTTCCTTGTAAGCACATCAGGGGCATTATTATGTATCGGCGCACTGTTCTTGTTTGCACAACAATGCACCTGTAAACAGTAGCTCTAGGTGCAAACATAAGAAGTGCACCCAATTACAATGAATGCGCTGCCTCGAGAGCAGCCACAAACTTGGGTCTGCCCTGAGGGTAATGCATTCAGTGAAATATGGAGCAGCTGTGTTTCATGTTTCACCATGCAGGCGGCACCCTGCTGCCCATTAGAGAGGGGTGAATATCCTGTAGGAGGGTACAGTTAATGATTGCATTAACCTGCAAGGGGGTGTCTGGGGGTCCATGGAGCCTCTTTGTCCCCTCCAGAAGACTGCCTTCAGGGGGCACCCTCACAGCGCACCACCTTTTTGTGGTGCACTGTCAGTGTGCCTCCTGACAGCTTCTTTACCTTTGTACCCATACCCATAATACAGTACGAGCACAGAGGCAAACAGATTCCCACATTTGTATGGGGCCACGCCCTATGCAATTGAGGGACTGCCCTCTCAAGATAGTGCTTGTGCTACTTGTGTGCCAGCACTAACATTATAAAGGAAGAGGCCGCACAAGCAACTGCAGCTCCTTCTATAATACAAAGTGACAAGGTGGTGCACAAAGCAGGCACACACAACCCTCGCACTCCCAGGTCACTTTGTGTAAAACGGTCCCAGATAGCAACAATGTTAGTTCCTTTGCCAAATTATTGGCAGATCCTAAACAGGCCCAGGATGAAAATTTTGTGACATGCACGCTTGATATGGATAGCTAGCCTTCAAAAGTCATTGAGCCATGTAATCCTTCTCTTAGGTGTAACAAATAGGTGTTGAGCAACACCCTGCTCTGACAGCCATTTCATCATGATGATATGCAGTAAAAATAAACAATGTGTTTGATAATCTGCACAGCAGCGACACACCCGTCATACAGGATTGTCACCACAGAACCCAAGCGGAATAGAAAATTGAGGGGTTGCACCGGCTCGAAAAACTGTTTAAATCAATCAGTTAATCAAAGAAAGTTCAGAATACTTTACAATTAAAATAGAGCCTTACTTTAACATAATTGTTTCCTTATGAGCCATAGGAAGTCTCTAGTCAAAGACTTCAATGAGTGGTAGACTTCTTTAGTGCCTTATGGTTCCCAATCTATATATGAGAGCTGGCATCCAATGGAACTGCTGAGGTCGCACATACCAATATTTTAGTATGATTGCCTTTGAGTAATTGGGTTATTGGTTGAGGGGGTGTTAATCCTTCTTTAGCAACAACCACAATCCATGTCAGAGTGAACCCCAAAAGTCATTAAATTAATCTGTGCCTAACTCTCTGGTAACTTGGCACAAAAGCAGTCAGGCTTAATTAAGAGTCCCTGTGTTAAGCATTTATGCAGCACACAAACAATAATAAAGTGACTACACAGCAAAAGAAAAATCCCAAACAAATTAAAAATAGTAGAGTAAAATGTAATTAATAAAATGAGACCAAAATGACAAAACTTCAATCGTAGAACCAGAGTTATGCAATTTTAAAGGTTTAAGTAAAAATAGCACCAAGAAGCAGATGGCACTGTGGGTATCTTGTTGCGCTAGACCTGGACAAAGTCACAAGTTTGAAGTGACACCAATGGAGTTCCGGCTGGATACAGGGATCAGGTGAGTCCTGCTGAAAATGTTACCCTCTCAAATTCTGGGGCACAGTGTTCAAAGCTTCAGACTTTCACAGGAGGAGCTCAACTAATGCCTGCCAAGGCTCCAGGACCTGGGGGAACACCTCTTGGGATTAAGAAATTAACTCCAGCAGAGGCCCGCTGGGCTCAGGCAGGTCCAATTGCAGGTTCAGGCAGGTCCAGTTGCAAGTCCAGGCACAGCCAGTTGCAGCATGTAAGGGCAGGGAGGCCTTTGGAGCTTGCTGCATCCCTGTTGCTCAGAACAGGTCAGCCAGCTGACCCTGGGAATCACTCTGGTAGTCCTGGGTTCAAGGAAATGGTAATCCCTCCTTCAAGCTGCAAGGCAGGCCTCAAGCAGCAGGGCAGTCCTCTGATAAACAAGGCAGGCCTCAAGCAGCAGGATTGTCCTCTGAGAAACAAAGCAGGCCTTAGGAAGCAGGGCAGTACGCTAGAGTAGAATGCAGTCCTTTGGTAGTCTTCTGTATGTCCAGGAGTGTACTGAAGAGTGGATCTGAGGGCCACTATTTATACCCAGTGCCAGATTTGAAGTAGAAGAAACTTCTGATGTTTTCCCCCCAAAGATGCTTCTTGAATTTTCTTCCTCCCTGCCGAGGTCCCAAGAAGCCTGGTATGAGAAAAGCCTGGTGTCAAGTTCTTTCCAAGTGTGCTGAGGCAGCTCTGTTGAAATGTAACTGGGACAGGTGACAGCTCCACCCATCCCATTCTGATAGGTTACACTCAGGTTCTATTGTTCACTGTTTGCCCAATACTCACTCTTGATGTGAGAGCAATTAACAGGTCCAGGGAGCTGGAAACTCTTAGAAACCTCAGGAAGTATAGGGCAGGAAAATGCCATCTATCTAAATGTAAAAGACACACAATTGCTCTCCATGCCGCTGAAGCCAAGCTATCCTGGCTGATGAGGGGTGAAACTCCAAAACCGGTCCTAGGATGCTCGTTTCCAGTCCAGGGTGGACCTGGTCTGGCAGTTGGGGCTGGACTGTTTCCATTCATTGGGCACAGGGTCAAGACTGATTTGCAAGTGGCTGGGTCCAAACTGGAATGGTATAGTGAGCAAAGAAATGATGGATTTAGGCCCAGATCTCTGTACTGGGGTGAATGTATGACATTGTTCTGCATTCCACCCATCAATTGTTTTTTTTGCAACTATCTAAAAGTGGCATTTAAAAAAATATAATCTAAAACTTGACTTTAACATTAAAGAGATTTTCAATTACTATTAATTGGAGTGTAAACAGAACATTTCTACCTGTTCCAAATCAAAAGTTAGGTTTTATTAAATGTAATAAGATAACCCATTGTTATTCTATAGCAGAGATAGGCCTCACAGTAGTTAGAAACGATTTAGGAGTTTTCACTACCAGGACATGTAAAACTTAAAAGTACATGTCCACATTTTTAAATACAATGCACCCATTATAATGCACCCTGCTCTATCAGCTGTTTAGAGCCTACCTTAGAGATGACTTATGTGTATTAGAAAGGGAGGTTTAGACCTGGCTAAAGGTTAATTTTGCCTGGTCAAAATGGCAGTCTAAAACTGATCACAGCTGCAATGACAGGCCTGAGACATATTTTCAAGGGATTTTTAGGTGACTGGCACAATAAGTACTACAGCCCGCGGGTACCATTTAATTTACCGGCCCTACATACATGTAGTACCAATTTAATGGGGACTTACACGTAAATTAAATATGCCAATTCAGTGTAAGCTAATTTTACCATGTTTGATGGGGTGAGCACAAGCATTTTAGCAATGGTTAGCAGTGGTAAAGTGCACAGAGTCCTACAAGCCAATACAAACGTGTTCAGAAAGCAGGAAAGATGAAGGCAAAAGGTTTGGGGTGCCCCTGCAGAATGGATCAAGTCCAGCTTTGACCCCTCACTATGATCTCCACAGCAGATGCACACATGCATTACTTTATCCAATCCAGAATCGATGCTCATGCATAAGGCTCGAATAAGAAATCTTCACTTATCTAGCTCTACTGATTTCATTTCTAGACCGAAAGCTACGATTATGCATTAATCTTTTAATGCCGCCCAACTGCAGCACCTTTAAAGAAAGTTCATCATAAACAATCTAGACTTCACAGTCCATAAATAATCTTTGCATAGAACAATCTTCCTCATTTAAGTGTTGCTCTGACAAAGATAAGTAACTTTAATATCTGTATGTTTTGTAGAGTGATGGTTTATACAAATTGTATTGCTTTTAAAGGTTTGTTTAAGTATTTTATATTGTGCACAGTATAGGTTGTTATTGCGAAGTATTGAAATTTTTCTTTGAACAATATTCTTCTACTTTACAGAGGCAATATACTTCAGCTGATAAATTATAGATCTTTGTTATACTACTAGTAGAAACACTGTCATTTGGACTTGTGTTCTTTAGAGTAAGGATTAAATATTTCGTGAGAAGTTGCAGGGTTGTATGCGTTGAAGAGTTTCAAAACCAATTTGAGAGGAACAGACGGTATTGATGAAAATGGACATTATGTCAGCAGTTGCGTAAATCAACAGGTTAGGAGGAAGCAGATCTCGTGGTTTAGCAGAGTTGGCAAAAGAATGGTGGAATTTATGCTTGGAACACAAGATAACAGTGAGAGCAGAATATTTGGCAGGAGAGACAAATATATACTCGGACTGGAATTCACGTCATCTGAGCAATTACAGCGACTGTCAGTTGGATCGCATAGTTTTTTGCAGGATTTGTGAGTTTTGGGGATCTTTAGATGTGGATTTATTTGCAAGCAGATTGACCTGTCAGTTAGCAACTCATTACAGTTGGATGCCGGATACAGAGGTGAGTGCAGTAGATGCATTCCTCCAGGTCTGGAAAGAGAAGAGAGCGTATGGTTTTCCCGTTTGCTATGTTGCAGAGAGTACTTTTGAAAGTGAGAGAGGAGAAATGTCAAATAGTGTTGGTGACTCCATTTTGGGTTTCATAGATATTGTTTCCAGTGGTGCTGGAGATGGTGTGTGTGGGATCATTTTTGATTCCTGCAGGAGAAGGACGTTTGAAGAATTAAGATGGATTAGAGCATCCATTGGTACATGAGTGTGTGTTGGACCTACTTGTTTGGAAGGTATTAGGAAAAACAGAAGTCTGCAGGGACTTTTGAGGAGGGCTTCAGAATTAATGGAGGAATCGTAGGCTCCAGGAACCAGTAATTAGGAGAATTTGGGCTTAGGAGAATTTGGGCTAATTGATGCATGGAAAGGGGTTTGGATCCTGTGGAGGCTCCTGTTGTTGAGGTGGTAAATTGTTTTGTAGAAAAGTTTGAGGAAGGATTAAGTTACAGGACCTTAAATTGTTACAGATCAGCAGTTTCTGTGAATAATTCACAGGTGGATGGAAGATCAGTTGGTAGAATTCTTTCAGTTTGCAGGATTTTGAAAAGTATGAGGTTGCGAAGACCTCCCGAAGCACGCCACGAAGTACTGTGGGATGTGGATAACGTTTTTTAATTGTTCCTGCATTGGTTTGTAAATAAGTATTTGGACAGAAAAGAGGATTTCAGATGAGTTGGCAACATTTCTCGGCAATTTCTAGGCAATTTGCTAATTTAGGGTCTCCTGATCTCTTTACACATCCAAGAAAGATGTATCCCGGAGAGTTGAACGCTTTTAAAAATCGATTCCTAAAAAGGAGGGTGTTGGAAAGGGAAAATATGAAACTAAAAAAACCAACAATCAGACAATACGTATTATTGAACTCTGGGCCCCTAAAACAACCTTTCTGGTCCTATGTTACTAACCCATACCATTGCTTTCTTTTAATAATATTCAGGTTTAGTTGTATCTACTGGTGTCTTATGTTTCCAAAGGGCTTTTCTAATCTAAGGGTCCCTAAGCCATGTACCCGTGATGATTTTTCAGATCAAGACCTTTTACATTTACATTTTATGTTTTTTGTGGATTTTATAATGATCTCTGGAGTAGATATATTTTAACACTTTTTAAACACTGCCATTTTGCACAAGTGAGGCCTGCTTTGCTATACCTGCAAATGCTGTCTTCACCTCTGTTATGTTTTGGGATGGCAAGCTTTTTAGCAGGGGCCTTACGGTGTAGGAAAAAATGTGACTATGCAATAAATGTGTAGCAGTGCAACCATGGTTTTACGAAGACGTGATAAAAATGGTATAGAAATGCACCTTAATAAAGCTTTCAAATCTATAGTTGTTTGTTTCGTATGGGTAAACCAATATTTGAGGGTTTTAAAGGCCAATGTAAGATTAGCTCATATGAGTTTTTAGATTTGTTCTGGATGGTGATATGTATGATTTTTTAGCCCTTTTAATCATGGTTGGCGTATATGTGCTTCTATGGTTAAAATTTGGCTGAATGAAGTTTGTTTGACTTGACTTGACTTGAGTAGGCAACCCTTTTATGTCTGATTTCATGCAGACGCTGTTCAGACGTTAAGGCTTTGGAGGTAAGTAATATGATATATGGTCCAGAAGGAGTGCTTTTTGAAAAATAGAAGAAAACTAAGACTATGTTAGAGTCATTCGTGTTTATCCCCGATTTCCAGAAAATCAAAAGTTGTGCATAGTTGATTGTCTAATGGAATATGAGAAAAGGATGTTGGAATAGAGAGTTCATGGAGTAGATGAATTATTAATTTCATATGTAAAACCACATAAGGCAGTGAGTTCAGTGACTAGTGCAAGACGGGTAAAAGATATTATGAAGGGAGCAGTAATTGATAGTGATAAATTTAAAGCACATTCTTTGAGAGTGCAATGGCAAGTAAGTTGTACATAGCAAGCGGTCGATTGGAAAAAATCCTGAAAGTGGCTGATTGGTCAAATGCGGGGACATTTGCTAAACATTATTTTTGGCCAATAAAGCATATCTCAAATGTGGTGTTGAAGGGCTTTCACAATACATAATGGTAGCCTCCGGTCTTGAAAGGAATTGGAGATTCTCCAAATGTAATTCAAAGAGAATCAAGATTTCATTAAAGACACAGAGGCTAACATTATCCCGCCCTCCTTGACCCAGTTTAAAAGAAAGAAAGAAAGAAAGTAGAAAAATAGGACAAAATTATAATTTATCAAGGATGAGAAGAGTGGCAAGTAACAGGGACTATAATTAATAATGATATAAGGAACTAACAGGGGTATGGATTTTAATTTTATATAGTAGTTTAAGTAAAGTAGAGGAATAATTAAGGTAGATGATTTTAGAGGAACATGTATTACAATTGAAGTAAGTGACATTTTTGATATTCTCCATAGAATCTTGGTAGAGAGGATGAAGGAAGACAGAAGACAGCGGATGGAAAAGAAGAAGAAGGGGCGTAGGATAGAGATTTTAGTCTGCATTTAAAGAGGAAGAGAGTTCTATGCAAGGATTATTTATGGACTGTGAAGTTCTAAGTCTAGATTGTTTATGTTGAACACTCTTTAAAGGTGCTGTAGCTCAGTAGCATTAAAAGATTTATGCATAATTTTAGCCTTCGTGTCTTTAATGAAATCTTGATTCTCTTTGCATTACATTTGGAGAATCGCCATTCTCAGCAAAAGCACCATGTGGTGGGTCTGACTGACAACCAATGTTTCTCCCCTAATTATAGTTTGCATGTTAAAGAATTTCAGTGCTGTGCAGGCTAAATTCAGAATCAAAAATAGGGCCATCTAACTTTTGCCTGTGCAGCTAGTGCATATTCAGCCAGAATGCTGCTCTCCTCACAGTTATAAGTTGAAACATACTTTGTAGAACCCCAGTGTTAACAACTACTAATGTTTATTGTGCTGGAGATGATTTTCAGTATGATGAAGTGTGAGTGCTCAGCGTACCATAAAGCATGCGCCCTCGCCTCTACCAATGGTGCATCTACCTTAGAGTGAACAAAGTCAGGAGGATGAACAATCTACAGTGGTGTGAACTACGAAATAAACTGACGACTGAACAGCTGGCCGCTCTCACAAGTGCTTTACAGTGTAGGATGTACTTGTTTTATGACATTATATCGAATCGCGCAGGAGCAACGCTCCTCCGTTAGGGCAGAGGAACATCTCCCCCCTAATTAAAATGCCCAAGATGAAAAAGAAAATGGTAATAGATATTATCACCATTTTATTTTTCATTGACTCTGCAAACTAATGTCCCGAATCTCAGGATGGGGGCGGCCGCTGCTGACTAGCAGCAGCTGGGAGGAGTCAAGGGCTGGGCACTTTAAAGTGTGCCTGTCTCTTTGGCCGGCCGTCTTGTCAGTCAGACATGCACACTTTAAACCTCTCAACCGAGCTGTGTTGGACAGCCGGGTTGAGACCGAGCAAAGGCCTCCTGTGCCCTTTGGTGTTCGGAGAGAGCCTGCTCCATCCAATCCTGGTGCTGCTCTCTTGCTGGTTAACAGAAAGAAAGGAAGAAGTCAGTGAGGCACCTGCGTACTTCAATGAGTTTACCTTAAGCAAAACAGCACTTCTAGGCCCTTGTATATTTTGTTAGTCAAAAATATTGTTTGGCAGACATGTTGTATCCTAATTATCATTTACAATAAAGATTGTCCCATTGGGTGTGGAGTTTCTATTGTTAAATTAACGCCAATGGGGTGATATTTATTTAAGCAATATTTAGGACACATTATTTCGGTCAGGTAATATCTTTGTTACAGTAAACCATGCCTTCTAAGCTGCATGGGGTGCGGCTCAGAAAGAGCCCATCCCACCGAGGTGGTACACGGAGGCGCTGCACGCCCATTGCACCGGCCACTCTATTGAGAACTAGTCGCATGGCCTATAGACGTCGGTAGCCAGGCTTACGTTAATAAGCTGTCTTGGCTGTATAATAAATTAACACAAACGAGTTGTGCTTATCTTGTTGTCGTGAACTGTCCGTTTCTCATTATCAAGAGGGAGGAAAGTAACTACAAGATATTATCGATGACAATTTCGCACATTTATAGAAATAGGCAAAGAAGGGAGGCATTGGTAGATTTTATAACATCGAATGTACAATCAGTAAACCCAAAACACTCAAGTAAATTTGAAATATTTCGAAATTTAAAAATATTTCAAAGACTTCAGATGTCAACTGCTGTTTGGTAAGGCTTATTACATTAAGCTCCGACAATTAGCATTTAATGTAATGGTCTCTAAACGTCAAACACACAGGTTTATTACTGATATATTGAAGTTGTTATAGACATTGCCATTTGCAATAACGACATATTTGCTTTTGGCTAATCTCTCTTCTTATCACCATCCATGTTAAGATTTCGTCAAAGAGTAGTTTGTTTACAAAGATCAGTGTTCACAATGCCACGAAGAGCCCTACCGGCTTTTACTGTGTTTGCTTATTTTTAGAATCTGTTTATTCAGTATACGAGTACTGAATTACCGTCTCTTTATCCCTAAAAACCTCAGCCTTGGACCTAGGGTAAGAGAGCGCACAAAGTGGTATTTTTTATGTAAATGATTGAGGGACATTTTTTTATCAGGCCTCTTTTTGTAAAGCAAATGATCTACGCAAGTAAAATCGTAGCAGTACAACCTGGGTCTCCTAGTTCGGCTGCTCAAATCATGCTGAAGTGGCTTCTAACATTT
This sequence comes from Lissotriton helveticus, assembly GCF_964261635.1. Lineage (NCBI taxonomy): Eukaryota > Metazoa > Chordata > Amphibia > Caudata > Salamandridae > Lissotriton > Lissotriton helveticus. The sequence goes on along the minus strand of NC_136068.1, from coordinate 809,115,447 downwards.
GCATCCATGTGAAGTGCTGTCTTACACTTCGGGAGATTCTGGCTTTCACAAAGGCCCCCACCTAAAATGGCGCTTTGATTGACAGGTGGTGGAGAGTCAGCAGGTACAGGTTGGTAACAACAGTGGTAAGAGTGCCGGATCTGTAGGACAGAAATACTCCTGCATGTAGGACTAGGAGCGGTAGTTCACAGGGTGCATTACTAGTAGTACATAATTGCCCACAGCTTTAAATGCATGCATCACTGTTTACCACTAGACAAGATCCATCAGGAAGTCGGTGAAAGAAAGGGCATAAGTAACAAAAAACAAATGAACTCAGTTGTATGAGGTAGATGGGTTGCATCACTGTGAAGCTTATAGGCTCAGAGATGGCAACCACCAGCTCAACAACTTGATGTTGCTGTGCACCGCTGTAGCATTTTGGAAAACATGAGGCTTTTGCACTGAATGGAAGAAGTTTCTTCCAGAATCCGAATGTGACTCCAACAACAGCTACTTCTTCTGGTCATAATAAAATACTCAAGAGGTTTATCTTTATAAAGCTCTTATATGATATTTTTTAAATATATATTTTTAAGGCAGACTTGGATTTTACTGTAGTCTCAGGTAACTTCCACTTTGTGATTAGGACCTTCGTTATCCATTATTAGAAATGTAGGTTTAATGAAAATTGTTTATAGAGGTCGCGGACTCTGAATTCTCACAATGAGGGAACACTCGATGACCTATCATTCTTCATGTCACTCACTGGACCTGGTAGTACTGCCGGTAGTACTGACTGTGGTACAGCTTGTGAGTGTTTTTTTAATAAGCCACAGTTCTTCTGCTGGTGCTCTTCCTCAGGTGCCAGATGTAGTTTGCCACTCGACAGTGCCCAGGCACGTAATCCCACTCCAGCACCAGAGTCTTGTCAACACTGAGCCATATTATGCCCACCTAAGCCCATCTGGCCATATAAAGACCTTCATCACCCAGGCACTCTTGTACTCTAGTGCACATCAGGAGGGTACACTAATACCCTAGCTCATCAGGGACCTACATACTCGTTTCAGTAACCTGTCATGATGGAAAAAGCACTTTGGTTTCCAGATATGGCATCACGTGTTATGGTGACGTGGAGCAGGAGTGACCCCAATGAGCCCTCATATCCCATTACTGCCACTGTAATATTAAGGCTAGTTATCTGCAGTCCCCTGCCTTGCAAGAAAATTACATATTTATCGAAAATGTCTTCTAATATGATGATTGCCCTGATGACTCAATCAATTCTTCAAAAGTATTACAAGTGTCAAAATAATTTCGAAAGAGTAGCTTTTAGAATGCGCCTGCAAAATGCACGCCTTTCAATTTCTCAATTCTTTTATTCATTTGGGAATGTCCCTAACTTTTCCTTCAGAACCGTTTCTAAAAGTAAAAAACATATTTTGATAAAATGCACTGCACCACTGAACATCATAGCCTACATTTACTAACGCCCTCGCATAATGCTGCAGCATTTTGTGTTGCTCCTGCAGGGCTTTTTAATAGTAAGTAAGTCAACACAAGGATTTGCACTACCGTGTGCCCACACAAAACATTAGAAAAGTAGAACTATATTGTACTAAGAGATGATTCGGAAAAAAACGGTTGCAAATTGCGCATTGACTTTTTAAGAATTTACTCTGTTTTTGCCAACTGACCTCTGTGCTAATAGGTTGGATTGTGAAATAAGGAGTCACAGTGAGTCGTAGAATGACCTCCCCAATTAATTCTCATTTGGCAGGTCGCAAATTGGGACTCCCTGGGAGCAAGGGATTTTGTTTTTTAATCACTGTAAAACTCTGCTCTATGTAAGTGCTAGTATAAAAGAACACATTAAGCGTGAAACAAAGTGAGCTTCTGGCAGCCAGAGCTTCTACCCTTTGAGAATGTTCATGTGTGAAGGATACTTGAGGAAAACAGCATAAGCAGATCTGTGCACACTTCTCCTCAGTCATTGTAGTGTAGCCCCATTTAAAAATATGCTCAGTGGTTTCACATGAACTCATGGACTCTAGATAACTTTTCTTCTAGAGCAATGTGCAAACTACCGACTATGGGCCCTATTACGTGTTTGATGGTTTCATTTCCCGCCATACCGGTGGTCACGGTGAGCTCGGCGGTCTGACCACCGTAATGCGAGTTGGGCGGATTGGCTTTGTGAAGATTGTCGCTGGACCGCCAAGTCAGACCGGCAGACCACCATCTGCCAGCTTCGCAGTCAGAGAAAGGCAGCCATCATAGGGCGACATAGGGAAGCTGCACCACCCTCAGTATTGATTTACCTGTTCCACGAGCCGACCGCAGTGGTCCGATCACATGCTTCAAAGTGGCAGTGACAAAGGATCTGGGCTGCATACTCACCCCTTTCTTCTTCTTCCAGGCAGATTCCAACATGGAACCCTTTCTCCAGGTCCCCCATTCACCGCAGCATCTTTATGTTGGGGATTATGACCCTTTTTGCAGAAATCTATAGGTGAGTCATTTTCGAACCATGCACCCATTGCCAGGGCTGCTCATGAATGGGATGAGCCCGGGTACTGGGTATATGGTGTTTTTCCACATATAGTATGCACATGTGTGCATCCGCCACATCTGCAGTTGAAATGCACACACAGGCATCAATATATTTGTAAAAAGTAGTCACCACTGCTGCAAGATCCCCGCCTCCACACCTATGGCCCCATGGCCTACTCATAATACTGCAGTCTTTGGAACATCTGTGTCGTGGACTGCTGGCAGGGGCGGAGGGGTCCTAACCACCAAACTTGTAAAAAGACCCTTTGTGTAACTGTATGTACCACAACAAATTGGGTTACCATCAAGGTGTTTGATTCAACAGAATTCATGATCTGCACTGCCATAGACAGGGTTCAACAAAAAAAATAATCTTTGTCAAGCAATGAAGAAGTCCCATAGAGATGTTCAAACCCATTAAAATTCAACTTCACAATATTTGAATGGAACAGACCCGGGCTTTAGACTGCTGGTGTTGTTCGGTCAGAAACTGACTGTAACAATGTGGATTCTACAGTGTTAGAGTGAAATAACGTGAGTCTCTTTAGCGCTTTACCTAAGCCTATGATCTAAGTCTGTATATAATTCAATGTTTTCTTGAACACAAAAGAGTCATGAGTTATATTTTGATTCTGGTCAACCATGCCCGGTTCACTGACAGAATATTGATGTAAAAAATATAGAAGTAAAAAATATCGATGAAAAAATATAGAATACAAAAATATTCTCTCCCTACACTTAAACAGATAGGTACAAAAATATTGGAAACAAATATTGATGTAAAAAAATGTAGTTGTACAAAATATCGATTTTTATAAATAATAAATATTAAATATGTGAAATAATAAAATGAATATAAAACTAAACGTAATAAAAAAAGTTAAACACACATACATAATAATTCATATATATTATAACTAGATTTCAGCAGAATCAGGTACAGTGGATTTTAGCCTTCCCTAAGGGATACTCATTGCCAGGTACCCTAAAGCTGTGTCCCTGTAACAATTTTTCGGAGTAGGATACCTTGCATTTTATCTTTTTGTGCAAATTGTATGCCCCCCTGCACAAAAAAAGTATATTGCCGATTATTAGAGAGGCTAACTTTGTTCAAGTAAGGCCCGCATTACTATTTTTACAAATGCTATCCTCCCCCATGGTGTGCTTTGGGCTTGCGAGCTTCCTGTTAGGGGCCATAAGATCTAGGAAGAAGATGTCGCTGCAGTAATTGGGTAACATCTATTTAAGCATGGTTACGGCATCATGTGTATTCCTGAGCACATTTTATATGTCTAATTAAGTGGGTTCTTAGTAAGCATCCATTTATATTATATTTTATCTGATGTATTTTTATAGGAGTCTCAGTACTTATTGTCTGATTTTCTGAGTTTTACTTCTATTTGTTAAGCGATTAATTTTAGTATACACAACATTTGTAGGATGGGGTTTCACTCAATGGACATGTGCAACTTCCTTCTCCTAATGTATCGATTGCTCTTCAAAGTCTCTTAAATTGTTTTTAACTGTTTGCTCTTATGGCTTTTATTGGCTGAATAAAGTATTTTTAACTTGACTTGAATTAATATATATTTACTTTAAAACAATTAATAAACTATTCATTTGGGTGCCCTGCATTGCAAAATGCGATGCAGCGCACGCTACGAAATTCGTTTTATTAATTAAATTGTTTACTTACCTGCAATCATCCATATTCCGGTGTTTAGAACGCCCCACCATGCCCCTCCCCTGCACGCCTCTCTCCCACACGGAGCTCCCTCCACGGGCCGCGGCTGATCTATAACAGTGAAACCCACACACAAAGAAATATAAGCAAATACCCTAAATAAATATCAATAAATTAATTGATATTATTTAAAAATTACTAAATAATTAGACATAAATTACTTCCCACCTTTTAACCCTATAAACCCCACAACCTGCACCTAAATTTAATTACACAATTTACATAATGAATTTACAATAAATTATTCAATATAAATTAACAAGTATTTATTAATTAATTAAAAATAAATTACTTCCCACCCTTTATCCCTATAAACCCCATAACCCACACCTAAAATTAATTACACAATTTCCATAATTCATTTTAAATCAATTAATATAAATTAATAACTAATTCATTAATAAAAAAATACTTCCCACCATTTACCCCTATAAACCTCGCAACACACATCTAAAACAAATGACACAATTACCATAATTAGTTACCATTAATTATTTAACATTAATTAACAACCAATTAATCATTAAATGTAAATGTTCAGGAATTTATATAGCGCAAATCACCAAGCGGTTTCTAAGCGCTTGCTTAGGGAACCCGTCCTGGTATTCCCCTGTGAGATAACCCCGGCAGGGTATCCGCAAGGTGAAAGCCAGGCATCCCGCCGCGAGGGGCCGTTGTGGAGATTAAGCAAGCTATTGCCCAGAGTCGCAGAGTGTGAACCCGTGAATCGAGTAGGGACCGGAGCGAGAATTGTCGAGTCCATGGACATTTTAGGACTCAAGACCCCGCCGAGCCGGGAATTGAACCCTGGTCCCGAGCTGACCTCTGCTTCCAGGTCTGCCTCCTCTAACCAGTGAGCCACACTTCTCCACCATTAATAACAAATAAATCACTTCCCATCCTTTACTCCCATAATTCCCACAACCCGCACCTAAAACAAATTACATAATTACCATCATTTATTGCCAATTAATTAATTCATTTTAATTTACAACCAATTAATGATTAATTACAAATAAATTACTTCCCACAATTAACACTATAAAATCTCAAATAAATAAATATTAATAAAAAAAATCATTAATTTATTATAATTAAATTACTTCCCACCCTATTGCCCTATAAACCCACAACCCGCTACTAAACTAAAAAATGCAAACTTTACTTAAAATCAAATTGATAACTACTAAAAATTTAACACATATATTAAAAAACATAAACAATACTTATACAAAATAACATACATCAAGTACATTTAAAATATACACTGAAATACATAACACTATTTAAAAAATGTATATTTTAAACAACTATATTTTTGCAAACAATATTGAAGACTTCTATATTTTTGAAAATGATATTTCTTACCTTACATTCGATATTCTTGACCACAATATTCTTGCTGTCGATATTTCTGTCACAATATTTCAAACTTGATATTTGTGTAAGTCGACATTTCTTACTCGATATTCTGTCTGAATACCCTTTGACACTACACCAGTGAGACGAATCTTGCTGCCCCCTCCAGAATTTAACACAGGTTGAATATGCTACGATGGTAGTCACCATTAACAACAATCCCATGATTAATCTCTTCACTCTAGCACATCTGCGGCATGACCAGATGGAGATGATGGCATGGATTTTAAAAGCATATCTCTGGCCAACTACCTTCTCTGGCACTCAATGTCAAATGGCAAGATACATAATACATGAGGGACTCTAGAGAGGACCTTTGCACCACTATTTTAGATATGCTGCAGATCCAAACTGTGTTCTTTTTTAACCTCACAGGATGATGAGTCAAAGCACAATGTATAATTCCTAAAAAGATTTCTAATCTCTGAAACAGAGAGGTAATATCTTCATTTGCAACCAGTTCGACCCTCATGCAAAGCACTTGCCCTTATCAACATCACCAATACCAGCATCATATTCCAAGCGCCGAGGGCATCACTTCTCTGTTCATCTTTCATCAATTAGCGTAGAACTGGTTCAAGTTCAAGACAATGCGAGCCAAAGGTATGTTCCAAAGTTCACCAAAAGACCATGCACCTGCTAAAGAATGCTTTACAATTTTTTGCTATTTTCTCACTTAAAAAAAAACTTGAAACAACTCCTCATCTTAAAGGTCAGAAGAGAACATTCTACTGCAAGACATAAATGAAAATATACATTTGGCTCCAGATGAAAAGTCATGTCTATAGGGTCACGGTTAAGTGAAGCAGAGCCCAAACTAAGTAGATTTGCAACAAACTACATGTAGTTTAAGTGCATCTGGAGATAACACCCGTTACAATCTGTCAGACTGAAAATTTTAGTTATGCTGAAAATAAAAAGCTATTTTCTACCACGCTTTTTGGGATTTTGGGAAGGGGACATACCATTCAGGAATGCAAAGGAATTACCTGCATGCAGTTGTCTGGCCATTAAGGTCACCGTGATATGTAAACAGTAGTCACAGAGCTCCTCCCAGTTTGACATTGGGCTTTTATCTTTTTCCCTAAACTATAATGTGTTTGATTTGTCTTTGTTTCACTTATATGTATTTTTGGTATCATTCTTCCACTCTATCCTGATCTCCTTATTTGTGTAATGTCAAGAATGTATATTCATGGATTAAACATTTATAAGGCATATATTTTTTTTTTTTATTTGTTCTCTTATTACATGTGGTGTATTTATTTATATGCTACACGTATAGCCTGCTAACCTCTTTCACACAGTTTAGGCCTAGTGCCAACCTATACCAAAGGTTTTAAAATAAATTAAAAAAAATAACATTTTTACAGTTCAAGGCGAAAAGTAACAAAGTTCATCGAATCTCCCAGAGCAGGAGTATGAAATACCTATATAGTACCTTAAATTACAGCAGTATAGTGGAAGTCACCATCATGCACTGGTGTGTTTTCACTTTTATTTTCTTGAGCATATTTTAGAGCAACAAATCAAAAGAACAAAAGAAAAAAAGAAAGTAACCACTTCAAAAATATTTAACGCTTAACTTTTCGGTGCAGTTTCCTAAAGTTTATTTTCTGAATGGTCATTTTGTTTTTTAAACTATAATCACCAGATTATAATCTGTCACTATTAGACATTAAGTTCAGTGCGAGCAATGAGCGTGTGACAATGGACTTTGGAAGGGCTGTCTTAACGTCAGTGAGGTATTAACAAGAAGATATCAACAGTATCTAAGACAAAAATGATTAGAACAATCACAACATTATAATAAAGGGACGAACCCAAGAAAAATCTTTCTGAAGTACAAAACCGTGCAAATATCCATAAGAAAATCAAATATGAAACTAGAAAACATATAAAGAGCAATTACATTAAACTGTTTCCTTAAAGTAGATGCTATTTTTAATCAGCTTAAACTAGGTGCACCGTTGTTTCTCTCATCGCTGATGTGGACTTGCTAGACTAGCAGATATGATCTTCTTTTCATTTTTGGACCTTTAGGCTGCCAACCAGAACAGAGTTTTCAGCATGCATTGTGATTTTCTACTGTCATGTTAAATAAATATTCAGTAGCCCCTCTGATTCTGCAAGAACGTTTCCAATCCTGCACTTGCACTACAGGCAGGCCGACATCCATCTGTGCAAGCCGTCTAGTGAATAAAGAGTAGACCATGGTTCCTGATTGGAAGGTGTGCAGGAGTGACTTCCTGATGATATCGTCATCAGTTGTCAAGTAGCTTTTAATTCACTCTGTCAGACACTTAAATCAGCCATGTTAATCTATCCATCTCCCAGTTCGAACTGGACGCACTCAAATCGATCGTGGACGAATCTGCAGGTTCCAATGATCGTCTACATTACAAAGCCCCTTGACAGGAGACAAACGTTTTAGCTGCCCCGCATCAAGTAATTCTTGAATAAATGCATTCAGAAAGTTGACATGTCAAGTCAAGTCAAGTCAGGGACATTTGTATCGCGCCCAAATCACATCCAAGAGTCTCATGGTGCATGTGCTGTTAATGTTCATATTTTTGGTTGTGAGATGTAACTATCTGCCTGATTCATCAAGCTTAATTGCGCTCGCAAAGGGCCAGATTCTGAGAATCTGGCCCTTTGCGAGTGCAATATTTGCATTTGGGATTCATCATCCCAAATGCAAAATTCGCTAATAGAGAATTTGCATATTTACGAGGAATTGCATTTAAGGAATCTCTATTTGAGATTCCTTAAATGCAATTCATGAACCATTTTCAAATTGCGAAATTGTAATTTTGGGCCGCTATTTACCGCGAGGTCAAACCTCGTGGTAAATAGCGAAAACTTAGAAAAATGCATTTAAATGCATTTTTCTAAGTTGCATGTTACACACACACATGTCCTTTGGACATGTGTGTGCGCAACACCAATGTAGATTACATTTCAGGGGTGCTACAGGGTGTCCTTCGGACACCCCTGCCACCCTTGAAATAGCTTCCTTATTTGCGATTAGCAATTTGCTAATCGCAAATAAGGAATGTGTAGGAATCGCAATTTATTTAGCAATTCCTACATGAATCCCGTTTTGCAAGTCCTTAATAGCGATTCCTTATGAATCGCTATTAAAGACTCGCAAAACGGCCCTTTCATGAATCTGGCAGTTAACTCTTCAATGGTACTGACTGGTATCTTATTTGACTGAACACAGTGTGGCATGTTTTCACGGAATTATGGAAAAACTAAAACTATATGATGAAAGGCAGTACTAATGGATTTTACGAGGACACAAACAAGTTGTGCGCATCATTTTGGCTGAACGTGACCTAAGACTGAAATGAGAGAGCCCCAGAAATCTACTTACGCATTAATGTTCTTCCACCTGTCAAAAAAGGTGAATTTTAAGAATCATATCCAATTACTATCCTATAGAAAGAAGCAAATTCGAAAACAGCAACTCAAACCTTCGCCCGACGAGCAACTGTACTCGATAACAACTGACGCCAGAAAATATTGCCATTAAAGAGACTATTGATATAAAAGAAGTAATGCACATGTTGCAGTATGATGACTTTCATAGAAAGGCTTATTGGGCCCCATGTACAAATGACATCTGTGATTGTAAACCCTCTCATTCACAGCTTTCATAGGGTTTGCAATTGCAAAAGTATATTTTGTATGTTTGAAACTCATTGTGGATGTGGGAAAAACATTAATGACCCACTAAACGGGTTTACAGACCAATATACCTAATTGCAATTAGAAAGGGGTGTTAAAGAGGCACTCCTTCCTAAGTACTATAAGAATCCATGGATTGCAACTGCAATTGCAAACCGTCTATCAGGTACTAACACATCAAAGGATGTGGTGACTTATTCATTGTTAGATATGGGGTTTCTAGTTGGCTAGGGTATGCATCTAAGCCAGGTAGAACCCACCACTATAGTTGGGGCTAGGAAGTTACACACACACGATAACCCCTGCTCCCCTTGGAAGCTTAGCAGAGCATCTCAAAGAGAAGAGAGAGGGACCTAAACACCAAAGGAGGAGGGTACCAAAATAGACATTTGTCACAGAAAAACCCCCTTTGGAAACGCATACATACAAAGATACAATCTCACACTAACAACCCAGTATCACCAATATGAAAACAATGAATATAGGAGCCAGGAGATCAAGACGTCAAAAGGACAATACCAAATTATTCAATATATCTATATGTAATGTACTGTACAAAATATATATTAAAAACATATGTTAAAAAGTCAGTCACAGTCACAGTATGTTTGTATGTATGCATTCCAAAAGGGTTTTTTTCTGTGACTAAGGTCTAGCTTGGCAGAGCAGCCAGGCGTATCCCAGAGGCAATGCATGAAGAGTTTGTGCAACACACACACACCAGTGAGACACTAGGCACACCACAAAAAGAGACTCCACACCAGGTTGTTTAAAAAAATCCTTTGTATTATACATAAAGCACGTTTGACCACAATCACATTATTCACTTTGCCAACTAGGCTATTGTTATAATATCACAGGTAGGGCACTAACATGTAGACATATATATTGCCCATGTCACCAGAACACATTATGCCTAACAACACAGGCACAGCATTACAGTACAGACCTATAAGGGCACATGTCATGAGCACATTATGAAAGGCACAATCCCTGTGCATCTCATACCACCCGAACAGATGTAAGTACATCAGGAAATTAGGTATAGGCAGAGCACAACCCACTCAACATCCTCATGAAGATATAGGGTGCAGCTTCTCTGCACTCTTACAACACTTGATATGGCAAAGCCAAATGCACATCGATCATAACTGCTGAGAAGGCAGTTGTCATGAGATATAACAGTGCAGTTAACCCCACAGAGAGAATCACCATAATTTGTGCTAGGCAACAGAGGTCCATCATCACTTCACAGGACACTTCTGCACCGAGCTTTACAAGGATAATCACAGATTATCGGATCAGCAGGTGTTATCTCCCCCTCCAATTGGAGAAGACTGGTAGCTACCCCTTGTAACTACCTGGGGGCAGGGCAGGCGAAAGCGAGACCGCTGTAGGTCCTGACAGGGGCCCTGCGCCGTGATGGGGCTCTGAGCACAACGATCCTGTGCCCTGCTGTGATGGGAGGCTGTCATGCCACTGGCCCGTGTACTGCAGTGGGCGTGACTGAGCTGGGCAAAGGGGTCTGAGCGGGACCTCCGTTGAGGGTTCCCTTCCCCGCTCGGCTAACTGGCCTGGATTTCTAGATGAAGGGGCCTGCGTCGGTAGGATGCTTCCTGGGCTCTTTACTTCCTGGACTCCCAGCTCACCGTAGACCACAAGGCTCCGTCCTTTGATGGGCGGGGATCCTCCTCGGCTCACTGGCCGGCAGGCATCCTGCTCTGCCTTGCCTGGAGACTCCTCCCCAGTGGTGCTGGCGGACTGGGCATTTGTGGTTGAACTGCATCATCTTTGGCTACCAGGTGTGTTGCTGGGTGGTGCCGGGAACTTCAGTCAGCCGCACTGGTAACTTAGCAATGTTCACTTCATTTGTGCAGGTCTTGCTAATGAGAAGCGGTGTTGGCTCAGGCAGATCTTCCTCGGGCTCTGCACTCAAAGTGATGGGGGTTCAGCTCAGAACTTCAAGCAGTATGAAAGCTCCCTTTGCATCTCTAGGAGGGATTCGCAGGGAGACCCTTTCTCAAAGTGAAAGCGACCACCAATACTTGCTCCAGATAGTGCAAGGGAGCTTTCCGATAAGGGAAATGTGGAAACCTTGATGACCCTGAGTTTCCCCGAACAGGAGGGCAGCACACACAGGCCCTTGGAGAGTCCTTCACAAATAGGATACCATAGCAGGGTAAAAAGAGTCAGTCCTATTCCTCTACCTCAGACAGAAGCAGCAACTGCAGGCCAACCCACCTCTTACTCAGGAAAGGCAGGGCTCCTAACACAGTCCTTCCACTCTTTTTCTTGGCAGGGTCCACTTGTTCCTGAAGAAATCTAAAGTATTGGGGATTTACATCTCTTACTTATAACCCATTTAGTCATTGTCCTCTTTGTGGCAAGGGTCTCTGAACCCAGTCCAAACCAGTCCTGTCCTCCCTGATGAAGCATGACCACAAGGGGGAGAGACAACATTATGAAAAGGAGACACAGCATATGCAGGAGCAAGCACAACTCCTCCCACCACTCTAAATGTAGATCCGGTCTATTCAGCCCAGCGATGAGTCACCCTGGCAAGGCAGGACACAACTCAAACCCCCTTGTGACTGTCTAGAGTAAATGCATATTCCCAGCTTCTGTCACTCCAAAAGCAGACACTGAATACACAAACAGTCAGAGGCACACAGAATGGTAAAGTAAGAAAATGCCCACTTTCTAAAAGTGGCATATTCAAACACAGAATTTAAAAACCACCTTTACAGAAAGGTGTGTTATTAAATTCTGAGTTCAGAGAGCCTAAACTCAATTTTTCTTTCTTGTCCCTATTGAAAGTTAAACATGTAAAAAGGTTACTGTGCAGTCCCAATGATAACCCTATAGGACAGACAGCCTTTCAATAGTGAAAAACGAAATATACCTTTCATATACACTGCACCCTGCCAATGGGGTTACCTTTGACCTACCTTGGGAGTGCCTTACATGTAAGGGAACTGAATATTTGGGCATAGCAAGTGGGTGCATGTCCCAGGGCAATATGGCAGTTTACAACTCTGTGCGCAAACATTGCAGTTGCAGGTCTGAGATATACTTACAGGGCTACTCCTGTGGGGGCACAACCAGTGCTGCAAGCCCACTAGTAGCCTTTAATTAACAGGCCCGGGCACACAACATGCAGATTAATAGGGTCTCACCTGTAAATCAAATATGCCAATTATGGATAACCAATCATATCACAATTTATACAGAGAGCATATGCACTTTAGCACTGATCAGCAGTGATAAAGTGCCCAGAATCCTACAGCCAATTAAAACAGGGTCAGAAAAATAGGAGCACAAGGCAAAATGTTTTGGGGATAAACTGTCAAAAGGACCAAGTCTAACATTCACAAACAGGAAGGTGTTGCCTTGTAGCATCCTCCCCCTTTTAAATAGTGTTGGCAGCCTGAGGAAATGTAGCCACTGCCTGTTCCCCTTGTTGTTTTCCCAAATATGAAAGCTTTTGTTAACAGCAGCAATGGTTTGTTTAAAGATCACAGGCTGCTTTAAAAATGCTCAGATGGTGTTCAGCTGTATAATTAAGGGGACCATCTCTGTGCTCTTAGCCAATCACAGGGGCTCACAAATAACGACCTGTTTCATTATTATTCATTAGTCAGGCAATCTTTAACCCCTCACGACTGATCATTTTGTGATGTAACCTATTATTACATACGTTGCATAGAAAATGATAGACTGGTCACAAAAAGTTAATAATGAACAATTTGCAACTATTCTTTTGATGCATCTGGCCCTGAGCTGACACTTTCATTTTGGTCCAATGGACATTAGTTGGGCTTACACAACTTAATGGATAGCGTGACAGGATATTTGAATTAGAGACATAAGTTATATGTGATAATAAGATTGCATTTTCTGAGCACGAGAGAAGTGGAAAAGGTCTTTCACCAGTCTTGGAAAGATCCCAGAACCTGCCTCTGATGACCTCATCCAACTAATTTATATGTACGACTCAACCCTTACGAGCCCCTTGAGAAGTCCCCATGAACCTCGTACTCCACCCCGTGGAACTAAAACTGACTGCTGACAGCTGATGTTAAAGATTTCTGGATTGAAGTAAAGTGCTTTGGCAAGGCAAATTCATGGTCTTCAGTGCCAGCCACAGCTTCCGCCATTGACACAGTCAAATGCAGATGCTAGGATCATTAACCCAAAATGAATTGAACATTTTTGAAGTATTATGTTGTTAGCATTTATACAATCGAGATTGAGGTACTACGCCATCATTCCTATCCACTGCATTACACCATATTGAATATCGTGTATGATTCCCAGAACGAATGCCCAGACGATGTACCACCAAGTAGTCCACGAGAAATAGTACTTGGAAATCTATGCTGCTTTGATATTAGATGCAAATTACTTTTTTTAGAGTGAACACATCTGATTTTCTTGCAACGAGTATGATTCGGCCACAAGAAGACAGGAAAGATCATCCAATCCAAATGCATCATCAATGAAATACATCTTTAAATCTCATGACCATCAATGAACTGTAGTTTAATTCACACGTACCATAGAGAAAATCATGCATTCCCTTCACCTGCATCATCCCAGGATAGCTAATCTTCTTTTTCTGAACCACCTTTGTGAAATGGCAGTAATTGGACTCGGGCAGACAGCCTAGGAAGGCATTAGATTGGTCCATCTCAAAAGGGATTGTGCAGATTTGGCTCTGCTAAAGATCTGGTTACTGTTCCGTATGTATAGTGACCAGGTGTCTCATTACTTTCACATCTGTGAAGACAAATTGTACTGTTTTTTTCAAATGCTCTGGTTTTCTGATTGTGTTGACTGAGCAGATGGATGCAAGTTATTATCTGTTCCATTGGACCATTACTGAGCGGGCCTTATCAGGAAACACTTCAATTAACACACATGATGTGAAAAATGTGCTTTTAATTACCCATAGTGCTTCATTGTTAGCGTTTTCACTGTTGATGAGTGCGGTCTATGAATTCATTCTAATGCACAATTATAGTCCTACTTTTGTGTTTGAGGAACGGCCAGGTTTTTGTTTTTCAAAATATGGACACCCTATCATAATGCCTTTTAGTACCATGAAATACATAACTCCATCATATTGTCCAAGCAGCAATTCCACATCTTTACAAGTTGGCTCTGATGTTCAGCCACTTTCATCCAACTTTGTGGGTAAACAACAGGTCCTGGTAGGAAGCAAATGTTGGTCCCAATTATTGACATGGTCTATGTTAGAAGAATTTGTGTTCACCAGCCTCCTAAAGCTAACTGAACCAAAGAGAGTGTGATTACATATTTTAGACCACTCTGACAGACTCACATCTGAATGAAAAACACAATGTGTATGCAAGTTGATGCGTGCAGATGTTGTGAGTGTAGTTGGGGCCCATTTGCATTACTTGCACCTACACCAAATGTGCTATTCCAATCGGAGAGTCGTGGCCAATGGTTGACAGAAGTTCATTGTATCCAATGTAAGAGCTATATTTTCTAGATTCTGTTTCTTATACTTGGAGTGGTCTGTAGGGGTTTTGAACATAGATTTAGGAGGGTGGGATCATAGCATTTTTTCAAGATTCCCATGCAAAATACATTTGTGGAATCCATGCCTTATTTTCAAGATATCCATGCAACATTTCTAAACAATCTATACAAAAATATGGTTGGTTCCAAAACTTCTGAATTTACACTCAGGATCCCTTAGTGCCCTGGGTGAAAGCAAATCTGGTATCCTTCAATTGGAAGCGAGAGGCTAGAGGAGGGGTAAGGGATTTGAGGCTGTGCAGGTGTGAGGGAGAAAGAAAGCAAAGCGAGAGAAAGAGAAAAAAACCTACGAGGATTCAGTGGAGGGGAACAAATGAGAGTTGTGCAGATAAAGAACAGGCGCCAGCGGCCTAGAATTAATAAACTTACTAGAGGCTATTTGCTAGGTAAGCTCAGTGCACCCATTTGCAGCAAGGCAGTCTGGTCTTGGGCCCAGATCACCCAGGCCTAAAGTTGGTACTGAGTTCAATTTACATACTTCAGCATGTAATTACACCAGAGCAGCTAGCTATGATTCTTTGACATTTTTCACCTAAAATCGAGACTGGTGCCTCCCACTCTCCTAAGCTTTCTTGTCTAACTCAGCCTGGCCAGGCCTATTATAATGTGCACCTTGGAATAGTTATGCTATAGATTTGGACTTCTAAATAGCCACGTGCGTTTTACCTAAAAAGTAATTTTTTGAAGTGAAAGCGAATTTAATGATATAAAAAACAGTAACCATTTTCTGAAACAATTTATTACTGAAAAAAAGTAACCGTTTCTGGCCTCTCCACCATCGCCTGCTGTTCCTCGAAACCTAGCATTTAATTTATGATACTGAAACCATTGTAGAAAGCAACAGATTTCGTGTTGATATTTTATTTACATAACTTGAAGACTAACAATTCCGTGGGCTCGCATTTTGATGCTCAACAGATTGCACAAAAGTCATGGAATTGTATAAAAAAATAACGTGCTCATATCCACTAAGAAAACAAAATACAAAAAGTATATATTTGGTTGTCATTGTCAGACGACCAATTCTGCAAGAAGCTATTTTCTGGTTAAGATGCTCATTTCCATACATATTTTTCCTAATTGGCCTGCATGCTATATTATAGGTCATCTCTGTTGATTTAAGATACATGAGTAAATTGTAGGCGGACTTACAAGGGGAGATACAGCTCCCATTAAGTGGCTTGTGCGTTTGCACGCCGCTGTCAGCTCTACATTTTGTGCTGTCTCAGTAATTTGAAGTGGTCGATTCATTGCAACGGCCGGTCTTGTCCGCAGAAACACTAGCCTAGTTATACTTTCAACCTGCGCCCTTCACCACAGGTAATGAAAATATCCCTTCATTTCTATGCAAATTACCCTGTCTGCAAACAGGGGTATACTGGACTGAGTGCAGGGCTTTAGGAAGTTGAGCACTGTGCAATGAATGCAGGTCTTACCTGCCAGCAAGAGCCTTTCTTTTCTGCAGGCTGTAAAATGGTGGGTGGAACCGTGTCTATCAGCTAGAAGATGGAGATAAGAGGGAATGGATGAATGGATGAATGAATGAAGAGTGGGAAATTAAAATGTGAGGAAAATTGTAAGGAAGGCTAATAAACGGGCATCCAACAACCATAGGGATGCACTTTTGGAACCTAAGGTGAGGAACACAAATGAGAATCAAAGACCAATCTGCATTACAACATTCACTAAAGTATCAGACCAAGTGACTAAAATAGTGAAGAAGCACTGGCCTATCGTTAACAGTGGTGAATTGACTATACCAGTCCCTATGTTCAGCCATCGTCGAGCCAAGAATCTCAGAGATCATTTGGTCCATACTCGTCCAAAATCCAACCAGCCTCCTACCAGACAGCAAACCCTACCCACTGGCCACTATGCATGTAACAACTGTAGTGTCTGCCATCTGACAACTAACACTAAGAATGTGATCTTTAATGATGGAGCGAAATGGGAATTGAGGCAAATGTCAAATTGCAATACCAGTGGGGTGGTATATATGATTACATGCACTTGCAATCTGCATTATATCGGAATGACCACACGCAAGGTGAGCACGAGGATAGTAGAACACCGCAGCACCATTAGATGCAAAAGAACCACAACAAGAATGACAAACCATTTCATCGAATCAAATCACACGCCCAATGACATGAGGTGGGTAGTGTTGGAAACCGCAAAGAGAAAAGAAAACCAAGAAAGGTTTCTTCATGAACGTGAACAAAGATGGGTGTTCAGACTTCGTACGGACACCCACGGTTTGAACGATGACATCCCCTGGGGTGCATTCATATGATTGGATGTTGAGAATCAAGAATTCCCTTTCCTACCACACTGTAGTTGCACTGAAACCTAGTATAAACTCTAAACATAGCTGAATGAGAACTCTGGTCTTATGTATGGCACGCCTATTGATCAGGAATTTGTATGTCAATTTAAAAACTAACCACCATTCATATTATTGAATGTTTAGTATCATGAATTCCCTTTCCTGTCACACTGAAGTTGCCCAGTAACTCTAGTGTAAACTCCAAGACATAGCCAAATAAGAACACGGTTTTATATATGGCACACCTATAGATCATGAATCTGTATGCCACCATCACTAGTTATGTACGGATTGCGCAATTTCTATACACTAATCACCCCCAACAATTTTTCAGGGAGAACAAACAATCCAGGGAAAAAGATATGACCCTTACTTGACAACTTGCCAAGTTTTTTTAGAGGTCCTACTACTATGATACCTGGTATTATCTTCCTAGTCTGTTGTTAACTGAATTTTGCATGTTACTACATGAATTGTAAAGGCGAATAATTTTGTAGTTGTAAAGAAACACGGTTTTGAAACAATATGGGAATAATTATATTAATTTCCACCCAACGCCTAAATAATTATCCGGATTAAAATCCGGAATTTTGTTTGGCTCGAAACCGGCAATAGACAGCGTTATTCTGCAATTCTGAAAAATAAGCTGTTTTCCCTTTCCACTACATCGCGGGCATAGGCATACTTCCAATATGGCCGCCATGTGTTGTACCGGTCTAGCTGTTGAGGGCGTCTCCGCCCCTGCTCTAACACCGGAACAAACAAAACAACACGCCGGTGGAGTCTAGGTAAGATGCGGGCCCGGGGAGGTGCTGAGTAGGTAGAGACGAGCGATTTCACAACACAGGATGTAAGTACCATATCTCTGGTTCTATGGACAATGCCAGTCCAAGGAACAACGTGATTATTTACAAAGGCGGAATTCCGACCTAACAAACCTTGTATATATATTTACCGTTCTTCCAGCAGTGTATCCCATAAGTGAAATTGACCCCCCCAGCGAGACCATGAAGTGTCATTTTTCGCTTCAATAAGTAACTATTGGAGATTTTTCCTTTCTGTGTATCTTGTATATGTTGTGTATGTCTAATGTTTGGTCACAATAAGTCCTGTCTTGTTTATTTGTGTGAATTCACAAACAAATTTCACGACGTTTTGGAATAATGTTTTGGTAAGCCTACACGCGCCAATATGACGCAAATCATCTTTCAAAACACAGAATGCGAGTGGCATGCAAATGTACTATGTGTACCTTCCCATAGGGAAGGCTTGTCATTAACAATATGTTTTATTTTACAGCACCTACTAGTTGAGAGGAACGTATGTATTTTAATATAAATGCATGCATAAAATCACTTTATTGTTATTCTATATTCACTGTTCCCACATTTGGGATTTAGGAGTGGCATATGCAGGGCTGGTCCCTGCATGGTCCCGAAGAAATGCTAGGGGTAGCATGAAACATGTCGACCATATTGATCACTGAGTCAACCACATTATAGGTTGCCACACAGTGACATTAACCCCACTTTTAATATACCTGCATAGGAGCTCAATAAAACAGTTAGGCCCACTAAGTATGGTATTTTTAACACTCACACACACCCACTCCACTTATTCTTTTTGCACCACACATAGTCATTCACACTGAAGTGCTCCTGGGTAGTTCGTGAGTCGCAGCACGCCCCTTTTCGTAGAGAACTGGGATGGCCCCAATGATGAAGCATGTCACCGTGGGGAAACCCCGGTGAGTGAGGGGACACTAGAAAGAAATTTTTCTTTCCTGAAGGTACAGTGATTCTAAGCAATCATACACCTGAGCTGAGCTAGGTCTTAGGGTCCCATTACTGGGATCCACTCTGTTTTAAATTAAAATGTGTGACATACATTTTAAACAATAATGTAAGCTACACTGTTTTTTAGGCAGTGCTTAATTTGTAAAAAACATAAGTGCCGGGCCCGCGTCAGGATGCCACCACAATTTTCACTACACATTGCCACTGTCCTTACACAACTACTAACCATCACACTGCTACCAGTGTGACAATTCAGACTATTCGAGGCCGGCAAAGCTTTAAGAATGGCTTGGGTGGCAGGATGCTGTTGTTTTTTAATGTACATTGAATTGACAAACAACTGTTATTCTGCTCATCTTTAAATTACACAAACAGCGCCACCATGTGGGAGCTGTCATAAGTGCAGGTTCCAGCAATTAAGTGCAGGTGTAGAGCAAAGGAAACCACTGGACCAAAGAAGCACTGATTGTGGGTAAGCAAGGCCACCTGTTTGTATGATGATTACACTTACAATGATGCAAATTGTGTAACCACTATACAATGAGTGGAACATAATGAGGATCCAGATTCACTTTACTCAAAACTGCTTCCACCAAAGAGCAGACAACAATATTTATCCATTTCTTCCATTGATTTCCCATTGCCAATATATGAGATGAGAAGTAATCCATACAGCAAGGGGTAATCCAAATGAGGCAGACATGAACCGGGCAAACCTGTGCATAAAACAGCCCACATTAGAAGTATTCTGCTTGGAGGAGTGAAAAGTAGGAGGTCTAATCACAAACTGCTTTTTGTAGTACATTTACTAGTACTACTGAGTACTACTTACATACTATAAAATGGTGTTCACAAACCTATATGCAGAGATTACACCTCTGCATCACTTACCTTTACGCACTGAGATCTCCGACTTGATTGCAGAGTTCTCAGCACACATACACCTGCATTATAGCAGTGACTGTGGGAGGGATGGTATAGTGTCAGGAAAATGGAGAATACTTACTACTAAATGGGTGAAAGGGAGAGTTAATGAGGGGTTTAAGGAGGCACATGCACTCACCCACAAAAGTGCATGCTCATTGCTATTCACAAACTACACTTTTACAGTTACTACAACCAACATGGGCATACAACAGTAGTAAGTGTACTCCAGCTCAGAGCTGGAGTGGGGGCAGAATCAGGCAAGACCAACCAATTGTACTGCTACAAAAATAATGGAGGCAGTGGCAGTGGTTCTAGAACAATTTTCAAAGTGGGGGTTGCTGCTGTCAATGATACATCACTGAAGTCAAAGGGATTGTGAAAAACCCAACAGTCACACAATGAGAAAGTGTAGCAAATAAGCCATGCCTTTTTGGGAAGATATAAGTAAGGATTTAGGGACTGACTTAAAAGAAATTGACATAGGGCAGTGCCGCAAGGCTTCTTGCAGTGCTGTCTTAGGCCAAATCGAAAGGGCAGGAATGCACTGTATTTAAGATATTGCGCATTCCCTTCCTTTCAGCCAGCGCTGGTGCACATTTTCCAGCCATGCACTAGGGTGTCTGCGTTGTTGGTAGGCCAATGCTTGTGCTGAAAGGGGTCCCTTCCTGCACAAAAACAATCCTAAGAAGTGTTTTCCTCTTTCTATGTGTTCTGCAGAACAGAATGCAGCACACATAGAAAGAGGAAAGAATTGAAAATGTTCATCTTGTTACGCCTGCTCTGGGGAGGAACACAGTTTTAATGCATTCCCAGATTCATGCCATGTTGAAAATCTGGGAATGTGTCAAAACCTATGGGCAATACGTGGGAACACCCACCGCAACGCCCATGGCACATTTCCCTGACATAGTGTGAAGCAAAGCAGTGACTTGCGCTGCCTTGCCTCTCTCCATATCTACAAGGCCATGAAAAGCTATGCAGCGTGGCTTTATGTGGCCTTGTACGCATTGGCTATGCCTTGTGCGCCACCGGAACGTCACAAAAAGTGACATTCCGGCAGCGCACAAGGCTAGTAAATAAGTCCCACAGTACATAGCTGGTGGTGCATTTTGGAGCACACTGTCACAAATCTATCATTAACGCATCGTGTGGTAGCACACTTGTTTACAGACTGTATGTTTTCCATTGAAATGACAACACAATTTGCACTGACATGCAGTTTTTCTGATAAAACTATGTTGCTCACAAATGATAATGTGTAGTAATCGGTTCTGCAAACATTTATCTTTTGCACATCAATATGTAAATTGCCTCGTTTTATTTTGATCCTATTGAAATCTGTGTTTCCATAATACTTTAGGATTACAAAACAGTCTTTCATTAGAGCTGTACTAAACTAACTAATGATATGTTTTTAAATAAATGAACAGTTCATTTATAGGTATTTAAATGTTGTTATGTGCTACATCCTCCAGCCTTTCATTTTAAAATCCCTGAATCCCAGCAAGATATACGTTATATTGTTCTAATGTTACAGAAATTATATAAAAATAAAAAAACAATATTTAATATAATATTTTTAAACTATTTTTAATATAAAAATAAATGTAACTTATTTTTTTCAATAATTTAATTAATTTTAATTAATTCTATACAAAACTTTTATAATTTGCAATATAGAATACATAAATATAAACATTTTACCTTAGGTGGAAATGTATTTTCAATAAATCTAAAAAATAAGTTAATATACTTAAATTAATGAAATATTTACATCAAAATTAAGTTAATAGTTCTGTAGCATTTTTATTTTGTTCTGCATTTAAAATGTATATATGAAGTTCATTTACATCAAGATTTATCATAATATATTTTTATTATTTTTATTTAAAGTTTAACAAACATTTTTACATATGGGTGATCCTTGCCCCTGTGAAGGAAACCTCTGCCTACATGCAAAAAGGTTCTAGTAGAAACTTAATTAGGCTCCCTCTGCATTTTGGAGCTGGTTACATCCAAGAGGCTGAATACGATGTTGTCAGGAAAGCATTCACACCGAATCGTTTGCGGAATGCTTTCCTAACGTCTCAGATCGGGGGAGTCCGACCGAGCAATTTGGATGCATCAGGATGCATCCGGATATTACTTTGGTCAGACTCCCGTTGACTTCAATGGGAGCCTGTGTTCCGAACTTTAACACAGGCTCCCATTGAAAAAAGGGGTGGTTGGGGAAAGTTGTGCACCCTGTGGTGGGCACCCTATGGTATCTGCCACACTGTGCATGCATGGGTAGGACAGACCCATGGTTACCCCCACAGGCCTGATTCAGAGGGCCCCGGGTGAAGGGGGCCATGCTACAGTCCCCCAAAGTCCAATTTCCACAGCCACTTTGTCTCAGCCAAACCAATTCAGAATGGCTGTCCATATAGGTCATCGGACTCACACGTTTGGAAACTATCTCCATTGGGCTGTACGATTTGTCTCCGAATGGCTCGGCTGCCTGAATCCCATTCAGAACTGATTCGGACATCCCAGACGACTTCCTTGCATCATACTCTGTTGTCTGGAAAGGTGACCGATTCGGACAGGTAAAAAGCTTCAGAATCGGATTCAAACAAACCGAATGCGGTTAAGAGCCTTTCCTGACGACATCGTAATCGGGCCCTAAATCTACATTTTGTAGTAACTTTACACTAGATATTGTAAATAGCCAAAAGTAGCAAAGTTGCTAGAATGTGTAAGAGTACATTTATTCATGTAGATTTATTTATGAATAAATTCACATTTTTGAATAGGCCCATACATTGTATAAGTCTGACTCAGAAACTAGGAGTTACTAGTTGTGAGTGCTTGCTTAACAAAACACAGGCTTCCAGTGCTTCAGCTCTATTAAAGGCAACATTCTACCCACAGTAGGCTCTGTGGGGCACAGACTTCTTCTTCCCTCCCCTAGAACCAGAAGAAGTGTCAAATTTGCCACCTTATTAAGGCAAGATTTTACAGATTAAACCTGTCTACTCCATCAGTGTGACTCTAAATTTGGATGGATTCCCTATAGGGTACAGTAAGTGTATACTTTCCAATAAAAACGCATTACCAAATAAACCTAATCCAGAATTAACAAGTTCCTTTTTTAGCACACACAACTTTAGCATGGGTTATTTGACCTAGTGCAAATAGTGCATGGTAAAACCACAAGTGAGAATTCAAAGCAACTTAATCCACTTAACTCTTTAAAGGTCAATAGCAGAGCAGGATAAATTAGCCCTAAAATCTACCTCCCACCCTAAAACAGGGACCCTATCATGAAAAACTTTGCTGGCTCAGTACAGTAATTTTTTGTGTTTGCACTTCTAAAGCTCAAACATTTCTCCAACTTAATGCACAAACTTTAGACTGAACAAGTAGGAAAGAGAGAGAGGAAATCACTGCTCGCAGTTTCCGACTTGTGCTGTCTGAAATTAATTCAATAACTGAAAGGAACTCAAAGTTATATGTTTTATATTTTAGAAACCTCAAATGCAAAATATCTAGTGCTTGCTTGGAGCCAATTTAGAACTCCATTATACGATCCCAGGTGGTAAATGAATAACTAATGCATAACTTCACAAAGTTTAAACACATGCAATCTTCAAAATTTGTACCCAAAAACTAATGTAATGGTCCAAAATACATTGCAAAAAAGTTTGTAAAAAATCATCACTACATTGCAGTATTACAATGACACCAAACAGAAAACTCATCTGAATAGCATAATGGAGTGGTTCTTCACCTGTGGTCCGAAGAACGCGGGGGTCCATGAGGCCCTATCGAAGGGTCCACAACTATTTAAAAAATAAATTAACAATGCCAGATTAATAAAAAACATACATGTAAAAAAGAAAACTTTTATACTTGAACATTCTGAATGCTCTGTAAATATGAAGGAATTTAGAAATGGAGGTTAAAAATTAAGCGCATGATTACAATGTCGGGCGGATGCAACCGTCACGGTCCTGGGACTGACCAACCTCCTGTCAGTGGTCCTGACCAGCTAATTACAATGCGACAGACACAGCATGCTCCCATTCCTCAATAGGAGCTCGTTTTACAGTCATAAAACGGCCGTAACACAAGCTCCTATTGAGAAAAGGGAGGCATTGTTCATCCCTGCACTCATGGCAGGCAATGAAGGTGCCTGCCACAAGGTGCAGGGATCAACAGAGGGGTACCATAGGAGCCATCTCAGCCCACAGCCGGACAGGCCGGCATGGAAACCATGTCGAAAATTGCATCATAATCCCAAGGGCGGAAAGGCCCACCCTTTGGGATAACGAGCTGGCTTCGTCTTAAGGTTGTGAATCCTGTTGATAGCAATTTCCTTTCCTTCTTTATACCTTTTTCTTAATTTTTTGAGAGGAGTATGGTGTTGTGAGTACTTCAACAACAAAATAGGTAACAGTTACACAGGAGCGCACGGCGTGTATAAGTAAGTAGGTATTGCAAACAAAGACCAGTTGGTGCTCTAAGTGGACGAGAGTAGGTTACCACTACTCTAATATAAAGCCAACAAGTGACTTTGAGACAAATCCAAAGTATCCACCAAGCACTCAAAATTATTAAATGAAGTCCACAGTATTAAAGTCAGTTTTCTTCCAAATGTTCTTTTCTTTACTTTATTCCATCATCCAACGTAATTCTCAAACACAGCCAACACGAGTTTCGTCTTGTCAGTCTCTGACAAACAGACTTCTTCAGGGCTGTAAACAATACAATAACCATTGTTCAAACCACAATTCTATAATTAACAGTATTTACAATGAAATCAAGATTCACCGAATATTGTATCAAGAAAAGGTAAACACAAGAAGATACCTGTCACCAAGAAAAAGCCAGAAGTACCCAATTTGTAACAGAAAATGCCAAGTAGGCAGTACCAAAGTTTGAATCCCACAAAGACGCAAAAAGTCAGGTATAACTGGAGTGACATACCCCTCAAACTTCCAATTCTTCTTTATAACCTCAGTAAGCTATTCTTCAAGTTTTTCTAAAATTGTAGAGAAACCCGATCACAAACAATCCTTCGAAATCGAAGTAAGTATAAATATCCATACGGGATAAAGTAACTCACCAACAAACAATAGCATGAGTCTTGTAGCACGAATATACAAACTCCTTGTCTTTATTTCAACAAGTCCCGTAACAAGTAACTATCTGCAAGTAATCATTCCACTCTGTAAATAAAAATACATTGTTTAAAACCTGTAATTGACCTCTACCCTTTTAATACCACAAATTCTCTACATTATCCGTAAAGAACGCGATACTCCACAACAAACTATTCACAGTCACAGTCTTACCTGTGAATGGTGATAAGTACATTCGTCCATGTGCAAAAAGTCAATCAGTCATCTTATCCGTATACTGGAAAAGAAAGCAATCACCGCTCAGTATTCAGCCGTGTATTTTAAACATTAAAACGATAACATAGAGTAAATAGAAATAATCCGTGTTCGTTTACGAACTGCACTCCATACTAAGGAGAAACTCACCGCATATCTGCTTGAACTTAGTCATGAAAACCTCGCGTGCTACGCGGGCGCCATCTTTCAGTAAGTATTTATAGTAAAAAACTGGGCGCGCCATCTTGGAGTGGCTAATGTGTAACCTCCACTCATTATAACAATAACGCTAATGTCACAATTCAGAATAAGAGATGCGTAGAAAGTGAGTAATATCAACTCTAATTTCAAAAGGTGAGTACGCCCTCGTAATAACGCTAACCCTACGGTGATAACTGCCAACAATTATAGCGTGCTCCAGTAACTATTAATTGCGCAAACTGGGCGCGCCATCTTGGAATGGCTAGTGTGTGATCATCACTCACTATAGCGATATTGTTGTGAGTACTTGACACCATTTAAAATCATTATTTCAGCTGTTAAACCGTCACAAGATGGTAATGTGCAGTGATTTTTCTACTTTTTAACTAAAATGACACTGCAATGCTGTGTTCCAAATTGTGGATAGAGACGCACGGGGGTATTGCGGACTGAGACAGATATAATATTTTTGCAGGGCATTCAATGACAACATTAAAATAAATATATTTATATTTTTTAACTATTGAAAATAATTTAAATGTATGTAGCATTATTTCCTACGGATTTTTATTTTGAGTCCCTACCACCATATTTTCTGTGGGAGGTTGTTGCAGTACCAGTGTTTGGCCATGTGTGGTAATTGACTTAATTCAGCTGTGACCTGAAGTAATTTGCCGATATTTTTAGCCACTTTATGGCTATAGTAACTTTATAAGTACAGTTTGTGAATAGCAATTGGCTTACTCTTTTGTTGTTGGATCCATCGCCATCCCTAAGTCACTCTCTAAACCTCTCCCATTTAATAGTAAGTATGCCCTTTTTACCAGCCACCCCACCTGGTCCCCCCAACTTTTACTACTAAGGGCCTCAACAGACTGGTGGGAACATGGCAGTAGCAGTCCAGCCACCACAGCACTGCCATTGCAGCACCGCAGCTGACAGGAAACTGCAGTTCCCTGGAGGTCGCATGGTGGTCAGGGGCTCAGTAAGCTGGTGGTGCCACTGTGCCACTGCCATGCATATTATGAGTTTCAGGACCGCCAGCGGTGTCATGGAGGTCTTTCATCCATGAAAAGGCTGGCGGTCCTGAAACAAAGATGGCCCTTCAGGGGCCCCTGTTGCCCATGTGCAATGGGATGCATGCAGGTGGGCACAACATGTGCCCCCGGGTGCATGCACCTACATTCCTGCATGGATAGACTTTACAGCCCATTCCATGCAGGAACTGCTTTTGGTGTTCTCATTGCGGTGCCCATTTTCAGAGGCACCGCCGCGGGACCACCAAAAACAGCCCGCCAGACACGAGGAAACTTGTAATCTGGCGGGTGGTGCGGCAACGGGTTTGGCGGTGAGGGAGCAGACCAACAGTGTGGCTGTCCGCTCCACCAAACTTGTAAATCATGCTCTAAGTAGTAAATATACATGTGTGAGGATCTCCCCATAGAAATGACATGGGAGGTGGAGGTTGAGTTTACACTTGTGCGTTTATGAATAGTGTTTTGTGGTCCATTGTGCAGTAATATTGTACTATTAAACGTACTACAAAATGTAGTTTGTTAAAAGACATGATAAATCTCTTTGTGTGCAATCACAGACAGATCATCATGGAGCAGTGAGTCCTGAGGAATATTCCGAAATAAATCATCTATTTTCAGTTCAGAATGTCAGCATTTACTGCAGGGGACAGTGGGTGTGTAACTGGGAAAAACACAGGTACAGAAAGAACTTCTTGGAAAAGAGATTAAACAAATGATGATGTCAAAAAATCTATTTCTAAACATTTGTAAATAATTATCAGTTCATGTAGAGCTTATACTGGTGTTCAAGAAACTTTTAAGCACTTTTAACATTGATTTGCCCAGGATCCCACAATTGTAATTGGAAACACTGCCACTGTTGTAGAGATCTCGGGAACCAAAAAGTGGTTAAGTGCCACAGACCATATTTAATCTCCCTCCATGTGGTAGTGCTGGGACATTGACAATTTCAATGTTTTATGATATTTGTGCCTTCAAGAAAATCTGTTTTGAGTGTTCCTTTTGCATCCTGAGATGAAATCTTTCTCTGTTATATCTGGGGTCACTTTGATACAATTGTGTGGGTGTGATTCATGCTAATTTAAAGTGGACTCTGGCATCAAAGGGAAGTCAGACCAGGTCTCTCAAAATGGGAGTGATGTGTTCAAGTCAAGTCTGTTGTCAGCCTGCTAGTGAGCTTTGAGAGGACTACTGATGTTTTAGAAAGGTAGTTAGTATTACATTACTGTCATTAAAGTCAGACAGAAGTAATGCATGAACATTGGTTCTGACGTCTGAGAGTGGGATGGAGGGTTTTAGTATTTTTCGAAAGGCTGAGTCAGAATGATGTGGTTCTGGTCAGCTTGTGACACGAGGAACCACATGGATGTTTTACTCAATGATTAACTTGCAGGATTCGACAGCAGGGAGCAATGTGTTTAGATGCTGAGGTCCATGAGATTTGAAAGCCATTTTTGTATTGGATGTGGTGGTTCATGAATGCAAAGGGGAATACATTTTGTTTCTAATAGATTTAGCTTAAAACATAGTGAGCTTTCTAGGATTGTTCAAGAAGGCTTTTAATGTGGTGATGTCAGAAGTGTTTAGTATTTTAAGCTAAAGTCGGCTATCTTTAGCCTACTACTGTATTGTGATACAGTTGCTTTGCAGCACTGGGCTAAGTAGCTCCCTGCAAAGGTTGGATAGAAACAGTGGGAACTTTGAGTTTTATTGTATGCTGCAGTTGAGTAGTAGGTGAGGTCGCTAAATATTGCTATGTTTACAAACTGTGATTTTGAGGTGGTGATTGAAGAGAATCACCAAAAAAACTAGCCTTCCCTCCTTATTCAGTCCAGTTACTTTATGAGGAAATATATTACCTTGCTCCATGAAACACACGAAGATTCCCACTCCCCATAAGTTATACACAGGCTTTCGTTATTCTCCTTCTGTTCCTTGCATCACCGAGGTTTCTTTAAACTCCCTGGCCCAATTCACAAGTTGCAACAACTCTCCTGGTAACAGTAAAGAAATGTCTGCTGCTTCCTTTGTTAGCGAAATTGGTACTTGCAGGGCCAGCTCTAGGGTGGTGTGACTTGTGCAGTCGCACCTGGCCCTGGCCTCAGTAGGCGCCATGTTTAGAAATAACACCGTTTTAAAAAGCACCTGCTGCACAGTTCCTTTTGAATCAGGCAACAATAAAAATATCGAGATAACTTAGTTAATTAATTTTACTGCTGGATAGAGATTGGAGTGTTGTCCATTGGCAGTTTCCACTCGTGGTAATGTAGCACAGAAGGTTAATGCCTGTTGCAAAGAACATGTACCACACAAATCACCAAATTGTAATATTCATGTGGACACCTCAGTAGGTTACTGCTTTTGCCACGGAGATCCTTTTGTTATTTGCAGTTCATAAGTCAGAACCTTTATATAGCACACTGAGCTAAGGGCTGTCTCAAAGAGCTGCTTGCAAACTGCATAGTATAAGTTAGAGCGTTATGTTATTTCCTTAGTCTTTCATTATCCCAATGTTGCTAAAAAGGTTTATTCGGGTAGAAATACATTCTTATTAGTAAAGCCAACCACTGTGGTACATTTTAAATCCTGAATTTGTGCTTCTATAGACCAAAGCACTCTTAAATATTCTGCCTACTAGTATGGATGACGTGACTACTACAGTGCGAAATCCTCTTTGTTTCATGTAACATTTCCTATAGACTGATTTAAATACGTATGGTTCATTGACTCTGCAATATGCATGTGTGATGTAATGTGGTCTGACACATTACACTTGAATGAGTGGTGCTATAAACAAATGAAATGCAAGCGAGAGTGGTGCAATGCAGAGATGAGGGACACTGGTGGTGCGGACTAGGGAGGGAATTCGTGGAAAAGGAGATTTTCTGGAGGGAAGGGGGCACCAACAAGAATTGTTGCACCGGGTGGCAACAGCTCGAAAGCCGATGCCGTGCACTTATTGGTTGTTGCATTACTGAAGTAGTATCATTGTAAGTCATGTAATTGGTGGATTTTGAACATGATGAATTCTGACCAAATCCAGCTGTACTTAGTAATGGATGCACATTAGAGGATGAAAATGGAATAGGGACCTTTAGATGCAATTGTGTGCCTCACAGTCACAAACCATCAACACAGTGTTCCATCCTTAGTACCTGGGATGACCCTCAGATTCTGGACTTATTTATTTTTTGTGCATCAATTAACCATAATACTTTGTTTTCTTCTAACATACTTTTTGGTTAACTCCTTTTTTTGCACTTTCACTTCCGACAAAAGCAATCTTTGACTAGAGAAGGAATGAAGTAAATTAATGAAAGGGTGCTTTATTTAAATACAGAACTTCATTAAATGTCAGAAACAGGTTTTACTCCAGAGATGTGAGTTATGTTATCCATTTCGCAAAAAGACTTGGCTTTTGAGCTGACCCACTGCGAGGGATAAATACATAAGAAAGAAAATGCGGAAATCCCTTCACAAACCTATCACCTCTTCACATAACTGTAACTTGGTCAACAAATTATGTGTATCAATACAATGTCCTAACTCCAAAACTCCTCCCTGCCGAGATGCTGGACGGATTGCTCTCTGGAGTGTTTACATTTTGAAAAGCAGGGGATTACAGTACTAATGACTCTCAATAGTACTTTTAAAACCAGTCACACGAAGGCCCCATTTTGCTTGCCTGTCCCAAGAGCTCGACAGCTATCTTTGGCACCTTCAGGGACGGAGGTTATTGTCATTCTAATGGATGAATGCGGCGAATCTAGGGGACGGCCTTAGTGGAAGTGGAAGAAAAGTTTCCTGCATAGCACAGACTTTCCCAAGAGTATAAACATCATAAAGCAAGGTACTGGCTTTGGCTGGAGTTCTTTTTCTGAGTTTTCTTTTGCATTTCTGTATGCATCAGCTGAGTTTTCTTTTTTACTGGGATCATGGTGGTCCTGGCTGTGACTGGTTGAAGCTGTCCCTGTGTACCACTGATGCTCATGTGCTGTTGTGGCATCGAATCAATATTGATTGGTGGCTCAGAAAAGTGTGTCACTGGACAGTGCGTTCATATTTCAATATTCTTGTAAGCAAGAATGCTCGTCATCACTTCTGCTCCAGCCCTGATCTCTGTTTGTACAATGCTGGCTCTTTCTCTGTTTTTGTGGACTCAGCTATGGTAAACTTCACCTGGCACACTGATGAGCCGAGCCTTTGATAGAATTCCAGCTTGCACAACCTGGCCCTGCATGCACCACTGGGCAGAGAAATCTCACACCGCTCACGGATGAGTGACTAGCCCGGTGACTCACTGTGCGGTGACAAATACAGTGACTAATCACTACCCAACGCGGAGAGTATTGTATAGAAATATTCTCTATGCACACATTGTTTGACTTGTTTAGTGTATTTTTGTTTTCCAAGTGGGTGGAGGGACTGTTGAAGCAATTCTGCCTCACAAAGGTAAAGTAGACACATTTATGCGGTCTGGAGCTGTCTGACGGATTAAGGCCACTCCTGGTTCCACATGTCTGCCTTGTCATTGTTAATGCTAGTTTCAAACATGTTTGACTTCTAAATCTTGGCCACGTTTGGTTTCTTTAGACCTCTATTGAATCACTGGCTTTCCCTAAACTCCACTTTGTTCAACACTCTTATTGATTCTGTTTTAACTAAGAGCCATATTTGGAGTTAGGCAGACGTTGTACTCCACCACAAACGTGAACGATGTCCCTGTCCGCCATATTACAAGTGTATTATAGCTTATGGCACTTGTATTTGCCGCACCAGATATCTACCACTTTTGATGGCGTTTTCCATCTGTCAAACTCTAAATTAAACTCAAAATTCAGTTTACGTATATTTTACAGCATATGGACGTCATTTCACCAAAAAGTGCAAGTGGTGGCAGACATTACATTACAAACCCTTTGCCGCTGTTGGTGACCCTTATGGCAGCCTCTTACCTCCGTGGAATGAATGAATAACTGAAGGCAGAATTATAAATGGCGTGTGGGTCCCTGAAGGAATCATGTGCTAAACGGTGAATCTGCCAATCCAAGAGCCTAATAAAGAGGCTTTAATGCTTTATAGAATAGACAATTACATACAATTAGGCAAAGAGGTAGTGTTAGCTCCTTTCAGAAAGAGGAAGCATTCGCAGAAAATGATCAACTGCAGTGACTAGATTGTTTTAAAACATGGGACCAACATATAGGGCAATGAGAATCGTGTGAGCAAAACATGGTACCCCAATGTCTAAACACTCCAAAATGTACCTCAATCAGTGTTACCACTTTTCACTGGATAGGAGTTGATGTTAACCTCTATTGTATGCGGAAATGCGTCCCTGCATTTAGGCGCCATGCAAAATCAAAAAATACAATTCAGTAAATATTTGGATTGAGATTGAATTGACCCATTCAATAACTGAGTCTTAGATCAAAAAAAAGTTTAAATGTTTTGTTACAGAATTAAAAAATAAGGTTGTACAGAGTCAACACCATGAAAGCTCTTGGTGCAGAGTTATAAAGAGAATTAAAAAAATTAGAAATTATTCTAAGTCTCAAGTGGGCAGCAAAATCAGGAGAAAGACAGCATCCTTGGCAGCATCTAAATCTTCAGGAAATACTTTTGGCTCACCCCTATTATCAAGGAATTCATTATACCTTATTCTTGCATAATAAATTACAGGTTCTGCAGATTTTTTGTGATGGGAGCAAATCAGCACATACAACATAATTGCCATATTGCCTTAACACCCAAGCATTAACCCACTACATGAATAATTATTCAGCACCTTCTATGCTAATACTTAGACCTGGCAACCTTGGTGTAGTTTTCCCTGTCTTTTGGCCTCTACCTCCTGTATTTTTAACCGTGTGCTGGCATTCGTTTTGTGCTAGTTTATGTACTCTGGGCACTTTACCACAGTTGATCAGTGCTTAAGTGCAAGTCCCTGTATAAATTGTGATTTTAATTGGTTGTCCATGATTGGGATATCTGATTTACTGTTAAGTCCCTAGTAAAGTGCACTGTGGATGCCCAGGGCTTGTAAACCAAATGCTACTTGTGGGTCTACAGCACTGATTGTGCCACTCACATGAGTAGCCCTGTAAACATATCTCAGATCTGCCACTGGAGCGTCTGTGAGTGCAGTTAAACTGTCATGACGACCTGGCAAGTGCACCCACTTGACAGGCCCAAACGTTTCCTTTTACTACATGTAGGGCATCCCTAAGTTAGGTTCTATGTAGCCCCATGGGCAGGGTGCAGTGTATGTGAAAGGTAGAACATGTACTGGTGGTTTGTACATGTCCTGATAGTGAACTACTGCCAATTTCATTTTTCACTATGGCAAGGGATATCTCTCCCACAGGTTATTATTGGAGCTGCCCTATAACATCTTACAAGGGTAACTTTCAGTTTGGAAAAGATAGAGATTTGGAGTTTGGGTTCCCTGAATTTTTAAAGTTTAAAATTGGGAAACATCACTTACAATGAAACTTTTACAACGCACTACCATTACAATGCGGTCATTACAACGCAAACCATTACAATGCATTGCGCTGGGGGGCGCTCTAGGATAGGGAATATGTTAATTTACTATCCAATAACCTTCCCTAGTGTCCACGGGGACTGGAGTTGGAATAGTAAATTAAACTATTCACCATCCAACACCCAAAAGCGCTATGCGTTGTAATGGTATGCGATGTAAAAACCGCATTGTAAAGGCATGTGATGTAAAAGTATGCGTTGTAACGTCATACATCCTTAAAATTACATATTTTAGTGAAGTTGGTTTTTAAATTCTGTATTTGACAATGCCACTTTTAGAAAGTGGGCATTTTCTTGCTTTAGCATTCTGTGTCTCAACGTCTATGTTAGACTGACATCTGTGCTGTTTGTGCATTCCCTCTAGACAGTCACAGATCCTGTTGGCCCATCACCACGCTGATGGGGCTTCCTGAACTAGAGTGGTAGGAGGAGTTGTCATTGATGCCTAAATAGGGCTCTATCTGGCCTCTCACAATGCTGTCTCTACCCCCCATACTGTGTCTGGAACAAAGGCAGGATCTTGTGGACAACAGAGAGTTTCCTTTGAAGTATGCCTACTTCAAAGGCCAAAAGTGGTATAAGTATTGGACCTGTAACCCCACATCTTTAGAACACCTCTGGATTGAGGATTCTGCCAAGAAGAAGAGCAGTAGGTGGAGTACTGCCCCTTTGCTGTGTGCTGCTTTGCTGGGTTGGCTTGCAGTTGCTGTTTCGGTCTGTGGGCAGTGAAAGAACTGGACTTTGCTTCTGAATCCTGCTTTTCTAACGTTCTCCAAGGACTTGTGTCTGCTTGCTTCCTGTTGGAAGTCTCAGGACTATCAAAGACTTCAACTGCAGCCTCCCTGACCTCCACTTCGGGGAGTTGTGACCTGCCATGAGGTGCCAGTTCTAGTTCTGGGCCTTTGGGGGTGGTTCCTGCTGCAAATAATTCCAAATTCAACAAATTGGCATTCTAGTGCCTGTTTTTCTGATGCATTATCGACTTGCTAGGGAAATTTCCATGATCCGTCAGCATGCAGCTGAAGAAATTGACACAGTGCCTGTCCATGGTTGAAGAAACCGCTGCTGCCCGAGTTCAGAACACCGAGTCCTGATGTTCGAAACCCCTGCACCGACTTCGGCGAAGGCCCTGCTGTGCAGCTGAAAGAATAGATCCATCGTCCATCTGCAGCGAGAAGATTTGACGCAGCATCTGTTTCGCTGCCACTGCATTTACTCTAGCACACCCAGATTTCCACTCATCGCACCTGTGCACCAAGTATCCCACCCCATCATCCCCAGAGCAGTACCGCCTTCAGATTTTGAAGTATTGCTCCTCCTTACAGTCTGAAACCGGCGCAACACTTCTGCGGGCAGCAGAACTGACGCATCTCTGCTCTGCGGCTGTTTTGCCTTGTGGATTTTGAAGCATCAAAGGAACTTTGAGCTAAAATCACCACATTCATAGTGTTTTATGGACACAATTGCTTAAACATTTTAAAAATGATATTTTGAGTTATGTATGTTGGATTTTTGTCATTTTGGTCTTGTTTGGTTTAGATAAAAATTGTTTATTTTTCTAAACTGGTGTGGTGTCCATTTGTAGTGTTTTCACTGTGTTACTGTGTTTGTTATGTACAAATACTTTACACATTGCCTTTGAGATATGCCTGACGACTTGTGCTGAGCTACCAAGGGGGCGAGCGGCAGTTATCTTTGGTATGTAACTCCCTTACCCTGACCAGCAGTAAGGGTCCCTACTTAGGCAGGGTGCATACCACTGCCAACTAGAGACCCCAGTTTCTAACACTAATGTGATGCGGAGATACTTGAACAACACAAGATACATTAACAATAGCATGTTATGTGAATGAATTGGTCATAGTGAACAAGCAGAATGGCCCTATAAATGTTTCAAGTTATATCTGAACTGGAGAGGGTTCAACAAGAGCAGAATTTGAGTTTTATGAAGTGCAAACAATTACCCTGAGCTGTCTCTGTGCTGGGAAACATGGAACGAAATGAACAAAGTTAGGGTTTAGAGAAGAGCCAGGCTTTTAAAAGCTGACGGAAACTCAAAAGAGAGGAAGCAGATTTCATCTCTAAGGGTAGACAATTCCAATTTTGAGTTGTGCCGAGCACAAAGCTCCTGCCTCCCCATGACGAGAGCTTGTAGGGTGGCTGTTGGAAATGGTCCTTTTTGCAGGGTTATCCCCAAACTTTTTGCTTCTTCCTCCTATTTTTTCCTGACCTGTTTGTGTTGGTTTTAGGACTCTGGGCACTTTACCACTGCTAATCCATACTAATATTATAAAGAGATAGCACAAACCTTTGAGGCGGGTAATCTCAGTAACCACAGCACCAATCACAACACCCAATACAGCGTTGGAAAGGGCAGTTGCAGCAGAAGGACATAGGCTATGCAGACGGCCACCATATACATTTAAAAGGTAAAAGAACCGTGCCAGCAAAGTAGTCCCTTGTGGGCATGTCTGCGTTGTGCTGTGGGCATGGGCTGGGGGCGTGTGGTACGGACATCATATCGTGGGCTGTGGGCGTGGGCTGGGGATGTGACAAACGCTGGGGGCGTGTGTCCGCCCTTCATGCCATGTGAGTCATACATACAAGCGCCAATTACGTTGCTGCGCAGCATCAAGGGGCACGCTGGGGGCATGACACGCTGGGAGCATGAGAAACGCTGAGGGCGTGTGTCCGGCCTTCATGCCATGTGAACGCAATTGCGCCGCATCAAGGGGCACGCTAGGGGCGTGAGAAACGCTGGGGGCCCTTCATGCCATGTGGGTCGTACATTAATCAGAAGATCGTCTGCTGTGCCGTTCAGCTGGAGGTGTGGTAAGTAATGTTACTGCAGCCTCTCCTGCGCGCTGTTACTGAACTCTCTCATTCAACGAAATTACACGCGCCTGCTACCATCAACCAGGGCTCTAGCCGGGCTCAGGTGGCGCATCAGTACACTAATTACACGCGCCTGATAACATCAACGAGGGCTGCAGCTGGGCCTCAAGCGGGGGAACACGCGCCTGCTAACATCAAACAGGCCTGCATCTGGGCCTCAAGTGGGGGAACACGCAAATGAGCGTGTCTGCGGGGACAATTACTGCAGCCTCTCCTACTCGCTGTCACTCAACTCTCTCATTAAACGGATTTACCCGCGGCTGATAACTCTCTCATTCAACGACATTACACGCGCTTGCTAACATCAACCAGGGCTGTAGCCGGGCTCAGGCAGCGGATCACTACACCAATTACACGCGCCTGCTAACATCAACCAGGGCTGCAGCTGGGCCTTCTCCGTCCCGATTCTAATGAAACAAAAATTTTTGTCTACCGCGAGATTTTAAAATAAATTGCCCTTGCCAAATACACACATTCTATTTCATACCCGAACAATGTCGGGACGGGCTGCTAGTCTGTGATAAAGTGCAGATGCTCTTTGTGTAAATTGTGTTAAGTATTGGTGTTTCCATGATTGGATATTTGATTTGCTGGTTAGTCCCTAGTAAAGTGCACTGAGTGTGCCAGGGCCTGTAAATCAAATGCTACTAGTCCATCAACTGTTGTTTTTGCATTTGTCAACCCGAGTGGGACATGTATGCTCATACGTGAGACCCGTGCTCTCCACACCACTGGAGTCAAACTATCCCGGCTGATGACGGCTGATAGTCAGAAACCGGTATTAGGAGGCTTGATTCCGGTCCAGGGAAGACATGGCTTGGCAGTTCGGGCTGGACTGTTCCCTTGAGGCACAGGGTCAAGGCTGATTTGCATATGGCCATGTCTGAACTGGGATGGTGTGGAGTGCAAAAAAACAATGGATTTAGGCCCAGATCTATGTACTTGGGTGAATGTATGACATTGTTCTGCATTATGTCCATCAACTGTTGTTTTTGCATTTGTCACCCCGAGTGGGACGGGTATGCTCAGACGTGAGTCCCATGCTCTCCACACCACTGGAGTCAAGCTATCCTGGCTGATGACGTCTGATAGCCAGAAACCGGTCCTAGGATGCTTGATTCCGGTCCAGGGAAGACATAGCTTGGCAGTTCAGGCTGGACTGTTCCCATGAGGCACAGGGTCAAGGTTGATTTGCATATGCCCATGTCTGAACTGGGGTGGTGTGGAGTGCAAAAAAACGATGGATTTAGGCCCAGATCTCTGTACTGGGGTGCATGTATGACATTGTTCTGCATTCTGACCGTCAAATGTTGTTTTTGCACTTGTGGGCCTGCAGCACTAGTTGTGCCAGCCATGTGAGTCGCCCTAAAAGGTAACTTAGACCTGCTATTGCAGAGACTGCCAGCCCCTAGCCTTCCCTTTTCTTACATGTCAGGCACCCCTAAGGAAGGCCCAAGTTACCCCTGTGGGCAGGGTGCAGTGTATGTGAAAGGTAGGACATGCCCTGGTGTGTGTGTGGCATGTCCTAATAGTGAATTACAGCCCATTTCGTTTTTCACTAATGCAAGGCTACCTGTTCCCCATAGACAGAATGGGAAGTTTGTTTATACCCTCTTATAAACATAACTAGCCCGGGGAATTATGTAGGAAAATAAAGTTTAGTATGCCTGAACTCAGAATCTAAAGATGCATCTTTTAGTGGAGGTGATTTTTACATTCTGTGTTTGAAAATGCCACTTTTAGAAATTATTGAGAACAAAAGGGGATAGGTCCATAAATAAGTGGTGAGGGCTAGACCCTTTAATAAATTGCAAAAACACACAGTGCCCGCACCACAATTACTCAATCAATTTTTTTAAGAGGATAAGAAACCAATTTATTGTGACCACCCTCGACACAATTATTTTGTGTCCATCATTTTGTACCTTTCAAATTTTCACACAGCTTATAACAGAAAAAAGGACTGTACATTTAAATATTTACAAAACTATATATACTTTGTGCATACATAAAAAACACACAGTGTTTACACAATAAAAAACGTTTCTGCATCAAACATTACAAAAAATTATGAATACATCACAAACAACAATATCACAAACATTACAATCAAAACATGAGAAAAACTAATTTCTAGGGGGAATATAAGCAACTCAATGGCTCGTAGACGCTTGAATACTGGACCTGACGGTCCTAGTATCTTGAAGATGGTAATTTATTCCACCCAAGAAAAGCTGCCGACGCGTTTCAAGACCAGGCGCAAGGTCACTTGTCTTTCATCAGGGCTGTTTATTCTTTGTATCTAGAAGATGCAAAGACATTATTTTACTTTAATAATCAGATTCATAGTAAGTACCTGTTTCCAATCATGGGCTACAAGTAGTGGTGAGCTACATACCAGGTTTGTTTTAAGGAGGGACAAGATGTTTTAATCTTTGTGTGGTCCAAAGGACTGATTGTTGTAGTGGCCAGACAGAGATGTCTAGAAAGATTTAAAAACATGCATCAATGAAACCGGCTAGTATCTTTGGTTATCCTGCTAGTGTCCAAATGAAAATAAGGCGTACCTTGCTTTTTGCCAACTGCCGCAAAACGGCCTATTCACTTGTGCGACGTCACCATAAAGATGTGGTTCTACAACAATAATGACACCTATTTTAGCCACGGAACTTTCTCAAAACTTTTGCCGCATTTAGGTACATGCCAACAATCTGATTATTAAAGTAAAATAATGTATTTGCATCTTCTAGATACAAAGAATAAACAGCCCTGATGAAAGACCAGTGACCTTGCGCCTGGTCTTGAAACGCGTCGGCAGCTTTTCTTGGGTGGAATAAATTACCATCTTCAAGATACTAGGACCGGCTGGTCCAGTATTCAAGCGTCTACGAGCCATTGAGTTGCTTATATTCCCTCTAGAAATTAGTTTTTCTCATGTTTTGATTGTAATGTTTGTGATATTGTTGTTTGTGATGTATTCATAATTTTTTGTAATGTTTGATGCAGAAACGTTTTTTATTGTGTAAACACTGTGTGTTTTTTATGTATGCACAAAGTATATATAGTTTTGTAAATATTTAAATGTACAGTCTTTTTTTCTGTTAAAGGCTTTGTGAAAATTTGAAAGGTACAAAATGATGGACACAAAATAATTGTGTCGAGGGTGGTCACAATAAATTGGTTTCTTATCCTCTTAAAAAAAATGATTGAGTAATTGTGGTGCGGGCACTGTGTGTTTTTGCAACTTTTAGAAAGTAGGCATTTTCTTGCTCAGTCGTCCCATATGTCTCTTTTGGAATATGGATTGCCTGGCTGGGTTTTGGATGACAGAAGGATGGGGAGCAGGAGTGGCTCCAGATAGTCTAGGTGGGTCAGAGAAGGGCTGAATGAATAGACCTGGGCTGCAATGGGGGAGGGGGGGGAGATTTCTTTGCATCTCAAAGGGCCTGGTCAGCCTCTGACAATGCCGTCTCCACCTCCTGCTAGGAAATCAACATCAGAGAAGGCAGAACTGGGTCTGGCTGGGCACAGACACTCTCTGCCTAAGAGATCAAAGGATTTTGGGATATAAATATTGGGGCCCAGACCCCTGAACTTTAGAACTCTTTTGGATCAAGAAGACTGGTAAGAAGAAGAGATGGAGAAGCTGTGAGGAGGAACTACCACTTTGCTGTGTGCTTTGCTGTGTTGGCTTGCAGTAGCTGCTTCTGTCTTGGGCAGTGAAAGGACTGGACGGAACTTTCTGCAATCTACTTTTGTGAATTTCTCCAAGGGCTTGAGATAGAGCTTGCCCTCTGTTCAAGAAGTCTCAGGACCAGCAAAGACTTCAAGCTCTTTTGCCCTCAGCACTGGAGACTGTGTGTTTTGTGCTGCAACAGAAGAAAAGCAACCCGAAGACATCTACAACGCCCCTGCCGACTCCGTGTTTTCAAGGCA
This sequence comes from Lissotriton helveticus, assembly GCF_964261635.1. Taxonomy (NCBI): domain Eukaryota; kingdom Metazoa; phylum Chordata; class Amphibia; order Caudata; family Salamandridae; genus Lissotriton; species Lissotriton helveticus. The sequence goes on along the minus strand of NC_136068.1, from coordinate 809,075,443 downwards.
CCAAAGAGGGCACCACCACAATGCCGCACCGTGACCCTGGTCTCACCGACGACACCTGCTGATGCTGCCACTGGGCCACTGCTTGCACCGCGACCTGTGGGCACTGCACTCTGCACCACAGGCGATGCATTGGCACTGCAGAGGGCACTGCCACAACGCTGCACTGTGACCCTGGTGTCACCGATGACGTCTGCTGATGCCACCACCGGCGCTGCTGCTCGCACCGCAACCTGTGGGCACCGCACTCCGCAGAGCCTTACTTCACGACGACGCCTTGGGATCCTCGACGATGATGCTCCACGCCAAAATCAACACCGCTGCTTGCACCATGGTTCGAGGGCACCGCTCGTAAACTTACACGACGCACCGCCCTCATCCCTCACTGTAACCTTGGCCTACCGACGCCGGCACCATTGACTCCAGTTCGTCAGCTGACGACAGCGCTTCAGCAACAACAACGGTACTGCTTGCGCCGTGACCTGCCAGCATTGTGATGAGCACCGCCTTAATCTCGCACCGCGACCCTGGTCTCACAGACAACGCCATCTGAAGCCTCCGCCGAGCTGTTGCTTGCACTGCGACATGAGGGCCCCACACGCTGCACCGCTGCACTTTGCACCGCAGCACACAACGCCTTCCGACGCCAGCGCTTCTCACTCCAACACAGAGGAGATCGACCTGCAACACGTGTCACTTCGAGGGCCACGACAACTCCTGCACCGACCTCTGGAACCGATGCCTGCGGACGCCATGTTTTTGGAAGCTCCACGAAAGGTTGCCGACATCCTGCATTTCTGAAAGGTACTGTTTGAGGGTCTTCCCGACACCGTAGCTGGCCTGCGACGCCACGGTCATCCAGAATTGTGTGGATTTGGTTGTTCACGACGCCGTGATAGCCCTGGACGGAGCTATCGACATCATGGAACTGTTTTTAAAGCGTATTTTGATCACTGTGGATTTTTAAGTATTGTATTGTGGATTTTTATAATTTTTGGTCTTGTCTTAAGTATATAAAAATATTGGTGTGGCGTCCTTTTGTAGTGCTTACACTGTATTACTGTTGGTTATATGCAAATTCTGTATACACTGCCTCTAAGATAAGCCTGACTGCTTGTGCCAAGCTGTCAAGGGGGTGAGCAGGGGTTGTTTTAGGAGTGTAACTCCCTTATCCTGACTAGAGTGGTGATTTCTGCCCGACTTTGGCACATGCCCTAGACAACCAAAAATCCCATTTCTAACAGTGACACAACCAGATTCCTAGCTGAGCAAGATCTAAGCATCCTGTTAGGGATGTAGCACGTATCCTTTGATGCACAGGGAGCCAGTGAAGGCTCTCCAAGACCTGTGAGGTGGACTGGAACCTCAAAATCTTTCATTAGCAGTCAAACCACTGTATTCTATAGTGTCTGCAACTTTTCCAAGGCGGCTTTAGGTAAGCTTGCATAAAGTCTGTTGCAATAGTCCAACATGGACATTACAAGGCAAAGGACCACTGTTTTCAATGAGTCAGGTGGAGGAAAAGGTACTATTTTGCTAATCATCCGAAGCATAAACAAGGCTGTAGAAGTTACCTTATTGACTTGTTCTTTATAAGTCAATTTATCATCAATCAGGATTCCCAGGTTAATTACCTTTTTCACTGGAGCTGAGAGTGGACCCAATTCGACCGCCACAATGAGGGATTCCAAAAGTAGGTGTTTACCCCAAACAAGATGATCTCTGTTTTTGCAGAATTAAGTCTAAGACAATTTGCATCCATCCACATACTGATGTCCTGCAGAAGAACCATAACAGTGGAAATAAACCATTACATGTCAAGTTGGCTGTGTGCTGTGGATCTTGTGGGAAGAGGCTTTGTGGAGGGGGGATCCCCAGGCTGAGTGACAGAGATGACTTCCATCTTGGACAAGCAAGTTTTTGTATGAAAATGTGACCTAGTTAAAATAGGTCAATAAAGCACACTTCTACACATGACAGAAAATGATTAGATACTTATGAATTCAATCATCAAAATGGATTGTGCATATTATCAATGATGCGCAAAAATATAAACCCATAAAATTCTTTCACAGGAGGAGCATAGAACATGCATGGAGCGATATCTAGAAAGGAAAGCCACCCAATGAAGTATCACGGAGCCTGTGAAACCACGTTGAATTTCTTAGCGTCAGCTGATCGACTGTATTTTGGACCATATGGAATTGATGGATAGATGAGGAAAGAATACCCATGGAAGATGCGTTAAAATAGTCAAGCCTAAATATAATCACTTACCACACATGCTTTGAGATAGATATGGACAAAGAGAAAGCCTTTATCATTTGAGAGTAATAGGCAGCGACTACGGAGTATAAATGTGGAATTTGATGGAGTTCTTTGTCTTACCAGAATCCCAGACTCTTCGCAGTTTGGAATATTGTAAGAAGGATCACTGATACAACATCATAGCCAACAATATTGTGTAGCAAAAATATTGTCTAAAAAAAAATCACTTACAAAAATATTGTTTCCCTATCCTTATAACTGTAACTACCAAAATATAAAAAAAATATTGTTTCACACTATCCTTAAAAAGAAACAAAATATTGTTTCTTAATATATATAGTTTAAAGTAGTAAATCTTAAATATTTTAATATATACCATATATATCGAATTACTATCCGCACTCCAGTCTAAGCAACTTTGGGAAAGCGTTGGACTTCAGAGGTGTAACATTTACTATTCCCACTCCAGTCTGTGCAACAGTAGGGAAAATGTTGGACTTCTGAGGGGCTAAAATGACTATATTACTATTCCCACTAAGGTCTAAGCAACGGTATGGAAAGCGCTGGACTTCGGAAGGGTAAAATGTACTATTCCCACTCCAGTCTGTGCAACAGTAGAGTAAGCGTTGGACTTTGGAAATGTTAAAATTACTATTGCCACTCCAGTTTAAGCAACAGTAGCGAAAGCATTGGACTTCAGAGGGGTAAGATTTATTATCCGCACTCCACTCTAAGCAACAGTAGGTAAACTACTTTACTTCAAACACATTACATATTTGCATAACTATATTAATTTAGAAAAAATATAAACTGTTAATATAAATGTTATTACTTAACACACACATATATATTTACATAAATATATATATATATATATATATATATATATATATATATATATATATATATATATATATAACAATTAACCAATTTACTACTTTAAGAAACAATGAATTATTACTTAATTAACTTGCCACTCTATAGCCCTACAAGCCTAACAACCCACACCTAAAATACAAATAAAAAAATAAATATAACACAATTTGCATAATTGATAATTGATTAAAAGATTAAATACAAAATTCTCAATCACTTAATTGCAAACTATATTTAAATAAATTAACACAATTGTACAAACAATAACAACACAAACAATCAACATATGAACTAAAACACATTAAAACATAAAAAAAATTGGTCCTGATTACGAGGGTGGTTGGAAGGGCCTCTGCGATCCTGTCGGAGTCAGAAAAGACCGATACGGTCGCATCAGAAGCGGTCCTCCCAACTGCCATATTACCATGGGCACAAATAGGCAGTTTTCTGACCGACGCGGTCCTTCCTACTCCGACAGGAAATTATGACCGCACTGGAAGGGGCCAATGGAGACAGCCAGCCAGACAGAAAGCCGATCCGACCGCCCACCCTATTATGATGCGCCTATCAGGCTATCCGACAGAGGGGGTTAAACCAGCTCATCAGAGTTGGTGGAAACAGAGGGACTGATGGCAAAAACTCTACTCCACGCACCTCTCCACATCCTGGGATGTCATGGATCCTGCCTTACAAGTCCTGCCACTGCTCTACCTGCTCCATTACTACAAAATCTGACGCAATTGCGGACCCCCCTGAGGTAAGTCAAACACCTATCACTGCATGTATATCTCACGGTCAAGTCTAGGTCCCCCATCCCAAAGCTGGCCCATACTGTGCTCTGCATGTCTGGCTGACCCAAACATGACCCAGTCACCGTTCTGGGATAACTTATCTGTTAGCTTTGGCCAGCTTGCTGGACATAGGAATCCATTGGCAAGTCCCACACTCTAGCCTGGCCTGAAGGGCCTTTATCACCTCTGCTGCGGGGAGTTCCGTCCTGACTGCTGGCATGTGGGCTGGCCGTGGCAGTCACATTATAGCTGCAATGCAGCAGTGGGCAGAGATGTCTAATCAGAGTCAGATGGGCCTCTAACACTTTACTGGTCACAAAGGGGCAACTGTGTCATTCCTCCTCCCACGTATTAGCTGCCATAATCTTGACAACTGACTGATCACAGATTGGGGGTCTGAGCACAATTGGACACACTTACATGCTAATGCACAAGCGTCACCATTTCCTAATTTGTCCTGTACAAAAGAAACTCAGCTTACATATGCAACATTCATCTCAGTGCACTCAAGAACACCCACTTCTTGCACACTGTTATTACAACAGACCACACACATGCACTGGTCTGTGGAAAGGGCCCATATGCGAACATCACACCCTTCATCCTCCTTGAACTCATGACCTATTTACATCCCACAAAATCCATAGCTGGATATGAGGGGGGCCTCACACCTATCAAGGGCCATCGTCCTGCCACCTGACAGCACTGCTTTGACTCAAAGGAATGTGCTGACACAACTACAACCAGGGACCTCCATATCTGCTATCACCTTCAGGAACAGCAACATCACAACTCATTCCAGCACACTTATCACTCTCCATTATCGAGAAAGTCACTCCAAAGAGGCCCCTCATTGCACTCTCATACTCTCATCAGCTATCAACATTACCACTATCAACAAGAACATGCTCCATGACTATTGACCACATGCAACTGCCCACTCACAGCAAACAATATTGACCCTGCTTGACACAGCTGGAAGCTCATTGCTCTCACAGCTACTGACATTCACAGAACTTGTCCAAAACTGCTGACATGCCACATCAGGATATGCACCCATGCACACTAAACATGTCACTACATCTGGACACCAGCACAATATGGCAAACTATTGCAGGGGCACCTACTCCATCTTAGTAGCTACCCATCAAATGCCTTGGCTGTCCTGAAGGAAACTCAGAAACAGTGAGCATCTGAGCTATGTCGCAGGCACTGTAGTCTGTAGAGGTATGTCCCTGTATATGAAATCACTGGCTTTCCAACTGCACAGGTCGAAATTAATGTCTTTCCGACCGCTACGGTCGGAGTTGTTCAGTGCATGTACCATAATGGGGCCTTCGGATAGTCCCCGGCTGTCTTATTGTTCCCGCTACCACGCCGGTCGGACGGCTTATACGACCGGCATCATAATGAGCCCCAATATTATTTTAAACTATATTATTGAAACAATATTAACAATTATATTCTTAATAACAATATTACTTATATGATAAATCAATATTCTTGACAACAATATTTCTGCATCACAATATTTTTGTGTCACATTATTTCGTTTACGATATGTCTGTCTCCAATATTAAAAACTCGATAGTTTGTCCAATTACCATTGGAGAAATCTCACCCATACAAGAGGTCCCTAATCACATTCCAAAATTATTACTTGCGTTCTGAAGGAATTACCTTAATGAAGTGGAAATCCATTTAAAGGTCCAACACAGAGAGATAAGCATTGATCCGATCTTTGATATCTCCAAAAGATTTATCAATTTCAATCTGTGTGTTCTCCGTATACAAGATTATTTTGAAGTCAAAAGGCATTATTGATTCTTTCAATAGACCGGGTTAAATACCATCTGATTAATATCCAACAGCTGGTGGTCTTCTCAAAAGGTAGATAGGTGTTAGTCTATGTGCGTTTTACCAATCTTGAAGACTGAGGGTAGGAAAGAAATTGGCCTGTAGATAATTTCCTTTAGCGGGGTCGCAGCAGTGTTTTTTTCCATTGTTTCTTTATTGAAACTTTTATAACCTTCTTGCACAACTTACCAGGTATTCATCCACAAATGTAACTGGTCTATGCAAACATATAATTTAAAATACAGCTAGAATTCAACTGAGGTCCACAAGTTGAATATTCCAATATTTGCTTTGTCATACCATCTTAGTCCGGATTCGCTAAACCCAGTGATGAAGTCATATCACCTGCCCATAACAAAGGCTGTGGTTTTAATAAGGGCTTCACAACTGTTTCCTTCAATTGTTTGGGGGTATGCACCCAGTTATAAAGGAGGTGATAGCAATAGCAATAAGTGTGGTTGTGGTCCTCTCATAAATTGAGGAATGTTTATAATATATATGAAGGTATATGGATGATTTACAGATATGAATTTGCTATCGAGTAGTTGGGTAATTATATATGTAATATTGTTGTTTATAACTAATAGGGTACACAAATGCCCCTGTAATATTGTATATATGTTTTTACAGTCCTGATGAAGTCTCGTAGTGAGACAAAACGCGTTGGCTGGGCTGCAGATGGTTTGTTTTTAACACCTTGAACGCTATGGGGATTTTTCTCCTGTGCTGTAACTTTACAAACACCATTATTCATGACGAGCTGGGCTCGTCATCAGCGTAGCAGGAGGCTACTGCATGACGAGCCCAGCTCGTCATGAGCGTGGAAGGGGTTAATGGAGATGTGACAAAAAATTACATTTAGAAAATACTTTTGGTGTGCGGCATCTTGGTGTGTTTATAACTAGTTCTGAAGACTTATCACCTGCATATAACAAAGAACGTATTGTTAATAATGGTTTCACTACAGCCTCCTTTTTTTTGCATTCACCCAGTTGAAAGGGCGGTGTTATCAATAGCAGTGCGTGTGAGCGCAGTAGTAGCAGCTAAGGATTCCAATACCTTTGGAGGGCAAACTTCACATGGCTATCCGGACGTGAAACATGAGATTTCATCTTGATGGAATAGGAGAAGTTCAAAGAATATACACTACAGAAAAAACTCTGGGCTATTGGAGCCTTGGTTGCTTATTTATCCTACAGCTGCCTTCATGATCCCTGGCCCAAAGGGTAGTCAGGTCAGAGCGAGAAGTAGAAAAGGGCAAGCCCAGGGCAGAATTTCTGACTATCCTCAATTGACACCTTTGAACTGACATTGTGGATACTATAGATGATTGAAAGGGCTGTGAAATGGAAAAAAATAAAATACAATTGGGGCGGTATTCGCAAGGATTTCTGGGGGAAAGCACAAATGTGCCCTGATAGAGTTGCTTCTACGATTGGAGTAAATGTTTATCATTTTAGTAATTCCTAAAGAATTCCCTGAGTACTCATAGAAATTTGTGCCAGTTGCAAATGTCCTGGGGCATTCACATACATAGCCATTTCTTCATAAGGAATTGTAAACGTTTTGTACGACCACATGTGAAAAGGTAATGCTAATGATCACTTTTACTTTTAAACAATTTTGTTTCTGCACAAAGATATATATATATTTGTTCTTTTTAGGAACTCTTTTTCCTACATCCTCTCCGAATCTCTTTTCGCCTCACTTTACAGGAGTGAACTCATAAGTTTTTTTAGGGAGGAAAATCCTTCATGTCGTTGATGAGTTACCAAGTTTGTATGTCTTTAATAACATTTGTTGGAGGACCCACCCAGGGGCACCTACAAATCACCTTTGTAACTAAATTAGCAAGAGTAAAATAGCAGTTTTTGAGCTTATGAATCACAAATGCAAATTTGCTCTCTGAAATGCATTGTTTAAGTTGAACTTAGATGCCCAAATAGCTTTGTAAACCTGGCCCCATCAACCAGCAAGGACATGGTCAAGGGGAATGGTTATTATAATTGGCGATGCAGCGCGTGCAAGGTAAATTGTTTTATTTATTTAATTACTTACCTTACGCCTGTCCGTCGTAAGTGAGACTCCACTACCTTCCCACCCTGCTCCTCCCCCACTTGCCCCACCGCCCTGCAGCACTCCCACGTCGAGCTGCCACTGCATGCGTATCAATGCAAACCCATCAAAGTTTGTCATTAAAGCAGCAAATGTCATCTTAGCAGGGTGAGAAAGCAAACTGAACTCTGCTCCTACAGTAGGAGGCATGCTTTACTCTTTTGAAACCAATTGCAAAGTCAGCAATTCCACATTCTATTGTACGCAATAATATACCACGAAAAGCAGAAATGTCATTAAGTCAACCTTACATCATTAATTAACTCTATCGTGTGGTAAGTCAGTGGCAGCAGGACTATACTTAACAATAGACATAACAGCTACATCGCTATTGTGACCAGGAGTTCTGGCCATGCCTCAGGAGCCTAGCGGATACTGTATTTGACAGCATATGAACATGAGTCTTGGGGACTCATGTGGCATGCTCCACCTGCTTTAATTGTAATCTACCTCAGTGTCCCAGGAGAGCAGGAACCTCTCCATAGGTGACAATAATGGTTCTGCCCAGAGTTTGTCACAAACAGACCCTGAAGATGCTGGAGATTTTGACTGAGACAGACCTACAGGAAACCCTAATTCTTCAGCATTGTCTCTAGTGGGCACTAGAGAGGTTCCTTAATAATAATAGAGGGGGCAATTAAACGGGTTGCTTAGGGCAGTTTGATGTGTCAATCTGGCCCTGGAAAAGGGTTTGCAAAGGCAGTAGAATTCACCTTTTAAAGTTCAGAATGTCTAGGAATAGGCAAGGGCAGAAGATGGGAAAGTCATATTCATTGTCCTTCTTGGTTAGGCTTAGCAATAGCCCCACAACGAGAAGGAGGAACAAATTTTGAACCTTTAAATTAAATGGCCATTTTAGCCCTCGATAATATAATTAACCACTTCAGTATGGTTTCCTTGGCAAGTGCTGTTACCATGGAAGATCTGTAGTAGAATTATTGCGAGCCACTGTGAACGTATTAACAGATAGCTCCTTATCTTTGAAATATTGTGACATATATGTGGTTTACATTTTACAAATTGACTATTATTCAAGTATAGCCTCTGTAGTCTGCTAAGAATATTATAGACTCTTTTGAAAAGACATGTTTATTTATTGATTTTTGGAGTTTTATATAGTACTGGCTAGACCCAGAGGTATCAGAGCGCTTTACATAGCTGAGAACGTGAATAGTTGCACAGTTAACATAAAAGTAGATACAAAGATCAATGTCCAACAGTTGAGAAGTGCAGCGGAGATGGGATAAGCATAGGGAAATGCAGCAAGGAGCAGAGGGAGGTCAGGAGCCAGGTAGAAGGCAGTAGGAATAAGTTCAAGCCCAGCAGACCGGCACCAACCAGGGCACGCCCGGGACCAGACCATTTCACCGGGGCAATGGCAGACCAATATAAGTTTGTTGTAAAAACCCGCAGGAGGGTTGAGGAGGCGGCACAGCAACACAGCGGGACGGTTTCGCTCGTCAAGCCGAAGACACGCAGACCACAGAGAGGTCATCAGATGAGGTAAAAAATGGCTGCCTCAAACCCACCATCTCCACCGACAGGAAGCAGACAAAAGGCGATGGGGGAGCAAGAGTGAAGTTTAGCGGCCCGACAAAGACCAAGCAGCCAAAAACAACACCCAGGACAAGGCAGGCTGCAAGCGGTGGCTCCCGTCGAAAACCTCCCACCAGTCCCACAAAACCTCAGCCATTCAAAAGTAGGGAGGAGACCCCTAAGACCCCAAATGACTCACCCGTGGAGGAAATGCTGTCCTGACTCCTAGACCGCAAGAGGGGTCGCCAGTGAGGTGAGAGAGCTGAAGACTGGAACCCAATGCTCTCTCCCCACTCCGACCGGGGGAAATCATCTCGGGGACCACGGCAGCCGTGACGGAAAAACGTGAAGAGCCGTCGTCTGGAAGTAAATCCAAGTGAATAATTGCCAGTGAGAAGAAGTCATGGTGGGATGCAAAGCAATAGTGGCCAAGACGGGAAGGTAGGTGATAGCCGAGAAATTATAACCCAAAGGGTGAGCCTGGGCCCGAGCACCAAATACAGGCAGGGCCAGCTTTACAGCTGGTGGGGCCTGGTGCGATAAACATTTGTGCACCTTCCCTATGACATCCTCCTCACATTCCCTCACTACCATCCAACAAAAGTGCCCCTCATGTTTCCATAGTCCCTCTCTCACATACATTTCATTTGTTTCAAAGTGCTGCTGAAGGCTTGCTTTACTAATCCACTCAGCTATCCACATAAAATACAGATCTGTTCTTTGCAGCAGGCATATTAACTCTCTGAGATAGTTATTGTGAGTTAAAATTGCCATTTGACAAAACTCTGATCTCTCTCTCTAGCAGGAACATTAATCACAAGAGTTATCTTGACAATTTTATTGCTGACTTAAAGCTGGACGCACAAGGAACTCTGCAGCAGGTGCTTTTGAATCATAACGTATTGCTAAACACAGACCCTCCCTGATGTCAGTGCCCCCCCAGGTTAGCGCGCAGTGCGGCTGCACTGGTCACATCATCCTAAAGACAGCCCTGCTGACAGCAGAAGAACCACACATGTTGAATGGAGCATTCAATCTTCACCTGCTGCCATGAACAAGCGACATCGCACACCAGTTGACTCCTCATTTATGACAAAGATCTCTGAACCCCTGGCATGTCCACAGCCTCCCTGTCTCAGTCACGAGCCAGCGGAACCAGCCTACCATTTGCTGACTAACAGCAAGTTTGTAACCTGTCTCCTAATCCTGTTACCCTATGTCTCAGGAGGACCATCAGGCGATTAATGTGACAATAGATCTCAAAACCCCAGCTGACATCATTAAACAAAAGAACATTCTGGAATGCCTATTGTTAGTGATTGGTAGGGATGCAGGACTGTTGCAAGAGGTTTTCTTTTTAGGTCTCAGCTAGACAGTGCATGCACTGTCTCTTGAAGACCTTTTGTATTTTGACAGTGGGCTGAGAGGCATGCAATTTCTTACCATTTGTTGGTTTCATTGTCACTCTCATTTGCTTGCATCAGATTCTGAAGGAAGTGCGACGGGTCTCCTATCAGTGTTTTCTCTTTCTTCTGATTTTGCCGATTGTATGGGCTACAATTAGAGATCATGGTACCTGCATAGTGGTAAGTTGGATTAGCTTCATGGAACTCCTGTAGTCTGTTAACTAAATCGGTGAACTATGACACTTGCCAGCATAAAAAAAGGTCATGACACAGCCAGCGCTGGCTGTGTCATAGCGCTTTTTTAAGCTTTTAGTCCTGCTACACTGCATCCATGCTGCTGCACAAAGTAGTTAAAAAAACATTGACAAAGCCAATAGCTTTCTCGGAGTCGAGACATATTGGCTTTGCCAATGCTTGTTTTACACTGGACTCCACATTAAGGACCGTGAGACCTATTGAACCTGACTGTTACCCGGTCTACTTTACAACTAAAGACAAGATTTCGCCTGCAAATGTGTTATGCTGAAACTTTCCCATAGGATATCTTTTCAGGTGTGCAAAAGGAAAGAATTAATTCACCTGTCATGTTCCAGCAGCTCCACGACAGAACAGAAACACAATACTTTAAAGAGGTTTAGATTGAACTGATCATGCCGCTTCCACTTCAAATCAGGTTTTCAGATCTGTTTTAAATGTTGTTTCATGTCAAGCAATTTTCTTCCAAAGCTGAGCGGCTGCCCTGTGAACCACAAGTGCATTTGGTGACGCACCAATCTGAGTGACAGGTGTCACAGGCAAAGTCTGGTGCAATTACCCTATGCCATAAACTGCATGACGGAGCAATGCATTGTAATAAATCACCTTCATAGCCGCGCAGATTAGGATTTTATACACAGTAACACAGCCCATTCTGCATGTCTGTTAGACAATCTTGTAAACGTGCTACTATTAATGTGTTGCGGCCAGCGGGCTGCCTGTCTGCGGTTTTAACACAAGCCTCATTAAAATGCACAACAAGGAGACATTGGCATGGTTTACTACTACTCGTCTCAGCCATTGTGATGTCAATACCAGCACGTGTGCTGAAAAGCCCACCTATTGGAACAGCAAGCTGACAGGACAAGTGGCAGAGATTTACAATGAAGAGTTTGTACAAAGGTGGTCAGGAACACAACGTGAAAGATGATTCAAAGTAACTCATGAATCTGAGAGTTATCCTGGGACCAGTCATGCGGTGCCCTGAGAGCAATCTACTATCAACTTCATTAAGAGGCAGATTAGATCTGGGCACACATCCATATGCACATGCTCAGTTCAGATCCCAAGGAGCAATGGAGGCCTGCTAGGGTCAATAAACCTTCCTTGTTCAGCATGGCACACCTTTGTGGGGCTAGGACTTAGAAGGCCCTTTGTATTAAACGCTTCTCTCATCTTGACTGTAATGTAGATACAGTGTATTTTACATGACACAGGGAACGGAGGAGCAGACAAGGGTCAGGGTTTATCCCAAGTGAAATTAAACCAAAGCCTGCACCATTCTATTGTATCTGTGGCACCCCTTTTATTATCTGTAAGTCCCAAGCTGTACCAAATAGTACCTCCAATGGACCTCTCTGTTCATTAACCAAGTCATGAACCACATATAGGTGGATAATCTGTAAAACTACCCTTTTCCCAGCAAGTTAAATCTGTGTCGAAGGAAATCTGTGATGGCAAATAGCCCATTTCATGAAGGTATGCGATTGGGAATGTTTAATGCTCCTTCCTGATATGCTTAATCATCCTTCTTTAAGAAGCTCAGCTTGGTACACCTTCATCCATCCTGGGCTGCTACAGGAATAGTAACGAAGAAGTCATATATTTTATCAAATGGTGTGGACACATAGAAGAATGTTATTTTTTTCAACTCCGTAAAAAAACACTTCCTATGTTTGGGCAAAGATAATACACATCTGATAAATCCACCCTGTGAGGTGTGCAAAATTCTAGTAATTTGCTATTGCGTAATGTTGTGATATCTCAGAAAAATGATGCTAAATTAAACCTACGTGAAATGGCAAACCGGCATTTGGTGCAACATTTTAGTATGACTTGTCCTTAGGTCCATTTTTTTGACGTAAGAATGCATTTCACTATACAGAAATTGTGTGACAAACACAAGCACAGCAAACATCATCTGCTCGTGTTCTGGTAAGTCACTTTTTCCCATGCTCTCATGCTAAATTTTTGCCACGATTGGAGCTTTATCATGCGACATGGCATAATAAAGTACTTTCTGAAATTTACAAGCACAGGAGTACGACAAGAGTAAGACCCAGCAAAATCATTGTGGGTCAGGTCCATTACGTTTGGGTTTTATGAGCGTAGCAGTGAACTATTAATTCTAAAATGCCCTGGCTGAAAAATTGAAAGGGCAGATTTTTCCTACATTCACAAGGTCCCATGTGTGAAAGATGGTTGGATGACAAGAGATTTCTTTGTGCCTTTATAGCTGAGACAGCGACAAGGAACATAACAGTGAGGATCTTGCTAAGTATTCCAGACAGTGGTAAAGTAAAACAGTTGTCTGGAGTGTGCAAGGACACATCCGAAGAAAGAACTCCAGAACTGAGGTGTAAGCATTGTCATTAATCTTCACACTGGTTCTATGTCCATCCATCAGCATCTGGCTGGGACATGGCACTTGTCTCATGTGATTTCATTGAACAGCAGTCAGGTTTGGAGCAGGCATTCCACAGCAAAAGTGGCTCTCCATGAGCAATTTGAAACTGTCAATGACATTCCACCTCATTCTCAGGTTAATTTTCCAATTTTTCATTTTTGCCCTCACAACTGCCAGAGAGGTGTTGACGTGTTGACTGACGTGTGCAGTCACTCAAGGAAGGTCTCACCGCAGACGAAAACAAGCTTCTGGTGACTTTTCTGCGAAAGACGGCAATAGGAAAAAAGAGAGCCACTCCTTTTCCTAGAGGAACTTGTCTACAGAGCCAGGGCCGCAATGGCTGTAGCAGGATTTGGGCATTTCCCAGAGAGACTAGAAGGGTGAGGGCCAGTTTTGGAGGGTGGGGGCAAGTTTTGGAGCAGAGGGGCAGTTTTGTTACTGGGGGCCGGTTTTGCAGCAATGTTTCAATGTTGGCCCCCAGTAACAAAAACAGCAGTGTTGGGGGCCGATTTTGTTAAGAAACAGTGCTTCATGCTTGCACCTTCCCCGGGAATGTGGGCCGGTTTGACAAAATTGCCAGGGCGGCTTTGGGTTTCCAGCCCGGCTTGACAGAGTCATAAAGTAGGGTGAAACACCGAAATGTAGTACGAGTACCACGCAAAATAACGCACACATCAACTCAAGAGAGTGATTTTTGCTTTTTGGGAGTTTTATATAGCACTAACTAGACCCCAGGCATTGGGTATCAGAGCGCTTTACATGAACACTAGTTTTGTTACAGATAAACACATAATTTTTTTTTTTTGTTAGGCACAGGAAGATTCAGTGATTTGCCCAGAATCACAGAATATTGAGTGTCGTTGCTGAGACTCGAACCCAGTTCTCCAGGTCCGAAGTTGACTGCTCTAGCTGTTAGGCCACACCCTCTCCCCTATCATTGATGATAAGTTGTGCGAGCCACATGGGTCTAAGCTTAGTCTTTCCTTTTGGCAGTTTCAAATTATAGCAAATAATCGAAGAGCAATTTAAAATTGTTACCAACAAATACATACTAGCCGAAAAGGAGCAACATATTATTTTTGGGATAATCCTGAAAACTTTTTCCTCACATTAATTTTAACAAAGATAGGCACATTTCCAAATAAAGTTTTATTTGTCAAAACTTTAAAAATATTTAATATTTCATATGGGCATATTTTTCTAAAAAGTTAAATTGTGAATTATTAATATGTGTTTGTGCAACTTTCTTGTAAAATCAGGCTATACTGTAGAAAAACAAAGGCCAGGTGGGATTTTACAATTTTTTCCAAACCGTATTTCTCAAAAAAGGAGCACAATTTTGCATGTCAAAGATGTGCTCGGTGTTCTTTCTCTCAAAACAGAATACATTATAGGAAGAATATAACATATGAAGGTTTGAGGTTTCGTCCTGAAAAAACTTGACAATCATGACTTAGGGCCTGATTACAAGTCTGGTGGTCTTGAGACCGCGAGACTCAGGGTGGCGCAGGAGTGGCGGTCCACCGAGCATGACTTGCAAAGTCATATCAGCGGTGGAGCGCCTGCTGTGCCAGGGAACAGTTGTTCCCTGGCGGTGACGCAGGAGCGCCACTATGCATTTTGCTTAGCAGGGACTGCCACAATCCCGCCCAGCATATTTTGAGTTCTCGCACCGCCAGACTACAGGCCCCCATTCCCCCAGGCCATGGTAATACACTCAGGGGGCACAATATGTGCCCCCAGTCTGTATTCCCTACAGTTTCAGCATGGCATGGATGTCAGCGTCCATGCCGTTCAGGAACATTTTGGCAGTTCCAATTGCAGTGCCTGTTTTCAAGGCACCGCAATGGGAAAGGCCAAAGGACCGCGACAATATTACGAGTTGCACATTAAAACACTACTCATCACTTCAATACTCACCATTAATCATGAAACACATATAAAGACCCATACTACCAATGAGACAATTTTTGAGCGACTGAATCAGGTGGTATGATTAACTAAACTTCTCACATATCATTTACAAAATTATATACAACTGCAGTTTATCTATTTTCACCATGGTTTTAACATTTATTATTTATTAATCAGATCACCAAGGCGATTGGATCAACTGATGGTAACTAGACCATGAATAAACAAGACCAGCTTGTCTTTTCAAATCTAATTGTATTAACTTTATTTTTCATAAAGAAAAAGCACTTACGTTTTAGAATCTTTATTTTATAAGCAATTAAGAAAGCAGCTTTTAATAAGGAAATGAATTAATAAACTGACACTTTCAAAGCAAGCTCAGAAACACGAAATATTAGCAGAGTAACAGTTCCCATTCCCTAAATATATTTCCCTGTCTATTTCTCACTTCACCTAGAAAGGAAAAATCATTTAAAGTCTGCTGTCCTTACATGCGCCAAAGGTCCAACAGCATGTCACATCAATCAGAAATCGGAAAGTAAGAGTTTTTTCCGTGCTTATAGTGTCAGGTTTTATACCTTTCTCTCTAGCTAAACTTTCTACATTTTACATTCTTTTAAGCAAATCCAAGATTTTCATTGGCTGTCCTGTGTCAGTCCATGATAAAATACATTAGGTCATCTCCGATTCTTGACCAGGTCCAGGCTTCACATAAGCCCTATTGTCTTTCATTTCCACATCTTTCAACTTCCTCAAGAAAGTAACTTTTCCTCGAGTTTCGAACATTTACTTCCTAGCCTTGGCAAACACTTTAAGTTTCTGTCCTTGAGCCTTTTCTCCATGAGCACGTTCAACCCAGCCAAAGAACTGCTTTTTCAATTAACGATGACAGTGCAGTAAAAATCTTCACAGCTACGCATGTGCAAAGACTTCACTCTGGACAAACTTTTGCGTCTGCAGCTCTTTCAGCCATGTTTTCTGAACTACCTTTAGGCCTCACTTTAGAAACTATTATTAAACAAACATAAGACATCAATTAATTAAAGAATTGAGACCCATTCTGTTACCCACCCCCTTTACTAATTAATCCTGTTAATTATGTTACCTAGTAAAAAGCAGAATCAGGCAGCATTATAATTACTTTTTCCTTTAGGTTCTGCACAAACTCCGTGAGCTTTCGTCACAGAAAAGACATAACATAAGCACACAAAATAAGCACATGCCATTAGTTAAACAGCTGCATTTAATACTGACAAAGACAATAGACAAGGCTAGTTTATTATTGTTTTTTTTGCGATTGCAACATAAAGCACATTAGTTTATCCCACGTGTATTGATGAATGTATTCTTAAACTAAGTTGATTAGTAATTTTCACCACAAGCTTATTAATTTAATTACTGTTATGGGAAATTAACTTCACAAGTTTGAACAAAATCTTGTTCTTCACCTTGCTTCATCAACTCCCTCATCTGGTGATTTCTAAATCACCAAATAATACCCAAAATGTATAAAATTTTCAACCCTTGAACATGTTTTGGACTTTCTTAATATTAGTATTTCTAAACTTTAGATTCATCTGTTTTTCTGCATTTATCATATTGAGTTCTCTGAAACTCGTCTAATTCTATTTCTTTTTCTTTTTCTTTTCTTAGTTTGCAAATTCTTTTCTTTTCTATTTCATGTTTTCTTCTCTTATGTATCATGCAACAAATTTTTAACAAAAGTATCACTATAGCTATGACTATTAAAGGAAAAACTATTTTACCTATAATTGAATTACCAATTTCTTGAAACCAGTGTTTAATTGCTGCAAATCTATTGCTTAAACGTTCTGAAAAACTTTCGTCTTCTAAAGGTTCAACTTCGGTATGTTATTCAGTAAAAAAATGTATATACATTTCTATATTCTGACTTTTGTCAGGTATGTAAGTACAACAATGTTGAAAAGGCGAAATTCCACAGACTCCACCCTCTTTTGCTAGCAAAATATCAAGAGCAAGACGATTTTGCATCACCATATTTCTCATAGCAATAAGCTCTGTATTCACTAATTGAAATCCACTTGCAGTATCTGTTGACAATCTATCAACAATTGTAGATAATTTTCTGATTTTGTTTGCATTCAGAGTTATTCCTACCATAGGTATTAATGCACCAAATATGTCTCCCATTATTTCTGTAAAGCTTTCCCTTCTAAATCTATTCAGGTGATTGCTAATTTCAAATGAACCTTTCACATTTCTATTCACAAGGAAACTTTTTGGAAAAACTAAACCTACATAACATGTCCCATACCAATGGTCTGGGAGATTGTAATAAGCCTTATTCCCACAAACAAAATAAATTCCAGGAAAAATTGGATCTTTGCCTCCTTTAAATCCCCAACCCCATATAATACGATAAGTGTCTTCACATTGACTTGCACCTACAAAATAATTATCAAACAAAGTATTATCTCTTCTTATACATAATTTTCCACTAACAGGTTTATCTATGTGAATGGCAACATTTTCATTTCTGGCATTAAGCTTTTCATCTTCCATCTGCCAAAATTTAGACTTAGTATGTTTCAAAATCTCAAATTTGAAAAAGAAGTGGAAGGCGCACTCAAAGGAATTACGCAGGTACTTGTAATCTTGAGTTTTCTTTTCTTTATTTAGGTAATTCTACCAAAAAGACATATTACACAGCCAACGCGTTTCGTTACTTGTTGTAACTTCGTCAGGGCTAAATCTGTATTGTTAATATTCAAGCCACGGACCAAATGAAGTTAAATGGATGGGCGTGTTTTTGGAGCGAACGCGATTCCACAGGTACGGGAAGTCTATTATATTTTCTTGGTGCGATTGAGTCAGAGAGCCCGTCTCCTATGCGACAAGGACACGAAAATGGAATACACAGGTCCACAAATAATAGGGGGCACAAATAAGACACTTACAGCCAGATTCATCATTGCAAATTGCGCTCGCAAAGGGCCAGATTCTGAGAATCTGGCCCTTTGCGAGCGCAATTTTTGCATTTGGGATTCATCATCCCAAATGTGAAAATCGCTAATAGCAAAATCGCAAAATTGCAAGGAATTGCATTTAAGGAATCTCTAGTTGAGATTCCTTAAATGCAATTCATTAACCATTTTTAAATTGCGAATTCGCAATTTTTGGCCGCTATTTACCGTGAAGTCTGACTTCGTGGTAAATAGCGAAAAATTAGAAAAATGCACTTTAGTGCATTTTTCTAAGATGTATGTTACGTGTGTGCGCAACGCCTGTGTACATTTGCTTTTCAGGGGTGCTACAGGGTGTCCTTTGGACACCCCTGGCACCCTTGAAATCGCATCCTTATTTGCGATTAGCAAATTGCTAATCGCAAATAAGGAATAACTCCCCATTCATTCCTATGGGCCTAAAGGCCTTTAGGCCCATAGGAATGAATGGGGAGTTATTCCTTATTTGCGATTAGCAATTAGCTAATCGCAAATAAGGAAGATGTAGGAATCGCAATTTGTTTTGCTATTCCTACATGAATCCCTTTTTGCAAGTCCTTAATAGCGATTCCTTAATAATCGCTATTAAGGACTCGCAAAACGGGACAATGATGAATCTGGCTGATAGTAAGGATGCTCGATGTGCCTGGTTTAAAGTGAAGTAAAAGAAATCTGCCGCCGTTGATAGAAATGGTACTTGTCTTTACGATGTATATCAGGATACTTATATGCAAGATCTGGCTTACAATGTATATAACACGCCTCGATAGTACATAAGAGATTTTTTCTTGGACTGTGTCAAAGGTCCAGACAACAGCCCCATGGATATATCAATCTCCCCAATCAAAAATGACGGTCTCCCGGCACGGTAACACAGGTTTGTAACAAGGGTCCGACCATTTCCAGATGCCAGATCTTGCATATAAGTATCTTGATATACATCGTAAAGACAAGTACCATTTCTATCAACGGCGGCAGATTTCTTTTACTTCACTTTAAACCAGGCACATCGAGCATCCTTACTAAGTGTCTTATTTGTGCCCCCTATTATTTGTGGACCTGTGTATTCCATTTTCGTGTCCTTGTCGCCTAGGAGACGGGCTCTCTGACTCAATTGCAACAAGAAAATTTTAAGACACTTCCCGTACCTGTAGAATCACGTTCGCTCCAAAACACGCCCATCCATTTAACTTCATTTGGTCCGTGGCTTGAATATTAAACAATACAGATTTAGCCCTGACGAAGTTACAACAAGTAACGAAACGCGTTGGCTGTGTATATGTCTTTTTGGCAGAATTACCTAAATAAAGAAAAGAAAACTCAAGATTACAAGTACCTGCGTAATTCCTTTGAGTGCGCCTTCCACTTCTTTTTCAAATTTGTTTATCGTATCCTTGCCCAGGGACAACGGGCACGGGAAGTGTGCTGCACCATTATCACTTTTGTCTGGACTAGTGCTCTGGTTGTGCTAAACCTTGGTTGGGTTGTCCTGTCGCTTTTGTTAACATGTTTCAACATCTCATTTCGCTTGTAAATTTCCCTTCTCTCTTCCACCATATTTAAGAATGTCTTCTCTTCTGTTCTCAATTTACATGTTAAATGATTTCTAAAAGCGTACTCATAAGTGAGTTCACTAGTCACTAGGAAAAATCCCCTCATCTGTTTAGCATATTTCACTTTATTCAAGCTATCTTCAACTTTTAAATTTGCAAAAATCTCATCAAAATCTGAATAATAATATTCCAAACGTCTAGTTTGATAAAACAAACTAGCTATTACAATACATGTTATGCCATAAGTAAGAGGAAGCATATTATACATAACACCTTCAGACACAGAAGTAGGCAACTTCACACAAACCTAGCAGTCTTTTGCATCCATCACCTTAACATATTCAGATAAAAGTCTAGAAAAGGTATTACTAGAAAAATCTCCCACAGATCTATCTTGATGAATCTCTGGTTTATGTACAATAATTTTATCAGTCTTATCAACTTTATCATGATTAACCACAACTTTACTAGTCATGTTAGTTTTATACATCTCTTTATCTATTCCAAAAGGAAAAATGACAGCTAAAATTAACCAAACTAAAATTATCAAGATTACACATATTGAAGACAATTTGCAACATCTTTTGAAAACTGAGCATCTCGAATTTTTATCAGTAAAAGTCATCTTTACTTTCAAACAAGAGCCTTAAAAAAAAAGAAAAATATTACTAAATATACTCCCCTTTTTTTTCTCAATTAACAGATAACTTTATTTTCTAACAGCTTTTCCTCAACCTTATGTCATACATTCATGTGTTTTCCAGCTAACACAATTTCTTCGACCTTGTGTCACCTAATGAACAAAAGCAATCATTATCACTTGCATCATCTAAATTTCCATGACTACTATTTACTTCTACTACTGGTGGAATTATAATATAGGTCCACTCAGGTGATTTGTACTTCTGATTTGGCTTTATTACTCTTTTTGCTCTGCTGTTTATCACTTCTATTTTCTTTCCTACCTGTTCTTTCTTATTTGAGTCTTCTTCCTTTTGACTTGTGATCTCATTCACCTGCTCTTTTCCTTTATTCACTAATTTAAATTTTAGGCTTTCGTTTTCATTTGGCCAATTATCTCCTTTTCTTGTTAATTTCCTTATCGGTTCTGCTAAATTATACTCCACTCTCCAAGCTCTTTTCCTTGATCTTTTCACTTTTTCTTCATCTCCACTATCATCTGTTTCACTTTCTGTGTTATCAGCTGATTCATTAATAATCAGTTTTATTGTATCAGATTCTTCTTTAGATTCAGGAACTTCTTTACTCGGCAGTTTCACTCTGTTAGGAACAACATCCTTATTACTAGAACTTGCAATTTCTTCTTCTTCTTCTTCCTCAATTACCTCCAATTCTCCAGTTTCAAAGTTTTCGTTCCTTCTTTCAGAGCTTCCAATCTGGTTTTCAATACTCTCCTGATCTCGTATCTCTTCTTGTTCAGTTTCCTTTTCTGCTTCATGATTTAGCAGATCTTCATCCTTTTCATTTTCTTCAGAATCCTGTATCACAATGTCTTCATTTTCTTTATTCAATGCCTCATTCGCATTTGAATTTTCCAGATGTCGACTTTCTTGTCGATCTTCAGGATCTGGATTTCTTTCAGGTTCTTCTTCTGAATCTGAATCAGCTGTTGTTTCACCTTCAACAGGATTCTCAGGTGCTGGCACACGTATGGTTTGGCTAGCATGAATCCATCTCTTCAATCCCCTACACTTTACTGCATTTGTTGTCACTAATATCACCTGTCTTGCCTTCTGCCACCTTGGTACTAGGCAATTTCTTCTTCGATGTACTTTTGTCCTTACCCAGTCTCCTGGTAACAGATCATGAGCTTGTTCTTTCTCTTTTGTAATTACTTCAGTTCCCACCTGATGGAACACAGAAGTCACCACATCAGATAGAGTTTTGCAGTAGTCCATAATGATGCTATCATTAATGCTCAACAGTTTATCAACTGGAACAAATGCTTGACTCATAACCCTGCCCATTTGTATTTCATGAGGACTCAATCCTGTTTTTCTATCTGGAATGCTTCTCAAAAATATCAAAACAAGTGGAAGTGCATCTGTCCACTTCATGCCTCTTTCTAAGCACATCTCTGCTATTCAGTTTTTTATTGCACCATTCACTTGCTCAACAACACCTGATGCTTCTGGTCTGTAAGCACAATGTAATTGTTGCTTTATATCCAGTGCTTCACAAATCAATTTTAGCAATTTGTTTTCAAAATGTGTGCCACGATCTGTCTCGATCGTCACTGGAAAACCATATCTTGGTATGATTTCTCTCCAAAGCAATTTTGCCACAGTAATTGAATCATTGCGGCGTGTTGGGAATGCTTCTACCCATCTTGAAAACAAACAGGTTATCACCAAGACATATCTGAGTTTGTTGTGTGGTGGCATGTCAATGAAATCAAGCTGTGTTCTGGTAAATGGACCACCCTCCCGTCCTATGGTTCCCATGCTTACAATAGTTTTTCTGCTTGGGTTTTTCTGTTGACAAATAAGACACCTTTGACAAAGGGACTCTGCAATTATTCTGAATTTTGGATTGTACCATGTTTGTCTGAATAATCTAATCATTGAATCTCTACCAATATGTCCTGGACCATGGTACATGCGTGCCATGTCAGAAATCATACTATCTGGCATTACTGGTCTGTCATCTTTGTAAACCCAAACCTCATCGTCTTCTCTTTGTCTGCATCCTACATTTAACCATGTGTTTTTCTCTTCATCATTTGCCTCATCTTGCAACTCTTTCACTTTCTGCCAAGTCTCAACTACAGATGTTAGCATAAGAGAGTTCCAAACATGTTCATTTTATTTTTCCTGATTCATTGACACATTATGTTTTGCACAGAATTTTGCTATTGAGTCAGTATATGAGTTTCCTTTTGTTATGTAATCCTCACCTTTTTTATGTGCTGTGCACTTTACTACTGCATTTTTTTCTGGTAGCTGAATTCCATCAATCAATCTTTTAATCAACTGAGCATTTCTTATTGGTGATCCCCCAGAAGTTAAATAACCTCTTTGAGATCAGAGCTGGCCATAGTCATGGACTACACCATAACCATATTGACTATCAGTCACTATGGTAATTTTGAACTCTTTTCCCAATTCACATGCACGAATCAAAGCAATTAATTCTGCTACTTGAGCTGAACGAATTCCTTTGAGACAGGAAGCTTCAATTACATCTGCAACTGTACATACCGAATATGCTGCACTCAGAACACCTTCATCTTAAGCATGAACCATCAACAAATAAAACATAATCTGATTCAGCTAACGGGACATCTTTTATATCTTGTCTTGGTTTAGTGCAATATTCTAATACATCCAGGCATTCATGATCAACCTCATCCCTGATTTCTGTTTCAGTAGTGTCAGATAATAATGTGGAAGGATTTAAATTCACACATCTCGCAATTGAAACATTGTCCGAGCCAAGGATAACCTTTTCATATTTTGTTAGCCTATTATTTGTCAAATGTTGTGTTCTGCTTCTAGTGAGGTGAATATCAACGGAATGTAGTACATATACATTTACAGGAAATCCCATTATTATTCCTTCACTTTGTTCCAAACTTACACTTGTTGCAGCTACTGCTTTTAAGCAACCTGGTAATGCTTTTGCAACAGGGTCAAGAACAGCTGAGAAATATGCTATTGGCTTTCTCAGTCTTCCATGTCTTTGAATCAGAACTGATAATGCACATCCTTCTCTTTCACTGCAATACAGCTCAAATTCTTTTTCATAATCAGGCATTCCTAATGATGGAGCTTCACACAAACTTTTCTTTAATTGTTCAAAAGCTTCTAATTCATTTTTTGTTAAGCTAATCGGGTCTTTTATGTCTGCTTTTGTCAGTCTCTGCAGTGGTTTTGCAGTTACTGAAAACCCACTAATCCATTGGCGACAATAACCTACCATTCCTAGAAACATTCTAACTTGTCTCTGTGTTTTTGGAGGTTGCATTGCTTGAATAATTTTTATTCTTTCTGTTGTCACTTGTCTGACTCCCTTTGCAATTCTGTGACCAAGATATTTTACTTCTTGTTTGCAAAACTGTAATTTTGCAGGAGATACTTTATGTCCCTCTTCTGCCAGATGATTTAAAAGAGTAATGGTATCTGTTACACAATTATCTCTTGTTTTTGCAGCCACAAGGAGGTCATGAATATACTGCACTAACGTAGATTTTCCAGGTAAATCTAAATTTTCCAATGATTTCTTTAGCAACTGATTAAAAATAGATGGACTTTCGGTGTACCCTTGAGGGATTCGACACCATGCTAGAATACGCTCTTCGAACTGGAACGCAAACATTTGTTGACTTTCTGGATGCAATAGAACAGTAAAGAATCCATTACACAAATCAATAACCATATACCATTCTGCATCATGCAGAATCTGATATAAAATTACCGCTGGGTTTGGTACAACTGTGCAACATGGAACAACAATTTTATTAACCATTCTCAGGTCTTGAACAATTCTGAAAGTTCTGTTTGGCTTTTTAATTCCCATAATCGGTGAATTACATGGACTACTCTCAATTTCTTTTAGAACACCCTGTTTTATGAATTTGTTCATTACAGGAGTAACACCTTCAATCACTTCTGCTTTCATTTTATATTGAGGAATGTTTGGATAATCTGCTCCTTGTTTTACTGGTATTTTTACTGGATCTACATTTTTCATCAAACCCATTTCATCTCCAGTGAAATCCCAAATTTTTACATTCACTGTGTCTTTTAATTCTCCAGGTAGATTATTTTTATCAAACACAGGAAATAATTTACTTTCTTCTGCCTCAACCATTGACATTGTTAATTTGTAAAGCCCATCTTCTTCTGGAGTTTGAAGCTCAATACCATCCGGTGAGCAATATATTGCACAATTCATTTTACACAAGATATCCCTACCTAACAGATTTACCGGACTGCTATCACAAACTACAAATCTATGCATGTCTTTAAATTTACCTATTCAACTTCAACTGGTTCAGTTAGATCTGTTTTTATTTGCTGATTAGCTACACCTACTACTTGGATTTTATCTCGAGAGAGAGGAAGGTTTTCTATTTCCACTGATCTAACAGTAGAACGGGTAGCACCTGTGTCCACTAGGAAAGTAAACGTCATTCACTTTAGCATTTACAAATGGACCAGATTGATCTACCTCAAGAGTGGCTCCAAGCACACACTCTTCCTCCTCTCTCAGGCACCGTCAGAAGTATTCTTCAGATTCACTCCCTTCGTCTTCTTTCAACCAAAATTGTTGGGACACATTCGACACATTCACTCTTGGCGATCTGTTTACCTGTTCACCTCCGCTGAATCCTGTTTCTGCACTGTATCTCTGCACATTTACACAGTTTGGAAGTGGCGGTTGTGGTAACTGACTTTGCTGAATCACTACCTGTCGCTGTAGCTGTTGCTGCTGATTAATCTCATTCTGCATCTGTGAATTTAATGATGAATTTTTTTAATAATTTCTGGGCGGATTCTTGCATTCACGCTTCCAGTGTCCAAATTCGCCACAATTAAAACATGGGAGTTTCTGTTTTAACTCTTCTATATTTCACATCTTTTTTGGTTTATTATAATTATTTTTAAATTTCCCTTGATTCTGATCAACATTCTTATTTTCTAAAGTTGCTATTTGTTGTTCAGCCACTTTTACATGTGCCCACATAGCTTTTTCTTTTAACTTCTTTTGTTTAGCATCTATTTCATCACTACAGTATTTTGCTTTTCTCAAGATATTATCTACTGTGTGTGATTGCCAACCAACTATTCCAGTTCTTACCATTTCACTAATTTCAGGTCTCAAGCCATATACAAATCTGTATATAAAATGGCTCATGTCTTTTTCACTTAAATGTTCATAACCACTGTATTGTTTGAATACCAGCAGTAATCTTTCATAAAATGAATGTACTGATTCCTTTGGCTCTTGGGTTGTTCTATCTATTTTAACCCAATCTATCTCTTTTGGGGGAATTTTGTTTTTCAAAAACACAATTACCTGTTCATACTTTCTCATTACCTCTGGTGAAGGAGCACCTGTTACCTTATCTCAAGGGTATTCTTCTCTAGGCCAATATATAGTAGTTTTACATTCTGTCCAAAGATCTGATGGGACAACTATGTCAAAGAATCCATCAAGATCAATCCACAAAACTTTTGAAACTTTCACAAATGTGTCTACCTGTTGATACCATTCTACAGGTTTCTCTCTTAATCGAGGAATATCATTTGTAAACAGTAAAATGTCCTGTCTTGTCCATGGGACATGCACATACCCTCCTCCCGGTATTTCTCTCATTGGGAATTCATTTACTAATTTTTCCTTTTCTCTTATAGGAAAAGCTAAACTTGTTCTGTCTTCATCTCTTTTCTTTGTCCATTTCGCTCTCCATTTACTTAATTCACCCAATTTTCTCAAAATCACAATTAAGTCTTTTATATGAGTGATTCTTCCTGTGGTATTCATATTTTCCATATCTTTTTCAGAGAAATCCGCCCTATAAGTTTTCAGCAAATTCTTCTGCTTCTGCTTACTTAAATCTACTTCTAATTCAAAAGCCATATCCTCTAATTGATCATATCTGTTTTTCGTTTTCCATGTTATGCTTTTGCAAATAAATAATAATTCATCATCCTGATATCCCTTTAATCTGTCAGTTCCAATCGTTCCAATTCCTCTAAATCTGCTTTCAATTTTGGAACATCAAGTAATTTACATTCTGGGGTTTGTGTTAAATCTATTTTACTCAGACTCTTTTCCGGAGTTCCAGAGTCAGATTCCGCACCAGATGGAGTTTTACATGACAAGCTTTGATTAAAAGTTAAGTCAGGCATCATTATTTTCTCTCGATGTATTTCAGACAAGTCTGAATAAAATGTTTCAGTCACTTTCTGTATTTCTGAATTTAATGGAACAGTTAAAGCTGAATGCTTAATTTCCTTTTGATCAAATACTGGAAGAACGGGTCCAATCGTACTGTTACTGCTTCCATGCTTTTCGTTAACTGCTGTATTAATTCATTTGTAGAACGAATATATTCTGAGGTATTTGGTAATTCCTCATACCTTTCTGTTCTTTTTCCATTTCTTGGGGTTTCATTTCCTTGAACTGGGTATTTAGTATAATTTCCATTTTCTCCTGATATATTTGATTTACATCTTGTTTCTACTCTTTCAGGTGTTTTTCTATAAATCGAATTTGTTTTAGGAGATATCTCATCAATAATTTCTCTTGGAGGAGTCCATGAACAAACTGGTTGATAAGGTGGCGGTTTTCTAGTATAAATTTCTTCTAATACCGCATTTTCTGAATCACTTTCTTCACTATTTTCCTTTTTCTTTTGGGCACCCTTTTGTCCAGTTACCTCATCAATTAGTCTCACTGGGTACAAGCCATCACACAAGTCTGCACTTCTCCATCGACGCATTCTATCCTCATGTGTTTCCCTAATAATACCTAATCCTGTTCCCCATAATATTCCTCTATGCTCTCGTTCTAATTCAAACATTTCATCTTCCCATTCAACTAGAGCTTCAAATTGAGTAGGTCTAGGCTGTGGTACGAGTTTCATCATTTTTTCTCTTAAATTTTTCAAAACTGCTATGTTAAATGATCCATCTTCCGGCCATGCTAATACACCATCATTTTCAGTATACTTCATCCAATTCTCAATCCAAAGACAAGTATGATAACCATATTCACCCAACATATAAGCTGCAGGTGTTTTGTACTTACGAAGTAATCTTCCACCCCGCGTTGAAATTTTGTCAGGTATAATTTTGTTTTTCAATCTCTGAAACCATGAAAGCTTCTTTTTCTCCTTCATATAATAGTAATCCATGTTTTTAAACAATTTCCCTTACTTCGGAAAAAATCGTAACAACTTCCTTGTTATTCCACAACACCAACCAATCCGTGCGCGAAACTTACCAACAAACCAATCAAGTTAAGTTTTAAGTTTCGTCGCTATTTTGCTCAACCAATAGAATTACTGTTTTTTCAGGATGAGCCAATCAGCTGTAAGCTTGCCTTAGTCACATGAACCAATCTGTGCGCGAATACTGTGACATATGTAAGCCAATCACAGCGCGACACTTGTGACGTATGCTACCACTGCAGCTGCTCTGTCCCTCACTCCACTCCTTAAACTGAACTCCTCCTTTACAAATTTTTTTTTAAAGCGCCATATTTACAAATCTTTCAATTGAATTCTGTTAATAACTCCACAAAAACAAAACATTTGTGTGTTTCACTAAAATAAAGTGATAGCTTTTCCAAACATTCAAGTATTCTTTTCACGTGAAATAGATGACACTATTTTCACAGAATATTTAAATTCGTCGATAAAGTAAGGCTAGTTTACCCTTCTAGCAGGTAATAACGAACTCGTTTCTCTCTAAATGCACATACAGAGATATTTTACACCTCCTTAGAGACAATTCAGAGTTTCACTCGATCGTACATTACAAATTCATTTTCGCACATTCATACAGAAAAAATCCTTAACCATGCACACATAATTCTTTAGTAGGACTTTAACCCACCAATAGAAATCCTCACTCGCCAGTAAGATAGACGACGCTTCCTTACCCTTCACTCAAGCTTAGATAAATTCTACTACTCTTTTCACAGTGAGTTTTAAAACAGGACAGAAGTCCCTATACTCGAAAGCTAGGATTTCATAGACAATCCTCACTATACATTCTACCTTACACACCTAAAATCCAAAACTTGTGCTGTACGACCACAACACTTGTGATCTACGGCGATACCACTATTTTGAAACAAAACAAATGCACTGTGCACCTTCACCTATCACACTTCTCATGCCGGCACAAACCAGGAATTTTCACACTGCTGGAAAAAACCTTTCGACTACATATAACAACTTGACCAAACTTAACATGTTTTAGACATCAATCCTATGTATTACCATGTAACATACTAATTACCATAGTAACCATCCTCTGCTACCAAGGAATTGATCCAGCGCTCTGATTGAAAAACTGTCTCAAAAACACTACTCATCACTTCAATACTCACCATTAATCATGAAACACATATAAAGGCCCACACTACCAATGAGACAATTTTTGAGCGACTGAATCAGGTGGTATGATTAACTAAACTTCTCACATATTATTTACAAAATTATATACAACTGCAGTTTATCTATTTTCACCATGGTTTTAACATTTATTATTTATTAATCAGACCACCAAGGCAATTGGATCAACTGATGGTAACTAGACCATGAATAAACAAGACCAGCTTGTCTTTTCAAATCTAATTTAAAATTAACTTTATTTTTCATAAAGAAAAAGCATTTAAGTTTTAGAATCTTTATTTTATAAGCAATTAAGAAAGCAGCTTTTAATAAGGAAATGAATTAATATACTGACATTTTCAAAGCAAGCTCAAAAACACGAAATATTAGCAGAATAACAGTTCCCATTCCCTAAATCTATTTCCCTGTCTATTTCTCACTTCACCTAGAAAGGAAAAATCATTTAAAGTCTGCTGTCCTTACATGCGCCAAAGGTCCAACAGCATGTCACGTCAATCAGGAATCGGAAAGTAAGAGTTTTCTCCCTGCTTATATTGTCAGGTTTTATACCTTTCTCTCTAGCTAAACTACATTTTACATTCTTTTTAGCAAACCCGAGCTTTTCATTGGCTGTCCTGTGTCAGTCCATGATAAAATACATTAGGTCATCTCCCATTCTTGACCAGGTCCAAGCTTCACATAAGCCCTATTGTCTTTGATTTCCACATCTTTCAACTTCCTCAAGAAAGTAACTTTTCCTCGAGTTTCGAACATTTACTTCCTAGCCTTGGCAGATACTTTAAGTTTCTGTCCTTGAGCCTTTTCTCCATGAGCACGTTCAACTCAGCCAAAGAACTGCTTTTTCAATTAACGATGACAGTGTAGTAAAAATCTTCACAGCTACGCATGTGCAAAGACTTCACTCTGGACAAACTTTTGCGTCTGCAGCTCTGTCAGCCATGTTTTCTGAACCACCTTTAGGCCTCACTTTGGAAACTATTATTAAACAAACACAAGACATCAATTAATTTAAGAATTGAGACCCATTCTGTTACCCACCCCCTTTACTAATTAATCCTGTTAATTATGTTACCTAGCAAAAAGCACAATCAGGCAGCATTATAATTAATTTTTCCTTTAGGTTCTGCACGAACTCCATAAGCTTTCGTCACAGAAAAGACATAACATAAGCACACAAAATAAGCACATGCCATTAGTTAAACAGCCGCATTTAATACTGACAAAGACAATAGACAAAGTTAGTTTACTATTTATTTTTTTGCGATTGCAACATAAAGCACATTAGTTTATCCCGCGTGTATTGATGAATGTATTCTTAAACTAAGTTGATTAGTAATTTTCACCACAAGCTTATTAATTTAATTACTGTTATGGGAACTTAACTTCACAAGTTTGAACAAAATCCTGTTCTTCACCTTGCTTCATCACTGGCAATACGGTTGGTGGTCCTTGTGCGCCTTTGGTGCAGCTGTGCTGGTGTTGTGCCAGAGCTGCTGCACAAAAATCGTAATCGGGCCCTTAATAAGTAACTGAAAATAGTTACAGGATGACCCTGAAATGACCAAGAAACTTGCAACCAGTTATGTTTTCTGGTCTCCTTTGCACCATTTAGCAGCATGCACCTTCCTTCAAAGTAACCATGAATGTGCCCAAATTATCTTCAGGCAGATTGACCATACAGGTGTGAAGAAAATATCCCTGAAAAAGCAGGTATCTGCACTACAGCATGCCTATACCTCTCGCTCTGGAAAATATAAAATTTTACGGAAAGGAAAATTACATGATTGCAAAACAATCCCTTATTTTTGGTAAAATTGAGAAATTATGTGACTCCAAAAACATCTGGGTGCCCTTGCAATGCTCATCACAGTGATTCAAGGTAATTATTGTAAAGTCCTAAGATCACCAGAATGCTGCTACATGATCATCAGATTTCCCCTAAAATGTTAATTTATGTGCTTGGAAAGTATGGTGAATTTCCCTCATACTAATCACCAAAGTACCATAAATCAATACAAATTGGTTTCAAAGGTAATTTTCAGGATGCTTCAACCTAATCTCAAGAGATCTTCAAAAAATCACTAAGCTGCATTATAAAACATTATGTTGCCTCTCAAGTATTCTTCATCGTACTTAAAAATAATATTTGCCTGCCCTTCAAATATTTATCAGAATGTCTCATCCCAGTCCCTGCCGCGGCCTGTGGAGGGAGTTACGGTGGGGCAGGAAGGCGGGGCGGGGCAGTGTGGGGGTGCTAAAACCCGAGTATGGATAATTGGAGGTAAGTAAACAATGTAAGAAATAAAACGAATTTCGTAGCGCGACCTGCATCGCAAAATGCAAGGCAGTGCGCGCTATGAAATTATCCATACTCCGGTTTTTAGCACACACCCACCCTGCCCCTCCCCCGCCCCACCTTCCTGCCCCACCGCAACTCCCTCCACGGGCCGTGGCTGCCCAGTCCTTCTTCGACCTGGGAGTGGCTAATATGGATGAGGACGGTGCTAAAGCGACCACATTTTCTATT
Organism: Lissotriton helveticus; assembly: GCF_964261635.1. Lineage (NCBI taxonomy): Eukaryota > Metazoa > Chordata > Amphibia > Caudata > Salamandridae > Lissotriton > Lissotriton helveticus. Next base: position 809,043,845 of record NC_136068.1, on the reverse strand, counting down.
CTTGAATAATCACTGAGTGATTGTAGGAGGGGGATTCAACTGGTGGGTGATTGCAATGGATTCCCCACTAACTTAAACACAATAACAGTAAGCGAGTGTCCTCAACCCTCTCCCCAACAGACTAGTTTTTGGCTGGTAGAATCGAGTTTGCTAAATAAATAATTAATATTGCTCCTCCTTTTGGCCAAGTGTCTGATGTGACTTAGGGTTTTTATGTCTTTTTGGTGCACCTTCCTTTGGAAACTTGATCATCTAAGTTACAGATGGTCCTTGGAAACAGTTGGAGAAACTAGGTGGAATCTGAGAAGCAGATGAGTTTGTTTTGCCATCATTGATCTTGGATGACTTTAATAGAGTTCATTCCTACAAGTCCCACTATTGTCCTTCACTAGTGTCAAGAATGGACACTCTAAAGGATTATACATTCTTTTGATACAACAGCAACTTGCATAAGGAATGACTGTTAATGCAGATCATTGAGGCGGAGCTCTGTCTTCTTTTATCTCTCTCTCCACCCTACATAATTAACAAAGCATATTCCTTAATTGCTGTAGCCACCAAGATATGTTTCTTGAAGGCCTGGTAACCGACAACACCTCCATATGGGTCCTGCAGCGCAAAACATAGCAGACAACGAATGCAAACGGTGCTAACTATAGCTGCCACTTGAATTACTCCATCACACTGTTAAGCTCTGAGACACAAGAGAGGATAGAGCACAACTCTCATCACTCACTGACAACACCAAAAAATGTCCCACAAAGGCCTTGTTTCAAGGACAACATCTTTCCAATCAAGTCACTGCCCCCCGTGTTCTAGCATGCTACCCATCCAATAATGTGCGGTGCTTCAGTGCTTGCAATTGGGTATGAAGCTTTTTACAAATGCATTTACAATTACATATTTCCCAGAATGTGCCAGGTCTTCTACAGAGAAATGTTCAGAACCACGCAATGCCTGGAATGTTGTTGAATAATGTATATTTTCACAGTAGTACATCATCATCATGAATTAATATTACATTTAAGTTCTATTTAAATGTACCTCTGTCTTTTGATTATTTCGTATACATAATACGAATGTGAGTCTCTATTCCAAGGTCATTATTATAGAACATTTGCACGTGCGTAGGTTAGCAGTATATTTTCAATTCGGTCAGTTATTCCTGAGCAGAGAGGTATTACAGATGGAAATCTATCTAAGTTGGTAGAATACACTGTTTTACCACCTGCCTGGCAATTTCTAACCTGACCCCCCCGACCCCTGGGTGTCGGCCTTTCAAAATCTCATCAGCAAGAAGGGCAAGAGCCTCTGGAAACATAATTTCCCTGGACAATAGCTGCTCTTGTTTTGAATATTATTACATCTTCCACATTCAGTATTGTAATGCAAAAAGAAGCACAACAGTGGTGGCGGTGGCGAAGGGGTTCAAGTAGCTTTTTCCTAAAAGAGCTGTGATGCTCCACTTCCATCTGGTGCTCACTATATTATAAATTAAACAATATGAGGATTTGCCAGAGATATATACCTTGAGAGGTTTGGACAGCCTGGGCAGACAGAAAAGTGCAGGGACGCTCTGCTGGTAGAATGCTATGCCAGCAGAGCCCCCTGCAGGTACCACCAGCCATTGAGTAATAGTTGGTTGCTACCATAAGCAGCAACGTTAATTATCATGTGGCAGAATGCTACTACCATAAAGTAATAATGGCTGTAGTGTCATTGATGGGGTTGACCATTTGCTAATGTGGTGGGTGTACTTTAGTTGTAATTGGTATAAAGGGCTGCTAATGACATTGATATTCAGGCTTCTGTAGGAATGCATGGGATATTAATTTATACATGCTTAGTATCATAAGTAATTCCTAAAAACAGATGCTGCTTCAAAGTTATACGTCTAGACGTTTTAACATAAAATATAAAAACATACATTGAATCCAAAGTGTCTGGACCATGCCCCTACATATGCTAAGCCTCTGTGTCTTTTGCTTCTATGTGATGGCAAATTGGATGTTTACTCTTAAGCATATGACTATGGTAATAATGTTTGGACCATCAACATCCATTGCTGCTGGATACTGTCTCTGGTAAGATTTCTATATTACACCAGGCAATGACGTACTGTAGCGCTGCACGTCAAGCCACCCACAAGTTGGACTGCTGGTCTCATATGATTTGGAGTCTCGACGACCCAAGCAAGCAAATATGTAGAATAACATCCACACCAGACAATTATTTAAGATTGTTAACCAAAATACAAAAACCTCTTATAGCACCTAATCTTAGCTAAACTAATGATAAATCTGAAATAAACAAAGATGGGTGGCTGGGTGTAGTTGGCACACACTAACCCAAGTTTCACAAATATCTAACAAAACACTATACTTTCCATTCAATTGAATTAATTAGGAGAACATAATAATAGATAATAATAAGTGGGTGCTCCAAGGGAGGATGTGCTACTCAAAGTTCCTCAAAGAAGACAAATGTCCATACAAAATGAACCAATCCCCGAGAACTCTATAACAATTAATTCCCAGGTTTGAAGACACGTCTTCTTGGTATTGTAATCACAAATGTTTAAACATCTTGAAATTAGTGTTGTTTTATATTTATTTCTGTCAATATTAAATTCTAGTTCCACTGCATTTAATTTCACAATCCATAATATTTCCTGGTGAGCCAATTTGAAGTCAGGATTTCACACTCTAGGGTCAATCGGTAACGTTTCTTATACATGCAATTGAAAATTTCAATGTGCATTTTGTGCTTTATAGTTCAAAATATGCATTGTGAAATTATATTTACGATTTTCCTACTTGACTGCTCTGAAGTGTTTGTAATTTCTGTCCCATAAAGTTCTAACTGTACTGCAGACATATTTTGTGACATTAACTGATCAAACCATATACCACAAAATTGGTACCACAGTTAAAATAATTTTTAATCTTGTAAGTGGGATTACATTATAGGAATATGTTTTAACCTTATCAATTGCTAGGCTGCAAGTGTAGCAAAACCCACACTTTGAATACCTCTTGTTATTGATGATTACCATTATGATACATAACACTAGTAACATATTTTCTCATAAAAGTGTCTTCTGTCGAAAGATGCCAATGTCTATAAGAGATTCTACTGAGTTTGCTGGCTTCAGGGCCATATGATGTAATTAGTCTGTTTAACTAATTATTACCAAAGTGTTTCTTGTTTCTGTCTTCTAGTGTAACACTTCTGTCAATAATTCTGGCTTGCAAAGTAGCAGCCTTAAGTATCCTTTTCTCATACCCTCGTCTAAAAAATCTCTACTAAATATCTTAGATGTTATCAAGAAAATCACAATCCTTTCAGCAATTCTTCCTGGCTCAAACCATTTCTCCAAATGGAATATATTTAAAGTGACTCTTTGGATGTGAAGTAGATGCATGCAGTAAAGAATTGCATGCTGTTTTTTATGGTACTTTCAACTGTGCTTTTGGCAGGAGGGGGGGGGGGTTATGATGGACTTGGTCCTTTCTGCAGGGTCATCCCCAAAGGTTTTTGCCTTCACCCTCCTCTTTTCTGGACCCCTTTTTGTTGACCTTTAGGATAGTGTGCACTTTCCCACTGCTAAAAATTGTGAAATTGGCTTACACCCAATCGGTACATTTAATGTAATTGTACGCCCCTAGTAAGGTAGTACTACATGTACCCAGGGCCTGTAAAGTTGATGCTACTACCGACACTGATTGTGCCACCCACTTAATTAGCCCTTTAAAACATGTTTCAGGTCTGCCATTGCAGTCTGTGAGTGTGTGTGCGCTACACCACTCTTTCCACCTGAATCTGAATTACAATGAAACTCATGGTGAGGCCCTTGGCAAGAGTTTCCTCCCACCAATTGAGTTCTGATAAACAATCTTTTTTAATCTTATAGGACAAAAGAGCTCTAAAAATAATGAAATATGATATCTTTCAGTAACTAGCATTGGCAAAGTCTATACATTTCGACTATGCAAGAGCTGTTGGCTTCATCAATATTTTTTTGAGATGTGTTGGTGGGAATGGGGCTAACAGAAATGGATGGGAGGAACAAGAACAGTGTAAGCAACAAAGGGCAAGCAACAAAGGGGCAAGAAACAACATGGGAGGGAGCACGACAAAACAAATAACAACAGGCACACTACGACACTGGCGGGGGAAAAGGGCTTAAGAAGCAGCAACAATGGAGAAAGCAATGAAAGGCAAGGAACGATTCAAGAGCGGGGTGGCGGACTAACTACAATGGGCATGTAGTGATGGGGAGGGGGATGTGGAAACAAGGAACAACATCAGTGAAAGAATTTTAAAAAGCACCTCAATCCCAGCATGAACAGCAGAAGGACACTAATCAAGAGAAACAGAATGTATTTGGTCCATGCTTCCCAGAGGGAGAAACAAATGAAAAGAAAGTGAAACCTGTAAGCTCTGCCCAATCAGAACTCAGCAAATAGGAGTGACAATGAAACTAATGAATGATGGCGGTCTGGCCGTAGACCGCGATGCAACACTACGCCTGAGCTCCGCGTCTTCGTGAGCAGAGTGCACCTTTTACACCCTCGGCTTTTACTACTTCAAGAGAGTATTAAGAAATGGTGAAATGGTGAAATGCTGAGGAAGAAGCTTTAAGAGGAAAAAAAAAAAAAAAGCAGAGAAAGACATTTCAAAGTCGGAAAGCTGAAAGAAAAGCCAAAAGTGCCTAAGAAAAGGCTGAGGAAGCTGAAATCAAAGCTTAGGGGGTGAACTGGGATGAAGTTACCCGGCGTGAGTTTTGGAACGATTCCATTTGACGAGCAAACACGGGAGGCACCGGACTCGCTTGAGGGCTTGCAGGCGTTGCTCAGCTGGGCCATCTGTAGGATTGGAGCCGAAACCGCTCTCCGGTGCTCTTTCCACTTACAGCGTCAGCGCCAGCATCAGCGGAACTTCAGTGCCTCCGAGACTGAGACTGGGAAGGAGACGAGCTCCGCGTTCTCCGCGTGTCCACAAGACTTTAAGAATATCCCTGGGAGGGGATTGTACACACTGCTGGGTCAGGCGGTGTGCAGATTCATATTTACATCACTACACCCCGCTGCGGCGACCTGGTACAAAACCGCAGGGTTAGTTGTTGCCATCGATATGCCCTCTAAATCAGCATCCGCAGCGGCAGCCCGATCGAGGCTAGCAAAGGCTGCTAGAGCCCTCCGCGAGGCCGAGCTTGAGGAACAGCAGCAGGATGAGCCACCAAGCGGAGTTGGATCTGGGCTTGGTAACAGCACCTCGGGGAAAACAAAAAATAAAAAGCAGCTCAATATCGCAGCCGAATGCTCACCTCGACAAGAGATGCTTGCCTCCAAACGTAAAATGAATAAGGATAATACGCAGATAATGGCCACCCCAGGAAGCACAGTCATCGACCTTCTGATGAGAAAACAAGGAACTATAGTAAACGTCTCTCCAAATCTTCAGCCTATCTCTCCGCAAGCGCCACTGAGCCTGGAATCTGCTGCTAACCCCTTAAACTTGTCTAAGCCTACTCAGTCTGCTAAAACTGTGAGTATACAAGTCATTGAGGAGTCTAATGATGCAGATATTATCGATCCTCCTGATCCTTCTAACACTGTAGTCAGTCAAGAAATAACTGCAGAAAAACATAGTATGTCTTTCTCCGGGGCTGGTGAAAATATTATGGGTGTATCTGAACAAGCTGAAACGCGAGACACGCAGAATTGCTTGGTAAATACTGCTAGCCAGGAAATCAATCAAATTGTGCGTAGCAAAGCGAATGCGCTACCACCTATTCCAGCCATAATAGCTCATGGACAGATAGCTAATGACTCTCTGCCTCAGATAACTGGCACTGGCGCAAATGTAGGGAAACAACTAACGCATGATCTTGAACCTGGTATTTCCTGAAGGTGATAAGGAGCTAAATGTATTCTACTCATTCTCAGATGAGACAGGAGTAGAGGCAGACTCAGAGGCTGAATCGCTTGAGGAAAAAAAAAGTCTAGCGGTGAGTCGGAAGGTGAAGATGAAGATGAAGAATCTATGCTCTTCTCTAACACTTCGGAGGAAGGAAGTCTTGAGGAGGGCTTACAACCCAACACGATTAGATCTAAAGCTAAACCTAAACCAATATCCAGGCTGAATCAACAAAGAACAGTTGAGCACCATCCCATTTCTGGAACCTCTTTACAAACTGCACAAGGGTCTGATGCAGATGCAGATACTGACACTGTCAATAGATATGAGATTCCATCAAATGCTGTTGAAACAATCTTACAAGCTATTGCTGCCCATAGGGAACAGACGGCTATTGACAGCAAGCGATCTCGGGCAGCTTTACGTAAGGTTCAGGGGGTGGTTAAAAAATTGACTAAGACGTGTAATCAAATTGGGGAGAGAGTTACCGAAGTGGAAGCAAGGGTACTCTCTACTGAAAACGAGGCAATGGCAAACTCAGGGAAAATTAAGCTGCAAGAAGCCGAATTAGTTGACATCAAATGGAAGCTGGAGGACTTTGAGAACCGGCAGCGCCGCGACAATTTACGTATACTTGGGATCCCTGACAAAATGGAGGGAGAAAATGTACGTGCGTTTGTCGTAAAGCTATTTAACGAGTCAATGCCTGAACTTGCGATTTGGAATTGGGACGCTGAAGTTCAACGTGCCCATGGGATGCCCTTCAACCCCCCATCTAAACCTGGAATGTATCCTCGTGCCATCCTAGTGTATTTTGGCAATTTTTTGTTAAGGCAGACAGTGGCAGAAAAAAATAGGCCTGATCACAAACTAACCTTTAATGAGGTTTCCTTCTTTACTAGACCAGACTTCTGTCACGCTACAGTTGAGAGACGTTGGCGCCTACGGTCACTAATCAAACCTTTTCAGGATAAGGGAGCCCAAGCATATTTGAACAATCCGGCAAAACTCAAGGTCGTTTGGGGTGGCCAGACTAAATTCTTTGTTTCCGAGATCAAAGCTAAGACCTATCTAGAAGAACTGCATTAATAATGGGCTGGATGGAGCTTTAGAGAAAGGCTATGTCTGCAATCGTCTCTATTTTTTAGCTTATCACTTGTTTTTTTGTTAAGAATTAATAACGCTAACGCTAGATCGGGAGGTTGTGAAATAGTCTTACTATAGGGATGTACATGTTTCACTTCTGTCTTGTTATGTTTCGCTTTGTCTAGAAGTATGCTGCCTCTCCTTTCTAGTGGGGATTTTTTTTTTTTCACTCTGCTTCACTGCTATTTTTCTCTCTCTGCATTTGGTTGAAGCGGTAGCTCAGGTGCTGCACTGCATTCATCACCCAGACTCTGGTTGAGTCTGATGGCCTACTTTTTGGGGGGGAAAGCTGTGTGGGTGGGGTGGGTGGGGCTGCTTGGGGAGGGTGGGAGGGAGGGGTGTGGGGGAAGCTAGAAAAAGAAAATGAACCAGATTTGGTGGCAAAAGCTCTTCTTTTTGTTTTCATGGAATCTACTAGGAAGTTTGAGATATTGGTTTTAACTAATTGTAATAATAAAGGATTCAGAGAGCCTTTCGGTCAATCTGTTATGCTGAATAATGGGTAAACTGAATGTTCAAACCTGGAACGTAGGGGGACTATTGAACAATGAGAAACAACGCCGACTGTGTGAGCTGGTAGGATTGAACCCAGTAGATATATTGTGCCTTCAAGAGACACATGTGCCTTGGGCTAGGAGATCATTATTGAAGATAAGAGGCTATAATTTGCTAGCTACATCTAAACAGTCATCAAATATAAGAGGGGTTGCAATTCTAGCCAAATCATATCTAGGTGGGCCTGTACGCCATCTCTCTGATCCCCATGGAAGATGGGCAATCGCGAAACTTGCCTTAGGCATCACTATCTGCACTAAGGGGCCGATTAGGATGGCGGACGGGCTTGCGTCCGTCCGCCACCCCAGAGGTGGAGGGACCGTCCGCAGGGGCAGCGGCGGTCCCTCCGTGCAAATTAGGATGTGACCGCCACCCTAGCGGTCACATCCTGTATGTTTTAACATTGCGGCGGGTGCTGCTTGAAGCAGCACCCGCCGCAATGTTAAAACTGCATGTGTTACATTTACATGCACAAAGCGGCAGGCACCGCGCGGTGCCTGCCGCTTTGTGCATGTAAATGTTGGGGGGTACCATAGGTACCCCCATGTGCACCCCCCACCCCCCGACACCCTGGGGGCCCGCAAAGGGCCCCCAAAAGCCAAAGTCCACATGCTTTTCCACGGCGGAAAAGCCGCCGCGGAAAAGCATGTGTTCGTGCAATTCCTAATTTGGCTGACGGTGTCTTGCAGACACCGTCACCAAATAGCCCTCCTCACACCGCGGATCAGCGGCGGACGGACCTGCCGTCCGCCGCTGGTCCAACCGCACTCCCACCGCCATCCTGATCTGGCGGTGGGTCTTCTATTGCACTGCGGCGGATAATCCGCATACTCCGGGCCGGCGGTGGCTTCCGCCAGCCCGGAGTATGCGGATTATCCGCAATCATAATGAGGCCCTATATATGGTTCCAATCAGGAGGACCCTGCAGTTTTTGCATATCTTGAATCTGAGCTCGCTACTTGGCAAGGCCCATTAATTATACGTGGTGACTTTAATATTTCTCTTAATTCTCTGCTAAATAATAATGGTCTTATTCAACAGAAATATACTGGTCGAAAACCGAAAGGTACACTTATTTTTCGCACCCGCATCAGTAGCACGTCCGAATAGACATACAGCTAGATTCATGAAAGGAAATTGCGCTCGCAAAGGGCCAGATTCTGAGAATCTGGCACTTTGCGAGTGCAATTTTTGCATTTGGGATTCATCATCCCAAATGCAAAATTCGCTATTAAAGAATTCGCACATTTGCGAGGAAATGCATTTAAGGAATCCCTAATTGAGATTCCTTAAATGCAATTCATTAACCATTTCTACATTGCGAATGCGCAATTTTTGGTCGCTATTTACCACAAAGTCTGACTTCGTGGTAAATAGCGAAAAAATTGAAAAAAGCACTTTAGTGCATTTTTCTCAATTGCATGTTACACACACACATGTCCTTTGGACATGTGTGTGCGCAACACCTGTGTACATTTACATTTCAGGGGTGCTACAGGGTGTCCTTTGGACACCCTGGCACCCTTGAAATCACAATCTTATTTGCGATTAGCTATTTGCTAAAGGCCCATAGGAATGAATGGGGAGTTATTCCTTATTTGCGATTAGCAATTAGCTAATCGCAAATAAGGAATCAGTGGGAATCGCAATAAATATTGCGATTCCTACATGAATTCCGTTTTGCGAGTCTGTAATAGCGATTCCTTATGAATTGCTATTATAGACTCGCAAAACGGGTCTTTCATGAATCTAATATTCTCAACCAGTGATCTAGCTTCACAATCATCAATTAGTAAATGCCCCAAAATAATATCAGATCATAATGCCCTTATCTTTACGATGACAGTAGGAGCTTTAGGTAAACAATCCAGACAGTGGACATTTGATCGTAAACTGCTGGCTAACAATGAATACATTACGTTTATCAAAAAGTGGACAGAGGAATTTTTTAACATTAATCGCTTTAGCGCCACAAGAAATGTGGTTTGGGATTGCTATAAGTCAGCACTCAGGGGGGAAACCATAGGCTTCCAAGCCAGAGCTCGAAAACAAAAAAGTAATGAATATAACTTAAAATTAGCGGCCCTAGCCAAGGCGGAAGAGGATCACACCATGATCATTTCGCAGGGGCTAGACGCCAGACACTCGATGTATCAAGTGTGCAATGCTAAAAGCTGAGCTGAACGCCAGCCTTAGTCAAAAAGCGGCTCATACCTATAAGGCTTATAGGAAAGATGTTTACGAGAGTGGTGAGAGAGTTGGCAGGCAGCTGGCCCTGCGTACACGTAAAAAAAATGTATCTAACCATATTAGACAGATATCTGACAGTGAAAAGACTTATACTCAAGCGCCTGATATTATTCGGCGGTTTCAGCAATATTATCAGAAACTCTACACCGAAGAAGTAAGCTCTACCGATAATGATATATATGGTTTTCTCAATAACCTCCTTTACAATGCGGAGGCTTTAAGAACTTCAGATGATATTACCCGGGAAAATCTAGAAGCTGAAATTACCTTAGATGAGGTGGTAGCTGCCTTGTCGTCACTTTCATCAGGCAAAGCAGCTGGTCCTGACAAAATACCAATAGATCTGTACAAAATATTAAGCTGTCAACTTGGTCCTTTGCTCCATGTTCTTTTTCTAGGGATCCAATGGAACCGGGTGTCCACCGATTCATGGAACAAAGCTAATATACTTGTTTTCCATAAGAAAGGAAAATCCCCGAACAACTAACTTCATATCGCCCATCTCTTTAATTAATTCAGATTCCAAATTATATGCCAAAGTGATGACCACGAGACTCAGTGGGGTTATTGAGCACCTCGTCTCCCCGTGGCAACATGGCTTCGTCCCTGGCAAAGGAACTACTGATCACACGTGTAGGGCGAGAGCCCTGTTCGATGCCATGTCTGTCACGGGGGGCCGAATGTCAATGATCCTACTGGATGCCGAAAAAGCCTTTGATCGTGTCTCGTGGAGCTTCCTTTGGGCAGTTATGCTACACAATAATTTCGGCCCCAAATTTATTAAAGCCATTAAATAATGTATATATCTCCTAGAGCAAAACTTCAGATGTTAGGGTCTGAATCTGGTTATATTAACATCACCAGGGGCACCAGACAAGGGTGCCCATGCTCACCCCTATTATTTGCGCTCTATATAAACCCATTAATATTAAAACTTCTTGAGAGCCAGTCCATCAATCCAATTGTATGTGGTCAATATGCGACAAAAGTTTTGGCTTATGCCGATGATATCGCGGTTATTACATCTGACCCGGTTGAGGCTATGGAGGAAATTGAGACCTTAACTTCTGAATATGGTATTCACTCGGGGTATTCTTTGAATAAGGGGAAGACAATTGTATTATGTACAGATAATATTAAATACATCGATCAGAGAAGAGCGAATAAAGCTACCTATCTGGGAATCACTATTAGTCCTGATGTTAAATTGATAGCCCGCCTTAACTATAACCCTCTTCTCAACAATATTAAAAAAGATCTAGACCGGGTCAATGGCCTTCACCTCTCAATTATTGGAAGGGGCAACTTTCTTAAAATGAACGTGCTGCCTAGATGTTCATTTCTATTCCGCGCAATCCCCCTTGCTGTCAAGGCCAAGACTTTAAAAATAATCGACTCTCTTATGACCAAGTTCCTATGGCAGCAAGGTAAGATCAGGAGATCTCATAAATTACTGTCACTACCTAGAGATGGAGGTGGGCTTGCCATTCCGAATACTAGTCTTTATCATTGGGCAGCACTTCTTAAACAAATTTCACCGCTGGTTAACTTCAGCTCAGAGGTGGCTAATTTAGACGCTAATGTCTTACCGTCTATATATGTGCTGGTTCTTGGGGAGGAAGCAAATGGGCTGTTCTTACAGCAAATTGAGGCAAAATACATTAAAAAGAAATGTGAATTTGAAACTGTAAATAGTGCCTGGAAGGTATGGGATAAGGTTGCTAAGCATATGCATATCAGCAAACTTAATAGGTATACGTCGTTATGGCAATCAAAACTTACTTATGGATTTTCCCATGATGTAATAGCTAGGAAATGGCAAAGGCTTGGAATCTGTAGAGTAAAGGATTTTCTGTTAAATGATCTTGGAACTACGGTTGTAGAACTAAAAGATAAATACCAACTTTCTAATGGCGATTATATTAAATTTGTACAAATCTATGCCAACCTTAAAGCAAAAGGACCAGCCTTATGTTTACTGAGAGTTGAAATGATTGAAGCTATCAACAGACCTTGCAATAGAATAGGGTTGCTTTATGATCTCCTTTTAGCTAATATTCAAGACGATCTAGAGAAAACTGAAACAAACTGGGCTATTAAACTTAGCAATCCCAATGTAGATATCTATAGAGTGTTAGAGGTGAGCGACTCACTCTTTATGGCCAGTAATCTCAAAGCACAGACCTATAAAACCATTTTTAGCCTCTACTATACACCTGCCAAATTATTTGCATGGGGCAAAAGGGAAAATGATCTTTGTCCTAGATGTTTGCAGGGTCCAGCGACATTAATACATATGCTGAGTAGCTGTTCCGAGCTCGACCTAATTAAAAATATGATAGGGGATTACTGGGAGGAGTTATTTGGGCGTAAACTTCCTGAATCAGAAACACTTTTTATTTTTGGCTATGACTCCTCGATAGAACTTACAAAGAGCGAGGAAAGACTTTTATTTATTGGTATGGCTGTACTTAGAATCATCCTGTCAGCCCGCTGGAAAGAATCAGAACCTCCTAGCTTCCAGAAGTGGCTGGCCCGTTTCTTAGCAGTTTTCAGTTTTGAGACAGCTATCTATGCAACTAGGGGAATTAGAGCGAAGAAATTTGGTGAATTAATCTGGCTCCCAGTTACGAATTGGAAAGCTGGCATCAGTCCTACCTTACAAGCATTTGATATTGCTGATGGGTCGTAACTGTGATATAATTTGCTTGATTAGGACAATTGATATTGCCGTTTTATTGTCATGTGCTGTTTATCTCAATTGTTATGTTGCTTTTGTTATTGATTTTTTATCATTGACTTATTATCTTCAAGGATTTGATTGATATATGCTTTCTTTGTTATTTGCTGTCTGCCCGGATTTGGTTCAATAAATAAAAGAAAAAAAAAAAGAAACTAATGAATGAAAAGCAATGAGAGGATTCCAAGCCCCCATTAGTTAATAAAAGCCCCATAAGTGACAGTACATGGTATTTCTCAGGTGAAACCTAAAAAATAAGCATGAATTAAATTATGATTATAACACATAACTCTCTCAATCAATCAATCAATCAATCAATCAAGACACTTATAAAGCCCACTATATACCCGTGAGGGTCTCAAGGCGCTGGGGAGGGGGGATGCTGCTGCTTGTGATCAAAGAGCCAGGTCTTAAGGAGTCTTCTGAAGGCCAGTAGGTCTTGGGTCTGTTGTAGGTTGGTGGGGAGGGTATTCAAGGTCTTGGCGGCGAGGTGAGAGAAGGATCTGCCACTGGTGGTCGTTCTTCGGATGCAGAGGACTGTGGCGAGGGTGAGGCTGGCGGAGCGGAGCTGGCGGGTGGGGGTGTAGAAGTTGAGTCATCTGTTGAGGTATGCTGGGCCGGTCTTGTGGAGAGCTTTGTGTGCATGGATGAGGAGTTTGAAGGTTATCCTCTTGTTGACGGGGAGCCAGTGCTGGTCTCTCAGGTGGGGTGTGATGTGGCTGCGGCTGGGGATGTCTAGGATCAGATGTGCTGATGCATTCTGGATGGGTTGCAGTCGCCTCAGGAGCTTGGTTGATGTTCCTGCGTAGCGGCCGTTTCCGTAGTCCAGCCTGCTGGTGACGAGAGCCTAGGTGACAGTTCTTCTTGTCTCTGTGGGGATCCACTTGAAGATCCTGCGGAGCATTCTGAGGGTGTTGAAGCAGGATGAGGAGACAGTGTTGACCTGCTTGGTCATGGAGAGAATGGAGTTGAGGATGACCCCTAGGTTGCGTGCGTGGTCGGTGGGCGTCTGGGCTGTTCCTAGAGTTGTCGGCCACCAGGAGTCGTCCCAGGCTGAGGGGGTGGAACCGAGGATGAGGACTTCCGTCTGTCCGAGTTCAGCTTCAATCAGCTGTTCCTCATCCATTCGGCGACGGCCTTTATTCCTTCGTGGAGGTTGGTCTTGGCAGTGTGAGGGTCTTTGGTGAGAGAGAGGATCAGCTGGGTGTCATTGGCGTAGGAGATGATGTTGAGGTCATGCTGTTGGGCGACGTGGGCGAGGGGTTCAATGTAGATGTTGAACAGTGTCGGGCTGAGGGAAGAGCCCTGGGGTACGCCGCAGATGATTTCGTTAGCAGTGAAGCAGAAGGGGGGGAGGCGGATGCTCTGAGTTCTGCCAGAGAGGAAGGATGGGCTCCAGTCCAGGGTCTCCTCTTGGATCCCGGCAACGTGTAGGGGTGTTCGTAGTGTGCAGTGGCAGACCGTATCGAAGGCGGCTGACAGGTCCAGGAGGATGAGGGCTGCTGTTTCTCCGTTGTCAAGCAGGGTCCTGATGTCATTGGTGGCAGCGAAATGGGAAGTTTGGTGCTGTGGTTGCTGCGGACCCCGGACTGGGACGGGTCCAGGATGCTGTTCTCCTCGAGGAAGCGGGTCAGTTGTTTGTTGACGATCTTCTCAGTGACCTTCGCCGGGAACGGGAGCAGGGAGGTGGGTCGGAAGTTCGTAAGGTCCTTGGGGTCCGCCTTGGGTTTCTTGAGTGAGGCTTTGTTCTCGGAGTGCTTCCAGCTTTCTGGGAAGGTTGCTGTCTCAAAGGAAATGTTGATTACTTTCCGGAGGTGGGGTGAGATGGTTGTGCTGGCTTTGTTGAAGATGTGGTAGGGGCATGGGTCCAGCGGTGATCCAGAGTGGATGGTGTTCATGGTCTCGCTGGTGTCCTCATTGTTGGTGCTGGTCCAAGAGAGCAGGTGGCTGGTGCAGGTGGTGGGGGTGCTGGATGATGGGGCGATCATGGCGTTGAAGCTGTTGTGGATGTCGTCAATCTTGCGGTGGGAAAAGGTGGCCTGCGAGTTGCACAGGTCTTGCGAAGGCTGGATGTCGTTGGTGTTGGAGCTGGGGTTGGAGAGTTCCTTCACAATGTTGAAGAGCTCTTTGCTGTTGTGTGCGTTGTTATCCAGGCGGTCTTTGAACGAGGCCCTCTTGGCGGCGCTGATGAGTTGGTGGTGTCTGCAGGTGGCATTCTTGTGAGCTGCGTAGCTGTCCGGTGTTCGTTCGCGGAGCCAGTTCTTCTCCAGTTTCCAGCATGTTCGTTTGGAGTCCTGGAGGTCTTCGGTGAACCAGGTGGCTTTCTTGTTGGAGGGTTTCTTGAGCAGGGTGAGGGTGTTGGCGCAGTTGTCGATCCACTGTCTGAGGTTGCGGGCGGCGGTATTGGGTTCGGTGGGGTCGGCTGGTGGGCTCTGGGCGAGGGTGTTGTTTAGCTGGTCTTCTGTGACCTTGCTCCAGCGACGTTGAGGCATCTACTGGGTGCGGTGGTGCATGGTGGGCTTCCTAGAAGGTGAAGTGGATGCAGTGGTGGTCGGTCCAGTGGGGTTCGGTGGTGTAGCTGAAGGTGACGTGGGGGCTTGCTGTGAAGATGGGGTCAAGCGTGTGGCTGGCGGCGTGGGTGGGTGTTGTCACAAGCTGTCTGAGTCCGAGGTTGGCTAGGTTGTCGATCAGGGTGGTAGAGTTGGTGTTGTTGTTGTTCTCGAGGTGGAAGATCAGGTCCCCGAGGAGGATGTAGTCTATGGTAGCGAGGGCGTGTGTGCTGATGAGGTCGGCGATGTAATCGCTGAACTGTGGTCGTGGTCCGGGGGTCTGTAGATGAGGGTTCCTCTGAGGGTAGTGTTCGGGTCGGTGTGAATCTGGAAGTGCATGTGTTCGGCGGTGCTGAGGGAGTCGTCTGTGTTGGTCGAGGCACTAAGGGTGTTCCTGTGGATGATGGCGATTCCTCCTCCAATGCTGTTGGCGCAGTCCTTGCGGGAGATCTTCTAGCCTTCCGGGATTGCTATAGCAATGTTGGGTGCTGAGGCGGTGTTCAGCCAGGTGTCCGTCAGGAAGGCGACGTCTGGGGCGGTAAATTCGAGGAGGCCCCAGAGTTCGACAGCGTGTTTGCAGGCGGAGCGGGTGTTGAGTAGGATGCATCTGAGGTATTTGGCTTCTTTTGCTGGCGGTTTGGTGGGCCAGATGCTGGGGAAGCTGCAGGCCTGGCAGGTGAAGGGTCTTTGGGTGTGCTTCGGGGTGGCCCGGTAGCAGGTGTGTTCTCGTCCATGGTTGATTGCGTGGAGGGTGTTTGCATCGTAGTGGAGTCAGGGGACTTGGCGTGTGCGGGGGCCAAGGGTTCTGGCGCTGGGCGCGGTCCAGGCATGGACGGGTGCAGACAGGCTTGCCTTAGGCGTGCCTTCGGCACGCCAGCGGCATGGCCGCGCTGCGGCCGCCATATATGGTGAGGTGGGAGGGAGGAGCAGCTGGGAGGCGGGAGGCCAATGGGGATGCAGGGGGCAGGGCCGCAGGGGACGCAGCGCCAGGAACCGGGGATGGGAGGGTGTGGAGAGGGAAACAGAAGGCAAAAAAGGGGGCGCAGTGGGGGATAAAGAACACGCTACAGTGGAAAGAAAAGAGCAGGACCCAGAACAATTGGGCGAATAGAGTCACACAACCCACAAATACTGAAAGTGAGGGGAGGCCAGAAAGACGGGCAAAGTCAGCAGCGGGCCTCGAACTCTCTCCCTTATCCACAGTGCTCTTTATGAAGAAAAGATCATTTCTTTTATAAATATGTAGCTAGAAAACATCAATAAACACGCTGCACAAAATGAGCATAATAACAAGAGCAGCATAGGTACTGCCTTTTAGCACTATATTGCATGTTAAAAGTACATGCAGTTTTGTTCTGTGTCTTTTTTGCAGCAATTGGTGTTGCTTATCAGCATTAAATTCATGGGCTTCATTTAGAGTTTGGTAGACAGGGTGCTTAGTCATATTTCTGCGGATGGTTGGCTCCACCGGAAGAAACTTTATACCAACAACCTGAGGGGCATGGAACACCAACAACTTGACTGACATTGGGCTGTTGGTGTAAATACATCAGACAGACAGTGAGCCCTATTCAGAGGGGATAGTCTAATGTACTTTTTTCTGTTTGAGACCACCAGGGAATTTTTTCTTAAAATGATCCACGAAGCATGAGATAAATCTCCCAGGTTGTTATCGTTGTTAGTTTTATGTAAAACATAAAAGATTGCTGAGTGGCCGCATAAAACATGGTGGCAGCGCAGCAAACCTTCAGTGGAGTGTAGTGGTGGCTCCTTTGAAGGCACAGAGATCTGTGCCAGGCTGTTGGAGGTCTCTAACTATGTCAGGCTCTAGTCCACTAGGGTGGCAGAGGAACTGACCTCCTCCACCACTGTGAATGTGTGCTGCCAGCCAAACTTTAAATGAGCCCTAATGTACGTAAACAAAACACACAGCAATGACCACCACAAAATATCGAATGGAGAAAAATAGCACACATTCAACACAACACCTCCTGGCCAAGTTATGTAACTTTTTTTTTAATGCGTTTTTATATAGCGCGGACTTTACCAGGAGGTGTCAGAGCGCTTCACAATAGGAACAGTAATGATACATGAGGAGAAAATTACAAGTGAACAAATTACAAAAGCAAACGTTAAGTTACATGAGGCAAAAGTGACAATTGTGAGCAAACAAAATACAAGTGGTAGCAAATGGTACATTACAGGAGGAAAACGTGATATGTGTGCAAGTTACAAAAGCGTACAAAGTACAGGTAAAGGTATAATACAGCAATAAATGGCAGACACTCAAACACAAGAACAAACGTTACGTGAGCAATGGTGGCACTTGTGCAAGTATCTAAAACAAACAAAATGTAAGAGGTGGCAAACAGTGTGTTACAAGAGAAAAGTGACGTGTGCATTTTACAAAAGAGTACCAAACACAGGTAGAGGGATAATACTGCAATGAGTGGCAGACTGGCCCCCATGTGTAGCCTTAAGCCCCCCCCCCCCCTGCAAGGAAGTTTCATGTATTCTACAATTGTCATTCTGCCACTAGACCAGAGTAGACGCTTTCAAAGATCCCAGTTAAGGAAGAAAATAACGCCGCTCACAAACACACAGCATTCCAGAGTTCTGTATCTGAAACCATGCAGCTGCCAGCAGTCTGCATGTGTGGCCATGGGTGTTGTCTCCGCTGCTGAATCAGACAAAACAGGCCAACTTGTGGCTACAAAAGGAGACAGCGGATGTTCAAGTATTGAAATGACACACGCACTTGCGTCAACTTGTTTTGCTTACTGCAGCGGGGATGAGCCTGACACCCATAAAAGGTACCGATGAAGCGCAAAGGCCGCGCTAAGAACATTTTCAACAGTGGCGTGTTGAAAGAATCGTGGTGTACAACAGAAGTAACACGTCGCCTTTGCTTTTGTACATTTATATGCGCATTACTAGCTTTTGATTTTCGTGAGATTAAATAAAAATCCGGAGGGTGAAATGTATTTGCTGGTAAGAAAAGTGCGACGTCATTAAAGAATGTGCGTATGTGTGCAACCTCACTACATACTGAGTAAACACTGGAAACCATAAACGATTTGTCTTAGTTTCCAATGAAGAAGATCTCTTTAGGTTTGATATTAGCTAAAACCTGTAGGTGGTTTTTAATAAAAGATTATGTACAATGTACTGTAGTAGTGTCATTCACACTATTCTGTTGCCCACTACAGCGTATAGCTTGGGGTAACGGGACTGCTCTCTTCAGTCATTGGCTAACTCCGTTGTGAATTATGGCATTCTGCACATCCACGCACAAAGTACTCTCCTTTACTGCTACGCACTTCAATGGTAATCTGTGCGGTTTGAGAGCAAAATATATTTTTTGCTTTTAGATTGATTAGGACCCAGCAGCTTCCACCAAGCATAAAGTTGTGCAAAAAACATTGCAAAGCAAAGCAAAACAAGCAATAACGAAATGAAAAGGCTGGCAGCCGATCCCAAACCTATTTGCTTTGCCAATGCTTCTTCGATAATATTTTGTAGGTGGTCACACCCAGCATTCATTTTTGTGGACCAGGACTTATTTACTTATTTTTCAACATCAAACGTTCAGGTAGAGCGGGATAAAGAAAACCAGAAAAAAAAGGGGGAAAGAAGAAGGAAGATAAAGATTGGAAAGTGTGACAAGGGGTGGAATAAAGAGGAACTTCCAACAGTGGACGTGGGAAGAGATATGAGGTGGATTCAAGACTGGTCATACTTGGGGGCAGATTTACAATCCCCTTGTGCCGCTTTTACGCCACTGTTGCGTCACTTTTGTGACACATCGGCGGGGCAAAAGATGCGCCATGGTGCGGGGTATTTACAACGTGACGCATCTGGGAGATGCGTCACGTTGTAAAGCCCTGTGCCAGAAGGAGGCGTTCCTGCGCAGAGGGGGGCGTTCCGGCGCAGGAACGCCTCCTAAAAGTGGCTGAGTGAAATCTACAAGATTTCACTCAGTCACTTTGGGGCCCATGCTGCATCAAAACCCTGCGCCTGCTTGAAGCAGGCGTAAGGATTGACGCAACTCCAGCACTGCGCCACTTTTACGGACTGATGCGTCACGCATCTTTGCCATTTTTGCCCCATGGTGCGCCGCATTCTAAATGCGGCGCATCCATGGTGGCGGAGGCATGGCGCACAATATATGGCGCATCCCTGCTGATATGCAGGGATGAGACACTTGGGGGCAGATTTATGTTAACTGGCGCATCCCCAGGGATGCGCCAGTTAATGTGCGCCACGGTGCGCCACAGCTCCGCCACCCATAGTGCGCCGCATTTACAATGCGGCGCACCATGGGGCAAAAACGGAGCAGATGCGTGACGCATCTGTGCCGTAAAGGCGGCGCATTGCTGGAGTTGCGTCGCAAGCGGGACGCAGCTCCAGCAAGGCTCGGGGGTGCCCTATCTGACCAATGCTGCATCAAGACCTACGCCTGCTTCAAGCAGGCGCAGGCTTTTGACGCAGCATTGGCCTGAAAGTGACTGAGTGAAATCTTATAGATTTCACTCAGCCACTTTTGCGAGGCGCACCTGTCCCGGAACGCCCACCCTGCGCCGGAACGCCCACAAGCGGCGCAGGGCTTTACAACGTGACGCATCTGCCTAGATGCGTCACGTTGTAAATCGTTCGTAGGGATGCGCCACATTTACGCCGCCTTGCGTGACGCAACAGCGGCGTAAACGTGGCGCAAGGGCCTCATAAATCTGCCCCTTATTGTAAATATGCCCCATGGTATTTAGCACTCTGACATTCTGTAGAGCTGGTAAACGGCTTCTACCAAAAACGTGGTCTCCTGCTCACATTTTTATTGCAAATTAAGCACTACATGCCAGCTTCTTGGAAATAGTTTGCCCCAGCAATTCATAGGCATCCAGAACCGTGTACTTTATTCTTGCAGGGAAGTTTGTGCATTGTTCCTCACACTGATGTTTGACATACGAGGAGACAGTCCATTACTTGAAATACATCTGTGGAACAAATCAACAGTAGAAAAATATTGGACATATCAATTTTAAGAATGCATGCATGGGACACACAATTATGTTTACTGCCTTTACTGTAGGGAGCATAATTTAGAACAACAATGCATTTAAATATGTACAAGCTCTTTAGTGAGCCCAATTCACTCAGTTATATCCCCAAAGGGTGCTCTCTTTTTCATTGTTCAGCACGTTTGTGTTCACATTTGGGGCACTTGTTGGAACCGATAGTGTCCCCAATGTATGAGGTGAATCTGGGGTAAGTTGAACGCAAGGTAAGCAGTAGTGCAGAATCCATGGATGGGATTACCTTGCAATGAGAGCCTAGCTTAAACCTGTGATTGTCCTTTAATCTTGTACAGGCCTAGAAGAAGCTGAGATGATCAGAAATAGAATTCTCCCTTCTTTGTATTAGAAAATTAAGGATATTTGTCCTGATACTTGTTTGAGTCCCCTGCTGTACAAACGTTTACTACCAGGACATGATTTACCTTGATGCAGCACGATTTCATAAATCATAATACATGACATGATTATATGCAAAAGACACAAAAAAATGAAAGTACACGTTGTACACATTAGACACAGTGATACATGAAACAGACAAGTGTAGTAGAAGCACTGTAAAAGTGTGCTTTAAAATGTAGGATGAAGAAAACACACATATCTAGTAATACTAATATTTATAAATGAAGTAGCACTAATGATTTTCTTGTGCTCATGTTGCTAATTAATGTATACTGATAAATTATGATGTAGAGTGAAATGGCCTAGTGTTTTCTATGCTTTTTGCTGAGTGTGCACCTGTTATAAAAGTCAGTTAAAAAATGAGTTGCAATAATTTACAAACTTGATATTTTACAATATGATACTACAGACTCTATGGTTTATGAAATATTAAAAACAAATTTTGTAGTATGAAAATAGAGAAACGTGCATTAATATGAACATTGTGAAATTTTGTGGTAATAGGGAATTTCTAAAGTTAGACTTTTCTGTGTAATAATAATTTGTGAAAGTTATACATTTTTACTTCAATTGATTTAATTTCAATATATTGAGGTAAAGTCAGAGCTCATTTCATTTGAATGTGGGATGCTAACTTACAGGCCTTTTTAAAAAAAATGTTTTTTCACTAGTGCTGACATTTCCCCTGATTTAACACAATGGATTGTTTTACTAAAAATGAAATGTTGCTTATTTGTCCTGTACCTGTCCACACCATGACATTCCTGAATGTTTCTTTGACATGCACCCTGAAATGTTGCTGTGGGAATAGAATTTCAGCTATTGCAATCAACAGACTACTTTGTATCTTTTTACTTGATACTTACTAGGCTTATGTGGACTCTCAAGCTTTCGTTTCTCATGACTATCATGGGAAACTATCTCGATATTTCAAATGACTTAGGTGGCACTATGAGGACTTGGACATGTGATAGTCTTTCGATGGTGGTATCACCTCACTGGGATGAATTTGAAAATCTTATAAAAGAAGGAACCTCAAAGGAGGGACTACGCACGCCATTCAGATTGTTCCTACTCGAGACCTGGATGCTATGATGATCGATTTTTGAACTTTTTCTTACTTTACACTCCCTGGCCTATGCTACATTCATTAGCTGATGGTCTGAGCCTTCTTTGCCGAACCATTTCCATTTTCCAATCTCCCTATTACTTGTTTATGCTGAAGGACTCACCCTTAATGGACTTTAAAACTGAACACCTTTTCCATCCTCTTAGGATCTGAACTGTTAGACAACACACTATCCTTCTGCCTCAAATGGTGGTAGGTCTCTGTAATTCTGTGGTTGTTACCGATTCTACACTGGCTGAAAGGCTTGGCACTATTATAAAAGCTGTTATATATTTAATGGAACTTCTTAAAAAATTGCTTTTCGTTATGAATTTTGTATCTCTAATACAATAACCGACTCTAATCAAATATCTGTCTGAATCTATTATTGAGTCCTGATGATTCTTCCATTTGAACTGTGCTGTTATTATGATTTAAATGCATTGTGGGGAGAATAAGCAAGTTCTGACAGAACATCTGGTTTTAAATCTCTTGTTTTATGTTGCTGTTGCAGAACGTTTGCTTTTGTATAATCCTCACTTGACTTAAGTTCTTTAGGAGGTTGCGTCTTACTGTTGCTATTCTTTATTTCTACAGTATGGTCTTAAGAGTGGTGTACCTACATTTAATTTCAAACTTGTGAGTTGGATGTCAATTCATGATCCTCATTGGACAACTAACGTGGAGTTGGTCACACTAATTTCCACCCCTCCTATTGGCAGAGAAAGATTCATCAGAGGATCATTGCCTCTGTGGCAATAAAATAGCTGCAAATTTTCTGACCGTAAAGGGCCCAGTACGGTTAGAGAAGTAAATGAGAGTAAGCATAAAATAACGCTGTACCAAACACAGAGGCCCAAATGGAAGCCATTGGTGATATTTCACTCACAACCTGATGATCAAAGACCAAGAATCTGGAAGTGCATGTCCGGTACCTGGGGGGTCAAGGAGACGGAGGATTATACAGCTCACATCCGAGAGTCCCTTTTGTCCTCACATTTTCTGAAGTTGGTTAGTACATTGTTAGCTGCTGCACCATCAATGTGATTCCACAGAAGTTGTGCCCATGTAGACTAAGGGAGTCATTTAGACATTGGCAGATGGTCTGAATATCTGGCTTTTGCCACTGATGAAGGACCATCTGCCCTATTTAGCAATCACCACCTGCCTGGCAGGTATCTCAGGGTAAAAGAAGTAATCAGTGCGATCTTCCACCTAAAACCTTTGATATCGCCGGGACCTAATGGTTTTTCAGCCGTTTTTTATAAAACCTTTTGTCAATCCCTAGCCCCGATTTGAACTCGCCTGTTCAACTCCTTCCAAGCACCAAGTTCAATCCCAGCAGATATGCTTGAGGCGTATATAGTCATCATTCCCAAGCCAGGGAAAGATCCAACTCAATGCGCAGCATACCAGCCAATATCCCTACTCAATCTTGATTTGAAGCTCTTTACCGGGGTCCTTGCCACTAGACTAGGCCCTCTTTTGCCTGGCATTATCAAACCTGACCAATCAGGCTTTATTCCCAACAGGCAAAGCAGTGACAACACCAAGAGGCTAATGCACTTAATAGATAAAGCCCATTATACAGGACTGGATGCCCTGGTACTCTCGGTCGACACAGAAAGCTTTCGACCGGGTGGATTGGGGCTTCCTGGACAACACGCTAATGCGCTTTGGAATAGGGAATTGTTTTAGAGCCTGGGTGGTGAGCTGCTCTGACTGACCTAGAGCAACAATACGCGTTAACGGGATCAGTTCAAAGCCATTCAAAATTCAACGAGGCACACTGCAGGGGTGCCCCCTCTCACCCCTGCTCTTTGCGCTCTACATCAAGCCCCTAGTGCAACGGATTAGGGACAATCCCCACATCTCTGGTATCCCCTTCGGAGGGGAACAGCACATCGTCAGCTTATATGCAGATGACATCTTAGCGACTCTTGTCGTGCCCAGACGCTCTGTCCCAGCTTTCATGCAAGAGTTGGTGAACTTTGGTAAAGTCTCAGGCTTCAAAGTCAACATAGGGAAGTCAATGCTCCTGGCTCTAGGCCTCAACGAGAACGCTCCTGAGAGCACGTTTCTAGAGCTTGGAGGCCTGCGAGCCCACACCGAGATCCCATACCTGGGGATTGCTCTGACTCCTTTCACTGGTCAAGCCATTGCACATAATTACTCTAACCTCATTTCCCAAACAAGAGGAAATCTTCACAGGTGGCGGACTCACCCTCTATCATTGTTAGGCCACGTAGCAGCAGTAAAAATGTCCATATTACCTAAAATACTGTATATATTTCTGGCAATAACGGTTGATCCCCCCATGCGGTATATTCATAGGCTACAGAAAGAGATACACCATTTCAACTGGGCTGGGAAAAGACTGAGGATACGTAGAGATGTGACCTTCCGATCCCCGGACGAGGGGGCCTTAGGGATCCCCAATCTCCTGAGCTATTACAGAGCAGCCAAACTTCGCTATCTTGTAGAATGGAGTAGACCTGAGTCAGAAAAAAGATGGCTCTTCCAGGACAGGGCGATGGCATGCCGTTCTCTGTGGATGATACCATTCCTGAAACCCTCGGACAGTCCATCATATCTCAACAAATCTCCAGTTACCCGTTCAGTAATACGGGTGTGGGACTCGGTTGCGATTAACCGGAACCTCACTTCCTTTCCCTCACCCCTCATGCCCCTATTCGATAACCCAAAATCTCCTCCAGGACTGGAGACAAGGGCATTCCCACAATAGCGGGCCTCGACCTGCAAATCTGCAGGACACCTCTTTGATTTTCACAGGTTCATTCCCTACTCTGATTTGTCAGATTGGTATGACGTCAAAGACCCTAAAAGCTTCCAGTACTTCCAACTACGCCATTGGTTATTGCAACCCGAAATATGGCCCCTAGTCAGCCGATGCCTTACCGCCTATGAAAAGTGGCTTTTATCCAAGCACTCGGACCGCAGGTTGATCTCTGAACTTTATCTCCTGCTATGCCCTCCGGCACCTCAGGAGCGTACAGCCGGACAGCGTCGATGGGAAACAGAATTAGGCCGGAGCCTCTCCCTGAAAGAATGGCAACAAATCTATTACAAGGCGAACCACACTGCCAGAAACATAGTAAGTAAGGAAGCAGCGGTCAAAGTAGCCATCTGCTGGTACCTGACCCTGGCTCGATTACACAAAATTAACCCAGATCGCAGCTCCACTTGCTGGAGAGGCTGTGGCGAGGAAGGTACGTTGACACACATACTCTGGGACTGTGGGGAGGTAACAGGGTTCTGGACGGAGGCACTTAATGATATAGACACACACTTTGAAACTGAAATACCCCGTTTTCCTGCATATGTTCTCTTAGGGTTGCCGAATGCACTTACCATTCCACTCAAATCCACAGGAGAGAAACAAATGGGAATAGCACTGGGTGCAGCGGTACATCACATTTTATCTTTATGGGGTACACAGACTCGTCCAACACATACAGGGTGGTGACACAAATTGTGGTACATCATTGGAATGGAACGAATCCAAGCTAACCTCACACACTCAGCAGCCTCTTTCCGTACTATCTGGCGCTCCATCCTCTCGTTGCTGGTGCACGAATTCAACAAATTTACTTGCCCCAAATACCTTCGCCTGCTTATAAATACTGAAGCTCCACAGTCTGCAGATACCTCCTAGATGGTAATTCAACTTCATTTCTACATAGCGTGATGACACACCGGTTCCGGGGTAGGGGGAGGGGGAGTTGGGGTATGGGGGGAGGGAGGGGGGGGTTGCAGGTGAATATTGCTATGGTATACAGTTACACATTGCTCATCAGCGTACGCTCTAAACTCATGGCCCACTGATGGACATTTTTCTTTTCCATGGACATTAGTCGTTAGATTGGGCCGCACAAACCTGTGATTTGACACCTCATGCAACAAATGGGTTAGTTTTGATGTTATTGGTCAATTGTGGATTTTCTTCAATGTAACTTTGCCTGCTTGAAAACCAATAAAATAAAGATATTAAAAAAAATGAATCTGTTCAAACCTAGCATTTCTGGAAATAATGAGAGCATTTAAGTTTCCTTGTCCCGATGTACCTTCCATTTTTCTCTGAGCAGTTCCAGTGCTTTAATTGTCCCAACGTTTTCTGGTGCTCAGTACCAGCACATATTTAAGACATTTCACCATATAGTGACACTGTCAGTCTTTTTTTTTTAAAGTACATGAGAAAAGTGTTCAAAAATTGCAGATACAATAAAAATAACAATACCAGGGGCTCAGATCATTATTACATCTTTGGGCCACGTAGTCCAGTCAAAATTGTAACATTTGTAAAACTTTAATGGGAAGTATATGTAATTGGCACTGGTATTTAGAAGCGCTGGCAGGGACCTGGAGGGGCACATGCAGCAGTGTCTCCTGTAAAAAATCTTGGGGGAATTATTATGTTCCTAATTAACCACAGAGCAGTTCTAATGAACACTCTGTATACTTCCCAAATGCCCAATCCAGCAATGTGATGCCTTTCTGCTTGTCATTAATTGAGCAAATTGCTTTTAACCCTTGATGAGTCTGAGGTAAAAAACAACCTGTCCTCCAGAGAGCTTGCTAAGTGCTGCAGTGAGGGACCGTGATGTGGTTTATCATAGTACTAGTGATTATTTGCTACCATGCATTCATTAACCCTGTGTCTAGTGCACAGAAAATAAATCAGCTAAACTGTTAAATATAAAGATGTCTCGTAGACAGGTCATGTAGAAAACAAGTTGTAGGTTTATTCATCAGGGTACAGGATCAAATATAAGTTACAGGATGATGGTAAGATCCATAATATGCCCCTCCAGGAGCAGCCTCCTTGCTGCTCATCCCATCCACTCTAACTGACATCTCCTCAAGTACAAACACATTCAACATTCCAATGACATCATCATTGGCTGAGCAGCAAGGTAGAGAACAAGAATAGGGAGGATGCATTAATCAACAAGTAGGTTATAACACATTTCCCCCTTATAATGATTAACGGAAATCAAATGCATGAAAGATGATAAGACATACATATGACATGTCCAATAAATTCATCACAAATTACATATCCTTTCAAACTAGGAAAAATAAGAAACAACTCACGGCACGACTAGGGATTACAAACCCCCCTACTGTACTAACACAATGTTTGGCAGGAGAGGTCCTCCCTTAGAGAAACTAAAAGATGGGTACATGCCACCCACAAACTCACAGTGATAGGGAAACACACCTCCCTATAGGGGAATACACCTCCCTTTGAAACTGTACAAAGCGTAATAGGGGAAATCACCTCCCTATAGGGGAACACTCCTCCCTGAGAAACAGAATAAGACCATCCTGAACAGAACGTAATATGGGAAACTACCTCCCTATAGGGGAATACACCTCCCTTTGAAACAGAACAAACAAACAGAACAAAGCGTAATGTGGGAAGCTACCTCCCTATAGGGGAACACACCTCACTAGGAAACAGTACATAGGCGTAATAGGGAAACTCACTTCCCTATAATCCAAGATTGGGGCACTCCCTATTCCAGAAAACAGTAAAACAAAACACTCACAACCCCACAAAACAGTATAAGGGTACTCACCACCCACAAACTCACAGAAATAGGGGAACACACCTCCCTCTGAAACTGAACAAAATGTAAAAGGAGAACATATCTCCTACTCGTCACTCACCACCCCACCAAAAGAATACTCAATCTCACGCCCCAGAGGAAATACATGACTGTAAGCATACACCAACCAATACAAGACATGACAAGCATGTGCCCCACAAATCTAAGATACATCACAGTAACAACAATAGCATCACGAGACTGGCACATAAAAAGAGAGTCCTTCAAAAATTTTAAGATTTACGGTACTTCACAGAATAGAATGAGTGACTATCCAAATTGCAAAGGATCGATTCATACAGTGTAAGTCCATTACAGTTGCAACCACAAGATTTCCACCAAATAGAAAAGAGAGCATAAACGATGCCTGAAACATTGGCAAGCAGTTGCTGGAATCCACTTCGGCAGCAGAATCCTGGAAGAGAAGACAACCCGAATGCTGCTGGCAGCTGCTACATCCCCAGACTCCAACAGTTTCCATGCAAACGTTATAGAAAAACAAACGCGGTTGGCAAAATTAAACAGAATGTATACTATAAAGAGCATACAAAGGCAACTTCAAGTTGGCGGTACATAGCACAACAGAGAGCCGGGTGGCTCTCGGCACGTCCGTGCATGTAGGTATCAGTAAGCAGTGTTGATGAGTGCAAAGGGGCAGCGTCATAAAGGCTCCAGAAAGTGCTGTGTGTTTACAGTAAAAGGTAAGGTTACTCAAGCAAGTTTGAAAATTTAAAAACACTCACACTGCTAACAGCCCACACCTCCGACCAGACTCAACTTTTAAAACATAATAACAGACCAAAAACACCTCACCAATAGCACTGGGACAGCTCCATGTTCATATACCACTCTCTTGAGCACATTAAGCGTCACCAATTGCACATGTTAGACTTGGGGGTCTCTAGTTGGCAGAGGTAGGTATCTGTGACAAATAGGGACCCTTGCGTCTAGTCAGGGTAAGAGGGTACACTCCTAAAATAAACCCTGCTCACCCCCTTGGTAGCTTGGCATGAGCAAACAGGCTTATCTCAGAGGCAATGTGTAAAGCATTTGTAAACACATACAGTAACCCAGTGACAACACTACAGATGGACACCACATAAGTTGTATATTAAAAATAGGTATTTTTATATAGACTTAACACAAGACTACAAACAACAAAAATCCACAATACTGTACTTTAAAAATAGTAGAATTAGCTTAATTCTCTTCAGATGTAAAATGCGACACTTTGAGTCAATGTACCTTAGGATGCGTAACGCTATACAACGAAAGTGTTGCAGGGAAGGTGATGCGTCGGTTCATTACATGCAAGAACGGTGAAGCGTCGGGTCCCTACTGATGCGCAGGGGATGCGTCGGTTCTCCTCTGCGAGGGGAGGTGATGCGCCTGTTTCTTACTGCGCTTCCGTGGCGATGCGCCCCCCAACGCTGCGATGTGATGAAGATCCGTTGCAATGAAACAAAGATGGCATCTTCTCTTGGATGCTACACGATACGTGCACGCCCGACGGCCTTGCCACGACTCAACGATTCTTCTGAGTTACAGGCCCTGCAACACGCTTCCCGGTGATGCAGCGGCGTCTGATGCGACGTCGATCCTCTTCGCCGGCGATGCGAGGCGCTTCGGCAACGATGCGACAGCTTGCATCGGCGACACGCTTTCTCAGCAATACGACGACAGCGGCTGCGACACGCTTCTCTGATGATGCAGCGGTGTCTGGTGCAACATCGATTCTCTTCTCTGACGATGCGAGGCTCTTTCGCGTTGTGAAGTGACTGCGGCAGTTCGGCGACACGCTTCTCCTTCATGGTTCATGCTTCCAGCTCCTTGCGACACACAGTCCCTCAGAAAGCCCAACACAGCTGCAGGCACTTCCAAATAAGTCTTGGGGAGCTGGTGGGTGAATTCTGTTGTCCCTGAGACTTCAGCAGGAGGCAAGCTCTTTCTCAAGCCCTTGGAGATCCTTCATAAGTTTTTTTACAGTCAGGCAACCACTGCAGGCCAATCCCCCAAGCAGCACTTCAGCTTGGGGATATTCTCTCCTCAGTCTCTCTGGTTCCTCTCCTCAGCAAAGGTTTATTCTTGTTTCTTAAAAAGTGATCTAAAGTTCTGGGGTCTGGGTCCCCCTTTTTATACACAGCTTCTCTTTGTTCTCTGAAGGCAGAGTGGCCTTTGCCTAGTCCAAACCAGTTCTGCTCAGTCCTGGAGCACTCTGTTTACATGACTCCTTCTTTCCTTTTACAGTGCAGGGCAGGGACATCAGATGCACCACAGGAGGTGGAGCCAGCATTGTGGAGGGAAGGCACAGCCGTATTCAGGTCCCAGGTGCAACTCATCCCACCCATCTACATGCAGATCTCTATATTCAGCCCTGTGCTGACTCACCCTGCCTCCTGGAATCCCCCAGCCCCTGTCACTCAAACTCCAGACAAGGAATGCACAACCTAGCAGAGGCAGGCTTGGAAAGTTAGGCAAGACAATACTTACTGTCTAAAAGTGGTATTTTCAAACAGAATGTTAAAACCAACTTCACTAAAATATGTATTTTATCATTCTGAGTTCAGGCATGCTAAACTCGAATTTTCTACCTAGTTCCCTGAGTCAGCTAGGATTATAAAAGGTTATAATCAAACTGCCCATTCTGGCCTATGGGGAACAGGTAGCCTTGCAATAGTGAAAAACGAAAATGGCTGTAATTCACTATTAGGACATGCCACACACATCAGGTCTTGTCTTACCTTTTACCTACACTTCACCCTGCCCTTGGGCCTACCATATGGGTGACTAATATGCAGAAAAGGGAAGGTTTAGGGACTGGCAAGTGTGTGCACTTTCCCAGTCAACGTGGAAAAACCAGACTGCACACAGGCTCTGCAATGGCAGACCTGAGACACACTTTTACAGGCTGCTTCTGTGGGTGGCACAACCAGTGCTGCAAGCCCACCAGCAGCATTTGGTCTACAAGCCCTCTGCACACTCAGTGCACTGTACTAGGGTCTGACAAGTAAACCAAACCAACCTATCATGGAATCACTAATCCATATATCAATTTACCATAGGGAGAGCATATGCAGTTTAGCACTGATCAGCAGTGGGAAAGTGCCCAGAGGCATAAAACAGCCAAGAACAGGTCAGAAAAAATACAGGAGGAAGGCAAAAAGTTCAGGGGTGAACCTGCAGAAAGGGCCAAGTCCAACAGCACAAACATTACATGCTCACTTAAAGGTCTTCTTGACATAAGAAATGGGAGGAGGCCTCCTCCAAATCACCCAAATATCAATCTTGAGGCACTTCGAATGGGCCGTAGGTTCAGAGACATCACCAGCCTCAGCATCTTTAATTCAGCGTAACAGCTCACCAAGGGTGTCATTTTTGAAATCTTCAAACTTGAAACACTTCAAATTTCAGACGAGGTGTCAGTTTTCCCGAAACACACATTACTGCAGCCAATTCCTCAGCACATGTCCGTATTGCCAATCCTCTGGGGAGCTGGAGAGTTGTAAATGTAGTATCCACTGTATCCAAAACAGTAGGGGACTACTCTTTAACCTGTTGATGCTCTGGTAATTAGAGACGCCAGGCTGCAAGACCGGAGCAACTTTTCCAAGGCAGCAGAATAACAGCAAACTCCACAGTAGTCAAAGTATGATCCAAGCATGTTTTGCTGAACCAACAGTAACTGGCACATACGTGTTAGGGCGACTGATGTAGTGGTCACTGGTGAGGCTCAGGTGTGCCAGCTTTCTTAAATCAGCAGATTGTAATTTCTCATGAAGTTCCTTAAAGTTTCAGTACATATGTAGCAATCTCTATAGTAGGGTCCATGGCTCCAGTAACAGGGTAATCACAGTCTTCCTTCCACAATGTGTAGGTTCTTTCAGATCGTCACCAGTGTTAAATATGAAGATGTCTCGTAGACAGGTCGTGTAGAAAACAAGTTGTATGTTTACTCATCAGGTTACAGGATCAAATATAAGTTACAGGATGATGGTAAGATCCGTAATATGCCCTACCAGGAGCAGCATCCTTGCTGCTCAACCCATCCGCTCCAACTGACATCTCCTCAAGCACAAACACACTCAGCATTCCAATGACATTACCATTGGCTGAGCAGCAAGGCAGAGAACAAGAATAGGGAGGATGCATTAACCAACAAGTAGGTTATAACAGAAACACAATCAATTAAATAAACTTGAAATTAAGCCCTTGAGAGTAGGATGTCACAGTTGTATTGTAAAATGTGACAACACAATGACTGGCAATCAATGCTTGTCACAACAAAGACACTGCATCCACTGGGAAGCCCAATAGGGTGTTGAAGTGGAGTTGGCCTCATATCCTAAACGTTTAAAAACATAACATATAAGAGGACGGGGGTACCCTGGCCCCCTGGACCTTGAAGGTGGTTCCCAAATGGACCTCTTTGAGCAAAAAGTTGTGAAATTATTTTGGGGGTTAATGCGATCCAGCAGGACTCCCTTACTAAACTTGGAAACTACCCAGATGTAGGAAAGTAGGGTCTGCTTTTATGGTTACCCCCACTTTTTGCGTGGTGCTAAGCTGCTTTTGACTAGTCTTATTGGGATCCTGCTAATCAGGACCCCAGTCACTCTACTTTCTCCCCTTAATGGTTATGTTCAGTACTTAGGTACACCCCAGATTGGATACTGAGGTACGCTTATCCATCCCTAGTATATGGTACTAAGGTACCCAGGGCATAGGCACACTAGAGGTCCCTCATGAGCTGAAGCATGTATTATGCCACCCATGGGAGACCATTCAAACTGTACTTATAGGCCTGCCATTGCAGCCCGTGTAAGCTGGTGCTAGCACCAGCCACCAAAGGTATAGGTTTCCTATATCTAGGGTCACTGCACTTAAAACCTACAAGTCACCCCTATAGCAGGTCTTTGCAATCCTGAAGGCAGGGTGCTTGGTTCTAAGTGTGTGGGTGCCCCTGCATGAGCAGGATACTCCTATGTGCTACGGAGCCCATTCTCCCCGGTTGTAAGTGAAGCAGCCATATACCATATAGAGGGGCACCGTGTAATTAAGCAATAACCATCTCAAAATTGGCTGCAACAAACCCTATCATGCTTGGTATCACACATGTTGGAATCATACCCCCACACTGTAAACGGTGTGAGAGGTATTATTCCAAGCACTGGAAGAGCCCTTTGTTAAGCTCTCAGTGCTCCCAGTACCAGTCTTCTAGACCCGGACAGCACAACATGGCTTCTGCCAACTAGAGACACGATTCTGCCGTCCTGCTGCTGAGCCATGCTGAGCAGGGGAAGACAGAACAATAGGTGTCCGTCACAGGGAGGTGTGACCTCCTCCCAGGCAGGATTTAGTCTAATGGGGCCAGGTGGGTGCGCTTGCCAGCACCACTCAGCCTCAATGCGGGGCACATTTGGTGCCTCCTATCATAGTCCAGCTAAAACCAGTTCTAGGAGCCGTTGGCTCCTGCTCTGACGTGAAATTGGACAAAGGACATGGGAGTAACATCCACCCTGTCCAAACCCTTCGCTGTGAGGGTCCCCTGAATCATCCCAACCCTTTCATGAGGGTACTTAAGGGCCTACCTTTGTATAGGTCCCCAGATTCATTGTGAGAACATGATTCAATTCAGACACTACTTCAACTTCTACCGTCTGGGCACTCTGGACTTCGCTGGACTTTATTTGGGCTCTACTTCGTTTCCCTTCCAGTCTGCTGCATTGTCTGTGCCTGTGCACCGCACAGGATCCTTCCAATGCCTGTGGGCATTCAAGACACCTGAAGGAATCTTCCTTGGAGTGAAGGAGTCACTTCCCTGCATCTGCAGGCACTGCAACTAAGCTGACCAGTCTGTTGATTCTGAGCTCCCACAGTCTCCGAAAGGCTTAGTAACACAGCTCTCAAGGGCTGCCCTGCTCTCTCACCAAGTTTGAGGCCAGTATCCCTCATTGGAGTCGCAGTAACAGAACACCTGTTCACTGCATCAACTTGCTGTTGCAAAGGCTTGTTGGCTTCCTTCAACCAAGATCTTCGGACTCCAAGTAGCCCCAACGTCAAGCATCTCCAGTGACCAGAATCTTTGTCCACACTGCACCGTTTGCACCGTGGCCTACATCTTTTGGTGAGCTAATCGAGGTCCTCTTGCGGTTTCAGTCCCTCCGGCCTGTGGGTCTTGTTGGGGGTCACCTTTTTTCTTTTGGCTCACCTGATTTCTCGGGCCTGCCCTGACTTTCCTGCTTGTGGTGAGTACCCTGGACCTTGCTGGGAACGACATTGCACCTTCTTAGACTTATAGGTTGTTTACAGTTGCCAAGTTTTTTGGTGCTCCCGGTGGACACCGGCCCCTCAGCTCTCGACATCCGAAGTGGGACAGCTCATGCACAGCTCCTGGTCTTCCTCAGCATCGCCTGGTCCTCACACCTGCTGAGTCAAGGTCACTGTCAACTGTCCTGCAACTCCTGACTATGGCTGGCTTTCGTCTTCCAAGTCTCCTAGTCACTCTTGAGTGACATTGACTCTGCCCCCACTGCTTGCAGGTATTCTTCAACTTGAATCCACCTTCAGATTCAACTGAATGCTTTCTCCTTTTCCAGCAGCGGCATTATCCTGAAGTCCTCCATTGCGTTTGACTGTGGCTTCCGACACCACATCACACCTATGCACCCGGCTTCCCTGGTGTAGGTAATGTGGGTACTAGGGTATCCACGGGGGTGTCTCTACAATCTTCTTTCTTCCATGGAGTTTCTTCAGGGTGCAGTCGGAAGGGTCTTTAAGCTTTAAAATTACAACCGCGACTTACACGTTGATTTGTACGGAGAATGTAGTCGTGTTCCCACACTGCATACAAACTCCATGGGAGTCCTAGTCACTCACTATGGGTGGTTCCTTGGGTCCTCATCACTTCTATGTCCTCTGGACATTGTATTGACATAGGTCGTGGTTCTTATACCACTTTCTAAGTATGTGGTTTGGTCCCCCCCCGGGGTCCACTGCGTTTTTTGTGTTATTTACGTGATTTCTATGCAAAGTATTCTGTGCAATGTGCATGTCTCTGGGTAGGAGATATCTGTATGTGTTAGTGAGTTTTATATAATAAATACATATTTTTAAAAATATATTGTGTGGTTCTTTTTCACTTAATCTATACCTATAAGATTGCATTCAGGTAAAACAAGCTGATTTACACTCCTTCTGGACTAAGCCTAAAGGCTGCACTCCACAGGTACCATTTTCTAAGGTTGTCTAAGACCTCCTAAATCACCATAAGGGTTGTCTGGACTGGTGCAGGGTCTCCACTCACATAAATGGACATCATATACCAGGCCAGCCTCTCACACCAGAGTTCCTTGCTTCCTTTTTAGAATAAATTATGTGGAACTATAGGCCTGGAAGGGATTGTTTTGACTTATAATGGGGGATCCTGTGTGCCTGGAGAATAAAAAAAACTGTTTGGGGGTTGCTGTGATCCATCCTGACTCCCCTGCTCCTGGAAGAGTCCCAGTAGGCGCTCAGGTGCTGCACTAGATCGTGCAAGATTGCTGCGGGATTGGAAGTGGAGGATTCATGAATCCAATGCAAACATTTTTTTTTAAAGTGCAGGCTCCTGCTCTACTCAAATACAATCCCCTGGTAGGCCAGGGCCAGGGCCAGAGCAGCCCCCCTCCCAAAACCTCTGGGAGGCCCAGGAATCCCATCACTTGGGGCTGACATTAATACAAAGGGGACTGAGCACATGACCTACCCTCCCTGAGCCTCCCGAGACCCCGAGGACCCCATCCCCCGGAGTCAATCTCAAAGGGGTGAGGCACCACCCCCAAGCTTTATAATACTCTAGGGACGCCCTCCCCCAGGGCTAAATAAGAATTAAAAAAAGTGAGAGGTGCACAAACCCACCCCCTACTCCTTATACCTGACATCATTTAAAAGGGGGGGGTGAGAATACAGCCTCCTCCTCGAGCCCAGTAGGACCTAGGAACGCCATTGCTGATCTTAAATTAAAAAGGAGGGGGCATGCAGAACCCCACCCCTAGCCTGTAAAAGCCCCAGGGACCCCATTCCCTGGTGCTAGCTCGATCATTGTGACCTGGGGAGAATAACACTGTCATTTCATTGTCTGCAAGAGTGTAGACAGGGAAAGATATGCGTTCTCCCACACCTAGCCTGCCTGCAGAAGCTCGGATAGGGAAGGCATCTTTGCTCCCACCTGGGGATCTTTAAAAATGCTCCTGTCGAGTGAGAGCACACTATTTTACCTGCCTGCACTCTTGCGGGAAGGCTAACCCAAATTTCTCCCGCCTGGATGGAGCAAACAAAAACAGCTGCTCACTCTGGGAGTGAGCAAAGCAATTGGGAGCCTGCAGGGCTGTGGGGGGATCCTGGTGCTCCTCCTACATCCCCAAAAGGTATGTGCTATGGCTGGAAGTTTTCTCCTAACACATTGGGATCTTTGTTAAGTTTTCCTTTTCTTATCTGCTGTAAATCTCATTGTGGTTACAAACAGGACACAAACAGCATTGTTAAGCCTGTAATAAATAGGATAGTATAGATTTAAGCAGGTTGGTCTAATGGCAGATAGGCCATTGGGGATTGATTTTTGATGGTGAGGCTGTCAAAAGCCAGGTGGTCACCACTTATGGCGGCCAGGATATTTGCCAATTTTTGGTGAAGGGCATTTGGCACAGTCTAAATGACCCCATTGATGTGTCCAGGTCCTTTGCTTTGCTTTATTAGGTAGAGCCTCGGCAGCACTTGTGCTTTCTCTTTGAGGCATGTTGTAAACACTTTGTGGGCTTACCATTGCTTTTTATTTGTTACTTTGATTGCCCTTTAAAACGCTTTCTTGCTAGTGGTTAAGCCTTCCTCTTTGTCCCTCCTTTTTTGTGTTTTGTTTCTGCCATGGAGCACTCCCCAATTACCGGTATCTTTCCGCCTTGGTGCTTATGTGTTCGCGTAGAGGAACTATGTTTTCTTTGTTTCCTACTCATGTTTGTGTCTGCACCCGTACCCGCCTCGCAACACGTCAGTCCTTGTTTGTGTTTGTTAATCCCTCACAGCCAAATGGCAGAACGGAGCTTGGAAGCATTATTTTTTATCTGTACAGGGCGTGTTTAAACTCGCACCTCTGTTCTTATCGCAAGTGCTTCCCCCATCCCCAAAACACATATAATACCTTCTTTGTGAATATGTAACCGAGAAAGAAAATGACCAGATCATTCATGAAAATGGGTTTTGTGCCATTTTTGTTTGAAATGTAAGATTTATCCTCACACTGTAGTGTTTTGATTCAGGGGATGTGTGGTTCTATTTCAATTCTATAATTGAAAGTGGGTTGCGATTGTTTGTTAAAGGAATGCCATTTTTCAGGTTGATAAAATCTGGCTGTGCTTGACATTATTTAACACCGTACTGCATCAATTGTGTTTGTTGCTCTGTTATACCCTTACTTACTGATTAAATAGGATGAGGGAAATTTGCTATAATTAAAAGAAAGCAGTCGCCTATGTCTCAAAGGTTGTAAGATTAATTTGGCTTGTGAGGTAATTCTACTCATTATAACTGGATGAACAATGACTACCTTCTCTTAGTCTCCCCCTTCCTCTCCTTTCTGGGCTGTACCATTGCCACCACAGGGTGTTCCCTTCCATTTGCCACTCTGAAATGACCAATTGTGATTTGTTTCACTGCAAAGAAGCATTTGCTCCTGTTGACTATATGGTCATTGTGTAATCCTGAGTCACAACTGTGTTTTTCTTACCTCTTGAGGGAGGAACCATCGTACCATTGCAGGCTGTGCATCCCAGTTGCCAGAGTGGCTCGGCTGGCAGAGGTTACCGGAAGTTGTGGTGCTGCCATGTTGGGTGCTTTTGTAGGCTCCAGTATACTCTGGCAGATGAAGATTTGTTATTTTATAACTACAGCAACGCGTCATGGAGGCCGCTGGACTGCTTTCCTGTTCCAGGTACGGGCCCCTCCCGCATAGAGTTGGAGAGTGCGGGGGAGGAAAAGTGGGGTGTACAGGAGGAGTGAAGGGACGAGAAGGAGGGGGCAGAGATGGGAATTCACCAAAGGGCCCACTGGCTTCGTTAACTCCTCCCTCCTGAGGAACCTGAAAATTACAGTGATACCTGAGGCTGGACCTATAGCAGGATGACCAGTGTTGTAGCAGTTTATGCTCCATGTTCTAACCCTTAATAAAACATTGCAGAAAGGCCTTGCACCCTAATATGACACTTTCAGCACAGCATTAACTTTCACACCACAGCGGCTGATCCAATTTTTTTGGAAGAGCGGATGGGTGAACTCATTCCAGTTGTGTCCTTTATCTCGTATTTCTTATATATGCAGTGAATACTTTATTTTCCAGTCGGTCACATAAAACACATTTCAGTTTTTTTTAACTCAGCATTATCCTTCACAGAGAAGGACCTTAGCTACTTTCATCTTTTAAAAATGTACAATCATTTAGTTAAAGAAAACTGCAAATAACACTTAACTACTAATTCACAAAGTTTTCTATCCCTCCGAGACAGAGTTTTGATTAAGGTTTGACCTTACTTTCACAAGCTCAAGAATTATACCAAATAAGAATTCGATGTGAAATTGTGAAAACAGTGGATATGTGAAGGAACAATATGGTTTGAGACGATAAGTGAATGTTAGACTTGGCATCTTTGTGATGGTTTCCCCTGACTTTTTGCCTCTTCCACCTGTATTTTGTATGCTGGTGTAGATGCTTTGGGCACTGTGCTACTGCTGTTCAGTGTCAAAGTGCAAGTGCTCCCTGTGTACATTTTTATTACAATTGGTTCTCCCTGATTGGCATATTTGACTTACTGGTAAGTTCCCAGAAAAGTGAAGTGAGTGTGCCAGGGCCTGTAAATCAAATGCTACTAGTGGGCCTGCAACACTGATTGTGCCACCCACATGAGTAGCACTGAAAACGTATCTCAGACCAACCACTGCAATGTCTGTGCAGAGTTTTAAACTGCCATGTTGACCTGGCAAGTGCACCCACTTGCCAGACCCTGACCTTCACTTTTCTTACATGTAAGGCACCCCTATGGTAGGCCCACGGTACCCCCACGGGCAGGGTGGGCAGGGCAGTGTATGTAAAAGGCAGTACATGTACTGGTGTGTGTGTGTGTGAGACAGGTCCTGATAGTGAAATACTGCCAATTTCGTCTTTCACTATTGAAATACTATCTGTCCCATAGAATAGAATGGGAAATACTTCGTAACATCGTACAAGTATAACTTCCTATTGGGACAAGGTAGAGAAATAAAGGTTAGGCTCTCTGAACTCAGAATTTAATAACACATCTTTTAGTAAAGATGTATTTTAAATTATGTGTTTGAAAAGGCCACTTTTAGAAAGTACGAGGAAACTAGGACAACCTGCCCTAGACAGAGTCTGCACTACCCTAATTCACTCCTGCCGGAGTGAGGATAATTTTAATCACTGTTTGATCAATCAATTAAAAACTAACATTCAACACATGTTCAATCTACACAGTGACCAATGTAGAAACAAAAAATGATATCAATTCATCCAGCGTAGTTCGATGCTTCTTTTTATTCAAAAGCACAATACGTTGAACTTCATGGATTTCATGTAGCGTTGATTACAAACTTGCAAGTGACACTTCCCAATGCATTTCGGATGCTTCTTGCACCCTTCTTCAGGGGAAATCTACAAGAACATATTACATAAATTAACACTTGTCGTACCTTCAAGTCAAGGGCCTCTAAATTATCCGGGGGAAATTGCATGATCAAACCATGCAGAACACTACTCTTTAAAAACTCATGTGCCAGAAAGTATGTTCGGGGAACACATTGATCAATCTCAGTGTGAAGTGCAAAAGAAGTCCCTAGTGTGGTTGATTAATAAAAAGATAAACTATCCGATGCTCCTTGTAAGCTACAAAAGCAATCAGTGAATTAGTATAAGTGAATTCAACATGCACACTCTCCCAAGGCAGTTAGAAATAAACTGTTTCTTAAAGTTACCTCGTTGATGCGGATTGGAAGTAACACTCAATCTTGTGTGCCAGATGAATGTGTGACATTGATCCACATTCTGTCCATCACTGTTGTGTTTGCAATTACCACTCTAAGTGTACTGGGGATGCTCAGACGTGAGTCCCAGGCACTCCACACCACTGGAATCAAGCTAGCCGGGCTGATGAGAGGTGTTACCTCGAAACCGGGCCGGTCCTCGGATGCTTGTTTCCGTTCTGGGAAGGACATGGCTTTTGTAGTTCGGACTGGACTGTTCCCATGAGGCACAGGGTCAGCGCTGATTTGCATATCGCCATTGTCTAACCCAGGGTGGTGTGGAGTGGAAAAACGATGGATTTGGGCCCAGATCTTTGGACTGGGGTGAATGTGTGACATTGATCCACATTCTGTCCATCACTGTTGTGTTTGCAATTACCACTCTAAGTGTACTGGGGATGCTCAGACGTGAGTCCCAGGCACTCCACACCACTGGAATCAAGCTAGCCGGGCTGATGGGGCTGATGAGAGGTGTTACCTCGAAACCGGGCCGTTCCTCGGATGCTTGTTTCCGTTCTGGGAAGGAGATGGCTTTTGTAGTTCGGACTGGACTGTTCCCATGGGGCACAGGGTCTGCGCTGATTTGCATATCGCCATTGTCTAACCCAGGGTGGTGTGGAGTGGAAAAACGATGGATTTGGGCCCAGATCTTTGGACTGGG
Organism: Lissotriton helveticus; assembly: GCF_964261635.1. Classification (NCBI taxonomy): domain Eukaryota; kingdom Metazoa; phylum Chordata; class Amphibia; order Caudata; family Salamandridae; genus Lissotriton; species Lissotriton helveticus. The sequence goes on along the minus strand of NC_136068.1, from coordinate 809,003,747 downwards.
GTGAATGTGTGACATTGATCCACATTCTGTCCATCACTGTTGTGTTTGCAATTACCACTCTAAGTGTACTGGGGATGCTCAGACGTGAGTCCCAGGCACTCCACACCACTGGAATCAAGCTAGCCGGGCTGATGAGAGGTGTTACCTCGAAACCGGGCCGGTCCTCGGATGCTTGTTTCCGTTCTGGGAAGGACATGGCTTTTGTAGTTCGGACTGGACTGTTCCCATGGGGCACAGGGTCAGCGCTGATTTGCATATCGCCATTGTCTAACCCAGGGTGGTGTGGAGTGGAAAAACGATGGATTTGGGCCCAGATCTTTGGACTGGGGTGAATGTGTGACATTGATCCACATTCTGTCCATCACTGTTGTGTTTGCAATTACCACTCTAAGTGTACTGGGGATGCTCAGACGTGAGTCCCAGGCACTCCACACCACTGGAATCAAGCTAGCCGGGCTGATGAGAGGTGTTACCTCGAAACCGGGCCGGTCCTCGGATGCTTGTTTCCGTTCTGGGAAGGACATGGCTTTTGTAGTTCGGACTGGACTGTTCCCATGGGGCACAGGGTCAGCGCTGATTTGCATATCGCCATTGTCTAACCCAGGGTGGTGTGGAGTGGAAAAACGATGGATTTGGGCCCAGATCTTTGGACTGGGGTGAATGTGTGACATTGATCCACATTCTGTCCATCACTGTTGTGTTTGCAATTACTACTCTAAGTGTACTGGGGATGCTCAGACGTGAGTCCCAGGCACTCCACACCACTGGAATCAAGCTAGCCGGGCTGATGAGAGGTGTTACCTCGAAACCGGGCCGGTCCTCGGATGCTTGTTTCCGTTCTGGGAAGGACATGGCTTTTGTAGTTCGGACTGGACTGTTCCCATGGGGCACAGGGTCAGCGCTGATTTGCATATTGCCATTGTCTAACCCAGGGTGGTGTGGAGTGGAAAAACGATGGATTTGGGCCCAGATCTTTGGACTGGGGTGAATGTGTGACATTGATCCACATTCTGTCCATCACTGTTGTGTTTGCAATTACCACTCTAAGTGTACTGGGGATGCTCAGACGTGAGTCCCAGGCACTCCACACCACTGGAATCAAGCTAGCCGGGCTGATGAGAGGTGTTACCTCGAAACCGGGCCGGTCCTCGGATGCTTGTTTCCGTTCTGGGAAGGACATGGCTTTTGTAGTTCGGACTGGACTGTTCCCATGGGGCACAGGGTCAGCGCTGATTTGCATATCGCCATTGTCTAACCCAGGGTGGTGTGGAGTGGAAAAACGATGGATTTGGGCCCAGATCTCTGGACTGGGGTGAATGTGTGACATTGATCCACATTCTGTCCATCACTGTTGTGTTTGCAATTACCATTCTAAGTGTACTGGGGATGCTCAGACGTGAGTCCCAGGCACTCCACACCACTGGAATCAAGCTAGCCGGGCTGATGAGAGGTGTTACCTCGAAACCGGGCCGGTCCTCGGATGCTTGTTTCCGTTCTGGGAAGGACATGGCTTTTGTAGTTCGGACTGGACTGTTCCCATGGGGCACAGGGTCAGCGCTGATTTGCATATCGCCATTGTCTAACCCAGGGTGGTGTGGAGTGGAAAAACGATGGATTTGGGCCCAGATCTTTGGACTGGGGTGAATGTGTGACATTGATCCACATTCTGTCCATCACTGTTGTGTTTGCAATTACCACTCTAAGTGTACTGGGGATGCTCAGACGTGAGTCCCAGGCACTCCACACCACTGGAATCAAGCTAGCCGGGCTGATGAGAGGTGTTACCTCGAAACCGGGCCGGTCCTCGGATGCTTGTTTCCATTCTGGGAAGGACATGGCTTTTGTAGTTCGGACTGGACTGTTCCCATGGGGCACAGGGTCAGCGCTGATTTGCATATCGCCATTGTCTAACCCAGGGTGGTGTGGAGTGGAAAAACGATGGATTTGGGCCCAGATCTTTGGACTGGGGTGAATGTGTGACATTGATCCACATTCTGTCCATCACTGTTGTGTTTGCAATTACCACTCTAAGTGTACTGGGGATGCTCAGACGTGAGTCCCAGGCACTCCACACCACTGGAATCAAGCTAGCCGGGCTGATGAGAGGTGTTACCTCGAAACCGGGCTGGTCCTCGGATGCTTGTTTCCGTTCTGGGAAGGACATGGCTTTTGTAGTTCGGACTGGACTGTTCCCATGGGGCACAGGGTCAGCGCTGATTTGCATATCGCCATTGTCTAACCCAGGGTGGTGTGGAGTGGAAAAACAATGGATTTGGGCCCAGATCTTTGGACTGGGGTGAATGTGTGACATTGATCCACATTCTGTCCATCACTGTTGTGTTTGCAATTACCACTCCAAGTGTACTGGGGATGCTCAGACGTGAGTCCCAGGCACTCCACACCACTGGAATCAAGCTAGCCGGGCTGATGAGAGGTGTTACCTCGAAACCGGGCCGGTCCTCGGATGCTTGTTTCCGTTCTGGGAAGGACATGGCTTTTGTAGTTCGGACTGGACTGTTCCCATGGGGCACAGGGTCAGCGCTGATTTGCATATCGCCATTGTCTAACCCAGGGTGGTGTGGAGTGGAAAAACGATGGATTTGGGCCCAGATCTTTGGACTGGGGTGAATGTGTGACATTGATCCACATTCTGTCCATCACTGTTGTGTTTGCAATTACCACTCTAAGTGTACTGGGGATGCTCAGACGTGAGTCCCAGGCACTCCACACCACTGGAATCAAGCTAGCCGGGCTGATGAGAGGTGTTACCTCGAAACCGGGCCGGTCCTCGGATGCTTGTTTCCATTCTGGGAAGGACATGGCTTTTGTAGTTCGGACTGGACTGTTCCCATGGGGCACAGGGTCAGCGCTGATTTGCATATCGCCATTGTCTAACCCAGTGTGGTGTGGAGTGGAAAAACGATGGATTTGGGCCCAGATCTTTGGACTGGGGTGAATGTGTGACATTGATCCACATTCTGTCCATCACTGTTGTGTTTGCAATTACCACTCTAAGTGTACTGGGGATGCTCAGACGTGAGTCCCAGGCACTCCACACCACTGGAATCAAGCTAGCCGGGCTGATGAGAGGTGTTACCTCGAAACCGGGCTGGTCCTCGGATGCTTGTTTCCGTTCTGGGAAGGACATGGCTTTTGTAGTTCGGACTGGACTGTTCCCATGGGGCACAGGGTCAGCGCTGATTTGCATATCGCCATTGTCTAACCCAGGGTGGTGTGGAGTGGAAAAACGATGGATTTGGGCCCAGATCTTTGGACTGGGGTGAATGTGTGACATTGATCCACATTCTGTCCATCACTGTTGTGTTTGCAATTACCACTCTAAGTGTACTGGGGATGCTCAGATGTGAGTCCCAGGCACTCCACACCACTGGAATCAAGCTAGCCGGGCTGATGAGAGGTGTTACCTCGAAACCGGGCCGGTCCTCGGATGCTTGTTTCCGTTCTGGGAAGGACATGGCTTTTGTAGTTCGGACTGGACTGTTCCCATGGGGCACAGGGTCAGCGCTGATTTGCATATCGCCATTGTCTAACCCAGGGTGGTGTGGAGTGGAAAAACGATGGATTTGGGCCCAGATCTTTGGACTGGGGTGAATGTGTGACATTGATCCACATTCTGTCCATCACTGTTGTGTTTGCAATTACCACTCTAAGTGTACTGGGGATGCTCAGACGTGAGTCCCAGGCACTCCACACCACTGGAATCAAGCTAGCCGGGCTGATGAGAGGTGTTACCTCGAAACCGGGCCGGTCCTCGGATGCTTGTTTCCGTTCTGGGAAGGACATGGCTTTTGTAGTTCGGACTGGACTGTTCCCATGGGGCACAGGGTCAGCGCTGATTTGCATATCGCCATTGTCTAACCCAGGGTGGTGTGGAGTGGAAAAACGATGGATTTGGGCCCAGATCTTTGGACTGGGGTGAATGTGTGACATTGATCCACATTCTGTCCATCACTGTTGTGTTTGTAATTACCACTCTAAGTTTACTGGGGATGCTCAGACGTGAGTCCCAGGCACTCCACACCACTGAAATCAAGCTAGCCGGGCTGATGAGAGGTGTTACCTCGAAACCGGGCCGGTCCTCGGATGCTTGTTTCCGTTCTGGGAAGGACATGGCTTTTGTAGTTCGGACTGGACTGTTCCCTTGGGGCACAGGGTCAGCGCTGATTTGCATATCGCCATTGTCTAACCCAGGGTGGTGTGGAGTGGAAAAACGATGGATTTGGGCCCAGATCTTTGGACTGGGGTGAATGTGTGACATTGATCCACATTCTGTCCATCACTGTTGTGTTTGCAATTACCACTCTAAGTGTACTGGGGATCTTCAGACGTGAGTCCCAGGCACTCCACACCACTGGAATCAAGCTAGCCGGGCTGATGAGAGGTGTTACCTCGAAACCGGGCCGGTCCTCGGATGCTTGTTTCCGTTCTGGGAAGGACATGGCTTTTGTAGTTCGGACTGGACTGTTCCCATGGGGCACAGGGTCAGCGCTGATTTACATATCGCCATTGTCTAACCCAGGGTGGTGTGGAGTGGAAAAACGATGGATTTGGGCCCAGATCTTTGGACTGGGGTGAATGTGTGACATTGATCCACATTCTGTCCATCACTGTTGTGTTTGCAAAGATGAATAATCTGTGACACGAGAACAAAATGCTATGGGGACTTTATATAAATATCGCAAACTGGTGAACAACCAGTGTGACAGTCGGTGCTTCTTTCACCTGTAATAAAATCAATATGATGATGAATCCTTAATCAGCCGTGAACCTTCTTACGCAGGCATACTGCATCAAGTTTCCACTGAAATCAGAAATGCAAGAACCAAGATGTGATATTGTTCTTACGCAAATACCGCCTATTTCCTGTAACCCCAGTGTTAAACCAGTGCATCCATCTCACCTCATCAATTTAAAGCATGTAGTTTCCTCGTTATTTCAGAATCAGTGGCCAGGTAGAACCTCTTCAGAGTCAGCACACCAATAGGGAGTACTTTGAGTATTTGGTATAAGAGAATATTGTTGAATTTGAGTGCATTGCAGCTGTGACACTACACTTTTAGAAAGTAGGCATTTTCTTGTTTAACCATTCTGTGTACCTCTGCCTGTTTCTGGATTGACTGTCTGGTTTTGGAGTGGCAGGGGCTGGGGATGTACATTCACTGTAGACAGCCACTGAGGGGGTTCAGGTGTGCCTGGCCCTTCCCGAATGACTCAGAGCCGAGCTGAATGGGGCTTGGCTGCATTTAGAGTAGTTGGAGAAGTTTTCCTTGCACCTGAATAGGGCCTGTATCCCTTGTACATTGCTGTCTCCACCCCTGTGGTCATACTAATACCAGTGAGGATAGAACTGGTTTGGACTGGGCTCAGAGATCCTTGCACAAAGAGAACAAAGACAAAATGGGGTATAAGTGGTAGACCTTTAACCCCAGAACTTTAGATCACTTCTGGACTCAAGAGGAACCTTTGCTAAGGAGAAGCGCTGAAGAGCTGTGAGGAGGAGTACTACCCCTTTGCTATGTGCTGTGTGGGGTTGGCCTGCAGTTGCTGTTTCTGCCAAGAAAAGGACAAATATTGCTGTGAACTTCCTTGAATAAGAATCTCCAAGGGACATTTCTGAAGTCTCAGGGACACAAAGACTTTACCTCCAGCTCCCATGAACTTTGCTGCTAAAAGTTCTGACCTGCCCAGAGGTACCTATTCCAGTTTGGGGACTCTGAAGGTTACTCCTACTGTTGAGAGCGGGAGGAAACCTGAAGAGCTGTGAAAATCGATGCATCACCCTTCTTGTGGCTGTTTTTCCCGACCCAGCCCGCTGTGTGAAAAGAATCTCCAGGCAGTGCTGTAGAGACGTGGCTGAAGGAACCGATGCAGCGCCGCTTGCCACCGCCGCATCGATTGCCAGCGAATCCATGATTTTCACGCATCGCACCTGTGCGGCAAGTTTTCCCAAAACATCACCCGCAGAGCAAAATCATATTGGAGTCGACATATCAAGTCAAAACAAGCTTTATTCGATTACATTTAAAATCATAAAAGCAGCAAGACAGCATAAATTTAGAAATTAATTACAGTGTAACAAATTTCATGAAGTTAAAAACAAAAACATTCAGGGGTTAAAATCTGTAACAATGTCCACTGTACGTAGATATAAAAGTTCACACCAATATAATTTATACACAGTATAAAAAGGTTAAATATAGTTAAAAAAGCAATAGCAGCGCATACAAGATAGTGAGGTCACCCTTCCAGTTGCCTCGGGGATAGCAGCCTGGTCCTCGTACGCATGGCTGCGACCAGGAAGCTAGCAACCCCAAGGGTTGTCCTGGTGCTACCTAATAACTGCAAGTAAAGTAGAGCAGGGCGTACCTGGACAAAACCTGCGTCTCTTAAAATGGGTGCCAAAAACCTCATTCTACTCTCTTTATAGTGGCTACAAAACATGACGAAATGCATGAGGGTCTGCTCAGAAAAATTATCGCAACTACATGGGGTAGACTCATCAGGAACACCCCACACAGGGAAATCACCCAGAGAGTATTGGATTATATTGAACCTAAATCTAATGAGCAAATGACGATGGAATGGTCTGCTCACGATTTTTAGATAAGGTTCAATTTGGGGCGTAGTCAGAAGGAGGAAGTTGGCTCTAGCTCTAGGTTTAGTTAGTTCTTTCTCCTCCCGTGTTTGGGTTGCCCTCCTCATAAAGTTTTCTTTAATCCATTTCAGGTCTTCCCTAAGTATAGTGTTTGGGTGACTAAAAAGGTCAGGCCTGCCAAGTCTGCCCATCTCCCCCTTTACGTATTCCAGCCACGGAATCTTTGAGGCATTATCCAAGGACATGCAGTCCCTAAGAATAGTATGGTTTAGTGTAATGTCCTTGTTCAGCCAGATTTTGGTCCAACATATTAGGGGCGCTAGTTGGAGCAAGTCAGTGATATATCCCAACCCTAACTCAGTCTGTATCGATAGGACTGGTGTAGATTGTGGAACACCCAATAAAGACCTAAGAAAGTGATTTTCTACTGTCTGTAGTTTACCACAGTGAGAGTAACCCCACAGTGGGGCTCCATAGGAGGCTATAGTTAAGCATTTGGTTTTGTAAACCTTCAATAATGCCTCCATCGGTCGAGACCCAAGACGCTTAGCGAAACTCAAAAGTGCGGAGGTGGATCTAATGACAGCTAGAGATTTCGCATCCACCTGTGGGGTCCACGAGCCCTTCTCTTCAAATATCACACCCAGGTAGGTAAACACTTGTACCCTCGAAATCCCCTCTTCGCAGCAGCTAAAAGATTTCAACTTTTTTGGCCTAGGTCGCTTCCCTACCAGCATGATATGTGATTTTTTGTTATTGACCAAAAGGTCTAACGAAGTCATGAAGTGGCCAAATGCGTCGAGAAGCCTCTGTAACCCCACCCCTGTACGGGCTAAGAGCACCGCATCGTCCGCGTAGAGGAGTACGGGTACTGAGGACCCCCCACGTAGGGGATATCAGGTGTGGACCCCTCCAAGGCTTTATCTAGGGAGTTAATATAAAGTGTGAACAGAAGTGGGGCTAAACTACAGCCCTGCCTCACACCTCTTCTAAAACTAAAAGGTCTGGTGGTACTGCCTTCACGATTAGTTCTAATGGTGGCTGATAAGTCTGCATGAAGTGCGGCCAGGAAGTCTACCAGAGGGGGATCAATCCCAATGCCAGCCAATATGGCCCATAACTTGGCCCTATTGACCAGGTCGAAGGCCGAGGAGAGGTCCATAAAGGCCAGATATAAATGGCCCTCCTTTGCCATAGTGTATTTACTGACCAGCATGTGGAGGTTCAAACACTGCTCTATTGTACCTCGTTTCTCTCTGAAACCATATTGTAGGTCAGAGAGCACCCCCTTCTCCTTAATGATATCGCCTAGTCTGTGTAAAATGACTCTGCCAAGAATCTTTACGGCAGAATCGATTAGCGAGATCGGCCTATAACAGGCCGGATCGGATCTGGAGCCCTTCTTAAATATAGGGATAATGGTTGAGGTGGACCAGGTTTTTGGAAATCCCTCATTAACAGTTGCATTAAAAACATTGGTAAGAATTTTGGCCCATAATGGTGACTGGGAGCTGTATAGGTCTGCACGGACACCGTCTGGTCCCGGGGCCTTATGTTTGGTCATTTCATCGATTGCCCTGATAACCTCAAATTCAGAAAAGGACAGAGGAGATGCTTCAGTCAAAGGCTGTTGAGGACGGAGTGTAGCTGGCCCATCTTCGATATTATATATTTTACTAAAATGATTCACCCAGGCATCCTCGGGAATCACACAGTCCAGAACGGTGTTATTTGAGATGGCAAAGTAAGGGTGATTTAAAATCATCCAGAATTGGGAACTGTCTCTCAGTACACTAACCGTTGTTAAGCTGTCCCAGGCCTCACTTTTTATTGTTTTTTTACGTGTCTCAGTAGCCTGCCTATATTCTTTTCTAAGCCGGCCCACCAACTCCCTATCTCTTGGCTGCTCTTTAAGAGCCTGAAGGAGAACATTATGTTTTTTAGAGCACTCCCTGTCAAACCATCTAGGGCTAGATGAATCCGCTCGTTTCTTTATGGTCGTCAGGCCATGGCTAATTTGTGTACATATAGAGGTGAAAGAACTAATGATGGCGGTGCCTTCAGATGTGCTGTCCATGCAAATTGTGATGTCAGCTTGTCTGTTCTGTTGAAGGTTGTCCATAAAGCTATCCGGGACGACCTTTGCCCAATTTAATCTGCGGCCCTGCTCCCAGGGACGAGGGTATCACCACGGTTCCCCAGACGCTCAACCTGGGTGACAATGTTGCTACCCATGTCCAGGGTCAAGACTACAGGATTATGGTCACTGAAAGGGGAAGTACACACTTCATAGGATACCACCATATCGATTAGCCCGGGAGTAATGAAAATGTAATCGATAATCGTACTGGCATCCCTGCCTACAAAAGTCGGTGCCCTCTCATCTCCCCATGACCCTTCAGCCTCATATAAATTTAGTTTTGCGAGTAGATCTTCCAAGTCCGCCCCCTGTGCAGTGTGCTCAAAGTGAGTACTGACAGCTCCCGGGGGGCCCAGTACCTCTTTGTCCAAACAACCCCAGCCACATGGGTGGACGTTAAAATCTCCCATTAACAGGATATCGAATGAAGCATGTTGCTTTGACTTATATGAAGATAAAAACAGAAATAGGGACTTCAAGTGTGAACAGTTTCTATCCCTTGTAGGGGCATTGTAATGATTAACTATCAGAGGTAGCGGAGAATTTGGCCTGGCCCACTCGATGCATAAGATGTTATCAGAGGTACAATCAATCTTACTAGTGACACCCGCCAATTTTAAAGAGAAAAGTATGTAAAGCCCTCCTTTGTGCCTGCCACCCTCCCCGGGGGTTGCCTTGACTGAAAAACTCCGGAACCCATCCAAGAAAAAGTTATCACTGGCATCCCATGTTTCCTGGAAGCCCAAAATCTCGTATTGGGACACAAAGTTTAACCATCTAGCGTCTGTAGCTTTCTTCCCTAGCCCTGCGATGTTCCAGCTTACCACTGGTATGTGGCGATACCTATGTGCAGGGATGACCTCCGTGATAGAGGGCATGGTGGATGGTTGTCAATCATTGGAATCTAGGGGAGAGTCAGTAGAAAGGGGGGAGAACCTATTACTGAGTAAGATTACTGTCCCCTGACTACCAATATAATGTTCTTGGGTGGGTGGAGCTACTACGGGATTTGGTCTCACCCGCAGTAGAGCCTGGTGGGTTTGGTAGGATATATATGGCGGAGCCCCTATCCCTCCTGCTTTTCCTATCAGGTGTGGGATAGGCGGGTGGGGTGATCTTGGCTGAGGGTGTGTGGGAGGGGGGTAAAAATACCCTAGTGGGAGTGGTCTAATACCAGCACCAACTAGATCAGAACCATCCCAGAGAAGAGTATCTGCCATATTACATCTGTTAAAGTTAACAATTACACAGTCTCCGGGAATGCATTTGACCTTCCTTCCCACCCAATCCACCCTTCGAGCAGCTATAATGTGTTTGCCCACATCCACACTCCCACTACTGAACTGTGAACACCAATTTCTAGTTCTATTTAGCAGCTCGGACTCAGATTCACTCTGGTGTGGTTTAAGGCACGGGATCCCGGTCAAAATAACGACTAAACGGGCAGCATCCGGTGGAAGGTCCACTGCCCGGGTCAGTCTTTTACGAGGATCGTTGGGTTGGTGCCCCTGTGCTATTGGGGTCGCTATTGGGGTCGCTGCCACACTTGGTGCCCCAACCCCCGCACCATCAGCCTTTTGTGCCCCTCGCAAAGATGCAATCCTATCATCACGTGCTATGACCATAGGGGCACAGTTAGTGCTATGCGATTGCATATGCGAGCTGACTGGCTCATTAGTTGTCATAGAGACCCTCCCTTGTTGCTCAGATGTCAAGTTACTTTTAGAGTGCGTCTCACTGTGTGCATTGCGCTCATATAAATATTTATCAATCTTGTCGCATTTACTCATAATGTTATTCACACATGATTTCAGAGTGTCCACAATGTCTTTCGCTATGTTTACCAACAATGGTTCCAACCGCGATTCGAATAAGCCCTCGATCATTACGGCCAGGTTGGCTCGAACATCCTCGGGAATCAGTTTGTCCGCACTGCCTGAGTCACCCTTACGAATTGTCTTGCCTCGTTTGCTTTTAGCTTTAGGTGGTATGTTGTTAGCCAGTTCAGGATATACAATTTCACTACTTGGTTGAGGAGGTGAGGTGGTAATCCTGGGTGCGGGAGTAGGAGCCCTAACAACAACATTGGGTTCCAGTGGAATTTGAGAAGCAGACTCGGGGACAACTAGGTCGATTAGGTCCCCGGGCTCTAGAGTGGGCTGGCCGAGTCCCAGTTCTTTTTCCGCATTTGCAATTTCGTCATTAAGAGCCCCCACAGCAGATGTCAGGTAAGATATGATAGTCTCTGATTTCCTAGGGACCTTGGCCTTCTTACCTTCTCCACCGTTCACAGTCAGCTTGCGTTTCCCCATTGTGAGGAGCAGGGTATGTGGCCCTGCCCTGCCTCCTCCTACCAACGACTGCCAAAGACTGTCCCGCCCTTGTCCCGGGCTTCTCCCGGTCGCTCCCGCGCGCGACTCGCGGGGCGAGAGGGAGGTCAGCGTTTTTCTATCGCCTCCGGGCGCTCCAGGCGTGTCACGGGCGCGCCGCCCCTGAGGCTGCTGGGGGCTGTAGTTCGGGGAGTCTCCCGGCGCTCCCCGTTTGCCAAGCAAAGTACCGCCGTTCACCTCACGGCACCGCCCGCTTGTGTCCCAGGCAAGTTTTCCGCGCCTGATGTTCCCCCCTGGGCTCACGGGAGGTCAGCGTTTTTCTATCGCCTCCGGGCGCTCCAGGCGTGTCACGGGCGCGCCGCCCCTGAGGCTGCTGGGGGCTGTAGTTCGGGGAGTCTCCCGGCGCTCCCCGTCTGCCAAGCAAAGTACCGTCGTTCACCTCACGGCACCGCCCGCTTGCATCCCAGGCAAGTTTTCCGCTCCTGATGTTCCCCTCACTTTCCCCTACAGTCCGGATTCGGCACATCACTTCTTCTGTGTGCATCAGAACTGTTACATCACCTCCCCAAGGACTCAGGAACTGATGCATCTCTTTGTTTCTCGACACTTTCCTTCTCTGCGGCTGTTTGGCCTTGTAGAATCAGGCATCCATAGTTTTCCATTGACCAAGTTACTTGAAACCTTTTAAAAGTCATATTTCTATTACCTATATGTTGGATTTTTGTTGTTTTGGTCTTGTTGAGGTTAGATAAAGATACTTTATATTTCCTAAACTGATGTGGTGTCCATTTGTGGTGTTACCACTGTATTACTGTGTGTTTTGAGTACAAATACTTTACACATTGCATTTGGGATAAGTCTATATGCTCATGCCAAGCTACCCAGGGGGTGAGCAGGGGTTATCTAAAGTGTGTATCCCCCTTACCCTGGCTAGAAGCAAGGGTCCCTATTTGTACAACGGTACCTACCTCTGCCAACTAGAGATCCCCATTTTTAACAGTGGACATTTAAAAATGCAAATACTCCCCTAATTCCCAGTACCTCTGCAACAAACATGGCTCCTTCTTCCTCCTCTAGATCAGGCAGATTTATGACAGTTTTGCCACCCAAGACCTTTCCATCACACCCAACACCACCATCCCCAGCAAGCCGGCACCCCAACAGATCCTGCTCAACTGGACCCGCTCACCATAGACGACACATTCAAGACCATGAAGAGCATCCACTTCCTGAGCCCCCTTGGACACTTGCACCTACCACATCTTGCATAGAGCAGCTACCTCCATCGCCCAGAGCTTCCCCACACCATCAGCTGCTCTATGGAGAACGCCACCTTTCCCAATGACTGAAAACACACAGAGATCAACCCCCATTGAAGAACCCATCCACCGACCCGACAGGCCTCATGAACTTCAGACCCATCTCCCTGCTCCCCTTCCCAGCCAAGGTCATCGAGAAGGTCATCAACGCCCAACTCTTTGAGTTCATTGAAGTGAAGCACGTCCTGGACATCTCCAGATTAGGCTTACGAAGCAACCACAGCACCGAGACCGCACTCCTCTGCGCCACTGATAACATCCACTCCCTCCTTGACCAGGGCTAAACCGCAGCCCTCATTCTGCTAGGCTGCCTTCAATACCATCTCCCACTGCAAACTAATCACAAGATCCACAACACCGGTATCCATGACAAGGCCCTGGACTGGATCCACTCCTTCCTCACCAGCCAAACTTACCTAGTCAGACTACCTCTGCTCCTTTCAGAAACCAAAGAGATCACCTGTGGAGTGCCCCAGGGCTCCTCCTTGAGCCCCACCCTCTTCAACATCTACATGGCCCCCCTTGCTGCAATCGTCAGTAACCACAGACTCAATTTTGTCTCCTATGCCAACGACGCCCAGCTGATCCTCTCCCTCACCAAAGAACCCACAGCCACCAGAGTTAACTTCCACAGCGGGAAGAAGGCAGCTGCCACCTGGATGAAAGGCAACTGCCTCAAACTCAGCTTGGACAGAACCAGAGTGCTCCTCCTGGGACCCACCCCCTCAGCATCAGATGGCTCTTGGTGGCCTGCCACAATGGGAACCCCCCTCCCCCATGGACCACGCATCTAACTTCAGCATTATACTGGACTCCTTGCTCACATTGAACTGCCAGATCTACGCTGTATCCTCATCATGCTTCCACACACTCCGCCTGCTTCGAAAGACATTCAGATGGATCCCCACCAAATCCATAAAGACTACATCCACATACTCGTCACCAGCAGACTCAACTACTGCAATGCATTCTACACCAGCATCACCCAGAAACTCCCCAAGAAACTACAGAATGTTCATAAACACCACAGCCAGACTGGTCTTCAACATCCCCCACCCAGCCACATCATCAAATACCTTTGAGAACTCCATTGGCTGACAGTCATCAAAATAATCACTTTCAAGCTCCTCACACATGCCTACAAAGTCCTCCATGATGCAAAACCAGGATATCTGAGCACCGCCTCTCATTCCACGTACCCGCCAGACACCTTCACTCCACACAACTGGCCCAGGCCACCGTCCCATGGACCCATAAGACCAGAGCTGAAGGAAGATCCTTCTCCTACCTCGCCGTTAGGACCTGGAAAACCCTGCCTCTCCATCTCATGCAATCCCCTTCATTGACCCAATTCAGGAAGGATCTCAAGACCTGGTTCTTAGAATAAACCTCAGTGCCCAGACGGATCAGCGCCTCACCCCCCTCTATCTCCTTGAGAACCTCACGGATGAGTAGACAAACTTAATAAATCCCTAATTATTTGATTGAATGAATAAAATGTACAAGAGATCACAATTAATTTGTCACACCATTCAAATGGCTGTTCTTCTCGACTATTGCAAAAAAATGCAGGGGCATATTACCAAGACAGGAGATAAAATTATCGCCGCTTTATCGGCAGTAAACTGCCGATAAAGCGGCGCTAATGGGCTTGATAATATACTCTATGGAATACCAATCGAAGCCCATGTTAGATGTGAAGACATCTAACATGGACTTTGATTGGAGTTCCATAGAGCATATTATCAAGCCCATTATCGCCGCTTTATCGGCAGTTTTCTGCCAATAAAGCGGTGATAATTGTATCTCCTGTCTTGATAATATGCCCCTGAGCTTCTTAAAATAAGTTGGTGATTTTGAGAATAAGAGTACAGCCAGGTCCATAGCTTACACAAGCATTTTAGTTATTAATCATCTTGCACTGCCTCTTCCCCATAATTGATTTGCCTTTTCTTAAACAACATTTTTAGAACACGGTGGGTTTATGTGCATGCCCGCCATTGTGATTTTTGTTTTGTTATTTACACTCCTTCAAAAATTATTTTATAATTGATTTGGTATCATCAGTAGATCAACCCCACCCCTCCCCACCCACTCCAATCTACCCTACCTCACTCCACCCTACTCTATCGTACTCCACTCTAACTCACTCCACGGTACCCACACTCCACCCTACCCAACTGTACTTTTCCCCAATCCACTGGACTCCACTCTTCCCCAGTCCACTGTACTCTTCCACAATCTACCCCACTCCAGTCTGCTCCAATATATCCCACCCCACTTTACACTGATCTAGCCCACTCCAATCCATCCCTCTCCAATCCAATCTATCCCACTTTGCCCCAATGCACCCCAATTCAATTCCTCTCACTCCTCTACCCCACTCCAATCTCCCCCAATTCACTCCAATCTACTCCATTCTAATCTACCCCTATCCACTCAATTCTACTCCAGTCTACCACACTTAATCCCACTCTGCCCAATTCAATCTACCCCACACCACTCCAATCTACCCCACATCACTCCAATCTTCCCCACCTCACTCTACCCCAATCACCCCACTCTTTTCCAATCCACCCCACTCCAATCTACCCATTACAATATACCCCATTCCAATCCATCTCACTCCACCCCAGGCTATATCAGTCCACCCACTCCCTTCTACCCCACTCTATCCCCACTCCACTCAACACTAATCTACCTCACTCCACCGCAAACTACCCTACTCTACCCCCTCCAATGTGCCCCACTCCACCCCAATCTACTCAAATCTAATCCACTCCTTCCACCCCATTCAACAGTACACTCATCTACCTCACATCATCCAAATCTACCCCATTCCACTCTACCCCAGTCAACCCCACTGCAATCTACTACACCCCACACCACTAACTTTTACCCATGATGCACAGCAGCCACACTGGTGGACATAATAGCTAAAGAACATTGCCAAATTCAATAGCTCTCGCATAGGTGAGACCTATTGGTATTGCCAATGCTTGTTTAAATCTTGATATTGCATTTTCCAGGAACTTCACTATGGTCTGCACGTTTAGTTTAAGGGCCTGGGTTTCTGTCAATGCTCTTAACTGTTTTTTAATTTTTTTTATTGAAGTTTTCCTTCTCCAACACTGATATTAGTTCATAAAATTTGAATAATATTTGAGGTAAATCCCAAAAATGTATTTGGTATATGCAAATCCTTTTACTGTTTCTTCTTCTTTCATAAATCTGCATTGCACCTTTGATTAACTCTTAAGCTGAGCTATAAATTAATTAATTTTTTTCTTGGTCATAAGTTTTCTTTTTTCATTAGGAAGTTCTTGTTGGATTTTATTTTTCTATTTCCATATTTGCTAGTAGATCCCTTTTTTTTCAGGAGTGTAACATGGCGACTTTTTTAACGCTGTTCTATAAATTGTTTTTTTATATTTTTTATTGGTCCTCCATATGCACATATAGGGATGTTGGCTGACCATAGATGTGTTATGGATACCCACATCTGCAATGTTGATTTAACAGCATTCGACACTATCTCTATAGTTGTAGCACTTTCATTGCAGTGATACAGTTCCTTAAATTGAATTTGTAAGGCATGAGGGATTTTTCCCTTGTACAGTGTTTAGTGTCTATTGTCCACTTTCATATTGTTTAGACCCTTGTTTAGTTAAATTGATATTTTCAGTGATCTAACAAGAACTATCATAGGAATATATAGGATTCATAGATACAACTGTATTGTTCCCTTCCTATTATTTGAAAGGAAATGGTAATCTTAACAGGTGGAATGCTTATATCTACTTGAAGAGAATGTGTACTTGTAATCATATGGATATAGGGCCAGATGTACGACCGCAGCATTTAGCGAGTCACAATTTGATTTGTGCCAAATTGCGACTCACTAAATTCAATGTACCAACACAACCGTACCCCAAATTGCGACTCGCAAATGACTCACAACGCAAAATAGCGACTCGCAAATCGCAACTCGTTAAACGATCTCAGATAGCATACGTGGTTGTAAACATGCATTTTGCATTAGCAATTAGCGTAAGTGGTTGAAAGCATACATTTTACATACGCAAATACAGCTGTGAATAAAATTGAAAAAAAAACACTTCCTGGTAGATCAGAAGGACCTCAAACCAGGAAGTGGTATCCCTGGAGAATCCTGATCAAAATTACAAGTACATGGCAAGGTGCAACAGCTCAGTCCAATAACGATACCCAAAGAGAGAACAGCAGAGTAAGATGCCCAGCCAGACAAGTGAGAAAGATGGGAAAAAGAGGCAGCGCAAACTGAAGTTTTCAGACAATGAATTAGACATAATCATTGAGGATTGCTGCAACAATCATGAGCAGCTTTTTGGTCAGAGTTCTCATACCGTGCCAGAATCTGACAAAAGAAAATACGGTGTGATATGCAGCTGCTCATGAATGCCCTCAGTGTAGCTGACAGATCAATCGATGATATAAAAAAGAGGTGATATGACCTTTCTTCCAGGGCAAAGAAGAGGGTAGCTGCACAGCTGTGTGATGCCCAACAAACAGGAGGCGGCCGATCCAGCCTCCCGGAAGCCTCCACAGCAGAGGCAATGGTGGAAACCACCCTAGAGCTGGAGGCAATTGTGGAAATTGGAAGCCTGGACACATCCCAACCTCCACCTACCCCAGGTAAGTGATAAATGAATGCCATATTATGTCACACTCAAGCCAGCAGCCAACATGCATGCCCCAGGCCAAACTGCATCTACATGCTCCATCTACACAGTAAAAAAGTCACAGTTGGTGCATCTTGGGAAATGTAGTACATGACATAAACATTGCTTTTAGGGACTGACATGAGTTGTGAACATAATGCCACCACAGAGATAGTGATTCAAAACATTTCCTTTATTTTTCCTTTTGCAACATAGAAACATCTTTGGGAGGAGAACCAATGGAAGATGACACAGATTTTGAGCAGGAGCAGGGCCAGATGGATGAAAGGATGGACAAAGCAGGTTGTTAGATGTCATTGGGGAGTGCACAAACGCTTGACACAACAGCCCCACAGCAGCAACCAACATCACGTCGCACTCTGGGCACAAGGGGCAGGGTACAATGTTCGACCCAGCGATTTCAAAAGCGGCTTCAATCCCGTAGGCATGCTCCTGCCAACACCATGGCAATTAACCTGTCTCTTTTTTCTGGCCTTGAGGAATCAATGCTAAATGTTCAGCACCTGCAACAGAAACATATCAGTGTAATGAATATGAAGCTGAGCAGGAGATATGAAAAAAATCTCACAATAATTGTCTGACAATCATATAGAGGGCAAATGTGATGCCATGACTGAAGCTATTGTGCAGCTGTGCACAGAGCTCAAAGAGGACCGAGCACAGAACAGGAGGATGGAGCACAGCAGGTCACATGAAATGCACTCCATGACAAGGGCAATTGGTCGTCTGGTAACGGCCACAACCCTGCACAGTAAGCACACCATGGCCCTGCACGTTGAAAGGGGCCACTACAGTGGCGATGTAGCAAGGGGCCTACAACAAATTACTGCTGCTGTTGAGGCTATTCAAACTAGCATGGTAGCTACCGGAGGAGGCACAGACTCTGCTGACAGTGAAGTGTCCAGCCACAGCAGTCTTTCCACTGCTGATGCACCAACCCAGGGTATAAGCCGCAGTCATCAATCTATGCTCCAAAGTGCTAGATCCACACATGCAGGACATAGGGGCAAAAGATAAATATTTTTTATGTTATGTTAATTTCCCTTTTTGTTGTGGTGAAGTAATCACTTTGTATTTATAATTTGTGTTGTCAAAGTTGTCTGAGATGGACAGGTTGACTGACCTGGTGCGTCTATGTACCCTGTTGTATTGCATTTCATGTGCATGTGAGGGAGACAGGTACGGTGTGAGCATCCATGTATGCAGGGCATATGCACTTTCACCTGTAGGCAGATGTAAGAATTTGAGATAACTTGCAGACGGACATTTATGTGCAAATACATCTCACTGTGGTCTTGGGGATTCATCACCAAGTAGGTATCCTTCATCAAATGTCACCTCTTTCTAATTTCTGGTATAAGCCACTGTGCTTGAAAATGTATGAGTCATGTGTGCTACCTGGAAATTTGTCTCCGCTGTCGGTGATGATGTGGTTTGCGTCACAGACAGATTGGATGTTTGGTGAATGTGTGCTTTTCCTATTAAGGAATATATATTCTATGTGTGATGGTGGTCACATGAGTCCCATCTATGCACCCTATGACCAAATTGCATTCTGGTATTTTCAAGTGCGTCATCATTCCTTGGCAGATGGATATGTTGATTGATTTGGCGTGAGAGAGCCCTCTGTGACACACCGCCAACCACTGCAATTACGTCTTGATCGCTACCAGTGGCCAATAGGTGGAGGGGGCAAAACACCTGCACATGTGTTGGGATTGCATTGCTGCGCTGGGTTCTGTTTCCAAATGTGGCTTCAGGGTGTCTATGAGGTCTAGGATGACAGTGCTACTCAGCCTGAACTGTTCATATATCTCTTCCTACGTCTTATCAAACAATGTCAGCCTGACTCTGAAAATCCTCTCATGCCTCCTTCTCCTCTGTAGAGCAGCAGGTATCTGCATCCTCCTTGCTATCACATACAGGCCAGCCATTTTGGAAAGGGTCTGGTGAATTTTGGGACTGTTTTTATAGTTTGAGACTAGTTACCACCTGTTTCAGGGTAGTGGTAAATTGCATGCACAAATGGCCCATTTTGCGCTTAGTCGCAATTTGCGACTACTCCTCGGTACATCTTATTTTGCCACTTGCAATTTGCGATTTGCCATTTTGTATACGCAAACAGCGGTCACTTTCTTTGCAACCTGCTATTGAGTCACAACGCAAAATTTTAATTTGCGATTGCATATCGTACATTGCATATGGCCATTTTTGCATGCACAAATCAGTTTGCGCCTGATTTTGTGCATGCAAAATGGTCTGGCCCATAATTGTTTCCATATGTCTAAGAAATAATGGTCTTTTCATTAATGTCACAATAACTGTTTACATCATTATCTTTGTATGCAGTTTTCTCAAGTTAAATGTTGAGGATATAAGGAGTAGGGAAAAAGTTACATTTTATAAATATAATGTCCTCTATGGTGTTTTATTTTTCCCGATATTCCACCAGACATTTTCACCTACAATTCCTTTTATGTAACTATAGTGCTTTTACATGAGTTTTTATAGATATTTTGAATTGCTGAATGTATTTGTTAAATGCTAAATAAATAACTTTGAATCTAAATCTTAGATGGGTGGCCCAGTAATTTTAAAAACACACCCTTATACTCATTTAGACGAAAGAATTTCTGTAATTTATTGATACTGTGTTTCTTTTTTACATCTGGCAATATCAATTGTGAGATTTTCCAGCACTGCCTTTTATAACATTTTGTTATGTATATGCCATACTATGTTTGTTTAGTATAGAGGTGCCTATAGTGTCAATTTGCTGCTCACGAGTAAGAAAATATATGGATTCAAGTCATGTCTACTTTAGAAATTGAATACAAGCAACAAGTAGTTGTGTTTCATGTAGGATCATAATATGGGCTTTGTGACCCTCAGTTCTAGAAACATTGATTGCCTTTTAATTAAAATATTTTGCCTATAATCATTCAAAGATATGACTTTAATGGTAGGTATCTCATCCTATGACACAGAATATTCTATCTATTTGCTGTGCCTAACCAAAACATGAAACAACCACCCTCAGCACATTAGAGCCTCCTCTTCTCTTCCTGAGTTCTACAAGAAGTCGAAGAACTGGCAGTTCGAATAACTCCACGAGGAAGGACCATGTAACCACTCACCTGCTCAAGCGCCTGGATGCCTTCATGGATGATTACTCGTGTTCTACAAAGCGACATAATATAACATAACATGTTTTCTTTCTTTGTCCAGTATATAAGGAAGATAGTATCCTTATCAGAAAAGTTTTTGTCAGATTCATTACTGGATATTACAACTGTACATCACTTCCATTGTGCCTGGAAATGTTAGAAAATTTCCCAGAATTTTGGATTGCTTGGGCTTTTTTAACCAAGGTGTATAACGTAAGAAACTTAGAACACCTGAGACATTTCTGATGTTTTGCTTTAGAAAAATTATCCTTAACCAGTGCTGTCTCAGTTTACAATTACTTTGTAGACAACCCATCATAGATACAGGCTAATCACAAAGATCACTTATGGTGTGACAGTCTTTCCTCAGGTATGTAATTGGCAGGTCCCTAACCATAACTTTATCAAATTACTTCTCAAAGACAGGGGCCATTAATTGTAGGTATGGTTTCATGTCCTATCCCACAGTAGTCATCAAGTAAAACCGCCCGCTGTTAAACAAACAATCCCACTCATATATGAGCAATATTTGGTGACACCAGTACACGGCCTTCAAGAACCCAATGTCTATGGATTTTCAACTTGGTGGCATTCCAGCTTCCATATAGGGTGTTCTGCACCCTAACCAAGGCACGGCAAAAACTATTTTTGAAAGTATGGCTTTCTGCTAGGTGAATCTTAAAAGTGGCAGTGTTGGGGCTAAACCATACTCAAAATAATAGAGCCTCACACAAAGTCTTTCTGTTGATATTGGCTTGTTTCACCTGTAAATGTTTTATTCTGCTAGTTGTTAGACTGATGCTGATCATTTAATGTGGAAATTACCAGATCCATAATGAAAGAACCCTAAATCGAAGCTAGGAGACTTAACTTAAGTATGAGGTATATCCTGTTAATGACTTTTCTAATTATGTCAGTTACATCACATTTAAAAAGCTTAAAAAGGGACGATATCATGAATTGTACGAGGAATTTCAGAGTGAAACACATTTGTTTCCTCTCAGAGCGCGCTTCTTACCCCAAATCAAGCAATTTAGTATATTCACAGCGACAGGTCAGTTTCACTAATTTCCAAATTACCTGAGAGATCTTCTATTGTATGGATCTCATCGGTTGTTTAGAGTGAGTCAAAATCAGTGCAAGAACTGGTAAGAGCTAGTCTGCATTCAGACACTGTTCAGCTTTTATTGCATCCTTTGGTGGTTCATGATCTGTGCTGTGTAACTTCACAAAGGAAGGTCTGTTCGCTGAGCTTATTTTTAAATGTTTATGTAGGACGTCACAGTGGGCATGTGCGGAGGACGGCGGGGGCCGTCCGAAACACGCCCACTCATTAATTTTCCAGCACCGCGGCGGAATTTGTGCTGCGGTCAAGGGGTTAATGTCTATCTCTCCACACAGTGCTTAGTTTGTAAAAAAATAGACGTGGCAGGGCCGTTGTCAGTAGGCCACTACAGAATGTACCATCCATTGCTCCCACTAGCACTGCCAATGACAATTCCGGTACCCTATCTTTCTCAAAAAGTGTGACAATTAAATTTTAAATATGCATTAAGATAACGAATTCATGGTGACCAAGCTTTTCTTATAGCAGGTATTGATGTCATAAGAGCTGGTGTTGATAATCAAGTGCCGGTTTCCAGCACCATAAACCACTGGCTCAAATTAAGCACTGCCTCCACGAACCCCGGATGTCCTGTAAGTAAACATTTACCTTCCTTAATTTTATTGTTTGTGCTGCGTGCTTGTGTGTTCTATGACATTTTGATCAATGGTGCATTTACAAAAATATTTAGTAGATGTATATTTTTGAAGTATGCCAAGGGCTTTAAGTGGGCCGGGTCCTGCCGGGGCTCAACATCAGCAGTTCTAAAAAGCAGGTGCTGATTCCGGTCCCTATCGGGCCCTCCATTATTGCCCACACCCTAGGGTGAAAAAAAAATCTTAACTTTGCAGCAGTACCATCCTTCATTACCTTTGATGTAACTTCAAATAGACTCGTTATAGTTCTTTTACAGTCTCATCATTTCAGAACTGAACACTTTTGAATGTTATATACAATGAAGCCGTAGTTGTTGCTTATTTATCTTATGCAACTAACAGCCATGGATAAAGCCAATAGTCCCGACTTGTTGTAGGTGTAACATTACTTGTTGTATCATATATCTGGATGCAATGACAGAAGCAGCAAGGTACCAGTCGGGCAGCACACTATGCTAAGCACAGATTTTTAGCTCATGTGTTTTAAGCCACGCCCTTAATGTCATCAGCCACGCCCCTTCTCATCCCACTTAAAGCCCCGTGTATGCCTGTGGATAATTCAGTACCTTCAGAAATATGAATTGCAGTTTGCACATTTGTGTCTTATAGTTAACCCGTCCATGTGCTCATGCTCTTGTTAGACCCTTCTCAGCTTCCAATCACTTGGGCCTAATAAATACAGAAGTATGCCACTAGAAAGACATATTTGTAATTTCTGAGTTGAACTGGAACATGATCCTAAAAATCACATTACAATCTTACGACTAACTTTATAATAATAATAACAAACATTCAGGCACATGCATCAAGGTAGATTTTGCGAGTCCTTAATTGCCATAATTAAGGAATCACAATTAAGGACTCGCAAAAGCCTATGCATGTAGAAATGGCTGTAAAAATAGCGGTCCTACACATTCCTTTTTTGCGACACGCAAATTGCGAGTTGCAAATATGCAATGGCTTCCCATTCATTCCTATAGGCGCATAGGAACCGATAGGTCCTCCCAAACTGCGCATGCAATTTCTGGGTGCAAGGGTGTCAAAAAGACACTCTGTTGCACCCCTAAAATTGATCTGTGCACATATGTTGCGCACACACATGCCCTAAGACCATGTGGGTACGCAACATGGAACTTTGAAAAATGCACTTTAGTGCATTTTTCAAAGTTTTTGCAAATTACCATGAAGTTCAACTTCATTGTAATTTGCACCCCCTATTAGCGAAATCGCTCATTTTTTTACTTTAATGCATTGCATTTAAGGAATCTCAATTTGCGATTCCTTAAAAACAATCACAATTTAAGTAATTGCAATTTAGAGATTACTTAAATAGCGATTTGTGCATTTGGGATGATGCATCCCAAATGCAAAAATACCGGTCGCAAAGGGGCAGATTCTGAGAATCTGCGCGTTTGCGACTGCTTTTTCTTTTGATGCATGTGCCTGCTAATCTTTAAGGAGCGATCTTTACCTTGTCTGGAAGCTGTTATCTAATGGTTCTCAATTCGCAGACTTCGGAAGGCTGAAGCGGCATTGCTGAGGTGCGTCCTCAGATGTCAGCGGCGAGTGTCGAGGCCGCTTGGACCATCTAATAGGTTATGCCATCTTCCCTGCTTTGTTTCATTATTATACCAATTCTATTCTGACTTCCCTGATGGTTGACATGTGCTCAGTATATCAGAAGTGAACAGATTGGTTTCCATGCTGTTGTTTGAGCACCTGCCAAGCAAGCAGAACCAGTGTCTGATTTGTTGACAGGTATTTGCTATTAATCCAAAACTACTGAGCTTTATTGTTATTTAAATATTAAATGAATGAGCTGTACTAACACAAGCAAACAAAGGTGTGCACTACTTGAAAATGTAACCGCCGTTCTTTTCATGACGCCGTTGTAAATAGCAACCTTTGGTATTTTCACAGAGACTAGAAACACATTATCTACGCTTCTAAACTCCGGCTAGCCAAATTCACTGGGGACTGAGAAGGTGGGCTCGTTACCTCACACCCCTTTCCCTTATAAAAGATGCAGTGTTCTTTTTTCTCCAGGATGTTTATTGGAAAAAAGTCAAATAAAATAAGTTTATGTTAATGGTCTTAAACATAGAATCTTCCAGTGCACTGTTTTGTTTATGTTGCAGAGTGAGGGGGAAAACGGCATTTGCACTTCCCAACTATTTCTTAGGGGTGTATGTGTCTCCCTAGCCTAAAATTGGGTCTGTACATGGATGGCTTAAATTGTATATAAAAAATAACACATGCAGAGAGCGGGTTAGGTTTTCTCAGGAACCTGCCACTGGCGCTGCCAAATGCTAGACTGCCTAGTCTTGATGCGACCTCAGGCCCCGGGCCATCACAAGAGGCAGTGGAGGGCAGAGGAAGTTTCATAACCCATACCCTTCGGTTTTCGGGGCTTGCACTCCTGCAGCACAGTTTTCTAAAGATTGTTATTTAAACCAAGCCTGCCATCCTATAAACAATGATGCAACTTGTATGACAATTCTATTAGGTGATGGCAAAGGCAATAGCTGTCATGTTTTCCTTTTTCCCTGGAGCTTATGTGTTTGTTAATATTTAAAACCAGATGCTTATAGCATCTGTCAAAAACGGAAGAAATGTCCAAAGGTCCCTGCGTCAAGTTTCATGACTCAGGCTCAGCAAACATGATGCCCCTTTCTTCCGCTAGGTTACACTTTCTGTCCCTTCATATCTCACTTGCATGTCCCTTTTCATCCCTCCATTTTCCCTTTGAATCTGTTTTCTGTCTTTCTCTCTCTTTCTCTGGGTCAAAGTTTGATGATGAAAAATATGTCTCAGTCTCAAAAATTAAATGTATCAGTGCCCATCACCTTCAATCACCTGTACACATGCACTACTGATTCTCTTTGCATTTTTAATTGCACACCATTGGTTCCTAAAGCACGGAGGTGGTCATTGGAATGTATGATAATTTTTTAATAGTCAGACATGCCTCATGTGCAGTTGTGATTGTGTACATCCACTTATCCTGAATGTACCTTTGCTTTTTTATTTTATTGTTTATTTTCCCAAAGAGTACACAAAAGAAAAAGAAAAAAATCAAATTCGGACAGCATACATCAGCAGTGATGAATAAAGACTCACATGATACCAAGGGGCAGAATACGATGTAGTTCGGAAAGCTCTGACCACTAGTCGGAGCCTTTCGAACTGCATCATAATCTGCCGGTCGGATTCCTTTTCGACCACCTCATTTTGATGGAGGTGGTGGGAAAGGAATCCGACCGGTCATTCCAGCTGGCTTCCGACAGGTTCAGAGAGCCCGTCCGCCAGTTGGAATGTGTTAAGTAATGTCAAGGGCGGGCCTTTCTGCCCTTGAGATCACAATGACGGTTTCCGACATAGTTTCCATGCCGGTCTGTCTGACATGGAAACCATGTCAGAAAGCATCTTTGGGGCCATCTTGGGTGCACGGCCTCCAGTTGGAGGCCGAGGGGCACATATGGTGCCCTCCTGTTGATCCCTGCACTCTATGGCAGGCACCTTCAGGTGCCTGTCATGAGGTGTAGGGATGAACCACACCTCCCATTTTACTGTGGGAGCATGCATTACAGACGGTTTATGGCCAAAAAGCATGCTCCCATAGTAAAATGTAGGAATGTGACCAGACGGTATTTGGTCGCATCCTAATGAGGCGGTCGGGACCGCCCACCATGTGTTGGTTGGCCCCATGACCAATGCAGTGTCGTAATGAGGACATATTATCCGGATTTAAAAAATATTACACTAAGGGCTCTATTATGATGTAGTTTTGGAAAGCCTCAAACCTTTGGTAAGAGGCTTCCCGGCCGACATCATAGGTTTGACTTTCGACAACTGCATTACAATGCGTACGGTCAAAAGTGAAACTCAATGGTGATTCCAGCTGGATTCTGATGGGCTCAAGGAACCTGTCGGCCAGTCGGAGGTCTCGCTGTAATCCCTAAGGATGTTTTTTCTGCCATCGGGATTACGATGTCGGTTTCCGACAGGCTTTCCATGTCCGGCTTTCTGACTTTGGGGCCGCTAGCAGGGCCCCATTCCTCCAAGGCGGGTAGGGGCCTGAGGGGCCACCTGTGGAGCACCCCTGTTAATCCCTGCACCACGTGGCAGGCACTTTAGGGTGCCTGCCACATGGTGCAGGGATAAACTGAAACTTCCATTTCTCTATGGGCATTTGTGCCACCGCCAATTTACAGCTGCTGCTGCAAATGGGAGTATGAGACCGCACTATGTGCAGTCGTGTTGTAATAGCAGTGTCCGGATCGCCAACCGGAGGTCGGTCAGCTCCAAGAAAGCAAGAGTGTCAGGCAGACGTGAGTCAACCTGACATCATAATCAAGCCCTAAGTGTCAGAACAACCATAATGATAGTGAACTGGCCTAATCAAGACTTACTAAATAAAGAATAGGGCGCACTACTTTTTTAACAGTCTTCTAGTTTGTATGGTTCTCCGGGGTATCACTCTCCGCTACGAGTGTACAAAGTAATCCTGTGGTTGCACCCCCATATGAATTTGGGGTATGTCGGAGAGTGATACCCCGGAGAACCATACAAACTAGAAGACTGTTAAAAAAGTAGTGCGCCCTATTCTTTATTTAGTAGTACGATTTATCCGAGCCACAAAGGGCTGCACACCCTCAAAATTATAAACTGTGAAAATGCAACATGAGGATATTTTCAGCATGACAGACAAAAGAGCGGAAACATTTGCATACAAAGAGGATGAAGTTTCCAGGATATATGCTCTCATCGACGAAGAAGCAACAGACATTGTCACCGACCGCACTAAGGAACAAAACATAAGACAATTACTCTATTTGTCAAAAAAAGAAATAAACCAACGCCTGCATACGAGCACTATGATCAAGTACCATAAGGCTCAACGGATACCGAGAGGCCTCAGGATACCACTTAAGCCTTCACTTTGCAAAAATGTTCAAAAATTCAAGGATAGATGGTTCGCGATCTTAAATAAATGCTCACTAGACTTAATACTTTTAATAATCGAAGAATTATCAAGTATTTTGGAAGAACTAGCAAGAGACATCAGTAATGTAAAAACAGAACTTGAAAATAGCTATACACCGGAAGAATTAACTAAAATCTTGGAGGACATCAAAGTGCAATTGTCTAAACACACAGCTGAAGTAAGTGAACGAAAGATAAGGAAACTAAGAAGGGACACCATCGACTACAAGATGGGAGAAGTCTATACGTGGGCGGATATATACGCCAAACGTCGTCAAAACAAACCATATACAGCCAATACCGACACCTCCTCCTCAGAAGGAGACACTTCTAATCAACAAAAAAGAGCCAGTCGTTACCCACCAGCTAGAACAGAAACAACGACCAACATACCACAAAGAAACGTGGAAACACCATCAACATCCATAGATCCTTTTTTAGAATTAGGCCAAGACAGACAAGAAGACCCAGGAGGGCCAAAAGAAAAAACAAAAGAACCTCCACAAACACGGACAGTAACAGCCAGGAAGGACAAACCGAAGATAATAAAATAAGCGAAAGCTTAGTCATTAACATTTCGGATTTTCAATTTAGTCAAATTCAGATTCAAACACTACAAAAGGGAACATCATTTGTTCCAACATCCAACACCAACAAACTTGAGATTAATATTTCCTTCTTTAAATTAATGAGGAAGCTACGTTTACGTCACTTTTTCAGCAATGTAGTCCAAACACCAATGGAGACAACAGAAGATCAATTGCGAGGATTAAGACCCACAAGTGTATACATGGCTCCAATATCTCATAAAACGCTGGACACATTTGAGACATTGGTCAAAAGTGACATCAACAAGATGAACTGGCAACGAACATCCAAACACAAGAACTTCACTCAGAAACAAATGAGCATTCTCAAGACCATAGCCCCGAACCCAACGACACAATTCAAAGCAATCATCGACACCATTCTTTTGAAATCAGCACAAGAGGGGATTATCACAGACAAAACAAAAAGATACCTCACACAAGAACATCCTAAAAGCCCGAAGTTCTTTTTGGTAATAAAAATACACAAAAATCTAATGACTCCACCTTGCAGACCGATAGTTTCTACGGTCGGTAGCATACATGAACCCATCGGAAAATTTTTGGACAAGTATCTACAACCAAGCGTCACATCAACACAAACCTACATCAAGGATACCACCGATTTCCTTCAGAAGTTACAAATGCTAGGGCCAATAAACATGGATGATATACTATTATGTAGTATCGATGTTACAGCATTATACACCTCAATACCTCATTCAAAAGGAATTGAAGCCATAGAGTACTGTTTATTGAGGACAGATTTGGAAAGCAATTTTAAGGTGTTTCTAATGGAACTCATGGAATTTACGCTATTTCATAGCTATTTTACATGGAACGATCAATGGTATCAACAAAAAACTGGAACATCGATGGGAAATTCAGCAGCACCGGCGTATGCCAATATCTTCATGAGTAGATTCGAAGAGGATAATATTCTGAACGAGGAAATTTGGAAAAAACACACCAAATTATTTCTAAGATTCATCGACGATATTTTTCTACTGTGGGCAGGTCCCAAAAACATCTTGGAAATACAATTGAAACAACTGAATGACATAGACTCACGAGTCCAGTTCACGTATGAAATACAAGAGGAGTCAATATCATTTTTGGATGTAAGAGTCACAAAAACTTCAACGGGATTCAACGGGATTCCAGACAAATTTATTCAGAAAAAGTACAGACAGAAATAATACACTGCACTACTCAAGCTTCCATCCACAACCTCTAAAAGAGCACTTACCATATAGCCAACTCTTACGAGTCAAAAGAATAGTTTCAGATCCCAGCATGTTGGAACAACAATCTACAGACATGGTACATACATTCAGAAAAAGAGGGTACCCTGATCATATCCTCCATCAGGCCCAAGAACGCGTCAAAACCAAAACAAGAACAGAATTATTGACCAAGACACAACCGAACGTTAAAGAATCCATCACGGTAGTCTCAAAATATTCAACAGCAAGCAAGAAACACAGAAACATCATTATGAAGCATTGGGAAATCTTGCGTATTGAACAAGACTTTCAACATATCTTTGATGAGGACCCCATTTTTGCCTACACTAGAGCTAAGAATTTAGGTGAACGGTTGAAATTTTCACCCAGAGAGCAAATGAGTCACAAGGGAACAATAGCTTGTTGGAACTGTAATCACTGTAA
Source organism: Lissotriton helveticus (assembly GCF_964261635.1). Lineage (NCBI taxonomy): Eukaryota > Metazoa > Chordata > Amphibia > Caudata > Salamandridae > Lissotriton > Lissotriton helveticus. The sequence goes on along the minus strand of NC_136068.1, from coordinate 808,974,450 downwards.
CAGTGTCATCAAGGGCACAACTATCAATCATCCAATGAAGGGCAATAAAATTCAGATACGAGCAACTGCCACGTGTGATTCAAGTAGTGTAATCTATATGTTAAAGTGTCCTTGCGGAAAGATATACGTCGGACAAACCGACTGAAAAATCAAAACAAGACTTAATGAACATAAGTCCAACATCAGGACTAAACAGTTGAAATCTACAGTGGCTCAACATTTCGTTGAAATGAACCATAATATCAGCCAACTCAGATACTGCATTCTTGAAAATGTCCAAAGAAGAGAAGGACAAGACCACAAAAAAAGACTACTACAAAGAGAAAATTATTGGATTTCTTTATTGAACAGCATGACCCCACACGGCCTCAATGACCGTATGGAATTTAATTGTTATCTGTAATTGCATATAATGTTCCTTAGAAGTGATGGGTGAACATGTATATAAGAGCATCAGTTTCCAATTGACATAACGGGAATTAACATCATATAATGTTCATAGAGTATTTCTTGTAGCCACATCATGTTTTTAGACATTTCCAGCGCTTTATGACATTTATTAGTATATTTCAATAGATAACTCACATATTAATCGTTTTTTTCACACATGTTCTTTCTTTTTCATCATTGAGCTAAGTATTTACTGATATCATCAGTATCTGTTTATTCACTACCGAGATCGTCAACACAGGGTTTTACCATATTTTTCGCACCATCACGGCAACCACAGTACGTTACCTAGCAACACCCGTCCTTTAGAGCTTGAGCTTCCGGAGCATCTTACCTAATGCTTCCGGAACATGAGATGTCATCGCGGGAAACATACACACTTTTACCTTTAAAGTTCGAGCTTCCGGAGCATTTCACCTAATGCTTCCGGAGCAGGAGATTTCATCGTGGGAAACATAAACACCGTTAGGTAAGCCCGTTTGTCCGAGTGCATAACAGCCTCGGTATCTTCAAGAAGTTAGGCGGCATTTTACCTCATTGAATCTTTTCAGGCTCTGTGTATAAGTGCATTCAGGCTTTTGGAGCGAACGTATTTAATTTCAATTATAGAGGGGCACACAGTCAACTTTACGACACCCTTCATGCATGAGAATACTAAACACCGTTTTGGCTAGCACTGTTTTATTTTTTTGTCACAGCAGTCACAGGATTAAAATTCATGTGAAACAGGTCATTTAAGTAAACGATGTGGATCATTAAAAATCACGTATGATGAATTGTATATAGATATAACTTGGGATACTGATAGTAAATGTTGCATTATTTTGTTTTTTGATTTGTAGAACTATTCCCTGGAAAAAGGCATTCTATATGCCGAAATGCATTGGGAGAAGCGAAATGTATAACGCATAAAAACACAAATGTTTATTCATGAATGGAATGAGTAAAAACAAACGTCAGATTGACAAAATGGATTTATAACTCAATAAAACATCGAGTGTTATAACTAAACCATGGTATGAACTTCATTGAACCTCGATATAGGAAGGCTACTGGATCCAGGGGGACATACCCCAAATTCATATGGGGGTGCAACCACAGGACTAATCAAGACTTAGTCATCCAGTTGCCGAGGTGACTTTTTGCCCAGTGCATGACTATATGTCCATCCAATAAACAGATTGGGTGGCCTGGAGCAGGGTTGAGAGAAGGTGAATCCACCTTACTTTAGTGTCATATCCTTCAATTCATCCATATTCTCCATGTGAGTGCTAGCTAGGTATGATCTGAAAGGTCACCATATATCTTTAGGCTTCGATTTAAGGGGGTGTTCAGGGCATAAATTATAGTATTATCATTGCATATCTCCATGTCCTATAGCCACTCCATACTTGTAGGTACCCTAGCTTTTCCCCAGTTCATGGCCACTGGCCCAGAGGGACATTGTGGTTAAGTGCTGTACTGACTGTGGCATCTCTTCAACATATCCCAGAAGAGTAACACAGGGGTCATCTTTCACTAGGTGTGTTGTCATGTCCTCAATAATCTACAGAACGTGTACCAGTAATTATGTATGCACGGGGACTCTAGGCTAAGTGTATAAAGACATCACAGTCCCATCCACAGCATGCCCATTGGTGAGCGTGGGTGGGGTCCATGCTGTATTGCCGGGCCTGTGCCATGTATGCCCCGTGAGGGAATTTGTTGTGGAAGCATTTGTGTCTGTAATTCATGGACATAACCTTAGTTTGGGTCCAACAAAATGTCCGATGGGCAACTGGTAGGGCCTCCCAAGATCAACTTCTGGGCCAACTTGGCCTTCACAGTGCCAATAGGGTGCTATTGTGCTATGCTAGTGTATATTCTAGAGGCCCACCATGCCAATCAGGTGAGTTAATTAGTTGTGCCAATGGGGGGGGGGGAGTCTTGTGGCTCTTTAGGGGATCCCGTAAGCTTTAATGGTGTTGCATTGTTGTTCTACCATCAGAGGAAGCAACAGATTTTGCTGCAGTTTAAGTGCCAGTGAATATAAGAACTTCCCACCAACATTTCAGTGCAAAGTCTTCCATGCCCAACGAGTACTGGTGACTGCCTTTACTTCCTATTGGAGTCTTAACCCCTCAGTGATAACAAAGAGGCGAGGGGATGTCTTCAGTCTGGTCATGCTCCATGGTGAGATATGGAAAGCAAGCATCTTGATTGATCTTGATCTTGATCACCAGAAGTTATCGAAATTGCATTGTGCAACCAGATGTTACACCTCAGGGTCAGGTGTCTCAAAGCCCCTTTCTAATACATTAGGAACATGGTGTGCCAAGCTATTCGAGCTGGTTTACATGCCCAAATTAGTGTAGTGTGGTGGGCTCTGAGGGTCGAGAAAAATGGGTACCCAAGGGTATGAAAATGTGCACAAAGAGGTATAATAGCTTGAGAAGAACAGCCATTTTTATTAGGGCTACCCGGACTGCCAGTGACAAGGAGAGAAATAGCCATGTGTAAATTGGATACATTATTTTATCTACAACAGGGCCACAATTAGCCGGAATGGTTTGATCTGGACAGAGGTGGATGATTATGCCCTGACATTTTACCACCCACGTCAAGGGGTATTCCAATGGACATGAAGCTGTTCTGCCAGTGAGTAGGAATAATTAAGATATGACCCAGTTAATGGAGATCCCAGAAAATCTACCATGTCCACATCTTTTATAGAGGATGCTGGAGGAACTCCTTATGGCAGTCATTAGCCTAACCAGTGCAACGTCATCTAAGTATGTCATGATATCATCTCGAGGGTCCGATGCACCAGAGGCATACAGTCGCGTATGGTACTCCACAAATTCTGCAAGTTTGTCCTCGATGTCTGTGAGTGTGATGTCTATATCATTAGTAATGTGGTCTACAATTGTTCCTCTTCCTTCTGATAAACCAGGCAAGTGTCCTATCTGGTCTCTACACCTCCCCATATTATTGAACCAGCGCTTATTTGCCCAGATGCAGGAGTTCCTTGCCTGCTAGGTCCCTATATTGTTGAGCCGTCCATGTAGGTGAGAATGTAATTGTTGGGACGCAATCTTGACTTGTAGGTCTACTAATTTGGCCTCAAGATGCGCTAATTCTCTCAGGGCTCTGGCGTGTTTTGCAATGACTATCTCCTGTATGAAAGCTCTGAAAGCCTCCCATAGGGCTGTCTGCTTCCATACAGAGTCTGTGTTAAATTGGAAAAATTCAGTGATTGAGGTCCAAAGTGTGACAACGCCCTCCTGGTCTTGGTCCCTATCTGTTAGAACACCCTCTTTCATATTCTGCATATTAGTCTAGTGCACAGGGCTCATGTTCCTTACTTTAAGGTTCTAGCACACAGGGCTCATGTTGCTTTATGCAGTGTTCAGGCACACAGGGCTCATGTTGCTTTATGTAGTGGCCAGGCACACAGGGCCCATGTTGCTTTACCCTCTGGTGCCCTATGCATGCTATGATAGCCCTGATTGATGTGTCCCCAGCATCTTCATGACCCATATTACCCCCAACATCCCCAGAACTGATGCAACCAAGCATCCCCCATGACTGATGCTGCACCATCATTCCCATGCAGCTATAGAGAAGTTTGGCTCTGGTTCACCCCTCGGGAGTCACCTGCCGAGCTGACATTGGACACTGTTTTTCCTCGTCTCCCCGTTGTGACTCCTATACCCTCTCCCTCCTCCTCCCTCCATTATTCTCCTCTACCTCCCCCATTCTTTCCCTCTCTCCCCTTTTCTTCTCTCCTCTTTCCTATATATTTGTTTCTCCTCATGATTATGATGTGCCTTTGTGCTCCTGTAATTCCGGTAACTACGCTACAGTAACTGATGTAACTTTGTAACCATGTTCTGAAACAATGTTTGTTCCTCATGTAAAGCGCTCTGATACCTCCGGGTCTAGCCAGCGCTATATAAAACTCAATAAATAAAGTTCATGACTGATGCTCCCCCAGCCTCCCTCATAACTGGTGTTCGCTTGCTCACTTCATGACGGATGCACCCTAGCATTCCTCATGTCTATTGTTCCGTGAGTTCCCTTATGACTGATGCACCCTAGCATTCCTCATGTCTATTGTTCCGTGAGTTCCCTTATGACTGATGCACCCCTTGCATCCCTCATGGCTAGTGTTTCCCCAGCACCCTCATGACTGATGCTTCCCCAGTGACCTCATGACCAATGCTTCCCCAGCACCTGGAATTTCCATTATGCTTGAAGCCCTGCACGTGTTCCCCACATGAACCAATGGATTACCGACTATTGTTGTTCCTATGGTCTTGGTGTAGTTCTCCATTAAGTACCTGCAAGAATTACCCAGAATCCCATGAGCCAATGGCAAGCCTTTTTTATTGTACTATTTTTTTCACTTTACATAGATACCAGAGGTCAATTAAACCAAGACAAGTATCTAAGCACTTTTTTAACGTTGTCCAGTTGCTCCAGAATAAAGTGTTCCCAGTGAGCTATATCTGGCCAGTTTTTAACCCACTTTTTACACCTACACACACAAAAAACAACCTGCTCCACTGTAATCAGGTGTCGCAGCACACTCGGATGGCATTCGGCTGTTCGGGTGGGACCCCGATGATGAAGCATGTCACCAACTAGGTTGGTGAGTGAGGGGTCTTCTAAAGAAAGGATTTCTTTCTTTCTTGTGCAACTTCTCCCTAAACTTTGAGACTCTTACAGGTCTCTTGGTGGTACTCCTTCTACTGTTTGTTTACTTGATCGTTAAGGGGACCAGGCATGTTCCCCTCCACCTAGTGGTAATCCCTTTCTCTCTCTTGTTGTTGTACATTGTTTTATGCTATGCATGTTCGAGTGAAAACAAAACATTTGTTTTCTGTTTTTTAGTTCCAATCACCATGTTGCACCTGCCCATTCTTTAAGGTCAGAGAGAATGTACTAACACATTTACTCCCCAAGGTTCGAGAACCTTGCAGACAGCCATGTGCCTCATGTGCTGCATGTGATCTAGCTGCAACCATCTAGCCTTCAAGAGGGTATGTAAACCCCAACCAAACCTGAATCATGTGCTGGCCTTGCTCCCTGCAGAACGAGCATCACACTTCCCACTCACATGAAGAATCCTGCCAGAACCAAGAAGCGCTCTAGTATCCTTAAAGTCCATCCGCACCAGTGGTTTCCGTGGCATCTGCTCCCTTGAAGTCTTCCTCCTCGCTCCCTCCTGCACAGGTACTCCATACCCCCATGTCTCCCTGAGTCAAGACTTTACGATCTTCTTCAAACCTCAGACAAGTTAAAGACATAGGCTAAGTACATGATATCAGGTTAGGTCTCACTAAACCTCCTATAGTAGTAAACAGGACCGAGTATCCCCGTCTTAAAAAACTTTAGACTTTTGCTCCATTTCCACTCTGTAATTTACTCCAGTGCTTCTTGTGCATTTATACACCGGACCCTCCCTACAACCTTGATGCTAGAACTTTCGCCACTTAAGGATTACAGACTTTTGTGTTGATGAACAGTCGTGGCAATAGAAAGTACTTTAGAGTCTTTTGATATTCATATCAATCTTGTACCCCTCTCTGTGTTTCAAGTGGATTCTTAGGAGTGCAAGTCACTCCTACCTGTGCTCCACGTGTGTCCTGAGGAGTGCCTGTAACTCCAATCTGTATGACAAGTTTATTTCCATGAGTGACACACCAATTTGCGATTTTGGTATTTCTGCTTTTATGCTGAGATGTATGTACAGTCTTTTGAGTGTGTTGATGATAACTGCCTTCTCTTGTTAATTTCAGTGCATTGCATCATCGCAAAGCCAGAGATTCTGGTCCAGTGCACATCTACATTGCAAATATAGATGGTCTCTGAAGTGACACATCCTGTTACTCAGTTTCACACAGCAGCAGAGCAGATCCAGTAACGCAAGTATCTCTTTTCTTGTTTTATCTCAACTCCTGTTCCCCCAGGGAGACAGTGTGAGTTCTGAGGTTTCAGCTCATTAACTTGTATTGTCTTCAGGTGAGATAGAAGGTCCAGCATCAGCTCCTGCTTTGGCCGCGGTTGGGACCAAGTGAGTGCATGACATGGAGGGTCTCCCTGAAAACTGGTTCTAAAGGTGAGCTTTCCAGAAATCTCCAGTGTGCATGACGGAATCTAGAGTGCGCCAAGGATGTGTTAAATTTAACAAGTGAATGGGCAGAGAGGGTGCAAGATAAATGCATGTTGTTAGTACCAAATTGGACTATTTCATGGGTGGCCACCCAATACAACCGAGGAGAGCAGTCCATCTGGGTGTCAAGTAATAGGTTCAGTTCACCCCCTCATAAGATAGTGTCTGTTAGAGATTAGGTTACTGGTTTACTAGAGTGTGGGACCTGATCAAGCAGCAACCACAGTCCTGGTCATGGTAAGGCACAGACAAACCCGTAACTAACCTGTACTCAACCCCCTGGTAGCTTGGCACAGAGCATTCATGCTTAACTTAAAGGCAGTGTGTAAAGTATTTTGCAACACCTCTGATCCAGTGTTTTCTGGGTCCACACTTTACTATTCTCTTTTGTTTCTCTTTAGCTCAGTGCTCCATTACTTACTTTTGGTCCTACTATTGACCCTTTTTACCACACTGAGGGATTGGGGATATTGGGGTTTCACTCTTCATTCATTCAATTAACAGTGCCACCAATGTGACTACCGAAAGAGGACCAGGAATCTGTAGCCAAGTTCAAGAGTGTTTATTAGAAATTAGCAATTACATTCAAATAGATAATTCTCAAAACCATGCTATAAAGGTACAAGGTTACAAAAGGGACCCCAAGTCTCCTGAAGAAATTAAGGTGAACCAGAATTAGACATACAAGAAACTCTGTAAGTGAGATACAAGTTAACAACATCAATATTTGATGTTCATAAAACAATCTCAAATTATCTTTTCTATGCATTAGCAATCTAAACAAGCCAGCCATGTTCCAAAGGATAAAATGGTTTAGTTAGTTCAGTGAGTTTCAGAAATAAAGAGTTCCATTTCAGAACAAGAGACAAGGTAGAGTGGGCAGAGAAAAGCAAGGATGAGCATTTAAGAAATTCAGCCAAAGAGTCCTCAATAGTCAGGAATAAATGTTAGCCTGAGCTACACTTTGGGCACTGTCAAAAGGGTCAATGAGTAACAGAGCTAGTAAAGTCCACTCAAAGGTATAGTGAGGAATCATGGAAGGGATTCCAATAGGAGTCCAAGGGGAACTCTGCATAGGGTCTGACGAAAAGGGTTAAGCAAAGAAGTCCACAAAGACTAATTAAGGGAAGGATCAGCAGCGTCTCAACAGTGTTAGAGACAAGACTGGATTGGCCTGAAGAAGCTCCGGCTTTCGATAGGTTATAGTCCACTAGTTAGTAGCTGACATCCACTTTGTCATCTCGTCACCAGAATGTTAATTGTTCCTGCTACAATTCCATGCTGCTAACTGCAACAGTAGGAAAAAATCGCAGATTTGATATTGGAATGGCACATCTTTCACACACTCATGTCAACTTTGAATATTTATTTGTTAATAACACAGTTCTTGTGCACTGATCATTAACATTCCTTTCTCAGGCGATGTTTATACTGCTGTTACAAGAAATGTATCTATTCTAAATTAGCAAAGCATGAAAACACCAGCAAAAAAATCAAGTCAGCAGAATAACAGTATAATTGCTTTATGGAATTCCACAAGTAGAAATACAAGCCTTAAGAGTAAATGCTACCTTAAGACACTAAATTCAATGGTGCACATTTAAACATATACAAATATTATATTCTTTTGTACTTTTAGTTAATTTCGTCTTCACATGCAATATATAATCAATTGCATATTAACGCCTTAACCGCGGCGGTTTTTCCGCCGTGGTGTGGGCGTTCTAAAGGGTGGGCGGGCAGCGTCGGCCATTGGCCGTCGGCAGCACTGGGGAGGGAGCGACGGGAGCATGGAAGGGGTTAATAAGTATGACTGAGAACTACTTTCGAAAGTGCATATATGTAACATCAATAGATACATTATTTTTTCATTGTTTTTACTATTGAAATAGTGTTATATGGGGGTGAGGATGATTATTAATGCCTATCCAAATAACATGTTATACAGACAATCTATCGCACTTCTAGGAACAATCAATCAGATTTCGGCAGTGAAGTAAAGAGGATGGTTTGAAACAAACTACACATTAATAAAGTTATCCTCGCTATGCAGGCAACATTATAATTTTAAAATCTTTTAGTTGCAGTGAAGTATATAGGTTTTGTTATTACATATAAGTCACTTTATTAATCAACATCAAATGATTATTTCTAAATCATCTCCATTAAATGCAATTCTATTTAGAGAAGATGATTCCTAGGTTAAACATTTAAAAGTATTTCTTTCGACATTAGTAAACAGTCTAAGTGAAAACTGTAACTTCTACAGTGAAGACTATCTGCAAAGGTGTTGTCAAATGCAACATGTGCATAAATCATGGTGTCAGGTACGAATCACATGCATTTTACGTGTCAGAAATTATGCTCGCCAGATTTTTGTGATGTGTAAAGAGTGGGCAGTTTTATGCTGCACCACTTCAAACAGTAAATCAGTGAAAACACCACTCAAAAAGTATCCCACACCAGATTAAAATAATAGAGTTGAATTTAATAAAAAAGAACAAAACAACAAAAATCTAATTAGTAGAATTAGATATATTGAAATTTAAAAGTGTCTGGAGAAATTAGTGTCTAAAAGTATAAAGCACAAACTGTGATTATCTGCTTGCATCAGACCGGTACAAAGTCACAAGTTCAGGCCGACTACAAAGGTGCGCGGGCTGGCTACAGGGACCCAATTAGGCCCACTGAACAAAGTACCTTAAAATCTGGGTCGAAGTGCGTTGTGTGGAACTATGTCAAAGTTGTGGCATGCAGCCGAGGCGATGCATTGGTTCCGATATGTGGCGGGCTGCTGTGCAAGGTCCTGTTCCGTCAGCAACAAGGATTCCATCAATGGGGCTTGCGATGCAAAGTTCGGCATCAAGGATGTGGCGCGCATTGATTCCAAAGGGCTGAGAGGATGCAATGTGGAGTTCGGCTTACTTCATGAGGCTGCCGTCAATAAGAAAGTGCAGGGCCTGCGCAGAGGATGCATAGCGCAGTGGCAGATCTGAAGGATATGCAGACTGCATCAGTGATGCAAGTCTTTGCAATGGGATCAATCAATGCAGCTGGGCAGATGCGTTCATTTTGCTGGATCCATAGAGTCTGGCAAAGCATTTTAAGCCCACTTCCGAGGGTCCGGGACTGGGGTGGCACCACTTGGCAGGATAGACCCACAAATGGCAGAGTCCAGGTGAAGATGCAAGGTTGTCAGACGCTTGTTATGTCCCTTGGGCTTCAGATCAGGAGTCCAGCCAATTAGCCCATGGAGTCAATCTGGGTTCTGGGTTCAAGAGATGCAGGTCCAGTCCTACTGACCCAGGCAAGAAGGCAGCAGGCAGCAGGTAGGCACAGGTGAGCTGCAGTTCCTTTAGAGCAACAGTCTAGCAAATCAGCAGTCATTTCTGCAGCACAGCAGTCCTTCTTTCTGGCAGGTTCAGAAGTGTATTGAAGTGGTGTTCTCTGCCATCCTTCTGTTATGCACAGTTGCGCCTTTGAAGTAGGGGGAAACTTCTAGATGCACGCCTTTGAAAGGCAGAGATGTCCTTTTGAGAGGCTCTCTGACAGCACCTTGACCCATCTTCAGCTAGTTCCTGACCCTCCAAGTGGTGCCTCTAAGGACCAGGACTGTTGGTGTGGTTCGTGCGCTCTTGAAACAAGCTTATGGGCTCTTCATGATCGCAGATGGGCCTGTTCACACCGGAAATGTGATGCTCACAGTGAAATTCAGCATGAGCGGCCTGCAGCCTTCTCACGTAAGCATTTATTGCCAGAGAAGTACTACAACCCCAAAGCACCAGCCCGCTCGTCCGCGATGCCTGGCTTGCTCTTTGCATCATGCCGTCCACTGTCTACGATGCCCTCTTTATTTACCGAGATCCTCTCCAACGCGAATGGGACTCTTGGCACAAAACTGGATTAGGTAAACCTTTAGGTGGACTAATCTGGGACTGTATCAGACCTGCGCTGTATCTCGATTGGCGTAAACCTTTAACTTTAACATGGTCCAGTGCGACTAGATAGCCGTGGTTTGCTTTTTTTGCTTACAGGTGCTATGCTGCAGTTTATTCTTTAAAAATGCATAACTCTGGTTCTACAGATTGTATTTTTGTCATTTTGGTCGTTTGATTTATTAGATTTTGCTTTATTGTTCTAATATGTGTGGGGTCTTTTGTGTGCATTTTTCTCTGTTTTTTCTGTTTGAGCTGTTGCAAAAATACTTTACACATTGCCTCTAAGTGAAGCCTGCCTGCTTTGTGCTCAAGCTAGCAGGCGGTTGGACACAGGTTAGGTTGGGGTCTTCTTGAGCCTACCCTGAATAGGATTGTGGTTGCTGCTTGACTAGAGCTCACACCCCAGTCAACCAGTAACCCAATTTAACACATCTGCAAATGTTATGTTAGAATGTGTGCACAAAACAAAGCCAGTTGTGATTTAGAGTTCCACATGCAACATCTTTAAATCAAAGCAGTCACATCAGTGGAAAATCATCCAGTGCAGAGGATTTTTCACAATCTAAGTTGAGAGTTACATGCCTGAAAGAGAAGATCCAGAAACTGACCATGTAAAATGTCATGGACACCTGCAAAATTATGACAGTATTGATAAATGTTTTCCATGATACCACAGAAACACACACGTCAGTTTGTGTGAAAGGCTGAAGTTAGTGCCAAGTTGAGAAATGTGATAAATCCTCCCCGTATATCAACGAGGTGATGGTAAAAATACTTCTGTGAGAACAAAATGTTTTCCCCTTGGAATAAAAGTATTAAAAAATTGTGCCAATCCACATTTCTGCCCTATTTACTCAAAGTGTTAATATGCCTACATAGGAAATCTGCCTTGCAAGGTGTGCAGGATTCTACATAATTTGCACAGAAGTTTGGAAATATGTGCAAAATGTTGGTATTCATTTATAATTTGTAAATTTCCAAATTGTCAAACAAACATTTGTGCATTGGGTGTTATGCAGTTCATATCGATGACCCTTTTAAATGTCTATTTCTCTGATTTTATAACTCACATTGACGCTTTTGGTATCGTGTCTACATCATATGCTGATGTCTCTCTATTGATCTTGTCATTAGACAAGAACTCTTTTGGCTCAAATTTCAGTTTTAAAAACAGTTTCCTAAGTATTGTCCACTTTGTGGAACTTAATTAACTTAAATGCAATACTGACAAGACAGAGATACTTGTATTTGGTCAGGATAATTAGGAATAACTAAACACCTACTACACTAACTTCAAGTGGTCAAAACTGCTGCAGTCAGATTAGTTCTGAAAGTTCCAAGTAATGGTTTAGTTTCTCAGGGAAAAAAGAAGGTGCATTGCCTTCAGGTCCATAAACGGATGATTTTTAAGACACTGACTTCGGTTGTCAGAACCTTCCACAGTTTAGGCCCTATATACCTTTCTGATCATTTTCAACATTACAAGCCTTCTAGAACTTTAAGATCTTCTTACCTGAATTTGTTAGCCATTCCTGTTTTGAGACACAAAACAAAGGGAGGTACATTTTTCTCTGTACTGGGCTCCACAATTTGGAAACAGCTCCCTGGTCCATTTAGATTTATAGACAGTGAAACGGAATTCAGGAAACATCTTAAAACCCGGCTTTTTCGTGCTACCTGATGATTCCTGCAGACGTCACACCGACTGATTTCAATGCTCACTTCCTTTCTCTAGGACCTTAATGTTACACCCTTCCCTTAAGATGTTGGTCAACTACTTGGGTTCCTGAGTCAGCGCCAAGATGCTCAGTCTTGAGTGGCAGTGCACTCACTAAATACCCCATATCATATCATATCATATGATATATAAAAACAATTATTTGGGGGTTTTATAAAGCGAAAACCTAACAAATGGATATCATTCCTGTGTCTTGGTGTGTAGGCAACATAGCTTGATGTCTTGTTTCCCTCCTTGTGAGTCTTTCGAATTTGCAGCCTTCCCAGGTATGTGCTTTAGGTACTGTGCTTAACATCAGACACCTTACAGGCAAGTTAACCATGTTTGCTCGGGTGTCTTATAAGTCACACAACAAATGTTGCAGTGGAATCTAGTGGATGGGAGGCAGGAATAATTCAGTTCTATAAATGAAGGGGTGGTGATTAGTTAAGCTGCTGAATCCAGGATTACCTAGATTGGTTAACCCCTTCGACGCTCATGACGAGCTGGGCTCGTCATGAGGTAGCCTCCTCGCACGCTCATGACGAGCCCAGCTCGTCATGAATAATGGGTTTTTTAAAACATGAGCACAGGAGGGGAATTTCGCTAGCGCTCATGTGGTTAAGCACAGGGTGCATATATGACATATGGTGGCGGTGCCTGCCAGGCACCGCCGTAGAGGTTACAATGTTCCTTTCTGCCTGCCATTTCATGGCGGTTAACCCGCCATGAAAAGGCAGGTGGATAGAGACTTTGGGGCCTGTAGCGGGCCCCCCCTTCCCCCATGACCCTCAGCTGTGGGTTTTGGGAGACACCTATGTTACCCTCCACATATCCCTGCACCATGTATGTGAAGTGTCCCCTTTTTATACTGCGGCATGTGCTGCAGCAGCAGCACCCACCACAATACAAACACATAGGCATTGCGACCGCCGTAGTAGCGGTCGTATCCTAATACCTCTGGTGGGACTGCTGACAGCGTGTCGGGCAGTCCCATTTACGGAAGGTTGGCTGTCAGACGAAAGTCTGACCACCATCCTAATCAGCCCCATTGTGAATGACTTTTCGTCATAAGCAGTTTATGGTAGGCTTCTCCAACGAATAGCTCATAAGCTCTCCTGCTACCTATAAGTAGCTCTTCTGTGTCCAGTCCAGCCAACTAAATTAGAAGCTTTTGCTTGGCTGAACTAATGTATGTATACCAACATAGTGAAAATGCATTTTGTTAATATTTTTAGAATTTCTATGCTATTTGGAAAAAAATGGTTGAATTTCCAAAATATATTTAAAGCTCTTATTCGACTGACTGATAAATCATTTGGTGTTGGGGAGACTTATCACTAATATTAATTATTACCTAGGTGCCAGGGATGTTCCAGCTATGACTGCCTTCAATTTGAAAGGCATTCCAAATTGTCAAATTCTTTTTTTACATTGCTCCTGGAAATCCTGCCTGATGCCCAGAGGTGATCACTAGAGCTAATCTTGCTTAGGGTGGCCACTAATGTAATCGTCTCTGATGTGGTCACTATTATAACACTACAATACTAAAAATATTAGTAACATAGTATGATTTTAAATGCACTTAAGTAGCTGTTATTAAAGAAAAGGTTGGACACCTCTGGTATATGGGTTCTACAATTTGTCTTTGCTGAGGATGAAGTGTAACTACCCAGCTCCAGCTCCCCCATGGGACAACTCGATGAGTTATTTACTATGCCACACAAATGGTCAGAAGAAGAAAAACAACCTAATTCTGGGAGATACGAGTCCTAGGTCATCTGCCAATTATGTTTCCATGTGATTAGTTAACATTTCTAACTGATGCTTTTTTTATATGGCCTGAAACAAAAAATTGGAATTCAAACGGTTAAAATAAAAATAGCATTTTTGCATTGAAGAACAGGTTGATCATAATCGGGCTGAGGGATGAGCCCTGGGGGACGCCGCAGATGATGTCGGAGGCTTCGGATCGGAAGGGTGGGAGGGGGACTCTCTGGGTTCTGCCGGAGAGGAAGGACATGGTCCAGTCCAGGGCCTTCTGCTGGATTCCGGCTTCTTGGAGGCGTGTTTTTAGTGTGCGGTGGCAGACCGTGTCAAAAGCGGCTAACAGGTCCAGGAGGATGAGGGCTAAGGTTTCGCCGTTGTCTATCTGGCGCCTGATGTCGTCTGTGGCGGCAATGAGGGCAGTCTCGGTGCTGTGGTTGCGTCTGAATCCGGATTGGGATGGGTCTAGGATGTTGTTGTCCTCGAGGTGGCGGGTCAGCTGCATGTTGACGATTTTCTCGATGACCTTCGCCGGGAAGGGGAGCAGGGAGAAGAGCCGGAGGTTTTTGAGGTCTTTGGGGTCCGCCTTGGGCTTCTTGAGAAAGACATTTATTTCGGCGTGCTTCCAGCATTCCGGGAATGTCGCTGTGTCGAAGGAGATGTTGATGACCTTCCGTAGTTAGGGTGCAATGGTTGCGTCAACTTTGTTGAAAGTGTGGTGTGGGCAGGGGTCTGACGGAGATCCTGAGTGGGTGGAGTTCATGACCTTGCGTGTCTCTTCGTCGTTGACGTTGGACCAGGAGGGCAGCTGGTTGGTGCATGTGTCGTTCGGGGTGGGGTCTGTTGCGGTTGGGGCAGGAGGGGAGTTGAAGCTTTCGTGGATGTTGGCGATCTTGCGATGAAAGAAGGTGGCCAGAGAGTCGCACAGATCCTGCGAGGGCGGGATATCATTGGTGCTGGCAATGGGGTTGTAGAGTTCCTTCATAATGTTGAAAAGTTCTTTGCTGTCGTGTGCGTTGTTGTCCAGTCGGGCCTTGAAGGACGATTTCTTGGCTGTTCTGATGAGGTGGTGATGTCTGCGGATGGCGTCTTTGTGGGCTGCGTGGCTGTCAGGTGTGCGGTCATGGAGCCATTTCTTCTCCAGCTTCCGACAAGTTCGTTGGAGGTCTGGAGTTCTTCGGTGAACCAGGCGGCCTTCTTGCTGGGGTAGTTGCTGGGGGGTTTCTTGATCGGGGCGAGGGTGTTGGCGCAGTCATCGATCCATTGTCTGAGGTTTCGGGTGGCGGCGTCTGTGTCGGTGGGTGGGTTATGGGCGAGGGTGCAGGTCAGCTGGTCTTCAGTGACTTTGCTCCAGCAATGGCGAGGCAGTAGTTGGGTGCGGTGGTGCGTGGTTGTTTTCTTGAAGGTGAAGTGGATGCATCGGTGGTCGGTCCAGTGGAGTTCGGTGGTGTGGTTGAAAGTAACCGTGGGCGTAGTACTTCGCTACGCCCACGTGGCGTAGTGTTGCCTACTTCGCCATTTGCAAAGTAGGCATAGCAGGCAACACTACGCCCACTCCGTGGGCGTAGCGAAGTTGCCCGCCACCCGCCCCCCTCCCGCCCTCCCTAAATACTTAAATAACCTTTTTAAAAAGAATAAAAAGCACTTACCTTGTCGGCTGCGTCCCCGGGGCTCCCTCTCATAATCGCGCCGCCGTCTCGGACACTAATGCGCATGCGCGGCTGCCCGCGCATGCGCATTTCTTACGAGAAATGCACATGCGCGGGCGGCCACGCATGCGCATTAGTATCCAAGATGGCGGCGCGATTACGAGAGGGAGCCGCGGAGACGCAGCGGACAAGGTAAGTGGTTTTTATTCTTTTTAAAAAGGTTATTTAAGTATTTAGGGAGGGCGGGAGGGAGGCGGGTAGTATTTAGGGAGGGCAGGAGGGAGGCGGGTGGCGCGTAGTGGGGCTACGCGAAGTGCGTAGGTGGACGTAGTTTCTTGCCCACTTCGCGTAGCTTCGCGTAGCCCCACTACGCCTACTACGCCCAGGGTTAGTTGAAAGCGATGTGGGTGCTTGTTGAGAAGACAGGGTTGAGCGTGTGGCGGGCCGCGTGGGTGGGTTCGGTGACGAGTTGTCAGAGGCCGAGGTTGGCGAGGTTGTCAATGAGGGTGGCGGAGTTTGTGTTGTTGTTGTTCTCGTGGTGAAAGTTCAGGTCCCCGGGGAGGATGTAGTCCATGGAGGCGAGTGCGTGGGTGCTGGCGAGATCGGCGATGGAGTCGCTGAAGGTGGCCAGGGGTCCAGGAGGTCTGTAGAGGGTGGTGTTGGGGTCGGTGTGGATCCGGAAGTAAAGGTGTTCGGCGGAGTTGAGGGAGTCGTCTGTGAAGGTGTGGACCTGGAGGGTGGATTTGTGGGCGATGGCTATTCCTCCTCCAGTTCCGTTGGTGCGATCTCTGCGGGAGATTTTGTAGCCGTCCGGGATAGCTATGGTGATGTCGGGTGCCGAGGAGTCGTTCCACCAAGTCTCGGTCAGGAAGGCAACATCTGGTGCGGTGTTGTCGAGCAGGTCCCAGAGCTCGATGGCATGTTTGCTTGCGGAGCGGGTGTTGAGGAGTATGCAGCGGAGGTGGTTGGGTCCGGTCCTTGGAGGTTTGGGGGTTCTGTCTCATCTGAAGTTGCAGGTGTGGCAGGAGAAGGGTCCGTGGGTGCGTTTCGGGGCGGCCTGGAAGCAGTGTTGATCTCGGCCGGTGTTGAGAGCGTGGAGGGTGTTAGCGTCGTATCTGAGTCTGACGTCATGGCGTGTGCGGGGCCCAGGGGTGCTGGCACTGGGCGTAGCCCTGGCGTGGATGGGCACAGACAGGCTTGCCTTTGGCGCGCAATCGGCACGCCCGCTGCGAGTCCGGGCAGTGACCGCCATTTAAGGCGAGGAGGGAGGGAGGAGCAGCTGGGAGGAAGGAGCGGGGCGGTGAGGGGCGAGGCCTATGGGGCAGCGGCAGGGAAAGAGCGGGATTTAACAGGAGTCAGAGGGGGTGGGGGGTGACAAGAGCTAGCAAGGGGCTAAGAGGAAGGCACAAATAAGCAAAATGGGGATTAGAAAGGCACAAAGCAAAGATAGAGTGCACGGCGAGGTATAGGAGACAATAATAAGGCACAGGTCTGACCCGGTCCCGGCGGTGAACAGCGGCAGACAGATGGCGCGAACACGCGCACCGGAACAGGAGCAGGCAAACAACTGGTGGAGCTGTTCGGCAGCAGGGGGGTGACCTGGCCTGCAAGAAGGGTAAGAGGTCACTCCTGCTGTTGAACAGCGACCGCCATTTAAGGCGAGGAGGGAGGGAGAAGCAGCTGAGAGGCGGGAGCGGGGTTTACAAGGGGGCGTGGCATCAGGGGCAGCAGCAGGGAAAGAGCAGGATTTAACAGCCCCACATATACAGCCCGACAGGCTCCCCCTCCCCCGCCATATCTCATCCCCCACGCTCAGCCATCCACCATCAACAGGAAACTCAATTCTCACCCCCTAACCCTCCCTCCAACCACCTCACCTCCCCCAGCCACAGCCTCCGACCGCCTCCTACGGCAATCACTTCCCCGCCAACAGGCAGCCCCCAGCCAACAAGCCTCCCCTCGAGTCTCCCCCCTACTCTCAAACCTCCCCTCTCTAAACCTCCTCCTGTCCCTCTCCCTATCTCCCCCATGTCTAAACCCCCTCCTAGCCCTCTCCCTACCCCTCCCCCATCCTCTACCCCGATCCCTATCCCCCAACCCATCCCCTCGAACCATAACACGCTATGGCCCCACTCCTGATGCCCACAACCCCTCCCTTGATTCCATAACAAAACGGCTTGTAGCCCTTGAAAACCAGGTCGACACTATCACCCAAGGCCTAATAGAAATCCTCTCTAACCTCGGTATAGCCTGTAATCCCCACAAACCCCCTCCCCAAACCCCCCTCCTCGCCAACGCCAACATCACCCAGGGGCCCATAGAAGCCCTCAGTGCCCAGCCTATCGATCCCCATCCCAAGGTCCAGGGTTCCGGTCCAAAAAAATACGTATCAACCGGAGCCCCTTGCACCAGGCCCTTAACCTTTATCTCATCTACCTCCCTAGCGGGCCCAAAACACCTGACCTCCAGGCCGCTTATATCAGAAGCTCCCATGGCAGACAGGGAAGCAGCCTTACTAGCCGCCACCTACGACTCTCCCATTGCAGATTCATTTAAATCCAAAATCCAAGTAATCATGGGTCACCGGAAAGATCTACCCATCTTCAAACCACAGAGATTACCAGTCCTCACTGCTATACCCAGAGAGACCAAAGACAGAACCACCAACAATCAGGAGAAATTCACCAACTGCCTCCTAATCAATTGCAGATTGGCCTCACTACACGCAACGGACTTAGCTGAAGCTATCCTCACACATGACATTGACGTTGCGTTCCTCATGGAGACCTGGCTAAATAAGACATCTCCTCCCTGCCTAGACATGCTGGTTCCACCTGGTTTCTCCCTCATCTCCAAAGACAGGATAGAACAACGAGGAGGTGGGGTCGCTATCATCCACAAGGACAACTGGAGCATCACAGAAACCTCCTCCTTCAAGTAAGACTCATTTGAATGTTTATCCGTCGCCATCAAGACCACAGACAACGACTCTCTACTGTGCCACCTACTCTATCACCCCCGGGGCAGAAACAATGAGTTTGGAGAACAACTATCAAACCTGATTACACAAAACGCACTCGGCAATTCCAAAAACTTAATTCTTGGTGACTTGAATCTCCGATGGAACGAAACTCATAACCCTCTAATCATATCGCTATCCAGCCTCCTCACTGATAACAACCTTACTCAACACTGTACTGAGGAGACCCACTACAAAGGAGCCACATTGGATGCCATCAATCCACAAAAGAATTCAATCACGGTCAACCACATACTTCCCGTTGACTGGTCAGATCATCATATGATCTTATTTCATATCAATCACCCCACTGTGAAAACTAAGGTCAATGGACAATCGATATTTGCCCGGCGGTATCGCCTCTATAACCCACGAAATATTAATCAATGAAGAGGCAGGCGCCGGAGACGGGAAGGCAGGAAACAAGGTTTATTCTCTCCGGAGGAGAACACATCAGTTCAGACAGCAGGTATCGTCACGAGGTGCTCTAACCGCATCTCTGAGGCCTGGCCTCTTATACACAGTTAAATGAATTTTATTGCAGGTAACACAGTCTTGTAATGCTTTGAAGTATGAAAGGATATCCTCCGAATCTCCCCTTCAAGCCCGTTCCCACACATATTTACAGTTGAAGTCCCCACCCCGGTTACAACAGGTGATGACTATCGCGCAGCTGGACATTCCGCTGATTCATGGAATGTGGGGGTGTGATCGGATCTCGTGGGATGGGGGCTTTGATCAACTCGGGGGTCCTTTGATGAGGGAAGCTTTCTACTGTACGGGGAGGGGCAATAAACAGTATCGGCAGAGCTAGGTGTCGGCCTGGGAACGAGGAATCAAAAGGGTCTGGGACCATGAAAGGAATGAAGGGAGGTGTCGCGCTGGGGACAGGATGGGGCTCTGAGGCAGAGCTGCGCTGAAGGGGGGTTTATGACCCAACGCATGCGAGAGTGGGGGTGTTGTCTGCGTGCGGGCTTTGCGAGGGCGAAGGGCTATGCTGGGGGCCGGTGGCGTGCGGAGGGTGGTTCTGATCGGGGCACCTAAAATGGCGGGTGCGTACGACAAAAAGTGTGGCATCAGGGAAAAAGGGCAAGATGGCGCGGATAATGTTTATCAAACCGTATTAATTTTCCACACCACCATCTCGCTTAAACCTCCTCAAGACATCCCTAAATGGTCGAGAAACCTCTCCCAAGTACCCCAAGATATCCTGGAAGGTCAGCTAAGTTCACTTCTTCCAGACAACACTCTGCACCTCTCGACCAATGATCTCATCGACCACTATAACTCCGAGTTAGTCTCCATTCTCGACAATCTAGCTCCTCTAAAGCTCAAAAGAAGCCGAGCCACCCCATCTAGAACCTGGTTCAATGCAGACCTCAACGCAGAAAGAATTCTGAGAGCCAAAGAAAGAAAGTGGAGAAACAACCCAACCGCCATTCTTCGCCTCCAACTAAAATCAGCCAGTAGGAAGTATAACAACCATATCAAAAACAAGAAATCCAGCTTCTTCCACGAGGCATTAGTCAAATCCAAAAACAGACCGAAGGAGCTCTACAACATAATCATACAACAAACATGCAAGCCTCTGCCCTCACCCCTGCAGGCGTCCAAAGAACTATGCGACAACTTCGCCAACTTCTTCAACGATAAGGTCTTAAAAATCGAATTATCCCTAGACACCAATAACTTACACCTCCAGAAGAGCAACTCGGCTATCCCACAGGCCATCCCATCCGGCTCCTCTCCCTTCCTCTGGCGAAGCTTTCGCCCCGTCCAGGAAACAGAGATAATCTCGTTGATCTCGACCTCCAAACCATCAGCAGACATCTCAGACCCCATTCCTCCCTCACTAATCAAAAAAATGAAGCTCAACTTAGCACCTATCTGGGGCAAAATCATAAACAGCTCCTTACAAAGCGGAGTGGTCCCCGATTGTCTAAAAATGGGGCAAGTCACCCCTCTGCTGAAAAAACCCGGTCTTGACTCAACTGACTTGAACAACTTCAGACTGATATCTAACCTCCCTTTGCTCTCTAAAACATTGGAACGCTGCGTACTCCTGCAATTGACGCATCATCTGGACAACATCAATCTCCTGGACCCCTCCAATCCGGCTTCAGACAAGGCCGCAGCACAGAAACGGCGATGCTGAACATCATAGACGACATTCATGGCTCTCTTGACGCAGACAAGTGCTGCCTCCTCATACTCCTTGATCTCTCCGCAGCTTTCGACACGGTGGACCATAAGCTCCTCATCAAGACTCTTCAAGTAAGAGCTGGCCTCGGCGAGGTAGTTCTCAAGTGGTTTTCCTCCTTTCTACATAACCGCTCGCAAATAATAAAAATGAAGAACTTCACCTCCTAAACCCAGCAAGTCAACAAGGGTGTCCCTCAAGGATCAGTGCTCTCTCCTCAGCTCTTTAACATCTATATGGAACCGCTCGCCAAGCTACTCTGGAATGCCAACATCCACTTCCACCTCTACGCGGATGACACGCAGATTTATCTGGAAACTTCTTCTCTTAATGACATCCACAGACTAAATGATGTCCTTAATGATGTTCAAGATTGGCTGACAAAGAATCACCTGAAACTCAATACCGACAAGACTGAAACACTTCTCATCTCAAACAAAGAAGACAACTCTCAAATCACCGAGTGGCTGAAGTTGATCGATGCTCTCAAAGGTAATCTCACGCTAGCTGACTCCGTAAAATCTCTGGGTTTCACCCTAGACCCCAAACTAACCTTGACAAATCACATCAAGAACTCGGCGAAAAGTGCATTCTTTAACCTCTGAACAAAATCAAACCTTACATTCCCAACAAGGACCTCAAACTAGCCACGCAATCTCTAGTTCTATCAAGACTGAACTATGGGAACTCAATCCTAACTGGCATCCCAAAATCGCACCTGGCCCCACTAAAAACAACACTACATGCGGCAGCGAGAATGATCACAGGCTGCAAAAAATCTGACCACATCTCCCCGGCACTCAAAGAACTCGAATGGCTCCCTGTGGAAATGCGTAGTACCTTCAGAACGGCCTGCCTAACCCACAAGGCCCTCCATACCGGCAAACCAGAATACTTGGCAAACAAGCTCAAAAAAGCAGGCCAAGTTAGAAATTTGAGAAGCTCCAACTCCCTGCTGCTCATCCTACCAAAAACCAGAAAGAAGAGAACTGCGGACTGCTCCTTCACAGGAAATGCCCCCAAAATATGGAACTCCATCCCCCCCGCACATCAGAACCATACTGTCTTATGCGGAATTCAAGAGCCAACTCAAATCCTTGTTCCTTACCCGTTCCCTAGGTTGTGGGTAACTAGGATCAGCAAGCATCCCCAGAACTATGTGGTAACTCAGAATCCTGTTACCAAGAAGTCCTGCTGTCCGAACTTTTCCTCCTTCCAAATTGTCTTTCGTTGATCGCCTTTACTTGTTACGTGTCAGGTTGTTCACTTTTTTCATTCCCTTTGCTGTAAAGCGCTCTGCTACCTCCGGGTCTTGTTAGCGCTATAGAAAACTTCTAAATAAAATAAATAAAATAACAGGAGTCAAAGGGGGGTGGGGGGTGACATGAGCTAGCAAGGGGCAAAGAGGAAAGCACAAATAAGCAAAAAGGGGCTGAGAAAGACACAAAGCAAATATAGAGCGCACAGCGAGGTATAGGAGACAATCATAAAGCACAGGTCTGACCCGGTCACGGCGGTGAACAGCGGCAGACAGATGGTGCGAACATGTGCACAGGAACAGGAGCAGGCAAACAACTGGTGGAGCTGTTCGGCAGCAGGGGGGGGGGGGTGACCTGGTCTGCAAGCAGGGTCAGAGGTCACTCAAGGTTGTACCCGGTGGAGTGAGAGGTCTTGTCACCACAATTTGCTGCAGGAAAAACCTGGCACAAATCATGATTTAAACACCAACAGTATGATTTTTGCACAACTTGGAGCCTGAAACATGATCATTAATCTTGGACAATATATATTCAATGATGCATTGTCATCCAACCATTGCTAAACAAACCCGGAAGAAGGTGGCAATTGGATACCTGCTAAATGCCACACCCTCTGATATCACACATTGCCAGTGCGGTATTACCTAAAGAAACTGACAAGAGACTCAGGGGCATATGTACAAGTCCCTATCACCATCACAACGTCACTTTCAGGGACGTTGGCATGGCGATAGGGGCCTCGCCTTATTTACAAGGCAAAATTAAGCCACTTAACATGGATTAACGCTGCCTTGTAAATAAGGTACACTTTCACACTATGCTTAGTGTGAAAGGGGTGTGCAGTGGGTGTTGTGGTGGGCGTTCCACCCCAACACCCATTGATTTCGATGTTGCCCCCTATTTACAAGGGCAGCGTAAATAGAAGGCAGCCTCAAAATTAATACCAGGGAATACCTGGTCTTAAGTTGGCGAAACAAGGAAAAATGCTTTATTTCTCCTTGTTTTTGCTTTTTTCCATGTGTGCTGCCTTGTGCGGCACACATGGACAAAGCAAAAAACCTTGAATTGTTTATGTGCAGGAAGGTCCCCCTTCCTGCACGTAAACATTTTTTTTTATTACATTTTGTGGCTTCCATGTGTGCTGCATTAAGCAGCACACATAGAAGTGACAAAATAGCATTTAAAGATTGTTTATGTACAGGAAGGAGGACCTTCCTGTACATAAACAATCTTTCCCCTGCACACAGACGCCCTTGCACTATGGTGTTGCACTATGATTGTTTATGTACAGGAAGGAGGACCTTCCTGTACATAAACAATCTTTCCCCTGCACGCAGACGCCCTTGCACTATGGTGCAAGCACCCTTGCACCATAGTGCAAGGGTGCCTGCGTTGGGGCTACACTGCTAAGTGTAGCACCAGCGCAGGGGGTAACACAGTGCTACACAATATTCTCATAAATATGGTGCAGCCTTGCGTTTCTGAGGTGGTGGAGTGAGGTGTTAAGCCATGACGGCTAACGCCTCACTCTGCCACTTCCTTGAACATATACCCCTCAAAATGAGCCCCTACGTTTGAGAGCCTGAAAAATAGAGTGGCAAATGAGAAGTAGGCAAACAGTGACTAGGCATGCCATGGAATGGGGATTATTGCTAACAAAATGATGGAAGCAAATAAGCACTTTAAGAGTAGGCAAAACTTAATTGGCCCGATTCACAAAAGTATTCTCAGACAAAATCCGAAATGCATTTAGGAGTGCTAAAGTTAGGAATCCTAACTTTAGTACTCCTAAATGCCCTTTGTGAATACCAAAAGTCGTAAATTTAGGATTTTGTCTAAGACTACTTTTGTGAATCGGGCCCTTCGAGATGATAGTGGGTGTTTCCATGAAGTAGCCAAGGGCAAGAGGTATACAACTGTAATATGTGCACTGGCTGAAACTTTATAAAAAATCTTGACCACAAATAACTTGTGAGCTTTTTTCATAGGGAGAAATATAGATGACAAGGTTACGTCAAAGCATATGATATTCTTCATTAGTTAAGAACAAGGGGGCATATTACCAAGCAATAGCGATAATTATCGCTATTGCTTGGTTAGAGACAACATTTTACCGCTGAGCTGCGGCGATTTTTACCGCAGATAAACCTTGGTATTACCAAGGTTTATCGCAAATGCGATAAAAAACTGCCGCAATGCATGAATATCGCTGAAAAGTCAGCGATATTCATGCATTACCGAGCTAATGCTCTTAGCCATGTTATGCACCTCCCATTGGATAACATGGCTAAGAACTGCTCAGGGCAGGTGTTAGCTTTTGGAGATATTCGCGCTTAGCGCGAATATCTCCAAAAGTTGGTAATAGGAGATAGCGATGTTAGCAACTGTTTCCATTCGCTAACATCTTGGCACGCCCACTTTGCATGTCATTAGTGATAAATATCACTGACATGCAAGTGGGGCCCAAGATGGTCGCTATCTCCTACTAGCTGTCGCTAACTGGTGTTAGCGACAGCTCGTTAATAGGGAGATAATTTTATCTCCGCTTTCTTGGCTTTTAAAGCCAAAAAAGCAGAGATAAACCCCCTTGATAATATGCCCCTAGATTTTATGAATATCAATACAAGAGGAAAATGTTTCTTACCCACACCACTTACTACTCTTTTATCGGGACTACGCAAAAGATGACGTAGTCATGAGGGCATTTGGGGAGCCTAAAAGGGAAATGAGGAGAAAAGCAACCCAGACTAGTTCATCAGCGTTGAATAACGTCTTCTAAAAGGAGTAAAATTGACTCAGACTCCAAAAGATGCTTTTGCCGTGCTGTCACAAGTTCAATTGATAACTGAAAAAAAGAAATACCTCTGAGGAGAACAGCAAAAATAATTAGCATGGATAGTGCTAGATGCTGTGATGTGTTTGATTTACGCATGATAATGGCCTTTGAAAAACTACTCGGAAATAACTGTTCCCTGTCTTCATTTCTTTTGTGCCTTTCTGAACGTCACATACTTTATGTCCACAAGCTATTTCCAGCCAAATAACCTAATGTAAGGGGATCATTTAGAGGTTATCAGATGCATTTGACAAAAAAAGGACAGGTGTCCCTTCCCGCAATCTCTCAGTTCCGTTTAGAGGTTGAGGAACTGCTATTTTTTTTCCGCTGGTGGAGCCTGAGGCCCCTCTATGGGCAGAGACCCATGATCCAGCAGTCCATCCACCCGTCCACCGTTGTTTTACAGTGATGGTCACCCACTATATTTAGGTTAATGTGATTATCACTGGTTTCCTCTGCCCAGAGCTGACAGTCATAATTCTTTAGTCGCAACAGTTATGTGGTTTCAGTTGAACTGGCTTCTCTTTTTTGGCTTTCTTTGCTGTAGAATTTACAGTTATGGGAAAGTAATCAGTTCAACAGTAGCCAAATTGAAGTGATTTTATTTTATTTTATTTTTGCATTTATAGAGTGCAAGCTGTCACTCTGGAAGGAGCATCCTGTCGCTGGCCAGAGGAAATGATGTGATGAAGCCGCTGGGACCCTATATAAGGCTTAGGCAGAATTCGTCTGAGGATCCACAGATCTATATTTTCAGTGCCTTCCTATATCATAACATAACGTGTATTTGTAAAGTGCACGTTCACCCAGAGGTCTCTTGGCGCTGAGTAACAGATGTTCATTCCATTCCTGAACTGTGTTTCTGTTTTTGACATCCTCAGGTGCGTGGGCAAAAGGTTCCATGCTTTAGTTACTAATGTGGCTACTGTTTTTCCTCCCTTGGTTTTGTACCTAAAGCTGGGAGGTTTGAGGAGGTTTGCTGATGACGATCTAAGAGGTCTGAATGTGGTATATGGGGTGAATCTGGCTGAGAGGTACGATGGGCCTAGGTTTAGTGAGGCTCTGAAAGTGGTCAAGAGTATCTTAAATTGGATTCTTTTGTGCAGTGGAAGCCAGTGGAGGGTTTTAAGTGCTGCGGATGCTGAGTACTTACGTGGCAACTTCAGGACTAGACGGGCCGCATCGTGTTGTACCACCAATAGTCTTTTTAGTGTTTGTTTATTGGCTCCCGCCAGGATGCTGTTGCAGTAGTCCAGGCACGAGAGGATCAGTGCCACTGCGACTGTTTCCCTAGCCATGAAGAGGATGAAGTCAAAGAATATTTTTAGTGACTTGATAATGTTTAGGCAGGTCCCCGCCACTGTCAATGCATGTGGTTGCAAGGAGAGAGCAGTGTCAAATTGCACTCCTAGGTTTTTTGCTACCTTAACAGTGGTGGGTGGTGGTGTCGTACCCTCCAGCCACCAAGCACTCGGATGGAAGGGATTGTCTTTCTCCATTAGTAGAATCTCTGTTTTGTCGGTGTTACACCTGAGGTGGTTGTTGAATGACCTTGGCTGGGCAAAATTTGAAATTAAGTTCAGTGTCAGTGGAATCTTTGTCCAGGGATAGAATTAATTGTGTATCTTCTGCGTAGGACGTTACTTCTATCTCGAATGAAGATATCAGGGAAATAATCGGGGTCATGTATATGTTGAACAACAGCGGGCTGAGGGATGAGCCCTGTGGCACTCCAGTTTTGATGGGACGTTCGGTAGAGAGGAACGTTCCGAGGGACACTGCTTGCCTGCGATTGGTGAGAAAGGACTCAATCCATGCCAATACGATATTAGAGATGCCACTGGATTTGAGCCTTGCAAGGAGAATACTGTGTGAGATAGTATCAAAGGCGGCAGACAGGTCGAGCAAAATCAGGACTGCCTTCCTGCCTTTGTCGGCGACGGTTTTAAGAATGTCCAATATTTCCGGGAGAGCAGATTCTGGGGAGTGCTTGGGGCGGAAGCCGGATTGCCGAGGGTGAAGGACCATGGTAGTTTCAAGGAACTTAGTTAGTTCTTTGTGGACTAGTCTTTCTGTGATTTTTCCTAGTATCGGGAGAAGCGATATTGGGTGGAGGTTGGAGAGATTGGATGAGTCAATGTTTTTTTTTCAATGGTTTTACTATGGCTAGCTTCCGTCCTCCGTAACTATGCCTGAGTTTAATGAGGAATTAAGTATCTGGTTAAATACTGGGTTAATAATGTCTATAATCTAGCGTAGTACCATGGGAGGGCAGGCATCCAAAGGAGAACCTGATTTACAGACAGCCCATGTCTGCTCCAGCGAAGCTGATTCGAAGGTTTGGAGTAAGTGACCAGTGCTGGCTGGGTCTGTCACCAGGTCTGGGTCCTGGTTCTCTCCGGGGGGCATTGCAAAATCCTTTTGGATATTCTGGATTTTTTCCTCAAAGAAGAGCGAGGTCTGATCACATAAGCTCTGAGAGGGTGGAATTTCTTTCAGCAGTGCTTTGAGGTCGGTGAAGGATTTTATAATTGAGAATATGATTTTTTGGTCTTGGTTGGCCTCGAGAATTTTGTTGGAATAGTATGTTTTTTTTGCTAATTTGATCTGAGTATGGTGGTGCTTCCTGCATGTTTTAAAAACTCTTCTTCACTTACGCTCCTATTGCTTACATTGGAGATGCAGCTGAGCTAGGGCGGGTGTAAAGAACGGGGCTTTATGGGTTTTGCATTTCATTTTCCTATTGGGTAGTTCTAGTGGGATAAGTTCATTGCTTATTGTAGTCATCCAGGTGTGGAAGAGTCGTGAGTCTAATGAGGTTTTACCAGTTAGAACAGGGACCTGAGCCTGGGCAGTGGTAGCCAATTTAGGATTGATGGCTAGTTGTGCCCACTTGCATCTTGGTTGTACGGGGGTGACTTGTTTGCCCAGACAGTTCACGATTGAACTCTTAATAACAAGAGGTATGAGTACATGGTCTGACCATATCTGTGGGCTTGGGGTGTCTACAGATAGCAGGGAGAAGTTGGAGCAGACGCCATCCAATGTATTGCCTGCCTTGTGCGTCAGGACATCTACCAGTTGATGCAGTCCAAGAGATTCTGTTATTTCGAGGAAGTTGTCATCTCCCGGCTTATTTCTGCAATCCAAGTGGAGATTAAAGTCTCCTAGGAGGGTAAAGTTGGCATATGTAAGTAATAGATGGCTTATGGTTTCTCCTAATGAGTCAAGGAAGGTGGTGCTATGGCCGGGTGGATAATAGATCAGGGCTCCTGAGAATTCAAGAGAGGCATTTATTGTACAGCAGAAGCTAAGGCTTTCTGCTCCCTTAAGTGTGTCCAGTTCAAAACTCATGAGGTGCAGTGAGTCGCTTAGGATGATGGCCAATCCCCCTCAGTTGGAATCTCCTCTGTCCTTCCTACTGATTGTATAGTTTGGGGGGAGTGCTGCTGGAATAACTGGATTGCACCAGTCCTTTAACCAGGTTTCAGGGACAAAGAGAAGGTCTAATTGTTGTTCCATAACCAGTTCCCTGATATCCTAGCCGTGCTTGCATAGTGAGCAAGCATTGATTAATCCCCCTTTTAATTGTGCCTTGTTGGTTGTTGTGGCTTTCTTACCTCTGTTGTTAGTGCCTATGACTGTGGTGGTGAGCTCTAATCTACATTTGTAAGAGGCCCCCTTAATTTCTCAGGTGGGATTTGATATCCACAATTCCCCCTTGTCAAAAGTGCAGTGAGTGGACCCTACGTCTGACCTCTCCCATAGGGTAGGGAATGCCTGCTTACCCTAGCATGAGCACTCAGGACAGGTGTAAGATTTAGAGTTATTAGTTGCAAATGATGTAGGTCCTTCAAAAGTAATAGGTTCACAGTTATCTATTTACTGATAACCAAGTACCCCATTGTAGCATTTGGAGGTGGTGTGGGCTAGCAATCCCAATTCGATGGATGGAAAGATGGAGAGAAGGATGGTTGAATGAGAGAAGGATAACTGGATGGATGGCTAGAAGAATGGATGGACAGACGGATGGATGAATGGGTGGATGATGGATGGATGGATGATGGATGAATGGAAGGATGGAGAGGTGGATGGGTGGTTGCATGACGTGATGGAGAAAATGATGAAGGGACGGATGGGAGATGGATGGATACGTTGGTGCAGGCTTGCACTCCACTTCCATCCTTCCTTGCTAGCTGATTAGATTTTTTTGGGTTTGAAAACGCTTAGCTGATTAGATTTTAATCGAGTAATGATTGCTGCCACCAGTTTAGATTTTTTTTTTAAATGGAGCTTCTGTTTCTCTGCTCCTGGAGGCAGATGTGAGTATTTTGTCAAGACTGTAACTGAAAGAGTCGATCATCATCTGAATGGAGGACTGAGGGTAGATTCAAACATTGCGGATCAAAGGCCATTGGAAGGATTCCAGATAATCATGACGTTTGCATATTCATGTCCTTTCAGATCTCCTGAGGGTCCAACAATGTTTTTACCACTAGTCTAAATGTACAACTTCCACAAATTATTAATACTTTACTGACCACAAGTTCCATTTGTTGCCATAAGTGTATGCAGATACTCGTTCTGTGAATCACAGGTTGATATTTGTCCCGCAGAGGCACCTTTCGCACACCAAAGATGCACATTAACTTGAAAAGCATGCTGTAAATGCAGCCCTGACGCTAGTGTGACCAGCCTTTTCATGTTCCACATTAAATGTTGTAATCCTGTAACTATCTCTGCCTGTGTGTTAATGTACTCTCAAAGTCATTCAATGAAAACCAACCGACTATTCGTACCAGGGTTATGACCTACATGAAGCACATTGATGAAGTGAAGTGCTAAGTGACCTGGAAAAAGTCCACAATAAACAAGAATGTTGTCTATGCCGGAGGCTTGCGTTGTTTGGAGGCCAGAGCTGTATGGGGATCACGTTGAAAAGAATTCTGTTTGCTTATTTCTGTACATAATTCCACCTCAGATGAGTCAACACCCAATGCAAACAAAGTCTTTCCAGTGACTTGTCGTCAAAAAAGGATCGTCTCAAAAACTGCCAATAAGGTTGGGAAGGCAAATTACCAAATGCACATGAAAACGGGTGACCTCTGTGCCTAGAGTCCACAAGAATGCTGGAGTCATTGCTCTAATTTTTCATCAAGGTAAATTAGTCGGTACTCGGGATTGCAGAGGCAACTGGCTTTGTTAAAAACGTCAGCTCAAGAGTTAAACCCAATTGATGCTGATTAACAGGCTCTCCAGCCGTGCACACCTCTGCACTGTGGGAGGTCTTCCTTTTGCGGCTTTAATACACTTAACAAGCCTTTCATAGCTCTTTCTCATATATCCCAGAAGGGCACTTGCTCTGATGACGTGAACAGACATGACTTGACAGACAAGGGGTAAGATCAAGTCAATTTCACTGGCGCCATGCGTATTTGCATTGACAGGGAGCAATTTTGTAGCAATATTTGCGCTCACAACAATGCAAAAACGACACTGCACTCAGAAACGGCAGCAAGAAACAAAAAATAAACGAATCAATTGATCCTGTAAACGTCGGCTCAAAATCAGTGCCATTGTGAATTTTCCAAGCAATGAGCCTCTCCAATAGATAAGGTCAGTGGCGGCTGATAGGGAACGGGGAAGTAGAAAGAAAACGTACCTGCGGTCGCATCGCAGCTGCCACCTCTCCTCTGTTACAGGAAGCAGCCAAGCTCCCCTAAGTCAATGACAATGCTGCAATGCAACGTCATGATTGGTTTCCCTAAGCCAATGACAATGCTGCAGTGCAGCGTTGTGATTGGTCTGAGCCCTGTAGTTCAGCGCTCAGATGGAGACAGGGAGCCAGTGCATGTTCATTGCCAGGCTGTGCATTACTGCCTGGTGGGGAAGACGCAAAGTGTGCATGACTGTTTGCTCGGCCCAATAGGGCCAGCCAATCAGTCATCTGCACTTAGGAAGTGAAAACCACTCTTCCCCTGGCCCCTGCTCTGGCCAGCCCCATCCCTCCCTTCACCTAGGATGGAAAAATAAAATGAAAATAGCTTAGTTATTATCATTTTTTCTTTCCTCTACACTGCTCTCAAAGCAGTGGGGCGACGCTCCTTCCCCTCAGTGGAGGAGCTGCCACTTTATAAGGTAAGACAGTCCTTGAAGTTTCATAAGTCTTTGCTATTACGTGATCATGTGTATCGGTCCATAGTTACATATCTCCCTCTATCAGATAATTGCCTCACACATTAATCTCCCTGAAGAAAGTCTGGCACATGCACCCCACTCTCCCACCCACTGTTAGTCGGTATATGATTTGGGGGGAGTGGGGAACTTATTTTTCTTATTTATCACTCCTAGTCCTCCCATTTTTGTGCCTGGTGTAATCTCATAGGGATCATTATGATGTTAGGCAGACCTCAACCAAGTGACCGTCAATTGCGGTCCACCCGACATCTGCCCTTGCGGTCCACATGCCGCGTTACAGTGCGGTGGACCCCGGTATCGTATGGAGGGACTGTCTGCTGCTCTTTCAACTGGCTCGTTCCATTTGAGCGTCAGAAGGCAACATAATCTCATAATGACGGGATTATGATGGCACTTTCCCACATCCTTTTCATGTCTGCTTTTCCAAAATGTAAAGGCTGTTGAAAAGCGACTTTGGTTATGGGGTCTGGGGGTACATCCCTGCACCCTGTGGTAGGCACCGCATAGTGCATGCCACAGGGTGCAGGTATGTTTACAGACATCCATTTTTGAATGTCAGCTTGTGCTGTGGGCCTTTTTCCGTCCACCGCGCAAGCTGCCATTGAGAAATGGATGTTTCTGACTGCTCTTAGGATGGTCACATCCAAATTGTGCCATCAGAACCGCTGACCTATGGACGGGCGGTTGCAGTCCGCTACAATGCCTCTGACCAACATCGTAATGAACCCCTCTGTGTCTACTTCAAGCCTGTCTCTTTGATTGGTCTGACTCTACATTGACTTACCAGGCATTGTACTTTTTTATACATAACCATAATCATGTCAATTTTGTGCACTTATTTTACCACTGCATTATGTATAGAGAGGCACCAATGAACAACAGCTATGTGTATCTAAACACTCCATCACTGTGCTTGATGGAGTCTCGCAGACCCTGTTTAGGCTCCTCTCTGACTTTATCCTTATATAAGAACCAGCAGAGCAGAGTTTTTAGAGAGCCTGATTGGTCAGAGGCAGCTAAGGGACATTTGTCTTAGGATAGGTGCTGGGTGACTGACCCCCAGCCTAGATGCATGTAAAACAAATGGTGCTGTATTCCGCAGAACACAAATATACTTGTGAACACGTCTTGCAATAATCAGTGGGCCTCTTTTTTTATTATTCCGGGCCATATGTACTATTTTCTGGTCGCCAAATTCTGGTAGTAATTTGCAACCCTTCATAACAGTAAAGATTATTTATTTGAAAGTCTGCCTAGGAGACACTTTTATATCGATCAGGAGTAAAAACCTTAATGATCTGTTTATTTTACCTTTACCCTGTACCAGTGTTTATCATCTTATAGCAGTGTAAACAACAGGTGTGGTATTGCACACTTTATTGATCCTCAATGATCACACTAGAACGCATGTCATGCTGAGGCACTCCTGCCAGGATTAAAACCTTTGAAATGCAGTTCATAAACTCATTGCAGGAGCAGGAGTGTATCATCTGGGAATGAGGCGCCCAGCACAAACTGACAGATCTCAGCACACTCAGGGGCACACATCAATTTTTCATGCAGCACAACGTAGTAAGCCACCTTGCTGAGCTGCACTGTGTGAAAGGGCAGAAAAGCTCTACATTTAACATCATGCATTGCATTCCTGTCCATTCCCTGTGCTGGAACAGGGGTGCCTGCATTGTAAGCGGGATTTTGTGTGTAGGAAGGGATACCTTCCTGCACACAAAAAATCTTCTGAGGCATTTTCCTCTTTCTATGTGTGCTGCAGAATGCAGCATACATTAAAAAAGGAAAAACGAGGAGAAATATAGGTATTTCTCCTCATTACATCCTACCTGGGGAGGTGTAGAATTTTGACTCATTCACAACTCTACCACTAACGGTAAATCTGGGAATGCACCAAAATCCATGGGTTGATGCTTTGGAGCACCCATGGAACGCACCCCGCAATGCATCGATGTGCACTGCGTTGTGTTACTCTAGATTTATCAAGTCATGCAGGGCCATGCATGGGTGCCTTGTGTTGGTGCAATAAATCTGGCTTTGTTGTTGGTTGCCCTTGCACCCCTGTGTGTGGCGCAAGGGCGACACAACAACAAGGATACATATGCCCCAGAATCCCTATCTGTTAGCATCTCTGGACAATGAACAGAATCCAGTGGTCTATCAAACGGAGACCTGCAAGCCAACTAGCTTTCCATCTGTGAGAGCTCTGCTCCATCTTTGCAAAACGTGCATATCCTCCTCGGGCGACCTATACTGTACTCCTGTATACTGTACCTTGTATAAAAAACTCTTTCTCAATAAAATTCACTTGAAATAAGCAAAATGTGCCTATTGCTTTAGTAAGTGTAGCTAATAAGTGATCTGCGCACTTGTGAGTAAATGACCACTGTAGTGTCAGTCAGAACCTTAACCCCTTCCATGCTGGTGACGAACCCCAGCCGTCACGCTCCAAGGTGCTCGTGTGCTGATGACGGCTGGGGTCCGTCGCGGCCCCGCCCTGTTAGTTTGTTTACCGCACAGCGGCGGAAACGGGCCAGCATCGAAGGGGTTAAATGCGTGGGATTGATTTTAATGCTGCACCACATACATCAGACCTTTCCAGTGCTTCCATTGCTCTCTGCTACCCGGGCACAGACTCACACTCACATGCTGATTAATGTTTTGCATTATTGGCGGCTTGTAATTGTGGTTTATGTAAAGAGGTCCGGAACAAGTTATGTTAAGACCTTAACCTGCATGCTTTTGTTGTGTTAAGATCTTATCAGAACACTGAATTTCCCAGTAGATTTTTTTAGTAAACAGATCTCTTCAGGTGTAATTTACCTTAGCCTATGAAAGTCCTTAATCACCAAAGAATGGACTGTAATCTCTTGTCTTAACACAGTTAGGGGGAAGGTGCCGGGAGAGTTGACCTATATTGTGGCTTGGTACATAAGAAATGTGGTATTGAAGCAAACTGTAAGTAAATGTTTCCGTCTACTTTTTAGCCACCATTAATGTTACTACACCTATCTTTCTTTTACAGAGACCTGAAAGCTAGTAGTTTACTTTAGATTTAGCCATCACAATTAAAATGTACATTTCATTCAAGCACAGACATAAACTACAACTACGACGGCATTTTTCTCTCAGCAATAAAGACAATAAATAACAATCCTATAACATGACCTCTATAAACATATTCTCCCATACCATGACTCTTCCCCCCTACTTCTTAGATTCCCCGTATACGTAACTGGGTCACCCAATGGTGGTTAGTCTTGTTGTTCTTTTACAGGAGACACAAATCAGCTACCCCTACATTTCTTTTCCGTTCATTACGATAGACCAGTGGGGTGGACAGGAGGAGATTAGTTACAGGAAGTGACACTTGTACATTTGATGACATTTTGACGGAGTGCCCACTCCCTCTTAGTCAATGATCTTGGAATCAAAACTCAAAGAGGGGTTTTTCACTTCACAACAAACAGGTATCGGCCTTTACTTTTAAAAACCTTTTACTTTAAAATATATTCTATCACAAATTGTGCAAATAGGCAGGGAGTTTCCAGGCCCTGAAGAAAGTCGGGTTAGTTAGAAACGGTTGAAACATGGAGGCAACTACGATTACGAATTGGATGTCTGAACAATAGCGTGTCATAATCAGGTAAACTGAAATTATGCACAGGAGAGGGTCAAATTATGTGGCAGGGCTGAGCAAATTATGTGGCAAGAAAAGGCATACTATGCGGCTCTATGCTGCACATTTTGTGATAGTATTGAATGAATACTGTATCATTTTTACACCTGTGAGCACTGTCTGTTAATTGGTTGCACCCTCATTAGTGCCAGTTTAACACTCAAATATAGCAATAAGCAAAAAAAAGGTGACCAGCTAACCTTTGTAAAGGGCTTTCTGCTGAACAACAACACATTTTGCTATGTTTTTTAGTCATTTTTTAACCATTTCAAGTAGAAACATTTTATTGGATTAAAATTTGAAGATTATGCAGCAGATGATGGATTACGTAGCAAATGTGGCAAATCTATAATTATGCAAAAAATGGTGTAGCCTCACACTCACATAATTCCAATGTCCCGGGTTATAACACATCTCCCATTTGCATTTTTGACCATGAGATGGGCACTGTCAGAATAAAAGGAGATGCCTTGAGGGCATACCTATAGTCATTTTTAAGGAAGAGCTGGATCCCTGCACTAATCCAGAAGAAACACTTTATGTCAAGCTCCCAACTACATGTTGAGTCCTTTCGGGTGGTATGTACCTAACCAATGGTGAAGCATGCCACTAATAATTGCAGGTGAGATTCCCTTGATATCTTATTAAAGTCACAAAGAAGCAGGTGAGTACACAATGAAGGGATTCTCTTGGTTAAGGGCCCATGCACCATTTTTGTGTTTGTGCATGTCTGATAGGGAGAACGTGTGATGGCCAAATCCTCTCTCATTCTCTGGTAATTTAATGTCCAAACATTTCTCATTTCTTGACAGCAACCAAACATATTTGTACAAAATGCATTGTCTCTGTTGCGATGTTAAAGAATTTATAACACTCACATTTATGTTCATGATGGAGAAGCTGTTTTAGAGGTTTACAGTGCCATGTAAAACACGTACCTATCAGTCTAAGGACATGTAAATGAGCCACTGCATCTGATAATTAGGCACCAAATGTTTTATTACAGTGTTTACTCCATCAAACCATTCATGACAAGTTTCGACCCCACACTGGGTCTTAATCACATGACAAGACAGAGTGATCAGTTGCATTTTTAAATGTAAAGTCCATATACAGAGAGAGTGGACATTCATATAGGTCGAACCTCAATGATATTAATTTGCATTCAAGTGGCACAATACAGCAATCAATTTGTATTGGAACACTGTAGAGCATTTTAATACTTCAATAATAAAAGTTACTCCACTGGCTAAGAGGGAGTATTCGCTGTAATAAAATATTCGGTGCCTGATTATCGGATGGAGTGTCATATTTACACGAAGGGCTCCAACGCGGTCAGGAAGATTCCAACTGTTGGGCGTAGGCTTTCTGACCAACATCGTAATGAGCCCCTTAGACAAAAACATATATATATTATATATATATAAATAAAATATATATAATATATAATACTAATACATTAGCTACACCTACAGCCAAGAAAGTGCATCAACACAGACTATAAATTGGATTACTCCAATGCATGCTATGGGAGGGCAATCACAAAAGATGATGTTATAATTCATGAAAGAGAGCACAACCACCCCCCACATTTGACAGTAATAGATGTAAGGGAGGTATTACAGGATAGAAGATAGGTAAGAACGAGCTCCTAGGAACCCATAACCAAAGTCCTTAAAGATATTCTGGCCAAGGTCCTTGAGCACATCACAGGCCAACTACTACCCACTTTCAAAATGTTTAACTGCACAAACTAAAATTGCCACCAGCGATACTTCTCCTGCCCCTAATTATGTTTCTGAACACCATTCAGTTGGACTCCCATTGAATTCAATGGGAGCCTGTGTTCCGATTAACTACACAGGCTCCCATTGAAGAAAGGAGTGGGTGAGGAAAACCGCGCACCCTGTGGCGGTCAC
The DNA here is from genome assembly GCF_964261635.1 of Lissotriton helveticus. Taxonomy (NCBI): domain Eukaryota; kingdom Metazoa; phylum Chordata; class Amphibia; order Caudata; family Salamandridae; genus Lissotriton; species Lissotriton helveticus. The sequence continues at coordinate 808,937,653 of NC_136068.1, read as the reverse complement.
CCTATGGTGCTTGCCTCCCGGTGCATGGTATTGAAGAAGGGTGCCATGGGTACCAACACAGGCCTCATTCGGAAGGGTCTGGATGCAGGGGGGCCCACTATGGCCCCCCAAAGTCAGATTCCGACAGCCGATCCGCGTCAGAACAACTGGTTCAAAAAGGCTGTCCAAATCCGACATCATGATATGTTGGTCAGAAACGCGGTCTGTAGACCTGTACAAGTCGGTTCCGAATTACTCAATTACTCTCAATGCCAGTCGGAACTGAGTTGGAAAGTCCGTACGGTGTCCGACTATCGTCATCGGTCGGTTGGCTTTCCGATTCGGTCGGAAAGATGGGTTCCGAATTGGATTTGGATTAAACAAATTCCATTCGGAGCCTTTCCGTCTGACATTGCAATCGGCCCCACAATGAGGAACATTTCCTTTTAAACAATGGCCTAACCAATGAGAAATTCATTATTTTATTCCCTACAGCAAATAACCTAATAAAACTAAGCCATTGTCAAACCTTGATGATGGATGGGACCTTCAAAATGGGTCCCGCACCATTCACACAGCTATACATAATTCATGGGGAATATCAAAACACAAATATCCCTTTTATATATGCCCTACTACCAAATTAAAAAATAAGTACTTACTATGAACTCCTAAGCCAAATTAAACATCAGACAAATGATGTGATAGAATCTTACAAACCATGCAAATGCCTGGGGGCGTCTTTGCACTGCAACTGTTGGAGAGGATCATAAGCTGAAAAAGTCTCTACTAATTAACAAACAGCCACCATTTTAAAGCCTTCATAAAATGATGGAGATTGGTCATGGATTTCAAGTTTAGAGGTAGGCTATTCCATAGTTCAGCGGTGCAGCCAATAAACATTCTGTCGCCCAAAGAGTACAGTTTCAATTTCGGAACCCCCACAGTTTTTACATGGACCAAAGCATCCCAGTAGAAACGTACCATTTGAAACTATGCTTGAGATAGTCAGGGCCAGTATTGTGAAGGGCCTTATGGGCTATATGAAGGTCCTTGAATGCAATGCGCTTCCAGTTTGGTAGCCAGTGTTACTTATACAGGGCTTGAGATACTGATTGGAACTGGGGAATCCCTAACAGCAAAGCTAGCTGCTGCATTCTACAGGGTCTGGGTCTGGAGTTTCTTCAGCAGTCGCTGCTGCATATTTATATAAAGATCATTAAAGTAATCGATGTTGGAAAGGACAAGGGTTTTCCACTACAGTGTTCTGAAGTTCAAAAGGAATGCACAAGAGAATATTTCCTATTATCCTTAAGGTATGGAATGAGGAAGAGATGACAGCATTTTTTTGATTTTTGAAAGTGAGCTTGTCATCAAACATAACACCTAAATTCCGCCCCATCTGAATAGGGGTTGGGAGAATTCCCAGCTCCTGTGGCCACCAGATGGGGGCCAGAAGGAAATGTCCTTCCTGAATAGGAGACCTCAGTCTTTCCAGAGTTCAACTTAAGGCAAGTGCCCTTCATCCATTTGCTTACTTCCAGCATACAGTTATGGAACCTCCTGGCTGTATCTTGAACATCACTATAAATCGAGAAAACAATTTGTGTGTCGTCAGCATACAAGACAAAGAAAATGTCGAAGGATCTAACCAGACTAACCAATGGGGTAACATATATTAAAAAGTGTAAGGCTCAAAGGGGACTGACAAGTGGGTGGAAACATAACCATTTAGGGCAACTGAGTGTTCTCTTGTGCAGAGAAAGGATCCTAAAATGTCCAGTGCAGATCCCTTAATCTCAATATTATGGAGACGGTCCAATAGCAGATTATGGTTGACTGTGTCAAATGCGGCCGACATTTCTAGTAAAATAAGGGCTACTTTGCCTCCATTATCCAAAATGTCTCTAATTTCCTCAGAGGCTACAATCAGTGCGGATTCGGTACTATGACCACTTCTGAATCCAAACTGGGTGGATCAAGACGGTGATTATTATTTGAAAAGGAAGCAAGTTTCTGGTCAATAGCCTTCTCAACAATTTTGGCAGACATTTGAAAACAGGAGATGGGATGGTAGTTGCTAGGTTCCTGAGGGTTGAGAGTGTTTTTTTTATTTTTATTAACCACATCGCTGCTTAAGAGTTTCCCCTGCTGTGCTGGACAGCAACGAAAACGGGTGTGGTAATGACGAGCTCAGCTCGTCATGAGCACCTGAGAGGTACAGGCCATGACGAGCTGAGCTCGCCATGAGCATGGAAGGGGTTAATGGGAGCACAAAAGCAATTTTCCACTGTTCGGAAAAAATACCATGATCTGAACACTGCATTACAAATATTAGCGCAATGTCTAGTTACGATATCCAGAGTTAGCTGTACAATTGCTGGGGGACAAGGATCAAAAGGTGAGACCGAGTTTACTGGTTTCAGTAATAGATTTACCTGCTCTCCTGTAGGAGAAGGGAATTCATTAAGGGGTCCTGTCCATGGAGGAGGATTGAAATCCTCCATTTCATCTTGATTGACTTGCTTGTTTGAGGAAAACTCATTAAAAACATCTTCTACTTTAACTTGGAAATAATTAGCAAGTGCATTCCAAAAGTATTGATTGCTCCTAAAGGTATTATTGTTGTTGAAATTGGTAAGTTTATAAACTCTTTGAAAATGATCTTTAGCTGAGTTTTTTGAGGATGCAATTATTTATAAAATACGTAGACTTTCCTGCCCGGCTCATGGTTTTATAGTCACTGATATATTGCATTTGTCTCTTTCACTGATATCATAGTTTCCCCTCTTTTAGACCAGGCATCATTGGTGTGGATTTCCCCAGTATCATTTGCCTGGACCTCCTGTGTTTTTGCTATGTGTTGGACTCCATTTTGCTGGTCTAGATGCTTTGGATACTTTACCACTGCTACTCAGTGCCAAAGTGCAAGTGCTCCCTTTATAAATTATTGTTATGGATTGGTGTTTTCATGATTGGCATATTTGATTTACTAGTCAGTTCCTATTACAGTGCACTGTGTATGCCAAAGGCCTATAAATAAAATGCTGCTAGTTAGTGTGCTGCAGCACTGATTGTGCCACCCACATAAGCTGCCTGTAAATGTAACTCAGGCCTGCCATTGAAGAGCCTGTGTGCTGTTTGGTACCGCCATGTCGACCTGGCAAGTGCACCCACTTGCCGGGCCCTGACCTTCCCTTTTCATACATGTTAGTCACTCCTAAAGTAGGTCTAAGGTACCCTGTGGACAAGGTCCAGTGTATGTGAAAGGTAGAACATGCCCTCGTGTGTGTGGCATATACTGATAGAATGGGGAGTTTGCTTATAATTTCTTGTAAGCATAACTATGCCTGTGAACAAGATTGGAGCATAGGATTTGATATGCCTGAACTCAGAATGTTAAAATGCATCTTTGATTTGATTTGATATAGTTTTTATATAGCGCGATAGCTACCCGCAGGCGTCCTAGCGCTTAGCAAAATACAGGTGCGTGAGGCAGGGTCGGATTATCTGCTGAAGAAAAAGGTTTTTAATTTCTTCCGGAAGTGCAGAATGTTAGGTTCTGAGCGGATAGAGATTGGGAGGGAGTTCCAGAGCCTTGCCGCGTTTGTTGAGAACATTCTTCTTCCACTCCTTTCTCTTTTGAACCTGGGGTTGATGACTTGAAAGGTATGGGTCGACCTCAGCTGTCTGTTGGGGTGGTAAGGGAGGATCAGGGTGTGATTCAGGATTGCTCCTTTCCTCCAGTAGGCACGGTGGGCGATACACATGCTTTTAAAATTGATTCTATCTCTTACTGGGAGCCAGTGAAGGACGTTTAGTTCGGATTTCACAGATTGGCGGCGGGGAATGCGCAGGAGGGTACGGGCAGCGCAATTTTGGATCACCTGGAGTTTTTTCAGGGTTGATTCGGGGGCTCCTAGATAAAGAGCATTCCCGAAGTCCAGCCGGGAGAGGATCAGGCCCTGGACCATGATCTGTCTGGCCTTGAAAGGGAGGAGTGGCAGGATTTTTCGGATGAGTCTTATAATGCCCATGCAGGTGGCAGATAATTTGGTTGCCTGGTAGCTGAAAGTTAATGCGTTGTCTAACCAAATTCCTAGGCTCTTGATGGTGTTCTTGGCTGGAAGTGCCGGGCCTAGTGCTGGTGGCCACAGAGAGTTGATGGAATTCTGTGGGGAATTACCCAGTACCATTAGCTCTGTTTTGTCGCCGTTCAGTTTCAGGTAGGACTGGCTCATCCAGGTACATACTGCTTCCATACAACCTCTTAGATCACTAGGATGAGAGGATAGATGATTCAGGGTTACCACCAGTTGCGTGTCATCCGCATAGGACACGACTTGAACGCCGAAAGGGCGGACTATTTTAGTGAGGGGGCGCATGTATATGTTAAACAGTGTGGGGCTTAGGGACGAGCCCTGGGGGACCCCACAACTGAGTGGTTTACTGGGTGAGGTGATATTGCCCTCACAGACTCGGAATAAGCGCTCTGATAGGAATGATTGTAGCCAGGCCGCTGCTGTGGAAGTTATTCCTAGCTCTGAGATTCTGTGTAGCAAAATACCTTGATTCACTGTGTCGAAGGCGGCACTGAGGTCCAATAAGATAATGGCCGCAGTGCCGCCCTGATCCACATTCGTTCTAGCTCCTTCCATTACCGCCAATAGCGCGGTTTCTGTTCCGTGCATGGGATGGAACCCAGTCTGTGATGTGTCCAGTAAGTTATTTACTTCCAGGAATTCTGTGAGAGATTGATTAACGTGTTTTTCTGCAATTTTGGTTATCCATGGCAGCAAGGAGATCGGGCGATAATTTCCTGGGTTCATCTGATCTAGGTTGGCTTTTTTCAGGAGAGCCCTGACTGTTGCCTGTTTCCACTTCGCGGGAACAAGGCCAGAAGATAGAGTTGTTAATCAGATTTAGGATGGTTGGTAGGATGGTGGGGGTGATTGTTCTGAGAAGCTGAGCTGGGGCTGGGTCACTGGGAGATCCAGACTTTACCTGGAGTATTATGGTTTCCAGGCTGGTAGGCTCCAGTGGTGGGAAGGTTTCCAGGGTGGTAGGAGGGGATGGTCTGGTATCCTTCTACTCTATTTGGGGGTGAGGGGGTAGGGGAAAGGAGGAGTAGATCGTCGCTATTTTGTTGTAAAAGTGGTCGGCCTGTTCATTGTAGCGAGTTTGAGCATTTAGAGGGTCTGGTGACTTGTCGGGAAGTTTGAGCAGGCTTTTCGCGATATGAAATATCTCCCTCGGTTTAGATGCTGCTTCATTTATTTTATTTTTATAAAAGATTGCTTGAGCTTTTTTATGTCGTTTTTATAGAGTTTTATGGCTGCCCGATATTCATCTTTGCTGGTTTGTGAATAATCAATGCGCCATTTTCGTTCTAATTTTTTGCATTCTTTCTTGAGAAGGCGCAGGTCCTGTGAGTACCACGGTGCATTTTTTGGTCTCTGTTTGAGTTTGATGTCTTTGAATGGGATAATGGAATCTAGGGAAGTGGTGATCCATTTATTGAAGTTGTCATTACTGACAATCGGGTCGGGGTTGTTTTCTGGGACAGAGGTTTCCAATGTGGTTGCCCTGCCCACAGGTTGGGATTAAGTTGTGACCATTTGTGGTCTCTCCTGGGAGCGGGGGGGGGGTGAGGGGCATGAACCTAACGGCGCCCAGGTGAATGGGATCAGAAAGTGATCCGTCCATGGGAGGGGAAAGGGTGGACTAACTGTGAGATGGATACAGTTACTAAAGATTGGGTCCAGTAGGTGGCCTTTATATTGGGTGGATTGCAGTACTCGCTGGAAGAGTTCTAGTGCCTCCAGATTATTGCGAAGTTTGGCGGCTGCCGAGTCCTGGGGGTCATCCAGGTGAACATTAAGGTCGCCTAATAAGGTGTAAATTGGTGAGGTGCAAACTCCACTAGCTACCGCCGGGGCGAGGTGGTTTATAAAGTTGGTCGGGGTGCCGGGTGGCCGATAAATGAGAGTCCCTGAGAAGGTACATGTGGGGGAGAAGTCCAGCGAAAATGTGAGGTGTTCGCAGCTGGATAGGTTAGTGGGAGAGGTGCAGCAGGTGTAACAATCCTTGTAAATGACAGCTATACCGCCGCCTTTTCCTGCCGGACTATCAGCCCGAAATATTTGATATCCTGTAGGGAGTGCTTGAATGACATCGGGGTCAGAGTCTGTTTGTAGCCATGTCTCCGTGAGAAATATGGCATCAGGTACTTTGTCAGAGATCAGCAGAGACATCTCCGCAGCATGTTTAGGGAGAGACCTGCAGTTCACCAGGAACATATGATATGAGGGGGGGAGGTTTGTTGGGCAACTTTGATACGTACAGTGTTGGCAGTTGAAGAGTTTTGTGGTAGGATCCCAGGATGCGAGGCAGTGGTCATTGGGGCGGCCTCGGAATTTATGTAAGGTGCAGGAGGAGTAGTGGATGGAATTATTTTGACTAGCGGTTGAGGCCCCTGGTCCCGGCCCGTCGCGGACGGGTGCAGACGGGCTTGCCTTTGGCGCGCCTTCGGCGCCCCGCCGGCGCTGCCGCTGCGCCCATCCGCTGCGCCCATCCGCTGCGCCTCCTGGGAAAGGGCACCATTATGTAGTGGCGAGGGCGTGAGGGTGGGAGGGGCCAAGCACTGGTCTGTGTGCTCGTGTTCCTCACCCAAGATGGCGGGCCCGGAAATGTTAATGCGGTAGGTGAGCCGGAGGCTCAATCGAGTTCTCGAGGGGGGGGGCAGGATCCGCTCTCATTCAGCGGCGATCTGAATTGTAAGTAGCAATTGCAATAACAGTTTTAAAATGTGCAGTTTCCTAAAAGTATTCGATCTTTCAGTGCGCGTTTAAAAACAAGTGTACGCTTTCCAATCAAGCGGCAAGTATTAAACAAGTCCCGCCTTCCGCCTCAGGACAAAAACAAACAACACACCACACTCACTCGCATTCAGTACTCGTATGCATCTTTTAGTGAGTGTGATTTTTACATTCTGTGTTTGAAAATACCACTTTTAGAAAGTAGGTATTTTCTTGCTTAGCCATCAAGTGTGCCTCTGCTAGGTTTGTGTATTGCATGTCTGGCACTGGACAGAGGCTGGGGAGGAGCAATGGCTCCAGAGATTCTGATGATGCATGGCTGGGCTGAATAGACCCTTGCTGCATTTAGAGTAGTGAGAGGAGATTTATTATAACATGAATAGGCCTGGTCTGCCTTCCACCTCCTGCCAGGAAGCTGCACCTGACAGGACAGAACTGGTTTTGACCAAGCACAGGGCTTCTCTGTCACCAGAGAACAAAGGATTTTGTAGTATAAATTTGGGGCCCAGACCCCAGAACTTTAAATCACTTCTGGGAATCAAGAGGAACCTTTGCCATGGAGAAGAGCCAGAGAAGCTGAGGCGGAATACTGCCCCTGTGCTGTTTGCTGTCTAGGGTTGGCCTGCAGTGGCTACTTGCTACAAAGGAAAGGAGAAAGGACTTTGCTGTTTGCTGTGTCCCCTGCTTGAGGAAGATCTCTAAGGGCTTGAAACTGAGCTTGCCTCCTGTTCTGAAGTCTCAGGGACACAACGTCTACCAGCTCCCCTGAATGTCCTTGCTGGGAGTTCTGACCTGCAAATAGGTGCTTGCTGTTGTTCTGGACCTCTAGAGACTGTTTTCAGCTGGGAGCTGGAAAATCAACGCAACAACAAGAAGCATGTCACATCTGTACCTGTTTCAGAAGCATTGCCGAAGAAACCATTGCAGTGACTGCCGCGGGGCACGAAATCGTTGCATGAGGCATCGAGTGCAACTATCTCCGCAGTCCGAGATCACGCACCGATTCTGATGCAAGCCCTGCTGTGCCGCTGCAAGAGTCCACAAAACATCCAAGATCGTCGTATCGCATGGAGTCGCCAAGTCTGTTGTATCGGTGGGGAATGCAGTAAGAAACTAACGCATCAACTCCCCACGCAGTAAGAAACAGACACATCACCTCTTCTCCGGTAAGGAACCGATGTATCAGCTCCCTTGCGCAGCATTAAGGAATCGACGCATCACCTTCCCCGGAGCAAGGAACCGATGCATCACCCCCCCAGAGCAAGGAACTGCCGCATCGCGTTTCCTGAGTATAAGGAACCAACACATCACCTTCCCTGCGGCTCGTTTTGCTATGTGAGGGACGCATCCAAGGTACTTTGTGTGAAAAGTGTTGCATCTGCAATTTGCTTCGCACTAAACTATTCTGCCATTGGAAAGTCATATTTTTATTACTGTATTGTGGCAGTTTGTCATTTGGTCTTGTTTTGGTTTAGATAAAGATTACTTATTTTCCTAAACTGGTGTCGTGTTAATTTGTAGAGTTTTCACTGTATTACTGTATATGTTCGCAAATTCTTTACACACTGCCTCTGAGATAAACCTGTCTGCTTGTGCCAAACTACCAAGGGGGTGAGCAGAGGTTATTTTAGAAGTATATCCCCCTTATCCTGACTAGAAGCAAGGGTCCCTATTTGGACAAAGGTACCTACCTCTGCCAACTAGAGACCCCCATTTCTAACACCCTCCATTTGCATTCCTTTCTTTGATAAAGTTGCTTTTGACTTTTTAATTTGCCAGTAATCCACAGACCTGTCGATGTGCTTCTGTGGTTAACGTGATTTTATAGGTGTAAGCTGATCTATGGCAGAACCTAACCAGGTGGAGTAGTTTTACTCTACTTGAACTAGATAAAAGGTAAGCAAAAGCACTGTAGGCCCTACCATTGCACAAGTGTATCAGACCAAATATCATCAGTGATCCCACGATCAACGTTTCATGGCCCCACTGCTTGGAAGTCACAACTATTCCATTTACAACACAACAATTAGAAAAAGAGTGTTGAATATGTTGTTTTGTTTCCAGCCCAAATTCTGGAAATCAAATGTTAACAAATATAACAAATGATGAACAAAAAATGAGATTCAGTTGTCAGGAGTCTTAAGAATGCATCCAAAATCCAACTTTTACAATACACAACATGTTCCCATCAGCCCAGCCAACACGTTTTATCCTGTATTGACTTCATCAGGGTTATGCTTTCTAAACTTGTGTGATATTTAAATAGCAAGAAGTATAGCCAGTGTCTTCAACGGTAATAAATCCCTTTTCCGGTGGTGAAGTATCACCTAAATGCTCTTCTTCCTTTGTGGGTCAGGGATCGAGTGTCACAGAAAATTGCCTCTGCTAGATCTAGATCCTCTGCACCTCTAGCTGGGTGCCAGTTGAAATCTGGTTAAACTGACCTGATTCAGTTTTATGTCAAGCAAGTGTTTCTGGGGTTTGGCATGAAGTGTTGATAGGGGACAATTTCTCAGATATCCTTAGCTCAAACATGACCACCTTATGATCAGGCCAAGGCAGAGGTAATGTGTCATTGACAGTAAGTAGAGGATTGTTTGTGAAAATACCATCTAAAGTATTAAAGTATGGCCCGTAAGAAGCGTAGGAGAAGACATGAATTGGGCCAGACCCAAACTGGGCATTGTGTCTACTAAAAGTTCTGTATCTCTATCTGTTAGAACCTCCAGATAAAAATTGTAATCTCAAAGTAAGGTAAAATCAAAGAGGTGAAGGCAGGATGCTAAGAAAGAGCTCACAGCTTATACGAAGACGGCTCTTGGACAAGAGGGGCAGTTAATAACCATTCCATCAAAGGATTGATTCTCAGAATGCTCTATTTTGAAAGAGAGTGCCTTACAATAACTGAAATCTGAGATAACATGATATATAAATTATTTAAACGAACTCAACCCATCACATAAAATAATCACAACACATACACCACACAATTCCAAATAACAATCACACAATATTTCCACAATCAAATAAAACATTTTCCACCCAAAAGAAACAAAATAAAAATGGTTTTATGTTGTGTAGCTGCAGATCTTCTTCTGTATCCAGGTAATCAAAAATATCCAGCAAAAAACGGAAAAGTATTATACAAAAAGCCAAAAAAAATGAAAAAAATACCAAATCCAATAAAGATCCCTTGAAGTAAAAAGCACTGGTTTATTATAAACCATAATTGGCTACCTTGAAAAAACCCAGAAAGTCCCAATGCCCACAGGACACATACTTAAACAAAAATCTGCTACCCGCAAAACAAAGTACAATGCCATAAATACATATATCACACCTAATCATCAAAATATAAGTAACATAACACAATTAACATAACAAAACAGTACAATACTAAAACAGTGTACAAAAACCTCAAACTACAAACTAGTGAAAATCACTACTATTAATACATCTGAATGTACAACAAACCCAAAAACAAAACTGTAACTACCTCATAGACCTCCCCCCTAAGCTACCCTGTCCTCAAAACTCTTAATCAAACCCTTAAAAATGGGCTTACCTGTTCCGATGACCAGCAGCACCTTACCGCAATTTGGTTCCAGGATGATAGACTAAAAATAACACAAAAAGATTACAAAATAGAAGGTGGGGGTAAAAAAACAAACCAAAAAGGCCACTAAATAAAACCAAATAATGTACAAAATGTTGAAAAAAATCTATTAAAATTGTAAAAAATTATTAAACATATCAAAACATGTACAAAATATTAAATAATTTAAAGTATAGATTAAATAGCAGTATAAAATATATACAGTTATTTAATATTTATAAAAGATAATATGTTATGATGTTGAAAATATGTATCTAAAACAATTTAAATATATAAACAAAGAAGAGGGTCAGAGCATTAAGATCCAGCACCAGACGTTACTATGTGTAATGGCCTCTAAATCCTTTCAACAGCTCGGTGCATCGGGTGTGGAATGTGACCGACACACATCCCAAAAAGGAAGTATACAAACCACCACTAACAAAGGCACACAATTGACCCTGCACTTGAAAAACACAAATAATCTATTTGTAAATGCAATTATGCATCATATTTTAAGAACAGAACAGAATATAAGTAAATAGCTTCCCAAATGAAAAGACCAGACAATCGTATCGTATTTTTGATTGTAGAAAATGTCGTCCTTTTTATTCCAAAAACGTTATGCTTTAAAATACATGACAGAATTTCTTGCCAACGCGTTTTGTCCCTCATGGTACTTCTTCAGGGCTAAACTGCTGTCATTTTTTAAAGTTCAAATATGGTATTTAGAGCAGCAAATGGGTATAGCATATTTTTTTTCATGTTCCCGATGTCAATATTGTATCTGTATGCGCGAGAGGCATCAACAAGGCACCACGTAATCAATCATTTCAATATAATGATTTGGGAATATGTGTATCCATCCATGTGTGTGCGGGTGTCCGGTTCCATATAATAATCTAAGACATGTTAAACAATGGAAAAAGGTGAAAATGTGCAACATACAATAGTATTTAATCATAATTAACATATTTTATTTAATAACAAAAAACATTAAAAATGTTTTATTCCTTTAACTATAAAATTTATATTTTTAAGTTGAAATATATTTTTTAAATGTAAAAATATACATTAAATAAACTTTGAAAATACATAAATAAAATGTGCTACATGTCTTTATTCTATAAAAATGTAATTACTGATATTATTGATATTATTGCTTACAAACCAATATAACTGAAATAGCACAAACTATTTCTACTACACACAAATAAAATTAAAACAAAAGATTTGAGACTAAAGTTATATAATTAAATAATCACACTCCAGCAAAAACCATTTTTTAGAATGTGTTGGACACCAAAGGGGTGATATGTACTATTCCCACTCCAATCTAAACCAATTTGGGGCCAGTGGTGAACGATAAGGGCTCAATTATGAGTTTGGCTGTGCGAGAGCTGGTCACCATGCCAGCAGCCCACTCCACCAAACCTATGGTCAAACCGCCCACCAGATTATGAGTTTCCTCTTGCCTGGTGGGCTGTTTTTGGCGGTCCCATGGCGGTGCCTCTTAAAATGGGCACCACAATGGGAATGCCAAAACCAGTTCCAGTACGGCATGTACTCTGAAGTCCATGGTCTGCAGGAACTGGGGTGCATGCATCCTCATGCGCAACAGCAGGCCCTGTAGGGCCCCCTTTGTTTCAGGACTGCCTGACTTTTCATGAAGAAAAGATGTCCATGACACCACTGGTAGTCCTGAAACTCATAGTATGCAGGGCGGTGCTGCAGCGGCACCACCAGCATATTACTGAGGCCTTTACTGGGTACGGCGGTTTCCTGAAGGCTGCAGCGGTACAATGGCGGTCCGACCGCCCAACTTGTAATGGGGCTTTCGGATTGCCAGAGCAGTTGTGGCTGGACCACCACGCCTCCGCCAGTTTGGCAGTCCTCAGACTGCCAGTTTCATAATTAGGCCCTTAAGGGCTGACATTTACTATTCCCATTCCAATCTAAGCCAAATTTGGCTAAAGTGTTGGACACTAAAAGGGTAACATTTACTGTTGCCACTCCAATCTATTCCAACTTGAATAAGGTGTTAGACACTAAAGCAGTGAAAAATACTTTTTCCCATTCCAATCTAAAGACATTTGGGGAAATTGTTGTACACTGAAATGGCTACATTTACTATACACACTCCAATATGTACCAATTTGAAGAAGCTGTTGGACACAAAAGGAGTGAAATTTACTATTTCCATTCCAACCTAACCATATTGGCAGAACGTGTTGGACACTAAAAGGGTGAAGTTTACTACTCCCACTACAATCTAACCATATTGTGAGAAGGTGTTTGAAAGTAAAGGGATGACATTTACTATCACCACTCCAATCAAACTATATTGGGAGGAGGTGTTCAAACACTAAAAGCATGACATTTACTACTCCCTCCACAATCTAAACATATTGGGGGAAGGTCTTATACACTAATGGGGTGAAATTTACTATTTTCACTCCAATCTAACTATTTTGGGGGAAGGTGTTGTACACTAAAGGGGGGACATTTACAATTCCCTCCCTCCAATCTAATCCTATATGAAGAAGCTGTTGGATGCTAGAGAGGTGGAATGTACTTTTTCCACTGCAATTTAAAACATTTTATATAAGGTAATACAAACTACACATTTTATAGACACAATCAATACTACAATCTACATTTTATCTAAAAACACACTATCCAAAACTACAAACCTATATATTTCTTTTCGAACATTAACATATAGAAATATATTTATACTCTAAATATCATATTTTTAAATATTTACTAAAATTCCTAAATTTTAACTCGTATAAAAAATAAAAATAAAATATTACAAAATGAACAATAAAATTAAAAAAAAACAATGTTTACATTCCAAAAATTAAAACTATATTTCGAAAATTAAATTATAATTTACCTTTTTCATATATGCATTATTTAAATTTATTTTTCAAAACAATTATACATTTTTTTAACTTTAAAATAACTAACATCAAATGATCTTGAAAACGTACACTTTTTTAACATCTCCACATGCTTATCCCAAAGAAAACCAATATCCCACTACTAAAAATAATAATAAAAAACATTATTTATAAACATTACTTTTGGGGGCCAGATGGCCGCTGACTGACTTCTGTGAGAGTTGCTGTTTGTGCTCTCTCCCTCGGGCAGCCTGATGGATTTATTTAAACAGGGGATATGCTGAGGACATGCCGCTGCGCACTTACCTGATAGAGCAGCTGCTTACCTGGTTGCTGAGACGCGGCTCTCACCGGAGGCTGAGGGTACTTTGGCAATTTTGGAAATGCTGCAGGAGTTTGGAACCACCATCGACTGCGGGGGACTGATGGTGTCCAAAACAACTAGGTCCACGAAATATAGAGCAGCGAAAGACCCGCCAAAGGAGACTGGCTTGGTGGCAAAGGGACCGGGGGACTAAATCGTCGAGGTGTACCACCGAAGAAAACTGAAGCTGAGGAAAACATGGGGAAGCCTCCGGAGTGCGGCGTGGATGGCCAGACCAGCCGGCATGCTGTGGGGGGTGAGAACTCGATGAGCTAGCCTACAGTCACAGAGGCTTTTGCGGCTACTGCAGCGGCTGGAAATAATAACTCGATGCACGCTACACGCCCATAGGAGTCTAGTATGTGCAAAGCAGCTCCCCCAGGCTCAGACCCATCTGAAGAGGCAGCACAATGGCCCAGACAGGAGTGGGAGATGCCAGCGGAGAAGGAGCGATCTGAGTCTGTTCTGGGATCATGTGAGCAACCTGGACAGTTCTCACAGTTATCATCGGTACCACAGAGCATCACCAAGTTAACAAATGCAACTCTGTGGGAAATGTGTGGGTACCTCTTGACAGAGAAGTAGTAGTAACACCGACGATTAGTACTGAAGGCGGTGGCTCTGATGGGAGCGGGACTGGCTTGGCGGCTCAGGCTTGTGCAAAACAAACGTAAAAACTCATGTGGTGGAACTCTGTGAACATGCAGTCAAGGAGACTGGAGGGGGGAGGGAGGCTGCAGGCTTTAATTCAATAACCTTGCATTCTCCAGAAGGGGATACGTTTTTTTCTTTAAATGATGGTACGGACATCTCATCTACAAGCAAAGGGAATACTTCTCAAGGGTCCAATTCAGGTGACTCCTTTGGGGATTCCTCTACTACTCAAAAGATTCAATGTTTGAGGACCTAATTCCTGAAGCGGAGGACTAAATCTAGAACCAGCCCTTCTAAGAGCCCTTCTAAGAGTGGTACTGCAATAGCTCAGCTAGGAAATTTATATGGGATTACTCTGCGACAAACCAAACGTATGCAGAAGAAGGGGAACTAGTGGTACATGAGAAGTGGGGTAGCCCAGAGGATTCTTCTGCCCTGCCTGCTTCTCCGTCACTAGAACTAGTGTACTCCACCCTAAAGCAGATGCAGGGGGAGGCAAGATCAGAGATCCAAAGGGCACACCAAGCTACCAAGAAACTGCAGGGATCACTTCAAAAAGTCAATAAACTGTGCTCTGAAATGGCTGAAAGGGTCACTCATGTCGAAGAAAGATCCGTTGCTCTGGAAGAGGAAATGGGGACGCTACAAGGCTTTAAGTAGGCATAAGAGAAACAGTCCGAAGATGTAATGTGGAAACTCGAAGATTTCTAAAATTGTCAGCGCAGGAATAATGTGAGACTGCTGGGCATCGCTAAAAAAACGTAAGGAGAGAACATTATGTCCTTTGTAGTTAAACTCTTAAAGTGAGCATTTCCGAATCTGGCCCAATGGAACTGGGACATTGAGGTCCGGCGTGTGTACTTTTTCCTTCTAGCCAAAGGAAATCCGTTGTTTATGTCGGTAATTTTATCCTTCGACAGGCAATTCTGGACAGGGCACGACTGGAAGCAAAACAAACAAATGAGGGCTATACTTTTTTTGCCCATCCTTACTTTTGTCACATAACGGTCGAAAGGAGATGGAGACTCCCCCAATCCCCCCACGGTCCCTGCAGGCTCCCCGTGTCCTGCGGGAGCCGGCATTGCTTTTCTACATTGGGAGCAGCTAACATGCTGCTCCCCATGTAGAAAAGCAATAGTCTTTGGTTTTTGGTTTTTGGAAGAGAGAGCAGGTTTCCTGCTCTCTCTTCCAAAAACCAAAGCAGTTTCCTATGGTAGGGCGGGAGCCGCGAGGCTTCTGCCCTACCATAGGAAACTACAGTGTGGGCTCCCTGGAACACTGCAGGAGCCGGCCCTGGGGGGTGGCAGTCCCCAGGGCCAACACAAGGCTCAAGAAGGGGGGCCGCATGGCCCCCCTCCCAACATTTAAAAGCCCCGGGGTTGGGGGTCCCTCACAGAAACCCCCAATTAAAAAATGTAGTGACACCATCCAGTGAATGTGTGCATTTAAAAAAAAAAAATATGTGTTATATATGTATATGTAAAAGTTGATGGAAGAATAAATGTTTAAATAAGGGTTTACATGGATGTTTTTTTTAAATAAATTGATTGGTTCACTGGCTTATTAAATGTATCTTAGTGTATACATATATTAGTGAGTAATGTTTAAATATTTCAATATATGGATTAGTGTTTCACTTTGTGTATAAGTGGCTGCATGGGTTGGTGAGTAGCTACATGTGTATGTATATGGGTTATTAGATTTTTTTTAATATCAATATGAGTGTCTATATGTTTGGTGGGGGTATTACTTAGAACATAGATGCATGAGTGACTGACTCTCTGTTTGTATATGTTTTGAAGACAGCATATGTGCAGGACTGTATGGGTGGATGACTGTGTATATGTGTGTGTTACTGACTGAATGACTGCCTCACTATTGTCTTTATCAGTAACTACATATGTTTTAATGTAGTATATGTGAATATTGATGTATTTAAGTGACTACATGTGAGAGTAAGGGATTGTAAGAGTTGCTGTTTAAATAAGTATGTGTTTCTATAAGTGATTGTTTAAGAGAGTAAGTATGTGTAAGGTTCCTTAGAAGTAAGGTGGTAGTGTGTGTATAGCTGTATATGCAAATAAATGGATGTTCAATAGTTTATTTGCATGTGTGAGTATGTGTGGGAGCATCTTTTGGATGACTGTCGGTGTGTAACAGGATGTATAGGTGTATCACTACATATGATGAGTGAGTATACGTATGAGTGATTATATAGAACTGTTGGTGAATGAGTGGATGTGTATATAGATGGTGGAATTATTGAATTGGTTGTTGTAACTGGTATGGGTATCTCCATTTTTTTGAAAACTATAGTTTCTATTTTTGAATATGTGTTTCAAGGGTTACATTACAGTGAAAGGAGGTCTGTCACTGTGTCACAAGGATGGTGTCATCAGTGATGTCATGAGTGATGTCACTGACCATGTTATGAGTGATGTAATATGTGATGTCATCAGCAGTGCATTGCACGCGCAAGTTATAGTGAGTCCAACTAACTATAACGTGGGAATTTCAATGGTTTTATGCGAGTAAAACTTCCAGCTAACTATAACAGGTGTGAAACCTATGGTTTTTTCAGTGAATTTAATAGGTTTTTTAAATGCTAATTCATAACTATAACTGTTCTAAAACCTATGGTTTTTTCAGTGAATTTCAATGGTTTTTTAATAGCAAATCTCTATAGGTATAAAAAGTAAACATTTTTATAACAAATTTTATATTGTATAATTATTTAATAGTTTTGTTTTTTTTGGCCCCGGAGCGCTCCCGGGGCGCATACCGGTGAACGCACGGGTAAGCGCAATGTTGCGGTGCGCCCCGGGGCACGTACCGGTGAGCGTCCCGTTAGCGCTATTCTCGCGAACGAAAACAACATCGTGATGTTTCGCGTAACCGCGTGATGCGTGATATGATGCACTGCGTAAGCGCACCCGGTAGCACGCGAGCGCATCCGATCGCGCAACGTCCTGATGCGCTTACGCTACGCGCCCCCGGGCGCGCTCCAGAGCGCGTAGCGTAAGCGTAACAAGTCATATGACCTTGAAATAACTCTTTTCATTGGTTCCTAACTTTTTTTTTTTTTACAAAGACTGAAATCCCCACCCATTTCCTTCACTTCTTGTTTCACTTTTGTGAGTGCAAGACCTGCTTTTGGCACCTGTGTCATATTTACTTCTATTATCATGGCTGCAAGAGCATCCAGCAGCAGTGATGAGACTGAGGATTTCATTTGGAAATTTTTCAAAATTCCAGAGGGGGAGAAGAAGGTAAATGCTCCAAAGGTGGAGTGTAAAATATGCCACACCATCTTATCGAGAGGAAATCCCAGAAAAAAAGACAGCTTCGGGAACTGGACGATGATACGCCACGTGGAAAGGAAACATCCCCAGAACTATGCACGGGAGAGTGTCAGGGCTCTGGCACGAGAGGCTCCCAGGGATGGTGGCTCTACTTCTACGGGCGGAGCAACACCTTCTGTGCGTCGGCGTGAGCAGGAGATGATACCAAATATTCAGCCTGCTTTTAATCAGGCTATAATAAAATGCCGAAAATGTGACCATCTTCTTTGCTATGGGGAGCAAAGTGTCACACTCATGGTTCGAGCTCTCGAGAACCACCGCTGCCATCCCCAGGCCTAATTTTTATTTATTTTTTGGCTCCTGTTGAGTTGTTTCCAGTTCCCTGTTTTTGTTTTTGTTAAAAAAAAAGAAGAAAAACAAAAGTTCTTTTCAGAGCTACCTCCAATTCTCATCAAAGAGCTGCGTTCTGAAAAAAATGAAAAAGAACTACCTCCAATGTATTAAAAAATGCTACATTTGTAAAGAAGTCTGTCATTGTTTTTTCTCCAGGGTACGCTCCCCGGTACGCGCACCGGGGCGCGTACCGGGCGCTCCCCTCGCGAAAATCGAATTTTTTAATTTTTTAGTTTATGCAGCGGGGCCCTTTTATGACCCCCACATCAAACCTAGGGGGTCAGGGGGGGTCTACCCCGCCCCCTTTTGGTTATTTCCCCCTTTGTTTTGGCACCTCTTGTGTCTCGATCCTACCGAGACACAAGATGGCGGCCGCTCCGGTCTGTTTGGAATGTTGACAGACACCCGTGAAGCAATCAGCTTTCCGCTCGTGTACTCGCGTAGCGCGCAGGGTGCGCTCCCCGGTGCGCGTACCGGTGTGCGCTTATAGATATATATATTTTTTTGAACCTAAATTACTCACAATCCACTGGATCACATATCTTGAGACATAGCAAAGGCACATCGGGCTACCAGTCCCTGCAATTTTGCCAAGTTTCGTGGGAATCCATTCAGCCGTTCGGGCTAAAAGTGAGTCCAACCGCCCTACGGAAATTAACATGGGAAAAACACGTTTTGGGACCCCCCTTTTATCTCGGCCCCCGTTTGACGAATCCCCCCCAAACTTTCAGGGAAGGAGCGGACCACCGCGAGGCAAATTTGAGGAGAATTACAGGCATATCCCTCAATCTGCGCCAAAGTTATTCCCAATAGAATGTTGTGGATTCCCTATGGAAAACAATCCTAACTATAACTACCTACTGGCGACCGCCAGTAGGTAATATATATATATATATATATATATATATATATATATATATATATATATATATATATATATATATATGCATATCAGGTGAATAAAACCATTTAACAAATTGAAATTCCCCAGAAACAGGAAGGCATGATGCGGAATTTCAATTCATTAAATGGTTTTATTACCCTAATTTCGAGTGCCTGCTCTCTCTCATTGGAGTTCTGAGAGGTGCTGTTTGTAATATTTAGCACTTGCGGTGGCGCTGAATTCAGAGCACCTCCAGCAATATGGCAGCGATAAGGCAGCACGCCAGCCTACCAGAATCCTCCCATTTTTTACATATATATAAATATATATGTGTGTGTGTGTATTGTCACTGGAAAAAAAGGTCAAAAAGACGTTATAGTTATGTGCAAATGAACAAAACGCACTGAAAGGTGAGCACATTTAGAGTGTCGCTGGTGTTGAGAGTGCTCTATAGAGGAGCTGCTTCCCACCTAAACTTGAGATCTACCCAGAGTTCTATGCCTCTTTTTTTGCATATATATATATATACAAACAAGAGTCCGGTTCGGGTAGAGGCCGTCAATTTCGGGCGATCTGCGTTCAGGTTACCGGAGATCCTGTGTAATATCACTCCACATACTCCAAAGTTCCGAAGTATCACGGACACAGCGGTATGTTGCAGCAAAAAGTTTATTCAGGCTGCACAGCGACGCGTTTCAGCTTTACGCCTTGATCACGCTAGGTGACATGCGTTTTTGCACATATTTCTAAATGCAGTGACATAAACAACAGACAGTGAAAACACAGTGGTAGTATCTTGAAAAAACAGCGGCCATCTTATCATTGCAATAAATTCAATGTAACCCATGATTAACAAGCATAAATGCTATTTCAGAATTCCACAAATATCCAATAGTATTTCTCAATACATACATATTAAAGCCAGTGCATTTATGGAAACATCTCATATGCTTAATCAAAATGTTTTTTTCTCAAAAGTTTTTTATGGCAAAGTATGCTGTAATTCTCTGTCAGTATCTCGTATACCTCCAATAGATGTTCAGTTATTCTCTGACATTAATTAATCACGGCGCAAAATGCACATGAATATTGCATTGTTGTGTTATAATACTCGCAATATATGTTGAATACCCACGAATGCTGTAGTTTCTCTACGGCTATAATTTACCCAATTTCATATACACACAGTTATGGCCAAGTGGGCTAGCCATGTTGGGTAAAAGCCTATGGCCAACTATATCAAAATACATTAGCACAGCACATAAAATAAATTGTCCGCATTAATGTCCTTATTGCATATTCCATACACAGGTTGTAACTCAGATCCACCAATATCCTGGCATATATCTCTTGGTAACAATCCCGCCCAAGTTGGCATTGATTTAATGATTACCAACCAATTACACACTGGTTACATTGGATGTGTGCAGTTTGTACACAAGAATCCAAAATCAATTTGGTCTATCAGCCATCCAACATTACTCAAAAATCGGTCCATTTCACTACAAGGTCATCCTGAGATGATTCTGGCCATGATAGAGTTTTGCCTGACCAACAATTATTTTTTGTTTGATGATGTCGTCTACTGCCAGTCACAGGGCACAACCATGGGCACCTGCTTTGCCCCCAGTTATGCCAACTTGGTCATGGGCTAGTGGGAGGAGCAGGTGGTGTCCAAAATGGTGGAGTACGATCATTGTGTCCTGTGGCTACGCTTTATAGACGACATCTTCTTCATTTGGAACTGTGATTTTGAGTCCGTTAAAACCTTTATAGCTAAACTAAAGGAAAATTGTTATAATTTGGTTTTCACTGAACAAATGAGCAAAACTGTAATTGAGTTTTTGGATGTCTTGGTCGAGATTAATGAACATACAATGCATACTAAATTTGTTCCGCAAGAAAATCGCAGGGAACAGCATACTTAGTGCATCAAGTTCACATCCTAGAAAACTGCTACAAAGTATTCCATTTGGGGAATTACTACGTGCCAAACGTAATTGTAGTTCGGAAACAGGGTATCAGAGTAAAAAAACGACCATGATACAACGGTTTAGAGAACGGAGTTACGGAAACAGGACGATAACAGCAGCCTGTAAGAAAGTTGAACAAGTAACACGTACCCAGTTATTACATCCTAATAAAGAAGTGAAAGAACAAAACACGCTCAGATTCATTACCACTTACTCTGGGCAAGCACAGGATGTGAGATGAATACTTAAAAAACACTGGCATGTACTTTTGACTGACTTGCACCTTAAGAAACATCTGAATAGCAACCCTCAGGTTACATTCCAGAAGAATCATTCCCTGAGGGACGAGCTAAGCCCCAACCTTGTAACTAACAATGTTAAAAACGAGACAAATTGGCAAAACTGGGTTTCGCTGCTGCAGAAACTGTAAGGCTTGCAGCCACAGTTCTGACTGCACAACATTGAAAATTTGGAGCACGAAGAGAGAGTTTGTGATTAACAAAATTCTCACTTGTAACACCATGTACTGTGTTTATGCCCTAACCTGCCCATGTAACAAACCTTACATAGGAAGCACAATCCATTGTGCAAAAAAAAGAGTGTTGGAACACATTAGGGCAATCCGTCATAACAACAGGCAATATCCTGTCGCTTGGCATTTCTTTGAAAATCATATGCAGAATGAGGACTTGCTTAAAACGGATTGTGATTAATGTCGTGGCAGAAAATGTACGTGGGGGAAATAGACAATTAACCCTTCGAAAATTGGAGTCACTGTACATTATCGAGTTTGATACGATGGCCCCTCTGGGGCTCAATTCAAGTGAGGACTTGTCTGTTCATCTTTATAACTGATTGAATGCTGAGAACGTTTTGTGGCTGGAATACTGAACTGTTTTTACTGTATTTTAAAGCATATTTTTTGTTTTAGTTTTTCAATTTTAGGTTTTTTGCACTTTGTCACTTGCAGCTATCGTAATCATTAAATCAATGGCCCCTTGGGCGGGATTGTTACCAAGAGATATATGCCAGGATATTGGTGAATCTGAGTTACACAAAATACAGAATGAGAGATTATAGGTCAAATCTGTTATATTAGCTCAAGAGGATGAGAACAGGAGGAGCTTGGCGGGCATCCGAGATGGCCGCGTGAGCACAGCGCTCCCCGTACCCCCGCCGCTCCCGGCATAATATCCTGAACTAATCCTGATTTTTCACGAGGATTTATGTAGAGGACGTTGGGCTGATGTACCTGGACCTTTCAGAATTTGATTTCGACACCGGGTGCCGGAGTTACGGTGATTCGAACTTTTTGGCTCCGCCCTTGAGGTGCGCCCGGGACTGGGTGAGGCTCAGTGGCCGTCTTGGAGTTGAACAATAACGGCAGGGGGATTGGACTTGAGGGTCCCCCTCTTAAGTTTCGCTTTCGATTCTGCCTCAGACTGAGACATCGGCAAGAGAGTCTGGCCAGGGCTGGGTCCGGGGCACGAGACGGCTGTCGGGCCTTTGGCTGGCCTTTTCTCCTATTTAGCTGGCTCTATCCTAGTGGTACCCTAGTTGCGGCCCTTGGGTCCCGAGGCCTCACTTTCTGGTGCCCGGTCCGTTGAACCTGGTGAATCTCCTGGCGGGCAGAGGGGACCGAGAGACACGGAAGACGAAGACGCCTCTGCGCGGGGGTCCGATCCAATCTAACGTTATGGACCGTTATACCCACTCGAAGGGATCCCCCGGAGCTGCCCTGCCCGGTCCCAGCACGTCTGACCACATCGTGGACACGTCAACGGAGCCTTCCCTGCAAGACATCATGGGCGCCATTTCTGGCATGAGGGAGACGATAGGCCAACAATATGAAACTTTGGCCCACAAAATTGACACCGTGGCCATTGATGTGAACTTAATTCGAGCCGATCTCTCGAAAACCAATGAGAAGGTGAAGTCATTGGACCTCAAGTCATCCAGCCTCACGGCAGACGTCTCGGAGATACAGACGGAGATTGGCAATCTCTGTAGGGTGAACGATTTCATGACCCGGCGCTTGGAAGACTTTGAAAACAGGGCATGTCGCTGTAATGTTCGCGTGGTTGGTGTTCCGGAGAATCCAGAACCCCACTCGGTTGATCTCCTAGTTGAGGACCTGATCCAAAACCACCTCTCTCCATCTGGACTGAGTAAATTTTTCACAGTGGAGCGTGCACATCGTGTTCCGGGGGGCCAGGGTAAGCCAGGTGCCCCGCCGAGGCCTATTGTTGCAAAGCTTTTCCACTATAGGGATCGGGACGCTATCCTGCAAGCATCTCGTGTGAAGGGCCCGGTGGCCTTTGAGAATGCCACAGTGAACTTTTATCCGGACTTTTCCCAACAGGTCCAGAAGCAGCGAATGGGATTTCGTGGTGCCAGGAAGCGTCTTAGGGACTTGGGGCTGCGCTACGCTATGCTTTTTCCGACTAGGCTGCGGGTTGAGTACAATGACCGAACCTTTTTCTTTGATCGGCCAGATGCTGTGAATGACTGGCTGGACTCTCTGCCTGACCGACCTCCTGAGACTGAGTCCACTGCCCACCCGGGCGGTGCTGAAGGTGGTGTGGAGAGCTGAACATTTCGTCTACGCCTGGGGCCTTGTTTTGAGTAACTCTTTCCAGGATTGTATGCCTACGTGCCTCTACTGTTTATGTGATTTGTTGTGTGTTTTTCCTCGTTATTGGTCTTGCTCGGGGTGGCGGGTGGGACGGAGCCTTTCCTCCTCCGGGGTCTTTGTGTAGAATGGGGGTTCTTGGGCGACAGGCACACTGCAGGTTGGGGTGGCTTTTTAGCTTTTTGCAGGGGTGCAGGGTGGGGGGTGTTCTTTTGTCTGTTGGGGGGTGGGTGGTTGAGAAGTTCGTTGTTTGTGTGTTTTGTTTTCAAGGCGACTCTATCCTGTATTTGATGATGTTTCTTGTGTCATGCTCATTGATGGGGGGTTTTGGCGTTGCTGGGTGGGATGGGAGGTAGCGGGTTGAGATTTGTTTCGTGGAACGTTAACGATCTGGGGGATCGTATCAAACGGAGTGTGGTGTTGAAATGTATACGACGTTTATCTCCAGATATTGTTTTCTTGCAGGAGACTCATTTGGTGGGCAATACTTGTCATGCGATGAATAGGTGGGGCTATCGCCTCGCAGCGCATTCGGGGTTCACCTCGGGCTCTAGGGGTGTGGGTATCCTTGTTCGGGCTTCCCTCCCCCTAGCTATTGATGATGTGGTTCTAGACGATCGGGGGCGATATGCTGTCCTTGTGGGTCGCTATGAGGGTCGTACCCTCTCCTTATTTACTGTTTATGTGCCCCCCGGCCTGCAGACTTCTACCTTTTCCGATTTGGGCCGTGTGTTGTTGGACCTCCCTGATAGTACTCTCTTTCTGGCAGGTGATTTTAATTCTGTGTTCTCCGGTTTACACGACCGCCACCCCCCTAGAGATACTCCTGCGGCCCAACAGTGGTTGGGTGGGTTCTTGGACACGTTTGGCTTGGTGGATTGCTGGAGGCTTATGCATCCCACTCAGCTTCAATACACTTTCCACTCTGGGGCCCATGGGAGTCTGTCTAGACTGGATTATTTCCTGATGCCTGCGGCACAGTCGCCAGCGGTGCGTGAGATTGTACACCTCCCCAGGGGCATTTCTGACCACTCTCCGCTCTGGCTCCGTTTTGAGATTGGAGTGGAGGCAGTGGGCCGGGTGGCTCCTATCAATCCATGGTACCTTACCTCCCCCGAGACCCGCAGCCTTTTGATTAAGTCTTTGGACACATATTTTCTGGATAACGAGGGGTCGGTTTCCTCCGCGGTGTCCCTGTGGGAGGCCTTTAAGACGGTGATTCGTGGGCAGGCCCTCTCCCTTATTGTTGAAGCTAAGAAGGCGAGGAATCGGGAGGTGGTGGACCTTGAGAGTGAGATTTCTGAACTGGAGGCTGCTTTGGATTCTGGTGTCACAGCTCCGAAACTCCACGCCCTGGGTCTGAAACAATTTGCCTATAAGTCTATGGTCACGGATGCTGCCAAATTGATGTTCCGGGAGCAACAGGGTCGTCTGTATGATGTGGGGGACAAAGCGGGTAAGCTACTGGCATGGTTGGATAAGAAGGAGAGAGCTAATCGTGTGGTGCCCGTGATTCAATCGTCGAATGGTGGGAGTGTGACGGACCCGAGTGGAATAGTTGAATGTTTTGCTGAGTATTTTCGTGTGGTTTATACCCCTGTGTCTGTGAGGGATGTGGCTGACTCTCGCCTTCTGTTGCGCGATATAGCTTTGCCCAGTGTTTCCGATTTAGATCGTATAGCGTTGGAATCCCCCTTTACTATTGACGAGATTGCTACTGCCATCCGTTCACTCCGTTCGGGCAAAGCCTTGGGCCCGAACGGGTTGCCAATTGAACTGTACAAGCTACGTCCCGACAGAGTGGCGCCCTATCTTCGTGATATGTTTCTGGAATCCCGGGAACGGGGTATTCTCCCCTATGATCAGCGTTTGGCTACAATAGTTGTCATCCCCAAGGATGGCAAACCGCGGGACCTTTGTTCATCTTATAGACCCATATCCCTGCTGAATGTTGAGCCCAAGGTATTGGCTAAGCTCCTAGCGACCCGCCTCCTGACGGTCGTTAATGACTTGGTCCATCCAGATCAATCCGGATTTATCCCGCATCGCAACACGGCTCTTAACTTACGTCGTCTCCACGGTGCGATTGCGAGGGCGGGGCTTCTGACGGAGCCGGCCATTTTGGCTTCGTTGGATGCCTCGATGGCTTTTGACACTGTGGAATGGCCTTATCTTTGGGCGGCTCTTGAGAAATTTGGGTTCGGGCCTGAGTTTATCGGTTGGGTGAAGTTATTATATGCTGAACCCTTAGCACAAGTGGTGGTAAACGGTAGAGTTTCGGCCCCTTTCGACCTTGGCAGGGGAACCCGTCAGGGTTGCCCCTTGTCTCCGTTGCTTTTTGCACTTGCCCTGGAACCGTTGGCTGCATGGCTTCGATGGGAGCCTTCGCTTAAAGGGATCCGTTGGTCGCCGGATTTTGAGGACCGAGTCTCACTTTACGCGGATGACATTCTTTTATATCTCACCTCCCCGCGTAAATCTCTCACTGTTTTATTTGATGTTCTTGCTTCATTTGGTGCCAACTCAGGCCTCGTTATTAATTGGGCCAAGTCCTGCGTGTATGTTCTTTCGGGTGTTTTGCCCCCATTGCCGAGCAGACTTCCTATCCAGGTGGTCCAGTCCGGCTTCAAGTATTTAGGGATCTTCATTACGTTGGACTCCTCACTCCGCTTTGAGCGTAATCTCCTCCCCCCGTTGCTTAGATTGCGACTGGACGTGGCCCATTGGCGTAGGCTCCCTTTGTCTCCTCTGGGCAGGGCGGCTCTGTTTAAAATGATGTCCTTGCCGCGGTTCCTTTATGCACTCCAGAACTCCTATGACGACATCCCCAAGACCTATTTCCGGGAGATCGAGAGTCTTCAACGGCAATTGATCTGGGACGGGTGTCCACGTATTGCCCTTGCGAAAACTCACCGTCCCTTGGTATGACGGGGGCATGGCGCTCCCCGACATCAAGAGATATTATTGGGCTTCCCAGTTGTCTGCCATTAATCACGTGATGTTTTCACCGGGTCGTAATCCTGCTTTTGAGATGGATAGACTCCAGCTGCCGGGTGGGGACTTTAATAGAGCGCTTTATTCTAGATCGGCCGGGCGCCATCTCGTGGGCCCGTCCAGGATTGCAGTCTCTGTGTGGCGAGCCGCGAATGTGAGTTTGGGATGGGAGGATCGAATGACACTTGCGACGCCGCTTTATGCCTCTGAACGTTTGGGGTGTCTCTGGTCTACTAAGGGCTTCGACCGCTGGGACATGATTGGGATATGTAAGGTGGGTGATGTCTGCTCGAAGGGGAGTGTGAAGTCATTCCAGACCCTTCAGGCGGAATACGGTTTGAATGGTAGAGAGTTTTTTCGCTATCTGCAGGTCCGACACGCCCTCGCCTCAGTCCTCACTCCTGATGAGAACCTGCCCGAGTCTTCCCCCCTCGAAGATCGTATCCTTGATGGCCACCTGCCTGATAGCACCATCTCCCTGATTTATAAAAAACTGATCAATAATCGGGCGGACTTATTGGTCCGACTTCGGGAGGTTTGGGTCGGCGATGGGATGGAATTGGACGATGAGGATTGGCAGTCGGCACTCTCTTCTCCGAAAGAGGTAGCCATCCCTGCCCGTCTCCGTTTGGTTCAACTTAAAATCCTCCATCGAGTATATGTCACTGGTCCGCGTTTGGTGACAATGGGCTTTTCCCCGGATGGGTTATGTAAGCGTGGTTGTGGGTCGAGTGCTACTTTTTTACATATTCTTTGGGAGTGCCCAGTGGTGGCGACCTACTGGACTGATGTGCTTGCGGTGATGACTGCTGTGACTGGTGTGGCCCTGCGGCTGGAGACGCGAAGGTGTCTGTTGAATGTGTGGGAACCCACCGACTACTCTGTTGCCCAGACCAGATGGGCTACCCTGGGATATATGATTGCAAAACGGGATATTGCGCAACTCTGGGGCGCGTCCAGACCCCCTGAGGTCTCGAAATGGGAGGATAACATGGACTGGTCCATGTTTCGTGAGAAGACCGTATATGTGGCCAGGGGCAGACCCAGGGCGTGGACGAAGATTTGGGGCCAGTGGAATGAATATCGTGGGGATATCTGTACCCCTCCCATGGTTGACACTACTGATGTTACCCTATCTCCCTAGGCTGGCGTTCCCGAAACCTTTTCATACTGTTCTGTGATTTTCCGGTTCTCCCCGCTGCTCCCCCCCCCCCGGCCCTGTCAGAGTCCCATGGTTCGTGCTATGTTCTCCTGATTCTTGGCCATCCCCTCCGCTATTTGGGCTGACCTTGATTACTGTGCATTCGCCTTTTTTCAGTTTTTGTTGTTTTTATGTATAAAACAGAAAATTAATATGCTCTGTACTATGTTTGGAGTAATGCTTGGTACCTGATTTGTGCCTGACCACGGGAGTGATTTTCTGCCTCTTTCATTGTGCCTTACTATTAGCGGCCAGCCCGTGAGGTTGTAGGCCCATTCTTGTAATTTCATTTGCTTGCTCGAATAAAGGTTTTAAAAAAAAAAAAAAAAAAAAAAGAGGATGAGAACATCAGACACAAATGATTTGAGTGGCACCGGGCTAAAAAATAAATCCCATCAGCCCACCACTCTGGCGGAGCATCGTCATCTGGGAAATAGTGGAATGAAATCTGTGTTCCCAAACCAGAAATGGAATGGCTATGTAACACTAGACTTCTATCCAATAGTTGGTTTAGCCAAGATACTCTCAAACCGATGGTACTGATGGTGTGCAGTGCAAAGTGAGTGTGATAACTAAAAATGGCTATAAGGACAATAAAAATGTTTATTGAAAATCGTCCAAATGTCAAGAATAAAAAGAACCAGACAGTGTGAAAAAATCACTATCTTTTGGCAATAGGTGGAAGGTCAACATGTTTCAGCCGTAAAGGTAGCAATGACCGGCTTTCGTCAGGACCTAAAAGGGATGGAATGCTACTGCAATAATATATACAATGTTCAACACAATTGTCAACAAAATTAATCCTAAGAAAAACTATACATCAGTGGTTGTAAACCACCCTACCAGAACCTGGTGTAAACCGTGGTAACCGGCAGGTCTGTATGTAATCTTCTTTCCTAAAATAGTGTATAAAAGTGAATTTGTGATATTAATAGATGAACAAACAACCTCTTGAGCAGGATATACAGCTTAATTGTTGTCTCAAAGTTAAAAAGTGGGCCCAAAAAGTAGCCAATCAGAACAGGTCCTGCATAACCTGAATATATTTGAAAAATCTTTTTAATACTCACCCAGCCTTTTGTGGGAGTAAGCCTCACCTCACCCGGCAACTGCTCGGTGAATGAGGCCCCGCTCTGTTTGTGAGTAAAACAAAGGAACACAGATCAAGAGTGCATAAATATTCCTTATTGTACAACACAAAAATATTGAAAAAATAAACCTAAATTGTTTTTGAGATTCTAACAATCTGTTAGAGGGCTAGAAAACGACCAGGACAGCTAGTAAATGAGATGATGTTGATATACTGAGTAGTTAATATGTGTAGACATAAGTCCATAGAGAAACCATAGACACCCAACAGGTCTCATCTATATCACAGTGAATGGACAAATTATTCTAAACAAAGAGTATATTGCAAAGAAAACCATAGCCTGCCAGAGGCTAAAAGACCAAATCTATTTTACACACTGTTGCATGTTGATATAAAATTAAAGGAGCAGGCTAGTGAAACAAGCGCTAGTAGGCTGCTTACTTATCCGTCGGTACCTCCGGTAGAAGACCAAGCCGAAGGGGAGGTACCGAACAGAAGGTCAGCCCTCCTGAAATACTGACGTTGATTGGCTTAATTGTGAGAATGATAAGATACTCATTGGTAACAACGGGCACATGACTCGACTGGCGTCTAGATCAGCGTTTCTGTAGCTACTGACTGCGTGCATGCCTATACTGCAAAATAGCCAGTGAGCATGCACGCCATCAACCACACTTCCTTTGTCGACCGCGCCTGCTCCTGGAACCTCCAGAAACCGGCAAGTGCGCATGCGCATAGATAGAGATTAGTGCCGCGCTGTAGACCCAAACGGCATCACTACTAAAGCGAACCAAGCCCACCACCCAAGTAATGGGTAAATCGCTCTTCGCAACAAGAAAAAATATTACCGTAGCGAAGAGCACACACACAAGCTGTGTACCCAAAACACAGGGGGGTTGTCGTAATCAAGAAGTTGTTCCATGATTCCAATGGTCACTTGTCTATACTCCATGCAGTAACGGTCGATTCTATCTCACATGTGCATGGATCACGGCTCGTCATACATATAACACTACGTTAGGTCGAATCCTACTAATAGTCACACCCAAAAGAGTGGATACTATACGTGTAAGTGATGGTACTAGTATACCATAAGCATAGGCTATATTACCACATTGCCCACTGTATAGGCTCTCTCAAATGTGAGTAAAATGTACCAAGAATGTAACTAGCACTCCCATCAAGGCATCAGTTCGTCATTGCAAAGGATACATTCAATGGGTACCCTATGGAAAATGAGCCCTGCAAGATGGCACAAGACCCCCTGGGGAAACTATAAGACCAATGCCTCCTATGGGACGATGTTCGTGTAAAGCTAATGGTCACTCAACATTCTGTGTTTCATCAGGAGATGCAAGGCTAATTATGCCTATTACTCAAAGTAGTGTTTGCACCAGAGATGTCACACGTAGTCTCTTGTATAGTATTAAGCCTATAATGGAGTTACAGTACACATGGAGATGGTAAATGCCAAATCATAACGAGACCCACGGAATATTATCGTTAAGCCTTTGGTGTCGCATTTCAATTTGAAATTCCACTTCTGTTCTTTAATAAAAAGAAATCGTGAAATGTCGCTGACATGTGATGGAATGAATGGGCGTTCCAACACAAGCCACCGCATATCATCTGCTTTGTGTTTGAATGTCAGAAAATGGTTGGTAAGATACGTGGATTGTTTATTACAGCGAATCGTGCTTTTATGTTCGCTGATTCTGAGTTTGATTTTCCGTGTGGTATGGCCAATGTATCTCAATAAACAGGGGCATGTGATCATATAAATAACTCGTTCAGAGTTACAGTTGGTATGAGTATTAAGGATCCATGGCTTCCCTGTGCCAATGTCTACCGATTGTGTCTTGCATGTTTGAGGGCACACACCACACGACCCGCAAGGCTGATGACCACGGACCAGAGGGAGATTCCATAGTGTGCTGGTATTATCCTGGGGCTGGTTCTTGGGCCTTGTATGTACCAGGCTATCTCGTAGACTGGGTCCCTTGCTAAAAGAGAACAATGGAAGAGGAATGTTCTCAGTTGCCACATTTAAAATGCTCCAATGTTTGCTTACAGTTTTCTGCACTTTGTTTGAAAATGTACAGAAGGTGTGTACCATAGTGAGTCTCTCTACTGATGTTTTCTCAGGACGGTCATCCAATAAGGCCTCACGGTTATTGTTGGAGGCTCTTTTCCAAGCTCGACGAACAAGGTGTTTCGGGTAGTCGCAATCTTGTAGTTGTGATAATAGTTCTTTGGCATGTTTCTCAAAAAGAGGTTTCGTTGAACAGTTCCTATGAATACGTAGGAACTGGCCAACGGGTACATTTTCACGTAGAGCTTTAGGGTGGTAGCTTCCAAACGCTAACAGCGAATTCCTGGCCATGGTTTTTTTAAATAAATCACATTGTAGTATGCCATGCTCAGGAAAGATGAGAATATCCAAAAAAGGGAGTTTGATCTTACTAAACTCCACTGTGAATTTCAAAAATCTGTTCTGTTGGTTTAACCACCCGTGAAATGCTTGGATCTCAGCGGTCGTGCCTCGCCAAACCACTAAGATATCATCTATGTACCTCTTCCATAGCACCACTTGATGGAAATACGGGTTGCTGTGGTTGAGGACATGGTCTTTCTCAAACAGATTGACGTACAGGTTGGCGAGGCTGGGCGCAAAGAGGCTGCCCATCGATGTCCCTGAGATCTGCAGGTAAATCTGGTCCTCGAAACGAAAAAAGTTTTCCATCATGGCCAGTCTGGCACACTCCATGATAAAATTGACTGGAGTGATGGTCTCCAGAATCTGAGTTACAACCTCTGTATGGAATATGCAATAAGGACATTAATGCGGACAATTTATTTTATGTGCTGTGCTAATGTATTTTTATACTTTAAGTTGGCCATAGGCTCTTACCCAACATGGCTAGCCCACTTGGGCATAACTGTGTGTATATGAAATTGGGTAAATTATAGCCGTAAAGAAACTACAGCATTCGTGGGTATTTAACATATATTGCAAGTATTATAACACGATAAATGCAATATTCATGTGCATTTTGCGCCATGATTAATTAATGTAAGAGAATAACTGAACATCTATTGGAGGTATACGAGATACTGACAGAGAATTACCGCATACTTTGCCATAAAGAACATTTGAGAAAAAAACATTTTGATTAAGCATATGAGATAATTCCATAAATGCACTGGCTTTAATATGTATGTATTGAGAAATACTACTGGATATGTGTGGAATTCTGAAATAGCATTTATGCTTGTTATTCACAGGTTACATTGAATTTAGTGCAATGATAAGATGGCCGCTGCTTTTTCAAGATACTACCACTGTGTTTTCACTGTCTGCTGTTTATGTTACTGCATTTAGAAATATGTGCAAAAACCCCTGTCACCTAGCGTGATCAAGGCGTAAAGCTGAAACGCGTTGCTGTACAGCATGAATAAACTTTTTGCTGCAACATACCACTGTGTCCGTGATTGTTCGGGAACTTTGGAGTAGGTGGAGTGAGATATATAAATATGTCATGTGATCAAGACCCAGTGGGGGTCGAAACGCGTCATGGTGGACTGGCTGGTCGGAAGATTTTCACAATAAAAATTTGATTGGCAATAGAACTGTGGGTCGACTTTTTCGTTTCTTGCCTGGAATCAAGGCGGTGAACAGCAACTATTTGAATCCATATATATATATATATACTAGCCGTCCGTCCCGACGTTGTCCGAGTATGAAATAGAATGTGTGTAATGTCTGTATTCAGATACTGTCATTCGCGTGTTCCCCCACTTGAGGCCTAGCTGCATCCCTGGTTGATGTTAGCAGGCGCGTCCCCCCGCTTGAGGCGCAGCTGCAGCCCTGGTTCATGTTAGCAGGCGCATGTAATTAGTGTAGTGATCCGCCGCCTGAGCCCGGCTACAGCCCTGGCTGATGTTAGCAGGCGCGTGTAATTTGGTTTAATGTGATAGTTCAGTAACAGCGCGCATGAGAGGCTGCAGTAATTGTCCCCGCAGACAGGCTCAGTCGCGTGTGCCCCGCTTGAGGGCCAGCGGCGACCGTCTAACAATTAGAATTGTGTGAGTCTTGAATGATTGTTTCCCGCTGTTCTTATTTTTTTATGACCCACACCGACGCTCTTCGGCCCTGAGTGCTTTTTAGACGCACCCAGGCCAAACCACACACTGCGTTTGGCCCTTTCAGATGCACCCAGGCCAAGGCACACACTGCATTCGGCACCCCCAGTATGTGTGAGACAACGGGCAGTCCCACAAGGGAGTCTTGCGAATGGTTACTTACCACGCTTCGAGGTGAACGCCTTTGTGATGCCCCAGCACACGGCCACAGCAGACGATCTGATTAATGTACGACCCAGATGGCATGAAGTGCGGAACGTAGCACACGCCCCCAGCGTGCTGCTTGATGCGGCGCAATTGGCGCTTCACATGGCATAAAGGGTGGACACACGCCCACAGCGCGGACACACGCCCACAGCGTTTGTCACGGCCCCAGCGTGCCCCTTGTTGCGGCGCAATTCCGACTCACATGGCATGAAGGGCGGAACGTACCACACGCCCCCAGCGTTTGTCACGTCCCCAGCACACGCCCACAGCAGAACGCAGACACGCCCACAAGGGACTACTTTGCTGGCACGGTTCTTTTACCTTTTAAATATATATGGTGGCTGTCTGCATAGCCTATGTCCTTCTGCTGCAACTGCCCTTACCAACGCTGGATTGGGTGTTGTGATTGGTGCTGTGGTTACTGAGATTACCCGCCTCAAGGCTTTGGACACTCTCTTTATAATATTAGTATATATATATATATATATATATATATATATATATATATATATATATATATATGTATATATATGTATGACATCTCAAATGAAATGACATCGCTGATGACATCACTGATGACATCATCCAGTGAATGTGGTTTGCTTCGTTATTTAAATATGCATTATATATATAGCAATTTGCATTGAAGAATGAGTGGATATATAAAAATAAATATTTGGATGGAGGATTTAGTAGCAGTGTAATTGACTGTTTACTTGACCAATTTATAGTGTCTCACTAAATATAGTGGATAGTGACTAAACTGTTTGAATATCTTTATCACTTTGTCAGTTGTTGTGTAAACTGGTTCTCCAGTTGGTTACTAGCTATGTGAAAGTCTGTATTAGTTATTGATTAGTTAGCTGAGTATTTGTATGGGAGAGTGAATGTGTGTGTGGTTCGGTGGGGGGGGGTGTGACTGCCCAAAGATGTGTGAATAGTTGATTCACTAGATATATGAAGTTAAAACTACAAGTTCTAACAGTTGTTTGGGTGAGTGAATATCTTTATGGGTGTGGTGATGAGCAAATATATTTCTCAATGGTACATGTCCAACAAACTAGAATAATAAAAGGCAGTGTATGTGTCAGTTGGTGTATATTAATAAGTATACATAAGACTCAATGGTTGTGTGAGTGACTGTATGGATAACTTTATACTTGTAATAATGATTTTATAATTCACTAAGTATGACTTACTATCTAAATGAATAGATGAAGTTGTGTTTGTATAAGTGTTTTGCTAAGTAAATATGTAAGTATGATCCATTGTTTGCATAAGTGAGTAGGATGACTTCATATGTGAATAGGATGTGTGCTGGTGTGTAATGTCGATTTAGGTGTATAAGTATTTTTGATAGTGTTCTATTGTTCATTGACAGCATGTATGAGTGAATCTACAGGTAAGTGATTAGATGTGTGTATACATCTATGAATCACTGAGTGGGTTTTTAGATACTTGTGTTGCTGTAACAATGGATTCAAATATGATACTCTGTATTTTACAAAGAGTGATGAAAGATTTTACTAGTGTATGAAAAGGTGTATGTGATTGTCACGTGGATGATGTCATCAGTGATGTCATTTGAGATGTCATCAGTGATGTCACTGACCATGTCATGAATGATGTAATATGTGACATCATCAGCAGTGGATTGCGGGTGCGCGAAATATAGTTAGTACAACTAACTATATAGGAGCAATTTCAAATGGTGTTGTATGAGTGAAATGTCCAGCTAACTATAACACCCCTAAAACTTATAGTTTTTGAGTGAATTTTAAAGGTTTTTTAAATGCTAATTCCTAACTATATAAGGCCTGAAACCTATGGCTTTTTCAGTGAATTTCAAAGGTTTTTTAAATGCTAATTCCTAACTATATAAGGCCTGAAAGCTATGGTTTTTTCAGTGAATTTGCAAGGTTTTTTAAATGCTAATTCCTAACTATATAAGGCCTGAAACCTATGTTTTTTTCAGTGAATTTCAAAGTTTTTTTTAATGCTAATTCCTAACTAAATAAGACCTGAAAGTCCACCAGGAATCTCCAGTATGCGCAAGGGGACTGCATTGCAGAGAGGTGTAATGAAGCCACGCCCCTTTTTACACCTCTCTGCAACGCAGCCCCCGTGCATGTTTGAAGAGGGGAAACTACTTCCCCATGCATACTGGGGGCCCCTGGGGGCCAACTAGCCCACCTTGAACCTCCAGTATGCGCCAGGGGGCTGCATTGCAGAGGTGTAAGGAGGCTATGCCCCTTGTTACACCTCTCTGCAACGCAGCCCCCTGGCGCGTTTGCAGAGGGGGAACTAATTCCCCTTGCATACTGGGGGTCCCTGGGGGCCAACTAGCCCACCAGGAGCCTCCTTTATGCGCAAGGGGGCTGCATTGCAGAGAGGTGTAATGAGGCCACACCCTTTTTTACACCTCTCTGCAACGCATCCCCCGTGAATGTTTGAAGAGGGGGAACTAATTCCCCTTGCATACTGGGGGTCCCTGGGGGCCAACTAGCCCACCTAGAACCTCCAGTATGCGCCAGGGGGCTGCATTGCACAGAGGTGTAATGAGGCTAAGCCTCTTTTTACACCTCTCTGCAACGCAGGCCACTGGCGCGTTTGCAGAGGGGGGACTAATTCCCCTTGCATACTGGGGTCCCTGGGTCATATCTGCCCAAACGCCAAATTTCCGAACGATTGAAAATGACTTTTCTTGAGAAACATTTGGATTTGGATTATCATGTCCTATACTTTGGAATTTTTGAAAGACTGACTTTGAGGATGCTATAAATTACTCAAGTCTGCCCGAATTGTGTGGGTAAAATTGATAACTAGTCACTTTGAATAAGAATGTACTTATGTCTCGTCTAACGTTTGGAAGAAATATCTAGTTATATGACAACAGGATACCGACATAACTTGAAGGAAATAAGAACGCCCTGAAGAAGTTCTGTTGTACAGAACGAAACGCGTCAGCTGGCTGTGGTACATAAACTTAAGGAAAATAAAAGCATTTGAATATACACCAAGATTCAGCGCTTCAATAAGGACTCTAAGTGATATGATTTGATTGGACTTATTGTGCAAGTGGTGCTGTGCCAAACTTTGGAATATTCTCCATTACTCTCTACTACTTACTCTCTACTACTCCACTACTCTCTAATACTCACTCTCTACTACTCATTCTCTATTACTCTACTACTCTCTACTACTCTCTCTTACTCACTATCTACTACTCACTATCTACTACTCTCTACTCTCTACTACTCTCTCTCTACTACTCACTCTTCACTACTCACTATCTACTACTCTCTACTACTCACTCTCTACTTCTCACTCTCTACTACTCTCTACTACTCACTCTCTACTACTCTCTCTCTACTACTCTCTACTACTCACTCTCTACTACTCACTCTCTACTACTCTCTACTACTCACTCTCTACTACTCTCTAATACCCACTCTACTACTCACTCTCTACTACTCTCTACTATTCTCTCTCTCTGCTACTCACTCTCTACTACTCTCTACTACTCACTCTTTACTACTCTCTACTACTCACTCTCTACTACTCACTCTACTACTTACTCTGTACTACTCTCTACTGCTCACACTCTACTACTCACTCTCTACTACTCTCTACTACTCACTCTACTATGCACTCTACTACTCTCTACTACTCACTCTCTGCTACTCTCTCTACTGCTCTCTACTACTCTCTACTACTCACTCTCTACTCTATTACTCACTCTCTTCTCTCTACCTCTCTACCTCTCTCTACTTCTTTCTCTACTAGTCTCTACCTCTCTACCTCTACCTCTCTACCTCTACCTCTCTACCTCTACACCTCTACCTCTCTACCTCTCTACCTCTCTCTACACGCACACATATACACATATATATATGCATATATATACATATGCATTTATGTATGTGTATATATATATATATATACATACATATATAAACATATATAATCTGCATATCTATATAAATACAAATATAAATGCATGCATACATATACATATATGCATACATATGCATGTAATTTACATGAAAGTTTTAAAAACACTAATAAAAGCAAAGCTAAAAAGCCACCTCATTACAAACAGAATGGCTTTAACTTAAACGAGGGCGAGATCTATTGCATTTTCACTGCTTGTTTACTTTGGTTCCATCAAGAAGACATTCAGATGTGTCACACATTTGCCATAAATTCTGAATGTTAGCACTCTAGTTGCTCATTAGATCACTGTAGTAAAGCTACTGCTCACCAGGGAAGTCTGCTACTAATCATACTTTCTATGGCAAAATGAACCCCCTCATTTTGTTCCTTTTTAAATTAAATGTTTTCAGACTTACCACTTCATTCCAATCAAGATGGCTTCTGGAGTACCATACTTTTGTCATAAGTAAGACTGTTAGCGCTCTAGTTGTTCTTTAGAACACTCTGGGACATTCTGTCACTGGGCTATATTTGGGCTACATCTGGGTGATATTTGGGCTACATTTGGGCCCTTTTGTCTCTGGTGGCCATCTTGGGAGACTGCATGTCAGAATGTGTTAATGAAATAGAAGAGGATTTGGGAAGTCACTCAAAATGTGCCCTAAGTTTTCTTTCTGCAGCACTAATCATACTTTCTATGGCAAAATATACCCCCTCATTTTGTTCCTTTTTAAATTAAATGTTTTAAGAGTTACCACTTTATTCCAATCAAGATGGCTTCAGGTGTGCCATACCTTTGTAATAAGTAGGACTGTTAGCGCTCTAGTTGTTCTTTAGAACACTCTAAGAGGCTGCAGTAGAACACAAAGGAATCAACTGACAGTCTCTGTCCTTGTTGGATGTACATGTTTTACTGAGAATGTCAGCCTTCATTCTCACATGACTGAGAAAGAAAATGTGAATTTACAGAAAATATGCTTTCAGTTTAGCTTATAGATCCCCTTCCAAACCACTGTGGGAAAAGCATGAGATAATAGTTTTCTTTCAAACGTGATTCATGATATCCCAGCAGAAAGCTTTTTCACATGGTAAAATCACCTTAGAACACACCACAATTCCTAAAATGAGTATGGTACCATCAACAAATGATTTATAATGTAACTAACGTCCTAAAGCCCTCTATTAACTACAATGCTTTTTAATGAGGTGCTATCATGTATATTGGTCCCAAGATGGCTGCCAACACTTCTTGGATGAAGTGCTGACAGCCAATCAGATCTCACGATGAGATGTGTGGTTAGGCTCCGCCCAGATATATATGTGTTTTTGAAGTTAATTTTCATAAAAACCACTGGAGCAATTTTCACCAAATATAGCAAAGGCACTTCTGCATACCAGTCCTACAATTTTGCCAAGTTTGGTGTAATTCCGTTCAGCGGTTCGGGCTGTAGCCTTGTCAGAACGTCCTATGGAAATTAACATGGGGAAAACACGTTTTGGGACCCCACTTTTTTTCTCAGCCCCCACTTCACGAATCTCCCCGAAACTTTCAGGGAAGGAGCGCAGCGGAGTTGGCCAAACTTTTGGAAAATTACACGCAAATTCCTCAACCGGTGCCAAAGTTATTCCCAATAGAATGTTGCGGATTTCCTATGGTAGCTAGGTCCTAACTATATATACCTACTGGCTATCGCCAGTAGGTAATATATATATATATATATATATATATATATATATATATTTTTTTTTTTTTTTTGATACCCCTCGGTTCCTTTTCGGCAGAATTTGCAGCGCTCTCTTGCCGGTTCGTAAATCCCCGCGGCAGAACCATGCCGCATTTAAATCCACAACCAATTCCCCCAGCTGGGAGAAAAACGGGACGAACTCGCGTTTGTCTTCACTGATGTGCTTTTTAATTTAATCCTCACAGCATGGAGTTTCTCAAGCAGGCAGGCACAAATCTATGCGTTTCGGGATAGCATATCCCTTGTTCACGATCAATTTGTCTCCAGGCTCTCAGTCTCAATATAGTGAGTCACATTATTACATCATTTCCTGTTTGATGTTATTTTGGCCTTCGGCCTTCTGGATGATGTAGTTTTTTGCAATTTTCTTATGCATTTTTTGATCCGTCTGCATAGCCTCTGTCCTTCTGCTGCAACTGCCCTTTCCAACGCTTTATTGGGTGTTGTGATTGGTGCTGTGGTTACTGAGATTACCCGCCTCAAAGGTTTGGGCTCTCTCTTTATAATATTACTAGCAGCCCGTCCCGACGTTGTCCGAGTATGAAATAGAATGTGTGTAATGTGTGTATTTGGCAAGGGCAATTTATTTTAAAATCTCGCGGTAGACTACATTTTTGTTTCATTAGAATAGGGACGGAGAAGGCCCAGCTGCAGCCCTGGTTGATGTTAGCAGGCACGTGTAATTGGTGTAGTGATCCGCCGCCTGAGCCCGGCTACAGGCCTGGTTGATGTTAGCAGGCGCGTGTAATGTCGTTGAATGAGAGAGTTATCAGCCGCGGGTAAATCCATTTAATGAGAGAGTTGAGTGACGGCGAGTAGGAGATGCTGCAGTAATTGTCCCCGCAGACACGCTCATTTGCGTGTTCCCCTGCTTGAGGCCCAGCTGCAGCCCTGGTTGATGTCATCAGGTGCATGTAATTAGTGTACTGATCCGCCGCCTGAGCCCGGCTAGAGCCCTGGTTGATGGTAGTAGGCACGTGTAATTTCGTTGAATGAGAGAGTTCAGTAACAGCGTGCAGGAGAGGCTGCAGTATCGTTACTTACCAGGCCTCCAGGTGAACGCATTTATCACACCCCCAGCACACTGCCACAGCAGACGATCTTCTGATTAATGTACGACCCACATGGCATGAAGGGCGGAACGTAGCACACGCCCCCATCGTTTCTCACGCCCCCAGCGTGCCCCTGGATGCGGCGCAATTGTGTTCACATGGCATGAAGGCCGGACACACGCCCCAGTGTTTCTCACGCCCCCAGCGTGTCACGTCCCCAGCGTGCCCCTTGATGCTGCGAATCAACGTAATTGGTGCTTGTATGTACGACTCACATGGCATGAAGGGCGGACACACGCA
Source organism: Lissotriton helveticus (assembly GCF_964261635.1). Taxonomy (NCBI): domain Eukaryota; kingdom Metazoa; phylum Chordata; class Amphibia; order Caudata; family Salamandridae; genus Lissotriton; species Lissotriton helveticus. The sequence continues at coordinate 808,897,486 of NC_136068.1, read as the reverse complement.
CCCAGCGTTTGTCACGCCCCCAGCACACGCCCACAGCCTACAATGTGATGGACGTACCACACGCCCCCAGCCCACGCCCACAGCACAACGCAGACACGCCCGCAAGGGACTACTTTGCTGGCACGGTTCTTTTACCTTTTAAATGTATAGAAGAGTTGGCCTAACGGCTAAGGCGCTCGACCTCGGACCTGGGGATCTGAGTTCGAGTCTTGGTAACGACGCCAAACATCCTGTGATTCTGGGCAAATCACTTAATCTACCCGTGCCTAACAAAAAGGAATGTGTGTCCTCATGTAACGTAACTGGTGCTATGTAAAGCGCTCTGATACCTGATTCAGTTCGGGTCAAGTTCGTGCTATATAAAACTCAGCAAAAAAAAAATATATATGATGTCCGTCTGCATAGCCTATGTCCTTCTGCTGCAACTGCCCTTTCCAACACTGTATTGGGTGTTGTGATTGGTGCTGTGGTTACTGAGATTACCCGCCTCAAAGGTTTGGGCTCTCTCTTTATAATATTAGTATGGATGGATAGTATGGATTTCTTGCAATTTTTGTATACATTTTTTTATCCGTCTGCATAGCCTATGTCCTTCTGCTGCAACTGCCCTTTCCAACGCTGTATTGGTTGTTGTGATTGGTGCTGTGGTTACTGAGAATACCCACCTCAAAGGTTTGGGCTCTCTCTTTATAATATTAGTATGGATAGTATATAGTATAGTATGGATTTTTTGCAATTGTGTTTTATACATTTTTTTATCCGTCTGCATAGCCTATGTCCTTCTGCTGCAACTGCCCTTTCCAACGCTGTATTGGGTGTTGTGATTGGTGTTGTGGTTACTGAGATTACCCGCCTCAAAGGTTTGGGCTCTCTTTATAATATTACTAGCAGCCCGTCCCGACGTTGTCCGAGTATGAAATAGAATGTGTGTAATGTGTGTATTTGGCAAGGGCAATTTATTTTAAAATCTCGTGGTAGACTACATTTTTGTTTCATTAGAATAGGGACAGAGAAGGCCCAGCTGCAGCCCTGGTTGATGTTAGCAGGCGCGTGTAATTGGTGTAGTGATCCGCCGCCTGAGCCCCGCTACAGCCCTGGTTGATGTTAGCAGGCGCGTGTAATGTCGTTGAATGAGAGAGTTATCAGCCGCGGGTAAATCCATTTAATGAGAGAGTTGAGTGACGGCGAGTAGGAGATGCTGCAGTAATTGTCCCCGCAGACACGCTCATTTGCGTGTTCCCCTGCTTGAGGCCCAGCTGCAGCCCTGGTTGATGTTAGCAGGTGCACGTTCCCCCGCTTGAGGCCCAGCTGCAGCCCTGGTTGATGTTATCAGGCGCATGTAATTAGTGTACTGATCCGCCGCCTGAGCCCGGATAGAGCCCTGGTTGATGGTAGTAGGCGCGTGTAATTTCGTTGAATGAGAGAGTTCAGTAACAGCGTGCAGGAGAGGCTGCAGTATCGTTACTTACCAGGCCTCCAGGTGAACGCATTTATCACACCCCCAGCACACTGCCACAGCAGACGATCTTCTGATTAATGTACGACCCACATGGCATGAAGGGCGGAACGTAGCACACGCCCCCATCGTTTCTCACGCCCCCAGCGTGCCCCTGGATGCGGCGCAATTGTGTTCACATGGCATGAAGGCCGGACACACGCCCCAGTGTTTCTCACGCCCCCAGCGTGTCACGTCCCCAGCGTGCCCCTTGATGCTGCGCATCAACGTAATTGGTGCTTGTATGTACGACGCACATGGCATGAAGGGCGGACACACGCACCCAGCGTTTGTCACGCCCCAGCACACGCCCACAGCCTACAATGTGATGGACGTACCACACGCCCCCAGCCCACGCCCACAGCACAACGCAGACACGCCCGCAAGGGACTACTTTGCTGGCACGGTTCTTTTACCTTTTAAATGTATAGAGCAGTTGGCCTACCGGCTAAGGCGCTCGACCTCGGACCTGGGGATCTGAGTTCGAGTCTTGATAACGACGCCAAACATCCTGTGATTCTGGGCAAATCACTTAATCTACCCGAGCGCTCTGATACCTGATTCAGTTCGGGTCAAGTTCGTGCTATATAAAACTCTGCAAAAAAAATTTATATATATGGTGGCCGTCTGCATAGCCTATGTCCTTCTGCTGCAACTGCCCTTTCCAACGCTGTATTGGGTGTTGTGATTGGTGCTGTGGTTACTGAGATTACCCGCCTCAAAGGTTTGGGCGCTCTCTTTATAATATTAGTATGGATGGATAGTATGGATTTCTTGCAATTTTTTTATACACTTTTTTATCCGTCTGCATAGCCTATGTCCTTCTGCTGCAACTGCCCTTTACAACGCTGTATTGGGTGTTGTGATTGGTGCTGTGGTTACTGAGAATACCCGCCTCAAAGGTTTGGGCTCTCTCTTTATAATATTAGTATGGATAGTATATAGTATAGTATGGATTTTTTGCAATTGTGTTTTATACATTTTTTTATCCGTCTGCATAGCCTATGTCCTTCTGCTGCAACTGCCCTTTCCAACGCTGTATTGGGTGTTGTGATTGATGCTGTGGTTACTGAGATTACCCGCCTCAAAGGTTTGGGCTCTCTCTTTATAATATTAGTATGGATATGGATAGTATAGTATGGATATTTTGCAATTTTTTAATACATTTTTTTATCCGTCTGCATAACCTATGTCCTTCTGCTGCAACTGCCCTTTCCAAAGCTGTATTGGGTGTTGTGATTGGTGCTGTGGTTACTGAGATTACCTGCCTCAAAGGTTTGGGCTCTCTCTTTATAATATTAGTATGGATAGTATGGATTTTAGTAATTTTTTTAATAAATATTTTTAACCGTCTGCATAGCCTATCTCCTTCTGCTGCAACTGCCCTTTCCAACGCTGTATTGGGTGTTGTGATTGGTGCTGTGGTTACTGAGATTACCCGTCTCAAAGGTTTGGGCTCTCTCTTTATAATATTAGTATGAATATATCTATCTATCAAAGAAGCACAATGTCCCGTTTTGAGAGGAGCACCTTCCAGTTGGTGCATGCGGTGAGACCAGGACAGTGTCTCACTTTAAATTCACCCGCACAGAATAAGCAGCACTCCTTTTGACTTCATAAAGATGAAATTTATTGCAAATGCAAACTCCAGTTTGCAATAAATTTCATCTTTATGAAGTCAAAAGGAGTGCTGCTTATTCTGTGTGGGTGAAAATATATATATATATATATTTATATATATATATATATATGACTGCCAACATGGTACGAGGCCGAGAGGCGGCAGCTTTAGAAATGTTTAATGACTGCCCCAGGAACTTACAAAGTGCAACTAGTAGTGATCTGACTGTGGCACCAACCAGTAATATCAAAGAAAAGTTTAAACTGTTGGAGAAAAAAATGACCAATGAACAAAGTAAATGGTGGGAATCTCGCACCCTACAAAGATACATAGATGTTGAACGAATTCCCAGAGGCCTTAGGATTCTCATGGCACCCAGCTATGAGAATCCTAACCCAGCAATGATGAAAGAATGGGCCGAAACGAATTTGGATTCCTCAAAACGTTTGGTGCTTGTCTTAATTAAGTATGCGGATATCGATAGAACTGCATTGCTTGAAGAAATAGACACACTTAATGAAGAGATTGAGGCACTTGAAGTGGAAGAAAAAAATTAACTGAGGAAAGAAATGATAATGCGTTTAAAAAAAGAGGAAGAAAAAATAAAAGAAAGAAAAACGTTTAAATTCCACAGGGACAGATGTGACTATGAACAAGGAAACATTTTCACATTTGTACGCAAATATGATGCACTGAGAACATTAGAAATGAATAAAGCCAGTGACCAGACAGCTGGCAGTTCAAGAACCACTTTATTAAATTCAGAATCCTCACAATCAAGCTTAAGTTCTGTGGTGGATAGTGGATCAGAAAGGGAAACGAACCAACAGGGGCGTTCACATACAGTACAAAAAACATCATTGGTGGATGAGGTTAGTTTTTTTGTCTCAGATCGAAGGCAAACCCTCAGACCACGGTTAAAAACAAACAACCAAGGAGCAACCGCACCCGGAACAGAAAAGAACGACAACAAGCAACAAAGAAACGAGGGAAATCAACGAAATCGGGGCAATGCGGGTTGGAGGAAAAGAAAATAACTAACTTAACCAGGGCCACCAACAACAACACAATAATAAACTTGACGGATGTACAATTGAGCGAAGAAGAAAAACAAATTCTCAATTTGGGACTATCTTTCTGTCCGGCAAAAAACTTTAACTATCCAAAATTACGCCTAGATATTTACAAAGCTGTGAGGAAACTCAAACTGAAAAAACACTTTATTCTGAACAACAAAAAGCGAGTGATGGACACCGGAGAAACTAGCACTGATCATCCTTTTCCCAATTTAACTCAAATGGATGCACTCCTTATGGATAATATCCAAGATCTATGGAGTGTTGGCACCCAGAGTGGATATTCACAGGACACTAGCCAAGCAACAAATGACCATACCAACGCTGATTCTAATCCCAAATTGGTGACAACTGTAACCCCCACAGCCTTTAAACCAAAATCGAGTTTTAATCTCATACTCTAGAGAGATTCAATTGGCATTTTTCACAAGAATGTGGTCCACGAAACCAAATTGTTGAATAAAAAGATTCAAAACACAAAGGCAAAATATACAAGAAAGGATAAAAGATATCGAGACCTTATTACTAAGCTACAGAATAACAAAAACCTGGTAATACGAAACTCAGACAAAGGGGGCAATATTGTATTACAAACCAAGGAGAATTATTTAAAGGAGGCCTACTCCCAGATGAATGATCGAACTTGCTACATGAAATGCAAAAATGCAACATTGAAAACTATGTATGAAAAACATTACAGGAATCTAATGAAATGGAAAATCAAGGATTTGTTAACTCAAGATGAACATGATTTTTTAAAATACATAAAGACCCAGTGAATCCCCCGGGAAGACCTATAATATCGGCAATCGGTGGCATGTTAAAACACATGTTCCAGTATGTGGATTACTATTTACAGGATGTGGTTAAAATTTTGCCCTCTTATGTAAGAGATACCAGTGACGTCCTACTAAAACTATCGGGATTCTAATGGGAACCAGGGTATTTACTAATTGCCATTGATGTCTGTTCATTATACACCAGTATTAGACATGAAGATGGGGGTAAAAGCATTATCCTACTATTTGACCAACAGAACTACAAACACAAAGAGCCAAAATGAAATGCTAATTGAAATGGTTCATTTCTGTTTATCGAACAATGTGTTCATGTTCAACAATGTTTTATACCAACAAATGCAAGGAGTTGCCATGGGGGCCAGTTTTTCCCCCAGCTATGCCTGTCTTTTGATGGGTTGGTGGGAAGAACTGGTCCTCATGGAACAACATAGAAACAACATGATTAACAATGTTCGACTATGGTTAAGATACATTGATGATTTGATGGTGGTATGGAATCGCAGTCAGGAGCAGGCGACTGAATTTATTAATGACATCAATCACAATAACCTGAACTTCCAATTTACAGCTACAATCAGTTCAAAGGAAATAAGTTTCCTAGACATGTTGGTTTACGTTGAGCAAGAGAAAATCAGAACCAAACTTTTTAGAAAAATCACGGCCGGTAATTTGACATTACACGCCAACAGCTCTCATCCACATCACCTCATAAATAGCATCCCATATGGGGAGATGCTGCGTCTACGATGCATACATAGTGAGAACAGTGATCTATACGAAGCACAGTTGGCCTGCAAAGAGAGGTGCCTGGATAGGGGCTACTCTGAGAAAGTTATAAATAGTGCCATAGAAAAGTCAATGAAAAACTCCCTTAGCCAACTACTGAATAAAGAACCAAATACTGAAGTCAACATTGATACAACAGCTACATGTGAGTTCAGAATCATAACCGAATACAATAATCAGCACAGACAGATTAAAAACATCATTGAGAAAAATTGGCCCCTTGTGATTAGCGACAGTATAATAGGACCATTACTTCCTCCCAAACCGTCCGTCACGTATAGAAGGGGACCCTCTATGCGTCATGAGCTAGTGAAGACAAGTCCTGAAACAATTGAGGGTACATCTTGGCTAAAAACACATAGAGGATTCTATAAATGTAAAAGCTGCAAAGCTTGCCAACATGGGGTTAATACTCTGACTTACATGACTCCATTTAGTTCCAAACAACATAGATCACTAAACTACTTACCTGCAAAACGGAATATGCAATTTACATTTTATATTGCCCATGCAATCTCCGTTACATAGGGAGCACGAAATTATCTGTACACAAAAGAATACTGCAACATATACGAGCAATAACAAACCAGGACAATACTTATCCTGTGGCTCGTCATTTTCGTGAGAAACACAATGCCGATAAAAAACATCTCGGGTATTTTGTTATAGATTCTGTGCCTGCAAGCAGGAGAGGTGGTGATCGGGAATCCAAGTTGAGGAAATTGGAAACTAAATACATACTAGAGCTAGATTCGAAACAACCCCATGGCCTTAATATCATGGAGGATCTTCATACCTGCCTAAACTAAGGAGGTTAATAATGATATTGCATTAATGTAGCTTACATAATTGTGACTTGACGGGTAAATTTAATGAATGTATATTTATTGATATATTGATTGAATTATTTATGTGTGAGTATTTATTTATTTATTCTATTTATTTGTTAAGTCATAATTATTATATGTAACATACAAACTGAGACTCTAGACAAATTTGTATAAAATCCAACAAGTGATGCCCATCCTTTTTTAACATTTGATCAACCTTCGGCATCGAGATAGAAGAACAATGACTAAATATGAATTATTGTTTGGTACCAAACAACATATAGGTATTTATACCGCAATTATGTCCAACAACATCAATAAGTATCGGATCTAGGGCTCTAGATTTTTTTTCCCCCTTGTACATACCTTATGCATTTTATCAAGCGCACCTCCCACTATATGGCAAGTCTTTTAAGGAATTATTTTATGGGTATCAAAACCATAATAGAGATAATTTTAAGTGAAAACTTGCTTGGGAGTTTTGACATCAGATCGCGAACTTTGCACTAAAGCTTTATATTTTGCACATACACTTTGCACTTCTTATTTGCACTTGCACTTTATTAGGGACATAGAACTAATATTTGCCAAATCATATAATATATAACAATCGACAGAATGTACCTCGATATCCATTTTGTCATACCTCTGGCAGCAAGCAACGAGCACGGTTTGATGTCATGACTTTGTTTTACTACCTATTTTAGATAAAGCAAAGCCTGCCTAGAATGTCGCACGATAAACTAACGCATTGATATGTTATCGATAGGACAAAGGCATAAAATGTGGAAACTAAAGAGCAAATATCTAGTTATATTTATGAGATGTTTTGAAACCGTGTATTCCACATGAAGTTTTTTATTCTTTGCTTATCCAAGAGGTTTTACAATTGTATCTGTATTTATACAGTTATATTTACAAATCTTATGTTTTTTTCACAATTAGCAAGAGGTTACATTAATATGTATTGTCACAATTACATAAGATGATAAAAATGTGTTTTCTATGTCCATGATATTATGTGCACACATGTAAACAATGAATGAGCACCTTTCACTTTAAATGACGGCAACTGCGCATATTCCATGTCATGTGATCAAGGCCTGTAACGGGCTGAAATGCGTAATGGCGAGACTCTGCACCCTATTGGAATAAAGACAACTGAAAGCACAGTACTGTGGTCCGTTCCGTTTTTTTCCTACCCGAGGACGAGTGACGTGGTTTGGATATATATATATATATATATATATATATATTTATATATATATATATATATATTCACTGAAAAAACCATAGGTTATAGACCATATATAGTTTGGAATTAGCATTTACAAAACCTTATTTTACTCACACAAAACCATTGAAATTGGCATATATAGTTAGTTGCACTAACTATATATCGCGCACCCGCAATCCACTGCTGATCATGTCACATATTACATCATTCATGACATGGTCAGTGACATCACTGATGACATCACTGATGACATCTCAAATGACATCACTGATGACATCTCAAATGACATCACTGATGACATCACTGATGACATCACTGATGACATCTCAAATGACATCACTGATGACATCACTGATGACATCACTGATGACATCTCAAATGACATCACTGATGACATCACTGATGACATCTCATTTGACATTACTCATCACATCACTGATGACATCATTCATGTGATAATACGATGAACCTCTTCAGACTCTAATATAACCTTAGATACACTCAGTGTAAACAGACACTCACAGACTGTCACTCATCCATGGAGTTACTCACACACCTAGTCAGTCATGCAAAGAATCAATCACACCTCCATTTCCTCAACTATACAGTTATACACACCTTACTTATTCAAACATATACTAACACATATTTACTCTCTTATACAATCCGTGATACAAGTTCACAATGATCCATACAGCCACTCACACATTTACTGGCTCTTATGCACAGTTATTTATATATGTCAACTCTCACATGTACTGTGTTTTACATATGTACTTACTTTGACATGTAGCACTGAGATATCCATTCACTCACCAATACACTCATGCACACAGTCAACCGCCCATACAGCTGTTTCCACATGCACTTTTGAACCCATACATCTAGTGAATCAACTGCTCACACATCTATGCACAGAGTCATACACCTCCTAGCCACCCACACACACACTCAGTCTCCCATACAAATACTTGGGCAACCAATCAATAACCCATATAGTTACTCATATAGCTACTGATCAACACATGCAGCAGTTTACAGAACAACAGACATAATGATGCACAAATTAGGACAGTTTAGTCACTAACCCATGCACTCAGTGAGACACATTTAATCACTCACTCATACAGTCAGTCATGCACCTACTAAATCCTTCATCCAGACACTTATACATCCACTCATTCTTCAATATGTAAGACATATTTTAACTTTACAGAAACATACAGTCACTGGATGTTGTCATCAGTGATGTCATTTGAGATGTCATCAGTGATGTCATCAGTGATGTCACTGACCATGTCATGAATGATGTAATATGTGACATGATCAGCAGTGGATTGCGAGTGCGCGATATATAGTTAGTGCAACTAACTATATATGCGAATTTCAATGGTTTTGTGTGAGTAAAAGAAGGTTTTGTAAATGCTAATTCCTAACTATATATGGTCTATAACCTATGGTTTTTTCAGTGAATTTCAATGGTTTTTTAATAGCAAATATCAAAAGCTGTAAAATGTATTCTTCTTTTAAAGGAAAAATATATTTTATATGTATTTAATATAATTTTTTTATGTATATAAATTTTTTGAGGGAACGAATTTATCAACTATCATGCTGAAGAAGAGTGTGGGGAAAAAAAACAAAGAGGAGGACTAAGAGGAAAGAACAATCAGTTCAAAAATACAATTGCTTTAAAGCATGAAGTGCTTTTCCACACATTTACATTTAAATAACCCATATTAGAACATACAAAATATCTACAGAGGAGACGGTGTACATTGAATTTTAGACTCTTCATTGGTACCTACATGTTGGTACTTACATCACCCACACAACACAACAGCTCTATTCAGAGCTACCCTACCTCAAAGCACTCTAAAATATTATTTTATTATTTCCCTTGGTTTTCCCCTTGTTACGCTTTCCGGAACGCTACTTACATATATGGGCCTCCTCAGCCACCGTCAGAAAACCTAGGGGGTCAGGATATGTCTCCCGTGCCCCCTTATACCCATTCCCAACATTGTTTATCCTCCATCTTGTGACTAAATTCGTCCGAAACACAAGATGGCGGACTCCCGTTACGCTACCGGTGAGCTACCCGGTTCGCGTACCGGTTAGCGCTTCCACCGCGAAAAATCGAGAAAAAAAATATTATTTTTTTTTGCCCCGCGGGGCCCTTTAGTAGCCCCCACATCAATCCTAGGGGGTCAGGAGGGGTCTACCTTGCCCCCTTTCATTAATTTCCCCCTTCGTTTATTTCCACCTCTTGTCTCTCGATCCTACCGAGAGACAAGATGGCGGCCGCTCCGGACTGTTTAGAATGTTGACAGTCACCGGAGAGCCAATCCGCTTCTCCTCGCGAAGTTCCGTTACGCGTCTGGTACGAGAACCGGGGCGCTAACCGGGACGCTGTCACAGATATATATATTTTTTTTAACGTTAATTTCTCAAAATCCACTGGAGCACATATCTTGAGACCTAGCAAAGGCACATCGGGCAAACAGTCTCTACAATTTTGCCAAATTTCATAGAAATCCATTCAGCCGTTCGAGCTAAAAGTGAGTCCAACCGCCCTATGGAAAACTCAATGTTAAAAACACGTTTTGGGACCCCCCTTTTTTCTCGGCCCCCGCTTAACGAAACCCCCCCAAACTTTCAGGGGACGCTCAGAAACAAAATGTGCCATTTTCCTGAAAATTTCAGCCAATTCCGTCCATCAACGCCAAAGTTATTCAACATAGAATTTTCAGAAATCCCTATTCAAAAAAATCCTAACTATATATACCTACTGGCGACCGCCAGTAGGTAATATATATATATATATAAATATATATATATATATATATATATATATATATATATATATATATATATATATATATATATATATTTAACAATTATATTGAAATTAGGAAAGGCAGCATACTGATGCACGTGCACTTTAAGACCCAATTATGTAAATAGATAGCAATGAAATTTTAATTGTTATTCTGTTTTATGAATATGGTATAATTGTGATGATAACCCCGTTTAGCAACTGATGATAAAGGAAAAAAAAAGAAAAAGTGAATGTAACTTTATCGATGTACCTACATGAAAGTCTGTCTTCCATATCTATTGTAAAACTTTCGGTCATGTGACTGGGTCACCTTGTTGTTTTTATATAATGCACGCAAAACATGGAGTGATCACTGTGTGATCAAGGCAGTTTTTGCCGAAACGCGTTGCAGAGAGATCATGGAATAAATAACTTAGTTACCAAAATTTCCCCCGTGTCGGTGTTCGGTTTCAAGTTTGAAGGAGTCAGATGTGGTGTTGATATATACCTGAAAGGGTTTTGTTTTGACTTATACTGGGTGCTCCCTTGTGTCTGGACAAAGCTATACCTCTCTGAAGAGCTCTAATTAGAGCGAAACACTGTGTCAGGAGTTGCTTTTACTCATTTCAGGTTGGCTTGAGTTCGTATTTTACCAATTCAAAGCTGTATTACTGTGCCTGTTGTGATAAATGGCTTTTGTCATTTTACAGCTCGGCAAGGACAGCACTGTGCTAGTCCTATGCTTAAAGACTTGGCTGTAGAAATGGCAAAAGACTTTGGGCCATATGTATCAAGGTACCACTTAGCGATTCTTTAATAGCGAATTTTAAGAAATCGCTATTTCAGAATCGCTAATTGGTATGTATGAAGCAAATCGCAATACATTAGCGATTTCCTAAAATTCGCTATTTGTAGTGCGATTTCCTCAATTGCGATTTTTTATGGCAAAAAATCGCAATTTTGCGATTCCTTAACGGAAAAATTCAAAAAATTGCGAATTTCGCGAATCTGCTAATCAGAAACTCAGGTGTAGCTTGATGACATCACAACCAGGAAGTGTGTCTACCCATGCTACACCTGTGTTTCTGATTACCAGAGTGAAGGAGTGTTGGAGAGAGAACACTGCAGTGCATTGTGAACATGCAGGACACAGGAGACATGCCCAGCCAGGACACCCCCCAGCAGCAGCAGCAGGAACACCAGAGGAGGAGAAAACAAAACATTTCTGAAGCAGAGCTTGAAGTACTCATCCAGGAAATGGTAACAAGCCATGAACAGCAATTTGGGAAGAAATCTTTGAGGGTGCCTGAAACACGAAAGAGGCGCATATGGGCAGACAGCCAGGAAAAGGTGAATGCAGTTGGGGTGACACATAGGAGTGTGGAGGACCTCACCAAACGATGGTATGATATGCGCCAGCGCTCCAAAGAAAAGGTGGCTACCAGGTTGGAGCAAGCAAGGAAGACTGGTGCAGGGACCTCCACTGCCACAGATTCAACACCATTGGAGGAACTTGTGGAGGCAACACTACTTCCAGAGAGCGTCATAGGAGTGGCTGACCTGGACAGTTCAGACGCCCCAGGACCAGGACAAGGTAAGAGGCATGCTTTCACACCCCTGACCCCTCCCCAACTACCCCCACACACCCAGCAGCGACCCTGGGGCAGAATGAAAGTAGTAATCCAGTGCAGGTACACAAACACACACTGCAATGCATTATGGGAGATGTAGTCACATGCACATTACATTGGTAGATTTACACCCAGCCATTCCCCAAATGCATATGTGCATCAGGAAAGTGAAACACAAGAAATGTGTAATTAGAAAAAGTGAAATTTAATTTTTTACAAGTGCTAGTCAGAACAGAAAATAAATGTGTGCCTTTACGTCCACAGCATCTACTTCAAATCAGGCAACAGGCAGTGGGAGACAGGGCAATTCCCCTACCAGAACAGCAGCTGCGCAGGAGGAAGATAGTGAGGACGGGGCTAGTCCAGTGAACCCCCCCAAGCGTCGCCGGAGGATTGTTGTGAGACCACTACCCCCTTTGGAGGACGAGGTCTAGGACACTGATGGGGATGGGCAAACCAATGACACACAGCCTGAAACACAACAGCACCGCAGTGCAGAGCCAATGCAAGAATTCCCAAACGGGCGCCGGTCCCGTGCTGCAACAAGTGCTGTAGATCCTGAGGATAGGTTCGGTGTTTGCCGGGCTTGAGCTGAATATGTTGCAGGTACAGCGCCTGCAAGCAAAAAACATCAACTCACATCAAAGGGAAGTCAGGGTAGGCTTCAGGAGCATTACATGTGCCATGGAGGCACTCTGTGGCGAACTCAGGGCTGACCGTGCAGCCAGGCATAGGGAGATGCAGCGCCTGGACCTGTATACACGTGCTGTAAACCGCCTGGCCTCCTCCAACAACATACTTGCTAGACGCTGCATCAGCATGCAGCGCGAGTTTGCGCACAAAAACCAGGACGTGGAAAGCGCCCTGCTCCAAATCACTACGGCTGTAAATGAACTGCGCGCAATCCGCACCACAGGGCCAGGAGTCCTGACACCAAATGATGATGATGCCCTATCAGGAAGGAGCAGCACCACCCCCCCCCCACCAACCATGGATAGGCGCCGTAGTGGACGCAACAGTAGGGCGAATGAAACAAGTGAAGGAGGCAATGTGCATCCCCAAACAGGAGCTTCCTCCCGCCCCCGCCGCTAGTAAGGACACAATAATGGGACCACAGGATGGGTGCAGCTAACCACTGTGCAGGGACACTTGCCCATGAATGGATACATGCACTGTGCATTAACATGTGCTGGACATTATGAAGGACATTGTTTCTCACCCAGCCTGTGTGTCTTTTACAATCCTGATGTTAAGGAATAAAAACACAGTCTGACAATTGTAAATTAGCATTGTGTCATTTTCTCTTACCTAAAAATAGTTGCGCGTAATCTCATCCCGCCTCTGCCGCCCAGCAGCTGCACCAGCTACACCGGCAGGCATGCGTCTTGGAGCTGGGCCCTCCACATCAGATGTGTCAGATTCACTGACCTCCACCGGTGTGCCGTTCCTGGTTGCAACCTTGTGCAGGATGGCACATGCGACAACTATTGTACAGCAGGTTTCTGGGCTGTATTGCAATGCCCCTCCACTTTTGTGTATGCACCTGAATCTGCTTTTGAGAATACCAAAGGTCCTCTCTATGGTGCCTCTTGTTGCAATGTGTGCCCTGTTTTACTGCCGCTCTGCTGCATTTGCTGGATTGAGGTGGGGCATCAGAATAAAGTCACGTACTGCATATGCACTGTCACCTGAGGGGAGGAAGGTATACGGTTAGACACTGTCCAGCACATGCAATCCTTGACAAGTGTGTATATTGTGCAAATGCATTTACCTAGTAAATAGCCATCGCCAAAGTCCCTATTAAGGAGCCTACGGTGTATACCACTGTGATGGAAGATGTATGAGTCGTGCGTGCTGCCAGGGTATTTTGCAACAATGTCCGTTATGATGTGTTTAGCATCACACACCACCTGTATGTTCAGGGAATGGTAAGATTTACGATTTCTAAACATGTACTCATTGTGAGATGGGGGGGATATTGCAACGTGTGTCCCATCAATGCACCCAATGACATGGGGAAATTGGGCAATTTGATAAAAATCCTGTTTGGTCTGATGCAGTTCCTGTGGGGTGCTTGGAAGGTAAATGTGGTGTGGCATCCTCTGTACCATGGCGTCAAGGAACGCATGGAAAAAGCGCGAAAGGGCACTTTGTGAAACCCCTCCTGCTGAGGCTATCACCCCCTGAAAACTACCTGAGGCCAACAGGTGTAGTGAACACAGGACCTGGATGTGAGTGGGGATGGCTTGTGTCCTGCGTGTGGGGTGTTCTAGGAAGGGTCTGAGTTCTTCAATTAAATCATGAATACTGTCTTCATCCAGTCTGTAATGGGTAAAGATATCCTCATCAGTGCGCTGGTAGATGGTGATGTGCAAACGGAATATCCTCTCCTGGCGTCTCCTACTCTGTGCAACCGCGCTCAGTCGCATCCTCCTGGCTATCAGGTAAAGCCCCGCCATTGTGGAAAGAAGTCTGTTGCATTCTGTTGCTGCTTAAATAGGTTGCACCTGGTTACCACCTGCTCCTACTTGGTGGTAATTGCGATTCTTTAAATTGCGAATTTGCGAAAATTGCAATTTGCGATTTCTTCATACATACCATTGCGATTTCTTGTTTTGCGATTTTCCATTTGCGATTTTCGCAAACTAAGAAATCGCAAAAGTAGGTATTCGCAGGAAATTCGCAGATTTTTAATTATCGCAAATTAAGGAATCGCATTTTATGCGATTCCTTATTTTGCACTATGTTTTCCAATATACATACCATTTTGCGAATTCGCATTCGCAAAGTCCGAAATTCTGCGAATTTCGGCCTTTGCGAATGCGAATTTCAATGATACATATGGCCCTTTGTCCTTTCTATCTCAGCGTGGATGGCACTTTGCTATTCCTATGCAGATCTAGAGTGTTGCTGGTGTTGAGAGTGCTCCAACAGGAGCTGCTTTCCACCTAAACTTGAGAACTACCCAGAGTTCTCTCCTTCTTTTTTGCATCATTTATGCCTCACTCTGTGCCTGAAAGGGTTTTGTTTTTATATATATAAATATATGGGATGTACACAGAGGCCCGTTTCTGGAAGCAGAGTTTTTATTTCAGAGGTTAAGCAGCACATTTTCCCATATTACTTACGTGTTTCGGCAACAGCCTTGGTTGCAGGTGAGAAAAAGTAACAGTGAAAAGTGCATCGTTTCAGCCTTTTTATGTTTAAAGTCACATGACCACTATTCAAAAATATAAGTCCCATAATGCTTTGTACTTCTGCGATTTTGCATGGAATCTCAATAGATCCTCTTACTCCTTGTAGTGCACACATGTAAACTGTGTACCTGCATTGAAGTTGTGGCAAATGTTCTCATAGTCATGAGCTCTCTGATCTTTTTATTACAATTTACGATCTCCTCTGAAAATCTGCTCGTTTTCCCAGAATGGTCAGAAAGGGTGTCATCCCCTCTGACTCCCTTCCTACAGCAGTCACCTAATTTCGCTTGTTAGCATCTCCACACTTGCGGGTGACTGCGAGTGGGTCATGCTCCTTATTCGAATTCCAAATAAGTCTCCAAGCTTAGGAGCCCCCGACCCTAGAGGGTGGCCTCTTTAAACAATGGGCATGGAGCATCCCATCATGTGACAACAGGATGAACACAGAGGCCCGTTTCTGGAAGCAGAGCATTTATTTCAGTGGTTAAGCAGCTCATTTCTTGTTTCTTTAATTACTTTGGTGCCATTTAAGAATTCTGCATGCAACATTCCCGAACAAAATCATCCACTTTGGCTTCTTCATGCTAAGTTTCTATCATTCCATCAAGCAAGGGGCAAATAAATGGAAGGAGTTCCCAAAAATGTGAGAAAATGTTTGCTTTCCGATTCTGAAAACAGCAGAATGGAATTACTCTAAACATTGCAAAAAATTTGAATTTTTCTCAGAAAGCATGCTTTTTGTGACTTGGTGTAAATCAATGAAGCCATTTTCTAGAATTTAGCATTTAAAGAAGGGCTCAGGTTGGGCATGAAGGAGTTAAGCATCCACAATATATCTGGACTCCCACAGTATGTAGAAATTCAAAAATAGGGCCTCTTCATTAGCTGCAGGAGCTTTTGATCATTTCAACTATTTTCATATTGCAGTACTAGTACTAATACTGCAGAACTGAAAGTATCTGATTGGCTGGCTGCAACATAGACTGCCAGGCCAAAGTTCATGTGCAGTGGAGGGGAGTGGAGAGTTGAGTGACAGAGGGGTGTTGGGTACTCGCAGGGAGTTGGCACAGGACCTGACAAGATGGAAATCAATCAATCAATCAATCAGGACACTTATAAAGCGCACTACATACCCGTGAGGGTCTCAAGGTGCTGGGGGCGGGGGGGGGGGTGCTGCTACTGATCGAAGAGCCAGGTATTGAGTAGTCTTCTGAAGGCCAGTAGGTCTGGGGTCTGCCGTAGGTTGCTGTGGAGCTGTGGAGGGTGTTCCAGGTCTTGGCGGCGAGGTGGGAGAAGGATCTGCCACCAGCGGTTGTTCTTCAGATGTGGAGGACTGGAAGGTAGGGGTGTGGAAGCTGAGTCGTCTGTTGAGGTATGCTGGGCCGGTGTTGTGGAGAGCTTTGTGTGCGTGGATGAGGAGCTTGAAGTTTATCCTCTTGTTGTCGGGGTGCCAGTGCAGGACTATCAGGTGGGGTGTGATGTGGCTGCGGCGGGGGATGTCGAGGATCCGACGTGCCGAGGTGTTCTGGATGCGTTGCAATCGTCTCAGGAGCTTGGCCAACGTTCCTACGTAGAGGGCGTTTCCGTAGTCCAGCCTGCTGATGACGAGGGCCTGGGTGACTGTTCTTCTAGTTTCAGTGGGGACCCACTTGAAGATCCTGCGGAGCATTCGGAGGGTGTTGAAGCAGGATGAGGGGATGGCGTTGACCTGCTTAGTCATGGAGAGGGTGGAGTCAAGGATAACCCCTAGGTTGCATGCGTGGTCGGTGGGTGTCGGGGCTGTTCCTAGTCTTGTCTGCCACCAGAAGTTGTCCCAGGCTGAAGGGGTGGAGCTGAGGATGAGGACCTCCCTCTTGTCCGAGTTCAGCTTCAGTCGGCTGTTTCTCATCCATTCGGCGACGGCATTCATTCCTTCTTGGAGGTTGGTTTTGGCGGTGTGAGGGTCTCTGGTGAGGGAGAGGATCAGCTGTGTGTCGTGGGCGTAGGAGATGATGTTGAGGTCGTGCTGTCGGGCACGTAGGCGAGGGGTGCCATGTAGATGTTGAACAGCATCGGGCTGAGGGAAGAGCCCTGGGGTACGCCGCAGATGATCTCGGTGGCATTGGAGCTAAAGGGGGGGAGGCGGACGCTCTGAGTTCTGCCAGGGAGGAAGGATGTGGTCCAGTCCAGGGCCTTCTCTTGGATCCCGGCGTGTTCTTAGTGTGCAGTGGCAGACTGTGTCAAAGGTGGCTGACAGGTCCAGGAGGATGAGGGCCACTGTTTCTCCGTTGTCAAGCAGGGACCTAATGTCGTCGGTGGTGGCAATGAGGGCGGTTTCAGTGCTGTGGTTGCTGCAGAACCCAGACTGGGATGGGTCCAGGATGCTGTTCTCCTTGAGGTAGCGGGTCAGTTGTTTGTTGACGATTTTCTAAGGTGACCTTCGCTGGGAACGGGAGCAGGGAGATGGTTCAGAAGTTCTTGAGGTCATTGGGGTCCGCCTTGGGTTTCTTGAGTAAGGTGTTGATCTCGGCGTGCTTCCAGCTTTCCGGGAAGGTTGCTGTCTCGAAGGAGATGTTGATTCCTTTCTGGAGATGGGGTGCAATGGCTGTGCAGGCTTTGTTGAAGATGTGATGAGGGCATGGATCTAGCGGTGATCCGGAGTGGATGGTGTTCATGATCTTGCTGGTGTCCTCATCATTGATGCTGGTCCAGGACAGCAAGTGGCTGGTGCGGGTGGTGGTCGTAGGGGTGGTGGTTGTCGGGGAGGTCGTGGTGTTGAAGCTGTTGTGGATGTCGGTGATCTTGCTGTGGAAGAAGGTGCCCAGTGAGTCGCACAGGTCTTGTGAGGGTGGGATGTCGTTGGTGTTGGAGCTGTGGTTGGAGAGTTCCTTTACGATGTTGTAGAGCTCTTTGCTGTTGTGTGCGTTGTTATCAAGGCGGTCTTTGAATTAGGCCCTCTTGGCGGCTCTGATGAGTTGATGGTGTCTGCGAGCGGCGTTCTTGTGGGCTGCGTAGCTGTCCGGTGTTCATTCGCAGAGCCAGTGCTTCTCCAGTTTTCGGCATGTTCGTTTGGAGGCCTGGAGGTCTTCGTTGAACCAGGTGGGTTTCTTGCTGGTGTGACTGTTGGAGGGTGTCTTGAGCGGGGCCAGGGTGTTGGCGCAGTTGTCGATCCATTGTCTGAGGTTGCGGGCGGCCGTGTCCGGGTCGGTGGAATCTGCAGGTGGGCTTTAGGCAAGGGTGTTGGTTAGCTGGTCTTCGGTGACTTTGCTCCAGCAGCATCGAGGCATCTGTTGGGTGCAGTGGTGCGTGATGGGATTCCTGAAGGTGAAGTGGATGCAGTGGTGGTCGGTCCAGTGGGTTTCGGTGGTGTAGTTGAAGGTGACGTGGGGGCTTGCGGTGAAGATGGGGTCGAGTGTGTGGCCGGCGGCGTGGGTGGGTGTTGTCACGAACTATCTGAGTCCGAGGTTGGCGAGGTTGTCGATCAGGGTAGTGGAGTTGGTGTAGTTGTTGTTCTCGAGGTGGAAGTTGAGGTCCCCGAGGAGGATGTAGTCCATGGAGGCGAGGGTGTGTGTGCTGATGAAGTCGGCAATGGAGTCGCTGAACTGTGGTTGGGTTCCGGGGGGTCTGTAGACAAGGGTTCCTCTGTGGGTGGTGTTGGGGTCAGTGTGGATCTGTAAGTGCATGTATTCGGCGGTGCTGAGGGTGTCATGGGTGTTGGTTGAGACTCTGAGGGTGTTCCTGTGGACAATGGCGATTCCTCCTCCAACGCCGTTGGTACGTCCCTGCGGGTGATCTTGTAGCCTTCCAGGATGGCTATGGCGATGTCGGGAGCTGAGGTTCAGCCAGGTCTCCATCAGGAAGGCGGTGCTTGAGGAGGTAGAGTCAAGAAGGTCCCAGAGTTCGACTGCGTGATTGCTGGTGGAGCGTGTGTTGAGTAGGATGCATCTGAGGTAGTTGGGTTCTTTGGTTGGTGGTTTGGTGGGCCGGATGCTGGTGAAGCTGCAGTTCCGGCAGGTGAAGGGTCTTTGGGTGCGCTTTGGGGTGGCCTGGTAGCAGGTGTGTTCTCGTCCAGGGTTGAGTGCATGGAGGGTGCTGGCATCGTAGCGGAGTTGGGCATTGTGGTGTTCGCGGGGGCCAGGTGTTCTGGCGCTGGGTGCGGACGGACGCAGACTGGCGTGCCGTAGGTGCGCAGTGGCCGCCATAAAAAGGGGAGGTGGGAGCAGCTGGGAGGGGGGAAGGATGAATGGGCGAGGGGTGAGTGGGGCCTCAGGGGACCCAGCGGCGGGAGAGCGGGAGAAAGGGACGGCAAGGAAAACAGAGGCAAAAAGGGCACAGAAGTGACCAGGGGAGAAGCGGTCACAGAAACAAATAAGCATAGTGCAAAAAAGTGCAATTAGGTGAAAAGATGGTCACAGAATACAATGAACACAAGGAAACAAAAGCAGTAAAATCACGGGACAGACCTACGGCCTCGAACACGCAGCAGCAGCAGCTGGGATAGGGGCACAGGCAGAGTCAGATGGAGCTGTGCGGCGTGGGGAGCGACTTGCCCGAGAGCAGGGTCAAGGGTCACTCTTACTGCCTTGCAGAGGCCGCCATAAGATGGGGAGGTGGGAGGGAGGAGCAGCTGGGAGAGAGAATGGGTGAGCGGGGGGCGGGGCCGCAGGGGACGCAGCGGCGGGAGAAAGGGACGGCAAGGAAAACAGAGGCAAAAAGGGCACAGAAGTGACCAGGGGAGAAGTGGTCACAGAGACAAATAAGCAGAGAGCAAAAAAGTACAATTAGGTGAAAAACGGTCGCAGAATACAATGAACACAAGGAAACAAAAGCAGTGAAATCACGGGACAGACCTACGGCCTCGAACACGCAGCAGCAGCAGCTGGGCTAGGGGCACGGGCACAGTCAGGTGGAGCTGCGCGGCGTGTGGAGCGACCTGCCTGAGAGCAGGGTCAAGGGTCGCTACAGCCATTCCCATGATGGGCACAGCCGGAGGCCTTACACAACAGATTGGCTACCCAAAAGGAGCAAGGCACTCGTGGGAAGTTGGGCACAGGGGCTGCCCAAAGGCCACTCTTACAGCCAACCCCCAACTTGCAATGGTCAAAGGCACAGTATCAGGGGGTTTTGGTGCCCACACAGGGGTGGACACAATTCCTGCAGCCAAATATCATGCACAGTTGTCCCTGGGAGGGCCCTGCAGCCAACACCCCCTGTGCACAGCTGAAAGCTACAGGTTACCTGAGAGGGTTAGTCATATGTGCAGCTTAGAATATAATAAAAAACACAGACAATCACTAAAAAACAAAAGTTAAAGTAGCATTTTAGTTGGGAATAGTAATAAGGTGATTACTTTTGTTAAAAAACATAACAAAATCAAGTGAAAAAAGTGGTGTTTTGTTTAGGTGTTTAAATGAGCTAAGCATTAATGATTAAAAAAAGAATGCCCACTGAAATTAGAGAACTAATTATAACTTGTACCCCGTCATGCTCTGCTTATGACTTCACATATTACACCACATCATTGATGATATCTATGCAATGCTACCATTGATTAATATGAAAGATGGTTAGATGGATGATTCTTGTTATTATGGTGATTTTATGTCAAACATTTCTAAAAAATAACATTCATATTGTTGGTGGAATTTTAATAACCAACTGTGAACAGTGAAAAAAGCATTAAATGACAGGGACTTTTGGAAAATCCATCGAAGTAATATAAAAGTGAAACAGGCTGTCTCTGGTTGGGCATTGATGGTAATTGATAATTATTACAGATATTATAACTAGTAATGCTTTCCAAGTATGAGGATAATGACATCTCTACAGTAGAGCCAGTCCTGGGCAATCAATGGTTGACCTTAAGACAGGAAGAACTCTGCATTATCATATTCTCTGTTAGATATGAGTATTGGTAATACACAAGTGAAAAAAAAACCTGTTTGAAATCACTTGAGATATCCACAAAAGTCAATTAAATCCACAAAAGGCAATTAAAAGAGGAACATTATTGACAATGTGAATCCGTGAGGAACTCAGCAATAGGCTGTGAAGAAAAAGAAAGATGACAAATTCACCAGGTGTGTCCAGTTTGAATGAAATGTGGTGAGGTGAGTCAATTGAGTATTGCGTTGTAGTCATTGATGTTAAACGCCAAAAGTAAGTCAACAATGATCAGGACAGCAACTGGAAAATCATTGAAATCATTGTCATGAAATGTATGTCAAGAACTTTAGAAGCCTCAGCAGCATTGTACCACAAAAGGAATGTTATAGCAGACAAATCTTTTGCGGTAATTGCTGTATGAATTATTGAAAGAAACCATCAATAGAAAGTAGATTTCACATAGTATCATTATACCGAAAAACAGCCTGAAAACGGTACAAAGTGGGAGGAATTTGAGTTATTATGATTTTCAAGTTTACATTGTATAAATAGAATAGGTTTCCATTATAAATGGATACACAGAAAAGAGAAGGAATTAGAAATAAGTAGCAAGTATAGAACACCAGTGAAGAAGCAAGGGAAAGAAAAGAATACCCTAACAAATGTTGCAAGTCACCAAAAATATATGTATCCATTTCGAAAATATTCTGATTACAACATGCATGCATACTCAGAAATCGATATTCCAGTCACCAAAAGAAGGGAAGTGTTTGGGTTTTCAACATTTTAGGATCAATTCCTTGGCTATCATAAAATCTCGAAACAGTTGTTGTTCTTTTTATAGATTCAGAGAAGAAAGTATTGAATGAAGTAAAGCAAGCATATGGGTATGGTCAGACAAATCT
This sequence comes from Lissotriton helveticus, assembly GCF_964261635.1. Taxonomy (NCBI): domain Eukaryota; kingdom Metazoa; phylum Chordata; class Amphibia; order Caudata; family Salamandridae; genus Lissotriton; species Lissotriton helveticus. The sequence continues at coordinate 808,875,222 of NC_136068.1, read as the reverse complement.
AATTGTCGATGTTCGATGTATTGTATTAATCTTTAATTTTATATTACGATGCTGTTTAACACTTTTAATCAAGATGAGAAACGTTAAAATGGTTCCAAGTATGAAAATCTTGTAAGAAACTCATTGAGTGGCAAATGGCTGAGAGTGATACTACATGTGGTCTAGTCATAGAAAATGGAGGCAACAGTTGACATTCCCCATTGACAGGCTATATTCTAGCATCCTTGAAAGCATTAATAATAGGCATGCAGAGGGATCACATCAAATTATCAAAGATATATATTTTGTTCAAGAAGAGAGGCAGGTACCTGCTCCTTCTTAAACTCAGCTGAAAAGAAACAGAAAATGAAATTGAAGTGGAAAATGGACAGAAACAGAAAATGGAAATGACAAATACTTGTAACAGAGTCGTTTGGATATTGAACACTCTCACACCTATGCTCTGCTTCACTCTCACTCACACACATCCTTGAATCCGCCAAATCAAAATTGGAGGTCGCTCATTCTCCTACATTGCTCCCAAAATATGGAATGACCTTCCTCAACACATCAGAGACTCCTCTTCAATTCTTGAGTTCTGCAAGAAGCTGAAGACCCAGCTCTTTGTATAAGCACCTTCGGGACCACAAACCTACAGATGTATCCAAATGCCTGGATACCCTCTTGGGTGATTAGTGCGCTATACAAATCAATATAATATAACATGCATTAGTGTATTTTATGAAGACATATTCATGTACATTTTCACAGCCAAAACACTGTAAGGACATTCAATTGGTGTTACTATACATTTTGGTATCAGGGTTTGCGATTTTCCATTACTTTAACACCCAAACTAGTTGGGCCTTCCAGGAGTGTGGGGATTTTCTGCTCCATATGCTTATTCATCTGAATTTTCTTACCGTTATAAGTTGGTGAGATGGTGACAGTACAAGCTTGCTTCATATTTCCTAGCCCCTTCTTTTTTTTCGAAGTATCAATAGGCTTAAAGATTTTTCCAGTGTAAGCCATTCTGCATATAAGCAAATGGGCGATATCTTTAAGTTAAAAAATGAATGTCAAAGATGGTGTAAGGCATCAAAATTATTTTGGCTAATCAGTGGTAATGCAGGACTGTTAAGATAAACAGGATTTGCAATTGGAATTCGGCTCTAAAACTGTTAATTTATTTGTCAACGATTTGATGAATAACTCTTCCAAACTGCTTCCTAAAGGTGTAATGGCTGCAACTCAGAATTAGAATTATTTATTGGACTGCCCATAAATGCTTCAGTGCCCAGATACCCATAGGGGTGACATACGTGGGCTTTACAAATGCAGATCGATTGGTTGATTGATCAGTGAAGCTGCATTGGATGAAAAAATCTGTCCAAGTTGGTTATTCCAGGAATGCTGTGGCTAGTATGATTGAGTCTTCTCTTTTTCACTATGCGCTGCTATTCGTGTATAGTGGTATCAAGTCAGTTGCAGCCTAATCTTGGAGGTCACAGGACACCACACCTTTTGTGTGTTATTAAGGTGTGCTATCCCCATTCGCTGGTGGTGAATAGGGAGGTTGGTGAGCTTTACTTTGTTTTGATTAATCTGGCCAGAATTCATATCTTGTGAAAATTGTAGCAATCTTAATAACTTTTTCCAGTAACTAGCGTATGGCAACTAAAAAGGTTAAAGCACAATACACTGCATACATTTCTGACTCTACTGCAAGTGATCTATTGACTTTTGTAACACTTGGCTAGAAGCACTGAAACCATATTTCATCTGCAAAGTTGTATCCTATCCTATTTTATTACAGTTATTGGTATTGATTTAATCCTATTAGGTTTGTCTTATGTTTGGTAATGTTGTGTTACTGCTGTCTTAGTTTAAACAAGGCTGGCATTGAATAAAATAAAATGTAAAAGTATCTGTATGTATAGGGCTCTAAACAGACCTTGTCGAATTTAGGATAGGCCATGACTAGGCAGTGGAAACACTGTCACTAATCTACCACAAAAGGAATGAGTGATGTTAAAATATTAATTATAGGAAAAAGAGACATTTATATTTGTCCCATTTGCAAATAGTAAAACGCAATATAGCCAGGCATTGATAGACCAAAAATGAGGTACATGAAGAAGTGGTGATGTGTGAAGCAGTCACAGAGTATCTATGATAATATGCAAGGTATTTTTTTTAGGGCTAAGACATCCTCAGTGGAAGTAATGATTGGGAGGTGAAGACGTAAACATAGTGAGAACATTAGAATGTTGCGCTATCTATTGAAGACAATTCAGCAGTAGTGTACAAAAAAAGTTGTTAATGATCCACTGCAGTCAGCATTACCGTGCCCTCGAGGGTGGCTTTAGGGCTAGAGGCGAGCGGTGCAACAGTCTTATTTGCTCCCCCCCCCGCCCCATGACCACCTTCTCCACTGATTCCCTCACTAACAGTCTCAGTGCACCTCATCTCTCCATAGCCTCTCCCGGACATGCATTTAATTTTTTATAGCGCTACTCATAGTTCACTTACACTCAGTTCTGTGATCTGCATGGTACACGATCTTTGCAGCAGGTACATTAACCCACTGTGCTACTTTATGATGAGTCAAAACTGAATTGACACTAAGCAAAATTCAATCTCTTACCAGTAAGAACTTTAATAACCAGAGGTATATTGACATTTTTATTGCTGCATGGCAAATGCTCGATGCACAAGGATGTTCACATGCTTTTAAACCAATAGTTATTTTTAAACACAGTGCCCCCTCAACAAAGTCAGCGCCATCAGGTGTGACTGCAATGGTCGCACCAGCCTAAAGCAGGCCCTGAGTGGACTAATACATTGCTTCTGTATCTCACTCTGGTCTGCCTCGCTTCAGGATAGGTGGAACTGCACAGAGGGACGAGGTCCCATCTGAATTATTGTGATTGTTCACTGCTGCGTATATCTCTAGGGATAGAAGAAGATAGGCCATAGCTCAGAATTAGACCACCAGATATGTAAATTATGTTAACCATTATCGTATGAAAGGAGGCTCATTATGTAAACGTGTATTCTGGGGAAAGAAGGGTTTAATGTTTTATGATAAAGGTATTCAAATTACTGAGAGGACAAATTAGAGTACAAGTATAAAGAAGATTTAAGCAGATGACGTTGGCTAGAATGAGAGGTCCAGGGGCCCCTTTTATGTAAAGGGCGCACTTACCCTATTTGCGCCCGGCACACACTAAAACAGATGGGCCGGGGGCAGACAGGGAGAGTGTGCCCGTTTACATGGAATGTGCTGCCCCCAGGCAGTCACGATCTCGAGTTGCCCTGAGCACCAGTGCATTGATGTGAAAAACAGGCTGCTTTGAAGCTGGTCTGTGTTTTAAAGTGCAGACGGCATTCCGCCTGCAGTTTTAAGGGGGATTAGAGATCCTCTTGCAGGTGGGTGCAGTGAGTGACTGCACCTGCCTGAAAAGGTATGTCTGGGGGTCCCATGGGACCCCCTTCACCCCTTCCAGAGGACTAACATCATGGGGAACTCTAACAGTTTACCACCTTGTAGGTAGTGAACTGTCAGTACGCTTCCTTACAGCTTCTTTGCCTCTGCACCCACATATATAATACGGTGCAGGTGCAGAGGCAAAGGGATTCCTTCATTTGCATGGGGCCATACCCCCATGCAAATGAGGGAACGCCCTCTGAAGATAGCGCTGGTGCTTCATGTGAGCCAGCGCTATCGGTATTACAGAAGGGGACGCACACGCATCTGCGGCCCCTTCTGTAATACCAAAGTGCCCCCGGGTCATGCAAACTGGTGCAACTGCCCGTTGTGCCCAGGGGGCATTTCCATAATATGGTCCCAAGTGTGAAACCGAAGAAGGATCACAAGGGTGAAAGTCCCTGGGGAAACACTGCAGACAATCTGAACAGGTATTTAAAATATGGAACAACTTCTCAACAAAAGTAATAAAGTTAAAAATATCAGTTGGATTTGATAAACCCTACATCAGATAAAGGTTGACATTAGTACGTATTCAGAGGGTAAGCTAAAGACGGTATGTACTTTAAGAGCAGGGAGGGCAATGAACTTATTGGATGAGTGTGGCAATCTTTATGTGTGGCTATATTCCTTTATTTACTAGGGAGATTTTAAATGTCTTAACACATGTACTAAGCCTGGAACGAAGGAATTGATTCATAAAAGGTTTCATCCCGGCTTAAGAAAATCTCACAATAGTCTTAAAGTGATTCTTTCTGGCTTAGAGCAATCTTAACACTGTATGTTCTGGCTTAAGGCAGTGTTAGACTAAGTAAAACATTAACAATTCCGGCCTTATAGTTCAGTGACACAGGAAACAGTCATAATAGCAGTATATCACCCACTCATAGCATGACTTCCACAACAAGTGAACTGGAGAAGATGACTCAGAATTATTTAAGCAGCAGTGATCTACCAAAGTCCTATCAACTGATGCTTTTTTGTCTTATGCCTACCATTTACTCTGAATGACGCTCGAGCTCCCTCTCATTCATTAGTTTCCTTTGTTACCATTTAAGCAGGATAAATACACTTTGGGTAACTGGTTAAAGGTCAGTCCTCAACCCATTGACGTAGCAAGGGAGTTATAGGCCTGAATGAATACAAAGAAATTGGGTTTAGTTCTAAAACACAGCCGCATATTGGGGTGAAGTTGGGCTGAGACACCCCTAGGTCTCACTGCAACTTCACTTCTTGCACTGTTGATTGCTACCCTCCTGCCTCTACCCCTTCCAGTTCTAAGCTCTGGGTTTAAGTCATGGAAAATAAGATGTTGCAGGTGGTGTAAACACCTAGGTCAAATTCCTCCTGAGGAGGCAATAAACTACATAAAATAGCCTGAAAAATGTGTCTGATCTGTGTGTGGAGAGTAAGTGTGTATGCGAGTATGTGTGTGTGTGTGTAAAAATGTAGTCATTCCTTCATTCATTCATACAGGCAGCTTTTTCAGGAGGTGTTCAATAAGCACATTTTGTGCCAATCTTCTCTTATTTTTATTAATTTCCATTTAGGGAGCGTCGATGGCATTCTGTTTCTGAAGAGGGGGGTCAGGGGGGCTGTTCTCACAGCGAAAAGGAGTATTGCATTAAAATGGCACATATGTTGTCTACCATTATACACAGTATTGTGTTGCGTGGTATGTGTGTTTGTATTGTGCAATTAAATCTGATGTTTTTGATTCTACAACTGAGGTGGGGTGACAGTATGTGTGCATTGTGGTTGTGCGTGTGTGCCTGTGTGTGGGGTGAAAAGGCAAGTGACATGCCTCTCTCAGGCGCCAAGGGATTGTACCATAGCTAAATAATGTAGTTCAAGGGTGGCTTCACCTGCAGAAAGAGGTTTCCAAATTCCAAAAGCTTTTATGTCAATATTGTATAGTTCATCCACTAAAGGCGTTGCCCAAAACTTGGCTGTACAGTGTTTGGCCGGCCCAATGTGCACGAGTAACCGCCCACCTTTTTGTTCAACGCTGCAGAAGCATAGCTGGCAAGCTAATACTTTTCTCTGCTTTATTGGGAGTAGAGATCACATATCTCTAAAGGCTGAGAGATTACAACAAAATCCCTAAATCTAGGCTATTTTCTTTTTAAGGAATCCCATAAACATCATATTATTGAAAGAAGGAAATTGGTGATTACAGGACAAAAGTTGGACCTAAGAAGTCCATAATGTTGCTGCTTTCTTTAAAGGACAAAAGCCTTTGAAATGTGTATTCTTGTCCTGAGGCAAGTTACCACGATCTAAGGGAAACAAGACTTTCTCAGAGGAGAGAAGCCAAAAGGTTCTGTGTGATGGAAAGCCTTGTTTTTCTTCTTTTCTGTTTTCATTTCAGCCATGCCTCAAAGAAGCAACAGTGGACCCACACATGCGAAGATCATGTAAAGAGAATGTAATGAGATTGTTGAGAACATGCGGGTCTTCTACGACCCTGACTAGCAACAGAGGCTGCTCGAAATTGTCACGGTTCCTTGGAGCACAGAGAAAACTTAAGCTCACTCGCTGGGAGGCAGGGAGTTATATACCCCATTAAACCCTAACAAAGCAAAGAGAAAAGCTGCTTCCAATTATCAGGATAAAAATTAATGAAATAAAAAGCTACAGACAGACTGTGCTATTACGCAATAAAAAGGGCTCTCTAGGCATTAACAAGCTAACATGCAATAGTTGTATGGTCCTAACTGGGCCCTGATGGGCACATGTGGTGATTCTGTACTTAAACTATATCAAGATTAATGAATTAAAAATCCTTGATAATCCACGTTAATTTTCTTACTGTGGTTCCCTGTTAGTGGAATAGTAAAAATCCTATTTTACGTGGACGAATTCAGCGTGCCTACTGTTTTTAAACACTGAATAACTCTTTAGGGAGACATTGTCTACTTTGTGAAAAGGTGGTATACAGAACTAGGTGGATTTTAATGTCTGTCACTCACATGTCAGATACCTGTAGATCTGCACAAATTATAGCATTCTGGCCAGTAAAGTCCAAAATGGAACACCCATTTTTGTGTCTAAAACGTACCAACTTTTTTATTTTCACATTGGAGACAGTAAATAGTATCTATGTCTGAAACCTTCAGTAAACAAAATAAAAGTTACAACCACAAATGGTGCATCAATGACTATTAACAAGAAAGATGAAAGTAACCGTGTTGGTAAATGAATACAATAAAAAATGTAAAGGATATTTATATTAGAGTTGCAAAAGGGATTGACTGTCATAGTGGAAACAGGACAGCAGCGGCGGGCCCTCTGCTAAGGCGAAGGAGCGTCTTCCCGCTGCTCTCCGAGCAGGAAAAATAAAACGATAATTAGATTGTTATTTTCATTTTATTTTTCGTAGGTTTGGGCTGGCTTAGGGTGGGGCGGGGCTGGTGCCATAGGGGGAGGAGTGGTTTGCACACTCCAAGTGTGCATGACAGTGTGGCCGGCTGTCTTGGGCTGGCCAAATAGTCATGCTCACTTTTCATGTTCCTCACCAGGCCGTAACACACAGCTTGGTGAGGAACATGCCCAGGCTCCCACTGCCTGTCTGAGTGGCAAACTACGGCACTCAGACCAATCACAACGCTGCATTGCAGCATTGTTGGCTTAGGGGAGCCTGGGAGCTTCCTGGACTCACCGGAGAAGGAGACATGACGGTGGAGAGACAGTCACGGCAGCTGTGAGGAGGTAAATGTTTTTGTTTCGCCCCCTGCCCCTGCACTTCCGTTACTGCAGGGCAGGCACTTCCATAAGGCGAGGTAAGGCTGTGCTATAGTTTGACATCATAAGGGGATGCAAATGACAATACAACTGCCTTTTAGTTAAGTGACAGAGATTCTCCAATAGCAAAATGCTCATTTGACTGGAACACTGAAAATCTTTGCACAATTCCTGGTCCGTAGCCCAAAAAACTTTCTGTAGCCAAGTGGAAAGACAAGCGCCAACTCATCGCTGGGGGATAGGACACACTCAAGAAGGGTGGGAAATCCTCTTAGTCTCAAGAAGGGTAAAATATTAAATCTATGTTTTGTACAGAGGTTTTCAGAAAAATTGAGAAAAAAACCCTCAAAAGAATATAAAGCGAAAAGGGCACCTGGTTTGCAAGGTAGTGACATTAGGCATTCAGAATAGCCAGTTGACATCACCCTGAGCCCAGCAGATTCTGTATAGTTGTGCCCAGCATGTACTGAAGTCATAAGGGTTGGGCTCAGAAGGCTGGGCGACTGAACACATGGTATAGGTCGCATCTTGTGCCTGTGGACATTGGGTCAGGGTGACTGGAGCAAGATGTGGCAAAGATCATATCCTGCACCCACTGTCCGATTGCATTTCTGAAGATGGTGCTCAGGGGATACTGGGAGCAGGGAAGATGGATAATTGACATGCGAGCATGGCTAGTCAGGCACAGTGTTTTGTTTCTTTCAATTTTAAACCAATCGAGACAAGGACATTCTATTATTTGAAAACATGGTATAGATGAAATGCAATACCTTGTTTAATGAGTCGCAAGAAAATGTTGGTGCTCTATTCATTAACGTGAGCCCATATTTAATTACCTTTCTATGGTGTTAAACTTTAGAAAAGTAGTATATGTATACTTAATGCGAAAGAACAGCTGTACTCTATTGATATGAGCAAGGTTGTTCCAACAACAAAGAAGAGAAGTCTTGTGGGGGCATTCACAGTTTGACAATTGGTGCTTTGGCAATAGCTGATCCAATTCCATGCCATGAAATCAATGCCAAGTGGTGTTTCGATTGGGTGAAGCAAGATGACTAGCACTGTTATGCCCTATTCATTCTGGTTTACATCGTCTTTATTAGTTTTACCAGCAAAAATACGTTGCATCAATTCACATTGTTATACACTCTTAGTAGTATGTATTCATCGGGGCAAGTTATCATTGCGAAACAATACTAAGGTTGAGGACAATTATTAGTTCTTGAGAATGTAGTAGTTTCAGATAAACGTCCATTACAGAGATAAAGCGCCTAATACGGGTCGGGGAAGGTGTTGTCCTGAAGATTAGATGAGGCAATAAAATAAGATTCAAAACAGCATTTCAAATAAAAGTCAATTTTTTTTTAAAAGGCTAGAGATCAGAAAGTTAGGAAACCGTGAAGGTTAATTAAAATAATAAAGTACCACACATAGGCAAAATATAGTTAAGCTCAATAAATTAGTCTTAATGCTCTGGCAATATATTACTCTAAAGGCTCTTTAAAAAAGAAGCAGCAATGAGCAAAGTCTGGAAAATAAACTAAGCTCAGAGTGTGCAGCAAACCAATTGAAAAGAATCCCTAGTTGGAAGAAGAGACGAAAAAGAGTCTGGCTCATCCCCCATATCAGGTCTGTACACAATTCATTTTACAATGCAAAGCAATCAGTCAGCATTGGGTGAGCAAATGTTACAGCACATTGTCATATCAAAATATAGTATTATAAACCGCCATATAATACCATCGTCCTAGCACTCTCCCACTAAATGAATAACATTATGATCCCTTCTAACATAATGTAATCGGAAACAACTGGACAGATCTGGTTATATAATACATGCCTGTCTCTGCCTATATTGATTTACTCAGTTGTTTTCTCATTTTTCTGTGGTCCGTTGCCTGATCACCTACTTAGCAATGAAGTCAAAGATCACATGGATGCTCTCAGCTTGATTCTGTTTGCACCTAGGGCAGTCGTTTGCAGTAACACAGGTTACTTGTGTGCTCTATGCTGGTAGTCAGATTTCAGCCTAGCAAGCACTATCAGTGACCTGCTTCATGTATATAAGCAGTTGTGGCTGCTACCTGGAAGCAGCAGTGAGGCGGGTGGGGGTACAAGGGTAGGGGGATCGGATAAAAAAAAGCACTTACCACCCAGCGGCCAGCTGTCGCATCCTCTCCTGAATCCTCTTCCTGACTTCTTGGGAGAAACAGGAAGCACCAGGGCTTCCCGCAGCCAATCACAATGCTGCAATGCAGCGTTGTAATTGGTCTGAGTGCATTGACACGGCGCTCAGCTAGGGACTGGAGTCGTGGACATATTCTCCACGGTGGCTGTAATGCAGCCTGCATGGAGAACAGGGAAAGTGGGCATGACTGTTTTGGGTGGCCCAAGAGGGCCAAACAGTCATTGCACACTTACGAGTGTTCTTTCACTTCTCCCCTGCTCTGCAGCCCCGCCCTGCCCCGTCACGCAAGCTGCTGCAGCAGGAGGACAAAATAAAATGATAACAACATTACGTTATTGTCATTTTACTTTTTACTTTCTTTTCCTGTTGCAAGGCAGTGGGGCGATCCTCCTCTGCCGTAGCGTAGTAGCCACCACTGTACATAAATATCTTTCCAAATTCTCAATAGGATTTCCTATCAAGGTCCCATTCTGTTGTGACCTTGGATAAGGCGTCCATCTTACTGCTCAGCAGTGTGATATACAATGTTAAAATTGGTCATTTTCTGTTACTCAACTCTACCACTGCTCCAAGGCTGGTGATCTCTTGGTCCTCAACAAGGGCAGCCCTTCTGCCTTTAACTGCCTTGGCAGGTCTTCCATTTTAGAGGAATAATCTAGCTTGAATGCCAGTTGTAACTAATTTTGTAAATCTCTTAAGGTTCAGTTTCTTGAAATGTTCATTTAATTTATCACAACCATGATGTAGCCAAACAGAGACACACATGTCATTGGCAGCCTTGTTGACATAACTGTGCATCCATATGGATGTTTCAGCTGTGTTGGTGTTTACCAGTCTGTTTTACAAGTTCTCTGTAAACTCCATCAGATGACAGCTGCTGCTTCTGAGCGAGTCAGTGTGGTTGGTGGCTTGGTCAATGGGATGTGTCTTGTCTGTTCAGAAGAAACTCCATTTGTCAAGAGCAACATTTCTGGTTTGTTATTTGGTATACCCTGCTGCACAGTAGGTACTGTTTTGCCACTGAGTTGTTGAAATCCCTGCTCAGCGAGCATGAAAACATCCTTCACTGTACAAATGTTTCAAATATGCACACTACTCCTATTGGTTCACCAAACCATGATTGTGTCCATCTCCATGGTGGTTTGGAAATAGCATAGGAAATGGAGTAGGGTCAATTTTTCCCTAATGCCTTTCTCTGGTTACTAATAGTGGGAGTTTAATTCAGAATTCCATTGACTTTGTAAGTGCAATTCCTCCTCCTTATTGTGAGCCAAGAATCTTCTATGGCATGATATACCTAAGAATCAGAGAATCAGCCAGGGAACGGGAGCCTGGGCATGTTTCCCACCCAGGCTGTAATTCAGCCTGGGTGGAGAACATGCTAAGTGTGCATAAATGTTTGGCCAGCCCCAGACGGCTGGCCAAATATTCATGCGCATTTGCAAAGTGTGCTCACCACTCTCCCTGCTCCTGTGTCAGAGCAGGCCTGCCCCGCCCTGCAAAGCTGCCACAGCAGGACAATGAAAAATGATAATAACCTAGAGTTATCATCATTTTATGTTTCCTTTATTTCGCTGCTGCACAGTAGTGGGATGATGCTCCTCCACCTTGGCTGAGGAGCCGCCACTGATTAACAGTGCGGCCCATTTGACTACACAATGAAGACTAGGAATTGGTAGCCAAGTTCAAAAAGGTTTATTGCAAATGAATAATCAAGCTCAAATACATATACATCACTTCTAAGACCATGCTGTAAAGTTACAGAACAACAAAAGGAAGTTCCAACCTCCTAAATAAATTTACACGGACTAGTATCAAACAGACAAGCAGTTTGGTAACTGCGATACAAAAGAGTAGCATCAATAACTGGTGCTCAGAAAATAGTCTAAGGCTCTCTCCTCTACATTGGAAATCTAAAACTCCCAAATCCAGTCCAGGTTAACAGGGTGGTTCGGTAACCTAAAGTCTCAAAAGCGGCAAATTTCCATTTAGGAATTAAGGACAAGGAAAAAATAAGTTCAGGGAGGAAAGTGTAAGAATCTCAGAAGCTTGGTCAGTGGGTCAAGAATAAGTATTAGCCTAAGCCACACTTAGGAGAGAATCAAGGAAAGCATTCAGGGCTAAACCTCTCAATGTCCATTCAGGTAGTAGGGATTAAGGGAAATTGTCTGCAAGGAATCTGCACGATAGATCTACATAGGGTCTGCAGAAGGCGTCAGTAAAGCAGTGCTGAAGTTAGGAAAGGTTCCAAAGGGGGTCTGAAGTCAGATGGGGTATGAAGGGATCTCTGAAGTTCAAGGGGGTGAACACTATATTATATCTCACAAAGCTTTTGGGTAACACCATTTGTACACCTCATCTTCAGGGTTCATTGTTCTCATCAGTTCTCACGTTGCAGACTTCAACATCTAGAGAAAGTCACACGTCGAACATGGGAGCCACATCTCCTCACGCTGGTAACAGGTTTGACACATTGCTGAAAAGGCCGTTCAGTTAGCTCTCTGGTTCCCCATGTACTTTCGTCATGGTCTTCTTCTCAGGCTATGTACTCTATTTCTTGTACAGTAAGGTATATATCCTAAACTAACAATGCTTTTGAATACCTGCAATAAATGCCACGTTAACAGAAAATGGAAAACAGTATTACATGATATGCAGCATGGTGAAATGCATGCCTGAATGTTCAGTAGAAGTTAAGATATGGTGTATATTTAATATGCGTGTGCACATTTAAATACAAATGAATGTTCTAATACATGGTACTGAAATCGTATTACATGTAGCAAAAAGTAATCCTTTTTAGAATAAATTAAGTCCATGTATGGCTAAGAACTACATTTAAATGCATAAACATGTGACATCAATGCACATATTGCATACACTTTATTGTTCAAATTAAATCACATTCTACATATAGGATGATTGGTTTAAACTAATTTCAAGTCACTCATATAGCATAGCACATGTTTATAAAAGTCAAATTTCATCCTCATAGTAAGTACATTAACGTCTAAGTGAAGATTGTTCTTTAGTTCATTAAGACTTTAATTAATAGGCGTTACAGCATGATAAAACACACACATAAGTACATTGTCTAAATCTTTAGCAAATGCACTCTTTAAAGGTGATGTTTAATCAACATTTTCATCAATCATTAAATCACCTAAGAACTCTGTGCCAAATGCACGTTCATGTCACATATCTGTTAACATTTTTGTTATGTCTTGGTTATGTGTAAAGATTGAGAAATTTTGCGCTGCACCAGTATTTAAAGCAACTAATACAATTATTTATAGGTTGACAGACAGAATCCTCCATCACAAACGTGGTGGATACTATTCACTGTACAAGTGTGGTACAGCCTATTACACCAGTAATACAGTAAATAGGATGTCAACCACGTTTCTAATGGAGTATCCTTCTGTGAAACTTTAAATAAGGCCCTGTGTCTAGCATTGAGATTTTATACTGACTTGTCAGAACTAGTGACCATTTGGAGTGAAGTACTGGGTTTTTCGGAACCCAGCGGTGCCAGGGGTACACCCTAAGACTTCGGGTCCTTCCTGTTTCAGACTACAGAAACTCAGAGTCTTCTAGGTGAAGTCAAAGATCAAATTTATTGGCTGCAACCAAGTAACAGGCGTCCTAGAAGTACAACACGGTGTATATTCTCAGGAGACTGCTCAATCTTACAAAGCCAGCCTTCTCTTTTTATACAAAATATTATGCTTCAGGCAAACATTCTTTACATTACAGTTGACCATTCACATATTTTCACTACAAAGAAAAAGCAGAATCATGATGACAAGCTTATTTTCAGTTCGTCCAGCCCACAATAAATTACCCGGCAAGGCCCAACATTTTCATCAGATATCGACGGACCCCTAATAAAAACGGGCACCTCCTCCTCGTAAAGCTGGTCATAAAGTAAGGAACAGAGACAGGTGTGTGTAAGATTAGGCGTGGTTTGTGTGCGATGAAAGGTTTATGGCATGTTGTGCCTTGATACTATCTCGATCGGCCACTGGGAGAGGAACTGACCGAACAGGTTCGGCCTTGGGCAGTGGAGTCAGCCTTGCCCAGGTCGTGCAGAAGTCAGCAAAAGTGTACGTGTCCTTCAGACTCGTTTTGGCCTTAGTCACCGGCCTATGTGAGGGCAATCACAAAATGGCTGCCGTATACAAAATGGAACCCGAGGATTCAGGACGGAATCTCTGGTTTCAGGGTGAAATCGTCACTCGAATATGACGAAAATGCGTGTGCACAGTATACTAGCCATTCTCGGTCTGCTGATATCAAAATCGTCATGATACGATGATGTTTATAACACGGGTCCAGAATTTTAAGTACTATAGACCCTCCTTTTGCCCTTACATAGGCAATAACCTATACTCACGCTAATCTGAGTCCAGGTCTATATTCATAAAGTCATTGAGATGTTGCTGTAGCATCATTCTATTGCTTAGCTCGTCCCTTGATACAGGTTTCCTTACACATGATGTAGCACACAGGCCACATATAGCAGGAGCACACTGTACGCACAGACAGAACAGGAAAAGAATGGCTAAGATCATCCCAATGACCATCAGAATCTTCCATCCCCAGGTGGATAACAGTTCCCAGAACCACCCCATCAACGACCCATCTCCTTTATCCACATGAATAGATTCAGAGATCTTATGTAGTTTGGAGATGGCCTGGTACACTGTTGGAGCGTTATCTGGAATGAAAACACAGCAACTCGATTGGATCACCCTACATACCCCACCTTGGTCTGCAAGTATGACGTCTAACGCGACCCTGTTCTGAAGGGTCATAAGACGATCCGACTGGAGCTCAGCAGTCAAGTTACTAAGGGCACCGGCAGTTTCAACTACGGTGGATTCAACCACCCTCATCAATTGCCTTATGTTCCTGCTGTTAACCATGGGTCCCCAAAACGGCAGAAAACCCTTCACGAAGTCTCCAAATTCTTTCCTGCAGTGTCTTCTTTACTGAAAACACCTCTAACTATCCTTGTCTTGTGATAATCTGCCGCAGCTGTGTAGGTGGGAGGCAACAGGAACAAAATAAAGCATGTGCCCGAAAATTCAGGGGGCAACCATGTATAGGCTCTATCATGGCAGATGTAATAGGTACCCTTAGCTGCTAAGAACGGAGGGGAAGTCTGGGACGCAAAAATATATGTCTCAGTGCAGATGCTCTTCCCTAACTGAGTTCTAGGATTCTTGCCAGTACCTTGCAGACATAGGTGACCCTGATGGGGTACAATCCAAATCGGAGAGGATCTCTTAGCTTGCTGTTTCTCACTCAGAGTAACTCCATATCCGGTCACGTTCCATCCAATATATGCTAGTGTCTCATCTCTCGGGATAGTCCCATAGGAAATATCTTCCTTAATCATATCTACTATGCCCTTAACTAGAGCACTATTCTTAGGATTGTCTTTTACAGAACGTAGGGGGTAGACTTCATGTGCGTAGATGAACATTGTTCTGTATGCCCACACAGAACCATTGTGGCTGAATGGCAGGACCAGATAAGAGATACCTTTATCCGTTGTGTGAGGCATAAGACCACACACCCAACAGTTAGTCGTGTTCATTACTAATTGGTGTTGGTGCAAAAGCTGAACGAAGGAGTTATTAATAAACTCTAATCTCCTAACGGACTCGTGTTCAGGAAAAGGGTGGAAAAAATGCGAGGAAACAGTAGGAGGAGGTATGGGCTGTGTAGTGGGTGCAAATGTCACTCGAAAAGAGAATAAAACATATCCTATTAAAAACATCATTACACTGAACAACATAAAAATGCATAATATCAAAAAGCTTTTCTTGGTCATCATTCTACATATTTTAGCTTTAAAGTTCGTTTCCTTGGCAGGTCTCTCCATCTCGAAAAACTCCATCCTCTCTAATTGCTGCTCGCAATGGTAGGGTGTTTTATGCTAAGGAATGCTTCTGTCCAGTCCAGGGCAACTCCCTTAGACCAACCAGAACTGTCGACCTAACGTCTTCAGCTGCACCCCAAAGACTTGGGCAACCACGACCCTACAGCTGAACCCGGATGGTGGTTCGAAAAACAAAAATAAAAAAGTTTCTCAGATGGTTCTCGGCCTCAGGTTATAGCGTCTTTTTCCAGGTAATGTCTGGTCTTGGAACAGGAGTTCAGGCTCTGTAGTGTCCAATCGGATTGACGGTGGCACAGCTTCCTGCAAAAGATTGTCACTTTCTTGTTCAGAAATTGTTCCTTTTATATGTGCATCGCTGAAAGGCAGAAAACGAGGCACAGTCTCAGTCTCAGAGCCAGCGATACCCTCCTGGACCCACCGGTCGTACGGCAGAGGCAAAGGGACCCTCTTGCAGTGTACACCGTGGATCCAGTTTTTCTTTCCTTCCACTCGAACGGCTGATCTTGTTGAGAGAAGAACTAGGTGAGGGCCGGTCCACCGGGGCTGGTCATTCTTTGTCCGTTAAAAATTCTTGACCAGCACCCAGGATCCAGGATCGATGTGATGTCCTGGAGCTTCAGAGGCCTGAGGCAGAGTATCGTGAACCTGTTGGTGTAAAACACGCAATTTAGCCGTCAATTCATACAAATAGTCAAGCAGTACAGGGTGTTCGATCTCACTGAATTTTGTCGGCCTTGGCACTCCCCATATGTTGGCCGGGCGGCCGAACACAATCTCATATGGACTAAGTCCCACTCCCAAATGCACAGTCATTCTTGTTGATAGGAGTGCTAAAGGCAGAGCGTCAGGCCATTTAAGACCAGAGCTCGCTTGAATTTTGGCCAATTTCAGTTTTAGTGTGCCATTGTAGCATTCTACTAGTGCAGCTGATTGGGGGTGATTTGCAGCGTGGAATTTTTGTTGGATACATAGCCCTTTGCATACTTTCTTCATCACTCGACCCACAAATTCACTCCCATTGTCACTCCAGACCATTCTCGGCATTCCAAATCTAGGGCTGCTTGAACTGAATTATGTGGGATACGTGCAGCTTCAACAATCGTATGCAAAGTCGTGACAGCATATGCTGCAGTCGTATCACCATTCGGAAGCTTGAAGCATGAACCATCCACCCATAAGGTACCATCACACTTCACAAGAGGAGTGTCCTGAAGGTCTACTCTCCCTTTCGTTTCTTCTTCTGTTCTGAGAAAACAATCATGCTGTTCAGAAGCATCTGTCTCTGCTACAATCGGCAACAACGTAGCTGGATTCAGCGTGTTGCATCTCTTTATGTGCACATGGCTCGCTAACAGTGTCAACTCATGACCTGACAATCTAGCACTAGTTAAGTGCTGTGTCTTGGTCTTGTTTAACAAAGTGTCCACTGCATGTGGAACCATTACAACCAATGTGTTATTCATCACTAAACCAGCAGACTGCCGAATAGAAAAAGCTGCTGCCGCTGTGGCTCTTAAACAACTCGGCAACGCATTAGCTACCGGGTCCAAAGTCGACGAAAAATACGCGCATGGACGCTGCTTGTTTCCGAACAACTGTGTCAACACTGACAATGCACAACCTTCTTTCTCATGGACATACAATGTAAAGGGCTTACTGTAGTCGGGAGTACCCAACACAGGAGCCGAACACAATGCATTGCGCAATTCGGAAAAACTTTTCTGACAATCTTCAGACCATGGGAGGGGATTCGGTGTATCTTTACAAGTTAATGCCACCAAAGGTTTGGCCAACAAGAAAAATTCGGTATCCATTGTCTGCAATATGATGTAATGCCCAAGAAAGCACGCACTTCTCTCTGTGTCCTTGGAACACTCAATTTCGCTATTGCCTGCATTCTTTCTGGGGTCAGTTTCCTTCCCTCCTTCGATAAGAGATGACCTAAGTAGGTCACTTCATGTCAACAATATTGCAATTTTGAAAGAGACACTTTGTGGTGCAACTCAGACAAATGACGCAACAATGACAACGTGGCTTCTTTACAGATTTCCTCAGTATCTGCAGCAACAAGCAGATCATCAACATACTGAATAAGGGTAGCGCCATCAGGTCAAACAATCATATCAAGCTGTGTTTTTAAGGCCTGACTATATATCAATGGACTTTCACAGTAGCCCTGGGGAGCACGTTTGAAGCGGAAGCTTCGGTCTCCTAAACTGAAGCCAACAATATCCCTACTCTCCTCGGCAATCAGGATGCTGAAGAAAGCATTCTTCAAGTCAATCACCGAGAACCAGGTCGCGGAAGCTGGAATCATAGTCAATAGGGCTGTGATATCAGGAACAACTGGAAATTGTGGCACAACTATTTTATTGACCTCTCTAAGATCAATCACAAATCTGTAAACAGGTGGCTGAGAAGGATCAGTACGTTTCAAAACAGGCAGAACAGGACTATTGCAAACGTTGCCTCTTGTCTCTTCGATTACATCTTTTTCAATCAAATCATAAATGATCGCTAGCAACGCTTTTTCACCTTCGCTAGAAATTTTATATAGGGGAATGCATGGCATTTTAACATTGGCTTTCAATGTCACAATATATGGCGGTATTTCCAAAAGACCCACATCATTAGGACCAGTAGCCCAAAGAATATTAGGGAGAAACGACAATTCTGTCAGAAGTTTATCCTTCGACAAATACATTGGAAAAACCACTTTCTTACCCAGTGTAAGTTGTACTCCCGAAGGAGAACAGTACAAAGTCGCATACAATCTTTTCAACAGAGCCAATCCTAACAAGTTTTCACCACAACCTGTCGTTAGAATAAGGGGTGCTTCGAATTCGCAAGGTCCAACAGAAAGGGACATAGGACTAGAAACCGGGTTTCTAACCGGGGCGCCAGAAAAACCTACTGAAACATTCGTTTCGCCAGACAAAGGTGCGCCAGGGAGTTTAGAGTGCATAATAGAACTCTTTGTAGCACCAGTATCCAACAGAAAAGGCTCTGACACACCTGATGTAATCACCTCAACGTAAGGTCCACTCTGATCTACTGGAACTGAAACAACTCCCTCTCTTTGTATATGGCTGTCCTAGCAATCATTACCTTCCATGTTTTCATCTTCTGCATAGTAGTCATCAGCATAGTACTGAGCTGTCCTACCAGATGCGTTATTCTGCTGATCAAAACTATTCATTTAATTCTGAGGCGGAAAGGAACGCGCGTTCTGGGGGAAATTTCCACGTCCTCTACCTCTAGGAGCTTGTTGAACACCTCGACCTCTTGTACCAGAAGTATCATTCATACGCTGTAACAAAATAGGACAACTATACTTGAAATGACCTTCTTCCTTACAATATGAACACTGATTGGGACCTACAGGAACACGCTGTTGAGGATACTCGAACTTTTGCGAGTTCCTCTGAAACTGTTGAGGTTGCTGATAGTTACTCTGACCACCACGTGGCGGATACGCCTGTTGTAAAAGAACCTTCATTTTTAACTCTTTCGTTTTCTTGTCTGCTCTATCTCTCTCATCTTTGTCCCTATTTTCGTAGTACTGTGCAGTAGCCAATATCTGTGCTGAAGAGGAAACTGCCCAAGAACTTTCTGAATCTTTTAATTTCTTACACAACTCGGGAAGCAAATTGTGCACGAACTTGTCAACGAACAACCGTTGACCACCTTCTGTACTCATATCTTGACCACTGTGGTCGATAAACGTTTCTTCAAACCTGGTGAAGAAATCAGACACCGTCTCATCTTTCTCCTGCTTACACGCAGACAATTTGTCCCAATTCACTCGCATAGCAGGCATTAAAGTCTTCATGTAATTAATGATCCTTCCAGGAAGGTCTCCTACTAAAGGCTCGGGTTTAGCACCACCAACTTGTCGGTCATCTGCAGCACTAATATTAGCCCATGAGTCACCTAACTCTTGATCATGATCCGCATGATTAATCTTTCCCCATAAAGGCTGTGGAACAACATTCCCGAATAACATGTCTATGTCGGCTAAATTCATAATGCAGGAGCCTGCAGTCTGGGATAATTCCTTGTAATACCCTGCAGGGTTTTTACGGGGGTCAGGCAATGTCTGCTTAAGGGCCAAAACTTCAGCTCGCTTCCAAGGAACATGTACCCAAACACGCTGAAAGTGTGCTGGAATAGCTGGGGGGTTGTTACTAGCACCAGCAGGTATTTCTTCCTTCCATACTGGAGGAACTTCTCTCATGGGATATTGTCTTGCCTTCCTCTTAACAGAAAAATCAGACTCAAACAACTGTTGAGAAACAGTTCCACTCCTAAACGATAACAATGTCGCGACTGCTTTCTTAACATCTGAACCCACAATTGTGCCTTTCCCAAACTCGAACCGTACACAACACAACTCAGGCGGATTGGGCTCGAAATCATTTTACTCTAAATCTTCACAAAGGAAAGTACACATTTTCTCAAAAACGTACCTCTGTTTTGGTGCTTCCCACTGATGGAAGACATCCATAACAGACTCTAGCTCATATCTTGTCGGGTCGGTAACCCATTTATGTGCCAAATAATCCAACATTTCCTGCTCTCTAGAGTCAGGCAGTTGACTACGCAACTGTTTGCGTGTTGAGACAGGGGTCATACTGGATGCCCCAAATAGAGGATATAGGAGACTAGCGACAGTGTCAGTCATTCTCTGTCAAACAGAAGGAGAAGTCGACGAGAGAACAGAAGGAAAAACAGAGAGAGGCAGGGTAGATGCAGATGCAGATGCAGAGGCAGTATCAGGAGGAATACCAGAAGGGGTAGTCGATGCAGTAGGTAAAGTCGTAAGAAGTGTAGGTAGAGCAGGTAGCAAAGTCGGTGGCCCTTGAGGAGGCTGCGCCATAGGAATAGGAGCCAACTGAAGAGGAGCTGGCGGCTGTGGAAGAACCTGTGGCACAACAATCGGGGGTTGCACAACTAAAGGTTGCGGAGGTGCTGTAGCACTCTGCGCATAAGGAGGTGGCGAACTTAATAAGTGTGACTTTAGGGGGTCTTTTTCAAGTTCTTTCGCTGCATCTTGCTGAAGAGGCGGCAAAACTGGGTAGCACTTATCGATCGCCATTTTACGTTGCCTGTGCAACTGCTCACTTGCCTGTTCTTCTTCATTATCTTTAAACTGCGTAGCAGCTTGCATTATCGAGATACCCCTTTCTCTCTTATTTCTCTTTGCTAATTTAATTTCCTTCTGTTTGGCTTCCTTACGCCATAGGCGGAAAGAGTCAAACATCGCCGGCCGGGCTTTCTTCTTAAAAAGTTTAACCTCGAGATTATCTAAGATTTCCGTGTCAAAGCTACAATATTGGGGCCATTTTAAAACACCATCCTTTCTGGTGTATCGGATCCATACTTCATTATATGTGATGGGGCCTACGCCATGTTTCACATAAAGTTCATAAGTTGGAGTTCCAATCGGAGGAACCGGACACGAGTCCTCCAATCGGGAATCCCTATTACAACCAAGACAAAACAAGTTTCCAAGTCTGCTAAGAAAAGGCATCTTCGCTCTCTAGTCTAGCTTCAAACTTCAAAGGATTATCGAATACGATAGCCTCGTGAATACACGAGTCCCTCGGCTTTGGTACTTGCAAGTTCCAAATCAAAGATCCCAAGGGGATACCCAAACTAAGAACCAAACTAAGGACTGGGAGACGCTCCACTTATACTTAACTGAGGTATCAATGACGTCACCAGAAGACTCGTCTATCGTTTCGCTCTACCAATCATCAAGGGTCCAAAACAGGGCGATAGTCAGGGCAGCAGTCCTTCGTAACCGTCGGGGAGCGGGGAACCTCGCAGCACAGACTTTCGGACCACGTCGACATGCAGGGGTCGATGAAGTGGCGGCCTTCCTCCAGAATTTTCACACGAAGCTCCTCACGAACCTCTGGCTTGGACCGGTACCGCTGATATCGCCCCACGTTGGGCGCCAGCTGAAGTACTGGGTTTTTCGGAACCCACCGGTGCCAGGGGTACACCCTAAGACTTCGGGTCCTTCCTGTTTAAGACTACAGAAACTCAGAGTCTTCTAGGTGAAGTCAAAGATCGAATTTATTGGCTGCAACCAAGTAACAGGCGTCCTAGAAGTACAACACGGTGTATATTCTCAGGAGACTGCTCAATCTTACAAAGCCAGCCTTCTCTTTTTATACAAAATATTATGCTTCAGGCAAACATTCTTTACATTACAGTTGACCATTCACATATTTTCACTACAAAGAAAAAGCAGAATCATGATGACAAGCTTATTTTCAGTTCCTCCAGCCCACAATAAATTACCCGGCAAGGCCCAACATTTTCATCAGATATCGACGGACCCCTAATAAAAACGGGCACCTCCTCCTCGTAAAGCTGGTCATAAAGTAAGGAACAGAGACAGGTGTGTGTAAGATTAGGCGTGGTTTGTGTGCGATGAAAGGTTTATGGCATGTTGTGCCTTGATACTATCTCGATCGGCCACTGGGAGAGGAACTGACCGAACAGGTTCGGCCTTGGGCAGTGGAGTCAGCCTTGCCCAGGTCGTGCAGAAGTCAGCAAAGGTGTACATGTCCTTCAGACTCGTTTTGGCCTTAGTCACCGGCCTATGTGAGGGCAATCACAAAATGGCTGCCGTATACAAAATGGAACCCGAGGGTTCAGGACGGAATCTCTGGTTTCAGGGTGAAATCGTCACTCGAATATGACGAAAATGCTTGTGCACAGTATACTAGCCATTCTCGGTCTGCTGATATCAAAATCGTCATGATACGATGATGTTTATAACACGGGTCCAGAATTTTAAGTACTACAGGAGAATGTTAGAAAAATATATAGGAGCATTAGTACATTCGATAAATTAGCAAAAGAGGGCAGTAACATTAAGGAAAACTCTTCTAACCTATTGGAATGCATTTGAATAATCACAAAAAGTTGGAGTTTCTTCTCATGTTGCAGGTTGCCTGCTGGACTTGGTCCTGTTTAATGATTAAGACATTTGAAAGTAGCAATCAAGAACCTAAGACTGACTAGATTGATCAAATTTGCTTACTTGGAAATTCCTGTGGCACATTTTGCTTTAGTGGGCACATTTAAAGTTATACTATTTTAAAATACGATGTTTATAATCTTCTTATATTTAGAGAACTGCTTGGTTGTTCAAAGAATTGGAAATTTGGTCTAAAAATATAATAAATGAATGACTAATTTTGTAAATTCTTGTGCAACATTAACAATTTAAACTAACAGAGAAAGATCATCTTTGGTACACCCTGGATATTTATAATTTAAAAGTCATTTTGGGCTATAAGATAAGAAAATGATCTTATTTTGTTTTGTAGAAAATTTGCATTAACCCATTTTAAAAACATAGCAAATAACATGTGCCAATTCAGAACAGAAAACCTTTAAAGAGGGAAGAAAAATTAAAAAGGAGGAAAACTGTCAAAATCGAGAGGGGGGACAAACAAAGATTACGCATTGAGTGCAGAGTGAGTCATACATGAGCAGCTTCAAGAATAAGACTAGATAACATTATAACAATGACTAGTCAGGTTCTGCCCAAACCAAAGTGTGCCCCGAATCATCTTTAGCGTAGTTTTATGTTCATCATTACCTAATAGAGACATCTCAAAAGCACACATATTGAAGAATTCGTGCCACCAAAGAATAGCACCAGGAGACTCATTAGTAGCCAATATTTGGGCAACACCAATTTAGCCAGAGAATTAACACAAAAATACATCCCTACAAGGTTAGGTGGGATTGAAGGGGAATGCCCTATTATCAATAACTTAGGGTCCCAGACAATATCAACATGGAAGATCCGATTGAGCTACCCCATGATCTTATCCCAGTAGTTGTTTAGCAAAAAACAAACTGCAAAGATGTGACCGCTTCAGCACACTCTGTCCCACACTGGAAGCATTTCCCATTTTGTCTCAACTTCATGATGTGAAGGCAATAAGGCAATCAGGCATATAATAACATTCAATGAAAACTTGTTATGATATCTTTACCCAAGAGACATTAAGGACACTCTGCACAAGATAATTAGTATGTTTTGTGTCAAGAGTCACCCCAACACCTAGGTGCCTACTTCACTTGTCAGCCCTGACTTGAAATGGGTCAGCACTATACTCGACCTCCTCCAGGGAGATCATTTTGTAAGCCTATCTAATAGTCCCCTTGTGAAGGTATCTCATCAGTAATCAAGGCAGTTCCTCTGAGTGCTGCAAATGTCATCCATCTTGATAATGAATAAGAAATGTCTTAGCTGTAAATATCTAAAAAATTCCATTCGAGGGAGGGAGAACCGTTGCTGCAGTCTCATAGGATAAGAGTAGGTGTTGTAATCAAAAGAGTCCATTAGTCCAGGTGTAAATTAGGTACGATTGTTTATTAAGTAGTTTGAATGAAGGGGCCCACCAGGAGCAGCCTCCCTGCTGCTCAGCAGGAGGTATAACTGTATGCCATTCTTGCATAGTGACGCAAACCAATGAGCTAAAGAATGATGATGGATTTACCCAGATCTGTGACTGGGGGTGAGTGTCTGAAAAGCTTCAGCGGTCCGTCCATCATCTCCTTGTGTTTGCTTTATCCTTGTATAGTTGTTTCAAAGTAAGGAGTTTAGTGCCCTCCCAAAACTCGATGATGGACAAACAGAGGCACATTAGAATTATAACCCAGATGGGTATATGTATTCAGAAAAGTGAAATGCCGAAACACTTCTTTAAGCTAGCTCTAGATCATGTGGAATACACTCAAGGTGTTAAACCTGGTCCTCTTGAAGTACACAGTATTGATAATGCCTGTGTGGAGCATAATAGCATCCCCCGCTGCAAATTATCAGAGAAAATACACCCCGGAGATGCTGGTTCCCTGACATGGACCTTAGTGAGTCGTGACATAAAAGCAGCCACATAGTAGACCCATAAAACTGGTATAGAGACAATCCAGATGAATTTCAGCCAACCTGTTGAATTTGCTAAAAAATAAAAAATATGGAAAGATAGAGGGGTATACACCTAAAAAGGTAGAGATATTGAGGTAGGATGATCGTTTTTATAAGGTTACGCCTTACAATCAATCTCAGATGTAGTCTGTTCCAATTATCAAAGATCTCGATTGACTGTTTAAAATGTTTACCAAACTTATACTCTATGATATCTTCCATCCGTAAGGACAATTAAACACCCAAGAATATTGCCGACTTCACCCACTGCTTATCTTGAATTGTCAAGATTCAGCTTATATCTGGGGACATGACCAAATTTGCTCACTATACATTCCACTGTTGATAGAGCAGCAGCCAGAGTAGGAGTTAAAATTGCCACATCATCTGCATAGGATAGAACTTTAAAATTGAGACATTATATGTGCAGTTTACTAATAGCTTCCATCAATTTGAGAGCTTGGATATAAAGCTTGATATAGCAAGCAAAAAGCTGGGGTGAAAGAGGACAAACCGGCTGAGTGCCTCTGGTGATTTTTATGAGGTTCATGAGAATAACGAAGCAGAGAACCCGACCCTTCAGAACTTAATACAATTGCCTGACCCAGAAAATTATCTAAGAGTAGATTAAAGGTATAGGAGAGCAGGAGAGAGTTTTGCTGATGGTGCATTTGGAACTGAATTCCTTGGTTCATTAAACACAAGTCTATTTTATTAGGGAGATAAAGAGGGATCAGCTTGAGGTGAAAAAGTTGCAAATAGTTCAGTCTCTCCAACTGCTGTGAAGGGTCTGTCTGGGTGCAAGAAAATTGGCATTTACTTACAGGAGCAGGAAATAATGTATTAGGTTAATTGTCAGGCTTTGCATAACTAAGGAGATGGCTTAATATTAGGTCAGCGCAAAATTTGTGTTACGCTGGTGTAATTAGCATAATTTTTTTAATTTCATTATAGAGCCTGATTTGGATCTCAGTGGATGGATTACGTCATTACAATGGTGATGGATATCCTATCTGCCTAAATATAAATTCCATCAAATCCTGTAGGATTTATATTTCGGCAGATGGGATATCCACCACTGTTGTGATGTAGTAACTAATCTGCCGAGATCTAAATCAGAAAGAACAATTGATGGACAGAATGCAGAATAATGTCATACATTCACCCCAGTACAGAGATCTGGGTCTATATCCATAGTATTTTTGCTCACCATGCCATTCCAGTTTGGACCCAGCCATATGCAAATCAGTCTTGACCCTGCGCCCAATGGGAACAGTCCAGCCCGAACTACCAGGTCAAATCCTCCCTGGACTGGAAACAAGCATCCTAGGACTGGTTTCAGGCTTTCAGCCCTCATCAGCCATGATAGCTTGCCTCCAGTGGCATGGAGAGCACGGGACCCACGTCTGACCATACCCGTCCCACTCGGGGTGACAAATGCAAAAAGAACAATTGATGGACAGAATTCAGAACAATGTCATACATTCACCCCAGTACAGAGATCTGGGCCTAAATCCATCGTTTTTGCTCACCGTGCCAATCCAGTCCCAGGATGCTTTTTTCTAGTTCAGGGAAGACATGGCTTGGCAGTTTGGGCTGGACTGTTCCATTGAGACACAGGGTCAAGACTGATTTCCATATAGCTCTGTCTGAACTGGGGTGGCGAAGTGAGCTAAAGAACAATGATGGATTCAACCCAGATCTGTGACTGGGTTGGGTGAGTGAAATGTTTTAGCGCTCTGTCCATCATCTCCTTGTGTTTGATTTGTTCGCACTAAGTTGGCAGGGTATGCCCAGACTTGGGTTCCTAGCTCACTTTGCCACTGGATTCAAGCTAGCCTGGCTGATGAGGGCTGTTAGCCTGAAAACAGTCCCAGGATGTTTGTTTCCAGTCCAGGAAAGACATGGCTTGACAGAACAGGCTGGACTGTTCCCATGAGGCACAGGGGCAAGATTGATTAGCATATAGCTGTATCTGAACTGGGGTGGTGAAGTGAGATAAAGAACGATGATGGATTCAACCCAGATCTGTGACTGGGGGTGAGTGTCTGAAAAGTTTCAGCGCTCAATCCATCATCTCTTTGTGTTTGCTTTGTTTGCCCTAAGTTGGCAGGGTATGCCCAGATGTGGGTCCCTTGCTCACTTTGCCACTGGATTCAAGCTAGCCTGGCCGATGAAGACTGTTAGTCCGAAACCGGTTCCAGGATGTTTGTTTCCAATCCAGGGAAGACATGGATTGGCAGTTCGGGCTGGACTGTTCCCATGAGGCACTGGGTCAAAACTGATTTGTATATAGCTGTGTCTGAATTGGAGTGGCGAAGTGAGCTAAAAAACGATGATGTATTCAACCCAGATCTGTGACTGGGGCTGAGTGTCTGAAAAGTTTCAGCGCTCCGTCCATCATCTCTTTGTGTTTGCTGAGACCTAAATCAGGCCCTTAGTCTTGTTACACCAAATTTCCGGCATTAAGTCGCATTGCATGTTGATACATAGGGCTCCCAGGTTTCCATTTTTTCAGATTTTTGAAGATAAATACAGACAGATAATGATCTATATTCCTGCCTGTATTTTGTTTTGAAATACAGATAAATATAGAAAATAGTTCTTGTTTCGATGATACCCACTACAGTCAATCAAGAGCACCAGGTCAGTAGGTGTGCAGATCGTAATGAATGGGCGTTAAAAAACAAAAAAACATATTTCCTAATGAAGCTTAAATAAGTACACAAATACAGCTGTTTACACGGTTCTACAATACAAATCTTTTCAGATGACTGTATTGCACTGTATATAGCTAAAACCTGTTGGGCATTCAAATGTAAGTATACATTTAGTAGTAAAATAAATGTGGAAATATGCCCATTGCAATTTAATTTATACAGATAGGGGCACATGCATCATTGAAAATTGCATTTGCAAATGGTGCGAATTGCAAAAATCGGCCGTTTGCGAATGCAATTTGAACTTTTGGGATACATCAAAAATGTTTTACTTTTCGCAATTTAAGAAAACGCAAAATTGCGATTTCTTAAATTGCAATTGCATTTAAGAAATCTCAAATTGAGATTCCTTAAATGCAATGCATCAAACTTAAAAAATTAGCGATTTCGCTAATAAGGGGAGCAAATTACCATGAAGTTGACCTTCATGGTAATTTGCGAAAACGTAGAAAAATGCACTAAAGTGCATTTTTCAAAGTTCTATTTTACACACACATGCCCTTGGGGCATGTGTGTGTGCAAGATGTACTTATAGGCAGATTTCAGGGGTGCAACAGGGTGTCCTTTTGACACCCTCGCACCCTTGAAATTGCATTCTCAATTTGCGATTCTCTAATTGAGAATCGCAAATTGAGAATGTCTTCCCATTCATTCCTATGGGCTTCTAGGCCCATAGGAATGAATGGGGAGGTATTCCTTAATTGCGATTCTCAATTAGAGAATCGCAATTAAGGAATATTAAGAAATCGCAATTTTTTTTGCGATTTCTTGATGCATTGCATTTTGCGATTCCTTATTTGCGATTCCTTATTTTTCGCAATTAAGGCATCGCAAAAAGCAATGTTGATGCATGTGCCCCTCAATGCCAAATAAAAATAAGTATGGAAAACATTAGCAAACAATAAATATGGTTAAAGACAGACTGATACGGTAAAAAATTAAATCCCATAAAACCGGGAGACCTAATTATACATTGTTTGCTGTAAAAATGTATCATAAATGTGCCGTTCACAATAAAAATGTTAACGCAAATGCCCAGGAGCAGTGCGAACAACCGAGCACGAGCAGCTGTTGTTTGGAGCATACATGAGGACGCACTTCATACTAAAATACAACACCAAAAGCAATTAAGCATTTCATGTAATTACATGTAATTTCAGGTAATTTTACTGAAATTCTATGCAATTATGCCAAAGTAAAAACACATATTTCACAGACTCCTGAATTATTTGAATATGACAAGTGTCCAAATTTGGACTGAAAAAAATAAAATATGGGGAGGGGGTTTCTGGGTATTACAAAACCCTAGGAAATGTATGGCTGGTATGCAAAAGTCAGGTTCGTGTTGATTAGGTTTCAGGGTTTTGGAAGAGAACTGGTTATGTATTATAGGAGCAGCGCTGCTTGAAGGAGCAGACAGGCTGGGCAGAGGAATGGGGGCAGTTTCTGGTGATGTAAAACAGCTACAGCAGGAGAAAAATGTGCATGTGAGCTGATGACAAGGTCAAGCCAGGGGCAGAGAGCTCAGGGAAGTAGAGCGAAAGTAGGTCAGACATAGTCTTAACTCAATGAAGAGGGGTACGCTGATCTGTTTAGTGGGTGGGTGTAGATTTAGATTTACATATGTATATTTGTTAGTTGTTTTTTCTATGGCAAATAAGCTAAAGATGTCAAGGGTTTATTCTGTGTAAATAAAGACCTGTTATTCAACTAAAAGACAAGCCTACAGTACCTCACAATATTGCTCAGAAAGAGCATAAAACAGAGGTTAATTTTCTGGAATGAACACATACAATAATATTATTAATTTTGTATTTGAGGAATTTCAGAGTGTTGTTGCAAAGAGCAGGATAATTACATTGCTGCATTGTCTGCTACTTTAGTTTTCTGTTCTTAGTAGGGTTTTTTGCCTGACTTGTGTCATTTGCTTCCAAAGGCCAGCCTTTCTTTTTAAGCTGTTTTCTATTTGCAGTTTTATTATTTCCTGATTTGTACTTGTAGACTTTTAAAATGCTGTGAACTGTGCCTTTATTAGATTTGTACAAGAGATGCACTAGTGAGTTCTCTTATGTTTGTCTTTTGTGTAGCACCAGGAAAGTGTTACTGGAATTTAGAAAATACTTGGTGCTGAGTTTGACAAACTGTTACTTGGTTGGTGGTTTACTGTATGTTTGCTCAATAGTTGTATCAGTGAAAGAGTTACCAGTGAGAAAGAAGGCAAGGAAATGGCAGCTACTCAAAATTTGGGCTATGTCATTAAATGTGAAAGTTTAATATTACGGGGAATACATCCTCTAATATTTGTCCCTTTTAATGAGGTGGCTATTTTGAATTAAGGGAGAAGCCTAAATTGTAACCTCTTCTATGGAAAACCATTGAGAACTATGGGGCATATTATCAAGAACAGCGTTGAACATTATTGCAGGTTTAGCCGCATAAAACTACTGCTAAAACGGCGATAATGGGCTTGATATTATGCCCTTGAGAATTCCAAAAGAAGTCCATGTTCTGGTGAGAACATGGGCTTCTATTGGAATTCTCCAGGGCATATTTCTGCCGCTAAACCGAAGATAATTTTGACGCCATCCTTGATAATATGCCCCTATGAATCAAGATTTGGCAGAAACACTTTTACCATACCAGGTGCTTTGATGCTTGCAAGGGTGCATTGGTCCAATGCCTTATCTGTTTCCACAACTTACACGCACGCTCACAAGTTTTGTGTTTCTCATATTCAAAAAGCATTATTGCTATTATGGCCTTTGTGCACATTAAGGTTTTGCCTAAAACAAAAGTTGGATTTCTAGGGTTTCGTGTGCATGAATCTCATGAAACCCATAATAAACTGATCATAGTGATTTATTAAATGTTTTTCTAAACCATCAGTCTTCAAACGGTGTTGTGGGCCCACTGGATTTGGGCAGGAGTAGCATTTACTATGTCCCTGATGAATCGAGCCAAAAATCTTACTGAAAATAGGGCTGTGAATGTAGTGAAAGAAAACAGAGTGGTCACTCAGTAATGTTTTTGTCAATCGTGTCCAGTAGTTGTCAAAAAGTGGGATGAGGGATCCAACTTAGCTACAAAAAGCAATTTGCCAGTCATGTATTTGATTTGAGTTTTAAAATAACGCTAATGTTTGAATTGGTAAACATGTTCAGAACAGCAGATTTTATAGAATTATTGATACAAAATATGTTTGATATTCTCTGGAGGGGGTAAGTAACATTTCCTTCACACAAGGGGGAACACATCATTAAAGAGTTTGAAGACCCTTGCTCTAAGTAATATGAAAATCAGATGTCCTATATCAGATAGGTAAAGTCACCATTATTAATGTTGCCAATAGACTTATCCCTTCATCTGGACTTTGAGTTGTAATTTTCTTGTCACTATACAGTTACAAAAAAAGCTATTTTCATGTAAGACACTTACAGGATAGGGGTGCACCTTCTCATCCTGAGAATAACCTGGAATCACTATTGGGAGTAAACTGATCTCTTGTTTTTTTTTAATCCTATCAATGAAGCTATAATTAAAATAATAATAATAATGATTAGAATACTAATAATAATGATAATAATAACAATACTAATTATTATTGTTTGTCTGAAGCATTGAGTACGACTAACAACATTATTTGTATTGTTATTATCAATACTATTGTTTTTATTTTTTGTACAATGCTATCAATACTGCCAAAAATATAATAATGTTAACACCACTAATAATATGAATTCAAATAATAATCCATATTGTTCTACGGTTATTACTATTATTCATTTTTGTTATTGTTGTTATCATCATTATTATTATTTGTATTCATAATAGTTGTTTATATTATTATTATTATTATAACTAATATTATTCTATACTATTAGCAGTAATAGCATAAGTAATAGTAATAGTAGCAGTAGATTGTTTCTTTGTAATTGTCAAGTTATTGCATTAACGAGTATCTTTGTCTATCTTATTAATGGTTACAAAACACAGTTCATTCAGACAACTTGCTTTAAAGAGTTCATGAGAATAACTGTAAGATTAAAGTTATCTTTAGTTATCTCTCTTGTGCTTTTCGAATAGTATGACCACCAATATATTTTTTTAATGTAATGTTTTAATAGAATCTATAATAAAATATTTTTTAAAAGTGGGTACTACATGACTTAACCCTTCTTAAAACCACTTGTATTTAAGGAACAGTGGAATTATATGTATCAATACTTTTATTTATAACAAATTTTTGCTGGATTTCTGGCAATTCCTAAATTTTGTTGAAAGGTTTTGTATATAATTAATCCATACCTGGATGATTAGACAACCAGGTCCGTGTTTTGTTGTATTATTTCATTATCCTTTTTTTTTTTTTCAACCAACGCCCTTGCGCTCAAGTGGGCACACATCACTGTTCTTCACCATCTGGTGTTTGTAAGCCTCGCTGCAGCCCTCCCTTCGTTTTTGTCCATTATTTTTTCCATTTCCGACTCGTTTCAAGGCAATCACGCCTATCACTCATGGGCTGACACAAATTCACAGAAAAAATTTGCCTATTTGCTTCATCATTATTTATTGGATGGAACCGCCTTTAGTGGGCGTGGCATGTCATAATTGCCACAGTGCATGTTGGTTCTTGCAATTTTTTTAACAGGTAAGATCAGTGTTTATCCTTTGTAGGCTCCGTGCTTTTGTGTTTCTTTCAGCTAGTGAATCCTTTAGTAGGAAGGGATTATTCGAAGGGCGAGCCATTTACACAATAGAACAGTGCGCTTCTAGACAAGATACATTGTCCTGCCACAGCCTTGTCTTCAGTGAGAAATGGTGCTCCTCTTGTTATCGCGGCTCGGGCAGCCGCGCAATATTTTGCAGCCAAACGCCCTTGCGCTCAAGTGGGCACACATCACTGTTCTTCACCATCTGGTGTTTGTAAGCCTCGCCGCAGCCCTCCCTTTGTTTTTGTCCATTCTTTTTTCCATTTCTGACGCGTTTCGAGGCAATCACGCCTCTTACTCATGGGCTGACACAAATCCACAGAAAAACTTGCCTGTTTGCTTCATCATTATTTCATTATCCTGTGATATTTTGTGTATAATAGTTGGTGCAACAAACTAATGAATACAAGACAAATAGAATGTGAGCATTTAGTTCAATTTTCAATTCGCATAAAGAAAGCAAAAGAGAGACAAAATGAGACAGAAACATACATAGTGACAGTTAAAAAGGCATTGATGACAGATAAAAAGAGACTGGAGGTAACTTTAACTTTTCTAGAATGGCCTACAAACAGTTAGGGCAACGGAAGCACCGCAGCACCAGTTCCATCACTGCTTGTGTGCAAAGTTTTTACCTTACCTATGGGAGCATTTTCTCCAAAACATCTCCTGCAAATCTGTAATGTCATGTAGAATCTCCCCAGTTGTAAACTTACAATTAACTTGTAGTATGTGAATACCAAAACATCTTAAACTTACGCAAACATGTAAGTGTACCTTTGTTAATCAGGCCCAAAGAATGTAAAGTTATGCAAAAGTGTATGAATAAGTTACATGTGTAAATTACTCACTGTAAGGGCAGCATGACTCGTGAATCCCCCACTTTAGCAGCTACAGCAGTGATTGAGTTCTTATGGTCTCTTCTATCTACAAATCAGCTGAGAAAGGCTCATAATAAATGCTAAAAATGATGAGTTGAATTAAAAAGGGAGAGAAGGGGGAAGGTTAAAAGAGAGGATAGGTGAAATGGTATACATGTGAAAGGATGAAGAATGTGTAGGTAGTTGAAATGATGCATGGGTCGATAAATGGAAGCATGGGGGAAAGGATGATTGAAAAGGTGGATACTGAATGGATGGTTATATGGATGTATGGATTTATGGATGGATTAGAAATTTTGGTGAAAGACTGGATGAAAGAAGGTAAATTTTAAATGCTGGCTGTCAAAGGGTGAATAGAACAATGAAATAATAAATGGATAATTGCTTGGATGAAGAAACAAGGGATCTCTTCTGGGGAGGAGCATGCTCACTTACTTCGCTTGCTTGGTTTTATCAAAGCCCTGTTTCAAAGTGGAGGATAATTACATTTTTTGTCTGCTTCTTTGACTCACTGTATTTGTTAAGCAAGGCAGCTATGTATCCCACCCATCATCATTATTTACCTACCTCCCTGCCCATGGCATTTCACCACCCAAGACCTAAGTACAGCATTATTCAATTTTTCACTGCAGTGTTGACTGTGCAATGTGAGTCTGCTTCAGTTAATGTGGCATTTATAAAGTTTTCATTGCACTTCAAACTGAAAACAATCTGTGTTTCCCTTCCCTCCCATTCCCCTCATAGTACTTACCTCCTTTTTTCTTTTCTAAGTTCTTTTCCAGCCTACCACCAAATTGAAAAATCCATTCTTGGCATGTGCCACATTTTTCTGGCCATGTAAAGTGATTGATATATTTGATGGTTTCAATAAACAATTTATATCTGTTCAATTTTTTACTTTTTGAGTTTCGTCAACTACAGTGACAGAATAAGCCAAAGCTTAGGCAATAGATGACGATCAGTGACACCCCACTATTCTATAGCAAAAGCTCTACCTACTTGGCCAAATCCCTCTAACTTATCCTGCAGTAAAGTAAGTTAAGCTTCCTTTTCTTACTGCAGAGCGAATTCATGTGTTGGAAATATTTTGTGGTGGAGGGCGAGCCAGGGAGTAAAGTGGGACTAAGTACGTGAATTCAAGTTTTGCAGATGGGATACTCTGTGACGAATGCTCCAGATTCAATGTATATATTCTATTCCTTTCCCTATAATGCAGTGCACTGCTTTTCCACAATCTACCTGCAGCAGACAGGATATTCAAATTTTATATATGACATTGTAGTATCTCAAGGATTATTCATCATCCTCTTTAGAGTCAGGGTTGAATTGAAAAGCATTTGGAGAAAAGTAGGGCCTTTGGAATTAAAGTGAGATAATTGTCCATTAAAGCGGCCCCAGCTGCATCCTGCAGAGAGTAGCAAAGTACCTGACTCGCTGGGTAGCATACCTCCATTAATTTAGCACAACTTGTACTCCATAGTGCATAATGCCTTACTCATTAATGGCGGGTAATTTATTTTTATTTTTTCACACAAAGGGCCCTATTATCATGCTGGTCGGTCCTGCTTCCACGTTCCTGTCGGAAGCGGTTGGACCAGTTCTTCCAGTCAGTCGCAGCCTCCTGACAACATCACTGCCAGAGCTACTGGCAGCTATCAGTTGCCAAGTTCACCACCACTGCTGGCCCTCCCCCACTCAAATGGCCAGTTTCTTCACTGTGTTCTGCAGCATCTGGCATGGCTTGAAGAAAGGGAGGCGCATATTGAGCAGAACTTAGACTGACACCAGTCCACTCAGAGGATGCCCTCCTCTAAACTCTTTTCAATTTCTTTTTTTTGGGTGGGAGGGACTTTTGATGTGGGTGGAGAGGGTGGGAAAGGGAGTTGGGACTGCGGTTTGGACTTTGGACAGTCAATTTTTTTGGGACATTTGTTGGGGACTGTTAGACCTGTCAGCATTAGGGTGGTCTTCCCCTACATTTGTACCCTTTTGCCCTTTTGCCTCCCATTTTTACCTTATAATGTTGTTATGCTTAGGACTCTGGGTGCCTCAGCTCTGCTAAACAGTACTAAGGTGCAGGTTCTCTCCCCTAAAACATTGTGACATTGGCATACCTGCCACAGGCCCCTGCTACCGCAGTGAGACCTAACCCTCTATAGGTTAACATAGGGACCCCCTTTAGGGAATAACTTCTGACTGGGACCTAATGTCATGTTTGGTCTCGTTGGAATCGGGGCAGGGAACCCTTTCCAAAGATATATGGGGTTTGGGCACTACTACTTTAGGTATCCCACCTTTAGAAAGTGGACATTTTCCTGCCACACTCAGTCTGGGCACTGTAGACTCCCCCCTCCCCTCCGCAGACTTCTCCCCTGGAATTGGCTGTGACCAGCTGCCCACCACTGCCTTAACGGCCCTGTCTTTCGTCACTGTGATAGCCAGGTCAGGGAAGGCAGGGAACATCCCAGAACTCCCTGGACTCTTCCAGAAGCCCCTGCCCCAGACCCTTCCAGCAACTTCCACCACCTTCCAGTAACTGGACTGTAGCATATATAAGGGAGGGTCCTGGCCTCACATCTTTGTTACACTGCTGGACCTGGAAGAATCCCTGCTGGAGTGAGGACTGCTATGCCAGGAAGGATTGCCATTGGGAAGGAGGCTGACTGGTTTAAGGAACTGCTGCCCCAACCTGCTGAGCTGCCTACTCCCTGCTGATCCTGCCTTGCCTTCTGTTGCGAGGATCGCCAAAGCCATAAAGACTGGTCTGTCACTACAATGCTGAGAGAGGTGTCTGCACGTTACTGGGGACCCTAAGTGAACTGGGAGGCACTGGGAGGGAGAAGCGCTGTGCAAGGACCAAAGCGTTGTGGCAAGGGGCGCTATATGGGCATGAGATCACCACCGCCGCCCAGGACAGGAATGCGCTGAGAAGTGCTGTGCCGTGACTGAACCCCCACTGCTTCTGGCACGAGTGATCCACGAGTCCAACCGCCTTCAGCCATCATCAGTGCTGATCCGTGGGGAAAGTGCCATAAAATTGTCCCCAACTTCACCGCCTTGGGCCCGAGTGAGAGTGCACCAAGATCACCTTTGAAATCACCGCCGGCGGCCCGGGAGTCTCGGGAAGCCGTTGCCTGCACCACTGACGTCAGGGAAGGAGCCGCGCTAGAAATGGCCCCAGCGCGGAGCGTTGCCTGACAACAAGGACTCCTGATGCGTCATCGCCGACGAGGAGAGAAGAGGTGCGCGAGCACCCGGGAAGGCTCGCTCCGGTGTCTAGGGAAGCCCCAAGTCAGCGCGCCAGTCTCAGGAAACAGACAGCCTACAAGGTGAGCTGCCGTGTTCGGGAAAGTGGGCCAGAGCGGGTTGAAGGCTGCGGGGACTACCTCAGTGGATAGCGGACTGCTGGGGACTGTGCACTTTGGCGGGGGAAACAGAAAGCCTCCCTTTTAGGCTCAAAGGACCCCGACTGAAAAGGGGGCCCTCAATCCCTATGGGCGCTATTTTTGGGAAGAAGTGAACTGCTCTGCAGCAAGCGAGCCTTGCCCTAAGTTGAGCTAATAACCGAGCGAGCGTTTTTGACCAAAAGTGACACACCTTCATAACACTCTTCTCTGCCCCCCTTGCGCTTCGATCTGGGCATACCACTACCTGAGGTTTCAGGAATTGTTTTGCCCTTATGATTGCTAGCTAAAAGTCAGTCCCTACTAGTAACTGAGTATCCACCTTGCCAAAAGACATTTGACTGACGCCTGCTGACTGCATAGGGGGAATTCTTACTATGTTTGAACTTTGCACAATTTACAGATAAGGATAACTTTACCTTCTTTCTATGCAACTGCATTTATCTGATGATTGATCTTCCCTGAAACTGAGATAAAGATATTTATATTTTTATAACTCATTGGTGTAGTGTCTTTTTCTTTTGTGCGTGGTTCACTTTGTACTGTTGGTGTGTGTTGCACAAATACTTTACACATTACCTCTGAAGTTAAGCCTTCCTGCTTTGCACCAAGCTACCCTGTCGGAAGCGGTGGTCCCTACTTGGACTAGGGTGCGTACCCCTGCCAACCAGAGACCCCGGTTCTAACAGGGACCATGTGATTTTTTTGGTAGAGGGTTGGGCCTGTTATGGGTGAAAAGGGTGCGGTTTATTGTTAAAAAAAGTAATAGGAAATAATTATTTTACTTTATTTATGCCTCAATTTCTTTTTTTGGTGTTGTACTTTGCACTGCTGCCTTTTAGTGCAGCACGTTTTTTAAAATCTGCTTAAAAAAGTGTAGACCTTTTAGTTATACCCTTGTTCTACTACCCTATCTAAATATATTGGCAACTAGGGGGGATTGCCATTGACTATATTGCCTACGACAAACTAGATAAACATCCTCAGAAGAAGTTAGTTACTAACTAAACTAGTTCACTTAACTCCATTGTTTTCTTACCTGAATAGGTAAAGCAAGGGCTGCTACCTCTCAGAGTCTTCCTACTGCAGGGTTTCCCAAGGTGCCATCTTATGGTGGTGGAAGTAGTAACAGGTTAGCGTGCTGACAGGATTCAGAAGAGAGGTCTGACTCCCACCTAGATGAATTCCGGCTGTAGGATTAATCAAAAGATTATCCATCACAGGCAACTAGATTGAAAGAAAAGAGAGTTAGTGCGATATATTATTTATATCATAACTTTAGAAAGACTGAGACCAGACTACTGCCAAGACACAACAAAGAAGACCAGATATGATCATAAAAACTAGCAATAGTAACTTCTTCTGAGCAATAGGGAGGTACTATTTAATTAAAACTAAACTTACGAAATCCTTGACTCATTAGAAGTGGACTCAGAGTCAGGAGTGCACAGGGTTAAGCAACACAACATAAGGCCTGAATGATGATGTTGACAAATGATGTGTGCATGTGTGGGTAAATGGGACTGGTGTGGGTTATTGCTCAGGTAGTAGAAGAACCCACAGTAAGTTGGTGTCGCTTTCTCCACATCCGCCCCACCAAGTGTGTGATCCATTGATGGTGTACATTGACTCAAACCTCAATAAATGACACAGCCCAGGGGAAGAGCATTAGGGCTTTGATAAATGTATGGAAAAGGGAATTTGGGGAAAGATATGACAAAGACAAACACATCCCAACAACAATATTCATCAGGGCGATGAGCAGCACATGTGGAAGGAAATGAAGGAATGAGTATGATACCGTTCAGTTAAATGTATTGCAAAAAGCCCTTCAGCCCCAGAGACATAAGTTATTATTATATATCTAAATGTTCTCGCATCTAGGTTTGGAAAATAGAAATTATGATTGTTTAGAAACTGATGCTCTATATTCAAATGTAAAAAGAACCATTGATGGACAGAATGCAGAACAATGTCATACATTCACCCCAGTATAGAGATCTGGGCCTAAATCCATTGCTTTTTTGCTCACCATGCCCTTCCAGTTTGGACCCAGCCATGTGCAAATGAGTCTTGACCCTGCACCCAATGGGAATAGTCCAGCCCAAATTGCCAGGCCAGGTCCTCCCTGGGCTGGAAACAAGCATCCTAGGACCAGTTCCAGGCTTTCAGCCCTCATAGGCCAGGATAGCTTGACTCCAGTGGCATGGAGAGCATGGGACCTACGTCAGGGCATACCCATCCCACTCGGGTTTACAAATGCAAAAACAAAACAATTGATGGACAGAATGCAGAACAATGTCATACATTCACCCCACTAAAGAGATCTGGGCCTAAATCCATCGCTTTTTTCTCACCATGCCATTTGAGTTGACAGATCTTTTGACTAGGAGAGAATGTTTGTATTGTCAGCATTCCGTCCATCATTTGTTTGCTGTAACACTTTTCACCCTAAGTGGGATGGGTATGCCCAGACATGGGTCCCTTGCTCACTATGCCACTGGATTCAAGCTAGCCTGGCTGATGAAGGGTGACATACCCTAAAACCAGTCCCAGGATGCTTGTTTCCGATCCAGGGAGGACCTGGCCTGGCAGTTCGGTCTGGACTGTTCTCATGGGGCACAGGGTCAAGACTGATTTGCATATGGCTGGGTCCAAACTGGGGTGGTGTAGTGGGCAAAAGAACAATGGATTTAACCCAGATCTTTTGACTGGGGGAGAATGTTTGCATTGTCAGAATTCCGTCCATCATTTGTTTGCTGCAACACTTTTCACCCTAAGTGGGATGGGTATGCCCAGACGTGGGTCCCTTGCTCACTATGCCCCTGGATTCAAGCTAGCCTGGCTGATGAAGGGTGACATACCCTAAAACCAGTCCCAGGATGCTTGATTCCGATCCAGGGAGGACCTGGCCTGGCAGTTCGGTCTGGACCGTTCTCATGGGGCACAGGGTCAAGAATGATTTGCATGTGGCTGGGCCCAAACTGAGGTGGTGTAGTGGGTAAAAGAACGATGGATTTAACCCAGATCTTTTGACTGGGGGAGAATGTTTGCATTGTCAGCATTCCATCATTTGTTTGCTGTAACACTATATCAAAATGTGGCTTGGCAGTGCATCTGCATTATTTTCAGAATGTCTGTCAATCTTGGATGCCTGGCTGAAGTGGTCCAGTAAGGTAAGCAGGAGTTTTATTGGGATTCCTCTTTTGTGCAGAAGAGAAGGCCTGTGGATTGTAAAACAGAAATGATACAGTAGTGTCAAGGAGAAGGACAGAAGATAAGCTTCACCAGGAGTGTACCAAGAAGACTCAGAGGCAGAGCAAGAGCATAGCCTGCTGCAATCATTCATTTAATAATCATGTGCGATTGATTAACTGAGAAGTGAGAGCAATCTACAATTGCAACCAATCACAGATAAGTGTCTGTATCAACCGGCTGATCAATCTCGCACCTGTCATAATAACATTTATCCAAGAGCTTGCATTATATGATGATTTGACATCACTTGTCTATCTTCAGTTACTTACAACAATAGGCTCCTCCACCCGACCACATAATAGAGGAGTTTCACATTTGAGCCAGCATACACACCGAGCAGCTTTGCATTTCCCAAATTAATGCATCTTTCACCAGTCCATAAGCTGAGTAGGCCTCTTAGAGTCATCATCGTGTTGGTTTCCCTGAAGTAAATAACTTCCTTTTTCTGGCTGTTGTTGAGGCAGTCCTGCCCTGAGTCCTTCCATCATCCTCCTGACTCCGAGTAACGAATTAGTCCAATTCCATCCTAACCCAAATGAGAGAGATCGACCTGTAGTGCACTGCTGTTGGTGAACAAAAAGAGAAATGTTGAGTAATTTTGTTGTCTAAATTTGTGCTTATTAACTAAATTGACTGGTCTGGTCTTTGAAGATTGAGAACCAGAGAAAAAGGACTGGACCAGGCAAGCATATCTTGTCAAGAGTCTAAGGGTAAGGACCAATCACCTTCAGCAAGAATGATCACTCGTCAGGCCCCAAACATTGCAAATCCTCACAATTAAGCTTATAAATTCGTTGAACACCCTTCCATACTGTCTGCCACCACATGAATTGTGAATCATCACTCAATAATATATCGCTCCTTGGTGCAATAGTTACCAGTTCCAATCCAAGCACTGTGGTACACAATTGTTTCTCTTTGATGCAAACACCACACACTGGGAAGTCTTGCAAATCAAATGTTCAGGGCTTGTCCTGCTGGGATATGAAAAAAAGGATAGGCATGGGATGGAAGCAGACATAGTCTCTTCAATGTCCTTTAAGGGAATGTGGGGAGGCTTCTTCACTGCACACTGGTCTAACTCCAATCTAGCCATACATGTGCCTAAAACAATGGGGCTGCTTAAGTCAGTCAAACACAAACAAATAAAGCAAGCTAGGGTGCCT
This sequence comes from Lissotriton helveticus, assembly GCF_964261635.1. Classification (NCBI taxonomy): domain Eukaryota; kingdom Metazoa; phylum Chordata; class Amphibia; order Caudata; family Salamandridae; genus Lissotriton; species Lissotriton helveticus. The sequence continues at coordinate 808,834,810 of NC_136068.1, read as the reverse complement.
GACTCTGGACCACAGGGTTCACGGTTCAATCCCCGGCTCCGGTGGCAAGTTAGCCCAGCACCATGTGACTCTGGGCAATAGCTTGCTTAATCTTCCTGACAGCCCCCATCGCCGGGACACCTCCCTCGGAGGTAGCTGTGCACTTTAAAAATGCTGGCATTTACATTTAAAATGTTCTGTGCTGGCCTATTCAGTCAGGGAAGTAGAGTTCATCTTCAAACTCAGGTCATCCACCCAGAAGGTGGTCAGCTAACACGCTCTGACCTGAATCTGACCAATCACCCTAATCCTTCTCCTGTGGTATTTCAGGAACAGTGTAATTCTGTGGTATGAAGTATTGGTTTGATTTGATCAATGGCAATCTTTTCTCGTTTTGAGGCAAGAGACTGAGCCTTCTCACTGTGGCATCTGTGCCAGCTGCACTGAATAAATGCTCAGCAGAAACTCTGACTATCAGACAAGCCAGATACTTTATTGCCAGCCTGCTGATCACATCCTTTGGCACATCCTCCCATACCAATACACCAATGGGTTTTGATCCCCCTAGAACGTTTTGTGTCTTAGGTCCCAATACTCCTGGAACATCCTCTCAATGATCATTGGTGCTGCCACTTGCTCCACCTCTACTGCCTTCACGTCTGCACTAGACTTAACCCCTGCAAAATGATACCATGCATATGCAGAGGATGGGGCCATTTATTGTGTCCCCATTGTTGTTGTTGCTGGTGTTCTTGATGCTGGTGTTCGCTGCTGTGTAGGACTTCAACTTTCTGGAAGTTGATAGCAGCACTCCAGAACTTCTTTCTGGGAGTGGGACTCTCGTTTCCAGCCGTTCTTCTTCGAGGACTTGCATTGTGAAACATCCTCTTCTGAAAAAGGAATGAAAGTGGTCAGTATTTTTTTTGTACTGTGGATCAAGTATTGTGACACAGATGTACTCTTTGGATGACACAATGACTGTTTGCAGCCTTGTATTATCAGCCAAGCGAAGGATTAAGCCCTCAAACAACTCATGAGCATCTTCATTTTCATTCTCACCTGTGAGTGACAACCTTTCAGACTACTTTTTTAACTGGTCCAATAGCAGATACAACAATGTGATAGCTTGGCCTTTCGTACTGTTCTCCTTGCTAACTTTCCATGTGAACACTTCAAAAGAAAGTAGCATCTCTGTCAAGCATTTGACTAGGCCCCATTTGCCCATCTCAATTATTATGCTTTTTCCAGTTGCATCCCCTCTTTGCATGACATACTCACTGATTGGTTTGTACAGCTCAAACAGACGCTGTAACATGTAACAGGTCGAGTTCCAACGTGTTGGCACCTCCTGTATGATGGCTTTAACTGAGACTCTATTAGTGCACTGAATGATCCTCAACTGCTTTTGGGCTTTAAAAGAATGGCTGAAATGAGTGCAGATTCTTCTGCAGATGGTCAGTAAGTTGCTGACTAGGTTTTCTTGTTCGGGAAAATCCTGCACAACTATGGTAATGCAATGTGCCAAACACAGGACTCTGAAATATTTACAATCTGCTAGGGTTCACTATATCACTGCCATTGTCCATGGCAACAAATCCAATTCTGAAACCTCTGTGTCACAGCCATTCAAGTACCTTGCTGTTAAAGTCGTCCAAGATGTTTAAAGCTGTATGGGGTTTCTCCATGGTGAACATGGCTACTGTTGCATGCTGCTGAGTGCCCTTAAAAGTTTCTTCAGTGCAGATGCCTGTACATAGCTGATGCTGATGGTGATACAGTGATATACATGTAATGGCTTGACAACTTGTTCACATGTCCGTTGCCAGGTGGATAGTGTAAACAGCACTCTGCTGCATGCTTGTACAACCAATTAACTTAATTTTAGTGTATATACAATTAGAGCAAAAAAAACATTACAATATAATATTTACAAATGATTATATGGACAGTTTTGTCTATAAATGTATGTCATGTCTTCCCACTTACAGCTGTCTATCGTCCATACGCCATCTATTGGTGAAGTGTTTTGTTCACTGCATTAAGGTATGGTGAGAGGTGCTAATTGGAGTTGTTACTGTTACTTTAACGTTGAGAATGGACCCCTGAATTTAGTATTTTTAAAAAAAAATGTTTGTTTGTTTTTGTAGATTGTCGGTCCTGAGGAGAACTCCATATTGGGGAGTTCGAAACGCGTCGACCTGTCATTGGGTTCTTTTGTCAAAATTGAAACAGTTACCCTAAATAAGGTGTATTAAAAGGATTAAGTCCTATGAATCAAATCAAGCTTCAACCATAGGATGTGCAATTGGATATATGTACATAGGAACTAAAAAATATATATTTCGCTTGACATTAGACCCTTAGGATTTCTGCTGTTTTTTTGTGTATGACTGTGTATGGATGAATGGTTTGGCCAGTGTGAAAGGTTGGATGTATTGTAAATTCTGTAAATTGTTTTGTATAATATGAATCATTTGTAAATATTCTATTGTAATGTTTTTTTTGCTCTAATTGTATATACACTAAAATTAAGTTAGTTGAAAATAAAGTTTTCCACTAGTGTTTAAAATAAATAAATAAACTAGTGACGTAAACCAAAAAACGGACCATTATGCTTCTTTTCATATAGGTCATTTCTAAAAATAGTGAAGTAGTATCCGGTATTGGCAGTTGTTTTGTTGTTTAGTAAGCTTGGACTCAGCCTTACTGGTTCGGAGTCACGACCCTGTGTCGTTGTTTCATGTACAACCAATTGCAGCACATCATGATAGAGCACTGAAATAGCAACTCTGGCAAAATAGGTCCTGCTGGAAACATTCCATTTCAGACAGATGGCCACCACAAATTCTAAAAAAAAACACTCCATCCCAAAAAGAAAAAGGGTGAATCCCCCATTAACAGTTTAGCCAGCTTCCTGTTGTACATACGTGCTTTTGAGTGATTGTGTTTGTACCACCCCTCCTTCCTAAGCATGCCCATGATAGTAACATGGATTTTTTTGGGGCCCACTGATGCAGGCAACTTCCTGAGAGAAGATGAACCAGCAGGTGGTAGACTCAATGTATGTTTTGTTGGGACAGTCACTGTGTGCTGCTGTTGTGTCTCCAGCTGCCTCTTGTTCTTGTACCAGTGTGTGGTTGCTGAGGTGGGTGATATTTGTGCACTGCTGTGAACAGGGCTGCATACGTAAAGATATCACCCTCTTCTTCTTCATCACTTTCACCCCTCACTGTGATTGGAGCCAATTCACCTCTCTCAGCACCTTCATCGCCAATTTATTACGGTGCGACTCCTAGCGGATTGTGTGATGCTCTTCATATGGGACATTTATCCTCCATTACCATTGTCTGAACCAGGCTTACCTCAATGAGCACTCGCATGGCAAATAGAGAATTTTGCAATGTTCTCCTCCGGCTTGCTACTCGTAAAGCAGTCCAAACTGGGGAGATGAACTTTTTTAGTGAGCCACTGGTGACACTTCCAATGCTCAAAGAAATGAAAGCAGGAGGGGGGTTAACGATTGCCTACCTGCACTGAATACTACTGAGGTAGTGGTGGATGCAGGTCTCAGTGGGGGCCTTACAAATATGGAGGCTGGTGGCAGTGTCACATCTCATGAACCAAGTTGAATAGTTGGGGTAATGTTGCTCTCCTCTGTGCCAGCTTCCATGATAACTGTCTAATCATCCTCATCCCCATCCATAATTCTAAGGCTTGCAGGAACTCCCCTTTTTTCTTGCCTCTCCTGGCATGTCTTTGACTCAGTCGTGGTCCACTTCATGTCCAGATCATAAGAAGGGGGGCTTGGAGAAGATGGTGAAGTACACTTCCCTTTTCTTTGTGGCCATCTGGAAGCCAGTGGCTCTAACTGAGGAGCTTCTTGCTCAGCAGGAAGCTCAACCTCCTGTTCTGCTCTTACCTCAGGGAGATTTATTGCTGGCTGCAGCTGTTGTCCACTTTCCTGCAACGATTGACTATTACTTTGCAAAACAGTCAAATCCAATTCAATGTCACAGCTAGTGGGCATATACATGATTGTGGTGGCTGTCTCACTGAGATACATGGCCTTAGGCTTAGGTTGGGATGTACCATTAATTCGGAAGTGCTGCTGCCAGGATGCCAGTTCGGCAGGCACATGACCCCCGAAAAAGGCTTTGGCTGACATACCAGTGGTGGGAATCTGCTTCTTCTTCTATTCCCCATTGGCCACTTTCTTGGCAGAACCTTTCTCTGGAGCCATCTTAAAGCTGTCAGTTGGCAGTGGCACTTATCTGCATAAGTGAAAGAGATTGAAGTACTCACATCACGTGTTGTGTGGTCATGTCACTTTGTAAAGGCCTTCTGTCTGGCAGTACTGTGGGTGATGTCGCTGTTGCACCTCACAGCAAACAAGCAAGAAACACATTTAGATAAATGTGGCATTGTTGCAGTTTGAATTAGTGCTGACAAAGACATGCAGACCCATGGCAAATGGAAACAGACTGGCTAAGCTACAAAAAATGGCCACTGGCCACAACAAAGAGCACATGCAGGCCTATTGCAAAAACACACTGTCTGACTACACAAAATGGCCACTGACCACATGGTCAAACAACAACAGCAAGCAAGACGGCAGGCCACAACAAAGAACACATGCAGACCTATGGCAGAACCACACTGGCTTGCCCCACAGATCGGCCACCGACCACATGATCAAACAACAAGAGCAAGCAAGGAGGCATGAACACATGGAGGCTTATGGCAAAATCACACTGGCTGGCTAGGTTACACAAAATGGCCACGAAACATGGTCAACCAACAACAACAAGCAAGGAGGCATGGCCACAACAAAGAACACATGCAGACCTGTGTCAAAAGCGCACTGACTGTCTAGGCTATACAAAATGGCCACCAAACATGGCCTACCAACAACAGCAAGCATGGAGGAATGGCCACAACAAAGAAAACATGAAGGCCTATAGCAAAAGCACACTAGCTCACTGCAGAAAATGATCGCCGCCACATGTTCAAACAACAACAAGCAAGGAGGCATGAACACAAGTAAGCCTATGGCAAAAGCACACTGGGTGGCTAGACTACACAAAATGGCCACCAACCATGGTCAACCAACAACAACAAGCAAGGAGGCATGGCACAACAAAGAACACATGCAGACCTGTGACAAAAGCACACTGGCTGGCTAGGCTACACAAAATGGCCACCAAACATGGCCTACCAATGACAGCAAGCAAGGAGGAATGGCTACAACAACGAACACATGCAGGTCTATAGCAAAAGCACACCAGCTCACTACACAAAATGATCGTCGGCCACTTGGCCAAACAGCAACAAGCAAGAAGGCATGGAAAACAAAGAACACATGCAGGCCTATAGACACTGACTACACAAAATGGCTCCTGGCCACATGGCATTGGGAATATCAGGAGCCTACAGGGTAAAGCTGGTCATAGGTCGCCCTCCACTCTCAATGCAATTAATACACAATTGACCTAGACCTTATTCGCCCATTCCCTGAAAGTAAAATTCCAGTTCACAACTAGAATTTTACTTTCGGGGAATGGGCGAATGTTTAAGGAGGCACCAATTCTGGATATACCTACTACCCCAATAATTAAAGGAAGGGAAGTAAATTTGTAATGTTCATGTAACATATGGCATACCTAAAAAGGACTAATTTATAAGTGCCTATAAGGTCTAGGTCAATTGTGTATTAATCACATGGCATTGAGGACAAATACAAATGGTGGCCTATGGCACACACACAACACACACTGGCCAGACAAAGGAGGTTATCTCAAGAACAAGTCATTGAATCCAATAGTATATATGTAGCAGATAAGAGAGTAATCCTTCTAGTTCTAAATCCAAATGAAATGTGACCAGGACCTGGAATAAGCACTAGGGGGAAGCTGCTGGATACGAAAACATTTTTTGAGTAGATTTTGCTGCTTCTCAAGTAGAGAATTTGTTTGAGGTGCAGCCGCGGTCACTCATGTTTGGCAACATCACGAAAAAGACGCGGTCGCGACCAGAATAGGAACCAGCAAATCTCTCACCAGTGTGCACCAACAACAACATAAATTCTGCTAAGAGCCGGATGGCAGTATTGAGCAGTAAATCTGTGTTATAAATGGAGTGCAGGGTTCCTAAATTCCACCAACTTTGTGAGTGGAGTGAATTTCTCTGCCCAGGACTAATCTATATCTTTCACCAAATTTGGGGGCCAGGGAGGTTTGATAGGCTATCTGTCAGTTTGTTACACTCGATTTTATGCCAGAGTCTGGTTTTAATTGTGTGTGGATTTTTTTTTTTAGTGTAGTCTCATTCGGCACTTCTACAGTGAAAAAAACTGCCTTATGGTCTGAGCACGTCAGTGGTAATACAGAGGTGAATTAAAGTGTGGGGTTATTCGTGAAAAATGCAATCAAAGATGTGACCAGTTGAGGAGGAACCATTTGTGCAAGTTCAAAGCTTGAAATCAATTAATAGTTCAGTGTCCCTATTTGTGATGGTTTCCAAATGAAATGGCTTTGCGTTGTCTCATAGATATGATGGCGTGATTTATGGCTCCGGAGCATCAAAAAAAGTGACGCTCCAGCAGCGCAAGCCTCTCATAAATAAGTTGCTAAATATTTATTACCTACAAGTTTTGCCATGTATCATTGTTTTGGGACTACAAAGCCATTTTCATAGCTGAATGAAGGAATGGGAAATACTTGTTTCAGCAACATAATCTTCTCGGATACTGTAATTTAAAAAGAAATGTTTACTTATGCCAGGATTTTTTGTATTCTGTAACTTTCACACACTGATTTGACTAGAACATTGGAGGACCCTCAATACGTATGTATGCTAAAATCATGAAAAAATAATTATTTGGTGAGATTCAACCTCAAAGTGACGATTGATGGACGATATTTCAAATTAATATTCACACATTTTTTAATATTGCAAAAACTCTTGTTTTATTTTATATGTTGTTGAAGCTGTTTTGATGAACATACCTTTTTTGTTTTAATATCAAAATGCATTTACAAGACTAATATTTTGAATTACTCCTGTGTGTGGAAAAGGCAAACTACACATCTGGTCTTGTTTAAAGGCAGTCTGAAATACCATTCATATTGTAAAAGATGGCCATGAAAGTCAAAAACACCTGAATCATCAGCCTGTTAACACAACTTTAATAGTTCTCGTCATGCAAAGAGCTAGAAAGTAATCTTTCTTTGAAGGTCCATTCCACATTTCATTAAATAATAAATACACGGCTAAGGCATTATCCCTAATTCTTAAGAAAATTAAGTGGTTTTATGTGAGGAATTTTCAGCATAGATACAAACAAGGCTGCTGCTCACTTTGGTTTTGTTTTGGTGGCTGGCTGGAACGCTTTAGCCGAGCTTAAATTTGCCAACAAAGCTATGTAAAATTCAAATGTTGCTAAAACTGCTAAGAGGAAGAAAACGTGATCACATTTTTAGATCAGCCCAGGAAATTTGTGAAAAGTTAATTTTCTCATGTCTATTTTTGGAACCTATTTCACGAATCTGTGATAAACATTTATTGTGTGTCTTCTTAACATAAATTCCTTTACTGCTTTATTGCAGAGAATGCCCTGCGATAAACACCAGTTTGATATGTCATATTTACCACATTATATTACCGCTGGGAAATACAGAGCTAGCATGTGCGTAATAAATGTAATATGTAGGCTGGTAAAGAGTGGCAAAGGGTGGGCTGCAGTTAATTTTCACATTTGTCGCAAGTTAAGTACAACACCTCAGACCCTGAGAATAATGTCCTGGCAGACAGTTGTGCTTCCAAATGAAAATGTAATGTTATGGTATTAAGATTTCTAAAGCGCACTGATGCCTCCAAGGAGGCTTCCCGGTGTTAGCCACTGGGAAGCCCACTTAGAACCACTGGGAAACCTCCTAAGCAAATCCGGGATTCACTACCATCTCTATGCAGACGACACTCAACTCTACCTCAAGGTCGCCTCCACCCATGATCTCTCCTTCCTAAGCTCTACTCTGGACTCCATCCAAAACTGGATGTCAACTCATCAACTGATTCTGAATCCTTCCAAAACTGAATTCCTCCTCTTCTCCTCCTCACTCTCCCCCCCCCCCCCGGTTCAATCATGGATGGATCAGCTGAATCTACTCAACACTAAACCCATCATTGTCGACAGCGCAAAATCCCTTGGAGTTATTCTAGACAAAAAACTCAATCTAACCCCCCACATCAATTCTATTGCAAAATCTGCTCGTTACCAACTGCGCCTTCTTTGGGGAATCAGACGCTTTTTCCCGGAACAGGACCTTATAACCCTGGTGCAATCGCTGGTCCTCTCCAGATTAGACTACTGCAATTCTCTTCTTACTGGCCTCCCCAAATCCCACCTGTCCCCACTTAAGTCTGTTTTCCATTCAGCAGCTCGCTTCATCTATGGGGCCAAAAGAAGCGATCATATCACACCGATGTTATCCACCCTTCGCTGGCTCCCCTTCGAGGCTAGAGCTATTTACAAGACCGCTTGTATCACCCACAAAGCCTTCCACTCCTCCTCTCCTCGCTACCTGGCGAATAAACTGAAACTCTCTGGAGGCTCTAGACCCTCACGCAATGCGGAGAATCTTCTACTTGAACCTCCCACTTTCAAGAAGGAGAGAACAATGGCTCAATCCTTTTCAGGCAACGCAGTGAGAATCTGTAACTCACTCCCGCCTCAGCTCCGGACCACTGCCTCCTCCCAGGCTTTCAAAAGGGACCTCAAAGTTCTCCTCCTCCAGAGACACCTCCAAAAGTAATTCACGTCCTCTTGTTATTTGGAGGAAGACTTCCCACTACTGATATTTTCCATGCCCATGGAAGTGCCTTCCCAGGGTATTCCTGGGGTTGGAGTGTCTGCCTCTTTGGAGTATTTTCCATGTACTTGTGTTTGGTGCCCTTGTGTAACATGCACACACCACTTTGCCCTTGTAACACACGGTTTGCTACCTCTCACATGTTTTTATCTTTGATACTTGCACAAGTGCCACCTTGCCTACATAACGCTTGTTCGTGTGCCTGAGTGTCTAGCACCTTTTGCAGTATTATACCTTAAATGATACTTTGTTCTCTCTTGTAACTGCACACTTGTCACTTTTTCCACCTGTGCACTTTTTACTACCTCATGTATGTTTGGCTGCTCACAATTTTCACTACCTCATGTATTCTGTTTGCTCACAATTGTCACTATTACCTTTACTACCTCATGTATTTTTGGTTGCTCACAATTTTTACTACCTCATGTTTTCTGTTTGCTTACAATTGTCATTATTACCTTTACTACCTCATGTATTTTTGGTTGCTCACAATTTTTAATACCTCATGTATATTGTTTGATCACAAATGTCACTATTACTTTATGTAACGTAACGTATGCTTTTGTAATGTTTCTCATTATGTTCCATTTCTGTTCCTTTTGTGAAGCGCTCTGACACCTTCGGGTAAAGTCCGCGCTATATAAAAATGCATAAATAAATAAATAAATAAAAATTTGCCACAGGTAAGATGACTGCAGAGTAGGAGAGCGCCGACTGGGCTTATAGGGAGAACAGCCAAGTATTCAATTGCTTCCGGGAGCTTAAATGGTTTGGAGTCTTTCTTAATGAGGACGGCAAATAGTTCAATAGGGTGGGGTTCAAGGACATGAAAAGAGCATCTTCCCATCCTGACTCTCCTGTGTTGGGGTATTGAGGTCAGATTCATGCATGCCGAGCGTAAGGCTTTCGTAGGGGAGTTAGAATGCATCAGAGAAGCAAGAATTTGCACCCCTAGGGGCAGATCTACAAGGAAGTGCCGCAGCGCGGTACCGCAAGCCCTTTGGCTGTGCCACGCCGCGGCACTTTCAGAGCACAGGAATGTGACATATCTACAATGAAATGTTGCATTCCTGTGCTCTCCCCTGCGCTGGCGCAGAAACAGCTGCCATGCACCGGCACAGGCACCCTTGCACCATGGTGCAAGGATGCCTGCGCAATGGGGAGATTGCTTTTGTGAAGGAAGGGGCCCCTTCCTGCACAAAAGCAATCACTGCAGGCATTTTCCTCTTTCAATGCGTGCTGTAGAATGCAGCACGCATTGAAAGAGGAAAAAAACAAGGAGAAATGAAAACACTTCTTCTCGTTTTGCTTGGCTACGCCACCCCTATGGTGACGCAGCAAAATGATGCATTTCCAGGTTTACGATTTCTCGTAAATCTGGAAATGTATCAGTGGACATGGGTGTTGCGTGGGAACACCCACAGCAACACCCATGTTCCACCCCTAACACGCAAAGTGTTGTGTGAACAGGGGCGATATTTACAAGCACAGGTTAAGTCACGCAGGGTGACTTTACCTGTGCTTGTAAATATCCCTTAGCAGGCTGTGCCACCGGTGTGTCACGCAACGTGGTGCACCGGCGGCGCATGGGGCTTGTAAATCTGCCCCCTTGTTTTTAGAGAATCTTGTGGGAGATGCAGAGCACCTTAAACTTTGGCCACTTCTCAATAGGGAGCCAGTGAAGCTTGAATAAGAGCTAAGAGGCCAAACTGAATTTGGGGAGGAAGAAAAGAAGCTTGGCAGCAGCATTTTGGATGACCTGTAGTCAGCTCAAGACCAATCGTTTGCCACCCAGGTACAGACTCCCAAGCTGAGTTTAAGGTTGCCCAGGATGCCAAAGCAGTGGGCTGCTATGGGTTTAACCTGGATTTCAAATGATAATGAATCCTCCATCCATACACCAAGGTTTTTAATCACAGACTTAGGTTTCGGAGTAGGTCCTAGCACTTCTGTCCACCAATGCTCTCCCGAATTGGTCTCCCCATTGGCGGGTATGACTGCCCAGCAGAAGGATCTAAGTCTTATTAGCATAAGCATTAGGTTTTAGACAATTTTCTTGCATCCAGCCTGAGGCTGCTATAAGATAATTTTTAAAAGTTTTGCTGTCATCGGGCTACTCTGAGGACAAGGAAATGATTACCTGATTATCATCTGCTTTGGGCAGCAATGAGAGTCCAAAGGATTTTTAACTGCATCAGCCAAACGTCTTACGTAGCGCTCTCTGGGAGTAAGTGAAAGTGACAGGTAAATATGGCCAAATTTTGGCCTCAGCAAAGCGTTGATTTTTTTTTTTGAAAGTGCTGTTCCCATTGATGGTTTTTTGCTAATGAAAGGTAAAGCAAAAAAGCTTTCATATAGTTTTGAACATTTAAAAAATAATGTATTTGTTCCTGTCATAAAAGCCAACCACACTAATAGAAAATAACAAGGATATACTTTTAAACAAGCATTTGCAATGCAATAGGTCTCCCAATCTTCAGAGTTAGAGCTACTGGCGTTGTAAATGGCAATGTCTTTTATCTATGTGTTTTGGTTTGGAGTATAGTGGATGTATAAACAGAGACATAGCTGCAGCACTGCCTAGATGACCTAGAATGAGGAATTGCCACTGGGATTAGAGCAACAACTGCAGCACTGTTTAGCGGATTTAGAATGAGGTGTTACCGATAAAACCAGAGAAGCAGGTAGAAGCATTTTGTAGAGGACTTAGAATGAGGAATTACTAACAGGACCAAAGATGCAGCTGCAGTACAGCCTAGAGGACTTGGAATGAGGAATTACCAACAGGACCAGAGAAGCAACTAGCAGCATGGTCTAGAGGACTAAGAATGAGGAATTACCAACGGTACCAGAGAAGCATCTAGCAGCTCGGCCTAGGAATTACCACTGGGTACAAAGACACAGCTGCAGCATTGCTTAGAAAGCTTAAAATGTGGGAATTTTCGATGTGACCAGTGTAGCAGCTAGCAGCACCGTCTGAAAGACTTAGAAGGAGGAATTACTGACGGGACCAGAATAGCAGTTAGCAGCACTGTCTGGAAGACTTAGAATGAGGAATTATCGACAGGACCAGAGTAGCAACTAGCAGCACTGTCTAGAGGAATTACAATGAGGAATTACCACTTTGACCAGAAAAGCAGCTAGCAGCACTACCTAGAGGACTTAGAATGAGGAATTACCGACGGGACCAGAGAAGCAGCAAAACCTAATGAATAATGGAAAAGCTCACCCTGAGACCAGAAATCCAGCTGTTAAGACCTGGATCACAGGCAGATAGTGGAAAACACTGAAATAAACTATTAGAGGCACAGAGAAGCTGGCCCAGTGATTATATTTCACTTTTTAATGAGCAGTTATCTGTTCTGAGATTAGGAAACCTGTCTTACCTCACGGTAAACACCCTTTGTTTACATGCAGCCGGGCCATGGCTGGGGCCTCGTCCCCTACAGTCTGGGGAGAGAGGACAGTGATGCTGAAACTGGGGAGGGGGAGAAGAAGAGAGCGGACTAAAGAGGTGGGGGGTCGATAGGTAGGGAGATAAGAGACAGTTATGCTGAGTGCATTAGCAGGGGGTAGAAGTGTCTGTATGGGAGAGATGTAATAGCCTGGGGAGAAAGAGGTTGTAGGGAACATGGGGCTATGGCCCCAGAGGCAAGGGGGACTTGAACAGAGAAGGAGAGATGTCAGCAAGGGGCCATGAGGGGGAGAGAAGTAGCAGCCACGAGGGAGAAGGGCTGCAAGAAACATGGGACTGTGGCACCTAAGGCAGGGGGACCTGAGAAGACAGCAAGGGGCCATGCCGAGGATAGGTGTAGCAGCCTGGGTGGAGAGAGATGGCAGGAAACATGAGGCTGTGGCCCCAGAGGCAGGAGGGATTTGAAGAGAGAATTGGAGAGGACATCAAGGGGCCATGAGTGGGAGAGTAGGCCACAAGATGGAGGGTAAGAGTCTGCAAATGAGACACCAAACACTGAAGAAGAGGTAAGAGGTGGAAGAGAGGGTGGGGATCACTATGTTGAGATTAGAGACGAGAGAAGCCAGGTAAGGAGTTGGAGATGGAGACATGGACTAAACACATTTTAGACTACAGAGAGAGTGAGTGAGACACAAGAGGCAGTATGAGTGCAGCCCCAAAGCATGTTTGAAACAGCTTTATCTGGCCCGGGGCACAATGATCCGTGTGTCCTAGATAAAGATGGCCTAGATGGATCGACTGTTGGGTCTATTGCGACATGAAATAGAAAACCTTAAAGTTTCTTCAGCTGCCGAAGATTAAAAGGTCTCTAAAGCGGCGTTGGACATATCTTTTTGTGTCACTGCCCTAAAGCTGTGGGTCTCGGCGATGAGAGGGCTTTTTGATGAAGCAAAAATACTTTATACAGGCACAGTGCCATCTCTGCGCTAATGATTCTTTGCGGCTCCTGCAGGCTGTGAAAGGCTGTGGCTGTTCTTAAGATGACCCGGTAGTAGCTCCGAAAAAAACTTCCACAGTGCTCGGCATAATGGCAGAACGAGCAGCACAAGCAAAGAAATATAATTATAAATACATACAATACAACGGAGTGTGCATACAAGGAAAAAGCAATTATTGAAAGCGGCAGGATACGCAGTATGATTTTTAGTAAATCCAGCCATACCTTGATGTTTGCACTTGTTGCATTTGTGTTGAAGGGTGGGTGGAAGCAGCGACGGGCGCGCCCTCTGTTCAAGGGAAACGCTGCATTTGTGTCAGAGGGTGATGAGAGGGAAGAAGCGACGACGGGCCATAGCAGCCATGTAAAAGAAAAGTCACCAGAATCAGCTGCGTAGTGCAGCCACCTACCTCAAACACCTGCTGCTTGCCTCTTATAAGTTTCTGCAGAGCTCGGACAAACTGATGAGTTTGTTTTCTGGAGAGCGTGTGATGTGGGCAGTCTACACTGTAACATGTGAACATAGGGCATTTGGGAAGTCAGTGCTACTAATTACATTGACTTGGCTGGGTCGAAACTGGGGTGGCGTAGTGGGCAAAAGAATGATGGATTTAACTCAGATCTTTTGACTGCCATACCCAGAAACTGGTCCCAGGATGCTTGTTTCTGGCCCAGGGAGGACCAGGTCTGGCAGTTCGGTCTGGACTGTTCCCATGGGGCACAGGGTCAAGACTGATTTGCATACGGCTGGTTCCAAACTGGGAGGGTGTAGTGGGCAAAAGAACGATGGATTTAACCGAGATCTTTTTGACTGGTTGAGAATGTTTGCATTGTCAGCATTCCGTCCATCATTTGTTTGCTGTAACACTAATCACATTGAAGCGCAACCGCACACGTAAACAAATATATTTAAAAATAAATACAATTCTTTTGGTAAATCCACGAGTAGTTTGATGTTCACACTCACTGCATTTGTGTTAGAGGGGGGATGGAAGCACAAACTTTGTTGACATTAAACAAAATTGCAGCATGTACTGCATGGTGTTCCGGTGTTCCTCCCGTTTTTTTTTTTGAAAAGCGACAAGTTAGCACCGGGTTTTGTGCAGATCATTAACCATCAACTAAACGGGGAACATTTGCCTTATTTCAACCAAAGGACAATATTATGTATAGTTCCACTTTCTTTTTATTGAATCATTATTCTATTTTTTTTGTATGAGGAATTGCTTCCTTCTTTTTCTAATACAAATATTCATTAAATTGGTTTACATACAATTATTTATATTACACATACATGTGGCCTAATACATTCATAATATAAAATACATAGTGTACAATACAGTTCTTTATGATTGTATACAGAACCAAAATTCCATTCAACGCCTTTTGGCTATGCCTTCCTCAGGAATTTCTGTATATTTCTCATGAGTGATAACTGTATTGGGTCCCAAATGAACGGACCCGTGCGTGGGTAAATGAGACGGGCGTGATGCGACTTTATTAGATGGCGTACATTTCCCAGATAAAACCCATAGGTAGGGAGTAAGATTACTGAGATCTAAAAGATGTTTAGACTCGGTCTCTACAGTATGCTAGGTACTAAGCAAAGATAGATATTTTGGTCTTCTTCTGTTGATTTGGCTGCCCATGATTTCTGTTTGTAATCACAAACGCGGAACGTCGTTCTCAATCTGTACTTCAAATTAGCTGCTGTTCAGGTCGCCTATAAAGCATACATATTTCTTCGTGTTCCGAATGTCCAGGCACGAAACTCCCCAACGTATGACTGCTTCTAATGCTATGATTACGTATGGTAATCCCCATTACTCTTAGTCCTATTCGTCCTCGACCCAGTCATCACTCATGAGGTATTCCACACGACAGGAAACAAAACAGGAAACGCTTTTAGACTCCACCCACCCTCCTGTCAGGTGCTATAACACACCTCACCACCAGAAGCAAATCCTGATGTACCAAGCACCAAAGGCCTGGAAAGGGAGGGCGGGCGGGTCGTATGACTGGGTCGAGGACGAGTAGGACTAAGAGTAATGGGGATTACCATACGTAATCATAGCATTACCTCTACGTCCCTCGTCCTCGACCCAGTCATCACTCATGAGGCATACCAAAGCAACCCCACAAAGGCCTTTGGCACACCACCAACAGAAACAGAACAGACACCAAGGAGTGCAGCAAGACACAGTTTATTAACAAACAGAAATAAACAGAATCAAACAGATGGGGGGACCCCCACAGCTTGCAACACACCAGAACCAAAATTAGGGCGGCTAGACAGAGCACAATTCAAGCGATAATGACGTACAAAAGTGGACTCGGACGCCCAGGTACCCGCCCTACAGATCTCTTCAAGGGGAACCCCATGGAAAGCAGCCCAGGAAGCAGACACACCCCTGGTAGATCTCGCCTGAACCCCCGACGGGCAAGGCAAACCAGAGCCCTGGTAAGCCAACAAGATCACAGCCTTGATCCAGCGACCCAAAGTAAGACGAGAGGCAGCCTTACCCCTACCAGCCAAACCAAAGGTCACGAAGAGGGAGTCAGAAGACCGAAACCCAGCAGAACGATCAACATAAACAGACAACGCTTTCCTCACATCCAAAGAATGGAGCAAGACATCAGAAGGAGAGGAAGGAGAAGGACAGAGAGAAGGGAGAACCAACTCCTGGGAGGAATGGAAACGTGAACGAACTTTAGGCATAAAACCTGGGTCCAAGGAAAGGACCACCGCGTCGTCCAGAAACCTCAAAAAGGGGGGAGAGCAACGCAAAGCCGTAAGCTCCCCCAACCTCCGAGCAGACGTAACAGCCACCAAAAAGGCAACCTTGAAAGACAGGAATTTCAACTCCACGGAATCCAAAGGCTCAAAGGGAGGGGACTGCAAGGCACCCAAAACCAAAGAGAGATCCCAAGGAGGAACCGGAGAGCGAACAGAAGGTGCAGAAAGAGAGAAACTCCGAAACAGACGGGAAACCAACAACCCGTCCGAAGGAAGAAGAGAAGCCGGATCACGAAAAGCCCGAATAGCAGCCCACTGACCCTTCAAAGTGGACAAAGCATAGTGTTTTTGAAAGCCATCCAGAAAAAACTGCAGAACAGAAGAAACATCACAAGAGGTAGGAGACAGTCCCAGGGCAACACACCAAGAAGAAAAAGAAGCCCAGTGTTTCGAATAGGAGGACAGAGTGGATTTCCGACGAGACGCCTGCATTACAGTGATGAGGTGGTCGGGCAGACCCCGGACTCCAAGAGACAACCGTTCAACCTCCAGACCGCCAAGGTGAGAGGAACCAACAGGGAGGGAGACGGGGAACACAGTGGAGAGGGGTAGCGGGGCAGGATCCACGGAGGGCCCACCGCCAGACCCAGCAGCAGAGGAAACCAGGAGCGGCGAGGCCAATAAGGGAGAACAGCCACCACCTGAGCCCCCACCCGCCGAACCTTCAGCAAGAAAGCAGGGATCAGAGGAAAGGGGGGAAACGCATAGAGGAACCAAGGAGGCCAAAGGACAGACAAGGCATCCACCCCCCAAGCCCCCGACTCCGGGGTCCTGGAACAGAACAGGGGAAGCAAGGCATCGGACCGGGAGGCAAACAGGTCCAGAACCGGAGTCCCGAACTTCCGGCAGAGCAACCGGAAAATCCGAGGGGCCAGACACAGGGAGAGAGAGGACGGGAACTTCCGACTCAAGGAATCGGCAACCACGTTGTCCACACCCCGAATGTGTACAGCAGAGAGAGCCACTAGATGACACTCGGCCCAACTCGCAATTGCACACGCCACCAAGTTCAGGGAGAGACAGCGGGTACTGCCCTGGTGGTTGATGTAGGCCACGGTCACAGTGTTGTCCGATCTCACCAACACGTTGCACCCCAGAAGATGAACCTCGAGAAGGCGAAGAGCCCTCTCCACCGCAGACAGCTCCCTCCAATTGGAAGAGCGGTGCGACTCCGAAGGAAGCCAACGTGCCTGCACCGACCAACGGTCCAGAGTCGCACCCCAACCGAAAGCGCTGGCATCCGTCGTCAACACCAAGGGGGTCGGAGGATGGAACCACATGCCCCGCGACAGATTCGAAGAGTCCAGCCACCACTGGAGAGCAGACACCAACTCCGGAGACACAGGCACAGGAATCGAGAAGTCCTGGACAGGAAAGGGGACCCAACTCTGAACATGCCACAACAGAGGCCGAAGATGAGCCCTGGCCCAGGGCACCGTGAACACAGTGGCAGACATGTGGCCCTGAACCACCAGCCACTGCAGCAGAGGTGCCGAATCCCGGGAAAGTAACCTCCTCAGCAACAACTGAAGACGCCGAATCCTGGACTCCGGGAGAAAAACCTTGCCCAGAACAGAGTCGAACACAGCCCCAATGAAAGTCCTCCGAGTAGCAGGCTCCAGGTGACTCTTCGGCAGATTTACCAGGAACCCATGATCCTCTAGCGTATGCATGGTCAAGGAGAGGTGGCGAGACATGACCTCCGGAGAAGGAGCCTGCAGCAGCCAGTCGTCCAAGTAAGGAAAAACGGACACCCCCAGGAGATGGAGATGAGCCACCAAAGGAGCCGCCACCTTGGTGAACACCCATGGGGGCGGACCGGAGACCAAAGGGGAGGACGCAGAACTGCCAGTGACGACCCTCCAGGCAGAAGCGCAGGTAACGCTGAACCCCCAACGCCATCGGTACATGGAGGTACGCATCTTGGAGATCCAGAGAGGTGAACACCCAGCCCTCCTGGATCAATGGGATCACCCTCTGCAAAGTATCCATTTTGAAAGTGATCTTCCGCACAAACAAGTTCAGGGCCCGAAGATTGATGACAACACGGAAACCCCCGGTGATCTTTGGGACCACAAAGACAACCGAATAAGTCCCCAGTCCACGCTCCAGGGGGGGGACCGGGACAATCGCCAGTTTGTCGAACAGAACCTGAACACCCTCCAACAACCCCAGACGACGAGACGGGTTCGAAGGCAAGGGGGTCACCACAACACCCGAGGGAGGCGGAGGAGACAGGAACTCTATCCGGTAACCCTTGGACACAACATCCAGTACCCACTGGTCGGAGGTCGTCAACAACCAAGCAGGGAGGAACAGCCGCAGTCTCCCACCAACCGCGGGCCGACCACCAGCGAGATCGGGCACTGGAGCGGCGTAGTCAGGAACGAGGAGCGCCAGACCCACCATCCGGCTGGGGCTTCTTCTGGAATCTCCGAGGAAAGGACCCACGAGCACCACGCTGGCCCCTAAACGAGGACTGCTGAAACCTGGAAGGCTGGCGAAAGGACCTGGCATTCGAAAAGGAGGAACCCTTATGAGAAGGGGCAGGACGGAAGGACAAAGAATGCTTCCTCTCCTCGAAGACTTTATGGAGCTTGTCCTCCAGGGCGTCCCCAAAAAGAAGAGTACCCGAAAACGGCAACCGCAAGGCCATAGAACGCTGCGCCGCATCCGTCTTCCAACCACGCAGCAGTAAGTTCCGACGGGCAGCCACAGAGGAACCACAAGACAGAGCAGAGGCCCGGACTGAGTCAAAGGCAATGTCCGAAAGGAACTCCGATTGACGTTCCATAGACTCCAGCAACTCCGGACAAGTGCCCCCCTCCTGCATAGTAGAAAACAAAGTCTTGAAGTCAGCCAACAAAGACTGTGCCACATAAGCACCATAAACACCCGACCGAAGAGCCAGGTGAGAGCCAGCATAGGACTTCTTCAGAGCAGAGTCTATCTTCTTATCAACTCCATCCTTCAGGATATTATCATCAGCCATGGAAGGCCGACCCACCAGGGAAGCCACAATAGAGTCCACCTGCACCGAATCAGGCAGGGCAACCTCCAAATCCTGCAAAGGATACAGCTTAGACATGAACCTGGGCAAAGAAATATGGTCCGGGTCTTTCCACTCTTTAAGAAGGACATCCATAACAAAGGGGTGGACGGGCATGGAAGAAGACACAGGCCTCCGAAACTGCGGCAGAACAGCATCCTGGGAAGTACTGGGCACAGAGACCTCAGGGAAACCCATATTCTCCCGAACATGACCCAGAATATCAGGTAACAGATCCCTTGAAATGTACTTTCCCTGCAGATCCACCGCACCCAAAGCGGACTCATCAGAGGAAGCAGAGGAGGAGATATCAGAATAAAGGTAAAGGAGAGCAGGGGACTCCGAGCGACCCCCAGCACCCTTCTTGGAAGCCTTGAGCTCGGACAGCGTCTCCAAAATCAGCAGCTTCAGCCGCTTCGAGTCACCCAGACCAGCACACCGATCAGCAGGGGCAGAATCACCACCGTCGGAAGAGGATGACCCAACAGGAGAGACATGCTTTCACTTCCTGTGGTGCTTCCCCATTGCAAACAGCACCGGAAATCCAGAAAAAACACCACACGGGACGTACAGCAACAGCACAAGTAGCCCAGGAGAAGGAACATCGGATATCCGCCGCAGATATATGCGGAAAAAACACTCACCCCACAGCTGCAGCCCCTCAGATCCGAGAAGCAGGAAGGAGGGACAGAACACAACCGCCCCTGAGCTGCCGAGGAAGGCAAGTCACCACCACCGAAAGGAGGCGATGACGTCAGCGCCATGAGCCGGACAGCCAATCAGGTGAGGAGGCGGGGAACCCGGAGCCCACCCGGGCGCCCGCACAGACGAAAATGAGGATCCGAAGCCGGGAACGGCTTCCCGCCCACAACCGGGCAAACTGCCCCGGAAATCAGGGGCAAACAGCAGAAGAATCCACGGAAGCGAGCGCGCCCCGCCCGACAAAACGTAAAGGGGCAGGGAGCGCGGCGCAGCAACAGCGCGCCCGTCCACGAGTCAGCCGCCAAGCCCAGGACAGCAGAAATGAACAGAAGCCCCGGGGTCGCACACCGAAAAACAGCATCCAGGTCACAAGGCAGAAAGAAGAAACAGGAACCAGGAACCAGGAACCACGGGGACCCGAGAAGCCCCGCAACCCAGGGCCCCCGCCACGAAAGAAGCACAGGAAGCCCAGCAGCCCGGCTTCCAAGTTCCCACGGAGGTCCATGAGCACCCCCAAGGCCCAGCAAAGGAGGACACCACAGGACAGTCGTAGCAGGTAAGTGCCCGGCACAAACCCAAGCGTCACCCATCAGCTTCCAACCGACAGGAAACAAAACAGGATTTGCTTCTGGTGGTGAGGTGTGTTATAGCACCTGACAGGAGGGTGGGTGGAGTCTAAAAGCGTTTCCTGTTTTGTTTCCTGTCGTGTGGAATACCTCATGAGTGATGACTGGGTCGAGGACGAGGGACGTAGAGGTAATGCAGCATCTCCGTATGATTGGTCTTTTTGAAGGTAAGCAGTTTTCGCGCACAATAATTCCGGTGTTCCTCCCGTCCAGGCACCTGCACTCACACCAGCATATACTTGAAGGTGCCTTCTGGATCGATTTCCACCTCGGCCATACCACTGACTGAGCTCAAGGTGAACCTTTCATGAGAGTGAGCAGCAGTCACCACACAGAGAGGAAAGGCACAGGTTCCAAAACTGCAATTGGAAAGAGAAGTGGGACTAACACAGTGCATCTACCAACAAGGCGGCCTTCTTATAAAGGGGTTTTAAAAAAAAGAAATCTCATATCGCACGAGAGGTGGCAACGGAGGGTACTCCATGGTCTTACATAGATGAAGAGTGGTGTGCCGCAGGTTGTGGTGGTGAGGGGAGGGTACTGCATGCATCGCCAAAGTTAAAGATAACTAGTTGGTTGAGCTGCGCTCAATCAGAAGCGCGGCTGCTATGATTTAATGGAAAAAAAATGAGTTGGACGAGCTGCGAAACATGTCCCGCAAGTGATGCGTGTGGCCCCATTGTGAAAGTGAAAGCGCGCCTAGCATGCTGCAAATACAAAAAAAAGTGTGCGCCATTGCTAAAGCTGGCGTCCCACCAGTGCTCTTTAAATTAATTAAGCAAAGAGTTCTCCTGAAGGGATAATGCAAGCGATACAGTAAGGACACACATAAAAGGGCCAGTCCTAATGGGAGGTTACAACAGAAGACAGGGCTACACTAAGGAGGGACTAATAAGCCTATTAACAAATCAAAAGCCAATATTTACAAAGGACAGTCACACCAGCCAATTGAAAGTATGAGCGGAGAGTGGGCGGAGCTTCAAGTTCATACCTGACTACAGCATTCCTCGCAGAGCAGCACAAGCGCTGTCCACGCTCGACCTAAAAAGAATGTGGTCAGATTGTAAAATTTTTGAGAATAGTTATATAATAAAAGAACAGAAGGTTTGCTGTTCCTAATTAAAACAAAGGCACAAGGAAAACTGGTTTAGCGTGGTCAAGGAAAGTGGATGGATAGGGATTCAGTCTATTGGAATTTAGGGCCCTCACACACCCGGCTGGGTGTCATGCTTCATCATAGGGCTGCTCCTCATTGGGTCAGCGCTGCAATACCCGACGGGCTTCCTATGAAGGGCGCTTTAGCAGAGATATTTTTTCCAAAAGCCATTAGGTGCGGTGTGGGTGAGGGGCCTAAGCAGTGTAGATGGTGGAATGATAATGTGGCAAGTGAAAGGAAGTTAAAACAGGTTTGGAAGTCCACTGAGAGCAAGTTTTTTCTCTGGGTCTCCCATCCTGATTAAAAAGAAAGAACAAAGGCGTAGATCTGAGGTAATGTCTCAGGTGAGGCGCTCTATTGCGTGGTCAACATGTTTCTCGTCATTAAGTAGCTAAATCGTGTGGTGATTCGTCAGGACCGGAAAAAGAATAAAACTATCTACACTTGGGTGGTGATATGGTGATAACTACCTATTGTAATGTCAAACATACATAAGATGTAGTACCTGTTAGCGGCTAACGGCTTTTGGAAAAAACATCTCTGCTAAAGAGCCCCTCATGGGGAGCCCTTCTGGTATTGCAGCGCTGACCCGACGAGGAGCAGCTCTATGATGAAGCATGACACCCAGCCAGGTGTGTGAGGGCCCTAAATTCCAATAGGATGAATCCCCATCCTTGCACTTTCCTTGACCAATCTAAACCAGTTTTCCGGGTGCCTTTGTTTTAATTAGGAACAGCATACCTTCTGTTCTTTCATTTACTCTGACATGTATGCTGGACCTGACAAAAACGCCCATATTCCCTCCTTTGTGAATTATTAGTTATATAATATCATAACTAACATTTACATTTTTAAAAGTATTAGAGTGGTCTACCTATTCCAAGACATGTTACAATTTAAATGATGGTATTCATATAGTGTGAACTCAGTTGTGTTGTACACAAAAGAGTTGGGGATAGTAGATACTTTTTCATGTACCTCAAGCAGGGTTTTACACATTTGCATTTGTCTTCATAAATTTAGAGTTGTAGGTACATGGAGATTAAAATATTTATTTAAAAACTGGTGACTGACCACCAAACCATTCAGGTGGTAAAGGACCCATCTCTGCCAGTTTCAGACAGCTGGTCTGCTGAATGAAAAAATTGCCATCACGCCAAGGGAGAATGTTTGTAGAAAGTGCAGCTGACATGGTAGGAGCATTTTTAGCAAGAATGTATTGCCTCCTAGGGCATCATAAAATAGTAGCCTGACTGTCATTGTTATTCACTGAACCAATCCCTGTAGCAAAATGCCTATTTCTGAATGGTCAGCCCCACTGGTTTTGCTAGATTTTATTGCTGGTGTTTGGCTCTGCACACTGGGACACTGTGGTCTAGTGCCCAGTGCATGCATTCTGACTCCTAAAACATGTTGACATTCGTTATATTCCTAATTAGCATATTTAATTTACCTAAAACTCGATTACCTAAAACTGGATTACCTAAAACTCAATATGGGCTGTAGGTCACTAGTTGACTGCAGCACCCATTGTGCCATCCACTACAGTGACAGGGCAAACATGACTGAAGGGCTACCATTGTAGACTGGCTGGGCAGTTTTAAACCTCCAACTTTGACCTACCAAAATAACGCTTTTTGACAGACCTAACCCTAAGTTTAAATATAAATAAGTTACCCGAAGTAGGCCTTTTGCCCATAAGGCTGGGTGCTTGCTATTTAAAAGTAGGACAATGCCAGTGAGAGAGGAGCTGCCCGAGAACTGGTTTTGAGTGACCATGGGGGTTGAAAGGTTCTGCCTTCTTGGCTTTAGATGGAGAGAGGCACTGTATTCTTGTTTGCAGTAGAACACACAGGAAAAAGTGGGTAAGGTTACCCCTGGCAACTTTTTCCTTATTGGTTAGTGAGGGGCTAGGAGTCACTACCAGCCACAAGCTTGTGCCAGATATAAAGGTGGCACCCCTGGGCACCCTAATGAGAACACTAATTGACCTGTGCAAGACTGAAGAAGGACTGCACCTGCTGTTGAGACTTGTGAGAGAATCTGAAAGACTGGACCTGCTCCCACTTGTACCCAAGACAAAGAAGTGAACTGGACAAGGGTCAGCTGTTTGACCTCCTGCTAAGCTACAGGGACACAACAATTTTCTAGCAGCCCTTTTCCTGACGAGACCATGTGAGAAATTGGATTGCTGATTGAGGGGGATGGAAGCCTTCTCAAGCAAAAGCCACAATCCTTGTCTGGGTAAACCACAAAAAGTCACTAAATTAGCCTGTGATTAACCATCTGGTAGCTTGGCACAAAAAGAATCAGGCTGAACCTAGAGGCAATATGTAAAGTATTGATGCAGCAATCAAACAGCACAAAGGTGAAAACACAACAGAAGAAAAATCCCACACCAATAGAGACGTAAAATGTAATACATTATTTTACACCAAAACATACATTTAAAAGTAGAACATGTAGGAAGCTGGCTCTGTATATACTATACCAAAGTAAGGTATAGTGTGTCAGAGTCCAGTGGACACCCAGAGGCTTTACTGAGGCTAAAGTAGTGAATACTAATGCTCTCTTTTGTGGTAGTGTGGGTGAGCAAGTAGGCTCATCAGAGGGCAGTGCTAAGCAATTGTTGTGCTAACACAGGCAAGAAATGATTACACGCAATCAATGACCAAATCCAAGACCAATGGCTTGTAAAAACATTACTTTTAGTATAATTATGTTTACAATATCACTGTTTTTCAATGTAAAAAATGGAAACAGTGCATTTTGTCAGTCAGTACAATGTTATTCTATGGGAGGAAACACAATCAGCAATATCTAGGTACGTTAGCAATTTATGATATTGAGCTTTTGGATGAAGAATCAATACCAAGCAAGGTTCAGGTAACAACATTTCCCCGTATTCACACTCACTGTCAATGACAAGGAGGTTCAGTATTCATTTAGGATATCCTTGAAACTAAGCAGACCAAGTCCTTTTCAACACATATTTCCATCATTTACAAAAATGTCAATTACATCCTAAGTTGGACTTTGATAGCAATTTAATTGAGAACAGTTTGTCCAAGCCACTAAGTCTACCTTGTTCCACCCAAGCTGGAGTTTGCTCCCTCCATTATTATATTTTTGTTTCAATTGCCACTCTCCTGATGAAGGCGCTTGGGTCACTGAAACGTTCATAGACTCGAGCCCATGAAGAATCAATGACGATCTAAGCCATTAATTTTCCAATTCGAATACATGAATTGCTGAGTAAATAAGTATCATAATGTTCAACAAGTTCACTGTAACACTATCTGAAAATAATGAAATGAAACATCTGTATAATGTCTCAGACTACATATATGACAGTGGTTAGTATCTGTGTATAGAGGTACGTTATGGTATCAATGGTTGTTTGACTGAAAGTTATGAAGTGTAGTTTTTCTTTTCGTAGTTTTGAAACACACTAAGAATAGTCTAATTGTTCATGTTATTGGTTTTAAATTCTAATTGTGATAATAAAGTATGTTCCATTTTTTACATTATTGAGTTACTTGGCCTTCATATTTATATATGTTTGCCACATATTTTGAAGTAAATCATTGGTTGCCTGGGGTTTTTCTCTTACAATAGTGTTTTTCCTGCCCTGGGAGCTTCCATTAATAGCATGGGGTCCTGAATATTACATTCACATAATATCGCAACACATCACCTACATACACAACATATATGTGTATTATGTATTTAAAAAATTGCTACTTATCTGTCTTCCACCACCAAGGTCGCCCCCATCACTCCTTTAGTGATAGGACACCACCAGCCCAGCAGGAACATCCAAATCTGCTTGGTGGGACCCTGCCGTTGAGAAGTCTGTGTATCACTCATACATCTAAATGTGCCGGGCTGAAGAGCGTCTGCTCGGCGGAGAAAGGAGTCTGACTGGAACAAACCTCATTTCTGTATCCAAGTTGCCCTCCATAGTAGTCGGCCTTAAATTGCATGTAGGTCCTGTTTTTGTGCACCCAGATGATGGTAGCAGATAATTAAAGCTTTTTGGTGCTATTTTATTTAAAACGTTAGAATTTTAAATCTCCGACTCCCCTTATTGGATTTTTTCATTTTGGTGTCATTTTGTTCATTAACCTATTCTTTATTTTTATAAATTGGGGAAGGAAAACCATATCAGAACTTATAAATACTCCACATGTTTTCTTAAGTTAAGGCTATTTGGTCTGTGGCATAGCTAATGTTAAGCTTTCACTCACGAGGTTCCTGTTGCTTCCTTCTTGGTGATGCACGCTCCCAACTCCTTCGTGAACTAACCAGCCAGCAAGGGGTGAAACACTTGCACAACTGTTTAATCCCCAAGGGAAAGGGGAAGTGGAGAGAGAAACAAGACAAACAACACTGGATCTCTTCCTGAGATGGCGGTTGCAGTTTCTCTTTTGAAGTATTCTGGGCTTCGTGAATGATCTCGGATACTTTGATACACCTTCACAAAATAAAAATAGACCTTCATGACTTGGAATTACACCTTCCACATCTTATCATTATATGACTTAACAATGACTAGTACATAACACTGTCTGTTAAGCCCATTCTAACACTCCTACAATTGTCAGGCGCCTCTTATTCGGTCAATCGCCTTAAAAAAGAATACACAAAGATATCAGCCAATAAATACTATGTAGGATGAATTGGTTAGTGATTAGTGATAAGGTTTAGTAACGTAGCACACAAACTTGTCCTACCTGGCAGTTGTATGTAGTAAATCTTAAAAGGGATTCTGTAATATAATGAGAAATAAAGAAAAGAAAAGAAACAACTACAAAATCCTCCTCTCTTAGGGAGTTTTTGCGTCAGTCAACAATACTGGTACTTCAGTATCTATTATACATATGTGAAATACACGTTGCTAAACAATGCCCCAAAACACTGGTTCTTGATATAGCAGTTAAAGCCACTGCTGCGATTATCTAGAGTGGGTCAAACTAAATTCAACATTGATTAAGCTTGCTTTACTTTGTAGGAAAATGACAAAGTTCCAAAAATTTTAAAAGCGACAATTGTTTTCCAGTCTCTTTGTGAGTTCTTGAATCTTAAGCAAAAATAACAAAATTGTATTTACCAATGCTTGATTTTTGTGTCCGGAGTTGCTTGGTAACCAGATCTCTTACTTGTTTACAGGAAGTCAGGTCATCGGAAAAAAGCCCAACCGGAACCGCAGATCGGAGGTGCTGCAGCCGTCGGTGACTCTCGAAGAATGAAGGACGAAGGAGGCATGGAAGGGAAAGGTAAGTAAAATCAGAGTACGGGGACAGGAACAGCCAAACGGGAGCAGGAACAGATGCTGAGAGGAAGGGAATCCAGGAGGCTCAGAAGCGGCAAGACAGGTACGCTCGCGGTGATGCTGTATCACGAAGCGAAGCGCTACCGCGTGTGAGAGCAAGGTTTTTATAGCCTCCGTCTTGGGCGTGTGCTCTCCGCTCACGTGTAATCAGCAAGCCGTTGCATTTAGCCCTAAACGTGAGACAACGTGAGGCAGCTCTTGGTATACGGCCCTAAACGTGACGCATGTTGACTATAAACAAACATTGCTAGCAGCAAGAGATATGAAACAAAAACATTGCTTGCCACTCGGCGCAGGGAACGTTAAATAACAGTCTTTGCTGGCTACAAAACAGTGCATAGTTTAATCATAAAAAGCAGTCAAGGAACACAGCAAGGGACACCATGAATATTTAAGGGGACTAACTCGCAATGGCATAAGAACCCATGACAGCTAATAGGGGTTGAGCTCAGGTTTACATTATTTTAATATTTAATTGACCTAACAGGAATAGTGATCCATTACTTGAGGTGGACTACCATTCACCCCAGCTAATAATACACTTTCTCACAATCTCTCAAAACTGGGATTTGTTTCTGCATAACATAAATCAGAAATGTGCTGGATGACTGTCATGAGTTTAATGGGTATCAAAAATAGTATAAACAGCATTGTAAGCCCTGCCTTAAATACGGTTGCCTTCTTCTGACACCATTGATCAGGAGTTACAGTAGTTGGTGGATCGCTGGCAAAGGTGAACCAGCTAACTCCCCACCATCAGAAACCAAGTGCTTCTTCTGACTCTGTTATCCTGAAACCCTCCCTAAAACCTTCAAAGAGAACCTGGACTGCCTCCAGGATGCTGGGGTGTGTTTGCTTCCACAAGGAAAGGTTTCTGCCTTCTCCCAGGGTTTGCAGGATTGTTCTAGCAAGGAGAAAGTCATGTTACATCAGTTGCAGAAGACTGTTGGGCAACTGAATTTCACTTTAAGGATCATTCCCACGGGCCACCCATTTTCACGATCCATTACGCAGGCAATGTCGGGCTTGAGGGAGAAGCACCACCATACCAGGTTGTCAAATGAGGTGTGTCAGGACCTGCATATTTGCCTGGCATTCCTGTGAGACTTCAATGGCACAGAGGTGTGGCCCAGCCCCACCAGTACCAGTGAAGAATTGGGCCTTCTTATGGAATGTTGCAGGGATTCTGCACATACACAGAACTATGCACAGGAAAACAGGACCTCATTGAATAGGGGTGTACCAAAATACCACATCAGTACCCAAAATCCCAAACCGACCAGCTATAGTGTCTCATTCGTTCTCCTCCAAAGATCACAGAGCTACAATGGATTAGACAACCCAGAACACAACACTCCAGACTCTCTCAGGAATCACAGGAGCAAGACATACTCTTTCGCTCACTCACTCGTACTTGTCCACAATGAGAATAGGCAGAGTCACTGAAATAGTTGAAAATGTTTATTTTAACTATTGTGCTCTACAATACCATATACGTGCCACTACTAGCACCAAAATGCATAAACTGAGCACAGTTAGCATTGTTACAATTCCATAGAATACATGGGGAGAAGTCATTTTATATAAAGACGGTGGAAATAAGGGCCTTTAGGCCTGACCACCCTCCCCTTGAAGAGAAGAATATTATTTTATAAAAATGACAATCTCTGGCCTTTGACAGCAATCTCCATACCTTAAAGCCTGTATGTAAGGTTTACATCATAGGAACAGCAGAGCTCTTCCCCATGAAACAGTTTTCTTCAAGTGAGTTAAAACAACATGCAAAAACGTAATATCAAAGCACGAGTCTTCAGTATTGCAGCTGTGTGTAGCATGTTATGTCTAGGTGCTAGGGACTGACCAGAACAAAATAACACGAAGCATTGTTTATCGACCTTGCACATTGTATTCAGATTAAACTCCAGGAAAGGCAGAGAACATGAAAGCAGCCCGTTCTCATGTGAAAGTCACGAGCAGAGTCTTGCAAAAGCAAAGTCTTGTAGTAACGTGAGCAAAAGCAGCATCATGGCAGCTAAGCTCATGCTAACTTAGCAATGTCGACAATGTTCCTAGGCCCCATATAACACCCTCCCCTTGGTAAGGTCATAGGACTTAGACAAAGGTCCAAAACAGTCAGAGTTCAAAAGTCAAGCGGAGTTCAAAGCTTTGGAAAAAAACAAATTGAAAAAAAAAGATTTTTCAATATTGTCATTGTTGCTTATTGAAGAGAGCTGTCTCCGGGATAATAAAGTTATTATGAAGGAGGAGGGAAGTCTTTCAAGGTGTGCGAACCAGTGAATGCAATTCTCTCCAAAAGGTCATCCCTATCGTTGATAGAAAAAAGGGATGCCATCCAAATAAGTAAGTCGAAGGAACAAACGTGCTCCTCATAATCAGACGCCTCTAAAAGCATAAGTGGGCAACTTGTGTGATATTCGATGAAACTTTGTTGCAAGACGTTCTGCGCAGCCGCACAGACACCCCATTTAGCCACAACTTCAAGTGCATCTGCATGCGTCATACGACCTTCCCAGAACAAGCCTCGTCATGGGCCTCTAAAGGTCCCATCAACTGGATAAAATTCGGGACTGGATGTGACGCATTGGAGAGGCATACATCCATTACCCAATAGAAGGGGCATCGCTGACAGTAAAACACTGGTTGCACAAAAGTAAGTAAAGTAGGTCAAGCGAAAAGTTAGTCCATAACTGACGGCAAGCGTTGCTAATGGCAAGAATCTACAAACATATTGAATGCAATCACGGTAGAGCTGCAATTTACTTGGTCTGTGCAGTACCACAAGATGAGCAGCTATTAAGCAGCAGGAACAGGAGAAGCAGGATTCCAGCCCCCAACGCCAATACTAAGGGAAAGCCTCCAAAGCTGCTGGAAAAAAATAGAATAAATAAAAGCTGGTATTACTCCAAATATCGTCTTAAAGGAAGTCACAAGGCCAGATCCCACATGTTTAAAAAAAATGGGCAAGGCCTTTCGTGCCCGACGCATTAAATATTTGTGTATAAGCTCCCCAAAATGTTATGGGAGGTTAGTGTTCAAAAGGGACTGTATCTCACTAGAAGTCCTAGCCACCTGCAACTCGAAGGTCTCTCGGGAGGAAGTGAGAAAAACCTCTTGTTGGAATAAAAGCACTTTGAGCCTGCTCAATTTGTTGAAATCTGTTTTCAAAGTTGGAATTCAAGGCCAAATTGAACTATATAGCCTCCCACGTGGGGGTGGAAAAAGCACATTGCTACAACAATTTACACACTGGGAAGCTATTACTAAATACGGGACTCCTGCCTGTAAACCACAGCAGTCTTGGTGGTTCAAAATAAGATAACTGCCATCTGTACCAATGTAAAAGCGGGAATTATTGATGGAACTGGGGTCCCTTTAAAAAAACAAGCAAGATTGGATGCTGACACATTACATGCGCCATGCAACTTAACTTGTTTGCAAACCAGGGAATGTCCTATTGTGGAATCGCAGTACTCTCCTATAAGAAAAACGTCCTTACCCTCCCTGTGACATCTGTAAGTGAAAGGTAGGGACCAGAATTAATGTAGGAAAGCACTACCCAGTAGTTCAACATGGCCAATCGGAAAATGTTGCATGCATGATTTAAATTGAAACAGCGAAAAAGGGAGAGATATAACCCCATGAATTAACCAAACAGCAGAGTCTGTTTCAGCTACCGAGAAAGGCAACGGATTTAATTGTTCAATATGCAATAGTGTATACGCAGCATCTTTCATGGTCATAAATCATTGTTTATCAGTTAGATTAAATGGCAAAAACAAAGCAGTGGCATTCAAATAATCGCAAGGTACTTTACCCATTTTAAGAGTCTCTAGTGTCCAAGCAAATTGCATAACAGATCTTGACTGATTTTGACCAAGATATAACACAGAAACATCACATTGAACAATATCAATAACAGATGAAACAATATTATCCAACGTATAAATGCATGAGGAAAGTGTGTTGAAGCTGTTGTCTATATGGCAAGGACTTTTTCTAAATTTGGCTTGATCAATTTGGCGCAGACGAAAAACAGCCTCAATCTGCGAAAGCTTCCGATTTCATTGTTTGCGGCATAAAAAAATCACTTAGCTCTAGGATTCCTAGGTCCTAAGATAAAATCAGCCAGATTGATGTCATGCGACAACAGAGAATAATGTTGTTTCACTGATGTCAGCGTTTAATGTTCCTACCATTGTTGGCATAACTTACCTACCGAATATGTGGTGACCGAATGTGCAATGGTATACCGAGGATCAGGTCTAGTGTGAACGAAACCAGGCGTAATATTATAAAAACGCATTTGGAATGCATTTGTATTAGTTTGCCACACCAACCACCCGGAAGAATCAACTTCAGAGACATTGAAAGTGTCATTTCGAAACAAAGCTTGCAATGCCTCAATGGCATAATTTGAGTGCGCCAATCTCATATTCCGCTAAGGACAGAATTGATTGGGTATTAACATTTTTGACACTTGCCAGGCCAAAACAAAGAGTTTGGTACACTGTATCATTTCAAAACAAAATTTTAGTTGGGTTCAGGCAGGCAGGATGTAAAGCTTCAGTTCCCTGAACCTGCCAAGGCTTCGTGCCCCAGATTGATTTTAAATCAATAGTCTCTTTCCAATTATCATAACCCTGCGTAGCCAATTTATTTCTAAACAAATTGGTGTAAATCAATGTAGTGTGGGTTAACATATATTTGGAATGTGAAGATGGTCGAAGTTTAAAGTAATAGGATTCCGGATTAGATATCTCATAATCTGTAAAATAAGTAAACTTATCCCTAAGAGTTTTAGAACTCCCCTCTACGGGAGTAGGACAATGTTCCCATTGTGTATAGTTAAAATCAGGTCTTATCGTTTTTGTTTTGTGTAAAAAATGATGCCCATAATGCGGCGAACATAGTAAATCCCCATAAATGGCAGAATTTAAATACAAGTCTACAGGATCAAAGGCAGCATAATATTTTAAATCTGAAAACAATGCATGTACTGCCTGTACGCCCCACTCGTCAGAATGTATGTCCTGTGTCACCATATATCCTAAAGAGACGTGAAACACATATGGTACCCTCAGTACCTCAGTCGGGCCATGGATTTCATAGGCTACTTTATCACAAACAATGCCATCAGCAACCAGGAATTCTGAAATGTTAACATGAGACTGATCACGTTTCATGATATGGGACGATGTGTGAGGGGCTAGGGTTTCATCGACCAAGTTTACAGCAGAGCGTTATGGCAAGTTATGACCACTGATGAGCAAAAAGAACACTGTAACAAATCCAATTGACATGAAGAGGAAACTCAGGATAAGCAGCAACGAAATGTAGGTCCATGGAGGGACCAGGTAAGTGTTTTTGAACCAAGGGAAAAAAATACTTAATTCAGTTGGTGTGTCTGCCAAACTGGATGTCGAGGAAGACGAGCTGGAAGAGAGGCTGGCATGATCTCCAGGACTGTTCGACACATCACTCACATACTCATCAGGTATATATACTCGATATCTATAGTAGAAGATAGAGGTCAGATGGGTGAAAGATTAATAATAGTGTCCATCACTTTCTTAGCCCTATGACGACCAGTGTAAGATGATGAAGTCAGTGGATCCAATGAAATTGCATTGCACGAAAGTGCAGGTGTGACTATTCAGAATCGGCCACATGGTGTAGTTTGACATTGTACACTGAAATATATCTGTTGTCTTTGAGATCAGGTAAAGGTGGTAAAATAACTGTACGAGTACCCTTCAGTCCAAGCACTGGAGCGGTTGCATGATAAGAGGGACCAAATGCTTTTTTGTTCTCCAGCTTTTCCCAATTTAGGAAGCCAACTGGAAACTGGAATCAGCAGTGCTGCATCAGTGTAAGAGGGTAAATGTTCAGCACTCATCCCTAGTAACGTAATTTAACTGTCCACGATCACAAATAGCACATTGCTCAATGATTAGGATGATGATTTTTCTTAAAAGTGGACAGCCCTACACTGCCTAGTCGCATTTTGATAATATGATATTTACAAGCCATTTTGCTAATTATGATATTGTGCATTTTACATAAAAAGTATAATGTTTATGCAGCAGGGCACTTAGCCGAGAATTTACACCTGATGTACATGACTTTGCATTGTCCATACATTTGGAATTGTGTAATATACATCATTATAATTCAAAAGATTAGAAAAAGTTCTAATGCACTTATAGGCTTGTCGATTAGGCATAAAACTGCATATCCCAGAATGCAATAGCATGCCTACCATGTATAAATAATGAAAGCGATGTAGGACAACTGTTTGATGCCGCCGTGAAAAGGAACCATTTGGTTCAAAACGCGTAGGCTTTAACAGCGTGTTAAATAAACTTAATTTCATCTATCAAGCGGAGTGCCGGAATATTATTTCGTGAGTGATATATATATATATATATATATATTTATATATATATATATATATATACTCGATATCTATAGTAGAAGATAGAGGTCAGATGGGTGAAAGATTAATAATAGTGTCCATCACTTTCTTAGCCCTATGACGACCAGTGTAAGATGATGAAGTCAGTGGATCCAATGAAATTGCATTGCATGAAAGTGCAGGTGTGACTATTCAGAATCGGCCACATGGTGTAGTTTGACATTGTACACTGAAATATATCTGTTGTCTTTGAGATCAGGTAAAGGTGGTAAAATAACTGTACGAGTACCCTTCAGTCCAAGCACTGGAACGGTTGCATGATAAGAGGGACCAAATGCTTTTTTGTTCTCCAGCTTTTCCCAATTTAGGAAGCCAACTGGAAACTGGAATCAGCAGTGCTGCATCAGTGTAAGAGGGTAAATGTTCAGTTGCATAGCTGTCATGTGTCTTTTGTAGATCCTGTAACACAGTAGAATGATTATCTACGTCAAATGTTGCGGCAGCCGCTACAGCGTCTAGACCATCAAGTTCTCACAGACACATTTTAATGCCAAAGAGCATTTTGTATGGGGTCCGCCCACCCAGAGATCGTCTAGGGAGGTTATTAAGTGCACATTGAACCCCATACAAGTGGGTCAGCCAGTTCCTGCCAGTACCTAAGAGTCTAGCTATCAAAGAATGCTTTAAGTCACGGTTCATTCCCTCCAAAATGGAATTGCCCTCAGGCCTGTATGGAGACTAAAACTGCACCAGACTTCATAGACTTCATCGCATCCTTGTACGCCTTAGATGCGAATGCTGGACCTTGGTCAAAATGGAAGGTACCACAGGTAAACATTCCGACAAAGACATGCAAATCCCTGATGACATTTCGAAGGTCAGCAGTGCGTTGTGGTCAAACCCAAAGGAATCTAGTGCACAAATCAACTGCAACAAATATATATTAATACGCAGTATCAGAAGAAAGAGGACCGCAGTGATCAAGATAGATACAGCCAAAAGGTTGATTAGAAACACACAGCTGTGTTTTCGGTGGGCGTGTGACCGACGGCTTGATTTGCTCTCAAAGGTCACAAGAAAGACATAATTATGGGTCTTTTTATATAAACCACGCCACCAGTAATGTTGCTGTAAAATAGAGACTGTCGCCGAGATACCAGCATGTGCAGATGCTATGCCTTCGTGTGCCGCTTTGATCAAAGTAGGTCTGCAGTCCATGGGAATCTGATCCCCAATCGAAGGAATCAAAGCAAAAGTAACCTGTTCAGGAGTTATGTGATAAGAGTATTTTGAAGGAAAACCCTGAGGATAAGCAGTTCCCTCCCTCATTGCAGCCACCGCTGCCAAAATCTCATTATCTATTTTAGTCATGGATATTGTAACTGCTGCTACAGAACACATGGCTACTGCAGACTTGGCCGCTTCATCAGCCAAAGAATTACCAAGAGCATATTCCACCACAAGCTGATAGCCAAGAGTATGTATAATATGTGTGAGGGGCAGACGTTGTTTAAGATCTGCCACTCAAACCCAGAGCATTTTATGCTTTATTGCTCTGCCTTTGGAATCTCAATAGCCATTCCGAGAGCAAAAGAATAAGTTGTCATTAAAAGACTGGACACAATAATAAGAATCGCACACAATAAGAGTATTCACATTAGGATCAGCAAACTCGAAAGCAAGAACAAGAGCACACAGCTCTGCCAATTGTGCAGTACAGTCTCCAAGTGCCTGAGTGTGCACAATGGAAGACTTAAACTCTCCATTAACAATTGAGCCAGCAACAATTGCACAAGCGGCTGAATAAGCATGTTTGGAATCCGTGGCCGGTTGAACTGAGCCATCGGTGTAAATGAGGCATTTGTACTTATTATGTGAAAGAAGCAGAGACAAGTGAAGAACCGGTTAAACCCACTTACTGGGTCTCGGCGGCGGGGGAACCACCCAAGTCTTCCATACCTTCCATACTTAGTAAAAGGAGACACAGGAGCCTTCGTCTACAGGAGGACCCAGATTTATTCAATAGCCCGGGCTATGGAACAGAGTCCCAAGCTAGTCAGAGACAAGACAGAGGAGGCTGCTGCTTTATTCCTCAGCTTACAAGCCTTTTATACATTTTCATCCCACACTTTGGCTGTTAGTCCATTGTTCAATCAGGGCAGTGTTTGCAGTTGATAGCCTGATCAAGGCGATGTTTGTAGTTGGTGACCTGGTCAAGGCTCGGCACTCAGGTCATTGTTTAATCAGCGTGATCAAAGCTTCGGTGTTCAAACCATTGTCAAATAACCCTGATCAAGGCCCAGCAGTCAGATCATTGTCCAATCACCCTGATCAAGGCCCGCAGTCAGACCATTGTCCAGATAGCCTGATCACAGTGTCAAGGATGTTTACCAGGCAGGGAGCAGGAGATGGAAAACAAGCTTGTTTACACAGGGCGTGGGTGTCTCATGGCTCTCTGTTGAACTGCAAAGAACAGGGGGTTGGGTGTGCGACAGTTTTTGGGCAGAAATGTAGGCTGCAGGCAGGGTTTTGTCATGACGGATAGAATTTTCTCAGGCATCAGCAGAAATGACCAGGTGGGTCGTGTGTGGGTGTTTGACACGAAATGGCAATGCAAAAACAATGGAGTCCTGGCACAAAATGGACGCCGACAAGAAGAACACTTTTCCTCACAAAGGAGGAGGATAAACGTGTTCAGATTGTAAAAACTCCTGTGTCTGTAAGGAAGGATGAAAGATAAACGTGACATCAGCTCACATCAAAGAAGTAGCCCATTGTATCCAATGGAGATGTAATGCTTTCGAGTTAGGTACACTCGCCTTACTCACAGCTTCCAAAGCAGGGAAGGGTGTGACCATAAGAATGTGTTTGCCTTGCGCCAGTGCGCATTGCGCCAGTGAGCATTCTTTCAGAATCACCATCTGTACTGCCATCAAGATTTTTGCAACAGTTGAAAAGTGCATTTCAGCAGCAGTGTATAAATGTGATTTAGATGCAATTGGTATTGTGTCTCCCTCATTGAACGTCAAGTAAGTGACCCAGAAACAATACGTATTACCAGGTTTGTAGTGTTATCACGTGTCAACAACTAGTTAGTTGCAAGCAAGTCAGTTTGATTAGAAGTATGTTCCGGAAGACTACTGGCAGAAGAAAAAGTTGGTTGTATCAATGCATAAAGCGGCTTGATACACTGGGCATAATCAAGAATGTATGTCCTCCCGAAAGTTTCTTTGGTATGGAAGGGTGTTGCAATTGTGCACAGTTCTCCAAGAAGTGAGGGGCCAATCCCTTTCCTTCATTATTGAGGTCATAGCCCAAAAAGAGCACCGCCAAATGGGCTATGTGAGATTTTGTAAAATTGAATTCGTATCCATAGTTGGCAAAGGACAAAATCATACTGTCGACTCGGACAAGATGCAGCATAAGGTCATCGTCCGTCAGATAAATGTCATCTACGTACGAGAATGCATCAGGGATATGTCAGTCAACAAAGACACAATCCATGCCGCAAATGCCCCGGGTCTATGATTATATACCATAGCCAAATGTGTAAAATGTTTCGGATTCCCGACGGCAGTGAATGCTGTAAAATCACGGCTCTCAGGAGCGAGATTGTGACTGTAGAAACCATTAGAAATATCAAGTGTAGTTTTGTATTTTTTACGAACAAGATTGTTCACCAGTGCAGAGATGTCAGTGTTTTGCACCGCAAAAGTACAATAATGACGGTTCAAATTTCGATAATCCAATACAATCCGATATGAACCATCAGGTTTTGATACCATATTGAGAGGATTATTCATCAGTGATGTACATGATTCAATCACTCCTTGATACTCTAACTGTGTTAGAATGTCACAAACAGAAGCTTTTGCTTCATGTCTGATTGAATAATGCAGTTGCCGCTGTGGCGTAGAGCGTAAAGGTATTTCATGAGCCGGTGAATCAATGTCCCAACCCACCTGATTATGATACACAGCCGGGGCTAGGGCCAGAGCCCACTCAGGTGCAAAAACCTGTGCATGCTCCTCAGGGACATAACGTGAAAAATTCAGATGTATCACGTCTTCCCCTCTAGAAGCGGCTAACACAAAGTGTGGAGGCCAATCTGCCTCCGCTAACAAAATGTCATATGAGGAGCTTAGATTCTTCAAGAAAACCACCTTGATTGGACGAGGTATATCACCTTCAATTTGGGAAATTATTTCATAAAGTCTGTCCGGGGGGCAACCCGGGTATCTGCAGTCTCTACTGTGATGAATGTTGCCTCCAAACAGCAACTGATAGCCTCCAGCACTATGGTAACCTCTGCTGCTCTGTCTAGCAGAGTCACTACCCATGACCCTGCATTCTCATCCTCTGAGGCATATCTTACTGTTAGACCTGCACCTTTTTTCTTCTGAAACAGGGTCAAAAATTAGGTAGATCCTCTTGTTTTCCCTTGACTTCAAACTGGCGAGGTTCATCACATCCCTGTCGCGCAGGTTGACTTTTGCTACGACCTTGGCGTTCCCCTCCACCGACTTGAGACCCAGATGTGTCCTGTGAAGAACGAGGAGAATGCTGATCAGGGACTTGAAATCTATCAGGAGTCTTAATTTTCACACTGTCGCACAAGTCATAAGTGCTCTCAGAAGACTTAGGTGTCGGTGAACCAGCATGCAAACCTTTTTTCTGCTGTTGCTGCCCCAACACCAGACCATAGGAAACACCGGACGCCCTTCCATATCAGTCTGGGTTTTTTGTTGTGTTTGCGTTAGAGTTTGCGTTTGAGTAAAAGGCTTAACTCCCAGACTATTGCGGCCTATGGTTTTGTAAACCTTTGCAATAATCTTTGGTAATTCGCGTGGCTTGTCTACATCAGGGACAGCCTCCAAGTGGTTTACCACTTGAAAGCTTACTGTATCGCCCTTGACATTAGCAAGGATCATATCAGCAACCACGTCAAACACCCCCATCAGTCTCATCCCCAGCTCTACAGCCGCTTCGGCTCCGTGTTCATCCTGAATATGTTTTATCACTGAGGGGAGTACTGTCATGGAGGGAGTGCTGAAACACTTTAAATATACCGCTGCAAACACCTTGCCTCAGGTGTTACAATCAGCTAACTCGGGAAGCAAGTCTTTAGGCAAACTAATAATCAATATCCTGTGATTCTCCACAGCAGAGGTATTCGGAAAAACAGCCTCTAGTTGACCAAATTTTTCAGCAAGCCAATAAGGTAATTCATACTTAATCTACGGATGGGAGCCCATTAATGAATTAACCATAACAGGACTGATAGTCACGCCACCAGGTCCCGCAGGTTGCGCAGCAACGCCACGTGGTCCCACCTGGACGTTGCGTGTGATGTTCTGTATAACAGTCCTATGTACGTGTATTAAAGAAATATGGAAGACATGAAAGTCTCCAATTGCAAGAGTTAAATAACGTGGGTGTGGGCCATACCCAGCCGAAACGGGCCAAATGCCCCATCTATCGATAAAGGACCTAAACGGACTGGTGATACTGGGTGAGGAAGGGTGCCTTTAAACTAAATTTGGTGTTGCCAAGCTGTAAGAGGACACTCAAGAGCCCTATAAGGCTGATAAGTGTGAGGAAGGGCCGTGGCAGTGTTTTCATGGAACAAATCATCTGTTCCATCTACCACCGGGAAGGTGATCCAAGAATAAAACACCTCGGAGTGGTAAGCTGGGTTCGCTTCCACTACAAATATAAGATCCACACCCACGTTAGGCACTCTATATTAAGCTAGATAAGCCTTGAGCGCGGCACGGCTATGAGGCGGAACATCAACTGACATCACGAAAAATAAAGATTAACAGCTCAGGGTGAGGCAGTGCAATAATGGGTTAAGAATAAAGAGAAAAACCTTTTAAAACTTTAATCTTGAAAAATCTATAAAAATATCAATATAGAAGGTTACACCATCACAGCTGTCTCCGGAAACAGAAGTGAGGGGATTATGAAAAAAACACAAGCACTACTCAAGCGTCTCTCGCAGCTAAGAACCAGACCAAACGTTGGCAGAACCATGTTGCAGGGATTTTGCACATACATAGAACTTTCCGCAGGAAAACAGGACCAACCTACCACATCAGTACCCAAAATCCCGAACAGAATAGCTATAGTGTCTCATTCGTTCTCCTCCAAAGATCACAGAGCGACAAATGATTAGACAACCCAGGACACAACACTCCCGACTCTCTCAGGAATCGCGGAAGCAAGACATACTCTTTCACTCACTCACTCATACTTGTCTACAATGAGAATAGGCAGAGGGACTGAAATAGTTCAAAATGTTTATTTTAACTATTGTGCTCTATAATATAGTATACGTGCCACTACTAGCAGTAAAATGCATGAACTCAGCACAGTTAGCATTGTTACAATTCCATAGACTACAAAGGGAGAAGCAATTTTATATAAAGACTGTAGAAATAAGGGCCTTTAGGCCTGACCACCCTCCCCTTGATTAGATTAAGTTTATTTTATAAAATGGAAGATCTCTGGGCTTTGACAGCAGACCCCATACCTTAAAGCCTGGATGCAGAGCTCTTCTCCATGGAACGGATTTCTCCAAGTGTGTTAAAACAACATGCAACAACGTAATATCAAAACATGATTCTTCAGTACTGCAGCTGTGTGAAGCATGTAATGTCTAGGTCCTAGGGGCTGACCAGAACAGAATAACAAGGGGCATTGTTTATCGACCTTACACACCATATTCAGACTAAACTCCAGGAAAGGCAGAGAACACAAAAGCAGCCCATTCTCATGTGAAAGGCACAAGCAGAGTCTTGCAAAAACAAAGTCATGTAGTAGCATGCGTAAAACCAGCATCATGGCAGTGAAGCTCATGCTAACTTAGCAATGTCGACGATGTTCCTAGGCGTTATATAACAGGATGTGGCAGGTAGCAAGGGTTTTTGGTGTCATCCTGGGCCTGGCATGGTGTGCACAGCACTGGCTAGCTGCCTGGGTAGGCCTGATTGCCAACAAAGATTTCCTGGAGCCTTTTACCATCCTGGTGGCGTTGTCCATCTGGCTGGACCAACACTGCGACCAGTAGGTCAACCAGTTGGTCATATTTCGGCCTAATAACGTGACAGTGGTCGAGTGCTTTAACCAGCAGGCTGCCAAATGTAAAATGATACTGAGATTGTTGAAGGAGATTGTGCTCAAATGCCTGAAACTGAATGTATTATTAGGGCCAAGCATGTCCCAGGGGTGCTGAATAATGTCGCTAATGCTTTGTCTAATTTCAAGATGCAGGTTTTCAGGTCCCACCATCCGGAAGCAGAAGAAGCCCCAACTTGTTTTACAGACCGTCTGTGGCAACTTGGTGCCCAAACCTATCGGACCTAGTGGCAGCCTTCTTAACAAGGCACTCTTATGAAGGGGCATTCAGCATGTATTGTAGTTTCCTATGGGATGGGTGGGTGAAAGTGTGGCCTGAATCTTCCTCTATCATGTTGTCTTTGGGAGCACTGAGAAATGGGGGGATGTTCTGCAGGTTGCTCATGACTCCACTTGGCAGCAATTTCTTTCTTTTCTAAAATGAACGGCCACCAGGACCCAGCCAGA
The DNA here is from genome assembly GCF_964261635.1 of Lissotriton helveticus. Classification (NCBI taxonomy): domain Eukaryota; kingdom Metazoa; phylum Chordata; class Amphibia; order Caudata; family Salamandridae; genus Lissotriton; species Lissotriton helveticus. Next base: position 808,793,864 of record NC_136068.1, on the reverse strand, counting down.
TCATTCATAATGCACAGGGTTTTTCAGCGATGGCAGTGTTTTCAAGGGACCCAGCCGGATACCAGGTACTTCTTTGGTATAGGCATGTTAGCTGCATTTTTAAGTGTCCTAGGGAATGCCTGTAGGTCCACCCAGGAGACTCGCCTCGTCAGGACAGCTTTTATGTAGGTTTTCTACAGAAATTTCAGGGTGGGGGAATTGGTGGTCAAGAACGAAAAAGATTTGCAGGGAGGTCTTCAGCTGGCTTGCGTACACATTACTGAGGTCTTATTGAGTATTGCTGTACTGCGCTCGAAGACAAACCAGGTTGGCAGGGGGGACCACATCATCTTACCAGGTAATGCCTTCTGTTTCGTGAGCAACCTCAAACTATTCTCGGCACATAGGCCTAAGGGGGAGGGAGGCCTCATTTTAGTGCATCCCAATGGCATCATTTTGACAAGACTTCGGTGCTCCAGGGTACTTGCGTTGGCACTCAGGGTGGCGGTAATTGTCTCCACGGATTTCAGTTCTCATTCATTCAGCCGCAACTGGGGCAAGATCACCGAGGACCAGCTAACCGCTGCCCTCACCCAGAGCCCACCCGCGGACCCAACCCCGACGCTGCAGCCTGCAGCCTCGGACAATGGATCAACGACTGCGCCAACACACTCGCCCGCCTCAAGAAGCCTCCCAACACCCACATCAGCAAGAGAGCCAGCTGGTTCACTGAAGACCTCCAGGCCTCCAAGCAAACCTGCTGAAAACTAGAAAAAAAACTTTACCTGTGAAAGAACACCGGAAAGCTACACAGCCCAAAGGAACGCCACCCGCCGACAACACAAACTCATCAGATCCGCCAAAAGGACCGCCTTAAGAGACCGCATAGACAACAACGCACACACCAGCAAAGAACTCTTCAGCATCGTGAAGGAACTCTCCAACCCCAGCTCCAACACCAACGACATCTCACCGTCACAAGACCTGTATGACTCACTGGACTCATTCTTCTATCGCAAGATAGCAGACATCCACGACAGCTTTGATGCCGTCACCACCCCGGCAACCGTCGACACCCCCACTCCCAAGACCACCGCCCGCACCAACCGCCTGCTCGCCTGGACCAACATCAACGACAGTAACACCATCAAGATCATGAACTCCGTCCACTCCGGATCCCCGGAAGACCCCTGCCCATACCACATCTTCAACAAAGCCAGTAGCACCATCACACCCCACCTCCGGAAAACCATCAATATCTCCTTCAAGACAGCTACCTTCTCGGAGAGATGGAACCAAGTAGAGATCAACGCCCTACTAAAGAAACCCAAGGTGGACCCCAAGGACCTCAAGAACTTTCAACCCATCTCCCTGCTCCCTTTCCCAGCAAAGGTTTTCGAACAGGCCGTCAACAAACAACTGATCAGCTTCCTCGAAGAGAACAACTTCCTGGACCTGTCCCAGTCCAGGTTTGGCAGCAACCACAACACCGAAACTGCCCTCATCGCTGCCACCGACGACATCAGGATCCTGCTCGACAATGGAGAAACCGCAGCCCTCATCCTCCTGGACCTGTCAGCCGCTTTCCACACAGTCTTCCACCGCACACTAAGAGCACGGCTCCACGATGCCGGAATCCAAGAGAAGGCCCTGGACTGGACCACCTCCTTCCTCACCAAGAGAACCCAGAGCGTTTGCCTCCCCCTACCGCTCCAAAGCCACCGAGATCATCTGCGGCGTACCCCAAGGCTCATCCCTCAGCCCAACGTTGTTCAAGCCTACATGGCACCGCTCACCAACGTCGCCCGACAGCACGACCTAAACATCATCTCCGACGCAAACGATACCCAGCTGATCCTCTCGCTCATCAAGGACCCCCACATCGCCAAAACCAACCTCCATGAAGGACTGAAGGCCGTCGCCGACTGGATGAGGAACAGCCGACTGAAGCTGAACTCGGACAAGACGGAGGTCCTCATCCTCGGTTCCTCCCCCTCAGCCTGGGATGACTCCTGGTGGCCAACGGCACTAGGAGCACCCCACACACCCCCCAACCATGCACGAAACCTAGGGGTCATCCTCGACTCCACACTCTCCATGACAAAGCAGGTCAATGCCGTCTCCTCCTCCTGTTTCAACACCCTTTGCATGCTTCGCAGGATCTTCAAGTGGATCCCCACCAAACTAGAAGGACCATCACCCAGGCCCTCATCAGCAGTAGACTGGACTACGGCAACGCACTCTACGCAGAAGCCCCGGCCAAACTCCTGAAATGACTCCAACGCATCCAGAACACCTCCGCACGCCTGATCCTCAACATCCCCCGCCACAGCCACATCACACCTCACCTGTAGGACCTGCACTGGCTACCCATCAACAAGAGGATAATCTTCAAGCTCCTCACCCACACACGCAAGGCACTCCACGACACTGGACCAGCGTACCTCAACAGCCGACTCACCCACGCCCGCCAGCTCCGCTCTGCAGACCGAGCACTCCCCACTGTCCCCTGCATCCGAAGAGTGACCGCCGGTGGCAGATCATTCTCCCACCTCGCCTCCAAGATGTGGCCACCCTCGCCATCCGCCTACGGCAGACCGAAGACCTCCTGACCTTCAGGAGGCTCCTCAAGACCTGGCTCTTTGAACAGTAGCAGCGCCCCCCCCCCAGCGCCTTAAGACCCTCGCGGGTATGTAGTGCGCTTTACAAATGCTATGATTAATTGGTTGATTGATTCAGAATTGGGGCAGCCACAGAGGCGACAGTGAAGGGACTCTCAGGGCAGGCGGTGCAGAGGATTGGCAGATGGTCCTCGGAATGCTACACATGGTATGTTAGGTTGCACATGCTGTAGGTACTACTTAAGATGTAATAACTGTTTTCTTTTCGCTTTCTCACAGTTTTCCTGTCTTGTGACACAGGAAGGAAGTCTGCTGTGTCATGTTGATTGCTGAATTCCTGTGCAACCATGGTGCACACCACGGTGCCAGAGTTGACGAAAGTGTGAGTAATAGGCCATTCTTATGTGCAACGGATAAAACATGTTTTTGCTGCAGGTATCTTAGATGACCGGGCCCGCCAGGCAGTCTTTCATGTGTATTTTCACAGGCAAGGGGGGCTTTGTTTGGGACAGTTGAGAAATACTCAAGTTTCATGGCTCCACAAGGGGGGATGCCTCGGAGGGAAGACGTGGTGGGGCAATGATTTGGGACACCTTGGTAGCAGAGGTTTATATGAGGCATTGATGACCGAAACGGGATGGCTGGCGAAGAGATACCCGCAGTCAGTCATAGCATGATCCCACAACATCCAGAAGTTGCAATGGTGAGGAGGGGAGTTGATCTGGCCCCTCAATCACTTTGTGAAATGGATTAATAAGAAGATGGACAAGTTGTTTAGGTCACCAGAGCTTCAAACTTTCCGGCATGGGTGCATACAGGTGGAGCACTTTTTTTTACCTGTATGGGGTCCATCTATCAAAAATAAGTAACAAGATTTTCCTAGAGAATATTCTAGCATTGTCGACCCATAGGCAAAGCTGTGCATGATCTTCTTGGGGGGGACAGATAGTAGGTAAACTATGCTGGCCTGTGGCCGGTGAGGTCGTTATTGGTAGGGCATTTACAGTCCATAGAAGGCATCCTTTTTACTTGGAATAGGTGGGAACAGCGGTCCCTGAGGGACCTCCAGGGGATGCTTTCTGCAAGCCGGCTAGATGGTACAGGAACGTAGGAGTGCATGCTGCCACCAGGCCTTTATGCCAATCCCTGCCCTGGTGCGTGGTTGCCAAAGCTAGCAGCATAGCCCCTTGAGGGGATATTGAGGATGTAGGGGGTGCTCCTGGTAGATAGCCTTGAGGGCATATGGGACCTTACAGGTGGACCAGTCATGATCTCCCTCGAAGGCTCAATGCAGGATATTCAGGGACAAGACTAGTTAAGGTTAGGAATGGCTATGTATTAAGGTCTATGTTAAGGTTAGCCATCCATTTTTTTAAAAATAATACTATAAGGGGTGTTATCGGGTACTGTGTATTAATTTGTAAAAGTTATATTGAAAGTTTTATATTTTATGTTCTTTTCTGTGTAATAATAGCAGCGTTGGGTTTTAGCGACCGCCTAATCTAAACGTTTAAAAAAGAAAGTATTGTGTTTTGTTTGTGCCAGAAGGGGGTGATGGGGAGACCCGGGGGGGGGGGGAGACCCAATGGGGGTCCTTTACTTGGTATGGGGCGGGCACTCTGCAATACCTGACCATATGCCAAGGTGACAATGTCTAGGGGGAGACACGCCTATGCTGGATGCCGGTGCCTGTCCGTGAGGCTGGGAGCGGTGGTGTATGATGCCGACAGCATCATACACCTGCAAGACTCACCAGCATTGGTTGGCAGGTGAACGGCAATTTGGAAGCGGTTAAACACATCCAGGTCACCTGGGAACCATTTAGCGAAAGTGGTCTCTTTCACCGCTTGCCACTCCAGAACAAAGAAGGTGCTAGCTGCCCTCACGGGGTAGAACTAACTTTGGCCCAGATTCACAAACGTAATCTGAGACAAAATCCTAACGTTATGACTTTCGGTATCTACAAAGAGCGTTTTGGAGTAGTAAAGTTAGGATTCCTACCTTTACTACTCCTAAATGCCCTTTGTATTGTATTGTATTGTATTGTATTGTGAATACCGGAATTCGTAAAATCAGGATTTTGTCTCAGATTACTTTTGTGAATCGGGCCCTTTGTTTTTATCCTGCCCACCAACCCCTTCGGCAGCAGTTTGTTGCTGTGTACTGTTATAGGTTATTTAGTATTTTTCCTTTTTAGCTTCCAGGAATTAAATGACATTCTTGCTTATTGTTTTGTTCATGCTTATTTATATTTAACCTCTTTTTCTTGCAGTGGAAGCAGTATTTGTTGTATTTATGGTTGTGTCCTTGGTCTGCAGGTGAGGTCCTGATTAGTGGGGCATTTATGGTCCATAGAAGGCATCCTTTTTTTTACGGATAGGTGGGGACAGAGGTCTCTCAGGGCGCTCCAGGAGGTGCTTCCAGCAAGTTGGCTAGAGGGTGTGGGGGGTGTGGGAGTGCACGCTGCCAACAGGCTTTTATGACCAATCCCCAAATGGGAGCGTGGGTGCTAAAGCTAGCAGCACCGGCCCTTGGGGGTTTTTGAGGGTGTAGGCAGTGCCAGAGGGAGGTAACCTTGCAGGCAGATGGGCCCCCTGGGCAAGATCACTCCAGGGGTACCTCACAGGTGGACCAGTCATGATCTCACTGAAAAGCTCAATGCAGGAAACAAAGGGACATACTAGTTAGGGTTAGGAATGGCTATGTATCAGAATCTATGTTAAAGTTAGCCATCTAACAAATTGTAAATAATACTGTATGGGCAATTATGGGATTCCTGTGTATTCATTTGTAAAAGTGTTATTGAAAGTTTTTATATTTGACGTTTTTTGTTGTGTAATAAATACGGCCAGGGTTTTACGACCACTGACCCAAAAGTTTCAAAAAGAAAGAATTGTGTGTGTCTGTGCTAAAAGGGGGTGATAGGTGGGCTGAGGGTTAGGTGGACCCCATGGTGGTCCTTTACCCAGTTAGGGGCGGGAACTCAGCAATACCTTACCATATATAGGAGGTGGAGAGGGTAGAAAATAGGGCATCCAACTATTTTTGGCAGGTGCCCTACTTTCAGTCACCTATAAATGAGCCTCTAGATCATTTGCCCAGGAGCACACCATTTTTGCTCAAGTTCTAAAGCTGGAATTCAAAATCAGGTCTGTCTTTACAAGTGAGTAATTTGACAACTATGCCACATCTCCAATGTCACAACATAGAAACATGCTATCATACATGTATACATTGTTCTAATAAACTCTTTCAAAGTTCTTACATACTTAGGACTGTAGCTCACCTTCCTGCTCTTTGATTTCAATCCATACAATTGAAAATTGATTCACATTCAAGTGTCCCTAAACTGCTGCTAGGGTCGCACCAGAAATCTCTGTGCAGCTTCATACTCAATGCATTATTTTAAGTTCTCCACTTATGCATAGTGTGTGTTGTTTAACTAGTCCATCTACATATATACATCTCCAGAGTCATAGCATGAGTAATGTTTTCTGGCTCTCGCCACCTTCCTCAGCAGATCGCTCACCTATTTCATGAGGCCTCTGAGCCACACTTTAAGACACATTTAACACTTTTACAAAGTCCTTGTGTTCGCCATCGTTCCATCATCTACCAGTATTTTCAGTGCATTGCTTATTTTGCTGTTTTCTATGCTCTTGTTTGCTACAACTTTTCTGGCCCAGCATCACTTTCACCTATGGACGTTTGTGTGTTCTTTTGACTACAGAGTGGTGGGCGTCTCTTCTGGGCTGCAAGGCCTCAATTCTGTGCCTAACTTGGAAATTCACAAATTGCAGGTCAAATCACTGTTGGCGAAGTTTAGCACAGTATGCTGTTGATTAGACTGTTGGTAGCTCTGTACTTTATCAAGTTCCTTACCATACTGCACTCCTTACCACTGCACTACTTCGTACACCTGGCCCCTTGTATTTCACACTGTCCAGTCTATTGAAACTTAGAGGGCAAAAAAGCTCACCCCCAAGTGTGCGAGCCAATACCACCTATGAAAATCAGGTATACAACAAGATTCATTCTTTTAAAGTAAGTATATTAGCAAAATATCCACTTTTCACTTGAACTTATCCTGCTGTACAGTGCGACGGCATGCTTTGGTGAGTCAGTAAAACACAAACCACGTGCACAATATACTGCTTTCAAAGGCGGCAAACGAATGTGCGTATTTCTGCATCTTTAAGAGAACTAGTTGAACTGGACCTCATTGTTAATGGTTGTTTTCAATATGCTGCTCAATGAAGACATAAAACTAAAAAAAGTAATCTTAGCCTCCCTTTAACATGAACCGTGCAGCATGACATAGTCACGTCTATCATTGTTTATTTGTCAAAGTTGTTTGTGCAGTTTTACCTCTGGAACTTTCATAAATTGTTTCCTGCCGCCAATTAAAACTTGTTGGTAGCAGGTTTGGAAAGGTTACAGTACTTAAACCTGCAGCATTAGCTAGCAGACTACCGCTAAGCTGCCCCTGCCCTGTGTGCTGACTCTTAACCCTGCCCTGAGGTGAAGGAAACACGAGAGGCCTAGCTCTGTGCTGCAATTAGCACTTCTGTTCCAATCTGCATCACAATACACGCACGAAGCGTGCTCCTACAGATGTGTTCTTAGATACGGGCCAAGGCTTGGGGATCCTCTGTCCTACTCATCTCACCTCATTAGGTTTCCATTGAGACCCGTGAAGCGAACAATCGCTCATTAGTGGATTAGGAGTAATCACCCGTGCTGCTTGTCATTTCGGATGTGTAATGGGGCAATTTGCTGCGGTAAAAATGTCCTGACATTGTTCTGCTCGGAGTGAAGAGCTGCCATTTAAAAAGTCATGGCTTTACAAAAAGCCACATATGAAAACCTACTGTAAGGAGAGCCCCAAATCATGTGCTCAGGGCTTACATCTGTAATCCGATAGGGCCAAATCTACAGGGCTTTTAGCAGGTAATGATGTGGATCCACTGAGGAGACAGCTATGGTGACCCAGGCTAAGGTGAGCCAGGATCCGCCCAGGAGTTCGTTCTGCTTATTTAATCTATACATTATCTATCACAGTGATTTATGCTGCTACAACCAATCACCAACGATATGAATGCACTGTTCAACCTAGTGTAAAGCAGCAGTGCATCACATTCTGCTATGCATTCGATTTTGCTGGTGCATTTCAGCAGTGCAGTGGGCTTGGCTATCAAGCTCACGCACAAGGAAATGGATGCCCCCAAAATGGAGGTGGTCAGTCCCGCTCGATAACAACACAGGTGAAACCACCTGTAACCCTGAGGGGTGGTCCCAACTCTCTGTACCATTGTCTGTGTCCCATGGTACTGCTCCCTCCAACACCAGGCTGTTCCAGGAGTATCAAGACGTGTGACCATGAGGAAGGCATTGCCAACCTTTTCTGTAATGAGAGCTACTTCTGATCAGTAAATTTCGTCATGAGCTACTGAAGATCATGTAACTCGCGCATTGTTACCAGATACACCTCACCCAGCTTTACTGACTTTAGACCTAATATTTCTAGAGCCTGATACTATGGTTTGAACAAAATATTGTGACTAGGGGTACTATTATAGGGCTGCCAGGTGCGTCAGTGAGTGCATGGTATGTGGGAAAGTATGAAAATGTGTGTGAATTAATAGGATATATGAGTATGGGTGACTGAGAACTTGTGCACATATGTTGAGACATACGTCTCAACATATGTGGTGCAGTTACATGCACAGCACAAACATACAACCATTTTTTATGGGAGAAATTTGAATTGCAGAAACATGTTTTGCAGAAATGTTCATAATAAGGAAATCATTTCTGCACTTGATGGAACCTTTTTCTGCATTAAATGTATCACAGTTACAAAAATGGATGGTTTATGCAGTTTACCAAGGGCGAGGCTAGACGAGCCCGCCTTTAGGGGCCAGCCCCCCGGCCCACGCACGCCATTGGTTGAGGGTAGCCGGCCGATCACCCTATGGGAGGCCGGCCGGACTGGAATAAGTCCTTCCGGGTCAGGCGGTGACGCACTTCCGGCGTAGGGCGGGGTCAGAGGCCGTGACCTATTTAGGTCACTAGCCCATTCAGTTCGGCCTCTTCCCTCGCCTGCGTCGTGACCTGCTCGCACCTGCCGGACATCGCCCCCGGGCTCTATTCAGCTGTGCCCCGCCCCGGGGGCGCCGGCATGCCCGGTCGCCTGCATGCAGGAGTACTTAGCCATCCGCCCTAGTGGGGGGGGGGGGGGCGGCCCTGTTTATCCATGAGAATGGCGAGTGCGTGTCACAATACCAATTCAAGGCAGTGTTGCAGAGAGCCCTGGTAGATCTGGGGTTGGGGGGCAAGGGTTACTCTTCCCATTCCTTCAGGATAGGGGCAGCAACTTTAGCAGCAGGAGCAGGGTTATCATCTACTGCAGTCAAAAATGTGGGCCGCTGGTCGTCTGATTGTTTTAGGCGTTATATACGCCCTGAGTTGCTTTGACAAGATGTTCTTGCCATGATATTGCTTAACTTTTCTATTTCCTCTCTGATTACTAGTATGCCAAGATTGGTGGTGTGGGTGTTGGGTCACTCGTTCGTGCGGCGGGCAGCTGGGCATTTGCAACGACGGCGAGTGCGGAAACCACCGAGTTTGGAAGGGGCTGAATTCTTGTGGCACGGTGTGGGAAGAATGCGCATCCGGCACCTGCGGCGGCTCGTGGAGAAGATTAGAGATCACGGGGGACAGACGTCCCCGGACCTGATCATCATCCATCTGGGCGGCAACGACATGGTAGACCAAGGACGTTTGGCGGTCAAGGAGGCGATCCTCGCTGAATTTGCTTGGCTAGGGCACACCTTTCCACAGGCCAGGATTGCATGGTCTTGTATGCTTCCGCGGAAATGTTGGGGCGATGGCATCAGGGCTAGGGCTTTGAACGTGTCGGTGAGACGTCTGAATAGTGAGTTGGCAAAATTGTGCTCAGGGAAGGGGCGCTTGCTACACTTACCCCACAAGATGATTTCTGGACCAGCTATGTTTCACCATGACGGAGTGCATTTGTCTGACATTGGCATGGATGCCTGGATTAAAGGAATTTGGTCTTTTGTTCTACACCTGTTGGAAGGGGGGAAGGGCGACGGACCTGTGGCCCCTAGTCACCCTTGTGGCGGAAAAGAGACATTGGAACACTGATATAGATGGACCAAATAGACGGGAGTCCACCTTGAGCACTCCCTAGGCCAGCACTGAGGGGAGAGAAGGTAAGCTCTCCACAGGGGGATGGAGACCACCGGTTGGGGAGGCTAGGGCGACAGGTACGAGCCTCCTGGGATCCTGGGCAACCTGGTGGACGAGTGGTGGTGCCCTGGAAATGGCGGACAAGGTCTCGAGGGCTGGGGCCCATCACTCTGGGGCGCAGGTGGGTTGCACCTCGCGCGGGCATCGCTACCTGGGGAGAGCCGAGCCAGAGGGCCCCTTGGTGCTGGGGGAAAGAAGAGAGGATAATGATAGTCTGATTTTAAAGATGATTTATGCGAATTTGAAGTTCAAGAATTTTTGTTCAGAATATGAATTTAGTAACGTTTGATATGATTATGAAATGTCATGTTTATGTGTGTTGATATTAAACATGGCCTTTTTTACACCCACCTTATCTCAAGTGTTAATTGACTGGTGGGTTGTGGGCGGGCGTGGAGCATGCTGGGGGATCCGGGCCCTATACCAAGGGCGAGGCTAGACGAGCCCGCCTTTAGGGGCCGGCCCCCCGGCCCACGCACGCCATTGGTTGAGGGTAGCCGGCCGATCACCCTATGGGAGGCCGGCCGGACTGGAATAAGTCCTTCCGGGTCAGGCGGTGACGCACTTCCGGCGTAGGGCGGGGTCAGAGGCCGTGACCTATTTAGGTCACTAGCCCATTCAGTTCGGCCTCTTTCCTCGCCTGCGTCGTGACCTGCTCGCACCTGCCGGACATCGCCCCCGGGCTCTTTAGCCTATTTCTTTTAACTCCCACCCACCCGTCCCTTAGTTATGTAGTTTGGAGGGGTGAGTTGCGGAAAAGAGACATTGGAACAGTGATATAGATGGACCAAATAAACGGGAGTCCACCTTGAGCACTCCCTAGGCCAGCACTGAGGTGAGAGAAGGTAAGCTCTCCACAGGGGGATGGAGACCACCGGTTGGGGAGGCTAGGGCGACAGGTACGAGCCTCCTGGGATCCTGGGCAACCTGGTGGACGAGTGGTGGTGCCCTGGAAATGGCGGACAAGGTCTCGAGGGCTGGGGCCCATCACTCTGGGGCGCAGGTGGGTTGCACCTCGCGCGGGCATCGCTACCTGGGGAGAGCCGAGCCAGAGGGCCCCTTGGTGCTGGGGGAAAGAAGAGAGGATAATGATATTCTGATTTTAAAGATGATTTATGCGAATTTGAAGTTCAAGAATTTTTGTTCAGAATATGAATTTAGTAACGTTTGATATGATTATGAAATGTCATGTTTATGTGTGTTGATATTAAACATGGCCTTTTTTACACCCACCTTATCTCAAGTGTTAATTGACTGGTGGGTTGTGGGCGGGCGTGGAGCATGCTGGGGGATCCGGGCCCTAATAAATATGGCAGTGTGTCTACCAGCTACTAGGAGAAAAATGCTGAAAATTGAACCGAAGAGTAAACTTTATGTTTATAGCCATTACATAAAACTCCTCATTTTAATTTTCACTTACGTCACAGTGTCTTTACAAACAGCAGGCACATTACTCCAAGTGACCGGTAGGCATGTGCCATATTTATAAGAAGAAAATACAGTAATTTGCTTACATCTGAGGAATTTAAAGTGAAGTAGCATGCCTCATAAAACATTAGGACATATTTAGCTTTATTTAAAGTAGATAAAAACATTAAGACAAAGGACCATATGTAGGTAATCTCTATTTACCGATTCTTAAATACCGAATGTTACCGATTCGGTATTTAAGAATCGGTAAATAGTATGTAGGTAAAAATTCAGTAAATTTTACTGAATCGGTAATATTCGGTATTACCGATTTGGGGCCTCATTTATGAAAAGTGACGCATCGCTGCGTGATAACAGTGATGCGTCACTTTTCACTGGGCCCTCCTTGCGAGACCAATGATGCGTCATATTTACAGTATGACGCATCATGGCGCAAGGAGTTACAGATACGTCAGTATTTCTGACGTATCTGTAATCGCAAAAGTCACGCATTGCTGGAGTGTGTCACAAAAGTGACGCAACTCCAGCAATGCGTGCTTTCACATGGGGAAAGCCCCATGTGAAAGGGCATGCATCAGTCTTACGCCTGCTGTGAGGCAGGCGCAAGATTTTGACGCAACAGCGTCCTAAAAGTGACGCAGTGAAATCTCATAGATTTCACTGCGTCACTATTACGAGGCTTTTTGCGGGTGAATGCCCCCTCTGCATACATTATACCTGGCGCAGGTATAATGTGGCGCAGGGGTTTACAAAGTGACGCATCTACCTAGATGCGTCACTTTGTAAATATGGTGCAACAAGGTACATTTTTTACTCCACTGGTGCGTCACTTTTTTTGATGCACCAGCGGCGTAAAAGTGACGCAAGGGCTCATAAATAAGCCCCTTGGTATTTACCGATTCGGTAATTTCCATTCATACCTATGGGCCTGGAGGCCCATAGGAATGAATAGGAAGTCATTCACCATTACCGATTCGGTAAATACCGAATCGGTAATAGGGGGAACATATTCAAGTGTGGCAGGGTGTCACATTGACACCCTGTTGCACCCATGAATCGTGCATGTGTGCACATGTGGCACACATACATGCCCTAAGGGCATGTACGTCTGCCACATGGCAATTTAATTTCTTTTTTTTTTTAAAGGTTTTCGATATTTACCACCAACTTGTAGTTGGCGGTAAATAACAAATCCTTAAATCAAAAATGCACTTACTTGAGTGCTCCCTACATAGGATTTTAGGATTCGGTAATTTACCGATTCGGTATTTTAAGGATTCGGTAATTTACCAAATCCTTAAATTACCGAATTGGTAAATTACCGAATCCAAAAATCAAGCCACCTACATTAGAAAAAGCTTAATACCGGTCGGTAACGGCAAACTTACCGATTTTCAGCCGTTACAGACTGGTATTAAGCTACCTACATATGGCCCAAGTATCCTAAAAACATTTTTCTTCACTTTACATTTGACCCATTTAAAAAAAAAAATGACTGTACTGTTCAGTTATAAATAGGGCACCATGTCTATCAGTCACTGGCAGCAAGATGCCTGCTGTTTATGAATATATCACTTTGAAAAGGGAGAAAATGAAAATGAAGAGTTAACTTACTCATTAAATTAACTCTCCATTTCAATTTTCTCTTATTTAATACATTCAAAAATAGCATTTTGGTCTCATGCTCCAATCCAATTGAGAAGACTCCTATTGACCCACCTGGATCATACTTCTGAGTGGAGCACTGCTCATTATCAGGCTCTGTGATCTGCAGTCTGATAATAATGTAAAATAAACATCCCTTTCCTTAACTTTAAAAGGAAAAGCAACACTTTTTTATTGCAGATCTTAGTTGAAAATGAAGTTAAGGCTGGGAGCTACTCTGAAGGTTTCTGCGAGCCACTGGTATCTCATAATGGACTGGTTGAAGACACCTGCTATGAGCCATAGCCCCATCGTTCTTAATTCCTATGAAAACTAAGGGGCAGAAGGTGCTTTTATAGAGGAGCAATGAGGTAACGGTGGAATATCATCCAGGGTGAAACATCTGCAATTGGTGAAATCATTAGTGGTTTCTGATATATTTTGGATAGATAGGGAGAAGCATTAGCTAACACGCTTGCAAGCTCATCTTGATTTTAAACCAATTGCAAGTGATCCTGTGGACTGGCACAATCCCTTTGGGAATGTTTGAATGAGCAAGAGGAATATGAAAGGTAAGGCAATGGGGGTGGTCCACAGAAGAGTGAACAGAGTGCTGACCATCAAGGATTCAAGACTGGGCAGAATGGGGTCAATAATGTGGCACTTAAGGTAGGTTGGTAACGTGACCTACAAATAGAGTCCTAAAACCCTTAAGGAACTAGTTTGGGAAGATGATCAGAGTCATTAAGTTTTTCTCAGTGAAAGTGAAAGTTGACTAGGTTGGTGAAATTTATGGCATTTAATATGTACGGAAATTCAACTAGTTCAGCACCAGATCAAATTCCAATGGTTGTCTTTGGAAAAAGTGCAGATAAAAATTATTGGTGGCAAATGTATCACCCCCGAAAAATTGAAAACACACATATTGACTTCATATATTTTATAAGTCAATCATATTGATAAAAACTATAGAAGACCACAATATCCCGAAAAATGAGTAAGTATATTGAATTTTTACAATTATACACTACATTAACTTTAAAACATATGGTAACTTTAAAAAACCATTACACCTAAAAATATACATATGATATATATATATACATTTAAAATGTACTTTAAAATAATTGCAAAAAATAATAAACATATTTAGAAAAAATAAAAAAAATGCAAAATGCATACAATAGCAAATTAAAAAAATAAACTAGCAAGCAATTTAATAAAAAATAAATACTATTTTTTTACATTAAACTAATGTTTAAAATGTAAACACAAACATAAATTAAAACAATGTAAAAAAATCAAATACAAATTTACTATTCCCAACCCAAAATAAGCAAAAGTAGGAAAAGTGTTGGACTTCGAAAGGGTAATGTTTAGCATATCGACTCCAATTTAAGCAAAAGTAGGGAAAGTGTAAGACTTTGGAAGGGTCAGATTTACTATTCTCACTACAACATAAAATAAGTAGAGAAAGTGCTGGCCATTGGAGGCATCAGATGTGCTATTCCCACTCCAAACAGACCAAATGTTGGGAAAGTGTTGGACTTTAGTGGGGACAGAGTTACTATTCCGATACCAAATTAAGCAAAAGTATGGAAAGTGTTTGACTTTGAAGTGGTCATATTTACTGTTTCCACTCCAATCTGAGCAACAGCAGGATTGTGATGGACTTTGGAGAGGTGTTTACTATTTTAATTTCTACATTGTTTGAATAAACATTTAAATATAGGCTAAATAAATGAAGACATATTTAAAATATTTAGTTTATTCATTAAATGTAAAAACAAATACAAATGAATTTAAGAAATCAAAATATAAATAACAAAAAATTAAAGTTTGAAAAGTAGTTTACATGAAAAACATTTCTCCCTACCACCTTAAAAACAAACACCAACAAACAATCTAAATTAATAAAAAAATATTATAAAATTAAAAACTATTAATATTAAGGTAATTATTAATTTAAACAAATATCAAAACAGGTCAAATATAAAAAGAGCACAATGTGATAAATACCTACACTGATCAACCAATTAAAAATTATTTAAAACATTTACCAATAATTACAATGGAAATGAATCAATTATTTAATTTATATAATTAATTGCCAGTTAAAAAATGAATTACTTTAAAAGTTCATTATAAATTAAAAACAATATTTTACATTTAAAACAACTTCCAGCCCCAATCCTCTACAAACCTGAGAACCCTTTACTAAATTAACAATTTCTAATTAAATGTCAAAATAAATACATTTTCATATAAAACCTTAAAAATTGTACTAAAACAGATTATATGCAAATATAATTATAATATGAATAACTTATAATAAGAAAATAACTAATAGTTATCATGCTAATTAAAAAGTGACACAAAAATACAAAGAAAGTTCAAGGCATTAAGATCCTGCACCAATCAATTTCATTGTAATGACCTGTAAAGAGATCCAACATGGTGCACTGAGCCAGAGATGTGACCCTCCTACGTCTCCAATAATGCAGACAAAATCCCCACTGCAAAATTGTAACACAGATGGCTCTGCACTCAACTATATAAATAGATCAGTAAATGAATATTATTATCCACAGTCCCCCCAAAAAACACGAAATGGTAGCTCCCACATGATTCAAGTCGCAAGTCGTTTTTCTTAGAAAAATATTTCTAAAAATATACCCCCCCCCCGTTCAACCTTTATATCTGCCCCCTGATTCACTCCCTCCAATGGAGGAGGGTTAAGGTCTATAACTACGCGGACAATATGCAGTTGATTTTCCCAAGAGACGAGACGGAGGACTCGAAGGCATTTTTTTGAAGCACCTTGCTATTTATTAAAGACTGGATGAGTCATAACCATCTCAAATTGAACTCTGATAAAACAGAGATAGTAATTTCAAACAGCAGACTCCAGCATTGGACACCAGGACACTGGCCAGCTACTTTAGACACTCCAATAACCCCTAAGAACTCTGTAAAAAGCCTGAGCATCCAAATTGACGCCAACCTATCTATGCACGCACAGATTAGCTGGTCACATCATTGTGCATCTGTCACTAAGACATTTCAAGAAAATCAGGAGATTCTCCACTAGGGAGGCAAGTATGGTGATCATGCTGGCCATGATTATGTCCAGGCTGTATTATGCCAATGCTAACTATAAATGTAAGAGAATGGGTAGCTCACGCTTCTCTACACTAGGTTCCACATTTTGGAATTCTCTACCAATTGATATTAGACTAACGCCGGACTACATTGGTTTCAGGAAAAAAATGAAAACTTGACTGTTCACCCAAGCCTATTGTTAGATCATACCTGGGGACGGCTTTGAACCTCCAATTAGCGCCAAGAGACCTTACGGAGTACAAGCGCTTGACAAATGCGATAAACATAAACATATTTTCTCTTTATTCTTTGTTCTTTTATTCAATGGTTGTTCTTTAAAACCACAAAGCACAATTGTCAGCTAATGCATTTCGTCCATCTTGGGGCTTCTTCAGGGCTGAAACATACACAAAACGAAACTTATTTACAATCTATACATATATAAAGCCATATATTACAAATCACAAAGAAACGGACGTTTCATAAAGTATCTCTGAAAAGATCTATATACAGTAATTTTAAATTATACTTTACATGTGGTGTACATTTCAGTTCCAGGGAGATGACCTTAACAATACAGTTTGTAGCAGTATTCTTTTGTTAATAAAAAGTCACATAACACACATTAGGCACTATGACCATCATCTCAGGGAGAAATCTGCAAAATGTGGCCTGTTTATAAAACCTTATCAGTCTTTTCGATGTTCCTGCTGTTAATAAAAGTCACAAAACATACATTATGCACATATTATCACCCTCTCAAGGTGAAATCGGTAAAATTTGGCCTATTTATAAAACCTTATAATTCTTTTCGATGTTCCTGTTGTTAATAAAAATCACATAACATACATTATGCACATATTATCATCCTCTCAAGGAGAGATTCCACGAAATAAACTTATTTCAAAATCCTTATAAGTCTTTTCAATGTTCCCATGAACTGTCAATCTTCAGTCATTTTGTTGAGTAATAACTCAATAACAGAACACAAGAGGCAATAATTAAGCAGACAGGAAAACAAATTTTCCTAGGGAATAAAGTGAATAACAGTCAATAAGTACTAGATAATCCAAAATATATTTTGCATACCATAGCGGGCCAAGGACTTATTCCAAAAGTTCTCCTTGTCAAATTTAGGTAAGATCAATAAATGGTACAAGAAGTAAATCTGTAGGGAGGATAAAAAAATAAAAGAAAAAGAGAAAAATATAAAAAAGACTTGCTTAAATATGACCTCAATAATAATGTAACTACTCAGATCAGATTGTGTGGCTAGGGAGAATGTCCCTCGGTATTCTGCTGTGTTGTAAAGGGATAAAATCAATAATAATATGACGCTCCATATGTTTTGCATACCTTAGCGCATTTAGAACTTGTTATAAAGGTTCTACATGTCAGACTTCAGTTTGATGAATGAGTTGTACGAAGAGTAAATCTGTAAGAATATTTTTTTTAAAGCAGTATATATATATAAGACAGACCGGCTTGAGTTTGACTTCAATAGTAACCTAACTACACAGATCAGAGATTATAAATCTAATGGGGAAAAGAAATCCCTCAATATTCTGCTATATCCTTCACGGTGTAAAATACCTCCAAAGCAAGTATCTAACAGGACACTATCACAAGGCTACATGCGTTTAGTCAACATATTATTTAGCACACTTAAAAACTAGCTAACACTTTATGAATATTAGCCAATTCTAATGATAAGAGTATTATATTTGTGCTTAAGTTATCCCAATAATCATATTTTATATTTTTTGGGCCAAGGATCTCATTATTGAAAGACTCATCTAATGTTCATACCCCAAATCTGTGATGTCAGGTGCCATTTCAAAACAGGCACATTATCAGTCCAAAGAATGAGTATATTTTATAGTGTCTCAAACAAAAACAGGATGGTTGTGCACACAAGACATATTTGTTAGTAAATTCTAGTGATGTTAAATGTTGGCATAGATGCCGGTAAGGTGTATTGAAAATGACCATCAGTATGGAGTCAGCACTGTATACAGATGTCAGAACTATGTTCCGATGCCATTTCGAAATAGGAACACACTGAAGAGTCTACAAGTATTTAAATGAAAGATATTTATAAAGTGCATGGCTACCCAGGAGCGTCCCAGAGCTAAGAACCAACACGAGAGGGAGCAAAAAGCTAAGGAAACAGAAAAGTCTTGAGGTGTTTACAGAAGGCCTGATGATTGGGAATAGTGCGAAGGTGAGGTGGCAGGGAGTTCCAAAGTTTTGCGGCATTATAGGAAAAGAGCCGTCCGCCACTTCTGGCCTTCTTGATTCTGGGGACCTCAGCCAGTCGCAGTTCGTCTGACCGAAGTTTCCTATTTGCTTTGTAGGGGCGGATCATGGCTGAATTAATGGGGGGACCTCTTCCTTGCATTGATTTCTGAACTATGCACAAGGCCTTGAATCTAATGCGTTCCTGCACTGGAAGCCAATGAAGGGAGCGTATTGCCAATTTTGCTGATCGTCTTTTAGATAATCCCATCAGAAGTCTGACTGCGCTATTTTGGATGACTGTAGTTTGAAAATTACTGAGGAGGGGAGCCCAGATATACTGCATTCCCATAGTCCAGCCTAGAGAGTATGAGGGATTGCACCAGTAAGTTTTTTGCTGGGGGGGAGAGGGAGGATTTTGCGGGCC
Organism: Lissotriton helveticus; assembly: GCF_964261635.1. Classification (NCBI taxonomy): domain Eukaryota; kingdom Metazoa; phylum Chordata; class Amphibia; order Caudata; family Salamandridae; genus Lissotriton; species Lissotriton helveticus. Next base: position 808,775,147 of record NC_136068.1, on the reverse strand, counting down.
ATTCTAAGCAGGCAGAAGTAGGTCGCTGCTGTTTTCCTGGCCTGTGCCTGAAGTTCAGGTCCTGGTCCAACCAGATGCCCAGGCTCTTGATCTCCGTCTTAGGGGCTGGGGGTGGACCCATGCCGGTTGGTTTATCAAACTGGGGTATTGTATCACACATCCTCCAAAAAACGGCTAGTTGTTCATACAAGACATGTATAGTTAAGGACCATTAAGGTACTGCAAGTTTAATGTAATCACTCATCATAGACAAAACTAAATCAAAGATGATTTTTACCACTTCTGGGGTGTTTTTCGACTATAACAAACTTAAAATAAATAAATTGGGCACTCGTGATTAATGATGTCTAACATACATACGTTTACTCTTACACTCATAGATACTTAGCCCCGATCTGTAGTGGATAGAGAATATACACCTTTCCGCATTGGTTAAAGATTAATTGTAATCACTTTATCGGTGTATTAAATTTGTACGACTAAATTTGGGTGATGAGGACTAACTGTGATTAACATCAATTTCATACTGTAATAATTATAGGGATTTAGGGTCCATTACTTATACGGTTTTTGTACACTATCTACCAATATGTTTTTGTTTCAGTGTCATACCTGTGTAGGTTTGGCTATTTTACCCGTTCTAAGATGTCACCCAATGTTGAACAGTATACACTAACTAAGGACACATTTTTCCAACTCTTTTGTTGTTTTATTTAGACTAACTACAATAAATACATTTATTACATCCTAATTCACAAGATATACTGTAGTGTTTTTTCTTTGTCTGCGTTTGTCACCGTAGCTTGCTATTTTCGATTTTCGCTTACTCTGACTACCAACATGGCACTTTCTTAGGAGTTTTCTCTTTCAAGATGGCGTCCAAAAGTTGAAAATGAATGCTGGAGTGTTCTCCTTTTCTTGTTTGAGAGTTAATCAATAGGAGTTCTGTCCTTTTGGAGCTATTTCTCCAGTACATCTTTTATTACGACATGCAGCTCATTTGGGAAAAGTGAATGTTTGTGACTTCATTTTTCCGCAAATAGAACATACATCTTGACACTTTAAAACGGCATGGTTTGCCGCATTGCTATCTGGATGCTTATGTGCAATAATGGGCTCACTTCCTCTATAATAATTAAACACAGGTGTTTTCAGGTCGGTGTTACTATATATAATAGCCTGGAATTTATGTTCAGTTCTTTCCTTTTTGGAACCGGATGCTACGATTATACATCTGGGAAACATTTGTCCAGTCAGAAATGATCTCTCTTCTCCTTTATCTTATGACGCCGATAACATACGTCATGCGCGATGGAATTATATTTGTCCCAATTAATGTTTTATTTCTTTTGTCGTGTAGCTCTTGCATTTGATTTATCTTTGTGTATTCTGAGTTATTTCCACAGTAACCTAATAGTCTGTAAACAAACAGACATCCCATATATACCACAAGCACGTTCTGGTAGGAAGTGCTATATTATATCCATGGGCACACACATTTTGGTTATATCTTGTACCCGTTTCAAAATGGCACCTGAATACAGTTTTGACAGTACACATTATACATGACGATGTTTTCTCCTATCTGTACTGATGTTCCATTTCTTCGACAACAATATTTTCTATGAATCAACTTATAATTGATTTAATTTTGTCTACGATGAATGATTACATTAAACTTGCAGTACCTTAATGGCCCTTAAATATGTATGTCTTGTATGAAGAACTAGCCCATTTTGGGTGGATGTGTGATACTATACCTGTGGGGACATACTTGTAGACTCTTCTGTGTGTGCCTGTTTCAAAATGGCACTGGAACATAGTTCTGACATCTGTATATAGTGTTAACTACATACTGATGGTAATTTTCAATAGGGATTCATTGTCATCTACACTTTACAGGCAACTATACCAACTTTTAACATCACTAGCATTTACAAACAAATGTGTCTTGTGTGCGCAACAATCCTGATGTGTTTGCGATGCTATAAAATATACTTATTCTTTGGACTGACAATGTGCCTGTTTTGAAATGGCACGTGACATCCCAGAGTTGGGGCATGAACATTAGATGTGTCTTTTAATAATGAGATCCTTGACCCAAAAAAATAAAAATGATGATTATTGGGAAAACTTAAGCACAAATATAATACTCTTATCATTAGAGTTGGCAAATATTCATAATGTTTTAGCTAGATTTTAAGTATGCAGACTAATATGTACACTAAATGCATGAAGCCTTGTGATAGTGTCCTGTTAGATACTTGCCTTTGAGGTATTTACGCCGAGAAGGATATAGGGGAATATTGAGGGATTTCTTTTCTCCAATATATTTATAATCTCCGATCTGTGTAGTTAGGTTACTATTGAAGTCAAACTCAAGCCAGGCTGTCTTACATATATATACTCCTTTTTTTTATATTCTTACAGATTTACTCTTCGTACTACTCATTCATCAAACTAAAGTTTGACATGGAGTACCTTTATAACAAGTTATTGATATGCTAAGGTATGCAAAACATATGGAGCGTCATAATATTGTTGATTGTATCCCTTTACAACACAGCAGAAAACAGAGGGATATTCTCCTTAGACACACAATCTGATCTGAGTAGTCAAATTATTATTGAAGTCATATTTAAGCAAGTCTTTTTTATATTTGTTTCCTTTTCTTTTCTTTTTTTCAACCTCCCAACAGATTTGCTTCTTGTACCATTTATTGATCTTACCTAAGTTTGACATGGAGAACTTTTGGAATAAGTCCTTAACATGCTAAGGTTTGCAAAACATATTTGGGATTATCTAATACTTATTGACTGTTATTCACATTTCTTTCTAGGAATATTTGCTTTTCTGTCTGCTTAATTATTGCCTCTTGTGTTCTGTTAGTGAGTTATCACTTAACGAAATGACTGTAGATTGACAGTTCATGAGAACATTGAAAAGACTGATAAGGATTTTGAAATATGTTTATTTCGTGGAATCTCTCCTTGACAGGATGATAATATGTGTCTAATGTTTATTATGTGACTTTTTATTAACAACAGAATACTGCTACAAACTGTATTGTTAAGGTTATCTCTCTGTAACTGAAATGTACTGCACACATGAAGTATAATATAACATCACTGCATATAGATCTTTTCAGAGATACTTTATGAAATGTCTGGTTCTTTGTGCTTTGTAATATATGGCTTTATATATGTATAGATTGTAACTAAGTTTTGTTTTGTGCATGTTACAGCCCTGAAGAAATCTCAAGAGGGCCAAAACACATCGGCTGACGATTGTGCTTTGCGTTTTTTAAGAACAGCCATTGAATAAACAGAACAAAGAATAAAGAGAATTTTTTTTTCCAAGAAACACAACTTGCCACAAGAATCACTTGGGAGATACCATTTTGTGTTTTTTTGGTGACTGTGGATAATAATATTAATTTACTGATCTATTTACATAGTTGAGTGCAGAGCCATCTGTGTTATAATTAAAAAGGGATATTTCATACAACTATATAACATAAAAACATAATATACACAACCACATTAAAAAAAAACTATGTTAAACAATATTTTGTCTGAATACCAGCCCGAGAAAAGTAAAACAGTTAGCTAGTCTAAAATAGCAGAGGGAGCAGGGGCACAGGTGGACTGTGGAATCTCGCACCTGTCCAAGGCTACCATCCATGTGGCACTAGTTCAGTGTGCCCACAGACCAAAAAACCCCTAACAGTTGACATTGGCACATCACGTCCTTGGGTGTTAAAACGACATACCAACTGTAACAGTGAGAGGGTGATATACTTAATAACATGCCCCTGCTCCCTCCACTATGTTGGCATGACGTCGAGAAAGGTCAAGCTTAGAATCCAAGAACACAAAAGCACTATTAGGCGTAACAAACAGGCCACACGACTGACCAATAATTTTCTGATGATGAAACATACCGCTGAAGATATGGAATGGTTAGTCCTTGAACAACCGTTCATTCCCCAACATGTTTGTGACACCTCCTGATATCTGTTCATTAAAGAACAGAAATGGATTTTTAAACTGAAGTGTGACACAACAGGGTTGAATGATGAAATCCCATGGATTCAGCTTTGATGATTCAACACTGAACAAGTCTTGTTGACAATTCTTTGACATCCATATTGAGACTCTGAAAAATTATCATCTGGTCGTCTCTTTTTTGCCCTCTTATCAAATTAAAACATGTTAGAGCTCATGTTATAGTCCTTTTTCTCTGGACCTACAGCCAACGATGACTAGTTGTAGCAGGGTTTTTATTGCCAGTATATATACAGTGTAGTACTGTTGATGATGACAATGGGCAGCTCCACCCCATGGGCGTCACAGTTCGCAACCGAGTTTCCTCTGTTTCCACCTATTGTAGGTTCCACTTCTATCTCTGTCACGTTGATTGTATTTATTAGTGGAAAACCCTGGATGGTTCCCCTTCTTTGTTGACTTGGCCACTCTGTGTGACTGTTTTTGTTCTTTTCTTTAAGCCAGGGGCGTCCGATCGATCATCTCTCTATCGTTCATCTCCACATCTACCTCATTGAGTGCATTTGAAGTTAGCTAATTGTGACATTCGATAGGATGCACCCTATGGAGTGAATAAGCGCTCTTTACAAATTGCGCATAGTTTGCGCGTTGAAACGTCTAATGAGAAGGTTTTTTTAAAAAATGTGGGTTTCTGTCACGTCTAGTTCTGCGCCACCATGGGGAGAGTAATGCCCCATTGATTATTAAACAACCCCTTTGTTCTCTTCCCTGTTTCCTCTCTGACCCGCGCTACGTGAATGCAATGAACACGGGCTTGGTTGTTTTGCTGCTGGAGAAGCGACCAATCAGTGAAGAGGGCTTGCGTAAACACCCATGCAAGGACACCCTTTTCTGAATTAGACTTTTTGTTTCCATTTCCAGACTTCTTGTTTCCGTTTCCGGTTCTGCCATAACAACCAATCATCGAACAGGAGGAGGTCTTCGACTTGCTTCCTCTCTGGTCCGCATACCTTGAATTTAGCTGGCCAGGCCGCTTGGTCCGTTACCTTCCCCTCGGCTCAGAAGGCAGCAGGAGGTACCGACGGACATGTGGGTGGCTGCTCTCTCGCATCATGTATTTCTAGCAGAACTTCAAGGTAGTGGCTCAATAGTGGCTCTTTACCACTTTTTACTCGCATTTCATCTGGGAGCGATAATACTTAGCCTTCCTGCATTTACAATCTTCAGGGTATTATTTCTATATTATTTCTATATATGGAGACATGCACTCTATCTCCATACCTTGCCATTTAGGAGCATTCGTCTTGTTTCGTGGCAATAAATATTGATGTAGAGTTACATCGTTACATACGATGGAGGCATTTAATCATTGCGCCAGTTTTCGTCATATATATTTTTTCTTTAAAAACATCATAGCAGCTTAAAAACTTCATAGCAACATAATCTTTGGTGTTTCACGCACCGACATGAGACTACCGAGTTATGGCATGCTGAAGTCGCCATCTTTCTTTTTGTTCACCCTACCCCAGAGGGACATTTTAGAAATGGTAGAATTGAGGGAATCATGACATACGCCATTGTCTGCAATTACAAAAAAAAAAAAATTCCCTCCCCATCTTCTTAGAGCGGGGCCTCTCAGACCTGAACGAGTGCCAGGCGAGGTGAGGCTATCTCCATACAACTTTATGGGGGAGTTTCTTTCACAAAATGTTGAATATGGATACACGTCTACACATATGCATATGTATTGTTGTTTCCAATCTATATCTGTTTGGATGTATTTGTCTTTTGTTACAGGAGAGACTTTTTTCTGCTTTTAATCTTGCCGTTATGATGACCCCCCTCAATAAAGTCTTACCTTTGGCACCATAACAGGCAATCTTAAACACCACTTTTTCACTAATATACAACTTTTTGAGCACTGCAACTTCCTCCCCTTCAGCACACCACCATATCTTGTTGGCTCTCTCTTACTGGTGGATCTAATACTAGTATTCCTCAATATACGTCCAGTGAGGTACCTAGTAGATACCAGTTTACAACAAAAACCCAGATGATGAGACTCCGCCAATGGGTGGGCTGATGGGTATCTTTCTCATACCTTTCACATACTTTTTGCTGTTTCTCTCTCCACACATTGGCTACCCCTCTACACTACATCTGAGTGTACAGATACTTGTAGCTCTTTCTAGACCCTTAGCATCCCCCGTGTGTTTTTGACATTTGGGCATAGCCAAAACGAAGAGTAGAGTCAACAACTTATATTGGTGGGCAGGGTTAGACTTGGCTCTTGAGAAGAAAGTCAGAGAGTGTGGGTTATGAAATAACTCAGTGAAAAACCTTTGTAACTTTCAAGCCCCCTCTGTGTCCCATCGAGAATCTGGAGATGACCTGGGAAAGGATTTGATGAGATATTTTAGGTTATATTTATGAGGGAAGAGAAACTAAGTATCACACAGTGCTATTTGACCATTTTGCAAAATGACCTGACAGAGATATAGTGCCCAAGTCAGATGCTCAAACTGTGGTATGCTTCCTAGACAAGATAGGTCTGAGAGAAGGGTTACCTAAAGTGAGTCCAACAGATAATAGGATCAAGTTCTCATTTAAAACAATCAATTCATTCTTTAAAAGAAATGGAATAGTGTGCAAAACCACTTCTCTATATCATCCTGCTGGGAACCGAGCTGTTGAGCACTTTAACAGAGTCATAAAGAATACTATACAACTGGCAAAGGAAGCGAAGTTATCCTGGAAGTATGGATGACATTGTGGGCATACAGGGTATTGCCTAGTGGATCCACATGGATGAATCATTCTGAACTTATGAGAGGCAGTGCCCCGTTCATGAAAGACAATGTGGGGTTCACGTCAAAATCCAAGAAAAGTATGTGGACACTTATCATGGTGAAGTGACAATTGTTTAGAGTGTAAAGAAATGGCAAGTAATATTATGATAGGAAACATAACTGTAAACAAATTAAAGTACAGGAAGGTGACTGGCTGAGAACTAAAAAAACTGGAGTATATAAGAAAAGTGAGGGAAGATTCTTTCCTCTATTAAAAGTAATCAAAGAACTTTGCAATTCTGTTTTGCTTAGTGATGGCAAAGTAAAGCATTTGAGTAGAATTTACCTCTACAAAGGGGGAAATAGGGATAACAAGGAATCAGTAACAAGATCAGAATTTAAAAATTCAGACTGGATGTTGGATGAGCTCCAGAAGTCATGATGTGAGGTGGAAGCAGGTAGGTATGTTGTACATGAAGATGATATGATAATGATGGCCATAACGGTAATAATCGTGTGGGAGGGGAGTGCCATCCCTCAAACTCATCCGCTGAACACTGGAGTGCTTGTCATCTTTCTACCTCATTCAATGAACAAAAAAGGAGTGTCCTCATGATTGATGATAACACATAACTGCGGAGACTTGGCAGGAGGACTAATAAATCTGCAAAGTTCAAAGACTAAGGGCCTGATTAGGATGGCGGACACACTTCTGTCCGCCTGCCACCCTAGCGGTGTTGGGACCAGCCACCAGCGGTGAAGCGGTCCCACACCGGTGATTAGGATGACACCCCCCCCCCCGTGGCAGTGGCATCCTCTATTTCTAGCATTGTGGCGGGCGGTGCTCACCGCCCGCCACAATGCTGGGAATGCACTGTATGCATTGTCGTGCACAAGGTAACAGGCACCGCGCGGTGCCTGCCACCTTGTCAATGACATTGTATATGGTACCCCCCCATGTGCACCCCACACCCTACCAATACCCTGGGGGTCCACAACGCGCACCTGAAAGCTGACTCCGCATGGCTTCCATGGCGGGATCTCCGCCATGGAAAGCCATGCACTGCTGCCCATGCTAATACGGATGGCGGGGTCTAGCAGACAGCGCCACCATATACAGCCCCTTTTCCACCCAGTCGACTGGTCGACTGGCAGAAAACAGGCGGACGGAAAGACCTACTGATATGGCGGGGGAAATGGGTAGCGGGTGGCAGTGAATGTCGGGCAGATTACCATCGCCATGAGGGCGTTGCCAATCCGCCCTACATTCTAATCGACCCCAAAAGTGTGTAAATAGTATGATGTAAACAGGGTTTATTAGTGAGAGCCTACTGCCTTGTCATGCTGTTAGACTTAATATTCCTTGCAATGCATGGCAGCTTTATAATATGTACAGCATTATTTTAATGTCTGTATTTATTTAATGTCCTAGTGGAGGGCATATAGTTGAGGGGATGTTTTGTGTTGTGTTGTGGTGTGTATATAAATGCACTCAATGTCATACAGTGTCCCTGGTGTTGCTCCGTAGCACCAGGTACACTGTGATGTAATTGAAATGCAGATGTTAGAGAGCAGAGAGAAGACAGTTGGTGGGCTACTAGGAAGGTTCTTCTTGTATGCTGCTCCCGAGGTGTTGGGCCTTGAATGGACAATAAAGTATGCATTGAAAGCCAGAAAGCGTGTGTCCATCACTACAGGTGTGGCTTAGCAGGTGCATGAAAGTTTGACCTCTCACCTGGAGCGCTTTGTTCAGCGTCAAAAACAAGATTGAAAAGCAAAAAGCCAAGCTGGAACCCAGCTACTGCAAATCTGAATGGCAATCTCCCTTGCTGTCAGATCTTACTGGGAACCAACATTTTATTAAAAAAGGACTAAGAATCTGAAAATCATAAACATTTTGAAGCGGCCTAACAAGAAGTCATCTAATCATCAAAGAAAGGCAGTAGGAGCCAAGGGCCTCCATAAGTACAAGGAAATAATAATGCACTCAATTTTCTTACAGGGTGTTGCATATGAGATATGTGAGCTAAAGACAGAGGCCCCCAATGTTTTACAGTGGTGAAAGCCATTAGAGAATCCGTTTTGTTGCAAATACAACAGGTTTTGCAGTAGTGCAATATAGAATAACATTATGCAATCAGATCAGCGAATAAACTAGATCTGTTAGTGACAACAGTCGCGACCCGTGCAGGTAAGAGTGGTGGGGCTGGGTGTAATTTATTTAATTTCCCTCGTCATCGTCCGTCGAAATCCTCCCCAGCCGGTCCCGCTGCTTTTACCTGCATGAGCCGCAGGTGAGTGACAACAGGCAAAAGGTGCTTGATCCCATGCACATAATGCGCATACTTCATGTACACCTTAAAAACAGCCCAACCTATCAAATCTATTGGTTTTTTCTCTAACCACTGTGTTAAGTCTCTCCTCACACATATTTTTCAAATCTTGGACCACCTAATTGGGGTAAGCACTGTAACCTGTAATTTCTACTTCGGACCAAAGTGAGTCTAGCAGCAAGTAGAAAGCAGTCATCCTGGTGAACCATGTAGCACAATTGATCTATGGGCAGATCTCATCCATTCACCTCCCTTACACCTCTTTGTGCCTCTTTCCAAAATACATCCACATTGGCCAGAGTCATCCACATGTGCTGCAGAGTGCCCCTCTAGCCAAAACAGCTCCATCAAACAGTGGAGCCTCCATCCATTGCTTTTGGACTCACAGGGGCGTGATACTAATGCATCAGCCTTTTATAGGAGTTTTCTTTTAAGTTTTGAGCAGACAGACGTTGTGATTGCCCTGGTCCAGATAATAGACCATGCATCAATGAAGATTTTAAGTTCAATGTTGTATTCTCATTTTTCCATATAAGTATGTACATGTAAGAAGTAGCACTGCTGTGGCAGTTCCCTAGAGCCCTCTCACTTTATCTCTGGTGAATAAATCCATTGTAATACTGGTATTAGATTATATTGGCCAGCACTAGATGAAACAATGTAACGCTTGATTCTTGGTGACATACTGTAGATTTATATATGTCTTTATGCACCCAAACACTAAAGTGTCTATCTATTGCGCCCAGAAGATGGGTTATAATTGATTGATTGACCCTTGGGCAAGGGTCACTTCCAAGTGGGGGCCATTATTTTTATTGATTTTCTGCCCCCCCCGGGGGCAAATCGGCCTATTTTTTCAGCTGTTTTGCCCCCCGGGGGGCAGAAAAACACCACTAGGCACCAGGGAATGTTGAGGTGCATTATCATTGTAATGGAAGCGACCCCTTGGGCAAGGGTCGCTTCCTAGAGGGGGTATTTTATTAGGAATGTTTTTGTGCCCCCACGGAGGCAAATCAGCCAATTTTTTCGTCCAATTTTCCCCCGCCATTATTTTTATTGATTTTCTGCCCCCCCCCGGGGGCAAATCGGCCTATTTTTTCAGCTGTTTTGCCCCCAGGGGGGCAGAAAAAGGCCCCTAGGCACCAGGGAATGTTGTGGGACATTATCATTGTAATGGAAGCAACCCCTTGGGCAAGGGTCGCTTCCTAGAGGGGGCATTTTTTTAGGAATGTTTTTCTGCCTGGCCTGTTTTTTTGGTTGTTTTCCCCCAGTGGGAGGGGGGGGGGAATTCCCCTGGGCACCAGGGACTTATTTGGAGGCATTTAAATTTGGAGGGGAGCATTTCATTTCAGATGGTTTACATCTTTTCTGGAAGGCCGCCGCCAGACGGTCTGGGTGTCCCAGAGCTCCGCCGAGATGCCGCCATTGGGAGTCGGGGTTCCACAGGGATCTGTGTTGAGCCCGACATTGTTCAACATCTTTATGTCCCCTCAGGCGGCTGCGGTGGAGGCTTACGGAGCCCAGATCGTCTCCTACGCCGATGACACGCAACTCCTCTTCACATGTGGCAAAGATCAGCCATTTGATGGGGAGAGAACTCGGGACTGTCTGGATATGGTCTTCGGCTGGTTCCAGCGCAATAGCCTGAAGGCCAACTCCAGCAAGTCGGAGGTTTTATTCTTCGGCTGTGCCATCGATCCCGAATGGCGGCAGTGGTGGCCGGCTGCTATGTGCCATCCGGCGCAGTCCTCCCTGGTTGCCAAGAACCTCGGTGTTAGGCTTGACAACAAGCTCTCTCTGAGAGCGCATGTTCTCGGCCTGTCCGGCACCTGTTTCGGTATTCTAAAAATGCTCCGCAAGTTTCTCCCTTTACTATCTGCGGAGCACAGACGGATTACAGTGCAGGCGCTAATCGGATCTAGGCTCGATTATGCCAATGCTCTCTTTCTAGGCCTACCGGACTATCTGGTCCAGCGCCTGCAGGTGGCACAGAACTCCGCAGCCCGTGCGATCTTTGGTCTACATAGACGAACACGGGCTTCTGGGCTGCTGCAGATGTTGCATTGGTTGCCGATCCGTAAACGGATCATGTTTAAAGTCCTGACGCTGGTGCATAAAGCTCTGTTTGGCTCAGGTGCGGGATATCTGCAGAAGAGATTGGTTTTTTATCGTCCTGCCCGCTCTCTACGCTCTGAATCCCTTTTTACTGTTGTGGTCCCACGGGTGAGGAAGGCTCGTACGGGGGGCGTTCTTTTAGCTTCAAGGCCTCCCAGTTGTGGAACTCGCTCCCACTGGTACTTCGCAGCACTCCTAATCTGCTTCAATTTAGAAGGAACCTGAAAACGTGGCTTTTTAATCTTTCTGTTTAGGTGGTTTTTCTTTTTCCTGCTTCTGGGATCTGTTCTCCATGTTATGTTTTACACTGTAGCTGTTGTGGAAAGCGCCGGGACACTCTTTTAGAGTAGCCGTGCGCTATATAAACGCATTTTAACATAACATAACATAACATTTCTTGGTGATGTTTGTGTGCCCCAGATCTGTTATTTATTTTGGCCTTCCTGGCCCACTAGGCCCCAGGGATTGTGTTTTGTAGTATGTGGAAGCGAGCCCTTGAGGAAGGGTCGCTTCCAAAGATGGTTATATTTTTGGATGTTTTTTTCTGCCCGCCCCCCTTGGTGGCAGTCGGTCTTTTTTTTGTTCTTACTGCCCCCGGGTGGGGGTACAGTAAGGACAAAAAAAAGACCGACTGCTACCAAGGGGGGCGGGCAGAAAACAAACATCCAAAAATATAACCAGGGGCTTGGTGGAAAACCTCACCTACTCCCCATTGGTCTCAGCCCTATTTGAAGGCCCATCTGGCCAAATGTCCATTTGGGTAGCAACATTGTGTGTTATAATTTTAATTGTCATATTGTTTGTGAAATGTAATAGTAATTTTTGTCTTTCTCTATTTTATTCTAGTTCAAGCCTTTTGCTGTTTGGATTGTTGTAGGTTGCAGTGTTGTTACTGCAGGTTCTGCAGCTTGTATAGTTGCATGTGCTTGGTAAGTGAATATATGTTGTACTATTTACTCTAAATTAGTTTAATTTCCCTACATGAATGTGTTTTTGTAAATGGTGTAGTAATAGCAGTTTGTTTGGCTTCTGTGTTTTGAGTGTCAAAATCTTTTTTGCATTAGTGCTTGATGTGTGCTTTGTTGTCTTATGTGTAATTGATTTTTTTTTCTTTCTAGTGGGATATCGTTGCTTTTTGCTGTGTTTTTGGCGAGTGTAGCTATCTTTGGTAAGAGTTATATTGTTTTGGAATGTATAGATCTTTGTGCTAAAGTATCACTTTGTTTACTACTACTTACTGTGCACAGTGTTGGTTGTTGTTGACTTGTTTGTGCAGTCTCCTTTCTTAGTAAGGATAATGGCTAGCCACAGTATTACTGCTCAGCAGGTTGTTGGTATGCTTTTTGAGTCTTCCTCTGACCTTGGTTCAGAGACTGACTCTGATTTTGAGGCAGAGGTAGGAGGGGAAGATTCAGGCAGTGAGTTTTCTCTTAACATGGAATCATCGGATGATGAAGCTTCTTCTGGTGCTGATGATGTGCCTGTGTTAGAGGAGGACACTGATGTGTCGGTAGTGCGCCAAAAGGCATCTGAGCTGCAGCATAGGGCAGCAAGGTTTCCCATTGGTATAGGTCGGCAAGAGGCATCTGGGCTGCAGGCTGTGGCTACAAGGCTTTACCTTGCTGTGGTGCGGCAAAAGGGCATCTGGGGCTGCTAGGCTTCACGTTGGTGTAGTGCGGCAAGAGGCATCTGGGGCCGCTAGGCTTCCCGTTGGTGTAGTGCAGCAAGAGGTATCTGGGGCTGCTAGGTTTCCAGTTGGTGTAGTGCGGCAAGAAGCATCTGGGGCTGCTAGGTTTCCCATTGGTGTAGTGCGGCAAGAAGCATCTGGGGCTGCTAGGCTTCCCGTTAGTGTTGTGCGGCAAGAGGCATCTGGGCTGAAGGCTGGGTCTTCAGCACTTTCAGTTGATAGTGTTGGCCTCTGGGTTGCCCCTGGCATGGTGCAGCCGGCATTGCCAGACTTTACTGGTGTTCCAGGGTGTAGAGTTAATACTGAGAACTTTTTGCCGATAAATTTTTTTCAGTTGTTTATGGACGATGTGTTTTTGGCAGAGATTGTTGAGCAGACTAATTTGCATGCCGAACAGTTTTTGAAGGACAGAAGTGCCAGCCTTAAGCCCCATTCTAGAGGTACCCGGTGGACTCCTACAAATATTGAAAAGATGAAGAAGTTCTTGGGATTAACTTTTTTGATGGGTTTGCTAAGGAAGCCATCAATGTCTCCCGATAAAAATGGTGCCTCACTTGTGTGGGAGGCCCAAGTACCCGCGACAGGCAAGGGGCGAAAACATTTTGAGGCAACATCGACATTGCCTATCAAAAACTTTTTGGGGTCCTTGCCTGTCGCGGGTACTTGCGCCTCCCACACAAGTGAGGCACCATTTTTATCGGGAGACCTGGGGGAACACTGGGTGGTTGGAAATTTGTGTGAACCCAGTGATGCCACACTTTCCCACACAAAAATATGTGAAAAAACTGATTGTTTCAGCTAAAATTGAGGTTTGCTAGGGATTCTGGGTAAGGGACTTTGGGGGATCCATGCAAGCCATACCTCCTTGGAAGTCCCCGGGTGTCTACTTTTAAGAAATGTGTGGGTTTGGTGGGTTTTTGAAGATGGCCGTTGAGCACGGGGCCATAAACCCAGCTGACCCCCCTTGCAAAAGCAGGTGGTTTTGAGATAGGCAATTTTGATGTCACCTCACTACGTTTTGGGCCTTTGCCTGTCGCGGGTACTTCCGACTCCCACAAAAGTGAGGCATCATTTTTATCGGGAGACCTGGGAGAATGCTGGGTGGTAGAAAATTTGTGTGAGCCCGCTGATGCCACACTTTCCCACACACAAATGTGTGAAAGAAAGGTTTGCAAGGGATTCTGAGTAAGGGAACGTTGAGGGATTCACACAAGCCATACATCCTTGGAAGCCTCCGGGTGTCTACTTTCCAGAAATGTGTGGGTTTGGTAGGATTCCCTAGTTGCCGGCAGAGCTAGGGTTCACAAACTACAGCTAGGCACTTTGCCAGAAAAGGGTCATTTTTCACTGTGAAATTGAGGTATGACCACGTTGCGTTTTGCATCGTTTCCTGTCACGGGCACTAGGCCAACCCATACAAGTGAGGTACCATTTTTCTCAAAAGACTTTGAGGAACACAGGGTGGCTGGAAATTTTTGATTCCACACAGATTCCAGAAGTTTCTACCACAGAAATGTGGGGAAATGTATTTTTTTGGGCAAGTTTTAGGTTTGCAAGGGATTCTGGGTGACAGAATCTGGTTGGAGGCAGTCAAGCCACCCCATCATAGATTCCCCTGGGTGTCTACTTTTCAAAAATGTATAGGTTTGCTAGGTTTTCCGGGTGCCGGCAGAGCTAGGGTTCAATAACTGCCGCTAGGCACTTTGCAAAAAAAGGGTAATTTTTCACAGTGAAATAGAGGTGTGACAACGTTGCGTTTTGCTCAGTTTCCTGTCGCAGGCACTGGGCCGACCCACACAAGTGGCATACTATTTTACTCAGAAGACTTTGGGGAACATGGGGTGGAAGGAAATTTGTGGATACATGCAGATTCCAGAATTTTCCACCACAGAAATGTGGAGAAAATGTGTTTTTTTGTCAATTCTTTGGGTCACCAAGGGTTTCTTGGTAACAGAACCTGGTGGGAGGCAGTCAAGTCACCCCATCCGGGATTCCCCTGGGTGTCTAATTTTCAAAAATGTATAGGTTTGCTAGCTTTCCCTAGGCGCCGGCAGAGCTAGGGTTAAAAAACTACAGCTAGGCACTTTGCAAAGAAAGGGCCATTATTCACTGCAAAATTGAGGTGTGAACACGTTGCGTTTTGCAAAGTTTCCTGTCGCAGGCACTAGGCTGACCCATACAAGCGAGGTACCATTTTTCATAGAAGACTTTGGGGAACACGGCGTGGGTGGAAATTTGTGGATCCATGCAGATTCCAGAACTTTCCACCAGAGAAATGTGGGGAAAATGTGGTTTTTTTGTCAATTTTTTAGGTTTGCAAGGGATTCTGGGTAACAGAACCTGGTGGGAGGCAGTCAAGTCACCCCATTCGGGATTCCCCTCGGTGTCTAATTTCCAGAAATGTATAGGTTTGCTAGGTTTCCCTAGGTGCCGGCAGAGCTAGGGTTAAAAAACTGCAGCTAGGCACTTTGCGAAAAAAGGGTCATTTTTCACTGCAAAATTGAGGTGTGACCATGTTGCGTTTTGCGCCATTTCCTGTTGCGGGCACTAGGCCGACCAACACAAGTGAGATACCATTTTTCTCAGAAGACTTTGGGGAACGCAGGGTGGAAGGAAATTTCTGGATACAGGCAGATTCCAGAACTTTCCACCACAGAAATGTGGAAAAAATTTGTTTGTTTTTTTTACAGTTTTTTAGGTTAGCAAGGGTTTCTTGGTAACAGAACCTGGTGGCAGGCAGTCAATTCACCCCATACTGGATTTCCCTGGGTATCTAGTTTTAAAAAATGTATAGGTTTGCTAGGTTTCCCTAGGTGCCGGCAGAGCTAGGGTTAAAAAACAACAGCTAGATTCTTTGCAAAAAAAGGGTCATTTTTCACTGCGAAATTGAGGTGTGACCATGTTGCATTTTGCGCCGTTTGCTGTCGCGGGCACTAGGCCGACCAAAACAAGTGAGGTACCATTTTTCTCGGAAGACCTTGGGGAACGCGGGGTAGAAGGAAATTTGTGGATCCCCGCATATTCCAGTACTATCCACCACAGAAATGTAGGAGAAATGTGTTTTTGTACAAATTTTTAGGTTTGCAAGGGATTCTGGGTAACAGAACCTGGTGGAAGGCAGTCAAGTCACCCCATCCAGGATTTCCCTGGGTGTCTAGTTTTCACAAATGTATAGGTTTGCTAAGTTTCCCTATGTGCCGGCAGAACTAGGGTACAAAAAATACAGCTAGGCACTTTGCCAAAAAAGGGTAATTTTCCACTGCGAGATTGAGATGTGACCAAGTTGCGTTTTACGCCGTTTCCTGTCGCGGGCACTAGGCCGACCCACACAAGTGAGGGACTGCTTTTCTCATAAGACTTTGGGGAACGCAGGGTGGGTACAAATGTGTGGATCCACGCAGATTCAAAAACTTTCCACCACAGAAATGTGGGGAAAATTAGTTTTTTTTGAAAATTTCTTAGGTTTGCAAGGGATTCTGGGTAACAGAACTTGGTGGGAGGCAGTCAAGTCACCCCATCCTGGATTTCCCTGGGTGTCTAGTTTTCAAAAATGTATAGGTTTGCGAGGTTTCCCTTGGTGCCGGCAGAGCTAGGGTTCACAAAGGACAGCTACACACTTCACAAAAAAAGGGTAAATTTTCATCGTGAAATGTGGTGTGTTCACTATGGGTTTGGAGCCCTTTCCGGTCGTGGAAACTATGCCTACCCACACAAGTGAGGTACCATTTTTATTGGGAGACTTAGGGTTATTCAGATTTGTAAAGTAACTGTTATTACCTATTGAGTTTTTCTACATTTCTGCCTTCCAATTGAAAGACATTGTGTAAAAAAGAAGTAATTTTGAAAAATGAACAATAATTCTCATGCTAGTATGAGTATTCCCAAATTTGAAAATGTGCAAATATGTACTGTTTCTAAACTCTATAATTTGTACCCATTCCAGAAATACATGGGGGTCTTTCATACCGATTTTTTCATGTATACATTTTCCCACAATGATTGCTATAGACCCGGTACATAATAAAAAGCTTTGCAAATTGCTTCTCAGTTTTTGACTCTGGGTTTGTCTGGTTCTTAGTGAACCTACAAGTCCTATATATCCTCACAACCAGGAAGGACCAGCGGATGTAATGGTATATTGCTTTCAAAAAGCTGTTATAATTGCAAGCAGTTACAGGTGAAAACGTTCAAACAAAAGGCTGTTTTTTTCAACTAATTTTCAATTTTACAATATTTAACTGTTAGTTTCCATAAAGAAACCTTGATGGATCTACACGAATTACCCTTTTCTGGAGTAAGAATTTTGTCTACTTATCAAAAAGGTATAGCTTTCCATGATCCATTATTACTTTCATACTCATTTTTACCATTAACTGGAAGGAGGTTGAAAGCACTAAAAATAGCAAAAATAGACTATGTCCCAGAAAAATGCCAAAACTGTGTAAAAAATGTTGGTTCTCTGACAAAAGACTGTCATTCCCTAAAACCTGGGAAAATGGTGATTTCGTCCCCACAAACCCATTTTCTGATAACATTTGCAAGGAAAAACCCAAACGCTTTCATTTGTAGACCGTTTTTCCCATTTTTCTGAAAAAAACAAATATTTTACTGTATTTTGGCTAATTTCTGGGACCCCTCCAAGGGAATTCACAAACCCTGGGTACCTTTAGAATACCCATGATGTTGGAAGAAAAGGTAGAAAAATTGGCATGGATACCTTATGTGGTCAAAAAGTTACAGGTGCCTAAGCGCGCAGTGCCCCAAATAGCCAAAAAAAGGCTTAGCACAGGAGGGGAAAAGGCCTAGCAGCGAAGGGGTTAAAGAATAGTGGCTCTCCAATGCAAGCTACACGTCATGTCACATCAACAAAATACCAACTTGAATCCCCCTTATCAAAACATAATAGAAACACAAATGGGACCATAGCATGGTTTTAATGGGCAGCACATGAATGAAGAGGCAAAGAATGAAAACCATATGAAAGGCAAAGGATGATTGGGTTTGACCCGAAGCCAAGTCTCTCTGTACACTTCTTATTGGACTTTTTTAAACAAATAAATGACATTAGGTCTTCAAGACAGGAGTCTGTTGCCAGTGGAAAGCCTAGTGGGTAGTCTCAGAATGAAGCTGAAAAAAGACAATGAAACAAGATCAAGCTTAAAGTCTTGCTCTGGCATTCGCTATCTCTTAGAACACAATTTAGGTTCTATGCTTTGTGCAAAAAGATCTAAGCTAGGTACTGAAACAGGTCTCAGAGTTTTTCTTCAAAAGAGTTCTCTGGTGTGTCCAAGCACATGCAATTACAAATCAATGGGCAGGCGCCAAAAACTCTAGAGAGATCTTTCAAATCACAATTCCACACTCTGTGCAATGAGCACATCTCAGCGCTGCAAGCAGAACCCAGTGACCTGCAATTCAGAAAATACTTCAACTAAAACTTGACTCAGGTTATGAACTTTTTACTTTACATGCTATAATTACAGGGATGATACCAAGATAATGCTTACATTGGAGAAATATGACAACCTTAAAGTTCCAAAACAAGGTGATTGCCACAGAGACACAGACAAATGAAAGACACAGTTTCAACTTAAACTAAACTCATCAAAAATTGAGATTCTAAAATACAGCAAATGGAAGAACTATGATCCCCTTACAATTAAGCCTAAATAACTAGGTGCACCTACAACATATTCAAACAGAGTAAGAAACTTAGGAATCAGCAGTGGTTTGTGCAGGTAAGTGTGGGGGGGCCGTGGAGTGGAGTGCGGTGGGGCAGGGTGGGGCGGGGTGGATGTCAACAGATGACAGAATAGGATTTATTTATTTACTTAGTTTTCCCTATTCAATTGTCTTTTGACTTCCACCACTCCCACTCCCGCCCTACCACTCTTACCTGCACGGACCGCCACTATTAGGAATTATCATGTACTCTGTCCTCTTCAGAACCCACAAATTAATCAAGTAGGAAAATAAACATTTCACACCATGCAGATACACTTTTCAACATCGGATATTCCTTCAAGGTTTTCGTAAACCACTTCCCCTCTCATATCTAGGCAGGATTATCCCAATGACCTGTAGTATGGAATATCAAATTCAGTTGTGGAAGGGAAATGACCTTAACAATGCAGGCTCATCCACGTGTTCCATTACCCAGCAAGCCAAATCACGCTTGCTTTAACCACACACATGCCTTAACAATGCATATGCATGGCTAATGTAATGCACTGTCTAGATGCAGAGCGGATGGGTGGGCAGAGGAAGACAGGAAGAGGAAGGATCAGGAGAGGGTGCAGCACGGTAAGTGGGGCTGGGACTGGGTCCTGGGGGAGTGGAGGGTAGCTTTTTAGGGTAAGGTAGTTTAAAGGACTTGGGGAGTCGGCTTGTTTAGAGGGTAGGGAACAGTTTTAGGTCTCAGAGCACAGGGGTGCTTAGTTGGGGTACTTTACAGGTGTAGCGCAGAGTTATTAGGACCCAGGGTGGGGGGGGCTGGAGTTGAGATCATTTTTAGGACGCGGGGTCAGTTTGCAGGGGCCAGGGAGGGGCAAGGGGATTGGGCAGTTTTAGGCTTCATGGCGGGGGCTGGGTTGGGATAGTTTACAGAGGGGTAGGGGTTGTTTTTAAGGGCTCAAGATGGGGGGCTGGGATCAGGGACATTTTTAGGGCATGGAGACAGTTTTTAGGGCTCAGGGTGAGGTAGGAAAAAGGGACAGTTTTAAGGGCTGGGGCAGTTTTAGGTATCAGGGCAGAGGTCTGTTTCGGGATACTTTACAGATGAAGGGGACAGTTTTTCAGGCTCAGGTCGGGGTAGTTTATATGGTGTGGGGTTAATTTTTAGCACTCTGGACGGGGGAAAAGGGACATTTTCAGGGCTGGGGCAGGGGTATGATCTTTACCACACATGCCCTTTTACCAATCATGTCTTTACCACAAAATTGCGTGGTAAAGGCATGCATGGTAAAGGTATGCACGGCAAAGACACAGTTGTGGTTAAGACCGCGTGGTTCAGGCATGCGTTGTTCAGGCCTGCATTATACCATGATACAAACGTCATGGAATGCCTCCAAAAGATCCAGAATACAGCGGCAAGACAACTTCTTCACATAAAGCTTCAAGAATACTTTCCCTCATGTTGAAAGCTCTTAATTGGTTCCCTGTTGCTAGAAGGTCTACTTTCAAAAAACGTCATCATTACACATAAGGCAGCACATGATAAAGGACCTATTTTCTGATAGAAGATATTCGCAGAAAATCACTGCATTCCAGACAAGCAGCAGAATCATTTGTTGTACTCTATAAGAAAACCATCAAGTGATGGCACATCTTTCTCCATACAATCTGCTAAATTTGAAACTCACATCCAGCAATTATACGAGCTATTGATAATCATTTAAAACTCAGGAGGATGGTGGTGCTCTGGAACATCCACTGTGCCACTCCTGTGGCCTGGTCGCCCCCACGCTCCTCCTGCTGCCTTCACTTGCCTGCCTGCCTGCCTGCCTTCGCCCGGGCGACCCAGCCGCCGCTGAGCCGCCCGCCCGCGCCAGAGCACCAGAGTTTCCCGCCGCTGCCTCCCTGCGGCCCCGCCCCCCGACAGCCCATTGGCCGACCCGCCGCCGACCCTCCTCCCGGCTGCCCTCTTAAGGGAGCCACGTCCACCCCTCGGGAGCGTCCACTGTGCCACTCCTGTGGCCTGGTCGCCCCCACGCTCCTCCTGCTGCCTTCACTTGCCTGCCTGCCTTCGCCCGGGCGACCCAGCCGCTGCTGAGCCGCCCGCCCGCGCCAGAGCACCAGAGTTTCCCGCCGCTGCCTCCCTGCGGCCCCGCCCCCCGACAGCCCATTGGCCGACCCGCCGCCGACCCTCCTCCCGGCTGCCCTCTTAAGGGAGCCACGTCCACCCCTCGGGAGCGTCCACTGTGCCACTCCTGTGGCCTGGTCGCCCCCACGCTCCTCCTGCTGCCTTCACTTGCCTGCCTGCCTGCCTTCGCCCGGGCGACCCAGCCGCCGCTGAGCCGCCCGCCCACGCCAGAGCACCAGAGTTTCCCGCCGCTGCCTCCCTGTGGCCCCGCCCCCCGACAGCCCATTGGCCGACCCGCCGCCGACCCTCCTCCCGGCTGCCCTCTTAAGGGAGCCACGTCCACCCCTCGGGAGCGTCCACTGTGCCACTCCTGTGGCCTGGTCGCCCCCACACTCCTCCTGCTGCCTTCACTTGCCTGCCTGCCTGCCTTTGCCCGGGCGACCCAGCCGCCGCTGAGCCGCCCGCCCGCGCCAGAGCACCAGAGTTTCCCGCCGCTGTCTCCCTGCGGCCTTGCGCCCCGACAGCCCAGTGGCTGACCCGCCGCCGACCCTCCTCCCGGCTGCCCTCTTATGTCACCCCCGCGCACGCGCAGCGTTCACGCACAGCGGGCGCACCGATTGTGCGCCAAAGGTGCGCCAAGGCAAGCCCGTCTGCGCCCGTCCGCGCCTGGACCGCTCCCAGCGCCAGACCCCCTGGCCCCAGCCGCCGATGCAAGAATACCCGACAGACCTACGACGTCGCCACTATCTACGCACTCAATACTGGCCGGAACCCTGCCTGCTACCGAGCAACCCCGAGACGCACCCACGGACCCTTCGCCTGCCAAGCCTCCTCAGCGCCCGACATCGCCATAGCCATCCCGGACGGATACAAGATCACCCGGAAGGACCGCCTCAACCAGACGGGAGGAGGCATCACCATCGTACACAAGAACACCATCCGCATCTCGATTAACTCCGACGAAACCTTCACCGCCGCCGAACACCTCACTTCCAGATACACACCGACCCCAAGACGACCCTCCGAGGCACCCTCATCTACCGACCACCGGGACCACGCACGCAATTCAGCGAAGACATCGCAGACTTCATCAGCCCGCACGCCCTTCCCTCCGCCGACTACATCCTCCTAGGGGACCTCAACTTCCACCAAGAGAACAACAGCGACCGAAACACCACCGCCCTGCTGCACAACCTCGCCAACCTCGGACTCAAGCAACTGGTGAACACCCCCACTCACTAGGCCGGCCACACGCTTGACCCCGTCTTCTCATCCAGCAAGCACATCTCCGTCAGCCACGCCACCGGACTCCACTGGACTAACCACAGCTGCGTCCACTTCAGCTTCAGAAGAACTACGGCCCACCACCACCCGCAACAGGTTCCCTGCCGAAGCTGGAGCAAGATCACCGCCGAACAGCTCACCGCCTCCCTCAACCAGAACACCCCCACCAACACAACGGACCCCAATGAAGCAGCCAGCAACCTCACCAAGTGACTGACCGCCTGCGCCGATGACCTCGCACCACTAAAGAACCCTACCAACAGACCCGGCAGCAAGAAAACCCCCTGGTTCACCAATGAACTCAAGGAATCCAAGAAGAACTGCCGCACCCTCTGGAAAGCCTGGCGGCTTGACCACACCACAGACAACAGGACCGCCCTCAAGGATGTATGACGTTACAACGCATACTTTTACAACGACTACCATTACCACGCAATTTTTACAACGCAGGATCCATTACAACGAAATACCATTACAACGCATGTATTTACAACGCAGATACCTTTATAACGCATACAATTACAACGTAAGTATTGGTAAGTTTATAATATTTTTTTAATGTAAATTAATTAAAATTAATATAATTTATTTTAATTTAATTAATTTTATTTAATTACTTTATTTTAATTTAATTTATTTAATTTATTTTAATGTAATTTAAATGTAATTGTACTTAATTTTTACCCTGTACCACTTTTCCCAAAAACCCAAAACTGATCCTAAACCCTAAAAATACCCCTTTACCCAAAAACCCAAAACTGACCCTAAACCCTAAAAATACCCCTTTACCCAAAAACCCAAAACTGACCCTTAACCCTAAAAATACCCCTTTACCCAAAAACCCAAAACTGACCCTTAACCCTAAAAATACCCTTTTACCCAAAAACTAAAAACTGACCCTGAACCCTAAAAATACCCCTTTACCCAAAAACTAAAAACTGACCCTGAACCCTAAACATACCTTTTTACCCAAAAACAAAAAACTGACCCTGAACCCTAAAAATACCCCTTTACCCAAAAACTAAAAACTGACCCTGAACCCTAAAAATGCCCCTTTACCCAAAAACTAAAAACTGACCCTGAACCCTAAAAATACCCCTTTACACAAAAAATAAAAACTGACCCTGAACCCTAAAAATACCCCTTTACCCAAAAACCCAAAACTGACCCTAAACCCTAAAAATACTCCTTTACCCAAAAACCCAAAACTGACCCTGAACCCTAAAA
The DNA here is from genome assembly GCF_964261635.1 of Lissotriton helveticus. Lineage (NCBI taxonomy): Eukaryota > Metazoa > Chordata > Amphibia > Caudata > Salamandridae > Lissotriton > Lissotriton helveticus. The sequence continues at coordinate 808,751,904 of NC_136068.1, read as the reverse complement.
ATACCCCTTTACCCAAAAACCCAAAACTGACCCTGAACCCTAAAAATACCCCTTTACCCAAAAACCCAAAACTGACCCTAAACCCTAAAAATACCCCTTTACCCAAAAACCCAAAACTGACCCTAAACCCTAAAAATACCCCTTTACCCAAAAACCAAAACTGACCGTGAACCCTAAAAATACCCCTTTACCCAAAAACCCAAAACTGACCCTGAACCCTAAAAATACCCCTTTACCCAAAAACCCAAAACTGACCCTGAACCCTAAAAATACCCCTTTACCCAAAAACCCAAAACTGACCCTAAACCCTAAAAATACCCTTTTACCCAAAAACCCAAAACTGACCCTAAACCCTAAAAATACCCCTTTACCCAAAAACCCAAACTTATAATATTTTTAATAAAATTATATACTTACCAATACTTACGTTGTAATGGTATGCGTTGTAAAGGTACCTGCGTTGTAAATACATGCGTTGTAATGGTATTTCGTTGTAATGGATCCTGCGTTGTAAAAAATGCGTGGTAATGGTAGGTCGTTGTAAAAGTTGCGTGGTAATGGTTGTATACCTGCCCTCAAGCACGCCACCCGCAAACACCACCAGCTGATCCGCGCAACCAAGAAGACGGCACTCAAAGAACGACTGGACAACAACGCCCACGACAGCAAGGAACTCTTCAGCATCGTCAAAGAGTTCTCCAACCCCAGCGCTGGAAATAACGACATCACTCCCTCGGAAGACCTCTGCAACTCACTCGCCTCGTTCTTCCACTGCAAGATCGTCGACATACACAACAGCTTCGACGCACAGACCACGCACCCTACCGCCGAACCAACGCCCGCCACCACCACCCTCTGCAACTGGACCCCGATCAGCACCGAAGACACCACCCGCACAATGAACTCCATCCACTCCGGATCACCAACCGACCCATGCCCACACCACGTCTTCAACAAAGCCGACGCCATCATCGCACCCCATCTCCGAGACATCATCACCTCCTCCTTCCACACCGCCACCTTCCCGGAGAGCTGGAAGCACGCTGAGCTGACCGCCCTCCTGAAGAAACCAACGGCGGACCCCACCGAGCTCAAGAACTACCGTCACATCTCGCTCCTTCCTTTTCCGGCCAAAGTCATCGAGAAGACCGTCAACAGACAGCTTGCCGCCTTCCTCGAGACGAACGGATCCCTCGACCCTTCTCAGTCCGGGTTCCGGGCCAACCACAGCACCGAGACCGCCCTAATCGCAGCCACCGACGACATCAGAACCCTGATCGACAACGGGGAAACAGCGGCCCTCATCTTCCTGGACCTCTCTGCAGCGTTCGACACTCTCTGCCACCGCACCCTAGTTCAACGCCTCTGCAACATCAGAATCCGAGAGAAAGCACTGGAGTGGATCATCTCGTTCCTCGCCGGAAGAACCCAGCGAGTCCACCTCCCACCGTTCAGATCCGAGGCCACCGAAGTCATCTGCGGCGTACCACAAGGATCTTCAGTCAGTCCAACCCTCTTCAACGTCTACATGAGCCCCCTCGAAGCCATCGCACGCCAACACAACCTCAACATCATCTCCTACGCTGACGACACCCAGCTGATCCTCTCCCTCACCAACGACCCCACCACCGCCAGAGCCAACCTACACGAAGGGATGAAAGACATCGCCAACTGGATGAAGAACAGCCGCCTTAAACTGAACTCAGACAAGACGGAAGTCCTCATCCTGGGATCATCACCCTCTGCCTGGGATGACTCCTGGTGGCCCCCGGCCCTGGGCACCGCTCCCAAACCAACGGACCACGCATGCAACCTGGGCTTCATCCTGGACTCCTCCCTGTCGATGACCAGACAAGTCAACGCCGTCTCATCTTCATGCTTCAACACCCTGCGCATGCTCCGCAAGATCTTCAGATGGATCCCCACCGAAACCAGGAATACCGTCACCCAGGCACTCGTCACCAGCCGATTGGACAAAGAGAACACCCTCTACGCCGGAACCACAGCCAAACTTCAAAAAAGACTCCAACGCATCCAGAACGCCTCCGCACGACTCATCCTGGACATCCCTCGACACAGCCACATCACCGGACACCTGAGAGACCTGCACTGGCTCCCCGTCAGCAAGAGAATCAAGTTCAGACTCCTCACCCACGCACACAAGGCTCTCCACGACCTGGGGCCCAAGTACCTTAACGATCGCCTGACCTTCTACACGCCCACCCGCCAGCTACGATCGACCAGCCACGCCCTCGCCACCGTACCACGCATCCGCAGAGCCACCGCCGGAGGAAGATCCTTCTCCTACCTGGCGGCCAAGACTTGGAACTCCCTCCCCACCCACCTACGGCGAACCCAAGACCATCTCTCCTTCAGGAAGCAGCTCAAGACCTGGCTGTTCGAGCAGTAACTTACCCCTCTCCCCCAGTGCCTTGAGACCCTCCCGGGTGAGTAGCGCGCTCTACAAATGCCGTGATTGATTGATTGATTGGATATTGCCCACCTGCAGCAACTAAAGACATCAGACCAATATTACTCTGCCACCTCTTAAGCAATGAAGGAATCAAATAATCCTTATACGTTTTTTCGATGGCAGCCCTGCAGCTTATAATAGAAAAGACTAAAAGAACCTTATTCTCAATAGCGACAATCACAATACAAATCTAAACAACCAAAGGATATCCCTTCACACTCTGAAGCATAATACCCTACAGTTAGATTCCATTAAAACATATCTCACAGCACTCTGAGAAATTGTGATACTGTTATTGCGTAATCTTACTCTTTTTCCTTTCATGAAAAAGCTAGAGATACCACTTGCATGAGCTCTTGGTTCGACTGCCTAGAGGATAGCTCTAAGCGGTTGAATTTCAGGCCGATTGAGCCTGAGGAGCTAACCTTGTTATGTGCTTCAATGAAGTACTGGAACCAGCTTCCCTGTCCATTTTGGAAAGAGGGGTGGAGGTGGTTCATCCAGCATTAGGTGAGCTGATGAACAGCTCCCTGGCCTCCATCCAGGTACCTGGAAAATGGAAGCATGCTGTGATGGTCCCAATTTAAAAAGAAAAAAATGCAGTTGGATTCCACTAAACTGAAAAACTACTGTGTGGTCTCGCTGCTAACTTGGTTTTCCAAGATCATGGAGAAATTCATTAATAAGCAGCTTTAGAGCTTTATAGAGAGTCACGACCTGCTCCACAGGACACAAGTGGGCTTTTGCCACTCATACAGTACTGAGTCAGCCTTGTTGCTGGCGACAGAGTCAATCCTTCAGATTTTGGACGCAGGTGATTTTGTGGCATTGTTATTATTGGATCTTAGTACCGCTTTTGATACTGGGTCCAATAACATCCTGATTGAGGGACTCTGTAACTCTGGAGTGGGCTATAAAGCACTGAGCTTGGTCTCCTCTTTCTTGCAAAGGTGCACCTTTCAAGTGTCGCAAACACTTTACCAGTCAAAAGTGCTGTCATTGAAGCAGGGATCCTTCTTGAGTCCAACATTGTTCAATGTTTACATGCGACTGCTACCAGAATGTCATGGCACACTATGGGTTTACCATCATCTCGTATGCGGATGACACGCAGCTTAACATCACGTTGTAAGAGAACTCTTCCCACATGGCTTCATCTTTTTGCCCCTGCCTTGCAGAGGTGGCCAGGTGGATGGACAGGAATTGTCTCAATTTCAATGCTGGAAAAACCGAGTTTCTTACCTTGGGCACTTACTTGAACATTTGGCCCACTGCATGGTGGACAAAGGAGTTGGACCCACTACCTGCTCCCAAACCCTAGGTCAAGACCCTTAGCATTTGGTTTGATTGAAAACTGTCTTTTGACAGCAAAATAACCGCAGTGGCAGAAAAATGCTTTAAACTTCTTAAAATGTTGAGGAAAATGTTGTGCCTTCTGACAGATTATGCAGAAAAACAGCAGTTCAGGCCAAGATCATATCGAGCCTTGTTTATAGCAAAATGTTGTATCTTGAAGTCACACAGTGCCGGATCAAGAGACTCCATAGAGTGCAGAATGCTACTGCACGTCTGTTACTGAATTTACTAAAGTGTGCATTGATAGGGACCGCACTTAAGAAGCTGCATTGGCTTCCGGTGAAGCAGAGGTCTTCATTTAAAGCCTTGTTTTACTGTCACAAAGCATTTGCTAACAAGGGAACATGGTACCTCCAATTTCTGGTTAGACCAAATGTACCAGCGAGAAACTTAAGATCGGCAGGGGAGATCTTGGCATCTGTTTCCAAAGTAAGTAGAGGTGAAAGCTCTTTCAGTTATTTAGTACTGAAATTGTGGAATGCTCTGCCACTGTTGGTTTATCAGGTCCAATCGTAGTGCGCTGCCAGGAAAAAACTTGAAACTTGTTTTTTTAGTTAGGGATCTATGGGGGTTTAATGGCTGTATTAAGGCCTGCGAATACCAGTACCTACTGCTAGGACACCTCATTTGAGGTAGCTATGCGCTTTAGAAAAATTATTATTGTTATTATTATAGCAGGAGCTGCATGCTGGTTTGTGAACTTGGTTCTGCTAGAATGTGTTTGAACTACAAAATAAGCATGAGCATTGCTGTGCAATAAAAAACACAATTCAATACCACAGCTTGAAACATTTATAATCATGTGAGTAAATTACAACTTTAGCACTCTATATAAAAGAGAAACTGCCCCCAAATTAACAGTGTGAAAACTGTCCGTATGTGTGACAATGCTTTTAAAAGTGTGAAACATCTTATTTCCTCAAATAAATGAAATTAGCTCTGCAATCTAGAACCTGCAAAATCCCATACTTACGTGCTTGTCAAGAATAATGAAAACTATATTTCACCGAATGGCAAGAGCATAACTATAACCCTTATTATTTACTAACCACTGAAAGGGCCAGGCCCATAGGTTCTGCACCTGTCCTAGAGACACAATTGTATGGTTCTTTTTTGCAACATAAAAAGTGCACAGAGGAGAAAAGTCATTAGGTGACCAACCAATTAGTCAATAATCTTCTTGGACACATAGTAAACACGGACAACTATTTAAGTAACATCTCTACTTAAGCATTTTCAGACAAAGGAGTAAAAAGGCGTCAGCATGAGAAGTCTTCCTAAGAAGTCTCTCCACAATCAATGGGTCATGTAGCATAAAGCTACCAAGACAGAGCTTGTTCCAAGATGCTCTCTCCCTGAAGGCAAGAAAGAATAGTGGACTTTCCCTACTCCATACTCATTTTTCATAGGTAACATTCCCAGGATCCAGTGCAAGTCACACCATCTGCTCTAGACACAGCCCTGAATGTGTTTTTCCACTGGACAACGGTGTTCTTTCCTCGATACAATGTGTCCTCTGTTCCCAGGCCTTCTCCGGTGTGAATTGCAATGACCTTCCTATATCGACTTAAGCCACATGATTGTATCTTCTTCTCTCCTTGCCGGACTAGTAAAACAAAGACATTATTCTAACTAACAAGTTTGCTTCTTTCACCTGTAACACAAAACGTGAGAAAGAACATAATCCACAGCATACTTGAAATTTAACTGTTAATTTAAAAGCGAGAGGTTCCAGGGAACTGCATTTCAGCCCTATGAAATTCAGCTAACATAAGAAAGCATCATATGAGCTTTACGAATTCACATACGATTGAGGTACATTCAACTAATATATTTATCTACTGATGAAATCACATGATCAATAAGCACATTTAATACATGAATGGTTGTCAATTGCACAACACGAGTGCTTCACGTTAATGTTTACTGCTAGTTACATTCACTTTTTATGTTGATTCGCCAAGCTATATTTTAATGTCCTAAAATACATCACGTTTTATGTTAACACGTTCACACTCCAACACATTACGTTAAGACAACAAAGGATTATATGCTGGTGCTGTCTATACATGATTATAATGCACCCTACAAATAAAATGCGGTTTCCACTCTATCACCACTAACACTGGACTCCCACGGGGTAGCATGCCATGTGTCCACAAAGAGCATTAGTGCCTCGTAAGTGGTAGTAAGCACTATATAAATACCTAAACCACACTTCAATATATCTAAATGACCTCTCTTGTTGTTTTACTCTTCACTAACCCTGCACTCATTGGACAGGAAAACCTGGCACTATTCGAAAGAGTACACATTAATAATGTAAACCATATGTCTTAAGGAGGATGTCATATTTTAGTAGGTGTAGCTTTCTTTATGCTGAAGGTTTTGCACGTGAAACCCCATGGTAACATCCTTTGGCCCTTGGATAACATCAGCCAATCGGGGGCATTCGCTTCTGAGGAGCTACCGCTGTCCCGGAACAATATTCCATTATGTTCACACCCAATAACACGTTTGTGCCCGGTTAGATTCAGCCCCAGCTTCTTTCGGCAGGTCCCCAAAATGATTTATATAAATTTCATTTCCTAATCATGCTAACCTGAAGAATGGCAGTTGGAGCCCACAGGTAGCAATTAGCTGTCCCTGAAAGGAGATAAGAACATAATGAGTGGTTGAGGGCACGGATTGGGTTATTCAGGAAGCCGGGAGCATTTGGCAGGCAGGGAGGGTACCAGCGCCATGTTATGCAAGCGGCACCGCGAGCCTGATCCGCAGGTCGCCGCCGTCCAAGACGATATGATCTCATTGGGCCTTGTATTGTACGGTAGCTGGCACGGGTAAAAAGAGGCGTTTAGAAAAGTGCACAACTATGCTGAACACTGAGCAGGGAGGAGTTAGAGGCGGAGGTTGGGAGCAGGGGAGTGGAAGCAGTAAAGCGCACAGTATGAATAATTATAATCCTTTCGGAGAGTGTGGTAAGCTGACACTGATGGCTAAGCACGTATTTCATAGAATTATTGTTCCACTCATTCACTGGAACCTAGAGTGCAGTATCGTTTTTCTGCTCCAAGTAAGAGGATTAAAAACAATTGCATAATGCTTTTCACCGAGTTAAGTGCTGTGGCTTGAAAATCCTGTCAAATCTGGTAATTTGGAATAATTAGCAGTGTCATGTTGGAGCAAGAAGTCTAACAGAGGTGCCTTAACTGAAATGTTCGATGGGTGTACGTCAAATAAATCTAACTGTTTGTCGTGTACGTCTAAGCACGGTCACTGCAATGCTTACACTGATAGTTATTCAAGTTAACATATTTGTATTTGCTCTACTTCAAAATGTTTTTCTCTATTGACTTAGATTCCCGTGGTAGTGAAGTAACGGATTTTGCATTTTTTAAGAACTTGCATTCATTTGAAAATAGAAATATATGGTAAGGCACCCAACACAGCCATTACAGAAACATCACGTTCAGGGAATTCTGTACTTGCTGCAAAAGATAGGTTGATAAAAATGAGTCACTCAGTCTGGTATAGTAGTCCACGCCACTCGTGACGACGTAGTTTAGCTCTGGGTTTATATTTAACATTTTATTGTATTTTAATCATGGCTTTCTTTTAGGAGCCCTATGCATTCTTGGAGTCTACTCCAATTCTAGTAATTAACCTCACACACCTGAAAGCAAATATTTGAAAAATAAAAGTTCCTATATGGAATATTTGAGATCTGGTGACATAAAAGTAGTCGTAACCCTGGTTGGATAATAGTGATTGTTTTTTACCCTCGCCATTAACAGGTAACAAATTACGTGGAATTAAAAATATGATTTGCTGGGGGGAGGCTTTTGCATATGTCGGTAATTCTTTAATACACCAGGAGATGTAAGCGACAATAAGAAGTCTGCGTTTGAGGAGCTCAAACTTAGATTGTTTACAGTTGCAGTGCCTGTCAGATAAAGGAATCAGTGAATGAGGCTAATGCAGCGCGCCGTGAGACCACCCATGAGCAGAAAGCCTGATACACTTTCCTAAATTGACGCTGGCTTCTGAAGGCCTTTGGCGTTCAGTGAGGTGTTCCTAAGTGGCTACTCACAGGAGGTCCTAAGACTCCCCTCAAATAACTAATCGTCTTCGATTTTTTTCAATTATCTTAAACCTTGACTGTTAGACTAATAAGGTTTTTTCAAACCTAATGACCCAAGGTGAATTCAAGGTAGGAGTCAACAGAATGACTGAAGGCTGTGCCCTCAGTCTGAGGAAGGAACGAAGGCCCACCCTCCCATGATGGACACAATTATAGGCATGCTGTGAAAAAATAGCATCTGCAGTGACGCCCAGTGCAAATTGTTAGACTATCTTGCTCTGACCCTTTTTTAACCCTTGACTCTTCCTTGAGCACTCTGAAGTAGCTACCTGATCTGCATCTCATGTGTCACAAAAATGTAATAAGTACCTGAAAATATACATACACAAAGATTTTACTACTACCACGACTAATAATAATATTATTTTTCAAAATATTACAGGGTAAAAAACATGTTAAAGGGCCTTAGTCACAAAGATTTCGCTGTACCTTGTGTAGCTTACACGAATAGCACTCATTGCTTACTCCTGAATTTCAAGAGTAGGCCTCACTGCTTATTCCCGATTTACTCTTGGAATTTCTGTAGATGGCAGGAGAGTAGCAAGAGTAAATTGCATCAGAATGTTTGTAAATCAGCCCTTTAGCGTTTGATACAAATAGATGAATAAGTAAGCGTGGTCGGTATTTGTCTTCATAAGAGTAAAATTACTGACAGAAGTTCTTTGTGTAATTTGTCTACAGCCTTATAAAGTTATATAGGTCATGAACCAAGTGTTAGCTTTGATAAGTTTTAATTTGATATTGCAAGATTAAAATTTTAGCTAACTGGCTCTATTGATCGATTAAGTATTAGAAATTGTGTGTGAAGAATGAATTTTAATATTAATTTTCTTATTTTGCTTTTTTTCCACATAAAAATTGTATAGATCCTTATTATATTATAGGCTATATTTTATTATGTACTGCTAATGCTTAGATTATTTATAATGTTTTTCATCTTATGTATTGTCTTTTTGATTCTATTTAATAAAGTATTCTTAATGCACACTTTAGGAACCGATTTAAATATTGGTGTTTGGGCCGTTGTTCCACCAGGGTGACGGAGGTCCCGATCGCCAGATATATAAATGACCACCAAGATAGCCCCAATAAACCACCATGAAGTGCATCCAGAGGTTCTAGGGTGCACAATTCTGACAAAGAGCTTACTTATGCTAGTCCACTATATTAAGGTAGCAGGATAGGCCTCAGTCACTTGCAACCATCAGCAAGTAGGGGAAGGAGTGAAATGCACTGAGCACATATAAATGTAATAAGGCATTCAGTGCAACAATAAATGATCTAAGCCAAGCAGTAGCCTATTACAAACAGATCACCTCATTTCTGTCTCCTTGCTCTGAAGGTTTGATGCATTTCTACTTTGATTCTGTTTGGTTTGTTTGACTTACACATTCCTTTGAGAGCTTATTGCTTGAAAACCTACTCTTCCTTTGCTTACTGTATTCAACTCCTCATACACACTTGTTACTTGTTTCCTCTGTTCCTCCCTCAACTACTGTAGATCATCAAAGGAAAGATCCCTCTGCTAAGTTGACCCAATAAGCTTAATAGATTCTGAAAACAACCCAGAATTAAGGGTTGAGGTTTCCAGAGGGGAGCAGGAATCATTGCCTTTGGGGTTGTTCAATAATATTCTTCAGCATCAATAGATGTATCCAGTCTTTTTTGCAATCCTTATTTCACTCATTATCGATCTTCCTTTTCCTCTTCATACTTTGTATCAAAATAAACTAGATGTGATCAATATGCACTGGAGTTTGGACCTCTGTTCATGTACTGGCTAATGTCAGGGTTGCCAAGTACAGACTGTAGTTTCTCTGACATATCTAGTGTATACGTTTGTGCTCAGATTGCTACGATGAACTAACAAAAGTCGTGAGAGGTGAGTTCCGATTTTTCTGGTTGCTTCATCAACCTACAACACTCAGGATATTTTTGTGCTTGTGAATCGCCTCTTAAGCTTAAGGGTTAACGTGAGGGTTGCTCATAAGTCTGGAGTGAACCTTATGTTTATGGCCAAAGGCAGCTTGACTTTCTCCTGCCCTGCTTTGATCTATCAATTGTAAAGGCCCCCTTAGAAGTCTTCTAGGATATATTCTCCCATTGCTCACTCCTCATAGCACTAAAGCCTTTTCCCAAGCTTATTCAACAGTGCCTCGGAAACGTAGACTGGTTAATTAGAGGTCTGAAGACATTTTAGGCCTAAATTACAAGTTCCAGACTACAATCCAATAACAATGTCTTGCAAGATGCATGCTCCTTCTCAATATATGGACTATCAATAGGGCAATATCTACCACATTAATGGGAGCCAGAATGAACAAAATACCAAAAAAACCTGAAGCAGCCGCAGTCGGTAGTGGGAGTACCTGCCGGGCGGTGCTGTGGGGAGGGGGAGGGGCAGGGTGGGGGGTAGTAATGTATGGATTACAGACCTTAACAGGTAAGTAAACCTATAAATAAATAAAAGATTTTTGTTGCGCACACTGCATCACCAAATGCGATGCAGTGCGCGCAACGAAATTCATTTTATTTATTTATATGTTTACTTACCTGTTAAGGTCCGTAATACATACATTACTACCCCCCACCTTGCCCCTCCCCATGTCACCACCCGGCAGGTACTCCTACTACCGGCCACGGCTGATCTGAAGGTAAAATGGATTTGCATATAATCTACTTTTAAGATTAGGGCATAAATCAAGGCAGATAGATGGAGAGATGGATGTTGATGCGCACAAGGGGAAAAAAAGGGTACAGACAAAAGGAAAGAGTGGAAAAAAGGAGACAATAGAGAAAGACAGCCAGGGGAAACAACCTTTTAAAGGACCTCAAAGGAAGCAGAGAGAGAGAAACAGAGAACAGAATAGTGTGCTGGAGATAGAGAGATATAACAAATTAGCAAGAAGTGCTCAAGTAGAAAAAAAAACTAGTAGGTCTGATCAGGACAGGGAGGCAAGCACTCAAAACTAAGTCCAAGTAAAGGATGAGGATCAGGATTGCTGAGGCAATATGAATAGTACTTGTTCGAAATGTTCATGCGCCGTTAATGATAATGCATGGGAAATGATGGACAAAAGAGGTAATTCCTATTAACAAACAACTGGAGATATTGGACTCAGTGCAAAAAGAGAAACATTTGGAAAAACTGGAGACTGGCATTAGAGAAAGGAAAAAAAAACAAAGAAATGTCAGGCCAGAGGAAAATGTCTGCCATGTCCACGACAGCTAGGGGAAATACATAATGGACCTGTAACCAGTGTAATCAAAAGAAGTGCAGGCCACCTTTTCAAGAACTAAAGGGACAGCAGTTTGAATATGCAATATTTCCCTGTGTCTCGTGCTGAAGAACGAATACTGGGGATACTTGGGTGGACTCTGAAAAGAAGCCCCACAGAGAACTGGTGCAGAGAATATATGCTAATTGGATGTCGCCTGTAGCTTTAATTTGAAACATCTTATGTGGTGAGTCTTTCTCTGTCAGCTTCAGAAATACTGAGAATATGTCTAGGTGTTTGACAAGTTTAGTAACAATGGGGTAACCCAGTATCCATCAGAACCTGGGCAGTCATATACACAAATACACAATTGGTTCTGTCAGGTGCATATTATTTCTTCAAGCAATAGGACTGGTCAAGAATCTATTCATTGAAAAACCAATTAATCATAATACATACAAACACAAACCATATGGGGTATTCTAAGAGCTTTTATAAATTGCATCATTCATAAATACCCCAGTTAAATTTGCAAGGCTGTCAAAAACACATAGTGACAAATAGCATGTGACAAGGTGACGTTTGCTGCTCAGTGATATTGTGATGGTGTAATATATACAAAAGTGAGTGGGGGGGAAACAGGAAAGAGATGGCCAGAGAAGCAAATATTTCAAGTAACTCTGCGGACTGAATGAATAAGTCTAATCGCAGAATCTTTTGACTGGTCCAAGGGATATATTATCGGTGTTTCAACCCAAGGTCTGCACTATTGCGAGGTCAGTGTGGGTCATCCTCAGGACTTGGACAAGGAAATAACAGCCTGTTGGTATTAAAATTAGTGGTCAGGTTTGTGTTGGATGTGTAGTGCCAAACTCATTTAAATAGCACACACAGTGGTATAGACTCACCGAAGAAAGCCCAGGCGGGCTCACGGGGTGTAGAACCATAAATGTCTCGCGACACGAAGAGCGGTAGCGGCATGAATAAGATGTATGCCACGTAACTGTAAAGCGGAAAGTCTTGCAGGAGGTGAGCGGGCCACGTGGGCACATATATACGATCCTGATCTTGCCGTTCTCTAATCATTTTGACTAAATCGGAATGAAGGAGATTAATTGCATTCTCCTTTCCCAACAGAGCCGACTTTGGGATTGCTCCCTATTTTGGAATACTAACTCACCACATAATTGAATCTAGGTGAGGTTTCTCCACAAGCACTTGCCATAACCAATAATGGAGATAAGGAGAATGGGATAGTAATTACTGCACCCATTTTTCCTTTGGCTTTACTTTATGTAGGAGCCACACGGCTCCCACTAGGACACCAGCCCCACCGTCAAAAGTGACATTTATGGTGCTACACCCCGTGGGCCCGCCTGGGCTTTCTTAGGTGAGTCGATACCACTGTGTGTGCTATTTAAATGAGTTTGGCACTACACATCCAACACAATCCTGACCACTAATTTTAATACCAACAGGCTGTTATTTCCTTGTCTAAGTCCTGATGAAGACCCGCACTGACCTCGCAATAGTGCTGACCCTGGGTTGAAACGTCGACAATATATCCCTTGGACCAGTCAAAAGATTCTGTGATGAGACTTATTCATTAGTCCGCAGAGTTACTTGAAATATTTTCTTCTCTGGCCATATCTTCCCTGTTTCCCCCCCAATCACTTTTGTATATATTACACCATCACTATATCACTGAGCACCAAACGTCACCTTGTCACATGCTATTTGTCACTATGTGTTTTTGACAGCCTTGCAAATTTAACTGGTGTATTTATGAATGATGCAATTTATAAAAGCTCTTAGAATACCCCATATGGTTTGTGTTTGTATTTATTGTGATTAATTGGCCTTTCTATGAATAGACTCCTGACCAGTCCAATTGCTTGAAGAAATAATACACACCTGACAGAACCAATAGTGTATTTTTGTATAGGTGTTTGACAAGGCCAGGGGTAATAATGACTGATGTTATTACAATGATGTATTAAAAAACACAAAGAGAAGAATCCTTCACTGCATTGATGTGACACTTGCACAGAAATAGAAAAGTGACACAGGCAACGTTTGAGTTAGGAAACTATTATTTGTTGCTGAAATCTCAAGCTTAAGCAGTATATGATAATGTGTCAAATTCATAAATATGAGTGACGTGCACTGAATGCAGAATCTTTGATAAGCCTTATTAGATGATCATGAACAAGGTGTTTCAATGTGTACTGATGGGTGGTGCTGGATAGTGTGCTAAGCTCCTATATTGTATACCTTGTGAGCATGTACCTTTAGGCATGGAGTAATGCGTGCCCCGAGGTTTTTGAGATGACACATAGAATTCCTGAATCCCAAATGAACATTGTGACATTCTCGAAGAGGAGGAAACTCTCTCCCCTTCCTCCTAATACACTATGTGTACATGGAGTAAGGGTGGTAGGAGCCAAATAAACCTCTCAGAGAATCTCTTCCATTTGCAGGAGATATAACAGAGAAAATACCCTAGATCCGCGAATTAGTACCCACCCATTGAAAGGCATTTTATCACATTTTAGAATTTATCACGTGACATTTTGTGTAAACTCAAAGTTAACATCAGAATAAACATCTCAGCACCTAAAAATGAAATAAGGGTTAAAGTAGATACCCCCAAACTTTATTCATCACACATCCATAATCGATTTGTATAATTCCTTAACTTGATAATGATATGTAACTGGCTCATAGCTTGATGTATTAGTGCTGCATACTATTTGCTGAGTCGAACATTGGCAGCCCCTCACATCCATGGAAGCCTGTAGCCCCCAAATCGGAGGCGACTCAACATCTTTCACCAGCAGTTGGTCAGTCTGCTTATCCTGCCCCAGTTGCTTCAGTCTTTTATACCCTTTCAGAGCATTAATGCGTGTGGCGCAATAGGGTCCCATTTTTACTTAGCTTCTACATTTTTCATACTGGACAAAGAAAATTAAATCCTTTTTTCAGGGCCAGATGTTTGACCCACCAATTTCCGCGTTGCAAATTGCATTGCATTTGCAACTCGCAATTTCCGACTCGCAAATTGGGATGCACTACAGTGTCTGAGACACTGTTTGCGATTCCCAATGGGGTCGCAAATTGCATGCCTCATGCATATTAATAAGGCTCTTGCACTTTGCGACCCCATTGGGTATGGCTGACACTCCCAAGGATGGTGGTCTGCTTGGGTCAGCAGAACCACCATGTCTGTGACTGCATTTAAATAAAGCAGTTTTTTTAAACAAATGCAGCCAGTTTTCCTTAAAGGAAAATGGGATGCATTAAAAAATTAAAATTAAACGTTTCAGTTAAAAATTTTAAGGGCAGGCAGTGGTCCTTGGGACTATAAAATAGTTTGAAAGCCACTCACAAAGGGGAAGGGGTCCCCTGTGGTCCCCGTTTGTGAGTGGTTTACCACCCTTTTGTGAAGGGTAGTAAACCGCAACTGTTTTGCGACCGCAATTGCGGTCACAAAACAGTCATACATAGCTTCAGGAGTCGCTATTAAGAAGGGACGCCCTTGGAACTCCAATTCCTAATAGTGAGTTGCTAATTCTATTTTGCAGATCGCAAAAAGGTCTAAAACCCATTTGCGCCCGCAAAAACCGTTAGTACATCTGGCCCTTAGTCCATTAAGAACTCTGCTTAGGATACTGCATTTTCTTAAATTCCTCGGCCATGGACTGACACAAGGTAAATCTGCGAGCATGTCTGTAGCTATCTCGCAAAGGCGAATGAAAAAATGTTCACTGCCTTTCATAATGTGAGCGGTTTAAAGTGTGCAGAAAGTACATTGGGCCTCATTTATGAGAAATGACGCATCGCTGCGTGAAAGCAGCGATGCGTCACTTCTCAGTGCGCACTCCTTGCGACATACCTGATGCGTCATATTTAATGTATAACGCATCATGTCGCAAGGAGTTACAGATACGTCAGTATTTCTGACGTATCTGTAAGCGCAAAAGTGACGCATTGCTGGAGTGTGTCACAAAAGTGACGCAACTCCAGCAATGCTTCCTTTCACATGGGGCAAGCCCAATGTGAAAGTGCTTGCGTCAGTCTTACGCCTGCTGTGAGGCAATGAGGTTCCGTGAATTCTGAACCCGTTCCATAAAGGTCATGGTTTCGTTATGAATTTGATATTAGCGAACCGTAACTAGTTAGTGCGGCAAGTATGAGTGTTTTCGTCATGTTAGACTGATGGATTCACTACGTATTTAGGGATTTCGTTCTGAACCCTTGGGTTCCATTTTGTGTATGGCAGCCATTTTGTGGTTGCCCTCACATAGGCCGATGACTGTGGCTGAACAAGTCTTTTAAGTACATGTACACCCTAGCTCCAGTTAGTGCTGACTCCTGTTTGTCCTGAGTGAACTGACCCTGTTGCCAGAAGCCGACCTTCTTAAACCAGTTCCTGCCCTTTAGCTGATCAAGATTAAGGATCAGAGCACAGGACATCGTAAACTTTTACTGCACACAAATATGCCTTATCCTACTCTCACCTGTTTCTGCTCCTTTCTTTATGGTCTATTTACGATTGGGTTGTGCCCTTTTTTATTATGGGTTCGTTCGACCTGTCTAAAGAAGAATGTTGGGTTTGACTGATGATTGATCATGGGCTGGGCAACTGAAAAGTGGGTTTTACTGTCATGCGATACCTCTGGTGTGGATACATGTGATTGGACAGTTTGTAAATGTTAGGTATTTGTCTGGAATGTGATTTTTGGCATAAAAAGGGATGACTTGCTTTGTAAAATTGAGCAGTCTCCTGAGAACTCATACCATGATGATTTCTAGGACTTCTGTTACAGGCTGCAGCCAATAAATTTGATCTTTGACGCCACCAAGAAGAGTCCCGTGTCTCTGTATTCTAAGACAGGTGGAACCCGAAGACTTTGGGCGTGCCCCTGGCGCCGCTGGGTCTTAAAACCCAGTTCTTCAGTTGGCGCTTCCAACGTGGGGCGACTTCAGCGGTACCGGTCCAAGCCTGAAGATCGTGAGGAGCTTCGTGAGTAAATTCTGGAGGACGGCCACCACTTCATCAACCCCGGCATGTCGAATGTGGACTGATGGTCTTTTCTGCGAGGTTTCCCGCTTTCCTGACGGCTATGAAGGACTGCTGCCCTGACTGTCGCCCTGTCTTGGACCCATTTGTGATGCTTTGTACGGCGAGACGATAGACGGTCTTCTGGTGGCGTGACTGATACCTCAGTTAAGTATAAGTGGGTCGCTCCCAGTCCTTAGTTTTTGGTTCTTTGGTTCTTAGTTTGTTTGGTCCTTAGTTTTGATTTGAAAATTGCAATTTCCAAAGCCGAGGGTCTTGTATATTTACGAGTGTATCGGTAGAGATAATCCCTTGAAGTTTGAAGCTCGATTAATGAGCGAAGATGCCCAATCTTAGCAAATTTGGTACTTGGTTTGGTTGTGGTTGCAACAGGGATTCCCGATTGGAGGATTCATGTCCGATACCTCCATTTGGAACTCCGACTTATGAACTTTACTCTAAACACGGTGTGGGCCCCATTATGTTCAATGAAGTATGGGTCCACTACACTAGAAAAGATGGTGTCTTACAATGGCCTCAACATGGTAGCTTTAATACAGAGATTTTAGACAATTTAGAAACTAAATTATTTGGGAAGAAAGCCCGGCCGGCAATGTTTGACTCCTTTCGCATTTGGCGTAAAGAAGCCAGACAACGAGAAATTAAACAAGCTAAAAGAGATAAAAGAGAAAAGGATGTATCAATAATGCAAGCTGCTAGGCAGTTTAAAGAAAACGAAGAAGATAAAGCAATTGAGGTGTCAGATAGGCAACATAATATGGCTATTGATAAATGTTATCCAGCTTTGCCATCTCTTCTTGAGAATGCAATGAAGGACCCTGAGAAGGATCCTTTGATGTCACATTTGTTGAGACTACCACCCCCTTATGCACAGAGTGCTACGGCACCTCCGCAACCTCCAGTTGCACATCCTCCTGTTGCTGTTCCGCCACCGGCTCCTCCTCAGCTGGTTCTTCCTCCTACGGCGCAGCCTCCTCTGGGGCCGCCGACTTTGCTATCGGGTTTGTCTGGAACTACTTTGCCTTATTCTCCTGTACCTTCAACTTCTCTTGCTACTAACCCTACTGAGGTTCCGTGAATTCTGAACCTGGGCCATAAAGGTCGTGGTTCTGTTACGATTTTGGTAACAGCGAACCGTAAACAGTGAGCTCAGCAAGTATGAGTGTTTTTGTCATGTTACACCGATGGATTCACTGTGTATTTGAAGATTTCGTTCTGAACTCTTGGGTTCCATTTTGTGCATGGCAGCCATTTTGTGGTTGCCCTCACATAGGCCGATGACTTTAGCTGACTTTTAGATGACCTGAGTGAACTGACCCTGTTGCCTGAAGCTGACCTTGTTAGGCCAGTTCCTTGCCCAGTAGCTGATCAAGATTAAGGATCAGAGCACAGGAGATTGTAAAGTTTGGTATGCACATACACACCCCTTATCCTACTTCTCATCTGTTTCTGTTCCTTCTTTTATGACCTGTTTACGATATGGGTTGTGGTCCTTTCATTATGGGTTTGTCCGGCTTGTGTAAGAAGGAATGTTAGGTATTTTGCATGCTTGCAAAAGCTAGGACTGCCCCTTACTTGTATGCTATAGTTTGTAACCGTGAGAGCATATAAAAGGCCTTTGTTCTCTGTATTCCTCAGACTACCTCATTCAGTTGCTACGACTTCTGTGTGACGTGGCCTCACTTAATTAAGTTTAATAAAGATGTCTTTTCATATTTCAGCTTCTGTGCCAAGGTCTTTGTTATATTAGTAAGTATTCCCTGAGAATGAAGATTACAGTTCTTCACTACGCTTCTATCACCTCAAAATACTTTGTCTCCTGTCCTTATGACAGCTTCTCCTTCTGCTCGACAACAAATGACTGACACTGTTACTGGTCTTTTGTCTCCTTTCTTTGGGTCATTGAGTATGACCCCTGTTTCTGCACGTAAACAAATGCGTAGTCAGCTACCTGGTCCAGAAGAACGGGCAGTGTTAGATCTCTTGGCTTGCAGATGGGTTTCGAATGTTTCGAGGTATAATTTAGAGTCAGTTATGGATGTTTTCCAGCAGTGGGAAGCACCCAAGCAAAGGTATGTTTTTGAAGTTATGTGTACTTTCCTTCGTGAAGAATGGGAAGATAATGATTTGGGTTCAGTCCCTGTAGAATTGATAAATATCCAGTCTGAGTTTGCGAAAGGGACGATAGTGGGTCCCGGAATTGAGAATGCAGTTGCGATGGTACTTGCGTTAAGGAGCGATTTCCCTTCTCAGCGACTGTTTGAACCTGATTCCGCAGTTAGGAGGAAAGTGAGACAGTATCCCATGAGAGAAGTTCCCCCAGTTTGGAAGGAAGGGGACCCAAACGCTAATCCAGCTATTCTGCCTCATTTTCAGCGAGTATGGGTACATGTCCCTTGGAAGAGAGCAGACCTTACATGATCCCCGTAAGAATCCTGCTGGCTATTCAAAGAATTGTCCCAGACAGTTGACGCATGCATCATGAATTTGGCAGACATAGATATGCTGTTGGGTAATGTTGTACCTCAACCTCTATGGGGCAAAGATTCGTCATGAGAATCATTCGGTAGAATTAGGTGATACTTGGGCAAATATTATTGCTGCAGATGGTAGACAAGAGGGAGGTGCTAAACCTGAACCTTTGGTTACGGAATTGCCAAGTAGAATTATTAATTTAATGAAGACGATGATGCCTGCTTTACGAGTGAATTGGGATAAGTTAGCAGCAGGCAAGCAGAAGAAAGATGAGAGTGTGTCTGACTTCTTAACTAGGTTTGAAGAGACGTTTATTGATCACAGTGGTCAGGATATGAGTACAGAAGGTGGTCAAAGATTATTTGTGGACAAATTTGTCTTTAATTTGCTCCCTGAACTTTCTAATAAGTTGAAAGATTCTGAAAGTTCTTGGGCTGTTTCTTCGTTGGCCCAGATATTAGCGACTGCACAGTACTACGAGAATAGGGACAGAGTAGAGAAAAAGACCAAAGACTTAAAGACAAAGGTTCTTTTGCAGCAGGCGTATCCGCCTCGCTTGAATCAGCAAGAGTCACAGCAACGCCCACAGTTTCAGCAACCTCCCCCATTTCAGAGACCGCCACAGAACGCTAGGTATTTTCCTCCCAGACCACCCTTGGGTTTAAATCAGTGTGCGTATTGTAGGGAGGAAGGCCATTATAAAAATGAGTGCCCTGTGTTGCAACAGCGCGCGAGTGGTATGACGGCCCGAGAGGCCATGATGGTTTTCAGCAAGTATCTAGGGGTAGAGGACGTGGTGCGTTTCCTCAGAACGAATGTTCCTTTCCCCCACAGAATTCTATGAATTGTTTTGATCAACAGAAAATTGCATCTGGTCAGTCGACTCAGTACTATGCTGATGACTATTATGTTGAGAGTGAGAATGCTGATTATAATGATTGCTAGGACAGCCATGGACAAAGAGAGGGAGTAGTGTCGGTTCCAGTAGATCAGAGTGGGCCTTATGTTGCAGTAGCCACATCGGGTGTGGTAGAGCCTTTTCTTTTGGATACTGGTGCAGCGAAGAGTTCTATCCATTACTACAGGCTCAGTGCCTACTGCCTGGAAGTGTGCCCAAGTCAGAGCATTGTTGAAAAAACCAACTCTGGACCCTGGAAATATGGCCAATTATCGACCCATTTTATTACTTCCATGGGTCAGTAAAATACTAGAGAAACACATTAATGCCTCCATTACTCAATTTTTGGAAAATAACCACTTGCTTCATGACTCTCAAGCAGGTTTCCGTCCCAAACTGGGAACTGAGGCTGCTCTTTTGGCAGTAACTGAGCTGGCCAGGAAAGAGATGGATCAAGGCGGCACTACAGCAATTATGCTGCTTGACCTGAGTGCCGCCTTCGACACTGTTAATACCAGCATCCTTCTCCATCGCCTTGGCCAAATTGGAATCTCAGGGAAGGCCATGGACTGGCTTCAGTCTTTTTTGGAGAATCGCTCCTTTGAGGTTGCAGAGGGCAATACCCACTCAAAAAGTTGGCCACTAGATCAAGGGGTGCCTCAGGGCTCTGCCCTGAGCCCCACTCTTTTTAATATTTATATGCAACCTCTTGCTGACATAGTGTACTCATTCGGCATAGACATAGTGACCTATGCCGATGATACACAATTAGTTGTATCCATGAACCAATCCGATCACTCCCGTTCGAATCTTAGCAACTGCTTGGTAGCAGTTACACAATGGATGGCTGCCTCGCATTTGAAATTAAATGGCGAGAAAACTGAGCTCATGATTTTAGGTAATCCAACTATTCCTAGTCCTCTGATGGACTGGCCACCTTGCATGGGCCCACTGCCCCAACCAAAGCCCTATATAAAAAGTTTGGGCATTTGGTTAGATACTAACCTAAGTTTTATCCAGCAGGCAATTATTCTGTCTGCTACTTGTTTTGGCCTTATGCGAATGCTCAGAAAAGTGCTACCACTTCTCCCTGTCCAGGCCCGAAGAATAATGATACAAGCCATTGTCCTGTCCCGTTTGGACTATGGGAACTCCTTATATTTGGGGACACCTGCATCCACAATAAGGAAGTTTCAGGTGACCCAGAACGCTGCAGCCCGTCTTCTATTGGGCCTCAGTCAGCGGGAATCAGGAACAGCGGCTTTGAGGAAACTACATTGGCTTCCCGTTAAGGCTAGAATAATGTTCAAATCTATGTGCATTATGCACAAAGCCATGAGGAAGACAGCACCAACAATGATTTGTGCCTTAGCAACTCCCTACCTCCCCCATAGAGCCCTACGTTCTAGCACTGCTTTCCTGGCTACCGTCAATAAAATCAGACGCACCAGATGGGGCGGGCGTTCTTTTTCTTGGAATGCCGCAAAAGCCTGGAATTCCCTCCCCACTACCCTTCGTAGTGAACCTGACCTTCTGAAATTTCGGAAGGAATTAAAAACTTTCCTTTTTATCTAAATAGCCTGTTTATACTGTTCTGTTCTGTTTCTTTAGTCTCACTGTACTCAGCGCTACGAGGCCTCTGGGTTGTTTGCGCTTAATAAAACACAATTAATAATAATAATAATAATAATAATAATAATAATAATAATAATAATTAATAATAATAATCATGCACTCTAAACTCCCTGGCGCACCTTTGTCTGGCTTAACTAATGTTTCAGTAGGATTCTCTGGCGTCCCAGTTCGTAACCCAGTTTCTAGTCCCTTGTCTCTTTCTATAGGGCCTTGTGAGTTGGAAGCACCTCTCATTTTAACGACAGGTTGTGGTGAGAATTTGTTGGGTTTGGATTTGTTGAAAAGGTTGCATGCAACATTAAGTTGTTCTCCTGCGGGAGTACAGCTTACATTGGGTAAGAAAGTGATCTCTCCGATGTATTTGTCTAAAGATCGGCTTTCACCGGAATTGCGTTCTCTCCCTGATACTCTTTGGGCTACTGGTCCTAATGATGTGGGTCTTTTGGAGATCCCACCTTATGTTGTAACGCTTAAAGCGAATGTTAAAATGCCGCGTATTCCCCAATATCGGATTTCTAGCGATGGTGAAAGAGCGCTTTTAGCGATCATCTATGATTTGATTGAGAAAGATGTGATTGAAGAAACGAGAGGTAATGTGTGTAACAGTCCCGTTTTGCCTGTCCTGAAGCGCACTGACTCTACTCAGCCACCTGTTTATAGGTTTGTGATCGATCTTAGAGAGGTCAACAAGATTGTCGTGCCACAGTTTCCAGTTGTTCCGGATATTACTGCTTTGCTGACTTTGATTCCTGCTTCAGCTGCCTGGTGTTCAGTCACAGACTTGAAAAATGCTTTCTTCAGCATTCCAATTGCTGAGGAGAGTAGAGACATTTTTGGCTTCTCTTTAGGAGGCCGAAGCTTCCGGTTTAAGAGAGCTCCCCAAGGCTATTGTGAAAGTCCTTCTATCTATAGTCAGGCTTTGAAAACTCAACTTGATACTCTTGTGTTGCCTGCTGGTGCTGCTCTTATTCAGTATGTGGATGATCTGTTAGTGGCCGCTGATGATGAGAAAACTTGTAAAGAAGCTACTCTTTCTTTGTTGCGACATCTGTCGGACTTGCATCATAAAGTGTCACCTTCTAAGTTGCAGTATTGTCGCCAAGAAGTGACCTACTTAGGTCATCTCTTGTCAAAGGAGGGAAGAAGGTTGACCCCAGAACGAATTCAAGCGATTGCGCAAATGACTGTACCTAGTACGCAGAGAGAAGTGCGTGCTTTCTTGGGTATCACGTCGTATTGTAGACAGTGGATTCCAAATTTCTCTCTATTGGCGAAACCTCTGTTGGCTTTGACTTGTAAAGATACACCGAATCGTCTTCCATGGTCTGACGATTGTCAGAAAAGTTTTTCTGAGTTGGGTGATGCATTGTGTTCTGCTCCTGTGTTGGGTACTCCAGACTATAACAAGCCTTTCAAGTTCTATGTGCACGAGAGAGAGGGATGTGCGTTGTCAGTGCTGACACAATCTTTTGGGGACAATCAGCGTCCATGCGCGTATTTTTCATCAACGTTTAATCCGGTAGCTAGATCGTTGCCGAGTTGCTTGACAGCTACAGCGTCAGCGGCTGTTTCTATCCGACAGTCTGCTGGACTGGTGATGGATAATACGTTGATTGTGATGGTTCCGCATGCAGTGGATACCTTATTAAATAGGACTAAGACACAGCACCTTACTAGTGCACGTCTTTCAGGCTACGAGTTGACACTGTTGGCTAGCCACGTCCACATCAGAAGATGTAATGTGTTGAATCCAGCTACGTTATTGCCGATCTCTACAGAGACGGATGCTCAAGAACAGCATGATTGTTTTCTTCGTACAGAGGAAGAAACAAAAGCTATAGTGGATCTAAAAGACACTCCTTTTGAGAATGTGGATGGTACGCTGTGGGTTGATGGTTCGTGTTTTAAGCTTCCGAATGGTGAGACGACTGCAGCGTATGCTATCACAATTTTAAGTACAGTTGTTGAGACAGCACGTATACCACAGAATTCTGCGCAAGCAGCAGAGTTGATTGCACTGACTAGAGCGTGTGTGTTGTTGGAAGGAAAACGAGTGAATGTTTATACCGATAGTCAGTATGCGTTTGGTGTTACTCACAGTTTTGGGCGTTTGTGGAGAGAGCGTGGGTTCCTTACTTCCCATGGAACAAAAATCCAGCATGGACAGTTGGTGAATGAGCTTCTCGAGTCACTTACTTTGCCGAAGCAAGTTGCGATTGTGAAGTGTAGTGCTCATCGGAAGGTTACGGATGATGTTGGCCGTGATAATGCATTTGCGGATGAAGTTGCGTAAGACACAGCAAGAAATCTGATGAGCCGAATGTATGTTGCAGGCCCTGCGAGATGGATTGGCGATGTTGGAATGTGCGAAGATACGATTGAGAGTGTGAAATCAATACAGGCTGAAGCTACTGAAAGTGAGAAGAATGTTTGGAGAGAAACTACGGGTAGATTGGATTCGACTGGCTGTTGGGTTGCATTGTCAGAACACCAAAGATGGATGTTGCCAGATGCGTATGTGCTTGCGGTGGTTACGATGGCACATGGTTTGTCTCACATTAGTGTGAAAGGGATTTGTAAGTTGTTGGCTCCAGTATGGCAGAATGCTGGAATTCCCAAATGTGCGGAGAATGTGGTCAAGAATTGCATGGTGTGTTTGATGTATAATCCTGGCAAGGGAACTTCAACTCCAGCTGGTCATTTTGCGCCTCCGACGTATCCGTTCGAGGTTTTGCAATTGGATTTCATCCACATGGAAAGGTGCAATAGTTTAAAGTATGTCCTTGTAGTTGTTTGCGCCTTTTCTAGATGGGTAGAAGCATACCCTCTAAAAGATAATACTGCCTCGTCCACTGCTAAAGTCCTGGTCAAAGAATATTTCCCTATGTTTGGGTTGCCAATGATGGTATGGAGTGATAACGGAAGTGAATTCGTGGGGAAGGTGATGAAGAGAGTGTGTGAAGGGTTGGGAATTCGCCAGAAATTCCACGCTGCAAATCATCCCCAATCAGCTGGTTTAGTTGAGTGCTATAATGGCACGTTAAAGTTAAAGCTGGCTAAGATTCAAGCGAGCACTGGTCTTCAATGGCCTGATGCTTTACCGTTGGCACTTTTGTCGACTAGAAGTACAGTACATTCCCGGATAGGCCTTAGTCCCTATGAGATAGTTTTTGGCCGTCCGGCAAATGTGTGGGGAGTGCCGAGGCCAACGAAGTTCAGTGACATCGATTACCCTATGCTAGTGGACTACTTGTATGACTTGACGACTAAATTGCGTGTCTTACATCAACAGGTTCATGATAAATTGCCGCCAGCTTCTGCGGACCCAGGTCACATCCTCAATCCCGGTGACTGGGTCCTGGTGAAAAATTTTAAGCGGACTAAGAATGATCAGCCCCGCTGGAATGGACCGTACCAAGTCCTGCTATCTACGAGGACTTCAGTAAAGGTTTTCGGGAAGAAAAACTGGATCCACGGCGTACATTGTAAGAGGGCGCCATTGCCTCTGCTGTACGACCAGTGGGTCCGTGAAGGTATTGCAGATTCAGAGACTGAAAGGGTGCCGAAGTTTGCACCGTTTAGCGACGCTGAGTTGGTGTGGAGAGGCTCCGAGAAAGAAGATGGCGATGTCCTTCAAGAAGCTGTGCCTTTGCCTCTAAGATTGGACACTACTGAACCTGAAATATTATTCCAAAGTCAAACGAAGCCTGGAAAAGACCGTTATAATCTATGACCTAGGGACAATGAACTAATAAAGTGAATAATTCCTTTTTGATTTTTGGAACTGAACTCTCTCAGGAATTGAACTCTCTCAGCCAAGAAACTTTTTTGGTATATTTTTCTGAACCACAATCCGGGTTCAGCTGTAGGGTCACGGTGTAAAGACTAGGGAGTGCAGCCGAAGACGCAAGGTTGACGGTTCTGGTTGGTCTAAGGGAGTTGCCTGGGCTGACAGAAGCATTCTTTAGCAGAAGAAACCAACCGCCGTGAACAGCACGGTTAGAGGATGGAGTTTTTTGAGATCGAGAGAGCTGTTGTAAAAATGAACTTTAAGACGAGACTGTGTAGACTAATGAGTAGCAAATGTTTTTTGATAACATGTCTTTTAATGTTACTTAGCATAACGATGTTCTTAGTGGGATATCTTGTTTTTTCTTTCCAAGTGACTTTTGCACCCACCATACAACCTATGTCTTTTCCTACTACTACTTCTTCGCATTCTTTTCATCCTTTGCCTGAACATGAATCTATCGGAAGATTGGAATTCATTAATAATTCCTTTGTGCAGCTTCTGCATCAACACCAGTTAGTAGTAAACACCACTAATTGTTGGGTGTGTGGTCTTATGCCACATACTATGGATAGAGGTATTCCTATCTGGTTCTACCATTCAGTTACAATGGGTCCGTATCGGCATATCAGACGATGTTTATTTATGCCATCGAAATCTATCCCCTGCGTTCCATGAGAGATAACTCAAGTAATGAAGCCTTGGTGAAGGGAATTACAGATATGAGTAGAGATATCGAAATGTATGAGACTATTCCCAAGGATGAGTTACTAGCATATGTTGTTTGGAATGCAACCGGATATAGTATTAGTCTGGGTGAGAAGCAGAGACGAAAAAGGTCACCTCCGATTTGGATTGTACCCCATCGTGGTCATTTTTGTCTACAAGGGAAAGGCAAGAATCCGAGAGCTCAGTTAGGGAAGAGTGTTTGTACTCAGACGTATGTCTTTGCGTCCCAAACCTCCCCACCGTTTTTAGCAGCTAAGGGCACGTATTTTGTCTGCTATGATAGAGCATATACATGGTTGCCCCCTGATTTTTCGGGAACATGTTATGTTGCATATTTGTTGCCTCCTACGTACACTGTTGCCGTAGATTACCAGAGAACAAGAGTCGTTAGGGGTGTCTTCAGTAAGGAAGATACCACTGGACAAGAAGTGGGAGACTTTTTAAAGGGTTTCCTACCGTTTTGGGGACCTATGGCAAACAGTAGAAACTTATGGCAATTAACGAGAGTGGTTGAATCCACCATAAATGAAACTGCCGGTGCCCTTAGTAATCTGACCGCTGAGCTTCAAGCGGATCGCTTTATGACGTTACAGAATCGAATGGCTTTAGACGTCATACTTGCAGATCGAGGTGGGGTATGTAAAGTGATCCAATCGAGTTGCTGCGTTTTCATACCAGACAATGCTCCTACAGTGTACCAGGCCATTTGTAAGTTACATAAGATCTCTGGGGCTATAAGTGTGGATAAAGGATATTGGTCGTTGATTGGATGGTTTTGGGAACTGTTATCGACCTGGGGATGGAAGATTCTGATGATCATTGGGATGGCTTTAGTGATTCTTTTCCTGTTCTGTCTTTGTGTGCAGTGCCCTCCTGCTATATGTGGCCTCTGTGCTACTACATGTTCAAGGAGACCTGTCCCAAGAGAGGTACTAAGTAATAGGATTATGCTCCAGAAACATCTTGATGATCTGATGAATATAGACCTGGATTCAGATTGACGTGAGTTTAGGTTATTGCCTATGTAAGGGCAAAAGGAGGGTCTGAGGTTCCGTGAATTCTGAACCCGTTCCATTAAGGTCATGGTTTTGTTATGAATTTGATATTAGCGAACCGTAATAAGTTAGTGCAGCAAGTATGAGTGTTTTCGTCATGTTAGACTGATGGATTCACTACGTATTTAGGGATTTCGTTCTGAACCCTTGGGTTCCATTTTGTGTATGGCAGCCATTTTGTGGTTGCCCTCACATAGGCCGATGACTGTGGCTGAACAAGTCTTTTAAGTACATGTACACCCTAGCTCCAGTTCGTGCTGACTCCTGTTTGACCTGAGTGAACTGACCCTGTTGCCTGAAGCCGACCTTGTTAAACCAGTTCCTGCCCTTTAGCTGATCAAGATTAAGGATCAGAGCACATGACATCGTAAACTTTTACTGCACACAAATATGCCTTATCCTACTCTCACCTGTTTCTGCTCCTTTCTTTATGGTCTATTTACGATTGGGTTGTGCCCTTTTTTATTATGGGTTCGTTCGACCTGTCTAAAGAAGAATGTTGAGTTTGACCGATGATTGATCATGGGCTGGGCAACTGAAAAGTGGGTCTTACTGTCATGCGATACCTCTGGTGTGGATACATGTGATTGGACAGTTTGTAAATGTTAGGTATTTGTCTGGAATGTGATTTTTGGCATAAAAAGGGATGACTTGCTTTGTAAAATTGAGCAGTCTCCTGAGAACTCATACCGTGATGATTTCTAGGACTTCTGTTACTGGCTGCAGCCAATAAATTTGATCTTTGACACCACCAAGAAGAGTCCCGTGTCTCTGTATTCTAAGACAGGTGGAACCCGAAGACTTTGGGCGTGCCCCTGGCGACGCTGGGTCTTAAAACCCGGTTCTTCATCAGGCGCAAGATTTTGATGCAGCGGTGTCCTAGAAGTGACGCCGTGAAATCTCATAGATTTCACTGCGTCACTTCTACGACCCTTTCTTGCGTCAATACGCCCCCTTTGCATACATTATAACGGGCGCAGGTATAATGTGGTGCAGGGGTTTACAAAGTGACGCATCTACCTAGATGCGTCACTTTGTAAATATGGCGCAACAAGGCGCATTGTTTACGCCACTGGTGCGTCACAAAAAGTGACGCGGCGTAAAAGTGACGCAAGGGCTCATAAATGAGGCCCATTATATTTTAGCCCATTGAAACCCTGCTAGCCTGCACCAGAAACAAAGCTAAATCATCCACTGTAGTAGATGCCTTACTTAAGCCCAGCAGATCCATGTATAACGAATCATGCAATCCAAGTCTTTCAGTGCACAAACAAGATGTTAACATGCATCAAGACCTCTGACACATCTAATGTATGCAAATATATGTTAAAGGTTTACACCCGGGACAGCATGTCCAGAGATGCAGAGGGCGATTCACAAAAGCATTTATGAGTACTGAAAGTAGTACTGTAAGAGTACTCTTTACAAGTTCATACATGCCTTGGTGAATTTAACCCGAATTATACAACTAAATTGCAAAGAGGGCACACTCCTTTGTATTTGTACTGTTCGTGAATATTCCCTGAATTTTTCAATTTTAGATGCTTGGAGACCAATTCGCAAAGACATGGAAGAGTACTTAAAAGAATACGTCTGAAGGTACAAAAGAATGCTTATGTGAAAAGGCTCGATGTATTGGCACTGTGCAGTATACTGATGCACAGCATGTTTTTATAATGTGCGGCCTGCATTTCTTTGGTTTGAATTTTGGGCATCATTTTGTCAACAGTATCTTTGTTGTTGTCATATTTTATAATAAATTATAAAATAATTTGTATATTTCAAGCTGGATAAAGTCAACGTATGTGTTAACCTGGTTCCAGAAATTTTTGGTGGCAGCTAAGAAGCTGAATCTTACGAAACGTAATATTGCAGATTATACTAATTAGTGTATTTCACTGTCTTATTTAACATAGACAATCTTCGAAGCACAATTATGTCATTATTCAGTCGAGTGGCATCAACATGTAATAGTAAAACAGAACAATCCAGTGAGAAACAATAATTTATAGTCTTAATCACCAAACTGTGCTCAGTAATTGTGCATTTTGTTATGAGAAGCATAAACTAAGGAAAATAAAAGGGTATGAAAAACATAAAGAGGAATAAGGGCACGCGTATGCTAATTTACAACTCAATGTATAGTGCTATGTTGTGCACAAGTTGTGCAGAGAGCTAGGCGTGTAATGACACCAGTGGAAGGATCACAACACATTTTTGTTCAATACTATTTCAGGTCCTTGGTGGTTAGTGTAAGAAAGTGGCTCTGTATATGCTGGACCAAAGTAAGGTACAGTGTGCACAGAGTCCACAGACCCCAGAGGTTTGGCAGAGGCCAAAGTTAGGTATAACCTTACTCTCTAAAGTGGTAGCTTGGTCGAGCAGTGAGGCAGTATCAGAGGACAGTGTAAAGCATTTGTTCTACACATTCAGTCAGCAAGTGGTCTCACACACTTAAGAACTGAACTCTAGGCCAATGGTTTGTATCAAAATATATAGTTGTTTTATTTTAGAACCAACATAGGTATCAAAATATACTTTCTCAGAATGATTTACTTTAGTTAAATACTTTTCAAATAGGCAATAGACTATTTAAGTATAGTAGTTACAGTTGTTGCAAGAGGCAACACAATTTCAAATACAATGCAACATTGAGCTCAATGGGAATTTCTGGTTAAAAGCAATTAATTACTTTTTGGATTACTTTTCTAACCACAGGCCTGGATCCTAGATTCAGCCCTGGGACATCTCCTGTAAATGTTTTGGTTATATAGTGATTTTTAAGGAATATTATTGTATTTTAAAAGTAGACAGAAACTTTTTCACATAGAATCACCAATGTTATCCAATGGGAGGAAATTCACTTAACAGGTAAGTAGTGCTATCATTGCTTTATCTTGCTCAGTGTTTGATCCTGGATCCAGCACTGGTGCATCTCCTGTAAAAAATTGAAAGCATTCGTTTATGTCTTACAGGCGATTTTTTACGAATATTTGCAAGTTTCAAAAATCGACACTTAGAAACTTTTTCAGCAAAAAGCAGGCAATGTTATCCTATGGAAGGAAATTTAAGTTACTGGTAAGTACGGTTAGAATTACTTTTCAGGGTCAGTGCTGGGAACCAAGATCCAGCACTGGGATCTCTACTGATAACAGGTGAGTAAATTGGAATTTGTTGTTCGGCTGATTTTAGATGAACATTTTAAAGTTTCAAAACTCCACACTTAGAAGAATTTCCAAGTGAAACCAGTCAATGTTACCCTATAGAAGAAAAGTGAGTTATTAGCTTTTGGGTAAGTACTCGACTGGCAGAGTTAAGGTTCTGGGCATAGACTTAGGGGTCTCCCAGGGTCAAGTAGGTACAATTGGTACACCCTCAGAGGCACAGGGGCAGCTGGGTGCAGAGGTAGTTAGGCCCAATGTTAGTCTATGGGCGGCAGGGGGTCTTTGGTTGCTGGCGGCTGCCAGCAGGCCACGCGGCTGTGGGAGCTGGGCTCCCAGTCACTTGCTCAGGGCAAAGGGGGAAGTAGATTAGGACAAAAGTTGCACTCCCAGGGGCACTCGGGCGGGTTGGTGCAGGGTGCTTTTGAGCCTTCAGGCGCTCAATGTTATTCAATGGGAGACTTGAAAGTTGAACAAAGGCTGCAGGTTTGGAGACGGAGATTCTTCAGGAGGGACCAACACTTTGAGGGGTAAGTTGGGATTTTGGTGGATAGGTGGGCACCCTGGAGTTAGGCATAGGGGGCCGTGGGGCACCGGGAGCAGGGGTGTCTTTTGCCGTCGGGAAATCTTACCCTCTGCTGGTCGCGGTTGGAGGAGTCCCTTGCTGTGAGGCTGCAGGCATCGTCTGGGTCGTCGAGGAGTGTCTTTGGGCACTGGATATCAAGTCACAATCACCGGGAGACGTCCCCAGGGCCTTTGTCCACTCAGGCACAGGCCGGGCTCGGCGGGTGCATAATGAGCTGGATTAGCTGTTCCTGGCTGGCACCAGGGGTATTGCTTTTTGAGAAGAACCACTGCTTGTGGGAGTCCCAGTCTTTAAGATGTTCAAGGCAGGCAGGTCCTCTGGGGTCTGTGGGGTTGCTGTCTGCAGGAGATGCCGGGATTTAGCAGGAGCAGGTTCAAGGATCAATAGTGGAATGAAAACAATGGCCCATGACCAGAATTGAAGTATAGTTACTGTTTATCTCGCAAACTAATTTTTGCGGATGAGGTAATAAATAACATGTAAACGATACTGATGCATCTAGATTCAACTTTTCTTTGCATCAATTCAATAAGCCACACATATGAACCTGTATAATAAATTCCACGTCCTTTATTATAAAACATTTCAATTGTTCATATAATGGTCTCAGAATGCGCTCAAGAGGTAGGTGAAAAAGATAAAATAGTGTTGTGGGAAAATAGGAAGGTGATTCAAGAATTGAAGAAGGACAGTTCACTATTTCAATTACTGATAATGAAGATCAGTTTCCAGAAAACCTGTCCATAAAAAATGTACATGTCAATCTGTAAATTTTTGTCTGCATTCAATACATTTTTGCTGGTATGATAAGTATCATTAGTACCTGAACCCACTCCTGATAATTTCCTGGTTCACTTATACTGTGCTCTGCAACAAGTATGAGTACCTGTATTAGATAACATATTCTGTTTTCTTTTCTTCAGTGATCCAGTACCTTTGATCCAGGCAACTAGCAACATTGTTCTGCTTTTTCAAAAAGGAGTCCAGTAGATCCATTAAACTATCACCCTATTTTCCTGTTTGATAGAGCAGGGAAAGTATACTTAATAGCATCCAGGCTAGCTTTAGAAAGGGAATAGAAATAATTAATCAGGCAATGAGACTACAGATACGTAGGGAAAAGTATGTTCATCTGAAATAATGTCATTGTTTCTGATCAGGATCTGAAAAAATGTAAATGAGAAACCTTTGTATGTTTCTTGTTTGGAGCAATGAGTAGTATATATTTTTTATTAATCATTTATAGTTTTTATTTATTTTTGGGGGGGGTCCAGTGCCCCTCTGGGACTCTCATGTGTTCAATTTTGCTCGGGGATCTGGGCAGAGCCCAAAGCCCCTGTGGCCCCGCCGGATCACTGCAAGCAGCCCCATATGCCACACACGAGCTAGCAACCTTTTATTTTATTTTGTTTGTTTCTTAAACTGGGCTGCTCTGGTGCCCATCCTGGGGCACTCCACAGCACTTTGTATTTTGGGGGCTGTGGGGGAAACCCATGGGACCCTAACATCCCCGTTGGAGCCAGCAACACTGGGGCGCCACAGGTTGGATCCTCAGGGCCCCCGGAGGTCCCACTGGCTCCACTGCCAGCACCTGTCAAGGATGCGGCAGGAGCCAGCATCACTCCAACCATCCCGGAGCAGTTGTTCTTGTGTTCCCACCTGGCAAGACCAATTTTGTGTTTACCTGCCCGCATGAGCATGAGCAGAGAGAAATATTTTTGCTCTCATCTGCTAGGTGGGAGGGCAATAGACTACCCTGTGTGCTCTCTTGTGGGCAGAGAAACAAAAGAGTCCTGATCAATGGGTTCGCCGGGACACTGTAAAAGAGCTGGCCCTGGGGGATGGGTTGCCTGGGTCATACAATGGCTGGGGAGAGGAGTTGCACACCCACTCCTAATTTGTAACTAAGCCCTAGGGGATGCAGTCCCTGGGGCCTCAATGAGGCTCAAGGTGAGGGGGCCACATGTTCACTCCCCTTTAATTAAATATAGGCCCTGGAGATGGGATCCCTGGGGTCTCAAGGAGTTTAGGGAGTGGAGCCACAAGCTTCCTCCCCTATAAAATAGATTGTGAAGCCCCCTAGTGCCTGGCCCACCCTATGGGTTTTGTTTTTAAAAGATGATCCACCGCAAATTTGCTGTGATATATATATTTTACATTTTTTGGGCCCCGGGGCGGGTCTCTTTGGAACCCCCTTCCAGGACTATGGGGCAGGGTATTCCTACCATGCCCCCGTTTCTCTTTTTTTATTTTCAGGATAGGGGACTCTTTCCCCAGGTCGTAAAATGGCTGCCGCGACATCTTGTTGATGTGATGGCAGCTAATCAGATCTTATTTCAAGATCTGTTGGCTTTGCTGATCCTCTGTGTGATGAAATATCTATATATTATTTAGCCTGAATTACTCAAAAAGTACTGAATAGATTTACACCAAATCACAACATGCATGTTTTCTAGTGCAAGATCTAGCTTTGAGGAAAATGTGTTTTGGGACACACCCTTTTTCCACTACTTGATGCTTCACCCTAAAACTTTCCAGGAAAGAGCTGAGGTAGGTAGACAAGAGTTTTTTTTTAGTTTCATAAAGATTCATCAAACGGCGTCAACGTTATTAGCAAACCCAAAAATGGTTTTCCAATGAAAACATGGTCATAACTAGAACAGGCCAGCGATGAAGGCCACTGGGTGTATATATATGTATATGTATATATAGGAGCGCAAACCAAAAACGCAGCGAAAGAAGAAAGGGCTGCCAGCAATGTAAAGCAGCCGTGCAAAAAAGCTGCGAGGGAAGGTGGAATCGCAAGGCAAAATAGAGCCAGATGCGGCCACAAACACTGTAATCAATTTAACTGATATCACTCTAACGAAAGCGGAAACCCAGATCCTGGCCCTAGGACTCTCTTACAGCCCCGAAAGCAGCTTTAACTATTCAGAAACCTGGATGGACGTATTCAGGTTCATCAGGAAACTTAAGTTGCAGAAATATCACAAATTATGGGCTAAAAAACTGCCGGACTCTGGTCAACAAACCACATGTAGTCATTCACTGTTTACAGCTGGCGTTGTAAACCCTTCTGATTTGGTGACACTCCAAAATGACCAAACAGCCACCATAAGTGATTTGGGGTTGTAAAGCATGGAGATAGGTGGGACTGTAAAAGCATCATTCAAGCCCAAATCTGTTTTTCAACCAGTCATGCTTCATGACAACCTTGATGTTTACCATGAACACCTAGTACTTGATTTAAAAAAACTCTACAAATCTATAAACATCAATATTGTCAAGGCTGCTTGGAATGATTATTATGGTAAATTACTTGCATGTAAAGTGGGGTGTTACTTTGTGATGATGAATATCGTTTCTTGAGAAATGACCATCCAGTAATCCCCTCAATATATTTCATTCCAAAAATACACAAAAATGAAACCAAACCCCCTGGTAGGCCCATTATTTTGGTCATAGTTAGTATTATGGAAAACCCCACAAAATGCATTGATTACTTTCTCCAGGAATGGGTTAAAGGTTTACCATCCTACCTCCAAGACAATTCTGATTTCCTCAGAAAAATTCAGGGAATACAATGGAGTGATGATTTAATTTTAATACTATGGACCTCACTGCATTATATACATCTATACGCCATCAGGATGGTATCAAGGCAGTACAACACTATCTAAACCGTAGACCGGCATATCTCTTTCTGCACAACAAAATGCTAGTCAATATGGTCACTACCTGTTTAGAGCAAAATGTCTTCTCGTTCGACAACCATATCTATCAACAAATCAGGGGAGTTGCGATGGGGGCCTGCTTCTCACCCAGCTGTGCTTGTTTGCATATGGGGCTGTGGGAGGAGCAGGTCCTCATGGGGCACTTTAAACACATTATAGATCAATATGTACCCCTTTGGCTACGATATATTGATGACCCATTTTTAATTTGGAGGGGTCCTGAATCACTTGCCGTAGAATTTGTTGATCAGATAAATAGAAACCAACTTAACCTTGAGTTCACTGCAAATATGAGTAAATCCTCAGTATTCTTTCTAGATGTGGAGGTATTTATACAGGATGAAGTTATCTCCACTAGAATGTATCGTAAACCCATTGCGGGAAATTCTTTGCTTCATGCCACGAGCCATCACCCGCAACATCTAATTCAAAGCGTCCCCTATGGGGAGATGCTTCGGGTATGGCGCTTATGTAGCAGTGATATTGATTGCCAAGTAGCTCAGGAAAATAGCAAACAAAGGTTTCTAGTGAGAGGTTAATGCCTGTTGGTTGTGGACAGAGTGATCAATAAAACAAAATTGCTCACCAGGGACCAGGCGCTTGCTAAAAAGGATGAGGTGTGGCGCCGCGGCCAGGGCGACTGACGCTGGAATCTGGGGATCAGGGTTCGATCCCCAGCTCCGGCGGCAGGTTAGTCCAGCACCATGCGACTCTGGGCAATAGCTTGCTTAATCTTCCCGACGGCCCCCAGCGCCTAGAGACCCTAACGGGTGATTGTGCGCTATACAAATGTGGATTATTATTATTATTATTATTATATACAGATACCACCAAATAAATTGGAACCTTCTAGCAGGGTCATACTTATACACAACAATTAGGAACATCCTAAATAAAAACTGGAACCTGGTATTGAATGACCCTATAATTGGTGTGGATCTGTCTAGACAATGTCCCAAACCTAAATTGACTTTTAGGAAGGCCAGATCTATGGGTAACTGCCTGGTTAAAAATAGTCCAGAAATCAGAGCACCCACTAATTAGTTATCAACACAGAGGGGCTTTACTAAGTGTGTATTGTGTAAGGCTTGCTAATTTGCCAAGAACAGAAAGGATTACACAACACCTTTCAAGTCAAATCCAGTATGTATCAATAAAAGACTCAATTGCAAAACAGATCATGCCGTGTATGTGCTGGAGTGTCCCTGTGCTTTAAGGTACAGCGGTAGTACTAAATTACCAGTACATAAAAGAATACTCCAGCACATACGAGCCATTGCTAATAAAGATCAGGCATATCCTGTGGCAAGGCATTTTGAGGTGGCCCATGAAAGTAATCCATCACATCTTAGTTACTTTGCAATTGATTGTGTTCGTCACTTCGGAGGGGTGGTAATCGTGAAGGCACCCTCCGTCTTTTAGAAACACCCTACATACTGGAGCTAAATACAAAGTCACCGATGGGGCTCAACGCTAGCGAGGACTTATACACTTGCCTTTAAAATGTGGGATGTCCCCTCTTTCAAATTAGATCCTCCATAACTGAATGAAATTTTTACATATGGTGCTAAGTTCTCCTTACTCTCCCTTTTTTTGTATGCACATATTTAAATATTGCACTTATTTATGGTTATTGGTGTACTGAATTCTAGGGCATTTCACACATATTAGCTCACTCCTTGGACTGGCTGGCTCGAGGACTGTATATGTTTTGTTCATCGTTTTTTAATACATCAGCTGGATATCATATTTATAAATATACATATTTGCTCACTTGGGCTGTATTTTGTGGGAGGAAAGTCAAAACCTCTTCTTTTCAAACATTCATGTTTACACTCTAGCATTTTTTGCACTTAATATTGCTTCAATATGGACATTCAGGGTACAACAGACTTATTTATACTATTGTGGTATTTAATTCGGCATTTTAAGCTTTTCTACCTTTTTTAATGTTTTACCGATTTTAAATGCGTAATGTTTTACCCTGTTATAATATGCATACTTGTATATAATTATGTCCTTGATCTGCATTTATGCAGTTATTTATGAGTGTGCCCTTTTCTAGAGTCTTTGCCTGTGTATCATGCCGGCATTTGAGAAAGTCTTTCTTCTCTTTCTCCTTTGCACTGATCACCTGATTGTAATTGTTATCTGCACTAGCACTTTAAATGTTCTCTCACACATACGCAACGCGTCATTTGATCAAGGCCCAGGTGGGGCTGAAACACGTTGTGGCGGCGATGTAGGGTGATTGAAAAATAAAAAATACCTGGCACGAAGAACTTTGGGTCCGCACTTCATCTTTCCTGTGTGAGTGGATTCACGGATGAAAAGACTGTAAATATATATATATATATATATATATATATATATATATATATATATATATATATATATATATGAATTTCATTGAAAAAACCAAACATTAATGTGACCGTGTGAAAACAACTCACTTTTAAAAACTAAAGAAAGCACTGAAATTCCACATTTGTACTTCAATGAGCTAACTATAACTTGTGTCAACATCATGCCCTGCGCATGAACTCACAAATTACATCACTCATGACATGCTAAATTACCTAATAGATGACACTAATCACATTATTCACACATCCCCTCAAATGCTCCGCAAATAGAAACAGTGTAGTACTGCAGGCAAGTCTCATTTGGTATGGTAAAAATTATGTGATTTCACAGACATGCTTCATGGACTGCTTTTGTGCTTGTTGGGGAAGGATAATCCCGTAAGTACTGCAGATTTAATTGAATAGTAGGTGTATGTGTACTGTAATGAATGGCTTTCAGTATTAAAGCTTACATCAAGCTGTCATATCCATTGGATGATGTGATCAGTGATGTTCAATGTTGTCATTTGAGATGTAATCAGTGATGTCATCAATGATGTCTTTTAGCAAGTTATGATTGGTGTAAAATGTGAGATCATAAGCAATGTTTGGGTGCTTAGCCCTTGGGTGCTTCCACATTCCAGTGATTCCCATCGAATACTGACCTGTCTTCCCTCTTTGGAGCCCCTTCTGGCACAGAGTGCATGTCTCTTTACCATCTGGAAGGTCTGAAATCTGCAACATCAGTGATTTCGTTGCTGTCTTTGTTTCTTGTGGTGCTGTGGAAGTGCTTTGGAGCACGCTTAGAATGACATCTTCCAACCTTACATAGGCTTAGTGGATGATGTACTTGGTGTCTGCTGGGCACCAATTCTGTCTGAGGTCACGATGACTTCAGATTGTAAGTACTACAAACTGTGTTTGTTAAACACCAATCCAGTAATGGTGGTTAGCAAAATCATTTTAAGTTGTTTTTCAAGGGTGTGGGCTGTGTTTGAGTAGTGTGTCCTGAGTGGCCAATCAAATGACTCTTTTGATTTTTACTTTAGGTTTTTTACCTCTCCTAGGTACCACAATACTCCTGTGGGATCCATTGAAGCAATGAGAGGATCCTGTCTGAGTTCCCCTCGGATTTTACTTCCTGTTCTAGATCCCAAGGGAGGACCAGACACCCAGAACTACTTAAAATAAATTGTGTTCACTATGAAGAAGTAGCTTTATTTCAACTTTGAGGTTTACTTACAGGCCCAGATAGCAAAGGTTTCTTGGAGGTTTTGGTGGAATTTCAGTGTTTTAAGATGTTGCGTTACAGCAAAACATAGAAAAATACTGTAGTACCTGTGAAAGACAGAGAAACTCAATCTCATTGGCTAATATAATTAGTTTCATGTATAGACAAGAAGGTCCTGCATCCAACCCCCATAGGCGGCCAAGCCCCTGCAGCAAATGGCCTTCAACATGGGGTTTGCCACAGGGCCTGGACTGTGGCCAAGCCCTGCGTCCAACCTCCCATGCCAGCCAACCCCACATCTTTCATATTTTCTATTCATTTTTTTAGTACTGTGGTATTCCTGTGCTACCGCTACCAAGCATCAACTCCCAATACTGTAAGACCAGTGAAACTTCAGGACGTGAAGTTTGTGCCATCTTGCAGTACCCTGTTTTGCATGGTATTCCTCTAGTACTACATGTGTGAGCTCGCTGGGTCTCGCAGGAGTATTGTAGTGCCTGTTGCACAATTATTTTCTATTTTATTGTCATTGTATAAGGCATAATTCCTCCTATTTTTGCCATGTTGGCAGGCCTTGCACCTTCCACATTTTCAGAAGGCCTCTTTGTATTCCGCAAGACAGTTTGTTGGAGTTGTGGCTTTACTTTTCTCTACTTCATAGTGACTTAGTGTTCACATGTCTTCAAGGGAGGGGACTTTTCTATATGTCATCATGGGAGGTGGTGTAAGTAGATGTTTCTTGTCTTTATCCATCAGGATAATTCAACAATTCTTCTGTTAGAATTCCCAGACTTCAGTGTGCCACTGGTTGTAGTCCATGATGAAACTGCACGCTGTATTTGTTTGATTGGGTTTAGCGACCACAATAGGAAATAAAACCCAAGCCATATTGAGGTGACATCAACATTTCCTAGTCAAGAAATACCCTATTTGGCAACTGGGTAGGTGTGTTAATCTGTTTAAACACCCCATCTGAACCCAAGGAAGCAGAAAGACCGTCTGTGCATTTAATTGGAGAAGGGGCATGGTCATGCTCCATGTAGCAGCCCTAACCCATATATATTATGTTATTTTCCCTGGTGTCTAGTACGCTGTCTGACCTCTAGAGGGGAGGATTACCACCATCCACCTCATGAGGGTTTACTGTGGCAATCCCCAAGCAGGGATCACCTGGGCAGAGATACCATTGGAAAGGGACGATTCTCCCCTTTCCAACGATACCGCTGCCAATAGAATCAGTGTTCGGGGGATGAGATATGTCCTCCAAGCACTGATGCAGTGAAAGTAAAATGAGCCAATTGGCCTGTTTTACTTGCACATTACTGGGCTCCCTGTGCACTGATCGTCATTATGGTAAAAAAACAATCCTCAGGCTGCTTAGGAAAATCTTCCTGACCAGCATGAGCTAAAAATAAAATAAAGGAATCCTTCTGGTGCGGAGCACCAGAGGGGCCTCTATACCGCTCCCCAATGCTGGTCAATGGCCGACAGATACACCGGGGAATGAGTGCAGCTGTCAGCCATTGGCCAATGACATAACTTAAGGGGTTAATGAGTGCTTGATCTCTCTTTTTACAGCTAACTGTTTCTAGAGCATTCCTTAGGATGTTCTCCAAATACCCTCCAACTCTAATTCACCTCAACATTCTTTCAGATTCTGTTTTGAAGTCAGACATTTCTGATCAATTCCTCCATGCTGTAAGAAACTGTCCATATGGAATACTCCACTTGCAGGTTTTTGGTTGTCCGCTCATTACATGGAGGATATAGTTGCTCACTTTGGCTTTTCTGTGGGTTTCGGTACAGATTTTACTGTCATTTCAATAACTCTGGATATCTAGGAAACTGATTCTATCCACATTGATCTCATCCATAATCCTAAAATTTCAGTCATTGTCTTGAAGTGATGTGATGACCCATATGATCAATAAGTAGTCTATGCATCAAGATCATAGTTTGATAGGTTTCAGGATTTCTTGTCTCTCTTCGGTCCACACCACCTCCATTTTCTACTAGCACATCATAAGGTTTTCGTAAGTTGTGGCAAATGAAGTCTCCATTGCAGGCCCCTGTTGTTGCAGGTAGTACTCTCCATTAAATATAAAGGCATTATGCTGGAGACAGAATTCCTTCAATTTGAGAACGATTTACGTGTGTTTCAATTGCCTTATGGATCTTGAACTTAAAAAGTGTCTGCGTGCTTTTATGCCCGTCATACTGGATTAAAGCATAGAGTTAGACTACATCAATCATAGCCATCAGTTATGTGTCCTTTGAATGTATGTCATTGAGTTCCGCCAAACAGTCCGTAGACTCCCTCAAGTAATATTTGAAATAGAAAAAGATTTATGTATTGTGAGGTATTTGTCGATACTGACGCAACTGAACTTTCTATAATTCTTTCTTGGGGCAGGTTAAACATTTGTGCACATTAGCAGAAAGTAGATTGCTGGCATTATTGGATGCTCATTCTTTAAATAATGATATTCATCCTGGTCTTTCCAATTTGGTAGTTATTAAATGTATTAAGTGCTGAACTTCATTGTAGGATTAAGTTTCCTATAATGTTCTGGTTGTTCTAAATGTATGTTAGCTTCCTTTAGATATTGTGACCGGTCCATCAATACCATATTTCCCTCTTGATTGGAGACCTTGGTGATTGTACAGTCATTTGGCAAGTCTTCAAAAGCTTTCTATCTCTTTCATGCTACATTTGTGTTCTGCCTAGTGGGTTGTTTTGTGAGTGAATTAATATCTTTCACCATTATCTCACAGAACACATCTATTTTATTACCTGCCGGTAGTTGTGGACAAAATGAGCTTTTGCTTCTACATCTGCTTCCCCCTGGAACATTGGTCTCAAATTCCACATGTGCAGAGATTTGTAGATCTGTTGCTGCTTCTCCATCTGGCTGACTTTTAAATCCCTCATCTTGTGCATGTAGTGAATTCAATGCAAATAGATGAGGTACATTATCTGTTGTTAACCCCTTCGATGCT
The DNA here is from genome assembly GCF_964261635.1 of Lissotriton helveticus. Taxonomy (NCBI): domain Eukaryota; kingdom Metazoa; phylum Chordata; class Amphibia; order Caudata; family Salamandridae; genus Lissotriton; species Lissotriton helveticus. Next base: position 808,710,994 of record NC_136068.1, on the reverse strand, counting down.
CATGACGAGCTCAGCTCGTCATGAAGTATACCTCTAGTGTGCGCATGACGAGCTGAGCTTGTCATGACCACACCCATTTCCATTATGGCCCAGCACAGCAGAGGAGCTTCTCAAGCAGCCAAGGTGTTAAAACTGATAATGATCTCACGTCAGTTTCCATAATCTTTTGGGGTGCGTGGCAAAATGTTTCAAGTTTAGGCTTCCTGGTTAATTTGGACAGATCAACCCTCAGATTGACTAGATCCAGTTTCATAAAGTTAATCCTTCATTCAAGATGTATAAATGGTCCATCTTAAGTTCTTTGGATGAGAGATTACTCACCAGATCATGAGAATCATTCATCTAATTTTTTCTTCCTTCCTCCTATTTGTTTTGACTTTTGGTTTCCTCTTACTCTTTCTGTTCTTGTACCTTCTTTTCCTTTTTCCCCATCCCTTTTCTTCCCCTCTATATTGTACATTTGGGGAAGAGTCACATTTCCTCTAAAAAAATCACATTTTGTGATATTCCTTCATCCGCTGATGATATCGGATTTGAGCTCTCTTCTATTTCTGATACACCAGTGTCCATACTTAATGTTCTTTTCATGAATTTCATATTTCTTACTGATTGAAATCTCATCGCAAAGGTATATATACTACCATGTTGATGGTCAATCTATCTCTGTTGAACCTTGTGTCTTTTCTAGTCTGTTCATGCATGTCATATTTTTCATTCTTTTCTCCATGGCTTTCAAAGCCTCTTGTACTTCTTTTAATTCTTTGTTTTCTTGGTTCTTGTGGCACACTTACTATCAATTCATTTTGAACTTTCATCTTTCTATCTGTATGTTTTACCATTTGTTTAACTGAACAATCTTTGGTGCTATTTTGCCACTCATTGAGAAGGGTAGGTATACTAAGTATTCATTAGCCTCTTTGTATTCTAATATGTGATGTCATTTCCCACCATTTCTTCATTTCTATGGTACATACTTTCCCCAATTCTTTTATCATGTGTAACAACTTCTATTATCCGTTTTGTGGCTCTCTGTCATTTGTACAGATTGTCCTTCTTTACTAAAAACATCCTGTGCTGCTTGTGTTCTCTTTGTATTCCTATCTGACATGGTAGTATTTCATCCACAAAGACAGTATGCAAGAGACACATACAAGACTGAAGACCAACTGTAAGAATTTCACTTGAGTTTCAGTTAGAAATGGCAAGCAGAATGGCATTATGGGGGGCACAAAAAGTTTGACCAGCGCCTCATAAACATGACCGATTGTATCCTGTCCTCTCTTTGCTCACAGTCTTAGCAGAGGGGTTACGTTTTTTTATTATCCACAGTGAAGGTGAAAAGGTATGATAGCCAGTTGTTAGTGGCCAGACAAAGTGATTCTCAAACTATAGGGATTCATATCTAAAGATAAATAGCAGGACACAACTTTGAAAGTAGCACGGCCATTTTTAGAATAATGGAAGGGATCTTTAAGAGGTGCTTTAATAAAGCTGGGCTTTGGGATGGAAGGCTCTGTTTTAAAAATAGTTCTCAAACTATTCTCAAACTATAAAAAGTTTTCTTTGTATGGGTACACTGATATGAGCTCTGGAATAAAGTGTACATTACTGCTTTTGCCAGAAAGCAGCAATATATGTTCTTGGGGAAAGCATCCCTTGAGTTTTAGTTGTTTGAGAATGTTGAATTGGCTTGATTTCTTATTAAGTGCCACATTTTAATTCTGATTCTTTGCATCTTCATAATGGTTTGAAAATTGTGTCCGCCATATTTGGTGTGATCATTTGAACAAGATCTTATAGCGAACCTTGCTTGGGACGTTTGAGATGTAAACAGCCATACGAAGGGATGAATCTGTTGACTATGAGTCTTTCCAGAATAACAACAATGCCATTCAAACAGCCACCTAAAATATGAATTTATACTCTATCTTGTATAACCAGGAGTGTTTGTTCTGAGCGAATGTCCATTCACTGCTTTCTAGGTGTAAACTCCTTTGCACTGCAGTGGGTCCAATTTGAGCCAGACTACAGAAAAAACAATGTGTCATACGGCAAGAGTTGATCTCTTTTTTTTTAGTGAAGTAGCACTGACATCTGGAAATGCTATGGGAATGGACTCCTTTGGTGTCCTTTTCAGACAATCAGTAGATGCAAATAATGGTTTTTCCAATTGGAGTTAAATTAAGAGGAGAGAGTAAAGAATATTTAGCAAATTGTGCACCCTCTACTTCACCTGTGATATTGCAAGTGCCTTAAGAGGCGAGGATCAGCATCTGAGAGAATGGGTAGATAATTTTTAAAAGTTCATTTTAGCCTAGGTTCTAAAGTGATAAAGATATAAGCCCACTTAATTGAAAGGTATATTTCTTTACTTTGCAACAGGTCAAGGAAAAGCTCTCCTTCTCTCCCCCCCACCCGCCTTATCTGTTGCCACGACATTGTCCATTTGGAAACTGTGGGTTGCTATTCTGGTGCCCTTATGCTGATTACATATGAAAGAGACTTCAGTAGTCCATACCACATATCTTCAAGAGCTCTTGGCTTCACAGGATCAAGGACTCAGCCCTTTCATTAAGTAGGTGTTAAGTTGGCCATTTTCTGATCACACCAGTGTATGGCCAACAACCAACATGTTAAAAATGTGCGCATGGCTGCATTCATATATCTCACTATATGTTGGCATAAACCTATAATATAGTTTACAATGTCTACAGTAGTTATCCTGGATTACATTTGCTGCCTTCCTTTACTAAATGCAAAAATGTGTTTCACAGGGTGTTCAAAAATGAGTTAAAAGCGACTAAACCCAACTTCTTTTCGAAGTAAAAAACAAGACGGTGTAAAAATATGCTAATTCCTTTGAGGTGAGTAAGGCAGTCTCTAATCCAACCTTTCAAGGTCGTATTTGAACCTCTAGACTAACTTGTTTATTGTATGTTAAGAATACGTTGCAAATGTGTAGAATGCAACACATTCATCCCACGAGGATTTCATTTGAACAGATATAACTTGGTCCCAATCTGCATGAAAATTGTTTTCCGAACTGCATTAAAGAAGCAAATTAGCCCTGCTCACTCATCCCCAACGCACACTATCCCTACTCTTCCTCTCCTAGTCCTCTCTTTCCTCTTCTTTGCTCTTCATCTCCTGTCTATCCTCTTCCTACAACTCCCCCCTGCTATGCGGGCTCTGGGCCCCTGTTGGGCCGTCTGTTGGATCTGATTAAGTTGCCCGTCTGTTGATAGAGTGAATGCTAACACTCTACCTCCATAAGGGACCAGACTTTGCTATCATGAGCAATACTGAACGCGGCCGGCCCCTTGAGGGTTGTAGGCTTAACGCTGTGTATCCCTGGTCCTGTTTTATGCGATTTCCCTCCTCCCTTGAAAATAAAAACAGATTTGAAACAAAGAAGCAAATTAGATCAGTTCCCAAGTTAAAGCAGTGTCAGCGGTGGGTCAGAGAGCCCACGGTAGCATGATCAATGATTATGACGATGAACCGGAAGCAGCTAGCTGGAAGGACAAAGGGTCGAACAATGGCAATTTCTCTCCTGCCAAATAGCACAATCACCACTGTTAAGAGTATCATCAGGTGTACCTGAGTTTATGTTTCGGATTTAACAGTGCTCTTTTATTTTTGTCCCTATCTTTGAACAATATGAAGGTTTAAACAGTCTCTTCACTGTCTTAATAACCTCAAAATACCAAAGGGACTTTCATAGGCTAACAGGAATTTACATACATTGCCATGCATAGTTAATGGCATTGTGTGGCTCTAGCATCATTCATGGGACACAGAGTAAATGATATGTACATGAAGCACATAGGTAGTACATTCAAGTGGACAGAAAATAGCTTACAGAATCCTGTAGTTCCCTCGTGTGCTCATTGATGGAAAACGTTAGTAGTTTTTGAGTATTGTGCTCACGTGGAATACTATACTGTTCGCGTGCACAGCAAGGGACCCTTACTGAAAACAGAAGCTTCTAAATTACTTCATCATTCTCTTCCAAATGGTTCTATATGACTTTAAAGGTGCATTATTTCAAGTTCTATACAGATATGTTCAAAATTAAGCAAGGGAGAATTAGTGGTTACCTATACGTTTAACAGTTTTGATTTTGTAAGCACTCAGATAATTTAGGGGCTATTCCATTATATCAAATACTATTTTTCTTTTGTGTATTGCGTCTTATATCTACCTGATGTTCATTTACAGTAGGTGCAAGGGCTATGTTTTACTTAATGGCTTCATTGTGAAACTGAATGAAAAGATCCTTTTATGAAATAGAAGTTCCCATAACTTCAAAGTTAGCACACAATATAATACCCTATCAAATTCTTAGCGCTCTCCTTTCTAACCTGTGTTCATTTATTTGATAGCACATAATTTCATGGCTGAAGTATTTCTCTTACTTGGAACACTTATTGCATTGATGTTTGATTCTTTCATGCCATATGTTATAAAGAACATCATCAAAGTTTGCAGTTATTGTCATTATCCATGCATGTTTATATTTTGACATATTATTTGGTTTCACCGGGTCAGATTTTAGATTTCCATGAGATGAACAGTGCAGTTTACATCAGATTATATACCATTTAATTATTTACTTCCTCGTCAAAAAACTCTAGCTACTTTGCTTTTCTGTTGCGCCACTGCAGTTTTCTCATGAGTTGGTGACAAACTTATTTTGCAGTGAACCCAGATAGAGCCCCTAATGTGAAAGATTTATCCAAAAGCATTTTTAAAAACATGTATATTTCGCCTCGGACGAGGCCAGATTAGTTTAACCCTGAAGGGTTCTAGCATAAATTTCACTAACAGAGAAACTTTAATCTTCCGAACTGAAACATTGTATTTTTCCAGCAGTCCCAAGGTAAATTGACTATCATTAAGCTACATTTAGATACCTGGTCCACGCTTTCTCAAATACATTTGCTGGTCACTGGTCTGGGGACACTTTGTATGGTGTTTGGTTAAATCGAGTAATAAATCTTCTGTCTAAAAAAAAAATCCCTGCTAAAACCAGATAATTTGATAAGTGGACGAGAGAAGATTGTTGTCATTAATGTGGGCTGGTACAATGAAAGACACGCTTTTCGCATGAAGGTTTCACAACTAAAATTTGAAGTAACAGGAAGATTTGTTAATAATATGGAGATAGTCGTCTCTCTTGACTAAAATTGGATATTCTTCCACATTGAGGCTACTCCCCTTTGGCAGAGGAGCATCCCCCACTGCTTTTAAGCAGTGTACTGCAAAGTAAAGGAAAAACAAAATTATAATAACTTTGAGTCATTATCATTTTATGTTTCCTTCTGCTTTGCGGGTGGGCGGGTGTTGCTGCTCTGCTCTCGGAGCAGGGTAGGGGAGGAGTGGTTTGCCCACTCCTAAGTGCGCAATGACTGTTTGGTCGGCCCTCTCGGGCCACCCAAACCAGTCATGCGCACTTTCCCCATTCCCCATGCAGGTTGCATTACAGCTTGCGTAGAGGACAAGCCCAGGCCCCCATTCCCAGGTTGACCATTGAACCAGGACGCTCAAAACCAATCACAACGCTGCACTGCAGTGTTGTGATTGGTCTGGAGAGCCAGGGTGTTTACCAATCACAATGCTGCATTGCAGCATTGTGATTGGTCAGGGGAGCTTTTTCTGTGCTTCCTGTGCCTCTGTTCGAAGAGGAGAGCAGGAGCAGAGATGTGGAACCAGCACGGCAAGGTAAGTATTTCTTTTGTTAATATTTTTTTTACCGTTCCCCCCAACACCCACCTTGTGACCCTCAACTGCATGCCCATACCCGCCCACCACCTGCAGACCATGCCGGCCGCCATTGAATTCAATACTTGTCCAAAAAGAGTGATAGACTTTGAGTGTCAAGCAGCTTACCAGGATTAACATAACTGGAATCATATGCGTTGTCATGCAACAGGATATCTAAGAAAACTTGCAACATTTCATGTGATTTTCTCTTATTCAAATATCTCTTGAAGAAATATGCATCTATGCAGATTGGAATCAAGGAAATTATAGACGTGAAGAATATCACATTACCCTATAGATTACAAGTATCAATCAATAGGAGAACCGGTAAATGTTTGGTGGAAGTCCAGAAAATGCAGTTTAGAGTTCAAGGATTCTATACTTTGGGATCAAACTCAAAGGATCATTGCGTAACAGGAAAGGGTCTTCAATAGAAGAAGTAGAACAATAGGACAGCTAATCTGAAAATAACTGGAACTGTGACACATTTGTGATACATAATGGGCTAAGGTGGGCCATTGGACTCTAATCTCACTGAATATCAGTTTCTCCATACATGTATCATGGGGGAGCACTCAGAGGATAGCATACTTGGGCATAGTGGAGGAAATCAATGACAAAGCAAAGTACATTGGTTACAATCTCTTTTCAACTGTGTTATTCAGGATTACAGTAATCTGAATTTTAAAGCTATTGGAGAGAGTATAAAGTCTAGATATGAGGCATCACTGAGCTCCCACAAAAGCAAACAAATTGGATTCCTTTTAGGGAAACCAATTTCTGTGAGGACTACTTGATAGTGTGTCTCATGCAGCAAGGCCTTTCTCAATGGAAAAATGAATATAGTAAATGTGCAACCACACAAAACACCATCATAGTGAATAAATAAATGAGAGAAATGATACAAAATGAAGAAAACCTGTTAAAAAAGAGATCACATGTTAATAAAACAAATCCTGTAAGTAGCAACAACAACTAAAAAAACATTGTTAGTCAATGGAATGCAGAAAATAGACCTTGGGCACCCTACAAGGGAAAATTTCAATGGCGTATGGTTAGATATTGATGGTATTTTAGCCAAGGATCAGAATATAGGCATCATTTTGCACTTAGAAAGTCTTAACTGAGGCGCATCTAGATACGGTAGTCTGGCAGGACTCAACCTGACTGTATTCTCCTGCTGTAGCCTTTAACTACACAATCAAAAGCTCAGAGTGAGACAATCTGCTAAAATGTAGTTAGGGAGGTTTCTTCTTTAGATAGTATTGATACCTTGTTCTGGTCCTCAGCACATGAAACATTTCAATGTCCCTACTTTTTGGAAAGGTCTTGTTAGAAATGGGGGTCTGTAGATTGCAAGGTTTGCACCTTTGTCCAAGTAGGGACTCTTCTTAATAGTCAGGGTAAGTGGGATAGACTTCTAAAGTAACCCCTGCTCACCCTCTTGGTAGCTAGGCACAAGCACACAGGCTTATCTCAGAGGCAGTGCATAAAGCACACTCATACATGCATACATGCTTACAGTAACACAGCGAAAACATTGCAAATGTACACCACACCAGTTTAGAAAAAGAAAAAAACTTTACCTAAACCAACAAGACCAAAAACGACAAAAATCCAATATACAATACTGCAAAAATAGTTACTTTGCAAGTTAACCTTTAAATTAAAGAAATATTCTAAAAAGACAGTTCTTCTGAGTCGATAGCTCTGTCCGGGGCTACCACGATGCTGAAACCAACAGAGTCTAACAGTTCTAGCCAATCACATTGGTAAGGGCCAGTTAATGCATTGACAGACTCGTAAACAGTACCTTTCTCGTTGCGGCTGAAACATTGGTGTGAGTCGGTCGGGGGCAACCGTCGTGGTTGCGTTGCAAAATGGAAGTGTTGCAGAATGTGGTGCTCTCACGACGCGGTGCAGGCAGCGGCTCGATGACGATCATCCAGCTGGCTTCGGTGAGACCAAGGCTTATGGTGCAGAGTGAGGCGGTGCTCGATGCAGTACCAGCAGGTTGCGGTGCAGGCGATGGAGCAGGTCAGTTTTAGGGTCGTGCAGTGGTGGTGTCGGTGACGTCCAGGCGGGGTGAGGTGAGGTGATGCAGAGTGCGGTGCCCACAGGACACGGTTCAAGCAATGGCTCAGTGACGATCGTCCAGACGGCGTAGGTTATGTTATGTTAATAAAAAGCTTATTAAGCGCACTATCACCGATTGGTTTCTTGGATCTGTAGGTGAAGCCAAGGATGTGGTGTGAAATGCGGCGGGGCTTTCTGTGGTGCCTTCATGACACAGAACCTTGCGATGGACTCGGTGACAGAGTCGGCTGCACCTTTCTTCTGCGGCGGCTGAAACCAGTGGCTCCAGAGACATTGCCCAGAAGAATGGTGAGGTCATTGCTGTTCCTGAGACCTCTTGAACAGGGGGCAAACTCCACTTCCAAGCACTTTCTCAAGCAGTATACACACACAATTCCGATCCTTGGCAGAAACAACGACGGCAGGCCAAATCCAGACAACACACAGCAAAGGGGCAGTACTCCTCCTCCAGTTTCTTCCAGCTCTTCTCCTTGGCAGAGGTTCCTTCTTGAAGTCCAAAAGTGATTTAAAGTTAAGGGGTCTGGGCCCCACTTTTTATAGTTCAAACTCCTTTGTTCTCTTGAGGTAGAGAAGCTCTTTGCCCAGCCAAACCCAGTTCTGTCCTCTCTGGTGCAGCTGCCCAGCAGGAGGTAGAGACAGCCTTTTCTCAGGCAGATCAGGCCCATTCATGTGTGAAAGAAATCTCCCCCTCCTACTCTGAATGCAGCCTAAGTCTATTCAGCCCAGACCTGACTCATTCAGGAAAGGCAGGGCATCAACCCACCGCCCCAGTGGCTGTCTGGGAGAATGCACATCACCACCCCCTGTCACTCCAAAGCCAGACAGTCAATCCACAAACCAGCAGAGGCACACAGGATGGCTAAGCAAGAAAATACCCACTTTCTAAAAGTGGTATTTTCAAACACACAATGTAAAAATCATCTTTACTAAAAGATGCATTTTTATATTCTGAGTTCAGGCATACTAAACTCCATCTTCCTATCTTGTCCCAATGGGAAGATATATTTATAAGATGTTATAAATAAACTCCTATTCGAACCTATGGGACAGATAGCCTTTCAATAATGAAAAACAAAATACACTGTATTTGACTATCAGGACATCACACACCTCAGTATATGTACTACCTTTCACATACACTGCACCCTGCCCATGCGACTACCTTGGGCTTACCTTAGGGATGACTCACATGTAAGAAAAGGGAAGGTTAGGGCCTGGCAAGTGGGTGCACTTGCCACGTCGACATGGCAGTTCTACTGCACACAGACACTGCAATGGCAAGTCTGAAAACCTTTTGCAAGGCTGCTTGTGTGGGTCGCACAATGGGAAACATCGTTTACAACACGGGGATTACATCGCAATGCTATTACATCACGGTTTTCACAACGCAAGTCGTTACAACAACTTGCGCTAGATGGAGCTCTAGGACAAGGAATAGTATAATTTACTATCCAACACCTTTCCTACTGTACGTAGACTGCAGTTGGAATAGTAAATTATACTACTCCTAAGTCCAGCACTCTCCAACGCAAGTCGTTGTAATGACTTGCGTTGTAAAAACTGCAATGTAATGTACCGCGATGTAAATGTATGTGCTGTAACATCATAAATCCGGCACAATCAGTGGTGCGGGCCCACTAGCAGCATTTGATTTACAGGCCTTGGGACACACAGTGCACCATACTAGGGACTTAGTAGTAAATCAAATAAGCCAACCATGGAAACACCAATCCATAATAATAATTTACACAGAGAGCATATGCACTTTAGCACTGATCAGCAGTGGTAAAGTGCCCAGAGTCCTAAAACCAACAAAAACAGGACGCCAAAAAGCAAAAAGTCTGGGGATAAACCCTCTGGAAAACCCAGGTCTACAGTTCTGTAACATGTTTCCTGGTGCTTTATGTCATGATCTGTGGCAGACTCACTGGCTCATGCTCACTCATCCACTGAATGCAATATTTTGAACTAATGTGTGCTGCCTTCGAGAAACATCCATTACAATGCAGTCATTACAACGACCTACCTTTATAATGCAACTGTTATAACGCAACTACCTATACATCGCATGCCATTACAATGCATGCCATTACAATGTATGTCACTACAGTGCATGCAATTACAACGCATACCATGCCAATGCATGACATTACAATGCATTATAAGGTAAGTAATGAGATTTTTTTAGTATTAGGGTGGGTATGGGTTTTGGGGTACATGGGAATAGTTATTTTTACCCCTACACTATCCAACACTTTCCCTACTGCTGCACTCACTGGAGTGGGAATAGTAATTTTTACCCCTACACTATCCAACAGTTAGTATTTTTGTATCCCTACACTATCTAACACTTATCATACTGTTACACTCACTGGAGTGGGAATAGTAATTTTTACGCAAACACAAGGAGATGATGGATGGAGTGCTGAATCTTTTCATACACTCACCCTCAGTCATAGATCTGGGTGGAATCCATCATCATCTTTAGCTCACGTCGCCACCCCTGTTCAGACACAGCTATATACAAATCAGTCTCGACCCTGTGCCTCATGGGAACAGTCCAGCCTGAACTGCCAAGCCATGTCTTCCCTGGACCAGAAACAAGCATCCTGGGACGCGCTTCGAGCTAACAGCCCTCATCAGCCAGGCTATCTTGAATCCAGTGGCAAAGTGAGCAAGGGATCCACGTCTGGGCATACCATGCCAACTTAGGGTGAACAAAGCAAACACAAGGAGATGATGGACGGAGGGCTGAAACCTTTAAGACACTCACCCCCAGTCACAGATCTGGGTTGAATCCATCATCGTTCTTTAGCTCACTTCACCACCCCAGTTCATACACAGCTATATGCAAATCAGTCTTGACCCTGTGCCTCATGGGAACAGTCCAGCCCGAATAGCCAAGCCATGTCTTCCCTGGACCTGAAACAAGCATCCTGGGACCGGTTTCGGGCTAACAAACAAAAAAAACATGGATTTTGGTCCAGATCTCTGTACTCGGGTGAATGTATGACATTGTTCTGCATTCTGTCCATCAATTGTTCTTTTTGCATTTGTCACCCCGAGTGGGACGGCTGTGCCCAGACATGGATCCTATGCTCTCCATGCCACTGAAGTCAAGCTATCCAGGCTGATGAGGGCTGGAAGCCCGAAACCGTTCCAAGGATGCTTGTTTCCAGTCCAGAGAGGACCTGGCCTGGCAGTTCGGGCTGGACTGTTCCCATTGGGAGCAGGGTCAAGACTCATTTGAATATATCTGGGTCCAAAGGGGCATCGCATGGTGAGCAAAGGAACAATGAATTAAGGCCCAGATCTCTGTACTGGGGAGAATGTATGACATTGTTCTGGATTCTGTCCATCAATTGTTCTTTTTGCATTTGTCACCCCGGGTGGGACGGGTATGCCCAGAAGTTTGTCCTGTGCTCTCCATGCCACTGGCGTCGATCTATCCTGGCTGTAGACGGCTGAAAGCCCAAAACCGGTACTAGGATGCTTGTTTCCAGTCCAGGGAGGACCTGGCCTGGCAGTTCAGGCTGGACTTTCCCATTGGGCACCGGGTGAAGAGTGATTTGCATATGGCTGGGTCCAAACTGGAATGGCATGGTGAACAAAAAATGATGGGTTTAGGCCCAGATCTCTGTACTGGGGAGAATGTATGACATTGTTCTGAATTCTGTCCATCAATTGTTCTTTTTGCATTTGTCACCTCGAGTGGGACGGGTATGCCCAGACGTGGGTCCCGTGCTCTCCATGCCACTGGAGTCAAGGTATCCTGGCTGATGAGGGCTGAAAGCCTGAAACCGATCCTACGATGCTTGCTTCCAGTCCAAGGAGAACCTGGCCTGTCAGCTCGGGCTGGACTGTTCCCATTGGGCGCAGGGTCAATGCTGATTTGCATATGGCTGGGTCAAAACTGGAATGGCATTATGAGCAAAAAAACGATGGATTTAGGCCTAGATCTCTGTACTGGGGTGAATGTATGACATTGTTCTGCATTATGTCCATCAAATGTTCTTTTTTCAATAGTAATGTTTACCCCTACACTATCCAACACTTACCCTACTGTTGCCCTACAAGAATTATGCTTTGTAATTGTATGCGTTGTAATGGTATGCATTTTAAAGGAATACATTGCAAAGGTAGTTTTTAAAAATGCATTGTAATGGCATGTGGTGTAAAATCATGCAATGTAATGCTAGTTGCAATGTAAAGACTGTGTTGTAAAAGCATGCGTTGTAATTGCATGCGTTGTAACGTCATATATTCGCTGCCCTTATTATAGAAAAGGAAAAGCCTGTGATGTATATTTCTGATGAAGCCACAGAACTTTCACAATGCTTAGAAATGTTGTAGTCATCTTGAAGATATCAAATATAAGTTTACACATGGTCTAAAGCAGTCAAGATACTTTAATGCTGCAGTGTAGATTTTGTTGAAGACATTCATGCAACCTTAAACAGTGTATTCAGCTTTTGAAAGATTGATTGGAAGTTGAAACTTGGTACTGTGAACTATTCTAAGAATTTCAGTCGTACTTTGAGAACAAAGGTGAGTGGTCGTAATTACCTTTTCATTTGAATTCTAAAGCTATATAAGGAACCGAATGAGCCCTCATACCCTTTAAAGACTGCTGATATTTCATGTGAGCTATATTTGTACCTGAGGTAGCATTATGAGCTTAGGAAAGCGATTCATTTGAATAAATACAAACTATATAACCCTGCCAGATCTTTTCTTATATTACAGTCTAAGAAGCAAACTGAATGTATATCAGAACAAGAGAGCGTGTACTCATGAAACATGAAGTAGTTGCGCTTACAAAAAAAGAGCGAGGGCGAGGTTCATAGCTGCGCAAGATACCAAGAACTTTGTTATTGTTGATGTTTCAGTTCCATGCATGACAGAATTCCATTAGTATCTCCTAGAGTCAGAGGTGTAAAGATATTCTGAACATATATCTGTTGTTACAATGAACATACATAGAGCTAACATGTTAAAAGTGTAAATCTTATTTGTAGATGATCCACCACAACCTAAGTAGTTTGCACAACCCAGTTGAATGTTGAGACAGAGTGGAGATATCCATTGTCTTTGTTTTCTCTGTTATCCCATTCCACTTTCTCCAGGTCTGCTGCTAAATTTCATATTCTTCTTATGCATGGGTGGCAATGGAACAGAATTGTGTGGATACAGTTGATCACTCCTATTGGAACCAGAATTCAGGAGAGTGCAGTCTGACACTGTAACCATTTCCAAACGTTTAAGGCAATCATCTTGTACACAAGATCTCAAGTTCACGTTGGAGGAAGACTTCAGTACAGATCAAAAGCAAAATGTCCAGAGACCTAGGATGTCTTTCTCTGGCAGATCCAACTCAGTGAGTCCAAAAGGCACTCTTTACACTCCAGACAGAGGTGAAACGTTTCAAATGAGCAGGCTGAATAAATGTTACTTTTCAACTGCTCGGCTTATTCTATTTCAGGCAGATGCAGCCTCCCTCAGCTCCAGCAGCTTTTATTTTTAGTAGGTGGGGTCTTGAAGAAAGTCTTTCAATTAAACTAAACCACCAGAAAGTTATAAATATTCATGTAGCCCAGTGTTCTCCAAAGTCGGTCCTGGGGGAGGTCATATCCATGCCAGATGTTTTGCATATCCCTATTTAGATGAATGTAGTTATCTTAAATATCTGGCACAAATGCGGCCCTCCCTGCCCAACTTTGGAGAACTCTGGAGTAGCCTATCTATTTTATGTAGGCCGAAAATCCAATTCCTTTTAGATTTGTTTTTTTCGTTTTCAAACATCACGACCTCCGTTCTGCTCTCATTAACAACCAATTTATTGTGCTGATTGTAAACATGTAACATATTTAGTGCATGCTGTAAGCCCACCTGTTTTTGGTCGGGAATGATCAGGTCCTCAGCACAATGTAAGATTTGGATTTTATTAGTACTTGCGTTGGGGAAAACATCTGGAAACAAACACGGTTTGTCCAGTGTACACAGTGTAAAGGTTAAAAATAAACAGTGCAAGTATGCATCCCTGTTTTAGGCCTGTATCTATGTGAATGCACTTGGATGTGTCATCACCACACCCAACCTTGATTTTTACCTAATTGTCAGAACATAAAGAGATTATGGCTTTCAACAGTGATGAGCATATTCCTCACTTCTTGAACTTGGACCACAAAATATGTTGGCAAACGCTGCTTTGGAGTCAATAAAACATGCACACACAGGTGTGTTACAGGTGAGAGTAGATTTTCTGTGGTATTGCATTGTATTTAATACAGCACCAGGTCTTATTTGCTACTAGAGTTACATGCAAAGATAAATTGCTTTACTTTATTTGACCTGGCTTTGTGTTGAATCCTAAGGATGTTAGCACTGTTTTTTTGTTGTATCTACTCTGCAAAGATTATCAGGTGTTTCACAATACACAATGAAATGCTTTCTCCCTGCAGTGCTTGCATAAACCTAAGGCATAAAAGTCCCTTTGAGTGTAAAACATTATCAACAGAACCATTAGTACAACTTTGTGTTGTGTAGCATACCATTGGGTTCTACAAGCACCTGCACTAATAATTAATGTATGTGAGCAGCATGCCACCAATTGTTCAACCCATTTTACACTGCATTACAATGGTATGCAAAATGTAGCTGTGTTACACAGTGCAGGCATAGATGGTTTTGATGCACTTTTACAACAATTGCACTTTGGTAAACAAATATTAATTGCCATGCTTAAGTGAGGCGCTTTGTTTTACAAGTGACATTTGGCATGCAATTTATGTTTTTGTGAGCCTATTTGTGATCTTTGCCAGAATGAAAATAGGTATGTGTCTGTTAATGCACCGTTCAAAAAACAGACCTATTGGCTTTGTTTGGACGTATACTTGGTATAACTGCACATAAAGATGTAAGGTAACGCTGAAAGCAGAAGAGAGCGATCAAGACGCAGTTATGTTGCGTGGTTTTTATATAGCAAAAGCTCACCAAGCACGTGGCCTCTTAGAACTTTTTGTTCCACTGAGCGGGGCTGTAGTTGTGAAATTAGCCACATAGGATGTGTTTTGTATGGTTACAAGATATGGATTTTTTCAACTCTGGTGCTCAATACAAGGTGTGAATCTTGTGACCTCCAGCAAATACAGGAGGAAGTATTGTAGCTTGTTGGCTGCTTATGCCAGGTAATTGGCAGTGGTATTCTGGTCCCTTGGTCCTCCACCAAACTGCTTTAGAGGGGTCGTCTGATGATTTTTGCAATCTCTGCGGATCTCATTATGATCGACAGAAAAGTTTCACTTTCCTGGGATATGGGTGGGTACATGTTAAGAGCAGTCATGGCACAGTGTTTGAGGCTTAGCTGCTCTAATCATGGACTTCCAGTGCTTGACCTATGCGCAGTTCGGCTGAGGCCTATTCTTGCAGCCTGCTCTGTCTTGCCTTCTGTGTTTCCACAATAGAGTGCTGCTGATGAACATAAACATATATTTGGGTAAGTGAAAGTCTCCTCCTGTGGTTCTTAGTTTTCACAGATACGTCCTACTGTAAAAGTATTTGTGAACTGTTATTGTTGGATTTATATTGTGCCTTTTCTCACTATAGATCAGTTATTCAGTTTGTGGTTTGAGAGGATATGTGTGTTATTTTAGCAATAAATCCATTGCTATTGTTTAGGAAAATAATTACCACCACGGAGTGATAATGTTATCACTTTGCCATCTTCCCAGTAATTAAGTACTCATATTCGCTTCCCTCTGCTCCTCAATTACAGCTTCTCTTAGTTTCTCACCATACATTATTTTATTTTTCATGTTGGGATAAGTATACGTAATTAGTTTATTTTGCAGCATTGAACCATATAATTATCAAACAATCGCTAATGTTTTAAAATTCTGATTGCTTTACATGAAATATGTATAGTGGGAATCAGACAACTGCATTCTTATTTGTACTTACTGAAAATAACTCTCAGTCTTCATTTTAAATCTCTTCTAACTTTGACTCTTTGCTGTTCTATTCTTGTCTATTTAAAGAAATGAAGGTTCCCAATGTGCAGTTGTAAAGCATTTGTAAAGCTTTTTGTCAGTGAATAACAGTCGTGTAGTGTCACGTGGTCAGGATAGGCCTGGTAAGGAACACCACCATTTAAATGCTCAGGGGGCATATTATCAAGCACGGCGTTAAAATTATAGCCGCTTTAGCGGCAGAAAACTGCCTCTAAAGCGGCGATAATTAGCTTGATAATATGCCCTTGAGAATTCCAATACAAGTCCATGTTGACACCAGAACATGGGCTTCTATTGGAATTCTCAAGGGCATATTATCAAGCCCATTATCACCGCTTTAGCGGCAGTTTTCTGCCGCTAAAGTGGCGATAATTTTAACGCCGTTTCTTGATAATATGTCCCCATGTTTCTTAAGTTGCCTTCTCTTTTACACAAATTGACTTTTGACATACTTTTGAATACAAGACTGTGCAAATGTTATTGTTCAGTAGGACTAAGCTATCAAGCTAGAACAAACAATTGCGGCCTAACTATGCTTGCGACAAGACTACATGGGTGCTGTTTATTTTATATACAGAATCACTTCCTTGTTTAAGGCAGAGGAGCACTCAACTGACCCTGATGCAAGGCACACTACCAAATTCGTTTTATTAATTAAATTGTTTACTTACCTGCAATTATCCATATGCCGGTTTTTAGCACCCTCCACCTGCCCCTCCCCCTCCCTGCCTCCCTGCCCCACCGTAACTCCCTCCACGGGCCGCGGCTGGTCAGCATTAGTATGGGGCAACACTTTCACCCCTAGGAGTATCTGGGTGCTGAAGATGCTGTGTCTCCGTTGAAATCCAGGTCTTGAGCTTCTTTCTGAAGTCCGCCAGGGAGGGTGCTGTATGCTGGGCATTCCAGGTTTTGGCAGCAATGTAGGTGAAGGAGTGACCCCCACTGTTGTTGCGAAGGATGCAGGTGTGTGTGCGAGAGGCGGATCACAGATGTCTTATGGGCAGGTGGAAGTTCAGTCGATGGTTGATGTAGGATGGTCTTGGTTGTGTAGGGCCTTGTATGCTTGTGTGAGGATCTTGAAAGGGCATCTCTTCTGGATGGGTAACCATTGGAGGTTTCTGAGGTGTAGGGTTATGTAAATCGGTGAGTAGCCAAAATATCGAAATAAAATAATATCGATGTTTTAATTTCGATGGTACAAAATATCGATGTCAATAATTTCGATTGACAGAATATAGACATTAAGGCAAGTAATATCGATGTTTTTAATATAGAAGTTAGTAATATCGATATCAAATATATCAATGTTCCTAATATCGATATTTGTATTATTTTCATGTATTTGGTTAATAATTTTATATGTATATTTTAATTTTGTGTTTTAGTACCATAGTGGATTGTAGGTTTATAGGGGAATAGGGTGGGAAGTAATTTAATTATAGTAAATTAATTATTCATTTTTATTAATTATAAATACATTTAATTAATGTTATTGTTTAAGTTCTGTAGCGGGTTGTGGGTGTATAGGGGAATAGGGTGGGAAGTAATTTAAATGTAATTAATTAATAATTTATTTTTATTAATTGGCATTGATAATTATATTATTGTTAATTAATTATTAATTGGAAAATATGTGTTATTAATCGGTAATTACTGTTTAAAAATGGATGATTAATTTTTATTAATTGGTAATTAATTTTAATTAATTAGTAATTACTTGTAATTATTTTTTTTATATACATTATTTAATTGTTAATATTTGTTACTTGGTAATTATTTTTTACAATTAATATGTTCTTGTTATTATGTTTTCTTAATATGTTTTTAATTGTTAATTAATATTAATTAATTATTATGTATTGGTATTTAATATTCATTTATTATTAATTAATTATTCATTGGAAATTATATTTTAAAGTATTTTTTGGTATTTTTAAATAGTTTATAGGTATTTAATAATTAATTCATTAATATATTTTAATATTTTAATTATTTTTAAGTATGTTTTTTTAACTTCTACACTATTCAACACTTTCCCTACTGTTGCACCCACTGGAGTTGGAATAGTAATTTTTACCCCTATGCTATCCAACACATTTCCCTACTGTTGCACTCTCTGGAGTTGGAATAGTAATTGTTACCCCTACGCTATCCAACACTTTCCCTACTGTTGCACTCTCTGGGGTTGGAATCGTAATTTTTACCCCCACGCTATCTAACACTTTCCCTACTCTTGCACTCTCTGGAGTTGGAATAGTAATTTTTACCCCTACGCTATCCAACACTTTCTCTACCGTTGCACTCTCTGGAGTTGGAATAGTAATTTGTACCCCTACGCTATCCAACACTTTCCCTACGGTTGCCCTCACTGCAGTTGGAATAGTAATTTTTACCCCTACGCTATGCAACACTTTCCCTACTGTTGCACTCCCTGGAGTTTGAATTGTAATTTGTACCCCTACGCTATCCAACATTCTCCTTACTTTTCTTAATTTGTTTTACTTTTTTATTTCTTTTTTATTCATATTATCATTTTATGTGTAGAGATGTATTTGTAGTTTATAATAATTTTGATTATTTATAAGTTATTAAAATAATTATTAAAAGTTATTATTAAGTAAGTATATATATATTATGTAGTATATGTATATGTTTAATTTATTTGTTTATTACATTATGTATATTAATTATTAATTTTAAATAATATAAAATATGTTTAACTATGTTTAATACATTTATAAGTATTATTTAATTTATTTTACATCTTTATTTATTTTTAAAAAAAACAATATTTTTTAAATAAGATATTTTTGACATTCAAATTTTTTTCCCAATATTTTTGTAGTTACCTTGTTGGAGATAGAATTTCGATATAGTTGACATCAATATTTTTGTTGCAATATTTTTGTATGTCGATATTTATTGTATCGACATTTTGCCAGACATTCATGTAGATCGTATGTGGATCGTCTGCAGAGGTCCAGAATGAGTCTGAACATGGTGTTCTGCATGGTATGGAGTCTTTTGAGGAGTTGGATGGAGATTCCGGCATAGAATGTTGCCATAATTTAGGCGGCTGGTGACGAAGGCTTGCATGACTGCCTTTCTGGTGTTGATTGGGATCCATCTGAGGGTTCTGTGGAGCATTCGAAGGATGTGGAATCAAGAGTAGGCGACCTCATTGACATGTTATTTCATTGCTAGTTGGCTGTTGAGGTTGCGTGCATGCTGTGGTTGCATGCATGGTCTGTCAGGGTGGTTGTTGGGCCTCATTCTGCTGGCCACCAGCTATGGGCCCATGTGGAGGTGTTCTTCCAGAAGATCAGTACTTCTGTTTTGTTGGAGTTGAGTTTGAGGCAGCTATTCCTCATCCATTTGGCTACATTGGGCATGGCATTGCAGAAGTTGGTTTTGGAGTTGGAGGGGTCCTTGGTGAGCGAGAGGATGAGTTGGGTGTCATCGGCGTAGAAGATTATTTTGAGTTTATTGGATCTGATGATGTCTGCTAGCGGGGTCATGTAGATGTTGAACAGGATGGGGTTGAGTGATGATCCTTGGGATATGCAGCATATGATGTCTCTAGGTGCAGAGGAGCAGGGAGGCAGTCAGATACTCTGTGTGCATCCTGAGATGTTGGAACGTCTGTCAGTGAGGGTGTGGTGGAATACAGTGTTGAATGTAGCAGAGAGATCGAGAAGGATCATGGCCACCATTTCTCCATGGTTCAGGAGGGTTCAAACTAAGGGTGGGAAAAGAATTCTGCTCCTCCAGCTGACTTTGCACAGTGTTGCCCCCTCCGTGTTCTGACCAGAGTGCAGAGTTCTGCAAAGATCTGCAAAGTGATGCAGAGCAGAGTTTTATCTCCAGAGCGGCTCGCCAGTGTTAAGTTGGCGAGCTCTTGCAAGGAAAAAAAATGCTCACTAGACCGCCTCCTAGTGAGATTTCTCAACACGGTTGGTAACAGCAAGTCGTGACCGCTTGCGTTTAGAAATTTGCTGCTCGCGTTGAGGAATCTGCCGCTCGAGAAGAACATCGACTGCAGTGGCAGAATGAAGCTGCGCCCTCTTGAGCTGTGCACTGTTCTGTTTGTGCTAAGTTTCCAGCTTGAGACAAACTCCTGGCACTAAAAACCAAAGCGGGCATTGCAACTTGCCAAACTCTGCCACTCGTGGAACTCTGTGGAGAGCGGAGGAGTTTTGGGGCACTTTGCAGAGTTTTGCAGAGTAGAATTCCGTGAACTCTGCCCAGGCCTAGTTCGGAAATATTCTTTGACAACAGTCAGCTCAGTCCTGGGGCAGTAGTGGGCATGGAATCCTGATTGAGGGGCAATGAGTAGATGATTGAGTTCCAGGTATTTGGTGAGCTGTTGCTTGATCGCTTTCTCAAGTACTTTGGCTGTGTAGGTGAGCAGGGAGATGGGTTGGTAATTTTTTAGGTTGCTGGGGTCAGCAGAGTGCTTCTTCAGAAGTGGTTTAACTTCTGTGTGTTTCCATTCATCTAGGAAGACTGCTTTGGAGATGGAGGTGTTGAGGATGCTGGTGAGTTCCGGGATGATTGGGTTGGTTCTGAGGTTGAGGAGGTGGTAGGGGCAGGGGTCGTTGGGAACCCTGTGGTGAAGGGACGACATGATGGCTGTGGGGGTCTGAGTGGTGAGCTGAGACCAGGTAGTTAAAGTTCCGGTGGTATTTGCTGGGTGATTGTGGTTGTCGAGGTCGAGGGCGGTTGGTTGAGGGTTGAAGTTGTGTGGCACAGGAATATTATGTAGTATTATTCCTTTTGCCTTTTGTTTGTAAATGGCTTTCTTTGGCACTAGGGCTTTTTGTTAGCCACTTGTTGCTATTTTATTAGATCTGGCATTGCCTAAAAATCTATGGGTGTTTGTGCCTACCAGTTCTGCTCCATTTGCCTAGATAATGGCAAGGGTTGGGACCTGCCATTTTGCCCTGAACTTGTATCAACTTTTCAGCACATAAATACATTTTGAGCCAAATTTATAAAGAATTCATGCAGGGCTACGCAGCAAGCAACATTGCTGTGCTGCATGACAGTGCAAGAATGTGTTGCATTTAACATCATATGGTGTATTCCTGTCCTTTCCTTCTACTGGCGGACTCTTGGCTACCTAGGGCCAATGCAGGGCCCCTTGCACCATTGTGCAAGGCAGTCTGCATTGTAAACAAGAGTGTTATTGTGCAGGAAGGGACACCCTTCTGCATAAAAGCAATCCTCTGAGGGATTTTCCTCTTTGTATGTGTGCTGCAGAACGCAGTACACATAAAAAGAGCAAACAAAGGGAGAAATTAAGGTCTTTCTCTTTGTCACACCTCACCTTGGGGCATAGCATTTGATGCATTCCCAGGTCTACCAGTAATAGGAACTCTGGGAATGCACCAACATCTAAGGGTGAATGCATGAGAACACCCACACTCCACCCATGGAACGCCTTCCTGGAGCAGAGTAATGCAAAACAGCTATTCGTGCTGCATTGCGTTAATCTAGATTTATCAAGCCACTCTGACAGTAGCTGCGTCGTCCTTGCGCCCCCTGCATGGTGGAAGGATTATGCAACCCTATGATAAATATGCCCCATTGTGCAAAATGGTGTTACCATTTATGCCTCCTAGGTCTAGGAGCTAGATAAACATAAATCTTGGCCTCAACACCTAATTTAATGTCTAGACATGTTGAGTAATTTCTAAGTTTTATGAAATATATTGTAAATTATATGTAATGCATGATTTTAATACCGAGTTGTTTGCCTGTTATTTTTAACAAATTTAGCACCCAAACTTTGCAGGTGTAAACGATGAAGAGAATAGGACAGAAAGCAAGAATGAAAGAGGATTTAGGGGACTTCTGTAAGGTTCTTGAAAAGTCAGTTGCAGGCAATCAGTAGCCAATCTACATGGTCTTCAATGCTGCACCAAAAAGCATACATTAATTATTTTTTAGAATGCATATGAAAATTTCAAATGGAATGAAGCACTGAGTGACAAACTTATGGTCAAGTGTAGAGAAGACGGATGAAGTGTGGGTGAGGTTCCCTACACACTCAGAGTATTGTCCTTACAACATGACACAAACTATAATATTTAGGTATACTCTTTCTTCCTCTCGCTTTGTCACATGTGGTTAATCTATTGTTTGTATTAACCCTGTGTATTTTCTTATCCTCAGTCTCAATTGCTCAATCTCTTTGGCTACAACCCCCAACCCCCCCCTCCCCGCATGTTCATTCTGGGTGGTCTATCCTAATGTACCTTACATCTGATGAACTTTGTAAACATCACTACCATGGGTTCGGATTGAAATATTTCATACTGTCCTACTGAGAGCTGAATTGATTTCATTTTCTTTAAAACAAAACAGGAAGTTTTGATTTCGTGCGACAAAATGATAATACCACATGAAAGTCACAGGAGCAACTCAGAGACTCATTCGGACAAGGGTAAAAATGGCTAAGCCCACAGGAAATCAAAACTTATGCCAATATATGCTGTACAATTACCTCATACATCCAATCCTCATGCCTGCCAAGTGAGCATAGGCTATTGTGCACCCCCAGTGGCTGAGCGTTCCTTAACTGTAGTTAAAACTATTTAGTTGCTTAGTTGTTTCTTCTACTCTGACTAGATTATATTTCCTTGGGGCCCTTTCTCAGGTATTTAAATTGTGACAGTCGGTATGATACATTGCTCACTGCTTCTCCAGTTACCTTCAGTCCTGATGGTGAACTATTTAGTGTACAGGCTCGAAAAGCTGTCAACATATATGCAAAATGGAGCCTGGCTGGGATGTAATCGCCTAGTGATGCACAAGTATTCTGTATTGCCAGTGTTACTCTGAATCAGTTTATTTGGCTCTATTGTCATGTTATATTATACTCACTGTATTTTCTACTCCATTTTTCACTGTGTGAGCACTCATAAGCTTCGAGCACTTTAGATTAAGTAGAACATAATTTTGCACAGCTGCAAATCTCTTTTGATACAGAAATGTTTTAAATATGGATATATTGCTATTTGACTTTTGAGCTAACTGTTGCTTCTACTACATGGGAAAATGTTTCTATATGTGTAAACTGGCCCTGGCTCGGGGTTGATTATAAGAGGGGAAGCCCCTGCTGTTTAACTGTTATCTAAACGTGGAAAGTCAAGGAAAGGAATTAAATGTGTGCACATTGGATACTAATGAAACAGATTTCATTTGCAATTATTTTCACTTACCTGTGGCATATGATCCAGCGGCCTATAGAAAATATATCATAAACAACGCTACCCAACTTCATAACCTATAAACAAATTTCTACACTATCTTATGGACCCATTTATAAACATGACATATTTGGGCCTACTGAATCAGGTGGTCAGATTAAATCTATATACACATTATTTACAAACTATATACAAATTTATACATCTGCGTAAGAAATATTGTCATTAGAATAAATCCTAGAATTTTAAACGACCACCATTGGCAATGGGATCTAGCTAATAGTAACCTGCACTTCTGAATAACCAAGACCAGCTTGTTTGTCAAAAGTAAGATTTTATTTACTAAATTATGGTATTTCAAAATGTAATTTTATTATTGTAATTTTATTAGCATAAAAGTAAACATGTTTGAAAAGCTTCATGAGAAAAATACAGTTTAAGTAAGAAATTCAAAGTTTAAGTAAGATTTTAACAGTTTAGCATTTCTAAAGTCTAAGTCCCTAGCTAAGCTAAATAAATGAAATTAAAGTAAAGTTCATTGAGGATTCTTATGTGCTCCACGCAAAGTCCAGCAGCACTTCACCCTCATCGGAAAGTCAGAAAGCGGCAGCCAGCCCATCCCTAAGGGCATGACTTTTTATACCTTTCTATGCTAGCTAAACTAAGCGAAGGAAAGTTTTCATAAATCCACGAAGTCCCATTGGTTGAGAGTGACAAGTGACATGTCACCCACATTTCAAAAGTTCCATTAGGTCACGTTTCTTAAAGACCATTGTCTTTTCCGAATGCAACCAGGAGCTTCCTTGGTTTGCAACAATTGTAAATTAATGTTCTCACAGTGTTCATTTCATTTCCGCGGGTGCCAAGTTAGAGCTGACAAAATTGTCCTTTATCACTGACTTCCGACCTTGGCCACGTCCGACAAAATGGTGACAGCATGTCAGATTTGCTTAGTGAATGCAGCTTTGACGAACACTTTTTCAGAATGGGCATCTCGTGACTTGTGCAGAAGTAAAATTCAGCTTTAGTAAACTCGAGCAAACTAGGCCCAAAAGCAGGCAACTTATGCTTTCTAGTAATAAACAAACACAAGAAAAGTATTAATGTAAGAAATAATGTTGATTCTGTATCCACCCTAGGTTTACTAATTAATTAACCCTCCCGATTAGTCTAATGTTACCTAGCAAAATGCAAACAAATAAAGCAGCGTTTATATCTACCAGTCTTCATGAATCCATGAAACTTATATGCACCTAGAATAGTAGAAATGACATCACATAGACAAGGGAAAGCAAAATAAGCACATGCTTCTTTTAAGTTTGCTGCAGTTAATAATGACAAAAACGAAAACAACAAATTATTTTTATTATTTTGCACGAACAAAAAGATGCAACATTTATGCACGTTTATGAGCACACATGTTAGTCCCCCCATGTGTAAAGTTTAATCTAGGTTGCATTAACACGATACATCACAAATCATTAATAATATTATTCATGTTATGGAAATGTGACTTTGCGAGTTTAAACAAAATTTTGTTTTCTATCTCGCTCCATCAACTCCCTCATCTGGTGATTAACAAATCACCACACCAACACCCAAAATTTTGGTAATTTAAATTTCCGAGAAATTGATTCAAATTCATTTGTATCAGTAATCCTAAAAATCTGTTTCTGCATAATCTTTGGAATTAGCATAACGCTCTCTATGTAACTCCTGTAATTCAATCTCCCTTTCTTCTTCTTTTCTAAGTTTATAGATTCTTTTCTTTTCTTTCAACTGCTTCTTTCTCTTATGCAACAAACAACCTATTTTTGTCAAAATAAAAATGAATACTATTATAATCAAAGGTGCCAAAATCTTGCCAAGAATTGAACTACCAATGTCATGAAACCAATTTTTAATTGCTTGGAATCTTTTTGAAAGTTTCCCTGTAAAATCATCTTCTTCCAAAGGAATTATCTCTGAATGCATTTGTGTAATGTACATCTCAATATTTTTACTTTCATCAGGTATATATGTGCAACAATGTTGTACATGTAAAATGCCACAGACTCCTCCCTCCTTTGCTAGGAGTATATCTAAAGCAAGGCGATCTTGAATCACCATAGATCTGATTGCAATTACCTCAACATTCACTAATTGGAATCCATCAGCTGTGTCTGTTGACAATCTGTCAACAATTGTGGACAATTTTCTAATTCTCCCTGCGTTTAGGGTTATACCAACAAAAGGTATCACTGCTTGAAAAATATCTCCCAGAACTTCTGTAAAAGTTTCTCTTTTGACTCTATTTACATAATTATGAATTTTGAACAATCCTTCTGAATCTCTATCAACATGAAACACTTTAGGAAAAACAATTCCCACATAACAAGTTCCATACCAATGGTCTGGAAGGTTGTAGTAGGCTTTGTCACCACAAACAAAATAAATCCCAGGGAAGATTGGATCTTTTCCACCTTTGAATCCCCAACCTCCCAAAATCTGATAAGTATCTTCACAGTTACTTGCACCTACAAAATAATTATCAAAAAGTGTATTATCTCTTCTAATGCAAAGCTTTCCACTAACTGGTTTATCTATGTGAATTGCAACGTTTTCAAGCATTTTGCCATTTAATTTCTCATCCTCTTTTTGCCAAAATTTTGACTTAGTCTGCTTGACTAATTCATTTCTTTTGTAAATTGCTCTTCTCTCCTCAACCATATTCAAAAATTTCTTTCCCTCAGCACTCAATTTGCAGGTTAGATTATTCTTATAAGCATACTCATAAGTGAGTTCATTAGTAACAAGGAAAAATTCTCTCATTTGTTTGGCTTTCTTGTGCTTATTTAAAGCACCCTCAATCTTTATATTCGCAAAAATCTCGTCAAAATCTGAATAGTAATATTCTAAGCGTCCAGTTTGATAAAATAAGCTAGTTAACACACTACATGTTACACCATATGTAAGAGGAAGCATATTGTATGTCACTCCCTCAGAAACAGAAGCAGGTAACTTGACGCAGACATAGCAGTCTTTAGCATCCATTACCTTGACATATTCACTCAAAAGCTTAGTAAATGTATTACTTGAAAAATCACTAATAGATTTATCTTGATGAATGTTAGGTTGATGATCAATAACTTTAGCAGATGCACTATGTTTAGTTTGACTAACCAAAGCTTTGCTTGTCATGTTAACTTTGTGTAATTCTCTATTCATCTCTAATGGGATAATCACAGCTAAAACTAACCAGAGCAGAATTAAAATGAGCAGACACACCAGAGTCATCTTACAGCATCTCTTAAAAACAGAACACTTTGAAGTGCTCTCCTTAACATAAGGCATTTTTGGTTATTTTTGCCTCAAAATTAAAAACAAAATTTATTTTAAAATTTCTAAGAATTAAACTATTTATACCCCCCTTTTAAAATAATTTTATTTTTAAAATCCTAAACAAGTTTTCTTCGACCTTATGTCATACATAAGATTTCTTCAACTAAACAGTTTTTCTTCGACCTTATGTCAGCTAACAAATTTTCTTCAGCCTTTTGCCAAATTAAAATTTCTGTACTTCAATCATTGTCACTAATTTCCTCTATTTCGTTTTCTTCTTCACTACTACCATAAATGTCAATAACAGGTGGAATTACTAAATAAGTCCACTCAGGAGATTTGTATTTCTGGTTTGGTCTCACTATTCTTTTTCCTTTTCTCGACACCACTTCAATTTTCCTTCCAACTCCCTCTTCCTTTCCAGGACTCTTTTGACTACTGATTTCTTCAACTTGCTCTTTAGGTTTCTTGATCAACCTGACTCTCAATCTTCCACCAGGCCAGTAGTCTGCTTTTCTCACGTATTTCTTCTTTGGTTCAGAAGCATTTGATTCTGACTTCCAAGCCCTTTTCTTTCTGTTTTCACTTTCACCATCCACGTCACTTTCTTCAGATTCGTAGTCTGAAATTTCAATTGACTCAGGAACTTCTCTATTCGGCAGTTTTACTCTTTCAGGAACACTTCTCTGATTTCCAATACTGGTACTTGGTAATTCGTATTCTTCTTCTTCTTCAATTACCTCCAACTTCCCAGACTTTGGATTTCTGTTCCTTACTCCAGAGTTTGTTTTCTGCTTTTCGATACTCTCCTGGTCTGAAACTTCTTTTTGTTTCGCTTCTCTGTCTTTAATAGAAACAACTGAATCCTCAGTTATCTTTCCTTTTAACAGATTCTCTTCACCTTCAGAATCTATTTCAATAATTTCCAAGTCTTTTTTTATTGAATTTTCATTCACAGGTACAGGTTCCAGATGTCGACCTTCTTGTCGATCTTCAGAATCTGGATTTATTTCACCTTCTGCTTCAGAATCAGAATCATCTGTAGTATCACTTTCAACATCAGAACTTTCAGGAGTTGGTACTGGAATAGTATGACTAGGATGAATCCAACGTTTCAATCCTTTGCATTTTACAGCATTAGTAGTGATCAAAATTATTTGCCTAGGCTTCTGCCATCTAGGAGCCAGACAATTTCTTCTCCGATGTACTTTCGTTCTGACCCAGTCACCAGGTCTCAGGTCATGTGTCAAAACTTTCTCATTTGATTGTGCTTCAGTTCCCACCTGATTAGACACAGAAGTCACTATATCAGATAACCTTTTACAGTAATCCAAAATAGCACTGTCATTTATGCTCAACAGTTTACCTACAGGTACAAAAGCTTGCCTCATAACTCTTCCCATTAAAATTTCATGAGGACTCAAACCTGTCTTTTTATCTGGTGTACTTCTTAATGACATTAAAACAAGTGGAAGAGCATCTGTCCACTTTACACCTGTTTCAAGACACATTTTTCCAATTCTGTTTTTAATTGTTCCATTAATCTGTTCAACTACCCCAGATGCCTCTGGTCTGTATGCACAGTGTATTTTCTGCTCAATGCTCAAAGCTTCACAAATTAACTTCATCAGTTTGTTATCGAAGTGGCTTCCTCCATCACTCTCAATAGTGACTGGAAAACCATACCTTGGGATAATTTCTCTGAGCAGTAGTTTTGCTACTGTAATTGAATCACAATGTCTTGTAGGAAATGCTTCTACCCATCTTGAAAATAAACAAACGATTACAAGAAAATATTTTAAGCAATTGTGTAAGGGCATTTCAATGAAATCATTCTGTAACCTGGTAAAAGGACCACCCTCTCGACCAATTATTCCTGTCCCTACCAATGATTTTCTGTTTGGATTCATTTGTTGGCATGATAAACACCTTTGACAAAAAGATTCTGCAATTGTTCTGAATTTAGTATTGAACCAAGTCTCTCGAAAAAGTCTGATCATAGAATCTCTTCCAAGATGAGCCGGGCCATGATATAATCTGGCCATATCTGCAATCAAGCAATTCGGTAAGACTACTCTGCCATCTTTGTAAACCCACACTCCATCTTCATCACGTGGTCTACAATCTGATCTTAACCACAGATCTTTTTCCTCATCATCTGCTTCATTTTGTAATTCTTTAATCTCATTCCATGTTTCTACAACTGTTGTTAGCATTAATGAATTTGAATCAGTTTCTTTACTCCTTTCCCGATTGTATGAATAACCTTTTCTTGCACAGAATTTTGCCGTTTCATCTGCAAATGCATTGCCTTTTGAGATATAATCAACTCCTTTAGTGTGCGCTGCACACTTGACAATTGCGATTTCTTTCGGCAATTGTATTGCTTCAATTAATCTCCTAATGAAAATTGCATTTTTAATTGGAGATCCTGCTGATGTCATATAGCCTCTCTGAGACCAGAGTTGTCCATAATCATGTACAACTCCATACCCATACTGACTATCAGTAATGATGGTAACTCTTATATCCTTTGATACTTCACAAGCACGAATTAAAGCAATCAATTCAGCCACTTGTGCTGATCGAACTCCTTCAAGACATGATGCTTCTTCAACATCTGCAACTGTGCAGACTGAATATGAGGCTTTCAAGACACCTCCTTCTGATCTCAAACATGAGCCATCTACAAAGTAGACAAAATCTGATTCAGATAGAGGTCTATCTTTGATATCATGTCTTGGTTTCGTGCAGAATTCCATAACATCTAAACATTCATGTTCTGTTTCGATGTTATTAATGATCTCAGAATCAGGCAGTAATGTAGAAGGATTCAGATTCAAACATCTTGAAATCGAAACATTATCTGCTCCTAGTATGATTTTCTCATACTTTGTCAATCTGCTGCTTGTCAGATGCTGAGTTTTACCTCTTGTCAGTAATATTTCAACTGAATGAGGCACAAAAACTTTCACAGGAAATCCCATAATGATTCCTTCACTCTGTTCAAGACTAACACTTGTAGCTGCGACTGCTTTCAAACAACCTGGTAATGCTTTTGCAATGGGATCAAGTACTGCAGAGAAATATGCAATAGGTTTCTTTAAATTCCCATGTCTCTGAATTAATACAGACAATGCACATCCTTCTCTCTCGCTGCAATACAGTTCAAAATCTTTCTCATAATTCGGCATACCTAAAGCAGGAGCTTGGCATAAGCTCTTTTTCAAATTCTCAAAAGATTCCATCTCAATTTCATTGAGAATAATTGGATCTTTTACATCAGACTTTGTCAGTCTCTGTAGTGGTTTTGCAATTACTGAAAATCCACTTATCCATTGTCGACAGTAACCAACCATTCCCAAGAACATCCTGACTTGTCTCTGTGTTCTTGGAGGTTGCATTGCTTGAATCATTTTAATTCTCTCAATTGTCACTTGCCTTTTTCCCTTTGCAATTCTGTGACCAAGATATTTTACTTCTTGTTTGCAAAACTGTAATTTTCCTGGAGACACTTTATGTCCCTCTTCTGCAAGGCGATTTAACAGTATTATTGTGTCTGTCACACAATTTTCTCTTGTCTTTGCAGCTATCAACAAGTCATCAATATACTGCACTAACGTAGACCTACCTGGTAAGTCCAAGTTTTCCAAAGATCTTTTTAACAATTCGTTAAAGATTGAAGGACTTTCTGTATAGCCCTGAGGGATTCTAGACCATCCGAGAGTCTTACCTTGGAATCTGAAAGCAAAGATTTCATAACTGTCTGGATGTAAGGGAACAGTAAAAAATGCATTACAAAGATCAATGACAGTGTACCATTCAGCATCATGTGGAATCTGGTACAGAATTACTGCTGGATTTGGAACCACAGGACAACATGGAACAACTATTTGATTAACTTTTCTCAAATCTTGTACGATCCTAAATGCTCCATTTGACTTTTTAACTCCCATAATTGGTGAATTACAAGGACTACTCTCCATTTCTTTTAATACACCTTGTTTGATTAAATTTTCAATTATAGGCGTAATACCTTCGATTGTTTCTGCTTTCATTTTATACTGTGGAATATTAGGAAATTCTATTCCCTGTTTCAATGTAATTTTTACTGGATCTACGTTTTTCATCAGACCCATCTCGTTCCCAGTAAAATCCCATATATCAGGTTTCACTGTTTCCTTGAGCTCTTCAGGCAAATCTTTCTTTTCAAATGCAGGAAACAATTTTGTTTCTTCTGCTTCCATCATCATCATTGTCATTCTGTACAAACCATCTTCCTCCATTGTTTGTAACTCAACTCCATCAGGAGAACAATATATTCTGCAATTCATTTTACACAGAATATCTCTGCCTAGTAAATTTACTGGACTACTATTACAAACCACAAATCTGTGTTTATCTCTATAATTTCCAATTTCAACTGGAACTGGATCAGTTAAATCAGTTTTAATTTGTTGATTGCTTACTCCAACAACTTGGATGGTATCCCCAGAGAGAGGTAGGTTTTCAATTTCCACTGATCTAACAGTAGAACGGGTAGCGCCAGTGTCCACTAGAAAAGTGATGTCTACATCGTTAACTTTCCCGTTTACAAATGGACCGGACTGGTCAACCTCAAGAGTGGCTCCAACAACACACTCTTCCTCCTCTCTCGGGCACCGTCAGCAATAATCATCAGAATCACTGTCTTGGCTTTCTGTTAACAAAAATTGTTGTGAAGCATTTTGCATTTGCACCCTTTGTTGTCTTTGCTGTTTTTGCGGTTTTATTACCTGTTCATTTCCCTGAAATCCCACATTTGGATTATATTTTTGAACTCCCCCACAATTCGGAAATGGTGGTTGTGGCAATTGATCCTGACAGTTATTCACCTGTTGCTGTTGCTGTCGCTGAATGTTTAACTCGTTTAACCCCTGTTGCATCTGTAGCTGTTGCTGCAGGTCAACACCATTCTGCATCTGTGGATTTAATAAGGGATTCTTTAAGTTTCTAGGAGGTTTAGGACACTCGTCTCTCCAATGTCCAATTTCGCCACAATTAAAACAAGGTAATCTTTGTTTCAACTCCTCAATCTTTGGGCTAAATTTTCTTGGAAAAATATTACCTTTAAGTTTTCCTTGTATCTGGTTCGTATTTCCAGTTTGAACAAAATTTGTGTTCTTATTACCCATGCTGGCAATTTGTTGCTCAGCCACCTTTACCTGAGCCCACATGGCTTTCTCTTTGAGCTTCTTTTGTCTCACCTCTAACTCATCACTGCAATACTTAGCTTTTCTCAGAATATCATCCACAGAAAGTGATTGCCATCCTACAATGCTATTCCTGATCATATCTGCAATTTCAGGTTTTAGTCCATAAACGAATCTATAGATAAAATGACTCATGTCCTTTTCATCTAATTTTTCATAGCCACTGTATTGTTTAAAAATTAACAGTAACCTCTCATAAAAAGAATGAACTGATTCTTTTGTTTCCTGATTTGTCCTTTCTATTTTAACCCAATCAACTTCTTTGGGTGGAATTTTGTTTTTCATCCAAACGATCACTTTTTCGTAAAAATCCATTACAAGAGGATTTGGGGCACCTGTTTCTTTGATTCGCTCAGGTTCTGTTTTTGGCCAACTTATTGATATTTTACATTCTGTCCAAAGATCTGATGGTACGACAATGTCGAAAAATCCATCTAAATCAATCCACAGAACTTTTGACACTTTGATAAATCTATCCACTTGTCTATACCACTCTACTGGTTTCTCCCTCAATTTTGGGAAGTCATTTGTGAATAGCAGTATGTCCTGTCTTGACCAAGGGACATGAACATATCCTCCACCTGCAATCTCTCTCATTGGAAATTGTTTTGACAATTTTTCCAATCTTTCATCTTCCTTCTTTTTCGTCCATTTTACTCTCCACTTATTGAGTTCTCCCAACTTTTTGATGTAAACAATCAAATCTTTTATATGCAGTATTCTTCCCATTGAGTTCAAACTCTCAATGTCACTTTCTGAAAAATCTAATCTGTAATGCTTTGCAAAATTCTTTTGTTTACTCACATCGATTTCAAGTTCCGCTGCTAGTTCCTCTAACTGATCATATTTATTTTTAGTTTTCCACTGAATACTTTTACAAATGAACAGTAGTTCATCATCTCGATAATAATTCAAACTATCCGGACCAATTGTTCCAATTATTAATTCTTCGATATTTGCTTTTAATTTAGCCACATCAAGTTTCGGAGTAGTCACCCTAACTTCAGGACTCCCTACATCTGAAATAGCACCCATTGGTGTTTTTGGAGATAAATCCTCATTAAATGTTAAATCTGGCATTCTCGATCTCGAAGAGTTTATTTCAGAAATATCTGAGTAAAATTTTTCAGCAACCTTTTGAATTTCTGCATTTAAAGGAATAGTTAACCCTGTTTTGTTTGATTCTCTTTGGTCAAATACAGGCTGAACAGGACCAATCGTTACTGGAACTGTCACAGCTTCCATGCTTTTTGTCATTCGTCTAATTAATTCTTCTTTAGATTTAAAATATTCAGCAGAGTCAACAGCCTCAACATTTCTTGTTTCCCTTGCATAGTCTTTTGGAGCTTCCCTTGCTCTTGGAGTCATTGTAAAATGTCTACCTTCATTTCGAGCATTATCAAATTCTGGTCTTCTTGGAGTTTCAATAATTTCACAATTATTTGGATAAAGTTTTGGAGTTTCATTTATTGGAGGTGCACTCGGTGAAGTTTCAGTAGAAACCACCGGAGTAGACCATGATCTAGGAGGTCTCAAAGGTTGATTCTTTCTAGCAGTAGTGTATATTTCTTCCATAACTGCATCTTCAGATTCGCTTTCTATAGATTTCCCAGCAGGAGTACCCATAACCATTTCCTGAATTAAATACAATCCTTCACTCATGTTTCCCTGCCTCCACATTCGCAACCTGTCTTCATGAGTATCTCTTCTCCAAGCTGGAGTTTTAGTAGGTCTTTTAATTCCACTAGCTTCTCTTTGTAATTGATACATCTCATCTTCCCACTCAACTAAAGCTTCAAATTGAGTTGGTCTCGGTTTTGGAATAAGAGCATTCATTTTCTCTCGTAAATTTCTCAAGATTTTTACGTTAAATGAACCATCATCAGGCCAAGTTAAAACACCGTTGTTCTTTGTATAGCGTTTCCAGCTATCAAACCATAAAACAGTATGATATCCATATTCACCTTCCATGTACGCTGCAGGTGTTTTATACTTATGAAGTAATTTACCACCTCGCGTTTCGATTTTCTTGTCAGGTGAAAATAAATTTTTAAACTTCTGAAATAATGTTGGCTTTTTCTCAACATGTTTAAAATGATAACTCATTTTTAAAAGTTAAATTTAACTCGTAAAATCGTTCGTAAAATATTTCCGGGATGTTCCGCAAAGCAACCAATCCGTGCGCGAAACACACCAACAAGCCAATGACAGTTGGGCTACGTCACTTTCCTGCTCAACGAATAAAATTGGAGTTCTTCTGAAGGACCAATCAGCTTACAGGTCGTCAGAGACTCAAGAGCCAATCAGAATATAGCTTGTGACGTAGGTCACCCAATCCCAGCGCGGCTCTGTGACGTACACAGCGGCTGCGGTTTCTCGCTTCTCACTCCTAGCGCTTACCCCTCCTACACAAAATATTTTCACAGCGCCATTTTAAGGGCACTTTTCAGTGTAAATTAATTCTTAAACAATGACAATAAGGACTCATCTGTTTGTTTCACTATTTAGGATAGTTTACATACATTCAAGTATCCACACTTCGGAATAGTCGGCGCTATTCACACTAAGGATAATTTTCAATTGTCAGTAGAGTAACTCTTACCCCACCCTTCTAACACGTAAAATTATGAACTCGTTTTCCTCTGAACGCACCGCGAAGTGACAGTTCTAAGAGTTCCACTTGAACATAAATTACAAATCAAATTCGCACTTTCACACGGAAAATTCCCTAATTTCAAACACACATGAAATCCGTACAGGACTCTCACCTGTTTATAGAAATCATGCACCGTTAGCAAAATAACGACGTTATCCGTACAGGACTCTAACCTGTTTATAGATATAAAACATGTACCCCTACAGGACTCTAACCTGTTTATAGATAATCATGCACCGACGCTACTCTGCCCTTCATTCAAGCTCGGATATAACTAATACTTTTATCACAGTGAGTTTTATGGAAGGCGCTTTGTCCCTATTCTCATGCTGCTCTAATTTCTTAGAAAACCCTCACTTTACAAGATTCACACCTAGCCCTAACACTGTGCTGCACGGCGACAACACTATGGTACACGGCGATACCACTTGTGATACTCGGCGATATCACTGCAAACAGAACAGATGACTTGCGTGACTAATTTCTCGCCACACAATCTATACCGGTATAGCTTACAGATAGCACGAAAAACAAACTCAACATGTGTTAAAACATCGATCCTATTTCCATACCATAACACTTTAGTAACCCTTACCAACCAACATATTACCTTGGTTACCCTTAGCAACCATCAATTTCTGCTACCAGAGAATTGATCCAGCGGCCTATAGAAAATATATCATAAACAACGCTACCCAACTTCATAACCTATAAACAAATTTCTACACTATCTTATGGACCCATTTATAAACATGACATATTTGGGCCTACTGAATCAGGTGGTCAGATTAAATCTATATACACATTATTTACAAACTATATACAAATGTATACATCTGCGTAAGAAATATTGTCATTAGAATAAATCCTAGAATTTTAAACGACCACCATTGGCAATGGGATCTAGCTAATAGTAACCTGCACTTCTGAATAACCAAGACCAGCTTGTTTGTCAAAAGTAAGATTTTATTTACTAAATTATGGTATTTCAAAATGTAATTTTATTATTGTAATTGTATTAGCATAAAAGTAAACATGTTTGAAAAGCTTCATGAGAAAAATACAGTTTAAGTAAGAAATTCAAAGTTTAAGTAAGATTTTAACAGTTTAGCATTTCTAAAGTCTAAGTCCCTAGCTAAGCTAAATAAATGAAATTAAAGTAAAGTTCATTGAGGATTCTTACGTGCTCCACGCAAAGTCCAGCAGCACTTCACCCTCATCGGAAAGTCAGAAAGCGGCAGCCAGCCCATCCCTAAGGGCATGACTTTTTATACCTTTCTATGCTAGCTAAACTAAGCGAAGGAAAGTTTTCATAAATCCACGAAGTCCCATTGGTTGAGAGTGACAAGTGACATGTCACCCACATTTCAAAAGTTCCATTAGGTCACGTTTCTTAAAGACCATTGTCTTTTCCGAATGCAACCAGGAGCTTCCTTGGTTTGCAACAATTGTAAATTAATGTTCTCACAGTGTTCATTTCATTTCCGCGGGTGCCAAGTTAGAGCTGACAAAATTGTCCTTTATCACTGACTTCCGACCTTGGCCACGTCCGACAAAATGGTGACAGCATGTCAGATTTGCTTAGTGAATGCAGCTTTGACGAACACTTTTTCAGAATGGGCATCTCGTGACTTGTGCAGAAGTAAAATTCAGCTTTAGTAAACTCGAGCAAACTAGGCCCAAAAGCAGGCAACTTATGCTTTCTAGTAATAAACAAACACAAGAAAAGTATTAATGTAAGAAATAATGTTGATTCTGTATCCACCCTAGGTTTACTAATTAATTAACCCTCCCGATTAGTCTAATGTTACCTAGCAAAATGCAAACAAATAAAGCAGCGTTTATATCTACCAGTCTTCATGAATCCATGAAACTTATATGCACCTAGAATAGTAGAAATGACATCACATAGACAAGGGAAAGCAAAATAAGCACATGCTTCTTTTAAGTTTGCTGCAGTTAATAATGACAAAAACGAAAACAACAAATTATTTTTATTATTTTGCACGAACAAAAAGATGCAACATTTATGCACGTTTATGAGCACACATGTTAGTCCCCCCATGTGTAAAGTTTAATCTAGGTTGTATTAACACGATACATCACAAATCATTAATAATATTATTCATGTTATGGAAATGTGACTTTGCGAGTTTAAACAAAATTTTGTTTTCTATCTCGCTCCATCACATACAATTCGGAGAGCTAGATTAAAAGCAATCAGTCTCTCCTGCTTAACCACTTTTAAAAGGATTTAGCGGACTGCTGTAAGGTTCTTGAAATGTCAGTTGCAGGCAATCACTCAGGCCCCGTGTGTTTATATCTGAATAAGTCTCCCTTGGAGTAGGTTTGAGTCTGTCACTTTCTCCTCTTTTACTCGCTTTTTTATAACTCCCATTTCTTTCCTACATCTGCTTTCACGTTCCTTATTCCTACACATGCACTTACCTTTGGTGTACTCATAGAAGAATGCAATGAGGCAGTCGTAAACATACTGTTAACTCGTAGTTTGTGAATATCAAAAACATTTTTAACTGAAGTTTACCTCTGTGTTAGCAGGCACTTATTCTCGTAAGGCAAAATCTATTGCCGTCTAGCACGGTGATAACTGTAATATCTCCCAGCTTATCTAAATCAATAACAGCAATTTATGTCATTAGAACAGGAGCGTGGTAGGTGATCTGTGGCAGAATAGGTGCAAATGCCCCAAAGCATAGTTTTGAACTGTAAAACCTAAGGGAAGAGATGTGTATATAGATTTGCATTTAATTGAAAATAGCCTCATATATTAATGAAGGTAAACATTTCAAAAAGTGGTTGTGATTTCACAAATAGTAGAAATCCAGATCAGTTATCAGAAATTATAGACAAGAGGCATATCATGATGTAAAAAAAAAAAAAAAAAAAAAAAAAAAAAAATATATATATATATATATATATATATATATATATATATATATATATATATATATTTATATATATATAATTTTTCACATATCTCAATCTTTCATTAACTCAGCTAACGTCAGGCACTGCATTCTGATATGAACTCGTTTTGTCTAGTGCCCCGAATTCTGCGTTCTTTTCTTTGCCTTTTGGTTCCTTATTTATGTGTCAGTTTGCAAATCCCCTGGCCCCTTGTTGTTTCTTCTCTAATCTCGGCCTCCTTTGAAATTGGTTGCTCGGGGACATCCATTCCTGCAAGCAATTGAGGAGCTGCAGAGAACAGCCACCGCTGCCCACCTTCAACCCCATGGGGGCAGCGCGGACAGTGGACGAAATGTATGCTAATCCCCTGCTCTCCCACTACTATGGGGAGACTTATTATATGGAAAAAAGATGAAACCCGGGAACATTCACCTGTTTATACGATCACTTTCCACAGAACCATTTATGTGAACATGTTTCATTCAACACCTTTGCTCAACAGTTTATGCTAAGTGGTGGAACTGGGCTGGTTTGGGGAATTCACGACTTCCTACCCTCCACAAATCAACACAAAACAGAACAGTGTTATTTAGTCCCCGAGTCACAAAATCGCCAGAGAGAAGATCAAAAATTATTTTCATAGGCTTATGCCTAAGTTTGGATTACATTTCTAACGTTTATGTATCAATCAGAGATTCCTGCCAATGTTCATAAGTGGAACCATTTGCACATATGTAAAAGTGATGTGTAAATTACCGTACAAAAGTGCATTTTCACTTTGAAACCTTATCTTGTACCTTGCTGGGGAAAATATTTTTCCCCATGGGGAGAAACCTCTTTTCTGACACCATGGACGTTTCTTCCCCATTCCCGCCATGAATGTGAATTTTTATTTACTCCTGAAGTGAGCAGGAGCAAATCTATAAGCTTATTGGGAAGTGGGACCTAGCTGTAACATTTTGGCAAAGACACAAAAACTTGTTGCTTACCTGTCCGGGAATATGTTTGCATGGAAATTCCATAATACTTTTGGAAATACCTTGCAAGACAATCCTATTTCCAAAGATGAGATTTCAAAAGTTGTGTTTTCCTTAAGACTCCAATGGTATTTCTGGATTTCCCTTGCACTGGCGCGCAGATCCATCTCGAGTTGATGCACCATTTGTTCCAGTTTTGCTCCTGTCGGGTTCAG
Source organism: Lissotriton helveticus (assembly GCF_964261635.1). NCBI lineage: Eukaryota > Metazoa > Chordata > Amphibia > Caudata > Salamandridae > Lissotriton > Lissotriton helveticus. The sequence goes on along the minus strand of NC_136068.1, from coordinate 808,672,559 downwards.
AGTGTCAAGCTTCTTGTTCAGCACGGTGGTGCTACGATCTGTCTTTATCAGCTTTTCCATTCAACTTAATTTCAAAGAAGAGCCTCTAGAGGCGTATTGAATGTATTGTTCCTTCAGGATCTCTGCATTATCCTTTGCCAGACAAATACATGTTTGTTCTTCACTCATCTTTTAGCTTAGTTTTGCTATATTGAGTCAATATGTGTGTGCACCTTTGTGCTGATTACTGTTAGTCTTCTTGTATTCTCTTACTACTCATTGAGTCAGTTTGTTGGATTATGCTGCCTGCTCTGCTTTAAAATTGCCAACCTTCAGGAAAATGTCCAATCTGTGCTTTGTGTCAACCTGTGCAGAGGTTGTGTACCTGCATTGGTAAGGAAGGCTCCAAGGCCATTCAATCCCTCAGCTTGTGCACCCCCTCAACAGGAGGGCAGACCTTCTGTTCTCATCTCCTGTTCAAAAGTGATCTCTGCAAAATATCCTACTTAAATGAATGGTTGTTAGAAATGGGGATCTCTAGTTGGCAGTGACTTGCACTCTCTCGAAGTAAATAGCCTTCCTTATAGTCAGGGTAAGGGATTTACACACCTAAGATAACACGTGTTCACCCCCCTGATAGCTTGGCATGAGCTGTCAGTCCTATCTCTGAGGCAATATGTAAAGTGTTTGTACATAACACACACAGTAAGACTCAAAATACTGTGAATGGACACCACACCAGTTTAGAAAAATAAACAATCTTTAACTAAACCAATCAAGCCCAAAACGACAAAAATCCAACATACGTAACTCAAAATATCACTTTTAAAAGGTTTAAGAAATTCTGTCCACAGAATTCTATGGATTGGAGGATTTTAGCACAAAGTACCTTTGATGTGTCAAAATCCAAGATGAAAAACAACTGCAAAGGAGGAAAGCATCAGAAAACACAGCAATGCATTGGTTCTTGAGTCGAGGGGAATCGAAGCTTCAGTTCTGCTGCACGCAAGGGAAGTGTTGCATCGAATCCTTACGGCGAGGAGAAGCGGTGCGCCGATTTCCAAAGGTGAGTCCTTTCAGCAGGGCAATGCATTGGAAACTTGGCACACTGGTGCAAAAGTGGAGTTTTTCTTTATTTCCTGAAGATGGAGGTGGAATAGTTGCATCTGATCTCGGGAGGGGGAGAGTACCAAATTGTGGGGGCAATTCTGGAGAAGGATCTGTTTTAGGTTTCTTTTTCTTGAATTGTTGTGGTTTGAGTAGTAATGAGCGTGTGCTTCTAGAGTGTATGCTTCCACCCAATAAGGTCACTTTCTGGTTCAAGTAGGAGGGAGAACTGTGGTGCAGAGCTTTGTGTGTCATACAAGCAATGTTGAGGTGATGCTGGCCTCATAGGGTAGCCATTTCAGGGATTGCAGGTCAGGAGTGATGTGATCACTTTTTTGAGCCAGTGATGAGCTTAGCAGCTGCATTTAGGGTTGCCTTCAGGGGTGCAAGCACAATTTTTGGAACGCCAACAAGGGTGGCACTATCATAATTTAATCTAGATAGCACAAGAGCTTGAATTGCTGTTTGGCGGTCTGCCAAGGGGAGGAAAGGTTTTAGTTTCCTTAGGATGTGTAACTGATATTTAGCTCCTCTGGTGGAGGAACTGATGTGTTGTTGAATGGAGAGGGCTTTTTCCAAGGTTATACCTAGGGATTTAGCAGAATCAAGTGATATGGGGGATCACCTTGTTGCTGAGGATATTGATGTCCTCAGGAGAGGAGATTTTTAGATAAATGTGGGTATCGTATGAGCACATGTGGTAGGAAAAGTATGCAAGTTTGAGGATTTCAGTTGAGGGATCTATATATAAATTAAACAGTGTCGGGAGACAGTAGGGTCTTGGGGTACGCCCAACAACACTGGTGACTGAACGGAGAAAGCAGGGTTCATTAGAATGCGCTGAGATCCTGAGATCTGTTGTGGAGAAAAGAAGAGAACCATTTTAGTAAAGTGTCGGAGAAAAACATCCTGTGTTTTAGAAGGTTCAAAAAGATATCATGATTGACTGTGTTGAATGCCTCTGATAGGTCCAGAAGGATAAGTAAGCTGAATTCCTTCTGGTTGAGGGAGCAAAATACATAATTGACAATGTGGAGCGAGGCTGTTTCAGTGCTATAACCTGGTCGGAAGCCCGATTGACATTGGTCGAGGAGTTGGAAATGCTCAATGCGATCGCAAAGCTGTAAGTGTGGACATTTTGCGGAGAGTTTGGCTATGGTAGGGATGTTGAAGACAGGCTTTAATTAATGGGATCAGACTGGTCAGAGTTGTTTCTTTTTAGGATAGGAGTGGCATGCCTGCATCAAAAGGTGACATATTGCAGCATCAAAACAGTTTTGCGATGTAGATTGACTGTCAACCCCTACATTTAGATCTGCAAAAAGTGCGTAATGTGGTAGCAACAGTGCAAACATACATTTACATGGAAAACAGATCTACTAAAGTAGCGTGACACAGCATTCCATGAAAAATTAATACCAAACACAACAAGGGGCAAACGGAATAGCATGTGATATTCCTACATGGAACAATTGAAATGTATGCAAAATGACACATTCTATACAAGTTACCCTTAGATTGTTGTCTTCAGGACGAAATTTGTATAAATCTTGAGCTCAAATCTCAAGCAAGACAGTGCTTGGTGTCCTTTACGAAGTAGCATAACATGTAGCGTCATGCTAAAACATGTTTTCTAACTCAAATAGGGTTTATGCAACTATTGACACTTGGCCTTACAAAATATGGCGCTGCACAATTTTTATTAGTATTTGCACAATGCCAAGTTGCTGATTTTTTTTTTTTTACCAGGTGCCGCGAGCGTGAGGGGTAGGTGTCCTGCCGTTGCAGCGCCTGTACCGAGGTTCATTCACCAGACAGCGCTGGCCTCACGGGAGCATGCTGCGAGGCCCGTGTTACTCTCCCTTAGGGTCGCCTAATTAGAGCAGGACCCCGTGGCACTCTTTGCACCCGACCCAGAGAGGTTGTATTTGCTTTTTACTATGTGAATGAGCATTTAATCACCTGTTTTCCTGTGTAGTACCTTCCTTAGGTCCTGACGAATCGCCGGTTGGTGAGAAACATGTTGACCACACCAGGGGGTTGAGGTAGTTTGCTGTATACCTTCACAGCTTCTAGCTCCCCTCTCACCCCTTTTAACCAGGGAATCAGCCACGTCAATAAAACTCATTGTGGACTGATTACCCCTTTTTAACATTCACTCACCTTGCACCGACTACACGCTCTTTCGTCCTTACTCACACTCATCATCGGCAAGGAACAAAAGAACTCCACCAAAAGAGTGCCTTGGGCACTCCGTCAGACATTGCAGTGCCGGTCTGACAAGGGGCAGTGAGCCGATGATGATACTGGACATCCTTCAGCCAGGGTGTGTTTCACACCTAACGCTCTGGGTGTGTGAGGCTCTCTAGTTCCGACAAGGGAACCCTCCTGGTTCCCTGACATCCTACATCCACTCTCTTCTCCACACTGTAGTACGCTCCCCGGGGAACTTTGTATTCTTCTGTGTGCTCAAGTTGCTGATTTTCACAAAGCTCTGAATGAATTTTAGTACATGATGCTGAATTAAGGTGTTGATTATTAATGTCTTCAATGCAGATGTGCCAAATAAAACCTACATGACCCCTCTTGCCAATATCATCAGAACCCATGGACTGAATATCGTATCCTATGCAGACGACACCCAGTTCATCCTCTCGCTGTAGAAGGCCCGACCACCACAAGAGCCTACTTCTACAGATGCAAGACGAGTGTCGTTGACTGGATGAAAACAACTGCCTGAAACTCAACACTGGCAAAACTGAGGTGTTGATCTTGGGGAACAACCCCCTGGAACAACTCCTGGTGGCCCTCCAAACTAGGACCTTCACTCACACCAACTGACCACAGTCACAACTTTGGCATCATCCCTGACAGCAAACACATCATGAAAAGCCAGACCAACTCAGTCTTGTCCGCCTGCTTCCTCACTCTTTGTAAGCTCTGGAAAATCTTCAAATGGTTCCCAGGCAAACCGTCATCCACACCCTAGTAAACAGCCGACTGTACTATGGCAACACACTCTACGAGGGAATCACCAATCACCTTCTGAAGAGACTGCAGACCATTCAAAACGCAGCACCCAGACTCTCCCTCGACCTCGCAAAAAGGACCCACATCACCCCCTACCTCAAGAAATTTCATTGGCTCCCCATCCAAAAGAGATGCCAATTCAAGATTCTGATTCACATCTACAAATCCCTCCACGTGGACCATAATTCCACCAACCCTACAGATGCCCACACTCTGCCTCCTTCTCGCAGGCTCACACTCCCCTCATCTGCCTAAGCAACAGTAGAGGATGCTCCTACTCCTACATCACTGCAAAGTCCTGCAATGGCCTCCCCCTTCATAACCGGATCCTACCCTCTCTCTCAGAGTTTGGGAAGGGACTCAAGACCTAGATGTTCAATTGATCGGCCCGAGGTGCACCCATCAGCACCTGGATACCCTTGTGGGTGACAAGCACCACTTTTTAAAATCCTGTTGAACAATTGATTGAAGGAATTAGGTGTGAAGTGCTCATAATTTAGTGAGTGTTTGGTATAAGTTAAAAACACAATAGACAGGCCTGAAAGGCATTGCAAAGTGTCATCTCAAAAACCGCGCAACTCCAAAAGAAGGCTGGTCTTTCCAACCTTAGTGCCCTGCTGTATTATGAGCAAGTGATAGCTCAGCAGACTATTTCCATGCTGCACCTCAGCGGGGAGAGATGCTTGAAACGTATCGAGTAGGGCCTTTCAGGCTCTGTTTGACGAGATTCATTATGTTGTCACGACTGGTGTGTACGGACTTTCCGGCTGTACTTTCCCGAATGTCATAAACAGAATAAACAGAAATTATACCCATTTAGATAAAGGCAGCATCACACACTTGATAACACGTGATTAATCCAAATATTGTCTCATTTGAAGAGATAAATGTTTTTTCTATTTATTCTCCAATGTTGTACAAATTGATTCAAAATTTAATTACAACAGTCTGTCAAAAATATGTGCTACAAATTGTTACAAGTTAGATTAATAATAATGTAATATCTGACACACTCTGGAAGTGTCCATTTAGGAAATACATATTTGTTCCTTACAGCTGTTTTACCATGTGACAGAAGTACGAGCGCTCCCGCATAAAGATCTGTTTTATTAATACACGAGGGAGCAGTCTTGTAACCCGAGCTGGCTGCCACCTCAAGAGGCAAGCCAGGTGCCATGCGTAATTTTTCAGCTAGTCTGATTTAGACAGCACTACGTTGGGTGCCGTCACATTCAGGCAAATGCTTAGATGGGAAATATCTTATGACAATTCCTATATTCTAGAGGAACATGTACACGATTTGCTTCGCTGACAAGAGTCCTGATGGCATCTGTGCCAACTGCAGCCAATGACCAACAGCATGTTCCATTCTGGGACTTGTTCGTTACCTTTTAAACGTATAAGCAAGGCCTCAAAAATCACAGAATGTAAAGTGCAGCGGGCTGAAAATCCAGGACTTTCTGAGGTGTCATACCTGGCATGGGACTACTTTCAAGCTGCAGAGCGAAAAAAAAGACATTTTATTAAACATTTTCTCTAGGAAATAAATGTATATTTTGAGCAAGTAGTTGTATTCGGTGGTTATGTCAACTGCTACCTTTTACAAATTAATAAAATAAGAAGAAAGTAAATGCAGAGATTGCTTTAGTTTTTCATGAGTGATTGCAAACCGAGAATGTCCTTCTCTGTCTCTCTCTCTCTCCCTCTCTCTCTCACTCTCTCTCTGTCTATCTCTCTCACCCTGTTTCTTCTTTCCCTCTCTATGTGTCTCAGCTGAAGTGACTGATCTCCAAGTAATTGAGAAGATGGGTTTGAACGGGGTGAGGGTTGGGGGGGCATTTGTAAAATAAAAGTGAGTGCTGGTACCCAAAATATTCCTTGGTGGTCACTGAACACCTCCACTATTGGCATCCTCCCACTTCTACTACTGGTGCACCCACTTACGCAACTGGCATCCTCCCACTTCTACTACTGGTGCACCCACTTACGCAACTGGCATCCTCCCACTTCTACTACTGGTGCACCCACTTACGCAACTGGCATCCTCCCACTTCTACTACTGGTGCACCCACTTACGCAACTGGCATCCTCCCACTTCTACTACTGGTGCACCCACTTACGCAACTGGCATCCTCCCACTTCTACTACTGGTGCACCCACTTACGCAACTGGCATCCTCCCACTTCTACTACTGGTGCACCCACTTACGCAACTGGCATCCTCCCACTTCTACTACTGGTTCACCCACTTACGCAACTGGCATCCTCCCACTTCTACTACTGGTTCACCCACTTACGCAACTGGCATCCTCCCACTTCTACTACCGGTTCACCCACTTACGCAACTGGCATCCTCCCACTTCTACTACCGGTTCACCCACTTACGCAACTGGCATCCTCCCACTTCTACTACCGGTGCACCCACTTACGCAACTGGCATCCTCCCACTTCTACTACTGGTTCACCCACTTACACAACTGGCATCCTCCCACTTCTACTACCGGTTCACCCACTTACGCAACTGGCATCCTCCCACTTCTACTACTGGTGCACCCACTTACGCAACTGGCATCCTCCCACTTCTACTACCGGTTCACCCACTTACGCAACTGGCATCCTCCCACTTCTACTACCGGTTCACCCACTTACGCAACTGGCATCCTCCCACTTCTACTACTGGTGCACCCACTTACGCAACTGGCATCCTCCCACTTCTACTACTGGTTCACCCACTTACGCAACTGGCATCCTCCCACTTCTACTACTGGTGCACCCACTTACGCAACTGGCATCCTCCCACTTCTACTACCGGTTCACCCACTTACGCAACTGGCATCCTCCCACTTCTACTACTGGTGCACCCACTTACGCAACTGGCATCCTCCCACTTCTACTACTGGTGCACCCACTTACGCAACTGGCATCCTCCCACTTCTACTACCGGTTCACCCACTTACGCAACTGGCATCCTCCCACTTCTACTACTGGTGCACCCACTTACGCAACTGGCATCCTCCCACTTCTACTACTGGTTCACCCACTTACGCAACTGGCATCCTCCCACTTCTACTACTGGTGCACCCACTTACGCAACTGGCATCCTCCCACTTCTACTACTGGTTCACCCACTTACGCAACTGGCATCCTCCCACTTCTACTACCGGTTCACCCACTTACACAGCTCATGCTATCAATCAATCAATCAATCAGGTCATTTATAGAGCGCACTACTCACCCGTAGGGTCTCAAGGCGCTGGGTAGGGGGGGGTGCCGTTACTGCTCGAACAGCCAGGTCTTGAGCTTCTTCCTGAAGGAGAGGTGGTCTTGGGTCAGGCGCAGGTCGGTCGGGAGTGAGTTCCAGGTCTTGGCGGCCAGGTAGGAGAAGGACCTTCCTCCTGTTGTCGCTCTTCGGATGCGGGGGACGGCGGCGAGGGCGTGGTTGGTTGATCTGAGGAGGCGCTTGGGAGTGTAGAAGTTGATCCGGTTGTTGAGGTAGCTCGGGCCTTGGTCGTGTAGGGCTTTGTGCGCGTGGGTGAGGAGACGGAAGGTGATTCTCTTGTTGACCGGGAGCCAGTGCTGATCTCTCAGGTGTCCGGAGATGTGGCTGCGTCGGGGGATGTCGAGGATGAGTCTGGCCGAGGCGTTCTGGATCCGCTGGAGTCTCTTCTGGAGCTTGGCGGTGGTTCCGGCGTAGAGGGCGTTGCCGTAGTCCAGTCGGCTGGTGACGAGGGCCTGGGTGACCGTCTGCCTCGTCTCGGTGGGGATCCACCGGAAGATCTTACGTAGCATGCGCAGGATGTTGAAGCAAGACGAGGAGACGGCGTTTACTTGTCTGGTCATGGAGAAGGAGGAGTCCAGGATGAAGCCCAGGTTACGTGCGTGGTCCGTCGGTTTGGGTGCGGTGCCCAGGGCGGGGGGCCACCAGGAGTCATCCCAGGCGGATGGCGAGGAGCCCAGGATGAGGACCTCCGTCTTGTCCGAGTTCAGTTTCAGGCGGCTGGTCGTCATCCATTCGGCTACATTTCTCATCCCTTCGTGCAGGTTGGCTCTGGCGGTGGCGGGGTCGTTGGTCAGGGAGAGGATCAGCTGGGTGTCGTCGGCGTAGGAGATTATGTTGAGGTTGTGTTGCCGTGCGATGGCCGCGAGGGGGCTCATGTAGACATTGAAGAGGGTGGGGCTCAGTGAGGATCCTTGAGGGACGCCGCAGATGACTTTGGTGGCCTCTGACTTGTACGGTGGTAGGCGGACTCTCTGTGTTCTTCCGTCGAGGAAGGAGGTGATCCATTCCAGTGCCTTGTCCTGGATTCCGATGTTGCCGAGGCGCTGTACTAGGGTGCGGTGGCAGACAGTGTCGAAAGCCGCGGAGAGGTCCAGGAGGATGAGGGCCGCTGTTTCTCCGTTGTCCATCAGAGTTCGAAGGTCATCGGTGGCAGCGATGAGGGCGGTCTCGGTGCTGTGGTTCGCTCGGAAGCCCAACTGTGAGGGGTCGAGGGATCCATTCGTCTCGAGGAAGGCGGCCAGCTGTTTGTTGACGGTCTTCTCGATGACTTTGGCCGGGAACGGGAGGAGCGAGATGGGACGGTAGTTCTTGAGGTCGGTGGGGTCTGCTGTGGGTTTCTTGAGAAGGGCGCTGAGTTCGGCGTGCTTCCATCTCTCAGGGAAGGTGGCGGTGTCGAAGGAGGTGTTGATGATGTCCCGCAGGTGGGGTGCGATGACAGCGTCGGCCTTGTTGAAGACGTGGTGAGGGCAGGGGTCAGTCGGAGATCCGGAATGGATGGAGTTCATTGTGCGGATGGTGTCTTCGGTGCTGATCGGAGTCCAGGTGCGGAGGGTGGTGGTGGGTGGCGTTGTTGCGGTTGTGGCTTGCGTTGGTTGGTTGTTGAAGCTGTTGTGTATGTCCGTGATCTTGTTGTGGAAGTAGGACGCGAGGGAGTTGCAGAGGTCTTGCGACGGGGTGATGTCATTGTTTCCGGCGTTGGGGTTGGAGAGCTCTTTCACGATGTTGAAGAGTTCCTTGCAGTTGTGTGCGTTGTTGTCCAGTCGATCCTTGTATGTATTTTTCTTGGTGGCGCGGATCAGTTGGTGGTGTTTCCGGGTGGCGAGCTTGAGGGTGGTCATGTTGTCCGTAGTTGGTTCCCTTCTCCAGGCTTTCTCGAGGGCTCGACAGTTCTTCTTGGAGCTCTTGAGTTCGTCGGTGAACCATGGTGTTTTTCTGCTGCAGGGTCTGCTGGGTGGGGTTCTCAGAGGGGCGAGTTCGTCCGCGCAGTTGTTGATCCACTTCGTGAGGTTGTCGGCGGCCTGGCTGGGGTTCGCTGAGCTGGCGGGAGGGTGCTGGCTCAGGGAAGCGGTGAGCTGGTCGGCTGTGATCTTGTTCCAGCTTCTTCGGGCAACCTGTTGCTGGTGATGGTGGATCGTCGTTCTTCTGAAGGTGAAGTGGACGCAGCTGTGGTCCGTCCAGTGGAGTCCTGTTGCGTGGCTGAAGGTGACGTCTTTTCTGGATGAGAAGACGGCGTCGAGTGTGTGTCTGGCGAGGTGGGTGGGGGTGGACACCAGCTGCTTGAGTCCGAGGTTGGCGAGGTTGTCGAGCAGGCTGATGGTGTTGCGGTCGCTGTTGTTCTCCAGGAGGAAGTTGAGGTCCCCCAGGAGGATGTAGTCGGCGGAGGGGAGGGCATGCGGGCTGACGAAGTCGGCGATGTCCTCGCTGAATCGTGTGCGTGGCCCCGGGGGTCGGTAGATCAGGGTGCCTCTGAGGGTGGTGTTCGGGTTGGTGTGGATCTGGAAGTGCAGGTGTTCAGCGGTGGTTAGGGTGTCGTCGGTGTTCGTCGTGATGCGGATGGTGTCTCTGTGGATGATGGCGATGCCTCCTCCCGTCTGGTTGGCGGTGCGGTCCCTCCGGGTGATCTTGTAGCCCTCTGGGATGGCGATGGCGATGTCTGGGGCTGAGGAGGCGTTCATCCAGGTCTCGGTGAGGAAGGCAACGTCAGGGGCGGTGGTGTCGAGGAGGTTCCAGAGTTCTACGGCGTGTCTGTGGACGGAGCGGGTGTTGAGCAGGATGCACTTGAGGTGGTTGCTGCTGGTGTTCGGCTTGGCGGGTGCAGGGAAGGTCCGGATGGAGGTGAACTTGCAGGCGTGGCAGCTGAAGGGTCCGAGGGTGTGCTTCGGGGCGGCTCGATGACATCCTGGGATGCGGCCGGTGTTGAGTGCGATGAGATCGGCGGCGTTGTAGGTTCGACGGGTCGGCTTCCGTCGGTGGGGGCCAGGGGTCCTGGCGCTGGTCGCGATCCGGTCGCGGACGGGCGCAGACGGGCTTACCTTTGGCGCTCCTTCGGCGCACAATCGGCGCGCCCGCTGCGCGTCACCGCTGCGCGTTCGCACGGTCGCCATTTAAGGCGAAGTGCGCGGGTGGGCGGAGCAGCTGGGAGGCGGGAGCGGGGAGGGAACAGAAGGAAAAAAGGGGCGGGGTCGGCGGTGGTGGCGGGAAGCGGGGGGCGGCGAGGGAGGCGGGAAACAGGACGGAGGACGGCCAGAGACTAAAAAACAAGCACAAATTACAGTCAGAAACGCTTAACACGGGCTAAAACAAATAAAGATAAAAACAAGCACAAATTACAGTAAAAAACGCTTGACACGGGCAGAGACTAAGAAAAATAAAACAAGCACAAATGGGAGGCAAACAGAGCAGAGCGACCGACAGCAGGGTCAGCCGGCAGCGAGGCAGGCAGCGAGGCAGAGGGCACAGCAGAGGGGCACACGCAGCAGCTGGTGGCCGTGCGGCGCGGGGGTGTCCCACAAGTGGGTCACACTCACCTGTGTCGCACGGTCGCCATTTAAGGCCAAGTGCGCGGGTGGGCGGAGCAGCTGGGAGGCGGGAGCGGGGAGGGAACAGAAGGAAAAAAGGGGCGGGGTCGGCGGTGGTGGCGGGAAGCGGGGGCGGCGAGGGAGGCGGGAAACAGGACGGAGGACGGCCAGAGACTAAAAAACAAGCACAAATTACAGTCAGAAACGCTTAACACGGGCTAAAACAAATAAAGATAAAAACAAGCACAAATTACAGTAAAAAATGCTTGACACGGGCAGAGACTAAGAAAAATAAAACAAGCACAAATGGGAGGCAAAACAGAGCAGAGCGACCGACAGCAGGGTCAGCCGGCAGCGAGGCAGGCAGCGAGGCAGAGGGCACAGCAGAGGGGCACACGCAGCAGCTGGTGGCCGTGCGGCACGGGGGTGTCCCACAAGCTATTTACTGTTTCCATGGATACCACCCAATGCCGTAGGCGGTCTCACTTCCCCTCCAGCAGAGTGTTACATTTAGGGTGAAGGGATTCAAGTGTGTGTGATGTGGTGCTTTCATTCCTAGCATAGAGACTTGATTGTTGTGCTGCTAGATCTCACAACAGATTACCCCTTACATACCAAAAAAAGGAACCAATAAAGGTGCTATCAAGTGAATTGTAAAACTTAGCACACTAAATGAGTGACTGTGGTGATCTTTGAAAGTTTTGTAGCATAATACCTGATGTAAAAATTAAATTCAAAGAGCCATGGAAGGCAGCCTTATTCAAGGAGGTTTAGGGGGCTAACCCTAACCCGCATTTGAAAAAAAAAGTCAAATGGATTCTTTTCACAGAAACATTTCACTTATATCTAAAACGCCGTAGGCTCTCAAGAAATATCTCCATACTTTCATGCTGACGGGGGACACCGGAAGAAGAAAATGCCACAGCGGGAGAGTTCAGAGACCTCCTTCTGAGCAGCAGTCGCAGAGCCAGTCTAGTGTCCAGGGTTTACAAGTGACTGGGATGAGGGACCCAGTGTGCAGTGATGAGAAGAGCCACTCATGGTGCAGTGTCTCATGACTGGTGATGATGATGTACTTATACCCTGAATGCCTGGGCCTGGTGGGGTCTCGCTGACAGACCACTCAACTAGGAACATTTTATAGTTTACTCAGAGGATAGGAACTGTTACCGGTAGTACTAACTCGCAAGAGTCACAGTCCCCGAATAATATGCGCCAATGGAGTCGACTGGCAGCTATCAGCACAAATGACCCACAAGATTTACATTGATAGGCTCCTGAAACAATGACACAATAGTATGATCTTTATTAAAAATCAGTGTACATTATATAGGCAAATTCAGAAAGAGAGGCAGAGAAAGGGGAAAAAAAGAGAGTAAGGAGTGATTGTATGAAAGAAAGAGTGAGAGAAAATGGGAGAAGGTACGTGGGGAAGAGAGAGAAGAAGGGAATGAGAGTAAAGGCAGAGAGAGAGAAAGAAGGAGAGAATATGTAAAAGAATGATAGAGTGATTTTATGTGAAAAGAGAGAGGCAAAGGTAGAGTGGCATAAAGCGAGAGAAAGGGTGAAGGAGAAGGTGGAGAGAGAAATGAAATTCAGAGGTACGGCGTGAGAAAGAAAAAGAGACAGACAGAGGGAGTGACAGACAGAAAGCGAGAGTCACTGATTACAGCGAAAGATAGGCAGACAGACAGGAAGGAGTCTGTAACAGCATGAAAGGACAGAAGAGTGAAAAAAGATATACTTGGAGTACAGGGGAGAAGGGGCATTTACTTTGAATGACTCTGGGCTTTTGCATATTGCACTCATGTTTACAAAAGGTCTCGGGGCCTGTGTGACCTACGCTGTTGTTATTATAAGAGGTGTGGCTTGAGCAGTGCTTAATTTGTACAAAAAATAAGTGCTTGGGCCTTCGTCAGGAGGCCACTGCAGCTTGCACCACCTATTGCCCCAGCCAGCACTGTAAATGACAGAACAAACACAACTACTAACTATAACACTCTTTAAGTGTGACAATTCAGACTATTCCAGGCCCCCAAAGCTGTATGAATGGCTTGGGCAGCAGGTATTAGTGATTTTTAATGTATATTGGATTAATAAACAACTGTTGCAGTGTTCATTTCTATTTAAGCCAAACAGCACAAGCATGTGGCAGGCTGTCATAAGTGCTTGTGTTGACAATTAAGTGTGACTGCTAAGAACTAGAAACAACCGGTTCAAATTAAGCACTGGCTACAGATCAGTATCAGTGAATTTTTTAGATACACTTCACCGAGGTTTGAAGGCGAACATCCGTGTCAATAGGGAAGGGGGGTGTACTCGTTACTTTGCCTCTAAGTGGGGGGGTAAGGCAGGGGTGTATCCTGGCCCCTTTGCTTTTTACCCTCTACATAAACTCTCTAGACAAACATCTGGAAATGGCCACCCCAGATACCCCCTATGTGGGTAACTCTGCAGTTCCGGTCCTTCTCTACGCCGACGATGCGGTACTGTTGGCCCGCACAGGACTGGGGCTGCAGAGACTTTTAGACTCCTTTGGTGGCTTTATGGAATCCCTAGACTTGAGGGTGAATATCAAGAAATCTCATGTTATGGTGGTTGGAAAGCGGCCAAAATCATATAAAACACTGCCTTTTTCTTGTAATGGTGTAGGCCTATCCACCGTCCCAGTATTTACGTATCTTGGTGTTATTTTTGATCTAAAGGGAAGCTGGGCCCCTCAAATTAACGCGAAATGCTTAGCGGTCGCTAGATCATCTTCTGCCTTACTGGACTTTGCAAAGCGGTTGGGATCTAGGCCTATGGAGGCACTCTTATCTATCTATAAATCCAAATGTCTATCTATAGCATTGTATGGGGCCTCACTATGGGGATATTTGCAACAGGATAAATTACAAAAAGTTGAGAACAAATTTCTTAGGATCCTGTTAGCCGTCCCTCGATCCACGCCTGTGTTTACTATACATACTGAGTTGGGACTGAGCTATATCTCCGATCTCATACGCTTAGCCCCACTAACGTGTTGGGCTAAAACCTGGATTAATAAGGAGATTTCATTGAACCATGCTATTTTAAAAGATGTAATGGCACTTGAAAAAGTACATAAAATTCCCTGGCTATCTTATATTAGAGATGTCTTGGCTAAACTGGGGAGTCCAGAGCTTTATCATTTCCCGCATTTGTTACAAAAAAGTGATCTGCACTGGATAAAGATGAATTTTATGAGGATGGTTGAGCAAGAGCGGGAATTTGTGGAAATGAACAAATCTCTTGTCAGAGCTAACTATGTTTTAAAGACCACTCCACATTTAGAACCATACCTCAGAATGGTTTCAATACCATATCACCGACATCTTTTAATAAGATTCAGATTTAACATTGTTCAGTATACTTTGGGCACCTCATGTGTGTGGGGGAAATCAGACTTTACACCTCCCTGTAGCTGTGATAATGCCTCTCCCCAAACCCTTTTGCATTTCATTTTGTTTTGTCAGCACTTTTGTGATATCAGGAAGCAACATTTAGTGCCTTTATTAAGAGAAGCGGGTCTCTTACAAGCTAACCCAGCACTGATGTTTTTACAATTGTTAAGCACCCCGAAAGTGATGTTTGGGGTTGCAAGCTTTCTGGTGACTGCTGTAGGCATTAAGAATAAGAGACTGGCTTCTAGAGCCTTGGAGAATTGACTTTATCCCTCTACCAATGAATTTTGATGTTTTTTAACTTTGTGATATGCCCATTGACAACATTTGTTTTTATGTATTTATATACATTTCTTGTATAATACTATGTATCAAGAGTGATAATATTTTAACGTTTTTAATATTTCTGTATGATGCATTTTTGTGACTGCTTTTATGATTTTTATTAATCGAAATAAAGTGCTATTGATTGATTGATTGATACAGATCAGTACAGACAAAGAAATACCATAGACGACTAATCCGTAAGAGACCAGTCTGCACTGACACCCTAGGCACCATACTGAAATCAATCAATCTATCTATCTATCTATCTATCTATCTATCTATCTATCTATCTATCTATCTATCTATCTATCTATCTATCTATCTATCTATCTATCTATCTATCTATCTATCTATCTATCTATCTATCTATCTATCTATCTATCTATCTATCTATCTATCTATCTATCTATCTATCTATCTATCTATCTATCTATTGATACATCTGGCGAGCTAGCTTGCTAGCTAGCTAGCTATCTATCCCAAAAAAAACAAAGTTGCTTATGGTTCATCAAACATAAAATGGAAAAGGTACTGAAATGACCCAGCTATTGTGTGCAACACACAATGCATAACTCATTCACGCCATCACGAGCCTTCGCTCTTGGGGCATTTAAAAAAGTTGTGCCCGCTGTAATCTCCACCCACCCTAAAATTTACTCTGATGTCAATTTACACCACCACAGACTTGGCAAATCAAAATGACACACATAGCACACAGACTTAGCAGCAAAGATATAGACTATGACACTTGTTGGGACCCTTTGCTATCTCAGTGTCAAGACTGTGGACAATGGATCGCAAATGCAGGGGGCTTACACCTATCAGGTTCCTGGACCTCACTCATGGTCAACAGAACCAGCAGCAAAAGTAAATATTTTGTTTATTACAAACTTGAGGGCCTTAGACTAGGAAGTCAGGGTGTACTCATCCTGCACTCGTATGTTGCTTTTCCATTTTTTCATTGACACCGGCCCACACCCTCGGCCCTGTAATGGTGGATGTAAGAAATCATGATCTATTGCAACCAGACATTCAAGACCCATCAGGTTTGCAGTCTTAGTTTTCTGCCCATAGACTTAATATGGAAGCGAAAAAAAAGCTCTCTCATGCAATCACATGTAATTATTTTTTTAATTCGGATCTGTAAATGCTCTTCGAACCCAGGTTTGTAGACAACTCATGGACTAGCAGTCAAGATATCTCTAACTTTGTGACTCTTTCAAGCCCATCTGTAACATTTTTGTAAAGCTAATTTCACCAAAACGACTGAACGAATTTTCACCAAGCCAAGTAAAGATATTTCTTTGAGTATAGTTCTTTATCATGCCAAGTTTATTATAACTCCATTCAGCTGTTTTTTCTGTGGACGATACCAATGAATTCTATGGGAGTTAAAATTGAAAAGTCAACTTTTTGACCACTTCCTCTCCCCCTCAACATTAATGAATCTGCACAAACCTTATATTGATGAGTCGAAAACAAAAGTACATTTTTTGGGAAGGTTTTGTGTAGATTCCTAAAACAACACCAATGTAAATACATTCCTTTTAAAAGGAAACGCAGTTTTGGAGCCAAGATGGCGGTTGAGTAAGACCTTAGTCACTCACCTCTGCGCCACTCCAGACCTCTGAGTCGTCCTGCTATCCGAAAAATGTGCCCTGACATCGATGATTGGGATCGTGGTTACTGGCGTCTTTGGCACACCAAAAAACGAAGCCTGATCAAGGAGAGGAGCGTGTTGGAGCATCGCTGTAACCTGGGTCGAAGATCGCGTTGCGAAGCACTTGCAAGGCTGCTGCTCACCGCGCTAGCCGACAGGCACGAAATCGCCGAGCGCGGAGATAGCGGGTTGCTATCGCCGAGGAGAAGGAAGCACAGTACAAAAGGGGGTGGTGATGGACGAAGCATCTGAACCAATCAAACACTCACACCCAGTCAACAGATCTGGGTTTGATCCATCACCGTTCTTTAGCCCACTCTGCCTTCCCTGGACCGGAAACAAGCTTCCTAGGACCGGTTTCTGGTATTACGGCTGTCTTCAGCCAGGCTTGCTTGAATCCAGTGGCAAAGTGAGCAAGGGACTCACGTCTGAGCATACCCTGCCAACTTATGGCGAACAAAGTGGTACAAAAGGAGGTGGTGATGGACGGAGCATCTGAACCAATCAAACACTCACACCCAGTCAACAGATCTGGGTTTGATCCATCACCGTTCTTTAGCCCCCTCCGCCACCCCAGTTCAGACATGGCCATATGCAAATCAGTCTGACCCTGTGCCTCATGGGAACAGTCCAGCCCGAACTGCCAAGCCATGCCTTACCTGGACCGGAAACAAGCTTCCTAGAACCGATTTCTGGCATTACAGCCGTCTTCAGCCCGGCTTGCTTGAATCCAGTGGCTAAGTGAGCAAGGAACTCACATCTGAGCATACCCTGCCACACTTATGGCGGCCAAAGTGGTACAAAAGGGGGTGGTGATGGACGGAGCATCTGAACCAATCAAACACTCACACCCAGTCAACAGATCTGGGTTTGCTCCATCACCGTTTTTTAGCCCACTGTGCCACCCCAGTTCAGACATGGCCATAGGAGAAGGAAGCGTGCACAATGGCAGCCGTCTTAGGCGGTGTGCGGTCCAAAAACCGATCCACAGTGCCCGGTCCTGCTGCAGCCACTCGGTCAGAGAACAAGGACAACTCTAAGGCGGAGCTGGGGAGACAGAAAGTTGGTGGAAACTCCGGTAAGAGTTGTAAAAACCCGGGGAGTAAAAGTGCCAGACCCCCTCTGAACAAAGACACACTAATGGCTGGGGACAAAAAGCAACCAATCATTACTAAATTGTTTTCCAAAAAGCATAATGTCGACCGGAGTACAGATTCTATGGCAGAACCCATGACAGAGGCTGGTAGCATAAGGAACTCGGATACAAGAGAGATGAAACAATGTTTGATACATGAAGATAATGCAACAAACTGTGAGGCACGTGTATCCTGGGGCTCAAGTGGCGAAACTACAGTCCTGCTAACAAACAACACTGTAGACACAGTAGACACAGTACTGCAAGGGGAACAGGAAAATGCAGGAATTGGGGCAAAGTGCAATATGGATACTGACAAAAATACACCAGAGACAGAGAAAATGGATACTCGCACTCCAAAAGGAGAGGAACCAAAAATAGGGTGGCAACTAAATGATGCGCAGGCGGCCCTTTTGGATGTCACAGAGCAGGGATATCAGTCTCCAACCCCCACCGAGAACTTTTTCTCATTAAATGAAGAATCGTATGGTTCAGAGTCCTCGGGCCCACATAGCTGTAGCAGCGATGACAAGTGCGTCGATACCTCCACATGCAGCCAATGTGAAGGTAAAAAAGTCCAAAAGAAACAGAAAACCCTCAGAAAAAAAGAAATTCGCTCAGAAGACGGACACTGAGGAGGAGGAACCCGGGGCGGATCTACGATGGGACAATTCCGATACACAACCAGTGCTGCTATTAGGGGGGCACGGAGCAATGCCCACACAAGATGGGGTGGACATACAGAAGGAACCAGTGCAAACACCCGAGCCAACGCTAACAATGATCCTACAGTCATTAAGTACTTTCCAGAACGAGGTCAAATCGGAAAATCGGATTGCCCGTGTGGCAGCAAAAAAGCTACAGGGGTCTATGGTTAAATTGGTAAGACCTGCACAGAAATTGCCAAAAGAATGAGCATGGTGGAGACCCGAACAGAAATACTGGAAAGCACAATGGACAGTCTGCAAATCCAGGTTACATCACAAGGAAAAGAGGTTACTGACATCATGTGGAAGCTCGAGGAGGCAGAAAACCGCCAACGCTGGAATAATCTCCGAATTCTTGGGATCCCAGAAAACAGCGAAGGAAGTGACATCCGAGCATTTGTTATTAACATGTTTAAGAACGTATTTCCCGAGTTAGCACAGTGGGACTGGGACAAAGAGGTACAACGTGTACATAGATTCCCACTCTCACTTCCTAAACAACCACTTAAAGATCATGCCTTCCCCAGAGTTATTCTGATATTCTTGGGCAATTTTCTTTTGCGACAAACAGTATATGATCTTGCCCGGCCAAATAAAAAAAGGAACTGGGAGAGCTTTTCATTCTTCGCGAAACCAGACTTTGCACATGCAACGGTGGAAAGGAGATGGAGACTACTACAGCTGATTACACCATTTCAGAAGGCAGGGGCTCTTGCATTTCTCCAAAACCCGGCCAAACTGAAAGTAGTGTCACAGGGCCGCACTATGTTTTTCACCTCAGAGATACAGGCCGAACAAGCATTGAAATATATCATTGCAGGGGATATGGGGAGCTCAGGGAAAAAATAATTGATCCCCCTTTTTTTTTGGTAACTGGACTATTGTTGGACTGTTGCTGGACTGTTGCTGGACTATGGTCGCAACCCGCTTGTTTTGATACCTGGACCTGCACATAGCAGCTTGCTAGCAATATGAACATTGCACTTCCACTCGGTCAATCTATCTCTTCCCATATCCATCCTATATTGTTTTTTTCTTTTGTTATGTTGCTGTTCATTAATCTGTGTGTTTCACATGCCCGGTGGGCGAGTAAGAGTTAGGCAATTTACTAGGGCACTGCTTGTATGTATGGGTAGGAGGGAAGGAGGGGTGTGGAGTCTGGGTGAGGTTGGTTAGACGCTATCACACAGGATCAGGATTGATCCTGGCGGCTTGAAATGTGGTGGAGGTTGGGGGCATGGGGGTGAGGGGGGAAGACCAAGGGAATTTAAATACAAGACGGGCGGAAATGGGTGTCGGGTGGAGGTGTCACAACATTAAGAAAATGGTAGGAAAAGGGCTTAGGTGGCAGCAGTATTACTACAGTAAATATATGAAGAATGATCAAACAATAGTATGGCAAGGTTAAGAATTATATTGATAAATATACGTGGTCTTAATGACAAAAAGAACAGACAGAAGGTAACTATCGGACTACAAGCATAGAGGCTTATATAGTATGCCCGCAGGAGACACACATCGAGGGGTCACAACAGTATCTACTGAAAACATTAGGGTACCAACTCGTTATCGCTTCTACGTAGGGTCCACAAACAAAAGGGGTGGCTATTTTAGCAAAAGTAGGGGGCTCCAATTCACAAGATCAATGTCCAACAAATTTGGGCGATGGGCCATCACCGAATGCCACTATAATAATGGGGAAAACAAGATGACACTATGCACTACCTATGGCAATGTTAGCGATGACCCAGATGTCTTGGTCAGTGTCGCTAATGAATTAGTACATTGGCCCCTACCCTTGATTGTGTGTGGGGACCTTAATTTACACCTGCCAGGGGATTGGTCAATGGGTCCCGAATATAAATATCAAGGGAGGAAACCAAAGGTCTTCAGGGCTCTTAAAGATTTTTGTGTATTACATGGGCTGATTGATAGCTGGCAATTAAAACACTCAGGGGACCATGGCTTTACATATTTTTCCCATCCACATTCTCGTCATGCATGACTTGATTACATGTTTATACCTAATTCCCTGAAAGATACGTGCACCGTAGAAAAACTCCTGATTATCAGACCACAATCCATTAGAATTAGATTTAGTATGCAATAAAAGCAATCCCATAATAAGGACCTAGACTTTTGAAAGGGCGTTTTTAAAGAATGAGAAATACTGCCAACATATGAGGGAGTGGATCCCGATTTTCTTAATGTTTAATATGGGTAGTGCACCTATCAAGGTGGTCTAGGAAACCCTGAAGGCTGGTATCAGAGGAAAAATGCTCCAGTTTCCAGTTAGGGCCAATAGAGAGGGGAAACAACAGTTGGCAATACTACAGCAGAACTTGAGTAGAGCAGAGGAAGATCTGATTGGTGCTACAAAGGGGGGATGGGTAACGAAGGATGAATTGGCACGGGTAGCTATCGCCAGAAATCTTATATCCGAGATTTTTATGGAAAAAGCCATAGCCAAAGCACAACCTATAGAGAAAAAACATATGAGCTCAGCGAACAAGTTGGTCATCAGTTAGCGGTTCGCACTAGACAGGAGATAACAGCTAATGCAATAAAAGGAATTAAGGATCTAGAAGGTGGTCTGAGATCGGAATCATCTGAAATTAGAGCATCACTTCAGAAATGTTATCAAGAGCTGTATAAAGAACCAGAAAGAGAACAGGAGGATCCTGAAGAATCTAGATCAAATTGTGGGTAATAGCTTTGATCAATCTACAACATTGCCTAAATGAACTGCACAGCTCAAGGCTGACGGACAGCATGGCTCGACATTGACACAGCGCCTGCATCATAAAGGGGTTCAACGCCGAAGCCTTCATTGACTGCTTTGATTGGTGCCTACGCTTCAAAGCCAGCACCTCTCCGACTCCTCTAGGCCTGTAACCTGTCTGCCCTCCATCACTGTCAGCCTGAACAATAGTCCGACTGTTACGAAACTGGTGCTCATGTAAAGCGCTCTGATACCCGATGTCTTGGGTCTAGTTCGCGCTATATAAAACTCTTAAGGAAGGAAAGATCAAGAAGATCAAGATAGCCTAGATAATCCTCTCTGCTGGGATGAAATACTACTCTCCATGAATACGCTGGCGATGGGCAAAGCAGCAGGTATGGATGGGATCCCAACGGAGTTTTTTGTGAAATTTGCAGATCAACTTAAAACAGTCATGTTGAAAATATTTAGCTCCATATTTCAGGGGGGGAGTCCACCTGCCTCTTGGTCAATTGCTAAAATCATGGTTTTCCTGAAAAAGAACAAGGATCCCCTGGAAATGGGATCTTATCGTCCTATAACACTAATAAATGGGGATTCCAAAATGTATTCAATACTTTTGGCCGCCCGATTGGCACCAATCATGCACAAAATTGTGTCAGACCGCCAACACGGGTTTGTCCCAGGGAAGTCAACAACTGATCACGTGCAAAGAGTGATTTCCCTATTCGATTATGCAGAGACGACAGGAGACCCTATGGCGCTTATTCTGCTTGATGCGGAGAAGGTGTTCGATATGGTCTCCTGGAAATTTCTGTGGACAGCCATGACCCATTGTGGAATTACCAAGGGGTTCATAAAAGCCGCCCAAGGGCTATATATCAATCCAGGCGCTAGTGTTCTGATTAATGGGACCCTGTATGAGAAATTTACTATGACTAGGGGGACAAGACAGGGGTGTCCCTGTTAAACTCTCCTATTTGCAATTTATATCGACTTATTTATTCGCAGACTTGAAAATCATCCATTAATACCATCTATTCGTGTGCATAATCATGACACAAAAACCCTGGCATATGCTGACGACATTGCATTGGTCACCAGCGATACTAATAGGGCTATTAATGGATAGAGGAGGAGGCACAGCGGTTCGGAATTGTCTCTGGATACAAACTAAATTCCGGGAAAACCCAGATTGGACTCAATGGTAAAGTCAGGATGAGCGATAGCAGGGTCACAGATCATGCAGTGTACCTGGGCGTTAACATAAGTGCTAAAATAGAAAACATTGTTAGTATCAATCTTGACCCACTGATTGGCCGTACAAAAGAAGAGCTGGCTCGATTGGATAATCTACATCTAACTATTGGTGGCAGATGCAATGTAGTTAAAATGCTTTTCCTGCCCAGATTTTTTTACTTTTTTCGGGCAATATGTCTGGAGTTCTCTCCTCAGCACTTTAAAACTATTGAGTCTATGTTTTCAAGATTTATTTGGGGATTTAAGAGACCCCGTCAGGCTCTTGAATGGATTCTGTTGCCTAAAGAAAGAGGGGGTCTAGGAATGCCCAACTTTAAACTGTATTACTGCGCAACGGTGGTGAAATATTGTGTGACACTTATCTCCAAAGAACCTAGCGACCATCTTATTCCAACACCACAAGAAATGATCCTGGGTGAGGGGCCCTTATGGCGACATGTTAACTACAGCTATTTTAAGAAAGTAAAACTTAAGACTATCTCTAATATATTCAAAGTCTGGAGCAATGTACGGAAATTACTGGGACTGGGTCGCTACTCATGCAATACTCCCGTGAGTTGCAATAATGATCTCCCGGAGATCTTTCAGGATGGATGTATGGCTAGGTGGATAGAGGCAGGGATGCGACAGCTGGTCTGTTTTTATACACTAAACGGACTGAAAAGCTTTGCGTAGTTGCGCATTGAATATGACATCAGCCACAGGGATTTCTTTAAATTCTTGCAGATTAGGGATTTTTTATTAAAGAAAGGGGGGGTCGAGTAAAATTTCAAACCTGTAATACTATAGAGAATGTATGTAGAAAACCCACTCCTAAAATCGGGGAAATCTATGAAACACCCGTACACGCGTATGAATTGTCTCAAACCTGCCTAATGTCTATCAAATTGCAAGCACATTTTTATAAAACGTTTTTCTCCCTATATTATACCCTTTACAAAATTGCAAAATGGGCGACTGGAAAGGGAACTACATGCCCGCGCTGCTCATTGTATGAAGCCGACATTATTCACATGTTCGCCTCCTGCAATACACTATCTAATGTGATAATATAAATATCATATTTTCTATCAGAGGTATTCCAAGCAAGAATTAGTATTTCAACAGAAGAGATAATGTTTGGGGTAGCTAATTATAAGCGACCTATACATATGCAGGGACTGATATTTGTGGCTATGGCTGTTTTCTGACTCTGCATAGCCTCATCTTGGCTAGACCAAAATCCACCAGCTTTTTCACAATGGAGGGCTAGACTACTCGCGACATGTAGCCTTGAGGTGGCCATCTATAAAAATAAAGGGATTAACAAAAGAAAAAGGGGCATGATGATATGGGAACCACTACTTCAGTGGATTCAAGACCACATTTAGGGCTGGGGTAACACTGGGTAGAATCAGTTGTTTGTAAATCTTATAGCGAGTTTAGTTAAGATATTCAGGATGTCATATATAGTCACGAATTGTTTGAAGACTGAATATGTGACCATCTTATTTTGTTCACTCATCTGCCTATAACTGAATTGTCTTCCGAAAGAATGTATGTTAATAATTTGGTTTTCGTATTCTTATGATACGAGACCTTGGTGTTCTGGGGGGGAGGGGTATGTGTAAAATGGAAAAAACTGTGAATAAAGATGTTTAAAAAAAAAAAAACAAAGGAAACGCAGTTTTAACCATAAATATATACTGTCTCTCACCAGTGCGCTATATATAGAAGGAAGAAAAGGGGTAACTGTGTAAAATGGTCTAATATTGCCACTGAGTTCTACTGACATCATAAACCCCAAAGACCAAGTCGTTTTGTAAATGTCACCTGAACACCGAACCACAAAGCGAAAGACCAAGTAGTTTTGTAAATGTCACCCAAACACTGAGATGGCAACATAGGGCAATTATAAGAAGATTACCCATTATATATTTCTATATTACATTTTTTTGGCATAGTTAGCTTGAAAAAGCTGTTTTCTTCAAAGTGCAGCTAGCAATGGACACTGATTGAAATTTAGAATGTTAAGGTTTTGTTAGACCTGCATGAATACATTCTTGATAGAATAACGGTGAAGGCCAGTGGATTTTTAGCTGCAATGTTTAGCGCAAATTTATGGATTTATCCAATTTGCCACAAAATGAATCATATAACTTGCTGCATAAAAGTTGTAGATGTTATACGATTTGTTTTAGCTGAAATGGATTTAAGCATGGGCGGATTTTGCGAATCTGGCGTACGCGAACTTGCGTATTTACGGATTCGCAATCCGCAAAATCCGCGAACTCTCGCGAATTTGCGGATTTTTGTGTTTTTTTGTGTTCGCAAGGGTTTCTGCCAGTTCGCGAGGTTTGTGTACCAGTTCGCAATTGCGAACTTACCTGTCGGCTCGCAACGGCCGCGACTATGTTGTTTCTACGTCTGGTTCATCATCACAGGTTCACAGCACCCTCTGTTTCACCACTGCCACCCTCTGGTACACCCATGCCACCCTCTGGTACATCCTCACTGCCACCCTCTGGTTGGTTTATCACTGTAGATTATGGGGGTGAAAAAAAGCAAGCACACCTGCCCTGCTTCAACTGCCATGAATTAATTTGGGGTTGATTAATGTGTCACTGATTTTTAAACTTCCAGTCTGGCTGGCACCTGCTTCCTTCCTTATCTGTAATTTGCTTTCTGTTGCAGTGCAATTTTTTTTCACAGGACCTTTATGGCCTACTTGTAGCTATTCTATGAGCCTGCTGTGAGGGTCAGAGCAGGGTCATAGAATAGTTGCAAATAGGCAACTGAACTCTGGAGGGGCCCCTCAGGAAGCACTAGAGTGAATGGTTACTTATGTTAAGATTGAACTTTTGCACCTGCTGAGTGCTTTCAGTTTTGCAAAAATCATTTTTCTGCAATTCCGCACGATTTGCGAGATCGATTTCGGAAGCCGCGAATTCGTGCGAATACACGATTTGTTTTTTTTGCGGCGTGTTTGTTCGTGTGATTTTTTGCGTGTTCGCAAGCCGCTTGTAGCGCAACGTTTGCGAAGTTACCCTAGCGGTCGTACATGGGCGCGGCCATCTTGTTTGCGTGATGTAATTCTGTTTCCGGGCGCTATGTGTAATCTCGCAAAGTGTGCGGCTCGCTAGTACAATTTCGCGTGTGATCGTGAGGAAAATCTCGGTCGTGAACGGGCGCGGCCATCTTGTTTCTCATTCATTGCTATGGTTCTGGGCATGCTCTCTGTATCCTTTCTTAATCTCTGCCATCCTTTGCTTGTTTGAAGTTTTTTTTTATCTATTTTACTTATTATCTATCCCTCTATTTTTCTAGCTCTATATTTTTGTGTTTTCTGCTACTTTTTGTTAATTTTAAACTACTTTTTTATACGTTTTTCTTTTCTTCTTCCCTGTTCTATTTCTTCTTTCTTATTTTGCTTCCTTTCTGCCCAGACCATGGCAAAGGGACCCGGGAAGAAGCCCGCGAAGGGGAAGGGTCCCGCACCCCGTGCCCGGCTCCCGTGCGGGCGTTTGAGGGGGGAGACAGTTATAGCTCGGGAGATTTTTAGTGCGGAGGAGGTGGCCGCACTATTCTTTCACGTCCAGTGACGCCTCCCCAAGACCATCATGGGAGGCGGCACGATCGCTACCGGCTACGGGATCCGGGAGCGCCGGAAGCGGTGGGAGAAGGTGTGCTGGGCCATGTTTGAACACTCTGGGGTCCGGCGCACCTATAACCAGGCCACCCACCGCTGGACGGATCTCATGGACCGGGAACGCGACTTGCTGGACGTAATCGGCGTAGAGATCCCCGGGCTTGGTGAGTAGTAGTAGCTATTTCTAGCTATTTCATCACTACTCTGTTTTCTCCCGCTCTGTGTGTTATTATATTGCAAATTTTAGTTTTTTACCAAGAGCAATAATGCTGCCGATTACATTGTAGGTAAATTATATTTCAAAATCGTCTGTGCATTTCAGGTGCACCGCTCTCCTTCTCAGTAGCCTTGCTACTATGCTTATTTGTTTTCTATTTTGTGTTCATTTCATTGGCCTGAGAAATTATGTATGAGTGTAGTGTAAAGAACTGCGTAATGCTAGACACTAAGGGTCAGATTTTCAATTACCGGCGCATCCCTGCAAAGTAGCAGGGATGCGCCAGTAATTGTGCGCCATGCCACCACCACCCATGGTGCGCAGTATTTACAATGTGGCGTACCATGGGCCCAAAACGTCACAGAAACCTTACGCATCTGTGCCGTAAAGGCGGCGCATTGCTGGAGTTCCGTGACAACGATGGCGCAGCTCCAGCAATGCTCTGGGGTGCCCTATCTCCCCAATGCTGCATCAAGCCGTACGTCTGCTTCAAGCAGGCGCAGGGTTTGAGTCACGCATCATTGTCCTAAAAGTGACTGATTGACATCTTGTAGATTTCCCTCAGCCACTTTTAGGATTCGTTCCTGCGCAGGAACGCCCTCCCTGGCGCCGGAACGCCCCCTAATGGCGCAGGGCTTTACAACGTGATGCATCTCCCATATGCGTCACGTTGTTAATATATGCCGCACCATGGCGCCTCTTTTGTTCTGCCGCTGCGTCACAAAAGTCACGCAACAATGGAGCAAAAGAGCCGCAAGGGGCTTCTAAATCAGCCCCTACAGACTCAAGTTCAGTCCTTCCTTTAGACACATGGCTAAAGAAGAAATAGTGGTGGTGGTCGTGGATTGATAGTTTGAGTATTCACTGATCTGCAATCACGATGGACTTTGTCTGTCACTTCGCGTGCTGCGGACTGCTGCCTGCCAGGCCTAGGCAAACCTTTTTAGTAGTTTGTTTAGAGAGTTACATAGGAACTTTCCAAGTCAATGGTCCGCAAATCAAGCAATACTAATAACGTAGTAGACCACATGAGATCGGTCAATATATCCCGTGGAATAGTTGTCTATTTGCTATTTCGCCAAAATATTTTGTTATTGTTCTTTTGAAATGTTTGATTTGGTTGACAACAATCATCCATGTCTTCAGGTCTTTCTTTCTTTCATGTTGTACATCAGCTCCCCCCAGGGGCAAGAGGACAGAGGAGGAGGTGGTTGCTGCTGCTGTAGAAGGCCAGGATCGGCCAGGCGAGGGCAGTGGCCCCAGTAAGTTTTCATTTTAATATAGAGTACCTATTTTTTCCTAGCGTTCCTCATTCGATTGTTTATAAATCGTCTTTGATCTTGTTCTAGACTGTATCTAAATTCTTATCCTGCCTCGACTATGACTCCCTGTGGTATTACTAGATTATTCTCATTAGTCTGCCTGTGTAGCTAACTAAGATTGCACATTTGGCAATTCCATTGGACTCCCATTCTAG
This sequence comes from Lissotriton helveticus, assembly GCF_964261635.1. Taxonomy (NCBI): domain Eukaryota; kingdom Metazoa; phylum Chordata; class Amphibia; order Caudata; family Salamandridae; genus Lissotriton; species Lissotriton helveticus. The sequence goes on along the minus strand of NC_136068.1, from coordinate 808,645,091 downwards.
TCAGCAATAGCTCTATGCACTGAGCCTTCCCTGGAAAAAGGAACATTTTTACTTTAGATTAGACAGTCACAAATTATTACATTGTTTTCTGTTTTTTTTTCACATTTCTTTATTGCTAGACCAAATATAATATAGTAGTGAGTGGTGTATTCTAACATTCTTAAATGTACTTTGTAGGTGGAACATCTGGTGGCGGGGCCAGCGCGGAGGTGGTGGTGGTGGTCGATGAGGAGGACATTTCTGGGGAGGAGGCGGTGCAAGTGCCGGACGACACCAATGTGCCTGTGAGGGTTCACACGGTGGTGGCGGGCAGAGGTAAGCTATATATTCCTTACTTATTGAGATTGAAGACTGCAGAGTGTGCTTTCTGCACGGGTATATCAACCAGGTAGTAGCCTCCTCTAAATGTACTTCGACTTAGCTGTGAAGTTTTTGGCGAGAAGAATCCCAATCAGATCTGAGATGAACTTGATGGATGGGATGAACGAAAAGCAGTATTTTATGTGCATATGTCTGTGGTTACTGCTTTTGTCACAGAGAATCTTTTGTTAGTGTGCACATAAAAAAACGAAAAGCGAAAGAAGGGTGTAAGTAAGTGTGGAAGGACGAGAAATGTAATGATGACTGGCAAAGAAGAATGATATGTGTTTGCTTGGTCCCCAAGGTGGCTGAGAAGAATATGGTATGGTGCATGGCTGGGTGAATGATGAAGCAAGAATGGGTGGAAGGAGAACAGCCTTGGTGGGTGAAACAGAAACTGTATGTGTGCATATACTTTGAATGGATGGATGCCTGGATCATGGTACTATCTGACTCTTAGATAGCATATGTGTATCTAGAGAGAGTAGACGGTCACTGGATGAACTAAGTCAGGGGTCTCCAAACCGGTCCTGGAGGGCCGGATACATGCCAGATTTTTAAAATAACTACATGTATCTCAATGGGGATATCCAAAAAATCTGGCATGGATCCGGCCCTCCAGGACCTGTTTGGAGACCCCTGAACTAAGTGTTACTTTGAAGAGCATGTAACACCGCACCCGCACTTCCGTTCCAGTGTAGGAAAGGCAAGGAAAAGAAGTTGTAATTTTGTCCAAATACTACCATGAATAGTAGCAGTAGTTTGTATGCAACTGCAAGCACAGCATATATCCGGTTATTACGGTGGACCCTCCCTACCTCTCTTAATAATTTTAGTTTAGTAGTAGTACGTCATTCATGTGTGGGTGTATCACTGTTCACTCAAAAAAGCAAAGCACCTAAAGTCATCCCATATGTAATCAAATACATCCCATGTGAAGTGATAGATAATCAGATTATTTAGTTTCTTCTTTTTCCTTCTCTAGTACTCATTTGCACTGTAGGGTGAAAGTTAAATTAATTAAGCAGTAGCCCTTTTAACAGAGTATTCTCAGTGCCACCTGTAATGGAAAAATATGAGCTTCACCACCTGCATGTACTGTACCGGTACAGTAACGCAAGTCTGTCTCACTCATCATGGTGTGCGTCTGTTTTTCTCGGGTGCAAGTTCACGGCGCTGGCATTATGCCGGCTTGCAGAAGATAACGTACCAATTTTCCTAAACAAGAGAGAAGAAGAAGAATAAGACTGGTGTACTGTCATAGTCGACTGTAATGGAAGTCCATAGTGCTCGTAGAATTTGTTCCTTAAACTCCCACTAATGTTAGAGCAAGGATGTAGAAGTGGGAGGTTAGATAGATACTGGCCTCAATAGTTATGTACTGTGCTTTCAAGTTGCTAGTTGTACTGTGACATAACTTTCTGCTCAATCATTTTGTGTTAATCTTAAGAGCATTGGTTACAGACTATGTCTTTCTTTCTTTATATAGTTGCTCCTTCCAAATCTCATAAACCATCAAGGAAGGAGCAGGCTCGAATGGCCCGGCAACGGAGGCTGGATGCCACTGTCGCTGAATATCGGCGACTGCTGGCCCTGGAGGAGGAGGACACGCAACCTACGATTACATCTACTGCGACAGCTGCATCCTCCTCCGGGCCCACACGGGCTGCCAGCCAGCGCAGTGCTCCAGCGGTACGGAGCCGGGCTACCAAAGCCAACCGCCACCGCCGAGCAGCAAAGACATCAGCTGCCCCCCACAGGAGTTGCAAGGCACGCCAGCGCCGCTTATCCCTCAGAGTGTCCTACCTGGAGCAGGAGGTCTTAACCTATAAGAACTTGGTGGAGGGCCTCCGCTTCGACCATGCCACCCTCCGCAAGGAGTATGATGCCCTGGCCGCTACAGTGAACAGCAGCCTGCCGTAGTGTCCCTTGCCCCTTTTTTAGAGACTTTTGGGGGGTGGGATTTGGGAGTTGGGTTCTTTTTGGGACTTTTGAAAGACAATCGTTGGGGTTAGGGAGGGTCTTGAGGGAGATTATTTTGTTAGGGCTATACAAATATACTTTTTGAAACTTTATCTGAGCATACCTCTTTTTTACTGCTTTTGAGTCTGGTGGGTGGTGGTTTAACAGTAAGTTTGTTTTCCTGAAACTTAAGTCTGTGTCATTTTTTTCCTTTAAGTGTAAATGGCTAAATGTTTTCAACACTAAGTGCCTCTCACAGAGTAAGTGATCCCCCCTTTCCCACCATGGATTTTCTTCAAATCGCTTGCAACATAAATTACACATTCCCACGAGTGCTCTAAAACCCCAGAACTCAGTTGCAAAAATCAAGAACACCCTGAACCACATGCAATCCTTCTGCTAGGGCTAACCCTAACGAACCCTAAGTTACAAAAAGTGCCAAAACCTTTTTCCTCATGGATGTTGTTTAAACCAGTTTTATCCGGTATTAGACCTTCCCAGCAATGGCCCCAGAGCCGTCAACCCAGGCGAAAACAAGTAGAAGACCCCCAAACAGCCAAAAAGCAAAAGTACAAAAATGTGGACTTAGTCACTTTTCTGAAAATTTCCAAAATCACTCAGCGCGCGCTCTGCAGCTAGGCCCTAACTCCCCTCCGCCTCCATGGATGTCCTTCAAACGTCTTGCTATCTAAAATATCCATACCCAGTAGTGCTCCCAGACCCCGAAACCCACACACAAACACCAGGAAGCCCCCCAAGCAGGCCCCCGAAAACGCTACATTGAGCGAAAAGTCAGAAAATGCGAAACCTTTTTCCTCATGGATGTTGTTTAAACCAGTTTTATCCGGTATTAGACCTTCCCAGCAATGGCCCCAGAGCCGTCAACCCAGGCGAAAACAAGTAGAAGACCCCCAAACTGCCAAAAAGCAAAAGTACAAAAATGTGGACTTAGTCACTTTTCTGAAAATTTCCAAAATCACTCAGCGCGCGCTCTGCAGCTAGGCCCTAACTCCCCTCTGCCTCCCTGGATTTCCTTCAAACCTCTTGCTATCTAAACTATCCATACCCAGTAGTGCTCCCAGACCCCGAAACCCACCCACAAACACCAGGAAGCCCCCCAAACAGGCCCCCAAAAACGCTACATTGAGCGAAAAGTCAGAAAATGCTAAACCTTTTTCCTCATGGATGTTGTTTAAACCAGTTTTATCCGGTATTAGACCTTCCCAGCAATGGCCCCATAGCCGTCAACCCAGGCGAAAACAAGTAGAAGACCCCCAAACGTACAGGTGATTAAACTTTTAATTATATTAACTTGTGCAAAACAAAGAAAGACAGAAACACAGGAATAAAAGTGAATAAGTACGAAAAAGAAAATTTCTGAATTCATTGGCTCATTTTCAGGCCTCGGTGTCAAGGAAGAAGAGTTCATCCTCATACTCTGCGAATTCAGGCAGGAGTAGGTCAGTGTCACCTAACACAGAAGAAATTCCCTCATCTAAGTTGCTGTCCTCCTCATCTTCTTCCGTCCTGCGATCTGGTACTTTGAAATCTGGTGGTATGAGGTGCTCATTCATCTTGATCATTGTCAATATCTCCACATTTTTTGGGCGAGAGGCGGGTCCGTTTGCAAGTTACAATGCCACCAGCAGCACTGAAAACACGTTCAGAAGACACGCTTGCGAGTGGGCAAGACAAGTCATGTATAGCCAGGCGGGTGATCTCTGGCCACAATTCTTTTTTCCCATGCCAATACGCCAATGGGTCAGCATTAACATAGAGCTCTGTTGAGTCATTCAGATAGTCCTGCGCCATCGACTCAAAGTTCTCCACGGTTCCTCCACTTTGCTGAATTTTCGCTCGGACCTTTTCAGAACCATAACCAATCTCAGCTAGCCAATACTCTTCATCACCCGATATTTCTGTTGTGTCTGGTGCAGATGATGCGGTTGCCGGTGTCTTTAATGGCTGAGAGGTCACTTCTGTCACAGCCAGAGGTGCAGAAGTGGAGTCTTTTGACTGGGGATGGCCTGCTGATGCTGATGTACTGCCTTTTCCTTCAATTTGCTTCCGTTCTCTTTCAAACCTGATGGCTGACCAGGCTAGCCAACGTTTGTACTTTGTAACATCTACATCACTAAAAGGAAAAAATGCAGAGCCTGCCAGCGCCTTTTTGTAGCGTGGATGCAGAATAGTAGCACAAATGTAATGCTGTTCTGAGTGGATCTTTTGAAGACGTTCATCGCCAAGTAGGCGCTCTAATAATTTCTCCGCCAAAACAAAAGCTTCTTGCTTTTCTTCATCTTTTTGAAACTTTGAAGACACCGCCTTCAGTTTGTGCTCCAGCATGCGCAACAATGGGATAGCTTTTCCCAAATTACAGTCCTCCCTGCTGACTGCATGCGTGAAGACCTCAAAAGGACGAAGCATGTCTGTCAGGCTTTTAACTAGCTCCCCTTGCGCCGCATTTAACCTCAGGTCCTCCTTCACAGCTGTACCCATTGTTAAGAAATACTGATCGAGTACCGTAAACTGCTCATACAGACGCTCAAGCATGTAGAAGGTTGAGTTCCAACGTGTTGGCACCTCCTGGATGAGTGCTTTCACTGGCATTCGACGTTCATGTAGCAGGCTCCTCAGATGCTTCCGGGCCTTAAAAGAATGGCTGAAATGGTTGCACATTTTTCGGCAGGTGACCACTAACTGGCATGCTGGACTGTCTTTATCCAAGAATTTTTTAACAACCAGGTTTATACAGTGCGCCAAACACAGCACTCTGAAATAGTCACCCAGTTCCATGGCCTTAACTACATTGGCGCCATTATCCGTGGAAACATAACCAATGCCGCGTTTTTTTGGAGACAGCCAGTTAAAGACCTTTGTGTTGAACTCATTCAAAATGTTTTGTGCTGTATGACGTTTCTCCAAACCAAACATGGCTAGTGTTGCATGTTTCCGAGCAGCTTTAAAAACTTGGTCCAGGTCAGCACCTGCGTTTAGCTTTGCTTTAACCCCTGAAAAAGAGACCCAGTGTGCAGTGATGCACATGTAATCAGTGCCTGCGCCACTGGTCCACATGTCTGTTGTCAGATGTATAGTGTGAACAGCACTCTTCTGCAAAGCTGCCCCAGTCACCTCCAGCACATCTTCATGTAGTGCTGGAACCGCAACTCGGGCAAAATAGTACCGGCTAGGAACCTTCCATTTAGGGCAGAGCGCTGCCACTAATTCGAGAAAACCAACTCCTTCTACAAAAGAAAAAGGGAGAAGATCCAGCGCTAGCATTTTAGCCAGCTTAGTGTTATACAGACGCACCATTGGGTGGTTGCGGTCATATGGCGCGTCTGAAAAAAACATTGTTTTAATGTTGCCCTGGACCATTTTACGGGATGATGATGATGACTTCTTCGACCCAGTTACGCTCGCTGATGAAATTTTTCACATTAGTGTCTCACTCTGTCCCGCACTCTTAGTGTGGCTCCCAGGGGTACTGGGTGTAAGTGAAGTGTGTGACACTTCTTCCTCCTCGTCATCATCAGATGGAACATCAACGTTTTCTCGACTTGCAATTCGGGCTTCCTTGATCTCCTTTAGGTGCGCCAACCATTGGACAGTGTGCTGTCTGTCAAGATGACCTCTCTGGCCTCCAGTCCCATAGTTGCTACCAAGCTTACCACGACTAACTGCAAGCTTACAAATGCTACAAATGGCTATGTTTTCCCTTTTTGGGCAAACACTAAAGAAGTCCCAAACTGCGGACTTGAAATGTCTGTGGGGGCCGGAGGAGGCGATACTGGTGGTGGTCGTGCTGCTAATGCCAGATGAAGTGGAGGATGTGTATTGCTGAACTTTACTACGTTGTGCACTTTCACCACCACTAATTGAGGTCGAGGTGGATGGAGGTCCCTTCTGGCGAGTAAGAAATATGGAAGCGGTAGGTTGTGGTGTACTAGTTAACATAAATGATTCTGGTGTTCCCATTGCCTCCTCGTCGACTTCATCATCACGCTCAGCAGCTTGTCGGGCTAGGGTCAAAATGTCTGTTTGCTGCATGCCCGCTGGGGCTTCAGTGACGTTAGTGATGATGACTGCGTCGTCGTCTTGAGAGTCTTCAGCAGCAGGAGTATACGCCACTGCTTGTTGAGCATCATCACACTCCATAACTATGAGAGTTTCGACGACCTTCCTTTTACGCTTAGCTATCTTTGTCAGATCATGGTGTGCCTCCTCAACCTCACTCTCAGACGGCAGTGGTGCTGGTTCCCAAGTAAGATCCATATCATCAGAAGGAGGTGGGCTTGAAGAAGATGTAGACACCAACACCCTTGATCTTTTCCTTGCTCGGGATGTGGAAGACAATGAATGATCATCAGGAGGAGTGGCTTCCTCGAATGATACCTCGGCTTGATTGTCGATTTCCAGATGTGCCCCTACTTCTGGAGGAAGTGGCCACTTGTTGTGCCCCTCCATGCACCTCTGCTTGCTCCTCTCCTTGCGCCACCTCTCCTTCCACATGTACTTGGGCTTGTACTTGCTCATGTGATTGTTGTTGCGGCTGTGGTTGTTCAACACTCGTCAGATGAGTTACAACAACCTGTGTTGATTGAGGGACATTGCTGCTACTTTCTTGCGATGAGCCAACATCACTGGTCGATGGTGATTGAACAACTATACTGGCTGCCTCTGCAGCACTCAAGGGCTTGGACCTAAGTTGGCATGGTGGTGGTGGCACTGAGCCCAATGGAGCGGAGGTGCTGCTCCCAGCTTGGTCCCCAGCAGACCCCGCTGCTGCTGCAGGCGTACTTTTTTTTATCCCAAAAAATGTGGCGGTCATCATCACACCAGTCTCCTTGGTAAGTGGCGTCACTTGCTTCTTCTGCTCCTTACTGGCAACTTTCTTGCTAGAGGAGCTACGGGAAACTTTTTTGGGGGCCATCTTCTTCAGATGTCACTCTGAACAGCAGGCCGCAGTTGCACAAGTTGCAGAGTTGTCTGTGGCCACACGTGACGTTGTGCTGCACACACCGCAGCAGGACTTCTTCCTGGCACTGGTGGTTCTCTTGTGCACCTACAAGCAATGGAAGACAGAGGAACATCAGTTATACACCCCAAAAAGTCGAAAAAACACACATAAATCAGCACAATCCCAGCCCATCCATGGCCTCAATGGTGTTTAAATTCAAGAAGACACCCCATAAAAAGACTAGGCCCATGCACCACTCACTACCCCTGGGCATAATGGATGAAAGCTAGGCAAAATAAGTGCAGGCCTCAGACACTGCCTCTCTTCAAAATGGCCCCTTGAACCCCAAGCACATGTTGCCTGTACCAGCACTCAAGATGGCCACCACCACCACCCACATGGCCAGTCCACATCATCAGTACACCCCAAAAAGAAACGAAAAACACACAAAAATCACCACAATCCAATGCCATCCAGGATGTTTACATTAAAAAGACTGTGATTGTTTTTGGGGCAGATGCACAGCGAAATTGAGGATATACAATCACAAATGGATAGACACACCAATGATATTAACGAACGCAAGATTCGGAAATTTAAGAGGGATACCCTCGATTATAGACTGGGAGAGGTCTACACTTGGGCCGAAATCTACGCCCAGAAAAGAAGGAACAGACCCTATAATTCACAAACGGAAACCTCATCATCGGATAGTGATAGTACTCAAAGAACTAGGAGAACCCAACCTACACCTACTGGCACAGATACTCATCAAGCACAGCAACCTACCACCAGCCAGCCAACAGAATCGAGTCCTTTTTTAGAACAGGGCCAGGCACAAAAAGGAGACCCCGGAGAGGACAAAACAAAAGAAAAAGAGAAGGAGAAAGAACCACCCATCACGAGAAGTGCGACGGGAACCATCAAGGACAAGAAAACAAAGAAGCCATAAACACAGATCAACTGATTATCAACATTAGTAAACATCAACTCACTAAACATGAAAAACAACTTCTACAAAAGGGCACATCATTTGTACCTACCACCAACACAAACAATTTGGAACTGGAAGTAAGTTTTTTCAAACTTATGCGTAAATTACGGTTACGCCACTTTTTCGACAACGTATTACCCAAACAATCTCAACAAAAGGAGGATCAACTACTGGGATTAAGACCACACAGCACATTTCAACCTCCAGTTAGTCACAAAACGTTGGATTTATTTGAAAACAGAGTCAAGAAAGATCTACTAAACATCAAACATGGGAAAAAACACACCAAAAACATCACCCAAAAAGATTGGGATACCCTAAAAAAGATATCAACGAACGACCATATCAGATGCACTAAAGCTGATAAGGGGGGAGCCCTAGTCATTATGGACCAAAGTATGTATGAATCCAAGATCTTGGAACACATTACGGATACTACTACCTACATGAAACTGGATAACAATCCTACAACAGAATTCATGAAAACTTTAACAAATATTTTGGACAAAGCACATGAATTGGGCACAATCAACGACAGAACCAAGAATTTTCTAACCAAAGCTAACCCAAAGAGCCCCACTCTCAGAATGGTACCCAAAATCCACAAAAATTTGATGGACCCCCCATGAGACCCATAGTCTCTACATGTGGGAGTATCCACGAACCAATTGGCCAACTGTTGGACAAGTATCTCCAACCTGCAGTGCAATCTATGAGAACATACACAAAAGACACCACCCACTTCATTTCCAAATTGGATAACCTGAAGATCAACGTAGAGGATAAACTGATTCTATGCACCGCGGATGTGCGTTTGCTATACACCTCTATACCTCATTCCCTAGGTATAGAAGCAATTGAAAAAGCCTTACTCGTCTCAGCCATGGACACACCGTTTCAAACATTCTTGATGGAACTCATGCTTTTTACTCTGTACCAGAGCTATTTTAAATACCAAGACACATGGTATCAACAACTGATAGGAATGGCTATGGGCAATTCAGCGGCGCCTGTATACGCCAATATCTTCATGCAACAATACGAGGAGACCCATATCTTTACTAAAAAGGAATGGACAGATAATCTACTACTTTTAACACGATACATTGACGATATTTTTATCGTCTGGAAAGAATCCAAAGAAAAATTACAAAAACTCTTGATGGAATTCAATCAAATTGATGAGCGTATTCAACTAACCTGGGAAATATCGGAAGAAAGTGTGAACTTTTTGGACGTCAAGGTTTCCATTAACCAACAGGGATTTGAGACAGACTTATTCACCAAGCCTACAGATGAAAACAACATGCTCCACTACACGAGTTTCCATGAACCAAATTTAAAAAAACATCTTCCATTCTCTCAAATGGCACGGGCTAAACGAATTACATCAGATTTTACCAAATCCAGACAACGAATCGAGGAAGTCGCCACCAAATTCCACAATAGAGGATACCCACATAACATCATAGAAGAATCCAAACACAAAATTTTGAATATAGACAGACAGAAATTATTGCAACCCAGTACAAAAAAACAACAGACCCGTATAGTGGTAGTTTCCAAATATTCCACAGCAAGCATGAAATTCAAACGGACCATATATCAACATTGGTCACTACTAAACCTGGAACCAGACATTAATCAAATTTTCCTGGAACCTCCCCTATTTGCGTTTACAAGAGCACAGAACTTGGGAGAATTGGTCCAATACAAACCTACAACCACTATCAAATACACAGGTACCAAACCATGTTTGAACTGTGGGAACTGTAATAGCATCATAAAAGGAAATGTAATCAACCACCCCATGAAAGGAAACACAATAAAACTCAAGGTTAACGCTACATGTGATTCGAGTAATGTGATATATGCCCTCAAATGCCCCTGCGGGAAACTCTACATTGGCAAGACGGAACGCAAAATCAAGATTAGACTGACAGAACACAAGTCTAATATTCGATTAAAAAACAGCAAATCTTCTATAGCTACACATTTCCAAGAAGAAAAACACAACATTTCCCAAATGAAGTTCATCATACTGGAAACTATTTTGAGAATAGAAGGTAGAGATAATACGAAATATCTACTCCAACGAGAAAACACATGGATTCAAAGACTTTCCACACAGAAGCCATTTGGCTTAAATGACAGAATCGAACTCTCTTGTTACCTGTAATAATTGCACTTGGAGTACCGTAGTGATTCCTGTGTGAATTCATTATGACATTTCTGTTTTAGGTTTATTTACTGTAAATAATGTTTATACATTTTTGTTTAAGTGTTGACACACCAAATCCCATGCCTTTATCTAGGCTTAACAATCCTTCTCTGTTACCACATCCCTCCCACCCCCGTCCTACACTGAGAGACATATTCACCCAGCATTCCAAGAACATATCCACACAGATAAGCCATTTTCAAGTCTTATATTTTTATCCATTTTATTCATTTCATTCATTCATGTTATGGCCACAACATCATATTTCGGACATTAGATCACCCCATCGCCACGAAAGTGGTCATGAGTCTTTCTTCGATATTCATGAACACGTGACCGCAATGTTTGAATGTGAGCAAACGCGGCAGTAGACGCCTCCGTCCCTGACCGGCGGTGATGAACAGAACACTCACGAACTTCCCTTACCATTTACCAGCTCAGTTTATAGATCTACGGCTCTTTGAGATTAGCCTGCCACGCCATGTCGCGATGACTTACACGCATTACTTTTTCGTTTTCAGAACCATGCATCATTAGAATTCCAGTACACGTAAGACCAATATTGAGTCATTCTTCACCTCTTTCACGGGTTTTTGGAGTTTTTAAGGTGATCATGTAATTGAACACCCAGCCTTCGCCAACCACACCCTCCTTCCCTCACACTTAGTTTAAAGACTATTTCACAATCGCCACACCACTCACTGAATATTTTATTTCATTACAGTATCCTTTCCCTGATGAAGGGGCAGACTACAGTCCCGAAATGCATTGGATATATATAAAGGACAGTGTTATATGCTGAGAAAGAATTAACTAATGAACATTATAAATTCGAGATGAAATTGATTTATGAACTGTTTTGCTGAATAAATACGCATCTAACAATCGACAAAGAAGTTTGAAACCTCTGTCCGAATAGAGGAATAATTGTGTGCACACAAGGATGGGACCAGTGATCCACTGACCTCACAATTTCAATGTTTACATTAAAAAGACCCCACAGGCAGACTCAGTCCATGCACCACAACCCCTGGGCAAAAGGCCCCACCAGCAGCCCCAAAAAAACGTCAAAAAACACAAAATTCAGCACAATCCCAGGCCATCCATGGCCTCAATGATGTTTAAATTCAAGAAGACACCCCACAGAAAGACTAGGCCCATGCACCACTCACTACCCCTGGGCAAAAGGCCCCACCAGCAGCCCCAAAAAAACGACAAAAAACACAAAATTCAGCACAATCCCAGCCCATCCATGGCCTCAATGGTGTTTAAATTCAAGAAGACACCCCACAGAAAGACTAGGCCCATGCACCACTCACTACCCCTGGGCATAATGGATGAAAGCTAGGCAAAATGGGTGCAGGCCTTAGACACTGCCTCTCTTCAAAATGGCCCCTTGCACCCCAAGCACATGTTGCCTGTACCAGCACTCAAGATGGCCACCACCACCACCCACATGGCCAGTCCACATCAATAGTACACCCCCAAAAAAACGAAAAACACATAAAAATCACCACAATCCAATGCCATCCAGGATGTTTACATTAAAAAGACCCCACAGGCAGACTCAGTCCATGCACCACTACCCCTGGGCAAAAGGCCCCACCAGCAGCCCCAAAACAACGACAAAAAACACACAAAATTCAGCACAATCCCAGCCCATCCATGGCCTCAATGATGTTTAAATTCAAGAAGACACCCCAGAGAAAGACTAGGCCCATGCACCACTCACTACCCCTGGGAAAAAGGCCCCACCAGCAGCCCCAAAAAAACGACAAAAACACAAAATTCAGCACAAGCCCAGCCCATCCATGGCCTCAATGGTGTTTAAATTCAAGAAGACACCCCACAGAAAGACTAGGCCCATGCACCACTCACTACCCCTGGGCAAAAGGCCCCACCAGCAGCCCCAAAAAAACGACAAAAAACACAAAATTCAGCACAATCCCAGGCCATCCATGGCCTCAATGATGTTTAAATTCAAGAAGACACCCCACAGAAAGACTAGGCCCATGCACCACTCACTACCCCTGGGCAAAAGGCCCCACCAGCAGCCCCAAAAAAATCGACAAAAACCACAAAAATCAGCACAATCCCAGCCCATCCATGGCCTCAATGGTGTTTAAATGCAAGAAGACACCCCACAGAAAGACTAGGCCCATGCACCACTCACTACCCCTGGGCAAAAGGCCCCACCAGCAGCCCCAAAAAAACGACAAAAAACACAAAATTCAGCACAATCCCAGGCCATCCATGGCCTCAATGATGTTTAAATTCAAGAAGACACCCCACAGAAAGACTAGGCCCATGCACCACTCACTACCCCTGGGCAAAAGGCCCCACCAGCAGCCCCAAAAAAATCGACAAAAACCACAAAATTCAGCACAATCCCAGCCCATCCATGGCCTCAATGGTGTTTAAATGCAAGAAGACACCCCACAGAAAGACTAGGCCCATGCACCACTCACTACCCCTGGGCAAAAGGCCCCACCAGCAGCCCCAAAAAAACGACAAAAAACATAAAATTCAGCACAATCCCAGCCCATCCATGGCCTCAATGGTGTTTAAATTCAAGAAGACACCCCACAGAAAGACTAGGGCCATGCACCACTCACTACCCCTGGGCATAATGGATGAAAGCTAGGCAAAAAAAGTGCAGGCCTCAGACACTGCCTCTCTTCAAAATGGCCCCTTGCACCCCAAGCACATGTTGCCTGTACCAGCACTCAAGATGGCCACCACCACCACCCACATGGCCAGTCCAAATCAACAGTACACCCCAAAAAAAACGAAAAACACACAAAAATCACCACAATCCAATGCCATCCAGGATGTTTACATTAAAAAGACCCCACAGGCAGACTCAGTCCATGCACCACTCACTACCCCTGGGCAAAAGGCCCCAACAGCAGCCCCAAAAAATCGACAAAAACCACAAAATTAAGCACAATCCCAGCCCATCCATGGCCTCAATGATGTTTAAATTCAACAAAACAGTTGTATCATGCACCCATAACCAACCCTGGTCCTACTGGATACTGTGGCTACCCACAATATATTTTATTTAATGTTCTGAAAAAGTTTCAAAATTGTAGTTGCAGCAACTGTAATGCCCCAAACAAACTTACTTGTGAAAGTTGATTTCTAATCCAAAAGTGATCCAAAGAAAGTCAAAAAGGCCTCAAATCCAAATATCCAGCAGCACCCACAAAAAGTAATCCTTCCAGGTCAAGGTCCAAATGAAAGTGACCAGCACATGAAGAAAGCACTGGGAGGAGCCTGCTGGACAGGAACAGGACGTTGGAGACTGTGGGGCACTTCCTTCCTCCCCCCCCCCCAAAAATGGACTCCTTGCAAAAAAAAAGTGCAGGCAAATGTCAACCCGAGGAGTGATTCTGATAAAAATCATCATTTTCTGAAGGTTTATGCTATTTGCTGGTGGATTTCTTGTGCAGAATTGCAAAATTTCTATTTCGCGAGTGCGAGATTGTTCCTGCCCGCCGCACCTACGTGTTCGCATTTGCGAACTCTCGCGATGCGTGCTGTGCAAGGTAAGGTGGCAAGCCGCGATTACGTATTCACGGGCGCCAAACTCCCGCGGGATCCCGCAGCAAGATCCAAAATGGCGCAGCACTCGCAAAATATCGAGAAAAACAACTCGGCAAACGCTGAATGACGGAAAGTGAAGGCCGTGCGCCACGCCCCGCGCCGCAATATTGTATCACCAAGCAAAAAAATCCGCCGCGTGCGGATTTGCGGATTTTTGGCAAATTCGCGAGAGTTCGCAGATTGCGAATTTACCGAAAATCCGCAAATTCCGCGAGCGGAACGGATTTTACGTCCATGCTTAAATGGATTCCTCAAATGCATAAAAATAATTTTGTCAGAGAATGTGCAACAAAATATATATTTTTTGCCACACAATTTAGATAGCCCTGTCTCATAACATAATCAGAATAGCCGTGACAATGGTAAAGCTCTGAAAAGTGGTTTAGGGGCTGTTGCGATTATGAGTTTTTATATCATTGCATATAATGCATATATGTATGTGTGTGTGTGTGTGCGTACATTCACTGAACAAAAGAGGGCTTAAAATGGCATTATACTTAAGTATGCTTATAAGATGTTACCTTATGTTTACAAAAACCCCCAACCAACTAACTGTAAAAGAAAATGTTAAAGACACGTTATAGGTAGGTATTGTAAGACATTGGGTTGTTGGTTGGGTGGGGTGTAAGCCCTGGTCAAGCAACAACCACAATCCTAATCAGGGTGAAGCACAAGCCAACCGTACATTAACATGTGCTCAACCCTCTGGTAGCTCAGCACAGAGCAGTCAGGCATAAAGTAGTGGCAATGTGTGCAGTATTTGTACAACATTTCAAATAGTATTAAAATGAAAACACCACACAAAAAGTATCCCACACCATGTTAGACAAATAGAGTTATTTTTAGCAAATAAAACAAGATATAAATGAAAACAAATTCAATCAGTATAACCAAAGCTATGCAATTTTAAAGGTTTGAGGGAAAATGGTGGATACCTGGTCATGCTTGACCGGGACAAAGTCACAAGGTCAGGCCAACCAAGGGTGCGGGCTGCCTACAGGGACCCAGTCAGGCTTGCTGAACAAAGAACCTTAAATACTGGTTCGCGGAACTTTGCCAGGATCTACTTCAAAGATGCAGTGTGCAGCTGAGGCAATGCCTCAGTTCCGGGCTGCAGTGAGGCTGCTATGCGAAGTCCTGTGGCGTCATCCAGGATCCTGTCAATGCGAAGTGTGGCATTGAGGATGCATCATGCAGTCGAGTCGATGCATCAGTTCCGAAAAGCTGCAATGCTACAATGCGGAGTCTGTCATCGTCATCAAGGCTGTCATTGATGAGGGATGCAATGACCTGAGCTGAGGAAACGTTGTGCAGTGACGGTTCGACAGAGACTACGGAGGTGATGTGGGTCTTTGTGATAGTTTCACCACACAGTAGCAGTGATGCGTTGGTTTTGCTTAAGGTCGTGCCGCGCAGCAGAGGAGAAGCGTTGGTTCAGGTGGATCCACAGAGGCTGGCAGAGCACCTTAAGCCCACTTTGATTGGTCCAGGACTGGGGTGGCACCACTTGGCAGGGTATACTCACAGTTGGCAGAGTTCCGGTGCAAGTGAAAGGGTGTCTGAAGCCTATTATGTTCCTGGGGCTTCAGATCAGTAGGCCAGCCAACTAGCCCCTGGAGTCACTCTGGGGTTCTCGGTACAAGAGATGCAAGTCCAGTCCTTCTCACGCAGACAGGAGGGTAACAGACAGTAGGTCAGCACAGCAGGGCAGCTGCCTCTTCAGATCAGAAGTCCAGCAGAGTGGCAGTTCTTTCAGCAACCCTGCAGTACTTTTTCCTGGCAGAGTGTCCAAAGGCCAGATGTTAACTAAAGAGTTGGTGTATGAGGTTCAATATTTATACACAGTTGTGCCTATGAAGTGGGGAGAAGCTTCTAGAGGCATGCCTTTGAAGTTCACAGGTGGCCTGCTTTCCTGGTCCTGGCTTCATACTAACTACAGGATGTATGCAGTCCTTTGTGTGGCGACAGGACACAGCCTATTCAAGTGGAACTATGGCTGGGCTCAGTTCCTTTCATTCATCCTGCCAGTGATGGTCTATCAAGGCATACCTAAGCTCGCTATTGTGTGTGGCTGTCTATGAGGAATAGACAAAGCTCAACTGTCAACCACACCCATCATGTGTCCCAGAGATAGGCTGCAGGTACCAAGTTGCTAAGGCCTGAAAATGCCAAATTTCTAAAAGTAAAATAAACAACAACTGAAATTGCATGTGCTGCCAATCCTTTTACTCGCTTGTTCTAGATAGAACACCTGACCATTAAACAAATGTTCCTGACACAAAAAATGTCTGTTTGACTTTCATTTTATTTTGAAAAAAGGGGATTTTATTTTTTATTATTAGAATATCCGCAGATTTTTTTGAAGTGATTTTAGGCAAAGTTTATGACCTTATGTACAATATACAACTCTTATTTATACAAACACAATAATACTTTTTCAATAGAAATCTTTTACAAAACTTTATAGACAACATATAGTACAATAACACTCAGTCAAACTCCTCACAAACCACACTATTTACATATCAACAGACAAAATGACAAAAGAACATATAAATTATATCTACAATGTAATCACTTGATTTACAATGAAGCCTTAGAACTTAATCTTGTATTTATATAGCTTTTCAAAAGTAAATATTATCCAATTCTTGGTTTTTAAAGGCTTGAAAGGTCTACGCGTTTCGAACTCATATGAATGAATGAGTTCTCATCAGGACCAAGGTCTGTGAAAAGAGAAGGGGGAAACTTATTGGTATTCTATTAGAGCTTTGAAGTAACACCTACTACTCCTATTGCTTACTCCTATCTCTTACCTCTCAGTCACTTAGAAACCAGCAACACAACTGTGGGTAATCTGGACACCCAGCTCTCTGTCATGGAAAAATAATTGTATCCCATCAATAACTTTTAAAATCATGAGCACTTTGCGTCACATTCAAACTCCAGTCACTTTCATGCTTACATGGTTCAGGAGGGGCCAGGCTTGTTGACGACTCTGGGCGCTCGAGCTATCTGTGGAGAACAGAATGCTGTGAGTATTAGCTCTGAAGGTTGCGGTTGTTGGGCGGGGGAAGAACGCATGAGTTCGCATGGCGGCAAAATCTCACCTTTGGTCTTGGTGCTGAGTCTCCAAGCCGCCGGTGTAGTGTCGGATCCAACGGTGGTCCGTGGCACTTCAGACTTGAATCTGGAAATGGAAAGCTGAAGTCAGCGTACGTCCCTTGTTTCTGAATGAGTTACCGGGATTAATACCAGCGTGTGGCTTACCTGCCGGCAAGTTTCTCGGCGCTGGGCAGCGTTCCGTGTTTGAGTCGTCCTGCTCTTCCGGGTCCGCAAAGGATCCTGGGAGTGTGGGCGGATATGGTTTGCTGAAGTTAGTCCGTCTTTAAGCATCGCCGCCCTTGTGTGGCAAGGAGCGGTGTGTCTGGGATATGTAGTTTCCGCTGTTAGTATTCTCCCGTCAACCTCTATGCAAGTGGTTTGACACTTCACGGGTCGTTCGTTAGTTGACACGTGGTCCGTCTGTGTTTCAGGCTCACAGCGTCCATGTCCAATGGGAGATATTTGTGGCCATTTTTATGAATTGCACTGTTGCTCGAGCGGTTGTGTTGTTTTCCAAATAAACATTTTGGTCAGATGTTTTATACCGGATAACTTGTGGTATCTGTGATCCTGAATGATTCGGTTGGTTATATGTGATTAGAATGGCACAAGGAGCGACAACGTTGGTCCGGCAAAGTCAGTGTTCTAGTTATGTGGGAAGCGTGAGACTTCGGTCCACCTTGGCTTTATAATTTAAACATTTCAGAAATCTCATTGAGCCCATGGAATGCTGTGTTGAATTTAACTATTAGCATTGCTTCCATCTTTGTGAGTTTCTCATCAAGGTTGCCACCTCTGGTGTCGTTTTCGACTTTGGCTATCACTGTCCAAATGACCTCTGACTCTTTGTGCTGTTTTTCTTTCCAGTGATTAACCAGAGGAGCAGTGGCCACATTATTGCGGATTCTGGACTTATGCTGTTGTATTCGTAGGCGCACCTCTTGATTCGTTTTCCCAATGTATGCCAATTTACATGGGCAAATGATTCCATATACAACATTGCGTGTTTTGCAATTTGAAAATTTCTCATGTTTCCAGCTGATGTGGTTATAGGTGAAAACCGTTCCTTCGACCGTAGTGTCACAACACGTACATGTGCCACATTTTCGGTGTCCCTGGATTGGAGGGAGATTGAACATAGTTCTTAAATCCGAATTTAATGGTTTGGGCAGTGCCGCTCTAATCAGCTGATTGGCAACGCTGTAATTTTTTCTGAAAGCAAAGAGTGGGTCTTGATTGAAAGTCTGATCTAAATTCCGTAAAAGATGGCAGTTTTGTTTTACCACCTTTTTTAGATCATTTGAATTTGGGCAAAATGTCGAAACAAACACCAACCTGTCTGTGGTATTTTTTGTTCTTCTTTCTAGAAGGCTTTCTCGAGGTGTCCACCAGGCTCTTTTGGCAGATTTTACTAGCAATTTTTTAGGGTAGCCTCGCAGTAGTAGATTTTCAGTAAGTTTATCCGCATGTTTCCAATATTCCGTTTTGAACTGACAGTTACGTTTCAACCGTAAATACTGACCATACGGGAGATTTTCTTTTAAGCTCCGTGGGTGGTTGCTTTTGAAATGTAATGCCCTGTTGCGGTCAGTTGATTTCTTGTATAGCGTTGTTATGAGTTCTCCTTCATGTGGGTATATTTCTACGTCCAAAAACGGCATTTTTTCCGACGAGTATTCCATACTGAATTTTATAGTTGGTACCCTGTTATTAATCCAATCATGGAAGCGTTCAAGTTCTTCTATTGGGCCGCTCCATATGAAAAAAATATCGTCGATGTACCGATACCAATGGCTTATCCATTTTATGTAGGGGTTGTTCTTGTAAACAAAAGCCTCTTCGTATTTGGCCATGAATAACACGGCCAATTCCGGGGCAAAAGGGCATCCCATTGCCACTCCACCGGTTTGGAAGAAGAACTCACCGTCAAAATTAAAGTAGTTCTTTTTGAGTGCGAATTCTGCCAGTCTTAAGATGAAATCCGTTGGTATTGGGTGAGGTCTTGGTCTTTCTTCAAGGACTGCTTCTAGGACATAAATGCCTTCGTCCTGCGGGATTGATGTATATAGTGAGGTGATATCCATTGTCACCATCACTTGGAAATTTTTTTCACATTTTATTGTCATCAGCTTTTTGATAAAATCCGTAGTGTCTTGGATATGAGATTTTACAGTCTGCAAGAAGGGTTTAAGAAAAAAATCAACAAATTTTGAAATAGGTTCCATTAAGGAATCGCACCCGGACACTATTGGGCGTCCTGGGGGCGTTGTTTCATTCTTATGTATTTTTGGTAATACATAAAAAAGAGGAGTTCTGGGGTGTTTTATTTTTAGGTACTCATACTCTTTTTTTCCCAGAAAACCTTTTTCGAAGCCTTCGTCTATAATCTTGTGTAGTTCATTTTTTAGTTCCAAGGTCGGGTCTTTATTCACCTTTCTGTAGCATGTATCGTCACTCAATTGTCTCTTGACTTCTGTCTTATACAAGTCTTTGTCCCAGATTACAATAGAACCGCCTTTATCGGCCTGCTTGATAATAACTGATGTGTCCATTTTTAGATTATTCAAGGCTTGTGACTCTGTTTTTGATAAATTGAATTTGAGATGTTTTTTCTTTGTTTCCATTTCCATTACTGCTGACAACAAGGTCCGTTCAAACGTAATCACCTCCTTTGGTATTTTGTTTGTGGGTGGGCAGAAGGTTGATTTATTTCGAAGTCCAAATAACTGGAAGCAGTCCTTGAAGAAAGACCAAGACCTCACCCAATACCAACGGTTTTCATCTTAAGACTGGCAGAATTCGCACTCAAAAAGAACTACTTTAATTTTGACGGTGAGTTCTTCTTCCAAACCGGTGGAGTGGCAATGGGATGCCCTTTTGCCCCGGAATTGGCCGTGTTATTCATGGCCAAATACGAAGAGGCTTTTGTTTACAAGAACAACCCCTACATAAAATGGATAAGCCATTGGTATCGGTACATCGACGATATTTTTTTCATATGGAGCGGCCCAATAGAAGAACTTGAACGCTTCCATGATTGGATTAATAACAGGGTACCAACTATAAAATTCAGTATGGAATACTCGTCGGAAAAAATGCCGTTTTTGGACGTAGAAATATACCCACATGAAGGAGAACTCATAACAACGCTATACAAGAAATCAACTGACCGCAACAGGGCATTACATTTCAAAAGCAACCACCCACGGAGCTTAAAAGAAAATCTCCCGTATGGTCAGTATTTACGGTTGAAACGTAACTGTCAGTTCAAAACGGAATATTGGAAACATGCGGATAAAGTTACTGAAAATCTACTACTGCGAGGCTACCCTAAAAAATTGCTAGTCAAATCTGCCAAAAGAGCCTGGTGGACACCTCGAGAAAGCCTTCTAGAAAGAAGAACAAAAAATACCACAGACAGGTTGGTGTTTGTTTCGACATTTTGCCCAAATTCAAATGATCTAAAAAAGGTGGTAAAACAAAACTGGCATCTTTTACGGAATTTAGATCAGACTTTCAATCAAGACCCACTCTTTGCTTTCAGAAAAAATTACAGCGTTGCCAATCAGCTGATTAGAGCGGCACTGCCCAAACCATTAAATTCGGATTTAAGAACTATGTTCAATCTCCCTCCAATCCAGGGACACCGAAAATGTGGCACATGTACGTGTTGTGACACTACGGTCGAAGGAACGGTTTTCACCTATAACCACATCAGCTGGAAACATGAGAAATTTTCAAATTGCAAAACACGCAATGTTGTATATGGAATCATTTGCCCATGTAAATTGGCATACATTGGGAAAACGAATCAAGAGGTGCGCCTACGAATACAACAGCATAAGTCCAGAATCCGCAATAATGTGGCCACTGCTCCTCTGGTTAATCACTGGAAAGAAAAACAGCACAAAGAGTCAGAGGTCATTTGGACAGTGATAGCCAAAGTCGAAAACGACACCAGAGGTGGCAACCTTGATGAGAAACTCACAAAGATGGAAGCAATGCTAATAGTTAAATTCAACACAGCATTCCATGGGCTCAATGAGATGTCTGAAATGTTTAAATTATAAAGCCAAGGTGGACCGAAGTCTCACGCTTCCCACATAACTAGAACACTGACTTTGCCGGACCAACGTTGTCGCTCCTTGTGCCATTCTAATCACATATAACCAACCGAATCATTCAGGATCACAGATACCACAAGTTATCCGGTATAAAACATCTGACCAAAATGTTTATTTGGAAAACAACACAACCGCTCGAGCAACAGTGCAATTCATAAAAATGGCCACAAATATCTCCCATTGGACATGGACGCTGTGAGCCTGAAACACAGACGGACCACGTGTCAACTAACGAACGACCCGTGAAGTGTCAAACCACTTGCATAGAGGTTGACGGGAGAATACTAACAGCGGAAACTACATATCCCAGACACACCGCTCCTTGCCACACAAGGGCGGCGATGCTTAAAGACGGACTAACTTCAGCAAACCATATCCGCCCACACTCCCAGGATCCTTTGCGGACCCGGAAGAGCAGGACGACTCAAACACGGAACGCTGCCCAGCGCCGAGAAACTTGCCGGCAGGTAAGCCACACGCTGGTATTAATCCCGGTAACTCATTCAGAAACAAGGGACGTACGCTGACTTCAGCTTTCCATTTCCAGATTCAAGTCTGAAGTGCCACGGACCACCGTTGGATCCGACACTACACCGGCGGCTTGGAGACTCAGCACCAAGACCAAAGGTGAGATTTTGCCGCCATGCGAACTCATGCGTTCTTCCCCCGCCCAACAACCGCAACCTTCAGAGCTAATACTCACAGCATTCTGTTCTCCACAGATAGCTCGAGCGCCCAGAGTCGTCAACAAGCCTGGCCCCTCCTGAACCATGTAAGCATGAAAGTGACTGGAGTTTGAATGTGACGCAAAGTGCTCATGATTTTAAAAGTTATTGATGGGATACAATTATTTTTCCATGACAGAGAGCTGGGTGTCCAGATTACCCACAGTTGTGTTGCTGGTTTCTAAGTGACTGAGAGGTAAGAGATAGGAGTAAGCAATAGGAGTAGTAGGTGTTACTTCAAAGCTCTAATAGAATACCAATAAGTTTCCCCCTTCTCTTTTCACAGACCTTGGTCCTGATGAGAACTCATTCATTCATATGAGTTCGAAACGCGTAGACCTTTCAAGCCTTTAAAAACCAAGAATTGGATAATATTTACTTTTGAAAAGCTATGTCAATACAAGATTAAGTTCTAAGGCTTCATTGTAAATCAATTGATTACATTGTAGATATAATTTATATGTTCTTTTGTCATTTTGTCTGTTGATATGTAAATAGTGTGGTTTGTGAGGAGTTTGACTGAGTGTTATTGTACTATATGTTGTCTATAAAGTTTTGTAAAAGATTTCTATTGAAAAAGTATTATTGTGTTTGTATAAATAAGAGTTGTATATTGTACATAAGGTCATAAACTTTGCCTAAAATCACTTCAAAAAAATCTGCGGATATTCTAATAATAAAAAATAAAATCCCCTTTTTTCAAAATAAAATGAAAGTCAAACAGACATTTTTTGTGTCAGGAACATTTGTTTAATGGTCAGGTGTTCTATCTAGAACAAGCGAGTAAAAGGATTGGCAGCACATGCAATTTCAGTTGTTGTTTATATTGCTTGTGGCAAGCAGTGCTGTTGGGAGCCCGAACCCAGTAGTTTTTGTTAAAAATTTCTAAAAGTGCCATATTCAAAATTTAAATTTAAGGCCTAGCGGTCCCAGATGTTAAACTTTACTACTTGGCTTCGCAATTGCTGGTTATAAATGACTGGATATACGTAGATGTGCTCATGCCAGCCTATAGAGTAGACAGAGCCAGCATGCCGGGAGGGAATTGCAAACCTCTCTTGTACCCCCGAAATGGCCGACACACACACAAGTAGTTGTGGGGTGTTGGAAGGAAGCTAACAAATTCCTGGGCTGGACGGAGAAATTAACTAGTCAGACTCCACTGTGGGCAGGGGACACATTCAAAGAAGTAACCGCCCTAGAGGGCTTTAGAGGGTGGAAACTGATAGGGATCGAATACCCGGGAGACGTGGGGAGAGGAGAGGCTCCTATTACCTTTGAGGATCTACAGTGGTAATATCATTTAAACCAGACACAGAGATATCACTATCTAAGACTAATGCACGTCGTGTAGGGATATTTCCAATGTGGTACCCCCATCTAAGACTACTCCCCTGGAAGATAGTTATTGGACCCCATCCCCGATAAAGCAACATCCATGATATATTGCAAATTAATCAATATTGTGGCAGACCCCCTGATGTCCTTACGTGCGACATGGACTGACGACCTTTGAAACATAGACGATGAGGAATGGCAAGAGGCAATACAAAGCCCAAGAGAGATTGCAAATCACACACGATTTAGACTGGTGCAACTCAAGATATTGCACCGTACCTACTATCCACATATCCACATACACACTTATCTGAATGGTGTAACACGCATACAGCGCTTTGCGTCAGGCTTTTGTCAGTGTGAGGGGACTTTCTTTCACATTCTATGGGAATGCCAGGTGATTGCCTTATTATGGCAGAGGGTCACAGATGTAATGTCCGGGGTGTCAGGAGTGACGCTCCCCATGGATGCCTTTTGACGATTCGGGGAGATCTTGAACTGGCCCAGACACGTGGGCATATGGTTGGTACTAGCAGCCCGGATTGCCAAAAGAAACATTGCAAGGAGGTGGGGAGCGCCTTCACCACCGATATTGAGAGAGTGGGAGAGAGACCTTGACTGGTGCCAACGAGCTGAGGAAACAGTCTACAAAAGTAGGGGCTGCGTCAAAAAGTGAGAGATAATATGGAAATCATGGTGTCAATATAGAGCAATGTTGGGGATGGTGTGATACGAATCAACCACATGTTGCTGGAGGGTGGGGAGTGAATGTTGGATGAGGTTTTTTTTGTCTCCCATCTGTGGATGTCGTCCATGACTAACCTTTGAAGCCACCGAAGGTACATGAACTCCTACCTCTCCCTCATGCAATTGTTGTAATGTATAGAGCTAAACCGTGTATGAATGCATGAAATTGGTGTAAAGTATGGTCTTTTGAGCAATGTTAATAAAAAAAGATTTAAAAAACAAAAAAACTGATTGTAATTTAAAATCCAATTTCACCGAAGTTAGGATTTTTGATCACAATTCCAAAGTCACCGAACATGTACTGGTTACCTGTTCTCATTTGGAAATTACATCTTATTGAATGCAATAAAGTAATTCCAATGTTATCCAATGGGAGAGGTAGGCATTGCAGCAGTGGAAAATAAATGTAAGGGTTGTTCACTACTAGGACATTTAAAACTAAAGGGTATATGTCCTACTTTTCAAATAGATTGCAACTTGCCCTCGTGGCTAGCCAGAGCCTATCCAAGAGGTCACTTATATGCATTAAAAGGAAGGTTTGGAGCTTGGGCATGGCAAAAGTTCTATTTTGCCAGCTCTAAATGGCAGTTCAAATCTGAACACACAGGCTGAAATTGCAGGTCTGAGACACGTTTAAAGTGCAACTTGAGCGGATGGCACAATTAGTGCTGCAGGCCCACTAGTAACATGTTATTTACAGGGCTTGGGCATAGGTAGTACCACCTTACAAAAGTCTACAAGTAAATTAAATATGCCAATTGCATATAAACCTATTTTACCATGTTTTAAAGAAAGATCACAAGCACTTTAGCACTGGTTGCCACTGGTAAAGTGTGCAGACTCCTAAGGCTAGCAAAATCAAAGTCAGCATAACAGGAGGGTTGAAGGCAAAAAACTAGGGGGTAAACCATGCTGAGGATATCAGGTCTACCATGTGTCCCTCCTCCCAACTGAAAGTGTGGAGATCTATGCTGAAAATGGTGAGAATTACCCAACCCCTAGGGAGTTCTCTTCACTAGTTGGAAGAACCTGGAGAGACCATCAACATTGGCATGGCCTGTTTCAGGACGGTGTTCCACCATAAAGTCCATTCCCGGGAGGAAAATGAACCACCTCAACAGGTTGGGATTCTCACCCATCGTCTGCATTAGCCATCTGAGTGGTCTGTCTAAACCCGGAAGTGCAGACCAAACAGGTATTCCCAGACGAGTGCCCAGACCACTGCAAAGGCTTCCCTCTCTATTGCACTCCACCTCTGTCTCGGGGGAAGCAACCTCCTACTGATGGAGGCTACCGTTAACCCATGCTCTCTTTGTTTAGCTGTGAAAGCATGGCCCCTATTTATTCACAAAAGGGCAACTAGGCAGTGAAGAAAACAGAGAAGAGAAGGGAGACGAGCAAGAGTACGGATTGAAGCTCACTAGTCTTACTGGGGTATCCAAAGATTCGGCAATGCGGTGAGTGCAAAGTAAGTGGTTTTGTTTATTATATTTTACCTATTCTGTAATTTGTCACTCCCACTCCGCCCCATACCTGTCCCGCTGCTGCACCACCACACTTACCTGCACGGGCCGCCACTGGTTTTCCTCGTGGCGCAGTTGCCCTTTTTTGAATACTTATTATTTTTTGGGGAATGCACCTGCACTAAAAAATCTCCTGCTTTCTTGGTGTGAGATAAGAGCATGGCCCCTATGCCAAGATCTGATGCATCCATCTGGACTATGAATTCTCTGAAGAAGTTAGGGGCCTTGACCTCTGTCCAGCTCACCTGCTTGGGCTGCTTCTTGGAGTCAGCTCTGTCAAGGGTGCAACAATGGTGCCATACTCCTTGATGGATATTCTGTAATAACCAGCGGGCCTAAGAAGGCGTTCACTTCTGTCTGGATCTTGGGGGGTTTCCAAGCCAGAATTGTTTCAATCTTAATCTGGAGGAGCTGCACCTTGCTTCCTCCCACTTGGTATTCCAAGTAGACCACCGAACCCTACCCTATCCGGCACTTACTGGCCTTGATAGTCAGGCCTGCTATCTACAGAACCTGAAGCGCCTCCCTGAGGTGGCACAGGTGATCCTCCCAGATAGTACTGAAGACTGCATTGTCATCTAGATAGGCAGCACTGAAGTTCTCCATTCCAGTCAGGACTTGGTTGACCAACCTTCGGAATATGGCTGGGGTGTTCCTCAATCCAAAGTGCATCATCTAGAACTGGGAGTGCTCTTCTCGGATAGAGAACATGGGCCTCTCTTTGGCCCCCTCCGTTAAGGCAATATGACAGTACCCAGACATTAAGTCAAATGTGCTGAGGAACTTAGCAGCTCCCAACCCATTTATGAGCTCATTAGCTCTGGGGATAGGGGCAGTCTTGGTGACCACTTTGAACCCCCAGTAATCCACACAGTACAGACGTTCTGGGTTTGCACCTGGAGGAGCAGGCTTGGGGACCACCACCACTGGCCTGGACCAAGGGCTGTTTGAGGCCTCAATAACCCCTAACTCCTGAATCTTGGTGACCTCCTCCTCCTTAATGTTGGCTCTCCCCTTGTCAGACAACCTGTAGATGTTACTCTTTTTAGGCATACTGTCCCCAGTACCAATATCATGGGTGCACCATGTAGTGAGTCATGGGTAAGGGAGAAGAGATAGGCAAACTGCCCCAACAACTGGTGGCAGTCTCAGTGTTATTCTAGGGTCAGGGTAGGAGAGAGGCTGACACCCTCCACTGAACCATCCTTCTCCATAGAAGAAAGGTCAGGGAGAGGTTCACTTGTCTCCTCCACTCCATCATCTGAGACTAGGAGCATGGTTACATTGCATCTCTCAGAGTGGGATTATAGGTAATTGAGGTGCAAAACCCTTAAAGTGTTCCTGGGAGCCTAGAGTTCCACTAGTTAGGCAACCTAACTCTTGCACTCTTTCCCCTCATAGGGCTCAGACAAGTGGTCTTGCACAGCCCTGGGCTTCACAGGCTCCATCAACCACACTTTTTAGCCGGGCTAACACTTGACCAGAGTGGCCATCTCATCATACCGTTATTTCATTACCTCCTGGTTGGCTTATAGATTCGCCTGAGATTGCTTCCAGAAGCACTTCAGCTGGGAATGGAGTGCCAGCTTGTAGCTGACCACGTCCTGGAGGGCCTTTCTGGGAGCTTGCTCCCAACCCAAGTTCACCAGACTGAGAGACTCTCTGAAGACTGACAGGCTCTCTCACAGGGGCACTGAACAGAAGTTCAAAGAGTCTGAAGTGAGCCTTCTTCTGTGGTCCCTTCTTGTAGGCAAACATAAAAGACATCTAAAGAGGAGGTTCCACTTCCATCTCAAGGGCTCCAACAGGCCCATTATTATGACTTCTAGGGTCTTGTTGAACCTGTCAACAAACCCATTTGTTTGGGGAGGTAAGGTGTTGAGAACTTGTAGGATACCCCACACTCTTTCCACATAGCATTCATGTTCACTGACATGAAGTTGGTACCCCCTCCTTGCAGAATCCCGCACAGGTAAAAAATCCCCATCAGGGCCTGGTCACTGCAGGTGCAATCACTGTCCTTAGAGGTCCGGCATCCAGGTACACAGTGGCATGGTCCACCAAGACCAGGATGAACCTGTTGCCAAGGGAGGTCTTGCGTCGTCAGTCCCAACAATGAAGATGCCTAACCATTCAAGGGAAGGGCCAATGACAGGAAATGGTTGCAAGGAAGCGTTGTGCTTCCCTCCTGACTTGCCACCAAATTATCTGGTTGCACATGACCTGTAGAACACGTCTGACGGCATTTTCATCTGGGGACAGTAGAAGTGGATGACAAGCCTTTCAAAGCACTGGTCCTTCCCTAGAGATCTTCCAGGGAAACATCGTGACCAGCTCCAGTAGAAGGCCCTGTAGCACCGGCAGACCACCAACACATGGGTGGCACCAGGCTCAGGAACCTTAGACTCACAATACAGGAGCATTTTTCCAGTAAATGAGGTGATCACCTGAGGTGTCGCCAGTTGCCCGGGCCTTAGCCTGCCACCATAGGCCCTTGAGAATTGGGTAAACCATCTGCACCTTTCAGAACTCCTCCATGTTGGGACCCCCTGGCTTCTGCCAGTTGGACAACACAGGTAGGTTATAGCCTCCTTCCAAAACATTAGAGTTTCAGAAGTGGGTTTTCCATGCCCATAGCCCTTCCTCTTTTTGGAAGGTACCTGCATCATTCTTCCAGGTCCCAGGTCCCCCTGACTACCCACTTGGGTGACCATGGACCATGTGAACAGGAACACCACTCAGGCAACCTTTAAATCTCCAAGTGCAACCTGCGTTCCACCTCCTTCCTTGTTATTTTGTGCTGAAACGCCTGAGAAAGATCTTCCCGTTCATCCCTCTCCTATTGAGGAAAACAGTGATAATTGCCACAATTCTCTCCAGAATTGATTATGGCATTGCTCTGTATTTAGGAGCTGGTGCGGCACAAATGGCTAAACTGCAAAAAATTCAAAATGCAGCAACCAGAGTGTTGCTTAACTTACCTAAACATCACCCCACATCACACGCGTTAAAACAACTTCATTGGCTCCCTGTACGGCGGCACATTGAGTTAACCTCACTCTGCCTGGTTCATAAAGCCTTGTTTGGTGGAGGGGCAGAGGATGTGGAGTCCCTGTTTTTCCGCTACACACCAATGCGTGATCTGAGGTCTGCCACTCTTGGGTTGGTCAAACTTCCCAAGATAGAAAAAGCAAGATGGGGAGGAAAACGTTTTTCCTTCCTAGCAGCTAAGCTATGGAATTTAATACCCGTTCATTTGAGAATGGTAACTAATCGAGAGTTGTTCCTGAAAGAAATTAAAACCTGGCTTTTTACTCAGCGTTAAATCTGGTATGCATTGTGTCTGTTCACTTTTCTTTAGCGCCAAGACGCCTCGGCAGTAGTGCGCTCTACAAATATTTTCATTCATTCGTTCATTCCTTCCTGATGGTGTGCTCTAGGTCATTGCCAAGCAGACACCCCCCTACATGGATGGACTCACAGCTACCCTCAAGAAACCTGAGTTTCCCCCCACATTCAAAGGGAACCAGAGCCACTGGGTAGTGGCTCTCATTGCTGTCAGCTGCAGTAACATAGGGGAATGCATTAGGGACTACGTGCTCTGAGATCACCAGATGTGTCATGCTGGCTCCAATGTCTTTCAGAGCATCCACCCTTTGCCCATTGATAGTGACCAACTGCCTGTTTTTCCTACTGTTACTAGGCATGTGAGTTCTCTGCACCATCTTTTCATCACCTAGGGGCACTAGGGAAATCTCTATGCTAGCCCCCACATTATCTGGGACAATCTTCTTCCAAGCGCAACACTAACCAACCCTGGTGTCTGCTCACCAGTGGGGGGCTGTGCCTGCTTGGGACACTTGGCATCCCCCTTGTACAGCCCAACCTATTGACACTCATACCATTTGGGGAGTGCCTTCCCCGAAGACTTACTATCAGGCAACCACTTATTTTTCTGCTCAGATTGGGACAGGAGTCCTAACCATTAGAACTAGTTTGGGTACCTTTATGTTTGTCTCCCCCTCCTTCTTCTTGTGGTGACCCTGCTCAACCTTATGGTAATTCCCCCCAAATATCATCTTGTGGACCCTGGAACTGAGCCAGCTGTCCACCTCCTTAGTACCGTCCTAACGGTCAGTGACCTTACTATCAAGAAGGTGTTGGTGTAGATCTGAAAAAAAAGACTAAACGTGCTCTCGCATGGTAAAATTGTACAGCCCCTGATAATCCTGTACTTCACTGCCCTTCCCCAACCATTCAGTGACTTGCTGTAAAAGTCCACACAATCCACCCAGTACTTCTGGGGCAGCTTTTGACTGTCCTTTAACATCTTCCTGTACTTCACTGGGGTAAGGCCATACTTTCTCACCCAGTCTTCCTTCACAGGGGATACCTCATCCTGTCTCCCTTATCTAGGCCCAGTAGGGCATCCCTCCCTATGCTAGAGATGTGCTTCCAGAAGCTAGCCCCCAATCCTCCTCAGGGATTCTGCAAAGCCACCTCATATGCTCATATGCTTCAAACCACTTGACTATGTCATCCCCACAACAATGTCAGGCACCAAATCTTTGGGAATATGAATGCTGACAGAGCAGGGGAGGAGTGGTTTGGGCTCTCTAAAGTGTGCAAACATGCCCAGGCTCCCTGTCCCTATCTGAGTACAGTGGTTTGGCGCTCAGACCAATCACAATGCTGCAATGCTGCGTTGCGATTGGCTCAGGGGTGCCTCAGCCTAGGGGATTCCTTTGCCTTGTTCTGGTCAGAGCAGAGAAGGGTCGAGGAGGACACGTAGAGGGAGGACGCGGCAAGGAGGTAAGATGAATTTTATTTTTTATTTACCCCTCATCCCCATCCCCCTACCCCCTCCCTGCCCGCCACCACCTTTCCGTGCCGGCCACCACTGGAGCTTGACCTTTAAGTCCTGCATCAAAAATTCTGCAGGGGCCAAATTCTCCAGTGGTGTTGATGTAAGTACCTACACTCACCTCAGAGGCTGGCTATCAACCAGGCACTGCACCCTGCACCAATACAAATATATTTGAGGTAACCCAAGAAACTACAAATTAATGTCTATATTGATCTCCTGCCTTAGCTGGTAAGGAAAAATGATTCTTTTTAATTTTGCGGAGGAAATACATTTCCTTGAGTCAGAAATAAGACATCATGTTGAAAAGAGGTACTGTTTTTATTCTCCCTCTTATTCATTTCCATGTGACAAGTTTGAATGTATGTTCACATCATCGCAAAGATGTTGACTTTATCTAGTGAAAACAGAGGTCTATAAATAACAACATATTAAGACAAACAAGACAAAAATACAGGTGTGTTTTGCAGCTGAAACTTGTTGAAGTAGAATTGCAATGGTGTCTCGTTGTTTGTGTCTATTTCCATTATTCGCTATGAAAACAGCAGAGTTCGATGTTTTCCTATTGCTGGCAGCTCGGCAGACTGGATTTCTTAGGCAGCCGTATCACTCGACCTTGACATTTCAAAATACGGCACTTGCCTATGACAAGAGAAACACCTGCTATTCTGGGACATTTTCTGATCAATTAAATCAGCCTGCTTTCAAGCTTGTGAGCGCGTCGACGCCGAGCTGGCTTGGCGGGGTGGCACGTCAGAGACGGAGCCTTGCTGTTGTTTGCTATGGAAACCCGGTTTTTGCAAAAGAAACAACGGTCTCATCTTACATCTGTGACACAGAAGAGCCACAGACGGAAAACACCTAATGGAAGGAACACACACGTGCAAACAAAAGAAGTCAGAAAAACGTGTTCAGCAGTAATTTAGTAAAAACAACTTTGGCTAGGAATTCTCTTAACAAGATGTCTGCTCATGCAAAGCACTTGACCCATAATAGATGTACCCCAAACAAAAGCACCAGGGGATTCTTTGTTATGCTTGAAAAAGGTAAGCAGGCTTCCGGGGAAAGGAATAAAGCGTGTTTTGATACACTGTTTTCGCTAAATTGTTTTACTCAGATGGGTAATGTGCTCATTTACAATTGCCCGCCTCCCACTCTCTGGCGTCATGGCCACAGGTACGAGGCGGGGTAATTTTGTTTCCACAAACGTTAAAATAATAACTGTGATTAGTCAAACTAGACACGAGCGAGACTGCTTTTTAACGAAAACAGAAAGCAGCATATCCCATGGATTTTAAGGAAAGCAACGTGTGAAAGAATATACCTGATCGAAAGGATGGAAACAACAAAACATTCCTTAGAAATATTTAAAGGCTTGAAATTTTGTTAACACTTACTGCCTAACGTTTGGCCATAGACTACTGCTTTTTCCTTGATCTTTGCAGAGGAAGAAAGATGTTACCTTCCGTGTGAGATCGCTCAGTAAGTATATTATATGGTTGACTCGCTGAAATCTTAATACAATAAATAAAGTGGAAATTAATTTCAAGGAGCACGTATGAAAATGTCACTTGATGGTACTGGCTGGAAGTGGCAGGTGTGCGCTAGGACCCAGCTGAAGGCCTAGTTGCATCAACTCCTCATTCTGACAAAAAGGCCACAGGGACTCAGAATGAAAGGTGTTGAGGCTGACCCTGAGTGGACGTCTCCTTTTATTTAATCCCTTGGCCGTGCCCAGTTGTCAGGGTGCATGATGAACAGCTAGACCTTCCAATACTCTTCCATCACCACCACCATCACCTTCCACACCGTCACTTCTTACAACCTCCAACTCCTCATTATTATTGTTATTAGCACCATCTGCAAAAACACCTGCGTGCACTCCTGTTTCAGCAACAGTTCCATCCTCACACTCACCGGTTTCTTTCTATGCATGTCCCCGTTGTCCCTGATGTTTACAATGAACAATTCTTTGGAATCAAAGTTTTGTGTTTCATTACTACGATCACTAACGGTACGTTTTTAAATTCTAGACTCCTCATCACTCAAACTTTCTCCAACATCAACCACACACTTAACTCTCCTGCTCCCTTTCTTCTGCAAAACTGGGCAAAATGACCAACCACCCCACAACCGGAAACCTTTTGTTTGATAGCAGATCAGGACTTGCTGGATGCTAATTGTGAAGCGCTATCACAGCAAAAACATCTCAGATTGCCCTTTTTGACAAACTCTAGGTTTCTAAACGTTTCACTCTTAGATTTAGCTATGCCTCTAACTTTGATTTTGCTAATAACATCTTCTGACCTGTCACTGGCTTCTTCTTTGAGAACTTTAGCACTGCGGCTCGACATTTCAGCTTTTTTTTACTACAGCTAAAATGTTTTTTAAATCAGCGTCACCATTGACCCAGAACCTCTCCTGAATGGCAGGATCTCTCACATGCATCACCACCTGATCTCTGTTAAACTGATCTTGAAGATGATCAAATTTACAATCAGCATCTAACTTCCTCAAGGCATACACATACTCAGCCACATTCTCATTCACTTCCTGTTTTCTATGGAAGACATGTACCTAATAATTCTGATACACACCTTGGGAGCAAAATAATTATCAAAATAATTCACAATGGCATTGAAAATATTAACATCCCCACCCCCAAGAGCTTTTGTCATTTCCTCATAAGCTTTAGGTCCACCTGGACCAACAGAATGGAAAATATTTTTTTTCTTCCTTTATGATGCCATTTTACCACCTACATCGATAGTGTATGTAACATTTTAAAAACACTCTTTCCATTCGATTTATTTCATGCAATAATTCTCTCCAGCAGGCCAAATGGTTTGAGGTGATTGTAATGAGAAGTTTTGACTGGCCATGCTTGAAAAGTTAATTTACTTCACCCAGGGAGAACTACTTCACTGTAAAATAACAGAGTGTCCTTTCTTCACCAAAAGGATGACTATTTCACTGTATGAAAAATAGAAAACTATAATGAATGCTCAAAACTTTTGGGGTACTTGCTGTGTAAGACAAATAACAATGGAAGGTATGGGCATCACTGCATACTGCTGTAGGATAATACTGAAAGATACAGCAATTAAAGTTCTTCAAAGCTTGTTGTCCATTGTGGAAAACCAATGCCGAGGTGTTTGCATCACCACACACTGCTGTTAAGCCTCACACATAAAGTGAAGGACGATGCTGAGGTGTGCCAGTCACTGCATGCTGTCATTGAATCCCACACAAAAATGAACAAGTGTGAGAACAATACACAAACTTCCCAGAGAAATGCACACAGAGACTGAGTATCTAATATTGCAGCATACAAAGGTCACGCAACATGAAGTATGAATGCATCCCACAATGCAGTGTGAAAAGGAAGAGCTGGGTTTGCTGACTCTCAAGATTCCACAGAATGAGCCAGAATGCCAACGATGCGCCTGGAACACCATGGATTCAACACTGCATGTGCTGAGCATGAACAAGTAGATTCAAAAGACGCTAACAGTCACAGACAGCAATGGTAAGATGTGCAAATAAATTCAAAGTATCTTGTTTGATACAACCTGATTGTAGATCCAAGGAAGGGATAGACTTGCTCCTATAATAATGCCGCGACCTCCCCAGGTTAAAAACAAAAACTCCTGCAGAATATTCCTTGAGAGGTTGCCTCCAAGTAAAATCCAATGAACACGTGGGTCCACCAGTGTTTCGCTCGTCGCCACTTGTAAAGTCCAGCCAGACACCGAACAGGTTGAAAATCTATTTAGGTTTTCACAACAAGAGAGGGAGGGAAGAAAACACTCTTAGTCCCCCAGGGAATGTATATCAAACAACGAAAGAGTGTAATTCAATGGGTGTGTATAAGCACAAAAGGGAGAAAGGTGAAAGAAGCAAATCTCCTTGGATTTATTCTGGAAGCCCTCACTCACCACCCTGGTTGGTGACATGCTTCATCATCGGGCCCACTGGGAGAAGCCGAATGCCTCCCCGGTGTGCTACCACCAGGCCCGGCTCCAGGAACTTTTAATTGGGTGGGCCAAGGACGCATTTGGGTGGGCCACTGCGGGCTCGATTTGTCGCATATATGTCTAGGCAGGCCTGCTTCAGGGCCTTCCTTTATCTCTTCTTAGTCTTACAAGGCCCAGTAAAACGCACTCTTTTCAAAATCTCTTTCTAAATGTGATCACTCTCAAAAAGTGTTTTTTCTATGTAATGTCCCTTTGATGGGAAGAGGAGGTGTCTGAGGTGGGAGTATCAGGCAAGTGACACTTCTCGGGCTCCCTCTGTGCGAGCCTTCAGTGAGAATCCCTCTTCATTACTACCTCCACCTGACCACGGACTCTTCAACGCACTCCCTTACAAGCTTGATTAGCCACTATTCCTCTCCAGTGCACCTTATCTCACAGATGACCTTGGGCCCCGCCCCATGTCAGGCACCATCTCCCGGTAAAAACTTTAGTAAAATCCCCTTCATACTTAAAACATTGAATAGAGCAATAAATATAATTAGCACGCACTTTAAAGTATGTTCCACACTGGCCCTTATGGCCCAACTGCCAATTAAATAAACAAAAACAGAAAGGCCATGACAGGGCCGGCTTCAGCGCTGATGCAAAAGTCTTTTTTGGCGCTGCACCAAAAACCTCTTTCTCCATAAACACCTTTACTACCACCTTCCAACAGTGTACCTCATCCATCCATGCCCCCCCTATTGACCTCTTCCTTGGATTCCCTTACTGCCACACGCCACAAGTGCCCCTCATCTCCCCATAGCCCCTCCCCTTTATGAGCTCCTCCCCGGATTCCCTCACTGCCACCCTCCCCCAGTGCCCCTCGTGTCTCTGTAGCCCCTCCCCCTCATGACCTCCTCCTCAGACTCCCTCACTACCACCCTACATCAGTGCCCCTCATCTCTCCCTAGCTCCCCCCTCCACCCCATGACCTCTTCCTCGGATTCCCTCACTGGCACCCTCAACCAGTGCCTCTCATCTCTCTGTGGCCCCTCCCCCTCATGACCTCCTCCTCAGACTCCCTTACTACCACCCTCCACCAGTGCCCCTCATGTTTACGTATCCTCTCTCTCATATGCATTTAATTTGTTGTATAGTGCTGCTCATATCAATGTAGTGTGTGTCAGTACTTTACACAACGCACACACTTACAGAGACAATGAATCATACAAGTATGTAGATCAGTCTACAGGGAATGTCATTGTCTCTGTAAGTGTGTGAGGATTACAAGGTGTAGGAATCACGTGTCATCCATTCTGGTGGGCAGTACATTTTAAGGGGGTTTGGTCTGGGGAAACACAACCGTAGGATTTAAAGAGTATTCCATGGGGGTCAGCTTTACTGATAAAAATGTAGATCTGCCCAAACATACTCATTTTAGCAACATTAGAATAATGAAAGACTGGGGAAGTTCTAACTATATCACAAAACCAAAAAAGCGAAGTTCTAATTATACCATTCATGTTTGTTTGCAGCTCTTTGGTGGCAGTTCATTGTTCACTGCCTTTTGTTAGGATTTTAACTTCTGAAGTAACACAAGGATCTCTGTGACAGAGGCAGTAACCCACTGAGCTATCCACATAAAAATACAGTGCGTCTGCATTTAAAAAATACTAACAGACAAATGATTGCTCTAAAGCAGGATCATTAATCACCAACTTTATCTGGGCATTTTGTATTGTTTTATTGTTGACCAGCATCGGCTACGATGAAATTATAAAAACTGTTTAAATGAAGCACATACGAAGTATGTGTCCTGCTGGGCCTGTGCAGATTTTAAAAATAATTTGTTTTGTAACACATTCTCTTACCTACTCCATTAGTCATACTTTGTGTCACAGCCTGATGTGATAAGCAGCTGCAGGGGTCAGGGGGTGACTAGGAATAAACAGACCACTTTTCCCCTGTGCTGCATAGAAAAAGAAATATCAACGCAGCAGGACGTAGGCAAAGGTTATCAAAAGTTACAGGTGTCCAAGAAAGGATTTGTTCCCTTTCAACATGCAGAGATGAAGGGGTGAAAAAAGTAAACAAAGCCTCGTTAACATGTTAATGGTCTTTAAAGACCTGTTAAGTACTTTGGTGCGGCTGCGATAATCTTAAACTGTCTGTCTGTGTGTGCGCCGGGAAGCTGTCTCCTCGGGCTGACACACACGACCTGTGCGTTGCACGCCTGCCTTCAAGCCCTCACTGCGAGGGCCAAGGCTCCTGTTTGGGTGGGCCAGGCTCATCTTTGGGTGGGCCGGGCCCACCCGGCCCACCCTCTAGAACCGGGCCTGGCTACCACGCCAGGATACTGCGGAGCTGGTTTTTGTGAAAGTTGTGTGAAGAAAGATTTTAAAAATGTCCCGGTTGTGTCCCACATAAAAAACTTTATTCAGTGGTCAACCTGACATATTAAAATGATGTGATGGGAAATTACCAAATTATTAGTCTGGATATTTCCACTTAAGGTGGGGTCGACATGTTTCTGCCCTTTATGTGTGAATTACTGGGCATTCTTCAGGACCATGGGGAGTGTACCTCACCTTACGAAGAGATGCGTCCACCCTCTTATCAACAGGATCACGCACAACAGCATCCTCGGCCAAAGAGGTGCGCCCCACCAGACTCGCTACAAAAGAATCCACAGGAACAGAGTCCGGCAAATCCTTAGCCATATCCTGCAGAGGATACAGCTTGGCCATGAAGCGAGGAAGCAGGATGCGATCTGGATCCTTCCATTCCCGATCCAAAAGCTCCTTCACACATGGATGAACAGGCATCACCACAGGCGCAGAGTACTGGAACTGGCGAAGTAAGGAACCCCCAGAAGTACCAGGGACATCATCCGCAGGGAACCCCATATTAGCCTTAACATGGCTCAACAAGTCCGGCAACATATCCTTATCTACATATTTGCCTTTCACAGAATCAGCGTCCAAACCACCCTCCTCCGAGCCAGAGGCAGAAGAAGAAGAAGAAGATGGAGGCGGAACACATCTGGACCGTGACTTGGACCTGGCCGAGGATCCCTTGGACCTGGGACCCCCATCTCCAACAGAGTCTCCTTAATTAGAGCCTTCAACCTGGCATCACCACCCCTGGAACGATGCCTAGAACGGGCAGGAGAAGAAGAGGATGAAGAAGCAGATGAAGAGTAGGACACAGCAACATGCCTGCTCTTTTTAGCATGTTTCCCCAAGACCAAGTCCAGCTGGGAACACAGAGCAGAGCAAAAGCGGAGTCGCACCCCAGCCAAGCCAGCAAGCAAGCCAGGTAACGAGGAACCCAGGGACACAAGTAAATGAGCACTGAGCGAAACAGCAGCACCACGCATCAGCCCCAGCTAAAAACGAATGCAGGCACAATGAAACCAACAGCCGCTTATGAAGGGGAAATATAGACCGCTACGCGGTACTTACAGGAAGGACCGGCAACACCTCCATGACACTGCCGCCAGCCGATCATCAAAACGCCTGACTTCCTGCCCCAACAAAGGAAGTCAGGCAGATACCGGAAGGAAGCGCCCAAGCCACCTCATAGCCACCGTACCACCGGAGCACTCCTTCCAAGATTGCCGCGTCTCCAAAAAGCCCGGCAGAACGGAGACGCGGCGTGGACACCTCCAGCGCAAAAAAACTGAACCTCCATAAAGAATACGAAAACATCCAGGAAGTGCCGCAGGAAACTCCCCAAGCCCGGCAGGAGGAGAGACCCGGGAAGACCAGCCCTACCCGAAGCCCAGCAACAAGTAAGCCCCAGGAGCCCACCGGCTCCTGGTCCATGCAGAAAAAACTGTCGACAGACAGAAAAAAGAACAGGAGGCATGCTGGGTACTGTACCCTTATGTACTCCCTATAGGGAGAGGGAGGGGCATACCAGCATTCCTGCTTTCTTTTTTCTGTCTGAGAGATGGTTAATCTCACTATTTACTATGAAGGGGACGAGGACAGGAGGGACCTGGGGGTAATGGCCCAAGGGTCTGATTACGATCTTGGCAGAATGGCCCAACTTTCATTTTTTCAGCAGTCTTCCCGAATGCTGCTTTGGCAGTCCGACCACCCGAATATAAGCTTGGTGGGAACTCAACCATGAGGCCACCACAGTCCTGCCGCCACCGCCAAGACTCCTGATCCCCTGTCCAAGGCGAGAGACCCAGAGTCGGGTCTTGGTGGCAGTCCTGCCAAGCGTTCCACTGTCCAGTTTACGATCTGTCTTTCCGTCAAGATTTTTCCGGCGGGGAAGGCGCCATGTGCGACTCAGTGGAAATGTAGGAAAGAAGGTGCAAACTCACCTTTTTTTGGGGTCCCACTTTGAAATTTGTGGTGAACGCAGTTGTCCAGGTCTTTCATGTGCTTTTGCTTTCAGACTATGATGCTCAACTACCCTGTTGTCACCAGAATCAAAGGTAGGCTTTACTGTCACTTCCCCTATGTGGTGTATGGTAACAGTTACTTTTGGCTCTTGTTGTTTTGCACGCAATAAAACAGACAGTACACATAGCCTGTCTATACATTACGACACATACACAAAATATATATGTATTTTCTGACATTAAAATGTAGTTTCTACCTGTCTTTACAGGAGTGTCATGCCACTCTATCAGAATACCACGATCAAGAGACCGCCAGCATCCAAATCAACTCGGGGGTATATAGTCAGCCCAACAGTAGAGGAATACTCCAGCTGCAACATTTAAATACGGCAGGCGGGAAGGCCTTCAGCACAGCAGTGTTCTCAGTCCCACCGTGGTGGCGGGATGGTGTGTAGACCGCCTAACTTGTTATCAGGCCCTAAGTCTCTAACCTCCATCATCTTCTATGTAAGAGTGTTGCAGTGTCAGTGGTTGGCCATGTGTAGTACTGGAATTACTTCATTTACAACAGTTTTTTTTAGCTGTAGTAACTTTAGAAGTGCAATTTGTGAATAGTGATGGGCTTACCCTTTCAGGGTGGGCACACACACATCCTTAAAACCCTCCTTATTTCTCCCTTAAATCCTCCCATTGTGAAGTTAGTATTCCTCATTTGCCAACCACTCCAACATTTACTACTAAAATGTATACTTTTTGTGTGGAGACAGCCGATGGGGCAGAGATCTCCACACAGAAATAGATAAAAGAGTAGACAGAACCTCCGTACATAGGTTTGTGAACAGCAT
Source organism: Lissotriton helveticus (assembly GCF_964261635.1). NCBI lineage: Eukaryota > Metazoa > Chordata > Amphibia > Caudata > Salamandridae > Lissotriton > Lissotriton helveticus. The sequence continues at coordinate 808,605,398 of NC_136068.1, read as the reverse complement.
TTCGAAGTATGCTAGTAGTACTAGTACTATTAAATGCACTACAAAATGTAGTTTATGAATAGGATCCTTTGTGTATTTTAGATGGCTTTATTGAACCAGTGTAATAGGCATAAATGCTTCAGGATTTTTTTAGTAAATGTAAATTTAAGGCAACACATTTTTCTTGACCTGCGTCTGTATCTACCAGGATGTTCAGAAAGAGCCTGGTCAATGCAGGAACACATGTAGTTGCACATCTAGTTCTCAATGCATCAGTGTTGAACTAATTGAATTAGTGACTCTTCAAGCATCTATTTTAGGCAATCTCCATTACATTACATTCTTTATACCCACATGCATGCACCACATGCATCCTGAGCTCGAAATGTGCATTATAAACCTTATTGCTGCTTTGATGCAACCACTTTACATTATTTTATTGAAAGACAATATACTTTTGATTTTTCAGTGTTAAAGTGGAATACAGTTTAGCCTCAGTACATGCTGGTACTGTATTACTGTCTGGTGCAAATCTACACCCAACTGATTGCCCATTTTACCTTTATTGGTATCCCACATTTTAGTTCTTCTTTCCTGGGACTGTGTTTATTTGTTCCCAAATCTAACTTTTGACCAATCAACTTTTATGGAAATATCTGGCTTTGCATGGACAAATGCTAGACACATCAGCAACTTATGAAGAGCATTGGAAGTTTTACAAAGAGAAGTATGCACATTTCCATTTCCACATCATTTGGGACATTCAGGTCTAGCTATACTTGTGCTTTACAGGAGGGGTGCTGGTGCACCCTAGTGCACCCCTATTGCTTTACCAAACTCACTTGTATGTATTACTTCTTTTTGCAAATTTCTACAAACGTTCACTATGTGTGTGCATTGCTACTAAAATGCACTCAAATGTGCCTGGATCTTATCCACTATTCACTGTGATGGACCACAGAAGCTTTCTATTCACTGTATCAGAGGGTGCATGATCCATAAAAGCTGAATGAAGTCATCGTATTAAAAGACACCATCGTTATTGCAATAAAAAGCAGAATGAGCAATTGGTGCAAGGTGTTTTTCAGTATCTGGAATCTGAACCACATTTGTTAAATTTGTTATTTTCCCCCAATCCATTAGTCTTCCACGTTTTATATGCATAAACTTTTAGCTTGTGCACCCAGGGAACATGTAGATTGGTAGCAACCAATCTCCATCTGATTCACTTTTACAAAGATGGACACAATGTTCACTTGTGGTGCTTCTAATGTAGCAGCTACTGCAGTGATTATTCTAGACAGCACTGCATTGCTATTTCTCAATATTTGCTTCCTTAAATAGGGAAGAACACAATTTGAATCTCCTGCTTTACAAGTTTTCAGGATTATAGCAGTGGTTACCTAATTTGTGTATGTAAGTGCTCTGTTGGTAAAGCGTATCTGGAGGCAGATAAACAACAAAACTGTTTGCAAAATTAAACAAGGATAAGAACGATCTATGTAACAATAGCCTGTCTTGTAACATTCTGAATCACAGTGAGTTGTAATCCACCCTACCTCATGAATAGCAGTGAGGTATATTGTAAATTGTGGCTCACTATGATTGGAGGTCATTACATCGACCACCATATCTGTGATCGGTTTTTAATTTACAAAACATGTTTTTTTAAATGTAGCCTATTTGCCGTAAAGAAAACAGGGCTGCATTTAGTGTTAAACAAAAGTTAACTTTTTCCCAAAGTTTGTTTGAGGGTATGTTGGCCCTCTGGACCACTATCTACTCCAAACAAACGTTTACCACCCCAGTTAAGAAGTCAGCAATTTTGCAATGTTTTGCAACAAGATTTCTGTCACAAAAAAATGATATGTATCATGTTTATTTGGTATTTAGAAGGGGTGGCTACAACACGCCCCTTCTAAATACCGATTCGGAATGAGGTATTGTTTCGCTTTTTGGGGTTCCCAACAGAAACCATCAACTGTAAAATATTTGACAATGTTAGAGTATCTTTTTATTGCACCCCCTCCCAACTCTCAACTTCTTCCTCAATGTACTTCTCATATTCGAAACACTTTAGCACTGTAGCAGTTCACCATACCAGGAAAGTTATAACCCTATTCGACTCTGCCGAGGTAACAGGAGACCCGATGGCAGTAATGCTTTTGGATGCGGAAAAGGCATTCGATCGGGTCTCCTGGTATTATTTGTGGCAGATTTTAGTCAGAGCCGGGATCAAGGGTGGTTATTTGAAAGCACTTCAGACTCTGTATAAGGAACCAGTTGCAGCATTGAGAATAAGCGGGGGTATTACAGGACAATTTAAGATCAAGAGAGGAACTCGGCAGGGCTGCCCATGCTCTCCCCTGCTATTCGCCATGTATATGGATCCACTAATACGTAAGATAGAATTATCATCAGAGATTACCCCACTTTGCACAACTCTAGGGCCATGTAAGATACTAGCCTATGCTGATGATGTAGCGGTAATAACACCATGCCCTACGGAAGCAACTACATTGGTAGAGGAAGAGGCAATAAGATTCGGACAAGTCTCAGGGTATTCATTGAATGCATCCAAAACTCAAATTATTAAAAATTCGTGGGCAACCTGTGATGATAGACGAGTGGTTTCAACAGGGAAGTATCTGGGAATTAATATTACGTCTAATTTAGATAATCTGGTGGAAAATAATATTGCCCCAGTAATCGATAAAAGACTTGGATCGTTACGAGAATTTACATTTGTCATTAGTAGGACGAGTCAATATTATTAAAATGTTGATTTTACCTAAATTTTTATACCTCTTTAGGGCAATACCACTTTTTATTGACAATAAGTGGTTTAAAATCTGTGAACACATGATCAATCGGTTTATTTGGGCAAGAGGTAAAACCCGGAGGGCATTAAGGTACATGTCGCTTCCCAAGGAGAAAGGAGGGTGGTCATTACCGGACCTAAAGGTTTATTACTGGGCTGCAGCACTACAAGGAATGGTGGGACTAATTGGAGGGGCAGAGAAGGATGGTTGGGATAAGATAGGCTCGCTTGCTATTTATGGTATAGTTTTGGGTACAAATGCTGAAAATATTTTTTTGAGATTTACAGATGGAAGTTATTTTAAAAGAACACGATTTAAGACAATTATTGCTGCTTATAACATATGGAAAGGATTTTCTAAAAAGGTTGGAATAGGGAAATATAATGCATATACAAGATTTAAAAATAACCCTTCTTTACCTAATGCAGTGTTTTCAGGAATGGTATATCAAGAATGGGAAAGACGAGGGATAGGTAAAATTGGTGACATGTTGGATGATAATGGTATGATGCAGTTTATAGATTTGAAAAATAAGTATATGTTAAATACAAATCATTTCTTTAAATATCTTCAAATAAGGAGTTGTATACTAAATAAAAAAGGGGGTTCACTAGGCTTTGGGAGGAACATAATGATGGATCTTATACAAAATGGCCATGACTGTACCATAAAGAGATTCTATTCAGAAATGACAAAGTTAAAGAAGGATGATCTTGAGAAATGGATAGTCAAATGGTCTTCAGATTTAGACATAGATAGAGAAAGTGATATTTTTTCTGAATCACTTGAGATGGGAAGTAAATTACTGTGCTCATCGTCCCTTCAGGCCCAGCATTATAAGACTTTGTATCATTTGTATTACACGCCATGGAAAATTGCTCAGTGGGGGGGTTTATCCGGTACTACTTGTTTTAGGTGTGGCAGTATGGAGGCTAATTTGATACATATTTTTTCTACCTGTCCGCACCTAGACAAGTTAAAAAATGATATTGGGAATTTTTTCCGAAATGCTTTAGAAACAACAATTGAGTTAAATCCGGTGACCATTTTGCTGGGGGTATACCCCAATGGGCAAATAAATTGTAAATACTTTATGTTTGTAGCAATGGCGATATTTAGATTATTAGTGGCTTCAGCTTGGCTTGATCCAAATCCTCCAACGTTTCATCAATGGCTAGGCAAAACATTATCAATACAAAAATTAGAAACAGCTATTTATGCCAGGAAGGGCAGAAAGGGTAAAAAACTGGGGATGCAAATTTGGGGACCTCTGATTCAGTGGAAGTCTGGAACTGAATAATGTAATGTGAAGAATAAGTATTTCTGAATGTTGATATTTATGATCCCATTTTTATATGCATAGATTGAACCCGTATGTATTAAGTATTAAGTTTACTGTAACATTTTTTTCCATTTTTCTATGATTTCTTTATGTATCTCATTGTGCCCTGTCCATGTAATCTGGGGGGGAGGGGGGTGAAAAAAAATGAGGGAAAACATTTTTCAATAAAAATATTTAAAAAAAAAAAAAAAAAAGCACTGTAGCAGTTCGTAAGTTTGGGGACCTCTGTCACTTCAGATTTGCATCCTTCCCTTCCCTTTTATTGTATGTGGAACATAATCTCAGTAGATGTGTTGATAACGGAGCAGAGGCAAAGCATGTGATTCTGCCACAACTGGACTCTAATACTTCAAGTGAAATAAATGTCAGCTGATTCTACTAACTTAGCTCAATCACTAATACATTTCATAGCATATCAGATCTAGAATGGGTGATTTCTTGAATACTTATCATTGATTGTTTTTTGTTTACACTGCCCTTACTATTTGTTGCAATATTTATTTGCAATTATCAAATAAAAGAATGAAGAAAAAATGCAATAGTCACTTTCTATGGTCACTTTTTTTGGAAAAGTCAGTTTTTAAAAACAAATAACTTCCCTTGTGCACTTTATCCATATTAGCACCAAGCACTGCCGAAGAAATACTCTCTTCATCCATATTCCTATGTTTAAAAATAAAATAGCTTCAGATCACATGCATACATAGTTAGTGATAGGTTGCAGCATCCATGCTTCACAAATGGTAGATATGACAAAAGATACCCAAAGTTCTCAGTTTACATTTTGTAATGCTAGCATCATACAGAGGTCGCAGTTTTGAGAATCCAAACAAGGGGCAATCGCCCTCACGATCTCTATCTAAATCAAATGTTATTGGTCTCTTGATTAATTACCTCTGCATTGGTATGATCACTTGTGTAACTTTTGATACAGAGGTACACAAGTACAACATAGAGCCGCAAAATATGTTTTTGTCTCGTCCTGATGATGATAATTCTTAGTAAAAGGCGATTATAATCCTGACATTGACGAGGTCACCTGATAGAACTGGATCAGTTAAAGATAAACTGCTCGCCCTTGCAGCTATCAATGGCACTCACAGAAATTATGTTACTATGGTTTGAGGCCAAGGGACATCACTTACCTGATATACAGCAGACACACACCTACATTACAGAGATGTGCATTCAAGGAATTTGTTCTTTCGCATACACTCATTGATAATAGCTTCCATTGATATTTGATAAAGTCAGAAGATCTAGTTCTTGAACATCCAACTACCATTTTCCTTCTCAAAATACTTTTCATATGGAGAACATGGGGGCACTATTTTGATGTAGCAATTCCTGAGTTTTGGAAACTTTGACACATTATTAATGATGTTGATTATTCAAATGACTAAGTTAATGCATTTTATTTGAAAGTGTTATGTTTTAGTTTTTTTTAACATTCACTAATTTTTAAATTTTTTGTTGTGATTTATTAACTTTTTCACTATCATATCCAATTTTGTTGCAGGTGATTGGGACTGTAGGAGAGTTGAGCAGGAAGCAATTCTACAATTTATTGTATTGTTTTTAATTTGTAATAATCGTTTAAATTGGTATTTTTTTAAGCAACTAAAATATTTCAAATTTACATTCCATACATTCCATACAAAATTTGATATCAGCTTTATTGAATTTCCTAACAATCATGACTAGATTAATAAGTATAAAATTACATCTATAAAAGCATTTCATACACAATTTGACCAAAAGGGTGCCTGCTTGCCATTACCATAGTCAGATAATGTGTGCAATTGCCAGACCGGCCTCCAAGTTTTCCTTCTCAGTGCCCAAAACCAGCTAAGAAATTTCACCATCGCGATTACAATATCTGGACGTGTGTCCGAAACCAAGATACGCTAAGCTGTCATACACAAACTAGTACCTAGATTAGAACACAATGGCTTAAGCCACCTTCGACGGGGGCCATTATAGGCCGGACACACAAACAGTACATGGGTTGTCGACTCTACCCGGGATGGACACGAAGGGCAGTAGATATCTGTGGCCTTATTCCATTTTCACAGTGAAAGATCTTAAGGGAAGAGTGCCTACTCCTAATTGCTTATATAGTTTCCTATCACCATGTTTCATAATCGAATTCCAGTAGGCTTCTGCTTCCATTACAGGCTTGCGGCCCAAGAAAATACCTGTGAGTGAGCTACTGCTCACCCTCGACTGTGTCTTTTTATAAATCATAACCCTGTAGAGGTCTTTGTAATAATGTTTATTAGGAAATACGTTCTCTATGGGATCTTCCCTCGGATGACGGAGCCCCATGTCAAACAGGTTACCCGTGATCTTCTGCAACCATTTGATTTAAGAGGACAGGTCAGCATTTCTAATATGCATTAGTGCGTTAGCATAAGACGCCAGTTCGGGAGTAGTCCAAAGCCTCCTCCAGTACGCAAGGGGTCTGAATCCCGCAACCTCGTCGAAGGAGGAACATCCTAAGTCAGATAGCAGAGGCTTGATTGGGGAAGGGCGGTCAGTGATTTCAGGAACATATTTTGTGCAAGGACAAGGGGTGATACATTTTTGAACCGCCAAAGTTCTGCGCCATATATTGTGGAAGCACACATTTTCCCATTGTAAATCGATAAAGCAGGTACTACGGGCTTGGTATTTGAGAGTCGGTGTTCTTTAAGTAGGGCTCCTGTTAGCTAGTTGTGCCTGAGAACTAAGACATCAAACTGGGGTGTCCAGTTCATCTTCCTACCCATAGTCACTCCTTGATAAGTAAAGGTATCAGTCTGTTCCAAAGGTGCTTTATTCATTTCTACTCTCCCTTTAATAAGTTTATGTGTATGCAGCACCATGAACTTGGTTTTATCAACGTTTACTACAAGTTCTTGGTCGTTGCAAAATTCTGTAAATCTGTCAAGGGCACGTTGCTGACCAGATTGGGTTTTGGATAAAGTTAAAGTATCGTCTGCAAACATTAAAAGTGGAACCCTTGAACCGGCACGAATTGGAGCATCTGTTGGAAAATTGGTGTAATATGAGATAACCCTATTTATGAACAGGGAGAATAGGGTAGGGGCAAGGACACACCCTTGCCGCACTCCTTTGTTACCTGGGAAACGGTCTGTTAATTTGCCCTGCTGTCCCCACCTGACCTGAGCATAATTTGCCTCATGCAGTTTTATAATAAAGCTTAAGATTTCTAGGAGCATGCCTCCTTTAGTGTGTCCCATAACTTGTGAGAGGGGACTAGGTCCGATGCTGATTTTAAATCAACAAATGCAGCATTGAGAGTTCCCACTTCTAGGCTCACTGTGCTCCAGTATGTCATCATTTATTTTTCAATTTTCTGTTTATTATTTTGGAGTTATCTTTTTTGTTGAAGATATGTATCTTTATGTATATTGATTGCTATCGGTTTAAATATTAGTGTTTTTGAATAATGAATATTCTCTTTTTTTAACTTTTCTTGTTTTGTTATTCTTGTTTTTTAATATATGTTTCTGATTTTATTTCACAGTATAATTTCTAATCTAATGTATTATTCGTATTACATTCAGTGACCCTTCTCAGTAATACAAGTTTTACTGATGTGTTTTTGAAATGTAATATTCATTATTTAATAATTATGGGTTTTTTTACATTTCAATATGCATGCATATATTGTATCATTTAGTTTGTTATTTATTTATTTGTGTTTTGTTTTTTACTTATCATTAATATTTATTTTAATTTTGAATATGTAATTTCATTATGAATTATGTATTATATATATGTATATTTTTTAATAAACGTATTACCTTTATTTTACAATTTTATATTAGATGCATGTTAACTATTTATTTTTGTCTCAAAATCTATTATAGTTTGAAACACTTATATACATATAAACTATTATGAGCAGGATCCTGAAGATCGAAATGCGTAGGAGGAGGAGAGCTCTCTGACCTAATAAAGAGCTGAAAATTATCGAGGTGTGTGCTGTGAATTTATCCCTTGTTGAAAGAAGGTATATATATATATATACATATATACATATATATATATATATATATATATATATATATATATATATATATATATATATATATATATATATATATTTTATATCCACAAGTTTGCCATTGAGGATTCGCCGCTCAAGCAGAAGTTACCGCACTTGTAGCCACAGGCGGAGAAGTAACAGCATGCCCCAAGCTTTTGTTACTGTGCCGTACGCGTTTCGAGCTCTGTAGTAAGCTCTTGTTCACTGGCTGATTAAATGACGAGAACAGGTGAGTATGGAACCATTATTTTATTCAATTTAGTGTCCCGCCCCAGTGGGCGTTTCTACCGGGCATTCTGGATATGATAGTCTGTTGATGTGCCTGATGACACGAAAAAGGTTCTCCGATACAAGTGCACTGTCTCGACAAAAATCATTTTAATTTTCAACCCGGTTGGGTAAAGGCAACAGCAGCATCACCATAAACTTCCCCAATTGTCACTGTAGTTCAGGCCCACTGCTTTCCTGAAGACGCCCATGAAGTACGAGCACTCCGGACCAGCTGCAACCGCGGTGGGGCAAATCCGCGACCAGGCATGGCCGCTTAATTTTATATCCACAAGTTTGCCATTGAGGATTCGCCGCTCAAGCAGAAGTTACCGCACTTGTAGCCACAGGCGGAGAAGTAACAGCATGCCCCCAAGCCTTTGTTACTGTGCCATACGCGTCTAGAGCTCTGTAGTAAGCTCTTGTTCACTGGCTGATTAAATGACGAGAACAGGTGAGTATGGAACCATTATTTTATTCAATTTAGTGTCCCGCCCCAGTGGGCGTTTCTACCGGTCATTCTGGATATGATAGTCCGTTGATGTGCCTGATGACACGAAAAAGGTTCTCCGATGCAAGTGCACTGTCTCTTAAGTTTATATCCACAAGTTTGCCATTGAGGATTCGCCGCTCAAGCAGAAGTTACCGCACTTGTAGAAAATTTAAATGATTTTTGTCGAGACCCCCCCAAGCACCCCCACCCCTCTAACTTACTGAGGGCCCTCAACCGGCCCCCAATTGTGAAGTCTGCATGCCTTTCTGTGGGGGTGTCTAGCAGACACCCCCACCATATTAAACCCTTTTCCGCCTGGTTGACGAGTCGACCGGGCAGAAAATCGGCAGACGGTCTTCCCATCTGCTGCGGTACCCCTCGCCATACTGATATGGCGGGGGGTAATTGGCATGTGGGCGGTGTAGTATGGCGGGCGGATCGCCACCGCTGTTTCGGCGGTGGCGATCCGCCCACCATACTAATAGACCCCTAAGTGTTTAATATAGAATGGAGATGTCTAGCAAGATAAAATTCATACACCGAGATACAATACCATCCATTTCGTGAAATCCAGCAGCAAAAGATGTCATAGTCTGTGAACCATACACACAGCTAAAGGCATGTGGTGGGAGGTGTTCTGCAAGGTCTCCCTGTGCATGCACATTACAAGAAGATGCAGTGAAATCAATGAGGAAAGTATCTTACTGGAACACATTGTGAGGGTATGAGGCCTGTCTGATAGATTATGTGTTTAATGCTATAAACAGGGCCACTGGAATTATGTGATTGTGCGGCCACATTGATTTTCGCTTAATTGCTGCATAATCTGCAGATTTAAACAAAAAAAAAATGTGGTTTCTTGCACAAACGGTTCAAAGGTTACCAAAAACCGAGTTGTACATGTTGCCACCAAGTGTAAGGCCTTTTGCAAAGGTTGATTGGTCACCTTTCTGTTGCTTATTGCTATATATGGGTATTAAACTGACACCAATGAGGTGCACCCAATGCCAGATGTGCTAACAAGTGTAAAAAGTAAATAATGAAGTAATACTGTTGAACAATTTGCTGCATTAGGCTGCATAATTTGCATTTTCTTGCTGCATAATTTACACAACCCTGCCACATAATGTGGTCCTCTCTTGCCACATAATTCCAGTGGCCCTTGTATACACCTATGCTAATGTAAAATATCAAAACAATACACAACACATATTGAATGTCTGAATTTACTTCACCAATGAAGGGGGAGGTCTATATGATACTTTTTTAGATTATTCTTTCCTACTAATATTGAGTAGTATGTGTCTTGCAGCTAAAACATGTTATGTGTTGTTATTGGTTTTTGAATAGTGTACATTCTGCCATTAGTATGGTCTTGTATTATTGTTGACTGCTCAGGGGGGCTTATCACTTTAGTCTCTAGTTTGTATCACCATCACAGACTGAAACACTGATGATCGGTTTCAGGTATTGTGTAGTGTGACCCACCCAAGATGAGTTTCACATTGTTTTGATATACAAAAGTATCAACTGTGGTCCTTTTGGATGGTTAAAAGGCAATGTCTTATACATTGAGCTGTTAGTGTTTATATCAGTGATAGATAGAAGAGAATAGAAGGATTGTCCATTGCTTAAACAATGCCTTAACCATTAACATACCTGTTGCATGGCAGTTTGTGAGAGCCTGAGTGCTGTATACCCATCTATAAACCTGTGCTTATTCTAACATGCTCTTTGAGATTGTATTGTGATTATTTCCTCACTGAGTAGTGTTTATGGTTTAGTTACATTGTGTTGATATTGGATGTATGCAGGAACTGGAGTATAATAAGTTGTTCGCTCATGTCACAGCAGGAAATGGCACGTGCAGACATTGCTAATGGGCGTTTCCATTTTTCTGATCTGTGCTATGTTGGATGTATGTGTATTGATCTCTCTAACGTGTTCTCTATCATATAATGTTTGATTATGTTTCTGTGTAGTATTTGGTGGTTAATGATGATGAGAATTGCATGGAAGTTGCTACTATTGTACAACTTTACTGTGTCATGGGTGTGTGTTTGTGTTCAGATCCTAACATAATCTCAAAGGGGAGCAAGGATTACAGGGGTCTATGGTAATGTTGCTGCATGATCACCAAGGGAACAGGATAGCTGTTAAAAGAGTTCCTAGGGAGCCAATCAGAAGGGGAACAGAGTGGGCCACAAATGGGTAGAAGCAGTAAAGCTACTAAGGAGTCAGGAGAGGGATCAGGAAAAATCTGCCTGTGCCAGTAGTCTAAAGGGATACCAAAGGGGATGATGGACGGAGCGTTTGAGCAAATCAAACACTCACCCCCAGTCAACTGATCTGGTTTTAATCCATCACCAATCTTTAGCTCACTCCACCACCCCAGTTCAGACATGGCCATATGCAAATCAGTCTGACCCTGTGCCTCATGGGAACAGTCCAGCCCGAACTGCCAAGCCATGTCTTCCCTGGACCGGAAACAAGCATCCATTATAGTGCAGCCTTTGAATACAATGCTTCAACAGTTTGGGATTTTCTCCCACCAGCCTCTTCCTCGCAGGATTGCCTAATGACCTGCTAATACAGTGTCTAAAATGTTCAGCTACATTAGACAATGACAATCATTCACTACTGCTCATGTGTTGAGTCTCTGGAGGGTCAAACATATGTGATCATCATATTATTTGGAACAAAGAGAAGATAATACTGATGTACCTCTACTCCCTAAATAAATTGCAGTAATGAAATTCTTTAAGTAATATGGATCCTAACTCAATTGTATTGTTGTCCCTAGACACAAAATTAAGGGCAACTAGCAAACACACTCACATTATTGACATAGGTAACACCATTAAAATGTGTACTTTTTCGTTTGCATATTGTCATTTTGCAAGATACGACAGATAAAGATTCTGTTTGCATCTCTTAATAACATCATCGATTTAAATATTTTGAACACAGAAAGAAATGCAGTAACTGATACTCAAAAGAATTAAGGAATTTGATATTATCAAAAATTTTTAGTCAACGCAATGTCACTCAAATCCTTCAAGGGATATATTGGAAAATAGTTATTTTACCTTCAGAAGTGAACTGAGTCACTCAAGATTGTCACAATAATTGTTGTATTATGGTGTATGAAGAGGGAAGAAGTGACTGCAACTAGGATGGAACTATCGAACTATTTTAATTATAAGGTTCACCTATTCAATGGGTTTAAAAGACAAACACGTTTAAAATGCCATTTCCTGCTTAAAGAGTTCTCTATGCTCTTGGTAGTCATTAGTGACTTGCAATATCATCATAATTTACGGAAGGGGGTATTTTAGCCCATATATGATGTTCCCCAGTCAGTAGGCGGTGGTATGGTACGATGGGGTGCAATGTTACTAATAATCATCATGCTCAATGTGTATAAGCAAACCTACTCCTGCTAATGTGCCCAATAGTTGATAAGTCTCTTTGCTAATCCAATTTTTAAGGTTCCTTAGTAAGTTTAACATAATATTCAGACATGCTTTCATGTATCATTAAAAGATTAATTAACATAGATTATTTACAATACATTTAATAAAGTGTAATTAATCAAATAAAAATAGAAATGTGTTTTCATTACAAAAAATAATGTTTAATTTACATGTAAGGTTTAGTGCAAGGAAAGGGACTTAGTGAAACAATTGTAAATAAACAATATTAAGACAAGGGCTAGGCTAAGGATAGCAGGCAAAATAAAGAGCACTTAATTTGAATTTACAGTTTGATTTAAGAACACAAAGCATTTATAAAAAAATATATTGTAGGATGATATACTGTCTGCCAATATAGTCTAATACATTATTTTCATAGATATGAATGCTGACAGCTTTAGTTGTCTTCCAAAGCTCGTCATCTTCAACAAACATATACAAAGAGATCTTAGTTCACCCCCTTCACCCATTAGTACTTTTGGGTCATGCCTATTCAGCCACTGTTTTGAGAACCTCTAATGAGGCACAAAATATGATCTTACAGCTATATGTAATTTTTATCTTAAATGTGAAATTGCAATTCTGCTTACATAGTGCCAAAGGTGATTATGCACCTAAATGGTGGCTTTCACAGTAATGTGATTGTGCTGTTCAAGGCTTTCCACTCTCTATAGGTGATTTTACTTTCAATCAAATATGAGGTCTTGCTGATACATAACTTTTTTACACTTGATGTAGCATCTTACCACCACCTTGCCCCCTTACCTAGGTGGTCGCCAAATATTTACACATATGTATAACATACAGCGGCTTTAATGAGCTAATACATGTAAGCACAAGAGTGCATAAATGTACAGGCTTGTGCTGTATCTCTGAACAAAACGTCTAATTTTGTACCTCGTACGCCGGAGGCCTGCTTACAGAACTTGTGACATGAAGTATCTCAAACTTGTGGAATAAATTTGGGGTGAAAACATGTGAATGCCAGAAAGAGACAGGTCGCAAAGACACATGGCTGCCCTTATTTATGAAGCCTTTGCATTGTCCTTGTGTCATGTAAGGCAACACAAAAGGTCATGAAATATTTAAAAAGCCATTCATGAACTGATTTGTCTGGCTTTCGGTGGCTTTGTAAAGAAATGTAATGCATTTGCTGCTTGTTCTATTTATGCTATATTTTAACTTGAGAGGGATACATTGGATGGAGTATGGACAGTTGCATAAATCCACCAGTGGATTTTAGCTCATTCACATATTTACATAGACTTGAAACCTTGGGATGTGTCAAAATCCTATGCCTTCACAAGTGAAGCATAATGAGGAAAAATAACTTTATTTATACATAGAGAGAGGAAAATGCCTCTCAGAGTGTTTTTTGAAGGAAGGTGTTCCTTATTGCAAAAAACAATCCTACCTGTAATACAGGTAACCCTGCAGTATGGTGCACATATGCCTGCGTTGGCTGTAGGTTGCTCACAGTGCACCGGTGCAAGAAGAAAGCAGAAATGCTCCATATCTTTATAAATATGGAGCATATAGGATCTCTCCCTTTCACGCAACACAGCTCAGTGCAGCAACTTTAATTGCTGCCCTGCGTTGTGTGAAAGTTTAGTAATTGTGCCCAGTATTATGTACGAATTTGGCACTGCCCATGCTTGTTATACGAATGTTTAGATCTCATAGCTATCTCATAGTCATTCAGAGGTTTCCTCAGGGAGTGGAGTAAAGGCGGTCTTTACGAAATACACTGGTCGAATTTATAATGTCAGAATGAACATAAGCAGGTCTGCATTCGTTTTTTTTAAAGGTAAAGGTCCGGTTGTATCAATTTTAAACCGGCGAAAGGTGTTTTAAACCTGTCCTTTCTAGAAAACTTGGACACCAATGGTAGTTTCAGAAACTGTGCAAGTAAAGGCATGTGAGATTAAAAACAATACTTGTACTTACCCATTGGAGCAAAGTCACATATGTCTGAATAGCTTTCACCCAAAATGAATGTCATTGCTATTTCACACCCTCACAGCATAGATTTATGAAAAACGTCCTCAGTCTGGCCCATGTGCTTGTATCCTTTTTACGGACAGTCAGAAAAATTATGGTCTACCATTAAGCATGTATAAATTGTTCACGGTTGCCTTTGTTGTTATTTCACACAACTTGTGCATTTACTATGCAATGGCTATTTTGCAAAATGATGCATTGTTTTTTGCAAAGAATTGAATAGAGAGTGTAGTGGGTTCTACTGATACAGTGATGCATGGCTTAATTGTGTGCATTTCTATTCTAGATGCACTTATTAGCTAGCATCACCTGAGTGGTAGATCATGAATTGCTCCAGAAAGTGAAAATGTCATAGGAGACAACCTGGCGTAGGCCACAAAGAGGCATATTCGCAGGAATGGTGGCACAGGGCAGTGCAGTAAGTTACCTTGCTGCACTGCCCTGCACCACAGAGAAAAGGCAGGAATGATATGATAAGATATGATATGAGGTGATATTTATATAGCGCTCTTTCACTCCAAGGAGCATCTTGGCGCTGAGACTCATAGCTAGCTGGGTAGATGTTCTGCAGCTGTGCTAATCCAACTGAAGGGAGTATAAAGTTCAGCTCAGGGCTTTACAAGCTTGTTCCGACAGGCTATATATCCAGGTTTTAAGTGCTTTCCTAAAGCCCTTTTCAGTTGTAATCAGACGTAGGTGGTCGGGTAGTTTGTTCCATGGCCTGGCGCCAATCACTGCCAGGGATTTCCCTCCCTTCGTAGACAATCTAAATTTAGGGACAGTCAATAGATTTGCTGTGGCTGACCTAAGATTTGTAGAAGGATAATATCTCGCAAAGTTTTTGCGCAGGTATGTCGGTCCTAGCATGTGAAAGGCTCTATAGGTAATAATTAGGACCTTAAACAAGATCCTCTTATGAATAGGGAGCCAGTGTAGGGCCTCCAACGCTGTTGAGGCTGAGGACCTTCTGGGCAACCTGAGTACCAGACGCGCGGCCGCGTTTTGGACCATCAGAAGCCTGCGAAGGGCCGTTTTCTGGGCTCCTGCATACAGGCTATTGCAGTAATCCAGTCTGGATGTGATCAGTGCCACAGCTACCGTTCGCCTGGCGGCCAGGGGAAGCAGGTCAAAAAACTTCCTCAGCCACTTTATGGCTACCGCTCCCATTTGCTGTTTGAAAGAGAGGGTATCATCAAATTTTATCCCTAAATTTCGTGCCGTACTGATTGTACTAGGCGGTGCTTCAGTGTCCTCCGGACACCATTTTTGCGGAGCGAAGGAATTATTAAGTCCAAACAGCAAAATTTCCGTTTTGGCTGAGTTACACTTAAGGTGATTGCTCTTCATCCAATTAAAGGTGGCTGCTAAACAGTTTTTAAGGTTAATTTCTGCATTCGCCATGTCTTTATCCAGAATTAGGACCAGCTGTGTATCATCAGCATACGCTATTGTGCTGATCCCAAAGGAGGCAATTAATTCGATCAGATGGACCATATAAAGATTGAACAAAGTAGGGCTCAAACTTGAGCCCTGTGGTACCCCCGACTTTAATGCCTTTTCCTCTGAGAAAAATTGTCCTAACGTAATTATTTGGCACCTATGCATGAGGAAATTTTTTAACCATTTTAATACAGGGCCTGCAACACCTACTGATACCAGGCGATTCACCAGAATAGCATGGGACACCGTATCAAAGGCCGCCGACAAATCTAACAGGATAAGGACAGCCTTTTTGCCCTGATCCATGGCCGCTCGTATAGTTTCCGTTGTAAACAGGAGGGCTGTCTCCGTAGAGTGCTGAGCTCTAAAGCCTGCTTGATTCGTGTGAAATATGTTGTTTCCTTCTAAAAAAGTTGTAAGCTGCCTGTTTACAAACATTTCTGCTAATTTACCAAGTACAGGCAAAAGTGAAATGGGGCGCAGGTTAGACAAAGTCGTCGGGTCCTGTAATGTCTTTTTCTGAAGTGGTCTTACCGCTGCCACTTTCCATTGATCTGGGATCTCGCCCGTCCGGAGTGATGAGTTAATGATGTCCCTTATTACAGGAGTAACCTCCTCTAACATAGCTTGTAACAGCATCGGTGGACAAGGGTCAAAGGGGGACCCTGACTTAATTGAAGATGTGGCCTGATGAATGTCCTCCAACGTAATTGGGGAGAAAACCTTCAGCTCAGTTCTTCCCATGTCTTTCTCCTTCATATTCTCATGATCCACCGGCTCAACTGGGGGGAAACCCTTAGTGAGATTACAGTGAGGAATGCACTGTATTTATCCAATATGGTGCTTTTCTGCACTTTATCCCTGTGCAGATTGCCATTTCGAGTGCCTAGCACCAACGCAGTTGCCCTTACACCATAGAGCAAGGGTGCCTGTGTTATAGGAAGGATTGTTTTTGTGCAGGAAGGGACATCTTCCTGCACAAAAACAATCAATAGGGGCGTTTTCTTCTTTCTATGTGTGCTGCAGATTACAGCACACAAAGAGTGAGGAAAAAACGAGGAGAAATAAACATATTTCTTCTTGTTCTGTCTCCCCTGGGGTGGTGTAGTATTTTGATTCATTTGCAGGTTTACAAGTCCTTATAAATCTGGGAATGCATTAAAACCATGGGAGTTGTTTGGCAACACCCACCAAAACACCTATGGAACACATCTTTTGAGCAGAGTAAGGGAGTGCAGTGGTTTGTGCAGCTTTACATTACTTAATATTTGTGAAGCCAATCAAAGCCACCGAAAGTGTCTCTGTGTGGCTTCATATATATGACTTGGAGCTTTGTGTTGTACATGTACCGTGTTGCATGGAACAATCATGACACATGGCCCTCGTAAATAGGCACCATAGTGTTTCAGAAGAGTTTGCATATGAGAAGCAAAGGTCATGAAAACTAATGTTGCAGGGGCTTGAAACGGGAAGGAAAAATAGTTGTCACTAGGCAAGCCTGTTTTTCTGCTAAAAAAAAACGATCGTGTTTTACTAGCCAAGAATTTTACATCTAGCAATAATCTATCATTGAGTAACAGAAGACGGCCCACTGCCTGCTGCTCCCTGAGGTGGCAAATAAACACTTCTCACAATCTACAAGCAAGTCTCGTTTTTTTAACCTGGGTTATATACACACAGTCGCATTATGAAAGAAGGTTAACTAAATGTGTTAAGGTGAGGGAGGAGAAACCTCCTTTTCCTTCGGGATAGTCTTTTAGAGAAAGTCCCTTGATCTGCTAAGTGAAGGTGAAACGATTTGATTTCAGCGGTGATGGCCATTTCGTTATGAGCGATAAAACCGATAATCCCTGGGCCTGCTCTGCCTTTGAACTGAGCCTTCTGACTGTCTCTGCCTCGCTCTCCTGTTTTGAGCTGGTAGTTTCAAGGGGGATTAGGCCCGTGTTTAGGCTGGGTGAACTCATGAATGAAAATATTTGGCTTGGCGTTTTCTGAATGTAGCTTAGCTTCCCCGCTTTAAAGATGAATCCTTTGGCAGAGACGTTCATCTCACCTAGATTACCACTCGCATATTGGGAGGTCCCATTGTTGTTGCTAAAGAAACACTGACATGTTGTCAGTGCTGGGATGGATGCGGATTGCAGCTTTGGTTTGTGTTTGTTTACACCAATGTTTGATGGCCCATTAGTTTCAAGGCTCGAAAATAGATTGCATTTTTGAGCAGGATAAACAAGGAATGTAATACGAAAACAAAACTTACATTGCAGTTGTGTGTGTGATAGGGTTTTACAAGAATACATTGTTCATGTTATTTCCATAGAAGAACTGAAAAATGAAACGCACACAAATCACGCTCAGCATGACAGAGCCAGTTTGACTATTTTAATTACTGGATTTTTGCTGACTGTAAATTACACCGATCTACCCACCTTGCCATCGAAGTGTAGACCACCCACATGTCATTGTCAGAGGAAAATGTGCCTGATCTAGGGGTCTATTGTTTTCCTTTGGTTTTGTTGATGACCAAAATGCAGTTTATCCCCAGTAGACAACTGGTTTAATGACACTTTACATATTGTGAGAAACAACAACCAAGATGTAAAAATCTAAACAGAGTTTATCACCAATGTTCATTGCTCTGGAAATGTCTATCGGGCAGTTGTACTATTCTTAAGCTATCTCACCTTACACAGTTGCTAACCCGTGCACCTCAAACTGTGTTTGGCAGTATCAATGTTGAAGAAGTAGCTAGTTAGTAACCCATATCCTAGATTTCCTACGGTGACAGTACTATAAAAAAGAATTAAGACATTATTTAATGGTTAAATGAATGACTGAAAGCATATTCATTTAGATTTGAATCAAAATATAAACTACACATGAGTTTCATCACTTGAAGTAACATCAAGCAGTGGCTGTCCAGTCACCAGTTACAACTACATACAACCAAAACTGAATTGCGCTGACTAGCTCTCACAAAGTACAGGCCATATCAACAAGTGGCAGCGATAATATTATCGCTGCTATAAAGCCAGTTATCGGGCGAAAAGCGGCGATAATATTATTGCATTATCAACAAGGACACGCTAGCGCGTGTTTCCTTGCATTAGCGCCTCTTGTCAGCACGCCTCCCACTGCATCGGTAATGAGATGCAAAGGAGGCGTGCCTGACAAAACATCTTGGGTAAATATCGCTAACCCAGCTTCGTGAAATTAACAACGAGGGTCAGCGATATTTGAAATCATGTTAAGTATGCCTTAATGCAGGAATTTAACGTCTGTTAAATTCCTGACTAAGGCATACCTAACATGGGGGGTGGATTGTGCGGCTAAGATCACAGGCCCTATCACCAAGGATATCGCCGCTTTCCAGGGAACATCGCAGGAAAACCAGTGATGTTCCATGGAAAACATCGCTATCACTGGAATAATTATCGCCATTGCGCTATGCGTTGCTGATACAGCGCTAGCTGGCGATATTCAATCTGATGCGAAGAGCAGCCAGCAATAATTATCGCTGCTGCTTGTTGATATGCCCCTAAAATCTGTTTACCCAAACCTAACATCCTCAGTATCCATGACTAACCTGTCACCATTGATAAGACCTTTGGCTTGATACTTGAATTCAAACTCTTCCCATCCACCCCAAGAAGAAGGCAAAATCAGCTCGCCTGCAGTGCAAAGTAAGATGTTGACTTCTGCTTCGTGATAGAGTGCTTTATATCTAAACTGACCATGAAAATGCACTGCTATCTGGCATGCAGAAGTCTTTTTGTCTGCACTCGTACTTTAGTTCACAACGCTCTTCTCGTCTTAGTATTAACACCTGGGACTTTACTCACAGCAATAATGATGCTGGCAACATATGGTTGTGCAATCCTGTGTTAATTAATTTATTAAAATCCGCTCATAAACATTTCTTCCTCTATCGCAAGTACTACCGGTTAGTTGTCCTATACTTACAGCAACAATGTATATCACATGAAGTTGGATTAAAACCTTTCCCATTTTGAGGTGCAATAAGGGACACTGTTTCCTCTGTAACCTTTTATAATATTTCAATCACGTTTACTAACACAATTTCTTCGTTAGAATTACCAGTTTATATCATCACTTCTTTTATTTCCCTTCATTTTAAACCTCTGTTTGAGTCTCCAGCTTTCGACATTTTGCTTGGATGCTGTAAGCTATTTGGTTAATTTAATTTCAAACGTAGTTAATAGCCCTAAGGGCAAACAAAGGACAAGATGTGGGACAATATTTACTGATTTAATTTTTCATTTCAAATTCTTAATTTGATCTCATAAAAACATTTCATAAAAGATACATCATAATGCAAAAATGTATATATAAATAGTTAAAACAAGAGCAAAAAATACATATCAAAAGTTATGAAAAAACACTGCCACAATATAACAGCTGGCATTACAAAAAGTAGAAAACTATAAGACAACATCATTGATATATGCAATTGCAGTGCACAATTTAAAAAGGAGCCTAATACATTACATTCAATGTGACAATCTAATTGCTTCAGAAAAATCAGTGCCACTCTACACTTGCTAAACCTGAATTCTGAAGCACAGGAAATAGAAACCGTTTAGGTGTCCCTTCTACACATAAACAAACATAAAATGCCTTTCTGTCACTTGCACATGTGCTACTTCAAGCAGCACACATGAAAGTAACAAAATGGCGTTTTTGTAAAGGTTTGTTTATGTACAGGAAGGGACACCTTCCTGTAAATAAACAAACAATGGCATTTAGCTTTTTACATGTGTGCTGCACAAGGCAGCACACATAGAAAAAGCATAAACGAGGAGAAATAATGCATTTATCCTCGTTTCGCCAACTTAACACCAGGTTTTCTCTGGTCTTAATTTTGACGCTGCCTCCTATGTACGGCATCCTTGTACATAGGGGGCAGTGTCAAAATGAAGGGGTGTTGCCGTGGAACACCCACCTCAACACCCCTTGCCCACCCCTTTCACTCTAACCATAGCATGAAAGGGGGCCTCATGTACAAGGCAGCGCTAAACCACGTTGATTGGCTTAACACTGCCTTGTACATAAGGTGCAGCACCAATCGCCACCACAACATCGGTAAAAGTGACATTGTGGTGGTGATGGAGCTTTTACATATGCCCCTTCCTTCTATAGATCAGTAGCGTAGGGCCTATGGGCTTTTAACATTTTGATAAAGCTAGAGAAAAGATTGAGCCTACCGCATGCCAAAAATGTTTTTTCATGTCCCCCAACACATGAAACCCAGTTGCATGCACTGTCAAACTTCAACCCATGATAAGAGAACTAGTTCATTTTCTCGATTGCCCTTGCCCCGATAGTCGTACACCATGTTTTGGTGTTTTTATGACCACAAACCATAACAAAAGTTTTTGAAATATTAGTTTCCCGTTCTAACATTTTTATGAATGCAATGAAAGCAGGGATTAGTATTTTTAGACCATTGGCAGTCCTGGCAAGTAGTACAGCATCATCTGCGTATAGGAGTGCTGGTATAAATTTTTTGTTTACCAGTGGAATATCCACCCCCACATTTACCAATTCAGTCTCAAGGTCAGTTATATACAGCAAAAATAAAATCTGTGCCAACACTCACCCCAGTTGAACTCCCAGATTAACTGGGAAGTTATTTGAATGATTTTTCTCTTCCTTTGCACCTTTCTTGTAACTTGGAAGATCCAGTTACGTGCTATGTACTTTTACATACAGCTGCGTGTGTTTTATTTTGAACTGTTATGGCTGTATGGTCAAAATAGAGTTTTACTACTAAAGCCGTGAAGGAAGATTGACATTCTTCACCATCCCTATAGCTAACTGATGCAGATAGATAGCAATGAAGATATCGAAAAAGGGCCACAAAGTCCACCTCAAGTCTCATATCCCTGAGCTTGGATTTACTTTACAGTCAAAGGCACTAGTTAAGTCCATAAATACCAACTGGATTGAACAACTCTTGGCAAACATATACTTTGACACAAGGAGGTGAAGATTTAAACGTTGTTCTATAGTGCCAAAGTCCTTTCTAAAACCATATTGAACAGGGAAAGAATTTTCTTCTCCACAGACCAAAGAAGCAAACAGTCCAGTATGACTCTCCCAATTAACTTGGGGACAGAACCAAGAAGGGAAATTTGGCAATATCACTTTGGGTCATGAGCATTTCCCTTTTAATTAACTTGCACAATTGTAGACTTTCACCAGGAGGATGGGACTCCAACCCTACAAGCAGAATGTAAATCATTTGTAAGTAGAACGCTTGAAAACCATGTTATTGAGCAAAGCTTTCAAGTGGACCTCTACCTCATCAAAAAGAGTGACAAAAGAATTCCAGATTGAAGGATTAGATCCAACAAATGGGTCAACTCTAACTCATGTACTTTGATGGTATTACATTTATGCTAGTACAAATTGATTTAGTAACTTCCAAAACTGAAACCTGTAGAAATAAATGCATTCACCACCAGCATCTTCTGTCTTTACTGTGTGATGAGACAATGGTGGATAAAATGTTACAATCTTCATTTTTTTTATTGTTTAGTTGTCTTTCTACCTAGTCAATTGTTGTCCTTCTGTACTAAAACACTTCTAGTCTACTTGGTGATTTAAGTGTGGGACTGTAATGTGTCTAATGTTGTATCCAAACTTGTTCACCGTCTTAAAACCTTTCTCTAGCTCGTTCTTTCTGTGATTGTTTGAATTATGTCAATGATCTGAAAGTGCATTTATCTGTGTCAAACCACTCTTCCAAGTAATATCTTGAAATTGAAAATGTCATATTTTACCTATTGTTGTTGTTATGTTCTAACCACTGAACCAATGTTTGTAGGAAATAATGTGCTTGCCCTCTGTTTGTTATAAGGAGCTCTTGTCCGATATGTTTATATGGTATAGTGGGTTATTTAAGTTTTGTGGACCCTCAGTAGCATATTAAAAGTAGATGTTTGCATTTTTTGATTTCAAAAATGCTTGTGTGTAGTTTTATCAATCCGCCTTAAATTTCCAACTAAATACACCTTCAGTAGTGATACTTTTTTCATACATCTTTATGTGCAGTAATACCACGGCTCCAAATTTTGCCCACAAGTCTAATGGTTATATCTGTGTTTTGAAACAATTTTATGAATATTTATTTTCATTTGTTCTGACAATTATATTACTTGGATTACCTCTGTAGTCTTTCTTTCTTAATTTTATGAACCTTTGACTTGTTCAAACTTCAATTCTTGTCTTATGCTTAAAGTCATTTTACTAAACCTTTCCACATAAGTTAGGTCCTTTTCTCCTGTAATACCACAAATCTAAATTAAGTTACCTAACTTAATTTCTGTTCAAGATGCAAAAAGATTAAAAGACATTACAGTAGATACATATGATGGTTCCAACTCTAAAATC
This sequence comes from Lissotriton helveticus, assembly GCF_964261635.1. NCBI lineage: Eukaryota > Metazoa > Chordata > Amphibia > Caudata > Salamandridae > Lissotriton > Lissotriton helveticus. Next base: position 808,582,105 of record NC_136068.1, on the reverse strand, counting down.
TTCATCTCAAGTCTTTCTTTTCCATCTTCGTTTTGTTCTACTACAATACGAACTTCTTCTAAAATTGCCTTGTTTTTTGTCTCAGCACTACAATTTAAATCACTTTTTCAGGTGTTTTATCTGAAATGGTTCTGCAAACTATCTATATTGTTCTAGTAGGTCCTTTGTATATATAACTGCTTGGTTATACATATATCTTTGTAATTATGTAAACATGGAGGATGAAGAGATACTGTCTGTGTGAGTTTTTTCTTTCATTTCCTACAGTCTGTCTATGTATCTGAAAATGTTTAAGTTGCATTCCATTGTGTCCCTCTTGTTATGTTATGTTATGTTACATGGGTATTTATTACGCGCACAATTACTCTTGAGTATCCTGGTGCGAAACCACAAAGAAATCACATAAAGAAGCACACCATAACTTTAGTAAGCTTGGTTGAAGAGGTGAGTTTTAATAAGCTTTTTGAAGCAGCTAAGGTCTCTGGTGTTCCTGAGATTGAACAGAAGGGCATTCCAGAGGGTAGCCGCTCTGACTGAGAATGATTGGCCGCCCAATCTGATGCGCCTAAAGCGCGGTGTTACTAGCAGGCGTTGGGAGGCAGATCTGAGGTGTCTGCTAGGCACGTGGAACGTCACTCTTTCCCTGAGATAGACTGGGCCAGTATCGTGTAATGCTCGATGAGTGAGAACCAGAGCCTTAAATTGAACTCTTTGGGCCACCGGCAGCCAATGAAGAGAAGCCAGTTGGGATCTTATGCTAATGCGTCTGGGAATGCCCAGCAGAAGTCTCGCCGCCGCATTTTGGATGAGCTGCAGCCTGTTTAGCAAATAGGAGGGGGAGCTCAGATAGAGAGCATTGGCGTAATCTAGGCGGGACAGTATGAGGGCTCTGGCAACCGTTTCTTTGGCTGGTTGGGGCAATAAGGGAAAGAATCTGCCCAGGGATTTAAGGGTCCCAAAGCAGGGACCCGTCAGTCTTTTTATCTGCTCTGAGAACCTCAAATCTTCATTGAACCAGATGCCCAGATTTTTGGCCGATCCCCCCTCAGAGAGGGGGCGGGGGAAATCGGGAGGCCAGATCAGTTCAATAAATTGGTTAGGAAAGTGGCCATATAGTATAATCTCCGATTTTCCCTCGTTGCATTTAAGCTTGGCCTGTGCCAGCCAGGTGAATACTGCCGCCAGGCACCTTTGTGCTGCAGTCGTTTCTAATTGTGAGTTACCCCAGGTGAACAGAAGCTGGGTGTCGTCGGCATAAGCCATTATTTTCGCACCCAGCTTCTCGGCCAGGTAGATCAGCGGGGTCATATAGATGTTAAAAAGAAGTGGGCTCAATGTAGAGCCCTGTGGGACCCCCGTCTGAACTAACCTGGCCGAGGAGGAGTGTGGGGGCATCCAAACTTGCTGGTACCGCGAGTCCAGGAAGGACTCCAGCCATGACCAAACGGCCCCCGTGAGGCCGATGTCAGTGAGGCGAACCAGGAGGAGTTGATGTGGAACCGTATCAAAGGCGGCAGAGAGGTCCAATAAGATCAGCGCCGCTCTGCCACCCTTGTCCGTGCACTCCCTAATGGCTTCCACCACCTCTACCAAGGCTGTCTCCGTACTGAAGGAGGCCCTAAAGCCCGATTGGGCTGGGTGAAGTACCCCAGACTCCTCCACAAAGGTGTTCAACTGCCGAAAGATCACCTTTTCGCAGACTTTGGCCAATGCCGGGAGCAAAGAGATGGGACGGTAGTTTGCTGCGACAAGGGGGTCTGCTGACGGCTTCTTTAGGAGGGGCAAAAGTTTTGCTTGCTTCCATTGCCTAGGTACCATTGCAGATTGCAGTGACCAGTTGATCATAGCTGTAACTTCTGTCACTACACAGTCTGCTACTCCAGCCAAAACTCTTGCTGGGCAGGGGTCCGCAGGGGATCCCGATTTAAGAGATTTCAGCAGAGTAAGAATGTCCGATTGATCGGCCATAGTAAAATTGGCAAGGCAATTGTTCGAGAGAGAGACGGGCGTCTCCTCCACCGGAAGAGTTGCAGCAGCCCTCAAGGCAAATCCCTCCTCAATAAGCTTAATCTTGTTGATAAAAAAGGAAGAGATCTCCTCACATCGGTCTGCGGAAACCGGAATCTTTTTTTGCTCCGCTAGAGGTGACAGAAAGCTTTGTACTATAGCGAATATCTCCTTGTCATTGTTATCCGCCTTTAGGATTCTAGTCGCAAAGTAGGCGCCTTTTGCAGTCTTGACTGCGGTATAATATTCTCTTTGGACTAGACGGAGGTCGGCTTTAGCTTGTGGAGAGTAAGCAGCCCTCCAGAGCCTCTCAGATTTTTTACATGACCTTTTTAGCTCTTTAAGCGCTGGCGTATACCAGGGTTGAGAGGGCAAAGCCCGTCGGTGGCTTTGCGAGGCGGGTTTGGAAGTAGCCTCTACTCCTCGACTGACCCAGGCATTAAAGAGATCCACTTGGGCCTCTAAATTGCTTGCTAGAGCCATGTGGGAATGCGTAAGGAAATTGGCCACACCAGGGATATTAATTTTCCTTACTGGGGGGCCAACCAGAGGAGAGGGTGGCGTGGTGGTCGTGCCATGGCCCAGGAAAAGTGGACTACCGCATGGTCGGACCAGGTAACCGACAGGGGATCTTTAAGGGCCAGATTAAAGTTGGAGCATACCAGGTCCAACATATGTCCACGGGAGTGCGTTGGTTTAGTGACCCACTGAGTTAAGTGTGTTATACCTAGAAGGTCTTGTAGAGTCAGCACATCTGGGGAACCGGGGGAATCCCAATGAATGTTGAAATCTCCCAGAAGGAGAAATTTTGGAAAGCGTAGCACACGCTCCGCTACAGCATCTCCTAAGGAGCTTAGAAAGGAACCCATCGGCCCCGGCGGTCTATAAATCAGTGTACCTCCTACGGTAAAGTGAGGGGACAGAATAAAGGAAAAGTCAAATGCTTCACCATCCAGCACACTCAAGGATTTGTCACAGGAAAAGGCCCATGCTTCCCTAAATACTACGGCAGTGCCGCCCCCTCTGCCTAAAGTGCGATCCGCCCTAGCCAGGCGGTAGCCACGTGGGACAGCCAGTTCTACCACTGGGGCACAGGAATCGCTAAGCCACGTTTCGGTGATGAATAAAATGTCCAGATTATTGTCCCCGATGAGTTCATAGATGTTATCGGCATGTTTCACCATAGAATGGGCGTTGATAAGAGCAGATTTAATTAAAGGCTCGGTCTGGGTTTTCTGCGCCGGAAGTATTAGGAAGGGGGGGAAATGGAAATTGCAATGCTTGCATTCCCATCCCCTGTCGGGGCACGGAGGGCACCTTTGCAGACCTACATGTGAGCCTGGATTCAAAGAGAGCAGGGTTTCGCGACTGTAGGTGAGAGAGCTCGAGATGTGTGGGGCTATAAGGACAGCCGGACCGGACCTGGGCACGGGCCAGGCTCGGACGGGCGCAGACGGGCTTACCTTAGGCGCACCTTCGGCGCGCCAACAACGCGCCCGCTGCGCCCATCCGCTGCGCCCTCGCCAACACATGATAGTAAATAGGGGGGTAGCGGGAGGCGCGGGCTCCTGTCTCCGCCCTCCGGCTTGCTGGTATGTCCCTGATTGGTCTGCCTACCTCCCCATGAGCTCTCCACTCAATCGGCACACAGCCGTGGTGGAACGAAGCTCGGGATTCGGCGACCAAAGAGCTAGTGCATCAGAGGAGCAGCCTAACTCGCTGTCGTCCTCAGTGCAAAGAATGTACTTGTGCAAAATAGGCAATGGCTAATTAAAATGCTTGTCACCATACAAAACATAAACATCAGGATTTAAAAGCACTCTAAAAAATGCTAGCGCTCGCACAGTGGCCGCAGCGATTTCAATGTGGAAGGCTGCGTGCTCACCGATGCCGGCTTGAAATAGCGGGAGGCGCGGGCTCCTGTCTCCGCCCTCCGGCTTGCTGGTATGTCCCTGATAGGTCCGCCTACCTCCCCATGAGCTCTCCACTCAATCGGCACACAGCCGTGGTGGAACGAAGCTCGGGATTCGGCGACCAAAGAGCTAGTGCATCAGAGGAGCAGCCTGACTCGCTGTCGTCCTCGTAGATGTATTAGATGAGCCCAGCGTGTGACAAGAAACACAGAAACAATCTTAAAAAAGGAGGAGCAGCCTAACTCGCTGTCGTCCTCAGTGCAAAGAATGTACTTGTGCAAAATAGGCAATGGCTAATTAAAATGCTTGTCACCATACAAAACATAAACATCAGGATTTAAAAGCACTCTAAAAAATGCTAGCGCTCGCACAGTGGCAGCAGCGATTTCAATGTGGAAACTTGCAGATCTTTTTAATGTTCCAGCTCTCTTTTGTATATATCTGTATTTTATCAGTTTCTTCCACCAAATCATGTTTGTTCATTTTTACTTGTAATCATGTTTCAGTACAATTAATGTCCATTTTGACTGAATCGATCATTTAACAAAAATTACATTAGTAGAAATAAAATAGGATCTACAGAACATTTATTTAAATACATGCTATTTTGGTTAAAGCTCCTTTCTTCCTCTGTAAAAATGCTTTTAATTTGATCAATATTCTCCTGAAAAAGCTCTGTGCTTTGTGATATTACACTAAATCTGTTGACTGTAAGCAATGACTTATCTCCTTCAGGAGTAAATCATCACACCAACAACTATTGTACTCAGATTTCTTTTCAATAGTTATGTTTTCCATTTGCTGTTTAATGAGTATTCATTCATCACCCATATGAATTAATGCCACTGTACGTGCACTTTGTTCAGTTATTTGGGAGATTTCCTCAAACAACATATCCTTATGCTAATATGGGCTGGAGGATTCTAAGCTCCAAAAACAGACTAAGGGCCTTATTTTGACTTCGGCGGTCTGACTGTCGGACTGCCGAAGCCGCATACACAAGACAGCAATGCCGGAGGACTTAAGAGCACTGCATTACGACTGGACAGACGGGCTGGCAATGTGCCAGCTGCGGTCTTGTGTTGTCTGCATGCTTCAGCTTCCTGAGTGAGCCTGAAGCCACTGCAGCAGCCCAGAATCACCTGCACTCTCATGCACACACTACTGGCATGCACCATCTTGTGCATGCCACACAGTGCATGTAGGACAGTGCAGGCATAGAGGAACACAGCTTGTGCCCCCAGCCACAATACAGAATGGGCAACAACACCTGCTGGCCCTGTTTGAGGCCCCCTCCTTGCCGTTCGACCAGCTTTTCCATAGCAGTTTCACTGCCTTGGAAAGGTTTGTGGAAGTGCAAGTCATAATATGGAGGGTAGTGTCGGGCTCGTCACTTCCTCCATTCCTCCCCACTCTGAACACTGTCAGCATTGCAGGATTCAGGATCCTGGCAGTGCCGGCAGTGTTGCAGCGGGTTGGTGGTGGTCTGACTGCCCAGGTGGTTGGACTGCATAGGTTACGACAATGGAACTGCCACCATAAGTATGGCTGTCTCAAGACCACTGTACTCATAATTAGCACCAAAGTCTGAACAAAGAAATTTTAACAAAGCAAAGGAGCAAATAGTATCTGACCAGCGAAAGGGGGTGCAAGAATTTTTCACTTTTCCCGCAAACAGCAATGGCTTCAGTGGAAACACGTCCGATGGCTATCAGGCTTTGAGAGGATTTTTTTGGATACAGTCTGCAACCCTGTTTTGCTGAAGTGTTTTGAATTCCAGTTAACAGGCTAAGTTATTGCAGGATTCTGTGTAAACAGAACTATGTCTCGGTTCTCAGAATGTCTGTATGTAGGGACTGAGTCCCCTTACCACATCAGTACCAATGGTCCCAAATCCTGACTTGCTCATAGTGCTTTACCAGCCTTAACCTTCCCAGTGTAACAGGTAAGTTGGCACCCCAGAACACAACTCTCTAGTGCCTTCATGGAAACAGATCATCACTTTTTCATTTTCTCACACATGCATGTCCATAGTATACAAAACAAAGACACAAGAACAGTTTCAAATATTGAAACTATCATGCTCTAATATAAAACAACTGCACTGCAACTATAAAACATATGTATGCCAGCAAAATCAGCATTATCACAAGTAAAATGTATACAATGAGAAGCCCTACCATATTTAAATATATATCTGCCTCATCCTAACCTCACTACTTGGGTACAGTAACATGTCATAGATCTTTGGGAATAGAAATGAAGTCCATACCTGTATTATTGTTAGGTAATCTGAATATCAGGTTGCGCAAGGCTGGCACATTCATCTCACGACCTCTCCTCTGCAAGAATTCCCCTCTCTGTTTTCAAATGGCATGTCTTGTGTATATGATATGAGGTGTCTTTCTGAAAACAGCAGAGGTGAATGTATGTTGTATCGAAATGTCAAGCTACATTGCTAACCAAGCAGAGAAGACAGGGCACAAGTGTTGTTAGACCTTGTATGAGATGTTCAGGCAGAGTCCCAGAGAGAAGACTCAATAACAAAAACATGTGCAGTGTTTTGTTAACCCCTTCTGTGCTTATGACAAGCCCAGGCTCGTCATGCAGCACGGTGCTTGTGTGCTGGTGACGAGCCTGGGCTCGTCATGACCGTTAGAACGCTCACACGCAGGGCTAATTCCCCCGCTGTGCTGAGCGTTCTAAGGAACGGGTGTGGCACCAGCACACGAGCATCGTGCTGCATGACGAGCCTGGGCTCGTCATGAGCACAGCCGCGCCGTGCGCGGCCCCCTCTCCCCCCCGCACAGCGGGGGAATTAGCCCCGCAGCGAAGGGGTTAAAATAATATCGTAGCACAAAAATAAACATACTAAGTGCAACATGTGCAAAAGAAAGCAGCCACCGATTGCAGTTAGGTTAAAATAAGGGAGAACTAAGTGGGCTCTAAAGGAAACTCACAACAAAGTCAGAAGGTAACATTATTGACCACGACAAACTTGGTGAACTGAAGCACGCTCCTTTGCCATCAGCCTGAAGTCATGCATAGTTCCTTGTCACACAGAAACAATACTTTCTATTGGTGTCTTACTATTTCTTGCCACTTTTTCTCTTAAATCTTTAAATTCATATATCAGGTTTCCCTTATTGGATTTTTGTCATTTTGGTGTCGATTATTTATTACATGTTTCTCTATTATTATAAATCATAGAAGGATATTTATTTGTGTTTTTGAATAGCATCATGTTGTTTTGATACTTCTAAATGCTCTACACATTTTCTCTTGAGTTAAGCCTGTCTGCTTTGTGTCACAGCTAGCAGTCGTTGAGCTCAGGTTTAAATTACTGATGGTTTAAATTATTGAAACCTTAGTCTGGACCTAATAGGACACCAACTTTATTACTTGAGGTGGGCTACCATCCATCCCAATTAATAAATTACTTTATTACATAATGAAAAATATTTAATATTAACCGTGAAAGAATACACAAAATTGTAACACCACATTAACTCAGCAAATTAAATGTGTATTAAATATTAATATAATATAAATGTATTAATTTGATTTATTATATTAATTTTTAAACCCACATTTTCTGGTGTTGGGCCTTTTCTGAGGAACTAGTGAGTATTGCTAAGGCTATAGTTTGTGAAATTTGAACAGTATCTACTGGAGTAATGTAGAATTTGAACCAGTTGGAAAACCACAATGCCTAAGTGCTTCTCCTGCCCTCTTTAGAGATGAGGAAGTGCTCGGTTTGCAAAGCCACAGCTGGCTCTGCTGGGAATAGTGACCCTCCACCAATGGGATGCTAGGTCATAGTGAAAATGTCCGCCATATTTAGGAGGTTGACCACCACTAAGTTTTCCTACCTGGCTCTTGCATGCAAACTGGTATGGCAGTCCTAGGCAGGGAAACAATTAATGACAGACAGTGAGAAATCTTCCTGTACATCAGGTCCATTTGTTTTTTGTTTTCCAGAAACAAACCCCTGCTGCAGAGGTTTGTTTCTGTAAAGTAAAATCTTTACTGAGCAGGCACAACAAATGTGTCATCCACTTGGCAAAGTTACCAGCCTTTACTGTAATCCTAATCCCATCAATCATCAATATCCTTGGAGACAGGCAAGGATATCTAACTTTGGTGGATAATCCTCTGTTGGGACAGATGGTCTTCCACCAGGGTGAAAGCCATAGCATCCTCGGACTTGCAGGACAGACAGGCCACTTGCCTGGGTTTAAAAGACCCTCTATGAGGGTGAGTTAAAGTTTGGTACACAGGAATCCCTCCATAAATTTGCAGTTTTCCCAATCCATCAACCCTCTGCCCCATTTAGAAGTGGTAAAATGCCAGGTTTACTCTATGGTACATCAACTGACTTGGCTGGTGAAAACATTTGACTCGGCAGCTTGTCCGTTACTGGATCACTGTGTCATAGTGGGAGTTGCTCGCTTCATATTGAGAATGATAACCATCAGTAGATTCTCCTGCCCAGGACTACCACATGAGGCATTGTGATCCCAGGCATAAAAATCAAATAATGATTCTCGTGGTCCTTGGGAATTTTTGGTAGGGTGCAAAAGTAAGGTGTTTTGGGGTTTTGGTTGATCAAGAAATCTGCCTCTGGGGCGTGGCTTGGCGCCTGACGGGCATGGCGGCTTCTGGCTGAGCGCTCCGCCGATGCTGCTGGGGCTCGCGGCACAAGGAATTCTCCGGCTCAGCGGACTTCGGAGACTGATATCGGAAGTCACAGAGCATGGCCTGAGCTCTTCTACGCTATTTCCAAAGGCTCCATTTTCGCATTTTTTGGCACTGTAAGTCAGGTCACGGCTCTCTAACGGCCGCGACCGCCATTTTGTTTTTTCCCTTGCCGAGATGCTCTTTGCCATTTCGCCTCATGAAACCCCTTTTCTGCTTATTTTTACCTAAGTTGCCTTCGACATGGTCTTTTGCCTCATGGACATTCTCCTGCTGATTTGAACCGCTTCTGGCTCAGCGCAATCTCCAGCACTTTGTTTCTCTTCAGCACATGGCGCCCATTTTGTGATTCCACGCAGTTTTTTCTCTTCTCATCGCACGCCTTTCCCTTGAACTGAGTTCTTTGGCTTACTGTACTGCGCCTTTATTTTAGTTTTGCGCACTTATTTCTAGATAGTTCTGTTGACTTACACTATTCACTTGGTCTGCCTGTTCTCCTTTTAACTCGTCTTTGCCTTGGCCTCCTATGGGCAGAAACAAGCAGCACCTGGTTACCATTACCCCAAAACGCCCTCTGCTCAAAAATTCCAAGATATTTTCTGACTTTGCTAGGCTCGAGGCTTCTCTCTCGTCTCCTCCTCAGGACGCGCACTCTGCAATGCAGCCCTCTCTGCCCTCTTCGGGAAAGGTTACATCTAAACGGCTAAAAAAAGACCCTCCCTCTCCACCTAAGTCCCTATCCTCTGTCTCTTTGGAACTCTTATTGGAAGAAATAAGGGCCCTCTGCCCCTTCATGGAGGAAACCAATACCAAGCTACAAGTGCTCACTGATAATTGGTCGCAAATGGAGGCAAGAGTTGCCACAGTAGAGCTGAGTGTTTCTTCACTTAAAGAATCCTTCACCATGGTCTCACATCTAGCCACGCAGGTTTCCTCTCTTCAGCGGCAAGTGGAGGAGCTTGAAAACAGGAATCGACGCAACAATCTCCGTATTTATGGCCTGATGGAGGGATGTGAGGGGACTGACCCTATTGCCTTCTTCAAGTCATTTCTGCCAAAGATACTTCATTTGCCAGAGGGTACTTTGCTCAATATCCAACGTGCACATCGAATTGGCAGACCGGCTTCACTCTCCTCTCCTGCCTCCCGACCAAGAGGGGTCAGCATGTATTTTCATGAATACACGGACCTTCTGAAGGTCCTCTCTGCAGCTAGAGCCTCCCCCAGGCTCACGTGGTCGGGTTCCTCTCTTTTCTTTGCGCAGGACTACGCCAAGGCTACAGTAGCTTGTCGCAAATAAGCATGGGCGTAAAATCCGCTCCGCTCGCGGATTTTTCGGATTTTCGGCAAATCCGCAATCCGCGAACGCTCGCGAATTTGTCGAAAATCCGTGAATCCGCTCGCGGCGGATTTTTTGCTTGGTTGCGGCGCGCGGCGTGGTGCACGGCGTTCACTTTCCGTCATTTTAGCGTTTGCCGAGTTGTTTTTCTTTGCGAGTGACGCACCATTTTAGATCTTGCTGCGTGTTCCCGCGGGAGTTTGTCGCCCGCGAATACGTACTCGCGGCTTGCCACCTTGCACAGCACACCTCGCGAGAGTTCGCAATTGCGAACATGTAGTTGCGGCGGAAAGGAACAATCTCGCACTTGCGAAATAGAGATTTTGCAATTTCGCACAAGAAAATCACCAGCAAACAGGATAAACCTTCAGAAAATTATGATTTTTATCAGAATCACTCCTCAGGTTGACATTTGCATGGCCTTTTTTTTTGCAAGGAGTCCATTTTGGGGGGGGGGGGAGGAAGGAAGTGCCCCACAGTCTCCAACTTCCTGTTCCTGTCCAGCAGGCTCCTCCCAGTGCTTTGTCCATCTCCTGGTCACTTTCATTTGGATCTGGAGCTGGAAGGATTACTTTTTGTGGGTGCTGCTGGATATTTGGATTTGAGGCCTTTTTGACTGTCTTTGGATCACTTTTGGATTAGAAATCAACTTTCACAAGTAAGTTTGTTTGGGGCATTACAGTTGCTGCAAGTACAATTTTGGAACTTTTTCAGAAAATTAAATAAATTATATTGTGGGTAGCCACAGTATCCAGTAGGACCAGGGTTGGTTATGGGTGCATGATACAACTGTTTTGTTGAATTTAAACACCATTGAGGCCATGGATGGGCTGGGATTGTGCAGATTTTATTGTTTTTTGTCGTTTTTTTGGGCCTGCTGGTGTGGCCCTTTGCCCAGGGGTGGTGAGTGTTGCATGGGCCTAGTCTTTCTGTGGGGTGTCTTCTTGAATTTAAACATAATTGAGGCCATGGATGGGCTGGGATTGTGCTTATTTTATTGTTTTTTGTCGTTTTTGGGGGGCTGCTGGTGTGGCCTTTTGCTTGCCCAGGGGTGGTGGTGGTGCATGGACTGAGTGTGCCTGTGGTGTTGTCTCACTCTCTTTGATGTAAACATCATGGATGGCATTGGATTGTGGTGATTTCTGGCTGTTTTTCTGTTTTTTGGGGGTGTACTGTTGATGTGGTCTGGCCATGTGGGTGGTGGTGGTGGCCATCTTGAGTGCTGGCTGGTACAGGCAACATGTGCTTGGGGTGTAAGGGGGCCATTTTGAGGAGAGGCAGTGTCTGAGGCCTGCACTTATTTTGCCTACTTTTCATCCCTTATGCCCAGGGGTAGTGAGTGTTGCATGGGCCTAGTGTTTCTGAGGGGTGTCTTCTTGAATTTAAACACCATTGAGGCCATGGATGGGCTGGGATTGTGCAGATTTTATTGTTTTTTGTCGTTTTTTTGGGCCTGCTGGTGTGGCCCTTTGCCCAGGGGTGGTGAGTGTTGCATGGGCCTAGTCTTTCTGTGGGGTGTCTTCTTGAATTTAAACACCATTGAGGCCATGGATGGGCTGGGATTGTGCAGATTTTATTGTTTTTTGTCGTTTTTTTGGGCCTGCTGGTGTGGCCCTTTGCCCAGGGGTGGTGAGTGTTGCATGGGCCTAGTCTTTCTGTGGGGTGTCTTCTTGAATTTAAACATAATTGAGGCCATGGATGGGCTGGGATTGTGCTTATTTTATTGTTTTTTGTCGTTTTTGGGGGGCTGCTGGTGTGGCCTTTTGCTTGCCCAGGGGTGGTGGTGGTGCATGGACTGAGTGTGCCTGTGGTGTTGTCTCACTCTCTTTGATGTAAACATCATGGATGGCATTGGATTGTGGTGATTTCTGGCTGTTTTTCTGTTTTTTGGGGGTGTACTGTTGATGTGGACTGGCCATGTGGGTGGTGGTGGTGGCCATCTTGAGTGCTGGCTGGTACAGGCAACATGTGCTTGGGGTGTAAGGGGGCCATTTTGAGGAGAGGCAGTGTCTGAGGCCTGCACTTATTTTGCCTACTTTTCATCCCTTATGCCCAGGGGTAGTGAGTGTTGCATGGGCCTAGTGTTTCTGAGGGGTGTCTTCTTGAATTTAAACACCATTGAGGCCATGGATGGGCTGGGATTGTGCAGATTTTATTGTTTTTTGTCGTTTTTTTGGGCCTGCTGGTGTGGCCCTTTGCCCAGGGGTGGTGAGTGTTGCATGGGCCTAGTCTTTCTGTGGGGTGTCTTCTTGAATTTAAACATAATTGAGGCCATGGATGGGCTGGGATTGTGCTTATTTTATTGTTTTTTGTCGTTTTTGGGGGGCTGCTGGTGTGGCCTTTTGCTTGCCCAGGGGTGGTGGTGGTGCATGGACTGAGTGTGCCTGTGGTGTTGTCTCACTCTCTTTGATGTAAACATCATGGATGGCATTGGATTGTGGTGATTTCTGGCTGTTTTTCTGTTTTTTGGGGGTGTACTGTTGATGTGGACTGGCCATGTGGGTGGTGGTGGTGGCCATCTTGAGTGCTGGCTGGTACAGGCAACATGTGCTTGGGGTGTAAGGGGGCCATTTTGAGGAGAGGCAGTGTCTGAGGCCTGCACTTATTTTGCCTACTTTTCATCCCTTATGCCCAGGGGTAGTGAGTGTTGCATGGGCCTAGTGTTTCTGAGGGGTGTCTTCTTGAATTTAAACACCATTGAGGCCATGGATGGGCTGGGATTGTGCAGATTTTATTGTTTTTTGTCGTTTTTTTGGGCCTGCTGGTGTGGCCCTTTGCCCAGGGGTGGTGAGTGTTGCATGGGCCTAGTCTTTCTGTGGGGTGTCTTCTTGAATTTAAACACCATTGAGGCCATGGATGGGCTGGGATTGTGCAGATGTTATTGTTTTTTGTCGTTTTTTTGGGCCTGCTGGTGTGGCCCTTTGCCCAGGGGTGGTGAGTGTTGCATGGGCCTAGTCTTTCTGTGGGGTGTCTTCTTGAATTTAAACATAATTGAGGCCATGGATGGGCTGGGATTGTGCTTATTTTATTGTTTTTTGTCGTTTTTGGGGGGCTGCTGGTGTGGCCTTTTTCTTGCCCAGGGGTGGTGGTGGTGCATGGACTGAGTGTGCCTGTGGTGTTGTCTCACTCTCTTTGATGTAAACATCATGGATGGCATTGGATTGTGGTGATTTCTGGCTGTTTTTCTGTTTTTTGGGGGTGTACTGTTGATGTGGACTGGCCATGTGGGTGGTGGTGGTGGCCATCTTGAGTGCTGGCTGGTACAGGCAACATGTGCTTGGGGTGTAAGGGGGCCATTTTGAGGAGAGGCAGTGTCTGAGGCCTGCACTTATTTTGCCTACTTTTCATCCCTTATGCCCAGGGGTAGTGAGTGTTGCATGGGCCTAGTGTTTCTGAGGGGTGTCTTCTTGAATTTAAACACCATTGAGGCCATGGATGGGCTGGGATTGTGCAGATTTTATTGTTTTTTGTCGTTTTTTTGGGCCTGCTGGTGTGGCCCTTTGCCCAGGGGTGGTGAGTGTTGCATGGGCCTAGTCTTTCTGTGGGGTGTCTTCTTGAATTTAAACACCATTGAGGCCATGGATGGGCTGGGATTGTGCAGATTTTATTGTTTTTTGTCGTTTTTTTGGGCCTGCTGGTGTGGCCCTTTGCCCAGGGGTGGTGAGTGTTGCATGGGCCTAGTCTTTCTGTGGGGTGTCTTCTTGAATTTAAACATAATTGAGGCCATGGATGGGCTGGGATTGTGCTTATTTTATTGTTTTTTGTCGTTTTTGGGGGGCTGCTGGTGTGGCCTTTTGCTTGCCCAGGGGTGGTGGTGGTGCATGGACTGAGTGTGCCTGTGGTGTTGTCTCACTCTCTTTGATGTAAACATCATGGATGGCATTGGATTGTGGTGATTTCTGGCTGTTTTTCTGTTTTTTGGGGGTGTACTGTTGATGTGGACTGGCCATGTGGGTGGTGGTGGTGGCCATCTTGAGTGCTGGCTGGTACAGGCAACATGTGCTTGGGGTGTAAGGGGGCCATTTTGAGGAGAGGCAGTGTCTGAGGCCTGCACTTATTTTGCCTACTTTTCATCCCTTATGCCCAGGGGTAGTGAGTGTTGCATACTTGCATGTCCCTAGTCTTTCTGTGGGGTGTCTTCAATGTAAACATCATGGATGGCATGGGATTGTGCTCATTTTTCTGTGTTTTGTCGATTTTTTGGGGTGTATAACTGAACTGATGTTCCTCTGTCTTCCATTGCTTTTAGGTGCACAAGAAGACTCAATAGAACCACCAGTGCCAGGAAGAAGTCCTGCAGCGGTGTGTGCAGCATAACGTCACGCGACGTCACGTCTGGACACAGAACCCTCTGCAACTCGTGCAACTGCTGCCTGCTTACCTGCTCTGAAGAAGATGGCCCCAAAAAAAGTAACCCGTAGCTCCTCTAGCAAGAAAGGTGCCAGTAAGGAGCAGAAGAAGCAAGTTACCAAGGACACTGGTGTGCCGCCCGCCCCTTTTTTTGTGAGTAAAAAAAAAAGTATGCCTGCAGCAGCTGCAGCGGGATCTGCTGGGGACCAAGCTGGCAGCAGCACCACCGCTCCATTGGGCTCAGTGCCACCACCACCACCACGCCAACTTAAGTCCAAGCCCTTGAGTGCTGCAGAGGCAGCCAGTATACTTCTTCAATCACCATCGACCAGTGATGTTGGCTCATCGCAAGAAAGCAGCAGCAATGTCCCTCAATCAACACAGGTTGTTGTAGCTCATCTGACGAGTGTTGAACAACCACAGCGGCAACAACAATCACATGTGCAAGTACAAGCCCAAGTACATGTGGAAGGAGAGGCAGCGCAAGGAGATGCGCATGCAGAGGTGCATGGAGGGTCACAACAAGTGCCCACAATAGTTGTTCCTCCCGAAGTAGGGGCACATCAGGAAATCGACAATCAAGGCGAGGTATCATTTGAGGAAGCCACTCCTCCTGATGATCCTTCATTGTCTTCCACAACCCTAGCAAGGAAGAGATCAAGGGTGGTGTCTACATCCTCTTCAAGCACACCTCCTTCTGATGATACGGATCAAACTTGGGAACCAGCACCACAGCCGTCTGAGAGTGAGGCACACCATGATCCAACAAAGGTACTTAAGCGTAAAAGGAAGCTCGTCCAAAGTCTCAGACTTATGGAGTGTGATGAGGCTCAACAAGAAGTGGCGGATACTGCTGCTGATGAAGACTCTGCCAACGACGACCCAGTCATCATAAAGGTCACTGCAGCCCCAGCGGGCATGCAGCAAACAGACATTTTGACCCTAGCCCGAAGAGCTGCTGCGCGTGATGATGATGATGATGATGTTGTCGATGAGGAGGCAGTGGAAACACCACAATCATTGGAGTTAAGTAGTACACCAACTCGTCCCGCTTCCATATTTCTTTCTGGCAAGAAGAGACCTGCGTCAACCTCGACCTTAATTAGAGGCGGTGAAAGTGGAAAACGTACAAAAGTTGGCCAATCCAGATCCTCCACTTCATCTGGCATTAGCTTCATGACCACCACCACCACCAGTATCGCCGCCTCCTCCAGGTCCCACAGACACTTCAAGTCCCCAGTTTGGGACTTCTTTACTGTTTGTCCCAAAAATCCAAGGTTTGCCATTTGTACCCTTTGTAAGCTTGCAGTTAGTCGTGGTAAGCCAGGTAGCAACTATGGTACCGGCGGCCAGAGTGGTCATCTTGACAGAAAACACGGTGTCCAATGGTTTGCGCACCTAGCTGCGATCAAGAAAGGCCAAAATCAAGGAAACGTTGATGTTTCATCTGATGTTGACGAGCAGGAAGAAGACGTGTCAAACACTTCCCTTACACCCAGTACCCCTCTCAGCAGCACACCCAATGTGAGGCACACTAAGAGTGTTGGAGCGAGTGAGACACCAACGCACAAAAGTTCACCAGCGAGCAAAATTGGGTCAACGAAGTCATTATCAGCCCGTAAATGCTTGGTCCAGGCCAACATTAGAACAATGCTTACTTCAGACGTGCCATATGAACGCAACCACCCACTGACGCGTCTGTATAACACTAAGCTGGCTAAAATGCTAGCTGTGGACCTTCTACCTTTTTCTTTTGTAGAAGCGGTAGGTTTTCTTGAATTAGTTGCAACGCTCTGCCCTAAATGGAAGGTTCCGAGCCGGTTCTATTTTGCCAGAGTTGCGGTTCCAGCACTACATGAAGATGTGCTGCAGGCGATTGGGGCAGCTTTGCAGAAGAGTGCTGTTCACACAATACATCTGACAACAGACATGTGGACCAGTGGCCCAGGCGATGATTACATGTGCATCACTGCACACTGGGTCTCTTTTTCAGGTGTTATAGCAAAGCTAAACGCAGGTGTTGACCCGGACCAAGTTTTCAAAGCTGCTCGGAAACATGCAACACTAGCCATGTTTGCCTTGGAGAAAAGTCACACAGCAGAAAACCTTTTGGAAGAGTTTGACAAAAAGGTGTTGTCAATGCTATCCCCCCTAAAACGCAAGATTGGTTATGTTTCCACGGATAATGGCGCCAATGTAGTTAAGGCCATGTCACAGGGTCACCATGTTAGAGTGCCGTGTTTGGCGCACTGTATCAACCTGGTAGTTCAAAAATTCTTGAGTGATAAAGAGAGTCCAGCGTTCGAGGTAATGGCCACCTGCCGCAAAATGTGCAACCATTTCAGCCATTCTTTTAAGGCCCGGAAGCATCTGCGGAGACTGCTACTTCAACGTGGAATGCCAGTGAAAGCACTCATCCAGGAGGTGGCAACACGTTGGAACTCAACCTTCTACATGCTTGAGCGTCTGCATGAGCAGTATACGGTACTCGATCACTATTTCTTGACAGAGGCTACATCTCAGAAGGAGGACCTGCGGATGAGTAAGGCGCAATGGGCCATAGTTAAAAGCCTGACAGACATGCTTCGTCCTTTTGAGTTCTTCACGCGTGCAGTCAGCCAGGAGGACTGTAATTTGGGAAAAGCTATCCC
Source organism: Lissotriton helveticus (assembly GCF_964261635.1). Lineage (NCBI taxonomy): Eukaryota > Metazoa > Chordata > Amphibia > Caudata > Salamandridae > Lissotriton > Lissotriton helveticus. The sequence continues at coordinate 808,565,147 of NC_136068.1, read as the reverse complement.
ATTGTTGTGCATACTGGAGCACCAACTGATGGCAGTTTCTTCTGAGTTTGAAAAAGATGAAAAAAATAAAAAACATTTCATTTTGTCTGAGAAATTATTACATCGCCTACGTGGTGATGAACGTCTTAAAAACATCAACTCAGATCAGCATTACATTTGTGCTACTATTCTGGATCCACGCTACAAAAAGGCGCTGGCAGACAACGCATTCTTTCCTTTCGCTGATGCAGATGTTCAAAAGTACAAACATTGGTTAGCCTGGTCAGCCAAGAGGTTTGAAAAAGAACGGCAGGTTATTGAAGGAGAAGCCAGTACATCAGCATCAGCATCAGCAGGCCATCCGCAGTCACAAGAATCCACTTCTGCACCTGTGGCTGGGGCACAAGTGACCTCTCAGCCGTTAAAGACACCGGCAACTGGATCATCTGCACCACACACAATGACAACACTAACAGTGGCTGGGGAGGAGGATTGGCTAAGTTTGATGGGGTATGGTTCTCTAAAAAATGTCACAGGCACAGCAAAAAGTAAGCAAAGTGGAGGAACAGTTGATGACCTTGAGTCGATGGTGCAGGACTATCTGAATGACTCAACAGTGGTCTTTCTTAATGAGGAGCCATTGCAGTATTGGCATGGCAAAAAACAATTGTGGCCACAGCTCTACAACCTGGCTATAAACTATTTGTCTTGCCCACTCGCAAGTGTGTCTTCTGAACGTGTTTTCAGTGCTGCTGGTGGCATTGTAACTGCCAAACGGAGCCGCCTATCGCCCAAAAATGTGGAGCGGCTGACAATGATCAAGATGAATCAGCACCTCATACCACCAGATTACAAAGTGCGAGAAAGCACGCCACATGAAGACGATGAGGACAGCAACGTAGATGAGGGGATTTTTTCTCTGTTCGGTGCCACTGACCTCATCCAGCCTGAATTCGCAGAGTATGATGACGAAATCTTGTTCTTATTCCCTGACACCGAGCCCTGAAAATGAGACAATCAATCAAGAACTTTCTTTTTCGTCCTTATTCACTTTTATTCCTGTGTGCTTTGTGTCTCTCTTTCTTTGTTTTGCACAGTTAATTTAATTCAAACTTTAATCACCTAATCCCAAAAACAAGACCATCATCAGAACTGTCTTCACTTGTTTGCTTATTGATTTGAAGGTGCCGCAGTCTACATTCCTCAGGTTCACAAGTTCTGAAGAACATGCTCCTCTATCCTCCTCCTCCAGACTGCGATTTCCCTCCAAGCAGAGTGCTGGATTACGCACAATGAAGAAAGACTCAGCACTTGTGGGGGTGTTGTACTTCTTTGCGGGTGAGTTGACGGTTTTGGGCCCATTGCTGTGAAGCTCTAATAATGGACAAAAGTGTTTTGGACCAAATATGAGGTGGAAATTTCTTGCCGTTTTTGCTGACTTGCTTGCCTTTGAGGTGCTCTTTGGCGGGGTTCCGGGGGTTTGTGTGTAATTTTTGGTGTCTGTCGAAGCACTGCTGCGACAGTCTAATCTTGATTGCATTTGCTTTTCAGGAAATCCGTGGTGGAAAACAGGAGTTATGATGATTGATGATGACCTAGCTGCACAGCGCGTTACTTTGGACCGAAGGCCGAGAGATATTGTAAGTATGAGATTTAGCTTTTTCGCTGTTTGAGGGTGTTGTCGGGTGTTTTTTTGCGGGTGGGTTGGCGCCGGCGGGTCTTGCCTGGGGCATTCCTGGGAAGGTCTAATACCGGATACAAGTGTTTTGGACAAAATCCATAAGGAACAGCCTTTTTTTTGCCATTTCTTCAGACATCTTGCTCAATGTAGCCTTTTGGGGGGCTTCCTGCTGTTCGTGGGTGGGTTGCGGCCGGGGTCTCTGTCGAAGCACTGCTGCGACAGTCTAATCTTGATTGCATTTGCTTTTCAGGAAATCCGTGGTGGAAAACAGGAGTTATGATGATTGATGATGATGACGACCTAGCTGCACAGCGCCGCGTTTGGACCGAAGGCCGAGAGACATTGTAAGTATGAGATTTAGCTTTTTCGCTGTTTGGTGGTGTTGTGTCGCGTGTTTTTTTGCGGGTGGGTTGGCGCCGGCGGGTCTTGCCTGGGGCATTCCTGGGAAGGTCTAATACCGGATACAAGTGTTTTGGACAAAATCCATAAGGAACAGCCTTTTTTTTGCCATTTCTTCAGACATCTTGCTCAATGTAGCGTTTTGGGGGGCTTCCTGCTGTTCGTGGGTGGGTTGCGGCCGGGGTCTCTGTCGAAGCACTGCTGCGACAGTCTAATCTTGATTGCATTTGCTTTTCAGGAAATCCGTGGTGGAAAACAGGAGTTATGATGATTGATGATGATGATGACGACCTAGCTGCACAGCGCCGCGTTTGGACCGAAGGCCGAGAGACATTGTAAGTATGAGATTTAGCTTTTTCGCTGTTTGGTGGTGTTGTGTCGGGTGTTTTTTTGCGGGTGGGTTGGCGGGTCTTGCCTGGGGCATTCCTGGGAAGGTCTAATACCGGCTAGAAGTTAGTTGGACAAAATCCATAAGGAAACACCAGTTTTGGCACTTTTTGTAAGTTAGGGTTCGTTAGGGTTAGCCCTAGCAGCAGGATTGCATGTGTTTAGGGGGGTTCTATTGCAACGCGGTTCTGTTGTTGTAGAGCACTGTTGGAGCGATGCTGGCTATGGATACTTTTGCTTGCAGGCAAGTGGTTTGAATACAATCCACGGTCTGTATTTGGGTCTACTGTTACTTTCAAAGTACGTTTTGTAACCATTTTTCTGCTAGGCATCGTTTTTGGAGATATGATTGGGTTCTTCTACATTTTTGCGACTGGCTTTAGTAAGGGTCTTGGTGGGAGCATTGCTGGGAAGGTCAAATTTTGTTCTAAAACACAGTAGTACACCCACCTTGAGGGGAAAGATCCGCTATAATATTTTGGCCATACTTATTGATCCTTAAAAAGGTGACTCAGACAGAGCACGCAATTTCAAAAATATTGTACTGTCTATTAGGGAAATCAAAGTGTGACTTTTTGAACCACACAGCGTACATACCTTTTATTTATTTATCAGTGGTATTGTAATAGCACTTCCTGTTTTCCGTTCAATAATTACAGGCCGGGTTTCAGTCAACATCCGCCAGGCAGGCAGTGGACAGGGTGTCTCTTCTGTCAGTGGTCACCACCACATTGATGGACGAAGCGTCAGCTGGAATGGAGGAGTGCCGCCAATAAGAGGAATTGTTTGCTGCATGCAACTTACTTACCAATTTCAACAGGACAACTCCAACAACATACGCAATACAGATACAGTATCCATTGTTGTCTTTTATTCTATGAGTGTGACTGCATGTGCTTACCTTTACTTTGTAACCAAAGATTGTCTGTAAACTCTGTATCTTCAATTATTGTTTGTCCATGCTCTGCTTTTTTTTTCTTCTCTCAACAAAACCTACCCAAAAAGAAACCCCCATTCCCATCCATTTTACAAACCCTAACCCTCTTCCCCCGGGCTGTGTTGTTTTGCTTGATGTCTGACTAAAATGACATCAATAATTCCACACACTTGCTGGGGAGGATAAGGTGATAGCAGCAACAGGCTGGTGAAGGAATACGAGGATATCTTCTAGACTTACTCAGCTTCAGTACTATATCTTCTAGTAGTAGTAGCCAATGTCAAATAAATTCAACGCAAGTACTAGTTATACTTGCAATACTTTACCATTTGTTAGGCTACATTATGGCACTGTTCTAGTGTACTGTCACCTGCTATTTTCTCGATCGTACCGTAACCGTTGTAATGCTACAGTAAGGAGTACAAACAAGGTTTCGTTTTCTTTTTTTCCATAGGCATGCAACTGCCACTGTGTCACACCACTAGTAACACCGCAATGAGGAAATGTCACCCGCCCAGGAATGACAACGTTAATCCCCATTTCACCTGGAGCCAGCCCTGGGCCTAGCCCTAATTTCTAACACAAATTACAGGTAAGATAAGCGTTTGGTGGGAGGTAGTATAATGGAGTATTATTTCGGAGTAGACAAGAGTTTGACGGTTGTACTACTAAAGTCCTACGACTGTTCAGGAAAACAAAGTTACTGTTACACCCCCGCCCCCCACCCACCAGACTGAAAAGCAGTAAAAAACAGGTATGGTCAGATAAAGTAGTTGAAAAATATATTTATTTATCCCTAACAAAATAATCTCCCTCACCCACCCTAACCCCAACGATTGTCTCTGAAACGTCCCAAAACGATCCCAACTCCCAAATCCCACCCCCCAAAAGTCTATAAAAAAAGGGCAAGGGACACTCCACTACTGGAGGGTGCTGGTGCTGGTGCATGATGCGGCATGGGCATCATACTCCTTGCGGAGGGTGGCAAGCTCGGAGCGGAGGCCCTTAACCAAGGTCTTATACCTCAGGACCTCCTGCTCCAGGTTGGACATGCGGACTCGTAGGCGGTGTTGGCGTTCCTTGCAGCTCCTGTGGGGGGCAGCTGGTGTTTCGGGTGCTTGGCGGTGGCGGTCGGCTTTCTTAGCCCGGCTCGGTCCCGCTGGTTTAGTCACGGAGGAGGATGCAGTGGTCACAGTCGAAGATGTTGCCCCGCTCGACTGCGTGTCCTCCTCCTCCTCCAGGGCCACCAGCCGCCGATACTCGGCGACTGTGGCCTCCAGCCTCCGTTGCCGGGCCAATCTAGCCTGCTCCCTCCTTGTTGTTGATTTGGAAGGAGCAACTATATGAAGAAAGAAAGACATAGTCTGTAACCAATGCTCCTTATTAATAACACAAAGTGATTGAGCCGAAAGTTGGGTCACAGAGTACAAGTAGCAAATTGAAAGCACAGTACATAACTATTGAGGACAGTATCTATGTAACCCTCCCACTTCTGCATCCTTGCTCTAACAGTAGTGGTAGTTTAATGAACTAATTCTACGACCACTATGGACTTCCATTACAGTCGACTATGACAGTACACCAGTCTTATTCTTCTTCTTCTCTCTTGTTTAGGGAAATGGGTACGTTATCTTATGCAAGCCGGCAGAATGACATGGACACAGCACAGTGAAGTTGCACCCGAGAAAAAAAGTTGCACACCATGATGATGGAGACAGACTTGCGTTACTGTACCGGTCCAGTACATGCAGGTGGTGAAGCTATTACTTTTCTATTACGGGTGGCACTGAGAATACTCTGTTACAAGGGCTACTGCTTAATTAATTTACCTTTCACCCTACAGTGCAAATGAGTACTAGAAAAGGAAACTGAAGAAGCTAACTAATTTGATTATCTATCACTTCACATGGGACGTATTTAATGACAGATGAGATGACTTTAGGTGCTTTGCTTAATATTGAGTGAACACAGTGATACACCCACACATGAATGACGTACTACAAGTAAACTAAAGTTATTAAGAGAGGTACGGAGTGTCCACCGTAATAACCAGATATATGCTGTGAATGCAAACGCAATACAAAGTACTGCTACTATTCATGGTAGTATTGGACACATTTACAATTTCTTTTCCTTGCCTTCCCTGCACTGGGACGGACGTGCGGGTGCGGTGGTACATGCTCTTCAAGGTAACACTTACTTCACCTGGCGACCATCTACTCTCTCTAGATACACATTTGCTATGTAAGAGTCAGAGAATACCATGCTCCAGGCATCCATTCATTCAAAGTATACGCACACATACAGTTTCTGTTTCACCCACCCAGGCTGCTGTCCTTCCACCCATCCTTGCTTCATCATTGACCCAGCCATGCACCATACCATATTCTTTCCTTCCCAGCCACCTCTGGGTCCAAGCAAACACATATCGTTCTTCTTTGCCAGCCATCATACAAGTTCGCGTCCCACTTACTTACACCCTTCTTTCGCTTTTCGTTCATCCCATCCATCACGTTCGTCTAAGAACTTATTGGGATTCTTCTCACCAAAAACTTCACAGCTAAGTCGAAGTACATTTCGAGGAGGCTACTACCTGGTTGATTTGTAATTGTAATACACCCGTGCAGAAAGCACACTATGCAGTCTTCAATCTCAATAAGTAAGGAATATATAGCTTACCTGTTTCCGCCACCACCGTTTGATCCCCCACAGGAACGGCCACCAGCTCTTCTACCGCCGCATCCTCCCCAGAGGCCTCCGAGTCCAAGTCCAACACATCAGCCACCTCCGCGCTGGCCCCGTCACCAGATGTTACACCTACAAAGTACATTTAAGAAAGTTAGAATACACCACTCACTACTATATAATATTTGGTCTAGGAGAAATGTTAAAAAAACAGAATACAATGTAATAATTTGTGACTGTCTACTCCATAGTAAAAATGTCCCATTTTCCAGGGAAGGCTGTTGTCTTGCTGCACTTTTATGCACAACTGATGAATGCTTGCTTTTGATTTTTAACACGCACCACTTTTTCTCCTAACAGACAGAAGCTTGACTCCTGAGTCCTAAGAACACGACCAGGATCAAGTTCAAAGTAGGTGAGAGTTCGGCTCGACCACAAGAAATGTGTCCAATTAATCGTCAGCACTAACCACTTTTCCGTTTACAGTTAAATAGTTTTATGACAAAGTAGATTTCAATAAATGTGTTTACTTTTAATAAAGCTTTTACACTTAAATAGACTCTGTGGTTTTTGTTCCTCTAGACTAGAGTGGATGAGCTAAAGGTTTTGGAATTTTTGCAAGCATGAGTGCCTCTGACACTTCTTGACTGTGCTGTGACTCCGTACTACTCTCTTGTCCTGCGTACGATAATCTAGAGATCATTGGGGATCTATAATCGGTGACTTCGGGAGCTGAATGACTCTGCCACACTATCTAGTCAGTAAGGAGACAGTGCATAGAGGTATTGCTGAATATAATGGGAGTCCAATGGAATTGCCAAATGTCCAATCTTAGTTAGCTACACAGACAGACTAATAAGAATAGTCTAGTAATACCACAGGGAGTCATATTCGAGGCAGGATAAGAATTTATATCCAGTCTACAAGAAGATCAAAGACGATTTAGAAAAAATCGAATGAGGAACGCTAGGAAAAAATAGGTACTGTTTAGTAAAATGTAAACTTACTGGGGCCAGCAAAGGAGCCCTCGCCTGCCCGATCCTGGCCTGCATCCTCAGCACCCTCCTCCTGTGTCCTCTTGCCCTTGGGGGGAGCTGATGTACAACATGAAAGAAAGAAAAACCATAAAACATGGATGAGATTTTTCAACCAAATCAAACATTTCAAAAGAACAATAACAACATATTTTGGAAAAATAGCAAATAGATAGACAACTATTCCACGGGATCTATCTCATGTGGTATACTACGTTATTCGTATTGCCTGATTTGCGGAACGTTGACTTAGAAAGTTCCTATGTAACTCAATAAACAGACTACTAAAGAGGTTTGCCTAGGCCTGGCACTGCAGGCAGTAGTGCACAACACGTGACAGACAAAGTCCATCCTGCTTGCAGATCAGTGAATACTCAAACTATCAATCCACCCGCCACCACCGCCACTATTTCTTCTGATAGCCATGTGACTGTCTAAAGGAAGGACACTGGACTTCAGTCTGTTGGGGCTGATTTATAAGTCCCTTGCGGAAGTTGCGGCTGATTTTCCTCCATTGTTGCGTGCCTTTTCTGACGCAGCGGCAGAACAAAAGACTCGCCATGGTGTTGGTGCGGCGTATATATTAAAAAAAAAAACACATATGGGCATATGGGCGATGCATCACGTTGTAAAGCCCTGCGCCATCAGGGGGCGTTCCGGCGCAAGGGAGGGCGTACCTGCGCAGGAACGAATCCTAAAAGTGGCTGAGGGAAATCTACAAGATGTCAATCAGTCATTTTTATGACAATGATGCATGACTCAAACCCTGCGCGCTTGAAGCCGACGTACGGCTTGATGCAGCATTGGGGAGATAGGGTACCCCAGAGCATTGCTGGAGCTGCGCCATCGTTGGCACGCAACTCCAGCAATGCGCTGCCTTTACGGCACAGATGCGTAAGGCTTCTGTGACGTTTTGGGCCAATGGGTGGTGGTGGCATGGCACACAATTACTGCCGCATCCCTGCTACTTTGCAGGGATGCGCCGGTAATTGAAAATATGACCCTTACTGTCTAGCATTACGCAGTTCTTTTCTTTACAGTACACTGATACATAATTTCTCAGGCCAATGAAATGCTTCTGAACACAACATACAAAACAAAGAAGCATAGTAGCAAGCAAGGCTACTGAGAAGGAGAGCAGTGCACCTGAAAATGAAATGCATAGAAGATTTTGAAATATAATTTACCTCAATGTAATCGGCAGCATTATTGCTCTTGGTAAAGAACAAAGATTTGCAAATAACAGAGCAGGATAAAACAGAGTAGTAAATGTACTACTACTACTACTCACCAAGGCCGGGGACCTCTACGCCGAGCGCGTCCAGCAAGTCCCGCTCCCGGTCCATGACATCGGTCCAGCGGTGGGTGGCCTGGTTATATGTGCGCCGGACCCCAGAGATCTTGTACATGGCCCGGCACACCTTCTCCCACCGCTGGCGGCGCTCCCGGATGCCATAGCCGGTCGCGATCTTGCCGCCTCCCAGGATCGTCTTGGGGAGGCGGCGCTGGACATGGAAGATCAGTGCCGCCACTTCCTCCGCGCTAAAGATCTCCCTCGGGACCACTTGCTCCCCCCTTAAACGCCCGCACGGGAGCCGGGCACGGGGTGCGGGACCCTTCCCCTTCTCAGGGTGCTTCCCGGCTCCCTTTACCATGGTCTGGGCAGAAATAAACTTAAATGATAAAGAAGAAATAGAATAGTGAAGAAGAAAATAAAAGAGTTTAAAAAAGTAGTTTAAAAGTAACTAAAAGCTGCAGAAAACACAAAAATATAGAGCTAGAAAAATAGAGGGTTAGATAATAAGTAAAATTAGATCAAAAAAACTTCAAACAAGCAAAGGATGGCAGAGATTGAGAGAGGATAGAGAAAGCATGCCCAGAACCATAGCAATGAATGAGAAACAAGATGGCCGCGCCCGTTCACGACCGCGTGGGTAAGTTCGCGCGAGATTTTCCTTGCGAGTACGCGCGAACTTGTACTCGCGAGCAGCACACTTTGCGAGATTACACATAGCGGGCGGAAACGGAATTACGTCACGCCAACAAGATGGCCGCGCCCGTGTACGACCGATAGGGTAACTTGGCAAACGAATAGCTAGAAGCGCCTCGCGAACACGCGCAAGATCACGCGAATATACACGTCGCAACAAAAACAATTTTGTATTCGCACGTATTCGCGGCTTCCGAAATCGATCTCGCACGGATTCGCGCCCCAAATAACGCGCGAAATTGCAAAAAAAACGATTTTAGCTAAAATGAAAGCAATGAGCAGGTGCAAAAGTTCAAACTTAACATTAGTAACATTCAAGGTAGTGCTTCCTGATGGGCCCCTCCAGAGTTTGCAACAATTCTATGACCCTGCTATGACCCAAACAGCAGGCTCATAGAATAGCACCATAAAGGTCCTGTAAAAAAAAAATTTCACTGCAACAAAAAGCAAATTACAGATAAGGAAGGAAGCAGGTGCCAGCCAGACTGGAACTTTCAAAATTACTGACACATTAATGAAACACAAATTAATTGATGGCAGTTGAAGAAGGGCAGGTGTGCTAGCTTTTTTCAACCACCATAATCTACAGTAATAAATAAACCTAATAGGTGCCTGTGAGGATGTACTAGAGGGTGGCATGGGTGTCCCAGAGGGTGGGAGTGGTGAAACAGAGGGTGCTGTGAACCTGTGATGATAAACCAGACGTAGAAACAACATAGTCGCGGCCGTTGCAAGCCGAAAAGTAAGTTCGCAATTGCGAACTTGTCCCAAAATCGGCGCGAACACGCGCCAACACAAAAAACGGAAAAATCCGCAAGTCCGCTAGAGTTCGCGGATCTTCGCGGATTGCGAATCCGTAAATACGCAAGTTCGCGGATTGCCAATCCGCAAAATCCGCCCATGCTTAGTCGCAAAGCTTTCCTGGATATGCGTGCTGATCTTCGTTCCATCGGAGCCAGATACGGTCTTTTTCACCCGTGTCTTTTTAAAGTCACACACAACAACAAGACAACAACCTACGAGGATCCAGTTCGCCTTCGCAGCTTCCTGAGCTCCTGCAGGACTACTGCTATGGACTCTTCTGAGGCTTCTCCTTCTTCCTTTCCTCCTTGAATTCTGCTTTTATTTCCTGACTCGTTCCAATCTCTCTCCCCTTTTCTCTCTTTATTACTTGTTCTTTCCTCTTTTTACTGATACATCTACCATGGCCTCCTTGTATTCTCTTTCCTCTTCTCTCTCCCCTGTCTGATGAGTCGTTGTTCATTCTCTTTCTTTCCATTTCAGATTTCTAACTTCTACTGTCTCCCCGTTTTCTTTACAGATTCATTACCTTGTTCCGTTGGTCCCCCAGTTGTGCGTTTTGCTGATCCTGGAAGTCTTACCTGCCTGATGTGGTTCCACCCCTCTCCCGCTTCATCCCTGGTTCTGTTCCTGGCTGTCCTTCCTTGTCATCCCTCGTTTGTAGGTATGTACTCTTTATTCCTGTTTTGCATCCTCTCTCCACTTCCTGATACCTCTCCTTTCCTTCCTTCACCTTATTTTTTTCATACTTGGTGTCATCCTTGGTTTCATCCTGTTCTCATCTCCACTATTATCTCTTGTATGTCTTATGTTGTTTTCGTGTTCTTTTTGGTCTTTATATTCCTCTCCTCAATTTCCTATTTTCGATCTCTTCGTTTTCGTTCTTGTTGTCTCTCATACATTTTGTCATCTTGCGATGCATTCTATCATCTATTTTTCTTTCCTTATTTTATTTCTACAGTTGAGTCTTTCTTCTGATTTTTGCGTCAGTGTTTGTTCAATCCTTTACCATGTTTGATGTCTGTAAGACTTGTTTCATGGAACGTTAAAGGTCTCCATTCATCCATTAAGAGACAAAGGATTCTAACTCATCTTGCCAAGTTGATTGTGGATTTTGCTTTTTTACAGGAAACTCATTTATCTGAGGTTGAATCTGCTAAACTTAAGAGGGGGTGGGTTGGTGAGATTTTTTATGCTCCTGGTGATGGCAAACGCAATGGGGTAGCAATTTTATGTTGCAAATCCCTTTCGTATTCTTTAGTTACTACGGAATCTGATGATAATGGCAGATGGGTATTTGTCAAACTTTCTTTAAGGGGTGTGCCACTCTCCCTTTTTAATGTATATGCCCCTACTGGAGGAGATCCCTCTTTTTGGCATAGAATGGCCTCCAACATCACTACATTCATGGATGATAATTTCATCATGGCTGACGATTGTAATCAGCCTCTTGATCCCTTTTTAGATAGACATTCCAAAGACTCTTTTGTTCCTAACAAGTCTCATAAGCTTTTTGCTCAAGCAATTTCGCAGCATAAGCTTATCGACGCTTTGCGTTTGTGCAATCCGATGACGAAAGAGTTTACCTTTTATTCCCCTTCGCACCATTCGCAATCCCAGATTGACTATATTTTTGTTTCTCATCACGTCTCCCAAACTAACACTAATGCAGAAATTGGCCCTATTCTATTGTCAGATCACGCTCCTGTACTGATTAATATTGATATTTTGCCAAAAAGTGTAGGCCCTAGGAAATGGCGCTTTAATAATGCCCTTCTTTTAGACCCCAAATTTAACACATCCCTTTCCAATTTTGTTACCGAATTCTTTGAAATTAACGACACCCCAACCATCCCCAAGCATACCATTTGGGACGCTTTTAAAGCAGCGCCAAGATATTTCATAATTGGCTTTGTTGCAAAAAAGCGGAAAAATGCCCGGAAATACACTGTAGATCTTCTTCAACACATTAAGAGACTGGAGCACTCCTTTTACAATTCCCACTCACAGGATAGTTTGACAGCTCTCATTGCCGCTAAAATGCAGTTTAACAAACAATCCACAGAAGATGCTTCTTTATTTTTGCTGAAATCTAGTGCGAAGTTCTATGGGGGTAAAAATAAAGCGGGGAAAATTCTAGCCAACTATTTGAAAGTCAAACATAATAAATTGAATATTGAAGCTGTTTTTGATGACACTTCCAATCTCCAGCATAAGGATGACGATATTCTGACTGAATTCTCCCATTTCTATACCTCTCTCTATTCTTCAGACACTCACCCCACTGCTGAGTCTTTATCAAACTTCTTTTCTGACATTCATAAACCTCATGATTTTCCTTTTGATTTCACCTCCCTAGAATCTGACATTTCCCCACAAGAATTACTCTCTGCACTCCATCATCTCAAAAAAGACAAAGCCCCTGGCCCTGACGGGTTTACAGTGGGATTTTGTCTCCAATTTTCTAAACTTCTCATACCTAAGTTGCACTCTATTATAGCTACATTTATTACCATGGGTAGATCGTCAGGTACTTTTTCTGACGCATACATTTGTCTCATTCCTAAGGAAGGGAAAGACACTAGATATTGTAAGAATTATAGGCCCATTTCTCTGGTTAACATAGATTACAAATTGTTTGCTAAGGTACTTGCCACACGCCTCGATCCCTTCTTACCAGACCTACTATTAGGCCCAGAACAATCTGGTTTTGTCAAGGGACGTTTTATCTCTGATAACACCAGACTTTTATTCAATGTCCTATCCAAATCTTCCAACCTCCAACACCCCTTAGCAGCAATTGCATTAGACGCTGTCAGACATATCTCTTTCACACCCTCAAATGGTTTGGTTTAGGCCCTAATGTTATCTCTTTGATTTCCTTCCTGTTTTCGAACCCGCGGGCAGCAGTCTGCGCCAACGGTTTATTTTTCTCCTTCTTTGATTTGGGTAGGGGTGTGCGTCAGGGTTGTCCTCTCTCCCCATTCCTTTTTAATTTTGCCCTGGAACCTTTTCTCTCTAAACTACGCCAAAATCCCAACATATCTGGTTTCCAAACACCACATAGCCATATCAAATTTGCTGCGTATGCTGATGACATCTTACTTTTCATGTCCAACCCTACAGTTTCCATACCTGCTTTCCTTGCAGAAGTTCATGACTATTCCCTGATTTCTGGCTATAAATTAAACAATGACAAATGCAAAATTCTTCCTTTAACAAAATTCACTTTTCAAACTGATTTTCTTGCTTCTAATTTCACTTGGAGCTCCTCTCACATTAAATATTTAGGCTTGCATATCACTGCCACTTTAACTGACACGGTCTCACTTTGTCTTAACAAATGCATTCAGAAACTCTCAGATTTACCAACTAAATGGCATCCACTCTATCTTTCTTGGTGGGGTCGCCTCTACACAATTAGGATGATGTTGTCTCCTATTATTCTTTACACACTCTCGAATATCCCGATCCTTATCCCCACGAAGTTTTTTAAGAAAATTAATTCAGCTCTTTCCACTTTCCTCTGGAGTGATAGGAGGCCCCGCATGTCCCTCTGTAGATTAATTCGTCCCAAATCAGAAGGAGGTGTCAATTATCCAGACTTTCCAACTTACCACAAGGTATTTCTTTTGATGCAAGCCTCTTTCTGGTTGCACGACCCTGATGATATCTGTCCTTTGTGGGTGACAATTGAACGCTTCTTTCTATCCCCTTTCTCATTTGCTGAATATCTTTCTTTCTCTCGCAAACCGCATACATTCTCCACTCCTATACACCGGTTCACTACTAAACTGCTCTTATCTTCTACTCCTAATCCTCCCGCTACACCCACTGACTTTCTCAACTCTACGATTTGGCATAATAAAAATCTATTATTTAACAATAAACCCTTTTACTGGAAATCCTGGAGACAGAAGGGTCTACTTTGGATCTCTCAGCTCTTTTCTAATACTACCTTCTTGTCCTTCTCCACTCTGTGCCACTCCTTTCACCTACCTCTTTCCTTCTCTCGTAAATATCTTCTACTTCGGGAGGCGGTCATGCTGCAATACACCCACCTTCTGCACTCTCCAATTCGCCCTATCTCTCCTAATCCTACCTCACAGCTCCATTCCTTTTTACACACCACTTCCAGAGCTTCTTCCATCTACAAATATCTCCTCACCCCAAACTCCGTTAGACCTAAAACTAAAGTGGAAGAACAATGGGAATCTGATTTTGCTACGTCTTGGCCTCTATCTTTATGGGAAAAAATATGGTCCAAGCTCCATAAATCGTCCAGAGCAGCCAATCTTACTCAAACCCTTTTCTTCATCTATAACAGACTTCTCTACACTCAACACACTGTGAGTAAACAATTTTCCACTGTAACAGATTTTTGCTGGTCTTGCTCTTCCCCACACGCTTCCTTGTTCCATATGTTATTTTCATGTGTGGCTGTTCATAACTCTTGGAAGCAAATTTGGTCTCAAATTAATGATATCTACTCCACTCATATCCCTTTTTCTTTTATTCATATTTTTTTGGGCAGTCTCTCTCCATGCTGGGAAAATGTTGAACTTAATGTTAAAATTATTGATTTATTGATAGGTGTTGCATTCCAACAGATTACAGCCAACTGGAAAAAATCTTCAGATATTTCCTTTAGAGCGTGGTGGTATAATGTTTGTCATAATCACAGGCTAGACACTGCTTTTGTTTTTCCTGCTCACCTAGCCACGAAACGTTTGGACTTAATTTACGTTACGCGACTGGTTACGCGATATTTTGATGTTTCTGCTAAACGCTCATTCCAACTACGCCCAATTCAACAAGAAGTCTTGAAACCTCCTTGATTGACCTTAACGTTTCTTTTTTCTTCACTTTTCACTTTCTGATATTATTGTTTTATGATTCCTCCATATAGATTATCATATCGCTTGTTTTTCTGGATTTCTTTTAACTGATGGTCACTGCTGATATTGCTGCACTGTTTATTTTACTGTATTATTCCTCTCATGCACCTTATTTTTCTTTTTTCTTTTTCTCTTTCTTTTCGTGTATTGACACCTTTATTGATTAATAAAATTCTTCTTGAACTTAAAAGAAAACTGCCTCTTTCTTCGAAAGCCACCCTTGACTCAGAGCAGCGTGACAGTACTGTTAATGTTTGTCATCAGACGGGCTGTGGGGTTATCAGTTAATGGGCTATAGTAGCTTGTGTCCTGCAGTTGGCGGTGACATTCTGTGTTTTAATCATTGGTGTCCATGATTACGATCTCACCATCCTTTAACAACCTGTTTTAATGTGATGGATGTGTCACCAGCCAGGGTGTGAATGACTTGAGAAATTGACTTGGAACTATTGTGGAAAGACCTATAAAATGTGTTACTATTAAGGCTCTTCAATACTGCTTGTTCAAGTGTCAGAAGTTCATTGGGAACCATGTTAGAGGTAGGAGTAAAAGGCGAGGGTTTTTGTAATCCTGTGTCTGTTTTTTCCATTTCTGGCTTGTCTGTGAAAAAGGCTTGTAACAGTATTCGCCGGAAGAAATTATGTAGTTCACAGTTTGTTCTGAACTGGTCCTGTCTGGGAGTGGGAATGAATCCTAAGCCTTTTATCAACACCTTAGTCTCAACTTCAGTCAGGGCTCTATCTGATAGATTCACAATTAATTTTATTTCCCTGAGTTACTCCTGAGTTGCATTGGTTGCGCTTGTGCTTGAGGTGGTTCCTGTCAGTGTATATGTTTGTGCTGGTTGGCGCCCCTTCTTTTGCCTCTTCCACTGCCCAACCTCTGCGTAAAAAAGGCCGGTTGTAGGGAGTGAAAATTTTATGTGGGCCACATGGGAAGACTGAATATTGCCACATGGGCGGGCCACTTTCACTACACTACACACTGCCCACCCCCCACATACCCACACTTCATCAAATGGCTATATCAAAAGATCTCCTTCAAAGAGCATCTTTGGTGGTGCCCGTCGGGCATTGCAGCACCGGCCCAAAGAGGAGCATGCCCAGCTGATAAAGCATGACACCTCTCGAGGTGTGTGAGGGCACTTGCTCCTATTGGAGCGTATTCCACTGACCTAACTTACGTGTAAACCACTGTCTGTGTAACAGGAACTGCACACTCCTTTATTTCTAGGTTACTCTGATAAGGAGCATATGTGCTGGACATAGAAAAAGCTCCTTGTTCTACAATTATGAATCATTTAAATGTTAAAACTTGCCACATGTCAGAGCCATTAGATTTTTGCTTATTAGCAGCAAACACCCACTTTTGGGATCCTTTCTGAGTAAAAATACTTCGCTGAGGGGGTGCAACACACATGGTACATGCTCAGTAGGTTCATACACTTCACTTCAACTGCTGCACTGCTAGATGCAATGAAGGCTTTGTAGGCCAGCAAAAGCCTTTGACATGGCAGCCCTTCAACCACAAAACTGCTGGGTAATAGTGAAAGCCACTAGCCGTCTTTAGGGAAGCATGGTTTTCAATGGATTTCCCTTCCTTGGACAACCATTTGAAGCATGGCAGTCATGGCAGGGTTGGCAGTCACAGGCAGGAAAATCAATTAATTGCTTGGGAGTACGGGGAAAAATCTGCCTATGCATCATCATCATTAGTTTTTTGTTTTCCAAAAGCAAGCCCACTCTATGGGGGTGGTTGAAGATTGAAAAGGTAATACATTGCCAAGGGGATGCAACAGACACAGCACCAGCTAGACAAATTTCACAGACTTCTTCACAACTAGTGTTTGCCGTGAAGGCTTTAGAGACCCATTCCTGGCGGGCAAGGATTTTAAACTGTGGCAGATGTACAGAGGCTATGATATTATTATTATTATTATATTATTGTTATTATTAGTATTATTGTGATCTCTGCTGGCCTGGTGAGTCAGTAGTCTGCCTGCCAGAGTCTAACTGACCCTGTTCGGGCAGATTTACAAATATGTCATGGAACACAGTAATCAAACTTGCTGGGCTGCGTTGAATTAGAGGGGGCAGTAGGACAGTTCCATAACTCCATGGATATGGTACTGTTTATCTCTCTGCCTGCAGTGGTGTTCTTTGAGCCTGCTTTGTACCACACACATACACACTCTTGCACAGTAATGCAAGTGTGTGTGCACTCTGTCTAGCATAGGTAGGATACCCTTCCGATACAAAATCCTGTGCATAGGCTAACCCTATTTATTCTTTGGCACAATTTACTGTCTTCCATTACTTGTAGACAGGGTTTTGCATCAAAACCCATGGTTGGTTGCATAGGAATGGCCTTGTGTCAGTCATGGAACACACCCTTGATGGCAGGTAATACAAAGTAGTGCAAACAAGACTGTCTCTAGGAATAAATTGATGGCATATCTGATAACTTGGTGGTGCTAAATGTGGTTGCCTGTCTGCTGCTATGATGTAATTTCATGATGTGACTGATAGTGGTTTTGATGGCATTTGTTTAGTTTGTCACAGGTGTGACTGGGTATGCTTTTTGTTTTGGTTAGGTCCATTTGTAAGAGTGAACAATTTCTACGTATGCCTTTACATCTTAGCATAGTGTAGTGGAGGAAAACCATACAATATTTGCCGTATCATGCAAATCTTTGTGTGTTAAACACCAAAATCAGCAGGCCATACCCAGAAACTCATAGTAGGTGGAATTTATCACACTTGATAACAGTGGGGTAGCTAGACCTTGTGCTGCCCGTGGCAGTCCCGGCATTTTCTGCCCGCGGTGGCCACATGTAAGAGCAGGGGTCGGCTGGCGATTGTTGCATTTGCTTCGACAGCTGCAGGTAAGAGCAGGGGAGAGAGAGGCTGCCACCCCCAAGACTTGTGCCGACAGGGCGGACCGCCCTCTGCCCCCCTTGCTAAATAAATTATCCTGTGGTATGGTTATTTATCATGTGGTATAAATGCTACTTATACACATATTTGAAGGCCATAGTGAATGCATTCCTTTGTATTGTAACACTCTAACTTAATAAACTAGTTTTGTGAATGCGTCAAAATGCTATATTTTCCATGAACTACTTCAGTAAATAAACCCATTTTATTTATTTAAACAAATCCTATTTTCTTGTTCACATCAGCAGAACTGTTGTAGCATCAAACTTGCTTTTTGTTAGCAAATGAAAATCACACATGAGCCCAGAGGGCACACTTGTAAAATAAAGGCTAGCCTACAAATAGAAATATGCAAACATTTTAGAAGTCAAGCAACCCCAGATTGGAAGTAAACAGGTTTCAAATATCAACAAACAATGACTAATGCAATGGAGAGGAGTCAAATGGACTGCCTGAATCAAAATATTTATTCCTACTTGTTACTGAAGACATCTCACTTCTCAATTGTGGGTGGGCCTTTTTAAAAGGAAAGAACGTTTACTCTCATTTGGTTTCGTAACTTTGGTTCGAAGTGCCACTAGACTGTACTCTGAGAAGTGTTGACAGTTTTCTAACATCTAAGGCTTTGCAGGACAAAAAGTACAGAACCTCTACTTAGTTGCATAGTAGTAAGTTGACATTAGTAAAGCGATGATACATGTGTACAGATTCGGCCACACTGAGATTATTTGGAGCATCAGCTGTGGATAAAAAACGTATCTAGAAAGAGGCTTACTCTAGTACATTGGGCCAAGTGGAATTCAGTTTTGCACCAACATTATCTTTGACTGCTCAGTACGGAATAAACATTTGAACCAGCTGGCCAGTGGAATAATGCAGTTTATGCATCTTTGTGTGCATAGATAGTCAGTGTAGGGCAGAAGTAATTGACAACAAATTGTATGTCATCATGTAAACAATCTGTCCTCATTAAAAGAACAACTTGGTGTACAAACTTATTTTGCAGTCACAAACGCTGTGATTTGCAAAATAGGCTTTTACTATGTAGTAATAGCATTTTAGAAGTCAGTAAACGTTTTACCGAGGTCTAAAATGGAATTGCGTATTCATTCTAATTGCAATTTGGAGGGTACATTGGCACCCCTTCCGAATTATGACTCTGCATTAAAGTATCAATCCTTTGTGACCGTTGCTTGATTGCATTGTAAAAATGTACAGATTCCCAAGATGGGGTGGTAATGCGTTTGAAAAAGGGAAGGGGTCCGACTGGAGCCCCATTACTTTTATAAATAAAAAAGAAAATGTTGGCAAGTAGGCAGGGGTCTTTGGAACCCCCGGCAACCCTCAAACAAACCTTCTGAAAAAAGTACTTTTTTCTAAAGCAGTTCCGTTTTTAGGTCGAGCCTGGGCAGGGCATGCTCTGTTCTGCTGCATTGGAGTTTGTGTTTGAAGCCCTGCCCACTCTCCACCCATATTTGTCATTAGCGTTTGTCTTTGTTCTTTGTAAATGCTGGCTTCTGATTTGTTATTCAGGCTGTTAGTCCCTCCTTAGCATCGCCCTGTCTTCATTTGTAACCTCCCATGAGAACTGGCACTTATACTTCGGTTGTTACATAGTACGTATTCTTCAGTCCGTAAGCACTATTTTCTTTAATGAGTTTCTCTTACTGCAGGAGAGTCTCTTGTGCGCACCGCCTGTTTATTTAGCTCGTAGCAAACGGGAAGCTCTTCAGGGGCCACGGTAGACAGAAGGGGGCAACTCAGTGATGCCTTCAAGCATTTGGAATGCAATAGGTGTCGCATTTGCGAGAGTTTATTCTTTCTGCATTGTGAATGACAATGCCTTTTATTTATATTTTAAAAACTAAACAGAAATAAACGGCATTGAGATTTGCAATGCCAATAGCTCCAACTTGCGTGAATGAGAGACCTATTCATTGCGGATGCTTGTCTTTAAAGGAGTGTAGGATGATTACATGAACCAAGACAACAAAAGACTTTAGCAGGGGTAAGCCATTACATTTATGACACGCAACAATTATTTAGCTATTTTCACCCACATAGGTCCACTTCAACATTTAAAATGCCTGCAGGCAATGAATCTGGCACAACAACTGCTCTTATATTGCACACAGAATAGTCTGCAATAACTATTGTGTTCTTAATATTCATTCAATTTAAAATTTTTGTTATGTTTGCTTAGGATTCAGCATAGATATTTTCGATTTCATAAATTTTGTCCAATATTATTACATTATTTAATTATAACATTCACTCACAATTGTTCTTTAAAGTGACCAATATAAACATCACCAACAACCTCAATTAATCCTTGTAGTGTAGTTCCTATATTCCCAAAGGCTCTGCGCATTGGAATAACATAAACGATAGTTTAGACGTAGTACTGGGGTCGACTAGGTCTCTAATGAATATGTTAGACTTAATTAGGAATGCCAGCTAGCTCAGAGGTCACTAGAAACTTTCTCGAGTGAACAGGAAGGAGTTAACTTTCCTGAATAGACAAGAAGGGATTAGTTTCTGACAGCCGCATAAACATGACAACTTTGCTCCCTCCAGAATAAGGAGTATATCTCCAGAGTCGTGGAAAACAATAGACAGCTATTTCACTCAGTCAATCGTGCATGCTTAGTTTCACCAGGAGTGCAGAGAAATAGAGAGACAGGCGTTTTCAATAAAAGTTGTTATTTATTGAGCAGTCCTCTTTCTCATGCAAGAGAAGTGAATTGCCACAATTGCAATACTTGTCATAAAGTACAGTGCGTACAGTAAAAGGAGTATTATGAAATAATACTGTAAAAGCATTTATATGGTTTCTAAGCCATATGATACTTAAAACGGATAAAATACATACAATGATAAAAGTTGACTAAACGTAATCAACTGGTGTTTCTAAAACACGCCTACCCCGGTGTACCTAACCTAAGCCTAGTATGTGGGAAGGAGTAAGTAAGTTGCAGTTTAAGTTAAGATAGTTTTTGCCAAGAATCTGAATCAAGAATTCTCTAAGGATCTAATCAGCTCCGTACCTTGGCTATAGAATGAAGGAGGTCGTGTATCTCTTTCTCAGGACTCGATATCCCAGAAACCCACAAGGGTGACTGGAAACACTGGAGCTGGATTTCTCAGCAGGAGAAAAGACAGGGTCTCTCTCAGTGCGTCAATGGGAGGGTCGGCTTCCTTCGGCTCTCGTTACAGCTGGGCTTCGGGTAAATAGATAGCCGATCTGCTCCTAAACCACCGTGTGTTTGTTAGGGCAGCTGCTAGTATATTTATACCTGGAAGGTGCCGAGTTTGACGTAAGGTTGGACATAAGAAGTCACTAAGAACTTGCAGTTCTTTCAGGACTCCAGAAGTTCTTGGACAAATCAAAACAAAAGCAGGGGGAATTACTGGGCTGCTGGAGGCTTGGTTTGTTTAAAGAACGCGATGTACTTTCTAGGAGTCTATGGGAGAAGCCTTGCCGTATTTGGACTGCATTGGCTATGACTAAATATGGATATGATTCTTATGCCTTTATAAGGGTATGATTTGTTATACCCATATAAGGGCATAAATCGGGAATATTTAAATAGGGTCCTAGATACGTTCACAACATCCTAATGAAGTTGAAGTGCTTATTTCCTAAACATTAACCAAAATTAGAAAGTTTATACCTACTGCAGTTCAAAACTAACCCTTCATTCCTGAGGGATGTCTTCCATTGCGAGAACAACCTTATTTCCCTCTAGGTCTGTATTTGGTTGACCTGGGCATAGTATGCTCTCATACTAACCGTCTACATCTTGCTTAGCCATTCCCCCAATGTAGGGTAAACTGATAATTTCCAATGCTGCATGTTAATGGTGTGAGCCACCATTCCAGGGATATAAATAAATTGCACATTCCTTTCCCAAATTGTGGCCGCAATTGCCAGACCTAACAAGCCTATATAGACAATGAGGGCTTAACTGTATATCCCACTTGTAGCAAGATCGCCCCGAAGACCTATGCCCAGTATCTGGTGACTGCTTGCATGACCAAAATATGTGCTCCCAGTCTCCTGAACCGTTGCACCTTAGGTACCTTTTGTTTATAGTTTTAAATATTTTGTTAAGCTTATCTGGGGTATAATAAGGCATCCAGCCATTGAAGAACGTCATTCTGGCTCCTCACAGCAGTGAATACTCATAGTCAAAATAGCTGGACCAAGTATCTCTGCCAATCTCAATCCCTGTATTTCACCGCCATATCATGCTCATAACCCTCAATTATCCTAGGGATATCCCCCCCGGAGTTCTCTGTAATCATACTATAACGAATAATTTGCTTTATCAGCCCTAAAACGTTGTTGTGTAGTTCCTATCAACCTAAATAGGATCTGTACGTTTAAACATCATAGACTGTGGGATTGGTGTTTAGACTGATTTCAGACTGAGTATGTTCACCTGTATACCAGCTAGTTCACAGTGCCACTAGAAACACCTCTTACCAAGGAGAGAATAGTTCTTGGCAACTATTGAACATGACAGCCCTGAATTCTCAGGATTGTGGAAACAGTGCAATACTTTTTGCTCAGTCACTCTGTCTGAGAGAGATACCCAGAATAAACAGTGGGGACGTTTTTCAATATGCATTTATTGCACCTGCGTAATTCTAATGTAAAATAGGTGTGCTGCAACAACCATTAGAGAGAAACAGATATAAATGATTATAAGCACCAACAGGGTGAAAGATTAGTAGATTACTACCATAGTGCTAAAACGATGAATACAGGCAAGTAAAAAAATATGTGACAGTAAAATGCGTACCCTACGATGCACTTTTCTCTGAGGCGGAAAGCCGGGGAAACTAGGTTCGTTATTCTGCTGTTTCTACTATAATTATAAAAGGAAAAACAAGCGTTTTTGCACTTTACTCCACGGGCTCATTTTAACTTTTTAAATAATTTTAAACTGTTTTGTATATTGTGCAGACTGTTGTACCTTATTCTCGCTGCAGTCCCCGCAGACGATTAGGTGCTGACGGGTGACGCTGGCAGGTTGAGCCGCCATCTTTGGTGAGGGGCTGGGTCGCGGACCAGTTGCTTTTCCCGCCCACCCTCCTCTACTACTTATGGATGGAACTTCCCGTCCGCGCAGCGGGCGCGCCAACGGCGCGCTGACGGCGCGCCAAAGGTAAGCCCGTCTACGCCCGTCCGCGATCGGATCGCGGTGGGATCCGGTGGACTTGGTACTGACCCTATAAGGATTTGCTACACTTGCAGT
This sequence comes from Lissotriton helveticus, assembly GCF_964261635.1. Lineage (NCBI taxonomy): Eukaryota > Metazoa > Chordata > Amphibia > Caudata > Salamandridae > Lissotriton > Lissotriton helveticus. The sequence continues at coordinate 808,542,156 of NC_136068.1, read as the reverse complement.
GACCTATTTGCGCTGCGTCCCAGGGGTTGCTTCCGTGAGCGGGTCAATCCATCAGACATCGGGAGCACGGATTTGATCTGTGTGCACTGTGGCTTTTCCTCAAAGGTCCTTCTCGTCTCCTGTAAATGCGCTCCCCGGTTTCCCTCACGGGGCCTAAACTGACCATACCTATGAAAATCGCATTGATAAATTGCCGGTCTTTGGTCAAGCATTCACTAGACATTCTGCAATCCCTCTCTAATAATGATTGGGATTTTTTGTTTCTGACCGAGACCTGGCTCAACGAAGAAACTAACCCTGCCATTGCCCTGGCTATCCCTGAGGGTTTTAGTATCATCTGCGCCAATCGACAAGGCGGCAAGAGGGGAGGTGGAGTGGCCATTGTTTACAAAAATAAGTGGACGGTTGCCTCCTCTCACTTTGACCCAATTGATACTATTGAGGGGCTTCCTTTTTGTATAAATCTCTCAGCTTCTGTTGCTTTTTCGGGCCTCTTATTATATAGGCCCCTTAACTCTAGCCCCTCCCACTTACCGGCTCTGCTGGATTACATCACCCAATCATGTACCCATTATGCCAACTTCACGGTCCTTGGAGACTGTAACCTGCATGTCGACGACCTTTCTTGCCCCACTAGTTCCAACTTTCTATCTTCTTTGGCAGCTTGTGGATTGCCTCATCTAGTGGGCCATCCCACTCACAAAGCGGGGCATATTTTAGATTTAATCTGCTCCAATCTTCCGGAGATTTTCATTGAAGACCCTATCCCCGTAATATGGTCTGATCATTTTATTGTTCCTTTTTCTGTCCTTTTGACCCGCATAGACAAACCTACGTCTAACCCGCGGCTGATGGGAAGAAATTGGAGCAAGATTTCTCACAGTTCGCTCTCTGAGTATCTTAAAGACAGTTGTCCTCACCAGGCGGAGAACCTGGATTCCCGCATTACTAACCTCAATGAGTGGATATGTAATGCAATCGACTCACTGGCCCCTCTCAGGCCGATAAAAACTTTTAGGGCCTCACCAGCTGCCCCCCTGGTATTCGGACGAATTACGTCATCATAAATCTGCCTGCAAAGTATTGGAACGGCGCTGGAGATCAGGGTACTCAATAGAGAGTAAACTTGAGTACCGTAGAGCCCTCAAGGAGTATCGAAAGCTGATTGTCCAACACAAAAGAGACTTCCTAGCTGAGAAAATTGAAAAAGCTAGTAATGCCCCGCGAGAAATTTTCTCCATTGTTAGGTCATTTACTGACCCACAGGCATTGACTCGTCAGCACACTGTTTCTCAAGAACTCTGTTCCAAGCTTTCTGAATTTTTTGAGGACAAGATAGCCCAGATTCATGCCTCTTTTCCTAGTAGAGAGAGCATTGGACCCCCTGTTGAACCGACTGATGTGTATATTCATGGTCCTATCCTCTCCGAGTTCTCCGAAATACCTGATGAGTCCTCTCTCAGGGAATTACTCCAATGCAGGTCAGGTGCCCCGGGGGACCCCTGGCCAATAAAACAGTATAAAGCGTTAGCTTCTCTCCTTAATCCTCATCTCAACTCCATATGGAACTCCTCTTTGAGCTTAGGCATCTACCCAGAAGCATGGAAGCATGCCTCCTTAGTGCCGATTCTAAAAAAGGCCAATTTAGATCCTGATAATCCGGCTAATTATAGGCCGATATCGCTTCTTCCCGCTCCAGCCAAAATCTTGGAGCGACTAGCCCATCAACAAATTGCGGGCTTCATCGAGAGCCATGACCTTTTCCATGATTCTCAGCATGGCTTTCGTAAAGGCTACAGCACGGAGTCGGCCCTAATTGAGATGGTAGATTCTGTCCGATGGACATTGGACCAGGGCTTGAGGGCGGTGTTGGTGCTGCTGGATTTATTAGCAGCATTCGACACCGTCTCTCACCCCATATTACTGGACAGACTGAGGAAACTAGGAATACAGGGCAAGGTCCTTAAATGGATAGGTTCCTTTTTAACTAATCGCACGCAATGTGTTCACACACCCCCCTTCATTTCCTCAACCAGACCATTGAAATGGGGTGTCCCCCAGGGCTCCTCATTAAGTCCTCTTCTTTTTAATGTCTACTTTGCCCCGTTAGCTGATATGATTTCCAAGTCTGGTATTAAAACCACGTCCTACGCTGACGACATTCAGCTGCTTTTTACCTATGAGAAGCCAGCCTCTTCCACCTTTGACCCTCTCAAATCTTGTATCAGAGACATTGCTAATTGGATGGATTTTAATCACCTGAGACTGAACGCAGCTAAAACTGAAGTTCTCTTTTTTAATCAATCATCCCCTCTCGACTCTAATATCTGGTGGCCGGAAGATCTTAGCCAAGCCCCGATACCGAAGGACTCGGTTCAAAATCTAGGAGTCCGTTGGGATCAACAGCTGTCTCTAGGGTCTCAGGTCCAAGCAGTCTCTGCAGCATGTTTTACTAAGATTAAAACGCAAAAAAAACTCATAAATTACCTGCCCAGTGTCAATAGAAAGACGATTGTTCATGCACTAATTATCTCGCATCTGGATTATGCGAATGGACTCTATTTAGGCTTATCCTCCGGCCTTTGCCATAAACTTCAAATGGTCCAGAATGCTGCGGCTCGTCTGATTGGAGGTCTATCACGCAGGCAGCACATTTCTCCCTACCTCCGTGAATTGCATTGGCTGCCTATGAATAAACGAATTGAGTTCAAAGGTATGATATTAGCCTACCGCTCTACCCAGGGCAAGGGGTCTGCCCATCTCAGAACCATTTTCCGCCCTTACTGTAACAGCAGAGCTCTCCGCTCTAACTCTAAACATTTATTGGCCATCCCAAGAAAACATTCGAGCTAGGAGCTGCCCAACGTTGGAATAAATTGCCGATGGGTCTACTCTTGATTAAATCTGAACCTGAATTCCGCCGGGCGTTGAAAACTCACCTCTTTTGCCTATAAACTTTTGCCTGTTGGGAGTAGTTGCCAATCATTGAGCGCCGGGACACCCCGTTGGGGTAGCTGCGCACTTTATAAGTGACACAATAATAATAATAATAATAATAATGCAACCCTAACTAGATGTACCTAAGTGTAACTAGCATGTATGTAGGTGTAAATCCAAGAATCCCTCTAAGATAAAGTAAACTCCATTACCTGATGTAAGAACTCAAGACTGTGGGACCCCGTCTTGGTCAGGAGGTGGACAGGTTGAAAGGGATGTCAGACCACTGCGACCTGGAGTGTGTGCGTGCAAGAACCTCAGCGTCTCATGTCAGTGTGTTAGCACGGACGTCCTTTTCTCCTCTGCCTTACCCAAGCAAGATATGGTATGTATATAACCAAAGTGATACCTTCAGGGGTTCTACCTTGCTGTGTCATGTCGGACCTGGATGACGGAAGGAATGTCCCTTATACATAGTTATTTTGCAGGAGATGGTAGCCCTGTTGAGTTTCCAAGAATCCTCAATCATAATGGATGAGGCTAGTTTCCAGGGAAAACCCTACGTCCTGTACGCAGTACCATAACTAAGTAAAAGGTCAGTCCCAAGAACCGTATGGAGTGTAATGTTAGACGAGAATATATCTTATCTCTACCTTAATTACATTCTTACCCAGGAAATCCCTGACCTTATTTGTCGTAATATTTTTCGATCTCCTAATGGTGGTGGATGAGAGACGGAGATAGGTGCATACAGCATCGCAGTGTGGATGGCTGTTATTTCATATTTTTAGTAAAATTGTCGTCTATCAGACCAGACGGCCTGCAGGGTCTTATATCTCACTTTGTTTGGCATTTTTATTTCCTTTATAGCCCTCACCAGGCTTACTATGCCAGAGTGGTGGTGCAAATATAAAATAGTACAATGATCAAATGAGGAAATTTGCATCACAACTCTACAAATCTGCAGCGTAATAGACACTAATTAATAATATCTAAAACATGGAAATGCTAGTCTTTCATCTGACTTCGGCAATTGTAAAATCTTTAGGCTGGTTCTAGCTGATTTATTTCCCCCTGTAAATGAAGCCAAACAGCTCTCCAATTTATAAAAAAGCCTTTAGTTTACAAGGAATGTTCAGAAAAAGAAATAATGCGATGGGCATTTTAATTAGCGATAAACGGCCTATTACACAGAGAGTAAGGGATTCCCAAACTATAAGGAGAGACAGTATTTTAGATGGTAATGGAACAAAGTTCAAGTGATAGCTGTCAAAAACAAAATCAGCGTGCACAACTCCTAGATATCTTTTAGGATCTTGATTACATTTGGCCCTCATATCAGGGAGTACATTTTCTAATGTCTTGGCTTTCATTCAGTATTAGCCTACCCCAAGATACCATTTAAATCTGAGAGATCTCCCAAACAGACCAAACAATGGCACCTGTGGGATCAATTTCATTTTCTTCTGGTCACATACTCTATTGGTCACCTATTAATAGGGCATGCTGTAATGCCTATCTTTGGTACAGGTTATGGGGCTGATTTAGAAGTCGGCGGAGAAAAACACTCCATCACAAACATGATGGATATCCTGTCTGCCATATTACCCTATGGGGATGTAATACGGGAGACAGGACACCAATTATGTTTGTGACAGAGTATTCCCTCCACTGATTTCTAAATCACGCCCTATATATCTCAAAAGAAATGTCTAGGTATTCTCTTTGAGGGGTTCTCTGGGATGAAATGAACCAGAGGCCAACCAAAAGAAGGAGACATGGATTGGATACCTAGAATCATCAGGAAACATCAACCTGAAATCACAAAATCTTTCAAAATGTTACAGTCTGACTGAGTCCATGAGAAGACAGAGTATTACTATATCCATGATTCAGACTATTCATAACATTTCCCTTCAGTTCTTACCTTCTCTTCCCACTCATTCCCCTTGTGATGTCACCCACTTTAGTGATTCTGGTACTTACTACCCACTATATACCTCTTTTACCCTCATAACTCCCCCACACTCCATACAAGTCCAGCCAATGACACCCAAACCTCCTTCCCTTCTTCCTCTCTCAGGACCACAGCTGCCCCATACCCAATCTCTTTTACCTCATACCTCTTGCACACTTAGTTTTTCTTCTGTGGGCAACATAGACTGCGATCATTTGACCCGCATACCCAACATACTATCTCCACTCTCAACTAATCTACCCCATACCAAGGTTTGCCCAGAGCAGCTTCCTTCCTCTCACCACCTCATTTAAGATACTTTAGCATAAGGACCTCTCTTGCCTTTCTCTATTGGGTCCCTCATGTACACCAAGGTCTAATATGCCAACATTCCTAAAGGGTCAAACTTCTCCCATGATCAGATCTAGTCCTTAAAATTCTGTATCTTGTCTGCACCCCATTCTCAGTGAACCGAAGATGCTCTCCTTAGACCATACTCCATAGACCAAACTATGCCACAATTCCTCAACAACATAGCCCAATTCAAGTAAAGAATGACTCAAACTAAGGAAATCACATCCATAGTTTTTTTGCTGAGCTCACCGTGGAGTAGTATGTCTTGAGGTTCTCTGATTGGAAATGGCACCTTTGCATCCGGCTAAACAAAGAAAATAAATAAATGAATGAAACTGTAGAGAAGAGAATAGCATTTGTAATTTGCTTATAAAAACAATCTACTTATTGATACTCACTACTCATGAATAAGTTCTGAAGCTCAAATAAATATGGCCCTAAAAAAAGCAAGAACATGTATAATGATGGCATAAAAATATATTCCACTATAATTCATGAGTGTGAAAGTATATAAGACACTCAGGGGACCATTGGGATGTAGGGCGGATCGCCACCGTCCGCATGGCGGTGGCGATCCACCCTACATCCTTTCCCGCCCGCCACCCATTTACCCCCACCTTATCAGTATCGCGGGGGGTACCGCGGCGGACGTGAATACCGTTCTCCGCTTTTCCGTCCGGTCGACAAGTCGAATGGGCAGAAAAGGGTTTAATAAGGTGGCGGTGTCTGCTAGACACTGCCATTCATATTAGTATGAGGGCGGAGACATGCCTTTCCATGGTAGCAACCTTCCACAGAAAGGCATGTGGATTCTGCTTTTGGGGGCCCGTTGCGGGCCCCCAGGGTATTGAGGGGGTGGGGGTGCACATGGGGGGTACCTATGGTACCCCCCTGCATTTGCATGCACAACGTAGCAGGCACCGCACAGTGCCTGTCATATTGTGCATTCAAATGCACAACTGGCATTTTTGGCATTGCTGGATGCACCCGCCAGTGTGGCAGGTGCATCCTAATTGTGTGCGTGAGATCGCAGCATGCATTGTATGCGGTCCCATTTACCGGGGCGATGGCATATTAATAAGCCTCTTTGTGAATGATTTGATGAAATACATAAGGTGCTACCCATTATCCCTTTGATTAAACTGGCTGCGAATGAGTCAAAAACTAAATTTCAAAATGCAGATGGGAAAGAGATATGTTCAAAACATAGAATCATGGCCATTTTATTTATATATTTTTTTATATTGCACTAGCTATACCCGTAGGTGACAGAGCACTTTACATTAATCGTGAAAGAATACAGTAACGCAGACATGCAATGAACATGAGAGGCGAGAGTTCAATAGAATATTGGTACCCATCAAAGATGATAGTAGAGTGACCAACACTAGACACACAAAAATCGTCAGAGAAGTAACTGACCCGCAGCTTCAGAAAGAGGCTGTAGGTCTGATCAAGTGATATTTACTATCATCTGTAAACTAGGAGTAAAAGTATTTGTTGAGGTGGAGCAGTTTCAGGTTTCTCTTGAAGGAAGAAAAGAAAGGGTTGCATCGAAGGCCACACAGTAAGGAGTTCCATATGCTTGAAACATTTCCGGAAAAAGAGAGCAACTTGGTTGCTGTCTTTTTTAGAACGGGAGGTAGGAGCAGAAGAGCATTGGAGGTTCTCAATGCTCTAGTAGACCCTGCTGTTGACAGCGTTTTCTCTAAGTAGTTAGGTGAATAAGAGTGCAGCACTTTGTTGATGATACATACAGTCTTGTAGGTGCATCTTCCTTCAAAGGGAAGCCAGTTGAGGCTCTTAAGTGCAGGAGAGATGTGTTCAAATCGTGTAATGTGTTCGATGAGCCGGGCTGCCATGTTAAGAACTTATCTCAGGGGGGCGAGGTGAGTTTTCGGCATCCCAGTGAGAATGGCATTACCATAGTCTAGTTTAGAGAGGACCAAAAATTGTACCACAGTCTTGAAATGATTGGCGGGAATAAATGGTTGAAGTTTCGTGAGGTTTTTGAGTGTGTACAGCGCTCCTTTTGCAGTATTCTTGATGTGCTCTTTCATTGACATGTTGTTGTCCAGTACGAAGCCAAGGGATTTTAAGGAGTTGGACAGAGTAAGAGAACAGTTTAAAGCATTAATGTCGATGAGACATCCCATTGGGGAGAGGGGTTGGCCTAATGGCTAGGGCGGTCGAACTCAAATCTGGGGAACTGGGTTTAAGTCTCGGCAACGATGCTGAACATTCTGTGATTCTGGGCCAATCACTTAATCTCTCCGTCCCTAACAAAAACATTTAAATGAATGTGTCCTCATGTAATGCAACTGGTGCTAAGTAAAGCACTCTGATACCTGATACTTTCGGGTCATGTTCACGCTATATAAAACTCCATAAAATAAAATATAAAAGTATATTGGAAGGTGGTTACTATTAGGGGGCAAAATAATTACTTCTGTTTTGATGGGGTTTAGCTTTAAGTGATTAGCTTAGAATCAGGATTGTAACTTGTTCAGTGTGTCATTGAGATGTCGAATGTCACTGGGAGATTTGATTTTGTAGTAAAGTTGAGTGTCATCAGCATATAGGTAGTATTTGATCCCTATCTGTTTCAAGATGACTGTTAAGGGTTCCATGTAGAGACTGAAAAGGGAGGGGAATGGAATAGAGCCCAGAGGCACATCAAGATAGATCCGAGTGGGTTTAGACAGGCAAGAGTTGTTTTTGATTTGTTGCGAGCGGTGTTGAAAGTAGGCAGAGAACCATTTCAGTACAGTGCCATTTAAACCAAAACGTAACTTCAAATATTGAAGTAGGGCTGGGTGATTAACTGTATTGAACGCTGCCGATTTGTCAAGTGGGATAAGTAGGCAAGTGTCAACCTCGTCTAAGGCTCTGTGGATGTCATCAGATATATTCAGCATGGCCATTTCAGTACTACAGCCTTTCCTAAACCAAGATTGGAAAGTGTCAAGGAGAGAGAATTCTCGCATATGATGATTAAGTTGCTGTAAGACACATTTTTCCATGGTCTTGGCAAGGAACAGGAGATTAGATATAGGACTGAGGTTGTTGAGATCGTTGGGGTCAGCCCTGGTATTTTTGGGAATGGGTGTGATTTGTCCTAGTTGGAGAGAGATCGGAGCACAACCCGTGGTGAGGGATGTGTTGATGATATGAGTCCAAAAAAGGTCGATGATGTGGTTGAGATTTTTCACCATCGTGGATGGGAGGGGATCCTTGGTGTGGGCCGTTGGCTTTAGAGTCATGAATACATTGAAGACTTCCTTTTCAGTCAAAGGTTTGAAATACATCCAGTTAGCGTTGTTTTTCAATTTGACGAGACTCAGAAGGTCGTTAGTTCCATTTGTGGTTGTTTGGTCGACAACGGCATCTCTGAAGGCCATGGAAACAGCATTAAGGGCCAGATGTATCAAAATTACATTTTGCGAGTCTATGATAGCGAATTTTACCGATTCACTATTATAGACTCACAAAATGCAATGTATGTAGGTTTTTGCAAAAAAATTGTGATTCCTACATATTCCTTAATAGCGAATCACAAATTGCGAATCGCTATTAAGGAATACCTTCTGATTCCTTCCTACGGGCCTAGAGGCCCATAGGAAGGAATGGGAAGATATTCACAATTTGCGAGTACCACACAGGTACTCGCAAATTGCAAATGCAATTTCATGGGTGCAAGGGGCCAAAAGGCCACCCTGATGCTCCGCTGACATATGCATGTGTGCACATGTGGCTCATATACATGCCCTAAGGTCATGTATGTGCCACACATGGCACTTAGAAAAATGCATGCAAGTGCATTTTTGTAGGAATTTGCAAATTACCACCAACTAGAAGTTGATGGTAATTTGTGATTCCTTAATGGTAATTCGCAATTTGCAATAGCTGTTCGAATGGCATTTAGGGAATCGCAAATTGTGATTCCCTAACTGGATTTGCAATTCAGGTAATAGCAAATATTTGCAATTACCCATATTGCAAACTACAATTGTTTGATACATTGCAAAACGCATTTTTGAAATCGCAACAAGCCCAATTCTGTGAATTGGCCCTTTGCGATCGCAAAAAGCTTTGTCACATCTGGCCCTAAATCTTGACAGAGTGCTATCAACATTTGTCATGTTAGGTGCGCAAGCAGGAAGATATAATTTAAGATTTTAGGCTTTTCAATGGAGCAAATGATGTGATTGCTTAAACAGGCCCTTTAAATTCCAAATTGCTGAGACTCAAGATTGAGAGTAAACTTAAAATGCAGAGGAGGCTGGGACATGGTGAAGCGTCACTCAAGATGGCAGCTCGATGATATAGCTCCGGTGCTGCTTGTCAGCATACTTTTATTGCTGAACTTGATATGCCTCTAATTTTCACTGTAAAAACCAGCATACGGCTCAACATGGCTCTGCATTGGTGTGTTTCTTTAAATTATTTTAGAGTCACTTTGAATCAATATTTTCTGGACACATTTTTTCCTCACAGCGCAACCATTTTGTATTACGGGGGTTGTGATTCTATAAAAGTGGAATGGGCACTTACTCCACTTTAAAGCTTTTGTGCTGTGAGTGATATCAAGGTCAGTTTTTGGCCATATTATGTTCTTGAAATTTGTGCTCCATGTTACTACTTGGATCTTCAGAAGACTCCTGATGATGGCCATTTTCTTTACTTTTTGATTCACAGAGCCTGCAGTTTTCTTTAGGCATGTCATGAAAAGTTAATTTTATTTCAAATGCATGTATACAAGTGGATAATAGAACAGAACAGAACACCTCATAACACAGCATAACATAACATAGTATGTGTATTTGTAAGCTGCACATTCACCCAGCCAGAGGGCCCTCTTGGTGCTCAATAACAGATGTTTAATCGTTTTTAATAAATATATGTAACTTTCCTTTATTTCTCTGTACAAAGACTCTGTGTAATATATTGCTTTTTACCTTGCTGACCTATGATATAGTTCCTCACCTCACGCCTATAGAATGTGTTACTTTTTCAACTGGTTTATAATCAATTCACTCCATGCCTTTGTTAAATTAAGTCCTGGCTATTGGGGTTATGGAATTAAGTTAATCTGTAGGTGTGTGTATCACACCTATAAAATAAGTTACTTTGTTGACTGATTCATAATGAAATCACTCCCCGCTTTCTGTGGAATTGAGTCCTACCTAAAGGGGTCATAGAATTAAGTTAATCTGTAGGTGTGTGTTATCTTGCATGAAAAGAACAACAAGATATCACAGACCTAGTGCTCCCAAGAAGTCAATTATAGTTTTTGGAGGATTGTTTTTCCATCTCTTTAAACTAATATGGAGTGTGCTATGGTGTCATCAATAAGATGGATGAAGTACATCTAGTATGATAAAACATAGTCTACTTTCACACAACAATGCTCCCATGAAAAAATACTCTACTAATATAATAATTTCTAGTAAAAGTGTAAAAAAGATCTTCCATCTCTTGCTAAGTCATGTCCTGGTCCTCCTGTTGGAATTTGGTTACAGGAAAAAGGAGTCCTTAAATCATACATGGAAAAATCTAATAAAAGATTGGACAGAATTGATGATAAATGGTCATTGTTGGGAAATAGGCCTCTCCAGTGTGGACCAACGGTCATGTGATGTAGAGGATTTGACCAGTAATATGTCTGTGTTGGAGGTGGGAGTTAGGGATCTTATAAATCACACAAAAGACCTCAAAAATAGAAAATGTCAACACAACTTGAATATGTATGGTCTTACAGAAGGTGCTGAAGGAGATGATATGCTTGTATTCCTGAAATATTCAATTCCTAAATTTTGAGGGGACTCATTCTCTTAACTCTCAATATTCAAAGGACACAAAATCTTGAAGGAAGGCAACAACATTTTCAGGAGACAGTGAGACCCAGAGGCTTTTGTACTTTTTCTGGAGTTGACATATCTTGTAAAAGTGCTAACAGTCGCAAAGAAAAGGAAGCACTAAAAAAAGGAAGCAATTTATATGGAATTAAATTAAATCTGTTTTTTACAGGCTGTGGCCAAGTTAACAGCAGAATAAAGAAAAGGTCTAGTGTTATATAAGGAGAATTAAATGCCCCAAATGGCTTGATACATCTGTGTTAACTTAAAATTATGCCCAAGGCCAAAACTAACAAATGTATTCTGATTCAGTAAAATTGAAAATATATTTCAAATGAGAAAGAGGATGATATGGACACACCAAAATGTACTTATTCACATAACATACAATGTATTTCTGTGTATAATAATTGTTGCCTTGCCTTGTTTGGTGCATCTATGTTTTTTTGTGTTTGAAGTCTTTAATGGTTTTCTTCTTTCTTTCCTTTTAGATATGTGAAGCTCATGTATTATTTGTTTTGAGAGGCCATTAACTTCCACTGGACTCATTGTTTCCCTGTTGGAGATTGTCTAGCTACAGCTGTCTTCCCAATGTATTCACCATCCCCAGTCCTTATGTTTTTCCATATGTATGTATGGTCATCAATCTCTCTCCTTTGGTTGTTGACTGTAGCAGACTTTTCTTTTCTGCATGGTCATCTTGATTTTTCACCATTTTCTGCACCCTACGTTTGTTGGTTTTAGAGTTCTGTGTACTTTCCACTACTAACCAGTAGTAAACTGCCTTTGCTTTCGCGCTAAAACATATGTTGTACATTAGAACCCCATATTTTGCCCAGTTAATTTCCTTTAAATTCCTTGTAAATCTTTCCTTAAGTGCACCTCTTCATGGAAAGTTAAATGTCACAAGTGGGCTGCAGTGTGTAATTGGGACAGTGGAGGATCACTGTGCTCTGGCTAGGCTGCAATTTAAATATGCTGCCGTGACACAACAGGGAAAAATGCCTTTGCCCTGTAGAAAAGCCTGTTTCATATAGTCATACGTCATCTCTAAAATTGCTTTGTAATTCCGTCTGCAAAGTGCTAATATATGTAAAAAAGGCACACAACATATTGAGGTTAATGTGCCCTCACATAGAAATAACACCTAAAATCTATTTCACTATGGGGAGCAGGCTAGATTGCTTAGGCCTTGGTCAGATGTATATCTTTATTTTCTATCTCTGCTTAGAAAAGGGCTAGAAAAATGCTGCAAAGTCATTTACTGCCTAGCTTTCAAATCTAACTTGATAATGATGTTTGATAGCGTAAGTAGAAAACTAACTCAGGAAAATGTACTTTAGACTGCCTGAGCCGGAAATGGCTTACAACCAGTTCTGCTGCTAATCATACCTCCAGAGCTGGGTTACACATCCTTGGCCAAGAGAGTTCACAATTTTGATTCAGAGGACAATGGCAAGCCTCTAAGCCGAGAAAACGCCACTTGATGTTAACTTAACAGAGCTTAGCTATCTGGGAGTGGACATGAACAGTTGACAGAACAAAGGCTTCTTCTATTCCTCGAAGGGACGTTCCTAGATAATTAGGCTGCATCCACAGTAGAAGGGAAAACCAGTTTTGACCCACTCAGGTAAAGGAGTGGCTAGGAGGTCAACAACAGCCCTGCTTCGGGGCAGAGTGGTCCAACCATCTTAAAACAGGGGCTCCTAGGTAATTGTAGATGAAGGCAAAGAGGAAGTATTGCAAAAGAAGGTGGGGGACTGTGTGAAAACGAAGATTCAGTAGTAGAATTCCTGAAATCACTGATTGGTGTGCAGCATAAGTCAGGTATCTCCACCACCACCACCAACACCTCAGAACATTCCTGGAGCTGGGAAGAATCCATCTGAAGAAGAAGTCCCTGTTGGAAGAAGAATCCCATCTGATTTCTGGTGAAAAAAGTCTCACAATGGACTTGAGAACCCCTGTTTTCTGCTCGTATCCAAGGACTGAAACTCAGAGGGCTAAGTGGTTGGCCTTCTTTTTACCTGCTTCAGGGGCAAAAAAGAAAAAAAAACACCTGACTCCAAAAAGACCCAGCTGACTAAAGAGAACTAGACCCTCCAGGAGACCTGGCTGTAGAGAGTTATTGGGCTCAGAAGCCTGTTCTGAGGATTTGAAGCGTTTCCAACTATAGAAGACCCAAGGGGCTGATATAAAGTATGCCCTTTAGAGGCTACTCTGCTGGGATGGAAGAGAACATTGCTCCTACCATTTCGAGGAACTCTGCTTACCAGATCTAGAGATGTGTGCCAGCCCACAGACATTTCTTTAAATCAACAGGTTATTTTTCTAATTTGATTTGAAAATGTTATTGTGTTGTTTTCCTTAGTTTAAAATTATCACTATTGCTTGAACCTAGCATGCATGTCTCTTAGGACAATATAAACAAAGAGAGAAGGAGAAGTCATGTTCCATTCATCGTCCCAATCCAAAATGATACAAAACAAATGTAGTACAGATCAGCCACCTATCAAAATAATGGTTGCTTCTGTCTTCTACCTTACGTCTCTTTAGATGTTTCTAGGTACCCTGGAACACGCAGTGAGTTTTAAAAGAACCCTCACTCAACTACCTACTAGGTGACACTGCTTCATCATTGGGTTCTCACCCTGGTTGCCGAATGCTTCCAGGGTGTGCTGCGCCACCAGAATTACTACAGAGCTGGTTTGTTTTTGTGCCAGTGACTTAGTGAATGTTAAAATTGGCTCAGGAAGCCTCAAAAGAATGTATTTTAATGAGAGTTAGAGGGTTCCCGGTCAATGTTAAAAACAAGTGGTGGATGTTTATGGGATGTTTCATTGGTCCCAACTATCCTTATTAAGGTCATCCTGGGAGTGGTCTACATGTTTCAGCCACTGTCAGTAGCCCTGGAGGGTCAATGTGGCTCTGTGCACGCCTACTAAAGCATGCACAGCGAGGATAGATAGTACTTACTAAATCTCCTTGTGATCATTCAATTACAATGCGTCTTGTATTGTGTCCTGTGGAAAGAAAGTAAAAGTAAAAAGCAGGAGAAAAACGTGGTGTGTATCAATGGTCGTACACGTGAAGGGCTAAGTGCCAGATTCATACACAACCCTTAATTTTAGACATTATCAAGCCTACTCATGTAGGCTCTCTGAGGACAGCCTGATGCTTGTGAGATGGCTACCAACTGTGTGTTGACCTAACCAGAGTGGGTTTATTGAGTTGGCAGGGGCACTCCCCTCCCAAATTAACAATCCAGTTTCTAACATAGATTATCTTGTTTTTCTGAGCAGTTGTATCATCCGTTATTATACCTTCTTCTATTTCTTTATGTACATTTCTACAGTGTCATTATCTAGGATACATTGCATGTTCTCTATATAGATCCTTAACCTCTCCGCTGAACGTTCTGCGCTGGTGCGGAACGTTCTATTGCGTCGGTGGGGCCGCGATGTTCAATGGACGTGCACAGCACTACCGAGGTAGTGCACGCGACGTCCGTTGAACGTGGCCAGCATTCAAGGGGTTAATTGTATGTTGTTTATTTACCTTGATTTAGACTTCTATTGTCTTATCCATGACCAGAGTTCTTTCTTTGATTGTAAAAGGTTTCAAAAATCATATAAGAAGACAGAAAGTCTGAATGCATGTTTGTCATTTGCATGCTCATTATCCTTAATACAAGAACATCTGAAACAATCTTGGGTGAGTAAGGTATTTTATTCACCAGCTTAAAATACAAAATTAGTTATTGTTTGACATTATATGTTCCTTAGAATTATTATTAGGTACAAGGGAATGGATTCAAAAGGTAGATGGGTAGATTTTCATTTATTATTGAATTATATTCCTGTGATATTTATGAATATATATGACCCAGTTAGAGTCAATGTTATGTTTGGGGGAAAAGTTGATGAAACAGTGATGCAATTATTTATTGACAATGCCAGTAGTGGTGGGAGTTCCAACCGATGGAACTGTTTAGAGATCAAGAATCTTCATATAGGCATATTTGTAACATTACTTTTTTTTTTTTTAGTTGCAAAGTACATTCTTAATCATATAAAACATATGTCCATTATTTACATCCTTTCCTTAAGTTGAGTCACTTATTACTGATATTCACTCTAGAGCATTATTAATACATGATAGGACCACAAAACAAAAACAAATATATAATAAAAGTCCCGCATAAGGCAGATAAAATAAGAAAAGCAGAGAAGAATAGTTGACAATAAAATTCAGCCCATCACGAATATACATATATTTACAAAACATCATGACTACCCAATTCCTGTCCACATATCCTCTTTTAAACCAATTAGTCATAGGTCCCCAAATCCTACGTCCTTTCTCTCTTGCACGCCAACCCTTGTTATCATATAGGGCCGTTTCCGGTACATGAATATTTAATAACCTGTAAAGCCAAGCAGTATATGACGGGGGTTCTGCATCTTTCCATACCGTAGCTATCCGTAGCCAGACTACTACGGTTGTAATAAACACAAAATCGCTGTGGGTTGTAGATAGCTCAGCTCGGTTATCAAATCCAAATAACATCATAGGTGGGGCATTAGTAATCACTTGATTAGGTGTTTCTTGTCAAAATTTCTCAATTCCCTTTTTTAGTAAGCTAAGGGAATTACATGAACAGAACATGTGTATACTATCATCAGGGCCCTGGCGACATCTTGGACATTTGTCCGATTCTCGTTTCCCCACTTAAAAAGCTTGGATGGAGTATAGTACAGATTGAAAAGAGTTTCATAGTGTTGTGCCTTTAAATTAGCCACCAAGAAAATATTCCTCCCCAATTCCAAGGACATATCTAAATCTATCTCTGCAGCCCCTATTTTTTCTGCCCATCTCGTTTTTCCTAGATCATCTGGTACAGTTTCCATCAGTATGTTGTAAAAATCCCCTATAACATTACTTTTTTAGGTCAAATTATCCGCAGGTGAACTTTATCCTTCAGAACATGAAATAATCTTGAATGATATCATAAGGTCTATATCAATATTAGAATTACCTAAAGCCCATGTTTACAGATGAATTTCATGTTGAATCCTGTTACTCTTTTTGACAGTTCTTATCTCCCTAATTATTTCAATTATAAATGGTGAACTCTTGAAAGATCTTTAGGATCTGTTACTAAATCTGCTATTGGTCTATTTCCTAAACCAGATAAAGATATTGCTTTATGTACACATTTTGACATATACCTCTTAATATTATGGATTTTAAGATGTATGAAAAATAGCTTGACTTTGCTATTTGAATCTTTTATCTCAGTTATTAAAAATGGACAAAGGAAAGACTACTCACAGACAATGTTTGTGTTTTTCTGAAGATTATAGATATTTTCTATATCTAAGTCTCCTTAAATCACAGTCACTTTAAATGTGTAAACATCTTCTGCCCCTGTGGGTCAGAGAAATATGTTCAAAGCTCTTCAATGGCAATGACTAGGGGAAGTTGCCCCCTGATCAAATTCCCAATTTGATTTCCAATTGAAAAAAACCCTATTCCAACTTTTACTTTAGAGGAAGTTATTGCATTGTCGAAGAGACCATTTAATTTGTTTTCCCATATTTGTAAAACCATGTGTAAACGACTTAACTCATTATTGAATCCAGAGTTTCAAATATGAGCCAATTTCTATACGATACAATACGAATATTAAAATGAATGAAAGAAAAATGTATTGGAAGTCTTGGGGACCAAAGGAATATTGCTGGTTTCCATTTGTTTCCTAAACTGACTCATTGTCAGTGAAATTGCTCTCCCTCCCTCGCTGCTCCAACATTAAGGGGCCGATTAGGATCGCGGACGGACTTGAGTCTGTCCGCGACCCCTGAGGAGGAGGGAACGTCCGCAGGGGCTGCGGCGTTCCCTCCGAGCAGATTAGGATGTGACCGCCAGGGTGGCGGTCACATCCTCTATCTTCAACATTGCGGCGGATGCAGCTTCAAGCTGCACCCGCCGCAAGGTTAAAAATGCATGCATCGCATTTGCATGCACAAAGCAGCAGGCACTGCGTAGTGCCTGCCACTTTGTGCATGCAAATGCAGGGGGGTACCATAGGTACCCCCCATGTGCACCCCCCCCTTTCACCCAGGGGGCCCGCAACGGGCCCCCGAAGTGAAAGTCCGTATGCTTTTCCACGGCGGAAAAGCCGCCGCGGAAAAGCATGTACTCACCACCATCCTAATATGGCTGGCGGTGTCTGATAGACACCGCCAGCCATGTTAGAGCTTTTCCGCCGCGGTCGGAAGGCGACCGCGGCGGAAAAGCTGCGGACGGAATTCCAGACCCACCAGCCATCCTAATTTGGCGGTGGGTCTTTGGAGGCTCCACAGCGGTTTTTCCGCATCCTCCGGGCCGGCGGTGGCTTCCGCCGGCCCAGAGGATGCGGAAAAACCGCAATCATAATCGGCCCTCAGTGAGGCCTTCCCCAAGCCCCTGCACTCTCAAGTGTTGGTCTTCGAGGCCCTCCTCCACCCGCACATTTCACCTGCGCCTCATCCTGATGGTCCAGTGGGCCTCTGTCTCCATTCTCCAGCTCCGCTTTTTCTCTCCTTTTTCACTCGATTTTTTCCTTCCCTTCTATCTCCCCCTTCACTCTCCTTCTGGGTCTTTCCTCCATTTTCAGTTGTTTTCCCCTCATTTCAATTTTTTTTTATTATTTATTTATTGAGTTTCATGACAGCAAGTAGTTAAAACAAAATCTTGTTCAAAAAAGTACAACTAAATGAACATCAGCAGAACAGTATTTTTAACAATCGATACGGTAACCATATTATATCCAATTACAAATAGGTGCCCAGAGCTTTTGGCCAAATACTTTCTTTCGCTTTCCCTTTAAATTATATATTGCTTTCTCCAGTTGATAAATACTTAATAATTTGGTTTGCCATTGACGAAACGTGGGGGGATCTGCGTCTAACCAATGAGAAGTTATGCAGTATCTAAATACTGACATCGAAATAAACAAAAAGCCTTCTTCAGCATCTGTTTTGATAACAGTTTGATCACATTGAATACCTAATATTACTAATTCAGCAGACAGTACCAGTGACATACTTAAAATATTGTTTAAAAAAAATTGTATTTCATCAATAAATTGAGCTAATCTAATACAATGAAAAAACATATGAATTGAATCTGCGCCGAGATACCCACATCTGTTACATTTAGTACCTCTATTGGCTTTCCATTTCAATAACTTCGCTGGGTGTAATACAAGTCAAATATACTCATAAAATGTTGGCTTTTAAGTGATCCATTACACAAAACCAAGTTTGCCAATTCTAATGACCTAGATATATCAACTTTTTTCATTCCTAATTCTTTTTGCCATTTGTTTACAAACGCTTCTAGATTGTCTTCAATTCGATTTAACATTGTCTGATATATCACCCCAATTTTGTTTTTTTTCCTACAACATTCCAAAACATCAAATTCATTAATTTTACTAGTATTTAATAGATTTTTACTCTCTAAAAAACTGTGAATTTGAAGGTATTTAAAAAAGTCCCCTTTAGTAAGTCTATATTTTTGCTGCAGATGTGCATATGAAACAAGATATTCTTCCTGATAGAGGTCTCCTAATAAACACAACTCGGATCTTTGCCAACGCAGCATCACAGAGTCTCTAAATATTGCTGGCAGCATTGGATTGTTAAGCAGAGGTGTATAATAATTTAATTCTTCGCAGCAGCGAAACCTTTTCTTAAATTGTTTCCAGATTTGGTACACCGTAGAGATGATTTTAAATTTTGTTTTTTTATAATAACTTGGTTCAATAAACCTAACTAAACATTGTCGCGCTTCTGCCCCAAGAACCATCTCATATATTGAAGGACAGATTGAATCATTTATTACAAAATCTTGGAAAATTAAAATGCCCATTAATCTTAACAATACTGCCCAATAGTACAACCGAAAATTTGGCATCCCCCAGCCTCCCCTTAATCTAGGAAGTGTACACCATTTAAGGGATCTTCTAGCTCTCCTGTACCCCCACAAAAACCTAGAGATAATCCTATCTAATTTAATAAAGAAATTAGAAGGAAACAGTAACGGTATAGTACGAAAAAAGTAAAAAAATTGGGAAATATTATCATCTTCACTGCATTAGTACGACCATATAGGGATAGATGCAGGTTATTTAACCTTTCAAGGGTCCTAGTAGTAGAGGTGAGTAGAGGATCTAAATTAAGCCCAAGTATATCATCTACCTTAGCAGATAATTTAACTCCTAAATATACAGCTGTAGATGATAAAGCCACTCCAACCGGTATCCCGGCAGTAGAGTGAATCACTTGCGTTTTTGAGATATTTAATTTGTACCCCGAAAATTTCCCCAAATCGTGTGCTAATTCTACAATTTTAGGAAGTGCAATTTTTATATCTGGAGTTACAATCACCAGGTCGTCAGCATAAGCGAATATTTTATGCGTTTCTTGATGAATTTTGACAGGCGGAATGCCAGTTTCTTTAATAAGTCTTTGTAGATACGGTTCTATATATAAAGCGAACAGCAAGGGGAACAGGGACAACCTTGCCTTGTCCCCCTTTTGATCGACAGAGAAGCAGAAGTCTCATTAGTAAGCATGGGCGTAAAATCCGTTCCGCTCGCGGAATTTTCGGATTTTCGGTAAATTCGCAATCCGCGAACTCTAGCGAATTTGCGAAAATCCGTCAATTTGCACGCGGCGGATTTTTTTGCTTAGTGATACAATATTGCGGCGCGCGGCGTGGCGCACGCCGTTCACTTTCCGTCATTCAGCGTTTGCCGAGTTGTTTTTCTCGATATTTTGCAAGTGCTCGGCCATTTTGGATCTTGCTGCGGGATCCCGCGGGAGTTGGCGCCCGCAAATACGTAATCGCGGCTTGCCACCTTACCTTGCACAGCACGCATCGCGAGAGTTCGCAATTGCGAACACGTAGGTGCGGCGGGCAGGAACAATCTCGCACTCGCGAAATAGAGATTTTGCAATTCTGCACAAGAAATCCACCAGCAAACAGCATAAACCATCAGAAAATGATGATTTTTATCAGAATCACTCCTCAGGTTGACATTTGCCTGCACTTTTTTTTGCAAGGAGTCCATTTTGGGGGGGGGGAGAAGGGAAGTGCCCCACAGTCTCCAACTTCCTGTTCCTGTCCACCAGGCTCCTCCCAGTGCTTTCTTCATGTGCTGGTCACTTTCATTTGGACCTTGACCTGGAAGGATTACTTTTTGTGGGTGCTGCTGGATATTTGGATTTGAGGCCTTTTTGACTTTCTTTGGATCACTTTTGGATTAGAAATCAACTTTCACAAGTAAGTTTGTTTGGGGCATTACAATTGCTGCAACTACAATTTTGGAACTTTTTCAGAACATTAAATAAAATATATTGTGGGTAGCCACAGTATCCAGTAGGGCCAGGGTTGGTTATGGGTGCATGATACAACTGTTTTGTTGAATTTAAACATCATTGAGGCCATGGATGGGCTGGGATTGTGCTTAATTTTGTGTTTTTTGTCGATTTTTTGGGGCTGCTGTTGGGGCCTTTTGCCCAGGGGTAGTGAGAGGTGCATGGACTGAGTCTGCCTGTGAGGTCTCACTCTCTTTAATGTAAACATCCTGGATGGCATTGGATTGTGGTGATTTTTGTGTGTTTTTCGTTTTTTTTGGGGTGCTACTGTTGATTTGGACTGGCTATGTGGGTGGTGGTGGTGGCCATCTTGAGTGCTGGTACAGGCAACATGTGCTTGGGGTGCAAGGGGCCATTTTGAAGAGAGGCAGTGTCTGAGGCCTGCACTTATTTTGCCTAGCTTTCATCCATTATGCCCAGGGGTAGTGAGTGGTGCACGGGCCTAGTCTTTCTGTGGGGTGTCTTCTTGAATTTATACACCATTGAGGCCATGGATGGGCTGGGATTGTGCTGAATTTTGTGTTTTTTGTCGTTTTTTTGGGGCTGCTGGTGGGGCCTTTTGCCCAGGGGTAGTGAGTGGTGCATGGGCCTAGTCTTTCTGTGGGGTGTCTTCTTGGATTTAAACACCATTGAGGCCATGGATGGGCTGGGATTGTGCTGAATTTTGTGGTTTTTGTCGATTTTTTGGGGGCTGCTGTTGGGGCCTTTTGCCCAGGGGTAGTGAGTGGTGCATGGACTGAATCTGCCTGTGGGGTCTCACTCTCTTTAATGTAAACATCCTGGATGGCATTGGATTGTGGTGATTTTTGTGTGTTTTTCGTTTTTTTTGGGGTGCTACTGTTGATTTGGACTGGCCATGTGGGTGTGGCCATCTTGAGTGCTGGTACAGGCAACATGTGCTTGGGGTGCAAGGGGCCATTTTGAAGAGAGGCAGTGTCTGAGGCCTGCACTTATTTTGCCTAGCTTTCATCCATTATGCCCAGGGGTAGTGAGTGGTGCATGGGCCTAGTCTTTCTGTGGGGTGTCTTCTTGAATTTAAACACCATTGAGGCCATGGATGGGCTGGGATTGTGCTGAATTTTGTGTTTTTGTCGTTTTTTTGGGGCTGCTGGTGGGGCCTTTGCCCAGGGGTAGTGAGTGGTGCATGGGCCTAGTCTTTCTGTGGGGTGTCTTCTTGGATTTAAACACCATTGAGGCCATGGATGGGCTGGGATTGTGCTGAATTTTGTGGTTTTTGTCGATTTTTTGGGGGCTGCTGTTGGGGCCTTTTGCCCAGGGGTAGTGAGTGGTGCATGGACTGAGTCTGCCTGTGGGGTCTCACTCTCTTTAATGTAAACATCCTGGATGGCATTGGATTGTGGTGATTTTTGTGTGTTTTTCGTTTTTTTTGGGGTGCTACTGTTGATTTGGACTGGCCATGTGGGTGGTGGTGGTGGCCATCTTGAGTTCTGGTACAAGCAACATGTGCTTGGGGTGCAAGGGGCCATTTTGAAGAGAGGCAGTTTCTGAGGCCTGCACTTATTTTGCCTAGCTTTCATCCATTATGCCCAGGGGTAGTGAGTGGTGCATGGGCCTAGTCTTTCTGTGGGGTGTCTTTTTGAATTTAAACACCATTGAGGCCATGGATGGGCTGGGATTGTGCTGAATTTTGTGTTTTTTGTCGTTTTTTGGGGGCTGCTGGTGGGGCCTTTTGCCCAGGAGTAGTTAATGGTGCACGGGCCTAGTCTTTCTGTGGGGTGTCTTCTTGGATTTAAACACCATTGAGGCCATGGATGGGCTGGGATTGTGCTGAATTTTGTGGTTTTTGTCGATTTTTTTGGGGCTGCTGTTGGGGCCTTTTGCCCAGGGGTAGTGAGTGGTGCATGGACTGAGTCTGCCTGTGGGGTCTCACTCTCTTTAATGTAAACATCCTGGATGGCATTGGATTGTGGTGATTTTTGTGTGTTTTTCGTTTTTTTTGGGGTGCTACTGTTGATTTGGACTGGCCATGTGGGTGTGGCCATCTTGAGTGCTGGTACAGGCAACATGTGCATGGGGTGCAAGGGGCCATTTTGAAGAGAGGCAGTGTCTGAGGCCTGCACTTATTTTGCCTAGCTTTCATCCATTATGCTCAGGGGTAGTGAGTGGTGCATGGGCCTAGTCTTTCTGTGGGGTGTCTTCTTGAATTTAAACACCATTGAGGCCATGGATGGGCTGGGATTGTGCTGAATTTTGTGTTTTTTGTCGTTTTTTTGGGGCTGCTGGTGGGGCCTTTTGCCCAGGGGTAGTGAGTGGTGCATGGGCCTAGTCTTTCTGTGGGGTGTGTTCTTGGATTTAAACACCATTGAGGCCATGGATGGGCTGGGATTGTGCTGAATTTTGTGGTTTTTGTCGATTTTTTGGGGGCTGCTGTTGGGGCCTTTTGCCCAGGGGTAGTGAGTGGTGCATGGACTGAGTCTGCCTGTGGGGTCTCACTCTCTTTAATGTAAACATCCTGGATGGCATTGGATTGTGGTGATTTTTGTGTGTTTTTCGTTTTTTTTGGGGTGCTACTGTTGATTTGGACTGGCCATGTGGGTGGTGGTGGTGGTCATCTTGAGTGCTGGTACAGGCAACATGTGCTTGGGGTGCAAGGGGCCATTTTGAAAAGAGGCAGTGTCTGAGGCCTGCACTTATTTTGCCTAGCTTTCATCCATTATGCCCAGGGGTAGTGAGTGGTGCATGGGCCTAGTCTTTCTGTGGGGTGTCTTCTTGAATTTAAACACCATTGAGGCCATGGATGGGCTGGGATTGTGCTGAATTTTGTGTTTTTTGTCGTTTTTTTGGGGCTGCTGGTGGGGCCTTTTGCCCAGGGGTAGTGAGTGGTGCACGGGCCTAGTCTTTCTGTGGGGTGTCTTCTTGGATTTAAACACCATTGAGGCCATGGATGGGCTGGGATTGTGCTGAATTTTGTGGTTTTTGTCGATTTTTTGGGGGCTGCTGTTGGGGCCTTTTGCCCAGGGGTAGTGAGTGGTGCATGGACTGAGTCTGCCTGTGGGGTCTCACTCTCTTTAATGTAAACATCCTGGATGGCATTGGATTGTGGTGATTTTTGTGTGTTTTTCGTTTTTTTTTGGGTGCTTCTGTTGATTTGGACTGGCCATGTGGGTGGTGGTGGTGGCCATCTTGAGTGCTGGTACAGGCAACATGTGCTTGGGGTGCAAGGGGCCATTTTGAAGAGAGGCCGTGTCTGAGGCCTGCACTTATTTTGCCTAGCTTTCATCCATTATGCCCAGGGGTAGTGAGTGGTGCATGGGCCTAGTCTTTCTGTGGGGTGTCTTCTTGAATTTAAACACCATTGAGGCCATGGATGGGCTGGGATTGTGCTGAATTTTGTGGTTTTTGTCGCTTTTTTGGGGCTGCTGGTGGGGCCTTTTGCCCAGGGGTAGTGAATGGTGCATGGGCCTAGTCTTTCTGTGGGTTGTCTTCTTGAATTTAAACACCATTGAGGCCATGGATGGGCTGGGATTGTGCTGATTATTGTGTGTTTTTTCGACTTTTTGGGGTGTATAACTGATGTTCCTCTGTGTTCCATTGCTTGTAGGTGCACAAGAGAACCACCAGTGCCAGGAAGAAGTCCTGCTGCGGTGTGTGCAGCACAACGTCACGTGTGGCCACAGACAACTCTGCAACTTGTGGAACTGCGGCCTGCTGTTCAGAGTGACATCTGAAGAAGATGGCCCCAAAAAAAGTTGCCCGTAGCTCCTCTAGCAAGAAAGTTGCCAGTAAGGAGCAGAAGAAGCAAGTGGCGCCACTTACCAAGGAGACTGGTGCGATGACGACCGCCATATTTTTTGGGAAAAAAAAAGTACGCCTGCTGCAGCAGCGGGGTCTGCTGGGGACCAAGCTGGGAGCAGCACCTCCGCTCCATTGGGCTCAGTGCCACCACCACCACGCCAACTTAGGTCCAAGCCCTTGAGTGCTGCAGAGGCAGCCAGTATAGTTGTTCAATCACCATCGACCAGTGATGTTGGCTCATCGCAAGAAAGTAGCAGCAATGTCCCTCAATCAACACAGGTTGTTGTAACTCATCTGACGAGTGTTGAACAACCACCGCCGCAACAACAATCACATGTGCAAGTACAAGCCCAAGTACATGTGGAAGGAGAAGCGGCGCAAGGAGAGGAGCAAGCAGAGGTGCATGGAGGGGCACAACAAGTGGCCACAATAGTTGTTCCTCCAGAAGTAGGGGCACATCTGGAAATCGACAATCAAGCCGAGGTATCATTCGAGGAAGCCACTCCTCCTGATGATCATTCATTGTCTTCCACATCCCGATCAAGGAAAAGATCAAGGGTGTTGGTGTCTACATCTTCTTCAAGCCCACCTCCTTCTTATGATATGGATCTTACTTGGGAACCAGCACCACTGCCGTCTGAGAGTGAGGTTGAGGAGGCACACCATGATCTGACAAAGGTAGCTAAGTGTAAAAGGAAGGTCGTCGAAACTCTCAAAGTTATGGAGTGTGATGACGCTCAACAAGAAGTGACGTATACTCCTGCTGCTGAAGACTCTCACGATGACGACGAAGTCATCATCACTAACGTCACTGAAGCCCCAGCGGGCATGCAGCAAACAGACATTTTGACCCGAGCCCGACAAGCTGCTGAGCGTGATGATGAAGTCAACGAGGAGGCAATGGGAACACCAGAATCATTGATGTTAACTAGTACACCACAACGTACCGCTTCCATATTTCTTACTCGCCAGAAGGGACCTCCATCCACCTCGACCTCAATTAGTGGTGGTGAAAGTGCACAACATAGTAAAGTTCAGCAATACACATCCTCCACTTCATCTGGCATTAGCAGCACGGCCACCACCAGTATCGCCTACTCCGGCCCCCACAGACATTTCAAGTCCGCAGTTTGGGACTTCTTTAGTGTTTCCACAAAAAGGGAAAACATAGCCATTTGTAGCATTTGTAAGCTTGCAGTTAGTCGTGGTAAGCTTGGTACCAACTATGGGACTGGAGGCCAGAGAGGTCATCTTGAGAGACAGCACGCTGTCCAATGGTTTGCGCACCTAAAGGAGATCAAGGAAGCCCGAATTGCAAGTCGAGAAAACTTTGATGTTCCATCTGATGATGAGGAGGAGGAAGAAGTGTCACACACTTCACTTACACCCAGTACCCCTGGGAGCCACACTGAGAGTGTGGGATAGAGTGAGACACCAATGCGAAAAAGTTCATCAGCGAGCGTAACTGGGTCGAAGAAGTCATCATCATCATCCCATAAATGGTCCAGGGCAACATTAAAACAATGTTTTTTTCAGACACGCCAAATGACCGCAACCACCCAATGGTGCGTCTGTATAACACTAAGCTGGCTAAAATGCTAGCGCTGGATCTTCTACCTTTTTCTTTTGTAGAAGGGGTTGGTTTTCTCGAATTAGTGGCAGCGCTCTGCCCTTAATGGAAGGTTCCTAGCCGGTGCTATTTTGCCCGAGTTGCGGTTCCAGCACTACATGAAGATGTGCTGGAGGTGATTGGGGCAGCTTTGCAGAAGAGTGCTGTTCACACTATACATCTCACAACAGACATGTGGACCAGTGGCGCAGGCACTGATTACATGTGTATCACTGCACACTGGGTCTCTTTTTCAGGGGTTAAATCAAAGCTAAACGCAGGTGCTGACCTGGACCAAGTTTTTAAAGCTACTCGGAAACATGCAACACTAGCCATGTTTGGTTTGGAGAAACTTCATACAGCACAAAACATTTTGAATGAGTTCAACACAAAGGTCTTTCACTGGCTGTCTCCAAAAAAACACTGCATTGGTTATGTTTCCACGGATAATGGCGCCAATGTAGTTAAGGCCATGGAACTGGGTGACTATTTCAGAGTGCCGTGTTTGGCGCACTGTATAAACCTGGTTGTTACAAAATTCTTGGATAAAGAAAGTCCAGCATGCCAGTTAGTGGTCACCTGCCACAAAATGTGCAACCATTTCAGCCATTCTTTTAAGGCCCGGAAGCATCTGAGGAGCCTGCTACATGAACGTCGAATGCCAGTGAAAGCACTCATCCAGGAGGTGCCAACACGTTGGAACTCAACCTTCTACATGCTTGAGTGTCTGTATGGTGAAACAATGGAGGTTTTGGATCCTACATCTACTCAGCCCGGATCTCAACAATGGGAAAAACAGAAACAGTTGGCTGGACAGGACAAATTCTCAACAAAAATTCCGCAGCCACGCAGTCAAAATGTACCACGTAACCACTGGATTATTATTCCAAACAATTCTATCATTTATTTTTAAAGTTTTTCAATTTTCAAACAAAAGCACAAACAAAATGACCATCAGAACAGTGGGTTCATATGCACAGTATCTACAAACATACAATATATACAATATTTACAACAATCGAATTAAGCGACACACATAGTGAGACACCAAAACAAATAAGCGTATATTGATTCAACTCAATTGTGATTATATACAGTGCATTAAAAAATATGAGAATAAACAAAGAACCAGTCCTTAAAGTGATGAGACCAAGGGACAGGCGGGATTAAGGTGGAGAAAGGTGCCTGCCTGTCTACCATAACCTGTGGTCAAGTCTTTTTTAGGGGTTGCACTGCTAGGGTCCGGCACACTCAAACTTGTTGTGTCCTAGCGGCACCCTTTAGGATTACCACAGCGTGGAAGTGTCGACGCGTTTCGAACCCGGATGTTATGGGTTCTCTTCAGGACAGGGACTGGGGACAGTGGATCTGAAAAAACATACGGAGTAGGTGTCAATTATCTGTCTCATGATACTGTAGAAGTCTACTCTGGCTCCAAAGAAAAAGAGGGGAGAATAATTACCTGCACAAGGCCACAGACGTTACCGTAGTGTAGGTTAGTCGCAAAAGATATTCAAGGCTGAAAAAACATGTACACAAATATATATGCACGATCAGTTGCATCTAGGGTACTTAACACTGCAATGGATTGGCGTGAAGCCTTTAAGGAAGTGCATCGTACCTGTTATTTTCACACTGTTAAACTGAAAGCGTGGTTTCCGCGACGCGGAACACACTCAGGGCTGATGGACCACTATCTTTTTTCAGCGCGGATGGTAGTAACTAAAAAATAATAAAACAGGATTGCACACATAAATTGTAGGTCACTGGTTGCTAATACTGTCCGTTTACACAAGAACACGAGTGCGGTCAAGCCGTCAACAGTGAGGAGCTTCCTACCTGAACTCCAAACATGCAGCGCGTTAAGCGGCGCCCAGCCAGCGGTATCGATTTCACTGTGTCTTGCTACAAGGGAAGGACACAATCTGCGCATTAGTCTCCTGGTCGAAAAGCCAGAGAAACTCATCGCGTATGAAGTTGCTTTCAAATCGCGCCGTCCACTTACTCGTTTGGAATGAATCAATCTCACTTCCTCGCGGAGTTCAGTCTAAGGGTAGCTCGCGGTTCCTTCTAGTGGTATTTAGGACTGCCGGGTCGGAAGATTAGTGGGAGTGGCTAGTGGGGCTCCTATGGAATGCTGGAGGTTGTAGTTCGAGTGACCCATGATCACAGGGAAACCCGGGAACGCATCACTTCTTCTAGCGTTTTTCATACAATACAGAGTCCACATCACGATGAATACAATCTTATGTATCAACAATAGCAACATTTTTCATACAAAGTCCACATCGCAAGGAATACAGTCTTGTGTTTCAAAAATAGCAACATTACTTGTTTGAACCAGCACATAGCCCTAATTTTCAACATAATGCAAAGGACCACCCACAGTGGAGACTACTCTGTGATGCCATACCCTGATATGTGATCATACAGCATTTTTCATACAAGGCAGCATATACACAACAGGAATTGTAGTTAGATGTTTCGACAATACCCCTGTTGCATGGTTGGACAAGAGCACATGAACACAAATTGACAGCGTGACAGGCACATATTTACAAACAGCAAAGGCAGCTATATTATCCCAAATCCGGTTCTATGATCGTGTGGGGCACTCATAATGTAATAACACAAATAGGATTAAAATTCATAAGAAAGCAATTGAAAAACAGCAGCACAGCCAACCTCAACTTCGCAGATCTGAAGGAATTCACAGACTAGCGGTCTCAGACATTTCATTCAGACCGGAGTTCGATGTATCAAATTTCAGTATAAGGTAAGCCTCCTTCTGGGAAAGGCGAAGATCAGGGTCACCCGTACCACCCCTGATGACCGCTAGGACAGTCCATCTGATGTCAAGACTTGAATGTTTTTGTTGTAAGAAATGCGAGACCAAAGGTGCTGTCATATTTTTATTGTTGATCCTTGACCGGTGTTGAATGATTCTTTGCCGGACCTCCTGCGTGGTTTTCCCAATGTACAGCTTCTTACACGGGCATTGTATGGCATACACCGTGTATTTGGTCTTACAATTCGTATGTTCATTGTGGCGCCAGAATTTATTACCATCAGTGAACAATGAGCCTTCTATTGTGAGATCACAAACGGAACATGTCCCACATTTGCGGTGCCCTTTGACTGGATTGGTTCCAAAGATCGTGGTTTGAGAGTCCCTTTTTGGTGGTGGTCTAGTGGATGTAATCATTTCACCAATACTCCTGTTCTTTTTAAGAGCAAAGAGGGGGGCACCTATCTCCGGAAGGATTTCTTGCACCAAATGCCAGCTTTTTTTGATGATGTTTTGAAGTTGGTTGGTATGGGGGCCAAATGTGGATACACAAACCATTCTCTCGGTCGCTGGTCTTGGTCTCTTCTCAAGAAGATGTTCCCTGGGTGTCCATCGCGCTCTCTTCATAGAATGTCTCAAGAGTTTACGAGGATAACCCCTTTCTTGTAGCTTGGAGGTCAGGCCTTGTCCATGCAACTCAAACTGCTGGATGGATGAACAATTCCGTCTAACCCGGAGGTACTGTCCATAAGGGAGATTATCCCTTAAACTCCGCGGGTGGTAACTCTTATAATGCAGTGCATTATTCTTGTCAGTTTTTTTCTGAAACAATGAACATGAAAGCACATCATCCTTGGCTGATATCTCGACATCCAGGAATGGAAGGGATTTTTCATGATAGGTCAAGCTGAATTTTATGTCAGGACTTCTATCATTCAACCATACATGGAATTCTTCCAGTTGTCTCGACGTCCCATTCCACACACACCACACGTCATCAATATAACGTAGCCATTGTCCAATGTAGCCTCTGTAGGGGTTGTTATTCAGAACATACTTCTCCTCATATTGGCCCATATATAGTATAGCCATTTCAGGGGCAAATGGACAGCCCATAGCTGAGCCTTTAATTTGAAGGAACATTTCATCCTCAAAGGTAAAAAAGTTCTTCTTTAGAGCCACAGTTGCCAATGAGATTATCAATTCGGTGGGGACCCTATGTGGACGCGGACGTCTGTCCAAATACAGTTCCATGACATCCAGGCCATCTTGCTGAGGAATCTGTGTGTATAGGGATGACACGTCCATAGAGGCCAGCAGTTGACAGGAGGGATCAAATGACAGGCCTTCAACCTTATTTATAAAATCCATCGTGTCCCTTAAGTAGGATGGCACTTGAACCACAAGGGGTTTCAAAAACACGTCCACAAATTTAGAGATGGGCTCGAACACAGAGTCACAGCCGGACACAATTGGACGTCCTGGTGGTATTTTGGGGTCTTTGTGCACTTTTGGAAGGAAGTACAGGTGCGGAGTCCGTGGATGTTGCTTGATGAGATATTCAGATTCTTTTGGTCCAAGAATCCCTGCTGCATTGGCGGCATTCACAAGGCTTCTGATTTCATTTTGAATCTGAGTGGTAGGGTCATGGGTGATACGGCGGTACCACTCCTGATTGTACACATGTTTGCGACCCTCCGAGCGATATAGATCTTTGGACCAGAGGACAACCGCACCCCCCTTGTCAGCTTGCCTGATAACAGCTTCCTGTTGATTTTTGAGCCCCTGGATTGCTTCTCTATGTTTTTTCGTAATGTTACTAGGAACGAAGGGACGTTTCTTCTCCAACACGTTCAGAGATGACATGACTGAGCGTTCAAAAGCTAAGATGTTTTTGGAGACATTGTGGTTGGGGGGACAGAAAGACGATTTATTCCTTAGTCCTGAGGCCTCGGTAGAAACTCGATCGGTCACATCCTTGAAAAACCATCTCAGCCGGACCTTACGGAAAAATTCCATAACTTCCAGTTTGATTTTTGTGAAATCCATTGCGACCCCGGGAACAAAAGAGAGGCCCATCTCTAGAACTTCTTGCTCTGCCCTTGACAAGATCTTATCAGAGATGTTTATAATGGCAGACGATTTCACGAGTTGTAGTGTTTCTTGCGTGTGGTCATCTCCCATTGGGGTTTGAATCTTGTCCGCTTCTGTTGTTGGCCCTGGCCTAAAAAAGGCCTCTTAGGAGTATTTCTGTTCTGTTGGTTCCTGTTAGAGGTGCCCTCTCCTGCATCAGAGTCCTCCATCGATTCCGAGGAGGATGTCTCGGAGAATGTGGTGAATCTTCTCTTGGATCTCCCTTGGTTGGTATTAAGGTATCTAACGGAGTCCGGTCTACTGTAGAACTCATCCTTCAAGTAGGGATATACGGTTTCAATGTTGAAGTTTTTTTGGTCTTTTTCAAACTTTGAGGTCTTAAAGTTGAGTGTCTGTATGAGCAGTTTACGGTACTCGATCAGTATTTCTTAACAATGGGTACAGCTATGAAGGAGGACCTGAGGTTAAATGCGGCGCAATGGGAGCTAGTTAAAAGCCTGACAGACATGCTTCGTCCTTTTGAGTTCTTCACGCGTGCAGTCAGCAGGGAGGACTGTAATTTGGGAAAAGCTATCCCATTGTTGCGCATGCTGGTGCACAAACTGAAGGCGGTGTCTTCAAAGTTTCAAAACGATGAAGAAAATCAAGAAGCTTTTGTTTTGGCGGAGAAATTATTAGAGCGTCTACGTGGCGATGAACGTCTTCAAAAGATCCACTCAGAACAGCATTACATTTGTGCTACTATTCTGCATCCACGCTACAAAAAGGCGCTGGCAGGCTCTGCATTATTTCCTTTTAGTGATGAAGATGCTACAAAGTACAAACGTTGGGTAGCCTGGTCAGCCATCAGGTTTGAAAGAGAACGGAAGCAAATTGAAGGAAAAGGCAGTACATCAGCATCAGCAGGCCATCCCCAGTCAGAAAACTCCACTTCTGCACCTGCTGCTGTGGCAGAAGTGACCTCTCAGCCGTTAAAGACACCGGCAACCGCATCATCTGCACCAGACACAACAGAAATATCGGGTGATGAAGAGGATTGGCTAGCTGAGATTGGTTATGGTTCTGAAAAGGTCAGAGCGAAAATTCAGCAAAGTGGAGGAAACGTGGAGAACTTTGAGTTGATGGTGCAGGACTATCTGAATGACTCAACAGAGGTCTATGTTAATGCTGACCCATTGGCGTATTGGCATGGGAAAAAAGAATTGTGGCCAGAGATCTCCCGCCTGGCTATACATTACTTGTCTTGCCCACTCGCAAGCGTGTCTTCTGAACGTGTTTTCAGTGCTGCTGGTGGTATTGTAACTTGCGAACGGACCCGCCTCTCGCCCAAAAATGTGGAGATATTGACAATGATCAAGATGAATGAGCACCTCATACCACCAGATTTCAAAGTACCAGATCGCACGACGGAAGAAGACGAGGAGGACAGCAACTTAGATGAGGGAATTTCTTCTGTGTTAGGTGACACTGACCTACTCCTGCCTGATGATTTCGCAGAGTATGAGGATGAACTCTTCTTCCCTGACACCGAGGCCTGAAAATGAGCCAATGAATTCAGACATTTTCTTTTTCGTACTTATTGACTTTTATTCCTGTGTTTCTGTCTTTCTTTGTTTTGCACAAGTTAATATAATTACAACTTTAATCACCTGTACTTTTGCTTTTTGGCTGTTTGGGGGTCTTCTACTTGTTTTCGCCTGGGTTGACGGGTCTGGGGCCATTGCTGGGAAGGTCTAATACCGGATAAAACTGGTTTAAACAACATCCATGAGGAAAAAAGGTTTTGCCTTTTCTGACTTTTTGCTCAATGTAGCGTTTTCAGGGGCCTGTTTGGGGGGCTTCCTGGTGTTTGTGGGTGTGTTTCGGGGTCTGGAAGCACTAATGGGTATGAATAGTTTAGATATCAAGAGGTTTGAAGGAAATCCATGGAGGCAGAGGGGAGTTAGGGCCTAGCTGCAGAGCGCGCGCTGAGTGATTCCACATTTTTGTACTTTTGCTTTTTGGCTGTTTGGGGGTCTTCTACTTGTTTTCGCCTGGGTTGACGGCTCTGGGGCCATTGCTGGGAAGGTCTAATACCGGATAAAACTGGTTTAAACAACGTCCATGAGGAAAAAGGTTTTTGCACTTTTTGTAACTTAGGGTTCGTTAGGGTTAGCCCTAGCAGCAGGATTGCCTGGGTTTGGGTGTTCTTGATTTTTGCAACTGAGTTCTGGGGTTTTAGAGCACTCGTGGGAATGTGTAATTTTTGCTGCAAGCGATTTGAAGAAAATCCATGGTGGGAAAGGGGGGATCACTTACTCGGTGAGAGGCACTTACTGTTGAAAACATTTAGCCATTTACACTTAAAGGAAGAAAATGACACAGACTTAAGTTTCAGGAAAACTAACTTACTGTTAAACCACCACCCACCAGACTCAAAACCAGTAGTATAGTGGGAAAGGGGGGATTTGGCATAGTTAAAGAAAGCCTTTGCCACTATTCTTAACTTAGGGCTCGTTAGGGTTAGCAGTATTTCTATTGCATGTGTTTGGGTGGGGGGGCTTTCGAGTCTTGGAGCGATGCTGGCTATGGATACTTTTGCTTGCTTGCAAGTGGTTTGGAAATACAATCCACGGTGGGTAAGGGGGTATTTGGGCCTACTTTTACTTTCAAAGTACGTTTTGTCAACAGTTTTCTGCTAGGCCTCTTTTTTTGAGATCTGATTGGGGGTCTTCTACATTTTTGCGACTGGCTTTAGTAAGGGTCTGGGTGGGAGGTGGGAGCACTGCTGGGAAGGTCTAATTTTGTTCTAAAACACAGTTTACAGTACACCTAGCTTGAGGGGAAAGATCCGCTAAATTAATTTGCCCATACTTATTTATCCTTCAAAAGGTGACTCAGACAGAGTACGCACTTTCAAAAATATTGTACTGTCTATTTGGAAAATCAAAGTGTGACTTTTTGCACTACACAGCGTACATACCTTGTATTTATTTATCAGTGGTGTTGTAATAGCAATTCCTATTTTTCGTTCAATAATTACAGGCCGGGTTTCAGTCTGTGCAATGGGGAAAAAAGGATGGAGTCAGGCTTCACATTAGTGAGCCGCAATTCAGCATCCGCCAGGCAAGCAGTGGACAGGGTGTCTTCTGGTCACCAACATTGATGGACGAAGCGTCAGCTGGAATGGAGGAGTGCCGCTAATAAGAGGAATTGTTTGCTGCATGCAACTTACTTACCAAATTCAACAGGACAACTACAACAACATACAGATACAGTATCCATTGTTTTCTTCTATGAGTGTGACTGCATTTCTTGGATCTCTCTCTGCTTCTAAATTGATCCCTACAGCCATTCTATAGGTTTTACTTCGGCTAATTTTTAAACCTAATTTAATGTAAGAATAAGAAGTGTTTCTCTGAGTGCAGAGATAGGCAAGTGAAAACGCTGCAGCCCTGTACTGTCGCATTCTAGTACTACTTACTTTTCAGTAACAATGCATGCAATAGGGCATGCACTTCCTTTATGTCACTTAAAAAGATTTATGGTTAGCTTTGTACCCAAAGATTTCTTTATCTTGAATTATTGTTTGTCCATGCTGTCCTTTTTTTTTTTCTCTCAACAAAACCTACCCAAAAAGAAACTCCCATTCCCATCCATTTTCCAAACCCTAACCCTCTTCCCCCGGGCTGTGTGGTTTTGCTTGATGTGTGACTAAATGACATCAATAATTCTACACACTTGCTGGGGAGGATAAGGTCATAGCAACAGGCTGGTGAAGGAATCCGAGGATATATTCTAGACTTACTCAGCTTCAGTACTATTTCTTGTAGTAGTAGCCAATGTCAAAGAAATTCAACGCAAGTACTAGTTATACTTTCAATACTTTACCATTTGTTAGGCTCTGTGTGGCACTGTTCTAGTGTACTGTCACCTGCTATATTCTCTATCGTACCGTTGTAATGCTACAGTAAGGACAAACCAGGTTTCATTTTCTTTTTTTCCATAGGCATGCAACTGCCACTGTGTCACACCACTAGTACCACCGCAATGAGGACATTTCATCCGCCCAGGATTGCCAACCTTAATCGCCATTTCCCGTGGAGCCAGCCCTGGGCCTAGCCCTACTTTCAAACACAAATTACAGGTAAGATAAGCGTTTGGTGGGAGGTAGTATAATGGAGTATTAGGAATGGACGAGAGATTGACGGTAGTACTACTAAAGTCCTAGGACTCTTCAGGAAAACAAACTTACTGTTAAACCCCCACCCACCAGACTCAAAAGCAGTAAAAAACAGGTATGGTCAGATAAAGTTTCAAAAAGTATATTTTTGTAGCCCTAACAAAATAATCTCCCGCAAGACCCTCCCTAACCCCAACGATTGTCCTTCAAAAGTCCCACAACCCAACTCCCAATTCCCACCCCCCAAAAGTCTCTAAAAAAGGGGCAAGGGACACTACACTACGGGAGGGTGCTGTTGACTTTAGCGGCCAGGGCATCATACTCCTTGCGGAGGGTGGCATGGTCGAAGCGGAGGCCCTCCACCAAGTTCTTATAGGTATGGACCTCCTGCTCCAGGTAGGACACTCTTAGGGATAAGCGGCGCTGGCGTGCCTTGCAACTCCTGTGGGGGGCAGCTGCTGTCTTTGCTGCTCGGCGGTGGCGGTTGGCTTTGGTAGCCCGGCTCCGTACCGCTGGAGCACTGCGCTGGCTGGCAGCCCGTGGGTGGACGGAGGAGGATGCAGCTGTCCCAGTGGATGTTGTTGTTGTACCGGTAGACTGCGTCTCCTCCTCCTCCAGGACCACCAGCCGCCGATATTCGGCGACAGTGGCATCCAGCCTCCGTTGCCGGGCCATTTGAGCCAGCTCCCTCCTTGATGGTCTTCTGGTTGATTTGTAAGGAGCAACTATATGAAGAAAGAAAGGCATAGTCTGTAACCAATGCTCCTTAAGATTAACACAAAATGATTGAGCAGAAAGTTGTGTCTCAGTACAAGTAGCAAATTGAAAGCACAGTACATAACTATAGAGGACAGTATCTATCTAACCTCCCACTTCTTCATCCTTGCTCTAACATTAGTGGGAGTTTAAGGAACAAATTCTACGAGCACTATGGACTTCCATTACAGTCGACTATGACAGTACACCAGTCTTATTCTTATTCTTCTCTCTTGTTTAGGAAAATTGGTACGTTATCTTATGCAAGCCGGCATAATGCCAGCGCAGTGAACTTGCACCCGAGAAAAACAGACGCACAACATGATGAGTGAGACAGACTTGCGTTACTGTACCGGTCCAGTACATGCAGGTGGTGAAGCTCTTACTTTTCTATTACGGGTGGCACTGAGAATACTCTGTTAAAAGGGCTACTGCTTAATTAATTTAGCTTTCACCATACAGTGCAAATGAGTACTAGAAAAGGAAAATGAAGAAGCTAAATAATCTGATTATCTATCACTTCACATGGGATGTATTTGATGACATATGGGATGACTTTAGGTGCTTTGCTTATTATTGAGTGAACAGTGTGCCCACACATGAATGACGTACTACTACTAAACTAAAGTTATTAAGAGAGGTAGGGAGTGTCCACCGTAATAACCGGATATATGCTGTGCTTGCAGTTGCAATATAAACTACTGCTACTATTCATGGTAGTATTTGGACAAAATTACAACTTCTTTTCCTTGCCTTTCCTACACTGGAACGGACGTGCGGGTGCGGTGTTACATGCTCTTCAAAGTAACACTTAGTTCATCCAGTGACCGTCTACTCTCTCTAGATACACATATGCTATCTAAGAGTCAGATAATACCATGATCCAGGCATCCATCCATTCAAAGTACATGCACACATACAGTTTCTGTTTCACCCACCCAGGCTGTTCTCCTTCCACCCATCCTTGCTTCATCACTCACCCAGCCATGCACCATACCATATTCTTTCCTTCCCAGCCACCTCGGGGACCAAGCAAACACATATCATTCTCCTTTGCCAGTCATCATTACATTT
Organism: Lissotriton helveticus; assembly: GCF_964261635.1. Lineage (NCBI taxonomy): Eukaryota > Metazoa > Chordata > Amphibia > Caudata > Salamandridae > Lissotriton > Lissotriton helveticus. The sequence continues at coordinate 808,505,380 of NC_136068.1, read as the reverse complement.
CTCGTCCTTCCACACTTACTTACACCCTTCTTTCACTTTTCGTTCATCCCATCCATCAAGTTCATCTCAGATCTTATTGGGATTCTTCTCGCCAAAAACTTCACAGCTAAGTCGAAGTACATTTAGAGGAGGCTACTACCTGGTTGATTTATAATACACCCATGCAGAAAGCACACTATGCAGTATTCAATCTCAATAAGTAAGGAATATATAGCTTACCTCTGCCCGCCACCACTGTGTGAACCCTCACAGGCACGTCCGGCACTTGCACCGCGTCCTCCCCAGAGTTGTCCCCCTCGTCCAATACCACCACCTCCGCGCTGGCCCCGCTACCAGATGTTCCACCTGCAAAGTACATTTAAGAATGTTAGAATACACCACTCACTACTATATCATATTTGGTCTAGGAGGAATAAAGAAATGTGAAAAAAACAGAATACAATGTAATAATTTGTGTCTGTCTACTCTAAAGTAAAAATGTCCCTTTTTCCAGGGAAGGCTGTTGTCTTGCTGCACTTTTTGGCACAACTGATGAATGCTTGCTTTTCATTTTTAACACGCACCACTTTTTCTCCTAACAGACAGAAGCTTGACTTCTAAGAACACGAGCAGGATCAAGTTCAAACCAGGTGAGAGCTCGGCTCGACCACAAGAAATGTGTCCAATTAATCGTCAGCACTAAGCACTTTTCCATTTTCAGTTAAACGTTTAGTGTTATGACAAAGTTGATTTTTATAAATGTGTTTACTTTTAATAAAGCTTTTAAACTTAAATAGACTCTGTGGTTTTTGGTCCTCCAGACTAGAGTGGATGAGCTAAAGGTTGTGGAATTTTTGCAAGCATGAGTCCGTGCCTCGGACACTTCTTGACTCTGACTCCGTACTCTTGTCCTGCGTTGGATAATCTAATCATCATTGGGGATCAATCATCGGTGACTTTGGGAGCTAAATGACTCTGCCACACTATCTAGTCAGTAAGGAGATTGGGGGTTCAACTACAAAGTCTGTTATCACTGAGGTATGTGGAAAGTCTAACAGCACCTATTATAATTGATAAGCTAAGCAATGCATTATTTAGTATCCATAGTTCTGTTTGTGCAGATTTGTCCCTGCAACAGTAGTACAATGGATTGTTCTACTAGCCAAACCAAAAGTCTACAAGAAGATCAAAGACGATTTAGAAAAAATTGAATGAGGAACGCTAGGAAAAAATAGGTACTCTATATTAAAATTAAAACTTACTGGGGCCAGCAAAGGAGCCCTCGCCTGCCCGATCCTGGCCTGCATCCTGAACAGCACCCTCCTCCTCCTCCTGTGTCCTCTTGCCCCTGGGGGGAGCTGATGTACAACATGAAAGAAAGAAAGACCAGAAAACATGGATGATATTTGTCAACCAAATCAAACATTTCAAAAGAACAATAACAATATTTTGGTGAAATAGCAAATAGACAACTATTCCAAGGGATATATTGACCGATCTCATGTGGTCTACTACGTTATTGATTTGCGGACCGTTGACTTGGAAAGTTCCTATGTAACTCACTAAACAAACTACTAAAAAGGTTTGCCTAGGCCTGGCAGGCAGCAGTCCGCAGCACGCGAAGTGACAGACAAAGTCTATCGTGCTTGCAGATCAGTGAATACTCAAACTATCAATCCACCGACCACCACCACTATTTCTTCTTATAGCCATGTGTCTAAAGGAAGGACTGGACTTGAGTCTGTAGGGGCTGATTTAGAAGCCCCTTGCGGCTCTTTTGCTCCATTGTTGCGTGACTTTTGTGACGCAGCGGCAGAACAAAAGAGGCGCCATGGTGCGGCGTATATTAACAAAGTGACGCATATGGGAGATGCATCACGTTGTAAAGCCCTGCGCCATCAGGGGGCGTTCCGGCGCAAGGGAGGGCGTTCCTGCGCAGGAACGAATCCTAAAAGTGGCTGAGGGAAATCTACAAGATGTCAATCAGTCACTTTTAGGACAATGATGCGTGACTCAAAACCTGCGCCTGCTTGAAGCCGACGTACGGCTTGATGCAGCATTGGGGAGATAGGGCACCCCAGAGCATTGCTGGAGCTGCGCCATCGTTGGCACGCAACTCCAGCAATGCGCCGCCTTTACGGCACAGATGCGTAAGGCTTCTGTGACATTTTGGGCCCATGGTGCGCCACATTGTAAATACGGTGCACCATGGGTGGTGGTGGCATGGCACACAATTACTGGCGCATCCCTGCTACTTTGCAAGGATGCGCCGGTAATTGAAAATCTGACCCTTAGTGTCTAGCATTACGCAGTTCTTTACACTACACTCATACATAATTTCTCAGGCCAATGAAATGAACACAAAATAGAAAACAAATAAGCATAGTAGCAAGGCTACTGAGAAGGAGAGCAGTGCACCTGAAATGCATAGAAGATTTTGAAATATAATTTACCTACAATGTAATCTGCAGCATTATTGCTCTTGGTAAAAAACAAAAATTTGCAATAAAATAACACACAGAGCGGGATAAAACAGAGTAGTGATGAAATAGATAGAAATAGCTACTACTACTCACCAAGCCCGGGGATCTCGACGCCGAGCACGTCCAGCAAGTCGTGTTCCCGGTCCATGAGATCCGTCCAGCGGTGGGTGGCCTGGTTATAGGTGCGCCGGACCCCAGATTGTTCAAACATGGCCCGGCACACCTTCTCCCACTGCTTCCGGCGCTCCTGGATCCCGTAGCCGGTAGCGATCCTGCCGCCTCCCATTGGTCTTGGGGAGGCGGCGCTGGACGTGAAAGACTAGTGCGGCCACCTCCTCCGCACTAAAAATCTCCCGAGCTACAACTGTCTCCCCCCTCAAACGCCCGCACGGGAGCCGGGCACGGGGTGCGGGACCCTTCCCCTTTGCGGGCTTCTTCCCGGCTCCCTTTGCCATGGTCTGGGCAGAAAGGAAGCAAAATAGGAAAGAAGAAATAGAACAGGGAAGAAGAAAAGAAAAGCGTTTAAAAAAGTAGTTTAAAATGAACAAAAAGTAGCAGAAAACACAAAAATCTAGAGCTAGAAAAATAGAGGGATAGATAATGAGTAAAATAGATTAAAAAAAACTTCAAACAAGCAAAGGATGGCAGAGATTAAGAAAGGATACAGAGAGCATGCCCAGAACCATAGCAATGAATGAGAAACAAGATGGCCGCGCCCGTTCACGACCGCGGTGGGTAAGTTCACACGAGATTTTCCTCGCGATCACACGCGAACATGTACGACCGAGCCGCACACTTTGCGAGATTACACATAGCGCCCGGAAACGGAATTACATCACGCAAACAAGATGGCCGCGCCCATGTACGACCGCTAGGGTAACTTCGCAAACGTTGCGCTACAAGCGGCTTGCGAACATGCATAAAAACCACGTGAACAAACACGCAGCAAAAAACAAATCGTGTATTCGCACGAATTCGCGGCTTCCGAAATCGATCTCGCACGGATTCGCGCCCCGCAAATTGCGCGAAATTGCAGAAAAACGATTTTTGCAAAACTGAAAGCAATCAGCAGGTGCAAAAGTTCAATCTTAACATTAGTAACCATTCACTCTAGTGCTTCCTGAGGGGCCCCTCCAGAGTTCAGTTGCCTATTTGCAACTATTCTATGACCCTGCTCTGACCCTCACAGCAGGCTCATAGAATAGCTACAAGTAGGCCATAAAGGTCCTGTGAAAAAAAATTGCACTGCAACAGAAAGCAAATTACAGATAAGGAAGGAAGCAGGTGCCAGCCAGACTGGAAGTTCAAAAATCAGTGACACTTTAATCAACCCCAAATTAATTCATGGCAGTTGAAGCAGGGCAGGTGTGCTTGCTTTTTTTCACCCCCATAATCTGCAGTGATAAACCAACCAGAGGGTGGCAGTGAGGATGTACCAGAGGGTGGCATGGGTGTACCAGAGGGTGGCAGTGGTGAAACAGAGGGTGCTGTGAACCTGTGATGATGAACCAGACGTAGAAACAACATAGTCGCGGCCGTTGCGAGCCGAAAAGTAAGTTCGCAATTGCGAACTCGTAAACAAACCTCGCGAACTGGCAGAAACCCTTGCGAACACAAAAAAACACAAAAATCCGCAAATTCGCGAGAGTTCGCGGATTTTGCGGATTGCGAATCCGTAAATACGCAAGTTCGCGTACGCCAGATTCGCTAAATCCGCTCCACCACCCTTATTACAGCTTTAGGATTAATATACATCCCTCGTATTGCTCTAATAAATTCGGCAGGAAAACCCTCCCAGACCAGCACAGACCATAGGAACCCCCAGTCGACCCTGTCGAATGCCTTTTCGGCATCCAACAGGGCCACACCAACTGGGATCCCGTGGCCTGCGCCTAGTCCAGGAGAGTGATGACTCTCCTAACAAGATCTGTTGTGTCTCTTTTTTTAATAAAGCCATGTTGAATTTTAGAGACCAATTTAGGCATAATATCGTTCATTCTGTTTGCTAAGATCTTTGAAAATATCTTACTGTCTGCAGTAATAAGAGAAATTTGTCTATATGACCCTAAATCCGTGGCTTCTTTTCCTTTCTTTTGAAATACAACTATAGTCGCCAGCGACCAAGAAGCAGGAGGATGACCTTGAAATGCCTGCTGAAAAATCTTAATGAGTTCTGGTTTGAGCATATTCCGAAAGGTCCGATAAAATTCCAAAGGAATATTGTCGGGTCCCATCGCTTTGCCCGAGGCTAACCCAAGGATAGCCATTTCGATTTCTTCCCATGTGACCGGGTCTGCTAACAAAGCTTTTTCTATATCCGTGAGGGGAAGATTGTCCATATTCATTAAATAACTTGCTGCATTACTATCGATACTAGTACCATTATTTGATTTATTATAAAGTAATTGATAAAATTCACGAAAAGCATTCAATATACCTAATCTAGATACTTGAGTGGTTCCTTCTAAATCAATAATAAAACAGAAACAGAAACAGAATGAGTTTAAATTAGCACTAGAGAAGATAATACAGGCAGAATTAAAGTTAGCTGACAGCATTAAATCTGGTCAGGATATTGAGGAGGCACAACGTATTTTGATTAGTGAACGCTCTACCGTATATTCATTTTTGACTGACCAGGTTGCACTGAAACACAAGCAATTCAAAAAGGAATGTTACGAATTGAATGAACAAACAAGTAGAATTTTGGCGCAAAGGTTAAGGCATAAAGCTGCTCTAAACAACATAACTAAAAAAAAAAAACAATTTTTCCTCATTTCAAGCTCTCCCTTCACTCTCCTTCTGAGTCTTCCTTCTGTTTTTCACTCATTTTTTACCCTCATCTCAATCTCCCCCTTTCACTCTCCTTCTGTGTCCTCTGTGTCTTTCCTCCACTCTTTCTTGCACTTTTGCTGCCTTATTTGCACTTTTTTCTCTCTTTTTGCCTTTTTCCTTTTGCCTTTTTCAGCCCGTTATTCCCCGCCGGCGCTCCAAAGGTAAGCCCGTTTGCGCAAGTCTGTAACTGGAGTGCGACCAGCGCCAGGAACCCTGGATCTCTGCACAGCCACGCTACGACGCAGTGGCACTCCACGCTATAAACTCAGGCCGCAATAACAACTGCAAGCTAGCATCTCCAGCCAACACCCACGAACAATTCAGCTGTCACCGCTGCCGGCACACCTGCAGCACCGCCAATACCACGGACCCAGGGCAACCAGCCCGCAACAACAGAACCAAACCGAAGGCCTTGCAATGCATTCTCCTCAATGTCCGATCCCTCCACAAACATGGCACTGAAATCTGGGACCTCCTCGACAGCCTCACCCCGGACGTAGTATTCTTTACTGAAACCTGGACCAACAACACCTCGGGACCGAACATCACCATTGCCATTACCCAAGGATACAAGATCTCCAGGAAGGAACACCCCTCCCGCCCAGGAGGAGGAACGGCCATCGTCCACAAATCCATCCTCCACCTGAGCACACTCCCCGATGAGCCCACAGACCTGATGGAACACATTCACTTCAAGATACTGAACAGCCCTACCTCCACCCTCCGAGGAACCCTAATCTACCGACCCCCTGGACCCTGCAGACCTTTTGCCAACTCCATCACGGACATCATCTCCCCGCATGCCATGGCTTCCACCAACTACACCCTACTGGGAGACATCAACTTCCCCCTCGACAACCAACTAGACACCAGCACCACATCCCTCCTGGACAACCTCCACAACATTGGACTCTGCCAGGTCATGACTGAACCCATGCACTCAGCAGGACACACCCTCGACCCCCTCTTCCCAACAGGAATCTCCATCACCTTTAGCCACACCACCAAACTCCCATGGACTGACCATCGATGCGTCCACTTCACCTTCAGAACACCCACCATCCACAGACAGCAGCACCTGCTCCCACAAGGAAACTAGACCACAATCACCGACGACCAGCTAACCTCATCACTGAGCAATTCCACCCCAACCATCTTGGAAAACGAAGACCCCAACACCGCAGCCTGAACCCTGCACAGATGGATCTCTGACAGTGCCAACACCATAACCTGCCTCAAGAAAAACAACAACACCCTCGCCACGAAAGCGAGATGGTTCACCATCGAACTTCGAGAGTCCAGGCGCACAACAACTTCAGAGCCGCCACCAACGCCCCCACCAACTGCACACAACAGCAAAGAGCTCTTCAACATCATCAAGGAGTTCGCCCAACCCACCAGCGAGTCCACCGACATTCCTCCCTCACAAGACCTCTGCGACAAACTCAGCACCTTTTTCCACCACAAAAAAAGAGCATCTACGACAATTTCGACTAAGACAACCAACACACTGAACCCTCTGAACCATCACGAACCACCCCTGACACCCCGAAGCCAATGATCGACAACTGGACACACTTACTACCGAAGACATACTAAAGGCGATGTAATCAATCCACTCCGGTGCCCCTACGGACCCCTGCCCCACCACATTTTCAACAGAGACGCCGACACCATCGCACCCATGCTCTGCTACACCATCAACTGCTCCCTGGCAACCGTCTCGTTCCCTGACAACTGGAAACACGCTGAGATCAACTCCCTCCTGAGGACACCCTCGGCAGACCCCACCGACCTCAAAAACTACTCCCTGATCCCGTTCCCAGAGAAAGTCATTGAGAAAGCCATCAACAGCCAACTCACCACATTCATCGAAGAGCACAACCTCCCCGACTCCTCCCAATCGGCTCCAGAAAAAACAGAGTATGGAAACCACCCTCCTCGCCACAATAGACTACATCCCTACCTTACTGGAAAAAGGAGAAACAGCAGCCCTCATCCTCGACCTCTCAGCGGTGTTCGTCCTCACCACACCCTAATACACAGACTCCACGAAGCAGGGATCCAAGACAAAGCACTCAACTGGATCCGCTCCTTCCTTTCCGGCAGAACGCAGTGGGTCAGACTCCCCCCTTTCCTCTCGGACCCTACATCTACCACCTGCAGAGTTCCCCAGGGGTCCTCCCTCAGCCCTATGCTCTTCAACATCTACATGGCTTTGCTTGCCCCTATCGTCAGAACATACGGACTCAACACTGTGTCATATGCAGACGACACCCAACTCATCCTCTCCCTATCCAACAAACCCAACACTGCCCGACACAACTTTCGAGAAGGCATGGAAGCGGTCGCCAAATGGATGAAAAACAGCTGCCTACAACTGAACACCAACAAAATGGAAGTACCCATCATGGGCCCAAACCCCAATGCCTGGAATGACATCTGGTGGCCTACCACCCTCGGAAGCCCGCCCACCCCCACGGACCACGCACACAACCTGGGAATCATCCTGGACTCAGAGCTCAAAATGGACCGCCAGATCAACTCCGTCACGTCCTCCTGCTTCCACACCCTCCGCCTCCTACGTAAGACTTTCAAATGGATCCCGTTCAAACACAAAAAGCCCGCCACTCATGCCCTGGTCACCAGCAGGCTTTACTACGGCAACGCACTATATGTCTGAATAAACGAAAACCTCACTCGCAAGCTGCAGAACATCCAAAACGCCTGCCAGGACACTGCCACATCTCCGCGCACCTGCACACACTTCACAGGCTCCCCATCGAAGCTAGAGTCACCTTCAAGATGCTAACCCACACTCACAAGGCCCTCCACGACACCAGACGAGCATACCCAAACAGCCGACTCAAATTCCATGCATCCCAAAGGACCCTACGACCAGCCCAGCTCTCCTAGGCCGTGGTTCCCCGCACCAGAAAGACCAGATCGGGAGGCCATTCCTTCTCCTTCCACGCGGCCAGAGCCTGGAACGACCTTCCGCTCCACCTCAGAGAGATAACATCGGTCCCCATCTTCACAAGAAACCTCAAAACCTGGCTCTTTGGCAGACCCCCTCCTTGATGGACTGGAACCTGGGACCCACCCCCCAGTGCCTTGAGACACTTACGGGCGAGCAATCGCGCTTAACAAACACCTGATTGATTGAAAAATATTGTAATCCCTTTTTTAAATTACAGTATACATATAATCTTCCTTATTTCCGCAAGAAAGAATATACATTTTTGATGATTTAACTGATTTATCTTTTCTTAATCTTGGCGCTAAATCTGGAGATAAACTCCATATTAATGTCTTGCAGCACCCCACAATTCTTAAAGGTTCAAAATAAAAAAATGAAAATAAATAAAAATAGAGAATAAAATATATGTTGAGTGGTCAATTGCTACTTCGTATTCTATTTGGAAAACAATATTCAACATCAAGATCTACTAGCACATCCAACACATTGTACTTTTTATAACTTTTGTTACACCATCACTGTTATTTAAATTACATTTAGGTCCAGATGATTCAAGTTGGTGATGTAAAAATTCTACTGGCACATTTATTCATTTAGTTTTTGAATGGTAAAAAAATGTGGTTAATAGTTTGGAGAAAAAGTAATTCAATTGAGGGTACTGATGTTCCATTTAGTTGCAGTAGTGTCTTATTAGGTAGATTGTTGGATGAACATAATTATCTTCCTGTTAAGAAGAAAGTTATAGATTTACTTATTAAAATTGCAATTCCACACGTGGTCATGAATTAGAAGCCTAAAATGCAGATATCTAATGTTGCTTGGTGGAATGGGTTATGCGTTAACCATAAAATTGATAGTTATAATGGATAAACGGGACTACGAAGACAAGAGAGAAGTAATACAGTCTCATTTTTTAAATAGAACTTGTGTTAATGGTTCTCAAAACTTGCTTAAAAGATGTAGAGGTTTCTGAACCTTCTTGAGACTATAATTATGATGTTAATATTAGAAACACAGGTTTATTTTTGTCCTATTTTTCTTTTTCTCTATCTTTCTACTCTTTTCTGAATTCTTTATTTCTACACATTTTCACATTATTTTTTAAATTCTCTTTCCTTATTGTATATTTGCTATCAATTGTATATTTTATAATATTTAATAATCCGATACACTCCCGAATAGAGTTTCGAATAGTGTTCCATTTTCGTTCATATGATTTTATGCTCAATGTGCATTTATTAATGTAATTTATGAAATAAACTATATCAAATTAGAAAATACAAAGTGTGCAATGTATCAGTGAAGCCATTTGGAAATGAGAGATGTTGATTTACTTATCCTAAGACATCCACAAATGTTGGAGGCTGAACAATTTAAAAACAAAGTTATAATCTGCAATTGTAATTGATATCTGAGAGTTTTCAAGGGAAACTGTGAAAAGGAGCCAACATTATTTGCATGTGGCAGATGATTTTTCAGGCCTTTATCTTAAAAGCTGCTCTTAAAGACGAAAATATACAGCGTAGATGATTTCAGCAATATACCCTTTTCACTGAATTATGGTAGTGGTTAAACTACTTCCAAGGTTGAATGAAAGTGTTTCAGTTATGTTACAGAGAATACATTTGCTGTCTTTGCAACTTCTCAGATATTAAGGTTAGCTAGGTCTTTGCATGTTTTTTTCTTCCTGCCAGTGTTTAGTTACAGTGATGTATTAGTCTGCACCTGTGATAGCTTGTCGAATGCTCCCATGATGTTTTATTTTATTTACATTTGAAGTTCACTTCATACTTCAGTGATCTTCTAGTCCTTTGCTATTGAGCAGTGGCGGATCCTCGAGGGAGTGATGCGGAGAGTGTGGGGCGGGTCAGGGAAGGTGCAGGGTAGGCGGTAGTAAACTCCAGCATGAGGCCAAACCGAGTTAAGTACATAAATAAATAAATAAAACGACTTACATTGCATGCGCTCCAACCCAACCGGTGATGCAGCGTGCACAATGTAATTTGTTTTATTTATTTATGCACTTAACTGGGTTCAGCTGTATGCTGGAGTTTACTACCCCCACCCTGTCCCTCCCCTACCCGCCCCATCGCCCTGCAGCACTCCCTCGAGGAGCCACCACTGCTATTGAGTGCATGGTTTCAGTGTTTAGAGGGGTAACCTATTGACGGATATGTGTAAAACATTTCTTTATGAACCTCAGATAAAAGAGAGTACTTAATAAAGTAACTAACCGGTATGTTTCTATTCTGATTTCTATAGGTATTCCGTTATCATAATATCCTGACTAAAAATAGGTAAAACCCTTTAAGCTGCTCGGACTTATGGGGCTTCCATCCCACTGCAGGTGCTGATGTTGATGCCATCTCGGGCGTCTAATCTAACTGAGCTCAATAGTTTGTAGTGATACCTTACCCTCCTGTGGGTTACATAGAGTGTGCCCTAAATGACCTTTGAAAAATTACGTAAATGTTGCCGCAGAAAGTGGTTTCGTTTCAGTGGGATAACCTTGCAGCTCTGTCCAAACACATCATTTAAGAAAGTAATGCTAGTTAGTTATCACATCAAACAGGGATCCTATAACAGTTTCATCAAAGAATACATTCCCAAACAGTGCCACTGGTGTGAGGGTGGATAGTGTTAATAACTCTCTGTCATGTTGCAAAAGACCATGGTGCTGGGAATAATATGCAGCTTAATGCAAATGGTGATGAACCAAGTAAAACACAGTGATCTAGTCTGCCATTGACTGGTAGATTCATAGCAGACCCTTTTGAGTATCAGTGTCATTACTCATTTCAGGTTATATGTTTATTTTATTACTAGATATGCCACTCTTGCAAAGCACATGTGACAGTCATTCTAAAGAACTTTGGTTTAGCTAAGGCTATATTTTTCAGTGATAATAAAGACTCTAATTTGGGGAGTTGGGATCACATTTTAAGTCAGTTCTAACAGATGTTTCTCCTATGGCATTCACAACAATCAATCTGGATTTCACAGGAATTCAAGAGCTGGTGTAGGATCTATTGAGCTATGTACCCATTTTTAGCTGCTTGCCTCTGAGATTGGTGGCTGTGAGAAGGGTATCAAAGATGTAGTATTACCATCATATAATTTGCTAGAGCTAATTTATGTCTAACAGTTATAGCATAGGAAATGTACTTCACACACATACAACACATCCTAGTGCACTAATCAAGGATCAAGGATTTAGGATTTGTACTATTGAAAAGTCTCTTAACTAAATCTTCCTCAGGCTGGATTAGCACAGTTGAAGCAGGGTGCATTTGTGAATTGTAGAAACATTATCCCAGATGTATTCAGCAGAAAAGACAAGACAAATGCTAGCACACAATAGGGTGCCATAGTTTAAGTAGACTTGCATACAACAAAGAACAAACCATCAAAGTCATCCAGATTCAAGAGTGTAAGACAATTTGGATCAAAGGAGCAGGGTTGGACTGGCCATAGCCGGCACCGGGCATTTCCCTGGTGGGCTGCTAGGGTGGGGGGCTGGTTTTGGGCCCCTGGGGGGCCGTTTTTGTTACCGGGGGTCGGTAATATTGACCCCCTGTAACAGATTCGGCCAAAACTGGCCCTCGCAAACTGCTCAGCTGCACTCCCTCTCACCCCAGGGGGGCCTGCTGAGCAGTTTGCCAGGGCCAGTTTCTGTTGCCAGTCCGGCCCTGCAAAGGAGCAAACTAAAATAGTTGAGAGTAAAAGCCAAATGTACATAGGTTTTTTAAGATTGCAAACAGCCCAATTTGCATAATTGGGTGGTTCGTGACTGGAAAAATGCCTTTTTTTCTATATACCCAACCCTACTTTACGATTCGGTAACCTATTACAGAATAATGATATGGGTTAGTGATTCGGTGTTAGGAAGGAGTGTGTTAAGGGCGCCCCTTCCTAATAGTGACTCGCAGTGGTATGTGTAAATGTTTTGCAACCATAATACAGTCGCAAAACATTCACATTTTACTGCCTACTTCAAATTGGTGGTAACCCATTCGCAAACTGAAAGGGGTCCCCAAAGGATCCCTTTGCCTTTGTGAATGGTTGCAAAAATGTTTTTTAAGAGCAGGTAGTGGTCCCACAGAACACTGCCTACTATTAGAATATGAAAAGAAAACTTTTCATTTTTTTCTTTATTTAAATGGATCCCATTTTCCTTTAAGGACAACAGGGTGTGTTTCAAAAGAACAACACTTTTTAATTTAAAAGCAAACACAGACATGGTAGTCTCCTGTCCCCAGCAGGCCACCATCCTTGTGTTTTAGCAATTCCCAATAGGTCGCAAATTGCAACCTACCTCATGAATATTAATGGAGTAGGTCAATAGTGACCCACTGGGAATTGTAAACAGTGTAAAACACAACATTGTACATAGCTGTTTACGATTTTCTAATAGCGAATCACAAACAATTGCTATTGGGAAATCGCAAATGGAAGTCTATCTACACTTGACCCTTAATGTGCTACACCTTTGTACTGGCTTATTTGCAGTAGAAAAAAACATGACAGCAACAGGCACATTATATGGTAGCCTTGATTCAATTTGACGACCCTCAACTGATGCTTGTATCAAGCACTATAAAAGTCTTAACATCATGAAAATGTTTCAGTATTATATGTAACCCGATCAAATCATTTGTCATATGCACAACCATTAAGAAATCTTTGCCATCCCTCCCAAATTAAAATAAACCCTTTGTCCCTCCTTTTGTCTGGAACTCAACCACTCACTAATAGATGCATTACTCACATGTGGCCTCGCTGCACAGCAAGTTTTGCCAGTGCAGTGCATTGAAGCACTAACACAGAACACAGCTCCTCTTCTAACTGTATTCTCCCAGCCTGATGGTGCTATACTACTTCAGTAGTAACTGCAGTCTAAAACAAACACATAATGCCCATAATGCTGCTAGTTAGTACTATTGGAGACAAAGTGCACAAGCAGCCCAACAAACAAACATTTTTATAGCCAATTGGTTTGGCGTTGGCTGCCAGCCTTTTGAATATGTTAATGCTTGTTTTGTTTTGTCATGCTGTATATAGATTGATATAGATATTTATAGATTAGTAGTTATAGTGAGGATCTAACTTCCATTGGAAAAGTGTTTTTTGACTTGCCTATATCTTTGGTGCAGTTTGATGAATCTTCACAAACTTTTTCAAAGAAAGCTGATGCTCAGTAGAAAGTTTTGAGATGATCCATCACACAGTGGCTGAGAAAAAGGTTGGCCCCAACACGCAAATTGCCCATGATAATTTCCATAGGGAATTTGAACAATATACAGAGCTAACTGCTGGATGGAATTACACCAAATTTGGCAGAATTTCATAGCGTGCGCTGCATCGCAAAATGCGATGCAGCGCGCGCTACGAAATTAGTTTTAATAAATAAATTATTTACTTACATTCAATTATCCATATTCCGGTTTTTAGCACCCCCAACCCTGCCCCTCCACCGCCCGCCTCTCTGCCCCACCGTAACTCCCTCCAAGGGCAGCGGCTGTGTGCAGTGATTACGTACAAATATACAAAAAGGCTGATAAAACCATTTGATGAGAGCCATTAAAATGTGACAGTAATATTTGAGCCATAAAAAGTATGCCTTGCAGTACTGCTTAGCTGTGATGAAAATGATTAGTGTGACCTGCGATGTACATCTATCCTACAAAACGATAGTGCCAGACAGCCACAGAGTGCAGAAAGTGCGTACTTATCAGGAGAGAGTTCTTGATGGATAGGGGCAGGACAGAGTTTCCCATCATTGACGTTTTCTTTTTTTTTAGTTGTTAGAATTGAGTTGATAGAAAGCAGCTTCTGATTGATATGTCGAGTTCTTCAATGTCCGCCTAATGCTGGAGTGGTTTGTACTTTCCTATGATGTTGAGGCAGATATTTCTGTTCCGCCAGTTCGAGGAATTTGACCACTCTGCAGTTCAGTTGTGTGGCCCCTGAGTCAAAACATGCCAACACCGCTTGTCGCCTGGTGCGGATCCCTGACTTCCTGAGCAGGATCTTTAGCAGCTGTGTCCACTCTTGCTCCAGCGCCGTGCATGTGCAGATTAAGTGCAAAATGTCCCTTGGGCTTGTGTCACAAAGATTTCAGATGCTTGATGAACATGCCCTCTGCCATGGTGGTAGATGTTTGGCGCACAGTAGAATGCCTAGGCGGTGCCCCTTCCCCTTTGTAAGTGTGGGCCAAAATATTTTTTTAAGAGCAGGCAGTACCCTTAAAAAATGAAACAGAAACGTTTAATTTTTCATTTTTAAATGCACACCGTTTTCCTATAAGGAAAACAGGCTGCGTTTAAAAAAAATTGCTTTATTTAAAAAGCAGTCACAGACATGGTGGTCTGCTGACTGACCCCAGTAGGCCACCATCCCTGGGAGTGCTAGCCATTCCAAATGGGGCCGCAAATAGCACCTGCCTCATGAATATTAATGAGGCAGGCAATTTGTGACCCCATTAGGTATCGCTGAAAGTGTCTGAGACACTGTTGTAAATCACATTATGGGAGCCGCAAATTGCGAGTCGCAAAGTAATGCAATTTGCGACTTGCAAATTGTAAGGGTCGTACATCTGGCCCTAAGTAAATTCCGAACTGACTTTGAAGTTGAGTTTGCATTTTCCCTGGTGATTGAGGGCCTGATGATATGAGTATGTTCCATCGCTTTGTTAACATTATTTGTAAAGTGGAATGAGGGCTCACACTGATTGCCTTTAGCCCGCATCCTTGCGTTATCCATAGCAAAATGTTTCTTACCAGTGAGATCCAGGCTCTTAAGGTAATTTCTCTTTAATTTTTCTTCTTGTGGAGAAGTGTGGCTCAATGGTTAGAGCGGCAGACCCTGATGCAGAGGTCTGGCCCGGGACCAGGGTTCAATTCCTGCCTCGGACCTGATAATTCTCGCCTCGGTGCCTATTCTAATCATGGGTCCCACTCTGCAACTCTGGGCAATATCTCCACAACTGCCCCAACAGCGCTGGGTTGCCTGGCTTTACCTTGGGGGTGCACTGTAAGGGGGACAGGATGCACTCCACGTGTTCCTCATTTCTCAAGTTCATCTGCTTACATCTAAAGGGTGCGTGCCGATTGCTTTGAAGTGCCATGCCCTGTCGGCACTGAAATTATAGACATCACTGTCAAGGGGCTTCATCAAGCCCCAAACAACCGCACTGCTGAATGTGTGAGTTTCCGCAATTATTTTTTTTTTTTCACAAAATCGAACTTCATCCATGTAATCCTTAATTTACCAAAACTATTCACTTCTTCTCAAAAATTTTGTTTTGCGAGTCCACATGCTGTGTCTGTATGCTATTTCCGATTTTTTACTGTTCACTCCGCGTCTATCCGGACTTTAAGAATGAACAGAGCTGAGGCAATGCTTTAGCTCGTACCTGCCTGGTGTTGATAAAAGCGTCCGTCCTTACTCCGTTCTCCATCCCTTCCATCTCCTTCCCATAATCCTTCTCCTATTTAACCCCTAATTATATTTGCCCAATGAGGCCTTTCCGGTTCAACTCTCCCGCCCTCTTGCACTCTAAACACCACGTGTAGACTCCCTCCGTGCACAACTACATTTCCCATAATGCAGCGAGATTAAGTTAAACGAGCCCTTATGGCTCAAAATACTATAAACACATATAAAAACAATGGAAAGTCACACTGTATAAATACTTAATGAGTGAGAGTATATTACAAGTCATTTTCATAATCATTTCAAAGTAAACTCCTCATGCTAAGGGAGTCGAAAATGATAAACAATGTTTTTAATATTGTATAAACACACATATTGTTGGATTTACATTTGGAAATGTTATAATCGTAGTGACGAGTATAACTAGTGATTGTGGTTATTTTTATTATGTATTCACAGTGACCCCCGAAGAAGGGCGTCAGCCCGAAATGCATTGGGTATCTTTTAAAGAATAAAAATGCTGCCTGTTATGAATCATTGCCTCAGCTCTGTTCATTCTTAAAGTCCGGATAGACGCGGAGTGAACAGTAAAAAATCGGAAATAGCATACAGACACAGCATGTGGACTCGCAAAACAAAATTTTTGAGAAGAAGTGAATAGTTTTGGTAAATTAAGGATTACATGGATGAAGTTCGATTTTGTGAAAAAAAAATAATAATTGCGGAAACTCGCACATTCAGCAGTGCGGTTGTTTGGGGCTTGATGAAGCCCCTTGACAGTGATGTCTATAATTTCAGTGCCGACAGGGCATGGCACTTCAAAGCAATCGGCACGCACCCTTTAGATGTAAGCAGATGAACTTGAGAAATGAGGAACACGTGGAGTGCATCCTGTCCCCCTTACAGTGCAGTTTGATACAGATGCCCTACACCAGGAATGCACCCAGGACAACGAGGAGAAATTTGATGGAAAAAGTAGCAATAAAAACGAGTCTGCATGCTAGGAGTAACAACGGGGTTCATAAACGACAGTACTCGAGACGCATGAGGAGTTTACTTTGAAATGATTATGAAAATGACTTGTAATATACTCTCACTCATTAAGTATTTATACAGTGTGACTTTCCATTGTTTTTATATGTGTTTATAGTATTTTGAGCCATAAGGGCTCGTTTAACTTAATCTCGCTGCATTATGGGAAATGTAGTTGTGCACGGAGGGAGTCTACACGTGGTGTTTAGAGTGCAAGAGGGCGGGAGAGTTGAACCGGAAAGGCCTCATTGGGCAAATATAATTAGGGGTTAAATAGGAGAAGGATTATGGGAAGGAGATGGAAGGGATGGAGAACGGAGTAAGGACGGACGCTTTTATCAACACCAGGCAGGTACGAGCTAAAGTAGACCGTTTTTGAAAGAGTATGGTTCATTAAACGAATCACTTTAGGTGGTGGGGAGTTAATAGAGAGAGGAATGAAGCGAGGGGAAACCGCTAATGAAAGCGGCGTTTTGAACGTGGGCGGGAAAGTAAATACGAGGGAATTTCTACCAGGAGGGGCAAGAGCGTCAGTAATCTAATGAGCATACGGGTGGAATAGTATCACAAGCTGAACAGTGTCCGTATTGAGGGTCTAAGGAAGGTTGTATGAGAAACCAATGGGTATGGAACATATTGAGGGGTTTGGTTCAATATCTCTAAAAAGATTGGGTATGGTAATGTAAATGAAGAGAAATGAAAGCATGAAGTAGACTGTCTATTAATTTCGTTATAGAAATAATCGTCGTGCTAAGGGAGTCGAAAATGATAAACAATGTTTTTAATATTGTATAAACACACATATTGTTGGATTTACATTTGGAAATGTTATAATCGTAGTGACGAGTATAACTAGTGATTGTGGTTATTTTTATTATGTATTCACAGTGACCCCCGAAGAAGGGCGTCAGCCCGAAATGCATTGGGTATCTTTTAAAGAATAAAAATGCTGCCTGTTATGAATCATTGCCTCAGCTCTGTTCATTCTTAAAGTCCGGATAGACGCGGAGTGAACAGTAAAAAATCGGAAATAGCATACAGACACAGCATGTGGACTCGCAAAACAAATTTTTTGAGAAGAAGTGAATAGTTTTGGTAAATTAAGGATTACATGGATGAAGTTCGATTTTGTGAAAAAAAAAAATAATTGCGGAAACTCGCACATTCAGCAGTGCGGTTGTTTGGGGCTTGATGAAGCCCCTTGACAGTGATGTTTACCTTGGGGGTGCCCAGGAGTGGGTATTTCACAGGGAAAAGCCAGGAAGGGTTCCACAGCGGTATGCGTAGAGCGCCAAGACGCCTCAGGGTATAAATACGCTATACATGTACGAATTAATTTCATTTCATGAAGAGTTCTTGCTGATTTATACTACAGTATTGGGCATCTCTCTGAGACACTCACAAATGCCACACTGCCACGTTTGAAGATGTGGAGTGGATAAGTTACCATTACTTCACATGTGTTACATCGTAGCTAATTCATCAGGAATCTTTACGTAACATATAAGTTGCTTTTTTATTGTTTTAAGTGAGTAAATAGGAACATTAGTGAAAACTTTTGTGTGTGTGTCGGTGAGTGTTTATATATGTGGCTACTTAAGGAACAAAAGTAAAAATACATTTATTTTAATTCATTTTAAAGTATGATATATTACACATTTAAACTAGACTAATGAAGTTAATATAATAGGATTATTTTTAAATGGGAATTCATTTAAATATGCTAAGTATTTAATTTAAAATGTGGTTATATAGCTTTTAATTATTTATTTATTTGCTACTTGTTTGGGTTATGAATAGGTAAGGAGTTTTGGTATTGGTAGTGTATATGGGTAGCAAAGAATTTTTAGATTTCAGCAATGGGTAGTGTATAGGTGTAGTAAGAGGTTTTTAGGGTTCAGGGATATGTAGTGCATATGGGTAGTTTAGGGCTTTTAGGGTCCCAGGATTGTTAGTGATTAGGATTAGGTAGGCAGTTTAGCGTCAAAATATGTGTAGTGTATCGGGACATTACTCAGTTTTTAGGGTTTAGAGATGGGTGTACATTGGAGGCCTAAAGGGTTATTAGGGTTCAGGAATGGTAGTGTAGTGGTAGTAAGGGGTTTTTGGGTTAAAGAATGGCTAGCAAATAGGGAAGCAAGGAGTTTGTATGGCTTAGGGATGAGTCATATTTAGGGGTAGTATGTTTTTTTAAGGGACAGAGCTAGGTAGTGTTTAGGGGTAGTAAAGAGTTTTTATGGGTTAGGAATAGGTGTGCCTAGGGGTAGCAAGCGTTTTTTGGGTTTAAGGACGGGTAGTCTATAGAAAGATTTGCTGGAATTATGCAGTAGTACAGGACAAAATTATGCTACAGGGCTGCCCAAACTATGCAGCACTATAAAAAAAAATGATGCGGCATAAAGTGTCACATTTTGAAGTAGTGTTACTTCACTATTTTGTCATTTTTTGCACTTTAACACTGCATGGGAAAGATATTGCCTCGTTAATATCAGTTTAACAGCTAAATGAAGCAATCGGAAACTGAAAGATGAACTGCTACAAGCAACAATAGGTCTGCCACTGTGCAGCAAAACATGTAGTGGCATTTTAGTAACTCATAATCTGTTTGCTCTAGAAACATTTTTATTTAGTTTAAAGCAGAAATTATGCATAAGATGATGGGTTATGTGGAAAGTGCAATACATTTATAATTATACAGAAAATGCGGCAGCACCAGAATCACATGATTCCAATGCCTTTGGCAATAGGGGTAGTAAGAGTTTTTTTGGGTTCAGAGATAAGCAGTGTTTAGGAGTAGTAAGAGATTTTTAGATTTCAGTGATTTATAGTGGTTTGGGGGACTAAGATTTTTTAGGGATTTTGGGATGGGAAGTGGTTATAGGATTCAGGGAGGAGAAATGTATGGGGTTAATAAGGGGATTTTAGGGTTCAGAGATGGGTAGGTTTTAGATTTACTAAGGAGTTTTTAGGAAGTCCGGCATTAGTAGTTTAAAATAACATAAAGTCAAATAAAATGAAGTCAAATTATAAATAATATTAACATACATTTTTAATAATTGCATTAGTTTATAATACACTTATCTGTTTTAAATGACATTTAAAATTAGTTTAATAATTGTTCAGAAATAAGATTAAATTATATATTATGACATTTATTTAAAATATAGGCATATACTTATTTCCATATACATATTTGGGTATGTGTGTGTGTGTGCGCGCACGAGTGTATTTATTTATTTAAGAAATTTTATATAGCGCTAGCCCCACCCAGGGGTATCAGAGCACTTTACATTGGCATACAATTATTTAGGGAAAGAAACAGACCAATTGATATAAATTGAAGCAATTATACATGGTAGACTAAAAGAGTCAATTGAGCAAAACAGACAATAATAGTACAAAAGTGCATAAGGTTAGGGACAGTGGAAATAATAACCCAGGAGAGATTAATTATGTGAGAAGGAGAGGCTGGGGGAAAGTTAGGATGTAGAAGAGGGAGGTAGGGTGGAGGGGGGTCAGGATGGGGAAGTGTTGGGAGTGAGGGGGGAGCGGAAGTGTTTAAGGGAGGATGGGTGGGTAGAATAAGTATGGTAGGAGAGGGATTAAGTACCCAATATTTGTTGAGCAGGTGTATTTTAAGGCCTTTTTTGAAACTGCTATAGGAAGGGGTACATCGTAGATCTTTGGGGAGGGCATTCCAAATGCTGGGGGCCTTTCCAGAGAAGGAGCATGACTGAGATTTTTTTTTAGCAGCGGGGGGACGAGAAGGAGAGTGTTTGTGCTTCTCAACATCCAGGCGCAGCCTGCTTTAGTGAGTTTGTTGGAGAGGTAAATTGGTGTCTTTTGATAAAGGGCTTTGTGAGTAATGAAGGCAATTTTATAGGAGGATCTGCCTTCAATGGGAAGCCATTTAAGGTCCTTGAGGGCATGTTATATGTGTTCAGAACGCTTACAGTCAGTAGTTAGTCCAGCCACTAAATGGAGGACAGATTTGAGGGGGGCTAGGTGAATTTTGGGTTTTCCGGAGAGTAAAGTGTTTCCGTAGTCAATCTTTGAAAGGACAAGAGATTGGATAACCGATTTGAAATCTTTGGCTGGAATAAACAGTTTAATTTTTTTGAGATGCCGGAGTGTAAAGGGTGCTCCTTTTGCCTAGTTTTTTATATGGGTATTGAGCACAAGCTTGTTGTTGGTGATGCCAAGAGATTTAACTGATTCAGTGAGGCAGAGAGAGCAGTTAAGGGCATTAAGGTCAGTGATCCATGCTTGAATGGGGATAGGGTTGTTTTTAGGAGAGAAGAGAATGATTTCAGTTTTGTTTGGATTAAGTTTGAGATGGTTGTTGAAGAACCAGGATTAAATTTTGGATAGGGCAGTGTTGAGATGTACAATATCAGAGTGGGATTTGATTTTATAGTACAGTTGGGTGTCATCAGCATACAGGTGGCAGTTACTTTTGGCTTGTTTAAGTAGGAGGGTGAGTGGTTCCATAAAAGGTTGAAGAGGGCAGGAGAGAGGATAGATCCTTGGGGTACACAGAGGGAGACAGATGTGGGTCTGGAGAGTCAGTTTTGAATTGTGATTTGTTGGGTTCAATGTTGGAAGTAAGAGTTGAACCAGTTAAGTACAGTACCATTGAGGCCGAAACGATCTTTGAGTGCATTGAGTAAGGTTGAATGGTTAACTGTGTCAAATGCAGCAGTGAGGTCGAGAAGGATGAGGATGCAAGTCTCCCCCTTATCCAGTGCGAGGTGGATGTCATCGTCAATGTTAAGCAGTGCAGTTTCAGTGCCACAACCTTTGCGGAAGCCGGATTGTAGGGGGTCAAGCAGGTTGTACGTGTCAATGTGCTTATCCAATTGAAGTAGGGCACATTTTCTCAGGGCTTTGGAGAGTAGGGGGAGGTTGGAGATAGGGCGGAGGTTGTTAGGGTCATTTGGATCGGCTTTGGGGTTTTTAGGGATGGGCGTGATTTGTCAGAGTTGGAGGGAAATAGGGACACATCCTGTGGAAAGGGAGGCGTTAATTATATTGGTCCAATAAGGGACAATGACGTGCTTTAGATCTTGGATGAGAGCGGATGGGAGTGGGTCTTTTGTGTGGGAGGACAGATTTAGTTTGGATAGGATATTAAAGGCTTCTAGTTAGGAAACAGGGTGGAAATTCTGCCAGGAGGCATTATTTTTTAGAGTGGAAACGGGGGAAGTGTGGTGTTGAGGTAGTATTCAGAGGACATTGGGGGAGGGAGGGAGCTGGGTTACAAGGAAGGATTGATCAATCTTGGCAAATGTTTATTAATTTATAGGTTAACAATTTACCTTATCATCTTACCTGAGAAGTCACAATGTAAAGGGATGCAATGTAAAGGTAATTCTGATGTAGTGATTGCAATATAATACCTACCGATGTCACTGTGTGCAATGTAACAACTGACATTCTGTGGAGTATTGTACAGCAGACCCGATTTGTATTTACCATCATTCATGCTTGATTCCCATGCCATCATAATGCTAGTTCATGTTATACATTCTACGCCCCAAGTCTTGAGATGAAAGTGTTCTTGAGAATCCTGAATAAACGTGATCCACCGTCTTTCGTCCATAAAACAAGTAGTAAAGTTTCAATTACGCTAGCCATTTGTGTCACATTTACAATTTAGAAAATATGATTGGATCGGAAATATCCAGAACTTTACCACGTTAAAATGTTCTTTTAGTTTGTGCACTGCATAAGACCACGTGGTTGGAGGCACGTTCTACTTGCAGCAGAAGTTGAAAAACGGGTTCTATTTTGTTTACATTTCTTGTGAAACATTTACTAATTGCCTGGCAATCTAATAAAAGGAATAAACATTTCAAACTGATATGAGTTGAACTACAGGTGGTAGGAGCAGTGATTGCAATCATTAAAGTATTGTTAATCCTCCACTAGCCAATGTTTACCCAATACGAAGCCTCATTAGGCAAGATGTTTAAATCCTGATAAGATCGCTGCAATTAGCAAAAGCCGGCAATGGCTACATGTATCACTGACTCTAAAGAGCACATTTAACGAGGATAACAGAGTTACATTACGCTGTTTATGTGCATACATATATAGGTACATATAAAAAGTTAAGTAAACATCACAGGGAGAGGGTATAATGTAATGGTATCCCCTTAATTACTAGCTCATTTCACTATGCATTGCGTTCTTTCAAAAAAATCATAACCAATAAAACTATATTATTGCACCATCCGATGATATGGATGACCGTATTAAGGCTGTCTCGTCTCTTCTGCATGCCCGTGCAGGATTCAGTCTCACACCTTGCTCAACAAAGTACTTTTGTCTTCCATCTTGCACTAAAAATAGCTTTCACCTTGGGAAACTTTCCTGTTCCATTATAAAACACGATTAAGATATTATGTTGACACGGCAAAGGCATCCATAGTGTTAGATTGCAGAACCTTGATTGTTCTATTTGTGGTGTTGACACACGAAGATCCACGTCTTTGTTATGAGGAATCTCTCATCAGCTTCAAAACCCAAACCAAAAAGTGAATTCATGTTTGCAAAGTTGTATTGTTTAATTGGGACATCCGGCTTGCTATGTTCTCTTCGTCAATTATTGACAGAGATTGTTTGGTCTGCATTAATTGTGGGAAAATACATATGCCACATGTCACCGTACTTTAGTGTGCAAGAACTTTCAAAAGCGTTTCAGAACTTTCACACAAACATTATTTGAGAGGCCGGAACGCATAACTGTCTTCTGATCGAGTACAAAAGTGGTGTGAAGGTTTGGTGAGATTGTCCACAGTCTCTCTCCACAGGTGGCACAGGAATGCTTAAAATTTGTATTTAGATTGAGACAAATTTGAAATATATTACCTAATATGCCCAGGTTTTCAGATAAAAGTGCACAACTCGTCGAACAGTCACGTTTTTAATGCTATGTACAGAAGAATCTTACATCTTTAAGGTTGACACCTTTTTCTTATTGCAGATGAGAAATTACCTTGGCCTAATACATTAATACCAAAGTGGTGACATGAAGTAGTAGTGAACTAAAACAATGGTTCTTGTATTCTGAGTGCCAGCGATTTGCTGTGTAGTAGTCACCTCGATGTAAATCCAGTATTGCACCCTCAAGATGTATCTAAAGGCCAAAGGTGCTACAGGCCAAAGGTGCCGCAGGCTAAAATCCAAAGAGGAGAGGGGGCATCCCTATCTCATCCCCCGCTCCAATTTAATTGATCTAGATAAGTTACCATTGACAATGATTCTAGCAGTGGGGGGTTTATAGATGTTACTGATAGCTCTAACAAAGTGATCTCCCAACCCCAAAATACGTGTCATATAGCTTAAAAAGGGCCAATTTACTCTACCAAATACCTTAGCTGCATCAAATGTGAAGATCGTGAGGGTAAGAATTTTAGTGGACGTTATGTCAATCCCACCAATCAGGTCATGCGTTAAATCATGAAGTTGACGGCCCCTAATGAACACCTTCCGATCAAGATGAATCCAGGCACTCATTACAGGGTTCAACCTCTCTGCTAGAATTTGCACAAATATTTTATAATAGCAATTCAGCAGTGAGATGGGCCTGTATGACTCACATTTTCTTGGGTTTTTATTTGATTTTAAAATCGAGGAGACAGCAGCCTCATCCCAGGACCTAGGAATTGGTTTATCATCTGAAAATATCCTATCAAGCAGGATCCCAAGAACAGGAGTAATCTCCTCTATCGGAGCCACATAGAATTTATTAGGGATACCGTCTGTCCCCACTGCACTACCTCTTTATAGATGTTTCATCACTGTCTTAAGTACTGCCCAATAAATATTCTGATTCAGCAGGCTAGTTTGATTTTCTGTGAAGGATGGTAGGGATATACCCTCAATATATTTTCTAATTTGAGACTCCGAGACAACTAGATCTTCTGTATATAAATCCTGAAAAAAAAGTCAAAAGCCTGTTTTATTTTAGAGTTATGTGAGGATATCTCGCCTGAGTCAAGAATAGTTACCTCTTTAATTACATTCCTGGTTTGATTTATCCAAGACTTCCTGGCACGGAGCTTCCTGCATCCCTCACCAAATTCGTAATTAGCTAAATTGCTAGCTTCCCATTTTTTCTGGTAATGTCATCTAAGTAGTCTATCAGTGCCTGTCTCTTAGCTATAACCTCCCTGCCTTCCTCCCCACATAGTTGCGTATCTTGGTGGTTTTTACTTCCATTCCCTGCTCTGAAAATATCATCTTCCAATTTCTGGATCGTCATTCTACTCTCCTTATATTTTTTAGCTACCAAACTTATTACACTACCTCAAATAAATGCCTTATAGGCATCCCATACTACCTTCAATGAAGCTGAATCTTGGTTAATTTAAAACAAAGATAGTGTTTCTTTTATCAACTGCAAAATTATTAGGGGGTCTAGCAGTAAGGTTCTATCAAAGGTCCACCTTTTAGTTAACACAACTCCTGGCATTTGTAACTCTAGGACTACAGCAGAGTGATCAGAGAGGTGCTCCGGGACATGCGTTACAGAGGTTGCACAATTCAGCAGTCTTGC
The DNA here is from genome assembly GCF_964261635.1 of Lissotriton helveticus. NCBI lineage: Eukaryota > Metazoa > Chordata > Amphibia > Caudata > Salamandridae > Lissotriton > Lissotriton helveticus. The sequence goes on along the minus strand of NC_136068.1, from coordinate 808,480,074 downwards.
ATATACGAAGAAGAAATCAATCCGGGAGAAGTGCCCATTTTTTATTATGAAATGTGAAGTCTAAGGGGTCACCCAATCCCTTGCATTTCTTCCTCCAGATATCTATCGAACCTAAGTCCTTCATCAGCACTTTTATGAAAGAACCCATCTTTGTGGAGACTGTCCTCCCCCCTTTAGACCTGTCAAGAACGGGATTCAGGAGAATATTAAAATCACACCCCATAATGAAAGGAAAGTTTTCAAAACATATCCCAGGCCATAAAGAAGGAATTATTAATAGAATATAAAAAACCCTGAACTAACAATACAGGTTGGTTTGACACCAAATGTAGTAAAGCCCACACAGCGTTACCAATTGCCCTACATAGGCCTAAAAGAGACCTGGAAGAAATAAAAAAGGCCAGAGCTGTCTATAGAACCTCACTCAGAGCCCGCAAGATAGCAATTAAAACAGAGTTGTGGGAGGCTCTCCATAAAGCTTCAGAACTAAGAGATGCAAAAGGTTTTTGGACTGCAGTAAATGCTCCTTTCCTGGCCTCTAAAATTAATCCCAGTATCATGATCAACATGGGAGAAAATCAATGGGTGTCCCATTTTTCCAAGGTCTATAGTAATAACTCCGGTAAAGAGAAGAGAGATCACCCCACTAGTTCCAGGGAACAGGGTACTTAAGACATAAAAAGCCACAAAGGAAAATCCCTGGAAGCCAGTAATATCTGTTATCTTATATCACAACACCCTCCACTCTTACATACCACACTCTTCTAGAGCCAATATTAGTGCCCAAGTATATTTTCAGATTAAAATGTAGTGCTTACAGTGTTTTTTTATTGTTAAAAAACATTTTTATCTGACTTAAAATTTCAGAAATATTTCTGAAAAACATACACAAGTACAAAACAAATTCTTTAAAAACAAATCATCTAAATACAGTTTACACATTGTATATCATCCTAAAACCATACATCTACAAGAAAACAACAATCCTAGATTATACTGGTTTCCCTCTCACTAAGCATATCTAATGCTTTTCCTAAACCTTGGTCTGATCCACTAGCCCTCTCTGTTTTATGCGGGGCCCTCAGTACAGGAGTTCCCTTGTATTTGAGACTTCCCAGGCTTTATTTGGATTCTCTCTCAAACATTGAGCGCCGATGCGTTTCGGTGGTTTGGACCATTAGATGTGGGACCACCTTCTTCAGGACAAAATGTCTTGTGGAGTTGTTTCTGTATATACACAAAAAAATAATGTTAAAAATAAACATCGTGTTTTGAATGGGTAGTTAACTAGATGAATTTTAACCAGTACATCAAAAAACACATTTCTTATTGCTGTATAGGCGGTTAATCTTGTACTTTAACATCCTATATTCCGGCCACCTTTGAGCACATCATCCATCAGTGCCCTCACTTTTCATGGCATCTGCTATTATAGTGACCTGTTTACGGAGATCACATGAATCTAGCACCATATCATAGATTATCCTCATTTCATTATTGCTTGACCCAAAAGGCAACATCTCCTTGACTTTTTAACATACCACATACATTGTGTAGTTTAGTTGTAACTATGACATCCATTCACAAAGTTGTCCATTCCAACATATATTGTGTAATTGAGTTTTATACCACGTATTTCACTAAAGAGTACAATACATATTGCTAGTTCCTATTCAACAATGCTACCCTTGACTAGATCTCTGCGAATATTTAATGATATGCAACTCATTTTAGTCTTAAAATACCATCCATCCCTACATCGCATCTCATTCATACCTTGCACTTTCATACTTTTTTTGCGCATGACCTATAAGCTGTAAAGAATTTTCTTTTACGACATAAAATTTCTGTTAAAACCTTCTATTCGGGACGTTATTCCACAAATGAATTCGGTGTACCTAATACAGAGGGGACATACTATTTCCAATTATCCTCTTTCCTTTATTCTATGCGCATCTATTCATATCCTATATAATTTGTTCTTACCTTTCTTTCAAGAAGATGGAACTGCCTTTATCCTCTCTTTCTTCGTAAAGGTAATTTTTTACCACAGCGTGGAGTATTTTATCCCCATCCACCTGAGTCTATATGCGGGATATAATCAATGATATTTACATGAGTCACTATCCTCGCAAAATAACCCATAAAACTTCATAATATTTATAGCTCTCACTTACCTCTTATTTCTATATAAATCGTTTCAGCGTTTCTGTTGCGGAGCAAGCAATCGCGTAGCGTCTTGTGAATTCGACTGATGCGTTTTTCTATTGTTCTAGTCGTTTGTCTATTCTGTTGATAGAAAGCGAATTTCACTGCTTACTTCTCTTTACTATTCTGCCTCTCGCCTTTTGCCCCAGTTATCCTTTTTATTCCTTAACATTTCTAATCGTTCCTTCCGACTTCCTTTTTTTACTTAGAGATATCCTCCCCCTCTGTCTGTCATACACTCGTACATGACTCTACATTAAAAATCTCAAGCAGCCTTCAATATCTACCGCGGGCCCTCCTTCTTACCTTTTTATGATGAACACCTCGCTCTGCTCCCGATTTTCATGTGTATAGTAGTGCGGTTGTTCCTACGTATTTATACCGTGGCCAATTGGTCCTAATTGGTTTCTTAATTCCAAATTAATATATCATTAACCAACACTTCTCCTCGTGGCTAAACTGCGCATGTCTGGCAGCCATATTGGAGAAGGATCGCGTTGCCGAACTACGGAGTTACATTTATTTTACGCTGCCCGATCTATTTTATCACTTCATACTATTATAATAAATTTGGTGCTTGGTTCTTTTTTGTTCCTTTATTTTTTCTAAAATCACCCATTTTATCTCTTTGGACTATGATTTTTTTCTCTCCAGTGGTTCATGACTGGGGCATTTTCCTTGTTTGTATTAATGGCTCATCTGTGCTCGCATAATCCGTGTCTTAATTCTCTCCCTGTCTCCCCAATATATCCCTGCCCACAGAGACATATGATGAGGTAGATGATATTTTTGCTTCTGCAATTGTTCAAGGTGGTAATCACATGTTTAGCAGAGTTTAAGGTAACCTCTTTGGTAACTAGACAGAGATCACATATGCTGCACGTGCCACATTTATGGTTCCCTATCGCTTTACATCCTGTTATAGTTTTTTGTGTCTCTATTATATCATCTCTGTAGGTATGTACTATGCTCGAAAAGGAGGTTAATATTCTTTCCATAGGCATACATTGGTTTTGGCAAACTTGTTTCTACTCCATCATTTAAAATTTTCCAGTTGTGATTAATAATGTTTTTGATTTTGTTAGCTATACTTGAGAACTGACTCACCATTACTATTTTGTCCATGGATGATTTTCTTTCTTTATTCTCCAGGAGCCTCTCCCTGTCATAATACCTAGCTCTTTTTAGGGAGTGATTAATAATTTTTTTGGGATACCCCCTGTCTTTGAATTTCATTTTAGTTTCTTGTACATGTTTGTAGAAATCTCCTATGGAGGTGCAATTTCTTCTTAAGTGAAGAAATTCCCTAAAAGGTATACTGTCATTTTGACTTTTTGGGTGGTAACTGTTGTAGTTTAGTACGGTATTACGGTCTGTTTCCATTTTAAAAAGTTCTACCTCTAAGTGATCCTCCTCAATTTTGATGCTAATATCTAAAAAATCTACATTTGTATTACTATGTGTTGCAGTAAACAATAGATTTTCATCCCCAAGGTTGATCCAATCAAGGAATTCTCTTAATTCATCTTCTAGCCCAGTCCATATAAAAAAAATATCATCTATAAATCGCACCCATTTACGGATGTTTTCATAGAAAGGATTGACTTCGTTGCATATATGTTTTTCCTCAAACATACTGACATATATACACGCTAGACTCGGCGCACATGTTGCGCCCATGCTGGTGCCCTTACGTTGAATGTACATATCTTGTTTAAATAAAAAAATATTATTAAGGAGCTCCATCGAGACACATTTTAGTATGAACTCCTTATTAGCACCCCCTATCTCTGTATTCTCTAAAAGGGTCCTCACTACTTCTACTGTGTTTGTTTGCGGTATATTAGCATTTAGTGACTCTACATCTAGAGTCACCATATATTCCAGCATAAAACAGAGAGGGCTAGTGGATCAGACCAAGGTTTAGGAAAAGCATTAGATCTGCTTAGTAAGGGGGAAACTAGTATAAACTAGGATTGTTGTTTTCTTGTAGATGTATGGTTTTAAGATGATATACAATGTGTAAACTGTATTTAGATGATTTGTTTTTAAAGAATTTGTTTTGTACTTGTGTATGTTTTTCAGAAATATTTCTGAAATTTTAACAGTCAGATAAAAATCTTTTTTAACAATAAAAAAAACTGAAAGCACTACATTTTAGTTTGAAAATAATATTGGCTCTAGAAGAGTGTGGTATGTAAGAGTGAGAGGGTGTTGTGATATAAGATAACAGATATTACTGGCTTCCAGGGATTTTCCTTTGTGGCTTTATATAGTGATAACTCCGACAAAGATCAAAGCACGGACCTTAGAGCACGTCCCATAAGCTATTTCCCTATCGACATTGACTTCACCGTGGACGAGGTGATACTGGCCATCAATTCGAGCACTGGTGGTAAATCCCCTGGCCCAGACTTTATACCAGTTGATCTTTACAAATAAAACACATTGTTGTGGGGTCCTTTACTAACCTCTGTTTTAAAAGCATGCTGTAAACTGGATTTTATTCCCACCTGGGCTGACTCCATACTCGTCCCCATCTTCAAAAAAGGGGATCGTAATGACCCGGCCTGCTACAGACCAATATCACTTCTGGATTCCTTTGTGAAAGTGGCAGGTTGAGTCATTTTGAACAGACTGCAGACGTGGGCAGAAGAGAAGGGGGTAATCTCAGAATTACAGCACAGGTTTCATTCAGGTCTGGGCACGGTGGAGCAAGGCCGAAATTTAAGTATGAGATTTGGAAAATACATTCAAGCTAAACGTGGGAATCTTTTTTTATGCTTTGTCGACCTGAGCTCGGCTTTTGACTGTGAGATTCAGTAGAAACTTTGGAGCATCCTCTATGGGGGTGGAGTTGGTGCTTATTAACTTTCTACGCCAGTTATATCAAGGAGCCCAGGCAAGTATCCGATATGGCTGTGCAGGAGAATGTAGCCCAAACTTCCCTATTAAGAAGGGGGTTAGGCAGGGGCATGTGCCAGCCCCCTTCCTTTTCACCTTGTATATATATGGCTTAGGTGTTACACTATCCAGGGAATGTCGGGATCTACCCGCATTGGTAAACGACCTATAGGAGCATTACTATATGCGGATGACGCTCTTCTTTTAGCCCGCACGCAAATTGGATCGCAAAAAAGTGTCACAAGCTTTGTAACATACATATCTAGATTAGAACTTAATGTCAATATAACAAAAATGTATGTCATGAAATGTAGCAAGCCAAGTGTTAAGTGTCGGGACATCGCTATTGACAACAAGACACTGGAATTTGTTAGCTATTTTTCATACCTTGGTGTTGTTTTCGATAAAAGGGGGTCATGGGCATACGCCATTAGAACAAGAAAGTTGCAATTCGTCAAAGCCATAGGAGCTCTGACAAATTTTGCCAGGTAGCTAGGTAAGCGTCCCATCGCCGAATTGCTCATAATTTGTAAAGCTAGATGCATTTCAACTGCCCTGTATGGAGCCGGAATATGGGGATATGTAAATGTTGATTCATTGCAGACAATTGAGAACCAATTTATTAGATATCTTTTAGCTACCACAAACTGTACGGCTGCGTAGATTGCCCATGCCGAGTTGGGAATGTCATATCTGACCGACCTAATTAAAATGCAGCCGGACACTTTGTGGCACAAGATATGGCCAAGCATGGCCACAGGTCTTAATAGGGACGTGATTGAAGATTGCCTGAGACTACACCGTGTTTCAAGTATCCCACGGCTTAACTATGTCAAGCATTTCTTGGCCAACTTGGGACATCCTGAATACTTCTACAATCCTGTTAGCATCTCTACCATCCAAAGGCAAGAACTAAAGACCATCTGCATGAACTTTTTAGAGTATTTGAGATTCTCTCTTAATAATGACAAACCGACTGTTAGAGAGAACCAATTGCTACTGATACAACCAGGGATACAACCATATCTCTTAAATACAAAGGGAAGTTATGACAGGATGTTATTAACATGTTTACGTTTAGGAAATTTTCATAACACTGTTACATTTCCAAACATGAACGATTGGTCACGCCCCCTAGACCCCTGCCCATGTGACGATATATCCTCACACACCACGATTCATATTATGTTGTTCTGCACTTTTTATTAATTATGAAGGAAAAGATGGATTTTGCCAATTTTAAAAGAGCTAGGACTGAGACAATGCCGTCCCGCATTTATTAAATTACAACTTTTAGAAAATGAAATTTTGAACAATTGTATAGCTAAATATATGAAAGGGGTTGTTAGATTTAGAAATACAAAGTAATATCACATCCCCACATTGCGGGCAACTGGACAATGAAGTACAATGCTGAAGTCTTTTTAATAATGTTTTTTAATTGGTTTTAAAATATTTTGTAGAATTGATGTATGCTTTTCTTGTATCATGCTTTTATGATTTAATATTTGAATCGAATACAGCGAATTTTGATTTGATTTTGATTTGATAGGAAAGTTAGATTGAATCAGATGACTTTAAATAGTATTTAGGGGACCCTCGTTGTCTATATTTGGACCATAGTAGCCTAAAAGGATACACCATTCATTTTGGATTTTAACATCACTGATAATCCATTGCCCCTTGGGTCTGCCTTAACATCACCTAGTGTTGCTTTAGCCAAGTGCTTGAAAATCATTGCCACGCCTTTAGTGACACAAATAATCTCCCATTCATAAATTTTTAAATAAATTTGTCTGTATTCGCCATTGGATATCAACAGAGTTATTCTAGGTTTCTCTGGGGGCCCCTCTTGATTGGCACCAACCAGAGAGCTCTGTATCCCAATGGATGCACTTTACACAGAACCTCTCCTTTTTTCATGGTTGGTCTATTCTGACCCTCTCTGAGTTACCCACAGAACGACTGGTGGGGTGGAGTATCCTAGTGCAAAGGCATAATCATTGGACTTTGTTCACCCCATTTTGCAACCAATCTATACAGGGTAGCTAAAAATCTTTTTTCTTACTTCTCTTATTCAGAGATGTCCTATCTATCTTATTTATTTTATTGATTTATTTATCACATTTATAGAGCGCTCTGTTACCCGCAGGTGTCCTGGCCCTAGCGTGATTGAACCGGTGTGTGTGGGTGCCTGAGAACTTAATGAGTAAAGAGCCAGGTCTTGAGCTCTCTCCTAAAAGCCATGAGGTCCGGGGATTGTCTAAAGTTAAGTGGCAGTTTATTCCATGCCTCTGCCGCACCGAGGGAAAAACTCCTGCCACCCCAGCGTGCTTTCTTAACTCTGGGGACTGTTACCAGCACCAGTTCCCCAGATCTCAGGGTTCTTGCTGGTTTATGCCAGTGGAAGAGCAGTTTCATGCACCTAGGTCCCATATCATGCAGGGCCTTGAAGACCATGCAGAGTGCTTTGAGAACAATTCTCTTGCGGATTGTCAACCAGTGAAGGTTTACCAAGTCCTGAGCTACCGAGGCAAATTTGGGAGTGTCGGTGATCAGGCGGGCGGCTGCATTTTGCAGTAGCTGGAGTTTATTAAGTACACCCTGCTGGGCGTTTAACATCAGGCTGTTACAATAGTCCAAGCGTGAGAGGACTAGACCCGTTACAACAGTTTTCCTATGCTCCCTCTCTAAGTAGGGCACTTTCCTGATTGTTTTGAGGATGTAATACGTTGAGAAGGACAGTGCATTTATCTGTGGTTTAAAGGACAGAGAGTTGTCTACCAGTATACCCAGATTTTTTACTTTTGCCACCGGGGAGGGGAGGGGTCCCATCTCGTCTGGCCACCATCTAGGGGACCAAAAATTGTCCCTAGAGCCAAAGAGCAGCACTTCTGTCTTTGTGGAGTTAAGTTTAAGGCAGTTTTGGGCCATCCAACAGCCCACCTCATGCATGCATCCTCTAAACCTATCTGCTGTACTGTCAGTGTTGCCGGGTAGTAGTGACACAACTAATTGTGTGTCGTCTGCGTATGCTGTGAGGTGAAAGCCGAACGATCGAATCACCGGGGCTAGGGTCGCAACATAAACATTAAAAAGGGTGGGACTGAGTGAGGACCCCTGGGGAAATCCACAGGGGAGCACAAACTAATGTGATTCCAATTCTCCCAGGGCCACTGACTGAGTTCTGTTGGAAAGGAAGGCCTGTACGATCTTTAATGCCTTTCCCTGAATTCCACTGGCCCTCAACCGGTCCACCAACAGCTTGTGGTGGACCGTGTCGAAGGCCGCGTACAGGTCCAACAATATCAGGGCGGCTCTGCCTCCTGCATCCATCACCTTTCTGATGTCTTCCACTGATTTGATCAGGGCGGATTCCGTGCTGTGTTGCGCACGGAAACCGTGTTGGGAAGCATCAAGATGTTCTCCTGTTTTTAGAAAGGCACTTAGTTGTGCATTTAAGTGGCCTTCCATAATTTTGTCGGGGAGGGGTAATCGTGCGATCGGCCGGTAGTTATTCATCTCAGTGATGTCTAGGTTGTTTTTTTTAGAAGGGGCAAGATGGAGGCTTGTTTCCATCTGGCAGGATATTCCCCTTTCTCCAGCATCTGGTTTAGGAGGGGGGTGAGTTTGGTTGCCATGATGGCGGGAGCTAATTTAGCTATTGCAGCCGGGCATGGGTCGTGTGGGGAGCCAGATTTTATCTTCAATAAACGGCTCGCCACTTCCTATTCGCTGATGGGCTGGAAGTGTAGGAGTCTTTCCTGAGTGTTGTCTGAATCCGGACCCTCCCTAGATGGAGAGGTCCTTACCAAGCTGTCTAGGGAAAAGAAGATTTTTTCTACTTTTTCCCGAAAGAAGGTGGCGAGATTCTCACAGAGTGGAAGACTGGGGGGAATTTCTATGGTTTTGGGGTTTGCCAGGGATGAGACCGTTTGGAATAATTCTTTTGGGGTGTTGCTGGCTTCTTTGATCTGTTTCGTGAGAAAGGCCCTTTTTGCCCGTAGAATTCTTTCTTTGTAGGCTCTTTGCTCCATATGGAGAGTTTTTTATCTGTCTCACTGTAGTTTATCCGCCAAATTCTCTGGAGTTTTTTACACCGTGCTTTATGGTCCCTGATTTGTTCCGAAAACCAGGGGGCGGCAGGGTTTGCCCGTGTGGAGTAAATAATTTTAGGGGGGCCAGAAAAAGGCAGGCACATTCTAGCCAGGTTGTATAGGCCGTGGCTGCTTCCTCCACATTGTCGACGAGGGGATTCGGGGAGTTTTTTAGTACTTCCTCCAGCGTTTCACCATTAATGGTGTTCCATTTTCTGACCTGTCTGGGGGCGTTTCTAGTACTAGGTGGTTTCATAGGAGTGATTAAAGAAACCTTAAAATAAACTGCTGAATGATCGGACCAGGGGACCGGCAGAACCGAAGATACCTTCAGGTTGGGATGGTTAGAGAAAATCCCGTCTAGGGTGTGTCCTGCCTTGTGTGTCGGACCGCACACCTGTTGTGTCAGATCCACCCCTTGCAATAGGTCGATCAGATCACGGGTGTCTGTATCTGAATCACATTCTAGATGAAAGTTAAAATCACCCAGCAGAGTGAAGGCTTCGGCAGAGGCAACCGCTTCGAGTGCCTTACTCAGTGCAAGTACAAATGGGGCCTTGGCACCTGGGGGGTCTGTATACAAGACAGCCACTGAGGGATTGATGATCGGAGAGGGTGAGGTTAAAAAATAGTGACTCCTCGAGGCCTGTGGGTCCGGATTGAAAGGACCCTCTAATAGTTTTATGATAAATAATGGCTAGGCCACCCCCTTTCCTCCTGTCTCGATTTTGCGTATGGCACACATAGTCCGGCGGGGTGGCCTTAACTATGTCAGGACCTGAGGCCGCATCAGACCAGGGCTCGGTGATAAATGCTATCTTGACATCCGAGTCCAAGATCACCTCTGCTATCTCAGTGCTGTGTTTAACTAATGACCTCGCATTTAGAAGCAGGCAGTTAACCACGGGAAGATCCTTCCTCATAGGTTCGTCCTTGTGGTTCCTTTGGGGAGCGATGGGTTGCCAGAGCAGTTTGGGCAAGGCCTGTAGGCAGTTGGCACATTGGGGTGGGTTGAATCGAGCATTGGCCCCCGGTTCCATGACTATACATCCCATAGTCGAGGTGTTGCTTTTTAAGGCCCAGAGCGCCTCCCTGTCATAGATATATCTAGGAGTGTGAATGGTATTAAAAATAACAGGGGGTATGGCACTGGGCGCGGTCCGGCGCGGACGGGCGCAGACGGGCTCGCCGCCTGCTGCGCTTCCTAGTAAAGGGAGCCATTTTATGGAAAAATGGGCGGGAGGGGCGGAGCACTAGACTGCTCGGCCGGCTCCTCACCCAATATGGCGGGACCCACGAGGGGAGCTGTCTCCGGTGGAGTGCAAATGAGCTTTAAAGTGCAATTGGCATCAGGTATTACAATTTAGCAGCAAGTCTTTAAAATCAGCACCAAGACTTTAAAATTACGAGCAAGTATTAAAAATTACATGGAAGAACAAAGTATGGTAAAACAGGGCAGCAGTCGCGATGTTACCATCCACAGTCCCGGCTTCCGCCTCAGGACTCTCACACAAACACTCACACTAGCAATCAGTAATGTGTGTTTAGGTTCTGGGGATTTTATGGAAGAAAGGGCGGGAGGGGCGGAGCACTAGACTGCTCGGCCGGCTCCTCACCCAATATGGCGGGACCCACGAGGGGAGCTGTCTCCGGTGGAGTGCAAATGAGCTTTAAAGTGCAATTGGCATCAGGTATTACAATTTAGCAGCAAGTCTTTAAAATCAGCACCAAGACTTTAAAATTACGAGCAAGTATTAAAAATTACATGGATGAACAAAGTATGGTAAAACAGGGCAGCAATCGCGATGTTACCATCCACAGTCCCGGCTTCCGCCTCAGGACTCTCACGCAAACACTCACACTAGCAATCAGTGTATATTCTTAATTGTACATTTTACAGAGTTGATCCAATCTAAAATAGCAGTGGGTACATTTTTGATCCAATATTTACAAATTTCCCTTCATGCAAGTAAAATCAGGTAAAACAGGAGCTTATTTTTATCTTAGGTCATAGATTCATGATTTACCATGACCCCAAAAAATACAAGCCTTATGCTTACCTGTGGGTCCACCCCACGCATAGCAGAGATGTCTTTACTAAGTATGGGCCAAAAATATGTTCCGCTCAAGGAATTTGCGGATTTTCTGCAATTTCGCGATCCGCGAATCTCGTGAAATTGCAGAAAAATCTGCGAATCCGCGAGCAGGATGAATTTTCAATGAAGCACTTACAGTGTTAAAGCAGCAGGTGCCCAAGTTGAAGCTAATTTCTTTGTAACCATTTACAAAAGGGTTACAAAGAAATTAACTTCAACTTGGGCACCTGCTGTAACCCTGTAAGTGCTTTCTGAGCGGCGCCTCGTTGCCTACTTGCAACTATTCTCTGACCCTGCTCCGACCCTCGAAGCAGGGTCAGAGAATAGTTACAAGTATGGCACGAGGCTACTGTCACAAAAATTAAACCTCAACAGGAAGCCCTTACAGATATGAATAAAGCGGGTGCCCGAGTTGAAGCTCAAATTCAGTAACGTTAATCAGCCCAAAACATTAGTGAGCACGGTCGAGGCTGGGCAAGTGTGCTTTAACCCCATATCTGCAGTCGAAAATTAGCTGTAATACCCGAGGGAGGTCTTTGCATCCATGAGTTTCTCGAGTGTGATCCCTGTGTAGTTCCTGTGGCCAGGAGGCTGCTTTCTCCTCACCTGCTGCCCTGCTCGCTCTCTGACCCTTTACACAAGAGGCATGTGAAATCGCATAGAAGCCCCACCCGTTTGGCCCCGCACCACACACTAGTGGTATCAAACATTTTCCCGCCCTTTATCAACTATGATGGACAGCTCACTCAAGGGACCTCGGCGCCTTTTGGCGTGGTGGCAAAGTTACAGGCACACATGGTCAGTGGAGACAAATCTTCTGGCCCTTTACGCAGCTGCAGTGTAGGAAAAGCAATATACATTTACCCAATGAGGTAGCACTTACTGATTAGCCAGTAGAAAGTACTCCAGTTGAGTATAGTGCAATTGCAAAAAAATCCGCAATTTCGCGGGAAAACCCGCGAATTCATGAATTTTTTTGCAATTTCACGCAAATTCGCGGACCGCAGATCCGCAAAATTCACCCATACTTAGTCTTCACTTACACCGGCCCAAAAATGCTGTAACATCGGGCAACTCACAAACATGACAATATCAGCTTTTTCCTGATAGCACTTTGGGCATTCCAGTGTGGCTCCCTTCCCAAATTTGGAGACCTTTAAGGGAGTTCAATATACCTTGTGGAGACAAAAGATTTCTCCTTAGGTATGCGACTTGGACTGTAGAATACAAAGTGTTACATGATACTTGCCATAATTGTTCAAGATGGATCCAGGCAAGCACTCTCCCATCTGATGGAAGTTCAAAACCGCCATCCGCAAGATTGATCAGGAGCCAGTATAAGTTTGTCACCTCCTTTTCCCTCCCGACTTTCCTCCTTAAGGCAGACTCCAATTCATTGGGTATACCGACAGTTGTTCCAACTGCTTAATACCAACTTTTTATTTGTAAATACTTACATTTGGACAACTCATTACCTGTGATGCGCCACAAGTCTTCCTTGGAAAGCAGAGAGCCCTCTGAACAAGTGGATCCCAGTTCAGTACTCCGGCTATTTTTAAAAGTATTGCTAATGAATCCTTGGTCCATTCTGGGGAGCCAGGAGCATCCCATATAGGAGCCATTGCACTATAGTAGCTGATATTTAATACTTTCCTGATTTTGCGCCATGTGGAAGCTAGCCCAAACAAAATCTAGAGGCATACCTTTTTCAAATATCTGAGATCTCCGAATCTGTATATAAAACCTTGGTCCCCCTCATTCAGATCCAGAAGCATCACTTTTAAGATTTTCCCAATATCTGAACCGTCGGGTTCATTCAAGAGCATTTTTCCTGCCTTCCTAAGGAAAACCCACACATAGAAGACTAAATCCGGCAAACACAGCCCTCCCTTGTTTTTTTCCTGCAGAGTTTAGTCCTGGAAATTTGTTTACCTTTAGATGCCCATGTAAAGCTACTTATTTTTGACTGGAGATTCTTCAACCACTCTTCTCTGAAAACTAGAGGGATGTTTTAATATAAGAAAATGAGTTTCGGAAGGACCATCATTTTGATAAGATTTACTTTGCCAATTATTGTCACTGATAAGTGTGCCCAGCTCATTAATGATTTACATATCTCCTTACTAACTTTGTAAAAGTTAGTTTCTGGAATTTTCTCTATGTCTTGTGAGATCATTTTGCATTGATATCTTATCTCTTTTTTCATTGTATATTGCTGCTTGTCCAGGTTCCACGCCATTCACTCCGTCTTTGACACGCTCACCTCATAACCAGAGACACAACCAAACTGTGAAGCCAAAATATACAGGATTGGAATTGCCGTAATTAAATCTGATGTATATACCATCAGATCATCGGCATATAAGGTCACCTTCTTTTCCCAGTTCCTGTATTTAAAGGGAGATAGTCCAGCATGTCCTCTGATCTTTTCAGCTAGAGTCTCAATATGCAAATTAAACAATAGATGTGATAATGGGTACCCCTACCTGGTTCTCCTCTGGATTTTAAAGGTGTACAGACATATTCCCATTCACTAAGACTTTGGCTGAGGGGGTTTGCTATATCAAACTCACTGTCCTACAGAGGTTTCTCCCCGGATTACACAGCCTCAGTGTTTGTTGTAAATAGGGCCAGTTGACCCTATCAAACGCTTTGATTGCATCTAAGGTAATGGCCAGAGGTATTTTGTACAATGTAGCCAAGTCTATTGCCCCAATCTAATTATAAATAAGGTCCTCAATTTCTCTCCCACGAACAAAGCCCTTTTGTTCCGCATCTAAAAGACCCCCTATTACTCCATTTAATCAGTCTGTTAAAATCTTAGCAAAGATTTTATAGTCAGTATCAAGCTGAGAGATGGGCCTGTATGAATCACAGGAGTTTGGTGGTTTCGATGGTTTGAGGATCAAAGCGACTGTGGCTTCATTCCATGATATGGCATGTTCCTTACCTCTTCAAAAAGAGGGGAGAGGAGTTGGCCTAACGGCTAGGGCGCTTGACCTCGGACCTGGGGATCTGGGTTCGAGTTTCGGTAACGACGCCAAAAACCTCCTGTGATTCTGGGCAAATCACTTAATCTCCCCGTGCCTAAAATGAACGTGTGTCCTCGTGTAACGTAACTGGTGCTATGTAAAGCGCTCTGATACCTGATTCAGTTCGGGTCTAGTTCGCGCTATATAAAACTCTGCAAAAAAAAAAAAGTTTCTCCATTATAGGGATAAGGACCTCCATCAGACATTTATACAGTTCCGCAGGTAGCCCATCAGGTCCTGCTGCTTTCCCAGATTTCCCTGCTGTTATCGTCTTCTTCACCTCACTTCTTATAATTGGGCTATTAAGATTTTTAGATTCTTTCTCATTGATTTTGTTTAGCGCATCTTGGCCCAATCAAACCTTAATATCTTCCTCCAGAACAGTCAAATCTTCCTGAGAGTCTTGCTTTTAACATCAAACTCTCACCCAACAGCTGCTTCTCAGGCACTCTTGTCTACCGCCCTCCGGGCCCCCCAAAGCAGTTCCACGGTAACCTACCGACAAGTGTGGCCGAACGAGTCAGTACCACAGCCAACTTTACTCTGCTTGGTGACCTCAACCTGCACTTTGACTCCTTACTAGACCACATAGCCGCCACCTTAGCAGACGATCTAGCTGCCCTCCAACTCACCCAACGTGTCACAACCCCTACCCACGTCAAGGGCCACCTGCTGGACCCTGTCTTCAGCAACTGCCCCGATCTCCTAGCCGGCCCACCTATCCCCCTGCCGTGGACAGACCACTTCATGATTCCCATCAACTGGACTGCTCTTAAACTTCCATCCACTGCACCCACCACCAAGCTTAGGCGAGCCTGGTCCCGTCTCGCGGTGGATAACTGGACTACTAAACTTGCTAGCACTCTACCTTGTGATCATGAGGACCCTGGCCTAGCCAACCAGGCCTATGTCAACTGGATCACACAAACTCTAGACACCACCCTCCCTATAAGTAAGACTACGCTGAAACGCCCCCACAAATCTGCCCCCTGGTACACCGACTCTCTCAGGGACAAGAAACGTCTATGCAGGAGGCTGGAAAGACGCTGGCGCTCAGACTACTCGGCAGACAATAAAAACCGCTACCGAGAATCTATCAGCGAATACAAAACGCAAGTTAAATCAGCACAGGCCACATATTTCTCTGATAGAATAGTGATGGCCAAGTCCAAATCGAAGGAGATTTTTCACATCGTGAAACAGCTAATGAGCCCCCCTATGTCTTGCAGGTTGAAAAAACCACCTCCCACTGCAATAACGTTGCGGAATTCTTCTTCCAAAGAGTAAACACCATCTACTCAGTGTTTCCTCACCCCCCGAAACATTTCACCTCTTCTACCCTACACAATAAGACTCCAGCACCATACCCCCCATATCCAACTTACCCCAATCCACTTTGAATCACTTTCCCTTTTTGGACCTCACAACCCTTGAATCCTTAGCAAAGAGAGTCAAATCTGGATCCCCCGATGACCCCGCCCCTCCAGACATAATAATGGCCACCTCCCAAATCACCCTGCCTATAATCAGGGAGGTATTAAATACTTCAATCACCTCCAGTACTGTTCCGGTAGTCTGGAAGCAGGTCATGGTCAGAGCTTTTCTAAAAAAGCCCAACCTAGACCCAACTGACCTGGGTAATTATCGACCCATCTCCCTGCTCCCTTGGATGAGCAAGATCCTAGAAAGACATGTAAATCATCATCTAGTTAACTTTCTGGAAAGCTTTAACTTACTAGACCCCACGCAGACGGGTTTCAGACCGAAACACGGGACCGAGACCGCCCTCCTCATGGTCACCGAGGAAGCCAGGAAAATCATGGATCAAGGAGGGTCAGTGGCACCTTAGGTCCAACTCCAATCTCACTGCATTTCGCAAACAGCTTAAAACCTTCCTTTTTAACGCACCTTTTTAGACCCCCCTCCTCCCCTCTGTCTACCTGGTAGGTTTTGGTTATTGCTAGCGCTTGGACGCCTCAGGGCAGCAATTCGCGCTCTACAAATCTACATCAAATCAAATCAAATAAACCTTTTCAAAGTGATTTTGGAAAGCCTCCTCAATCTCTGCAGAGCTCCTGATAATGTTCCCAGAGGATTCACATCTTAGTTCTTTAATGAAGCCTCTAGCTAAGTCCAGTTGGGTTTTCCAGGCTAAAAGCTTTCCGAAGCCTTACTCATATTCAAAGTGGGCTAACTTACTAGCTTGCCATTTTTCATTAATCTTTGTTCCATCACCCCAGCATGTTCCAATTTGAGAGATTGTAGTGTGGCTAGAGTGCCTTCTGTCGGCAAACTACTCCCTTGGGCTGATAGCTTTTGTTCCAGCTGCTGGATGTTATGCTTGATTTCAACATTCGTTCCGGAGCATAGAGATTAGGTGAATCGGCCACTAGTATCCTGTAATCAAATTGATGGGATACAATTCCTCCGAGTCCATGGGGCAAAGTTAGGCCCTGCAAAATATACCACGTGATTATTTTCTTACGTAGGTACTGGATGCATGCTTTATTCCCTTGCAGCATTGAATTGATTTATTTTCTATTTTTTCATTATTAGCTCATTTAGGCATTATTAGGAGTGGCAAACGCAGGGCTGGTCCCTGTATAGTCCTGAGGAAGAGCTTGGGGGACGCTCGAAACATGTTGACAGATAGGAACTAATAGGTACACCTAAACTCATTTTTCTTTTGGCACCCTATTTATTCTACCCCGTTTTTAATTCTACCACCTAGGAGAAAGAATAAATCATTTATAGCTTACTAGGCAGGTATTTTAAATCACTTACACATATCCCACTCCATCACATCACAGTTCTCGCACCACACATAGTCTAATTTAAGTGCTCCTACGTAGTTCCCAAGTCATAGCATGCCCCAGCCCGTAGAGGACTGGGATGGCCCCCATGATGAAGCATGTCACCGTGGGGCAACCCTGGTGAGTGAGGGGACACTAAGAAAATGAACAATTTTTCCTTTTCTTCTACTATACACATTATTCCAACCCCAATGAGTGTTGTGAATATGATTATAATAACATAGCTAGACTCTTGATCTCTGGTTCAGAGGTTTTCATGCTTGATTTCCCCCAGTTCAGCTCAATATTTCTTTTGTCTAGATATCTGAAGAGACATTATGCATCCTCTCAAAAAGGCTTTTTAGGCATCACAGACAATTCCTATTGGGGCACTATCTAAATTGATTGCAAATAACTCTTGTGCTTTTCTAAAAAAGCCCAACCTAGACCCAACTGACCTGGGTAATTATTAAGCATGGGCGTAAAATCCGCTCCGCTCGCGGATTTTTCGGATTTTCTGCAAATTCGCAATCCGCGAACGCTCGCGAATTTGTCGAAAATCCGTGAATCCGCTCGCGGCGGATTTTTTGCTTGGTTGCGGCGCGCGGCGTGGTGCACGGCGTTCACTTTCCGTCATTTTAGCGTTTGCCGAGTTGTTTTTCTTTGCGAGTGACGCGCCATTTTAGATCTTGCTGCGTGTTCCCGCGGGAGTTTGTCGCCCGCGAATACGTACTCGCGGCTTGCCACCTTGCACAGCACACCTCGCGAGAGTTCGCAATTGCGAACACGTAGTTGCGGCGGAAAGGAACAATCTCGCACTTGCGAAATAGAGATTTTGCAATTTCGCACAAGAAAATCACCAGCAAACAGGA
This sequence comes from Lissotriton helveticus, assembly GCF_964261635.1. NCBI lineage: Eukaryota > Metazoa > Chordata > Amphibia > Caudata > Salamandridae > Lissotriton > Lissotriton helveticus. Next base: position 808,462,073 of record NC_136068.1, on the reverse strand, counting down.
TAAACCTTCAGAAAATTATGATTTTTATCAGAATCACTCCTCAGGTTGACATTTGCATGGCCTTTTTTTTGCAAGGAGTCCATTTTGGGGGGGGGGAGGAAGGAAGTGCCCCACAGTCTCCAACTTCCTGTTCCTGTCCAGCAGGCTCCTCCCAGTGCTTTGTCCATCTCCTGGTCACTTTCATTTGGATCTGGAGCTGGAAGGATTACTTTTTGTGGGTGCTGCTGGATATTTGGATTTGAGGCCTTTTTGACTGCCTTTGGATCACTTTTGGATTAGAAATCAACTTTCACAAGTAAGTTTGTTTGGGGCATTACAGTTGCTGCAAGTACAATTTTTGAACTTTTTCAGAAAATTAAATAAATTATATTGTGGGTAGCCACAGTATCCAGTAGGACCAGGGTTGGTTATGGGTGCATGATACAACTGTTTTGTTGAATTTAAACACCATTGAGGCCATGGATGGGCTGGGATTGTGCAGATTTTATTGTTTTTTGTCGTTTTTTTGGGCCTGCTGGTGTGGCCCTTTGCCCAGGGGTGGTGAGTGTTGCATGGGCCTAGTCTTTCTGTGGGGTGTCTTCTTGAATTTAAACATAATTGAGGCCATGGATGGGCTGGGATTGTGCTTATTTTATTGTTTTTTGTCATTTTTGGGGGGCTGCTGGTGTGGCCTTTTGCTTGCCCAGGGGTGGTGGTGGTGCATGGACTGAGTGTGCCTGTGGTGTGGTCTCACTCTCTTTGATGTAAACATCATGGATGGCATTGGATTGTGGTGATTTCTGGCTGTTTTTCTGTTTTTTGGGGGTGTACTGTTGATGTGGACTGGCCATGTGGGTGGTGGTGGTGGCCATCTTGAGTGCTGGCTGGTACAGGCAACATGTGCTTGGGGTGTAAGGGGGCCATTTTGAGGAGAGGCAGTGTCTGAGGCCTGCACTTATTTTGCCTACTTTTCATCCCTTATGCCCAGGGGTAGTGAGTGTTGCATGGGCCTAGTGTTTCTGAGGGGTGTCTTCTTGAATTTAAACACCATTGAGGCCATGGATGGGCTGGGATTGTGCAGATTTTATTGTTTTTTGTCGTTTTTTTGGGCCTGCTGGTGTGGCCCTTTGCCCAGGGGTGGTGAGTGTTGCATGGGCCTAGTCTTTCTGTGGGGTGTCTTCTTGAATTTAAACATAATTGAGGCCATGGATGGGCTGGGATTGTGCTTATTTTATTGTTTTTTGTCGTTTTTGGGGGGCTGCTGGTGTGGCCTTTTGCTTGCCCAGGGGTGGTGGTGGTGCATGGACTGAGTGTGCCTGTGGTGTGGTCTCACTCTCTTTGATGTAAACATCATGGATGGCATTGGATTGTGGTGATTTCTGGCTGTTTTTCTGTTTTTTGGGGGTGTACTGTTGATGTGGACTGGCCATGTGGGTGGTGGTGGTGGCCATCTTGAGTGCTGACTGGTACAGGCAACATGTGCTTGGGGTGTAAGGGGGCCATTTTGAGGAGAGGCAGTGTCTGAGGCCTGCACTTATTTTGCCTACTTTTCATCCCTTATGCCCAGGGGTAGTGAGTGTTGCATGGGCCTAGTGTTTCTGAGGGGTGTCTTCTTGAATTTAAACACCATTGAGGCCATGGATGGGCTGGGATTGTGCAGATTATATTGTTTTTTGTCGTTTTTTTGGGCCTGCTGGTGTGGCCCTTTGCCCAGGGGTGGTGAGTGTTGCATGGGCCTAGTCTTTCTGTGGGGTGTCTTCTTGAATTTAAACATAATTGAGGCCATGGATGGGCTGGGATTGTGCTTATTTTATTGTTTTTTGTCGTTTTTGGGGGGCTGCTGGTGTGGCCTTTTGCTTGCCCAGGGGTGGTGGTGGTGCATGGACTGAGTGTGCCTGTGGTGTGGTCTCACTCTCTTTGATGTAAACATCATGGATGGCATTGGATTGTGGTGATTTCTGGCTGTTTTTCTGTTTTTTGGGGGTGTTCTGTTGATGTGGACTGGCCATGTGGGTGGTGGTGGTGGCCATCTTGAGTGCTGGCTGGAACAGGCAACATGTGCTTGGGGTGTAAGGGGCCATTTTGAGGAGAGGCAGTGTCTGAGGCCTGCACTTATTTTGCCTACTTTTCATCCATTATGCCCAGGGGTAGTGAGTGTTGCATACTTGCATGTCCCTAGTCTTTCTGTGGGGTGTCTTCAATGTAAACATCATGGATGGCATGGGATTGTGCTCATTTTTCTGTGTTTTGTCGATTTTTTGGGGTGTATAACTGAACTGATGTTCCTCTGTCTTCCATTGCTTTTAGGTGCACAAGAAGACTCAAGAGAACCACCAGTGCCAGGAAGAAGTCCTGCAGCGGTGTGTGCAGCATAACGTCACGCGACGTCACGTCTGGACACAGAACCCTCTGCAACTCGTGCAACTGCTGACCTGCTCTGAAGAAGATGGCCCCAAAAAAAGTAACCCGTAGCTCCTCTAGCAAGAAAGGTGCCAGTAAGGAGCAGAAGAAGCAAGTTACCAAGGACACTGGTGTGCCGCCCGCCCCTATTTTTTGGGAGTAAAAAAAAAAAGTATGCCTGCAGCAGCAGCAGCGGGATCTGCTGGGGACCAAGCTGGCAGCAGCACCCCCGCTCCATTGGGCTCAGTGCCACCACCACCACCACCATGCCAACTGAAGTCCAAGCCCTTGAGTGCTGCAGAGGCAGCCAGTATAGTTCTTCAATCACCATCGACCAGTGATGTTGGCTCATCGCAAGAAAGCAGCAGCAATGTCCCTCAATCAACACAGGTTGTTGTAGCTCATCTGACGAGTGTTGAACAACCACAGCCGCAACAACAATCACATGTGCAAGTACAAGCCCAAGTACATGTGGAAGGAGAGGCAGCGCAAGGAGATGCGCAAGCAGAGGTGCATGGAGGGTCACAAGTGCCCACAATAGTTGTTCCTCCCGAAGTAGGGGCACATCAGGAAATCGACAATCAAGGCGAGGTATCATTTGAGGAAGCCACTCCTCCTGATGATCCTTCATTGTCTTCCGCACCCCTAGCAAGGAAGAGATCAAGGGTGGTGTCTACATCCTCTTCAAGCACACCTCCTTCTGATGATACGGATCAAACTTGGGAACCAGCACCACAGCCGTCTGAGAGTGAGGCACACCATGATCCAACAAAGGTAGTTAAGCGTAAAAGGAAGCTCGTCCAAAGTCTCAGAGTTATGGAGTGTGATGAGGCTCAACAAGAAGTGGCGGATACTGCTGCTGATGAAGACTCTGCCAACGACGACCCAGTCATCATAAAGGTCACTGCAGCCCCAGCGGGCATGCAGCAAACAGACATTTTGACCCTAGCCCGAAGAGCTGCTCAGCGTGATGATGATGATGATGTTGTCGATGAGGAGGCAGTGGAAACACCACAATCATTGGAGTTAAGTAGTACACCAACTCGTCCCGCTTCCATATTTCTTTCTGGCAAGAAGAGACCTCCGTCAACCTCTACCTTAATTAGTGGCGGTGAAAGTGCAAAACGTACAAAAGTTGGGCAATCCAGATCCTCCACTTCATCTGGCATTAGCTTCATGACCACCACCACCAGTATCGCCGCCTCCTCCAGGTCCCACAGACACTTCAAGTCCCCAGTTTGGGACTTCTTTACTGTTTGTCCAAAAAATCCAAAGTTTGCCATTTGTACCCTTTGTAAGCTTGCAGTTAGTCGTGGTAAGTCAGGTACCAACTATGGTACCGGCGGCCAGAGAGGTCATCTTGAGAGAAAGCACACTGTCAGATGGTTTGCGCACCTAGATGCGATCAAGAAAGGGCAAATTCAAGGAAACGTTGATGTTTCATCTGATGATGACGAGGAGGAAGAAGACGTGTCAAAGACTTCCCTTACACCCAGTACCCCTGTCAGCAGCACACCCAATGTGAGGCACACTAAGAGTGTTGGAGCGAGTGAGACACCAACGCACAAAAGTTCACCAGCGAGCAAAATTGGGTCAACGAAGTCATTATCAGCCCGTAAATGCTTGGTCCAGGGCAACATTAGAACAATGCTTACTTCAGACGTGCCATATGAACGCAACCACCCACTGACGCGTCTGTATAACACTAAGCTGGCTAAAATGCTAGCTGTGGACCTTCTACCTTTTTCTTTTGTAGAAGCGGTAGGTTTTCTTGAATTAGTGGCAACGCTCTGCCCTAAATGGAAGGTTCCGAGCCGGTTCTATTTTGCCAGAGTTGCGGTTCCAGCACTACATGAAGATGTGCTGCAGGCGATTGGGGCAGCTTTGCAGAAGAGTGCTGTTCACACAATACATCTGACAACAGACATGTGGACCAGTGGCCCAGGCGATGATTACATGTGCATCACTGCACACTGGGTCTCTTTTTCAGGTGTTAAAGCAAAGCTAAACGCAGGTGTTGACCCGGACCAAGTTTTCAAAGCTGCTCGGAAACATGCAACACTAGCCATGTTTGGCTTGGAGAAAAGTCACACAGCAGAAAACCTTTTGGAAGAGTTTAACAAAAAGGTCTTGACAATGCTATCCCCCCTAAAACGCAAGATTGGTTATGTTTCCACGGATAATGGCGCCAATGTAGTTAAGGCCATGTTCATGGGTGACCATGTTAGAGTGCCGTGTTTGGCGCACTGTATCAACCTGGTAGTTCAAAAATTCTTGAGTGATAAACAGAGTCCAGCGTTCGAGGTAATGGCCACCTGCCGCAAAATGTGCAACCATTTCAGCCATTCTTTTAAGGCCCGGAAGCATCTGCGGAGACTGCTACTTCAACGTAGAATGCCAGTGAAAGCACTCATCCAGGAGGTGGCAACTCGTTGGAACTCAACCTTCTACATGCTTGAGCGTCTGTATGAGCAGTATACGGTACTCGATCACTATTTCTTCACAGAGGCTACATCTCAGAAGGAGGACCTGCGGATGAGTGCGGCGCAATGGGACATAGTTAAAAGCCTGACAGACATGCTTCGTCCTTTTGAGTTCTTCACGCGTGCAGTCAGCCAGGAGGACTGTAATTTGGGAAAAGCTATCCCATTGTTGTGCATGCTGGAGCACCAACTGATGGCGGTGTCTTCTGAGTTTGAAAAAGATGAAAAAAAAAAAAACCATTTCATTTTGTCTGAGAAATTATTAGATCGCCTACGTGGTGATGAACGTCTTCAAAACATCAAGTCAGATCAGCATTACATTTGTGCTACTATTCTGGATCCACGCTACAAAAAGGCGCTGGCAGGCAAAGCATTCTTTCCTTTTGCTGATGCAGATGTTCAAAAGTACAAACATTGGTTAGCCTGGTCAGCCAAGAGGTTTGAAAAAGAACGGCAGGTTATTGAAGGAGAAGCCAGTACATCAGCATCAGCATCAGCAGGCCATCCGCAGTCACAAGAATCCACTTCTGCACCTGTGGCTGGGGCACAAGTGACCTCTCAGCCGTTAAAGACACCGGCAACTGGATCATCTGCACCACACACAATGACAACACTAACAGTGGCTGCGGAGGAGGATTGGCTAAGTTTGATGGGGTATGGTTCTCGAAAAAATGTCACAGGCACAGCAAAAAGTAAGCAAAGTGGAGGAACAGTTGATGACCTTGAGTCGATGGTGCAGGACTATCTGAATGACTCAACAGAGGTCTTCCTTAATGATGAGCCATTGCAGTATTGGCATGGCAAAAAACAATTGTGGCCACAGCTCTTCAACCTGGCTATAAACTATTTGTCTTGCCCACTCGCAAGTGTGTCTTCTGAACGTGTTTTCAGTGCTGCTGGTGGCATTGTAACTCCCAAACGGAGCCGCCTCTCGCCCAAAAACGTGGAGCGGCTGACAATGATCAAGATGAATCAGCACCTCATACCACCAGATTACAAAGTACGAGAAAGCACGCCGCATGAAGACGAGGAGGACAGCAACGTAGATGAGGGGATTTTTTCTCTGTTCGGTGCCACTGACCTCATCCAGCCTGAATTCGCAGAGTATGATGACGAAATCTTGTTCTTATTCCCTGACACCGAGCCCTGAAAATGAGACAATCAATCAAGAACTTTCTTTTTCGTCCTTATTCACTTTTATTCCTGTGTGCTTTGTGTCTCTCTTTCTTTGTTTTGCACAGTTAATTTAATTCAAACTTTAATCACCTAATCCCAAAAACAAGACCATCATCAGAACTGTCTTCACTTGTTTGCTTATTGATTTGAAGGTGCCGCAGTCTACATTCCTCAGGTTCACAAGTTCTGAAGAACATGCTCCTCTATCCTCCTCCTCCAGACTGCGATTTCCCTCCAAGCAGAGTGCTGGATTACGCCCAATGAAGAAAGACTCAGCACTTGTGGGGGTGTGGTACTTCTTTGCGGGTGAGTTGACGGATTTGGGCCCATTGCTGTGAAGCTCTAATAATGGACAAAAGTGTTTTGGACCAAATATGAGGTGGAAATTTCTTGCCGTTTTTGCTGACTTGCTTGCCTTTGAGGTGCTCTTTGGCGGGGTTCCGGGGGTTTGTGGGTAATTTTTGGTGTCTGTCGAAGCACTGCTGCGACAGTCTAATCTTGATTGCATTTGCTTTTCAGGAAATCCGTGGTGGAAAACAGGAGTTATGATGATTGATGATGATGACCTAGCTGAACAGCGCCGCATTTGGAACGAAGGCCGAGAGATATTGTAAGTATGAGATTTAGCTTTTTCGCTGTTTGGGGGTGTTGTCGGGTGTTTTTTTGCGGGTGGGTTGGCGGGTCTTGCCTGGGGCATTCCTGGGAAGGTCTAATACCGGATAGAAGTGTTTTGGACAAAATCCATAAGGAACAGCCTTTTTTTTGCTATTTCTTCTGACATCTTGCTCAATGTAGCGTTTTGGGGGGCTTCCTGCTGTTCGTGGGTGGGTTGCGGCCGGGGTCTCTGTCGAAGCACTGCTGCGACAGTGTAATCTTGATTGCATTTGCTTTTCAGGAAATCCGTGGTGGAAAACAGGAGTTATGATGATTGATGATGATGATGACCTAGCTGCACAGCGCCGCGTTTGGACCGAAGGCCGAGAGACATTGTAAGTATGAGATTTAGCTTTTTCGCTGTTTGGGGGTGTTGTCGGGTGTTTTTTTGCGGGTGGGTTGGCGGGTCTTGCCTGGGGCATTCCTGGGAAGGTCTAATACCGGATAGAAGTGTTTTGGACAAAATCCATAAGGAACAGCCTTTTTTTTGCTATTTCTTCTGACATCTTGCTCAATGTAGCGTTTTGGGGGGCTTCCTGCTGTTCGTGGGTGGGTTGCGGCCGGGGTCTCTGTCGAAGCACTGCTGCGACAGTGTAATCTTGATTGCATTTGCTTTTCAGGAAATCCGTGGTGGAAAACAGGAGTTATGATGATTGATGATGATGATGACCTAGCTGCACAGCGCCGCGTTTGGACCGAAGGCCGAGAGACATTGTAAATATGAGATTTAGCTTTTTCGCTGTTTGGGGGTGTTGTCGGGTGTTTTTTTGCGGGTGGGTTGGCGGGTCTTGCCTGGGGCATTCCTGGGAAGGTCTAATACCGGATAGAAGTGTTTTGGACAAAATCCATAAGGAACAGCCTTTTTTTTTGCTATTTCTTCTGACATCTTGCTCAATGTAGCGTTTTGGGGGGCTTCCTGCTGTTCGTGGGTGGGTTGCGGCCGGGGTCTCTGTCGAAGCACTGCTGCGACAGTCTAATCTTGATTGCATTTGCTTTTCAGGAAATCCGTGGTGGAAAACAGGAGTTATGATGATTGATGATGATGATGACCTAGCTGCACAGCGCCGCGTTTGGACCGAAGGCCGAGAGACATTGTAAGTATGAGATTTAGCTTTTTCGCTGTTTGGGGGTGTTGTGTCGGGTGTTTTTTTGCAGGTGGGTTGGCGGGTCTTGCCTGGGGCATTCCTGGGAAGGTCTAATACCGTCTAGAAGTTTGTTGGACAAAATCCATAAGGAAACACCAGTTTTGGCACTTTTTGTAAGTTAGGGTTCGTTAGGGTTAGTCCTAGCAGCAGGATTGCATGTGTTTCGGGGGGTTCTATTGCAACGCGGTTCTGTTGTTGTAGAGCACTGTTGGAGCGATGCTGGCTATGGATACTTTTGCTTGCTTGCAAGTGGTTTGAATACAATCCACGGTCTGTATTTGGGCCTACTGTTACTTTCAAAGTACGTTTTGTAAACATTTTTCTGCTAGGCATCGTTTTTGGAGATATGATTGGGGTTCTTCTACATTTTTGAGACTGGCTTTAGTAAGGGTCTTGGTGGGAGCATTGCTGGGAAGGTCAAATTTTGTTCTAAAACACAGTAGTACACCTACCTTGAGGGGAAAGATCCGCTATAATATTTTGGCCATACTTATTGATCCTTAAAAAGGTGACTCAGACAGAGCACGCAATTTCAAAAATATTGTACTGTCTATTAGGGAAATCAAAGTGTGACTTTTTGCACCACACAGCGTACATACCTTTTATTTATTTATCAGTGGTATTGTAATAGCACTTCCTGTTTTCCGTTCAATAATTACAGGCCGGGTTTCAGTCAACATCCGCCAGGCAGGCAGTGGACAGGGTGTCTTCTGTCAGTGGTCACCACATTGATGGACGAAGCGTCAGCTGGAATGGAGGAGTGCCGCCAATAAGAGGAATTGTTTGCTGCATGCAACTTACTTACCAAATTCAACAGGACAACTCCAACAACATACGCAATACAGATACAGTATCCATTGTTGTCTTTTATTCTATGAGTGTGACTGCATGTGCTTACCTTTAGTTTGTAACCAAAGATTGTCTGTATCTTCAATTATTGTTTGTCCATGCTCTGCTTTTTTTTTCTTCTCTCAACAAAACCTACCCAAAAAGAAACCCCCATTCCCATCCATTTTACAAACCCTAACCCTCTTCCCCCGGGCTGTGTTGTTTTGCTTGATGTCTGACTAAAATGACATCAATAATTCCACACACTTGCTGGGGAGGATAAGGTCATAGCAGCAACAGGCTGGTGAAGGAATACGAGGATATCTTCTAGACTTACTCAGCTTCAGTACTATATCTTCTAGTAGTAGTAGCCAATGTCAAATAAATTCAACGCAAGTACTAGTTATACTTGCAAGCAAATACTTTACCATTTGTTAGGCTACATTATGGCACTGTTCTAGTGTACTGTCACCTGCTATTTTCTTGATCGTACCGTAACCGTTGTAATGCTACAGTAAGGAGGACAAACAAGGTTTCGTTTTCTTTTTTTCCATAGGCATGCAACTGCCACTGTGTCACACCACTAGTACCACCGCAATGAGGAAATGTCACCCGCCCAGGATTGACAACGTTAATCCCCCTTTCACCTGGAGCCAGCCCTGGGCCTAGCCCTAATTTCTAACACAAATTACAGGTAAGATAAGCGTTTGGTGGGAGGTAGTATAATGGAGTATTATTTCGGAGTAGACAAGAGATTGACGGTTGTACTACTAAAGTCCTACGACTGTTCAGGAAAACAAAGTTACTGTTACACCCCCGCCCCCCACCCACCAGACTGAAAAGCAGTAAAAAAACAGGTATGGTCAGATAAAGTTTAAAAATATATTTATTTAGCCCTAACAAAATAATCTCCCTCACCCACCCTAACCCCAACGATTGTCTTTGAAACGTCCCAAAACGATCCCAACTCCCAAATCCCACCCCCCAAAAGTCTATAAAAAAAGGGCAAGGGACACTCCACTACTGGAGGGTGCTGGTGCATGATGCGGCATGGGCATCATACTCCTTGCGGAGGGTGGCAAGCTCGGAGCGGAGGCCCTTAACCAAGTTCTTATACTTTAGGACCTCCTGCTCCAGGTTGGACATGCGGACTCGTAGGCGGCGTTGGCGGTCCTTGCAGCTCCTGTGGGGGGCAGCTGGTATTTCGGTTGCTTGGCGGTGGCGGTCGTCTTTCTTAGCCCGGCTCGGTCCCGCTGGCTTAGTCACGGAGGAGGATGCAGTGGTCACAGTCGAGGATGTCGTTGTTGCCCCGCTCGACTGCGTGTCCTCCTCCTCCTCCAGGGCCACCAGCCGCCGATATTCGGCGACTGTGGCCTCCAGCCTCCGTTGCCGGGCCAATCTAGCCTGCTCCCTCCTTGTTGTTGATTTGGAAGGAGCAACTATATGAAGAAAGAAAGACATAGTCTAGTAAACTAAAGTTATTAAGAGAGGTACGAAGTGTCCACCGTAATAACCAGATATATGCTGTGAATGCAAACGCAATACAAAGTACTGCTACTATTCATGGTAGTATTGGACACATTTACAATTTCTTTTCCTTGCCTTCCCTGCACTGGAACGGACGTGCGGGTGCGGTGGTACATGCTCTTCAAGGTAACACTTACTTCACCTGGCGACCATCTACTCTCTCTAGATACACATGTGCTATCTAAGAGTCAGAGAATACCATGCTCCAGGCATCCATTCAGTCAAAGTATACGCACACATACAGTTTCTGTTTCACCCACCCAGGCTGCTGTCCTTCCACCCATCCTTGCTTCATCATTGACCCAGCCATGCACCATACCATATTCTTTCCTTCCCAGCCACCTCGGGGGCCAAGCAAACACATATCGTTCTTCTTTGCCAGCCATCATACAAGTTCGCGTCCCACTTACTTACACCCTTCTTTCGCTTTTCGTTCATCCCATCCATCACGTTCGTCTAAGAACTTATTGGGATTCTTCTCACCAAAAACTTCACAGCTAAGTCGAAGTACATTTCGAGGAGGCTACTACCTGGTTGATTTGTAATTGTAATACACCCGTGCAGAAAGCACACTATGCAGTCTTCAATCTCAATAAGTAAGGAATATATAGCTTACCTGTTTCCGCCACCACCGTTTGATCCCCCACAGGACCGTCCGCCGGCTCTTGCACCGCCTCCTCCCCAGAGGCCTCCGAGTCCTGGTCCAACACAGCCACCTCCGCGCTGGCCCCGTCACCAGATGTTACACCTACAAAGTACATTTAAGAATGTTAGAATACACCACTCACTACTATATAATATTTGGTCTAGGAGAAATGTTAAAAAAACAGAATACAATGTAATAATTTGTGACTGTCTACTCCATAGTAAAAATGTCCCATTTTTCAGGGAAGGCTGTTGTCTTGCTGCACTTTTATGCACAACTGATGAATGCTTGCTTTTGATTTTTAACACGCACCACTTTTTCTCCTAACAGACAGAAGCTTGACTCCTAAGAACACGACCAGGATCAAGTTCAAACCAGGTGAGAGCTCGGCTCGACCACAAGAAATGTGTCCAATTAATCGTCAGCACTAACCACTTTTCCGTTTTCAGTTAAATAGTTTTATGACAAAGTAGATTTTAATAAATGTGTTTACTTTTAATAAAGCTTTTAAACTTAAATAGACTCTGTGGTTTTTGTTCCTCTAGACTAGAGTGGATGAGCTAAAGGTTTTGGAATTTTTGCAAGCATGAGTGCCTCTGACACTTCTTGACTGTGCTGTGACTCCGTACTACTCTCTTGTCCTGCGTACGATAATCTAGAGATCATTGGGGATCTATAATCGGTGACTTCGGGAGCTGAATGACTCTGCCACACTATCTAGTCAGTAAGGAGACAGTGCATAGAGGTATTGCTGAATATAATGGGAGTCCAATGGAATTGCCAAATGTCCAATCTTAGTTAGCTACACAGACAGACTAATAAGAATAGTCTAGTAATACCACAGGGAGTCATATTCGAGGCAGGATAAGAATTTATATCCAGTCTACAAGAAGATCAAAGACGATTTAGAAAAAATCGAATGAGGAACGCTAGGACAAAATAGGTACTGTTTATTAAAATGTAAACTTACTGGGGCCAGCAAAGGAGCCCTCGCCTGCCCGATCCTGGCCTGCATCCTCAGCACCCTACTCCTGTGTCCTCTTGCCCTTGGGGGGAGCTGATGTAAAACATGAAAGAAAGAAAAACCAGAAAACATGGATGAGATTTTTCAACCAAATCAAACATTTCAAAAGAACAATAACAAAATATTTTGGAAAAATAGCAAATAGCTAGACAACTATTCCACGGGATCTATCTCATGTGGTATACTACGTTATTCGTATTGCCTGATTTGCGGAACGTTGACTTAGAAAGTTCCTATGTAACTCAATAAACAGACTACTAAAGAGGTTTGCCTAGGCCTGGCACTGCAGGCAGCAGTGCGCAACACGCGAAGTGACAGACAAAGTCCATCCTGCTTGCAGATCAGTGAATACTCAAACTATCAATCCACCCGCCACCACCGCCACTATTTCTTCTTATAGCCATGTGTCTAAAGGAAGGACTGGACTTCAGTCTGTTGGGGCTGATTTAGAAGTCCCTTGCGGAAGTTGCGGCTCATTTTCCTCCATTGTTGCGTGCCTTTTGTGACGCAGCGGCAGAACAAAAGACTCGCCATGGTGTTGGTGCGGCGTATATATTAAAAAAACCCACATATGGGCATATGGGCGATGCATCACGTTGTAAAGCCCTGCGCCATCAGGGGGCGTTCCGGCGCAAGGGAGGGCGTACCTGCGCAGGAACGAATCCTAAAAGTGGCTGAGGGAAATCTACAAGATGTCAATCAGTCACTTTTAGGACAATGATGCATGACTCAAACCCTGCGCGCTTGAAGCCGACGTACGGCTTGATGCAGCATTGGGGAGATAGGGTACCCAGAGCATTGCTGGAGCTGCGCCATCGTTGGCACGCAACTCCAGCAATGCGCTGCCTTTACGGCACAGATGCGTAAGGCTTCTGTGACGTTTTGGGCCAATGGGTGGTGGTGGCATGGCACACAATTACTGCCGCATCCCTGCTACTTTGCAGGGATGCGCCGGTAATTGAAAATATGACCCTTACTGTCTAGCATTACGCAGTTCTTTTCTTTACACTACACTCATACATAATTTCTCAGGCCAATGAAATGCTTCTGAACACAACATACAAAACAAAGAAGCATAGTAGCAAGCAAGGCTACTGAGAAGGAGAGCAGTGCACCTGAAATGCATAGAAGATTTTGAAATATAATTTACCTCAATGTAATCGGCAGCATTATTGCTCTTGGTAAAGAACAAAGATTTGCAAATAACAGAGCAGGATAAAACAGAGTAGTAAATGTACTACTACTACTACTCACCAAGCCCGGGGACCTCTACGCCGAGCGCGTCCAGCAAGTCCCGCTCCCGGTCCATGACATCGGTCCAGCAGTGGGTGGCCTGGTTATATGTGCGCCGGACCCCAGAGATCTTGTACATGGCCCAGCACACCTTCTCCCACCGCTTGCGACGCTCCCGGATGCCATAGCCAGTCGCGATCTTGCCGCCTCCCAGGATCGTCTTGGGGAGGCGGCGCTGGACATGGAAGATCAGTGCCGCCACTTCCTCCGCGCTGAAGATCTCCCTCGGGACCACTTGCTCCCCCCTTAAACGCCCGCACGGGAGCCGGGCACGGGGTGCGGGACCCTTCCCCTTCTCAGGGTGCTTCCTGGCTCCATTTACCATGGTCTGGGCAGAAATAGAGTTAAATGATAAACAAGAAATAGAATAGTGAAGAAGAAAAGAAAAGAGTTTAAAAAAGTAGTTTAAAAGTAACTAAAAGCTGCAGAAAACACAAAAATATAGAGCTAGAAAAATAGAGGGATAGATAATAAGTAAAATTAGATCAAAAAAACTTCAAACAAGCAAAGGATGGCAGAGATTGAGAGAGGATAGAGAAAGCATGCCCAGAACCATAGCAATGAATGAGAAACAAGATGGCCGCGCCCGTTCACGACCGCGTGGGTAAGTTCGCGCGAGATTTTCCTTGCGAGTACGCGCGAAATTGTACTAGCGAGCAGCACACTTTGCGAGATTACACATAGCGGGCGGAAACGGAATTACGTCACGCCAACAAGATGGCCGCGCCCGTGTACGACCGATAGGGTAACTTGGCAAACGTATAGCTAGAAGCGCCTCGCGAACACGCGCAAGATCACGCGAACATACACGTCGCAAAAAAAACAATTTTGTATTCGCACGTATTTGCGGCTTCCGAAATCGATCTCGCACGGATTCGCGCCCCAAAAAACGCGCGAAATTGCAGAAAAAAACGATTTTAGCTAAACTGAAAGCAATGAGCAGGTGCAAAAGTTCAAACTTAACATTAGTAACATTCAAGGTAGTGCTTCCTGATGGGCCCCTCCAGAGTTTGCAACTATTCTATGACCCTGCTATGACCCAAACAGCAGGCTCATAGAATAGCTACAAGTAGACCATAAAGGTCCTGTGAAAAAAAAATTTCACTGCAACAAAAAGCAAATTACAGATAAGGAAGGAAGCAGGTGCCAGCCAGACTGGAACTTTCAAAATTACTGACACATTAATGAAACACAAATTAATTGATGGCAGTTGAAGAAGGGCAGGTGTGCTTGCTTTTTTCAACCACCATAATCTACAGTGATAAATAAACCTAATGGGTGGCAGTGAGGATGTACCAGAGGGTGGCATGGGTGTCCCAGAGGGTGGCAGTGGTGAAACAGAGGGTGCTGTGAACCTGTGATGATAAACCAGACGTAGAAACAACATAGTCGCGGCCGTTGCGAGCTGAAAAGTAAGTTCGCAATTGCGAACTTGTCCCAAAATCGGCGCGAACGCGCGCCAACACAAAAAACGGGAAAATCCGCAAATCCGCTAGAGTTCGCGGATCTTCGCGGATTGCGAATCCGTAAATCCGCAAGTTCGCGTACGCGAGATCCGCTAGATCCGCCCATGCTTAGTAATTATCGACCCATCTCCCTGCTCCCTTGGATGAGCAAGATCCTAGAAAGACATGTAAATCATCATCTAGTTAACTTTCTGGAAAGCTTTAACTTACTAGACCCCACGCAGACGGGTTTCAGACCGAAACACGGGACCAAGACCGCCCTCCTCATGGTCACCGAGGAAGCCAGGAAAATCATGGATCAAGGAGGGTCAGTGGCAGTGATCCTCCTTGACTAAAGTGCAGCGTTCGATACGGTCAGCCACGACACCCTGCTGCACCGTATGTCCTGTGCCGGGATTAAGGACAAAGCCTGGCTATGGCTCAAATCCTTTCTAGAAGACAGATCCTTCAGAGTCTTTGAAGGTGAGTCAGTCTCCTCCAGCAGACCCATGAAGTGTGGAGTCCCCCAGGGCTCCTCTCTGAGTCTCGCACTCTTCAACCTGTACATGAGGCCACTGGCTGAAGTCGTCCGCCCTTTCGGGATTAAGATCATCTCATATGCGGACGACACACAGCTGGTGGTCTCACTGGCGCAGGAGGACAACCGACCGGCATCAGGTGGGCTCAGAGAATGCCTAGAAGAGGTGAAGACCTGGATGTCCTCTTCATCCCTCAAATTGAACGGGGACAAAACGGAGCTGATGCTCCTAGGCCCCCTAGATCTTCGCCTCCCCGACGCCCTATGGCCCCCGTGTTTCGGCCCTCCACCAACTCCTAAAGATAACATCAAAAGCCTTGGAGTTTGGTTGGATAGTTCCCTCTCCTTCAACGTGCAGGCCACAAAACTGTCTGCCACCTGTTTTGGCATCATGAGGATGCTTAAGAAAATCCTCCCCCTCCTTCCCATGGAAGCCAAACAGGTGGCTATACAAGGGCTTATACAATCTCGCCTTGATTTTAATAATGTGCTCTATCTCGGCGCCCCAGAGTACACTCTGCGCAGGCTGCAGACAGCGCAGAACTGTGCAGCCCGCCTACTGCTGGAGATCCCTCGTAGACAATCAGTCAGCCTCCACTGGCTACCGGTCCGCCAAATAATTCTTTTTAGGGCAATGTGTATTGCCCATCAAGCCTTTTGGGACACCGGTCCGAGTATTACTCGTGACCTAGTCACTCATTACACCCCCAACAGAAGTCTTCGTTCTAGCCAGACCTTTTTAGCAGTGACTCCCAGAATAAAAAGATCCAGATCCGGCGGCAGGTCCTTTGCCCATAACGCCTTTAGAGCGTGGAATTCCCTTCCACTGCACCTTAGGTCCAACTCCAATCTCACTGCATTTCGCAAACAGCTTAAAACCTTCCTTTTTAACGCACCTTTTTAGACCCCCCTCCTCCCCTCTGTCTACCTGGTAGGTTTTGGTTATTGCTAGCGCTTGGACGCCTCAGGGCAGCAATTCGCGCTCTACAAATCTACATCAAATCAAATCAAATAAACCTTTTCAAAGTGATTTTGGAAACCCTCCTCAATCTCTGCAGAGCTCCTGATAATGTTCCCAGAGGATTCACATCTTAGTTCTTTTATGAAGCCTCTAGCTAAGTCCAGTTGGGTTTTCCAGGCTAAAAGCTTTCCGAAGCCTTACTCATATTCAAAGTGGGCTAACTTACTAGCTTGCCATTTTTCATTAATCTTTGTTCCATCACCCCAGCATGTTCCAATTTGAGAGATTGTAGTGTTGCTAGAGTGCCTTCTGTCGGCAAACTACTCCCTTGGGCTGATAGCTTTTGTTCCAGCTGCTGGATGTTATGCTTGATTTCAACATTCGTTCCGGAGCATAGAGATTAGGTGAATCGGCCACTAGTATCCTGTAATCAAATTGATGGGATACAATTCCTCCGAGTCCATGGGGCAAAGTTAGGCCCTGCAAAATATACCACGTGATTATTTTCTTACGTAGGTACTGGATGCATGCTTTATTCCCTTGCAGCATTGAATTGATTTATTTTCTATTTTTTCATTATTAGCTCATTTAGGCATTATTAGGAGTGGCGAACGCAGGGCTGGTCCCTGTATAGTCCTGAGGAAGAGCTTGGGGGACGCTCGAAACATGTTGACAGATAGGAACTAATAGGTACACCTAAACTCATTTTTCTTTTGGCACCCTATTTATTCTACCCCGTTTTTAATTCTACCACCTAGGAGAAAGAATAAATCATTTATAGCTTACTAGGCAGGTATTTTAAATCACTTACACATATCCCACTCCATCACATCACAGTTCTCGCACCACACATAGTCTAATTTAAGTGCTCCTACGTAGTTCCCAAGTCATAGCATGCCCCAGCCCGTAGAGGACTGGGATGGCCCCCATGATGAAGCATGTCACCGTGGGGCAACCCTGGTGAGTGAGGGGACACTAAGAAAATGAACAATTTTTCCTTTTCTTCTACTATACGCATTATTCCAACCCCAATGAGTGTTGTGAATATGATTATAATAACATAGCTAGACTCTTGATCTCTGGTTCAGAGGTTTTCATGCTTGATTTCCCCCAGTTCAGCTCAATATTTCTTTTGTCTAGATATCTGAAGAGACATTATGCATCCTCTCAAAAAGGCTTTTTAGGCATCACAGACAATTCCTATTGGGGCACTATCTAAATTGATTGCAAATAACTCTTGTGCTTCTGCACTCAGCTTCTTCGTCACTTCTTCTTCCAAAAGAATGACACGATCTAGAATCCATCTCCTATGTGTCACTCTGACTGGTAGTTCTAATACTAGAGTTATTGTCTAGTTGTGCCCCCAGATGCTTTGTATCTTTAACTCATCTTTTCAGATCAATCAATCAATCAGAGGAATTGTAAGCGTGCTGCTCACCCGTGAGGGTCTCAAGGCGCTGGGGGCGTGGTCAGCAGCTCTGATTAGCCGAAGAGCCAGCTCTGATTAGCCGAAGAGCCAGGTCTTCAGGGCCTTCCTGATGGAGTACAGGGAGGGGACGCGTCTGATGTTTGCCGGTAGCTCGTTCCAGGATTTGTTTGTAATGTGAGAGAAGGATGTTCCACCTACTCTGGCTCTGTGGATTCGCGGGGTTTCGGCCAGTGCGAGGTTGGAAGATCGGAAGTTTCTTTTGAGTATGTGGAAGTTGATTCTGTCATTGAGGATTTTGGGTCCATTGTTGAGTAGGCATTTGTAGGCATGAGTGAGAATTTTGAAGGTGACTTTTTTCTCCACGGGGAGCCAGTGGAGCCTTCGTAGGTGTTGGCTAATGTGTTTGTGCCGGGGGATGCCGAGGATGAGTCTGGCGGCAGTGTTCTGTATTGTCTGGAGTTTTTGGAGTAGAGACTTGTTGATGCCGGCGTAGAGTGCGTTTCCAAAGTCCAGTTTGCTGTTGATGAGTGCGTGAGTGTGTGGGTGACCGTCTTCCTTGACTCAGGGGAGATCCATTTGAAGGTCTTGCGGAGGGTGTTGAAGTAGCTGGAGGTGACGGCGTTGACCTGGCAGGTCATGGTGAGTGATGAGTCAAGTACGATGCCAAGCTGCTTGGTCATGATTAACTAGAAAGAAGTCTAGTCTGGATTTATGTCCATACTTCCTGTTAATAAAATTGTATCCTCTTCTGTTTCCCATTTTCACTCTCCATATATCTACCCATCCAAGCTGTCTCATAGAAGCCTTTATCATTGATCTCATCTTGCAATTCAAGTTGCTCTGCTTTTTAGTGAGCCATCGATAACCCGGTCTAAAACTAAATTAAGTCTCCTGCAAGAATTATAGGGTCAGGGAAATGTAATAGTTCCATGTGCAGGCCTCTAACAGGGCCTGGGTCATCTATGTTGGCCCATAATATCCGGCACATAATATCCTGCCACTGTAAATTTATGAGAACACTTAATCAAACAAGCCACTGAGATCTGGGACCTCCTCAACAGCATCGACCCGGACATAGCATTCTTCACCGAAACCTGGACCAACACCACCTCGCAACCAGACATTGCCATTGCCATTGCCATTCCCCAGGGATACAAGATCTCCAGGAAGGGCCGCCCCACCCACCCGGGAGGAGGAATCGCCATCATTCACAAATCCACCCTTCACCTAAGCACACTCCCCGACAAGCCCACAAACCTAATGGAAAACCTGCACTTCAAGATACTGGCCAGCCCTACCACCAACCTCCGGGGAACCCTTATCTACTGACCCCCTGGACCCCGCAGACCATTCACCAACTCCATCATGGACATCATCTCCCTGCACGCCATCGCATCCACCAACTACGCCCTGCTGGAAGACCTCAACTTCCACCTTTAGGATGCACCTTAAAGTATGATCTAAGAGCCGGGGTTATTCTCAGTTGGGAAAATTCCTTTCACTGCCATGCCGCTAGGGTTGGAGGAGGTAATTGGGAATTTTCATGGTTGGGAGTCTTACCCTCTAGCTTACTGCCAGATTGTTTTGACCCAACACTGCCAAAAACCAGGAGCCAGATGAGCAATGACGGAGTTACCTATGGATTTTGAGAAACCAAAAAATGTTGTTTCTTAGAGTATATCTGCTGGGGGCCTCCCCCACCTTCACGTCTGCTATACTGCCAATATCTGTGGCCAATTGTGGAGGGCCCTTAACATTAGTATTAGTATCCAAGATAGTCTTATGTAAACAAGGGCTGTGAGAGACCCCCAGACTCTCTTGGTTATCTTTCCCTACCCTCTCCTCTGAAGGTATGCCATGATGTAGGCAGGTCGACACAAGCACTCCTTTTGGGCGTTTAGGGCTCATGTAAAAAATGGAAGGAGAGGCTGTTGCAAGTGTGATTTAATAATATTAATTCCACAGGGAAATGTGTGAGGTAGTGGAGAAGCCAGCACTCCTTAAGGCCAAATGTCGCTTCTCTCAACTCCAGCTGCCATCCAGTTGGTGTATCAGGGAACTCTGCCGCAGCTAACTCTGCCCGGCGTGCCCTGGAAGGAGATCCTTGCCCCCGCCCGTCTCCCGACGACAATGCCACCTGCAGCCCAAATAACTGACACCCAACAAAGCACGGCCCGGCTCGTACACCCGATAGTGCCAGACTTTCACACTGCTATGGGACCCCCGCAGAAGGACGGCTCCCCCCCAGACACACAAGCGGTCCCGCAATCAAGAAAGAAACCCCACCCAGGCCACAGATGACAGACAACAGGCGGAGAGAGAGCGTCTCACCAAACAGTGTGTCTGCAGGAAGGACTCCCTCCAGAGTGGCAAGATCAAACAGCCAGCTCCGTCTCTGTGAGGAATAGAAATGAAGTAGCAATGGAGAAATGGAGAAAGACGCTGAGAATCTAGCAGACAAAAAACAGGTAATATGGCACTGTTCCCCAGTGCAATCAAATGAAGGACTCAGGGACATTAAGCCGGAGTATTCCGGAGGAGAGAGGTGAGACCCCGCCGCAGGTCCAACCCGCCGCCATGTTCCCTTTCAGAGTGACGTGTCTGGCTCCCCCCATTTTAATCAGAAAGATGAGAGCATGTTCATGTGGTCTGAGCATACCAGTGGGCTGACTTAAAAGTTGGTCGATGAAAGACAACATTTTTTTAAATGAAACATCGATTTTTATTTTGCCTAAAGCACTGTATATTGGAACACAATTTTTGGTCAAACACTCAAAATGAATGAAACATTACTGTGGTAAGCATTTGCCCAGGATCTTCTCTTGTCACTCATGTTCAGGACTTGTTACATAGTATAACAGTAACAAGGTAAAAGAGTTAGGTAATTTATTACACAGAATTATTGAAACCATTTTTGTGGAATTGAAAGCTTTAAATACAGAACTAGATTAACAATCAATTACAATAATTTCCATTAATCTTAATATGTTTACCTCAGATTGACCAATCACACCATAAAAACGTTCACAATTATACAACAGATAAAATGAAGAAAAATAACACATTTCATTACTCTCATTAACCGCCTGCGATTTCAGTAATAGCTTTAATAGCATAGAGCTTAACATTGTAAAGGTGTTTATCTGTGGCACCCTTCTTAGTACCCAATGCTAATCCCTGCAACATGACAGATCAGTGAAGGAAATAAAAATGATAAACATAGGAAAGTTAGTTTTCAATGTGTCTCTTATTTAGTGACAGCACAATGAGCCCATTCAGAATTTGCGACTGTTAAAAGCTCTTTTCTTATTTATTAATCCCACTTTAGGAGTCAAAAAGGTTTTTCCATTCCCTAAATTAAGATTTCTATTGGATGTTGATTCAGTATCTGGAAGGGGCACGTTGTAGGTGTCCTTGCAACTATCAAATTGGTATATTAATGGATCCAAATCTGGTCCCAAATAGTGTTTATTTTTGTTTTACCAACAATTCAAAGGGGGTGGTAATGCTTTCACAAAAATGACCTTTGTGAATGTAAAAAAAACTGCTGTTGAGCAGTAGGCAGTGGTCCAGTGAATCCCTGCCAACTCTTAAACACAAAAAGTGATGTTTCCCCAAAATAAAAACTTGCTGTACTTTAAAACAGTTATATTTATTAAAATCAAACACAGACATGCTGGCCTGCTGGCCCCAACCCTGTGATTTGCTCCAATTGTAGTGAGTCACAAATTGCTACCTACTTCATTATTATTCATGATGTAGGTCATATTTCAACCCACCATGATTTGGATGTTAAAGAACCAATCTATTAATGAATAGGTTGTTTTAAAAGTCTTAATTGGTCATAAATATACCGGACATAATTTGTGACCAGTACTTTGTGACCAGTCATTCATACATCTGGCCCTAGGTTCAAGTGTTAATGTTAAGTATGGAAAATCAGCAATTTAGTTAGACATAGATTTGGTGCAAAAATGATGGCTAATTACCAACTAGTCTAAAACAATATTAAATATAAATTATGCATGCACACAGCAGGCATCAATATCTTATATCTTTCTGAAAGTTTCCCAGGCTCATTTTTCATGACTATGAATGCAGGATTTTAAAGGTAAATTACATCTGTGAGTAAATTATGCATGTCAATGTAATCTTTAACTTTTGAGTAATTTTACTACTTTTGACGATTCACCGTCCACAAATATAAAGTTACTCAGGAGTGCAGACCTTGGTCCAGATTTACAAAGGGCTTGCATGGCTGTGGCATCATGCAAGGTGATGCAAGGCATTGAAAGCCATTCATTGGTACTTACTACGCTATGCAAGGACACCTTGCTTGGCCTTGAGTGAGCTAGTAAATCCATAGTAACGTAAGGTAGCGCAAATCTCTTCCTTGCGTTATTCTGCATTGGGAATGTGTTTCCATGGATGGAGCATGAGCTGTTCCCATGTATCCATCCATAGATTTTGATGTAATCCCAGATTTCCTAAGGTAAGTGAATCTGGGACTGCATCAAAATGGTACACCTTCCCAACAGAGGTGTAACAAAGAGAAAATATATTTATTGATCCTCTTCTTTCTTCTTTCTATGTGTGCTGCATTGTGCAGCACATGTAGAAAGAAGAAAATCTCTCACAGGATTATTTTTGTGCACAAAGGTGTACCTTCCAGCACAAAATGCAGGTACCCTTGCACCATGGTGCAAGGGTGCCTGCTTTGGCGCTAAACAGCACTCAGTGCACCAGCGCAGGGAGAGAGCAAAAATGCATCATGTCTCAGTAGACATGGCTCAGTGTAGCATGTTGTATTGCTGTTTTGCATGACTTTTTGATGAATCTGCCCCCTAGTGTCTTCATCTCCTCAGTTTAGGAATTTACATTCATATTTTACATTTGACAGGACCTCCACATTTGTGGTGAAAGCTCCTAACTCGGGAAACATTCTGTGACACCAGCCCTAGAAATTCACACAGCTTGTGGTAATGTTGATATGAATACTCTTTCATATAGACACGTTTTTGAGTGGGCTGGTTGCCTCAGCTGGGGCAGAAGTCATTGCACCTGCAAAAGGGCAATGCCCAGGTTAGGTATCAGAACACAACACCCCTTCACACTGAGTAATGTCTTAAAGCTAACAATCTCACTAACACACTTAATAGGATTTTTTTCGCTTGGTTAAATCCTAACAATATATATATATATATAACAAAGTATTTTTTAAAGTCTTTAAATTGTAACCAAATCTAACCTTGTCATGTATACTGTTACACAATTATATACTCAAACATTTTTAAAATCTTTTGATGCCCTGTGTTCTTGTCTCATGCACAACCTTTGACAACATTGACTTCTACCACTAGTAGTGCACCAAGAACCTGGAAAGCACGCCAACATTGACTTCTACTCCTAGTAGTGCACCAAGAACCTGGACTGACACACCACAGCAGATGAATGGAAACACTGGTATATTTAACCGCATGCGCGCTAGCGGTTTTCCCGCTGTGCACTGCATTTTTTTAAAACCCGCGATCAGCGTACGACAGGCGTACCTCTTGACGAGCTGAGCTTGTCATCAGCGTCGAAGGGGTTAATAACTGTTCTTTTGTCTAATTATCTAACCTCTTTATTATAGACCGTGTAGCTGAAGGCCATTTATCACATGTCCCTGTTGGCACCATGCTTGATATGTCATCCAATTGTTTCTGATATCATAAATTGTATATATAGTATATATTGTCATAGAAAATTGGTCTTATATTTCAGAATGTAAGAAAGTACTGTACGAAATCTATTATGCATTGTTTTAACTTGCAGGATAATTTTATTGGTGGCTCCAAAAAGGAGTATTTAAACAATATACTTAGTATGATTTGCAAGGAGTTACTCCACTGTTTATGTCTCTATCTCCTGTAAGCTTCACACAACAGCGCCTGATATTCACCTGAAAAGCATCCATAACAATGCCTTCCTGTCAGCTGCTATTAGGCCCTCTACCATCTATTCATCAGGTAAGGCTGGGAAGCAATAGTCTTACTTTTGTATTTCATCATTAGCTATTTCACTATCACAGGTATCTCTACTTTGTAAGTTAATCAAATGTTAAAAGTATATTTCCTGGTTCTGTATATTTTGCTGTATGAATCTGTACTGTGTCTGCATCTGTGCTTATGACGACTTCTATATATTTACAATGTTGTTAACACACATTTTAGCACTGCAGCTACTGGATCAGGAGATTCTTTGGAAACAACCTCAGGGGGTTCCCCCCCAAAAATCGAACTTTTAGCTGGAGCTGATAAACCCATCCATGGATCAACCCTAATTGCATATGTTGACTTGTGCTCATATGGTATTAACAGTTATTAAAGTACTGTGTTGAAATTTAGATACACAACCTGATTTGATGTGTTTCATCTGTTGAAAACATTTTTATCCAGGTACTGGGAGCATTTTGTCAGACAACAATGGAGAACAGTTTACAGTAAAGGATGGCAAGTAATCCAAGGAGAGAATCAAATCCTCCTCCAAGCTACAAAATAAGCAGACAGCACAGCTCAACAAGAATAAGAAGAGGAGGTCTAGGTGGAGGTGGGGCAGGCAGAGCAGGAAATGGAGGAGGAGGAAGAATACCTGGACAAAGAGGACAATGTTGTGCCCATGCAGCACATCTTCAAGAATGCCACTTCACACCCAGACAGCAGTGTTCCTCTGAAAATTCCTTCCTGTCCCCAGCCATTAACTAAGCAGTCACAAATGCTAGTTCCACCTATGCAAGAGTCACCTCCAGATAGCCCTGCACTCACATGTACCTCTGTACAATCTCCTAAACACTCCCTCCATTATGGTGAATCTTTGGTCTTCTCTCAGTCATCTAAGGGAGAGTAGGCTCCTGGTAATGAGCAGGTATTCCCCATTCATGATTCTCTCCCTAAGAACCTCCCAGGCGCCACATCTCTCCATATTGGACAACTCGTTAGCCATGTCAGATGGACACGCAGGAAGTGTTAGCATGGACTAATGCCGTTCAATGGGGGGATCAGTTTTACCAACAACAAACTAATGTGCAGGAGGATATTAATGCTATGGGGGACTTAACATTTCAAAATATTACCAAGACATGGCAAATATTCACCAAGAAAATCTCCAACTTTTTAGGGAAGGGAGTGCAAGGCAACATGACTTGGCCATGAAGATGATAGAGGTAACAGGCTAAAATTGGCAATGTCAATCTTCACGACCAATGCATGCAGGACATTTTATAGAGGTACCTCAAAGTAGGACGGACACAATAACAGCCTGCCTTACACCTCTGCCACCTCCATGTCCCCCCTACATTTGCACCACCTCAACATCCAACACCAACACATCAACTACCACCAACTCACCCTCTCACAATAGATATCATAGTCTCAATCATTCTCCCCACCAGCATTGTGTAGTGTGGTAGCAGGAGAAAATCCACCAAATAATTGTTTAGCATATTTATCACTATCCTTAACACATTCTCTCTAAGCCAGTGCTTCTCAAACATTTTAGAATCATTACTGCGGGTGTGCATTTGCACGTAATTTCATGTAGCATAATTATTCAGAATTACCTAAGAATTCAACAAGATAATGCAGATTACTCCAGCGTAGTTGAAATTCATGACCCAATTTCCAGAATGACAAATTTTTCTGACCCACCTAGTTTTCATGGACTTGAGGCAGGTGATTTTTTAATGTAATTAAAGCATCATGTGGATGGGCGCTTTCAATTACAGACAGCACATTTTCCATTGAAATGGCCACTACATTTGCACTAACTTACAGTTCTACTGATAAACTATATTGCACTCAAATGATAAGTTGTAGAAATCGGGTTTCAGTGAATATTTATCATTTGCGCATCTCCAAGTAAAGTGTCTTGATTTGTTGTCAAAACGCAGGTTGCTTTTGTAGATAGAGCCCATGTTATGGTCTCTGAGGAATGCAGAAACCGTTTTATTAACATGTTTCCTGGCTTTGTTTATCTGTGGACAGAACTCGATTGACCATCACCATTTCTGCTTAAAGCATATGTTGGAGAACACCAAGGCAGTCTGAGGGAAAAGTACCATTAATTGAGCAAAGGTATCCTTCCTTAGGATTTCCAGCCCTACCCCAATAAGTGTGCCTAGGTCATTGACACCACAGTACACAATCAAGAGATCAGAGTGTTGGCAGTCTGCAATGCTTTCAACCAAAGGCCGCAAATGATGCCACATTACCACTCTCTGACCAATCTAAGTAATTTCCACATTAGGCAAACCCAAGTTCCAGTCAATGGCACTCTTCCTAGCACACTCTCTAACCCAAAATACAAAGCTATGACCCACAATCCACACTATAACCATTTTGAAGACAAGGAGGAGTAGTAAACAGATGAAGGGTGGAGCAGAATGAAATGAAAAGCAGTTAAAATAGAGGTTGGGTCATAGGTTAAAAAAGGACATATTTGATTGGATGGTGTAAATATGGAGATAGCTAATATTGGACATTGATTTGTAAGGGAAGGTAAGTAGGTATGTGATTGACTCTGGTAAAAATGAAAAAATGTAATGCAATCTTGGATATGCTTTTAATTGCAAACAGTCAACCACACCTACTGCAGTTGAGTTGGACAGTAATATGCTGCTTCTAGAATGTGTTGTGAACTTGTGACCTACTGGTTCATGAGGGTGTTCAAAAGGGGGTTGCTATGGAAACTCCGCCAATAGAGTGTGGGGAGAAGGGCATTAAACAGACTGTAATCTGTTTGTTAAAATTACAGTGGTTAACACATTATTAAGGCTACATTTTCTTAGTCACATTAATGTAATAAACATTAGAGGAGGTGCAAAGTATGAAGAGTTGAAAGCTAAATATGTTTTTGGAGCCCGTACATATTTGGAAATTCATTACAAAGTTACACAAGGGCCACTATAAATTCAGGAATACACCCAAAACTACTACCGCATTGCGCTTCTTCACTGAAGGGCAAGAAAGGGTTAAGAAATAGTGACCATTGAGAAGTAAAATATGAAAGGTTTTTATTTGCTACCTTTGACATTATCTCTGAGTGCAAAGTTGAAAAGGTTTCAATTAATGGTTGCTTTGTATGAGAGTGGCTTCGTTTTTACATTTGCTCTGAGTTTTCAGTCTAGTAACATAAAAAAATAATACCTGAGAAACCAACTCAATTTACAGGTATGTGAATTACAATATAGTTGAAAGAAATATTATTGTAAAGGTAAGTGTATACAGGAGGTTGGTAAATGTTTGCATGATATATACAAAAGTATTGTGAGTGTATTAGGTGATCTGTGAGTGGGTGCTTGAGCGTTTTGTGGATTTATGAATGTGTGTATGTGCCTCTGTCGTTGTGTGAGTGAATATACGAGTGTCTGTCTGGGGCTGAGAGTAGATGTGGGAATAATCCTTTCATCATGTGCTGTCCTGGAACTGTAGAGTGTGCATGGTTGACTGTGCTTTGCTTTAAACTTCTGTTTTATTATGTACTACTTACCCCTTGGGTAGTGTGTAGGTAAGGAATAGGGCATGGTGCTATGTGCTTACAGGGTAAGACATGTGCTTTAAAGTCTCGGGCCAGATGTGTTAAGCTTTTTCCAGCTTGCAAATGGCCCGTTTCACAGAATTGGGATGTTTGCAACCTGAAAAAAGCATTTTTAATGTTTAAAGCCCTATTTGCGATTTGGTAAACTATTATCAAATCGCAAAATGGGTTTGCGAGTCGCTATTAGAAAGGGGGCCTTCCTAAGAATGAGTCACAAGGGCATGTATGAATGTTTTGCGATTGGAATGCAGTTGCAAAACATTCATACTTTACCGACTCCATGAAGGAGGTGGTAACCCATTCGCAAAAAGGGAAAGGGTCCCCAAGGGGCCCCTTCCGCTTTGGGAATGTGGGCACCATCCTTTTTAAAGAGCAGGCAGTCGTCCCACGGACGACTGCCTACTCTTTTACAATAAAAAAGAAATTTTTCATTTTTGTTTTTTAAATGCATCCCATTTTCCTTTACAGAAAACAGGCTGCATTTCAAAGTAAAAAACTGCTTTATTTAAAAAGCAGTAACAGACGTGGTGATCTCATGACCCCAGAAGGCCACCATCCCTGTGAGTGAGCCATTCCCAATGGGTCACAAAATTGTAATCTGCCGCATGAATATTAATGTGGCAGGTCCCTTGCGACCCAATGGGAATTGCAAACAGTGTAAAACACACTGTTGTACATAGCTGTTTGCAATTTCATAATAGTGAGGCACAAAAATTTGCTATTGGGAAATCGCAATGGGAGTCTATGTACATCTGTATTTGTGTACTTTGAGACCTCTAGGCATAGTTAAACATGCATTCTTTCACCCATACTGCAATTTACATACATTTTTAGAAAAGTAGAGTTACTCACCTAGCCTGTGAGAGAGAGACAGAGCTATGTAGATATTCAGTGACATGCTCATACAGCACTTACGTATGAAGAAGTAACAGAGGCACTTGTATTTATAAAGGCCAACACTAGGTAATAGAGGCAGTAATTAATATATATAGCCACTTATATAAACATAAAGAGATTGTGACGTAGTTACTTTCACACCCAGTGACAAACCTAGAGAGGGACTTATATACTTATTTGCATATGTATTGAAGTAGTGATACCCCTAATCACCCATGCAGACAAGTAGCCCTAAAAATATATTCTGGGCCCCCTGCTTCAGAGCCTTTATATGCGTTTTAATTGCTAGGTCAAGATTAGGTTGTTATTAAAAACTCCTTTCCGAGCTTTCAAATTCCATTCTACTACATATAAGTCACCCCTAATGTAGGATGCATATAGGCAAGACAGCAGTGTGCTATCTTCTTAAGAGGTAAGTTAAGTTTTAGTTAGTCGCATGCACACTTCCAAATCCATATGCCCAGCTAAACATCTGTGTCCCACCCATATTGCAATTCACATATATTTACAGAAGCATAGATGCACTAACCCACCCAGTCAGACAGAGACAGAGGTTCGTATACTTTCATTAACATGCCCATACAGCACTTATGTATGCAGCAGTAACAGAGCCAGTTGTACTCACAGTTATATAGCCCAACACTTAGTAATACAGCCAGTAAGCAATCCATACAGCCAGTTACATGCACATATAGAGACCCATAGCGATACTATATACTATATAATATAGTCACTTACACATCCAGGGACACATCCAGAGAGGGACTGATATACCTATTTACATATGTACTGAAGTAGTGATACTCCTAATTACCCATGCATACAAGTAGCCCAAAAAACTTGTGTTGGGCCTGCTGCAGAGCTTGAGCGTGCAGTTTTAATGATAGGTCGAGTTGGCATTTAAAACTCCTTGCCAAGATCTATATTTCTCTTCAACTATATATGTCACCCCTAAGATCAGTGTACACAGTCCATATGGCAGGGTAATATGTGGTTAGAAGATAATACATGCACTTTAAAGTCTCAGTCAGTTTCATGTGCAGTGTTAGACACCTGGGCACAGTTAAATATCCAGTATATCACCCATACTGCAACTTCCAAATTTACCAAACCAGAATCACTCACGTAGGCAGCCAGAGATAGAGGCAGAGGTATTTACACATTCAGTCAAATGCCCATACAACACCTATGTATGCAGCAGTAACAGAGCCAATTGCACGCACAGGTATATAACCTAAGGCTCAATAATACAGCCAGTAAGCAATCCAGACAGCCAGTTACATACACATATAGAGACCCATAAAACTACTAAGACAGCAGGGGAGGCTCCTCCCCTAAGATGGAGGAGCATAACCCCTCTGCTCTCAGAGCAGGAGAAAGGAAAAATAAAATGATAATAACCTTGATATTATCATTTTATTTTTCACTACAAGGCTGGGTCAGGGTGTGGCAGGGCTGGAGGCACAGGGGGAGGAGTAGTTTGTACACTACAAGTGCGCATGACTGCTTGGCCGGTCATAATAGGCTGGACAAACAGTCATGCACACTTTGCATGTTCCCCAACAGGCTGTAATGCAAAGCCTCGTGAGGAAAATGCACAGGCTCCCTGTCCCCTTCTGAGCGTCGAACCACAGTGCTCACACCAATCACAATGCTGCATTGCATTGTTGTGATCGGCTTAAGAGAAAGAGCATGGGTGCTTCCTGTTTCTGCAAGCGATGCTGAGGAGAGATGGTGGTTACAGATGGGAACGAAGCTGAGGAGAGACAGTGGCCTGTAAAAGGTATGTGTTCTTTTTAAAAGAAATTTAGTCCGCCCTGGCACCCAGTTCACTGCCTGCCGCTATTGAAGACAGCTAGTCATATAACGACATTATCACTTACACATCCAGTGACACACCCAGAGAGAGACTGATACAAGTATTTAGACATGTTCTGAAGTAGTGACACTCCTAATCACCCATGCAGACAAGTAGCCCAAAAAATATGTGTTGGGATTGCTCTTGCAGAACCTGTGTGTGCTGTTTTACTGATAAGTCAAGATGGCATTTAAAACTCCTTGCCAAGCTTTAAACTTACCTTCTACTACATATAAGTCACCCCTAGGGTAAGATATATATAGGCCATAGAGCAGAGTGCTATGTGCTTAAGATGTACGACATGTACTGACGTTTTAGTTAGTTGCATGCGCACTTCCAACTCCTTATGCCCAGCTAAAGATCCAGTCTACCACCCATACTGCAACTGACATACATATTTACAAAAGTAGAGTCATTGATCTAGTCAGAGACAGATGCACTTATATTCAATTGTGTGTCCATACAACACTTATGTATCCAGCAGTAACAGAGCCAATTGCACACACAATTATATACCCCAGCACTCAGTAACAGAGCTAGTAAGTAATATATACAGTCAGGTACATACACATAGTGAGAGCCATAGAGAAACTAAGACAGATAGTCATATAGCTTTATAGTTACTTACTAATGCAGTAACATACCCAGGAATGGACTGATACCCTTATTTAGATTTGTACAGAAGTACTGGCACTCCTAGTCATCCATCTAGACAAGTAGATCTTTAAACATGTGTTGGGCCTGCTACTGCACAGACTACGTGGGCAGTATTAATGCCTGGTTGCCTTGACATTGATAACTGCTTACCAAGCCTTAGCTTTCCCTTCCACTAGATATGTCACCCCCAGATATTAGCCAGGATGTACATAGCCCATAGGGCAGGGTGCTATATCTTTAGAAGGTAAGACGCGTACTTTGAAGTTTCAGTGAGTCACACGCACACTTTCAGACTCATGTCCAGCTAAACATCCAGTTTCCCACCCACACTGTAACTTGCATACATATTTACAAAAGTATAGAAACACTCATCCAGCCAGTCAGTTAGAGACAGAGGCACTTACACATTCAGTCATATGTCCTTTGAAAAAGTTATGTATCCAGAAGTGATAGAGCCAGTTGCACACACAATTATAAACCCCAATACTTATTATTACAACCAGTAAGTAATCCCTATAGCCATTTTCATACATATATAGAGACCCACTGAGATACTAAGACAGATAGTCATAGAGCAACGCAGTCATTTACATATCCAATGCCACTTGGAGAAGCAGCGATACAGTTATTTAGATATCTATTGAAGTACTGAGACTCCTATTCACTGATGCAAACAAGTAACCCTTTAAAGAAGTTTTGGGTCTGCTACTCCACAGTCTATGCGTGCAAGTTTGCTGCTAGGTTGAGTGGACATTTAAAATCCCTTGCTAAGCCATAAAGACCTTTTTGTACATATACATCACCCCTAAGATAAGCCATAGGTAGACATTCACAGGCACACCCAGATGTACTCTAAGGCATATAGCAGCAGCCCCAGGCACACACTGATTCATATTCTAACACACTGAAGCAAGCACTCATGCATACACTAAGACATCCTGTACAAACTGATGTAGACAGTAAGACATGCTGGAACACACTGATGCATACGCTGAGACACACAGGCACACTCATTCATACACGAATACGCCCACTTACAGACTTAAGCATACACTGCCACACCCTGGAACTCACTTATGCATACACTGACACACCCAGGTACACTCTGATACATATAGTGACATGACCACACATACACTAATACATGCACTGAGACTCCCAGGCACATAGTGACACACACTCTAACATAGTTACAGCTTTTACAGCAAACTCTTTTGGGTGATTTAACAGACTTTAACATGTCCAAAATATGAAACTCTTTAAAGATCAACTGCATACAATTATTCATAAAACAAACCTGTGTGCAGCTTTGAATTAAACCTAGACATAATTGAGCAAAATAGGCAAAATAGTAATCTTTAAGATTGGGAAGCGTCAACCCTCCATCCTCCTGCAGTTCTTATAAAGTACTTAGTGCAACACTGGGCGTTTTTGTTTGCTAAATAAGTGATGAAAACATGGATAAAACACAAGGAGTAGCCGAGAACAAACAATTGAATAATTGCAGGACCGACATTTTAATCAGGGAGACTCTCCCTAGAATAGTCATCGGGAGAAAATTCCACCGAAAAAATAGATCTTGAACTTTTAAAAGGAGGGGAGTGAAGTAAAGGGCATGCAGAGCCTCAATCTTTGATGAGAACCTGATGCCGAGATATCGCTTCAGATGTGAACAAACACATGAGACCATATCCGAGCATAAGACGTCAGAATTACATTCACACAATATTATTTCTGTCTTCTTCTTAATTGTATACCCTCCCAACTCTTCATGTTAAGCTAAAATCAAAAAGACATTTTCTTGGGTCTCATTCCTACTATCCAAAATTAACATAATATCATCGGCATATAGTTTTATCTTATCCATCTGTGGAAGAGGGAGTGGATATTGTTATTTCCTCTGATCGCTCTGGCTAATAGCTCAATGAAGAAGGCGAATAAAATAGGGGATAGCGCAACACCTTTATTTGCCCCACTTCAATTGACTTGATGATAATACTGGCTTCGGCTTTACAGCGCATTTTGTACATAAACCCTGTAATCCAGGATGGAATACCAAATCTGGTCAAGATATTAAATAAGTTTTCCCAGACCGCAAGGTCAAAAGCTTTTTCTGCATCTAGCAGAAACACCAGAGCCTGTATATCACAAACGGCAAGGCTTCTGCTAGATAATGTGTATTGGTCCCTAACTGCCATCCGGGTATAAAGTCATTCTGATCTGTATGGATCAAACCTATTGAGTTAAATCTCTTTACAAGCAGCTTTGTGATAATTTTATAATCAGTGTTTAGCAATGTAATAGGGTGATATGAGTTTGGATCCACTGCATCCTTGCCTTTCTTCAAAAAGCTTACAACATTCCTTTTAAAAAAAGAAGCTGTGCAATTCGGAAGATTCTTGATAACCTCCATCAATTCCTCTTTAGAGAAGGATCGCAACATGTTAACCCCCTCTGCTCTAGTTAACTTTGGAATGTTGAAATCTGATTAAAAAAATCTGCCCTGGGAGGCTATGTCGACTGACTGACTTTGTGTATATGTCTGTTTATAATGCTCTAACATAATTTCTCCAACCATCTCTGGCTCCCTACTCCTAATTTCTGAGGCTAGGTATTTCAAGGCACTTATCCTGTTATTGGTTGCTTGTTCATGTGCCTGCCAAGCTAGGAATTTCCCAATTAAGTTGATTTCCTCATAAACGTTTGGGGAATGGGCGCAACTTATTGAAGCGCACTTTGTATAATATGCTTTGCTCAATGCCTGTCTAGTAGTGTCAAACGCTTTTTTATTTGCCCTTGATGAATTCCTTAAAAATGTATCACAGGTCTGCTGTACCTTTTGTTCTAAGATGTGTTGTAGTTTTTTATCTTTTAAGCTTGTTTCTGCATCCTTGCCTATCACTCTCCCTCTGATAAATGCTTCAAGCAGTCCCATACGATGCCTGACCTTATATCCTCTTGTGAAATGTACACCCTTTCTTCTATCTGTAGATATTGTTTACTAAGTATCCAGCATCTGGGGCACAATGGGGGCTTACCCACTGCTATCACAAGACTGTTCATTGCCTGATCTCAAAACCCATTAGGTATGGTAGTTTTATAATTCAAGGCTTTGGAGATGAAAAATAAATCTATGCGTGAAGAGCTACAGAATCTCCCTGAAAAGCAAGTATATGTAATTTTTGTAGGACAAGCTGACCTCCAGGGGTCGACTAATGCAAGTATTTCATGGAAGTTCCTAATGACTTTCAAGGATTTGGGTTTTGTCTGTTTTTTCCTTGACCGAGGAGTCCACTTTAGGGTTTTGCAGCACATTAGAATCCCCCTGATTATCAATTCACCAGGATTTTGTAATAGCAACTGGAACAGGTCCTGGTATGGTTTAATATTATCTTCAACTGGGGCATAAAAGCTAGCAAATGTTATAAGCCTTGACCACATAGAGCAGCACACCCAGCACCAGCGGCCCTCTTTACTGTTGCCACTGTTTACAACTTCAGCACCCAGCCCATTTGCCAAGAAGACAGCCATACCCTGTTGGGGGACTTGGAAACATGAAAACCCTCTATATCCTGCCCAATAAACATCGAAAATCCTGACAGCTTTCCGGCCGGGATATGGGTTTCCTGAACCAAAATCGCTGCTGGGTTTTCAGCTAAAATCCAGCTTTCTATTGCTTGCAGTTTATTACCATTATTAAAGCCTTTTGAGTTAAAGGAAACTAGCTTCAGGGTGTTATTAATACTGATAATGTAGTCTTAAATAGCCGTAAAAGGAAACATTTTGTTTTACTGACCCCCCATACCTGCGGATCAGAGTCACGCCAACCATACAGCTGCCTTTCACACAGGGAGAGACACAAGCCCAACCTTTATCCCCATCTTTGTTTTGGCATAAACTAATGAAGAAGTCCAATCGGTGTTTGGACCTCCCTTTAAACAAGGTTAGCATTCTACTCTGCCACCCTTGATGCATGAACTAAACAACTCCATACTTGGGTCCAACTTTTCATCCCATCCCTCTGGCAAAACTGTGCCCCCCAATCCAAGCTACCTCACCCCATACCCTAAGCTGCAGTGCCACCCCATTCACACCTGACATGCTTCCCCATCCCCAAACATCTTGCACTGTGACCTTCTGCCAGGATTGAGCAGCCTACCCATACCCCTCCTACTCCATCAGGATGCTGAAAACAAGATAAATGTGGACCCAGCACAACAATCCAACCATAAGTGCATAGCAAGAAATACTAAGGCAGGCCCCCAGAGTGCCCGCGCAAGAGCTTGGTGCCTAATGGAACATGAAAACATACTATGATCGCAATCACTGGCCCCAGTTAGCCTAAGATAGGGCTTAACCAGCTAAAAGTCCATAGCAAGAAATACTAAACTCACTCCGAATTCAGCTAAGGCTTATTCGAGATTAGATGTAGTAGTTCCTGAGCCTCGGAGATATCACAAAACACATGAAATTGCCCCTTTACTAGCACTTTGAGCTTAGATTGCCGCACAGTCATTGCCTGGGCTCCCTGTGCCTTGAAAAGGTGAAGCTTTACAAATTCTTCCCTTCGTGTAGCTACAGAGGCTGACATATCTGAAAATATGTGACAGTGAGGAGTTTCTGGTGTGCTGAACTGTCTATGCTTGATCGCATTTGATGGTACTTGCTCTTTTATCTGATAATCTCCAAATTCATGAATATTGCAGGAGGAAATTTCTGATTTAGGGTCTGATGTGCTGGTCCTCATTGAGCTCTTGTGAGTGTAAGGTCACCAGAATATTCAGGAGGAACGTGCGTTTTAATAAAAGTATTCGCCCACTGGATCGTGTGATGTCACTCAAGTCCTGCCGGAATTCCAACAATGCATAAATGAGTGCGTTGGGAATGATTTTCCAGCTCTTCCAGCTTATATTGGATTCAAGATTTTTGTTTCTGAAAGGTGTCCGCCCGTTCCTGCAGAATAGATACCTGATCCTCTAGCTTAGAAATCATTACTTCTGCTTCTTTTAACCTCCCTGGGATCCGGGCAATGGTCTCCACAATCTTAGAGAGGTGTACCTGTAAAGCTGCAATTTCTGTAGTTTGTGAGGCTTTCAGGTCCCTTAATTCCTCCAGTGTGAGGTTTAGCATAGTTTTAGCATCCCATTGCATAATTAAAGGAGGATTCACCTGAAATCCCTCATCACTTGAGAAATGTAAGCCTGGCTCCTCTTGCGTCTTTCCACTTCCTGTGTCCTCCTGTTCAATTTCTAATGAACGCAGGGCTGTTGCTGAGTGGATTAGAGGCACCAATGTTTGAGATATTTCCAAAATGTCCATTGGAGAGAGAGCCAAGGAGGATTGCAGGGGTTGTGGCTTCTCAAACAGGTCGGCCCCTTATCATGCGCCTGAACCCGATTTGACCTTCATGAAGAGAAGATATTCCATGACTTCTCTAGGTTTTGGTAGAATAGCCTCTGGTTCCCAGCTGACCACCACTGAGCTTTGTTCTAAGAGCCGACTGAGTGGAGCTATCCAAATTTCTGTACTATTAGGGCTCTTAATCTTGCTCATAGAAACTTCCTCCAAAGTCCCCTCCTGGTACTGCTGACCATCAATAATGCTTACACCTTCTTTGTGCTTATCAGTATTACTAGGGAGGGCGGATTTTGTTACGGGCCGTGGTAGTGCGGTTTGCTTGAGCTGGGCCGGTGCATATTTATCAAAGTGGGTTGGGGTTGTAGTGCCAGAGATCTCAGAATGGCTTTGCATATTTTCATCCACATACCTAGTTTTTCATCTTGCTTCTCGGCCCCTGCTTATCCACTACATTGCAGTGTACTGACAGCCTCCTGTAAGAGCTCCTACTGCTGTGGCCCTACCCAGCGTCCCTCGACTGAGTCACACCACTAAGACCAGGTGAAAAACCTGGAGGTCACAGCAAGGAAGAACTCAGTCTTTCAGAGGCCTGGGCACCACTTGTCGTCAGGGGTGCAGAAAATGTAGGAGTTATTCATCCACGCTGGAAACTTCTTCAAACTGTTGAGTCAGCCATGGAGGAGGGGGCACCACATCTCCCTCGTGCCCGCCCCCACCCCAATGGAAGCAAAGCAAAACAAAGAAGGAAAAGAGGAGCCCCATATGCCTCTTACAGCCATCTGCTGCCGAGGTAATTCTTGAAGACAGTCCTCGTATCCTCCACTTTTACAGACGTTGCGCCCAGCTTGGGCGCCGCTGAAAACCCTCATCTGGCAGCCAGCAGAAGCCCTCGAGTGACTGTGCGTAGCATAAGGCTGCAGCGGTGCATCCTGACTTGGCAGGGAGGAGGAGCGTTGGTGCTACAGCTGACGATCATCCCTCCACCTGTATTTATCCTTTACTACTGACCTTCACAGGCAGAGGTGCCTCCAGCATGAGTGACTTCATTTTGGTCTCTGATAGTTTAGTTTCTATAAATGAGAGGGTTTGACATTGTTGTATGTTTATTGAATGACCATAATCTGGTTGCTATAGGGTTAATTATGGGACAAGACACACTGAGTTCAATGTCATGAAGAACTTCATGGAGGTTTACTGCCCTAATGAAGTTCAAATCAAATCCACTAGGGTGGTTCACAAACAAAGAATTCCTTAACAAATGTCACAGAATATGGAAAACTGAAGGATCTACCTTGCAGAAGATATTAGTGCTCAAGAGATTATATTTAATTCAATACAATCTCTGCCACTGTTAATTTAATGTAGACAAAAAATTACTTGCCAAAGTGTTCTTAGAGACCCAAA
The DNA here is from genome assembly GCF_964261635.1 of Lissotriton helveticus. NCBI lineage: Eukaryota > Metazoa > Chordata > Amphibia > Caudata > Salamandridae > Lissotriton > Lissotriton helveticus. Next base: position 808,424,798 of record NC_136068.1, on the reverse strand, counting down.
TGAAAATACCTGGTGTAGAAGTCAATATAAACAGGTTCTGAAAGAGAGGACAATTAAAATTAGAGAGGAGGCTTGGGATAATTTGGTAAGTGCTAGTTAATTGAATTACCTAAGCTTATTTTGGCATATGCAGTGTTTCTGCTGCTGTTTATTAAAGGGGTGTGGCCTATCCGAGTAGGGGCGTGGTCTAAATCAAGATGACTAGCATTGTGTGCTCAAGAAAATCATTAAGTCACATCCAGCAAAGGATAATAAAATAGGCAAAAAAGTATATTAATTAAGTACAAGCCCCTGTCACTCACAAAGCAGACAGTCAATGCACAACCAGGCAGAGCCACACAGAAAGGTTAAACAATAAAATAGCCACTTTCTAAAAGTGCTATTTCCAAACTTAGACTTTAAAAACCAGCTTCACTAAAGGATGTGGTATTAAATTCTGAGTTCAGGGATACCAGATTCCATATGTCTATCTTGCTGTTATGGGAAGATATGCAGGTAAACATGTTACACAGCATTCCCCATGTTATCCTCTGGGCAAGATAGCCTTTCAATAGTGAAAAACGAAATTGGCAGTATTTCACTATCAAGACATCTTACCCACACTAGTAACACCAAACAAAAATCGGGACATCTGGTCACCCTACCTTTGACCTTTGAGGCCCAAAAATAGAGCCCCCTAGAGCCCCCCTTTGAGGCCCACCCCCCAAAAAAAACAGGGGGCTCAGACCCCCACAGATCCCCTCACCCCACTTAAAGCCCTGGCTAGAAGATTGCTTGCCATCCCCAAGAATTTGATTGCCACAAGCAATTAGGTTTATGCCTTATCGGAGATAGTTTTAACCGAAGGCCTCTCAGATCTAGAACTCTATATGAGTGAAATCTGAACCTAGTCTCAGTAGAGTGCTGATATTTGGCGGCCTTACCTCTAAATTATCCATTTAAATGTCAGTTGCTAGATTTTATTTGAATTCCCCATAATAATGTGGGTATAATGATAATATTACTAATATTATAACAAAGGCAGAATTAAAATACAATTTGAATGGTTTAGTATGGGAGGGCAAGAAACAATAAGAAATGGTCTTGAAAACATTTAGAGCCCATGCATTAATTTCCTCAGGTGAAGGCACCCAGTTTTATGTGTTGAACCTGTTAAATCATCCCCATTGTCATATTTTAAAACGTTTTCGTTTAAATATTGCACATTTCATGGTGGCACACCATAGAACTGAATAAAGGTTTAAAGAGAATAGAGTATGCCCCTGTTATTGAATTTCGATTAAAAGCACATTGCACATTATCATTTTCCCAACATTTTATAAACTTCCTAGCTCTCATTTTCTGATAGTCCTTACCAACTACATTTTGAAACTCTCCCTAATCTGAATGCAGAGATTTTACCAAACTAATTTGTTTTTGTTTGTTTTAATTTTTTTAATGTTTTGTATGATATGTTATCTTTTGTAGATGTTTTGCACATACCGAATGAAGATTATTTAGATTGACTAGTACTCTATATTTAATAATTGTTTATGCCTCTGCAGATCTTATTAAGATTCAAAGATTCAAAATTACTTTATTCGGTTAAAAAAGCAAGATAACCATGAAAGTAGCATGACAAATACAGTTTACAAGAGGTGAAGTAAGCTTATTTTAAGAACACAAAAAGAAAAGAAAACATCAAAGTATAATTCATATATACAATAAAAAACGATCAGTCCGTTTGAATTAATTTACGGCACTTAAAAACCAGTTTTAAAAATTCTGCAATTGAGGCAACCATAAAAACAGTTTCCATTTTCTGGCATTCTGTAAACGCTAGGCGGCATCTATATACATTTAGATCCTTGAGGATAGGGATGATAAGATTCTTTCGAGGAAGAGTATAAAATTTACAAAAAAAATAATATGTGTATATCTGATTGATGGGATACTTCATCGCATGGACAAAGACATAAATCCTTCGACCAACAATTCATCAAGGGGAACGATAGTGTCCTAAAAACAATATTCAGTCTAAAACGGGTCAGAAGGTAACGTTCATGGTTAGGCATATACAATGAGAGATATGGCTGCAATTTTTCTCCACATAGAATGTCCTGGTGGGCAGAAACAGTCTTTTTTCTCACCTCTTCCATATATCTCATTTCCTTGAGGTGCACCATACATAGATTTTTCAAATCCCTTCTAGATATATATTCCATGGATTGAGGGTCCTCAAAGTATTGGGGGCAATTTATTTTCCGAAGAAATTCTTTAACGAAGCCTATCCATTTAAAGTTGCTAATATTGTCCAAAACCATGATGTCCTTTAAAATGGCCCGATTGACAGCACATTCCTCTTTTGTCCAGACCCTATGCCAAAGAAGAACTGGCTGAATTTTAATAGTATCTGTAATATAGGGTATACCCAATTCAACATGGCATATCATCGTTGCAGTACTTTGGGGTACGGACAGAATGTGACATAAGAACTTGTTTTCCATGGTTTGAATCACACTAACATTTGAATACCCCCATAATCCAGCACCATAAGTGGCTACAGATATACAGGTTGCATTATAAACAGTTAAAATCTCCTTTATGGGTTTTTTTCCTATTTTTTTCATAAAGCATTTTAGGGCCATAATAGTTTTAGAGAATAGCAGAGACCTCGCATGAATTGCTGTAGTCCAAGAGCCACCTTCATGGAACAGTATCCCTAGATACGGGAAGGTAGGGGTCCTTTCTAAGGGATTAGTATTTATAAAGATTGGCTTCAAATGCTTGCTTGTTCTGGACCCACAGAACATAGATAAAGTTTTAGAACAATTAATTTTCAAATCTAAACCAAGCATAAAGGTGTTAAAGGCTGTCACCAAAGTTTGTAAAGCCATTGGTGTGCGTGCCATCAGAACGGCATCATCAGCGTACATTAATGCCGGGACAGGCCTACCTCTCACCATAGGCATGTCTCGGCCCTCCTGCACGAGATGCTTCTCCATTCCATTTATATATAACAAGAATAAAAAGGGGGCTAAAACGCACCCTTGGCGCACACCCCGGCCAATCCCAAATTGTCTGCTACATTCACCACTATTTCCGTATCTTACACTAGCAGTGGCCCCAGAATAAAGCTCTCTCAGAAAACATATAATGGCATTGTCTACCCCCAACTCGGCCATAATTGACCATAGTTTGGTGTGTGACACACAGTCAAAAGCTGATGTTAAATCAACAAAAGTGAGGTATAGACGTTGTTTTTTAACCTTTATATATTTTTGTTGCAAGGTGAAGAGATTCAAACCTTGCTCTATGGTCCCCAGACCCTTTTGGAACCCAAATTGGAAATCACTTAGCACCCCATTATCCTCAGCCCAGCTCTGTAGTTTTGCTAAAATCACTCTCCCCAAAATTTTTATAGAGGAGTCCAATAAGGAAATTGGCCTATAGCAAGTGCAACTAAGCCTGTCCCCTTTCTTAAAAATTGGGACTATTACCGATGTAAACCAGGTAGGAATTGGGCTATTTACCAAGGCGGCATTAAAAAGCTGAACCAGCAGTGGCCCCCATAGTTCAATGTTAGCTTTATAGAGGTCAGCTGGTATGCCGTCTGGCCCAGCTGCCTTGCCCCCCTTAGTCGCCTTCAAACTAGCTATAACTTCTGGAAGGGTTATAGTCAAGGTACTGGTAGTAACTAACCTTAACATCCCCGCATCCTGACCTGTGTCAGGAGTTGGTTCCACAGCCTTATAAAGGGAAGAAAAATGATCCACCCACTCATCTTCTGTGATAGCGATTTCTAGGCGTGCTTTTTGTTCATATAAAAGGGGGGTATTAATAACCCTCCAGAAAGCTGTCGGATCATTTGATTTTGAGGCAGCGCATAGATTATCCCAGGCCTCCCTTTTTATCGAGGCCTTCCTATCCTTCAGTGCTAAGTTATAGTCCTTCCTAGCAATTCTAATTGAGATTACATCCCGTGGTCTTTTATGAATTGCAAGTCTAAGCTTTGTTAAGGCTCGAGTGCAGTTCCTATCGAACCATTTCCTATTGGACTTTAAGAAGTTTTTCCTTACAACCCACAAAGCTTCCTTAATTGTACTAGAGATGGTATTAAAATGGGTTATTATATCACCGTGCTCTGCGTATTCGTCTAAACAAACCAAGAAACTACTCATGCATTTCCTCAATATTTTATACAGAAAGTCATCCGGAACCAATCTGCTCCATTTAAGGTTATAACCATTTTGAGCACCCAACCTCACGTCCTGGACCATTTGGTCCGGACCTTCTCTAGTATCAGCTGCAACAAATAAATTCTCCATTTTTAATACCTGTGGCAGGTGATCACTCAATGGTAAATCCATGACATTTGCTTTGATCAATCTACTCGCAGAGCTAAGTGTACATAAATTAAAATCAATAGTAGATGAGGCACCCCGCCCCACAAATGTTGGAGCAAATGGCGTTGTATAGTGTGCTAGCTCATTAGAAAACCCAAAATTGAAGTTAAAAATCATCTCATTTAATGAGTCGCCTAGTAGGGTGTGTTCAAAATGCGTCAGGTTTACATCTTGTTCCAGCATTAGGCCACAAATACCCTTTTGGCCCTTTTTGCAGAGAGTACAATTAAAATCACCCCCCCATAATAACATAACTTCAGCCCTCTTGCTCTTATCGAGTTCGTTTTGCATTTCTGTAGTTAATGTGTCAAGTACATCCTTAATCATGCTATCTGGACAATTATTATAAAAATTAAGAAGGACCATCTTTGGACCCTTCCTTGTGTAGATTACTATTTTTTGATAATAGCTGGATCCAGGGGAGAAGGAGATTTTATCGTATACTAGAAGATTAGATATATATACAATCAACCCCCCCTTAGGTCTCCCATGTATACTACCCACCGCCGGGGTGAAGTATGTTTTATAGCCATTAAGATGTATCGGGGTGATAGCCCAAGTTTCTTGGAGGGCTAATATTCCCACGTCGGTAATGGCCTCATCCCAGGTTGGATTAGTGATCTTTTGTTTTAACCCAGCCACGTTCCAAAAAAGCACCTTACAGTAATCTTTTTCAGTAGGTGAAATATCTACACTGTCCCCTAGTCTACTGACCAGGTCCCCATGTATAGACTGATCCCCCACCTGTATTTCTAAGGTTTCCTCAGACCCTAGACAGTTTATAGGACCCAAGCCCAAAGCGTTGTTTGGCAACAAGTCATCTTCCTTGGTCTCGGGGAGTCAATCCACTCCTTCTAAGCAATCATACCGGTTGTAACACGGGAAAAATGAAGGGAATTGCGGGATGCCTGTGCACCCTAAATCATAACCTTGAGGACAAGAGTAAGGGGGCCTCCCTTTATATTTCACCGTGTTCCAACCATCTTCATGCCTCCCAGACCACTGTATGTTGTGGTGGTTATTGTCAAAAGCCTGACCGCTATTACCACCATGGTATCGTTTGTCCCTGGTCCAGCTCCATTTATTGTCCGGTTGTTCACCCTCAGGGTAAAAATAGGATAATGACCTAGCCACAATAGACAAACCATAATTTCTTGGGGGCCTCGATGTAATGAATTTGGCGGTGCGGGGATTCTCGAATGTTATCACCACGCAATCACCGTGTATCCTTTTTTTATTATTATTATTATAGCCCACCCAAGGAGCCCTTTCAACCATGAGGATATTGCTTTTAAAGGCTGGTGGCAAGGGGTAATTATCGTTTAGCCAATGTATTGTTTTATTTATAAGTCCCCCATTATTTTCATATGATTGATTATCAGGTTGTGGGACTCCAGTAAGGACCACCACGTATGGAAATGCTTCCGGTGGTAGATGTATATTTCTACGTGTCTCCCTTTTTCCAACATTAGTTTTATCCTTGGGAGTTTGCCTGGGTGACGCTACTTTATTAATTGTGGTTGGATTTTTGGGTATAGGTGTAGATTTTGGAAGTGGATTATTGGTGGGTTTTGGAGGTGGATTGATGGTAGGTTTTGATGGTAAATTGATCGTGACATCATTTTTTGCAGCTGTGGGTGGTCTATTCATATTTGGTTTTTGTTGTGGAGCTTTATTGTTCACATTAAAGCTAGGGGCACTAATATCTTTATGGATGTTAGTCAATATTCTTTCCAGACATCGTAGCCTTACCTCAATAGGTTCTAAAAGAGTTTTTAGCATAGCAAAGATGTTATTATTAGCCATGCTTAGGCTACTACAGTCCTCTCCCCCTCCCGCTTGGTTCTCAACTACCCCACTTTGGTCCAAAATTCCCTCCAAACTACTATCCAGTATAGTTTCATCTGGCAGGCTTAATGTTATACCCATGCTTACCCGAGGTCCCCCTACGGTGTCATTAATATTACTGGCAGCATCTAAGTTAGTATTCTCATTCGACAATATTTGATCCAGCTGAATTGGGTCGTGGATTTTGATAGTCTGGGGTTTATTACCTTTTCGAGTGGTCATCTTAGTGGGCTTTTGTTTAGGGATTGCCCCCTCCTTCCTCCCCCTTTCAATTAGGGTACTATCTGATGTATCATTTTCAATTGCCGCAGGGCCATTTTCCAGCAGCAAGGAAAGATTTGGGGTTGCCTCCAGGCCTTCCTGTGAGGCTGATAAATCAGAACCCTGATCCTTGTGTACCATTACTAGTGTTTTTGGAGCGGATACATTTTTAGGTGTGCAAGCTTGAGCAATATGGCCCAGAGAGGAACGTTTTGCCATGGCTAAGTCTTGGGACACCCTTCTGTCCATCAGTATGATCCCTTCATCGATAAGGGCGTTTGTGCGTACTATAAAGTCATCTAGGGTACCGGTTAATTTCTTTGCCCCAGCGGCTGCCCTACTTCTGGTCTCTGGGTGATTCATAGCGAGTCACACAAATGACCCACTATACAACAGGAAAGAATTATGAACAAAGACCAGTCCCTGTTTCAATACAACAGGTTCTCAGATATTCACACTAATATATGGCACCAACTTATTATTTTTTAGCCAACTTACAGTTTTGCAGTCTCGATGTCCTTTGGCTATTTACAAACGGGCAGGGTATCTGGCCCAGGCCAGGCTCCTCGGGCCTCTGAGGGCCTAAGAGGGCCCGCCCTTTGCCCGGGCTTCGCCCCGGGCGTCCCGCTCGCGTCCCGCGACGCGGGTTCGTGCCCGCCTTTGAACCCGCTCGCGCTCCCTGTGCGCGTCACTCTACGCGCCGCCGCGAGGCCTGCCGGGTGTTGTGGTTCCCGGAGCGGCGGCGCGGAGTTCTACGGGCGGTTGACTCCTGGCGGTGGCGGCTTCTCCCTCTGTGGTGCAGCGTGGTGTCAGCAAGGTATGTAGCGGTTTCCCCCGCTCTGCCGGTTCGTGCCCGCCTTTGAACCCGCTCGCGCTCCCTGTGCGCGTCAATCTACGCGCCGCCGCGAGGCCTGCCGGGTGTTGTGGTTCCCGGAGCGGCGGCGCGGAGTTCTACGGGCGGTTGACTCCTGGCGGTGGCGGCTTCTCCCTCTGTGGTGCAGCGTGGTGTCAGCAAGGTATGTAGCGGTTTCCCCCGCTCTGCCGGTTCGTGCCCGCCTTTGAGCCCGCTCGCGCTCCCTGTGCGCGTCACTCTACACGCCGCCGCGAGGCCTGCCGGGTGTTGTGGTTCCCGGAGCGGCGGCGCGGAGTTCTACGGGCGGTTGACTCCTGGCGGTGGCGGCTTCTCCCTCTGTGGTGCAGCGTGGTGTCAGCAAGGTATGTAGCGGTTTCCCCCGCTCTGCCGGTTCGTGCCCGCCTTTGAACCCGCTCGCGCTCCCTGTGCGCGTCACTCTACGCGCCGCCGCGAGGCCTGCCGGGTGTTGTGGTTCCCGGAGCGGCGGCGCGGAGTTCTACGGGCGGTTGACTCCTGGCGGTGGCGGCTTCTCCCTCTGTGGTGCAGCGTGGTGTCAGCAAGGTATGTAGCGGTTTCCCCCGCTCTGCCGGTTCGTGCCCGCCTTTGAACCCGCTCGCGCTCCCTGTGCGCGTCACTCTACGCGCCGCCGCGATGCCTGCCGGGTGTTGTGGTTCCCGGAGCGGCGGCGCGGAGTTCTACGGGCGGTTGACTCCTGGCGGTGGCGGCTTCTCCCTCTGTGGTGCAGCGTGGTGTCAGCAAGGTATGTAGCTGTGCTGAACGGTTTTAACACATATTTCTTGCCATTAGTTTTCCGCACCATCTGTGTGTACCTCTAGAATTCACATTCAATCAACTATTTAAAGACTTAACATTTTATGTCTTTAATTTAAACTTTGTTCTGAATTTGCAGTATGATGGCGCTGATAAAGATCATATTTGCACAAAAGACCTTGACTGCTCTGTTTGCCTTGAGAAGGAAGGTCCAAGCCTTTGTCTTGGCCAATCTCTCATCAGTTGTAATGCCTGAATCAAAAAGGGAACTCATATTTACAAAGTTTAAGTGTTTGTGTAGGACTTCCTGCTTGCTTAGTGCTCATCTTTAATTATTGACTGAGCTTACTTGACTGCATGCTGAATGACCTGACTGAGGGAACGAGGATATTTGTGATGGTCTAGAGTATCGTAAGTGGTTGTAATATATTAAATTACTTTTCTAGGTCCAACTGAAAACAAAATGTGAATATGAAGAAATAAATTGTGATTAAATGGAGAAACATGAAAGATGGCAAAAGGCTATGTCACCCTCTAGTTCGACGTGAACTGCACTGTGCTAATCCCATGCTTAGAAACTCTACCAGAGAAACAGACATTTGAGGTGAGCATATTCAGAGAGCTGGTGCTGTTGTAGAGCACTACGGGCTAAAAACAACAGAGAGGCCCTCCTAGAAGATAAGCCACCCAAACCCAGAGAGGAGAGACCTATGTGTGTAACCACTTACAACATCGCCTCCAACCAAGTAGGCATATTCATCAATAAACATTTATTTTACGCATCCTGAACTGTGGCACTCTTAATGTCCCAAAACCAATGTTCTCTCACAAAAGGGTCAAGAACTTGAGAGATATGATAGTTCATACCAGACCACGCATAAACAGAGACAGTGCAACAGCACTCGATTTCCTCAACAGGGACAGAGAAATCGTTTCTGGCTTTAATCCACCTCCATTGGGTCGCCACCCGTGTGGTAAATGGACTGTTTGCCATTTGACCATCCAGAGCAGAAAAATAACATTGAGCAACAACACCACTTGGGAACAACAACGTTTCACCAACTGCAATACGAAGAACATAATCTATATGATCACATGCCCCTGTACCTCCATGCCACTGGAATCAAGCTATCCTTGCTGATGAGGGATGGAAACCCGAAACCGGTCCTACGGTGCTTTTTCCAGTCCAGGGAGGACCTGGCCTGGCAGTTCAGGCTGGACTGTTCCCATTGGGTGCAGGGTCAAGACTGATTTGCATATTGACTCTTCTCATGAGTAACAAGTCCAAAACACACAATGTCATGAGGAGAACCTGTGTGTCAAGGCACCCACATTTTTGCCATGCAAATTTTGAAATAATATTTTTTCTGACTAGCCCTCTTAAAATAAATATACATTTTTCCTAAGCAAAATTTGCTCAATTGACAGGGCAGATAAGCAACTCGAGTTTCCCGACTCCCCGGTGAAGAATACAGGAAGTAAGTCCATTAGGGGTGGCCATTTTGAGAAGTTATCGTTCTAGTGGTCCTGGATGCGAGGATGTGCATAAACGTCAGCAAAGGCATACCTTATCAGGAAGTCTCCCCGATCAGTCTCCAGTCTTTGGAGCCACGGGTAAGGCAGACTATGCCGATTAAGGGAAACGCTTTGACGATGTAAGTACGGCATAGCGGCAAGGAATAAGAGACTTCCCTTTTTTTCACCAGGCAATGGGCAAACTCCGGTTTGCCAAGTGGGCTCGCCCATGCAATATGCTAATTCCTGGTCCTCTTTCCATTTTTTCAGAGTACGACTACAAGCTCCTTTTCCTACTTGGACAGAGCTCATGGGGCCGTAATTAGAGAACTATTCTGTAAGCTATCCGCTTCTGATTTTCATTTTTATTTTTCGCAGCCACTATACTATAACCACGATCTCCGGTACTCCTCGTAGGAGGTCTATAAACATACATAGAGTGTGTGATTTATGTTATATGTTGTGTCTTGTCTTGTACGTCAAAAGGGCAGCACAATACATATTATTCATAAATCTAATATACATATCACTTCTTTTCCATCATATGGTGATGTGTTTGACCACTCCAAATGCTAACAGTACTTATATATAATGATGTTCTATTGTTGCAGGTATCTATCTAAAGAAAGTATGTATGAAGTAGGTCTCTAGTAAGAGAAAACATACCAAGTAGGTATCATAAGTGCATGTATCAGTGTTTCTTATATTTGACTAAAACACATATAGAGAGACCATCAAGTCATATTGGAGTGGTAAATGTGACCATATCCATTGGCCCTGATGAAAAGCCTTAAGGGAAGGCTTGAAACATGTTAAGCAGGAGACGGGCATCCATAACAGTGTGAGTCGTCCACACCCCCTTTTTACTTGTACCAGCTAGAGGACTTAATAAATGATTGAATCCAAATAGCCAGGTATTTTTTAACTTTACTATTTTTCTTGACCCTTCCACTCCCTTCCCTCATAGTCATAGTCATACACCCAACAAAGTGCTCCCACATCTTCTTGGGTCGTAGCACGCCCCGTCCGGTAGTGGGCGGGAAGAACCCGATGATGAAGCATGCCACCATGGGTCACTTTGGTGGCTGAGGGTTATTTTAAGAAAACTCATTCTTTTCTATAAAACATTAGGATCACAACGATAGGACAGTCAAATTTAAACAAATGGACTCTTTTTTTTTAGTTTATTTTTGCTGATGTAAAGTGTTCCATATAAAGGAGAGGAGCTGCTCTACACCTAAACTTGGGAACTAGGCAAAAGTCATATGAAAAGAAAAAAAAGATATGTTACCGGGAAGAAGAAGAGAGAGGGAATAAAGAGGGACTGAAGAAACAAAAGGAAGAAAGAAAGACAGAAAGAAAGGGGGCAAAAGGAAAGGCAAGAGGAGAAGGGGGAGCGAAGAGAGGGGAGAAAAAGAGTGGCCAGATAATGTAAAAGAGGGATAGTGTAGGAAAAAGAGAACAACAAAAGTAATATCACGTGGGTTTGGTAGAAAGATAAGCAGTAAAAGGAAGCCAAAGGAGGTCAGATTTAATTTTCTGAGAGACAGAAGAAGATGAAGCAATTGCCAATCTATGTTCATCGCAAATGAAATTCCACCAGGCATTTATAGACAGTTGAGAGTTATCTTTCCACAAGGATAAAATCACTTTGAAAGCAAGGGCAATAAAAAGATCCAACAGTCTCATAGAGGTAGGTACAATGTCTAACCCATGCGAAATAGAGCCTAAGAAAATATGCAAAAAGGATAAAGGGGTTGTTAAACCAAACATTGACATGCAAATTCTCCAAACAGAATTCCAAAAGGATAAGACAGGAGGGCAGTCATATATTTGGTGTTTGAGAGTGCCCATTTCTTTTGAACATAACCAGCAAAGCGGAGAAGAGGATGGGGAAAAGTTACAAATATGAACAGGAGTTATAACAACTCTATGATGAATAAAAAATAAGGATTGGGTGATACGGGCAGCAGGTGAAACTTTAAACAGCTTAGTCCATAATTTGTCCCATGTCAGAACAGAAAGGAGACGGACAAATCATGTTCCCAAGCAATCTCAACATTTGATTTGGAACGGACCAAAACATTTGATAACAACAACGTATATACAAATGCAGCTTTAGGTAACTGGTTAGAGAATACAGGGTATAGGGGAGTAGAGGGAGTAATACATGGGGCAGTAAGAGGGAGTGTAAATGTAGATAAATGGGATTGTATGGCATTAGTAATGATAACGTATTCATGCAAACAGATGTCAGGTAGGTGATAAATATTTTGCATTTCAGGAAAAGAAATAATAGAGTTATTAGACAGAAATTGATGAACAAATACAATTTTCTTTTCCTTCCAATATTTGTAGTAAACGGATTTACCTTTGTATTTTAGAAATGTATTATACCACACTACAGAGGAAATGAAGCATTGGAAAGGAGTAAAGTTCTTGCAGAATGTAGTATGGAGCAAAGTCTGAGAGTATTTTAGAACTGGGTATTTAGCCATAAAGGAACAATTTGATATAAATACAATATGATTAAAAGAAAAGTCCTTGAACAGGGAGCGTTCAAAAAGAACCCACCTGGGAATTGGTTTATCAGAAAAATCATACGCCAATGAGAAAGATTGTTTAATTAAAAAGGCAGAGTGGTAATTTCTAAAATTAGGGAAACAAACACCACCCTCTGATTTAGGTCTGATAAGTGTAATTAAAGCAATACGGGGGTGCTTGCTATTCCACAGAAATTTAGTACAGATGGAATTTACACGGGAAAAATAGACATTGGGTATTTTGAAAGGGAGCATAGAAACAGTGTATAGAACATGAGGAGTAATCATCATTTTAATCGTATCAAGTCTACCCCACCAGGAAAGACACAATGGAGACCACGTTTGGAGGAGAGATTTTGATAAGGGCCGCAAAAGTAAATTTGAGTGTATCAGTTAATGATGAGGAGAACTGAAGAACCGGGTTTTTAGAACCCAGCGGCGCCAGGGATAACGCCCGAAGTCTCCGGATTCCCCTGTCTCGGCATACAGAGATACGGGACTCTTCTTGGTGGCGTCAAAGATCAAATTTATTGGCTGCAACCAGTAACAGAAGTCCACGAAGTACAATGACGTATATTCGTAGGAGACTGCCCAACTTTACAAAGCCAGTCAACCCTTTTTATTCCAAATATTGTGCTTCAGGCAAACATTCCTTATTTACAATCAACCAATCCCATGTGTACACGACAAAAAGCATTGCATGACAAACCCACATTTCATTGTCCAGCCCACCATCAAATATTGGTCGAACCCAACATTCTTCATCAGACAAATCAAAAGGAACCCATAATAAAAACTGGCACATCCCCATCGTAAACAGGCCATAAAGAAAGGAGCAGAGACAGGTGTAAGTAAGATAAGACATAGTTATGTGTAATAAAGGTTTATGATGTCCTGTGCCTTGATCGTTAATCTTGATCAACTACTGGGAAAAGAACTGGCCTAACAAGTTTAGCTTCCGGCAACGGAGTCAGCTTGCCCAGGTAACACAAGAGTCAGCTAAAGGTGTACGTGTCTCAAGAACTCGTTCGGCCGTAGTCATCGGCCTATGTGAGGGCAACCACAAAATGGCTGCCGTACACAAAATGGAACCCAAGGGTTCAGAACGGAATCCCTTATTTCGTAATGAATCCATCACTCGAACATGACGAAAACACTCGTACAAAATATACTCGCCATTCTCGGTCTACTGATACCAGATTTGTCACGATACGACAACCTTTATTGAACGGGTTCAGAATCTCGGAACCTCAGACCCTCCTTTTGCCCTTACATAGGCAATAACCTAAACTCACGTTAGTCTGAATCCAGGTCTATACTCATCAGATCACTAAGATGTTGCTGTAGCATCATCCTATTGCTTAGCACGTCTTTTGATACAGGTCTCCTTGCACACGAAGTAGCACAGAGGCCACATATAGCAGGAGCACACTGTACACACAGACAGAACAGAAAAAGAATGGCTAAGATCATCCCAATGACCATCAGAATCTTCCATCCCCAAGTGGATAACAATCCCCCAAACCATCCCATTAACGACCAATCTCCTTCGTCCACATGTATAGACTTGGAGATCTTGTGCAGCTTGGAAATGGCTTGGTACACTGTCGGAGCATTGTCTGGAATGTAAACACAGCAACTCGATTGGATCAATTTACATACCCCTCCTCTATCTGCAGGTATGACATCAACTCTGTTCTGCAGAGTCATAAGGCGATCCGACTGGAGCTCAGCAGTCAAGTTACTAAGGGCACCGGCAGTTTCAACTATGGTGGACTCAACCACCCTCGTCAATTTCCGTATATTCCTGCTGTTAACCATAGGTCCCCAAAACGGCAGAAAACCCTTCAGAAAATCTCCCAATTCTTGTCCTGCAGTATCTTCCTTACTGAAGACACCTCTAATAACTCTCGTCTTGTGGTAATCTGCCGCAGCTGTATAAGTAGGAGGCAACAGGAATGAAACAAAACACATGCCCGAAAAATCAGGGGGCAACCATGTGTACGCTCTATCGTAACAGACAAAATAGGTACCCTTAGCTGCTAGAAACAATGGGGAAGTCTGGGACGCAAAAACATACATCTCAGTGCAGATACTCTTCCCTAACTGAGCTCTCGGATTCTTGCCATTGCCTTGCAGACATAGATGACCCTGATGGGGTACAATCCAAATCGGAGAAAATCTTTTAGCTCGCTGTTTCTCACTCAAACTCGCTCCATATCCAGTCACGTTCCATCCAATGTATGCTAGTGTCTCATCTTTCGGCATAGTCTCATAGGAATCTATTCCTCTACTCATATCCAATATTCCCTTAACTAGAGCACTATTCTTTGGGTTGTCCTTCACAGAACGTAGGGGATCGACTTCACGAGCGTAGATAAACATCGTTCTGTATGCCCACACAGAACCATTATAGCTAAACGGCAAGACCAGGTAGGGAATACCTTTATCAGTAGTATGGGGCATAAGACCACACACCCAACAGTTAGTTGTGTTCACTACTAATTGGTGTTGGTGCAAAAGCTGAACAAAAGAGTTATTAACAAACTCTAATCTCCTAATGGACTCATGTTCGGGCAGAGGGTGAAAAGAATGCGAAGAAACAGTAAAAGAAGGCATGGGTTGTGTAGTGGGTGCAAACGTCACTTGAAAAGAGAATATAACATATCCCATTAACTCCATCCTCTAACCTTGCTGCTCGCGGCGGTAGGGTGTTCCGTGCTAAGACATGCATCTGTCAGTCCAGGGAACGCCCAAGGACCAACCAGAACCGTCGACCTTGTGTCTTCGGCTTGCACTCCAAAGACTTGACACCGCGACCCTACAGCTGAACCCGGATGGCGGCTCGAAAAACAAAAATCAATCAAAACAGTTTCTCAGATGGGAGAGCTGAACTTTCAAAAATATCAAAGAAAAGAATTTTCATTTTTATTTGTCCATAATTCTCGATCTCAAATTATAACGGCTTTCCTCAGGCAATGTCTCATCACGAAACAAAAGGTCAGGCTCAGTAGTGTCCAATCGAACTGATGATGGCACAGCTCCTTGCAAAAGATCGTCGCTTTCACGCTCAGAACTTGTCCCCATTAAACGTGCATCGCTAAAAGGCAGAAAACAAGGCACAGTCTCAGTTTCTGAATCAGGAATACCATCCTGGACCCACCGGTCGTACGGCAGAGGGACCCTCTTACAGTGTACGCCGTGGATCCAGTTCTTCTTTCCTTGCACTCGTACTGCAGATCGGGTCGATAACAGGACCAAGTAGGGGCAATCCAGCGGGGCTGATCGTTCTTTGTTCGCTGGAAATTCTTGATCAACACCCATGCACAGTCATCCTAGTTGACAAAAGTGCTAATGGCAAAGCATCTGGCCATTTAAGACCAGAGCTTGCCTGTATCTTGGCAAGTTTTAACTTAAGAGTGCCATTATAGCACTCTACTAGTCCAGCTGATTGGGGATGATTTGCAGCATGGAATTTCTGGCGGATTCCTAACCCTTCACACACTCTCTTCATCACTTGACCCACAAATTCACTCCCATTATCACTCCAGACCATTCTCGGCAAACCGAATCTAGGGAAGAACTCTTTGACTAAGGTTTTAGCTGTGGACAAGGCAGTATTATCTTTCAGGGGACATGCTTCAACCCATCTCGAAAAGGCACAAACAACCACAAGCACATATTTCAAGTTGTTGCATCTCTCCATATGGATGAAATCTAGCTGCAGAACCTCAAACGGATACGTCGGAGGAGCAAAATGACCAACTGGAGTTGGAGTTCCCTTACCAGGATTGTATTTCAAACAAACCATACAATTCTTGACCACATTCTCTGCACACTTAGGAATTCCAGCATTTTGCCATACTGGAGCCAACAACTTACAAATCCCTTTCGCACTGATATGAGCCATCCCATGCGCCATCGTAACCACTGCAAACACGTACGCATCGGGTAACAACCATCGCTGATGCTCTGACAACTCAACCCAACAACCATTCGAATCCAATCTACCCGTACTCTCTCTCCATACGCTCAACTCTTTCTCTGTAGCTTCAGCTTGAATTGACTTCACACTCTCTATTGTATCTTCAAACATTCCTCTATCCGGAACCCATCTCGCCGGACCCACAACATACATTTGACCCATCATATCTCTCGCCGTTTCTTTCGCAACTTCATCCGCAAACGCATTACCACGACCAACATCATCGGTAACCTTCTTATGTGCACTGCACTTCACAATCGCAACTTGCAACGGCAAGGTCAGTGACTCAAGAAGCTCATTCACCAACTGACCATGCTGTATCTTAGTTCCATGAGACGTGAGGAACCCACGTTCCTTCCACAATCGTCCAAAACTGTGAGCCACACCAAATGCATACTGGCTGTCGGTATATACAGTCACTCGCTTTCCTTTTGACAACACACACGCTCTCGTTAAAGCAATCAACTCCGCTGCTTGGGCTGAATTATGTGGGATACGTGCAGCTCCAACAATCGTATGCAAAGTCATAACAGCATATGCCGAATTCGTATCACCATTCGGAAGCTTGAAACACGAACCATCCACCAATAAGGTACCATCACATTCCGCAAGAGGAGTATCCCTAAGGTCTATTCTCCCTTTCGTTTCTTCCTCTGTCCTCAGAAAATAATCATGCTGCTCAGAAACATCTGTCTCCACTGAAGTCGGCAACAACGTAGCTGGATTCAACGTATTGCATCTCTTTATATGCACATGACTCGCTAAGAGTGTCAACTCGTAACCTGACAATCGAGCACTAGTTAAATGCTGTGTCTTGGTTCTATTTAACAACGTATCCACTGCATGTGGAACCATTACAATCAACGTATTATCCATCACCAAACCAGCAGACTGTCGAATGGAAACAGCCGCTGCTGCTGTTGCTCTCAAGCAACTCGGCAACGCTCTAGCTACCGGATCCAAAGTCGACAAGAAATACGCACATGGACGCTGCTTATCGCCAAACTGCTGTGCCAAAACCGACAACGCACATCCCTCTCTCTCGTGGACATAGAGTGTAAAAGGCTTACTGTAGTCGGGAGTACCCAACACAGGAGCCGAACAAAATGCATCACGAAATTCAGAAAAGCTCTTTTGGCATTCATCAGTCCAAGGAATAGGATTCGTGGTATCCTTAACAGTAAGAGCTATCAAAGGTTTCGCAAGAAGCGAAAAATTCGGGATCCACTGTCTACAGTATGACGTAATACCCAAGAAAGCACGCACTTCTCTCTGTGTGGTTGGCACACTCATTCTCGCAATCGCTTGGATTCGCTCTGGGGTCAATCTTCTTCCCTCCTTCGATAAGAGATGACCTAAGTAGGTCACTTCTTGTCGACAATATTGCAACTTCGAAAGAGACACTTTATGATGGAAATCAGACAAATGACGCAACAACAACAACAAAGTAGCTTCTTTACAAATCTCCTCAGTATCTGTAGCCACTAACAAATCGTCGACGTATTGAACAAGAGCAGCACCATCAGGTAATACAATCGTATCAAGTTGTGTTTTCAAAGCCTGACTATCGATCGATGGACTCTCACAGTAGCCTTGAGGAGCGCGCTTGAACCGGAAGCTTCAACCTCCTAAACAGAAGCCGAAAATATCCCTACTCTCCTCGGCAATCGGGATGCTGAAGAAAGCATTCTTCAAATCAATCACTGAAAACCAGGCAGCCGAAGCTGGAATCATTGTCAGTAAAACAGTAATATCCGGAACAACAGGAAATTGTGGCACTACAATCTTGTTCACCTCTCGAAGATCAATCACAAACCTATATACAGGTGGTTGCGAAGAATCAGTACGTTTCAAAACAGGCAGAACCGGACTATTGCACACATTACCTATCGTTTCCTCAATCACATCTTTCTCAATCATGTCATAGATGATCGCTAGCAACGCTCTTTCACCATCACTAGAAATCCTGCACTGTGGAATATGTGGCAGTCTAACATTCGCTTTCAGCGTCACAACGTATGGCGGAATCTCCAGGAGACCCACATCATTAGGACCAGAAGCCCAATGAGTATTAGGTAGTGAAGACAATTCAACTGGGAGTCGGTCTCTCGATAAATACATCGGAGAGATCACTCTCTTACCTAATGTAAGTTGTACTACCGAAGGAGAACACTGTAGCGTTGCATACAATCTCTTCAACAGATCCAATCCCAACAAATTCTTACCACAACCTGTCGTCAAAATGAGGGGTGCTTCCAATTCACACGGTCCAACGGAAAGAGACAAAGGACACGAAATCGGGTTCTGTACCGGGGCGCCAGAAAAACCTACTGAAACATTCGTTTTGCCAGACAAAGGTGCGCCAGGGAGTTTAGAGTACATAATAGAACTCTTCGTAGCACCAGTATCCAACAGAAAAGGCTCTGACACACCTGATGTAATCACCTCAACATAAGGTCCATTCTGATCTACTGGAACTGAAACAACTCCCTCTCTTTGTCTATGGCTGTCCAAGCAATCATTACCGTCCACTTGCTCCCCTCCGACGTAATAGTCGTCAGCATAGTACTGAGTTGTCCTACCAGCCGCACCATTCTGCTGATCAAAACAATTCATCGTATTCTGTTGAGGAAAGGAACGTGCATTCTGGGGGAACACACCACGTCCCCTACCTCTAGGAGCTTGCGAAACACCTCGACCTCTCACACCAGAAACACCATTCCCGCGTTGTAACAAAACCGGGCCACTACTTTTAAAATGACCCTCTTCCTTACAATATGCACACTGATTAGGGCCTACAGAAAAACGCGGTTGAGGAGACTCGAACCTTTGCGAGTTCCTCTGAAACTGTTGTGGTTGCTGATTATCACGCTGGACACTACAAGGCGGATACGCCTGCTGTAAAAGCACCTTCGTCTTCAACTCTTTAGTCTTCTTCTCTGCTCTATCCTTCTCATCCTTATCTCTATTTTCATAGTACTGTGCAGTAGCCAATATCTGTGCTGATGAGGAAACGGCCCAAGAACTCTCTGAATCCTTCAACTTCTTACACAACTCGGGAAGCAAATTATGCACACATTTATCAACAAACAACCGTTGACCACCTTCAGTACTCATATCTTGACCACTATGGTCAATAAATGTCTCTTCAAACCTGGTAAAGAAATCAGACACGCTTTCGTCCTTCTTCTGCTTACACGCAGATAATTTATCCCAGTTTACTCGCATAGCCGGCATTAAAGTCTTCATATAAGTAACAATCCTACCAGGGAGTTCTGCTATTAAAGGCTCAGGTTTAGCACCACCAACTTGTCGGCCATCTGCAGCAGCAATATTAACCCAGGTATCACCTAACTCTTGCGCATGATCCGTATGACGAATCAATCCCCATAAAGGCTGTGGGACAACATTCCCAAACAACATGTCTATATCAGCTAAATTCATAATACAGGAGTCTGCAGTCTGTGATAATTCCTTATAGTACCCTGCAGGATTTTTACTGGGGTCAGGTAAAGTCTGCTTGAGAGCCAAAACTTCAGCTCGCTTCCATGGCACATGTACCCAAACACGCTGAAAATGAGGCAGAACAGCTGGATTAGCGTTTGGATCCCCTTCTCTCCAAACTGGGGGAACTTCTCTCATGGGATATTGTCTCACCTTTCTCCTAACAGAAGGATCAGGCTCAAACAATGACTGAGAAGAATCCTCACTCCTAAACGACAACAATGCCGCAACCGCTGTCTCAACATCGAACCCACTATAGTTCCCTTCGCAAACTTGGACTGTACACGGAACAACTCAGACGGAGTCTGTCCCAAATCACCATCTTCCCATTCCTCACGAAGGAAAGTACACATCTTATCGAAAACATATCTCTGCTTCGGTGCTTCCCATTGATGGAAGACATCCATTACAGAATCTACATCGTATCTTAAAGGGCGGGTAACCCATTTATGTGCCAAATGACCCAATACTTCCTGCTCTCTAGAATCAGGCAGTTGACTACGCAACTGTTTACGCGCTGAAACAGGGGTCATACTTAATGACCCAAAGAAAGGAGATAAAAGACTGGTAACAGTATCAGTCATTCTCTGTCGAACAGAAGGAGAAGTCGATAAAATAACAGGGGGAAAAACAGGATGAGACAAAGCAGACACAGAGGCAGTATCAGAAGGAATATCAGAAAGGGTAGACAATACAGGAGACAAAGTCGTAGGAATTACAGACGAAGCAGGTAGCAAAGTCAGCGGCCCTGGAAGAGGCTGCGCCAAAGGAGTAGGAGCCAACTGAAGAAGAGCTGGCAGCTGTGGAATAACGGGTGGCAAAACAACCGGAGGTTGCGCAACTAAATGTTGCAGAGGTGCTGTAGCACTCTGCATATAAGGGGGTGGCGAACTCAACAAATGTGACATTAAAGGATCTTTCTCGAGTTCCTTCGCTGCATCTTGCTGAAGAAGCGGCAAAGCTGGATAACACTTATCAATCACCAGTTTACGTTGCCTGTGCAACTGCTCACACGCTTGTTCCGCTTCGTTATCTTTAAACTGTATAGCAGCCTGCATTATCCAAATACCCTTTTCTCTTTTATTCCTTTTCGCTAATTTGATTTCTCTCTGTTTGGCTTCCTTTCGCCATAGGCGGAAAGAGTCAAACTTCGCCGGCCAGGCTTTCTTCTTAAACAGTCTAACCTCTAGATTATCTAAAATCTCGGTGTCGTAGCTACCATATTGGGGCCATTTTAAGACACCGTCCTTCCTAGTGTAGCGGATCCACACTTCATTATACGTGATAGGACCCACGCCATGTTTTACGTAGAGCTCAATTGGAGGAACCGGACACGAATCTTCCAATCGGGAATCCCTATTACGACCACAACAAAACAAATTTCCAAGTCTGCTAAGACCAGGCATCTTCGCTCACTAGTCTAGCTTCAAACTTCAAAGGATTATCGAATACGATAGTCTCGTGAATACACGAATCCCTCGGCTTTGGTACTTGCAAGTTCCAAATCAAAGATCCCAAGGGGATACCCAAAAACTAAGGACTGGGAGACGCTCCACTCATACTTAACTGAGGTATCGATGACGTCACCAGAAGACCCGTCTATCGTCTCGCTCTAAAAATCGTCTAAGGGCTCAAGACAGGGTGACAGTCAGGGCAGCAGTCCTTCGTAGCCGTGGGAAAGCGGGGAACCTCGCAGCAAACACTTTCGGACCATGACGACATACAGGGGTTGATGAAGTGGCTGTCCTTCCTCCAGAATTTTCACACGAAGCTCCTCACGAACCTCAGGCTTGGACCGGTACCGCTGAAGTCGCCCCACGTTGGGTGCCAAGTGAAGAACCGGGTTTTTAGAACCCAGCGGCGCCAGGGATAATGCCCGAAGTCTCCGGATTCCCCTGTCTCGGCATACAGAGATACGGGACACTTCTTGGTGGCGTCAAAGATCAAATTTATTGGCTGCAACCAGTAACAGAAGTCCACGAAGTACAATGACGTATATTCGTAGGAGACTGCTCAACTTTACAAAGCCAGTCAACCCTTTTTATACCAAATATTGTGCTTTAGGCAAACATTCCTTATTTACAATCAACCAATCCCATGTGTACACGACAAAAAGCATTGCATGACAAACCCACATTTCATTGTCCAGCCCACCATCAATTATTGGTCGAACCCAACATTCTTTATCAGACAAATCAAAAACTGGCACATCCCCATCGTAAACAGGCCATAAAGAAAGGAGCAGAGACAGGTGTAAGTAAGATAAGACATAGTTGTGTGTAATAAAGGTTTATGATGTCCTGTGCCTTGATCGTTAATCTTGATCAACTACTGGGAAAAGAACTGGCCTAACAAGTTTAGCTTCGGGCAACGGAGTCAGCTTGCCCAGGTCACACAAGAGTCAGCTAAAGGTGTACGTGTCTCAAGAACTCGTTCGGACGTAGTCATCGGCCTATGTGAGGGCAACCACAAAATGGCTGCCGTACACAAAATGGAACCCAAGGGTTCAGAACGGAATCCCTTATTTCGTAATGAATCCATCACTCGAACATGACGAAAACACTCGTACATAATATACTCGCCATTCACGGTCTACTGATACCAGATACGTCACGATACGACAACCTTTATTGAACGGGTTCAGAATCTCGGAACCTCAGAACCAAATGCCGAGGTACTTGATTTTCGAAGGGCACCATGTAAATTCTGTAGTATCAAACATATATTGATAACAGATAGCATTGAGGGGCAGCACTTCCATCTTAGATAGGTTCAATTTGTACCCTGAGATTGAGGAGTATAACCTGACCTCTTCCAAAAAAGGAGGTAGTGATTCAATTGGATTGGACATATAAATCAAAATGTCATCAGCATAGGCAGAAATTTTAGTTTCAATTGAGGGGAATTTGATACCAACAATTCGAGGATTATTTCTGATACGTTCTAAAAAAGGCTCAAGACAAAGGATAAATAACAAAGGGGATAGGGGACACCCTTGTCTGGTACCTCTAGCCAGAGGAAAAAATCGTGAAAATTGATTGTTAACAAAAATACTGGAACGTGGGGAGGAATATAAAAGTTTATCAAAGGAAATAAAGTTAGGGCCAAAACCAAACCAATTGAGAGTTTGAAACATAAACTGCCAGTTAATTCGATCAAAAGCCTTTTCGGCATCTAAAGACAAGGCAGCAAGCGGATCTTTACATTTTTTGTCAAGAGTAATAATGTTAGAAAACATACGAGCATTATCAGAAGCTAACCTGCCCTTCACAAACCCAACCTGATCTGTTTTAATGAAAAGCGGGATAATGGAATCAAGGCGGGAGGCAAGAATTTTGGCAAAAATTTTACAATCATAATTGATTAAAGATATGGGGCAGAAATTTTTACAAAGGGAGTGATCCTTATTGGGTTTGGGAATGATAACAATCAGTGCATCCATAAAAGATCCGGATGCCTTAGCATCTGTGATAAAAGAATAAAAAAGTTGTAAAAGTTTAGGAGCAAATATGGAGTGAAAAGAGGAATAAAATTCAACAGGCAACCCATCAGGTCCTGGTGCTTTCGATTTTTTTAAGGGAATTGATGGCCGCCATCACCTCCCAAAGGGTAATGTCATTCTCCAGTTGTGCAAATTCATCAGGGAGCGAAGTTGGTGAGGGGAGACCATCAAAAAGGAGGTTAAATTAGAAGTTATGGGGCGGGTATCATCAGTATACAGAGATTGATAATAGTCATGAAAAACAGCAGCAATTTCCTTATCCGAGGAAACAAGTTTATTTTGGGCTTCATGAAGAATAGGACCAACTGTCTTACGTTCAGATTTAATTTTTAAATTATTAGCCAGCATTTTACCTGCCTTATTTTGCCCCCATGAAATTTGGATTTAATCTTAAGTAAAGTATTACATGCTTCAAAAGTGGCAATTTTATTTAGGTCAGTTTTCGCTACGATTAAATCCCGAAGGGCAGCCGAGGCCTTAGATGTAAAATAAACATGCTCTAGCTTTTTAATTTTCTGTAGCTGATCCTTATATTTAATAACATTTAATTTCTTTTTCTTAGAAACATAGGAAATCGTAAAAGCTCGGAAAGCAGATTTAAAAGCATACCAGTTATTAGAGATAGTGGTATCAGACGGGTTATTAAGGGTAAAATATTCATTAATAAAAACAGTGGCTTCCTTTATAAAAACAGCATCTGACAAAAGAAAGGTATTGAATTTCCATCGACTAAACTTGGAGGAAGTGAGGGAAAGATCCAGGACAGCATATACAGGTGCATGATCAAAAATGAAAATTGAACCAATCTCAGAACGTTGAATAGACGGAAGCAAAGACTTACTAACCAAAATGTAATCAATTCTTGACCGAGTATGGTGTACATTAGAGAAAAAAGTATATTCAAGTGACTCAGGGTTACAAGTTTTCCAGACATCAAATAACGGACGCGAGGCAATGGCAGATTGAAATGATTTATGGGATTTGTCAGGTTGGAATTTTCAGGGGGAAAGTCTATCAGAGAAAGGATCCAACCATTGATTAAAGTCAGTCGCAATTACTATGTTGGGGCAGTCAATAGAGGATATGAGAATTTTAATGTCATTCCATACTTTGGGGTCAGGACGAACAGGACCATAAATATTTAATAAAACCAGTGTCTTATTTTGGATCATAATCTTTGCCATTACCCAACGACCAGCAGTATCATTTTGAGTGGACAATATTTGAACAGATAAAGCTTTGTGAAACAATATACCAACACCCCCTTTTTTGTCAATAGCAGGAGAGAATACAACTTGGCCTACCCATTGCCTTTTCAACTTATTCGATTCTACATCTGTACAGTGGGTTTCTTGGAGGAAAGCAATTTGTGAATTAAGTTTGGATAAATGGGATAATACCTTTTGTCTTTTAATTGGATGACCAAGACCTCGGAGGTTCCACGAGACAAAATTACACATGGAGGAAGGCAAGCAGGATGGGGAATGATTGGATTGGAAACACTTCGGGGAGGTAACTACAAAGGAAAACATAATAAATAGTAACGTTATAATGAGACAACTCGTGCAACATATACACGACAGCGCCATACAATGATCCCAAAACACTAACAAGAAATAAAAAAAAGCATTGTACCACTGAAAAATATTTTGGAGAATAAGAACAATACCCAAAGATAGAGATAGAAGGAAGAGGTAACAAAGAGGAAGAGTATAGGGGGGAAGAAAGGAAAAGCAAGTAGAAAGAAAAAGATATGAAGCAGACAGTAGACAGATCAAGGCAAGAGAGCCAGGTCTGAAGGAAGAGGACAAACCAAAGTAACAGGAGCGTAGAGAGACCGAAGAGGAGACGACTTCCAGCGAGCACTACAAATAAGGGAAAGAAACCAGGACCTTAAGACAAGATACAGGAACAAGAGGAGGAAGAACAAAAGAACAATAAGAATCACAGAATCCAGAACAAGCAGACCGGAAGAACAGAACAAAGGAGTGAGAAACATCAAACATTAGTATCCATGCTAGAAGGAGTAATACTCTGCAAAAATGAGTGAAGCTTCTGTGGGTCATCAAATGACCGAGTACGACCATTATGAGTGATTTTACAGAAACATGGATGGAGAATGCCATATGTTATGTTATGTTATGTTAATTTATTTCTTCTATAGCGCTCGGCTACTCCAAGGAGCATCCCGGCGCTTTGATGAAGAATATCAGCAAGCAAAACAACACATAACAACTAAAAAGCAGACAGAAGAGAAGGATCAAGTTTATTTAGTAAAAAGCCACGTTTTAAGCTCCTTTCTAAAAGCAAGGAGACTGGGAGCCTGTCTGAGAGAAAGTGGTAATTCATTCCACTCCTTCGGGGCTAAGTAGCGGAAAGATCGACCTCCCATCCTTGCACGCCTGATAGCCGGGACTGTCATTTTGGATAAACAAGATGATCTCAGAGACCTGCTAGGTACATATCGGGAGAGACGTTTCCTTATGTACTTAGGGCCAGATCCTTGTAGAGCTTTGAAGGCAAAAGTCAGGCACTTGAAAAGAATTCTTTTAGCGATCGGCAGCCAGTGTAAAGAATTCAGTAAGACCGTGGCACCTGCTCTTCTCGGGAGCCCGTAAATAGCATGGGCTGCCGAGTTCTGGACTACTTGCAAACGGGTCAAAAGATATTTTGGTAGACCCAAAAAAAGGGCGTTTGCGTAGTCCAGTCGAGATCCGATCAAGGCCTGAACAATGATCTTCCTATGCTGGAAAGACACTAGAGGAAGAAACTTCCTCAGCATCCGTAAAATGCCAAAGCATTTACCTGAGAGGCACGAAATATGAGGCCCAAAGGACAATTCACTGTCCACAATCACTCCCAAATTTTTAGCCTTGAGAGACACATTGTCCGACGGAAACAGGTCTTGTGGCCACCAAGCTTTCCAGTCTGGTTCACCGGTGCAACCAAAAAAGAGCAGCTCCGACTTATCGGAATTGCACTTTAATCCATTACACCTGAACCACTCAAAGACCGCACCAAGGCAATCCCTGATCTGTACGCCGTCGAATGACCCGCCCCTATCACAAGTGAATAGGAGCTGGGTGTCATCGGCGTAAGATACGATCTGGGCGCCAAAGGACTCCGCGACTACCGCCAGAGGGGCCATAAAGATGTTAAATAGCATGGGGCTAAGAATGGAACCTTGCGGAACCCCTACCTCTAGTGGAGCCATATCAGCGGAGAAAGGGGGCACCCAGATCGTTTGCCGGCGGTCGGCCAGAAAAGATTTAAGCCAATTCCACACCGTTCCCCGAATGCCGCTCTCCCAGAGTCTTGCAAGGAGGCGATCATGAGGGACGGTGTCGAAAGCCGCCGACAAATCTAGCATTACCAACATGGCCCTTCCCCCAGAGTCGAGTACTTCCCTGATGGCATCCGTGACCTCGAGAAGAGCCGACTCAGTGCTAAAATTTGCACGGAACCCAGATTGCGTGTCATGCAACAGGTCGTTTCCTTCGATGAAATTGGAAATCGTCCGATGTGCAAATCTCTTGGCCACTTTCGCCAGGACAGGGAGAAGGGAAATAGGCCTATAGTTGGCATGGATGAGGGGGTCCGAGGAAGGCTTCTTGATCAATGGCAGGATCAGAGCATGTTTCCATGCCTGCGGGACCACTCCCGTTGACAATGAAGAATTCAGAAGGGGGTTCAGCAAAGCATTTAGGGCGGGTGCCACCTTCCCCAGATGTTTAGCCGGGCACGGATCAAGTGGAGAGCCTGATTTCAAGCTTGACAGAAGCTCGAGAGAAGTGTTAAGGCATAGATGTGGAAATTGTAAAAGAGAAGGGCCTAGACCCTCCCTAAATGAAGGGGGGGTGAGGGACCAACGACCGACTGAGAACTAGAGTGGGAAAGAGAGGCTTGAATGGTTGTGATTTTACTAGCGAAGAAAGTTGCAAGCTGTTTTATCCATACTTCTGAATGAGTATGAGATGGTGTACAGATAGCTGGAGAGGTGAAATCCAGAACAACTTTGAAAATTTCTTTACAGCCATTTTCAGCCGCATCAATTCGACACTCCAAATAAGCCTTTTTTTCATTCCAGATTGACTGGTGGTAGGCTTTAGTTATTGCTCGAAATTTCAGTTTCTCAGTCGTATCATAGGTCCGTCTCCAAACTCTCTCAGCCCTTTTACAACCCTGCCGCTGCTCCCTTAACTGGGGAGTGAACCATGGGGCCGACGCTCTACGTTCACCTGATTTAAGCTTTTTTTCGGGGATTAAGGTCTCAAATCTGGCTGTCACCCAATTGTGAAAGAGACTAAGATTCTCTTCCAAATTGCCCAAAAGAGGACATGGAAAGGTGGTAAGGGCCTCAGATAACATATCCACCGAAAGCAGATGGAAAGGGCGCGAAGTTCGCGTGGTCTCTATTGATTTTCTCACCCGAGTAAGAGCAGTGGCAGGCCCGGAAAAGGAGATCAAAAAATGATCAGACCATAGTACTGGTTGTATAGACGTTATCGTACTAGATTTTGTTGAAAAAATCTGGTCTAAAGTATGGCCTTTATTGTGCGTCGGTTTCTGCAGAAACTGAGACAAACCTAATGGAACTGTGATGTCACTGAGTTTCATTGCATCGAGGTCCAATGTATTATCCATATGAACATTGAGATCCCCAAGAAGAATACAATGCTCAGATCTGAGACAAGGGACTGAGAGAGCTACTTGTAGTTCATCAAAGAACGGCCCTGACGGTCCCGGGGCTCTATACAGGAGAATCCTGGTGCAAGCCTGGAGGGGGGAGAGCTGAAGGGTGAAACCCAAGGCTTCACATCCCTGGATATTCTCTACCGGGAAGGTTGAGCAGGGAATGTTTTTATTTACCACAAGAGCTACACCTCCCCCTCTGCCTGATGTTCTATCCCTCCTAAAGATGTTGTATTCCGGAGGGATGGCGTTGGCTAAATCAGGTGCGGAGCAATCACTCAGCCAGGTCTCAGTAAGAAATAGGCATGATATATTGGAATTCTGTAATAAATTCCAGATATCAAGGGAGTGACAGGTCAAGGATCTAGTATTAAGAAGAAGACATTGATAAGGGGCTGGAATATTGTCCAGCGCAATTCCGATAGACATTGGAAGACGCCAACCGCAAGTCGGACAACCTTTCCTTAAGGCCCGGCTGCCAGGAAAGAAAGAATGACAGTGGCCACGAGAGGGGCGTAAAGCAAGTAAGTCTGCTGAATTATAGCAAAACATATCAGTGAGATAACACAGAGTTCTGCAAACAAATACAAAAATAAGCACCCCGCCGTCCCACTCCGTCCGCTGCCGAGACGCTGACGGGCGCAGACGGGCAGGACTCTGGCAAGACTCCGGCAAAGCGGAGGCCGACCCGCTGCGCGATCCCGCTGCGCTCGGAGGACTGGTTTAAATAGTCCCTCCAGGTGGGTAGCAAAACGACCCTCCGGTACACCCAAGATGGCGCTGGAAGAGCGTCAGAGCCCTTCTCAAGATGGCGCCCGCTAGGAAGTAAAAAGAGACCCTCAGCAAATCCGAAACCGGGCCCGCACAAGCGGCGGTGTTCTTAACATTTATAGTGCAGGTAAGGGGTGAGCCCCAGGAGTACTGCCTATTAAAATCAGGGAAAAATAAAATAAACGAACAAAAATACAAAACGGGTTTTTTAAAACAGAACGCGCTCACCACGCTGCGCAAGAGCTGTTACTAGCTGCCAATACCTGGCCAATCGTTTCTATCAATGTGTTCAGTGCCCAAGGACCGCCTTAAATAGTCCCTCCAGGTGGGGAGCAAAACGACCCTCCGGTACACCCAAGATGGCGCTGGAAGAGCGTCAGAGCCCTTCTCAAGATGGCGCCCGCTAGGAAGTAAAAAGAAACCCTCAGCAACCCCGAAACCGGGCCCGCACAAGCGGCGGTGTTCTTAACATTTATAGTGCAGGTAAGGGGTGAGCCCCAGGAGTACTGCCTATTAAAATCAGGGAAAAATAAAATAAACGAACAAAAATACAAAACGGGTTTTTCAAAACAGAACGCGCTCACCATGCTGCGCAAGAGCTGTTACTAGCTGCCAATACCTGGCCAATCGTTTCTATCAATGTGTTCAGTGCCCAAGGACCGCCTTAAATAGTCCCTCCAGGTGGGGAGCAAAACGACCCTCCGGTACACCCAAGATGGCGCTGGAAGAGCGTCAGAGCCCTTCTCAAGATGGCGCCCGCTAGGAAGTAAAAAGAAACCCTCAGCAACCCCGAAACCGGGCCAGCACAAGCGGCGGTGTTCTTAACATTTATAGTGCAGGTAAGGGGTGAGCCCCAGGAGTACTGCCTATTAAAATCAGGGAAAAATAAAATAAACGAACAAAAATACAAAACGGGTTTTTTAAAACAGAACGCGCTCACCACGCTGCGCAAGAGCTGTTACTAGCTGCCAATACCTGGCCAATCGTTTCTATCAATGTGTTCAGTGCCCAAGGACCGCCTTAAATAGTCCCTCCAGGTGGGGAGCAAAACGACCCTCCGGTACACCCAGGATGGCGCTGGAAGAGCGTCAGAGCCCTTCTCAAGATGGCGCCCGCTAGGAAGTAAAAAGAAACCCTCAGCAACCCCGAAACCGGGCCCGCACAAGCGGCGGTGTTCTTAACATTTATAGTGCAGGTAAGGGGTGAGCCCCAGGAGTACTGCCTATTAAAATCAGGGAAAAATAATAATATTGGATATTCAACTGTCTCATTTGAGGTCGGAGATTAAAAAATTCTTTACGTCGAGCATTTGTTGCATTGGAAAGATCTTGAGAGATAAAAATGTTGTGGCCAGACCAAATAAGTCGTCGTTTGAGTTTAGCAGCCTTCAACACAGACATTAACTCCGTGAATTCAAGAAAAAGCATGATGATACCACGAGGTTTGGATGCATTAGGATGAAGACGACCTAAGCGATGAGCTCTTTGGATGTTAAGAGGTTGTGCCGTAGATGGAAGATCATGGAGATCCTTCAAAAATTTCTGGAGAAAGGACAGCATATCAGGACCCTCAATATTTTTTGGAAGACCATAAAGACACAGGTTGTTCCTGCGATTATGATTTTCAAGGTCCTCGGTGTGGAGCTTTAGCTTGTGGATCTCTTGTTCCAATTGAGGGATCTTGGAAGAGGCATCTTGTATGTTGCTAACACGTTGCTCCAAATACACAACTCTGCTTTCCATAGCACCCAATTTTTCTTCAATAAGGGTACGTTTAGCGTTAGTGGCAGACATAAATGGTTGAAGGCCACGAACCTCCTCCAAAATAGAATCCAGAACAAGATTAGCAGAGGGAATAGGAGAAGGTGGGTCATTTATATGCCTTTTAACCTCAGATCCAGTTAAAGAATGTTTTGAGCTACCAGCTCATGTGTGGCATATTGTAGATGGGTAAGTAAAGTCAAAAAGAACAGATGGTGCAACCAAAAATATAAGCACCCACCTCACACAGGCACCGGAACCAGAAATACTAGTAAGCACCTGCAGTTCCGAAATATAAAGACAAACAGTCTCATTCAAAGTAAGAGCAGGGTGAAAAAATTAATCATTAGCATCTCCAGAAGAACTAAGTAGGATCAGGCGGGCGACGGTTCATAGAACAGCACAGTAGATGAAATAGCCAGGGCAGCAGAAGCCATAAAAGAAGAAGAACATAGCATCCAAAGTAAGTGAGGCCATTTAATCAGAAGAAAAACTCCATGCACTGGAAGGAATGAGGTATTTTATGCGAAGGCAGCATTATTGAGGCAAAAGAAAAATAGCAAACAGTAACTGCGTGCATTCGTGCCAAAAGCACAAAATGGCGGCCGGGGCTTCATAAAATAGGTGATATTAGGCACCTGAGATGGAAGAATGCCAAACAAGAAACAAAGTACCGCAGCGCTTCACATCATATGGGCACAGAGCGCAAAATAGATTTAAAAAAAATTTAAAATGATATGCGTCATTAATAGGGAATAAAGAGAACTGCACGATAAGTCTTAAAGGCTCAAGAGAGGACGCGGGCTCGGTGGCACAAAATGGCGGCCGCCCGCGTTCAAGATCAGGAGAAGTTACCGGCAATTAATTCACGGCATAACAGAGGTAGCAGATATCCAGCGCCAGCATCATTGGTGTCAGGGCATATTCCGACGGCCTCAGTTATATCCGGAATCCTCCAAAATGTAGAATGAGGTCCAGAAAACGCCTTTGAGCGCCCGCTACAAAACGGAGCTCAGCTGAAAGACGCCATCCCTCCACGGCGCGCAAGCCACGCCCCTTAACAATAATCCTTAATTATGTTTACAAGCACGATGCGTTTGATCAAGTCCACCATGGTCGAAACATGTGGTGTTTGTAAGCACAATAAAGGATAACTGGTAACTCTGTTTCTGTCCCGAGTGAGAGTTATTTTTGAAGCAATTGGATGGTGACATATGCATGCCATGTTATACTCAATAGTGTGGGTGTTGCTAGATAAAACCCTTGTTTTCTAAAGGATTTCTGCATAGACTCTTCAACTGTAGCATCTATCAGACTGATAGCTTCAACATAATATTTCTAAATAGACCCATTAAACAATAATAAATATCAGCATCTACATCAGGCCCCATGGGCATCACATTGAGGTATAGGTCTCATGGAAAACTTCTGCCCAAGTGGGTTAAATACTTCAAGTTGTATCTAATTGCTTAGCAAGACTTCCATCCAGTCGAAGTGGGCATACTCTTAACATCATTCCAAAGTAATACCATTTCCAAAATAGTATCTCATGCCAGAGCTGACATTCTTTAACATTATTACATAAAGCACTTTATATTGATCATGGTGTTGTTTCATACTGTTACTTCACAACCTCAGCATCATCATGCGCTGCCCTATAATGGAAAAAGAACACACACAGTTAAGTTACATAATACATTATTTACAATATCTACATTTAAAATCAACAATGGAAAATAAACTGTAAACTATTTATACTAATAATCATCCTACAATAAATGATGTAATCCTCATCACTATTCAGATCAAAAGACTTATGAATGTCAAACAATAAAATAAAGTAAGACACCAGTTGCCTCAACTTCATTTTTCTGTCTTCTCTTCTAACCTATCTTTTACCTGTGTTCACACTAAATAAGGTTACTTTGCATTCACTGTTGTGGAATTTGAAAATGTCCTGCCATGGAGTAGCTCATTTCCTCTCTTGTGACTGCCCCGCTCAGTGGAAAAACCCTCTTCAATACCACTTAATATTACATGAACATTTGAGAACATACACTGAGTTGGGTGTATAGCAACATATGTGTTTCTTGATAGTAAATTCCTCATTTAAATCCTTCATACCAAAAGACAATATATTCTTGTTATTTCTACGAGCCCTTCATTAAGGAAAATTAACATATCCTGCTTTTTCTCGCCCAACCAGGTCGCCACACTTTGTTTTTGGTAATGACTGGTAACCACCTGATCTCTTCAAGATTGAGATTTCCTACATGCAATTGAAGAGTTGAATCTAATTTTATCAGTCAAAGTTAACTCACACTTTAAGATGTTCCACTTCTCATTCAAAATGATACAAATCCATGTAGATTCATAGTGAAATGTAGCAATAAACCCTATGGGGTCAGAAATGCCAACTTCTTTCACTTCCATGGTCTCTATCTATCAATGTCTCTCTTATCACCTATTCAATTCATTTCACCTCTTCCAAAATCACAGACAAAGGTCTTTCTTTGAATCTTCCACACATAACAATCATCTGTTGTTCATATGTATGTAATTGGAATTATGGCTATTTGCATGCAATAGGTTGTTTCCTTTCAATGCATTTTTGTTATCATCCTGCCTTCCTGTACCTCTCAGAACGCATCAAGGTGTGTAACACGTGTGTAGCTCAGAGTGTGGCTGACACAGATTCACAGTGTTTCTATCTAAGACCTAAACATGTTCTTTAGCAGAATCCATGTTTCCCTTCCATATCTCAAATAGGTTCTCAATGTATACAATGCACAACCTCATGTTTTCAATCACTTTCCCATGTCAACCAGTCCAAGAAAAGATTTGCATTGCTGTGGGTGAAGCAGGTGTCCATTAAAGTGTCATTGCATTGCAGTAAGAGATTTGCATCAAAGCTAATACAGCTCTGTTCCGGACAGCACTGCAACATTACAAGTATCATCCATTAAAATCATATATTGATTGGGATTTCAAGTAATATTTGCGGGCAGCAAGGGTATCCTCACACTGAATGCAGGTGTATAGTGAGTTAACATCAATAGTCATCATTGAAAAGCCAATATGACAGGGTATATCCTCAATCCTATTCAGAAAAACCACACTAACGTATGATGTGAGTTTCTTTGACACAGAGATTGAGAGTGGACTGAAGTCCAGTGGAGTGGCCTAGCATACAGTGCATTAGAGCTGTTGTAGAGTAGAGCAGAAGGGAGTGGAGTAGAGTAGAATGGCATAGCATAGAGTGGAGTAATGTTTTTGTAGAGTGGAGTGGTGTTGTGCGATGTACAGTGGGGTGGACTGGCATGTTGTAGAGTGTTGAAAAGTGTCATAGATTGGAGAAGAGTGGAGTGCTTCAGAGTGGATTACAGTGCTGTACAGTGAAGTGGCATGGAGTAGAACAGCGCGCAGTACAGTATGTTAAGTTGGTGTGGCATAGATTGTCATTGAGTTGAGTGGCATAAATTAGCATACAATGGAGAGACATAGAGAGCCGTAGTGGAGTAAAGTGGAGTAGTGCCGAGTAGAGTTTAGTAACTAGAATGGAGCAGCATAGAGGGAGTTGTGTAGAGTGTCACAGACTGGAGTAGAGTATCGTACTGTGGCATAGAGAAAAGTAGACTGCTGCAGACTCACATTGACAGGAGTACATTGAGTATGGGTGAGTGAAATGTTTCATTCCGCCCGCGGTATTGGCGCAATGACTCCACGTTATTCTTGTAGTGCGGAGTTCTGGACAAATTCCGCCAATCACTGCATTGTGGAATTCATTGACAGAATTTGGTGAATCAACGTTACTCTTGTAATGCTGAGTTCCAGCCAAATTACACCAATCGCTGCTCTGCAGAATTTATTTCACCTGAGCATTCAGAAATACGAGCGAGATTTGGTATCCCTTGGTGGCATTTTCTAATGTGGGCAGTCACAGGTGGTCACGAGTTAGAGTGCTGCTTCTCGTGTAGATTTAGTGCAGCTTGAGTAGATTTTCTACTTGAGCATCAGCAAACTCAACTTGAATGGCTGTGCTCTCTTGCCCACTGCATGGTGCCATTTATACGTATTTTTCAGTGGTGCATGCACTTCTGCTGCAAAATTGCAGCCCGAACAGCATGACATGTATATTTCCACCCATTGGCAGAACTCCACAGAATCTCACTGAGTTTGTATGTAACTCCGTGGAATTCAGCAGTGGAAAACTCCACAAGTTCCGCCCACCCCTAGAGTGGAGTATAATGTGGTAGAGCGAAGTACAGTGGAAATGCATTGAGTGGAGTTGGACAGAGAAGAGTGTCATGCACTAGAATAGTGCACAATGGAGGGGTTTAGAGTGGAGTAGCATAGAGTGGAGTGGTATAAAGTACAGTGCTGTACAGTGGAATAGCGTAGAGTGCAGTGGCCTAGAGTGGAATAGCATAGAGTGCAGCGGTGTAGAGTGGAGTTACGTACAGTGGAATAACATATAGTAGAGTGGCGTGTAGTGGAGTACAGTGGAGTGGCATTGACTGGAGTGGCATACAGTGGAGTGGTGCACAGTGGTACAGCATACAGCGGAGTGAGGTAGAGTGAAATGGATAGAAAGGAGTTGCATAGAGTGGAGTGAGATACAGTGTAGAGGCATACGGTGGAACAGCATGAAGTGGAGGGGTCATGTCATAGCCTTCAAGAGGTCCCTCTCCGTTCATTGACACTTGGCTAATGCTAGAGTGTACTCTTTATTGCCACAGGAGAGCAATTTGTGAGCCAAAGTCAAAGATAAGGTTTTTTAAATTCACAGTCTGAGGCTCATAGGCTACCTCTACTTGCCTGTCTGTGGGTAGCCTTGAATGCGGTTGAGAACCAAAGCTTTCTCCAGACCCCTGGACTTTGCGGATTAGGTAATGTTAAACTCCAGCTGCAAAGTACCCTGCAGACCTCACCATTGATGAGAAAAAGAACCAGAAAAGTGAAATCTTGACCAGGACCAATCCAACACCTGCATCCAACACAAACTTCCTTTGTGGTCGGCTTGAAACTTTGAACTTTGCCCTGAAAACTCATATTCAAGACTCAAAGACTACCATTAAGAGTGAAAAGCAGTGATTTAAAACATTTTCCACACAGTTGGAGTGAAAAACAGTGATTTTTAAAAGTCTTACAAAAATCATAACTCCAATTTTCTTTGTCCGATTTTTGTCATTTTTGTGTCTATTTGAAGATAAAATACACTCTATTTTTATATAAATTGGAGTGAGGCTCTATATTGTGTCTTGTTTCTTACTTGCCAACTGTTTTGGTACTGATTGTTTGACACATACTTTAAACTTGTTTTCCTTTCAGTTAACCACAGCTACCCATGACTGAGGTAAGATTTGATTTAAAGAAACCTAACCGCGTCTAATACGGATTAGTGACATTATTCCTTGAGGAGGTATCACAACCACTTCAACTAATGATCCATTTTTCTCACTCTGGTGTTATCTTCATTTTAGGAAGTCTTATGAGTTATCAGTTAACCTATGAAAAGGGCTGACGCTAGTGGGATTTCATTAACCATGTTTTCGAGAAAACTGTTTTCGCTTGTGATTTTTTCATAGAGTTTATGGAAGGTGTACCAGAAGCTAAAATGAAAATGCATTATAGGTTCACACTATCTTTCTCAACTATGTGAGAATAAAGTTTGATATTCTGCGTAAAAGATGTACTTCCAGTCGGAGCTTTGTCAGTTGTTTGTCTTGAAGCTTTACCACTCTGTACAATTGAATTAGAGTGCTAAGATTCTATGTTCAAAAAAGCATGACAAACGTGTGGACCACCTCAATACCATCTTAATTGAATTAGAGCTGTAGAAATCAAAACATATCCTACAGAGGGGACTGCAGTAAAGGGACAAAAAAGGGGGTACATTTTGTCATAGAACTTATGGCCAGTGCTATAGAATTCTAAAATTATGAGATACACATTTTATATTGGTTCTCAAATATTGTCCTCACCCATGTCAGTAAAACATAATGATATGCATGCTGAAATATACGTTCAATACTAGTAGAATTTTGTTAGGTAACTCCCTAGTAATCAACTGCAGATTCAGCTCAGAGTTCAAAGAGCAACTAGAGCCCTAGAATTCTCTAATAATGGTAAAATATCTGCCATACCTGAGGCCCATCTTCATGAAATCAAGGCTGTCAAACTGACAGTATTTCCTACAGAGGACACTGTAGTACAGGAAAAACATGAGGGGGTTATTTTTTTCGTAGAAATTATGGTTACTGCTCTACAAAAGGTAAAAAGGGGACACATTTTCTTTAAGTTCTCAAATATCTTCCTCATCCATGTCAGTAAGAAATTCTGAAATGTAGAGTGAAACATTGCTTCCAACACAAGAAACAGTCTGTCAGTTATATCCCTACTGCAGCTGCACTACACTGTTCTTATGAACAACTTGTGTGCTACCATTAAATATTTATGGCAAAATGTGGTACACCTGAACGCCATCTTGATGGACTTGGAGCTGTAAAACCTAAAGGAATATCGTACAGAAGTTACTGCAATAAATTAAGTCAGTGTTTCGTCTTGTCATAGAAATTAAGGGCAGAGATCTAGAAAGCTAAAATGAGCACACATTTTCTATGAGGCCTCAAATATCTTCCTCATCCATATTAGCAAAACATTCTGACATGAAGAGTGAAACGAACTTCCAACCCCAGCAGCAGTCTGTCAGCTTATTCCCAACAAATCAACTTCCGCATCAGTGCAGAGTTCAAATGTACATCTAGAATGCTAATATTTTGTATTGAAGACAAAAGTGAGACACTCCTCAATGCAATTTGTTGGAACGTGACTTGTTGAATTAAAACATTTTTTGAAGAGCAAGCTGACGTAAATGATAATTGAGGTATTAATGCAGATAGGAACCCAGTGGGTTAAAAATGTGGAGAGGGACTCATAGATTTTGAGTAATTTGAAACTTAATGCTTTTTATAGGGGTAAAATAGTTAAAGAAACAGTAGTCTGCATAAGTGCAGCATCCCTTTTCAACGTTGTGTTACTCAGCTTGCCCATCTTCTCAGTTGCATATATATATATATATATGTACATATATATATTCACTGAAAAAACCATAGGTTATAGACCATATATAGTTAGGAATTAGCATTTACAAAACCATGGAAATTCACTGAAAAAACCATAGGTTATAGACCATATATAGTTAGGAATTAGCATTTACAAAACCTTATTTTACTCACACAAAACCATTGAAATTCCATATATAGTTAGTTGCACTAACTATATATCGCGCACCCGCAATCCACTGCTGATGATGTCACATATTACATCATTCATGACATGGTCAGTGACATCACTGATGACATCACTGATGACATCTCAAATGACATCACTGATGACATCACTGATGACATCTCATTTGACATTACTGATCAAATCACTGATGACATCATTCATGTGATGATACGATGAACCTCTTCAGACTCTAATATAACCTTAGATACACTCAGTGTAAACAGACACTCACAGACTGTCACTCATCCATGGAGTTACTCACACACCTAGTCAGTCTTGCAAGAAATCAATCACACCTCCATTTCCTCAACTATATAGTTATACACACCTTACTTATTGAAACATATATTAACACATATTTACTCTGTTATACAATCCCTGATACAAGTTCACAATGATCCATACAGCCACTCACACATTCACTGGCTCTTATGCACAGTTATTTATATATGTCAACTCTCACATGTCCTGTGTTTTACATATGTACTTACTTTGACATGTAGCACTGAGCTATCCATTCACTCACCAATACACTCATGCACACAGACAACCGCCCATACAGCTGTTTCCACATGCACTTTTGAACCCATACATCTAGTGAATCAACTGCTCACACATCTATGCACAGAGTCATACACCTCCCAGACACCCACACACACACTCAGTCTCCCATACAAATACTTGGGCAACCAATCAATAACCCATATAGTTAGTCATATAGCTAATGATCAACACATGCATCAGATTACAGAACAACAGACACAATGATGCACAATTTAAAACAGTTTAGTCACTAACCCATGCACTCAGTGAGACACATTTAATCACTCACTTATACAGTCAGTCATGCACCTACTAAATCCTTCATCCAGACACTTATACATCCACTCATTCTTCAATATGTAAGACATATTTTAACTTTACAGAAACATACAGTCACTGCATGTTGTCATCAGTGATGTCATCAGTGATGTCATTTGAGATGTCATCAGTGATGTCATCAGTGATGTCACTGACCATGTCATGAATGATGTAATATGTGACATCATCAGCAATGGATTGCGGGTGCGCGATATATAGTTAGTGCAACTAACTATATATGGAATTTCAATGGTTTTGTGTGAGTAAAATAAGGTTTTGTAAATGCTAATTCCTAACTATATATGGTCTATAACCTATGGTTTTTTCAGTGAATTTTCATGGTTTTGTAAATGCTAATTCCTAACTATATATGGTCTATAACCTATGGTTTTTTCAGTGAATTTCATAGGTTTTTTGATAGCAAATCTTTATAGTTTTAAAAAATAATAAATTTTAAAGCGAATTTTATATTATATAATTATGTCATTTTTTTTTTTTATTCTTTTCGGTGCGCTCCCGGGGCGCGGACCGGTGAACGCACGGGTAAGCGCAATCTTGCGGCGCGCCCCGGGGCGCGTACCGATGAGCGTCCCGATAGCGCTATTGCCGCGAACGAAAACAACATCGTGACGTATTGCGTAGCCGCCACGCCTTGCGTCATAAGACACGTATCGCGTAGCCGTGAGATGCGTCTTATGACGCACCGCGTAAGCGCACCCGGAAGCGCATACGATCGCGCAACGTAAACGCCCTGATGCACTTATGAAACACGCCCCGGGACGCGCCCCGGGGCGCGTAGCGTAAGCGCGTCAAACCATGTGACTTTAAAATAACACTTTTCATTGGTTCAGAACTTTTTTTTTTCCAAATTGTGTGAAACCCACCCATTTCTCTCACTATTGCTTTGTACTTGGAGAGAGCAAGAGCTGTTCTGTGTACTGTCTTCATCTCCTACTTTCCTGATCTACAGCAATGGCTGCAAGAGAGTCATCCAGCAGTGATTCCGACGGATTTTTAGATGAGGACCCTCCTCAGCAGAAGAAAAAAGACCATTTCATCTGGAAATTCTATGACATCCCTGAAGGACAAAAAAAAGTAAACGCTCCAAAAGTAACCTGCAAAATATGTGGTAGTACTTTATCCAGAGGCAATCCTCTGAAAAAATATAGTTTTGGAAATGCCAATTTAATCAGGCATGTCAAAAGAAGACACCCAAACAACTTTGCCAGGGAGAGTGTCAGAGAGCTGGCACGGAATTTACCCACAGATGGCGGCAGCACCTCCACTGGTGGAGCAACACCTTCGGGACCATCCCGTGGAAGAATGGTCCCTAACATACAGCCGGTGTTTGCAGGCATCAAATTTCTGTGCACGGAGTGTGACGAACTGCTCTGCTATGGGGAGCAGAGTGTTGAACTCATTGCCATAAAGAAACAGCAACACCGCTGCCCTGCCAGTCCCTAAATTTTCACATTTTTTTGCTCCTGTTGAGCAGTTTTGGAATCCCTGTTTTTGTTTTTCCCCTGACAAAAATCCCAAAAAAATATAAAATCGTTTTAAAAAGTCTAAAAAAAATATAAAACAACAAAAACAAAAAAAAGTTATTTTCAGAACTACCTCCAATTTATAAAAAAATGCTATTTAAAAAAAAAAAAAAGTCTGTCATTTTTTATCTCCATGGTACGCTCCCCCGTACGCTCCCCGGTGCGCGTACCGGGCGCTCCCCCCGCGCAAATCGAATTTTTTTAAATTTTTTTTTACCCGCGGGACCCTTTTATGGCCCCCACATCAAAACTAGGGGGTCAGGGGGGTGTACCCTGCCCCCTTTTGCTCATTTCCCCCTTTGATTTATGCCACCTCTTGTGTCTCAATCCTACCGAGACACAAGAGGGCGGCCGCTGCGGACTGTTTCGAATGTTTACAGACACCCGAGAACCAATCAGCTTGCCGTGCGCAAGTCGCGTGGCGCGCCCGAAGCGCTCCCCGGTACGCGCACCGGGGCGCGGCTCTAGATATATATCTTTTTTTAAACCTAATTTACTCAAAATTCACAGGAGCACATATCTTGAGACCTA
This sequence comes from Lissotriton helveticus, assembly GCF_964261635.1. Taxonomy (NCBI): domain Eukaryota; kingdom Metazoa; phylum Chordata; class Amphibia; order Caudata; family Salamandridae; genus Lissotriton; species Lissotriton helveticus. Next base: position 808,384,179 of record NC_136068.1, on the reverse strand, counting down.
GCAAAGGCACATCGGGCTAACAGTCCCTACAATTTTGCCAAGTTTCGTGCAAATCCATTCAGCCGTTCGGGCTAAAAGTGAGGCCAACCGCCCTATGGAAATTAACATGGGAAAAACGCGTTTTGGGACCCCCCTTTTTTCTCGGCCCCCCCTTGACAAACCCCCCCCAAATTTTCAAGGGCTGCTCAGAAACAAAATGTTCCATTTTCCTGAAAATTTCAGCCAATTCCGTCCACAAACGCCAAAGTTATTAGACATAGAATTTTCAAAAATCCCATAGAGAAAAAATCCTAACTATATATACCTACTGGCGACCGCCAGTAGGTAATATATACATATATATCTATCCAACATGAGTCGGCGAAGAAGCAGGGATGGCTACTAGCAGTGGCGGGCCGGGACGGGATCGCCACTCCCCCGTATTCCAACACAATCGTTCACACCGTATTCAAAGAACGACGTCCAGGCCAACAACTGGTGTTTATTCACAACGCACTCGACGCGTTTCGGGAACAACTTCCCTTGTTCACGAGTGAAGGTGCTTGTTTACAGTCCAGTCCCGTCCCGGCCCGCCGCTGCTAGTGGCCATCCCTGCTTCTTCGCCGACTCGTGTTGGATTGAAATTTTGGAAGCTTTGGCCCGCCCTTGCTGCCTGAGATCAGGAGGAAACTCCCCGGAGGGACTGCCCGAGAAAACAGATACCCGGATAACTTCGCCCGCTGTACGAGGAGGATACGTGACAAGCTGAACAACAAGCGAAGACGTCATGGCAATCCTTTAAATACCAAAGGTGAGCGGAGACGGGAGTCCTGGGAATAGCTAACGTTTGGCAAGGGCAAGCGGAGGTCTGTTAGACTGTACAGAGGATCCAGTACAGGAACGGACGTTCACAACCAAGGGGCGCATAGTTGAATTTGAGCGCTCGCAGATTACGTAATAATACACCAGGTTCACAGCCATGGCTTCTACCAGGAACACAAAAAGGAGCGAGGCAGCAAGGCAGATTTTCGATATCCAGGCGACAGGGTCGAATACAGACACTGCGTCAAGCATGGTTAATAGTGGGAATGCTAAGACCAAGCAGGATAACTGGACAAGACTATGGAAACTGTTGAAGTTAGAACAAACAAAATGGTGGGAGGCCACCACCTTGGCTAAATACATTGATGTGGGGCGAATCCTGAGAGGTTTGAGAATTTATACGACACCTACCTTTAATGACCCAGACCCCGAGCTAGTGGATGAATGGTCAACAAACAGTCACGAATGTTCAATAATAATGTTGAAGCTACTAGTGAAATACGCTAAAAAAGATTGCGAAAAGTGGGCTGTGGAGATTGAAAATTTGATTGAAGAACTTAAGTCAATCTGCAGTAAAGACGAGTTTGAAACAGATATGGCCAAGCTTGACAAAAGATTGGAAGTAATTGAGAAGGAAATTAAAGAAAAGAAACAAAGGAAATTCTTGAGAGATCATGTTGACTATGAAAAGGAGCAGGTCCTCACGTTCTCTAAGAAATATGACCTTCTGCGCTCCCAGACCCCAGTCACCAAATCCGCTGCAGAACTAACCAGACCCTCAACTGATGCAGCAGAAGGGGCAAATTATTTACAGGATGACGAAATAGAGGAGATAGACAACCAACCTGATGAAAGGGGTGCTGTCTTCTTAAGCCCAAAAGATCAAATTTTAAAAGAATTTTCCCTGATGGCAAAAGGAAGATTGGAAGCCCAGAGCAAGACAAACGCAGGAGGAACAAGAGGACGAGGGAGAGGAGGCAGAGGAGGAAAAAGGCCAAACGCAATGGCAGCAAACATATCAAGCCCGGTGGGAACAAGAACGAGGGGCCAGAAAAAGCTGAAATGAAAGACGCCAAGACTGTGGTTAACCTCTCCAGCAGGAATCTCAATGATGCAGAAATTGAGGTACTGTCATTTGGGTTATCTTTTTGTCCCTCTGCTAATTTTAACTATACCCAAAGTAGAATCGATCTCTTCCAGTTCACAAGAAAACTTAGACTGAAAAAGTGGTTTTTTAAATTTTTTTTTATTTTTGCAGAGTTTTATATAGCGCGAACTAGAACCGAACCGAATCAGTTATCAGAGCGCTTTACATACCACCAGTTACGTTACATGAGGACACACTTTGATTTTTAGGCACGGGGAGATTAAGTGATTTGCCCAGAATCACAGGGGGTTTATGGCGTCGTTACCGAGACTCGAACCAAGTTCCCCAGGTCCGAGGTCGAGCGCCTTAGCCGTTAGGCCAACCCCTCTCCCCAATTTCTCCCCAGTTTGCCACGAGAATGAGCCAAGAACCTAGCAGCAACACATTAACCCCCATTACACTTGAGATAGGAGATGCGGAAATGTTACAAGTGTTACATGACCTAGGGGGGAACCCAGAAGTGATTGAAAACCCCAACCTTAACCTGATTAACGAAAACATACGGTTGGACCTGAACACTAACAGTGTAATTCAAACCAAGATCAATTTTTTTATCAATGATAACCCATGATAATATCTATGTTTTCGAAAGAGGAGTTGTGGCTGAATTTAAAGAACTGGCCAAGAAAAACAGTTGGGGCAGAAATAATCTTAGCCAAGCACAAAGACTAGCCATTGACAGTTAAAGAAATCTGATAAGGGGGGAATATCGTGATTATGTCCTGAGAAATGTACATCAATGAAGGTTTGAAACAACTGAATGATGTTGAGAAATATGAGAAAAGTAACAGAAAAGTTTATGATGCTGAAAACAATCAATATCAAGAATGACTGAATGAATGGAGAAGTCAGGGTCTGATTAAGACAGATGAGTTTAACTTCTTGAGATGTAAATTTCCCAAGTTACCAGCTCTTTACCTTTTGCCAAAACTGCATAAAAACCCCACGAATCCCCCGGGAAGGCCGATAGTATCTTCCAGGAACAGTTGCCTGGAAAATACGTCAAGATACGTAGATTACTTTCTCCAGCCTTTAGTGCAGGGCCTCCCAGCGTACCTCAGAGATTCTGGGGATTTTTTAGAAAAGATTGCGTACATTGAACTAAATGCAAGGTGTTTGCTTATGACACTTGACGTAAACAGCCTGTATACCAACATCCCACATAAAATGGGAATCAAAGCTTGCAGACATTACCTGAGCAGTAGGTCAGCCTCTTACCTTTTCCATATGGAAATGTTACTGGACATGATACATACCTGTCTCACCCAGAATTATTTCCTGTTTAATGGCACCATATATCACCAGTTGCTTGGTACGTCGATGGGTACCTGCTTCGCCCCCAGTTTTGCAGGGTTATACCAGGGCTGGTGGGAGGAGCAGGTAGTCAGACCAATGAATCAATACCCTACCAGAGTACTGAAATGGCTCCGGTACATAGATGATATCTTCATCATTTGGGAAGGCAGCATAGAGGAAGCCGGAGAATTCGTTAAAATCCTTAATTCCAATGATTTTAACCTTACCTTCACAAGCCACATTAGTAAAACAACCGTGGATTTTTTAGATCTCAGAGTCACAATAGAGGATAACAGCCTAACGACAGCCCTGTACAGGAAAGAGACGGCTGGTAACAGCCTCCTTCACGCACAGAGCTGTCACCCTCAGAATCTTATCAACTCTATCTCATTGGGTGAGCTCCTTAGAGCCAAAAGGAATTGTACAAAACCAGGAGATTATGAAAAAGAAAGACTGATTATGTGTGAGAGATTCAGAGTCAGAGGGTACAGTAAAAAGTGTATCTCAACTGCTATACAGAAAGTTGAAGACAGAGAACTAGCCAAAAATGATGTAAGTAAAGATGATGACACCGGGAACCTAGAGACTGTTAGGTTCATCACGGACTACAATTTACAGTCGAAAGAGGTCAGGGGAGCCATTAACAAATTTTGGAGTGCCTTAAAAACAGATAAGGACATAAAAACAGGCATCCAGGAATTCCCACAAATTACTTACAGAAGACCTAGGTCACTAAAGGACAGGGTCTGTCAGACATTGGTGGCCAACAAGAAAAGAGATAATCCAATTCAGGGATTCTATGTCTGTGAGCGCTGTAAAGCGTGTAAATACAGCCATAAAATAAAAGAGATCAAGCTGTCTGAAACTTGTGACCCTTTCAAAATTATGAAACATGTCTCTTGTCACACTGAGTACGCCGTTTATGCACTGAGGTGCCCCTGCAATAAATTTTATGTGGGAAGCACCATCAAGCCAGCCAAAGAGAGAGTTCTCCAACACCTGAGGGCCATAAAAAATCTGGACAAACAATACCCAGTTGCGAGGCACTTTGCGACATACCATCTGAGCAACAACAGTCTCTTATCATTTGTTGTACTGGATCAGGTTCCAGTTAGAGAAAGAGGTGTTAATAGACTACAGGAACTGAGACGCCTTGAGCCAAGGTTCATTATTAAATACCACACCATGCAACCCCAAGGCCATAACTGTGATGAGGCATTTGGAGTACATTTAGGATAAATGACTGAAAACACTGCATGCCTGCTGAGATACCGCTGCCTCATTGATAATCACTTGTATATTTTGTTTTCACTGCAGGTACCGATTGTGTTAATTTTGGGAGAATGTGAGACACAGCACGAGAAAGACAGAGATGCTGGGGCGAGGCGAATCAAGTGATGTAAACTTTTGAGTTCATGAAATGAATGGTGTATTCACCAAATACTACCTGGGGTAAGGTAGACAGACTAATAGAATGAAAAGGTGGACACGCAAGGAACTGTTTGAATCAAAAGACACGCAGTATGTGGATTGATGGTGTAACGAGGCTGACTGAGTCAGAGCCCACTGGGGCAAAAAAATGTAAACTTACGATTTGGATACAAAAAAGCCTGATTGAATCAGAGCCCACTGGGGCAAAAACTGTAAGCTTACGATATCTATGCCGCATAGCCCACTTGGGCTAGAGAACAGAACAAGGTCTCGGTGGCGCAAAATGCTAATGCACCGAGAACAGAATGCATAAGACGCAAGTTCGAACACCCTTGGCACACTTTACTTTATGGTTATTTAATTTTACGTTGTGCAATTCATTATTTTTCTAAATACATTTTACAACTGAAATGTGATATGTTTAACCATGCTAAACCATTGATTTAGCTACGCCCGAGTTTGCTGACCAAGCAATGTGAATCTGTTCTCATAGCTACAAATGACTCGTAATGTTGGTAGTCTGCTTTTTATGTTGATTGCAACTTTGGTCACATGATATGCATTTAAACTGGACTGTAAACAAGCACCTTCACTCGTGAACAAGGGAAATTGTTCCCGAAACACGTCGAGTGCGTTGTGAATAAACACCAGTTGTTGAACTAAGCTGTTGGCCTGGACGTCGGTCTTTGAATACGGTGTGAACGATTGTGTTGGAATATATATATATATATGTATATTACCAAAGAGTCGAACAGAACCGTTGACCGGAGGAAACGTCGAGCGTGGTCTCTAGTGGTTTACCCCACGGGGATAGCGCCCAGGATCTTTCGTAACACGGCGGATAAAAAAATCACATCAACAGGAGGAGAGGTATTTATCACTGCAGGCGGGGTGGATTGTTTAAGGAGTTATACCCCCAAGACGTTTATAAAAGCCGATACAATTTTGGTGCGAAAACAATGTCAGACGAGGCGCTGCTCGAGCGAGAGAAAGCGGCCGCAGACCTATTTGACAATTTGCCGACATTAACGGAACCTGCAAAAAAACAAACACAAGAGGTTGAGCAGAACCCTGATGTTAAATTCTTGCTAAAAGCACTAGAAAAAAATACTCGCAATGAACTCACAAAATGGTGGGAAATCAAATCATTGCAGAAGTACCACGAAGTCAATAGAATACCGAGGGGCTTGAGGATAATGCTTGCCCCCAGCTTCGAAGATCCAAATCCGTTATTACTAAGAGATTGGGCGGACAGTAATCTAGAAGCATCGATGCGGCTGGTTTGCCTCCTAATCAAATATGCCACCATAGACAGGGAGGTCAATGTACAAGAAATCGCACGCATCAAACATGAATTGACTTTGTTAACCATGGCAGCCACCAAGGATTATATCAAGAAATACATGCAGGATATGATGGGGCGCATTATAAAACAAGAGGAAACCATCAAGGCCAGAAAAGCTTACAAGTTCGCCCGAGATAAAGGTGATTATGAGCGCGGCCAGGTGTTCACGTTTTCACGCAAGTATGACCTCATTAAAAAACAAGGTGGAAAAAACGCACAAAACAAAACCACGAAGGGTCAAATGCCTAATCCAGATACAACAGCTGCTTCATCGTCGGATACCAGCGCAGTCCTCACAAATACCGACAACGAGGACAGCGGCTCTGAAGCAAGCAGCACGGCCAACGCAGAGCCATTAACATACGCTGAGGAAATGGATTACATAAGGCAGCAGAGAAAATCGACACTGAGATCACGGAATACCAACCCTCAAAACACAAATGCAGGAACCATGCAAGTAGGGAGAGGCGAAAATGTGCAAAGCGCAAGAGGTCGAGATCAATCCTACAAAAAGAAAAAGTGGAAGAAACAATTGTAAGTACCGAAAACACCATCATTAACCACACTAACATTGAACTCAATGACAGTGAACTAAAACTATTAAGCTTGGGGTTAAGTTACTGCCCGGGGAGCAATTTCAATTTTGTGGATGCTAGAATTGATATGTATAAATTCATACGCAAACTTAAACTGGCCAAATATTTCAAAATCAAGAACCAAAATAAACCCAGGGCCAAACCACCGGAACAAAATGCTCCAACCGGCCTCACAGCTAAACAAATCCCTTTATTGAAAACTTTGTTCTCTCTGAGGCATGATATTTCTGACAACAGCCAGCAAACGGCTAACACACAGCAGATTGCCGATGCAGAATGGGTGGCGATTTCAGCAACAGGGAAGAGCCCCTTCAGAGCCCCTTCAACGTTTGTCCCAATAATGCCGCGCGATGCTCTGGATATTTTCCATGACCGCGTTATTGAAGAATTGAAAAATCTGCATAAGAAAACACTCAGAGAAGAACAACAGTGTAAATCAAACAAGTCCAAACAATATTTTCAACTTATGGAGAAATTGAAAAACAACAATTCGCTTGTCATAAAGAACTCAGACAAGGGGGGGTAACTTGGTACTCTGGGAGAAAACTGCTTACAAGCCAGAGGCATACCGACATCTGGATGATGCAGAATGTTATGAACATTCCAATGGGATGGCGGTGAATAAGGTAAATAAAGACTACAAGACCCAACTAATGGCATGGAAAAGAGAAGGGTTGATAACTAAAGATGAATTTTGTTTTTTACATAATGAACATCCAACTTTACCTCCCTTCTACCTAATTCCCAAAGTCCATAAACTTATCACCCCAGTACCCGGCCGCCCTATCATTTCTGCCAGAGACAGTGTATTTGAAAACACCTCCAAGTATGTGGACCATTACTTACAAGAACATGTGATGGCCCTACCCACCTACTTACGAGATACAAAAGACTTTCTCTGTAAATTAGACTCTATAACATGGGCAGATGATTATCTCCTAATGACTCTTGACATTTGTTCCCTGTATAAAAGTATAAGACACCAAGATGGATTATTAGCAATGGAGCATTTTTTACAGAAGAGGGATATCTCCCTGTACAATCATAACAAAATGTTACTCTCCATGATGCATTGGTGTCTATACAACAATCTTTTCTTGTTTGATGGGAAGGTATTCAGGCAGCGGCAGGGAGTCGCCATGGGTGCATGCTTCTCCCCCAGCTACGCGTGTTTACACGTGGGCTGGTGGGAGGAGCATGTACTCAGGAGACAACATGGAGACCTGGTAGCTAAACACCTGATACACATGAGGAGATATATCGACGATATATTTATTGTTTGGAAAGGGAACAGCAAAGAGTCACAGGCGTTTATCAATACCATCAACTGCAATCACCTTAACCTACAGTTCACTGCTCATATTGATCACAGCCAGGCCAATTTTCTTGACATCACTGTAAAAGTTGAGCATAACAAACTTACCACCCAGTTGTATCGGAAACCTACCGCAGGTAACTCCCTGTTACATGCAACGAGCCTCCATCCACAGCACACTATTACCAGCTTGCCTTATGTGGAGTTCCTTAGAATAAGGAGGGCCTGCAGTACACTGTCAACCATGGAATCTGCCCAAAAAGCCGCTAGAGAGAGACTTCTAGAACGTGGCTATCATGCCAAGTTATTAGATGCTGCATTGGCTAGAGCTAATGCCAGGGATAGGAAAGAACTCCTAAAAACTACTCTGGCCTTGGCAGGTACAGAACCACTAGCCCCTCCTAGGAACGAGCATGATCCAGAGGCCAGTGTCAGAGACAAACTACCTTGTCGATTTATATCCACCTATAATCGACAAGCCAAGGCCATTAAAGGCATCATAAATGCCCAATGGCCGATAGTACTCACTGACAGCGTTTTATCGCAGACACTACCCATTAGACCTATAGGAAAGCTCGCTCCATGAGATGTGACCTTGTAAAAACTTGTCCAGAATTAGATATTAAAAAGGATTGGCTCACGGCTAGTGCAGGATTCCATAAATGCAGCACTTGCCGTGCATGCAAATTTGGAATTAACACCAAAACCTACACCACAGGCTTCTCTGAAATCCCCATCAAACTGAAAGGTCACTACAACTGCCGCACTGATTATGCGGTTTATGTGCTGCAATGCGGATGCGGCCTACGTTATGTAGGCAGCACCAAACTACCAGTCCACCAACTAATTCTACAGCACTTACGTGCTACTGTTAATTCAGACGGCACTTACCCAGTAGCTCGACATATAAACGAAGAGCATGCGAGTAATCTAGACATGCTCAAATATTTCGTTATAGACAGTGTACCACCCAGCAAGCAGGGAGGAGACCGTGAAAGGAGACTGAGACAACTGGAAACTAAGTATATACTCAAACTCGACACCAAGACCCCGAGGGGACTGAATATTTTTGAGGACATACATCATTTCCTCTAAACATCAGTTAATATTACACAACTTCCAGTCCTCCGGCACAGCCCTGTCCAAGCTGGTTATTCAATGTTATGATAGGGTTGATGATGACTAGTTATCTGTACTTATCTAATGTGCTTTCACCAAACTGCATGTCAAATAGGTTCAGCACATATATTTATATTCTCCCCAGTATCTTGGTTTCAATCCTTGATAGAGGTGACGCCTAGATATTTTGGATATTAGTATATTGAGACTTGAGAATATAGCGCATAATTGGCCTGACACGAGCTTTCTTCAAATCAATTTGCTTAAAGTAAATTAACCCATAGGGTTTTTTAACTACACAATGGGATTTAACCACTTGCACGTGTCACATTCATTCTTTGAGTACTGCGTTGTCGATTATGTACACATCTTTCAATTTAGACAAATCTATTAACCGGCATGACTTGGGGATACAGGATAGAGAGGTGAGAGTTGGACTGAATATTTCAATAATATCCAAGGCAGTAAATATGAGTCCACGAGATGGGGCTCGATTAAGATAGCCACCGCGCATTTGAGCATATAAAATGAAATACATTTAAGACCTATTAATTTTCGAGTAACGAGATGAACCTAGTTACTCGTCCAATTCCTCCCCCCTAAATGTATTTGTACATTTATTATTTATCATTTTTTGTCTTCCAAGTGTGCTGACATTTAACACTACATATTTAATATACCTATGTATTTGCACAATTAACTAAATAGATATTTTTATATCCCATACAGCAGTGTATTACGACATATGTTAATTATGTTTATTGTCTTAGAAAGATGTTGACACTTTACAGCAAAATTTGACGGCTACACAGAATATTTGTACATGAATGCATTTAAAATATATATCAAAGCTATTTTTTATTGGGAGTAAAACAGTTTGAATCAACTAGCCCAGTATTATGTTGGTTGCAGTTCTCATGCACCCAGTATGTTTTCACTTTTCATTATTTGAGTAGTTTTGGTATCACATGACTATAAGCAACAATGTATTTAAAGGCACTTGTTTGAGCAGCTCAGGTATGTGAGCAAGGCTACTTGTTAGCCGAAACGCGTCATCCTGACTGAAGATATTTCGCACCTGGCAGAATAAAAAGTCACTTTAGCCAGCAGTGATCAAAGAAATTTGCGTGTTGGTGTTTTCTCCTTTGGGTGGTACTAGCACCGGAGTGGTAATTGGATATATAAATATATATATATATATCACAACAAAGTAACTCCTTCTGGCTGTTGGGGCCCCGTGGGAGGTGGCATAAATGCCGGCGGAGCAAACCGGTAGTCAATTTCCAAATGTTCAAAGCGGATCGTCAATCCTCATGCTCTCAGTGAAAACAAGACCGCCAGCTTTCATCCATTTCTAGGGTGTTTATTCAGAAACTACATGTTTCGGCTTGTAACAAGCATTGTTCATGTTACTGAAGTGCAGTGCACACAAAACTAATAAAGTTTACAGGTTCACAAAGTTAAACATAAACATAGGACTGTTGTTAGAAATTCACAATGAAAAATGAAAAACGCACCCGCCATCTTGGAGTGTACTGTGCTATGTACAAACGGTCCCATGTACCAGTTCACAACACTGTTGTATGTTGACACATTGAATATGTATATTCGGTAACTGGTTGAATGCATATGCGCAGTTAATGTATAATACAGTATTAACAAGAATTAATTTAAAGTAATGCAATATACACAAATAATGTGAATACATATGCGCATACATCGCATGTAACCCTGCGCTCACTCTGATCCTTTGGTCAGAAGAAAAGTGAAACATAAAAATGGTTGTCACGTAAAATACGTTATGCTAATGTAAGCATAGTGGCGTAGTCTACCATGAGGAGCGTTATCTCAGAACATATGTTCATTGCGCGCTGGAGCACAATCTCATATATTTGCATGCACGATGTACACAGATTTGTAGATAGGTCTGAGATCGATCTGCCATCAAAATGAGCATGTCATGTGTCGGACGACCAAAGGCAGTTAGCATGTGAAATACACAAAGGCAATTTTACCACTCTCACATGCTGGTGTGGCCCTTCTTTAACGGGCTCATGCAAAGAAAGAGAAATGCTTCAGTGAGTGAACTCATTGAACATTCGTACTTAGCCGTGGACTGTGGTGCGAATAATCTACCAACACAATGTTCATAAATAGAAACTTAGTGGCCCATGCTTATCAGTGTAGACGTGTTCATAGGTGACATGAGGAGAGGATTGTGGGTTCCCGTCAGTAGTGGGTGAGGTGATTGGGCCCTTTTCTTTCCTCTCCTTTAAAGAATAAAGATCTGAATTAATAATCAATTAAAAACCATAAAAACACATGAACAACTGATTGGTGCACTTCATTGCAGGAGTAAGAGAATTGAAGATCTTAACACAGATCAATAATCCTGAGAAATGCATATAATGACACAATAGGACATACAGGTTTTAAAGAACATCTAAGGAATTAATTATCTCTAAGATGTATTGCTAATTCCTCATCCTGATTAAGACCTCCTGGATATTTACATTGGAAGTCTATGATAAGTTTGGACTCCCTCTGTTTTAATTTCAATGTTCTGTTGCCCCCTCTGGGGTTCCTTGCTACTTGTTCAAGAATTATATATTTCAAGAGAGAAGCATTAGAGAAATGCACATCTCTAAAATGATGCGCAACAGCGTATTTTTCATCCCCATGGGTGATCGCCCGATAATGCTCGAGCACACGCTATTTGGCTTGCAGGGTGGTGCTCCCAATATACCATTTTCCACATGGGTATATGAGGGCATAGATGACACATGTGGTGCTGCATGTGACAAACTGTTTAATGTCTTTGGTGACCCCATTATAGGTTATTTTGTTAGTAAATGTGCTGATCTTACATGCTTTGCAGTGGCCGCATGGGAAGAAACCCATTACACCATGCCACTGACTAGCTGAGTATTTCGTAATGTCACTGTGCACAAGCATATCCCTAACATTTCTACCTTTTCTGTAGGTCATACTGGGTCTATTGGGGATGATGTCGCCAATGACATTGTCACATTGTAAAATGTGCCAGTTCTTAGCGAGTATGCCCATGATTTTTTGGGATTCTGCATTATAGGTCATAATGAGTTTTGTGTTGTTTTCTTTGATCTCATCATCTGCACAGGTAGTGTCTGATAACGTTTGTGTTCTGGGAACCCTGTCCGCTCTTTCTTTGGCCCTCCGCAAAACCCAATGCGGGTAACCTCTGCTCTTGAAACGGGCTTGCATTTCCATGCTTTCTTGTTGATATGCTGTTGATATGCTGTTTCTGTATATCTTTTTGCCCTCAGCAGCTCACCATAGGGAATACTCAATTTCAGAGTTTCTGGGTGGCTGCTGAGGGCATGTAAGACACTGTTGCCCGCTGTGTTTTTTCTGAAGAGTGTGGTAAATAATTAATTGTCTCTGATGTCAATTTTCACATCTAAATACTCAGCTGTGGTCCTGCTTATGTGACTGATTGGAGATATGTTCTTGTCATTTACATTCAGCTAACTGATAAAATCAATAGCCTCACGCTCATTGCCGTTCCAAATGACGAATAAATCGTCAATATATCTCCACCAAGTGGTCACATGTTCGAGGTGTCCTGCATAGGTAGGATTGGCAAAGATCTCACGCTCCCAGTGGCCCATGAAAAGGTCCGCGGACTCTAACTTTCAGCCGCAAGTTTGACCATCTCTACAATACAGACAATAATGCCACAGCAGTAATAGGTGAAAATGATGGCAATGAGCAGACCACCCTTTCGGGTACGAGCGAATCAGAATCAGACAACTCGACTGAAGTAATAACTAACCTTGACAAAATGCCACGTCCGGTGAATTTTTTAGATGAGTATCGTCACCTGCGCCGGAGCAGACGGACGATAAAGGAGACTCCAGCACCGCAAACAAGAGGACAGAGAGGACGCGGCAGAGGCCAACCAAAAGCAGAAACCGAAAGAAAAGATTGCACCAAAGATGGCAAAAGAGGCAAGGCAAGGGGCGGAATGGGAAGCAACAAAACACGCCCAATAAGGGGGCGATGATGGATCCGCAAACGGTAAATAAAACCATTGTCAATCTCTCGAATAGACTTATGACATACTCGCTAAGAACTGGCACATTTTACAATGTGACAATGTCATTGGCGACAGCATCCCCAATAGACCCAGTGTGACCTACAGAAAAGGTAGAAATTTTAAGGATATGCTTGTGCACAGTGACATTACCAAATACTCAGCTAGTCAGGGGCATGGTCTAATGGGTTTCTTCCCATGCGGCCACTGCAAAGCATGTAAGATCAGCACATTCACTAACAAAATAACCTAGAATGGGGTCACCAAAGACATTAAACAGTTTGTAACATGCAGCACCACATGAGTCATCTATGCCCTCATATGTCCATGTGGGAAATGGTATATTGGGAGCACCACCCTGCAAGCCACAAAGCGTGTGCTCGAGCATCGGGCGATCACTGATGGGGATGAAAAATACGCTGTTGCGTGACATTTTAGGGATGCGCATTTCTCGAATGCTTCTCTCTTGAAATACATAAATCTTGAACAAGTAGCAAGGAACCCGAGAGGGGGCAACAGAACATTGAAATTAAGACAAAGGGAGTCCAAACTTATCATAGATTTCCAATGTAAACATCCAGGAGGTCTTAATCAGGATGAGGAATTAGCAATACATCTTAGAGAAAATTAATTCCTTAGATGTTCTTTAAAACCTATATGTCCTATTGAGTCATTATATGCATTTCTCAGGATTATTGATCTGTGTTAAGAACTTCTATTCTCTTACTCCTGCAATGATGTGCACCAATCAGCTGTTCATGTGTTTTTATGTTTTTTAATTGATTATTAATTCGGATCTTTATTCTTTACAGGAGAGGAATGAAAAGGGTCCAATCACCTCACCCACTACTCACGGGCAACCCACAATCTTCTCATCATGTCATCTATGAACACGTCTACACTGATAAGCACGGGCTACTAAGTTTCTATTTATAGACACTGCGTTGGTAGATTATTCGCACCACAGTCCACGGCTAAGTACAAATGTTCACTGAGTTCACTCACTGAAGCATTTCTCTTTCTTTGCATGAGCCCGTTATAAAAGGGCCACACCAGCATGTGAGAGTGGTAAAATTGCCTTTGTGTATTTCACATGGTAACTGCCTTTGGTCGTCTGACACATGACATGCTCATTTTGATGGCAGATCGAGCTCAGACCTGTCTACAAATCTGTGTACATCGTGCATGAGAATATATTAGATTTTGCCCCAGCGCGCAATGAACATATGTTCTGAGATAACGCTCCTCATGGTAGACTACGTCACTATGCTTACATTAGCATAACGTATTTTACGTGACAACCATTTTTATGTTTCACTTTTCTTCTGACCGCAGGATCAGAGTGAGCGCAGGGTTACATGCGATGTATGAGCATATGTATTCACATTATTTGTGTATATTGCATTACTTTAAATTAATTCTTGTTAATACTGTATATACGTTAACTGCGCACATGCATTTAACCAGTTACCAAATACACATATTCAATGTGTTAACGTACAACAGTGTTGTGAACTGGTACATGGGACTGTTTGTTCATAGCACAGTACACTCCAAGATGGCGGGTGCGTTTTTCATTTTTCATTGTGAGTTTCTAACAGCAGTCCTATGTTTATGTTTAACTTTGTGAACCTGTAAACTTTATTAGTTTTGTGTGCACTGCACTTCAGTAACCTGAACAAGGCTTGTTACAAGCCGAAACATGTTGTTTCTGAATAAACACCCTTGAAATGGATGAAAGCTGGCGGTCTTGTTTTCACTGAGAGCGTAAGGATTGACGATCCGCTTTGAACATTTGATATGTATATATATATATATATATATATATTACCTACTGGCGGTCGCCAGTAGGTATATATAGTTAGGATTTTTTCTCTATGGGATTTTTGAAAATTCTATGTCTAATAACTTTGGCGTTTGAGGACGGAATTTGCTGAAATTTTCAGGAAAATGGAACATTTTGTTTTGGGGAGGTTCGTCAAGGGGGGGGCCGAGAAAAAAAGGGGGGGTCCCAAAACGCGTTTTTCCCATGTTAATTTCCATAGGGCGTTTGGCCTCACTTTTAGCCCGAATGGCTGAATGGATTTGCACGAAACTTGGCAAAATTGTAGGGACTGTTAGCCCGATGTGCCTTTGCTAGGTCTCAAGATATGTGCTCCAGTGGATTTTGAGAAATCAACGTTCAAAAAAATATATATATCTGTAAGCGCGCTCCGGGCAGCGCCCCGGTTCGCGTACTTGACGCGTAACGGAACTTCGCGAAGCGAAGCTGATTGGCTCTCCGGTGTCTGTCAACATTCTAAACAGTCCGGAGCGGCCGCCATCTTGTCTCTCGGTAGGATCGAGAGACAAGAGGAGGCCAAAACAAAGGGGAAATGACCATAAGGGGGCATAGTAGATCCTCCCTGACCCCCTAGGTTTGATGTGGAGGCTTTAAAAGGGCCCCGCGGGGCAAAAAAAAAAAAAAAAAAAAATTTGTTTTTTTGCGTGGGGAGCGCCCGTTACGCGCACCGGGAAGCGGTCTGGGGAGCGTACTATAAGGAAAAAAGAATGATAGACTATGATATTTTGAAATATTGTATGTTTATTGATTGTTCTTTTTGTTGTTTTTTATTTTTTTATTTTTATTTAAGTAGCAGTATTAATGATTATTAAATATAAATTTATTTTTGGAATTGTGCACAGCATACTATAAGTCTGACTTTACATTATAATCAATTTGGTACTAGTTTATGAATTACATATAAAAATGATTAAAGACTCAAACAATTTTTTAATATTAAATATAATTTTATTTTTCTGATTCTTTTTCAAAATTTAATAGAACGTCTAACATTTGACTGTCCGATATGTCCTCTTGTTGAGTGAACATAACTTCCCACATTTGACCGTCATCATAATGAAGTAACAAATCCACAGATTCTACACATTGTAGAAGTTCATGGTCTCGTGATTCATCCATGAATTCCAAGTCAATGGGTTCAATGATTTCCTCATTGTTCATGTCTAGGACAATTTCAAAGGAAACGTTCTGTTCTCCTTGCATTTTTGCGCTGAAATTTGAATAAAAAGTAAATATATCAGTAGAGATAGGGCACTGTTGGGTTTAAGTTCAGACAGGTACTTTTGAGGCATGAAGTAGTACTATTAAAAAGTGCCTGTGAAAAAGCCTATGTAAATTCATAATTATACCACAGAAACCTAAATCAATCCATAATTATAATAAACAAGCCTTTCTCAATGTCTAACTCTTACAGAGGGATAGTATATAACTATCTGAAAATGTTTTCAAATTTATCAAATAATATCTTACCTTTTAAAAACAAGTTTAAGTTGTGAGTGAAAATGATCTTGCAATGTAGTTCAGGAAGTAGTAGTCAAAATGGCTGTGTTTCTCTCTCTTTTTTTATATATATTCAGGTACATAACCAATCAAATGTCAGGTAAAAAAAGTAGAAAATGAAAGTAACATTTTAATTGGTTGTCAATTCCAACACTTCAGATGTGTTTTGTGAAGTAATTTACCTCAGGGTATTTAGAGAGGTCTACAGGCTAAATGGTTAAATGGAATTCCAACCAAATTTGTGAAAATGGTAGGGATTGGTATGTAGTATGAGTTAATCTATATTTGGTGACATTGTCTCCAGGGTTTTTTCTGTAAATTACTTTCCCACCTTTTTTAATTGAGCGCTTCCCGGTGAGCGCCCCGGTACGCGAACCGGCAGCGTTACGGGAGTCCACCATTTTGTGTTTCGGTCGAATTAAGATACAAGATGGAGGGCAAATAATGTTCAGAATGGGTAGAAGGGGGCACGGTAGACGTATCTTGACCCCCTAGGTTTTCTGAGGGTGGCTGAGGAGGCCCATATGTGCGAAAAAAACCCATTTTTTTCAAATTTTCGCCCGGTTAGCGTCCGGTGCGCGTACCGGGTAGCGCTCCGGAAAGCGTAAATTGTGAAAATTTGTAAAAAAAAGTTACATTTAAAATGTGTTTATAGTGATCATAGTTAGGGTAGCTCTGAGAAGAGCTTTTGGGTCTGTGGTAGATTTAGGTACTTATAAGTAGGTACCAATACATAGTTTTAAATTCAAGATGAAAATTCTGTTTCCCTCATCTGAGAAGTGAACTCCATCTCCTCTGTAGATATCTTGCATGTAGTAACGCAAGTTATTGTTGTACATGGAGCCCATTCCATGGTCTCTCATGTAAGCTGAAACAGACTTATTTACATGCTTCCTCGATTTCTCAATTTGTGGACAAAATTGGTTCGACCACCTCCATTTCTGTCTTTGGCATATATTTGAATATACCAAGGCAGTTTGAGGAAAAAGTGCCATCAATTGGTCAAAGGTGTCTTTTAAAAACATTTCCAGACCTACACCAGTCAAAGTGCCCAAGTCATTTCCTCCACAGTGCACAATTAACAGGTCAGGTTTTGGCAAATGCATAAAGGTTTTCACCAATGGTATCAATTGGTGACATTTTAATCCTCTGTGGCCAATCCACTTAATTTCCACATTTTGTAAATTGAGGTTAGGTAAATTTCTGTTATCAGCATACCTTTGAGCCCAGTAGATGTAACTATGTCCAACAATCCAGACAGAAAACATGGTGAGAGGAGGTTCTGCTGCAGTCAGATGAAGTGTGGCAATGAAATGGCAGTTGAAAAAATAAGAGTTTAAAATGAAAAAAACTGTGGAGTTTCTGTGTTAATGAAGCAGTAGCAGTGATTGGTGGATTTTGATTGCTGAAAACAGAAAGTTAGGGTGCATGGATGAGTTCTTTGAAAGATTTAATTTGAATGGTCAAGAAAAAATCATTTTATGAAAGATTGCACTGGATATGCAGGTGTACTGAGATTTCAGAGTACAATTGAAACATTGTTGTGTGAACTTGCAAACATCAGAGGTCTTTCAGGAGGTGGTTGCTATGGAAAAAAAGGCAGAAAGGGCAGAGGGGGGAAGGGTGTTGATTTGAAAAAAGTGAGGGAAGAGTTTTGATTGGGTGACATGAGAGATATGTGTGATGAATTACAGCATTTCTGTGGCATTGTTGCTTTCAGACTCTGGAGTGCATACCTTTTGCTCTGCTAAAGACAAATTGGTGTGTTTCTGAGACTGTTTTGAAACTCATAAAGTATTTGCTAAGGTGAGAAAAGATTCATTTAATTTAGATAGAGAATAGTATGCTTTAGGGAGAAAATTATGAAGAAAGTTGTGTATTTAAAATGTTGCTTTGTGTCAAGTGTTTTAGAAATAGATTTTGTTTCTTTGTGTTACATAGCCATGTTAAAAGTGACGCAAAAATAGTGCAAGGGTCTTACAAAAATGCTTTCATGTGTCTTAGGGTATTTTAACTCACTTCCCCATGAATGTATGAATATAATTGCCTTACAAGATGTGTTTAAAAACAATTTTTGAAATCAATTAGGTTTCTTGATATGTACTGCTAGAGTTTCATAGGTTGCTTGGGGCATATTTTCAAGGCTTTTGAGTTCCTTTGATGTAATTTTTCCCATTTTATTTTAAGACATTTCCTTGTGGTGCAAGGTCCTTGTAAATACGCCCCCATGTGTGCTTGGCAAATTTAGATTTTAATTCTTTGAGTTACATAGCCATGTTAAAAGTGACCCAAAAATGGTGCAAGGGCTTTAAAAAAACGCTTTCATGTGTCTTAGGGCATTTTAAGTCATTTCCCCTTGAATGTAGGTATATCATTGATTTATATGATGTGTTTAAAAACGTTTTTTGAAATCAATTAGATTTCTGGATATGTACTGCTAGAGCTTCATAGGTTGCTTGGGGCATATTTATAAGGCCTTTGAGTCTCTCTGATGTTATTTTTCCCATTTTAATTTAAGACCTTTCCCTGTGGTGCAAGGTCCTTGTAAATACGCCCCCATCTGTGCTTGGCAAATTTAGATTTTGATTATTTGACTTACATAGCCATGTTAAAAGTGATCCAAAAAAGGTGCAAGGGCTTTAAAAAAACGCTTTCATGTGTCTTAGGGCATTTTAAGTCATTTCCCGATGAATGTAGGTATATAATTGATTTAGATGATGTGTTTTAAAACGTTTTTTGAAATCAATTAGGTTTCTGGATATGTAGTGCTAGAGTTTCATAGGTTGCTTGGGGCATATTTATAAGGCATTTGAGTCTCTCTGATGTTATTTTTCCCATTTTAATTTAAGACCTTTCCCCGTGGTGCAAGGTCCTTGTAAATATGCCCCCATCTGTGCTTGGCAAATTTAGATTTTAATTCTTTGAGTTACATAGCCATGTTAAAAGTGACCCAAAAATGGTGCAAGGGCCTTAAAAAAACGCTTTCATGTGTCTTAGGCCATTTTAAGTCATTTCCCCTTGAATGTAGGTATATAATTGATTTAGATGATGTGTTTAAAAACGATTTTTGAAATCAATTAGGTTTCTTGATATGTAGTGCTAGAGTTTCATAGGTGGCTTGGGGTATATTTAAAAGGCATTTGAGTCCCTTTGATGTTATTTTTCCCATTTTAATTAAAGACATTTCCCCGTGGTGGAAGGTCCTTGTAAATACACCCCCATGTGTGCTTGGCAAATTTAGATTTTGATTCTTTGAGTTAGATAGCCATGTTCCATACAGTGCTCACCTTCTGCGTAGTCTTTGATATGCTAGACTCCATCTGCACAATGAGATACGTAAGCAAAGGAAACACAGGTGATGTGATTGTGAAATGAGGAAAAGAAATTCCACATTTTTCAATTACATCACCTGTGTTTCCTAACTTTACGAATGACATTGTGCAGATGAGCTTTAGGCCTGTCCACGGACACAGAAGAGGTCTGGCCTTTGTTCAAGAGTGAAGTGGACATGACTCACTTCATTGGTAGGCCTGCACATGTATTATCTCCTCTGTATTCTTCAACAAGCCTAAATTTTATCTGCAACCCTGAGTAGGCCTCACCTCAAACAAACCTCTGGATAGGCCACACCTTATCGTCATCCTGAATCAATCATTTAAAATGTTGGAGACAGATTTATGATAGGTGTGTGCCTCTTTTGCGCCACTGTGCGTCACTTTTGTGACGCAGCGGTGGTATAAAAGATTTGCTATGTTGTGACATATTTACAACTTGATGCATCTAGGCAGATGTGTCATGCTGTAAAGTCCTGTGCCACATGAAACCAATGCAGCAGTGATGCAAAAGATGCACCATGTTGCAAGACAGGCCTCACTTCATCTCCAACAACATACCGTCCGTTTAAACTGTAAACATTTAGGAATGTGTAGGGGGCATGGAGAAGCTGAATCTTCTGTAAATGTCAACATTATTGTATACAGTGCTCAACTTCTGTGTACTCTTTGATATGCTAGACTCCATCTGCACAATGAGATACCTAAGCAAAGGAAACACAGGTGATGTGATTGTGAAATGAGGAAAAGAAATTCCACATTTTTCAATTACATCACCTGTGCTTGCTAACTTTACGAATCACATTGTGCAGATGAGGTTTAGGCCTGTCCACGGACACAGAAGAGGTCTGGCCTTTGTTCAAGAGTGAAGTGGACATGACTCACTTCATTGGTAGGCCTGCACATGTATTATCTCCTCTGTATTCTTCAACAAGCCTAAATTTCATCTGCAACCCTGAGTAGCCCTCACCTCAAACAAACCTCTGGATAGGCCACACCTTATCGTCATCCTGAATCAATCATTTAAAATTTTAGGGGCAGATTTATGATAGCTGTGTGCCTCTTTTGCGCCGCTGTGCGTCACTTTTGTGACGTAGCGGCGGCGCAAAAGATGCGCTATGTTGCGACATATTTACAACTTGATGCATCTAGGCAGATGTGTCATGCTGTAAAGTCCTGTGCCACATGAAACCTGCGTCAGGTTTCATATAGGCGTTTTGTTGCAGGGTGGGCATTCATTTGCATGAAAGCCCTGTAAAACTAACACAGTGAAATTTAGAAGATTTCACTGAGTCAGCTTTATAGCATTGCTGAATCAAATCCTTACGCCTGTTTGAAACAGGCATAAGGAGTGATGCACCATGCAATGTGTGGCTTCCTCCTGTGCATTGCAGTAGACATGTCGCGCTTACGACGTGATTCCTGCAATGTGCTGCTTTTGCGGCACAGATGCGTGACGCATCTGTGCTGTTTTTGCTCAATGGTGCTCCACATTGTAAATGCGGCACATCATGGGTGGCAGAGCAGCGGTGCACGTTAACTGGTGCATCCCCGGGGATGCGCCAGTTAACATAAATCTGCCCCTTTACATTTAAGTATGAGCAGGGTAAAACGAGTCGGTGAGGCTTATCGAAGGTTAAGAAGAGATGAGTCCTGTTCACTGAAAACTTGGACATAGGCCTCACCTCCTCAGCATCGCTGGACATGGCTAAATAATAATTGCAAAATGTTACTCTTGTTAAACAATTTTAATATTATAGTCTCTGAGATTTATCTCTTACTCTGCAACATCTTATTGTTGTTCTCTTTCTTTAAAGATAACGACAACATCAACCATGAGTGATAATGAGCAATCAGTTGATCTCGATCTTATCATTGAACTTGTCATTGAAACGTCAGTGGAAGTAGATCCCTTGGATGATTTAAATCCTGAGGATGATGAAGAACATGATGAGGATGCCGATTTGTCAGAATTGTATGACATAGGGTGGGAAGCTGACCTGCTTGAGCCTATGGAACTATAAACATTTATTTTTAAAAGTTACTGGAAATGAAAAGTAAAAATGTAAACCGTTTCATTTAAAATTAAACAAAAGTTCAAAAATAGGTTGTGTGTAGTGTCTTTAATAAAATAGTCAAATATGCTCATAAAATTAGTTCAGATTCACATATAAAATAGCACAGGTCCAATGTAGAAGCATTCAATTTCTTTGCTACTATTTGTGAATACTAAATTTGCCAATGCACTAAAAATTATTCTATGTAAAAATGACAAGTAGTGTGTTAATTTTTGATGACTGTTATTGATTTACTGTTTGCTAATAGTGGTTAATAACATTTTTTATTATATTTTACCACAGATTCAACTGCAGATCATTTCAAAATTAAATAATGCCTTAGAAGGACAGAAGGCGAAAGGCTACCAAACATCAAAGACAGCAGCTTAATAAATTGTTGCAGCAGACCTCTACAATAAAAACTCGTCAAGTCACCAAGAAAGGTCCGGGTAAGATAAAGAAATCATTCATAAGAAACATTTGTAGAAAAAAAAGTAGTACTACAGAAAATGTTTTAGTCCAGAAAAAGAGAAGCAATTTAAACGGAAAGGGAAGGCCAATCAAAAATGTTACTGCTAGAGCAGGAGATAACTCTGTGCATGGTAGTAGAAGGAAAAATGAGTTTAGGGACATTCGTAGACGAATGTTCCGCAACAGGATAATTGGCAATTTGTTAAAAAATATTAAGAAAGGTCAGCAGAAAGTGGTTTTTTATAAGAGAAAAAAAAATTGAGAAAGTTATTGATCAGGCATTTGAAATTAAGCGAAAGTTATTTATTTTGATAATCAATAGAATTAGGAAGCTAAACAAGGCAATTTATGATTTCAAAAGAAATAGTAGATGGAAGAGTTAATCGTAGTAATTTTTGTGTAGTTTTTTCAGGAGAATGGATGCATAGTTCAAGTTGTGAGGCATTTTTTAATGAGGAGAGTTATTTCCAGGATAATGATTTGGTGCATGCAGTTTACACCAGTGGTCGAGCTTATGAGGTGAAAGATGGTTGTCCAGTTGAAAAAGAAAAACTTGTGACAACAGAGGTAGAAGAGGTGTTAGGTAATGAGGTTTTAGGAAGACGTCCTAAGGGACCTGTGTACACCTGGAAGTGTAGTAGTATTTGCAGTGTGCGACAGGATTCCATCAATTTGCTTTGTGATTTTGTACGGACATTTAATAAGAAAAGTTTGAAGCAGAAAATGATGTTGTTGCAAGAATTAGATCCTTGCAGAGTGAGAGAAGTGACAGGTTTGCATGGTCATTCACTGGCTTGTCTTTCCAGGAGAGTATGCCAGAGTGTTTTTCATCATTTCAGGATGCTAGCAGTGCATCATAATAAAGTGAGGAAATTAGTTAGAATGTTGTATTATGCTAAGAGTCCAGCAGTTATGCTTAAACAATTATGCACTGCTCTTTTGCATGGTTCTGAAATAGATGTGAAGAATATTTGTGAAGAAATTGAGTTTTGTTACTTTGGAAGTAAAGAGGAGAATGTTGAAATTGACCCAGAAGAAGAGGGTAATGTGGAAGATAGTGTACAGGTTTCCAGTACAGATAATTTTCAGAAGGAAATTGCCACGTTTCAGGTGAAATCAAGTGAGAGGCCTAATTTCACTTGTGTGTGTTGTCGACGCACTTATTATAAGATTCAGACTAAGTTAGTGGATTTATATGCGAAAAGTGAAAGGCAAAATAATAGTGAATGGAAGGATTTCGCAACATACTTGATGGTAGAAAATTGTTTTGATTTGGGATTGGATCAACGTGTGTGTACTTATTGTTGTAACAAATTAAATCAAAACCGGATGCCTGCTAGAGCGGTTCATAATAATCTGGAATTGGGTGAGATTCCTTCTGAATTGAAGGATTTAAATACTTATGAATCTATTTTGATTCAAAGTATCCATCCCTTTCAGGCTATTGTAAGAATGGAGCCAAAGACAGGGAAATTGCCTCCATCAGATTTACAGAGAGGATTAAAGGGAAGAGTTGTTTATTTGCCTCTAGATTTGAAGAAAAACATTAATACAATTGGAGTAGAAAAAGTGGAAGAGGAACCTCTGGTTATCTTAGTTAATGGGGTTCCGACAAAGAGTAAGAAAATATGGCAAGATTTAGTGGATGTTAGGAAAGTCAAAAAGGCTACATTGTATTTGAAAAAAAACAATAAGTACTATAAGAATGTATATGTTGCAGAAGAGGAAGTAAGTGAAGACGAGGATAGCAATTTGTGTGCTGGTCAAATTGAGAAAGTAGAACCATCTAAAAGTGAAGAAATATATGAACATTATAGTGTTCATCCTTTGCATTCCAAGGAAGGAATGTCTGACATAATATCGACAGACAGAATATCGACATACAAAAATATTGACACAAAAATATCGAAATCAAAAATATCGGAGTCATATCTTCATAAAGGTAAGTACAAAAATATCGAAAAATTAATATCGTAGTACAAAAATATCGAAATTAAAAATATCGTTTTTTAAATGTATAAATAATAATGTAAAAATAATTTTAAAATACATATAATTTTACAAATATTAAATAAAAACATTAAAACATAATTAAAAAATTAAAACTAATACATATACATTTAAAATAAATTAAAAACGTAATAATTTAATATATATATATTTTTTTTAATTTCATTTAATTGATTTAATTTAAATATAAATTTATTTTATTTTTACCCTGTACGCCTGTAACCCAAAAACCCAAAACTGACCCTGAACCCTAAAAATACCCCTTTACCCAAAAACCCCAAACTGACCCTGAACCCTAAAAATACCCTTTTACCCAAAAACCCAAAACTGACCCTGAACCCTAAAAATACCCCTTTACCCAAAAACCCAAAACTGACCCTGAACCCTAAAAATACCCTTTTACCCAAAAACCCAAAACTGACCCTGAACCCTAAAAATACCCCTTTACCCAAAAACTGAAAACTGACCCTGAACCCAAAAAATAACCCTTTACCCAAGAACTAAAAACTGACCCTGAACCCAAAAAATACCCCTTTACCCAAAAACTGAAAACTGACCCTGAACCCTAAAAATACCCCTTTACCCAAAAACTGAAAACTGACCCTGAACCCTAAAAATACCCCTTTACCCAAAAACTGAAAACTGACTCTGAACCCAAAAAATACCCCTTTACCCAAAAACTGAAAACTGACCCTGAACCCAAAAAATACTCCTTTACCCAAAAACTGAAAACTGACACTGAACCCTAAAAATACCCCTTTACCCAAAAACTGAAAACTGACCCTGAACACTAAAAATACACTTTTACCCAAAAACTGAAAACTGACCCTGAACCCTAAAAATACCCCTTAAAAAAACTAAAACATATAAAATGTAAAATATTATTATATACTTACCTATACTTACGTTGTAATGGTATGCGTTGTAAAGGTACCTGCGTTGTAAAAACATGCATTGTAAACACATGCGTTGTAATGGTTTTTGCATTGTAAAAATTTCGTTGTAATGGTAGTGTGTTGTAAAAGTTGCGTTGTAAAGGTTGTTTCCCCGGTGGATAGCGTAGGGGTAAAAATTACTATTCACACTCCAGAGGGTGCAACAGTAGGGAAAGCGTTAATCAATTAATAACAATTAATATTACTACATTGATGTAATTATAAATGAACTAAATAACACATATTAATTACTAATTAATTAACAATAAATACCAAAGAAAATTACAATCTCTTTAATTAATTACATTTAATTATATCACACCCTATCCCCCTATAAACACACAACCCACTACACAGAAATAAATCATATCATGTATTCACTTAATAATTCTTAATTACCAATTAATTATTATTTAACAATAACAAAAAATTAAATATATTAGCACATTAACTCTAAATAATTTAATTACATAATTAATATTATTTAATTACCAATTAATTATTAATTAACAATAACAACACATTAAATATATTAGCACATTAACTCTAAATAATTTAATTACATAATTAATATTATTTAATTATCAATTAATTATTAATTAACAATAACAATAAAGTAAATATATTAGCACATTAGCTGTAAATAATTTAATTTACTAATTAATATTATTGTTTCCCAATTAATTAATTAACAAGAACAAAAAATTATATATATAAAAAAATTACTCTAATTAATGTAATTAACTAATTAATGTTAATTAATTACCAATTAATTATTAATTAAAAATATGTACAACATTATATTAATTAATTAACTAATTAATATTAATTAATTACCAATTAAGTATTCATAAAAAATATTTACAAACATATATTAATTAATTAATTATTATTAAATTACTTCCCACCCTATTCCCCTATAAACCCACAACCCGCTCTGATACTAAAACGCAAAATGTAAACAAATTTACAAATTTTCAAACATACATTACAAAACATGTTTAACAAACATATAAACAACACATTAAAATACATAACACTAAACAAAATTTCAATATTAGTAAAATTCGATATTAGTAACATACATACCTTAAAAAAACGATATTCTGTCTGTCGATATTTTGGACATCGATATTCTATACTATCGAAATTAAAACATCGATATTATTGTATATCGATATTTTAATTTCGATATTTTGTCTCACTACCCCAAGGAAGTCATGGGGAATGCTATTGAGTTGTTTCAAATGAAACAAGCCAAAGGGAGTCCCATTAGTGTTTGGGAGGAAAGTTTGGAAGCTCGGTGTTTCCCACAGCTATTTCCAACAGGTCAAGGAGGAAGATATGATGAGCGAACTCATCAAATTCCTGCTTCTGAATACCGGACTTTACGATTGTATGCAGAAGATCCTAGGTTTCGACAATGCATTCCCTATTTGTTTCATCTCCTGTTTGAAAGCGATCTGTCTGGACTGTCATATGCAGTGAACCACATCTTGAAAAGTGGTATACAGATGCAAAACATCTCGGCAAGTGACTTTATGGATAAAGTCAATGTGCAAGACAGTATTTTGGATTCTCAACTGATTAATCTCATGGCTTGTCAGCGTGGTACTCATGAGTACTGGTACCGTCGTCATGGTGATTTAAAATGTATGCTGAGGAACTTAGGAACTCCCACATGGTTCCTCACTCTCAGCTGTGCCGAGTATGGCTGGGAAGACTTACTTGAATTTCTACGAGAGGCAAATGGAAACATTGAAAATATCGAATTCAAGACACCCGGAGAACTGTGCTCTTTGGATCCAGTGAATGTATGCAGGTACTTCAATCATAGATTTGAAGCTATGATGTCTTTCATCATGAACAAGAAAAATCCACCTCTTGGAGAGGTGTTGGATTTCTTCTGGAGAAAGGAGTACCAAGCAAGAGGTGCTCCTCATATACATATGCTGCTGTGGATCAAGGATGCACCTAAATTTGGAACAGATCCAGAAGACTTAGTGATGAGTTTTATAGAACAGTATTCTACATGTGCTGTTCCAAACGCAAAGGAGGACAAAAGCCTAAGAGAACAAGTTCTACGCTTCCAAAGCCATCGTTGTGGAAAGTACTGTCGACGTAAATTCAGAAACAAGGACAAGTTCTACACCAAATGTCGTTTCGCCTTTCCACGACCGGTGATTTCTAAAGGAAGAGTGAACAGTTTGATGTCTTCGCTGCGACATAATGTGATGAAGAAATCACCTAAAAACACATACAATTTGAAAAGGAACGAAGAGTCCAAGTACATCAACGACTACAACCCAGTGATTTTGTCCATGTGGAATGCTAACATGGATATACAGTTCGTGGCTGATAACTGTATGGCTGTGGCTCGGTATGTGACATCTTACATCACCAAAAAAGAAAAGACAGAATTGAAGGATATGTGGGAGGACATTTCCCATGAAAAGAGCCTCAGTAAGAAGTTGTACAGTTTCAGTCTGAAGATGTTGTCACATCGAGAAATCGGAGCTTACGAATGTTCTAACCGGTTGTCTTCAGCAAGTCTCTATGCCAAATCCAGGAGTATCGTTTGGGCGAGTCTTGGTCTTGCTGCAACGCGTAATTGAGTTCTGAAACCTGTGTGGGAAATTGAGTATTTGGCGGAAAAGGAGCCAAACAGTACCGATATTTTGAAGACCAACATGTTGGATACATATTATCCAAATAGAAGCAGTCACCTCGAGAATGTTTGTCTGTATGAGGTTCTACAAAATTACATATTCAAGAGGAACATCAAAGAAGATATTGATAAAGGAGTGTATGGTGTAATTGGAAGTGAGGGATGTCTCGTCAAGCAAAGAAAATGCCACTTGGTAAACCATCGAAAATTGAGTGGCGAATCTCCTGAAAAAAAAGAGTTTTTCTATTTAGCACTTTTGCAACTTTTCAAGCCTTGGCGTGCAGAAGAGGAACTGCTTGGAGATTTCCTCTGTTACGAAGACTCTTTCAATGCCGCCAAGGACACCATAGAATGTCCTGTTTTTCTCAAATATCTAGAAATGTTGAATGCGGAAATCGAGCAGGAAGCAACGATTGCAGCCGAGATTGCTAGATACAGTTCTCAGGACAGTCAGAGTTCTGTTTCATTGAGTCAGGATCCACTAGGAGGACCAGTTATCGAAAATGAAGCTGCCACTGCCATGATTGAAGTGGAAAGAGCCATGGCACATGCTCAGGAGGATGCGGTTAACTTAGAAGACTTGGAAAGACAACTCAACGTTGAGCAGAGGAAAATATATGACGAAGTTACCAACCAAATTGATCATGGATTAAGTCATGAGAAGAAAGAGTGCTCATGTACGTCGTTGAAGCCTGTCCGACTGTACGTGAGTGGAGAAGCGGGAACTGGAAAAAGTTTCCTCATTAAAGCAATTTCATGTTATTTGCAGAAAAGGACTGAGTCATCGCTGTCTTGTGTTGTCACCGCTCCAACTGGACTGGCAGCACATAACATTAAAGGTATTACTTTGCATCGTCTACTGATGCTGCCAGTGGAGCATGATAACAAATTACAATACCACAAGTTATCTGGAGATGCTTGTTGTGAAGCTTCAAGAGTCTTGAAGAAAATGAAACTTCTTATCATTGACGAAGTAAGCATGGTTTCCAATGTCATGCTTGCCTTTGTGCATTTGAGAATGCAAGAAGTTCTCAAAACAGAGTATGATGTGTTATTTGGTGGCAAACACATCATTGTTTTCGGTGATCTTCTGCAGCTGACACCAGTGAAAGGACAACCTGTGTTCAAAATGCTCATGCATGAAGATACCAGGAAGTGCCTAGGGAGCATTGGCAATGTTAATATATGGTTAAACTTCAATTATGCTGAACTGCGTGAAAATATGCGTCAGGCGAAGGATGAAGATTACAAGAATATTCTACAAGATGTTAGAATCGGAAAAGTGACCGAGCATGGGAAAGAAGCTTTACATGCACGATTACTGTCAAATTTGTATCCAGAACAAGACGTTGTGCCTGAGAATATTTTTCAGAAAATTACTGAGAAGAAATCTGGAATATGTTTGATGCCAACTCTTGCAGAAGGTGCCATCTTCAACAACAAAATGTTGTATTTAGAAAACCAAGAGATTGTGAAACTGGAAGCTATTGACAGAGTAGAGCATATGGGATCAACAATTATTTTGTCTGAGAATTTGAAATCAAAATTGGATTCATTAGAGAAGAGTATATCTAAAACTGCAGGTTTTGAAAAGACTCTGAATGTGTGCTTAAATTGCCGTATAATTTTAAGAAGGAATTTACATGTTGAAAGAGGTCTGGTAAATGGATCAATGGGTAATGTTGTTGATTTTGTGAAATACGGAAATAGGGATGGAATTGAATTTTTAAAAATTAAATTTGATGGCATTGAGGAAGTACAGCTAATTGGTCGTTGCTCTGCTAAGTTTTTGCTTGTGAAAGACTTATATGTTCGCCGTAAGCAGTTTCCTGTTTGCTTGGCATATGCGGTGACAATCCATAAATCGCAAGGTTTAAGTGTAGACAGTGCATTGGTGAATATTGGCAGTTCTGTGTTCAAGGAGGGTATGGTATATGTGGCATTGTCACGAGTCAGAACTTTATCGGGATTGTACTTGATTGAGTGTGATGTCACAAACATTTGTGCGGATCTAGATTATGTTAAGGAATACAATAGGTTAAGAAGAGAGTATGAGCCACATTTGCCTCAATATCCTTTGTTTGAGAAACGTGTGGTAGGCCGGAAATGAAGAAATGTGACCAATAGTAGGGAGGTTGTAGCAAAAAGACGAAAAGTCGATGAACCAGAAATTATAAGCAGAAAGAAAAAGGATTTTGTTGAAGATGTTGTTGGTTTTCAATTTGAAAACAGTTCTGGTGTCACCTGCTATGCTAATGTAGTGGTTAATGTTTTGTTTTCTCTAGAAACTTTAAAACAAGAGATTGTGGTCAATTCGGATCAGAGATTTTGCAGTTTGTTGAATTCTGTGTTAGAGAAATGTAGCACTGATAGAACAAAAATAGAAAGTGTGTCTGAAATTCGAAATCTGTTAGACAGATGTTCAGGTCAAACACAATTCTCTCAAAATATTCAGCAAGATTGTCAGGAGTTTTTAATGTATATGCTTGATGTATTGCATGATGAAGGTGTAGATGTAGATCACCTGTTTGGGCTTTCTTATCAATGGCAGCATGACTGCGAGAACTGTAGGGTATCAAGTACTACTAGTGTAGACTCAGAAAAATGTATATATTTAACTTTGCCAGACAGTAAATCAGTGTCCTTTAATAAGCTAGTAAAAGCAGCTGATCACAACATGGAGTGTAGCCAATGTAAGTCTGAAATGTTGTCAACATTATTTATACGAACATATGGCCAGTATGTCATTTTAATGTTCCAACGATGTAGGCCTGATGGAACAAAATTGACAACTTTAATAAAAAAATTTGTGGCTTCGCAGTTGTCAATATCAGGAAGGACTTTTGTAACTGCAGCAACTATATATCATGACGGTCCTTCAATAACATCAGGACATTACACAGCTTATTTAAAGTCTAGAAATGGCTGGTCATTCTGCAATGATTCTGTTTTAACTTTCAAAAAAAAATTGCCTTTTGACCTTAAAAATTCTTACCTGGTGTTTTTAAAACCAAAATTTTAGGGAAGGAATCTCAGGATTTGCTCTGAGGAATTTCAAGAGGTTCTAATGGCTCCTACACAATTTGGCCTTGAGGATAAGTGTAGTACAGAGTCAAAAGTTATTTTTGAGTTTTAAATAGTTCCTGGAAAAAAAGAAGGTTTTCTTACAGAAAGTGGTGGGCACGGATTAGTTAAAGGACAACAGAGTATTTCCCAAAGCAAACGGTGTTCTTACCATAACATTTGACGTCATGGAAAAATAACTGCACTTTGAATGAGTTCAGAAAAACTGTTTCTTTTTATAAGCTAATTCAAGCAGCCAATCAAAACATGGAGTAGAGGTAATGTAAGTCTGCAATGCTGTCTAGATTATTTGACCAAACTTTTGGTTATAATGTCATTTTAAAATTCCAACTATATAAACCTGATGAAAGTAAGTCTTCAACTTTAATTACAAATGTTGTGGCTACACAGTCGTTTATTTTAGGAAGAACATTTTTAACTGCAGCTATTATATGACATGATGGTCCTTTGACAAGATCCGTTTATTACACAGCTTATTGAAAATGTAAAAAAAGCTGCTGTTTCGTAAATAATTCCTATTTGACTACGATACAATGTTGCCTTTTTACTTAAAAATATTCTTACTTTCTGTTTTCAGAAAAGAGAATTTAGGGTAGGTAACTGGCCTATAATGATTCTAGGGCTTGATATAATTGTATCTACTGTTTTAAATTGCTTTGTGATTAAAAGTGATGTAGAGAATTAAATAATTGTAGTAGTCATAGAGGTAGTGTAAGTCTGCTTCATAGTAAGCAGTATCAGTGTCATAGGAAATGTGGAACATGAGTGAGCAAGAAGGGTGAGATATTACTAGTACAGGATTGTGAAAGTGATCTTGAACGTTTTCTTTCTGAAAGTTGCGGAAATACAAAATGACGGGATTTGCTTAGAAGAATTCCAAGAGTTATAAATGGCTCTTACACGATTTGGCCTTGTGGAAAAGTGCGGTAGAGAGCGAGAAGTCATTTATTGTATGTAACATATTTGTCAAAACGATGGAGCTTTTCTTTCAGAAAGTGGCGGGCTGAAAATAATAACAGCACAACAGAGTGTAAGCTGTTCATAGGATATCCTTCGACATCATGGAAAGTAAGTTACTTTTCAGGAGTTCTGATTTCTGATTGGTTATGTTATATGGGTTTAATCATTTTGATTGTGTTTTTTTCCCCGCTGTTATATGATGAATACCTTCAAGTCACTGTTTTTAGTGAAATTTGATAAATTCTGAGAACAGCAAAAATAAACCATTTAACATGTATAATTAATTCTGTACTTTTTGTATTTATGATATACATTTAGAACTGTGTAGTAGGCATGGAGAAGCTGAGGCTTCTGTAAGTGTCAAAGTTGTTGCATACAGTGCTCACATTCTACGTAGTCTTTCATATAATAGACTACATCTGCACAATGAGATACCTAAGCAAAGGAAACACAGGTGATGTGATTGTGGAATGAGCAATAAAAATTGCACGTATTTCAATTAAATTACCTGTGTTTCCTAACATTACACATCACATTGTGTAGATGAGGTTTAGGCCTGTTCCAGGAGACAGAGGAGGTCTGACATTTGTTCAAGAGTGCAGTGGACATGACTCACTTCGTTGGTAGGCCTGCACATGTATTATCTCCTCTATACTCTTCAACAAGCCTAAATTTCATCTGCAACCCTGAGTAGGACTTACCTGAAACAAATCTCTGGATAGGCCACACCTTATCAGCATCTAGAAACAATCATTTAAAATGTTAAGTGCAGATTTATGATGGCCGTGCGCCTCTTTTGCGTCGCTGTTCCGTCACTTTTGTGACGCAGCAGCAGTGTAAAAGATGCACCATGTTGCAAGATAGGCCTAGGTTCATCTCCAGCAAGATACCGTCAGTTTAAAATGTATATAATTAGGACTGTGTAGGGGGCATGCAGAAGCTGAGGCTTCAGTAAGTGTCAAAGTTGTTGCATGCAGTGCTGCACTTCTGGGTACTCTTTCATATGCTGGACTACATCTGCACAATGAGATACCTAAGCAAAGGAAACACAATTGATGTGATTGTGAAATGAGCAAAAGAAATTGCACGTTTTTCAATTACATCACCTGTGTTTCCTAACATTACACATCACATTGTGCAGATCAAGTTTAGGCCTGTCCAGGGAAACAGAGGAGGTCTGGCCTTTGTTCAAGAGTGCAGTGGACATGACTCACTTCATTGGTAGGCCTGCAAATGTATTATCTCCTCTGTACTCTTCAACAACTCTAAATTTCATCTGCAACCCTGAGTAGGCTTCACCTCAAACAACCCTCTGGATAGGACACACCTTATTGGCATCCTGAAACAATCATTTAAAATGTTAGGGACAGTTTTATGATGGCTGTGCACCTCTTTTGCGCTGCCGTTGCATCACTTTTGTGAGACAGCAGCAGTGCAAAAGATGCACCATGTTGCAAGATAGGCCTCACTTCATCTGCATCAAGATACTGTTAGTTTAAAATGTATATTTTTAGGACTGTGTAGGGGCATGGAGAAGCAGAGGCTTCTGTAAGTGTGAAAGTTGTTGAAAAACTGTTTGTCCTTCAATCTTTTCCCTTGTCTTTTCTAATTTTTAAATACATGTTTTAATATTTTTCAAATGTTTGTTCTCTCTTTCACAGATTGAAAGTATAAAAATAACAAGTGACTAAGTTAACGACAATTATAAGGTAAATGTTTTGTACTCTTTTCGTTACATTTCTATCACATTTAACTTCTATTAGTTTCACTACTTCATTTCTTTAACCCTCACTTTCCTGCCTTTGCTACTTCCCTCATTCCTTTCTCTATTACTTACTTACTCTACTCCTTCCACTATTTTTCTCAGTCCCTCTCTTCTCATACTTCCTCACTCTTGTTCACTCACTCCGTCTCTATTACTCTCACTGTC
The DNA here is from genome assembly GCF_964261635.1 of Lissotriton helveticus. Classification (NCBI taxonomy): domain Eukaryota; kingdom Metazoa; phylum Chordata; class Amphibia; order Caudata; family Salamandridae; genus Lissotriton; species Lissotriton helveticus. The sequence goes on along the minus strand of NC_136068.1, from coordinate 808,350,264 downwards.
TCTGACTGATCACTCTTTCACTACTTGTTCATTATGCTTTCTCTCTGTAGTTCAAGCACACTAAGGGGCATATTATCAACACAGGCAATACAATTATCGCTGCTTTTATCGGCAGAAAACTGCTGCAAAAGTGGCTTTAGCGGCAGTTTTCTTCCGCAAAAGCGGCTTTAGCAGCAGTTTTCTGCCGATACAAGCAGTCATTATCGGCAGAAAACTGCCGCAAAAGCGGCTTTAGCGTCAGATTTCTGCCGATAAAAGCAGCGAAACTTTTATCGCCTATGTTGATAATATGCCCCTATGTTATTTACATTTCTTTGCTGTTTCAATCATTCCTTTTCTGTTACTTCTTCTTTTCTGCATTCTGTTTTTTCTCTCTGTTATTCCAATGTTTTAATCTTAATTTGATCATTCAGTCACATTCTCTAAGAAACTCTTGTTTGTTATTCTTCTACTCTCCTTTTTTTCTTTCACTTCCTTATCTATTTTGTTTTTCACAATTATACCCTCTTCCATCTTTTCTTCGGTAAATAGATCTATTAAACAGTATCTTTGGTTTAGTCCCTATAGCTGTCTTTCTTTTAACATTACTCTCTGTTTCCTTCCCTTATACTTACTCTTCTTTTTTTTGAAAAAAAAATTTGGGGGGTTCGCTCCCGGTTCGCGTACCGGCGAGCGAACCGGGAAGCGAACTAAAAAAAATAGAGGTTGGCAGAGTGCTAAACATTCTACCAATTTTTTTATAAAGGGGAGGTAGTTCTGAAAAGAACTTTTTTTTAATTATTTTTGTTGTTTTATATTTTTTTATTATTTTTCTGAACATTTTTTTACTTTTTTTGTATTTTTTGAACGGTTTTATATATTTTTTGGTTTTTTTTGGGGGGGGAAACGAAAACGATTCATTGTAAAGGGCTCAACAGGAGCAACAAAAAAAAAAGAATTTATTCTCTGGGGCGTTTCGGACAATCATGATTGTCGATAGCTCTGTTGATTAGTTTGATGCTACTTTCTCTGTAGCAAATGAACTGATTACAACGCACGCACACTTGTTTGACTTCCCCGAACCTCATCTGTATATTTGGGACCATCTCCCTCGCCTCTGGTCCCGTCACTTCCTGTACAACTGATCTTCTGGCCATAGAAGGGGGATTATCTTGCTGGTCACGTAACTGCGCAGCACTGTAGTTGATAGGATGCCACCTTTCCAAATGGCGATGCATTGTATAATTGCCGTAACTGTACTTATTATCTGTCCCTCTGGACAAATCCTTCTTACAGATAAGGCAAGTTACGTACCGGGCATTGACTTTTTTTTGGCCCCGGGGATATTTAAAAAATTGCCAAATAAAGTTTTCTTTGACGTGAGACCTCCTGGGCTCCTCACGCAAAAACTGCCTCCTCTCTTGCTCCTCTTCCTCTTCTTCCTCTTCTTCCTCTTCTTGCTGAATGATAACTTCAGCAGGTGGTCCTCTCTTCCTTGGAGGTGGTGGAGGTGGTGGGGAAGCACCAGCTGAAGCTACTAATGAAGCCATTGCTCAGTGATCACAAAAGGTCTTCCTCTCACAAAGATGAAAGTCAGAGTGAGGAAAGAAGGAGGGGTTTTCATCATTTGGGAAAAACAATAGTTCTAAACCAATGATAAGTGTTACTTTTAGGTCACATGACCTAGTCTTACATCATTAGGAAACCAAAAGTGAAATGAACCAATGAAAAGTGTTATTAACAAGTCACATGACCTGTTGTGTTTACGTTACGCGCTTTGCGCCCGGTCCCGGATCACTTCAGGGAAGCTGCGCTTCGCGTACGGGTTCACTTCCGGGTACGCTAACGCGGCGCGTCATATGACGTATCACGCGACAACGCGATACGTCACGCTGACGCGACGCGTCACGATGTTGTTTTCTAACGCGGCAGTTGCGGAAACGGAATGTTTACCGGTTCGCGGACCGGGTCGCGCCACCAAATTGAGCTAACGGGAAGCTAACCGGTTCGCGGACCGGGAGCGAAACAAAAAAAATAATAAAAAAAAAAAAAATTGTATTAAAAACATATAAAATATATTTTTCGATTTAGAGAAAAATACATTTTAAAGCTTTTGATATTTGCTATTAAAAAACCATTGAAATTCACTGAAAAAACCATAGGTTATAGACCATATATAGTTAGGAATTAGCATTTACAAAACCTTATTTTACTCACACAAAACCATTGAAATTCCATATATAGTTAGTTGTACTAACTATATATCGCGCACCCGCAATCCACTGCTGATCATGTCACATATTACATCATTCATGACATGGTCAGTGACATCACTGATGACATCACTGATGACATCTCAAATGCCATCACTGATGACATCACTGATGACATCTCAAATGACATCACTGATGACATCACTGATGACGACATCCAGTGACTGTATGTTTCTGTAAAGTTAAAATATGTCTTACATATTGAAGAATGGGTGGATTTATAACTGTCTGGATGAAGGATTTATTAGGTGCATGACTGACTGTATGAGTGACTGATTAAATGTGTCTCACTGAGTGCATGGGTTAGTGACTAAACTGTCTTAATTTGTGCATCATTATGTCTGTTGTTCTGTAAACTGCTGTTGATCAGTAGCTATATGAGTAACTATATGGGTTATTGATTGGTTGCCTAAGTATTTGTATGGGAGACTGAGTGTGTGTGTGGGTGGCTGGGAGGTGTATAACTCTGTGCATAGATGTGTGAGCAGTTGATTCACTAGATGTATGGGTTCAAAAGTGCATGTGGAAACAGCTGTATGGGCGGTTGACTGTGTGCATGAGTGTATTGGTGAGTGAATGGATATCTAAGTGCTACATGTCAAAGTAAGTACATATGTAAAACACAGTACATGTGAGAGTTGACATATATAAATAACTATGCATAAGAGCCAGTGAATGTGTGAGTGGCTGTATGGATCATTGTGAACTTGTATCAGGGATTGTATAAGAGAGTAAATATGTGTTAGTATATGTTTCAATAAGTAAGGTGTGTATAACTGTATAGTTGAGGAAATGGAGGTGTGATTGATTCTTTGCATGACTGACTAGGTGTGTGAGTAACTCCATGGATGAGTGACAGTCTGTGAGTGTCTGTTTACACTGAGTGTATCTAAGTTTTTATTAAAGTCTGAAGAGATTCATCGTATTATCACATGAATAATGTCATCAGTGATCTCATCAGTGATGTCTTTTGAGATGTGATCAGTGATGTCATCAGTGATGTCATCGGTGATGTCATTTGAGATGTCATCAATGATGTCATCAGTGATGTCATCAGTGATATCATCAATGATGTCATTTGAGATGTCATCAGTGATGTCATCAGTGATGTCATTTGAGATGTCATCAGTGATGTCATCAGTGATGTCATTTGAGATGTCATCAGTGATGTCATCAGTGATGTCACTGACCATGTCATGAATGATGTAATATGTGACATGATCAGCAGTGGATTGCGGGTGCGCGATATATAGTTAGTACAACTAACTATATATGGAATTTCAATGGTTTTGTGTGAGTAAAATAAGGTTTTGTAAATGCTAATTCCTAACTATATATGGTCTATAACCTATGGTTTTTTCAGTGAATATATATATATATATTACCGGTCCAAGCTTGGTATCGTCGTGCGAGATGCACTCAAGGACAGGTGAAGAGCTCCAAGCCTCAGCTCCACTAAACAGGTAAAAAGACTCCAGCCGGCTGTTCCCTTTTCACAGTCCTGCTACCTTCGTAGCCTTACGCGTTTCGAATACTTTCTTCATCAGAGGCTGATGGTGAAGGAAAGCAACGTGAATATATATATATATATATATTCACTGAAAAAAAGTCACAGGTTTCAGGGATGTTATAGTTAGTTGGACATTTCACTCAAAGCCACAGAAATTCTGCTGTTATAGTTACTATAACTCGCGACCCCGCAATGCACTTCTGATGACGTCACAAATTACATCACTCATGACATGGTCAGTGACATCACTGACGACATCACTGATGACATCTCAAATGACATCACTGATGACAACATCCAGTGAATGTGTTTTTCTTTAAAGTTTAAATATGTTTTTTAATATATGCTAAGGTGTATTGAAGAATGAGTGGGTGTATACGTGATTGAATGGATGATTTAGTAGGTGCATGACAAAGTGTATCTTACTGAATGCATGAGTTAGTGAGTAAACTGTGTAAATGTCTGTATCAGTCTGTCAGTTGGTGTATAAGCGGCAGCATGGGTTGGTGAGTAGCTACATGACTGCCTAAATGGGTTATTGATTAGTTGTCTGAGTAGTTCTATGGTTGCCAGAGTGTCTGTGTGAGTGAGTGGGGATAGGTGACTGTGCATAGATGAGTGAGTGGGTGATTCTCTGGGTGTATGGGTGCAAGAGTGTATCTGTGTACGGCTGTATGGCTGGGTGAGTGTGTGTATGGGTGTGTTGGTGAGTGAATGGATGTCTCAGTGGTGTATGTGTAACTACATATGTGAAAGGCTCTCGCGCTCCGTTTGTAGTAGCGCCTTCATTTGCAGCGTCCTCATTACAGCGCCCTCATTTGCTAGCGCCTGTATTTTTTAATTCCCAGGTTTGTCTAATAAGTTGTAAAATTCCTTTGGGCACTTACCCCTGTATTTTAACTCTGGCCAAGCATACTTACACTACTGCCATCCTACCTGCATTATAATTGGTGAAACCACCGCATTTTGCGGGTCCTCGGCCACAGTCTCGTTCAGCGGCCACATTGGAAGGGGCAGAACCTGCGCGCTCCAGTCTTCTTTCTATCTCTCAGGCGAGTACAAAGGCAGGCAAAGTGTTTAGCTCGCTCTTTGTGGCTCTCGCGCTCCGTTTGTAGTAGCGCCTTCATTTGCAACGTCCTCATTACAGCGCCCTCATTTGCTAGCGCCTGTATTTTTTAATTCCCAGGTTTGTCTAATAAGTTGTAAAATTCCTTTGGGCACTTACCCCTGTATTTTAACTCTGGGCAAGCATACTTACACTACTGCCATCCTACCTGCATTATAATTGGTGAAACCACCGCATTTTGCGGGTCCTCGGCCACAGTCTCGTTCAGCGGCCACATTGGAAGGGGCAGAACCTGCGCGCTCCAGTCTTCTTTCTATCTCTCAGGCGAGCACAAAGGCATCCATGCCTGCGCGCAGCGGTAACGCGCAGCGGGGACGCCGGACTGACGACGGAGTTACGCCAGAGTTCAGCCCGTCTGCGCCCGTCCGCGCTGAGGACGGGCTGCTGGTCGGGCAGGACTCGGCTCTAACTCCTTTTCCATCAGACGAGAGAATCAGGCTGTACTCCAGGGCAGAAATCCTTGCTCTAAGACCGCCGTCTTTGCCGTGTCTCCACCGCTTTTCTCCCAAAGGCATCTTGCATTCCAACAGATGTCGGGCATGTACGGCCCTCTTTGTATTCTCCGGTACCGGCTCGACTTTACCTCATCCTTTGTGTAAACTGCATGATACGTCCAGTAGATCTGGATTTTTAATCAACGCACGATCTCTTATTAGGCATAATGTTGCCTTCCACGATTTTGTGGACAACCGTCAGCCGGACTGGGTGTTCATTACTGAGACCTGGGCCTCAGATACCTCAGGGCATGACCTTATTATGGCCATTCCTGATGGTTATTCTCTTCACAGGCACGACAGATCTTGGCGTAGAGGAGGAGGTATTGCTATTCTTTTTAAAACCTCCCTCTCTTGTATGATTAAACCTTTAACCAAGACCTCTGATCGTTTTGAAGCATTTTATTTCTGTATTACTTTTTCCCCTTCGGTCTCTCTCACCGGCATTCTGATATATAGGCCCCCGGGTCCTAGAGCCAGTTTCCCATCAGAATTATTGACAATATTGGAACCCTACTTCGGAAAAGTGGCCTTCACCATTCTGGGTGATTTTAATTTTCATTTTGATGAGGCTAATTCTAAGGACACTACATCATTGGTTGAGTCACTTGAAGCATGTGATCTTGTCCAGCTTGTCAATAGACCCACTCATCAGGCTGGGCATATACTTGACGGGGTATTTTCTAATGATACCAGGCTTTCTACTGGTCCCCCGGTTCCGTTGGTCTGGACTGATCATTATGCTGTACCACTTGAATTCTCTTTTTCCGTCTCAGGCTCTTTAAACCCAATGTCATCGCCATTCTCCCTGAGGAGGAATTTTAGGAATGTTTCAGATGAGGCTCTTGCCCCCCTTGTTTCCACCCCTGAATCTCTTTCCGCAAAGGATGCAGCTGATGCAGCTCAAGACCTGATGGACTCCATCTTTAATGCTGTGGAAAAACTTGCCCCACCATCTCTGCGCTATGTAGCCCGTCGAAAGCCTACGGCACCCTGGTTTTCGGACGAGCTAAGACTCTTGAGGCAAGGATGTAGGAGCAGTGAGAGAAGTTGGAGGAAATCGTGGAATCTTAATGACCGTGAGGCTCATAAGTCAGCACTTCGGGAATACAAACGAAGAGTGGTTAAAGAGAAGCAGGAGTATTTCTCCAATCTCACCAGCTCTCTTACCTCTTCCAGGGAGCTCTTTAAAATTGCTGACACCTTATGCTCCCTGCAACTTCCAGATCCCGTAGTCAGTTCACAAGAACTCTGTAATAATATTTCTGACTTCTTTCATAGCAAAATTTTGGACATACATGTCCTTTTGGAAGCCCAATGTCATGATTTGGATCAATCTATCCCGCCTGTCATCTCCAGTTTGGATTCTTTAGGTAAAGATCCTTCCCACCTACTTATGGAATTTCCATCCCTATCCCTTGAAGGACTTAACCTGTTACTTGACAGGACTAAATCTGCTTCCCCCCTGGATCCTCTACCTCTGAAAAAACTGAAAGAGTGTAGAAATAGCCTTCTTCCTCCTATGCTTGAGACTATGAATAAGGCTATTACCCAGGGCTCGTTTCCTTCTGTATGGAAGAAGGCGACTGTGAAACCTCTGCTTAAGAAACCTTCCCTCGATCCGGCCCTTTTGAAAAACTTTAGGCCGATCTCCCTTCTCCCTGCCCCCGCTAAGATGCTCGAGGCGCATTTGAATCTTCATTTGTCTCTCTTCCTTGATTCCTCCGAATACCTCGATAACACGTAGCATGGTTTCAGAAAACACCATAGCACTGAGTCCGCCCTTACTTGTGTGGTCGATAACATCCGACGCAAAGTAGACTCAGGCCAAACCACTGTATTGGTTTTGTTGGACCTCACGGCCGCGTTCGACACCTTGTCCCCCGCCATTCCTACATCTCGGCTTAGGGAAGCTGGTGTCACGGGGACGGCCCTGAGTCTCCTCAATTCCTTTCTGTTGGAAAGGGAGCAGAGAGTGATGCTTGGGAACTACCTCTCCCCTGCTAAGTCATTGCAGTGTGGGGTGCCACAAGGGTCGGCCTTAAGTCCGACCCTGTTTAACATCTACGTGGCTCCCCTGGCAAGACTAGTAAGATCTCAGGGGATGGAGGTGGTGTCCTACGCCGATGACACCCAGATTATGGTATCATTGGCTCGCTCCTCCGTCAAGACATCTGCCGCCAGTTTTAGGGTTTGCATGCAGTATGTGGCAGACTGGATGACTATAAATTCCCTAAAGCTGAACGGCGAAAAGATGGAGGTGTTGATTTTTGGGAAGGACCAAGATGTTTGGTCTAGTGAGTGGTGGCCTCCTTCTCTTGGCATCTGCCCCACTCCCTCCCAATCTGCCAGAAACCTGGGTGTAATTTTTGACACCTCGCTCTCTCTATCCCTTCAAGTCAACAGGACCGTGGCCACCTGCTGGGGTGTGATTAGGGTACTGAATAGAATTCGAGGGTATCTCTCCCCCAGGCGCGCAAACAGGTCGCAGTCGCCCTGGTGGGCTCGAGATTAGACTACTGCAACTCTCTGTATATGGAAGTCAACAAGAGCCTGTTACACCGCCTGCAGATTGTTCAGAATGCTGCAGCGCGGTTTGTTCTGGCCCTTCCGAAAACTTCTTCTGCCACTGCAGCTAGGAAGGACCTTCACTGGCTTCCTGTCCAGCACAGAATCTTTTTTAAAATTCTGTGTTTGACCTACAGAGCGCTGACAGAAGGTTCCTCTAGTGCCATTGGCTCTCTTATTACGCGCTATGTTCCCACCAGAGATCTCCGCTCTGCGGGATTGTGTCAGCTTGTTGTCCCCCGTGTAAAACTTTCTAGATGGGGAGCCAAAGCTTTCTCTGTGGGTGCCCCTCAGCTTTGGAATTCTATCCCCATCGAAATAAAAACTCTCCCCTCATTAGAGCTATTCAAAAAGGCCCTCAAAACTTACTTCTTTAAGAGTGCCTACTAATGAGAGAATGCTGCTGTGAAGAGGCCTTAACCCCTACATTAACTTAGGCGCCTTGACGCCCATCTGGGCTAAGTTAGTGCATGATAAGAATTATTTAATTCATTCATTCATTCATTTGAGTGTTGGAGTATATAAATGACTATACATGAGTGGTGAGTGATTGTGAGAGTGGCTGTATGGATGAGTGTGTGCTTGTATCAGTGATTGTATAAGAGAGTAAGTATGTGTAAGTATTTGTATAAATAAGTGAGGTGGTCTGTATATAACTGTATAGGTGAGTAAATGGGGTTGATTGATTCTTTGCATGACTGAGTAGGTGTGTGAGTAAGTCTATCGATGAGTGGCAGTGTGTGAGTGTATGTATAGGTGTATGAGTGCGTATGATAGTGCTGTAGTTCGCGAAGTAGTGCTACGCGTAGCTATGCGGAGTGCACTACGCACTAAACAAGCTACGCGTAGCACTATGCGAACTGCATAGTACCCTGTTCGTGATGATTGCACAGTGCTGGATGCTTGTCCGCATTGTGCAATCATTGAAAACGGCATCTTGCACAGTGCGAGCTGACTTTTACTGCCGTTCAAGTAGATTTTTACTCGAGCGGCAGCTTTCTCAACGCGGACTGGTAGTTTCTCATTGCAAGAGGTCGCGAGCATATGCGACCACTCGCAATGAGAAACCTGACCTCCCCGCATTGAGAATGACGCCTGGAGGTTTATGTTCCATGCTCGCGATTGGCAACTTGATGTTGCTGATCGCGAACAAGGAAAAAGTCTCGCCGGGATGTCATTTTGCTTGCTCGTGGTCGCCAACTTGACGTTGAGGACTGCGAGCAAGCAAAAATTGACAGCAGCACTACGCTACGCTACGCATGTTTGCACTGTGCTACGTGCAGTTCACATAGTGCGAAGTAGCGCAAACTTCGCAAACTACGCGAGCATAGCGTAGTGCTTTGCCCAGGGCTAGTAATGAACTTCCTACATAGTCTTGAATTGCCCAGCATATGTGAAGAGGGTATACTCTTTATGGCAGCGAATATCACCGAAAAATATATGACAAACACTACTGGAAGTTTCAAAGACATGAATTCCCTTAGAGGAGATGGCTATTTGGAATGTAATAGAAACATTTAGTAAAGATGTAATCACAAACATAAGCAAAGTTTAAAAATTTAAAATTTCAGGTGGCATTTTTCCTCAGGACATGAAAAAAAGTGTTCATCACTTAATTGATATGGATGGCAAGGGTATCCATTTAAAGAGGAACAACATGGCAATTTTCATTCTGAATATGACATTAAATTATTGACTTAGTATTGAGGTAATGGACTAGAGATAGTTATATAAAGTAGGTGGGATAGATGAGTTGGGTTATATTAGGGATCATTTGGGTCATGGCAATATCAAGATACTTTTACTAAATTGATATTGAAGAAGCAGGAAGGGTGGTAAAACAATTATGACAGAATTGATGAGGAAAAGGTTTTGATATCTAAAATTGAAATCCTTTAATTTTTAATATTGGAAGGAATGTACATTGGGCAGAGTTCTTGCAACAACATCACGTATTGATAAGCTGAATCTAGAGCTTAGGTAATAGTAAATGAAACCTTTTTAGATTATTTGGAGGTTCAGAAAGGGAAAGATAGGAATTTCTTGTCATCATTAATTTTCAGCTTTGCACTTTAACCCATAGATTTGGCATTAAGGTAATGTAACACAATGTATTTGCTTTTGGGGGTATAGGCATATGCTGTTAAAACATTATTACACCAAGATACTAGATGACATGATGACGCTAGTCTCAGATTCTAAGAATTCTATGCCAAGAGGAACAGAAGTCATTTATGAGTTTGGGTCAATTTCTGGGACTTTTATTGAATTGCAGTAAAACAGTAGTGATTGTGATAGCTAAAAGTGATGGAAATGTAAAAGACACTAATGTCCATCTACACTGACAGACAAAATTGGGAGAAAGTAAGATGGCACAGAAAATTGTAATTCTCCTATTGAGGAAACTGATGAAGAATAAGATAGACAAATCGAAACTCTTGAACATAGGTTTGTAGATAAAGTTGAATCTGGTTAGGATAACTATTATTTACTCATGTTGGCAGTAATATGTGGATTTAATGGCCTAGAAGTACCTGATGACATTTGAAAGGGAAGTTGAAAACTTTTATTGCTAAGGTAAATGCCTAATTCCTTTTAAACTGTGACAAATGCCAGTAAGAAAACGTACACTGCACACAAAAATAATACAAATACATTAAATAACAAAAACTAATGTTTTGCCATATTTTTTTATTGAAGTCATTAAATCACTTATGGGTCTACATTATTCATGCGGCCAATTTACTTTCCTTGCACAGGGCGCACCTTTTAAAAGGTGCGCATAGCTCAATGAAGGAAAATGCGCTGTATTATGATGAATGCACCACCCAATTTTTTGGAAGTTTGAAGTTTATTTATTTTTTGCTTGATTATTTAAAACCATTGCATACAAAGGATAACATTTCTCATGGTTGGTAATAAAAATCTAATAAATGGTATTTAAAATAGCATAAATAATTAAAATGTTCTGTACGTAAGCCATATTCGATACCAATATTGTTTTAACTATGGCAGTTCCTATTACATTCCAGTTGGCTCATGTAATAATTAGTCTTTTTGCCACTCAGTCCAGTGTTTTATTCTTTTTGCAATTATATCAAGGAATTTAATTAGCCGGCAATTTAGCTGAACCAGGTCGGGGTTGAAGCACATCATTAACGCTTGTCTGCATGTTCTAGCTCCGTACTGTTTGAATGCTGGCTTTAACAAAGTAACCCTTATATCTTTTAGCATGTTGCAGATGCGTATAACATGGATTGCGTCCTCAATACCGCTGCCGCATAAACGACACTGCTGGGCTCCTTCCAATTGGCATCCGCAAATTTGCGCTGCCCTGGGGGAAGTGCATTCATCGGAAAAACGAAGTGGCTGCTTTGAAGCTGCTCCGTGTTTTCACAGTGCCGGGGGCAACCTGCACGTACTTTTAAAGGGAATTAGAGATCCCCTTGCAGGCATATGCAGTCAGTGACTGCACCCACCTGCAAGAGGGTGTCTGGGGGTCCATAGGACCCACTTGTCCTCTCAAGAGGGCTGCTCTGAGGGGGGCTCACTGACAGTCACCAACATTTAGGTGGCGCGCTGTCAGTGTGAATCCTGAGATTCCTTGCATCTGCATCCACGTCTGTAATACAGCGTGGGTTCAGAGGATAAGGAATTCCTTCACTTGCATGCGGCACGCCTCATGCAAATGAGGGAACACTCCCTGAAGTTAGCACTGGCACTTTATGTGCGGCATTGCTATCGGTATTACAGAAGGAGCTGCACAAGTGTCTGCGGCCCCTGCTGTAATACCAAAGTGCCCCAGGTGTGCACAAAGCATGTGCAAATGCCTGTTGTACCCCGGGGCACTTTGTGTATTACGACCTCGGGTGGGCCAAAGGAACTGATTTGGAAGAAAAGTTATTGACCAGTTTCTTCATCTAATCAAGATGACTCCTTAGTGTCTAACATTAGTATAAGTTTTGATTCTTGTGTATTATTCTCTTCTCCTTACTTCCTCCTCTGTTATTCAGGTATAAATAAATTACTTTCACAAAACAGGAGCAGCATGCTTCATGAAAATGTTCTTCTTTTAAACTTTTTATATAATCATATTTAGCAGCATTGACACGACATGTATCTGAATGTATTTCATGTGCTGTGTTACTGTATTGACAACATATAACTTCCCATATCTTTATACATATCTTTCATGTCATAATCGATAAAACTTCGGATCACCAAACAATGAACACATGTGAAACATTGAGCCTGAATCACAAATAAAGGTCACAAATCTCACCTGTACGCTTGCACCTATGCGCAGGTGTAGATTTCGAGTTGCAGCAATTCACCGAAACTTTATTTACATCTTGATCAACGCACTTCTCACCACTTGCAAAACATTTACTCTTTGATTAGGTTTTGCCCCTATGAGCTAATATGTACGCAGGACTGAAAACACCTTTGCGAATGAGGCCCATGTGTTCTTCTGGAAGAAAGAAAAATGTATTCAATACGTTTACATGCAATTGTAGCCATACAGCAGAAAGATAACCAGTGAATACGACTATATCTTTATTTTGAGGTGCTTACATAAGCTGTATCTTCCTGGTCAAAAGCAATTGAAGTAAGTCATATACACACACACACTGCTAACTACGTTTTCTGCCGTTGTAAGTGCAGGTTTGGGGAAGGCAATGCAGTGGTTATCATGGAAGGAGCATGGATCAGCTATTGGGAAGGTGGCAAACAACTACAAAGCTGCTCATTTGTGGGAGTTCGTGGGGCTTCCCAATAGTACATCTATCTTTCTTAGTGCCAACAAACTTGGGATTAAGTATGCCAATTTGGCATGAAAAACACCCACGCACGTCCACGTTTGATAAAGATCTAATTTCAGGGCTGTTATCTAGAAGTAATAAAAATAAAAAGAAAATTGACGATTATTTTTCACAATAACTTAGCCAACTGTAACTGTTAAATATGCTTATGCTATTTAAGTTCGTGCTCGCTTATAGGAAACCGATCGTACATGTACACCTACAACACAGATACATTATCCTTTTATTGTCAAGTAGATCAGTGAATTCTAAATAAAATTATAAATGGGTTTTGTGTATTTTTTTTAATTTATGATCATTTAAAAAAAAATACACAGTATGTTCATTACTTTCTCTTGAAAGAAACTATGCAACGAAAAACGTATTCTACCTGTGATTATTTTAGAAACCATTGCAGAAAGCAGTTGCAAATAATGGACATATATTTTGAGAAACTTAAAGCAGTTATTAAAACATAAGTCCTATTTGATTGTTTTCCTGCTGTTTAAATAACTGGAAAGTATAAAATAGCTGCCCACTTTCAATAAAAAACATGGAATCCTGAGTGTTAATTATCAATTCACTATTGTAAAAATATGTTATACAATTGCAGGCAGGGTTGTGTACATTGCAAGTAAAAAGAAGCATTCCTGTCGCCATGTTAATAAGGTAAAAAGAAAATCAACAGTTGTTGGATGTTTAAAATGTTTAAAAGTAATATATAAATGTCACCATTAAACTTAATTGCTGCATTATTTAACTATGGCATCCTTGCCTTCAACCCATTCCCTATACACAGACGCCCACAATTGTGCTTTCTAATCATTTAATCGGTTATCAATAAACACAAGAAGTGGGCCTTTCAATGATTATGGATTATCAGTGTTAACGAATGAATGGAAAGGAAGTTTATTTCACTCTTTAATATCAAAATCACTTAGTCCACTTTGCCATAGTGTGTTGCTTTACACTTATTTCATCTTCTCTCTAGATTTCCTATTTTATCTATTTACTCTGACAAAACCCAATATTAGCTTGTCACAGCCGCCCTGCAAGCACAACGTTTATAGAAAGTGCCTTTCAAAGGATGTTCAGCCTACACGCGTGGAAATGCACAGATTAGCTTTGCTGTTTGCTCCCAGACAACATAGTTATCCCAGCTCTCAGAACAAAAAGCAGACAGGTATTATAGTATTAACTGAGTCAAAATCTGAAAGACTAATACAGAAAGAGCAGTTCTCACAGCCCTTTCAGGGAGGCATTGTGTGTCTAGCCACAGAGCCAGCTCAGGCACTCTGCAACACTTTTCACGTTACTTAAAGCTTGGAGTGCCATTGATTGTGTCTGATTGTAAAATGTGTATTTTAGTCTTTGCTGTACGGCAGACATTGTCCTCATTCAGTCAGAGATGTTTGTATTGACTGAAGATTTTGAATACCGTGAAAGACGTTGTCGATTTGAGGGAAAAAAGGGTTCACATTCAGAAGTCACTTCAGTTCAGAAGCCTTCAGGTGTTTGAATTAAGTGCGAAAGTAGTTCTCGAAATTTCTCAAACTTCTCTATAGAAAGTAAAGTTAGAGTTGGGAATTAAAAGTAATTTGTAATGTTGCTGTTTTTACAGTAATGGTAGTATGTTATTTTCTTAGAATATATGTGCACCACTTCGTGTCTGCACTTTTAGCAACAGATAAAAAAACTCTATATTTATATAGTCAACACACTTTTTTAAATAGAGAAAATCATATTTGTGAAATATTACAGATTGCCTCGCAGTAGAGTTTGAAGACTGTTATGATAGGACAATGAGGAACATATGCCATTCTTTCTGTGTTTCTCAATCTCATTCCTTATGTATCTATCTTTCCCTTTGAGTTTTGCTTTTCTTTTGCCTGCCGATGGTAATTTTAAAGATCATAATGTCTGCCATAAAGATTGTGAATGCTAGAAACTGATGATTTATTATTTCCAAAATTATTCAATAATACTTTGAGGTGGCAAACTGACGACTAATAAAAGGTTGCAAAGGTGCAAATGCATGACCGCAGGAAAGGGATTAGGAAGGTTAGTTGGGGTGTTATTTTATAATATTTTATTATATGTTATTTGCATGGAGATATGGACAATAGTTAATTTCACTTAGAGGGACTCATCCACTAAGAACAGCACATAATAAATCATCTAACTAAATCTGTGCACTTTAAAAATGCCGTGGATCTTTTTCGTTTGGTGGGTACTTTCACCTTTCATGCTCTAAACGACAAAATGAAGTTAAGAAACAGTATTAGAGCCTGCAATAAACTGCTTGTGGCTTCCATTAATCATATTATACACACACACACATGCATACACACCAAGATGCACACACATGAAAACACACTCAGAGGCATATGTACAAGGGGGTTGTGCTATCGGAACGCAACTTTTTTCGATGGTCCCCTGGTTCAATGTCCAGCACCATAGTTACAAAACGTTGATAAGCCACTTTGCATGGCTTAACGCTGCTTTGTAAATATGGTACCTTTTCACACAGGCATTTGCATGAAAGGGGAGTGCAATGGGTGTTGCTGTGGGTGTTTTATGTAGACATTTGGCTATACCACAATCTGCACCCCTATACTGTGCCATGCTCAAGTTGATCTAAGTTTAATGGAAGATCTCATCAAACTAAAACCTTTACTTTTATGGTTGCAAATATGGTACAACCCTGAAGCCAAACTTACTAAGCAAATGATTTCTGATTCACTAACCCTGGCTCATGCAATAGATATCCCATGGCCTGTGCACATTGAAATAATCAGTAGTGATTTGGGTACTCAAGCTTTGTACACACTGCCAGATAGTATTTGCGTACAATCAATTGCCATGGTGAAAGGCCGTTTTTATAATGCACACCAGAAGGCACAACATTACGTGAGAGGAGCATCTCAGCTTGTTTCCCCCTATCTGCCACTAAAGGTTACACCTGCACCAGTGGCTTATTTGCTGCATACATATGATGACTTTCCATGATTTCTTCTTACTAAGTTACGTTTTAGTCTGGTCCACTTTTTGGAAGCCTTCCCTACTCAGAGCTCATGGTTTTAGAAACTTCCACTATGCCCGTGTGATGCTTCTTCCAAGCAAAGCACTGTTCATTTTATGTTACAATGTATCCTTTACCTCTCCCATCAGAAACATTTCCTAGCCCTGGTCTTCTGTGATGTCAATATTAGGCATTATAAACATGTGTTTTCATTTTTACAGCAACTGGGCAGCCCACGAGTCTGTCATGAGGTAATTAAGTATATAAAATGCTCACTAGCCACAAGGTAGATATATTAAGGCAGATTAACTATGTGTCCTATAGTATGCCTTTTATACGATCTCTTGTATGAAATGTTTTACTGCTTTTTTTCTTTTATTTGTAAAATAAAATTGTCTTAGTGATGAGGAAGAGGTACTGAGGTAGTTCAGTTGGATGTCTTATAGGATAGATACCCTTTTTATGATCTTCTGTATGACGCTTAAATAGCTTTTTAGATCTAACATGATATTGTTTGCATATATTCTGTTAGTTATTTAGCTGTTTTAATCTGTATTTGTGTGCTTTTATAGCTATTTATAACCGAGTAAGGTTAAATTGATGACGATGATCTAAGAAATAACTGAAATAGATCATCCTAACTTTGTAGCCAAGGAGCTAAAGTTTAAAATTTCATGAATAGCTTTCAATTATCCCTCTGGTTTTTCTTAATCAGTTTCCTAGCAGGAGCTTTTCATCCTGTGTTGAAAAATATATTGCTCAACTCTATTCCTGGCTTAACCTTAATGAAATAAAAAAGGAGGTCTTTATCCGACTGCTGCTGGAAACTCCAGACCCTTTCCTATGGACTCTTGATGACATCTCAGTTCACCTAGAGCTCCTGTTAACCAATGCTCTTGGCATCCATGTGCTTTCCTACAGAAGGGAAAGATGTATCTTGTAGCCCCCTCTGCCCCACTGGTCATGGAACTCCCCTCCCCGTTCTTCTCCTCCAATGTGCCAGGTTTCTCTGTGAGTGTGTGCCTCGTGCTCAACCAAAACACCAGAAGAATCTTGTTCACTTTGTGGGGAAATTGGACTGGCAAAATCATTATCCTTGGCCTCCCACCATTGTCCAGTGAATCAATTCCTCTCTGTCCAGTCATACCATCAACCAGAGCTATAAATAAGCAATCTTCACTCCTAAACTAGAGAAAAACCAACATGGAGCATGACAATCTGGGAAATTATAGGCCCATCTTAGGTCTTTGATGCGTAGATAAACAACTGGTAATAGTGGCAGGTATTCACAAATGTACCCAAACATAGTCCAGTGGTCTTTTTGGTGACTTTCAGTGTGGCTTCAGATCTTAAGTGGGCACAAATACTGCCTTACTAAACATAAGAGAAGTGCTCATATACGCATGCAATCACATATGTGCTTGACTTTTTGGCTACCTTCAATAACATTGTCCACTGGGTACTGAATGGCTATCTACAGACTGTGTACGTCATCAGGCATATGCATTATCCTGTTGGCTTGGTTCTCCTCTTTCCTGCATAATTGCACTTATCTAGAGAAATGGGACCCAGATCTGCCAACATCATCTGCCTTGTTGCCCGAGGCTCTACCATGTTTCCCAATTCATGCAACACTTATATGCCCCCTCCCTCTGGCTGCCATCATGCACTTGTACAAAATTGCCTATCATATGTATGTGGATGGCACATAATTGTATCTAAAGCTGGAAGATAACAACACAACATCCCCCCTGTCTTTCATTATCTCTCCCATGCCCACAGGTGGAACCAGAACAGCAGGCTACAGCTTAATGGCATCAATACAAAAATCCTGGTCCTACCCTCTGTGAATCCAGTGGGTACCTGGGTAGCACTTCATGCCTATGGACTAGGTTAATAATCTATATGTGACCTTCAACAGTGAACTATTGTTTATTCCTAAGATTAAAGCAATATCTAAATTGTTATTTGACAATCTGTGGCTGCTCTAAGGAGCAATGCTGATGCTTCACTGCTCCAAGAAAATCAGAATTATCCTTGCTGTGATCAGGTCAGAACTTGACAACTGTGATGGCCTTTACATGGGACTCTTACTCACATTTCACTAAACTCCGGACTACTCAAAAGCATGCACACTGCCTGCTGAGTGTCCTGAAACTTAAGGGCCACATTTTCTTGCAAAATATATCCTTCCCTACGAACGGTCTACAAGCTTAGATGTGCCAACAGTGTGTCAACAGGGGCTTATTGTCGATCCAACCATTCAGATACAGGAGGTAAACGGGTTGGACTATTCACCTTCAGAGGCACCACCTCTGAAACTCACTGACAGCTCACTTGAGACAAAAAAATAACTGCCTAAAACTCAGGAAATAGTTTAAAACTCCTCTGTTCACTATGGCTTTTTAAAAATCTTTTATACTTATACTCAAGCCAGCTGCACCCTATGTCTTGCTGGTCCCATGGCTAGGAATGGCTTGACCTTTCACCTGAGCTCGTGGACCCTCCTTCCATCACAGGGTCAACACCTTCGGTTGTAACATTTATCTGCGCATGGTGGGCCTCATTTATGAGAAGTGACGCATCGCTGCCTGAAAGCAGCGATGCGTCACTTCTCAGTGCGCCCTCTTTGCAACATGAAGGATGCATCATATTTACTGTATGACGCAACATGTCGCAAGGAGTTACAGATACGTCAGTGTTTCTGACGTATCTGTAGACGCAAAAGTGATGCATTGCTTGAGTTCGTTTGAAAAGAGACGCAACTCCAGCAATGTGTCCTTTGGGGGCAAGCTCCATGTGAAAGGGCCTGTGACTTACTTAGGGGAGAACATAGTGGCTGGATAGGATCGCCGCTCGGGAGCTCCCTGCAGATATGTGCAGATCTTTAACATAAGCCAAGTTATGAATTAGTAAAAATCGAAAAACTACCTCTGAAGGTTCTGCGGTGTTGTTTGAGTGCCTGATATGCCCCACACTGTTTCACTGACTAAGCCACCGATTCAGCCGCTGATTCACCCTGTGCCTTCCGGGATTCTCCTCGAGATTCAGCGCGGGACTCGAAGGGATTCTCTGGCATCTCCAGTGCCTCTGGCGTCCTCGGCATTCCATTCTCCTGCAGAGAGGGAGCACCTGCTGGAGCAGAGTCCTGCTCGGGTCCCCGATCGGAGCCCTGCTGTGGCCCCCGTGAAGCCCGTAGGCTTGGTGTGGTCAAAGGCGGGGGAGGTACTTCGACAGAGCTGGAAAGCTGCAGCAACAGTTTCCTTTCGTGTAAAGGTTGCTCTCAGCCCCAGCAGCAAAAGGGCCGTTGGATGGGAGAAAGAAGTGGCAGGTACAGGTGATCAAACGAAAGGCAGCAAGGCTGCCAATTTGTCTAAAAGTGGTCGGAATAGGATCCTGAAAAGAGCAGAAAGGAGTCCAATGCATACTCAAGTAAGTGGGAAATTGGATATAAAATCTTTGTGTAATACAGCAAAAGTTCAGGAATTCGCATTGAACAAAAGTTTGGGGGAGTTTAAAAGTACAGTTATTGATATTGCAGATACTGATAGTGCAGTCAATGACAAGTCACCTAAGAGAGGGGTAAGATATTGTCTAAGAATCAGGAACCTCTCAGAAAACCCACTAAATACTGTGGCACTACAAAGTGAAAAAGAAAAAATCAAAGAAAAAATTAAAGTAGTGTCTACCACCACAAATCCTGGAGTCTAATATAGTCTCAATACGGCCCAGAGCTGCAACGAAAAAGGTTAAACTCATCCTCTCTCTCCATACATACTTTAAGGCTGAGAAGAAACTAACGGCAGGCATCCCACATAGCCCCAATAGTTTTAATGAGCTAGCAACCTTAAAGCAGGATAAGGAAGTGGAGAATGATGAATGTATACCTCCCGGGACTTTAGTTGAAAAGGACACGGCTACAAAATCAAAAGAGGGGGTTAAAACCGCGGACCAGTTAATGGAAATTTTGATCACAGAGATGAGATCGAGTTTTGCCATATCCCAAAAAAATCAACTTAGAATTCATGGGGTCTGTGAAACACTGAAGACTAAGATAAACACAATAATGGAAAGGGTTACTACTCTGGAGACCAACATGGAGGAGTTGGATAAAATGCTTACCAATAATGACAAAACCACAGGGGCCCTGCAAGCCAGTGAGAAGGAATTAAGAGGGAAAATTGAGTCTCTAGAAAATCAGGCTAGACGGAATAATCTAAGACTCCTGAATACTCCAGAAGGTCAAGAGGCTGGTGACATAAAAAAAATTGCGATACACCTTCTGAAAGAATTCTTCCCATAGGATCAAAACAGACAACCTCTCTGATGACATACAAAGGCTCCATAGAGATCCTTTTGCAAAAAATTAAAATAGGGTGAACCCTAGGAAGATCTTAGTTAACTTCAAGACTTACACATTAAAGGAGAGAATTCTAAAAGAGGCAATAAGTGCGGGATCTCATAAAAAGGACGAGTGGTCTTTCTGAATAAGATCGGATATATGAAAGACAACACAAGACCGCCAATGGCAGTTAGGCCAATACATGCAGGAATTAAAATCCTTGGGAGTAAATGTACAAATGAAATTCCAGAACTGCTGAGGATTATGTGGGATAACCACATGTATAATTTAAAGGAACTGCAGGAGGTAGAGGCACTGTTAAATACGATAAAGACACATAAAGTTTGAATGTAAAATTCCCATAGAGTAGGGACCTCAAATAGGCAGGATAGACCTGCCAATGAATAAAGGGAGGGTTCTCTGTGGGAGGGGTGAGACTGGGGGCGGGGGGGCACGGGCTCTGTAAACAATATTGCACGTATGGTGTGGGAGCATTATGGGGGGGAAAAAAACCTGTTCCAAATCACGCAAGTTAAAGGAAAAAGTTAATTCACCTTTTTAAAATATGGGTATTAAAATTCTCACATGAAATGTGAACGGCTGGAGAGTTAGAGCAAGAAGGCAAATGATTCTAGACTATCTTAAATGTAAGAACTGGGATATAATAATCCTCCAAGAAACCCGTCTCCCGAAACCCAAATGGGAAGATATAATGAAAACCCAACGTTGGGTAGATTTTTATATCTATACCGAGCAAACATGCTGTGTTAAGGGGGTATTTATTATCTTTAAAAATTCGGCGAAAGCAACCATAGATTCCTACAAAACTGGTATAAAAGGGAGATGGGCTGTTGGAAATATCAGTGGCAGATCACTAGTGATTGGAGGGTATTATGGGCCTAATGTTGACGATCCCTCAGCTTTACAGTCACTCTATGCACACCTTTTAGATGCGCCTGGACCCATTTTCCTCTGTGGTGATTTTAATATACTGCTTGGCCCCGTACTAGATAGGAGCCCTCCCCAAAAAAATATCCACCCTGCCAAAAATGAGGAGATGGCTTAAGATTTACCTAGAGGACTTAGGTCTAATAGATGTATGGAGAGGTAAGAGTGAAAAAAATCATTTGTTTACGTTTAAAAACAAAAACTGGGACACTCCTCTAGAATTGACTACTTTTTAATTGACAAGTCATTATTAGGGGAAGTAAAGGAGGTCAGACATCTGCCTGAACTTTTATTGGATAATTCCACAGTATTAATGGAGATTGAAACCCATAATCACCATATTCAGACAAGGTGGACTCTAGATTAGACATTACTTCTAGACGATAAAATAATAGAGGACTTTAGAGACAAAAACTACATCTTACTTCCTCTTAAATTTGGAACAGACCTCCAGTCAGATCAGATGGGAGACCAATAAGGCAGTACTTAGGGGAAAGCTGATCAGCTTAACGGTCTATAGAAACAAACTAAATAAGGAGGAAATAGAGTTTAGAGGGTGAAATTCACAGATTGGAAAATAACGTCAATGAGGAAACATCAGCTGCAATGGCGGAAACATTTAGGACTGAACTAATTAAGGCAAAAAATAACTTAGTTAACTTATTAGATACCCAAATTAAGAAGAAATGGGAGGCCAGCAAACTTGCTCATTATCAATATGTTGAATAGGAATAAGATCGCATGCATCCAAGAGGTGAATATTAGTCAACCTCTTACAGAAGAAGCAGACATTAAAAAGGCCTTTTATGATTTCTTCTCAGATCTATATAAATATGATACGAATAACAGCGAGGCCCTAACCCAAGAATATCTCAATCAATGGGTTAAGCAAATTCTGTTAGAAGAGCAAAGGAAAGAAATAAATGCAGACTTTACTGAATTTGAATTCAATTGGGTAGTTAAAGCTCTAAAAAGCGCCAATGCTGCCGGGCCCGATGCCTTGCCTAGCGAGATTTATAAGGTCCTGAGAGGAAAACTTGTACCGGAACTTACTAATATGTTTAACGATATATTTATAAGAGGACAAGCACCCCCTAAATCATGGAGTGAGGATACTATCTGTATTATTTTAAAACCAGGGAAAGACCCTAAACACTGGGAATCCTACAGGCCTATCTCTATGTTAAATTGCGATTACAAGATCTTCACGCAGTTACTAGCAAGGAGACTGGGAAAGTGGGAAGCACAACTAATTCACATAGACCAGAAAGGCTTTATAAAGGGTAGACAGATTCAGTAACTCACTGATGAATTAATAGGAGCACTAGATCTGGTGGATAAGGAAAACCTTCCCCAATCAGTTATTACCTTCAATGCCGCCAAGGCTTTTGATAGGGTTAACTGGAGCTCTTTACATAACACACTGGAGGCTTATAAACTAGGTAGCAACTTTACAAGAGCAGTAAGAGCTATATATAGTGCCCCAACCTCATGTGTGTTGATTAATGGGTCCCTGACGGAGAAAATACACATAGAAAGAGGTACCAGACAGGGATGCCCGTTGTCTCCTACATTGTTTAACTTTTATATTGAGCCCCTGGCCTGTGCTTTAAGATCTAATCCATATATATTTCCTTTCAGCTGTTGGAATTGGGAAAAAAAGTCACACTCTATGCGGGTGATTTAATTATATTTACAAACAATTTGATAGGTTCCCTCCCTGAAATAACAGCAACACTGCAGCAGTTTGGAAATCTATCAGGCTACCAAATCAATCAACAAAAGACTGTGATAATGTGCTGGAACGTACAGAGTAAAGACTCCTTGGTAAAACACCAAATACGATACTTAGGGATCCTAATTGTGGGTGAGATCAAGAAGATTACTCAAATACATTTTAATAAAATCCAATAAGAGGCCAAAAAATTGCTTCATGCATTGAGATGTCTTCCTTTATCATTTAGAGGCTGCTCTAATCTGGTAAAGATGATGGTCTTGCCCAAATTCAGATATTTGTTTAACTCGATGCCATTAGAGTTTAAAAAAGATTTGATTACCAAAATGCAGGGTGAAATCAACAGCTTTAGTTGGGCTTCAAAGGGTGCCAGAATTTCATGGAAGAAGCTAAGAAGGAAACAGGAACATGGAGCGATAGCCAGCCCTGACTTATTCCAGTACTACAGGGCATTCCATTTTAAGATAGAGTACTTTTTTTTTTTAATATAGCTCTTTCCCAATCTTTATGCAAGCAATGATAGGTCCGAAGGAGACCACTTTTTATATATATTTGGCCATAAGAAATTCTTCAAGAAAATTAAATTAAAAATCTTGGGAGCGGCCATTAGATTGTGGGCCCAGATAAGGTGTCTGTGGAAGATTCCCTACTATTGTCATCATGCCCCCATTTGGGATTCGCCTGGTACGCGTGAATGTTTAAAGGATGCGCTATCGGTCCCGCTGAGAGAAAGCGGAGTAGTGGAATGGGGACAAATATTAATTGGACCTAATATTGTTGACTGGGATAGACTGGAGGAACTAACAAATGGGGGTTTGTCTAAGTTCAACCACTATCAGTAAATAAGCTGGGCCATATCCCTAGGAAAAGATGGGATAGGAAATACAGAACTAGAGGCAAAGCTCCTAGGGAAATTTGAGAAGAAAGAAGTAGCTTATTGGTATTGGGCGCTTATCGATGAAGGACAAGAGGAATTCACACTACCTAACGAGATCTGGGGGGAGGCGCTGCCTTTGCTGGATGTATCAACATTATGGCAAGTATCTGCGGGTGCATGTGGGGATGTTGTCAAATCTGTACCTTTGAAAATGAACTTTTTATTTACTCTACATAGAGCATATTGGACACCCAAGAGGTTGTCGAAAATGAATAAAGGGAGAGTAAGGAGTTGCTCTAAATGCGGAGAAGAGCGAGCTGATGACATCCACATGTTTTGGCAGTGCCCGCACCTCTAAACCTACTGGGACAATGTAGGTAAGATCCTTTCAGATGTCCTCCATCAAGAAATACAGGTACGCACCGAATGGATATTGTTTGGTGTAAAACTAGACGATAGTGGGAGACCTAGCCTTATCAAAAAACAAAGGAATTTATTATTTTTGTTGGTATCAGCTGCCAGACGTGAGATTTGCATAAAGTGGGTCAATTCCCTTCCTCCTACGGTAGAAGAATGGCTGAACTCAGTCATTAGAATAAATTTAATGGATAGAGCTGGACCACATTGTAAAAGATTGGAGTTTTGGAATAACTGGGAACGGTACTGGGCAGAGAAACTGTTATAAACCATAATTCGCGACCTGTTGAAGTCCAATGATTAAGCGCAGTAATAGTTTTGGGTGCTGGTTACAGAGATTCCACTTATTAAAAGAGTGGGCAAGCCGCGCAAGAGACGCTTAAGAGGCTGTTAGGATACGCCCTCGTAGGATATAGAACGACCCAAGTGCCGGGGAAGGGCCATGGAAGGTACAGACCAACAAGAAAAGCTCTCTTTAAGTGATTACTTTTGCTATGAACACTCTATTTCTAAAACTCTGCGTGATAAGGACAAAAAAAGAAAATAGAAAAGAAAGTGTATGTACCAGTCTTACTCCTGCGGTGAGGCAGGCGCAAGAAATTGATGTATTTGCATCCTAGAAGTGGCGCAGTAAAATCTCATAGATTTCACTGCGTCACATCTACAAGGCTTACTTGCATGGAAACGTCCCCCCTGCATACATTATACCTGATGCAGGTATAATGTAATGCAGGGGTTTACAAAGTGACGCATCTGCTTAGATGCGTCACTTTGTATATAGGGAAAAACAGGGGGCATCTTTTACGCTGCCAATGCATCACAAAAAGTGACGCAACAGAAGTGCAAAACTGTTGCAAGACCTCATAATTAAGGCCTGGTGTCTTGTACAGTTTATTGCTGCTGTACACTGGAGTGACACTGATCCTGTTTCAGCACTTGGACAATATTGTTATTCAATTACCCACTCATATGTTCTCTTCAAACGTTTGTGAAGCCACTGTGCTGCGGTTACCAGCACTCCATAAAAAATACCAATAAAAATAAAATAAATGTAAGCCGACTTGTCCGCCTTTCTCTTGCCAGTAGAAACAAAATGAATCTTGCCTCACTGGTGTGATATACACTCTTTGGTCACAATATGAAATTGTATGTGTGCGAAATTGAAAATGTCTAAGAAAATGAATGTGCCCGCACCCCGTGGGCCCATTGGCATAATATGTGAATCTGGCTGGGATCATGGATTTGAAATGTTTAGATATGTATTCATTTATCACTGACAAGAAGAGGTTCACAGATCCACACCTCCCTATAAAATGTGGGAATTCTGACTTGGTACATGTAGGCTAAATAAACACCTTGCTGCATGTCAGACCTCTCTACCCCATACATGTGCAAGGCATGAATATTGGCACACAGGATTAGAAGACCCATGCACGGAATCATGCTCCCTGACCCACGTGGGTTGAGGAGTGGCAGCCCACCGCCACGAGAAGGCCCAGGGCTTCATTCACAACATAAAAACTGCAGAAGCCCAACCAGATCTCTTTGTAGTCCACTGCCTGTGCTGCCGAAGTCCAGGGTCGTCCTGTATCAAGGCTGCCTAGGTTTGATTCCACCTCATGCCAGTTACTTCCTCTCTTCCATCTCATGCCTGTAAGCAATGTTTTATCCCTGCTTTCTACCTTCTCATAGTTTTTCTTCCTTTCTTTTCTCCCTTCTCTTCCTGTCATTCTCTGGCACTGGCTTAAGGTCTAATGATGAAAAATGTGTCCTGGTACCTAAAAGTGAGTGCTTAGATGTTAGTGCTCACCATCTGCATCTGCCTACCTAAACAAAGCATTGAGTGTGCCTCTGTCCCTGCATCAGGTGGCTTTATTGTAAAGACGTGGATGAGTGCTTATTCATAGATGGTATATCAACACAAGTATGCAGTTCCTTTAGAAAAAGAAACAAGTATTTGCAATTCAATTGGTCTCCCCTTTGGGACCTTATATGGATTTAGCTATGCAGCACATTAACCTGGGTGCTGAAACATCTATTGTTCTTTAACATGGAGGGAAAGTAAGCACCAAACTGTGTGACACGCCAGGTTTGGGAAAACATGGAGAGAAATATTGCCTTTCAGCTGGAAATGGTAGTCCAAAGCTCTGTTTTTAATATAAAATCACAGCCTTTGGTGGTCATTTCACTGAAAATACAACATTTGAAAAAAAATATTATTGTCTGTGGGTGCTTGTGGAAGACAATTTCTATAGACTGGAATCTAGAGAATGCTAAAGCGATTCTGGTATTTTACTGACCTCTGCTGGTCGTTTTCTATCGAGAAAGGTAAATAGATGCAGTGGCCAGAATTATTTTATTTTAAATAAAGTCCCTCAGCAGAAAGCAATTCTGGTGTTTTACTGACTTCTACTGGTCGTTTTTAATCAAGACAGTTAAATAGAGGCAGTTGAACAAGCAGAAAGCAATTCTGGTATTTTACCGAACTCTACTGGTCATTTTCTATCAAGACAGTTAAATAGAGGCAGTTGAAAAGAAAAAAAAGTCCCTTAGCGGAAGCAGACAAGTCATAGAGCTGATCTCCAGAGCTCACAAACTACATACACCTATAAGTATATACTAAAGTACATACGAGAGGTCTCAAATGCTCAACCTAAAAAGGGGCAACAAGGGGGAGATTATGGGAATGGACAGAGGGTTCCATGCCTTTAGAATCTCGGGCCCTCACACTCCCAAATGGGTGTCATGCTTCATCATAGGGCTGCTCCTCATCGGGCCGGCACTGCAATGTCCGATGGGCACCCGCGACAGGGCTCTTTATCTGAGATCTTTTGTTCCAAAGCCATAGGTCTCTTTTCTGCATGCAGGTAGTTTTGTTAACCCGGACCTGCCTGCGCTTGCGAGAAGCAAGCTTCTTAACTGCATTTCCTTGACTGAGGATAGCTATTCGGGCTAAGGGTCTTAACTTGCAGTTACACATGACAGACAGTTGTTGTTTAATTTTTCGAATGACATATTTATGCTTACGTATGTGTCTGATGTCTGTGCCCTTGAACCCACAAATCCTATTCCCTTCTGTTGTAATGGCGCTGTGATTACATATTACCCAGGCCATTGGAATTATGTGATTCTGCAGGCTCAGCACTTTCTGTATAATTCTGGACCTGCCATACAGCAACATCTGCAGTATAATTTTGCAGATTTTGCAGCGGAAGTTACTTTAAAAAAGTGCCAAAACATGGTACTGGCAATGGCATATCTGTTTCAAAACTTTACACATGAAAATTCAGTTATTGATTTTACTTTTTAGGTGCTCAACGGATACTAATTAGGCTTGAGCAGAAATTCGATTACGCCAATAATCATAGTAATTTAGATAATGATGTGTAACTCTTGGATACAGAATTACTATTAATTCTATCTCAAGTGCACATTTATATAGCGCAAGCATCTGTTCATACTCGCTATCTGTCTTCTGTTGCATTTAGCTCTATATCTTAGCACAAAACACATCATTACCTCCATTTTGGATTTGAGGGGGAATTTTTAGGCTGAGAAATAGTGCTAAACTCAGAATTGCTCTTCTTGTCTAATTCAAGCATAACCTCATGGAATTCTTAGGTAGTTCTGAGTGATTACTCAACATAAAAGTGCACGAGTTACGTCCACACCCAGTACTAATAAATTGCAATTTTGTCAAAGCCAGTATTAATAGGTGATGAAATAATAAAATATAAAAAAAACTGTCCCAAATTGTGCAGCATAATGACTCATAATCTGGTGATTCTTGCCTCATAATTTTGTCAACTCTACCACATTTTTTACCCAACCTTTGCTGCAGAATACATACACCCCGCACAATGAATTCAAATGTAATCCGATTGTATAACAACTGTAATAGATCCAAGATTATAACGTGAATTTAATGGGCGTTTTTTTTATAATGCCTGCGTTTCTATATATAAAAAATGCTAAATTAGTTCATACCACAAAGGTACTTAAAAAGCGCCACCAGAATAGCAAAAATCGGGTAACATATTGTTGATATCTTGTACGAGGCTGCTGCCGTGTTCAGTGCAGTTATTTCTTTTTCGTGTTGAAAATAATTTAATTGTAAATGGTGCAAAAACTCAGAAGCTTTGTGGAGAATTTTCTATAATTCCTGGATTTGGGTGATTTTCTTTTTAGCTGAAAAAAACGCACAGGAAAATAAATGTGGGCATATCAACAAATAAAGATATTTTATAACTCAAACAATGTGTCGAAGAATGATCTTAAAATACATTTTAAGTATATACCGACCTGTAAAGCAAAAAGGGGCTCAGCTTTCTGACACATTTAAAAACACCCAAATGGAAACAAGCATCCAGATCAACAATACTTTTTGGAATAATTGTGTGTCATGATTGCAGCAACAATTATGAATGATATTGATGTGTTCGACAATTACTCTGCCATCAAGTACAATTTGGCACAAACGTCAAGCCCCGCTCCTTCCTCCCCATTGTTCTCTGGAGGGATTACATCCAGTGGGTGAGAGGGGGAAGTTGATTTATAACCTGTTTAATTTATGG
Source organism: Lissotriton helveticus (assembly GCF_964261635.1). Classification (NCBI taxonomy): domain Eukaryota; kingdom Metazoa; phylum Chordata; class Amphibia; order Caudata; family Salamandridae; genus Lissotriton; species Lissotriton helveticus. Next base: position 808,321,597 of record NC_136068.1, on the reverse strand, counting down.
CCCTTATTCAGGGCACCAGGAGGCAGGCCAAGCAGTACAAATTGTGATCAGTGCTTGTTGAAGGGAAGTTTTGGGTCCTTAGAAACTGCAAGATTGCACATACTAATTTAGCATAGAAAACTGAATCGCAGTCAGATGGAGAATATTTCCTATAAATTATTATCCCTGCTGTTCTCTGTTTTTCATTCCAACAAATACATCAAGAACCTTTAGTGTTCTCTTTTTGCACTGCAGCTATTTTTGTTGTCATTGCCTGAGCACTGCAAGGTAACAGTTAAACACAAAAACACATTTGAAAAAAGTACAGAGGTGATTTAATGTGTATGATGCATTTTTCCTGTGAAAGAAGAAAGTGAGAGAAGAGTAAGTGCAAACTAGTCAAAAAAGAATAATTTAAGAGAAATACTTATTGTTTCTTCTCACAAAGCCATAAGAGCTTAAAGGAAACAAATAGAGCTTTGTAAATGGATGATAGAAAAAAGAGAGCATTGCAGGTTGCCTTGGGAAGGCAAAAGAGTGAATGGACTTTGTGTAAAATATATTGTCATAGATTAGTGAAAATAAAAATATGTTTGATCATATGTCTTCCTATTGCTCCAAAATGCATGGATATTTTATTAACACTGGGCTGCTGTATATCCTTTGAGTTACATTTTTCGGTGGGTTACTATGATGAGCAAGCACAGTCTCATGGAGATGTTATGTTATACAGATTTATAGAGCGCATGGCTTCCCCGTTGGGCTTCTCAGCGCTAGCATAACAGAACAAAGCAGCACTGAACAGATTCAAAAAGCCAGGTCTTCAACTGCTTGTGGAGGATCTCAAGAGAAGTTCAGAACCTTAAGAAGAAGGGCAGCCTATTGCACACTTTAGGCCCAAGATATTTGAAGGAGTGGCTTCCTGTCTTACCAAATGTAATAGTAGAATCTTAGAAGAATCATTGCTTAGTTTTGTTTACACGAGTGTAGAAGTCTTGGGGAAGTAAGGATGAACTAGATTCCTTACACTGCATGTGTTACTGCCTGTCAGTATTACACAGTTATGTATGTATATGTAATCCGTCAAAACCTGACTACAATTTTCTGTAATGATGGAAAAAAAATCAATTTGATTGTCAGTGTGTTTATTTATAAAAATATTTCACAATTCATATTGAATGACACAGTGTGGAAATAACCACAAATGCATTTGACCTGAAAACGACATAACTATGCTTTGTACCAAAACGTGAAACATATAATGAAGTTGTTATTTTACCCCAAAGTTTACGCTGAAGGAATGGTTTAACGTTAGCGTTCAAAGTGGTGTCATATACAGAAACCCGAATGTATAATTTTAAGTAGCACTGGACATAGCACGTATCCTCTGCACATCAGTCCATTAAAAACGTAAAAAACATGTGGCAAATAATAGTCTTCTTTTTCAACCCTACCAGATGTTATTTTTTTCTAAAGTAATATGTGTAGTTTAACACAGCAGATTCATTGACATGACTTTTTGTCTTTAAACAAATGTGACTTGTGCACATTCCACAGAACAACTTGCACAAGTGCACGATTCTCAAATGAGTGATCTTGAGTTACATTTTCTTAACCTGCGTAGAATATGATTTTTGCACCAATGCTGCTACGAGTAAACGGGTAGACAAGAAAGAGACGAAACAAAAAAAGCATCATTTTAAATATGCAAATGAAGTTGTGAACGAGAGTCCAAGAGCAAGTTATACAAAGACGGGAAAAGTGCACTTTTTGGGAGCCAAACTTCTGGAAAATTGGATAATTCACGAATCCGGAGCACATTTCAGGGTCTAGTTTCTTTGATTGAAAATGGTTTCAGGTCCACTTTGGAGTAAGTCAGAAATAGAACTGGGCAAATTTAGGAGACACGTTTTTATTCCTTGTTAAAATGTTTTCTTGCACTCCTGCTGTTTTGTGCACTTTGGTATGTGCCGTGATAAATATATTCCTTCTCCTGGAACTTGACATTAAGCAAGGACTTGCACAAAAGTGCCTTTTGCAAAATTGGAATGCACTTCCACCTGACACTAGCGTTTCAATTCTAATACGTAATTAAAAACATACGAAACAACCTAAATGCAAACGGATATTTTTTGAAATTTGTAATCTTGATTTTACGCCTCGTACTTTCATCTTGCAATGAAATTTCAAAAACTATTTTGGGGCAACTCAATAATGCTCTCAGAGTTTGCAAAACAGTTGCCCCTTTGCTAGAATTTTAAGCTAGACCAACGGCAAAGCAAACGGAGGCACAAAATAAGTGGTAGCAAGCTTTTTCAGCACCATTTTTATATCCTTTGGCCATATTCTATGGAATCCTGTGTCTTGCTACACTTTCACATGACTTGCCAACACACGTTCTGCAAATTACATCGTTCTATTTTGTGTCTAAAAGCCAGTCATCATGCCAGTGCCTTGCAAGAACAGCAATTTCAAACACAGGAATCAAAAGTAGGGAGGTTTCTAAATTGAGGATTAGTGCAGAAAAACACAACTTTTTATGTGGCTGAATGAAAATGTATAAAACTAATAAGGAACTATTTTGCTCTAGAGATATGCTGCACTGCGGAAGTGAGATACCATTTGTGAAAGGCTCTTCGTCAAGACATTGAAGTGTTATAAAACATTGGAGTACGTGTGTTAAGGACAATATTTATGAAACTGTGATTAATACATATTTATAGATATTTGGAAAAATGTCCCACCGGTCTTTTGTACATTAAAACATTGCCCCAGCACTAAATGGTTCTGGTCCCATGGTCTGTTTTGATGCTCCTTTGCAAAAGGTAAACTCAAGGTCTTACGGGGTTGTTGTGCTGAGCCGTGTTAATTGCATCAGGAAGTTGCCAGAGTGTGCTGTTTGTGTGAAAACACTGACAGGGAAAGATATGTAAATCTCGACGCTCTTCCTCAATAGAGAGCCAAGAAATCCTTCTGACGAGCGCGCTGCTCTTTTTCCCAGAGGCCTTAGCGTTACATTCTGCAGTTTCTTTTTTCAGAAATACTACTCTAGAAAGTGATGTCATCACGGGTGTCGTTTGGGGCGGAGACCCTTTACTTCTAGGCCTCCGAGTCAGATCTTACATATGGGGTAATCGTATAATAAAATATGAACCTTTTTGAGCACCATGTGTGAAAAGGGTTATGCCAAAGTCTGCATGAGGACACATGATGCCATAACAGAAAGCTTCCATAACTTGTGTGTTGTAGTCATGTAGGATTTGCAGGTCTCTGTGGGCGAGGGTAGAGACATGGTTATTTGCTTTCTTTCCTATTGGAGGAGGGCAGATGCACACACCCCAGTAATAAGTGAAATACCGGACTGGTGAAAAGTGTTTAACTTTTCTCCACTCGCCTGACGACTGTATATTTTCGCAAGAAGTGTACTGCTCTACAAATTGTTTATAATACAAATTGTTTATAAACCCACCAACAAACACCACTTTGCCAGGTCAGTCATTTTTCTCTTTGTAACAAATATGACAGCATTGGTTTTGTCCTGTCTTTTTTGCTGCTTACGCAACGCACAGAGCTGCAGGCACGTTGTGGCCTGGATGTAAACAAATAGTTAAGATCTTAAAAGAGGAACAACATGTGTCTAAACTAATACTCATTCTGTAAGCAGTAAATAGGGCAAAATGTATTGTCAAGGAGCAAATATCCAATGAATTCGAGCCTCTGCTGTAGACTTCTTCACACTGAAGCAGCGACCCATGCTCCTGCCCCCCCCCCCCCCCCCCAATCATACACACACTGTCTGTGGCACACATCAGGCGAGGATTTCGTTGTCCCTTCTCTCCTTTAACCGACGCAGGTGTCCAATCCGTCAGCGTCTGTTGTGTCTCGTTTTCCTACGATTCAGGTGGAATGGAAAAAATTGCTTTTTATAATTCCTATAAAATGTCACGAGCCCTCAAGGTGATTTGTGGAACTGTATCTGTAGAAAGACAGGGGAGAAATATTTTTGTTCCGAACGTAAAACGATCTTTTCCAGGTCGTCGCGAGGCTGGAGTCAGACTGCCCTTTACGCACATCCAGTGTCAGAGACCGAGTCGACTCACCTTCTCTTAGCTACACATGTTAAAACTTTGGAATCCAAAAGAAGGTACAAAACGTTCTTATTTGTTTGATTGCAAATCTTCCATCTAAAATGGCAGCCTTAAAACCGGCTTACACCGAAAGAAAAGAGAGTTAACAGTCAAGTATTCCCCCACATGTACTGCATTTGTATGTGCTTCACGTGTTTGTAAAACCTTCTGCATATACGCAGCTGTCATGTTCAGGGAGTGAGGGCAGATGTTAAGGGTTAATATCCGGAACGAGCACAAGTCATACTAAGGACGGGAGCAGGGTGAGGGATGGGTGGCAGCCCAGCCCGTGACAGTTATGCAGGGGACGGCCTTCCTCCGCTCTTCCAGGAAATGAAAAGATTCTTGCGCGCTGCGGGCGGGGCGGGCAGGGGAGCTCAGCTCAGGTGAACGCTGCGGCTTTGCTGCAAAGAACGGGGCGCTCCTGCCACCTGTCGGCGGAGCGAAGCATGTGTCGTGGCTGCATCTGGAATGGGTTCATCTGCGAGAACATTGCTCACAATCTGTGCGGTCTGTAAGGAGTGACGGAGAATCAACGCCCATACATCTGAACAGCAGAATATATCTGTTTTGTAAAAGTGGCTCCGCTGTCAATTTACCTCCTCTGCTTCTTCAGAGTCCACAGAACTCCATGGGGGGCTTGGGGGAGGGAGCCGACCGCCGGGAGGTCTCCTCCCCCGGGCGGTTTGGGAGAGCTGCGAGGGGTGTCCCTTTAAGAGGGACAGAAGTTTCTAGAATTGGGCTGGTCCAGTAGGACCAGAATAGCCCAAATTATAAACCCCCCGCCCACTGCCTACCAGCCACCATTTTAGGTTTGGTGACCTGGTGGCTAGGTGGGCTCATAGCTTTTTTGTCAGAGTTTATTGTAGCTTTGTGTGAATTGGTGTACTTACTTCGTTTGCCATGGAGGATTACCGCGTTTTGGAAGCCATGCGCCTCTTGTCCGAGGCGGGTCGCATGGATTTGCTGGTCGGAGGGGGGCAGGCGCGCCCCCAGCGCCAGGCCTCTGCTGGCGTATCGGCGGCGGTACTGGCGTGTTCCTCGCCCAAGAAACGGCGCTCGGGCCAGGTAAGCGAACGGGGCCGGTCCCGCACGAGGAGACCGGCCCCTTCCTTGCAGGCGCGTGTGGCGGTGGGGGAGGGGGGAGCGCCGGTGCATGGCGGCGCTCCTGGGATCGCTCTTACGGAGGCGCGTTCGGCGCCTTTGGTTATCCCGCAATGTCAGGTGGGGGCGGGAGGTGCACCGGCGGAGGAGCATCGGTCCCCGAGGCAACCGGGTCAAGCGCCTGACGCGCTTTCGTTGTCCTCAGCGGGGCGGGTGGTGCGACTCTTCGAAGCTGAAGCGCTCGCGCCGGTTTCTTTGGTGATGGCCAAGCGGGGGAGGGGGGGGGCGGAGAGGGATCAAGAAGCGGTCCGCTTCTGACCCAGTGGGGGAGCGCAGAGTGGAGCCAGAGCTTGTTGTATCTGCGCGAGGGAAGCGCAGGGGTTCTATACAGTTGGGGGTGTGTCATGGGGCCTCTCAGCAGCACTATATGCCGGATTTGAATGTGGAGCCGAGTTTGGTGGCAGAGACACAGCTTAATATTGTTCCAGGTGCTAGAATGTTGCTGACATCTTCGAACCTTGCTGTATCAGGTATGGATGTGGCTGATTTTAGGGCTTCTAGCCAACTTGTTACAGGTGGATTGGGAAGTCAGGTTGGTATGGAGCCTCATGCTGGCCAGTTTCTTTTTGCACAGGATGTTGTTAATACTCGTGGGGATGTGGACAGTAATGTGGGCAGCCCGTTATTGTTCTCTACCCCGGGTTCTTATGTGGGGGCTGCTTGGTCTGTTGGAGAGGGATCCAGAGGAGAAGGTGAGTGGGCCCAGATGGGTGAAAGTAGTTCCATGACTGGTGAGGTTTTGGGCCAGGATATGGTAAGGTCAGGGGCTGTTGTGTTTCCTGGTTTGCAGGAAGGGAATGTCCGTTTACGGAGGGATGACAGGGGATTGTCACAAGGGGGTCATGGAGCTTTTCATGGTGAGAGTCGGGGGTCTGCACCTGCGCATGGCCCAGGTTTGGGGGGATTGGGTAGGGCGGTAGGGGATGATTTTGTGAGGTTAGTTCACCCTGGCGTGGGGTTTACAGGGGCTGGGGGTTTCTCAAATACGTTGTTGGAGCGTGAAGGGTTTTCCAGGCAGAGGATTGGAGGGCCTGTCCATGGAGACGCTAGAGGTCCTTATGTCATGTTCGGTTCTCCTGGATGGGAGCATTTTGGTACAGCAGGTTTAGCGCAGCGTGGTCTTCACAAGGATATGGAGGGCATCACGAGAGGTGTGGGGATCCCTTTACAGGCCCCTTCTTCAGCGGCAGCGGGCGCTAACCTGGATGAGAGTGATGAGGAAGAGCTGATAGGCGACTCTCCGGTTAGGGAAGTGCCATTGAAGGGTTGCATTAGGGGACGTTCCTTGGAGAGGTGTCAGGGGTCGCTTGTTGATGCTAATTTACGGAGGTCAAGGTCTGTTTCGAGTGTTGCTTTTAGGGACCCTAGCACACCAGTCCAAACTTTTTCTTTTCAGGATAGGAATAGGGGCGGCGATCCAGACTTGGCAGGGCGCGGTCCAGTCCACTTTCGCCAAGGGGAAGCGACGAGAATGCCTAGCGCGGCCCTCTCTGTTCCATCGAGGGATCCCGCCGCGGCCAGCACACGAGGGTCTGGCGTGACCCCGCTGGCCCCAACGAGTAGCAGGTATAGGTGGCAGGCCTTGCCGGCGGCTAAGGAGCTACAGAGTCAACGCACAGGGAGGTACGGGCGCGTACAGCCTGCTCCCCCTCCTGGAGTTTCACAATCATTTAAATGTACGGTGGTTGATACCGGGTTAGGTAAGACCCGTGGTGATTTGTTGCACACTACTGTCGATTCAGTGGTGTTGGACTACGACGAAGACAGTCCTGAAGAAGGTGAAGTGCGGGATACGGAAAGGGGGGTGCCCTCTCATGTTTCTTCTAGTGTGTTACAGGCTCCAGTGGTCCAAAGTCAAGTGCAAGGGAGAAGAGAGCACGGCCCATCGAGTAGGGCGCCTCGCAGACCGGATGCATTGACCTCGGAGACACGGGCGGAGCCATCGAGAGTGGTCTCTCTGTTGCCAGGTGAGCAATCAGCCACACAGGCCAAACCTAAGATGGTGTCTGTGGGTACCGGTGGTGAAACTGAAGTGATTAGTAGTGATGGCCGTCTGGTCAAAGGTCGATATGTAAAAGACACAGCAGTTGGTACAGATGATGTGGTAGACATTCAGAACACAGTGGTAGGTCATGTTATGGCTGGTGCTTCCAGCAAGGTTAAAGAGCCTGTGGCCAGTAAAGAACTAAAAATCAAAAAACTGCCTTACATGGGGGTTACGAAACCATTAGGTGCTCATCTCATGTTAAGTACCAAGGAACGAATTTGGAACGGTGAGTATGTGGAACTACTGAAGCTACTCCACAGAGAAGTCCGGTCCAAAGAGGGGTCTAAGGAGGAGGAGTTTGAGCTGGCAAAACGCCCCAGAGTGCCTTTAACTATTGAAAACTGGACAGCTGCATTTTTGATTTATGCCAGTGTTTATTGCGAAAAGTTCCCTGAGCGCAGCGTGTCCCTTTTTAAATACATGGACGTCATTCGCAAGGCCCAGATCACTGGGGGTGGTTTTGCTTGGTCTCAATATGATGAGGAATTTAGGGCCAGGATGGCTTGGGACCCGGAAGCTAAGTGGGGGGAGATAGATAATGACTTGTGGCAACACACAATGGGGTCAGCGTCAGGGGGGAAAACCATTTTCACGGCAAGTGGTTTGCCGTTAGTTTATCGGCCCTTTCAGGGGAAGCCCACCCGGGGAGGGGTGGGGGCCACTGCAACCTTGTACTCAGGGTCTGGTTTCTGTTGGGAATTTAATAGGGGCTCCTGTACCAGGGAGTATTGTAAATTTAAACATGAATGCTCAGGCTGTGGTAAGAAACACCCGTTGTCAAAGTGTTGGCATAATCAGCCATCGGACGGTACACAGGGAAAGCAAACAGTTTCAGGAACATCGAATACGACTACACAGTTTTCAGGAGGAAGGGGATACAGAGGTGCTAAGGGTGCTGGGTCCAAGGGCTCGTACGCCAGTTAATTTAGAAAGGCTGCGCATTGCCCTACATGGTTTCGAAGATCAGCCAGCAAAAGTTACACTGTTGGAAGGTTTTCAGTTTGGTTTCCGACTCGGTTACTTAGGTGCTAGGGACCGGAGGTGGTCTGCCAATTTAAAATCAGCTTCTGAACATGCCGCAGTGGTACAAGACAAACTTAATAAGGAGGTACATGAAGGGAGGATGGCTGGCCCGTTTCACGATTGGCCGATCCATAACTTGATTGTTTCACCGATTGGAGTTGTCCCGAAGAAAGAACCGGGACAGTTTCGACTGATTCAACATTTGTCATGGCCTGAAGGGTCGTCTGTGAATGATTTCATTGACCCAGAGGCAGTGTCTGTCTCTTACTCTTCGGTTGACGTGGCCATGTCACTTGTTGTGACAGCGGGCGCAGCCGCTGAGATGGCTAAGTGTGACATCAAGTCTGCTTTTCGGCTATTGCCTGTCCACCCGGACGATTGGAGCCTTTTAGGTATTCAGTTCAATGGTAAGTGGTACGTGGACAAGGCGCTGCCGATGGGCTGCTCTATATCATGTGCCTTGTTTGAGTGTTTTAGTACTTTTCTGCAATGGTATTTTTCCCATCAGTCCGGTCATACCCTGGTAACACACTATCTCGATGATTTTTTCTTTGTCGGATCCCCGGGCTCCGCGGAGTGCCAGAAGGCTCTGGTCACATTCCAAGGGCTCATGGAGTGGTGTGGCTCACTGGTTAGAGGCGGCAGACCCGTAAGCAGAGAACGGCTTGGGACCAGGGTTCAATTCCCGACGCGGCAGGGTCGTGGACCAGGGTCAGCGGACTCGATAATTCTCGCCTCGGTGCCCACTCTAACCAGGGAACACACTCGGCAACTCTGGGCATTAAGCTTGCCTCATCTCTACAACAGCCCCCCACAGACGCCGGGGATGCTTGGTTTCACCTTGGAGACACCCAGAAAGGGACAATCTCACAGGGAAAACCAGGACGGGTTCCCCAGCGGTCTTCAGCGCCTAGATACTCCTTGGAGTCGTAGTGCGCTTTACAAGTACACCCACATTTACATTTACATTTACATGGAGGATTTGGGAGTTCCTTTGGCTCCCGAGAAAACAATGGGCCCTGCCACTGTCCTATCCTTTTTGGGTATTGAAATAGACTCTGTGGATATGTCTGCTCGACTGCCGGAGGACAAAAGGGTCAACATGATTGAATTGCTGGATGTGATGTTGTCAAAGAGAAAAGTGTTGGTGAAAGAGATTCAAGTGCTTTTGGGTCATTTGAATTTTGCCTGCAGAGTGGTGAGAGCGGGCAGGACCTTTTGTAGGAGACTGGGCAGGGCTTTGGCAGGTCATCATTTGCCCCACCATCGTGTTCGTTTGTCTGCTGGTGTCAAGGAGGATTTGAGAATGTGGAAGTTTTTTCTGAACTCCTTCAATGGTGTCCCCTTGGTCAGAGAGGTTGACTTTCAGTGGGATGTACAAATGTTTTCGGATGCTGCTGGCAGTGATGGTTTTGGGCTCTTTTGGAATGGCAAATGGTGTGCAGAACGTTGGCCCGATGAATGGTTGAATGGAGGTCGCAGCATCACTTTCCTGGAACTGTTCCCCTTATTGGTCGCCTTGACACTGTGGTGGGAGGAATTGGCGCACAAGAAGGTGCTGTTTCGTGTGGATAACATGGCGGTGGTGGAGATAGTGAATCGCCAGTCGGCCAGGGACAGTCAAGTGTTGAAACTTATGAGAGTTTTTGTTCTTGGTTGTTTGAAACACGATATTCATTTTCGTGCGTTGCACATTCCTGGCGTGGACAATGACATTGCGGATGCTCTGTCTCGTTCGCAGTGGGAGAGATTCCGTGGACTGGCGAGGGATGCGGACAGATCCCCGACTCCGATGCCGAGTCATCTGTGGCACGTCGGCGAGGTCGGGTCGTTCAATTGGTGGTAGGTTCTCTGTCTGTGTCCACGCGTTCTGCGTATTCCCTTGCGTGGAAGGAATTTCTGGAATCTGGTGCTGTCAGAAGGGAGGATCTGTCGAGTCGGTCGGATGATGTGGTCAACTTTATACTGGATCTCATGGATAAGGGTTTGACTAAAGTAACCATTGCTGGGAAACTGGCGGGGATTGCTTTCATGGGGAAGTTGTGGTGGGGCTATCCTCCATCTGCAGGGGAGATTGGTAGAAGGATGCTTGAGGGCTGGGCCAGGGAACAAGGGCACATTGGTAGATCCAGAGCCCCTATATCTTGGCAAGTTCTTGCCAGGTTACTTACGGTTTTGCCTTTAGTTTGTTCAGATGATTTTGAGGCATGTCTTTTCTCAATGTTGATGGCTTTCATGTTTTTTGGTGCTTTCAGGGTATCTGAGTTGTTGGGTTCAAAGTATAAGTGTGGTTTGTTTTGGAAGGACGTTTTTTGTTATGATGAGGGAGTTCATGTATGGTTGGCCAGTTCTAAAACGGATCAGACGGGTAAGGGGAAAGGTGTATGGTTACAGGCATGTGCTCCGAAGCTTACTTGCCCTCTACTGCTTGCGCGGCGCTGGCGTTCCTTGTGTGGGGGTGGCGATGAAGTCCTGGTTTTCCAACATATCAATGGCACCCCTGTAACACCTTATCAATTACGTATGGTTTTGCGCAAAGCGCTGCAGCACATAGGTCTCGATGGCACTATTTATGGTACTCACTCTTTCAGAATAGGTGCTGCCACTGAAGCTTTTCACCGAAATTGGTCTGAAAGGGATATTAAGCGATTGGGGCGCTGGTCCTCTAATTGTTTTCAGCGTTACGTGAGGAGCTCGGCGGAGGAGGCGCATGCGTCATCCTCCTTCACAGGATTCTAACTCTCTTTTCTTTTTCAGGATCCGTTGCTGGGCCTCGCTCCTCGGTGGTAACGGTCTGGATAGTGGGGCATTCATTTGTCAAGTGGGCCAGAGTCCAGGCGGCGAGGAGTTACTTTGGAGATCTACTTGGTTTCAATGATCGAATGTTTAACGTTCTTTGGAAGGGTAAAGGTGGGATGCTCTGGAGAGAGTTGATACCTTGTTTGAACAACAACATGGTGGGCGGTGTCTGCCCGGATATCTTAGTCATTCATTTGGGAGAAAATGACCTATGTGCAACGAAAGGTGTAGTCTTGCTGCGAGCTATGAAAAGAGATTTAGGCCTCATTAAGGAACGATGGGCTGGGTGTCATGTTTTTTGGACAGAGTTAATTCCTCGCAGGATATGGAGGGGAGCGGTGAATCCCAGGGCGGTCGATCGGGCTAGGAAGAAAGTGAATTCAGAGGTGTCTCGTTGCTGTAGGAGCCTTGGTTTCAGTAGGATTTCACACAGGGACATTAAGTTTGAGGCTGTTGAGTTCTTTAGGGATGATGGAGTTCATTTGTCCCGTGTGGGCATGGAACTTTACTTGTTGGAGATTCGCGAGGTTTTAGCCCGGGCATTGGCCATGCAGCGCTGATTTTCTCCTTTGTCTTTCGCTTTGCGGTTGGGGGGCAGAAAGGGAGGCGTTGTTTCCCCCGCCTACCTTTCTGGGTGGCGGTGTTTTTGGGTATCATTACGGTTTTTAGGCAGATTGCTGGTTGGGTATTAGTTCAAGTATTTCTTTGACAAGTGCTGGGGTATGTTGGTCATGGTTTGACCGTTCAGTTTTGTGAGGGGGGGTTATCTGCAGGAGTGCAGGGTCAGGCAGGGTTTATGGTTATGGAGGACCTGACCGTTGTTATTGCAATTGTGGTTGGACGAATAAAGTTTTAACGATGACGTATGTTTGTTTAATGACGAAATGTTTTATTGATGAGGTAATTTTATTGATGACGTTATGTTATAATGCTGTTATATTGTTATTGATGTATTGTTGGGAGCGGGAGGGCTCAAATGTTTTAGGGGTGGGGGAGGGTTCGGGGGGCTGAGTTTGTAGTTATTTATTTATTTAGTGAGGTTTAGTTTTGTAAGGCGTTGCCAAGGGTTGTGTTTTGTAATGTGCACCTGTGTCTTAATAAAGCGGCCTTTTACACACACAAACAACTTTTGGTCTACTTTTCTCCCACCCCTCGCCCTCTCTCCCAAGGGGGGCTTGGGGGAGGGAGCCGACCGCCGGGAGGTCTCCTCCCCCGGGCGGTTTGGGAGAGCTGCGAGGGGTGTCCCTTTAAGAGGGACAGAAGTTTCTAGAATTGGGCTGGTCCAGTAGGACCAGAATAGCCCAAATTATAAACCCCCCGCCCACTGCCTACCAGCCACCATTTTAGGTTTGGTGACCTGGTGGCTAGGTGGGCTCATAGCTTTTTTGTCCCTCCCTCCCTCCCTCAATTTGTCGTTTTAAATGCTCCTGTTTTCCCCTCGCTGCTCAGTTTTTTCCCCTTTTTTGGGGGTTTTTGCCCCTATTTTCTTTTTTGAGTAAAAGGCTGTTTTGTGGGCTTCCGGTGTGCAGGGGTTGTTTTTATTGTATTTGTATCCGTCGCTAGACACAGGTGCTGTGCGGTGTTTTTGGGTATCATTACGGTTTTTAGGCAGATTGCTGGTTGGGTATTAGTTCAAGTATTTCTTTGACAAGTGCTGGGGTATGTTGGTCATGGTTTGACCGTTCAGTTTTGTGAGGGGGGGTTATCTGCAGGAGTGCAGGGTCAGGCAGGGTTTATGGTTATGGAGGACCTGACCGTTGTTATTGCAATTGTGGTTGGACGAATAAAGTTTTAACGATGACGTATGTTTGTTTAATGACGAAATGTTTTATTGATGAGGTAATTTTATTGATGACGTTATGTTATAATGCTGTTATATTGTTATTGATGTATTGTTGGGAGCGGGAGGGCTCAAATGTTTTAGGGGTGGGGGAGGGTTCGGGGGGCTGAGTTTGTAGTTATTTATTTATTTAGTGAGGTTTAGTTTTGTAAGGCGTTGCCAAGGGTTGTGTTTTGTAATGTGCACCTGTGTCTTAATAAAGCGGCCTTTTACACACACAAACAACTTTTGGTCTACTTTTCTCCCACCCCTCGCCCTCTCTCCCAACCCTCTCAGGTACACCTGATCTGACATAGCATGGCATCCTGTTCCTTTGTACACAGGTGGTGTGCAGGGTGTATACATAACCATATAGACATGCTCACATACAAGCATACATACGTACACACATACATACAGCTAGACTCAGTCTCACAGAAACTGGCAGGGATCTAGCACAGATACATTTTTAGGCAAGTGATCGAAGCCCCTTTACTGCTCTTTGGTGCAACTCCTGCCGTCGAAGCAGCGTCAGGCAGATAAGCACGAGCATGCAATCGGTTCCGGCAACGTGTCAATGGCAATGACTGTGGGAAATGAGTGTCTATGGCTAATAATCCTTAACTTTACGTCATTGTTTTCCATTGATAGTAACATAGCAGTCTCATTCAGGAGACTCTAGGCGCTGCTTCACAGACTCAGTATGGGATTACAAATCCGCTAGGAGACCGAGCAAGGAAGACAACCATTCTTCAACAGGGTCAATTGGTAGTAGTCGTAATTGTAGGGCAAGAGAGAGTAAATGGAGTTCATCTTGGGAAAAATGTGTTTTTTTAGTAGGGAAGAAAAATAAAACACATACACACATAGATTTATATCTAAAAGTACATACACACATAGACATACACACTCTTAAATATATATTCAGTGGAAAATTAATGGTTAATGTGAGTTATAATTAAAGTGTTGGAATGAGACATAAGCTAATGTTAAAAAACCAAAAAACACTGACATAGTTATAGTTTGTTTAAGACTCTGGTGGAATTTGTCTAAATAGGGGTCGAAACACACTCTATGGGCCTACCCATATCTTTCACTGACTCAAACTCTAATGTCTGTATCAGTGTGTTTTTCATTGATTCATTCTCAAACTCCATGGATATTCGCTCTTTGCAGATATTGTAAATACTTATTATATTTGTACTTTTTCTATAATTTGATGTGGTTCACTGATTGTCACTTTTACTGTGCCATCACTTGGAGCACCTGTTGTCTGATTACAGTATGATTCTCCGCGGCAGATTTACAAGAAAGTGATGCATCTGTGAAGATGCGTCACTTTCCCTACGCCACTTTGAGAAACACTTGCGCCACTATGGATGCGCCGTATTTACAGTATGGCACACCATAGCGCAAGGATTGACAGATGCGTCAGTAATTCTGACGCATCTGTTGATGCAAACGTCACGCATTGCTGGAGTCATGTCGCAAGCACAACGAAACTCCAGCAATGCAGGGGGAGGCCTATCATCATTGTGCTGCGCCACTCCTTATGCCTGCTTTAAGCAGGCGTAAGAATTTGATGCAGTGGCGTCCTAGAATGGGTGCAGTGAAATCTTGTAGATTTCACGGCGTTACTTCTACGAGTTTTTTTGCGTTGGAACGCCCACCCTGCATACATTATACCTGATGCAGGTATAATGTGACGCAGGGCTTTACAAAGTGACGCATCTCCCTAGATGCGTCACATTGTAAATGGGTCGCACTTTTGCGCTGCTGCATCACAAAAAGTGACGCAACTGCAGCGCAAAAACAACACAAGGGGCTTGTAAATCTGCCCCTCGATCTTTTGAATTAATTGTTTGAAATACGAAACAGAACATCCTCATTTTTGTGGATCATTTGCTCTTCAGTTGCCGGGAATCTTTTATGTACTTCTTTATTCACATTGGACCCATTACTTATCTGATTGTATCAAAAGTACTCCTGGCAGAACACTTTTTCATATGAATTTTCTAAAAGTGGCATTTTTTTGGATTGTAACTTGAAATCCTTCTTCACCATTCAAGAGAGTTTTAAATTACAGTTCATTTGAGTGCAAACAGCATATTCCCATTTGCTCCAAATCCAAAATTGTTGAGTATTAAATGTAATAAGGTAACCCATTGCTAGTAAATGGGAAAGATAGGCGTTACAACAGTGGAAAACGGCTTTAGGAGATTTTCACTGCCAGGCAGCCACGGTCGGTAGTGGGAGTACCTGCCGGGCAGTGACATGGGGAGGGAGAGCGGCAGGGTAGGGGGTAGTAAACTATGGATTACGGAGGTTTACAGGTAAGTAAACATATAAATAAATAAAACAAATTTTGTTGTGTGCACTGCATCCCCAAATGCGACACTCCTACTAACGACCGAGGCTGCTGCCATGACATGTAAAACTTAAACACACATGTCCTACGTTTCAAATGCAATGCACAGTGGCGGCCTGTGGAGGAAAGTGCGGTAAGTCGATGGAGCGGGGGGGTGAAAGTAACAAACAACGGGATAGGAAATGTAAAAGAAATGATTAAATAAAACCACTTACCTTCCACTCGCCGCATTGCCGAGTCGGCCCTGCCATATGAGCCTTTGAGACCTAACTTAGGGGTGACTTATACGTGACATATAAGTATTAGAAAGAAGGTTAGGCCTGACAAAAAGTTTATTTTGCCTGGTTGAAATGGCAGTTTACAACTGCACTAAAGACTGCAGAAGCAGGCCTGAGACATGTATTAAAAGGCTACTGTAATGGGTGCACAATGGACGCTGCAAGCCCACTAGTATTTAATTTACAGGCCCTAGGTACTTGTAGTATCAATTACTAGGGGCTTACAAGTAAATTAAATGTGTCAATTAGGGAGAGAGCACATGCACTCTACCACTGGTTAGCAGTGAAAATGTGAACAGAGTTGTAATACCAACAAAAGCGATTTCAGCAACAGAAGCCATAAGCTTAGGTTGCACCTGCAACAAGGACCAGGTGTGACACCACCGTATAATGATGTAAAGATAGACAAAAGGCAAGACAATGGCCATGATCCCCTGTTATTACCATGCTCTAGGGCTCCTGATTAGAAGTACTTCCTGGAGTTCCATAATGTCAACTTTTAGGTAGAGAGGTCTTCATAACTAATTGAAGATGTCAGGTATAGCAGAAATATTCAGGCATATCAAGACCTACTCCTAGAAAAAAATGTCTACTGAAGAATCAAATGCAGAAGGATCCACACCCTCTGGTATAAAGAATGCTTTGACCAAACTCCAAACAAGGTGCAATAATATGGTAAGTGGAGTTGTATAGGACATTCTAAATATTTGAGTACTTCGGGAATCTCAGATCCCTCAAAGTTCTGGGAATCTCACTGAATGAATTCAACAAGGTTTATTACAATTGTTTTTATGTTTAATACGGTATCATAGATGAGCCATATTGGGGAAGTAGCTAGCCAGGTTGGGATTGATTAGTGTATTGTATTAAGGAATGGATTTTTTTGTAATCCACCTGTGTGTCACCTTACATGAGTGGAAGTTTGTGTTGAATGACATTACAATTCATCTCGTTCTGCTGGGGTATACAGTTGTTCATTGCTTGGCTTCCAGTACTTATTTTGTATATTAAGTACTTTTGATGTAATTTAATGATTATGTAAGGGTTATAGGCTAATATTAAACTCTTCAATTCAGTAAATATGTTTAATGTTGAGGTGGTGAATGCTCATCTAGCTAGATACCCTGCAGCAATGTTGTGTGTGAAGGGTTGTGGCTAATGTGTATTGCAGGTGAGGATCACTGACATAATATTGATGCATACAATATCGAAACACAAACATAGCAGAAAATAAATATTGATAACAAAAATCTAAACTTTGTATACTTAACTAGTAAAACCACAAATATCTATAATCCAAATATCATTGTTAAAAATATTGAATTTTACTTCTCAGATCAAAAACACAGATATCAGAAAAAAATATCGACACCTTTAAATAAATATATAATATGTAAAAATATTGATTCACACAATATTGATTACAATAATATTGGCAAAATAATTACATTACCATTAATAAATATAAAAAAACACCTTTTATGTAAAAAAATATTTGAAATAAACATTAACATTTTAAATACATGTTTAAATCAAATATAACAATATTGCCTCACCAAAATATTTACCATGCATTTTCACCTGTAGCCAAATATTTACCATGCATTTCCACATGCATTTTCGCCAGTAGGTAGTTATAGTCAGGACTTAGTTACCATAGGAAAATGGCAACATTCTATTCCCAATAACTTTGGCTCTGATTGACGAATCTTCGCAAAATTTTTGGGGGTGATTCGTTAAGGGGGGGGGGCTGAGAAAAAAGGGGGGTCTCAAAACTAGTTTTCTTCATGTTAATTTCCATAGGAAACTTTAGACAAGGCTACAGGTCGAACGGATGAACGGACTTACCCCACATTTGGCAGGGAGAAGGAACTTGGTCTAGAAAGCCCTCTTTTGTTTATTTGGTGGAAATTCGTTCAGTAGTTTTTGAGAAATATAAAAATGTACAGATATCGATATTTGGGAATCCTGAAATCTGATTAGCTGAGGCATTACGAGCACGAGCTTGCTGCTGATTGGCTGAGAACGGTGCGAGCGGATGCAACTAGGAAGTGTTGGCCACTATTTTGTGATTCCGTTGAAGAGAGTAAGGGGAAAAAAGGGGGAAAAAGTGGAAATAGGAGGGTAGGAGCACTGTAACCTCTGTGGGGTGTTTAGGGTGTGCTATAGAGGGGGTGCAAAGCTAAGTAGTCACGCCTACCGGTGTGAAAGTGGTGGGCTATGGAAATTAAGTGAGGAATTGCTTAGAGTCTGATGCGGGTAAGGTGAGCTGGTGCGGGACTCGGGGATTAAAGCATGAGCCCAAATTGTGTGTCTTATGCTATGAAGTCATGTGCCGTGGCTGCTACACTACAGTTGTGGAAGTAGTGTCCGCATGTGTTTATAACTACTAGGATGAACTACTGACCCGTACTGGTATGAAAGTCTTGGGGTACGGAATATATGTGAGGTATTGTCTAGAGTCTCATGCTGCTAAGCTGAGCTGCTGCTGGAGTCGGGGATTAAAGCGTGAGCCCAAACTGTGTGTCATATGCTGTGAAGTCATGTGCTCTGGCCGCTGTGCCACATCTGTGCAAGTAGTGTCAGCATGCAGTTATAGCTACTTGGATGAACTTTTGTTTAGAACATTGTAGCTTGTGTATGGTGCCTAGGTGGTGTTGTATAGGGAGTGCGAAGGTAAATCAATACAGTATTTGTAAAGCACAAACTACTCACCCCTATGGGTGAGTAGAGCTGGGGATCAAAGCGAGAGGTCTGTGCTGCAAAGTGAGATGGTCTGGCTGCTGCGCCACAGCTGTGTGGAGAAAACATTTTGGCGAGGGTGCGGGAGTTGGCATTATATGGCCCTAAAATAGGCGGCCTAAGTTGTAAGTTATAGGGTGGCTCTATAAAGAGCCCTTGTGTTCATTAGTTGGAGCTACATATAAGTGCGGATGCACAGCATCAAGTTATTCAGGAAAACTCAGTTTCCCTGATCTGTGAAGTGTACTCCATAACTTCTGTATATATCTGCCATATCAAAACATATGTTGTTGTTGTACATGGAGCCCATTTTGTGGTCTCTCAGGCATGCAGATACAGCGTTGTTGACTTTTTTCTGAGATTTTTCAATCTGAGGACAACATTGTTTGGACCATTTCCACTTCTGTCTTTAACATATATTGGAATATACAAATACAGTTTGAGGCAAAAGTAACATCAATTGTCCAAAGTTGTCCTTCATAAGCATTTCCAAACCTACCCAAGTCAATGTACCTAGGTCGTTTCCATCACAGTGCACAATCATGAGGTCAGGGTGTTGGAGATACAAACAGGTTTTAACCAAAGGCAACAATTGGTGCCACTTCAGTCCTCTCTGTCCAAACCAGTTAATGTCCACATTTTGTAAACCTAGGTCTAAGTCAATACGTCTCTGTTCTGCATACCTCTTGCACCAGAAAACATAGCTATGTCCTACGATCCACACTAACATTTTGAAGGTATGGCTGGAAGGTATGGAAAGATGTCTGTAGTTCATGCAGTTCCTTCGCAGAATAAGAGATATGTTTAAAGATGGGGAACTAGTTTCTTTTCGCATACAAAAAGGTACCTGTTTGGGAGATGAAAAGCATTGTTTTTTGAAAGTAGGGTGCACATTCGTTTTGTGGAAAAGTATCTTTGTGAATGGTTAAGAAAAAGCAGTTTGCAGGTGGAGGACATACTATAGGATAGAATTTGCTCAACTTAACCGCACTTGCTATTTGCATTTGGAAGGCACTGTTCGAACTTAAAACAATCGTGAACTTTTAACCTGCACGTGCCGTTAAATGTTCGAGAAAATGTTGGAAAAAAATATTGTTAGGGTAAAAAAAAGTATGAACTTTTAACCTCCACGTGTTGTAGAATGTTCTAGAAAGTGTGTTCATAGAATACGTTGCATTTCTGACTTCGATGTGTACTTGAATATTAAAAAGTGTTTAGATGGCAAAGTAGAAAGACAGTAATAGAGAGAAGTTTTGAAAGCTAAAAGAATCAAGGAACAAGTGTAATTTGTTCTTGATTACCTACTGGTGGTCGCCAGTAGGTAGTTATCACTGTTAAGGGTCTGAAAGTGCGGTGTTGCTCAGAGTGGCATGGTGCTGATATGATATGGTCATTGCTGTAAAGCGATGTGGCCTGGTGTTTGTAGCATATGTGTGCATACCATACAGGGAGTGGGAGTGGGAAGCAAACTACTGACCACTACTGTGTGTTGATAGTATAGCGAAGGCGGGAAGCGAAGTAGTTACGCCTACCGGTGTGTAGACTTGGAGATGAAACATAGCTGATTGCTGTAAAGTGATGGGCTCTGGGTGCTGTAGGACACTAGCCGCTGTAGTATAAGTGTGTAAGTAGTCTTAATATGCGTTTATAGTATATAGGGAGTGGGAAGCGAACTACTCACCCCTACTGGAGTGAAGACTCTGGGATTAAACCGTGAGCCTAAATTGTGAGCTCATTGCTGTAAAGTGATGTGCTCTGGGCGCTGTACCACGCCTGTAAAAGAAGTGTTAGTTTACGTTTATACCATATAGGGAGTGGGAAGTGAAAGACTTACCCCTACCGGTCTCAAGACTGTTGGATGAAACCATGATGTCATTGCTCTAAAGTCATGTGCTCTGTGTAGTATTCCAATGTAAGTCATAGTATAATGTTAGTATGTAATTCTACTAGAATCTAAGTATGTAATGTTAGAATGTAGTGCTGTCATGAGGGGAACCTTGCGGAGTTTGTACACGGTGCTGGATTAGACGGTTGCTTTGCTGTCAGCTCCTGTTGGATGTTGTTTCAGGTGTCTTGTTTTCTTGTAATAAATCTACTTATTGGTCCACTGCTGTCTGCCTCTTTACTACATAAATTTTGCGACGAGCAGGAGAAGGTAAAAAGAGGGCACCACTCACCAATATTTCAAAATTGTTTGCGTTGTGCTAAAGACCTGTTTTCTTCGTGTAGCTGTTTCTACTCATGCCAGGGTCATCGGCTCATTGAACTATGTCATCCGACTTCTAGTAGGATTTATATTTTTAGATTTTGCGCTTCCTCTGCTTCTTCACTACATTCTGGTCGCTGTACTACACGTGTGTAACTAGTGTTAGTATGCGTTTATAATAACAAATGCATCATGGTCCTAGGGAAGGCGACCTCTCAGGCGCAGCTCATACAATGTCCCGGGGTGTGCATTCGCGGGACATTTATGTTTGCTATTAGAGGGTGGCGCATGGCTTCCACCCTGTGTTAGCAAATACTTGTTCGACTACTTGAAGCGAGAGGAGGATAACCTTGTATCGCTGTAATAGAGGGGATGCGGATGGTAAAAATTGAGAGAAAAGAACAAAAAAAAAAGCAGGGTCTCACCCGTTCTTTTAAATGAGGTTCCTGGTGGGTAATATTCCGTTGCCAATCCAATTATTATATTGCGGGATCTCTGTGGGACTGGGGATCTTAATGTCACATGTAAATTAGGCGTGGAAGGGCACAGAGACGGTTTGGTCCTAGGCAGTGCCTTATTTGTTCAGTAACCACACGGGCAGTACTATGGTGCTATAAAGTGATACACTCATAGAACACTTGCAGTTGTACAATTACCCAGGCTTCATTTGTCTAATTGCCAGTTAGAATATGTTTGGTAGGTGCACTCTAATATTAAATAATTTTGTCCTTAAAATCTCCTATAAACAGATGATTTTCACAATAAATAATAGACAAGTGTTGGCAGAAAAACAAGACCTATACACTCAATTATTTATTTTAAAAAAAGTAACCTTTATTAAAATAAATAAATAGAAATGTAACTTTAATAGAAGAAACAGTATAATAAAAAACGTGGGTTGGACTCCAGTGGAAGCAGCATAGGAAACCTGCAAGACAAAAATGAAACAAAAGTATGTGTGCTATGTGGAAGAGGTAAAGAAAGGTAGTCCATATGAAAGGACGATAGTGAGAATGGAAGGGAGGGAGAGTGGGTGGAAGGGAGAAGGGAGAAGGGGAGGGAGAGTCAAAAGAAGAGAAGGAGGAGACAGAGCGTCGGCCTATTGCACACAGCCCTTAGTGTTTACCCTACCGTCTCTCATTTGTCTAGGATGCTGGGGTCTGCGAGAAACAGTGTGGTTCAGAAAGTCCTTAAAATTAAATACATGGGGCCAGAGATTATGGGCCATATTATCAACGAAGGGCGATAACATTATCGCTGCTTTAGCGACAGGAAACTGCCGCTAAAGCGGCAATAAGGGGTTGATAATATGCCCTTGTGAATTCCCATAGAAGCCCAGGTTCTGGTGTGAACCTGGGCTTCTATGGGAATTCACAAGGGCATATTATCAACCCCTTATCGCTGCTTTAGCAGCAGTGTCCTGTCGCTAAAGTGGTGATAATGTTATCGCCGTTCTTTGATAAAACAGTCCTACATTATTAGCTATGGGAAAATCCCTTGCATGCACCTGTGCACCCAGGGTGCTGCACCCCAACGCCGTCCCCTGCACTGTGCTCAATTGTAGGTCTTGCACACCGAGGCTTCACTGCTCACCTGCCACAACTGGTGTGCCCCACGATATGTTGGTGCAAGCTCCTAGTCCGGGGTACGCATGTACGATAGACAAAGGTCTCCGGTCGGGGACGGTGTCTTAATACCACGGTGGAAGGTGTCAGAATGCCAGGGCATCATTGCGGGGTCAGCTCCCGCTCCACCCATCTTGTGGCAATAAATGAAATGTCTGAAAAGGGAGAAATAATTTAATGGTGGAAACGTCTGGAGGTAAATGAAGGTTTATTTCAAGCTTGATAGAAAATAGGAGTTGAGTGCATCCTTCGTTTTTAAAGAACGATCTACCAACTGTTAGTGGTAATCGTGGTTCAAAAAGGAGTTGGAGTGCACGAGAATACACAAGGTTAAATAATAATATATTATACCAACGTTCACATACAAAGGAATAGAGCTCAAGCTAAAAGCATAATGCGTGCGTGTAATGCAGTGGCGGGAGCCTGTGTGCATGTACACTTAGTAAGGAGCTCACTACAGTGTCCTAAAAGCCAATGCTACCTGTCTGTAGGGCAGCGTTGCCCGCTGGCTCAGGCCTACAGTACAGTCCAGTAGGTCCTTAAAATTAGACAGATGGGACTGACTGAGGTCAGAGGTCACATCATTACCCACGGCAACATCGCTTTTTCGCACATGCGCACTCAGGGTGATGCACCCCACCCCTCCCGCAGCATCGTGCTCAACAGGTGTCTGTAGGGCAGCGCTGCCTGTAGGCTCCGGCCTACCTTATGGTACAGCAGGTCTTTAAAATGAGACAGAGGTGTGACAGAATGAGGTCAAAGATCGCATCATAACACATGGCAATACTGTTTACTCGCACATGTGCACTCTGGCTGATGCATTCCACCACTCCCACAGCATCGCGCTCAAGAGGTGTCTGTAGGGCAGGACTGCCCGCTGGCTCAGGCCTACAGTACGGTCCAGCAGGTCTTTAAAACGAGACAGAGATGAGACTGAATGAGGTCAGAGATCACATCATTATGCACAGCAATTTCGTTTGTTGGCACCTGTGCAGCCAGGCTGAAGCACCCAACCCCTCCCGCCGCACCACGCTCAATTGGAGGCCCTGTGCACCCAGGCCGCTCTGCTTGCCTGCTGTCATTGTTGTGTGAGCAAACACTACGGGCAGCAGTGCTCACAATTCAGATGGAGTGTTGATTGCAGGAGAGTGTACACCTCATGGATCCCTGTAGTAGACGACGGGCAATAGGGCTCACAATTTAGAGCCCGTGTTGATTGCCAGGATAGTGTACACCTCATGGATCCATTTCTTTTTTTTATTTCATTTTGTGATATGTGAGGTGGATACGGCATATCATTTGAGGTAGTGTGGAAGGAGAGGGACGTGTGGCGTCGTGGTTATCCTATTTATAAGTACGCAAAGTGGGGTGGGTTTGCATTTGCCAGGCCAGCGTAGGGTTGTGAATAATTATTCCAGGGACCTGTGCGTTGTTCAGTTCCTGTCTGGCCAGGAAGTGTACTTATGTGTGTTTCTTTTGTAGTTTTGACCTCGCAGAGTGTGCAAGTTAGATTAGTGTAGCATGTGTCGGGAGGGCGGAAACTATTGTTAATGAGATGGCATGCGATCTAGGATGTGCAGTCTGCCAGTGGCTGATGATACTCCTTAGAGCCACCAATACCCAGGCTGAATGGCAGCACAATAATGTGCCCACACACACACCAGGGGCATCGTGTAACACATATTTGTTTTTTGATGGAACGTTTAAGATGCATGGCAATCACACGTGGAAGGCTAATGTACAGAGCATGAATATTGATCAAGATGATCGTTGCATGTTGTGTGTAGTATAAGATATGTGTATACAGGAAAACACTTTTCAAAAAAGCTTTCTAAGCAGAAGAGGTGTCTCTCATCAAACGCTGTAGAGAGAATGAGTAAAATGGGTGGGGTCGTCCAACTGTTACAATGGGAAATGTTATGAACCAATCAAATGCTTTTTTTTCTTAAGGTCACATGGCAATCGCGCACGAGCGCACAAGGAGGCCGCACCGGACGCAATTTTGACAAAATATATTTATTATAATATAAGTTTATTACAGTTAGAAATATATACATGTTCAAAATAATGTATATCTTCGCGTGCTCTCATATACTGTTTAAAGTTATTTAGATATACTTTTGAGACAAAAAAAAGAATGGCGTACACGGCGCGATACTATTTGTCTGTGATGTAACATAGGGCCTGGCAGCGTTTACTCGTCGAATACCCAAAGCACAGCGGGCGCGACCCATACGTACATGACATAATGCGTGGCTTGATACTGCGTACCCTTCGGATGCTAAAGTAGCACCTGGAGTGACTTCATGCGTATATGATGTTACGCGGGGCGCCGTGTCATGAACCTGTTGGATACGAAATGCGCATTATTTACGAATTTAGCAATATGGGGGATAGGATTCGTGTGGTGCTGGAACTTGGTACCCTACCGGTATGGGAGTGCAGTTTTCTCCCCTTCCCCCAAAAATATGTACATATTTTTTGGGGAAGATATAAACATGACATCATTTTTAAAGTTAAAGAAAAAGAAGTTTAATAGAGTTCCAAAATATTTAAAAATATAATAAAAAAAACATAGGTTTTATAAACACTAAAATATGAAATTAACATTTGAAAAAACCTTTGAAATTCACTGAAAAAACCCATAGGTTTTACAGACGTTATGGTTAGGAATTAGCATTTAAAAAACTTTTGAAATTCACAAAAAAAAACATAGGTTTTAGGGACGTTATATTTAGTTGAACATTTGACTTATATAAAACCAAAGAAATTCACTTGTTATAGTTAGTTGAACTAACTATAACTCACGCGCCCGCAATGCACTGCTGATGATGCCACATATTACATCACTCATGACATGGTCAGTGACATCACTGATGACATCTCAAATGACATCACTGATGACAACACTCATGACATCATCCATGTGACAATCTGATGCACATACTGATGCCCTAATATAAACTATTATACACCCATTCTAAAATGCTGACTACTATTTTTAAAACCAAACACATAAGAATGCCATATACTACATAGCACTCACTATTTCCTAGGTCTACACACACATCCAGTCACTTATACATGTAGCTACTTATCAATTCAGGACTATAATATGCATTTATACATCAATACATGCAGTCACACTCTGCCACTCATCCATAGAGTTACTCACACATCTAGTCAGTAATGCAAAAAAACAATCACATACCCATGTAATCATTTATACAGTTATACACACCAACTTTGTTACTTTTAGACATACCACATCACTTATTTACACAGATACTAACACATATTTACTGTATTATCCAATCACTGATAAAAGCAGACTCTGATTTATACACCCATTCTTGAAATAACTTAGCCTCACGTATACTCATTTATATACTCCAACACTCACATATAGTGGCTTAAAACATAAGAAGTTAGTCACAGATATACCACTGAGACATTTATTCACTCACCAACACACCCATAGACACACTAACTCACCCATACAGCCCTTCCCAGATGTACTTTTTAATTCATACAACCACTGACTCACCCACTCAGACATCTATGTACAGACTCATACACCCACCTACCCACACAGACACTCAGGGACCCATATAAATACTCAGACAACAAATCAATAACCTATATAGACACTCAAGTAGCTATTCAGCAACCCATGCAGTTGCTTACACACAAATGGAGAGCCTATACAGACTTTCACACAGTTTAGTAACTAACCCATGCATTCAGTAAGACATGTTCAATCACTCACTTATACAGTCATCTCACGCAACTACAAAATAATTCCTTCTTCAATACACCTTGGCATATATATATAAAACATATTTAAACTTTACAGAAACACACATTCACTGGATGATGTTATGAGTGATGTCATCAGTGATGTCATTTGAAATGTCATCAGTGATGTCACTGACCATGTCATGAGTAATGTAATATGTGACATAATCAGCAGTGCACCGTGGGCGCGCGAGTTATAGGTAGCTCAACTAACTATAACAGGCTAATTTCTGTGGTTTTATATGAGTCAAATGTTCAACTAACTATATATTCCTGAAACCTATAGCTTTTTTTGTGAATTTCAAAGGTTTTTTTAAATGCTAATTCCTACTATAACGTCTGTAAAACCTATGTTTTTTTTCAGTGAATATATATATCTATATATCCTTATGTATTTTGCTCCTTCCTTCTCTCCACGCCAGTACAGAGGATTGAAAAGGCCAGTGGAGCGCGCCGGCCAAATTATCTGAATCCAGTCCTTAGTAATGTGATCACTCTAAGGATTTGACAACAGCAGTTGCTTTATTTACAGTTACGCGTTGCGCTCGCACGGCGAGCTTGCTCACACATTGACTTGAAGAAAAATACTGCATTACATATGTTATGTTAATGTTATGTTAAATAAATTTATATCGTGCTCAGCTACTCGGCAGAGTGTCCCGCGCGTGCAGAGATAAAGTCAAACGGTACCAGAGGGTCAACTAAAGAGGAACGTTTTGAGCTTTTTCTTGAAGATCGCGTGCTCCTGAATGCGCCGCAGCGCCAAGGGCAAAGCATTCCAGGCCAGGCTGGCTTTCCTGACAAGTGAACAAACGCCCAGCCTTTGACGATTGAGTCTGGGGGTCTGCAGCAGAAGTTGAGAAGAGGAGTGCAACTGTCTTGCTGGAGTGTAAAAGACAAATCTCTTCTGAAGATAACTAGGGCCCCTGCCATAGAGGGCCCTGTGGGCGATGGAGAGCATTTTGAATTGAATTCGAGCCTCAACAGGAAGCCAGCGCACACTGCACCTATTGGACAAGCCTAGCCGGAGTCTGGCAGCAGAGTTTTCATCAACCTGCAATTTACTTAAGAGGTAACCAGAAATGCCCACATACAGGGCATTAGCGTAATCCAGGAGAGATAAAATTAAAGCGCGGACCACCGTTTCTTTAGCAGGTCCTGGAAGAAAGGAAAGAAACTTTCTCAGGGCTTTCAAGGTGCTGAAATACGTCCCAACAAGCTTCTTAACTTGTGTGGAGAAATTCAGATTCTCAGAGAACCAAATCCCTAGATTTTTAGCCATATTGTTCCTGCGCTAGGCAGGGGAAGCCAGGGGGCCACAGCTGTGCTCTAAAATCGACCGGAAAGGTCCCATACAAGAGAACCTCTGACTTACCTGTGGAGTGGTGTGGCTCACTGGTTAGAGGCGGCAGACCCGGAAGCAGAGAACGGCCCGGGACCAGGGTTCAATTCCCGACGCGGCAGGGCCGTGGATCAGGGTCAGCGGACTCGATAATTCTCGCCTCGGTGCCTACTCTAACCAGGGATCACACTCTGCAACTCTGGGCATTAGCTTGCCTCATCTCTACAACGGCCCCCCACATTCGCCGGGGATGCCTGGTTTCACCTTGGAGATACCCAGTAGGGACCATCTCACAGGGATAGCCAGGACGGGTTCCCCAGCGGTCTACAGCGCCACGACGCCTCAGGGCAGCAGTGCGCTTTACAAGACACATACATACATACATACCTTCGTTACACTTCTGCGGAGCCTGGGCCAGCCAGTGGAAAACGGAGGCTAAACAATGTTGCACAGACTGGACAGATTTCTCATCTCTTCCCCAAGA
This sequence comes from Lissotriton helveticus, assembly GCF_964261635.1. Lineage (NCBI taxonomy): Eukaryota > Metazoa > Chordata > Amphibia > Caudata > Salamandridae > Lissotriton > Lissotriton helveticus. The sequence goes on along the minus strand of NC_136068.1, from coordinate 808,293,796 downwards.
AAACAGAAGCTGGGTGTCATCAGCATAGGCCATCACCTTAGCCCCCAATGATTCCGCTAGAAGAACCAGCGGAGTAACATAGATGTTAAATAAGAGGGGACTAAGGGATGATCCCTGCGGAACACCAGTAGCCATCTGCTGTGGCTCCGAAGCACACGGAGGAAGCCAAACCTGCTGTGTGCTTCAAGATCTAAACCAGCCCTAGATAGAACCGGCTACGCCAATTTCCGAGAGGCGGTTAAGGAGCAGGGAATGAGGTACTGTGTTGAATGCCGCAGAGAGGTCTAGAATAACCAAAGCTGGCCTCCAACTGGCATCCAAACACTCTAGAATTGCCTCTACCACCTCTACCAAGGCTGATTCTGTACTGTAGGCTGCACGGAAGCCAGATTGAGCTGAATGCAGGAGGCCGATTGCCTCAACAAAATTAGTAAGCTGATTAGTGACTACTTTCTTGCAAACCTTAGCTACTCTTGGCAGGAGCGAAATTGGCCTGTAATTCCCGGGTATTGATGGATCGAGAGACGGCTTTTTAAGAAGAGGGAGAATCAGTGCCTGCTTCCAAGAGGTTAGGACCGTGGCCTCTTGGAGGGACATATTGATGATTTGGTTAACTTCAGGATTAATAATGTCTGCAGTAGCGGCCAGGAGTCTGGCGGCACAAGGGTCATTAGGAGAGTCAGACTTCAAGGCTTTAAGAATTTTTAACGTATCAGATAGATCTACAGGCGCAAAAATGATTTACATTTTTTTTTTTAACAGTTTTATTGAAAAGATTGACACTGAAATACACAGCTTTATGCATACAACCCTGCGGCCGGAGGCTTACATTTAAAAGGCACTATACACAGTTTGTGGCCCACATCCCGGAGGAAAGGCAGCGTCACATATTCAGGTCTATTGTGCCTATTATGCTGCAGTGCGTGTGACTTGCGCATCAGCAATCATGTAAAGTTACCAAAATTCAAACCAAACAAAGAGATGTCAGCATAGCCTGCCCTTGTCAGGAGTTCCTGCATTTAACGTCAATTCGTGACTGTGTAGCACTTAATCAGCTGGCAACCAGTGCTTTTTCCCTCCTACCAGTCTTTACCAGCGCTGTGCAGTTTCTTACCTATACTAAGTCTACTATTAGTAAGGCGTATGTGCGTCCGAGTTCAAGTGTCAAGGCTTATCTTCTATGGTGTGTGGGTGCTGGCACTAACTCTGTGCTCAGTGTTGTCTCATCAGTGGAGCCATCCCCCTTATTAAGCAAATATGTGGTGTATAACCACCAAAAATTCTTCGGCCTGCTCCGAGGAGGGAGCAGTTCACTAAAGACTTCCGATTGCGTACAACAATAAAGCAGATCGCACAGCCATTGCTCTAACGTAGGCAGAGGTCCCCTCAACCAGCACATTGCTACTCTATGCTTCACCATTAGGAAACCCATGTCAACTAGTCTGTGCAGCGCCTTAGGCATTGGTTTAGAATATCTCAGCAGTGCCAAAGCTGGGTTGGAAGCAATTTCCCTACCCACTGCCGTACTCATTTCGTGGAAGATCTGTACCCAATATCTAGAAATACCTGGGCAACCCCACGCTAAATGCATGAAGTCAGCTGCAGGAGAGTGACACCTATCACAGGTTGCTTCGGCCCTCAGCCCATATCTATACAGTCTCTCCGGCGTATAATATACTCTATTAATGTATTTGAAGTGTATAAGTCTGTGTTTGCCGTGTAATGGTATGCGCTTCGTGTTGTTGCAGCAGTAGGCCCACATTTCATCCTCTATTATCAGGTCCAGATCACACTGCCAGGCCAGCCTGGCCTTCGTATACTGGTTTGCTCTATGAGACATCGCCAGCTTATATATGTTGGAGACGATTTTTCGGGGTGACACAGTTTTTAGTATATTCAACAATTCCTTTACCTCTGGGGGTTCGTACATGTTGTCTCCAAACTGTTGATGTAGTGCCATGCGTACTCTGTGGAACTGGAAACTTTGAAGTACGGTGGGAGTTTCTGCTTCGTCCGTGGCCTGATCCCATGTCTTCACAACTCCACTTAGGAACAGGTCCCCCCGCCTTGGTTTTGATCAATGCTTGCAACGCTCGCATTACCCCTGCATCTCGGCAGGGGGGCAGCCAGATCATCCATTCAATTGGCAACTCTGGGGAGTATAACAGTGCCCCCGCTTGTAGCTGCAACAGGCTATGCCATGCATGACGCGTTGAATTAATTGAGACCAGTATCCCCATTCTGCGGTCTACTAGTTCAAAAACCTTTGCTGGAAGTGGGAGAGGCTCAGCAAAAAGCTTTTCAAGCGCAAATACAGCGTGTCCTCTGTTCCATGTATCCAGCTATGGGCATGCGTGCCTTGCGCTGCTCTATAATATAACTCGAGGTCAGGCGCGCCAAGTCCTCCCAGATGATATGGCAGAGTGAGCACACGCCATTGTACTGATGCCTATTTCCCCGCCCAAGCCAGTCTTGTCAGTGATTTATTAACTTTGATAAAAAAGGAACGTGCCAGCACCATCGGGATATTTACAAACAAGAACAGGAACCTGGGCAATATCACAATTTTCATGATGGAAACCCTGCCAATCAAAGACAGTGGTAGTCCAATCCAAGTTTCAATGTCCTCCAGTTTGGAGACTGCAGTACTGTAATTCTTTCGAAACGCGATCTCCGAGTCTGTGTGCAGTCTGACTTCAAGGTACCTAATCGAGTCGTCGGACCACTGCAGGGGATAATCCGTCTCAAATTGACTGGTTACCGGGGTTAACAGGAAGACTATGGATTTTGTCCAGTTGACTCTCAGACCTGATAATTCTCCAAAGTGCACCACCTCTCTGAGAACTGAGGAAAGATTGTTTTCTGGGTCTTTCACATACAGCAATGTGTTGTCTGCTTACATAGACACCACTATTTTATAAGTAGGGAATTGGACACCTCTATGTCCGTGATATTCTCTGAGCGCACATGCCAGTGGCTCAGCTATTAAGGCCTACAGGGTCGGGGACAAGGGATATCTTTGCCTAGTTCCCCTGGATATAGATATGGAATCTGTGACAAGATTTCCCAGCCAGGTGCACGCTGTGGGGGCATTGTACAACACTCCTATCAGCTGTAGGAAGACGGAGCCTAGTCCCATTCTAGTGAACACCTGCCGCATAAAGAGCCACTCCACCGAGACCTTCTCAATATTAAGGAAGATTGCCATAGCCTTATTGTTTGGTTGGACGTGCTGCATTGCTCCAAATACCGTTCGCAGATTGTAAGTGAGGTTCCTATCAGGAACAAACCCTTCCTGTTCTGGGGCAACCAGTTTCGGGGTCAGCAAATCCAAACGGTTGGCCAAAATTTTAGCAAACAGCTTAACGTCTACGTTTAGCAAAGAGAGCGGTCAGTAAGAGCCGCAGTCTTCAGGAGGCTTAACTGGCTTGGGAACATACACTATAAGCGCCTCCCTCATAGTTTGTGGCATCTTTCCCATTACACATAGATCATCGAATAGTACTGAGATGTGGGGTATCAGCAGATCGATAAAGGCCTTATAAAAGCCCACTGTGAGGCCACCTGTTCCAGGGTGCTAGCCGCCCTCATACTTGCCAACGCCTCCACGATTTCATCTTTTTTGATGGGGTGCATGAGGAACTCTCTATGCGTGTCTGATAAGAATGGCAGTTTGATGTGCTCCAAATAGTCCAAAATGTTGTCGTCCATATCCGAGGAGTGGGATGTATACAATTCCGAGTAGTATTGTCTGAACCAGTTTGCAATGTCCACCTCTTCAGTGAGCATTTCGCCCTTTTCCGATCGAATTTCAGTAATCAGAGTTTTACTGCGTTTAGCTTTTAACCCCTTCCATGCTCATGACGGAACGGTTCCGTCATGAGCGTCGGTTGGCCTGTGCTTATGACGGAACCGTTCCGTCATGGTTCCATAAGCCTAATTGAATGTTCAGCACAGTGAAGGAATTTGCGCCGCGCTGAAGCGGTTAAGATGTGTGCAAGTACAGACCCAAGCCTGTCTCCCTCACCATAGGCACGCGCAGTGGTGTATTTACCTAGATTTCTCACTACGCTGTCCGCCACCTCCTGATATTCGGGTAACAAATCCTTCATCTCTCTTGGATCCTCCTCACTGTCACCCGTCAACTGGCGAGACTCCAGCTCCCCCAGTTTCTGCTCCAGGCACCCAACCTCTGACGTATGGAGTGGAGAACCCCCGAGTGTTTAGCTATGGCCACAACCCTAATATACACTTTGAAAGCTTCCCATTTCGTTTGGAAGCTATCTACCGAACCGATGTTGGTAGCAAAGAACGTGTCTATAGCCTCTGCCATCTCCTCCTTGAAGAGAGGATCGAATAACGAGTAAGGGGGAAAACGCCATGTGAATGGTTGTAATGTTTTCTTAGGTGTGGCCAAGACCAGCAGGAGTGGTCTGTGATCCGACAAAGTGTGTGGCAGAACCTGACAAGTACTGATCTGGGACATGAGAGACGACGAGGCCAACCAGTAGTCTATACGAGTGTGTAGGTTATAGTAGGCGGAATAGTGTTTGAAACCTCCCTACTGCGGATGTATCTCCATCCACACATCACAAAGATCTTTACTTATCATTATGCTTTCTATTGTTCTGGCTGCCGCAGCTGGCCTCCTCATTCGGCCTCCTGACCTGTCTAATTCAGGGTTTCTAATCAGAATAAAGCCTCCACCCCAGAGAATATGTGCAGTCGCATAATTGCTTATTGTGTTAGCTAAGGTTGAGAAGAACTCCAGGCAGTCGTAATTAGGGCTGTATACATTCACTATAAGCAGTTCTAACCCCCTTCCCTGACATTTGGAGATCACATATCGTCCATCCCATCCGCTGTCAACTGTTTTTTTGTGTAAGCTGATTTGGGGTTAGCCCAGGTCAGTACCCCTCTAGCATGTGGCGTGAAACCTGAGGCATTGACATTACCCAAAAGACCCCTGCTACGCAGCATTGGACTGTATTGTGCGAGGTGAGTCTCCTGGAGTAAGGCAACATCTATATTATGTCTAGTTAAGTAACTCATCACTTTACGTAGCTAACAATGATCGTTTAGACCTCTAACATTCCATGTCAGTGCGTGGAGGGAATCAAAAGCTCCCGAAGCTGTGGCTCCATTAGTCATTACTATCCTGCCGTTCATATCTGTCCGTGCTTCTTGACATCTGTAGCGTGCATGTTTCAGGGTTACCATTCAAAAAGGCTGGCTGACATCTCAAACAAAACAAATAACATTACCCCAACCTTTACCCCCCTCCCTCCCACAGCAGACCTCCCACAACTCGGTCACGCATCATCCCCTGGAACACCCCCCGTTCCTCCCACCTCCCCCCTGAACTCGGTTTACAATACAGGTGTTGCCACTCGTGGGCAGAGGTAGCTTTGTGTGCAGTCAACTATTCAATGCCGGCATTCTCACATCCCAACCTCCGCACGCCGACCTGTGTCGCTGCAGCCCCACCACCTGGCACTATTCGTCTGGGAGAGCTACCAATGTCTTCTGTGACCTGTCCCGTTGCACTTGTTCGCCTCTCTCTACCTACAAAAAAAGGGAGTGAGATCCCTGTACCCCTCATTATGACTGAGATAGTGACTCTAGTTACCGCATCTGGGTTGGTTACTTGTCAACCAACCCAAGAGGACAGAGGAGGTAGCGGCGCCGGCGAAGCAGGAAAGCCAGGATCGGTCGCCGAGGGCTCCTCTGCTGGCCCAAGTAAGTTTTCATGTTAATATTAATAATTATACATCCCTAATGTTTACTGCACCTATTTATTCCAAACATTCATCATAATTCTATTTTTTAGTAAATCGTCTTTGATCTTCTTGTAGACTGTTTCTAAATTCTTATCCAGCCTCTACTATGACTCTTTTATTAGTCTGTCTGTGTAGCTAGCTAAGCTTGCACAGTTGGCAAAAGGGGTTAAAACAAAACTCCTATTCAGCAATAGCTCTAGGCACGAGTGCAGTCCTCTGGGTTGTCCATAATTTCTATTGAAGTCTTCTTAATGTTTATGCTTTGACAATTCCCAACAATAAAATGTCAATGGCCACCAAGAATAAGATACTAGTTTACTTTTGGATTGGATAGGAGGACATACTACTACTGTTGCAGGGACTATTCTGCACAAACAGAACTATGGACAAGAAATAGGGCATTGGTGATAATAGACGCAGTTAGACTTTCCACATACCTCAGTCATAACAGAAGTTGAACCCCCAATCTCCTTACTGACTAGCTAGTGTGTCAGAGTCATTATTTGGCTCCCGAATGCAGTGATGATCCCCAATGATTACACAACCCAGAAAATAAGACTACGGAATAATAGTTCCGACCTCTCAGAGTCACGGACTCATGCTTTCAAATTGCAAACCCTTTCGCTCACTCACTCATGACCAAAAGCCACAGGGTCTATGTAAGTTTTAAAGCTTTATTAAAAGTAAAACAACTAGCTCTGTGTGTACTATAGTAAATTTCAATTGTGCATTATATAAAACATTTATTAAAATCAACTTCATATAAGATAAACGGTGAACTCTTGAAAACTCAACAGTGGCTGATTTTACACATTAATTGTCGGAGAGCCCTCACCTGGTTGGAACTTAAAGTCTTGGTGGTGATGATGTCGACTCCGAGTAACATGTTGCTCTTGTTCGTAGAAGGGAAGCTTCTGTCTGTTATGAGAAAAATGGTGCGTGTTAAAAAGCACGCATTCATCAGTTGTGCCAAAAAGTGTAGCATGTCGCATAAATAAAACACCCTCCCCTTACGAAAGGGGAATTTTCAGTTTAGAATAGAAAGTCACAATTAATTAAATTTGTTTATTTAGTAACATTTTTTCATTCCTAGACAAAATAGGGAGTGGTGTATATGGCATCTAAAAATATTAAATGTATTTTCTAGGCATAACACCATCGGCACAGCCCACCACCAGTGCCTGGGCCAGCGCAGAGGTGGTCCCTCCAGGGGCGGACGCGGTGCCAGCAGGAACTGCTGTGGGGGATGACACGGTAGTGGCGGGCAGTGGTAAGCTATTACATTCCTTACTTATTGAGATTGCAGAGTAGGCTGGCTGCAGGGGTGTATATGTTGTACAGTACAAATACACTTTACTGTTAAGAAGACTTACACATTTAGAACTAAGTTTTTGTCAACCAGGTAGAAGACAGTCAGTCATCCTTGACTTTGCATTAGCAATAGCATTAACGGCTAGAGTTGACGAGTAACCAATGGCCTCCTCTAAATTTGACTTCAACTCAGCTGTGAAAGTTTTATCGAGAAGCCAAGTCAGATCAGAGATGAACTTGATGGATGGGATGAACGAAAAGGGAAAGAAGGGTGTAAGGAAGGACGAACAAGTTAAAGTAATGACTGGCAAAGAATGATACGTGTTTTTGAATGCAAGCACAGGTGGCTGGGAATCTGATGCATGGCCGGTTGAAGGCTGAAGCAAGGATGGGTGGAAGGAGAAAGAAAAGAGGACTGCATGGGTGGGTGAAACAGAAACTGTATGTATATATCCTTTGGTTCAAATTCAAATGCAAGTCAAGCACGGATGCATGGCTGGCGGTTTACAAAATAAAATAAAAAAGGGTGTTTTTCGTTGAGAAAAAGTAAGGTTTGTCCAGTTGAGACATTAAGGAGAATGATGGACATTTACTTTGAATGGATGGATGCCTGGATGGTATCTTCCTTATAGATAGCATAGGTGTATGTTGACAGAGTAGACGGTCACTGGATGAAGAGTGTTACTTTGAAAAGCATGTAACACCGCATGTTCGTGCCAGAGTAGCAAAGCCGAGGAAAGTAGAAGTTGTAATTTTTCAGAATACTCCCTTGACTAACAGTAGTTTGCTAGCACAGCATGTATTGTGTATCTTTATTGTATAGTTCATATTATCAAGTCAAGTCACAACTCACAAGTGCCTTCCTCCGGCGATTACGGGGACCACTCGCTACCTCTGTTATTAATTTTTTTTCAACTGTCATTCATGTGTGGCCTATCGGTGTTCACTCAATCAATAAAAACAAAGCACCTAAAGTCCTCCCTTATATACGCAAATATCCTGTGAAGGGATAGATGATCATATTATTTATCTTCTTCATTTTCTTTTTGTAGTAGTCAGGGGCAGGGCAAGGTGAAAGTTAAATTAATTGAGAAGTAGCCCTTGTAACCGAGTATGGCCAGTGCCACCCGTAATAGAAAAGTAAGAGCTTCGCCACCTGCATGTACTGGACTGGTAACAGTAAAGCAAGTCTGCGTCATCATGGCTTGCGTCTGATTTTCTTGGGTGCAAGCTGACTGCGCTGGCATTATGCCGGCTTCCACAAGTTTACGTACTAATTTTGCTAAACAAGAGAGAAGAAAAAACTGGTGTACTGTCTGAGTCTAATGTAGTGAGTCCATATAGTGCTAGTAGAATTCCTGAAACTCCCACTAATGTTAGAGCAGAAGCCGACGAAGTGGGAGGTTAGATAGATAGATGCCACAAATGTTATGTACTGTGCTTGCAAGTTGCTAGTGCTACTGTGACACAATTTTCTGTTGAATTATTTTGTGTAAATCTTAAAGAGTATTGGTTACAGTATGTTTTTCTTTCTTCATATAGATACTCCTTCTAAACTAACAAGGAAGGAGTTGGCTATCCGGGCCCGGCAACGGAAGCTGGAGGCAATTGTCACCAAATATCAGCAGCTGGTGCCTCAGGAGGAGGAGGATGACTCGCAGTCGCAGTCAACATCCACGACAGCTGCATCCTCCTCTGCTGCCCCTGGGTCATACAGTCAGCGCAATCCCCCAGCGGTACGGCGCCGTGGTCCGGCAGCCATTCGCCGCCATCAATCAGCAAAAACATCAGCTACCCCCCACAGTACCTGCAAGGCGAGTAAGCACCGACTGACCCTGCGAGTGGCCTACCTTGAGCAGGAGGTGGCGAGGCAGAAAGCCCTGCTCAAGGACCTCCGGAGAGAGCTGCGTGACCTCCTGGCCACAGGAGGACACCGCCGGCGAAAGTAGAGAGACTGTCCCTTGCCCCTTTTTTAAAGACTTTTGGGGGGATGGGAATTGGGCGTTGGGGTTTTTGGACTTTTGGGACATTTGATTTCATGGACATTGGTTGGGGTTAGGGAGGGGGGTGGGTCGGATCTGGCGGGATAGTTTATTTTTGTTAGGGATCAAAATAATTATTTATTTTCTACTTAAACATAGCATACACGTTTTTACTGTTTTTTGGGAGAGGCAGGGGGGGTTAACTGTAAGTTTTTTTCCTGAAACTTAACTGGCTGCTTGATTCAAATTGTCTAAGTAATCACCCAAATTTGTACAAAAGTGACACTGACAGAGTTAATTAATTCAATTGTCCTACTACTTTACTAGTACTACCGTCAGTCTCTCCTCTCCTCCTACTCCATTATTCTTCCTCCCCCAAAATGCTTATCTTACCTGTGTTTCGTGTTTGAGAATAGGGCTAGGCACAGGGCTGGCTGCATGGCAAATGGCGATTAAGGTTGGCTATGGAATCCTGGACGGATGAAATGTCATTGTTGTGGTGGTAGTAGCAGCATATGAAATAAAAGGAAATGAAACATTGAGTGGCCTGAGAGGAGCATTAGAACAGTACAATAGATAGTACAGTACACAAGAACAATGCCATAAATTGTAGCCTTAGCAATGCTAAAGTATTCCATCAAAAGTTAACTACTAGTTGCTTGGAGTATGTCTACTACAAGCAATAGTACTGAAGGACACAGCAGCGTAAGCATTCGTCACGTGTAGGAGGAGGATGTTGCTGATGATGAATCCACTCGATGGCGCACATGAAATTCTGATTTGATTTGCAAATACTTATGGGTGTGTGTCAAGCAGAATAAGAATATATCCTCGGATTCCTTGACCTACCTTGAAATTGATTTTCTGTTGCTTTTGACCTTTTCCTCCCCAGCAAGTGTGTGGAATTATTGTTGTCATTTAGTCACACCTCAATGAAAACAACACAGCCCGGGGGAAGAGGGTTAGGGTTTGAAAATTGGATGGGAATGGGGGTTTTTGGGAAAGTTTTGTGGAGAGAGGAAAAAAAACACAGCATGGGCAAGCAACAAATGAAGAAAAACAAATCTTTGGATACGAAGATATCCATAAATCTTTTAAGGGCCATAAAGGAAGTGCATGCATGAAGTTGTTTGCTAAATGGATGGTTAGGTTATCGAAAAGTAGTACTTACAACTTACTAACTATGAATAAACAATTTGACAGTACAGGGCTGCAGTAATTACGCAATTTCACTTGCCTATGTGCCCTCATAGAGAATAAACACTTATTAGTACATTAAATTAGTTTTAAAAATAGCAAAGAAACTTGTCAAATAGCAGTAGGGATGGATTTGAAGCAGAGAGAAAACGCACAGAGTCGCACTCAAAGAAGTTCACAACAATAACATTATTTAAAAGATAAGGAGAAGTGAAGAGGATTCTGTAACTGTATGTTGTAGTTGTCCTGTTCCATTTGGGAAGTTGCATGCATCCAGCCATTCCACTTATTCGCGGTACTTCTCCATTCAATCTGACATTCAGTCGATCAATCTTGGTGACCACACTCTTCACTGCCTGCCTGGTGGATGCGGAATTACGGATTTCTATGGTAAGCCTGAGTTAATGTTTTTCCCATCGCACAGGGTAAAATCCGGCCTGTAATTGTCGATGGAAAAACAGGAAGGGATATTAAAACACCCCGGAGGAAAAATATAAGGTACGATGTGTAGTGTAAAAATAACACTTTTACTTTCAGAGGCGACAGTATTACATACAAGCATCATTTCCAAAGTGCGTACTCTGAGTCTCCTTTTCAAGGATAATAATTAGCACACAGCAGGCCAGGGCCATGCAGACGGTCAAGGCAGGCACCACTGAGTGAACCAACCTCCATGTAGCATACCTCTTTGACACAGACAGACAAAGCAGATCTAATTTTATACAGCAAGCCACATAGCCGCAATTTTACATGAACTGCTGTCTGGACTCTGGCATAACAACACTACACTGGCTCGACCACTCCATATCACAACTAGACAGACAAGTAGTTCTGCTGTGGTTGTTGTTGACTTGTTTACCTGTTTGCCACTCACGAAATGGCCATAGTTCTTCCGTAAACAGACGATGATGATCCATCCATCCCAATGAATGACTGTAAAGATATTATGTAACTTTGATCAGATTCAAGACTCAACATCATCATCATGGTATTGGCAAACTCAATGTTGTTCATGCAGTCACATTCTAAACACAGTGAGTCCAAGGACATTTTCCATATCAAAAAATGCAACGTAGTGGCCCCTGCAGTAGAAGTAAAATTTGTATTAAACAAGGTAAAAACAGAGTAGACTTGAGTTACATTTAGTGTATAAAAGATTAAATAATAACAGAACATATAGGATTCATTTCATGCACAAAAAACAAACAGCAATTGCTTTCATCAGAGCCAGACAGCCAGTGTTGTCCACTATGCATGCCATCTCATAATTCATTACCTGTTCCATTTTTTGTCAGCATCTTATTCTTAAGTGAAGGGCCACAGGGCAGCCTCTCGTGTCAATTTCAGAAGTACAGTCAGCATAGCGACAGTTTCTTGATTCTGCGTAATCCGGCCATCTGCCGTGAGGGAAACAAATGGATAGGGGGAGTCTGGAGGAGGAGGATAGAGGAGCATGACTGAGTTGTGAACTTGTGAACTTCAGGAATGCAGACGGCGTCACCTTCAATATGGAAATAAGATGAAGACAGTGCGGCTGATGGATTTGTTGTGATTAGAGTTTTGTTGTGCTAAAAGTTGCAAAACAAAGAAAGACACACAGAAATAAATGTTGAATAAGGATGAAAAAAAAAAGAAAGTTTTAAGCCTAGGTGTCAGGAAGTAGAGCTCGTCCTCAAACTCTGTGAATTAAACCTGGAGTAGGCCAGCTAACAGAGAAGAACTTCAGTCACCTAAGTTGGAGTCCTCTTCTTCCTGCGTGTATTCACGTATTTTGTAATCTGGTGGTATGAAGTGCTGATTCATCTTGATCAGTGTTAACCTCTCCACATTTTTGGGCGAGAGGCGGGTCCTTTTTGAAGTTACAATGGCACCAGCAGCACTGAAAACACGTTCAGAAGACACGCTTGCGAGTGGGCAAGTCAAATAATTTATAGCCAGCTTGGTGATCAGTGGCCATTGAGGCCTTTTCCCATACCAATACACCAATGGGTTCTGATCAAAGAAGACCTCTGTTGGGTCATCCAGAAAGGCCTGCGCCATCCACTCAAGGTCCTTCATAGGTGCTCCACTTTGCGTACCATCTGTTGCCTTTGCATCAACACTGGAACGAGCAAACCCATGATGAGTTATCCAATCAGCTTCCGACAATATTATGGCTGGGCCTGGTGCAAGTGATGATGATGATACGGTTGCTGCTGTCGGTAACGGCTGTGAGGGAAAGTGACTGCCTTCGGCCACCGAAGTGGACCTTGACGCCGGATGGCCTGCTGCTTCAGTAGTACTTGTGGTTGTTCCTTCAATTTCCTGCCGCTCTTTTTCGAACCGAGTGGCTGACAGAGCTAGCCAATGTTTGTAATTGGAAACATCTGCTTCATATAAAGGAATGAATGTATTGCTGGCCAGTGCCTTTTGTACCGTGGATCCAGAATAGTGGCACAAATCTAATGTTGTTCAGCATGTATTGCTTTAAGCCTTTCACTGTCAACTAGGCGGCTTAATAAGCTCTCCGCCAACTGATATGCGTCTTGTTTTTCAGAATCAACTCGGAACGTTGAAGACACCGCCTTCAGTTGGTGCTCTAGCATGCGCAACAATGGGATAGCTTTGCCCAAAGTACAATTCTCCCTGCTGACTTCACGCGTGAACACCTCAAAAGGACGAAGCATGTCTGTCAGGCTTTTAACTAGGTCCCATTCATCCACCTTTAGCCTCATGTCTTTCATAGAAGCACCCCGTGCGTTAAAGACATACTCATTGATTACCAAGTACTGCTTAAACAGACGCTCAAGCATGTAGGTTGAGTTCCAACGTGTTGTTACCTCCTGGATGAGTCCTCTGACTGGCACTCTATGGTTACGTTACGGTTACGGTACCCTCAGCTGCTTCCGGGCCTTAAAAGAATGACTGAAATGTGTGCAGATTCTTCGGCAGGTGGTCAGTAACTTGCAGACTGTGTTGTCCTTTTTTCAAGAAATCTTGAATAACAATGTTAATACTGTGCACCAAACACGGCACTCTGAAATAACCACCATCAGACATGGCCTTAACTATATTACTGCCATTATCCGTGGAAACATAACCAATCATGCGCTTTCTTGGCTGCAGTCATTCAAAGACCTTACGGTTAAACTCCTCCAAAATGTTTACTGCAGTATGAGATTTCTCCATGGCAAACATGGCTACTGTTGCATGTTTCCGAGCAGCAGCAGTCTCTAACCCCCACAAAAGAGCCCCAGTGTGCAGTGATGCACATGTAATCAACTGCTTGGCAACTGGTCCACATGTCTGTTATCAGGTGGATAGTGTGAACAGCACTCTTCTGCAAAGCTGCCCCAATCACCTCCAGCACATCATGATGTAGTGCTGGAACTGCAACTCTGGCAAAATAGGACCGGCTAGGAACCTTCAATTTAGGGCAGACTATTGCCACAAAGTCTAGAAAACCCAACCCTTCCACGAAAGAAAAAGGGAGAAGGTCCCGTGCTGACATTTTAGCCAGCATTGCATTATACAGACGTGCTGTTGGATGGATGCGTTCAAATGGCGCCTCCGACCAAAACATGCTTTTAATGGTGGTCTGGATCGTTTTCATATGTGATGACGATCCAGACTTCTTCAACCCAGTTAGGCTCATTGAAGTACTTTTTCGCATTGGTGTCTCTACCAGACTACTGTGCCTCCTAGATGTTGCTGGGTTAGAGGAGGGTGTGGGCGCTACCACTGCAGTGATGCTGCCAGGGTTACTGTGTGTACCAGAAAAAATGTCTCTTGGTTCTTCACCTCCCCCCTGCACGATCAGCTCCTCGTCATCAGATGCAATATCAATGGATACATTTGGATTTGTACTTTTGGCTTTCCGGATGTTACTTAGGTGCACCTCCCACTCGATAATGTGGTGTTTTTTTAGATGACCTCTCTGGCCTCCGGTACCATAGTTGGTACCAAGCTTACCCCGACTAACTACTTGTTTACAAATCGAACAAATTACTAGGTTTTCCGCCTTTTTGCTAGCACTATAGAAGTCCCAAACTGGGGACTGGAGATTTCTGGTGGAGGTGCTACTTTCAGTTTCAATGCCAGATGAAGTGGAGCATGGGCGTGGCGGAATTTGACTCTGTTGTGCACTTACAGCACCACTACTTGAGGTAATGGAGGTTGAGCTGGATGAAGGTCCCTGCCGGCCCTTCTGACGAGAAAATATGGAAGCTGTAAGTTGTGTTGGTGTAGTAGTTAGTGTTACCTGTGTTGGTGGTGATACCAGTGGTGCCGCGCCGCACACATCCTGCACAGCAGCATTTTTGGAAAGTGTAAAAATGTCTGTCTGCTGCATGCCCGCTGGGGCTGGAGTGACGACTGTGATGACTGGGTCATCATCAGCAGACTGTTCATCAGCAGCAGAATACACCACTTATACTTCTTCTTCGTCATCACCCATAACTGAAAGGCTTGCGGGAACTTTCCTTTTATCTAGCTTTGTCGGCTGGCGTGCCTCCCTCTCAGACTGCATTGGTGGGTGCCAATCTAGATCTAGATCATCAGAAGGAAGGGGGCTTGAAGAAGAACTTGTACTAGCCCTCCTTGACCTTTTCTTTGCTGGGGATCTGGAAGACAATGGATCATCAGGAGGAGTGGCTTGCTCGGCTGATACCTCCGCATGAATCTCGATTTCCTGATGTGCCCCTACTTCTGGAGGAACAAGCATTGTGGGCAGGTGTGCTTCTCCATGCACCTCTCCATGCCTCCTGGCTAGTGTTGCTTTAACAGGCACCCCAAAATTACAAAATACTTCCACATAGATATAACAGTGAGCTATTCAATTCCATGCGATCTATGCCGTAAATGATATTAAAGTTCAACAAAACTCACAGAAACAGTTGTATCATGCACCCATGACTAACCCTGGGCCTACTGGATACTGTGGCTACCCACAATATATTTTGTAAAAAGTTGTGAAAAAGTTTATAAATTGTAATTGCAGCAACTGCAATACCCCAAACAAATAAAACCAACTTACTTGTGAAATCTCAACTTCAAAAGTGACCCAAACAAAAAGTCCTCAAATACAAATATCCAGCAGCAGCCACAGTAATCCTTCCAGCTCCAGATCCAAATGAAAAGTGACCAGGACTTGGACAAAGCACTGGGAGGAGCCTGCTGGACAGGAACAGGAAGTTGGAGACTCTGGGGCACTTCTTTCCACCCAACCCCCCAAAAAGGCACTCCTTGCACAAAAAAAGTGCAGCCAAATGTCAATCTGAGGAGTTATTCTGATCCAAATCATCAATTTCAGAAGGTTTATGCAGCCAGCGATAGATTTCTTGTGCAGAATTGCAATTTTTGCGATTTCGGGAAAGCAAAATGTTCAAATCTCCCACCGGCGCGTCTACGTATTCGCAATTGTTTACTCTTGCGATGCGTGATCGAGGGCCCTTATGACGTATTTGCATTCTGAAAGTCTCGCATTGCAAGATGGCGGGACTCCATGACGCACTCGCGGTCGAATAGTCTCGCGCGATCATGCCATGATGTACTCACGGTCGAATAGTCTTGTGCGATCACGCCATGAAGTACTCGCAGTCGAAAAGTCTCGCGCGATCACGCAGCAAGATCGAAAATGGCGCACGCAAACCAGGAGGAAAACAACTCGGCGAACTCAGAATCACGGTAAGTTAACGCCGCGCGCGCGAGATTGTATTTTTGACGTGCGACCAAGCAAAAAAAATCCGCCAACTCGCGAATTGCGAATTCTTTGACAATTTCGCACGATTCGCGGACCGCGAGATTGTCAAAAATTCGGAAATTCCGCAAACGGAACGGATTTTCAGCCCATGCTTATTGTTCACCCGCAGTTTAGCTGGATACAGCATAGCATAGTCCAGGCCTAGGTCAAGCAACTGTTTTTTCATAGGAACAAATTGTCTTCGTGCCTCCTGCGCGCGAGCGGTGAAATCTGGGTAGAGTGAAATGGACGAACCCTCATATGGCAAACTCTGTTTTTACCGTGCCGACTTTAGGGCAGCATCTCTGTCCCGGTAGTTTAACAGTTTAGCTATGATGGGATGCAGGGGGCACCAGGCGGCGGACGTGACCCTAGGGAGCGATGTGATCTCTCCACCACAAACATACGGGAGAACACTTCTTCCCCCAATAGGCTTACCAGTAACTTTTCTACAAAAATTTCCATGTTACCAGTGGATGTCGACTCCAGCAGTCCGGTAATATGCAGATTGCAGCGTCTCGAGCGTGCCTCCAAATCCTCTGTTTTGTCTTGAAGGACACGCATGACCTTCCCCAGCTGCTTGTGGTCCGAGTCTAGCGTAGTGTGGGCCACTTCCACCTCAGTTGGTCGTCTTTCAGACATGCCCAACCTCTCGGCGTGTTTATCCAATCGCTCCCCCATCCTGTACATCCTATAGGAAAGAGCGTCCATTTTTGTGCCCAGTGAGGTGATGCTCTTCTGCAGGCTTTTCTCAATTGATATGAGCATGCTCCTGATATCCAGGCAGTAGCGGTCAGTGGTGGGAGTAGCAGCCGGGTGGTGACGTGAGAAGGGGGCGGGGTAGGGTAGGGGTAGTACTCTATGGATTACGGAGGAATACAGGTAAGTAAACATATAAATAAATAAAATGAATTTCGTTGTGCGCATTGCATCCCCAAATGCGATGCAGTGCACACAACGAAATTAGTTTTATTTATGTATATGTTTACTTACCTGTAATCCTCCGTAATCCATAGATTGCTACCCACCCTGCCCCTCCCCCTCCCCACGTGACCTCCCGGCAGCTACTCCCACCACCGACCGCTACTGTATCCGGTTGTCCCCCGCCGGGCGGTGTCGTGCTACTTAGAAAGTTTTTGCTCAAAAGTGAGCTTGGGTTGTGTTTTGTCTGTTCTGCCCATTTTCTCCACCTGGCGTGACCTTAGTGACAGGGCCCGCACCACTGTACTCCCCCGTTCTTGTCTCGTTGCAGGCCGGTCTGAGGCCGTCAATCTCAATCGTTCCTGCGCTGTGCTGACGGCGGTCAGGGTAGACTCCCCCCGGAATTAGTCCTTTCTATGGCTCCAGCTACAATGGACCTCGCCCGTCACTGGTCTTGTTGCCCCCAACCTCTTCACCGCCCAAGTGCCATTATCCGCCCAGCTACGCCTGCTGTCACAAACCGTTCTTTCAGCCTCCTACTCCCACCAGGATTCATTGCCGAGCAGCTCTTCGCTCTGTCCCCACAGTGCTGCCGCAGTTCTGCACCATCACATGCCAAGCCTGGACTGGAATCCTTTGTGGCCGTGGTCCCCCTGTCGGTGTGTGCCCCCACACTGCGCTGCCTTATTATTGCCTACCTGTCTCCGCCATGCTGCAGTCATGGGATGTTGACCACGCCCGATGGTGGCCCCACTTCGGGGCTGCTGGTCTGTTTCTCACTGCACTCCACTCTCTGTGCAGTGCTTAAGCAGGCCTCTGCATCTGGTCTCCTCCGCGTGCACCCTTTACCAACCTTAGGGATCACAAGGCCGCCTTTTCCTCAAAATGGCGGCACCTCATTGTGGGATTGCCCCTCATGTCCTCATGGTCCCGTGCACCACTCCAGATACTTCCTGCGGGCCCTCACTGTACTCGGTAGTGTTTAATTGTGCTGCAGCCCGACGGCGACCTCCCCGACCCGGCAGCCGCTCTCACGCCGTAGGTCGCCTAGTCGCAGCCAGCGCTGATGTCACAGCACCATTTGATGATTGACTTCACCTGCACGATGTTCTGATGGATGCTCTCCTAGGCACAGCAGTAGGCACCGCCAGTCTTTTAGTGCTGCTTGAGAGTACGGGCTCCCAATGCGTAGCGGTCTGGTCTGTGTTCGCTGTTAGACGCGGCTCGGAATCAGACGCCGCTCCGCCCCCTGAGCCACTCCAGGGCGGGGATCTCAGGCCTGGTGGATCGCCCGGCAGCAAGCACCGATATCATCAGATTCCGGGGGACAAGGAAGGTCAGAGTGGGATCTACTTGTAGCGGGCGTACTCCGACTTTCAATTTTTGCCAGGGTGGAGGTATAGCAGATTTGGGCTAATGGATAATTAGAGGATATTTTGTCGGGGACATGGAGCTCAAGACTCAAGCAGAAATCTTGGTCTTGAGCAAGCTCCGCCCCCCACAGGTGCAAAAGTTGACAGCAAATTAGACGTGCCAGCCGTCAAACGAACAGAAAAGGAAGCTGTAAGCCCTCCCACCAGGGAGGAGAAAGTAGCTTGGATGCTACATATTTTGTCCACAAAAAACTTAGAGAGAGTGTTGCACCAGAAGTCTGATAGTGGCATTGCTCGCACCAGTGCACTAGGGGCCATAACATTTTGAACAATGGCAAAGATTTCCTTCGAATTATTATTAGCCAAGGCAATCCATGAGACATAGTAGAGGCTTTTGGCGGCTACAATGGTGATGTAATAGGTTTTTTGTTTGGCCCTAAGTGCAAGTTTGGACGTGGAACAATTGCCACTGGATTGCCAAGCCCTCTCCAAAACCTTGCACTCATGTTTAAGGGCCCTCAACTCATGGGTAAACCATGGTTTAGAGGGCGAGTCTCTTGCCAACTTGGGTCAACAGGGAACTGCAGGAGCGGACACTGTGTCTGAGATCCAAGTTTTAAACCCATTAACATATCCCTCCAGGCTATCTTGGGGGGGAGGCCTGGAGTCAGCCAAGGAGCTGATAAACTGGTCAGGATCAATTTTGCGATAGACCGGTGGGCGATGGCAGCCAGCCGACTGAGCTGGCCGTGAGATTTCCCAGGAAAAAAAGATCGGGAAATGGTCCGACCAAGAGACAGGCAAGGGTTTATCACCCTGAATCGCAAAATTTGAGCAAATGGGGTCAAGAGTATGACCCACTTGGTGAGTCGGATACGTGACCCCTTGGCTTGGTTGGACCGATTGTAGTGAGTCAAGGAAAGCAGCAGACTCAAAGGCCTCCTGATGGTCCAAATGAAGATTGACATCCCCAAGAGTCAAATAATGTGAGAAACGCAAAGCTTGTTCGGCCATGGCGTCTCCACATGATTTAAGAAAAACATTTGGCGTACCTGGGGGACGGTAAATAAGACACCCACCCAATGTGAAGTGGGCTGAAAGCTTTACACTAAAATCCAAAGCTTCACACTCACCTCAGAAGCTGGAAGTTTCTCTATGAAGAGCCCAATTAGCTCTATGCATAATAGCGAGGCTGCCTCCCTTGCCTACTGGTTGATCGGCCCAATGTAGTTTATAGCCAGCAGGAGTAGCCAGCGTGACAATGGGGTTGGATGAAACATCCAACCAAGTTTCAGTAATAAAAAGAAAATCCAATGAGTGATCAGAGACCAGATCAAAAATATCCACATAATGCTTCCTCACTGATCTAGCATTAATCAGGGCAGCTTTGCTGGACTGTGGCCTAGGTGATTTGTTGGACAAGGTGCTCGAAAAAGGCTCACATGTAGGCCTAAAACCGCAATCCAGACAGACAAACGTCGTATTAGAAAACAGTGAATAGCTGCAATGTGAGGGGCATGGAGGAGGTCTACAGTTTATAAGGAAGTCACTGTTTATGTAAATTTTCTTACTGCTTGCAAGCCCCTCAAAGACAGCATTTCTGGTCCTGGGCGCTGACTTGGCGCGGACCGGCGCAGATGGGCTTGCCTTAGGCGCGCCCGCAGCGCGTGTCTGCTGCGTGTCGGAGGAGAGGCCATTAAGTAGTGTTTGGCTGACGGGGCATGCAACATGCAGCGACTAGAGCGCTGCCGGCAAATGGCGTGAGGCACGTCCAAAATGGCCTCTGGGCGGGACTGGCCTCGGAAGTGCAAAAATGCAGAAGAATAAGGAGTATAACACACTCCTGTTAAATTAAAAGCATACCAGCAGAAATATTACACATAAAAATCATTCCCCGCCAATACACCCCGCAAATTAAATTTTTAAAAAGATTTCCTGCAAAGCATAACACAGTCCCAATGTAAAAAGGTTCCCCCCAGATTCCCTGAATAAATGAATGTGCACCAAGTTAAAACAAGTATTGAGTGCCGTAAACAGTGCAAAAACTGAGGCTCTACCAAAGCGTTGCTCGCCCCAGCACAGCCCGTTAAGTAGTGTTTGGCAGATGGGGCGTGAAACTTGCAGCGACTACAGTGCTGCTGGCAAAAGGCACGAGGCACTTCCAAGATGGCCGCTGGATGGGACTGGCCTCGGAAGTGCAAAAATGCAGAAAAATAAGGAGCATAACACACTCCAGTTAAATTAAAAGCATAGCAGCAGAAATATTACACATAAAAATCATTCCCTGCCAATACACTCTGCAAATGCAATTTTTAGGAAGATTTCCTGCACAGCATAACACACTCCCAATGCAAAAAGGTTCCCCCCAGATTCCCTGAATAAAAGAATGTGCACCAAGTTAAAACTAACCCTGGGCATAATACTACGCTATGCTAACGGAGCATGCAAATTGCACGTAGTACCAAAACTGTGCTTAATCACGTATGTAGCAGCTAAATCAAATACATCCTCAGATGCTTTGAAAAAGCAATTTTATATACTTAAAAGCATATAACCAATTCACAAAAGTGAAGTTTTACAATGAAAACATTAGGCAATGAGAGAGCTGATGATTTTGGGGTCTCCCCTAACCTAGGGGAGGACCAAGCAGATGCCTTGAACACAAAGAGCATAAACAAAAAGCACATTTTGCTGAACTTCAGTGGTGGTCCCATCCTCTTAGGATCAGCCCAAGCACAGTTATTGGCAAAAAAACAATCCCAACCAAAGGCCCTGCAAAGCATTATGGGACGAGATTAGCAGTGGGCAGTGAATATTATAGTATCCAATATCAAAATAATTCTACAAAGAGCTGCAGTTCACCTAGTCGTTAATAGATGTCCCTCACAAGTCAAATGCAAAGCATTGAAATTATTCTTACATCAAGCTGCAGTTCCACTAGTCGTTACTAGATGTCCCTCACGAGTCAAATGCAAAACCATTGAAACCCTTTCATCAAGCATTTGCATTTGACTCTGAGGTTCTTGCCTTTTTTGTATGTGATCTGCGGGAGATTAGGTAGCTTGGCGCCAATAGTAGGATCGGTCGCTAAGATGTTCCAATTCTGGTTAAGGATTTTGGAAATATCTTTGGATTCTTTGTGGTACATGAGAATAGCTTTTGTGGTGCCTTCTTCTAGTGGTGTGGGTTTTTCTGGGAGTGTAACTTCTCTGTCAATTTTGCTGACCTTTTCCTTGGCTCTTTTCAATACCATTGTTCCTTCTCGCTCTCAGCAGCTCCCCATAGGGATATTAACATGAAACATTAATATATTGTAAATTAAGTATATTTAAAAAATTTAAAATGATACATACATTTGATACTTTTTACAAAAAAACTCATATATATGTGTATGCTTATTTAAACATTCATAATTTAAAGTTAATAATTAAATAATAATTAAAATGTATGTTGCAATTTACACATTTTTTGTAAACTTTAAAACAAATAACACACACACATATTTATATATATATCTATATATCTATATCTACATATCTCTCTCTATATATATATGTATATATATATATATATATATTCACTGAAAAAACCATAGGTTATAGACCATATATAGTTAGGGCTTAGCATTTAAAAAACCTTATTTTACTCACACAAAACCATTGAAATTCCATATATAGTTAGTTGCACTAACTATATATCGCGCACCCGCAATCCACTGCTGATGATGTCACATATTACATCATTCATGACATGGTCAGTGAAATCACTGATGACATCACTGATGACATCTCAAATGACATCACTGATGACATCACTGATGACATCTCAAATGACATCACTGATGACATCATGACACACCAATACCAGTTACTACATACGCACTCACTGATTCCTACGTCTACACACACATTCACTCATTCACCCATACAATCACTCATACATACAGTCACTCATTATTACAACACTATCATATGCACTCATACACCTATGCAGACACTCACACACTGCCACTCATCCATGGAGTTACTCACACACCTAGTCAGTCCTGTAAAGAATCAATCACACTTCCATTTCCTCATCTATACAGTTAAACACAGAACACCATACTTCAGTGACATCACTGATGACATCACTGATGACATCTCAAATGACATCACTGATGACATCTCAAATGACATCACTGATGACATCAGGACACACCAATACCAGTTACTACATACACACTCACTGATTCCTACGTCAACACACACATTCACTTATTCACCCATACAATCACTCATACATACAGTCACTCATTATTACAACACTATCATATGCACTCATACACCTAGTCAGTCCTGTGAAGAATCAATCACACTTCGATTTCCTCATCTATACAGTTAAACACAGAACACCATACTTTTCACACATATACTAACACATACTTACTCTCTTATACAATCACTGATACAAGTACACATTGATATGCACAGAGTCACACACCGCCCAGCCAGCCACACACACACTCAGTCTTCCATACATCCACTCATTCTTCAATATGTAAAACATATTTAAACTTTACAAAAACACACAGACACTAGATGATGTCATCAGTGATGTCATTTGAGATGTCATCAGTGATGTCATTTGAGATGTCATCAGTGATGTCATCAGTGATGTCACTGACCATGTCATGAATGATGTAATATGTGACATCATCAGCAGTGGATTGCGGGTGCGCGATATATAGTTAGTGCAACTAACTATAAATGGAATTTCAATGGTTTTGTGTGAGTAAAATAAGGTTTTTTAAATGCTAAGCCCTAACTATATATGGTCTATAACCTATGGTTTTTTCAGTGAATTTTCAAGGTTTTTTAAATGCTAATTCCTAACTATATATGGTCTCTAACCTATGGTTTTTTCAGTGAATTTCAATGGTTTTTTAATAGCAAATATCATAAGCTGTCGAATGTCAAGTACGTGGTAAGTAAAAACATTTTCGTGTTTATGCACACTGATCTGCTTTGAATGCTGCCCCCCCCTCCCCCTCATTTCTATTAGGAGTACTCTCTCTTTGCAGATAGTGAAGGGTAGTTAACGCAGGCCTTTGCCCCCGTTGTAATCCGTCGTGCCTGCTTCTCTCTCCATTTGATTGATTGTTATCCAAGCATTTACTGTTTTAGAATTGGTTCTCTTTGGTTCATTCTCTATTTACAAACAAGCACAGAGTCGCAATACTCTGTTTAGTCTTTGCAGATAGCGAAAAATCGTGTAAAAAAACAAAAGGAATCGAGCAAAATCAGTAGGCCACTAATGGGATCTCTTTTTGACCTCGCTAAAATAGAAACATTAGGAACAACCCCTCATGACAAACACGAAACTATTGAGATGAACTGAACTCCACACCATGATGGCTGCAATACAGCTCGGCTCCGCCACCCACCCCGCCCAAAATAACGATAAACTCTATGCAAATATTACAAATATATACAACACACCAGCAAAGTAACAGGGTAAAACATTTTATTAAACAACTATTTACATAACTATTTTATACTTTTTGTTGCCCGATCCGGCTAGCTCAATCGATCGAGCATGAAACTCATGCACTCTGATGGTTCAAAGTTTTGAGGAGTGCTTGTAACACTGTCTGAAGCCTATTTGCACTTGCTTCAGCTTCACTATTGTCAAAGTAAAGTGGGGACTGTTTGAGGACATGACTGCATTTGTGAACAATGTAATGCGGTGCCACCCTGAACCGCTTGACGGAGGCCCCCGAGGGACGGTGTGATGGCGCGGACTCGGAGGGGGCGCTTGGCTCCGGCTCCCTCCCCAAGTCGTGTTCTCCTGGTGTAGCCTGAGATCGCCCCCGACATGGGTGGCCGGCTCCCGGGATCAAGCGGAACTTTTTGCCTTTTGGTAACTCTTCCATTCTTGACCTTGTCCCACAATCCGTTTCACCTAAAGACACGCTGTAGTGGGGCGCCCCTTTACCATTTCAGTTGCCATTCCGCCCGCTTTTGCTACACTGTGCCTCTTCCGCTATTCAGCTGTTTACCGCCCGCTCTTTCGACTACAGCGTCTCGCTCACCATGTAGTTGAGTTGCACCCGCTCTTGCGGTGCAGCGATAGCCGGCTGCCACAGTACTCTCAAAATGGCGGCCGGCTCTTCAGATTTGGGCGTGGTCCACTAAAATTGCCCTGCGACACCTTGGAACTCGGACGCTTGTCTGCTAGAGATTGGGCTCCATTCTCGAAAGCGTCCCCTCAGCCTTGAAGATTCTAAAAAAGTCTTGGGGGCCCCCGACTCCCGCAGGCTTCTGCTGGAGAGCGGCTAGCATTATTGCTCGTCGAATGGCCACGACGGAGCTACGAAATGGTGGTGCTCTCATGCTAACGCCAGCTTCAGTCTGAAACATCCAGAAACACTGTAGACTACCAATTCGATCAGTTCCGGTAGCGCCCCAACGTGACCCGGTAGAGAAGAACTAGCCCTCCCCTCTTTGACTGATGGTTCTTGTTGCCTGTCCCTTCTGTTGTCATTTAACAGAACTATTTAGCCTGCTGAAAGGGGTTGTGTTCCGACCGCTGGTTGGTGGAGACATTTTGACTATATTCTAGACCTGCGTTGTCGCGTAATGCGTCATATGACGCGCCGCGTTAGCGCATCCGGAAGTGATCTGGGGCGCGACGCGCAGCGCGTAACGTAAGCATAACAGGTCATATGACTTGTTAATAAAACTTTTCATTGATTCATTTTACTTTTCTTATTCTAATGATGCTTTCGAACATTATTTTTTCTTAAATATATGTTATAATGTTCCAGGCTAATGTACTTTCCCGGAAAATTTACAACTGTCCTGCAAGTAAAATATATTCCTTTTTCGAGAAAAAGGGCGTTTCTTCGTCCCATGACGGAGCCGTTGAGCAAAAGAGGGTCGGCCTGCTGTCTTAGTCGCCGATACGCCTGAATATCAGATTCTTATCGATCACTTTATGTTGCAGGAGTAGAAAACACAACAGCCCTTGACCATTTATCTTTACTGCGTTCCTGCGTATTATACCTTTTACCCTTCATGTAATTGGACTGCTTTATTTCACTTGCCTTTTACTGATTCGAAAACAGTGACTATTATTAAAAACTTTACCAATGTATATACTACTACCATGTTTTCTTTTAAAAACCTTTATTGTGAAAATGTCATTATACAAATACGGGCCTATAACCACGTGGGCCGGCCACGGAGCAAACTGTAATCGTATATGATGAGTAGACATTTACACTGTAGAGGAACGTAACGGGCGGGCCATTAGGTTGCAAGAACTAAAGTGTCTAACAGTTGCGGAATCGGTGGACGTACATTTTATAATTAAAATACGACAGGGCCACTTACAATAAAATTATCTAGATATACATTTGCGGGCAAGTACCATGGGTGACGTTAATTCGAACTTTCAATAGTACAGTAATCAATAACACATCAGAACTTAATATCAATAGGGATATCGAAATATTCAATCTATTCTCGTCCCCGCCCGCCATGTGCTTCAAAACTGCATACGTATCTCGTGATATCAAGGTTGTGCAACCAGTACACAACAAGGAGTTACGAGTCCCATTTATTCCGGCGCCATTTTGGGCGAGGACGGGCAGGTCCAGGATATAGTCAAAATGTCTCTACCAACCATCGACTATGATGATGTTCATATGCTGTATTTATTAGAGTAACAATCATTTGTCCACATGAAATTAATTTGCCACAATCTAAACATGTCATTTTAATCTTTCCAAAGTTCTTCTAAATATTTGGGACCGTTTCCCTTGCCTCTGATGCTGTCAGTGCCACTTCTTTGATGAATGTACTGGCAGGTCGGGGGTTCTCCTCCAAATCTCTCTTTTATGCAGCACTATAATTAATCGGTGCCACCTCTCCATATGACGATGCATGGTATAGTTACCATAACTATATATTTTTTTGGTTCCTCTGGAGAGTACATCGTGGCAGATGAAGCGTGTAACGTACCGGGCATTTACCTTTTTTTGCATGTAGAGGAAAGGAAAAAAAAATCGAGCGTCCGAGTTCTAAGGTGTCCCAGGGCCATTTTAGTGGACCAGGCCCAAATCCAAAGAACAGGCCGCCATTTTGAGAGTCCTCTTGCAGCCGCCTGTCGCTGTAGCATCAAGAGCGGCCGAAACTCAGCTGAATGGCAACTGAAACGGTAAAGGGGCGCCCCACTACAGCAGACGAGCCTCCACCTAGGAAGGCCCGTTCACGCCGCCTCCCCCCCCCCCCTTCGGGCACCCCACGCCGTTATTCGGAGCAGGATTGTAAGATGGCCACACCAGTACGGCAACTTGCTAGACACCACCTCGGTGCCTACCGAATCTCAGCGCCTTGTGGTGTCTTCTATTCAGAAAACATTGTTGTGCTGCCTTCGACCTATTCGCCGCAAGTGCGCACGCAACTCAGCTGCATAGCTTGCTAGACACCACCTCGGTGCTAACCGAATCTCAGCGCCTTGTGGTGTCTTCTATTCCAAAAATATTGTTGCGCTGCCTTTGGCCCCATTCGCACATCGGTCCGCTACTGACGCCATCTCACAGGCCAACGGGGCGCCCCACGCCGACTTTCAGCATTGTAGGATGGCCACACCAGTGCGACAACTTACTAGACACCACCTCGGTGCCATCCGGATCTTGGCATCTCAGCGCCTTGTGGTGTCTTCTATTCAGAAAATATTGTTGCGCTGCCTTTGGCCCCATTCGCACATCGGTCCGCTACTGACGCCATCTCACAGGCCAACGGGGCGCCCCACGCCGACTTTCAGCATTGTAGGATGGCCACACCAGTGCAACTTACTAGACACCACCTCGGTGCCATCCGGATCTTGGCATCTCAGCGCCTTGTGGTGTCTTCTATTCAGAAAATATTGTTGCGCTGCCTTTGGCCCCATTCGCACATCGGTCCGCTACTGACGCCATCTCACAGGCCAACGGGGCGCCCCACGCCGACTTTCAGCATTGTAGGATGGCCACACCAGTGCACCTTACTAGACACCACCTCGGTGCCATCCGGATCTTGGCATCTCAGCGCCTTGTGGTGTCTTCTATTCAGAAAATATTGTTGCGCTGCCTTTGGCCCCATTCGCACATCGGTCCGCTACTGCCGCCATCTCACAGGCCAACGGGGCGCCCCACGCCGACTTTCAGCATTGTAGGATGGCCACACCAGTGCGACAACTTGCTGGACACCACCTCGGTGCCATCCGGATCTTGGCATCTCAGCGCCTTGTGGTGTCTTCTATTCAGAAAATATTGTTGCGCTGCCTTTGGCCCCATTCGCACATCGGTCCGCTACTGCCGCCATCTCACAGGCCAACGGGGCGCCCCACGCCGACTTTCAGCATTGTAGGATGGCCACACCAGTGCGACAACTTGCTGGACACCACCTACGTGCCATCCGGATCTTGGCGCGTTGTGCTGCCTTCGGCCTATTCGCACATCGGTCCGCTACTGACGCCGCCTCACGTGCCAACGGATTTTCTACGCTTTTTATACCCTATGACGCATAACAGGTCATGTGACTTGTTTATAAAACTTTTCATTGGTTCATTTTACTTTTGGTTTCCTAATGATGGAAGGCTTGATCATATGACCTAAAAATAACACTTTTCATTGGATGAAAACTATTTTTTTTTCCCAAACGATGAAAGCCCCACCTTGTTTCTGGATGTTTCAGACTGAAGCTGCCATCAGCATGAAAGCACCACCATCTCGTGGCTCCGTCGTGGTCATTCCGTGAGCAATCATGGCAGCCGCTCCCCACCGGAAGCCTACAGGAATCGGGGGCCCCCAAGACTTTTGTAGAATCCTCAAGGCGGAGGGGACGCTTTCGAGAATGGGGTCCAAGACCTAGCAGACAAGCGTCCGATTTCCAAGGTGTCCCAGGGCCATTTCAGTGGACCAGGCCCAAAAAGGAAAGAGCCTGCCGCCATTTTGAGAGTCCTGTGACAGCCGCCTATCGCTGCACCGCAAGAGTGGGCGCAACTCAGCTGAATTGCGGATTTTGACACAGTGGACCAAAAGCGGACGGAATGGCAACTGAAACGGTAAAGGGGCGCCCCACTACAGCAGACGAGGCTCCACCTGGGGAGGCCCGTTCACGCCGCCTCCCCCCCCCCCCGGGGCGCCCCACGCCGTTATTCGGAGGGCGGCAACTCAGCTGAATTGCGGATTTTGACACAGTGGACCAAAAGCGGACGGAATGGCAACTGAAACGGTAAAGGGGCGCCCCACTACAGCAGACGAGGCTCCACCTGGGGAGGCCCATTCACGCCGCCTCCCCCCTCCCCTCCGGGGCGCCCCACGCCGTTATTCGGAGGGCGGCAACTTACTGGACATCACCTTGGTGCCATCGTTCTGCTGCCTTGGAACTATTCGCACAACAGACCGCTACTGATGACCCACCCCCCGCGACGCCCCACGCCGGATACCAAAATCAGTGCGGCACCCAGGCAACATCACCTGGGTGCCGTCCAGAAATCTGGACGTTGTGCTGCCTTGGGACTATTCGCACAACCGACCGCTACTTCCTTCTTTTTCCCTAAAAATGTTTAAATGTTTTTACTGTTTTTGTTTTGTTGTATATATTTATAAGTTATTAAAGTTTTATAATCCTACTACTTTGTTGGAGTGCTATATATTTTTAATGTGACACATAATTGTAAAAACTTTGATGTACAAAGAGTCATCCCTGGAATCTTCCGCTTCAGGCTCGGTCCCCTCCCCAATCACAATACAGGATGGTTTTCAGATAGTAGGAACGCGTGTGGTGTGACGGATCTCATCGGGTGTGGGCCTTGATCTACTATAACTCCTTTGAAGAGGGGTAATTCTTTACAGCTGGGGCCATAAACTACATCTGCAGGGCTAGCTGATAGCCTGGGACCGGCCTGGACAATCGGACACAGAGGAAGAGGAGTGTCAGAGGGTGCGGTAGTGAATAGGGCGAAAGGGAGGTGTCGGGCGGGCACAGGGTGTGATTCTCAGGGAAGAGCAGCGCAGATGGGGGAGGTTTATTGCCCATGCATAAGACAGAGAGCGGGGGTGACCAGTGCCTGGGGGAGATGCTTGCGAGGGTGGGGAGCCATGCTT
The DNA here is from genome assembly GCF_964261635.1 of Lissotriton helveticus. Taxonomy (NCBI): domain Eukaryota; kingdom Metazoa; phylum Chordata; class Amphibia; order Caudata; family Salamandridae; genus Lissotriton; species Lissotriton helveticus. The sequence continues at coordinate 808,264,376 of NC_136068.1, read as the reverse complement.
AGGATCGACAGCGTGCAGAGAGTGGGTCTGGTCAAGTCATCTAAAATGGCTGCGGTGCACGACAAAAGTGTGGCATTTGAAAAAAGGCAAGATGGCGCAGACAATGTTTTTCAACACTTCCTGATTTCCTTCGAATCGAACGTTAACAGACGTTGGGGCATATTACCAAAGTTAAGCGATATTTACCCTAACGATGCTTAGCAACGAATTTTTTACCGCTAAGCATCGTCAGAAATTATCGCAGATAAACCTTGCTATTATCAAGGTTTATCGCAAATGCGATAAAAAACGGCCGCAATGCATTAATATCGCTGAAAAGTCAGCGATATTCATGCATTACCGAGCTAATGCTCTTAGCCATGTTATCCACCTCCCATTGGATAACATGGCTAAGAACTGCTCAGGGCAGGTGTTACTTTTTGGAGATATTCGCGCTTAGCGCGAATATCTCCAAAAGTTGGTAATAGGAGATAGCGATGTTAGCGACTGTTTCCAGTCGCTAACATCTTGGCATGCCCACTTTGCATGTCATTAGTGATAAATATCACTGACATGCAAAGTGGGGCCCAAGATAGTCGCTATCTCCTACTAGCGGTCGCTAACTGGTGTTAGCGACAGCTAGGTAATACGGAGATAATTTTATCTCCGCTTTCTTGGCTTTTAAAGCCAAAAAAGCGGAGATAAACCCCCTTGATAATATGCCCCGTTATCTCTCCCACACTACCGGTCCCCCTGGGCTTAAACGCCGAGATGGTAGGGACTGCATCCCGTGAAGATAGGCCGAGACGTCACTCAGCAGAAAAAAAAGTTAAAAAAAAGTCTATAAACATACAATAAGTTAAAAGTCAATCATTCTTCATTCCTTGTAGTACGCTCCCCAGTCCGCTTCCCGTTACGCTAACCGGGCGCACCCCACCAAAAAAACGATTTTTTTTTTGCCCCGCGGAGCCCTTTTAAAGCCTCCACATCAAACCTATGGGGTCAGGGAGGATCTACTATGCCCCCTTATGGTCATTTGCCCCTTCGCTTTGGCCTCCTCTTGTCTCTCGATCCTACCGAGAGACAAGATGGCGGCCGCTACGGACTGTTTGGAATGTTTACAGACGCCGGAGAACCAATCAGCTTCGCTTCACAAAGCTCCGTAACGCGAAAAGTACGCGAACTGGAGCGCTGCCCGTTCCGCTGTTACAGATATATATCTATTTTTGAACGTTAATTTCTCAAAATCCACTGGAGCACATATATTGAGACCTAGCAAAGGCACATCGGGCTACCAGTCCCTACAATTTTGCCAAGTTTCGTGCAAATCCATTCAGCCGTTCGATTATTATTATTTTTTTTTTTTTTTGCCCCGCGGGGCCCTTTTAAAACCTCCACATCAAACCTAGGGGGTCAGGGAGGATCTACTATGCCCCCTTATGGTCATTTTCCCCTTCGCTTTGGCCTCCTCTTGTCTCTCGATCCTACCGAGAGACAAGATGGCGGCCGCTACGGACTGTTTGGAATGTTTACAGACGCCGGAGAACCAATCAGCTTCGCTTCACAAAGCTCCATAACGCGAAAAGTACGCGAACTGGAGCGCTGCCCGGTCCGCTGTTACAGATATATATCTTTTTTTGAACGTTAATTTCTCAAAATCCACTGGAGCACATATATTGAGACCTAGCAAAGGCACATCGGGCTACCAGTCCCTACAATTTTGCCAAGTTTCGTGCAAATCCATTCAGCCGTTCGGGCTAAAAGTGAGGCCAACCGCCCTATGGAAAACTCAATGTTAAAAACACGTTTTGGGACCCCCCTTTTTTCTCGGCCCCCCCTTGATGAAACCCCCCCAAATTTTCAGGGGCTACTCAGAAACAAAATGTTCCATTTTCCTGAAAACTTCAGCCAATTCCGTCCACAAACGCCAAAGTTATTAGACATAGAATTTTCAAAAATCCCATAGAGAAAAAATCCTAACCATATATACCTACTGGCGACCGCCAGTAGGTAATATATATATATATATGTACACACACACATATATATATATATTCACTGAAAAAACCATAGGTTATAGACCATATATAGTTAGGAATTAGCATTTAAAAAACCTTATTTTACTCACACAAAACCATTGAAATTCCATATATAGTTAGTTGTACTAACTATATATCGCGCACCCGCAATCCACTGCTGATGATGTCACATATTACATCATTCATGACATGGTCAGTGACATCACTGATGACATCACTGATGACATCTCAAATGACATCACTGATGACATCACTGATGACATCACTGATGACATCTCAAATGACATCACTGATGACATCACTGATGACATCTCATTTGACATTACTGATCACATCACTGATGACATCATTCATGTGATAATACGATGAACCTCTTCAGACTCTAATATAACCTTAGATACACTCAGTGTAAACAGACACTCATAGACTGTCACTCATCCATGGAGTTACTCAGACACTTAGTCAGTCATGCAAAGAATCAATCACACCTCCATTTCCTCAACTATACAGTTATACACACTTTACTTATTCAAACATATACTAAAACATATTTACTGACTTATACAATCCTGGATACAAGTTCACAATGATCCATACAGCCACTCACACATTCACTGGCTCTTATGCACAGTTATTTATATATGTCAACTCTCACATGTACTGTATTTTACATATGTACTTACTGTGACATGTAGCACTTAGATATCCATTCACTCACCAATACACTCATACACACAGTCAACCGCCCATACAGCTGTTTCCACATGCACTTTTGAACCCATACATCTAGTGAATCAACTGCTCACACATCTATGCACAGAGTCATACACCTCCCAGCCACCCACACACACACTCAGTCTCCCATACAAATACTTGTGCAAACAATCAATAATCCATATAGTTACTCATATAGCTAATGATCAACACATGCAGCAGATCACAGAACAACAGACACGATGATGCACAATTTAAAACAGTTTAGTCACTAACCCATGCACTCAGTGAGACACATTTAATCAGTCACTCATACAGTCAGTCATGCCCCTACTAAATCCTTCATCAAGACACTTATACATCCACTCATTCTTCAATATGTAAGACATATTTTAACTTTACAGAATTATACAGTCACTGAATGTAGTCATCAGTGATGTCATCAGTGATGTCATTTGAGATGTCATCAGTGATGTCATCAGTGATGTCATTTGAGATGTCATCAGTGATGTCATCAGTGATGTCACTGACCATGTCATGAATGATGTAATATGTGACATCATCAGCAGTGGATTGCGGGTGCGCGATATATAGTTAGTACAACTAACTATATATGGAATTTCAATGGTTTTGTGTGAGTAAAATAAGGTTTTTTAAATGCTAATTCCTAACTATATATGGTCTATAACCTATGGTTTTTTCAGTGAATTTTCAAGGTTTTGTAAATGCTAATTCCTAACTATATATGGTCTATAACCTATGTTTTTTTCAGTGAATTTCATTGGTTTTTTAAAAGCTAATATCTGTAGCTGTAAAATGTATTCTTCTTTAAATCCCAAAATATATTTTATATGTTTATTAATAATTTTTTTTTTTAATACTTTTTTTTGTTCGCTCCCGGTTCGCGAACCGGGAAGCTTCCCGTTAGCTCATCTTGATGCCGCGACCCAGTCCGCGAACCGGTAAACGTTCCGTTAGCGCAACTGCCGCGTTAGAAATCAACATCGTGACGCGGCGCGGAAGCGCGACGTATCGCGTTGCCGCGTAATGCGTCTTATGACGCGCCGCGTTAGCGCACCCGGAAGCGCTCCGGATCGCGAACCGAGGCGCGAAGCGCAGCGACCCGGAAGCGATCCGGGGCGCGTTCCGCAGCGCGTAACTTAAGCGTAAGAGGTCATGTGACTTGTTGATAAAACTTTTCATTGGTTCATTTCACTTTTGGTTTCATAATGATGTAAGGCTAGGTCAGGTGACCTAAAAATAACACTTTTCATTGGTTTAGAACTATTGTTTATCCCAAATGATGAAAACCCCTCCTTCTTTCCTCACTCTGACTTCTTTATTATAATTATGGATTGATTTAGGTTTCTGTGGTATAATTATGAATTTACTTAGGCTTCTTCACAGGCACTTTTTAATAGTACTACTTCACGCCTGAAACCATACAGTGCCCATAGATTACTTCTCTGTTATAAACTCACAAGTACCTGTCTGAACTTAAACCCAACAGTGCCCTATCTCTACTGATATATTTATTTTTTATGCAAATTACAGCAATAAAATGGAAGGTGAGCAGAATGTTTCCTTCGAAATTGTTCTGGAGAACAACACAGAAAAAGATATTGAGGACAATGATGACTCAGATTTCATGGATGAATCACGGGACCATGAATTAGTTCAATGTGTAGAATCTGTGGATCATTTACTTCATTATGATGACGGTCAAATGTGGGAACTTATGTTCAATCAACAAGAGGACATATCGGACAGTCAAATGCTAGACGTTCTATTAAATTTTGAAAAACAATCCGAAAAATAAAATTGTATGTAATATTAAAAAATTGTTTGAGTCTTTAATCATTTTTATATGTAATTCATAAACTAGTTAAATGTTAGAAATGTTATTAAATTTTGAAACACAATCACAATAATAAATAATTGCTTAAAAAATAAAAAAATTAAAAAATAATCAACAAAACCAACAATCAATTAACATACAGTATTTGAAAAGTCTATCATTCTTTTTTCCTTATAGTACGCTGCCCAGAACGCTTCCCGGTTCGCGAACCGGGCGCTACCCACGCAAAAAAACTAAAAAAAAAAAATTTTTTTTTTTTGCCCCGCGGGGCCCTTTTAATGCCTCCACATTAAACCTAGGGGGTCAGGGAGGATCTACTATGCCCCCTTATGGTCATTTCCCCCTTTGTTTTGGCCTCCTCTTGTCTCTCAATCCTACCGAGAGACAAGATGGCGGCCGCTCCGGACTGTTTAGAATGTTGACAGACACCGGAGAGCCAATCAGCTTCGCTACGCGAAATTCCGTTACGCGTAAAGTCCGCGAACCGGAGCGCTGCACGGTCCGCTGTTACAGATATATATCTTTTTTTGAACGTTAATTTCTCAAAATCCACTGAAGCACATATATTGAGACCTAGCAAAGGCACATCGGGCTACCAGTCCCTACAATTTTGCCAAGTTTCGTGGAAATCCATTCAGCCGTTCGGGCTAAAAGTGAGGCCAACCGCCCTATGGAAAACTCAATGTTAAAAACACGTTTTGGGACCCCCCTTTTTTCTCGGCCCCCCCTTGACGAAACCCCCCCAAATTTCCAGGGGCTGCTCAGAAACAAAATGTTCCATTTTCCAGAAAATTTCAGCCAATTCCGTCCACAAACGCCAAAGTTATTAGACATAGAATTTTCAAAAATCCCATAGGGAAAAAATCCTAACTATATATACCTACTGGCGACCGCCAGTAGGTAATATACACACACATATATATATATATATATATATATATATATATATATTTTTTTTTTTATATATATATATTACCTACTGGCGGTCGCCAGTAGGTATATATAGTTAGGATTTTTTCCCTATGGGATTTTTGAAAATTCTATGTCTAATAACTTTGGCGTTTGTGGACGGAATTGGCTGAAATTTTCTGGAAAATGGAACATTGTGTTTCTGAGCAGCCCCTGGAAATTTGGGGGGGGTTCGTCAAGGGGGGGCCGAGAAAAAAGGGGGGTCCCAAAACATGTTTTTAACATTGAGTTTTCCATAGGGCGGTTGGCCTCACTTTTAGCCCGAACGGCTGAATGGATTTGCACGAAACTTGGCAAAATTGTAGGGACTGGTAGCCCGATGTGCCTTTTCTAGGTCTCAATATATGTGCTTCAGTGGATTTTGAGAAATTAACGTTCAAAAAAAGATATATATCTGTAACAGCGGACCGGGCAGCGCTCCGGTTCGCGGACTTTACGCGTAACGGAACTTGGCGTAGCGAAGCTGATTGGCTCTCCGGTGTCTGTCAACATTCTAAACAGTCCGGAGCGGCCCCATCTTGTCTCTCGGTAGGATTGAGAGACAAGAGGAGGCCAAAACAAAGGGGGAAATGACCATAAGGGGGCATAGTAGATCCTCCCTGACCCCCTAGGTTTAATGTGGAGGCTTTAAAAGGGCCCCGCGGGGCAAAAAAAAAAAATTTTTTTTTTTTTGCGTGGGTAGCGCCCGGTTCGCGAACCGGGAAGCGTTCTGGACAGCGTACTATAAGGAAAAAAGAATGATAGACTTTTCAAATACTGTATGTTAATTGATTGTTGGTTTTGTTGATTATTTTTTAATTTTTTTATTTTTTAAGCAATTATTTATTATTGTGATTGTGTTTGAAAATTTAATAACATTTCTAACATTTAACTAGTTTATGAATTACATATAAAAATGATTAAAGACTCAAACAATTTTTTAATATTACATACAATTTTATTTTTCGGATTGTTTTTCAAAATTTAATAGAACGTCTAGCATTTGACTGTCCGATATGTCCTCTTGTTGAGTGAACATAAGTTCCCACATTTGACCGTCATCATAATGAAGTAAATGATCCACAGATTCTACACATTGAACTAATTCATGGTCCCGTGATTCATCCATGAAATCTGAGTCATCATTGTCCTCAATATCTTTTTCTGTGTTGTTCTCCAGAACAATTTCGAAGGAAACATTCTGCTCACCTTCCATTTTATTGCTGTAATTTGCATAAAAAATAAATATATCAGTAGAGATAGGGCACTGTTGGGTTTAAGTTCAGACAGGTACTTGTGAGGCGTGAAGTAGTACTATTAAAAAGTGCCTGTGAAGAAGCCTAAGTAAATTCATAATTATACCACAGAAACCTAAATCAATCCATAATTATAATAAACAAGCCTTTCTCAATGTCTAACTCTTACAGAGGGATAGTATATAACTATCTGAAAATGTTTTCAAATTTATAAAATAATATCTCACCTTCTAAAAACAAGTTTAAGTTGTGAGTGAAAATGATCTTGCAATGTAGTTCAGGAAGTAGTAGTCAAAATGGCTGTGTTTCTCTCTCTTCCTTTATATATATTCAGGTACATAGCCAATCAAATGTCAGGTAAAAAAAGTAGAAAATTAAAGTAACATTTTAATTGGTTGTCAATTCCAACACTTCAGATGTGTTTTGTGAAGTAATTTACCTCAGGGTATTTAGAGAGGTCTACAGGCTAAATGGTTAAATGGAATTTCAATCAAATTTGTGAAAATGGTAGGCATTGGTATGTAGTATGAGGTAATCTATATTTGGTGAAATTGTCTCCAGTCGCTTTTCTGTAAACTACTTTCCCACCTTTTTTGATGGTGCGCTTCCCAGGGAGCGACCCGGTACGCGAACTGGCGAGCGCCCCGGTTCGCGAACCTTAAGCGTTACGGGAGTCCACCATTTTGTGTTTCGGTCGAATTAAGATACAAGATGGAGGGCAAATAATGTTCAGAATGGGTAGAAGGGGGCACGGTAGACTTATCTTGACCCCCTAGGTTTTCTGAGGGTGGCTGAGGAGGCCCATATGTGCGAAAAAAACCCATTTTTTAAAAAATTTAGCGAGGTTAGCTCCTGGTTCGCGTACGCCCCAGGGAGCGTACTTTGTTGAAAATTAGTGAAAAATGTTAGAGTAAAATAATAATTGTGAGTGATCAGATGTAGGGTAGCTCTGAGAAGAGCTTTTGGGTTTATGGTACATTTAGGTACTTATAAGTAGGTACCAATGCACAGTCTTAAATTCAGAATGAAAATTCTGTTGCCCTCATCTGAGAAGTGAACTCCATCTCCTCTGTAGATATCTTGCATGTAGTAACGCAAGTTATTGTTGTACAGGGAGCCCATTCCATGGTCTCTCATGTAAGCTGAAACAGATTTGTTTACATGCTTCCTCGACTTCTCAATTTGTGGACAAAATTGGTTTGACCACCTCCATTTCTGTCTTTGGCATATATTTGAATATACCAAGGCAGTCTGAGGAAAAAGTGCCATCAATTGCTCAAAGGTGTCCTTTAAAAGCATTTCCAGACCTACCCCAGTCAAAGTGCCTAAATCATTACCTCCACAGTGCACAATTAACAGGTCAGGTTTTGGCAAATGCATAAAGGTTTTCACCAATGGTATCAATTGGTGACATTTTAATCCTCTGTGGCCAAACCACTTAATTTCCACATCTTGTAAATTGAGGTTAGGTAAATTCCTATTCTCAGCATACCTCTGAGCCCAATAGATGTAACTATGTCCAACAATCCAGACAGAAAACATGGTGAGAGAAGGTTCTCCTGCAGTCAGATGAAGTGTGGCAATGAAATGGCAGTTGAAAAAATAAGAGTTTAAAATGAAAAAAACTGTGGAGTTTCTGTGTTAATGAAGCAGTAACAGTGATTGGTGGATTTTGATTGCTGAAAACAGAAAGTTAGGGTGCATGGATGAGTTGTTTGAAAGATGTATTTTGAGTGGTCAAGAAAAAATAATTAAATGAAAGAATGCACTGGATATGAGGTGCACTGAGAGTTCAGAGTTCAATTGCAACATTGTTGTGTGAACTTGCAAACACCAGAGGTCTTCCAAGACGTGGTTGCCATGCAGAAAAGGCAGAAAGGGCAGAGGGGGGAAGGGTTTTCATTTGAAAAAAAGTGAGGGAAGAGTTTTGATTGGGTGACATGAGAGATATGTGTGAAGAATTACAGCATTTCTGTGCTTTTGATAGCTGCAGACTCTGGAGTGCATACCTTTTGCTCTGCTGAAGACAAATTGGTGTGTTTCTGAGACTGTTTTGAAACTCAAAGTATTTGCTAAGGTGAGAAAAGATTTCTTTAATTTAGATAGAGAATAGTGTGCTTTAAGGAGAAAATTATGAAGAAAGTTGTGTTCTTCAAATGTTGCTTTGTCTCAAGTGTTTTACAAATAGATTTTGTTTCTTTGAGAAAATGTAATTGGAGAAAATGTGAAGTATTAGTACTGACAGGGTGTTATTGTGCATAGGAGCTGTGGAGTCTTTTCAAATTATGACTTGAAAATCGTTTTTGAGGAAAATGAATGGTTATAATATTTATGACAAGGACATAATGGTGTATGCTTCATTATAAGGCAATTGAGTGTCTCTGATGTTATTTTTCCCATTTTAATGTAATGTAAGACCTTTCTCTGTGGAGCAAATTGCTTGTAAATATGCTCCCACCTGTGCATGGCAAATTTAGATTTTGAATGTTTGCGTTACATAGCCATGTTAAAAGTGACAAAAACATGCTGCAAAGGCAATCAAAAAACGCTTTTATGTGTCTTAAGGACATTTTAAGTCATTTCTCCATGTGCAGTGTTTTGAAATTATGATTTGAAAATCGTTTTTGGGGAAAAGGAATGGTTTTTAAATTTATGACAAGGACATAATGGTGTATGCTTCTTTATAAGGCATTTCAGTGTCTCTGATGTCATTTTTCCCATATTACATTAAAAGACCTTTCTCCGTGGGGCACATTCCTTGTAAATATGCTCCCATCTGTGCATGGCAAATATAGATTTTGAATGTTTGTGTTACATAGCCATGTTAAAAGTGACCCAACCATGCTGGAAAGGCAATCAAAAAACGCTTTCATGTGTCTTAAGGACATTTTAAGTCATTTCCCCATGTGCAGTGTTTTCAAATTATGATTTGAAAATCGTTTTTGGGGAAAAGGAATTGTTTGTAAATTTATGACAAGGATATAATGGTGTATGCTTCTTTATAAGGCATTTCAGTGTCTCTGATGTCATTTTTCCCATATTACATTAAAAGACCTTTCCCCGTGGGGCACATTCCTTGTAAATATGGTCCCACCTGTGCATGGTAAATTTAGATTTTGACTGTTTGAGTTACATAGCCATGTTAAAAATGACCCAAAAACTTGCAAAGGCTTTAAAAAAACACTTTCATGTGTCTTAAGGACATTTTAAGTCATTTCCCCCTGGGCAGTGTTTTCAAATTATGACTTGAAAATCGTTTTTGAGGTAAAGGAATGTTGTTAAAATTTATGTGCGCCATATGCCCCCAAATTTCTTTTTCAGGGGTGCAGCAGGGTGTTCTTGAGACACCCCTGCACCTTTGGAAAAATTCCTAATTTGCGATGAGCTAATTGCTAATCGCAAATTGCACCTTCATTCCTATGGGCCTCCTGGCCCATGGAAATGAATGGGTAATTTGCAATTAGCAATTTGCTCATCGCAAATTAGGAATGGTAAAGAATCGCTATTTATTCCTTAAAATTCGCTATTTTGGAAATGCAAAATAGTTTGATGATACATATGGCGGTTCATCTCTAACAAGATAAGAAGCTTAGGGATACATTTATGATGACTGGCGCAATGAAGTGGACATCACTTACTTCATTGGTAGAGCTTTACATGTATTATCTCCTCTGTATTCTTCATCAAGCGTAACTTTCATCTGCAATCCTGAGTAGGCCTCACCTTAAACAAACCTCTGGATAGGGCACACCTTATCGTCATCCTGAATTAATCATTTAAAATGCTAGGGACAGATTTATGATAGGTGTATGCCTCTTTTGCGCCACTGTGTGTCACTTTTGTGATGCAGCGGCGGTGCAAAAGATTTGCTATGAGGCGACAAAATTACAAATTGATGCATTTAGGCAGATGTGTCATGGTGTAAAAAACACCGTGCCACATGAAACTGATGCAGCAGTGATGCAAAAGATGCACCATGTTGGAAGACAGGCCTCACTTGGGGCCATATGTATGAAGCTAATTAGCGTTTGCAAAGGCCGAAGTTCTGTGAATTTCGGCCTTTGCGAATGCTAATTAGACAAATGGTATGTATCAAACAAGTTTGATGCAAAATAAGGAATAGCAAAAATTGCTATTCTTTATTTTGCGATTGCACTGAAGGATTTGCAAATTTTGTGATTTTTAAATGCAATGTTTCAAACAAAAAATATGCAAAAAATGCCATTAAGGATTTGCAAATTACCACCAACTTCTAGTTGGTGGTAATTTGTGAATTCTTTTCAAAAAGCTTTTTTTCCAAAAAACAAAAGGTGACATATGACGCCCATACATGCCCTTAGGGCATGTATGTGCGCCATATGCCCCCAAATTTCTTTTTCAGGGGGTGCAGCAGGGTGTTCTTGAGACACCCATGCACCCTTGGAAAAATTCCTAATTTGTGATGAGCTAATTGCTAATCGCAAATTGCACCTTCATTCCTATGGGCCTCCTGGCCCATGGAAATGAATGAGTAATTTGCAATTAGCAATTTGTTCATTGCAAATTAGGAATGGTAAAGAATCGCTATTTATTCCTTAAAATTCGCTATTTAGGAAATGCAAAATAGTTTGATGATACATATGGCAGTTCATCTCTAACAAGATAAGAAGCATAGGGATAGATTTATGATGACTGGCACAATGAAGTGGACATAACTTACTTCATTGGTAGGCCTTTACATGTATTATCTGCTCTGTATTGTTCATCAAGTGTAACTTTGATCTGCAATCCTGAGTAGGCCTCACCTTAAACAAACCTCTGGATAGGCCACACTTTATCGTCATCCTGAATTAATCATTTAAAATGCTAGGGACAGATTTATGATAGGTGTATGCCTCTTTTGCGCCACTGTGCGTCACTTTTCTGATGCAGCGGCGGTGCAAAAGATTTGCTATGATGCGACAAAATTACAAATTGATGCATTTAGGCAGATGTGTCATGGTGTAAAAAAACCGTGCCACATGAAACCGATGCAGCAGTGATGCAAAAGATGCACCATGTTGCAAGACAGGCCTCACTTGGGGCCATATGTATCAAGCTAATTAGCATTCGCAAAGGCCAAAATTCTGTGAATTTCAGCCTTTGCGAATGCTAATTAGACAAATGGTATGTATCAAACAAGTTTGATGCAAAATAAGGAATAGCAAAATTTGCTATTCCTTATTTTGCGATTGCACTGAAGGATTTGCAAATTTTGCGATTCCTTAAATGCAATGTATCAAACAAAAAATATGCAAAAAATGCCATTAAGGATTTGCAAATTACCACCAACTTCTAGTTGGTGGTAATTTGCGAATTCTTTTCAAAAAGCTTTTTTTCCAAAAAACAAAAGGTGCCATATGACGCCCATACATGCCCTTAGGGCATGTATGTGCGCCATATGCCCCCAAATTTCTTTTTCAGGGGTGCAGCAGGGTGTTCTTGAGACACCCCTGCACCTTTGGAAAAATTCCTAATTTGCGATGAGCTAATTGCTAATCGCAAATTGCACCTTCATTCCTATGGGCCTCCTGGCCCATGGAAATGAATGGGTAATTTGCAATTAGCAATTTGCTCATCGCAAATTAGGAATGGTAAAGAATTGCTATTTATCCCTTAAAATTTGCTATTTAGGAAATGCAAAATAGTTTGATGATACATATGGCGGTTCATCTCTAACAAGATAAGAAGCTTAGGGATAGATTTATGATGACTAGCGCATCACCAGGGATGTGCCAGTCATCCTGCGCTGCTGTTCCGCCACCCATGGTGTGCTGCATTTACAATGCGGCGCAGCATGGGGCAAAAATGGCACAGATGCGTGACGCATCTGTGCCGTAAAGGTGGCGCATTGCTGGAGTTGTATCGCAAGTGTGATGCAGCTCCAGCAAGGCTCAGGGGTGCCCCATCTCCACAATGTTGCGTCAAGACCTATGCCTGCTTCAAGCAGGCCCAGGGTTTTGACGTAGCTTTCTCCTATCTGATTGTAAATGCGGCACACCATGAGTGGCAGAGCAGCGGTGCACGTTAACTGGTGCATGCCTGGGGATGTGCCATTTAACATAAATCTGCCCCTTTACATTTAAGTATGTGCAGGGGACACAGAGTCGGTGAGGCTTATCCAAGGTTAAGAAGAGATGAGTCCTGTTCACTGAAAAATTAGACATAGGCTTCACCTGCTCAGCATCGTTGGACATGGCTATATAATAGCTGCAAAATGTTACTCTTGTTAAACAATTTTACTATTATAATCTCTGAGATTTGTCTCTTACTCTGCAACATCTCATTGTTGTTATCTTTCTTTAAAGATAAAGACAACATCAACATGAGCGACAATCAGCAATCAGTTGATTTTGACCTCATCATTGAACTCGTAATTGAAACACCAGTGGATGTTGATCCCTTGGATGATTTAAATTCTGAGGATGAAGAAGAACGTGATGAGGATGCAGATTTGTCCGAATTATATGACATAGGATGGGAAGCTGACGTGCTTGAGCCTATGGAACTATAAACATTTATTTTAAAAATTTATAATAAATAAAAAGTAAAAATGTAAACCGTTTAATTTAAAAATAAAGACACCTTCAAAAACAGGTTATGTGTAGTGTCTTCAATAAAATATTAAAATATGCTCATAAAATTAGATCAGATTCACATATAAAATAGCACAGGTAACATGAATATAAATTCCATTTCTTTTCTGCTATTTCTGTATTCTAAATTTGCCAAGCACTAAAAAATCTTCTATGTAAAAATGTCAAGTAGTGTTTTAAGTTTTTGATTACTGTTATTGATTTACTGTTGGGTAATAGTGGTTAATAACATTTTTTATTATATTTTACCACAGATTCAACTGCAGATCATTTCAAGATTTCAGCATGCCAACCAAAGAAAGAGTGAGAAAGGCTGCAAAACGTCAAAGACAGCAGGTTAATGAAAAAAAGCAGCAGTCCTCTAACAAAAAGATTTGTCAAGTCACCAAGAAAGCACCGGGTAAGAGTACAAAAACATTTATAAGAAATATTTGTAGTAAAAAAAATATTACTACAGAAAATGTTTCAGTCCAGAAAAAGAGAAGCAATTCAAACGGAAAGGAAAGGCCAATGAAAAATGTTACTGCTAGAGCAAGAGATAACTCTGTGCATGATAGTAGAAGGAAACAACAGTTTAGGGACATTCGTAAACGAATGTTCCGCAACAGGATAATTGGCAATTTGTTAAAAAATATTAAGAAAGGTCAACAGAAAGTGGTTTTTTATAAGAGAAAAAAAAAAGTTGAGAAAGTTATTGATCAGGCATTTGAAATTAAACGTAAGTTATTTATTTTGATAATCAATAGAATTAGGAAGCTAAACAAGGCAATTTATGATTTCAAAAGAAATAGTAGATGGAAGAGAATAGTTAATCGTAGTAATTTTTGTGAAGTTTTTTCTGGAGAATGGATGCATAGTTCAAGCTGTGAGGCATTTTATAATGAGGAGAGTTATTTCCAGGATAATGATTTGGTGCATGCAGTTGACACCAGTGGTCGAGCTTATGAAGTGAAAGATGGTTGTCCAGTTGAAAAAGAAAAACTTGTGACAACAGAGGCAGAAGAGGTGTTAGGTAATGAGGTTTTAGGAAGACGTGCTAAGGGTCCTGTGTACACCTGGAAGTGTAGTAGTATTTGCAGTGTGCGACAGGATTCCATCAATTTGCTTTGTGATTTTGTACGGTCATTTAATAAGAAAAGTTTGAAGCAGAAAATGAGGTTGTTGCAAGAATTAGATCCTTGCAGAGTGAGAGAAGTGACAGGTTTGCATGGTCATTCACTGGCTTGTCTTTCCAGGAGAGTATGCCAGAGTGTTTTTCATCATTTCAGGATGCTAGCAGTGCATCATAATAAAGTGAGGAAATTAGTTAGAATGTTGTATTATGCTAAGAGTCCAGCAATTATGCTTAAACAATTATGCGCTGCTCTTTTGCATGGTTCTGAAATAGATGTGAAGAATATATGTGAAGAAATTGAGTTTTGTTACTTTGGAAGTAAAGAGGAGAATGTTGAAATTGACCAAGAAGAAGCAGGTAATGTGGAAGATAGTGTACAGGTTTCCAGTACAGATAATTTCCAGAGGGAAATTGCGACGTTTCAGGTCAAATCAAGTGAGAGGCCAAATTTCACTTGTGTGTGTTGTCGACGCACTTATTATAAGAATCAGACTAGGTTAGTGGATTTATATGCAAAAAGTGAAAGGGAAAATAATAGTGAATGGAAGGATTTCGCAACATACTTGATGGCAGAAAATTGTTTTGATTTGGGATTGGATCAACGTGTGTGTACTTATTGTTGTTGCAAATTAAATCAAAACCAGATGCCTGCTAGAGCAGTTCATAATAATCTGGAATTGGTTGAGATTCCTTCTGAATTGAAGGATTTAAATACTTATGAATCTATTTTGATTTAAAGTATCCATCCCTTTCAGGCTATTGTAAGAATGGAGCCAAAGACAGGGAAATTGCCTCCATCAGATTTACAGAGAGGATTAAAGGGAAGAGTTGTTTATTTGCCTCTAGATTTGAAGAAAAACATTAACACAATTGGAGTAGAAAAAGTGGAAGAGGAACCTCTGGTTATCTTAGTTAATGGGGTTCCGACAAAGAATAAGAAAATATGGCAAGATTTAGTGGATGTTAGGAAAGTTAAAAAGGCAACATTGTATTTGAAAAAAAATAATAAATACTATAAGAATGTATATGTTGCAGAAGAGGAAGTAAGTGAGGAAGAGGATAGCGATTTGTGTGCTGGTCAAATTGAGAAAGTAGAACCCTCTACTAGTGAAGAAATATATGAACATTATAGTGTTCATCCTTTGCATTCCAAGGAAGTCATGGGGAATGCTATTGAGTTGTTTCAAATGAAACAAGCCAAAGGGAGTCCCATTAGTGTTTGGGAGGAAAGTTTGGAAGCTCGGTGTTTCCCACAGCTTTTTCCAACAGGTCAGGGAGGAAGATATGATGAGCGACCTCATCAAATTCCTGCTTCTGAATACCGGACTTTGCGATTGTATGCAGGAGATGCTAGGTTTCGACAATGCATTCCTTATTTGTTTCATCTCCTGTTTGAAAGCGATCTGTCTGGACTGTCATATGCAGTGAACCACATCTTGAAAAGTGGTATACACATGCAAAACATCTCGGCAAGTGACTTTATGGATAAAGTCAATGTCCAAGACAGTATTTTGGATTCTCACCTGATTAATCTCATGGCGTGTCAGCGTGGTACTAATGAGTACTGGTACCGTCGTCATGGTGATTTAAAATGTATGCTGAGGAACTTAGGAACTCCCACATGGTTCCTCACTCTGAGCTGTGCCGAGTATGGCTGGGAAGACTTACTTGAATTTCTACGAGAGGCAAATGCTAACGTAGAAAACATCGAATTCAAGACACCCGGAGAACTGTACTCTTTGGATCCAGTCAATGTATGTAGGTACTTCAATCATAGATTTGAAGCTATGATGTCTTTCATCATGAATAAGAAGAATCCACCTCTTGGAGAGGTGTTGGATTTCTTCTGGAGAAAGGAGTACCAAGCAAGAGGTGCTCCTCATATACATATGTTGCTGTGGATCAAGGATGCACCTAAATTTGGAACGGATCCAGAAGACTCAGTGATGAGTTTCATACAACAGTATTCTACGTGTGCTGTTCCAAACGCAAAGGAGAAGAAAAGCCTAAGAGAAAAAGTTCTGCGTTTCCAAAGCCATCGATGTGGAAAGTACTGTCGTCGTAAATTCCGAAACAAGGACAAGTTCTACACCAAATGTCGTTTCGGCTTTCCACGACCGGTGATTTCTAAAGGAAGAGTAAACAGTTTGATGTCTTCGCTGCGACATAATGTGATGAAGAAATCACCTAAAAACACATACAATTTGAAGAGGAACGAAGAGTCCAAGTACATCAACGACTACAACCCGGTGATTTTGTCCATGTGGAATGCTAACATGGATATACAGTTTGTGGCTGATAACTGTATGGCTGTGGCTCGGTATGTGACGTCTTACATCACCAAAAAAGAGAAGACAGAATTGAAGGATATGTGGGAGGACATTTCCCATGAAAAGAGCCTCAGCAAGAAGTTGTACAGTTTCAGTCTGAAGATGTTGTCGCATCGAGAAATTGGAGCGTACGAATGTTCTGACCGGTTGTCTTCAGCAAGTCTCTATGCCAAGTCCAGGAGTATCGTTTGGGCGAGTCTTGGTCTTGCTGCAACGCGTAATCGAGTTCTCAAACCTGTGCGGGAAATTGAGTATTTGGCGGAAAAGGAGCCAAACAGTACCGACATTTTGAAGACCAACATGTTGGATACATATTATCCAAATCGAAGCATTCACCTCGAGAATGTTTGTTTATATGAGGTTCTTCAAAATTACATATTCAAGAGGAACATCAAAGAAGATACTGAGAAAGGAGTGTATGCTGTAATAGGAAGTGAGGGATGTCTGGTCAAGCAAAGAAAATGCCACTTGGTAAACCATCGAAAATTGAGTGGCGAATCTCCTGAAAAAAAGGAGTTTTTCTATTTAGCACTTTTGCAACTTTTCAAGCCTTGGCGTGCAGAAGAGGAACTGCCTGGAGATTTTCTCTGTTATGAAGACTCTTTCAATGCCGCCAAGGAGACCATAGAATGTCCTGCTTTTCCCAAATATGTAGAAATGTTGAATGCGGAAATTGAGCAGGAAGCAATGATTGCAGCCGAGATTGCCAGAGACAGTTCTCAGGACAGTCAGAGTTCTGCTTCATTGAGTCAGGATCCACTAGGAGGACCTGTTATCGAAAATGAAGCTGCCACTGCTATGAATGAAGTGGAAAGAGCCATGGCACATGCTCAGGAGGATGCGGTTAACTTAGAAGAGTTGGAAAGACAACTCAACGTTGAGCAGAGGAAAATATATGACGAAGTTACCATGCAAATTGATCATGGATTAAGTCATGACAAGAAAGAGTGCTCATGTACGTCGTTGAAGCCTGTCCGACTGTACGTGAGTGGAGAAGCGGGAACTGGAAAAAGTTTCCTTATTAAAGCAATTTCATGTTATTTGCAGGAAAGGACAGAGTCATCGCTGTCTTGTGTTGTCACCGCTCCAACTGGACTGGCAGCACATAACATTAAAGGGATTACTTTACATCGTTTACTGATGCTGCCAGTGGAGCATGACAACAAATTACAATATCACAAGCTATCTGGAGATGCTTGTTTTGAAGTTTCAAGAATCTTGAGGAAAATGAAACTTCTTATCATTGACGAAGTAAGCATGGTTTCCAATGTCATGCTTGCCTTTGTGCATTTGAGAATGCAAGAAGTTCTCAAAACAGAGTATGATGTGTTATTTGGTGGCAAACACATCATTGTTTTCGGAGATCTTCTGCAGCTGACACCAGTGAAAGGGCAACCTGTGTTCAAAATGCTCACGCATGAAGATACCAGGAAGTGCCTAGGCAGCATTGGCAACGTCAATATATGGTTAAACTTCAATTATGCTGAACTGCATGAAAATATGCGTCAGGGAAAGGATGAAGTTTACAAGACTATTCTACAAGATGTTAGAATTGGAAAAGTGACCGAGCATGGGAAAGAAGCTTTACATGCACGATTACTGTCAAATTTATATCCAGAACAAGATGTTGTGCCTGAGAATATTTTTCAGAAAATTACTGAGAAGAAATCTGGAATATGTTTGATGCCAACTCTTGCAGAATGTGCCAAATTCAACAACAAAATGTTGCATTTAGAAAAGCAAGAGATTGTGAAACTGGAAGCTATTGACAGAGTAGAGCATATGGGATCAACAATTATTTTGTCTGAGAATCTGAAAACAAAATTGGATTCATTAGAGAAGAGTATATCTAAAACTGCAGGTTTTGAAAAGACTCTGAATGTGTGCTTGAACTGCCGTATAATTTTAAGAAGGAATTTACATGTTGAAAGAGGTCTGGTAAATGGATCAATGGGTAATGTTGTTGATTTTGTAAAATACAGAAATAGAGATGGAATTGAATTTTTAAAAATTAAATTTGATGGCATTGAGGAAGTACAGCTAATTGGTCGTTGTTCTGCTAGATTTTTGCTTGTAAAAGACTTATATGTTCGCCGTAAGCAGTTTCCTGTTTGCTTGGCATATGCGGTGACAATCCATAAATCGCAAGGTTTAAGTGTAGACAGTGCATTGGTGAATATTGGCAGTTCTGTGTTCAAGGAGGGTATGGCATATGTGGCATTGTCACGAGTTAGAACTTTATCGGGATTGTACTTGATTGAGTGTGATGTCACAAGCATTTGTGCGGATCTAGATTGTGTTAAGGAATACAATAGGTTAAGAAGAGAGTATGCGCCACATTTGCCTCAATATCCTTTGTTTGAGAAACGTGTGGTAGGCCGGAAACGAAGAAATGTGACCAATACTGGGGAGGTTGTAGCAAAAAGACGAAAAGTCGATGAACCTGAAATTATAAGCAGAAACAAAAAGGATTCTGTTGAAGATGTTGTTGGTTTTCAATTTGAAAACAGTTCTGGTGTCAACTGCTATGCTAATGTAGTGGTTAATGTTTTGTTTTCTCTAGAAAATGTAAAAGAAGAGATTGTGGTCAATTCTGATCAAAGATTTTGCAGTTTGTTAAATTCTGTCTTAGAAAAATGTAGCACTGATAGAACAAACATAGAAAGTGTGTCTGAAATTCGAAATCTGTTAGACAGATGTTCAGGCCAAACACAATTCTCTCAAAATATTCAGCAAGATTGTCAGGAGTTTTTAATGTATATGCTTGATGTATTGCATGCTGAAGGTGTAGATGTAGATCAGCTGTTTGGGCTTTCTTATCAATGGCAGCATGACTGCGAGAACTGTAGGGTATCAAGTACTACTAGTGTAGACTCAGAAAGATTTATATATTTAACTTTGCCAGACAGTAAATCAGTCTCCTTTAATAAGCTAGTAAAAGCAGCTGATCACAACATGGAGTGTAGCCAATGTAAATCTGAAATGAAGTCCACATTATTTATACGAACATATGGCCAGTATGTCATTTTAATGTTCCAACGATGTAGGCCTGATGGAACAAAATTGACAACTTTAATTAAAAATTTTGTGGCTTCGCAGTTGTCAATATCAGGAAGGACTTTTGTAACTGCAGCAATTATATATCATGACGGTCCTTCAACAACATCAGGACATTACACAGCTTATTTAAAGTCTAGAAATGGCTGGTCATTCTGCAATGATTCTGTTTTAATTTTCAAAAAAAAATTGCCGTATGACCTTAAAAACTCTTACCTGGTGTTTTTAAAACCAAAATTTTAGGGAAAGAATCTCCGGATGTGCTCTGAGGAATTTCAAGAAGTTCTAATGGCTCCTACACGATTTGGCCTTGAGGATAAGTGTAGTTCAGAGACATAACTTCTAACCATAAGACTGGACGTCATGGAGAAATAAGTGCACTTTGAATGAGTTCAGAAAAACTATTTCTTTTTATAAGCTAATTGAAGCAGCCAATCAAAACATAGAGTAGAGGGAATGTAAGTCTGCAATGCTGTCTACTGTTTTACATTGCTTTGTGATTAAAAGTGATGTAGAGAATTAAATAATTGTAGTAGTCATAGAGGTAGTGTAAGTCTGCTTCATAGTAAGCAGTATCAGTGTCATAGGAAATGTAGAACATGACTGAGGAAGAAGGGGAAGATATTACTAGTCCAGGATTGTGAAAATGATCTTCAACATTTTAATTCTGAAAGTTGCGGAAATGCCAAATGACGGGATTGGCTTACAAGAAATCCAAGAGTTATAAATGGCTCTGACAAGATTTGGCCTTGTGGAAACTTGTGGTAGAGAGCAAGAAGTCATTTATTGTATGTAACATGTTTTTCAAAACGATGGAGGTTTTCTTTCAGAAAGTGGCGGGCTGAAAGTAATAACAGCACAACAGAGTGTAAGCTGTTCATAGGACATCCTTTGACGTCATGGAAAGTAAGTTAACTTTAAGGAGTTCTGAATTCTGATTTGTTATGTTGTATGGGTTTTTTAAACACAATCATTTTGATTGTGTTTTTTTTTCCCCGCTGTTATATGATGAATACCTTCAAGTCACTGTTTTTAGTGAAATTTGATACATTCTGAGAACAGCAAAAATAAACCATTTAACATGTATAATTAATTCTGTACTGTTTCCATTTATGATGTACATTTAGAACTGTGTAGGAGGCATGGAGAAGGAGAGGCTTCTGTAAGTGTCAAAGTTCTTGCATACAGTGCTCATATTCTACGTAGTCTTTCATATGATAGACTACATTTCCACAATGAGATACCTAAGCAAAGGAAACACAGGTCATATGATTGTGGAATGAGCAAACAAATTTGCATGTTTTTCAATTATATTACCTGTGTTTCCTAACATTACACACCACATTGTGTAGATGAGGTTTAGGCCTGTTCCTGGAGACAGAGGAGGTCTGACATTTGTTCAAGAGTGCAGTGGACATTACTCACTTCGTTGGTAGGCCTCCACATGTATTATCTTCTCTGTATTCTTCAACAAACCTAAATTCCATCTGCAACCCTGAGTAGGACTTACCTGAAACAAATCTGTGGATAGGTTACACCTTATTGGCATCTTGAAACAATCATTTAAAATGTTAGGGTCAGATTTATGGTGGCCGTGCGCCTCTTTTGCTCCATTGTGGGTCACTTTTGTGTAAAAGATGCACCATGTTGCAAGATAGGTTTCAGTTCATCTCCAGCAAGATACCATCATTTTAAAATGTATATAATTAGCATTGTGTAGGGGGCATGCAGAAGCAAAAGCTTTTATAAGTGTCAAAGTTGTTGCATGCAGTGCTGCACTTCTAGGTACTGTTTAATATGCTGGACTACATCTGCACTATGAGATACCTAAGCAAAGGCAACACAGGTGATGTGATTGTGAAATGAGGAAAATAAACTCCACATTTTTCAATTACATCACCTGTGTTTCCTAAGTTTATGAATGACATTGTGCAGATGAAGTTTAGGTCTGTCCACGGACACAGAAGAGGTCTGGCCTTTGTTCAAGAGTGAAGTGGACATGACTCACTTCATTGGTAGGCCTTCACATGTATTATGTCCTCTGTTCTCTTCAAACAACTCGAAATTTCATTTGGAACCCTGAGTAGGTCTCACCTCAAACAAACCTCTGGATAGGACACATCTTATTGGCATCCTGAAGCAATCATTTAAAATGTTAGTGTCTTGCGACACTTTTCTGAGACAACAGCAGTGCAAAAGATGCACCATGTTTTAAGATAGGCCTCACTTCATCTGCATCAAGATACTGTTAGTTTAAAATATATATCTTTAGGACTGTGTAGGGGGCCTGGAGAAGCAGAAGCTTCTGTCAGTGTCAAAGTTGTTGAAAAACTGTTTGTCCTTCAATCTTTTCCCTAGTCTTTTGTAATTTTTAAATACATGTTTTAATATTTTTCAAATGTTTGTTCTCTCTTTCACAGATTGAAAGTATAAAAACAAAAAGTGAGTAATTTAACGACAATTATAAGGTAAATGTTTTGTATTCTTTTCGTTACATTTCTATCACATTCACCTACTATTAGTTCCACAGCTTCATTTCTTTAACCCTCAGTTTCCTGCCATTGCTACTTTCCTCATTCCTTTCTCTATTACCTACTTACTCAACTCCTTCCACTCTTTTTCTCAGTCCCTCTCTTCTCATAGTTCCTCACTCTTGTTCACTCACTCCGTCTCTATTACTCTTAGTGTCTTTGACTGATCACTTTTTCACTACTTGTTCATAATGCTTTCTCTGTGTAGTTGAAGCACACTAAGGGGCATATTATGAACACAGCCAATAAAATTATTGCTGTTTTTATTGGCAGAAAACTGGTGCAAAAGTGGTTTTAGCGGCAGTTTTCTGCCGCAAAAGCGGCTTTGGTGACATATTTCTGCCGATAAAAGCTGCAAAACTTTTATTGCCTATGTTGATGATATGGCTCTATGTTATTTACATTTCTTTGCTGTTTCAATTAATCTTTTTCTGTTATGTTTTGTTTTCTGTTTTCTATTTTTTCTCTCTGTTATTCCCCATGTTTTAATCTTATTTTGAACATTCACTCACATTCTCCAAGAAACTCTTCTTTGTTATTGTTCTACTCTCTTTTTTTTCTTTCACTTCCTTATCTATTTTGTTTTCCACAATTATACCCTCTTCCGTCTTTTCTTCGGTAAATAGATCTATTAAACAGTATCTCTGGTTTACTCCCTATAGCTGTCTTTCTTTTAACATCACTCTCTGTTTACTTTCCTTATACTTACTCTTCTTTTTAAAAAAAAAAAAAAATTTTTGTTCGCTCCCGGTTCGCGAACCGGGAAGCGAACTGGGAAGCGAACTAAAAGAAATAGAGCTTGCTAGAGTGCTAAACATTCTAGCAATTTTTTTTGAAAGGGGAGGTAGTTCTGAAAAGAACTTTTTTTTAATGTTTTTGTTGTTTTATATTTTTTTTGTATTTTTTGAACATTTTTTGTTTTTTTTGTATTTTTTGAACAATTTTATATTTTTTTGGGGTTTTTTGGGGGGGAAACAACAAAAAACAGGCATTGAAAAGGGCTCAACAGGAGCAAAAAAAAAATTACTGTGTGGGGCGGTTAGGGCAATTATGATTGTTATAAGCCAGGTTGATGGAATTAATACTCATGTTACCACATGATATCAATGCACCGCAGTGCAGACAAGTATATTTCATATGCCCAAAATTCTCCTGGATGTTTGGCACGGTTTCCCGTGCCTCTGCTGCTGTCAATGATATTAACGATGTTGACCTGGCCACAGGAGTTGCTGTTGGGTTTTGTTCCATGTCACGAATTTCCGCCCGGCTGTAATTGAGTGGATGCCTCCTGCTCATGTGCCGATGCATGGTATAGTTCCCATAGCTATACTTTTTATCAGTCCCTTTTGATAATTTGTCTTTGCAAATGAGGCAGGTGACATACCTCGCATTCACTTTCTTCTGCCCTGGAGGGATTGAAAAAAACTGCCAAATGAAACTGGCTTTCCTATGGGAAACCCGGGGCACCTCTTCCAAGAACTGTGGTCCTTCTCTCTCCTCTTCCTCTATTTCTTCCTCTTCCTCCTCTGTGTTGGTGATGACCTGGGGAGGTGGTCCTCTCTTCCCATGAGGAGGTGGAGGTGGTGGTGGGGGTGCACCAGCTGAAGCAAGTACTGAAGCCATTGCTCTACTATGAATAAAGGTCTTCCTCTCACAATGATGAAAGTCAGAGTGAGGAAAGAAGGAGGGGTTTTCATCATTTGGGAAAAACAATAGTTCTAAACCAATGAAAAGTGTTATTTTTAGGTCACCTGACCTAGCCTTACATGATTATGAAACCAAAAGTTAAATGAACCAATGAAAAGTTTTATTAACAAGTCACATGACCTCTCACGCTTATGTTACGCGCTGCGGAACGCGCCCCGGATCGCTTCCGGGTCGCTGCGCTTCGCGCCTCGGTTCGCGCTCCGGAGCACTCCCGGGTGCGCTAACGCGGCGCGTCATAAGATGCATTACGCGGCAACGCGATACGTCGTGCTTTCACGACGCGCCGCGGATCGCTTCCGGGGAGCTGCGCTTCGCGTCTCAGTTCGCGTACCGGAGCACTTCCGGGTGCGCTAACGCGGCGCGTCATAAGACGCATTACGCGACAACGTGATACGTCGCGCTTCCGCGACGCGTCACGATGTTGGTTTCTAACGCGGCAGTTGCGCTAACGGAACGTTTACCGGTTCGCGGACCGGGTCGCGGCATCAAATTGAGCTAACGGAAAGCTTCCCAGTTCGCGAACCGGGAGCGAAACAAAAAAAATATTTTAAAAAAAATTATTAATAAACATATAAAATATATTTTGGGATTTAAAGAAGAATACATTTTACAGCTATAGATATTAGCTTTTAAAAAACCAATGAAATTCACTGAAAAAACCATAGGTTATAGACCATATATAGTTAGGAATTAGCATTTACAAAACCTTGAAAATTCACTGAAAAAACCATAGGTTATAGACCATATATAGTTAGGAATTAGCATTTAAAAAACCTTATTTTACTCACACAAAACCATTGAAATTCCATATATAGTTAGTTGTACTAACTATATATCGCGCACCCGCAATCCACTGCTGATCATGTCACATATTACATCATTCATGACATGGTCAGTGACATCACTGATGACATCACTGATGACATCTCAAATGACATCACTGATGACATCACTGATGACATCTCAAATGACATCACTGATGACATCACTGATGACATCACTGATGACATCTCAAATGACATCACTGATGACATCTCATTTGACATTACTGATCACATCACTGATGACATCATTCATGTGATAATACGATGAACCTCTTCAGACTCTAATATAACCTTAGATACACTCAGTGTAAACATACACTCACAGACTGTCATTTATCCATGGAGTTACTCAGACACCTAGTCAGTCATGCAAAGAATCAATCACACCTCCATTTTCTCAACTATACAGTTATACACACCTTACTTATTCAAACATATACTAAAACATATTTACTCTCTTATACAATCCTGGGTACAAGTTCACAATGATGCATACAGCCACTCACACATTCACTGGCTCCTATGCACAGTTATTTATATATGTCAACTCTCACATGTACTGTATTTTACATATGTACTTACTTTGACATGTAGCACTGAGATATCCATTCACTCACCAATACACTCATGCACACAGTCAACTGCCCATACAGCTGTTTCCACATGCACTTTTGAACCCATACATCTAGTGAATCAACTGCTCACACATATATGCACAGAGTCATACACCTCCCAGCCACCCACACACACACTCAGTCTCCCATACAAATGCTTGGGCAACCAATCAATAACCCATATAGTTACTCATATAGCTACTGATCAACACATGCAGCAGTTTACAGAACAACAGACATAATGATGCACAAATTAAGACAGTTTAGTCACTAACCCATGCATTCAGTGAGACACATTTAATCACTCACTCATACAGTCAGTCACGCACCTACTAAATCCTTCATCCAGACACTTCTACATCTACTCATTCTTCAATATGTAAAACATATTTAAACTTTACAGAAACACACAGTCACTGGATGATGTCATCAGTGATGTCATCAGTGATGTCATTTGAGATGTCATCAGTGATGTCATCAGTGATGTCATTTGAGATGTCATCAGTGATGTCATCAGTGATGTCACTGACCATGTCATGAATGATGTAATATGTGACATGATCAGCAGTGGATTGCGGGTGCGCGATATATAGTTAGTACAACTAACTATATATGGAATTTCAATGGTTTTGTGTGAGTAAAATAAGGTTTTTTAAATGCTAATTCCTAACTATATATGGTCTATAACCTATGGTTTTTTCAGTGAATTTTCAAGGTTTTGTAAATGCTAATTCCTAACTATATATGGTCTATAACCTATGGTTTTTTCAGTGAATATATATATATATATATATATATATATATATATATATATATATATATATATATATATATATATATATATATATATATATGTAAACAATCCTTCTCCAATAGAAAAAGAAGCTTCACAGCAGGAGCTGCAACAAAGGGGGGTTTATTGTGCACAGAGAACAACGCGTTTCAGCCTGTCGGCTTTTGTCAGGTTCAACAGTCTCATTGCCCGTAAACATTTAAATGGGCGTTTCTCATTCTATCATGGAAACTGACAACATACGTTCCGTGTCGAACACTGAAACCAAGGATACATTCTAGTGTTCTTGTTAATAAAGTTTAGAATTGATAAATACAAAATAATCACCAAGTAAACCCGATAATACATAATTCTGTAAATCTCATGGTTAGCAATTGCAAAATAACGTATTGAATTTCATTACGATTTTAAAATGTTAAATACATTGCAATTGCAAAAAATAACCTGATGAAATCAGCCCAACGGAACACATAATTCTGTTCCTAATTACTGTAGAAGCTCAGGAGGGTAAGTCACTGATAGGTGAATAATGATCAAAACTACCCTGGGGTTGCTATTTCACATGTCACTAGGAAGCTCATTCATCTCAATATGCCAAGATTGAAGCCTCAGTGTTTATGTGATTGGGGGCATGGGTTCTGGCACGAGCTGTGCCATTTCTGAACCTAGCCAATGTACAAAGGGATAAAGTGTTGACGTTGACGTTGTAGCGCAATTCATGGATAAACTTGATGTGCTGCAGTTATGCCCAGCACACCATCATGTGGAGGTGATCTGCCATGTGTTTTCATGGACTGCAGCAATGGATCTTCCCAATGTCCCCACAACTTAATCTGCTGTGTTTGAAAACCAACCTGACCCACGCGTGTGCCTCCATCCCTCTCAAATCTGCTCTGATATAAGAGGCTCCTAGGACCTTCGCTCAAATGTAGAAGAGGGATGTGGAGACACGGTGGAGATGCTTCCTGTGTAGGGGAGCAGCTGTGCTACAGTGCAGAGTATCGGCCTGCAGATAAGCATTTTGTTGACCGTAAATTAAGAGTCGAACAGAAGCTGAATTGAACTTGACAGTAAGGTGGATGTTGTAGAGGAGTGAAGAGGTGTAAGAACAAAGGCAACGCTTCTTAAGGAGGGAGGATTTGTTAGCAGGAGACCTTTGTTAGAAATTGATTTTTTACATAGGGGAAATGGAAAGTGATAGATCAATCAGACAGAATAGGAATGAGCAGCACTGAATAGTATGGGTTTTGTTAGAGAGAAACACATGTATTGTATATATCCAAATAGTAAAATATATTATATGGACACCAAGTAGGATAATATGTTGTTGCTCTGATATTATGTGAAATATTTGCAAAAAGTTACTGAATTCTTCATTTGTATACTAACTTTTCATCTCATAACATCAGGCCACCAGTAGAAATCTGTCTGTCTGCCTAAAGGGATCCTTCTATTTGTTTCCTCACATGCAGTACACATCTCCAGTCTGTATATCCTAAAGATCCTTTTGCAAGTCTCCACCAAGTTGCCGAACATCACATTGGAGGGATATGTACATCTTGCTTGTTTCTTGACCTCTGATTTATGAGCTGACCTTGTGCTTCCTGATCTTAGTTACTGATTATGTGTCGCTTTTCTGAGTAACAGAGATCAAAGTGGAACAGTGGGCAGTGATCATCCATGTAGATTATCATAATACTTTTTAAAGCTCGGTACTTAGTTATGGATTGTGGTGGTACTATAGGAGCATAGCAACATGTTAATACCACTCAGCAGAGTTCCCGGAAGCGGTCTTGGAATTCAATGAGTCTTTTTTTTTTTTAAGATGAATTGTAGATGGCAAATGCCTCTGTGACAGAGCTGTCATAAAGACTAACACAGTGGGATTAAAAGGCAAGAACAAAATGCTGTAGTAATTGGGAGATACTCTATGTTTGGGTTCATGTTTGAACAATAGCCATTTTAAAAACACTGGTCCCTTTTAAGCAAATGAATATACTTTAGAAAGTAGCAGAAAAAGGGAAAGAACTGGATATGGAATCAATAATGGCAGGTGTTCACTCTGCAAATTGATGTTATATGAGCAGAGTCAGACATGTGCCTTTCAAAAAAGTCCATTTGGAAGCAAAGACACGCTTTATGCAGCAGCAGTTCAATAATGAGGCAATGTATGACAGCCAACGTTTCAAAGTAGGAAACGAATGAAGGGCCTTGTGGGAAATACGGCTCTGTAAAACATGATGTGATGCAAAGGACAAGTCTGTCTGCACAAAATGAGACCCATTCTCATAGACATAATATCTCCATCATAAGCATTCAAGCGTTAAACACAACCATTTTTCTTTTTTTGTACTTTCCTATCAGTTGTTTCTTATATGGCAGCAACATGTTTTTTGTTTATCTCTGTATGGTAGTGTAAGGGGCAGAGTGTCAGAGGTTTGTTTTTCTTGAATATAGCCCTTTATATCACATGCAGTTACAACACATGCGATTACAATGCGGTTGCTACAACGACCGCGTAGTTACATCTCAGTACCATTACAACGCAAGTCGTTACATCGAATTGCTGTAGGGGGCGTGCTGGATTTAGGATTAGTATAATTTACTATTCCAACTCCAGTGAGCGCAACAGTAGGGAAGGTGTTGGAATAGTGAATTATACTATTCCTTAAGATAGCGCGCACCCGACAGCAAGTCACTGTGATGTAACAACGCGGTCTTTGTAATGGCCGCGTTGTAATCGCATGCGTTGTAATCGCATGCAATGTGATGGCTGTTTCCCTTTTTCATCCCTTTCGTTCCAAAAGTCATACTTTCTGTCCCAATTGCAACATGGGCTACATAGACAATGCCCTCAGAGCAGGATGAAAAATCCCAAAGGCTCACTAATTCTCCCACAGTACACCAATAGTAGGATAGGCCTCTCAAAACTGGTATTTTGAATCTGGGTATGCAATAGAACAGAGCTAGAACTGACTGGACAGGAGCAGAGCTGGAGCTGGCTGGACTACAGCAGACCTGAAGCTTTCAGGACTGGACCAAAACCAGAGCTGGCAAGTCTGGAGCAGAGCTGGAGGGTGAAAGGGCTGACCAGGAATGGAACTTGTAACCAGAAGAGCAAAGAGCAAGCCTGGGTAGATGCAAAACACGGGCACACTAAACAAGGGCTTTTTATATACTGCCGGTACAGGAACCACATGACAGGAAGTGGCTTATGTGTGAACACACACCACCTGACATGAAGGGACTGGATTCAATACATGATGGAATCACTTGACTGGAAGAGGCTGGTCTCAGAAATTGACATACATAAACGGTGCTTTGTTTGGTGGCTATGTTAGTATGGAGTTATTCTGAAAGGGGATTTGAACTGATGCTTCTCACTTGCAGTATGTATGTTCTAGCACAAATGCATAACAGGTGGAAGAAATGTGGGTTGAGGCACCAGCATCTTCCTGAAGTAAACATGAACAATCAATGGGAACTATTACATTTGAGAAGATATGGGGAAACTGAGACTGTATCTTGCTTTGGGATCACTTTGTTTTTCTCTACTGTAAATGAAGAAACTTGGCAAACATCGATATGGTAAACATGCTGGCCAAAATGGCTTTTCAGGAGATTTTATGATAACAAAGGGTGTGTGTTGATGCTCACAACTGTCCTGCACTCGAGGTTGCCGTGTCTATGTGTTGGAGATGTATTTCTTCAATTTATTGTATAAATAAGACACAAACAAATGAAAACAAGTTTTAAAAGAAATTATAGTGCAGTTGGAAGTTCTACCATCCTCTTTAACCCCTCCCATGCTCGTGACGGAACCGTTCCATCACGAGCCTCGGGTGCGCTGTGCTGGTGACGGAACAGTTCCGTCACGGCCCGCACGCCGCACCTGCGCGGCGCGAATTCCGCGCCTGCGCTGATGTTCTAATGGGCGCCAGCTCACCTTTGGGCCATGATGGAGCGGATCCGTCACGAGCACGGGACCGCCGCGCGGCCCCGCCTCCCCCTTAGCGCTGCGGCGGAATAGCCGCCGCAGCGAAGGGGTTAATTAGCATGGGGAGGTTTCACATGTGAATGGAGAGTCTGTATGTGTGGATTCTTAAGTAAATGAAAATGTCAAAAATTTTATCATATTAAGGATTAACTTAATAGCTTAGAAAATGGTTTGTGTATATTTTACTTGTTACTGGTCACCATTATTGAGAGGTATGTTAATCATGCTCCCTCTCAAACTAAAGCAGAATAGACACTGGATCAGATAGATTTTACTTTACATATTTGTACTTAAAAGTACACAAATATCATGGTGAAAATACATGGTACAAAAAATTGACCTAATAATGGTAAGTTTATGTATTTAATGTAAGTTTTTAAAAAAATATACAGAACTTTATAAAAACATTTATAATGGAATTAAAAAAAGTTTTATATTAAAGTTTACAAGACAATACATCTATTATACACTGAAAAATATTTCTGAACTAAAAGTGATAGCTAACATTTTTAGTGAATAATAAAACACATATATTTTCACTGTCAATCTAACAAACATTGGAGAAAGTACATGCATTGAGTGGGGGTGGGGAACAAACTTATTATTTTAACTCCAGTCTGACAAACATTGGGGAAAGGGCATACATTTAAGGGCTCAGATTTACCATTTTAATCCAGAACAAGACAAACAAATGAAATAAGTAAACAACACCAAATGTTTCATACATGCAAATAAAAAATCCCAAATACATACAAAAAAATCAAATATAAATCATCTACAAAAAGATATTAAAATTGCACAAATTGCTTTTTCTCATGCTTTATGAACAGGCATTCCAAGAAGAATGCTGGGTATGTATACACAGAAGCAGCAACCATGGAGTAGGTTTTCTGAAAGCATATGAAAAAGCATTATAAGATGACTATGGTTGTGATGGTACAACAAATGCATTGACCACGCGTGCCTATACCACGCAATTTTGTGGTAAAGACATGATGGGTAAAGGGGCATGCGGGCTAAAGATCATACCCCTGCCCAGTAAAATGCCCCTTTTCCCCCTGCCCCCTAAAAATTAAACCCACATCCCAAAAACCCCCCCGAATCCAGCTCCCTCGCCCTGAGCCCTAAACTATCCCCTACATCCCTAAGCTACCCGACCCTGCTCCCTGCCCTTTAAAATGTCAATTTTCCACCTGCCCTGAGCCCTAAAAATTAACCCCACACCCCAAAAACGAACCCGACCCCAGCCCTCCTGCCCTGAGACCTAAAAAACTGTTCCCTACCTCCATGAAGTACCCGACCTAGCCCCCCACCCGCCCTGAGGCCTAAATTGTCCCCTGCCGTGAGCCCTAAAAACTATCCCCTACATCCCTAAACCACCCCATCCCAGCCCTGTAAAAAGTCCCTTTTCCCCCTGCCCTGAGCCCTCAAAATTAAGCCCATGACCCAAAAACTACCCTGACCCCAACTCCCTGCCCTGAACCCTAAAAACAGTCCCCTACATCCCTACTACCCCAACCATGCTCTGTACCCTGTAAGCTCTCTCTTTTTCCTTGACCTTGGCCCTAAAAACTTTCCTCCACCCTAAAAACTACCCCAACACTATCCTGCGTCCTAAAACCTATCCACCCCCAGAAAAACTACTGCTCCACCCCCGAGACCAAGCCTAGCCTCACTTACCGCACTGTATCCTCTCCTGATTCCCGATAGTCCTTCCTCTTCCTGTCTTCCCCTTCCTGTGCCTCAGCTCAGCAACTAGACAACGTATTGCATTAACCATGCTTATGCGTGGTTAAGGCACATGAGCGATTAAGGCAATCTAGTTATGACTTGCGGAGAAACGTCACGCGTGGCTCAGCCAGCGTTGTTACGGCCGTTCCCGATGACCATGCATGCATCCACGTTCATCTTGGCCATCTTCAACTGCTTTTTCATATGAAAAAGAATTCCAAGATTTGCACTATGCACGTCCATGAGCATAAGTATGCATATACACAGGCAGCTATCATGTACTGCAGGAGATGTAGGGTTTCTCTTACTACATGCGCTGCATTCTGACATTTTTTCTGCTTGCTCACAGCATATGAACCAGATCAGCTGGAGGGCTGGTGGAGTTCAGGGGTGGGTGCAGATGACCGGGGGGCATTAAAGGTTAGAGTAGGGTTGGATAAGGAGAAGCACTGTTTGCTTTTCCTCTGGTGCTGCATGGGTTGGATGGGGTTTTGTGTCTGCTCCTGCCACATCACTCGTCCCTATCTTGGAACAGTTTTCTGGGTGTGCATCACCAGGTAACCAGGGTCTGTGTCTCAAATCTCTGAAATATTGGGTCACTTGTAAAGGGAACAGTGCAGGGAAATACTGCTACTTGTAATATTAACCTCTCAATAAACCAAATGATAAATTAAATAAGATCTAAAGCAGTATAATCTGCTAGTTTTGTGAATGATTATACACTCATACATGAATAGAATCAAGCCAACCAACAGTGGTGAACAAAAAAAAGTCATCAATGAAAAGGGGCATTCTGTATCACAAATAAAAAGAAGACAAAGACTCAGAGGATTGTTTTTATTGAGGAATGTGTCCCTTCGTGCACAAAAGCAATCCTGCCTGCAACTCAGGCTCCCTTACACCATTTCCAAAATTAACTCTCAGTAATGATAAATTGCTACAGTAGGCATTGAACAGTGAATTGTGTGAGATCTGGGCATGTATGAAATTCCTTAATGTGATCAACACTCATAGGTACCTCGATATTCGTGCTCTCCGTGAGCAGAGTGATTACAAATGGACCACAAGCACATCACCTACAGTAATGCTAACGTGACTGATCACGTGGATCAACTATTAACTCTGAATGACATTACAACATGTCTTTTTCCTGGATTCTGAAAAAAAGGCCTTGAGTGGTATGTGGTGCAGGGCGCAAACAACTTTAGCTGGACTGAAAGGACCGCATCAACCAAACAGTAGGAAACAGTAGGAGGCATCGCCATCGTCCATAAGAACACCATCCGCATCACGACCAGTTCCGACGACAACCTCCCTGCGCCGAACACCTTCACTTCCAGATTCACACCGACCCTAAGACAACACTCAGAGGCACCCTCATCTACAGACCACCAGGACCCCGCACACAATTCAGCAAAGACATCACTGACTTCATCAGCCCACACGCCCTCCCCTCCGAGGACTACATTCTCCTAGGAGACCTCAACTTCCACCTGGAAAAGAACAACGACAGCAACACCACCACCCTTCTGGACAACCTCGGCAATCTCGGACTCAAACAACTGGTAAACACCCCCACCCACTACGCCGGACACACGCTCGACCCAATCTTCTCCTCCAGCAAGCACATCTCCTTCAATCACACCACAGGACTCCATTGGACGGACCACAGCTGCGTCCACTTCAACTACAGAAAGATCACGACCCACCACCACCCACAACAAGTCCCCCGCAGAAACTGGAACAAAATTACCACCGACCAGCTCACCACATCGCTATACCAAAACCCTCCCGCCAAATCATCGGACCCACATCAAGCAGCCATCAACCTCACACAATGAATCACCCACAGCGCTGACGAATTAGCACCCTTGAAAAACCATCAAAACAAGCCAGGTGGCAAAAAAGCCCCCTGGTTCAATGACTACCTTAAGAACTCCAAAAAGAACTGCCGCACCCTCGAGAAAGCCTGGCGAAAAAACCCAACCACAGACAATATGACTGCCCTCAAGAACGCCACCCGCAAACACCACCAGCTGATCTGATCCACCAAGAAATGAGCATTTAAAGATCGACTCAACAACAACGCCCACAGCAGCAAGGAACTCTTCAGCATCGTCAAAGAGCTTACCAATCCCAGCGCCGGCACCAACGACATCACTCCCTCTCAAGTCCTCTGCGACTCTCGCGCCTCGTTCTTCCACAGCAAAATCGCTGACATACATAACAGCTTCGGCGACCAGTCCACCCCCCCTACCACCGAACTGAAGCCCCCCACCACCAACCTTTGCGCCTGGAACCCAATCAGCACTGAAGACACCATCTGCTTGATGAACTCCATCCACTCCGGATCGCCAACCGACCCATGCCCCCACCACATCTTCAACAAAGCCGACTCCATCATCGCACCCCATCTCCGGGATATCATCAACTGCTCCCTTAACACCGCTACCTTCCCGGAAAGCTGGAAACATGCCGAACTCAGTGTCCTCCTGAAGAAACCCACAGCAGACCCAACCGAACTTAAGAACTATCGCCCCATTTCGCTCCTCCCATTCCCTGCCAAAGTCATTGAGAAGACCGTCAACAGTCAGCTCGCCGCCTTCCTCGAGTCTAATGGATCCCTCGACCCTTCACAGTCCGGCTTCCGAGCCAAACACAGCACCGAGACCGCCCTCATCGCAGCCACAGACGACATTCGAACACTACTTGACAACGGGGAAACAGCTGCCCTCATCCTACTGGACCTCTCCGCAGCGTTCGACACGGTCTGTCATAGCACCCTTGTACAACGCCTCAGCAACGTCGGGATACAAGGAAAAGCATTGGACTGGATCATCTCGTTCCTCGCCGGAAGAACCCAGAGGGTACGCCTCCCCCCTTTCAGATCAGAGGCCACCGAAGTCATCTGCGGCGTACCACAAGGATCATCGCTCAGCCCCACCCTCTTCAACGTCTACATGAGCCCCCTCGCATCCATCGCGTGCCAACACAACCTCAACATCATTTCCTACGCAGACGACACCCAGCTGATCCTCTCCCTCACCAAAGACCCAAACACCGCCAAAACCAACCTACACGAAGGGATGAAAGACGTAGCCGAGTGGATGAAGAACAGCCGTTTAAAACTGAATTCAGACAAGACGGAAGTCCTCATCCTAGGATCATCCCCCTCTGCTTGGGATGACTCATGGTGGCCACCGGCCCTGGGCAGCGCACCCATAGCAACGGACCATGCTCGCAACCTGGGATTCACCCTGGACTCCTCCCTCTCGATGACCAGACAAGTCAACGCCATCTCATCATCATGCTTTAACATCTTACGTATGCTCAAAAAGATCTTCCGATGGATCCCCACCGAAACAAGAAAGACGGTCACCCAAGCACTTGTCACAAGCCGACTGGACTACGGAAACACCCTCTACGCCGGAACCACAGCCAAATTACAGAAAAAACTCCAACGCATTCAGAACGCCTCCGCCCGACTCATCCTAGACATCCCCCGCCACAATCACATATACGGTCACCTGAGAGACCTTCACTGGATCCACGTCAACAAGACAATAACGTTCCGTCTCCTCACCCACGCACACAAAGCCCCCTACGACCTAGGACCCAAATACCTCAACACGCGCCTGACCTTTTACACCCCCACCCGCAAACTACGATCGTCCAATCAAGCCCTCGCCGTGATTCCACGCATCCGAAGATCGACCATGGGAGGGAGATCTTTCTCCTACTTAGCGGGCAAAACCTGGAATTCTCTCCCCACCCACCTCCGCCTGACAGAGAACCACCTCTCCTTCAGAAAACAAGCGCCTTGAGACCCTCTGGGTGAGTAGTGCGCTATACAAATTTTAACTTGAACTTGAACTTGACCTTAACACGAGTCAGATATATTTCCACTTGACATTGTTCGTGCTAGTCCGAGGAGGCCTACCGGTACAACAACATGTTTCCTTTAAAGTACATGTACATGTTGCAATGCTGTTCTTTGCAGAAATACATGCTGCAGACCGCAAGAGGCGCGCACATCACAAAAGAACTGTTGGTTACCGACTGCGTGCACTCACCTGACAAAAAAGAGGGTTGATTGCGTCAAATCCTGATACTCTATTAAAAAAAAGGTCAGATTTTGTCAGTAAATGCGGCGGTGTGATATTAAATTGTATTATATGACACACCATCAAAATGTATAAGTTGAACTCGAAGTAGCCACGTCTACCACTATCACTGTCCAGTTAAAGGAATGCTACAAAGTCAATAAAGATGTCTGGCATAGTGCCACCTGAATACAAAACAAAAATGGAGTGACAGTTGGGATTTAATATAGCATTAGAAAGCAGGCATCTGAAATGTAAAACAGCTTCTCAAGCTCATTCCCTGGAAGCCTATAAATTATTGTCTGATTAACTGTTTCTGTAATGTTGAATGTGTTTTGTTATTGGAATAAGTTCGGTGTGAATTTCAAACACAACTGACCACTGTATGCTATTGTTTCACGGCTCACTGCCAACTGGCAACAGGCTCACTAGAGCACAGCAAGGGAGATAACAAGTCTCCTGGTAGTTGGGCTTCCTAGAAGTGACTCTGGTTAGCCCAGAAGCAAGCTATTGCCAGTCTCGAATACGCTCTGGAAATGCATATCTTGGCAAATGTTAAATCGCAGAGGGAAACCATGCCAATTATGATTAACAACCTTTAATGATGAAATGGGCACTGAGTTATTTAACAGTGCACGAGGATTAGCAATATAGAGCGGGCATTGTTTGAACTGAAGTATATAACCAGTAGCGACTGCTACCGGACTCGGGTGGTGAGGTGGGGGCAGGGGAGTGGGGGGCCAATTCTTTTTTTTAAACCACGTACTTGTGATGGCTGGCAGCCGCCACCTCTCCTCCGTCCTCTTCTTCCTGCTCCGTCTTGCGGATACAGGAAGCAGCAGGAACCCCCCCGGCTTCCAGGCCAATCACAACACTGCAATTCTGCGTTGTGATTGGTCTGAGCACTGTAGATCGGCTCTCAGCCAGGGAACGGGTGCCTGGGCATGTTCTCCATGCAGGCTGTAATGCAGCCTGCATGGAGTATATGGGAATTGCGCATGACCATGACAGTTTTGGGCGGCCTGAGAGGGTCTACCAAACAGTCATTGCACGCTTAGGAGTAGGCAAACCACTCCTCCCCTGCTCCTCTGTCCTCGGAGCAGCCTCGCCCTGCCCAGAAAGCTGCCACTGTAGAAGGAAACTTAAAATGAAAATAACACAAGTTATTATCATTTTATGTTTCCTACTGCGGTGCAGTGGGATTATGCTCCTCCGCCTTAGCGGAGTAGGGGCCACTGTATGTAACACATGTATCAGGAAGTCAACTCTACAGTGGCTCTCCTTAAGAGAGTGCCGGTGTTTTATGAAATCAGCAGGCCAAATCTCTGTCTCTGGCTGGTGTACCCACAACAAAAAACGAGGCTTATCTCTGCAATGAGGAATGTGGACACAAAGACCCCGGAATATTACTTTCTTTCCTGGAGGTTTTTCACCAGCAAGGGAACAAATCCACTAACATTTTCTGCCTGCTCACAGCATATGAAACATATCAACTGGAGGGCTGGTGGAGCTGGGGGGGCAGGTGGCCAGGTGGCCAGGTGGCCAGGGGGTCATTGACAGCTAGAGTAGGGTTAGAAAGGGATGAGTACTTTGTGGTTTTCCTGTGGTGCTGTAAGGGTTGGATGGGGGCTTGTGTCTGCTCCTGCCCTCAGCCTCTGCCCCTATCTTAGAACAGTGTGCTGGGTGTACATCCACACCAGGTAAAACCAGTGTCCGTATTTCTGGGCCCTGAATTATCGGGTCACTTGTAAATTTAACAGTGGAGGGAATATTACTACTTGTAATGATCGTCTTAGTATTTGGTATTCGGACAAAATATCGAAATAAGTATCAAGGAGCAGAAATATCGAGTTTTAAATATCTTGATGCACAAATATCATGTGCAAAAATATCGTTGACAAGAATATCAATTTTAAGGTAATTTCAATGTTAAAAATATCTATGTTGTTAATATAGTTTACAAAAATATTGTTGTTAATATTTTCGTTGTTTTAATTATTTTTATGTAGTTTAGTATATAATTGTATAATATTCTAAATTCTTTGTATAATTAGAATTCATGTTTTTTTTTATTATAGTTTGTAAATATTTCCTTTTTAAAATGTCATTTAATACTTTATTTGACTGCCGTATTGGGTCGTGGGGTTTATAGGGGTACAGGGTGGG
This sequence comes from Lissotriton helveticus, assembly GCF_964261635.1. Classification (NCBI taxonomy): domain Eukaryota; kingdom Metazoa; phylum Chordata; class Amphibia; order Caudata; family Salamandridae; genus Lissotriton; species Lissotriton helveticus. Next base: position 808,226,001 of record NC_136068.1, on the reverse strand, counting down.
AAGTAAAATAATTATAATTAATAATGCATTTTTATCTAATATTACATATTTAATTGAAAATTAATTAAGTCAATTGTATAATTAATTATAAGTAAGTATGTTAAGTTTTAGGTGTGAGCTGTGGGGTTTGTAGGGGTAGCGAGTGGGAAGTAATTTAATTATAATTATTTAATAGTTACTCTTTAATTATTATTCATTTTATAATTGATAAACAATTATGTAAATTGTGTAATTATTTACATTTTGTATTAATATTTTTGGTGTAGGTTATGGTTTTTGTAGGCATATGGGGTGTGAAGGAAATTCATTATAGTAATTAATGTTAATTATTAATAATTAATGAATTGCAAATTAATTATGTGAATATTGTAATTAAGAAATGAATAATTTTTATGTTAGGTGCGGGTTGTGCTTGAATGGGTAAAGGGTGGGAAGTTAATGACATATAATTAATTTATTGTTAGTTATTTGTTATTAATGTTTTAATTGATAATTAATTATGTAAATTATGCAATTAAGATATGTTTTAAATTATATATTAGGTGTGCATTGTTGAGTTTCTGGGGATAAAGGGTGTGAAGCAAATTAAATATAATTATTTTATTATTAGTTAATTACTATTAATTGCTTACTTGATAATTAATTATGGAAAATGTGCAATTATTATACTTTTAAGATATATTTAAGTGTGTGTTATTTCCTTTATACAGGTAAAGGGTCGGAAGTTATTTAAGTAATAATAAGCATAACAAATATATATCTTTTTTAAGATGTGTTATTTATTATGCTGTGTGTTGATTGGGTTATGCTTTATATTTGTAAATAACATGATATTTGTTGGTTGCTATGACTGTGAAAATGTAGTATGGAATTTTAATTATATTATTTTTTTGTTTTAATTTGAAATATTTATTTAATATAGTTGCTTAAATATTGTATTTGTTTGAAGTGAACTACTCTCTTTCTACTGTTGCACAGATTGGAGTGGGAATAGTCCATTTTATCCCTCTGCTATCCAATGCTTTCTTTACTGTTACACCGACTGGAGTGAGAATAGTAATTTGTACCCCTCCTGAGTACAATGCTTTCCCTACTGTTGCACCAACTGGAGTGAGAATAGTAAATGTTACCCCTCTGCAATCCAACACTTTCTCTACTGTTGCAGTGACTGGAGTTGGAATAGTAATGTGTACCCCTCCTGAGTCCATCACTTTCCCTACTGTTGCTCAGCCTGCATTGGGACTAATACATGTTACCCCTCCTGTGTCCAATGCTTTCCCTACTGTTGCAGAGATTGGAGTGGGAATAGTTTATTTACTATTCCTACAATTTTATAATGTTGTTTATATTGTTGAAATATATATGACTATGATGTTTCTGTGTATTTAATATTATATTATTTGTATTTATTAACGTTTGTAATATGTAATATATTTTTAGTAAAATGTAATTTTTTATGTTGTTTATTTTTTATGTTTAATTAAATCGCTGTTCCTTAGAATTATTTCCAGTTTATTTTTTACAGTTTGAAATTTATTGTGTATATGTATATATATATTTATTTGTAATATTTTTAAATGAGTCAATTTGAATGTAAATTATAATAATTATTTTAATAATGCTTTTAAATGATATATGTTTAAATAAACATACACATATACATATATATGATATACAGCTCCCCACACCAAGTAGAATATTTAAATCTTCTTACAGTTTTATTGGTGAAAAAAATTGAAAACAAACACGTTTCGGCAATCCTGCCTTTGTCAGTGTATCCGGGCGCCGTTGTCATGGCGATATTTGAACTTGTGAATCACCACTGCTCGAAAAACGGACAAACAAATGATTACAATTCGGCGGGCGCTATCTTAGAACATTTTTGGGACTCGTGAAGTACATTGGTTGCCCCATGAGCAATCTATGTATATTCCATCAAACACATATAATTTCGCTGATAATTCATTCCTGCAATTCATTTTAAACAATCTTATGTACATTATTTCCACACAGCACTTTCTGTATATACATATTCACATTTCCACCGCTTCTCACCTAGATTTGACGTACTGCTATCGACTCAAGGGTAATTTAATCTACCAAGCACCTATATAGGTTCACCAATATTTCGCCCTGAATGGGCTTATGGACATGGTACTGCCCCATGGATAGTAATACATGCTGGCTGTGGACCTTATAAAAGTACCAATCACGCTGCGGTGACCGCATTGCTATCATGCTGTGTCATGTCTGATCTATATATGAGTTTATAAAAAATGCGTTTAACATTTATATATAATTTTAAATTATTTAAATATATTTAATCTACATTATATTACTGTTTAATGTTAGTTTTTTAATGTTTACTATGCTTAACTATGTTTATATTAAAAAACAATATTTTTGACTTTGATATTAGTATATAATGATATTTGTTTTTGATATTTTTGTTATTTGCATCTTAAGTATAGGATAACGTTATTTGTGTGCTAGATAATATTGTTTCAATATTTATGTCCCACGATATTTGTGGTTTCGATATTTTGTCAGTGAACCAAATATTCACCTTTCAATGAAAATGAATGATAAATTAAATACCATCTAATGAAATATAAGCTGCTAGGTTTGTGATTGATTATGCCCTCATACACGCATACAATCACGCAAACCAACAGTGGTAATCTCAAAACAAACATGTCATCAGTAAAAAGGGTCATGGAAGAAATATCATTTGGTACATCCTGTGCGAGCTAATCGCTAGCGAAAAGACCAAGATCTAAATTTCTAGTTGCACAAAAGGACGCTGTCTACTCCGACTGCGGTTCATGTACGAGAAGACTGAAAAAACTGATGTCTTACTGAGGTAGGGCTGCCTTGAACACTTCATCTAAAAACCTTAATGATATTATCCTTATATGGTCATGAGATTTAGAGGTGGGGAATGGAAAGGTGAGAAAGTTGCAAGGTGGCTATACCAAGCACCAGTTACAGACTATCAAGTCAAGTCAGTATTCTTTATTCAGCAAAAGTCATAAAAGTAAAACATAATGTAAAATACATAAAATATAAGCATTAAAACTATATCATAATGAAAAACAATGTTAAGACCAGCCTTCAGAAAATATAATCATCATTATCAAAGCACAAAGACATGCTGTGTTCTCACATGTTGCTTTTCATAACATTTCCTTATTGTAAGAGTCAATCATATAAGGTTTAAGAAAGCATAACCAATGTCTACTGTGAAAAGTTGCTGCAAGAACACCAGTCCTTCCTGATGATGGCTCCGATTTGTACTACACAGTATGGGAACCAAATAGGAGGAGAGTGGCACCGAATACAGCGGGCAGAACAATATAAGTGACTAGTGATTTGTTAAGAAACATTGGCGCAAAGGCGGAAAACAACCTGAAAGTGCACTTTGCATAATCTAAAAAAGCTAAGGTAAAAATTATGAGTGGGGTTCATAATCCAATTTCAATTAGGTTCCAAACTCCTTGTAGTTGATACTAAAGAGTATCTAACTACAGTCACTTTAGTGTGGATGCTTTTCAGCTGCAGCTTCATACAATGATCTAAAAAGCACTGTTTAACTACATCTTTATATTTGGATGTTATCTTTTGCGGATTTTTGGTCAGTTCTGAGAGACCTATAGTATCAAAAGTTTAGCTCAAGTAGGAGAACCAAGGGATCGGCTATACCTTGTCAAGAGTCAGGCAATCAGAGATACAAGTTCTGACCAAACCCGCCTCTCGATTTCCACAGCTCGTAATCTAAAATATTAGAAGACCGAGCCCAATTGTATACTTCAAGTATGGTAACCCTAATTACCCCCAGTTCCCTTATGTCCTCGTCCCATTCATTTCTAATTGGAGATAACTATCTTCCCGACAGAGAAAAAGATCAGAAGAATGCTGGGACACTAACCCCGCTCCTCCCACCGGGAGTATATAAGGGTAACTTACCCAGCATTCCTTCTGTTCTTTTTTTTCTGTCTGTTGACAGAATGGTCTTGGATGCTGGTGCTGTCCCTGCTCCTGCTGGGCTGGGGTGGCGGGCAGTTCTTCTCTCCTCCCCAGCCCGGCTGCCTGGCTTTGCAGGCGGGGGGTGGGGGGGTTTGTTGCTATGCCTCCCGGCCTGCTGGGCTTGCTGAGAGGCAGGGTTGTTCCTGACCGGAATCCTGCTTACCGGCCCTTTGTAGGTGGTGTGCTGTTTCCCGGGTCGATGTACTCATCTTCCTGTGGCCTGGCCGGGTGGAGGTCGCGCTGTGCTTGCTCCCTTGGATTCTGGCTGGATGTTGGAGTGGGGGTCTTGTTTCTGTCGATGTTTCAGCCCCCACTCCTGGTGAGTACCGCGTAGCAGTGTTTATCTGCTTATCTGCATTGTACTCTGTGCACTGCTTGCTTTCTGCTGAGAAGTACATACTGTGGGTCACATGTTCCTTTCTCGGAGGTGTGCCGTTTGTATTGGTCTGAGCGCTGCCTATATTCCTTAACTATGCATGCCCTCGGATTCATGACTCACTAGGTCTTGACTGTGGTCATGGAAAAACCTATGGTCTCCTTGCTTGATTAATTCATGATGGTCATGATGCGGGCAAATACGTGATTCCTGATGACACTTGGTGCTGGGGTGTTGAAATGTTGCCCAAGGTCTCTGACTTTTTGCTCCCTCATTAGTCATGTTTGCATTTCTACTTGGGTCAATAAACATGGCGGAGGTGCTCGCAGGCTCAGTGCGCCTCGGGGTTCTGTGGGACTCTTCCCCCTACCCCCATCCCCCATCCCCTGGCGGTAGGTATTGGTGTCGCCGGGCGTGTTGCACTGCGCTGTCAAGATTTTGGTGCTTCTTGGGATGCCCATGGTGGTTGGTTTCCTTTTGTTGTGGGTCTTCGTGTCCCTGCGCTCATACTCAACTGTCATTCCCAGGTCGGGGGTGCTTTGGGATGTGTTGTGCACTGCCCGGGCCTCGATGCTCCGGGGGGCCGTTGCCGGGGCTCGGTTCCTTGGCCTTATTTTCCTCTTCTGTCCATCTGTGGGGCTCCCTCAGTTCGGCATCGGGTCGGGTACCATGTCTATGGTGTGTTTTTCTTGGCAGTGACCTTGCCTGTCCCTCGCAGGTGTTGCTCTTGTTCTCTGTGGGGGCAGTTTCTTGCAGTTTCGCTCCTGTTGGTGTTTTTTTGGCCACACTGGAGGTGTGCTTGCTGTTCTCTTGCACCTGGGCAGGTTGGGGTGGTCGCATTCTGTCTTCTGGGCCCTAGGTCGGGGTTGTTTGTCTACCTGGTCGGCTGCTTGTTGGTTTGTGTGGTGGGGCTTGTTCTTTGCTCACACCGCGTGCTTGTCTCTCGTTGGGCTGCCTTGCGTGGTTGTTCCAGTGTGTGTTTTCCGTTGCGGGGATGGGGGGTGCCTGTTTTTGGGTGCCTCCCCTCTGCCGCAGTTTTCCTCCCCTGTGGCCCTGTTCCTTTTGATGGCTGTCCGTTTGTTGGCGTGCTGTCTTCATGCTGTGGCCGGGTTGTCTTTTCTTTGCCCATGTGTCCCGTGTTTTTTCGTCTCGCCCTCCGGTGTTGCCGGTCTGTGGGTGCATGGTCTCTCCTCTTCTCGGACCTGGCCTGGCCTTGGCATTCCCTGTGCCTCTGTGGTGGTGCTCTGGGCCCCAGTTCCTCATGTTGGCTTCTGTGGGTCTCTGCCCGTTGCCTCTCCTAGAGGGTGTGCCTGTGTGGCTGTGGTGCTGGTTGTTGTCTCTGTCATGCCGCTGCTGTATTGGCTCTCATGGTTCCGTTCCATGTCGCTTGGCCTGCAATTCGGCCTGGCTCTTCTTGATGCACTAGTTTATGCTGCCTTTTTGCCCTGAGTGTCCGTTGGCCCTTACGTTCGGGTGGGTTGCTGGGGTTCCTTGGCTGTATCCTGTGCCTCAGGGTTGCTGGTCCTGGCCTCCGGTGTTTTGCCTGTGGCCTTTGCTCCCTGGGGACAGGTTCTCTCTTGGTTGGGTTTGTCCGCCTGGGTTCCCGGTTGGGGTTGATTCCTCTTTTCTGCTTCCCCGGGCTGCTGGCAGGCGCTGTGGTGCTGGTCTGTCTCCTTTCGGGGTCTGCCCCCCTTGCCGGTGTGCATTGGGGGGCCCTGGTCGGCCCTCTCTGGTCCCCGCTGCTGGGTGGGGTTCTGGACGCTTCACCTACTCTGGTGCCTGGGTTGTTTCTTGCTTCCCCTGGGGTGTCTTGTGTTTGGCCTCTTGGCTGGTGGCTGTGCCTCTGCCTTCGGCCTTTCCTCCCTGCTTCCTCTGGTCTCGTCTGGTGTCAGTGGTGCTTCTGGGTGGGCATTATTTGGTGCCTGGTTGGATTTCCGGGTTCTGTTGGCCTCCGCTGAGTCTCTTCTGGCCTGCGGTGTTCTTCTCCGGTTTGGTTCGCTGTGGTGTGGGGTGCTTGTCCCTGCCTTTTCTGGTGTTTCTTTTCGGCTGGGGTTGTGCCTCAGCTTTTCCCTGTGCTTGTGTTGTTCCGGGGGCCGTGTTTCGGTCTCTCCTGGTCTGCTGACTTGCAGCTGCTTATGCTTGGCCTTCGGCGGTGGCTCCTTGTAGTTGCATGATACCTTCGGCCTTCCTCCCTGTTAGCTCCGGTTCTTGGCTGGTCTGCTGGTGTCCGATTGGTTGGACCTGCTCGGAGTTGCCTGGTTGTGCTCTTGCTGCGGTCCTGGGCAGCCTGCTGGGACTATTTTGGGTTTTCGTTGTGTGGCTTGCCACTTCTTTTGCTGGTGTCTTTTCTGCCGGTGGGGGGCTTGTCTTTCTGCTATCGGGTTCTGGTCCTTGTGGGTGTTCGGTGCTCCTGCCAATGTGACCTCTTGGCTCTGGCTGTGCCTGTTTGGGTCTGTCACCCGCTCCTGTTTTTCCTTTACTCTGGGGATTTTGCTTGGGCGATGCCGGGGCTGATTGCTCTCTGGCCTGTGCTCTGCTGGGGCCTTCCCTTCTTTGGCCTTCCTCCGGATCTGGGTTGGGCCTTTGGGTCCTTCTGGTCGGACGGGTTGCTCTACTTTGGCTTTGGCTTCCAGACTGCGGTGTCCTCTGTTCAGTAGTGGTCGATGGGGGGAGTAGCTGCCGGGTGGTGACGTGGGGAGGGGGAGGGGCACGGTGGGGGGTAGTAATATATGGATTACCGAGGATTACAGGTAAGTAAACATATAAATAAATAAAACAAATTTAGTTGCGTGCACTGCATTGCATTTAGGGATGCAGTGCGCACAACTAAATCTGTTTTATTTATTTATGTTTACTTACCTGTGATCCTCCGTAATCCATAGATTACTACGCCCCACCCTTCCCCTCCCCTCTCCACGTCACCGCCCGGCAGCTACTCCCACCACCGACCGCTACTGCCTTTGTTGCCGTTTCCTGTCCTGGGGGTGTCTTCCCTGCTTGGTCCCTACCTTGGGCCGTGCGATTTGTTTTTTTGTGCTTTTCGCCCTGTCCCACTCCTTTGGGGCCTTTCTGGGTTGTTGGCCCTTGGTCTTTGCTCGCCTTTGCGTTTTTTGCCTCTGCCTTCTGCTTGCGCTGTTTGGGGACGTCTCTGCCTGGCCTGTATCTGGTTGGGCTTGTCTGCTGCTGGTTTTGACTCCCTTGGGGTTCCCTTGCTCTGGTGTTGGGTTCTCTGGGTTGTGTGCCTGTTCTGTTGTTCTCCTTCTCTGTTGTTTGGGGGCGTGCCTTCTCCGGACTGTGGCTTCCTGCTCCGGTTTTGCCGGTTTGCAGTTGTGGTGTTTTGCTGGGGCTGTGTTCTTGGGTTCATGTGTTCCTCTTGTTCCCTTTTCTTCTTTGTTTTCCTGAGTCACGTTGTCCTGGTTGGTTGCCCTTGTCGGTTCGTGCTGTTCTGGTTTTTAGTCCTGTGGGGTTCTGGTCCCTGCTGGGTCTTCTCCCTTCTGGCTCTTGGGGCCTGGTGGGTTGGCTTCCGGGTGTTTGTTCCTCTTTCCCCGGTGCCTTGGCTTTCTCTATTTCCCTGTTCGTGAGCTCTGTCTCTCCTTCCGGGCTGGGTGCTGTTGGGCTGTCAGCTGATGCTGCCCTCTTTCTTTTTTTGCTTGGGGCCTGGTGCTCCTCTGTGCAGTTCCGGAGGTTTGATTTCTGGTCTCTCTGGGGCTGGGACATTTGTTCTGGCATGGATTCTCTGTGCCTGGGTGTGGCTCCTGTTGCCCGGGTCTGGGTTGATGGCCTGGTGGCTCTTGACCTTCCTCTTTGTGTGGCCCCCTCACGGTTTTGTTCTTTCTTGCCTCGATTGGCTTGTGTGCAGGTGCTCTCCCCTTCTCTGGTTGGCTGTGGGATGTTCCTGCTGTGGCTGGTTGGCCTCTGTAGGTTGTGGACTGGTCTTCTGGCTGTTCTCCCATTGTTTTGTTGGGTGTGTCCCGGCTTGGTAGGGCTCCCTTGTGTCTGGGTGCTCTGTCTGGGGTTTTCGCCGGTTCTGTATTTTTCTTCCTGTGGTGGCTGCCTTGGCTTGGTTTCCTGGGTTGGCTTCTGTTTTGTTTGGGAAGGCCGGGTTTTCTGCTTTGGTATTCTCCAATTAGTAATGAATGGGATGAGGGCATAAGGGACCTGGGGGTAATGCTCTATTACTTACCGCTAATCTTCATTACTCCGGGTCCCGTTGTCCTCGTCCCATTCATACGCCCTGCCCTCCCTTCCGTCCTGTTGTGGGCTTGGTTGTTCAGGAGGAATTCTGGGTAAGTACCCCTTATGTACTCCCGGTGGGAGGGGCGGGGTTGGTGTCCCAGCATTCTTCTGATAATTTTTTCTGTCGGAAGATGGTTATCTCCAATTAGTAATGAATGGGATGAGGACAAAGAGACCCGGAGTAAGGAAGATTACTGGTAAGTAATAGAGCATTCATCATGGCATATAAAGGTAGAAGTGCACCTAGTAACTGTGAGTAATCTGTGAATTAAACTATTTTCAATGTTTTGAAGAATGTCCACGTTAATATAATCCCACAAGAGTGTGCTGTATACCCCTGCTGCAATATGTTTACTTTTATAAATGTTTAGCATGTCTTTGATAGGTGTAATGCTTAACTTGTGTGCAAATCTAAAAATACCCCTCAGTAGTCCTACTATATTGTTGCAATTTTAAAATTAAAAGGACATTCCAACTAAAAGATGAGCTAAAAAGTAACGCCAAGTAATTGAAAGTATAACTCTTCACCAAGAGTGTCCCCTCATGACAAAGTGCTTGGTCTTCACACTTAAATGCCCACAGGTCATAATATATGATTTTGAGTGATTTACCTTGATATTCAAATCTTCCATATAAGACAAGAAGGAGTCCAATAAGGCCTGTAGTCCATTTGCTGTGCGGGCAATAAGCATTGCGTCATCGGCGTATAACAAAATGGGTATGAACTGACTTCACATGCGGGGCATATCTTTTCCTTTGCCCACTAAATAGTTGTTAATCCCATATAATTGGAGTAAAAAAAGAAAGGGGCTAGGCTAGACTCTTGCCTAACACCTAGGGTAGATCTAATTAGCAAAGTACACTTTTCCCTAAAGGACATTATTGGACCTTTACCATTTAGTTCTGTGGCAAACGTCTTATGAGAATAAGGAGTCCTAATTCGACCCCCATTCGCTCAATTAAAGCCCATAACTTTGAGTAGTTCACTAGATCAAATGCGCTAGTCGGATCAGTAAAGGCCAAATGTAAACCTCCATCCATGGGCATGACATATTTCCCTGCTATAAGATAAAACTTAAGGCACTCATCTACGGTCCCAATTCCTGGTGTAAATCCATATTGGACCTCCATTAGAATGTTATCTTCTTCAGCCCAGGTTTCCAGGCGGGACATGAGCACATGCCCCAGGATCTTAACACTGGAATCTAACAAGGAGATCGGCCGAGAACAAGACGGCAATAATTTATGACGTTACAAATCATACATTTACAACGCATGCACTTACAACACAGTTTTTACATCGCAACATCCACTACAACACATTCCATTACATCGCATGACACTACATTGCATTTAAAAAAACTACCTTTACAATGCATTTCATTACATCGCATACTACCTTTACAACATATACCATTACAATGCATACCATTACATTGCATTTAAGGTAAGTATTGGATAGTTTAGGGGTATAAATTACTATTCTAACTCCAGGGGGTGCAACAGTAGGGTAAGTGTTGGATAGTGTAGGGGTAAAAATTACTATTCTAACTCTAGGGGGTGCAACAGTAGGGTAAGTGTTGGATAGAGTAGGGGTTAAAAAATACTTTTCTAACTCCCATGGTATGCGTTGGAAGGGTATGCTTTGTAATGCCTGTGTTGTAGTGTCATGGGTTGTAAAGGATGTTGCAATGTAATGCCTGCGTTGTAAGTGTAGTGCGATGTAATGGTTGCGTTGTAAAGGTTGTTTCCCAGACGGCATTGATCTATTTCCTTTTTTAAAAATAGATACAATGGTAGCTGTCCTCCTGGAGTCTGTGTTGGAGGCTGTCACTGTAGTTCTTATTATATTTGTTAAGACAGGGGCCCATAAATTAATGTTAGTTTTAAAAATATCACCAGGAACACCACCCGGGCCAGGTGCTTTCCCTAGGACACTGTTTGCAATAGCTAGGGCTACTTCATGGATTCCTATCGGATTAAGGAGGCCCTTTGGATTTTGGGGTATCAATCACAGGCCATTGTCTGAATCAGTAAATTGGGCCACCTGGTAATTTTGGAGAACTGAGACAACATCAAATCTTGTTTTGGGGCATCTAAGTCTGAGAAGAAAGGATGGTTAACTTTATCCTAGAAATGAGTTTTATCCCTCACCCTCCCCGCCACTGTGAGATCATCCCAGGTTTTGCTCTGTATCTCATTTTTCCTCTCCTCTGAAATGGATTTATATAACCTTTGTGCATCTTTAACAACTTGCATTTAGCGTGGGTGGTTTTTTAAAGGCAGCCTTCAACTGTTTATGAGCAGCTGAGCATGCAGCATTGAACAATTTATGGGGAGGAACGTCTAAAGGGCCCTATTTAAAATTAAATTATCTGAGATAGACCTACAGATATTTTTAAATCCAGCTTGTATGATGGTAACATTTGCCTCCTTATATAAGCAGATTAGAGAGGAATCCATATTCTTTGTCACAATGTCATGGGTAAAGGCAGCTGGATCAACCTTGTCCCATTTTATTCTTTGACCTTTATTCTTAGAATAGTCCATTCATCGAGTTTTGTTTTGGGTGCCTATTGATTTGGTGTAAAAATTCAATGTGGTAATACGAGGGTTATGGTCACTTACACAGTTACTAACAACTTTAAAATCTACAAGTAGGGTACGAAGATCAGCCGATATCAAAATCAAGTCGAAAATTTTCTCTGTATAATTTCCCATAAAAGTTGGGACACAGTCATTCTCCCTAGATATTATGGCTCTGATGTACAAAGCTTCCTGTTTTCATTTTTTAAATAGCAATTCCATAGTAATTGCTGTTTAAGAACTGCAAGAAGATATGTACTAAATTTGCGATTCCATAACAGTGATTCCTACTTGGAATCGCAAATAGGAAATTCCATTGTATTCCCACCTATGGGCAAAATAGGAAATGGTTTGCATTTCCTAAATTGCAATTTCCTAATAGGAAATCGCAATTTAAGAAATGCAAAGCCAAGGGTGCTTCTGGGCTTAATGCCCCCCTGGAGGCACCCCACATTTTACAGTGCACATCTAAGTGCACACATGCCCTAGGGCAGATATCTTCAATCTGTGGGGCGCAACCCCCAGGGGGGCCACGGAGTCAAGGGGGTTTGACAAGGGGTTCTCGGCATCAAAAAGTTTGAAGACCTCTGCCCTAGGGGCATATGTGTGCTTTATTTTACATAAAAATAGATTTTTCAATGCATTTTTTAATTATGCTCGATTACCATCAACTTCCAGTCAATGGTAATAGCTTTGCTTTGATGACCAATCTCGCATTTAGGAAATGCTACGTACATGTGCTTTAGGAATCACAAATTGGTAATCCCTATTTGCGAGTCCAAAATCGCGGTCATAATTTGCAATTTCTACTGGGTAGAAACTGAAAACTGCAACCTTTTTGGCCCTTTGTACATCTCAAAAAATCATTTAGCATTTCTAAATAGCGATTCCACCCGTTAAGAAATGCTAAATAGCTTTGTAAATCTTGGCCTATATCAACAGCGAAAATTAGATTATACTTAATTATGAGGGTATTTAATGCCTCACCATATACTGTATGCTTAAAGAGTGACATTATAATTGTTTAGGGCTCGAAATTCACAAACATGCTTACCAGTATATTGGCATTGAGTAATATTAAAAAAAAACACCCATACCAGAAAAACAGTGCATATTTTTTTCATATAATTTTTCCAAGAAACTAGGAAACTGGTCTATGAAATTACTTGAGCTCTGATTAAAAATGTTGTAAAACAAATGTATTAAAATATCAGGCTCTGCGGGGAAGGATATAAGAGTTACGAAGAAATTAGGGGCGGACCAGACTTCCAAGGCATGCAATGCAGGAGTATGGACTGATATAAAAGTAGCAAGCCCACCCTTAGCTCTTCCAGCCAGAGACGGGATGGTAGGCTGAAAATAAGCATGATAACCGTCAATATAAAACCTCTCTGGTACAGTCTGGATTTACAATTTTAGACCGTGCTCCTGCAATGTTCCATGAAATGAAACTTAGACCCTCCAATAATGAATGAAGTTCTTGATCTAAAGACAGCTCACTACGTCCAGTGTTTGATTGGCTTCCTGTGTCAATGGGTCAGAAGCGGATACATTTCCATCTGGCAGTTAAATTAACAAGCCCTGGGAAGGCAGCCATCCCTTCCATTGGATTGTATCACTTGCTCACAGGGACATTACAGCACTCCTGCACATCAGTATGCAGCCTTGTCTGATTGTTAACACATTTATTGAGGGGGATGCAGGCCTATTAAAAAAATCAAGAGGTTGGGCCCATATGCCCTCTTGTTGCTTAGCAATATAATTAGGTTATGTAAAAGATGCTTAACTAGCTTTGGGTCTCTGAAATTTATCAAAACACAGTTACCTTTTGATTTTTTACCAGATTTATCAATCCACCCAACTCTGTGGGAAAGAATGAGCTCATTGTGCAAATCACCATAGTGACCGGATTTAGTCCGTAGCCAATGGACAATGTTACGTTTTAAGACCTCATCATCCTCCTCCGTCCCAATCAAAATCCGTGGGATACTTTCAAGCATAAGGGGTGCAATTAGGCGGTAACTGCAGGGACCCTGTTTACATATGAATTCATTTTTTTGCCACTTCAATACAGGGCAATTCACATAGACCCTCTTTTCCCACAAATTCCCTTTAGTTGTCTGTGCCTCTTGGTTGGTGGGCATGGGTAGCAGTTTCATGGAAATCATCAGTTAAATTTCTTCCCACATTTTATAGGACCCGACCTTCAGCTGATTACATATGTGCTGTCAATGGTATATCATCAGTTCTACCAACGGCACTATCCGTTTTATAGTCTGGGAGAGTCAAATGTAGGGATACTTGATCCAACGGATGTTTAATCATTGACATAATCTTGCTTTCTTTTCTGTTGCAAACGTCATTCATTAGTGACTCTTTTTAAATTAGGAAATGTTTTAATGTCTTAGTTACACATTTGTGGGTGTATTTCATTACTTCATCCTTACCATTTCTTTGTTTAGCCCTTTCCAAGGTTTGTGCTCCACAGACACTTTGATTTACTCTGACCAGCAGAGATGGACTTTCTGCAGGAGCTGACATATGGTCAGGGACTACCGACCATCCCCATCCCCTGTCTTGTGCACCCCCACAATTATTAGAATTTGGACATGAGAGAAGTTTCTTTGGAAGGCGGGGGGTCTCACGACCCCCCGGCCGTATTTATTAAAACATGAAAAAAAATTAAAAATGTGAAATAAGCAATATTTACACAATCATTTATGCAGCAAAAGCTATTGACATTAGATTACAATCCATGTAGACAGGCATCCAAGGGCTAACCCTAACAAATTTTGAATACAAAATATTTCCTTACCGAATCTAATATTTCGGATCATAATCACACATTATTAATTTTTCTGCTTATCCTATTTTTGGGCCTAAGGCAAGGTCGCTAACCGGTGTCAGATCCTTATCAAACAGCCACACCCTCACGTATGAGTGTGCATGCTCAGAGGGCCCGTTTACTGAGAGGGTACTCCCCCCCTCCCGGTTACCCCCGCACGCTCCATGAACTCCATTAACCAAAGGGGGGCCCTTGCACTCTGCGCCGTTTAATGACATCTTAGTGCACGTGCTGGGTGGCTAACCAGCCTAAAGAAAGCGTAACTCCCCCCTCCCCCGCACCAATCCAACCAAGCGGATGTACCGCCCCATGAGTTCTAGGAGAGACCACTTGTCCCTCCCTGTGGGCGACCCCATTCAAGAATAGCGCCGCCCCCTAAGGACCTTAAATTAACTGCTCACCGATCATGACTTTACCGCCACAGGCCAGCATAATTGCCCAACTATCTGGCCCCCCTATCCTCCTACTCTGCAAGGTCATGCCTAGCCTAAAACCCCCCTAGCCATGCCAAGATGTTCTCCAAAAATAGTTTGTTGCCCGCCCTAGTCAGGTGGACCCCATCTCGTAAGAAATACTGTCCCATGTGGTATGTTCTGCAATTGAGGTGACCGAAACAATTTCTCTATCTTGTTGTTGATCCTTTTTACCGAGTGATTCAACGCTTTGACAGAGTCCCCCCCTCCATCTGAGTCTAGGAATCATCTGGGACCAAACCATGGTGCAGCCCTGGCATGCTTTAGCTAACCAGCTTACCTCCGAGATTATCTCTTCCATCAGGACCCTCCTGCCCAACTTTACCAGTTAGTTTCAGCCCAAATGTAAGATAACAACTGTGGGGGGCGGGGTGTGTCTGTCGAGCAACTCCGTAATGAACCACCTAAACTGACTGAGGCAGAGACCCCCTACCATGAAAGGAAACCCTGAAACCTCCCTGCTACGCCCTCTGTCTGTAATTATTCGTGAGAAAAACAGATTTAACACGCTTCACAAAAGAATGACCAACAACCCATACAACTTGTGTCTCCTTTTTCTGTGCCTGGGTTCGCCGTGATGAAGATACTTGCTGGTGATGTGCCGACGGCAGTTTCTGACCTGCGTGACAGGTTTTTAGAAACTGAAATACAAGCAAACCAACAAGACAGGCATCAGCGTAATTATTCTGCGACCCTCACAACATGTGCAGCCACACATAACGCTTGTAACAGTTGGAAGACCATCTCCCAATTCTTTTCACACTGCTATTGTGTAACCCTCTAGCAGTTGCTTCAGTGGCAGCCCCTATTTAGAACGAATGTGTCCCAAAATCTTTCGTATTCAAACCAGCCCTGTCAATTGTCATAGCCAATACCCTTTGGAATTTAAACCTGGTAAGTGGGGTACCATCTGCATGCATTAATAATTACCCCCCTACTGTGCCTACTCTCTGGTTGATGAAGGCCTCCACGTGCATCACTGGGCAGCATGGATTAGTCCGCGCCCGATGGAGTACCAGCCCTCACCACGGGCTTCCTGATCAGTTTTTGATTTGCTGATGGAAATTAACAGTGTATCACCTAATATCCTTGTGTGTTCTAGCTGGAGTCCACCTAGCAGGTCCCGTTTATTGCTAGCCACCAGTTCCCCTACCCGGAATGCCCCATAAAAGGCTAGTGTAAAGGCGGCTCTGAACAGTAGTACCTCCCCTGATGAACTGCAGATGCCACACAATGCATTTAGTAATGATGCCCGCCGTTCTAAACCTATCGGTTGTCTTGTGTCCCTGGCGGTTGCTTGGAGGCGCTGACACCCCTTTAGTGTCTTCCTCACGATGAAGCTATTCGCTGGATCTTTGGTACCCCTAATCTGTGCAAAGAAAGCAACGGCTGCCACGTGCCCGCTAGCTGTCGCTGCGGAGCGCCCTTCCTTGTGTAATGCATCTAGGTACTGAGTGAAATGCCCTGTCTGATCCCATCTTTCTGCTCAATCCTGTCCCAAAAAGGTGCAGTAAGACAAAAACGCCCCTTCGTAAGCAGTTCTGGTCCTGGGCGCTAGGCTAGCTGCCATGAGGTTCTGTAGCTGGGGGCACCAATCTGCCAGAGAGTTGCTTGGAAGTGTGTGGGCGTCGCCTCTGCGGATGGTAGATGTTCCCTGAATACCTGCATCTTAAAGCAAGAGAGTGTGTCAGCTGCATTATTTAACACCCCTGGAACATGTTTGGCCCTAAACTGTATGTTGAGTTTCATGCACACCAGCACAATTTCTTTCAGTAGGCGAAGTATCATTTTACACCGTGCCGCCTGCTGGTTAATACATTCAACTACCGTCATGTTATCAGACCAGAAAATTACAGATTGATTACACAACTGATTAGGCCAAAATGTCAATGCAACCCAAATTGGAAATAGTTCTAGGAAACCTATATTAGTTGTCAGGCCACTCTCCTCCCACCAAACCGGCCACTGTTGTGCCACCCACTTGTTTCCAAGTATGGCGCCAAATCCCACACTGCCTGCAGCATCAGTCCATAAACCTAACTCTGCAGGCGTAGTGGGGGGACAGGACCACACTACCCTGCCATTGAAGCCCTCCAGAAATGCGATCCAAATCCGCATGCCTGGCGGACCTCATCCGGCAGTCTCGAGCGATGGTGCTTCTTCCGCAGACCCATCATGGTCTGCGAGATTGAGCGGGAAAATGGGCGTGCCATGGATATCACTGTCAGTGCGAAGTTCAACTGGCACACAGTCTGCTGTAGCTGATGTAGTGTCACCTTGTCTTTGGCCAAACATTGCTGGAGAGCTGCTCTAAATTTCATGATTTGTCTTTAGGTAACCTAAAACAACCCACTACTGAGTCCAATTCAATGCCTAAGAATTCCAATGTGGTTGCTAGACCCACCGTATTTGCCTGCGCCAGCGGGACCCCAAAACCCCGCATGAGCACGCAAAATTCCTGCAATGCCCACCCACACTCCTGCGAGCCCGCCAACCCGAGAAAGAGAAAGTCATCCAGGTAATGCATGACGTGGTGGTGTCCAGTCGTGTGCCTAGAAGCCCATTCCAAAAAAGAACTGAATTTCTCAAAGTAGGCGCAGGAAACAGAACAACCCATGGGCATACACTTATCCATATAGAATTTGCCTTGAAATGAGAAACCTAGAAGATGCTGATCTAGGGGATGAACCGGCGGTAGCCAGAAAGCAGACTCAATATCTGACTTTGCCAACAAGGCTCCAGGTCCCAAAGTCCTCAACATATCCACCACCTGGTCAAAGGACGCATACTTAACGCTACAAACGTCTTCATTGATGGCGTCATTTAATGATGCGCCCCTAGGTGCTGACAGGTTATGAATAAGCCTGAACTCGCCCTCCTTCTTCTTTGGCACCATGCCGAGAGGTGAGCAAACAAAATTATGCACAGCGATGTGATTGAAAGGCCCCGCTATCCTACCTAGGCGGAGCTCTTTAGCAATTTTTGTCGTTGCCACATTTGGGTTGTCCCTAACAGATAGTTGGTTCCTACACTCTGCCGTTCCGATGTGGATCCTAAAGCCCTGCGAAAAACCTTCTTGTAACATCCTCGCAGAGGCATGGTCTGGGCACCTGTTCAGCCAAGGAGTCATAGCCAGAACGTCAATGGTAAATGCGACACCAGGCGTCCTCTCTCCCTAGTCCTGTTTCTTTCTTCCTCTGTTTCCAGAAGTGTTACCTTTATTGCGGCATGCTGTTTCTGGGTGGGAAGGTTGGTTACAAATGGAACATGCGTGCCTGAACTTACAAGTGCCTTGTGCCCTGGTGCAAGATCTCCTGTTAAAATCTCAGCACACCCCTTTTTGCCCCCCACTGCTCCCTGTCTTAGGGACCGTGCCACCACCCTGTGCCAGCCGAAAGGGCTGTTGGGATTTGGAACGGTAGCTTCTGTTCCAACTTGGCCCCGCACTACCAGGTTGCCCTGCTGTAAACTGGCCATACCATGAAATGGAATCAACCTGATCCCAGGAAAGTGAGGGGTTAAACTCTTTAGCTTTCCTAAAACTCATGTCATAGTCCTTCCATCCTTCCCCCCCATACTTATCATGGAAAGTTGTGATCCTACTCTGGTAACACGCCATCTCTGCCTGCAAATTAGGGGAATACTCAGCTGTAATCGCTATAAACACAGAAAAGGCTCTAATCTAGTTGATCAATGTCTCCTGCACCCGGAATCCTGCCATTTCTACCTGCCATTCGCTAGGCAACATCCAATCTGTCAGCTTCCTAGCATACTCCATTTCCCTGTTGTCCACGAGCAAAGCAAACATATTGACATATTTGCCCGCCCAAAATAAATCCTTCACTTCTTGTGTTACATATTGAGCCAAATGTTCCCTCCTGGAGGGTATTGTACCTTCGCCTAGCACTGGTAATGCCACCTCCTTACCACTTTCCCCGGCTCGTGTTGGTTCTACCATCTTGTCCTTTCCGGATTTGCTGTCTGGACACGCTGTTTGTGGAGGAATAGGCGCACTTGGCCCCCCGCTACCTGGGGCAGTCATGATCCTTGCCACCATCTTATGCGCCTCAGCCAAAGGGTCCTCCCCCAAATCCTTCGCGCCTACTGAAGATGGCAACATCCCCCCTATCCCTAGCCAAGGGAGAACTGCCGCTATCTGCCCTGCTAGCTCCGGAGGGACCTGACCAACCCCTGCAGGCGCTAATACTGGGGTGGGGGTGCTGTGTCTGGGACCGGGATAGGTGCGGGGTTAAACGTGGGTACCACCGGGACTACTGCTGGGATCACCAGAGGCACTGTGCTTGGTGTAGCACCATCGGGGCAAGTGTTGGTGTTACGGGTATAATTGTCGGGATTTGAGGAGTAGGTACTGGAATCACCGGTGGCACAAGCCCCCCGTCAGGGACCCCCCAGAAGGACCCTCTCCCCCCTGTTGTTTTGGGACCCAACCATTAACCCTCTTAGCCCTGGCCCGCTTGGGTAGTGGATTCAATTCCCCCCTTGGCTGCGGGGGTACGATTGTTCACTTGGGCCTTCCAAATGGCCCAGCCTGATCATCAAACCTCTGCCTGAGCTCCGCCACACTCTTTCCTATCTCTTCCACTTTGCCCCATCTCCTGTCCATTGCTGCCATACTACGCATCATACCTTGCATCATATGTTCCATGCGGGAACGCTTTGCGCCACATCTACTGGCCATAATCTCTTATCTCGCAACTGGTAAACCACCTACACTTATGGTACTCCTGCGAGCACGATGTATTCCTGCACCCACCAGGACCTAACCCGGCTTTTACCTGCACAAAGTTGGGGGTACACAGACTGGCCGTAAGCACCACGCAACTCGGACCGCGCCACACCAGCTAGCCTGGGTGTTGGGCGAGCGCACTCTAGCCCGGCGGCCCACCAGAAGCAGTGAAGTGCAGTCCTGCCTGTGTCCCCTGATTGCCTTGTCCACTGCTTCGCTCCCCGTCGTCTCAGCAAACGTGCCCCCCTCAATGAAGTCCTACAATGAATAACACGATTAGCAAAAATATACGAGTATATTGTTCAAATGCAAGGCAATTAACCCCTAGACTGGGTATCCCAGCCCTTCACATGAGCATCAGTTAAATCACACAAGCGTTAAAAAATACACAAGTATTCACCCTTCTGTAACCTTCAATGCCCTTGAACACCCTCGATCTTTTACAACCGTGCTTATTAACACAATGGCCTCTAAAAATCCTCTTTATGCCACATTCACAGTAAAATTGTCCCCAGCAGAGTTACCATCTGCCTCGTTGCGCCTGTGTAGCCCCCTTACGCCCCTCTTGCGAGATGTGGTGTTAAAATCTGTAATTCAACTCTACCGCGTCTGGTATTTCATATGCGGTCTCCCATCCAAGTACTAGTCAGGCCCAATTCTGCTTCTCTTTTAAATTCGAGCATTTCACATGCGGTCTACCATCCCTACATGCAAGGAAAAACAACCCACTCGGGATCCACACAGCTGTCCCCGAGGACTGCTGAATACCACTTCAGACACCTTGTTAACTGTTTGTGCCCTTTAAATTATTCCAGAGGCAGGAGCACGGTTATTGCGAGAGACGGGTTCACCCTCCAAGCCAGTCTACAAAGGCTACAAAGGCTCCATGTGCCCTCCCCTGTCCACCGCTCGTGCCCCCACCTGGCCCGGCATGCTAGCGCTTCCACACATAGCATTCGGTGTCAATGCATTAAAGGCAAGAGCAAAACATGCAAAAAAGCTGTTCTTGTCTATGGCCAATCCATAGTAATATTGGGGCATATTACCAACGTTAAGCGATATTTATCGCTAACGATGCTTAGCAACGAATTTTTTAACGCTAAGCATCGTCAAAAATTATCGCAGATAAACCTTGCTATTATCAAGGTTTATCGCAAATGCGATAAAAAACGGCCGCAATGCATGAATATCGCTGAAAAGTCAGCGATATTCATGCATTACCGAGCTAATGCTCTTAGCCATGTTATCCACCTCCCATTGGATAACATGGCTAAGAACTGCTCAGGGCAGGTGTTCGTTTTTGGAGATATTCGCTCTTAGCGTGAATATCTCCAAAAGTTGGTAATAGGAGATAGCGATGTTAGCGACTGTTTCCAGTCGCTAACATCTTGGCACGCCCACTTTGCATGTCATTAGTGATAAATATCACTGACATGCAAAGTGGGGCCCAAGATGGTCGCTATCTCCTACTAGCTGTCGCTAACTGGTTTTAGCGACAGCTAGGTAATAGGGAGATAATTTTATCTCCGCTTTCTTTGCTTTTAAAGCCAAAAAAGCGGAGATAAACCCCCTTGATAATATGCCCCATTATCTTCTGCTTTATTTTTCACATATAAAGTAAAAAACATGGTAGCTTTCTCCTGATGCCTCTGAGTGAGTATATAGGGGCATATTATCAAGGGGGTTTATCTCCGCTTTTTTGGCTTTAAAAGCCAAGAAAGCGGAGATAAAATTATCTCCCTATTACCTAGCTGTCGCTAACACCAGTTAGCGACAGCTAGTAGGAGATAGCGACCATCTTGGGCCCCACTTTGCATGTCAGTGATATTTATCACTAATGACATGCAAAGTGGGCGTGCCAAGATGTTAGCGACTGGAAACAGTCGCTAACATCGCTATCTCCTATTACCAATTTTTGGAGATATTCGCGCTAAGCGCGAATATCTCCAAAAACTAACACCTGCCCTGAGCAGTTCTTAGCCATGTTATCCAATGGGAGGTGGATAACATGGCTAAGAGCATTAGCTCGGTAATGCATGAATATCGCTGACTTTTCAGCGATATTCATGCATTGCGGCCGTTTTTTATCGCATTTGCGATAAACCTTGATAATAGCAAGGTTTATCTGCGATAATTTTTGACGATGCTTAGCGTTAAAAAATTCGTTGCTAAGCATCGTTAGCGATAAATATCTGAGATATCTGAGTTCTGAGAGATGCATACCGAAATCGCAATGGCTAAATACTTTAGCAAACAATTTAACCTCTATTATGGATATATCAGCATTTGTGCCTTCCATGAGTGCTTGGCTTCACCAGCAAAGAAAAATATTTAAACAGAAAAGGTCCCATATGAAGAAGGTTATACTGGAAGCTGAAGAGCCTTTGGGGTGAGGCTAATTCAATTAAAAACAAACTAAGGGATGCTACCACCAAAAACATTGACCTTGTTACTTGCAGTCCTCCTTGAGTTGTACTTTTACAGGTCTTGTGGTGTGAAAGCAACATTTTAATGCTTTGCTGAATTAATAAACCAAACAATTGTAGCAGAATATTTTTCGGAAGAAATGGACAAGCCTAGCAAGTACTGTTAACTCATGCATCCTTACCCACCCCATCGTCAATAGGCATTGCCTTTCAAAACATCAATCCCAAGTGTGCTCTCTTTCCAAAACCACAACCAGACTACAGTGATGATGCGTGCTCTCGCCCTAATGAGTATGTCCTTTTAATTAGGATTTTCTAGAAATTACTATTATGTTTTAGAAAGTACTATTTTTTCATGAAAAAATCATCACAAAGAATCCTCACAAGCTCCCTGTAAAATACAAGGGCTAAATGTATCAAGGCCAATGCAAGCCTTAAGTGAGATTTACTATTCAACACAAAGCTACCTTGTGTGGCTCTGCGTGCCATAATAAATCTGGAGTAACACAAGGCAGCACAAGTCGCTGCCTTGCGTTACTCTGTGCTGGGAAGTCATTACATGGGTGCAGACTGAGGGTTCCCACGTATCCAGCCATGTATTTATGTGCATTCCCAGATTTACTAACAAGTAACCCTGGGAATGTGTAAAAATGCTATGCTTTCCCAGAGGAGGTGCAACGATGAGCATTATCTTTATTTCTTCATGTTTTTTCCTCTTTCACACCTAGTAAGGGAAGGGCCTGTAATGATTGCTTTAGTGCAGGAAGCAGGACGTAGTAAATTTATGTTAGTAAATAAAGTGCATTCCTGCCCCCTCCATTTGAAGTCAGCGTAGTACAGCAAGTTGTCTTGCTGTGTTGCACTCCCTCAAATCCTGATAAAGCTGCAACCAAATGTGTACCTATTTATTAGTGTTTTAAGGCACCAAACCCCTCACTGTGTCCCTACTTATGAGTTTGGGTTGCACTAAGTGCTCACCAGACAGTTAGAAGGTCAATATTGACATATGGCTTACCTCAACATATGCAAGCAATAGCACTGTGAATGGTGTACTTGATGGAACTCATTAGTAGTGGAAGAAGCGCTTTGCACTCAAGCTCTGGGACCTGCTCGACACAACATCCTCGGACGTCGCCTTTCTGACAGAGACCTGGTTTAACAACTCCTCCGCACCCGGCATCGCCATAGCCATCCCAGACAGCTACAAGATCACCCGCAGAGACAGCACCAATGGTAGGTAATCTTTATTGCTTAATTAATTAAAATCTTAGCAATCTGTACAATGAAACACGTAGTTAGCACAATTTCATATTCCATTAAAAGCTGAAGCTCTGTATTCTAAAACTAAAATTTTACTAATTGAAAATATATAGGGAAGAAGAAAAAAAAAACAATGCAAGAGAGGGCAATTAATATAAGAAGGAACAATCAGTATAAAAAAGAAAGAAAATGTTTAAGATTTAGGAAAATAATGTATATTTGGGTGGCGTGTGCTACATAGAAAATTCCACCCATTAGAAGTCAGTTACAACCATGGTTGTCTTGTCCGTTAAAGCTGTTCGCGCGTGATAGATGAATTTGGCGAAGTTAGCCATATGCTTCACAGTGTCCAACAGGTATAATTGGAGAACAGCCTCTTTTACCGTCCGTACTCCTATTTGGAGAAGAATGGGTCTTAGATGGATTCTACGAGCTGACAGCAGGGCAGGACAGCATAATAGAATGTGAGATAAAGTTTCACGCTTGTAGTGACAGAGGCGACATTCCGTGATCTCTGGGCCAACTTTGACAGAAGGGTACAGCTGTTTTAAGGGGAGCACATGCAGTCTTGCAGCCAGAATCCTTTGAAGGGCTTGCCTGCCCACCGACTGTACCAAGTGTGGTTTTGGGCCATTTAAAATGTGCGAGGAGCTTTGAGACTCATGGAAGCCTCTGACCGTCAAGGCTTCAATGTCCAGTTTTCGTGAGCAAGTTCTTACTTGCTTTCTCATAACTGCTTTGATGTTTGTATATTTTATTATGTTAGGATCCCAGTTTTCTATTGCTAATTCCAGATGCTCTTTGGCTAGAGTCAGGCTGGCTGACCATGGATTGCCAGACTTTGTGAATATTTTATTTATTACTTGCTTCATCGAATTCTCTGGTGCTATGGTCGTTAAATAGAAATATTTTGCCATGCTTGCCAATTCGTCCAAGGATTGCCGGGTGAGGTTACATTCTAGGCGTATTAGAGTGTTCCTTGTGCAAGATGGAAGACAAAATAGCTTTTTATAGGCTGCGCAGTTGATCTTTTCGAGGTCTTGCCACAGTTTTCCTGGGAACGCCTGTATGCCGTAATTGACGAAGGGTAATAGTTTTGCTTTCAAAACCCGTTGGATGGCCGTGGTGGTCGGGCTTTCCAAGGTTGCGTTTAGTTTGCAGATTGCATAGGTTACCATTTTGGCTTTCTGCATGAGCTTGAGTCGATGAACATGTGGCCGGCCGGTTTCACTAAGCCATACTCCAAGATAGTTATATGCTTGTGTGGTAGATAACGTGAGCGATCCCAGTCTCCATTTTGTTAGTTTCTTTTTTGGATATCGGCCAAAAATCAGTATTTTAGATTTTGCTTGGTTTGCCACCAGTTTGTTTTTGGCGTTATAATCTGCTAGTGCGGTTAAACCTTTTTGAAGACCGACTTTGGTGTGGTCCTATAGGACCAGGTCGTCGGCATACTGCATCAATTGGAGTCTGGTTTCGCTGATCCTTGGAGTCATCAGATTTGCTCCCTTAAGTGCTTTGCCCAAGTCAGCTGTATACAAGTTGAAAAGCAGCGGGGCAAGGACGCACCCCTGCTTTAGCCCATGGTCTGTGCCAATTTTTTCTGTGGCTGATTGGCTCGAAAGTTTGACTCTTACCCACGTCTGGGTATACAGTGATCTGATGGCTTGTAGAAGTTTCGGGCAGATATTCCAACCCGCCAATTTACTCCATAGGATGTTTCGGTCAACACCATCAAATGCTGCTGTATAGTCAATGAAGCAGGCAAAAAGAGGCTGGACACCCTGGGCCATTGATTGTTGTATGATGTATGAGAGGACTATGATGTTGTCTATGGTTGAACCGCCCAGTCGGAACCCTGTTTGGTAGAAGGGGAGCAAGTTTTCCTTGGTGGCCCAATGTGCTAGTTCTGTAAGGAGAGAGCTTGCATATGCCTTGCCTTCCACATCCAGTAGCGCAATCATTCGATAGTTCTTAGGGTCTGTGCTTGCCCCTTTTTTATAGATTGGGTGTAGCAGGGATCTCCTCCAGGAGTCTGGGACGTCCATCATAAGTCTGCACTCCGCGTACAACTGGCCCCAGGCTCTCGGTCCAAAAGTCGATATCCTCTCTGAAGAGAGAGCCCGGCAGGCCATTTGGTCCTGGTGCCTCGTTGGGGCGTATTTTTTTCAAGATTGCTCTCAAAACCTTTTTTTCAGCAGATGTGACATTAGCAAGGAGGGGCGTTGGTTCGGTTGATTCGTCAATTAAATGTTCATCAAGGGGGGATCTTTTGCTTGGGTTTGTTTCTGGGTCGTTAGTGTAGAGGTATTTTACATGGGCTACCCAAGTGCTCGCATCAATTGAATTCTCTCTATTACAAGACCCATGGCTGAGTTTGTTTATATATTGCCAAAATTCTTGTGACTTGCTAGGAGCAAGCAATTTGAAGATTATAACCATTTTTGCTCGGTTGCTTCGCGTTTCACCTGCCAAACAATTTTTGTGTGAGCCTTGGCCGCCTCCTTTAGATCCTTTTTTGGGATTAACGATCCGGTTGCCCTGTAAGCTCTACGTTTGGAGTTGAGAACTTTTGTGGAACTCTTTATTGCTGGCTGAAATCCCAGTTTGTATATGGAGTTATCGTAGGCTCTTTGATTGTTGTTCCCTCGGAGCTGTTGGGCTAGATCATATGCGAGGACGCCCCATTCTCCAATTCTTCCCTGATCCTTATGGTCAGTCTGCCACCCTTTCCAGGATGATTTCCATTCAGCAAACTTATGGGTCGGGAGCGGGCCCCATTTGATTCTTTTAAGCAGTCTATATAGTTCGTCTCCATTTGTGGTTCCTATGTGATGGAGAGTTTGTCTAAATTTTGCACTCATGGACAGCTCTAATATTAGAGCAGCGTGATCGCTATCAGTCCGAGGTTGAACGGTATAACTTGACATATGCTTTTGTAAGTATTCACTTAATAAGATATAGTCAATTGTTGTTTGGTTGTTAAAAGTAGGAGGTATCAATACTGTTGGTTTATTCTTTATGGAGATGTAGTGTGTTGTTGCCAATTTGTAAGCTCGCATTAGGGCATTGAATCTTCTAGTGTTTCCACTATGATGGTTTTCGTCATACAGCACCAATGGAGTCGGAGGAGGAATGGCCATCATCCACAAGAACAGCATCAGCGTCTCGACTAGCACCGACGACGAGCTCAGCACTGCAGAACACATGCATTTCCAGATCCACACAGACCCTAACTCCACCTCAGAGTCACTCTCGTCTACCGACCACGAGGAGCCCGCCCCCAGTTCAGTGACTCCATCGCCGACTTGATCAGCACGCACGCCCTGACCTCAACTGACTACATCCTCCTCGGAGACCTGAACTTTCACCTTGAGAACAACAACGACAACAACTCCACAACCCTGATCGATAACCTCGCCAAACTCGGACTGAAGCAACTCATCACAATGCCCACCCACTCCGCCGGCCACACGCTCGACCCCGTCTTCTCCTCAAGCTTGCATGTCTCCGTCAGCCACACCACCGAGCTCCTCTGGACCGACCACCGCTGCATCCATTTCGCCTTCCAGAAACCCACCACACACCACCGCACCCAACAGATCCCCCGCCGCTGCTGGAGCAAAATCACCGAAGACCAACTACACACAAACTTCGCTCTCAGCCCACCCACCGAACCCTCCAACACCAATGACGCTGCCCACAGCCTCAGACGCTAGATCGAGGACTGCACCAACACCCTTGCCCCGCTGAAGAAACCCCCCACAGAAACACCAGCAAGAGGGCCAGCTGGTTCACCCCAGAATTCCTAGCCTCCAAGCAAGCCTGCCGGAAACTAGAGAAGAAATGGCACAGTGAACAAACTCCGGACAGCCACGCAGCACACAAGGACGCCATCCACAACCACCACCACCTCATCAGGGCCGCCAAGAGGACCTCCTTCAAAGACCGCCTCGACAACAATGCACACAATAGCTAGGAGCTCTTCAACATCGTGAAGGAACTCTCTAACCCCAGCTCCAACACCAACGACATCCCGCTGTCGCAAGCCCTGTGCAACTCCCTCGCCATCTTCTTCCACCGCAAGATAGCAGACATTCACTACAGCTTCAACACCCAGACAGCCCCTTCAGACAGCAACACAACAGACCCTCCGCACACCATCGACCACATCCCCCTGCTAGCCTGGGCCAGCGTGAGCATTGATGACACCATCAAGACCATGCGCACAATCCACTCCGGCTCTCCGTCAGACCCATTCCCGCACCACAGCTTCAACCGAGCAAGCAGCTCCATCGTACCCCACCTGCACAACATCATCAATCTCTCCCTCAAGACCGCGACCTTCCCAGAGATCTGGAAATACGCCGAGATCAACGCCCTACTCAAAAAGCCGAAGGTAGACCCAAGAGACCTCAAGAACTTCCGGCCCATCTCTCTACTCCCCTTACTGGCCAAGGTCATCGAGAAAACCGTCAACAGACAGCTAACCCGATACCTCGAAGAAAACAGAATCCTGGACCCTTCCCAGTCAGGGTTCCGCAGCAACCACAGCACTGAGACTGCCCTCATCGCTGCCACCGATGACATCAGGATGCTGCTGGACAACGGCGAGACCGCAGCACTCATCCTTCTAGACCTCTCTGCTGCCTTCGACACTGTCTGCCACCGCACACTATGCGCACGCCTCCACGCCGCAGGGATCCGAGACAAGGCTCTGGATTGGACCACCTCCTCCCTCTCCGGCAGAACCCAGAGCTTCCGCCTACCCCTATTCTGTTCCAAAGCCTCTGAGATCATCTGCGGCGTACCCCAGGGATTCTCCCTCAGCCCGACGCTGTTCAACTTTTACATGGCCCCGCTCACACACGTAGCCTGACAGCACAACCTCAACATAATCTCCTATGCCAATGACACTCAGCTGATCCTCTCCCTCACCAAGGACCCCATCACCACCAAAGCCAACCTCCATGAAGGAATGAAGGCTGTCGCTGTCTGGAGGAAGACCAGCTGTCTGAAGCTGAACTCAGACAAGACGGAGGTCCTCATTCTCTGCTCCAACCTTTCAGCCTGGGACGACTCCTGGTGGCCGACAACACTGGGGGTAGCCCCGACACCCACTGATCACGCACGCAACCTGGGAATCATCCTCGACTCAACGCTCTCAATGACCAAGCAAGTAAACGCTGTCTCCTCCTCTTGCTTCAATACCCTCCGCATGCTCCGCAAGATCTACAGATGGATCCCGACAGATACAAGAAAGACAGTCACCCAGGCCTTCGTCAGCAGCACACTTAACCTCGGAAACGCCCTCTATGCTGGAGCCCCGACCAAGCTCATCAAACGACTACAACGCATCCAAAACGCCTCGGCACGACTGATCCTCCACGTACCACGCCACGGCCACATCACCCCCCCCTGTGAAACCTGCACTGGCTCCCCGTCAACAAGATGATATCCTTCAAGTTCCTCACCCACGCACACAAAGCACTCCACAAGACCGGCCCAGCCTACCTCAACAGACTGCTCTCCTTCTACATCTCCAACCACCAGCTACGCTCTGCCGACCTCTCACTCCATCCTGCGCATCCGAAGAACAACCACCAGTGGGAGATCCTTCCCCATCTCGCCGCCAAGACATGGAACTCCCTCACCCTGAGCCTACGACAGACCCAAGATCTGCTGATCTTCAGGAGGATACTCAAGACCTGGCTGTTCGATCAGTAGCGCCCCCCCTCCCAGTGCCTTGAGACCCTCGCGGGTATGTAGTGCGCTTTACAAATGATTGATTGGTCCTTTTGTGCAAAGTTACTTCTTAAAGCACCATTTGGTTACGTACAATTTAAAATGCTCCCTAATTTTATCATGGTTTTGATCACACCTCAGATATAGGTCTACAGAGCCCTTACATTTCTTACCAGTAAATGTGGTTTGGCCAATGCTGCGCCTGTATCTCAGGTTCTTGGTTGAAAGGAATTGAATTTTCTATACCTAATAAGAAATTAAGGACCAACGAGGGTCAAGCATATTGCACAGTGCCTTGAGTTTATATTTGCTCAAACAGAAACCAGTTAAGAGATTTTTAAGCTCTCTCTAATGTGATCCTTAAACAGTGCAGGGAAACCCTTCTGCCTCCTCTGGTGGACATCATGAACAGAGCCATGAGAGACGGGATCTTTCCCACTCAGTGGAAAGGAGCGGTCGTAAAACCCCTCCTAAAAAAAGGCCTCCCTGGATCCTTCGGTCTTAAAAAATTTCCGGCCAATCTCCCTACTCCCTGCCCCAGCAAAGATGCTAGAGGCGTACCTCAACTCGCACCTTGCCGCTTTCATTGAAAGCTCGGAATGCCTTGATTTCTCCCAACACGGCTTCAGGAGGGATCACAGCACTGAGTCAGCCCTCACCATTGTGTTGAATAACATACGCACACGGGTGGATGAGGGCCAGACCACCCTCCTGATCCTCCTAGATCTGACAGCGGCGTTCGATACCCTCTCTCCCTCAGTACTAACAACTCGGCTGAGGGAGATTGGGGTGCGTGGAGCAGCCCTGGATCTTCTCACGTCTTTTTTCATCCACCGAGTACAAAGAGTGAAGCTGGGGGAGTATCTATCTCCATCCCTCCCTGTGCAATGTGGGGTCCCTCAGGGGTCGGCTTTAAGCCCTACCCTATTTAACATTTATGTGACCCCACTTGCCAGACTTATTAGATCTTATGGGATGGAGATAGTTTCATATGCAGACAACACCCAGATCCTTGTCTCTCTCTCCCATGCTAGCGCCCCGACTGCCTCCAATTTTAGATCTTGCATGGAGGCGGTCGGTAAATGGATGATCACAAACTCGCTTAAACTAAATGGAGAGAAGACAGAGGTGAAGGGTTTCGGAGGGAAAGAGGAAATATGGTCTTCCAGCTGGTGGCCAGACTCACTAGGAGCCTGTCCCACCCCCACCACTTCCGCCCAAAACCTGGGGGTCATGATAGACCCTGCCCTTGACATGAGCAAGCAGGTCAGTCGTACCATCTCTACCTGCTGGGGCATTATCCATATCCTAAGAAGGATTAGGAATTACCTCTCCCTCCAGGCCAGGAAACAACTAGCAGTTGCCCTTATAGGCTCAAGAATAGACTACTGCAATGCGCTGTATGCGGGCCTGAAAAAGAGCCTACTGCAGCGCCTGCAGGTAGTCCAAAATGCCGCTGCCAGGTTTGTCCTGGATCTTCCTAAGCGCTCCTCAGCCACAGCGGCTAGAAAGCTGCTACATTGGCTCCCTGTTGAGGCACGGATCCATTTCAAGATTGTATGCTTGACATACAAGGCTCTGGCCAGAAATAGTCCCTCTGGTCTAGGTTCTATCCTGTCCCGCTATTCCCCTACTAGGAATCTACGGTCCTCCGGCAGACTCCTGTTAGCGACCCCCCGTTTCAGGAGAGCAAAATGGGGTGGCAGGGCCTTTTCCACCTTGGCCCCTATGTGGTGGAATGCCCTCTTCCTGGAAATAAGATCACTGCCCACCCTTCAGGCTTTTAAAAGGGCCCTGAAAACTCACCTTTTTACGCAAGCGTACCTGTAGCGTTGTAGTGAATTTCTTTCTGTGTTATTCTGTTAGGCGCCTTGATACCTTCGGGTTATTGTCTGCGCATTATAAATTTTACTCATGTGCTCCAGTTGGCTCAGATTGTGTTATAGCTTGGCTTCTTAGTGTGTATTTTGGAAAGTTTGAACCAGAACTTTGAGTAAGCTCATGTTGATTATGTCGAAGTAGTCTAGATGTGATAGGACCAGGAAGCCAGCTACCTCCATGTAGAGGTGCCATAGGTCTAGAAAGAATTTTTTACAAGCATTTGTAGATAAAAGCTTGTAGCATCAACCACTACATTTAGCTAGGATGAAGGGTGAACAATAGATCTGAGGTAATCAGGGATAGCACATTTTGATGAATGTGTCTTTCACAATTTCAATCCGGCCAGGGGAATATTTCTGCCTCGGCTATTGGCTATTAATTGTGTTAGTCTACCTGTCTGAAGAGTTCTTCCCCTTACAGTTCCTCTAGAGTGAAGTGAAGAGTCTGTGCAATGTAATGTACCCACATTTGAGCTTCTATAGATGTTTACACAGTCCAGTTGTTGCTGCATTAACAACATTTTTGATTGATCACAAGTAGTTTTGTATCTAAATGTGTTTTATACCTACATGCAATTTGTGCTATTAGGAGTGTTTACACACTCATGATGCTGTTGTACCAAAAGAAAGAGATTTTGCACATTGTTGTGATTTAACACTTCAGCATGATTTGGTTTCTACCTTTTAAACCACAATATTGCTTAATTTGCATCAGGGGTGATTTGTACTTACAAGTGATTCTGTGTTTAAAAGTGATCATACACCTAAAGGTGATTTATGCTTTTAACCGTATTCCACACTCCATCGCGATGCTTCACCAAGGGTGAAATTGCAGCTCAATGTGCTGTCAACCAAATGTGAGGCCATACTTTACTGATCATTAAGGCCTACACGTTAATTTTGCACATTATTCCAAACTATATTGTTTTCTAAATACTATTACAACTTCTCTACATTGTAAACCATTGAAAACATGGTGCCAGCAATCAGAGAGGCAAACACACACTACATGTTCCCATCACAAAGATAGCCCACTTCAAACATGACTAAAAATGAAAGAATGGCAAAATGACAGAATTTCTGTAAAAACCAAGATTAACATCAGTGCAACAAAAAATGCCAATTCATGTTTTGTGAATAATTGCTGAGCAGCACCTTACACTAACATACTTTGTACTCAAACCACTGGAATATTTGGAAGTAAGACTGCAGCCAAGGAAAGGTTTATTACATTTTAGAACATATCTATGTGCATCAAACATCATCAGAATTGTCTATGGTTGATATGTAAAACATAAACTGAAGGGCGGGCATATGAGTGAGGGGGCACCCATGACAGAAGGCAGGCCCTGGCCCTAAGGAGGAAATTATAGACATAAGGGGGCATCCAAAGCACATTTTGACTAGGATGTGGTTAACTTACAGCTTCAAAGGCTTGAATCATCATGAAGGTGCTTGAGCATTTTCTACCTGCCCTTTCAGACCCTATGACTTTTTAGCAAATTTATGTGAACATTTAGTTTGAAAATGCACTATTTGACATCATTTTTACAACCTTTTCCTGGTGCAGAGAAAACTCTCTCTCCCACTCCCAAGTTTCCCTATAACAGGTCATTGCCTCGATTGATCGCTGGAATTCCAAACAAGGATAACCGGTATAACACAAAATGATGGGGCCCCCTGCTGAATGTGAAGAGGAGCCCCTGAGTCTCCCATATCTAATAGATGTTCATTGGCCTGGGGGTGAGTGGGGGCACTCTGAACGGTTGAGGGCCACCCTGCAGGGTTGGGGCTCATCTGCGCATGAGGAGCCGAAGTGTCCTGCATTAAACACCTGGTAAGAATTACGATCCACCATTTTTAAAGATCACCAGCCACCCTTGCAACCACATTTACAAATGTGATTACTTTTTGCTATGTAGGTATAGGAAATGCAGGTCAATAATAACTGAGCTAGATGATAATTGGATTTATACATTAGCCAGATGCACTTAAAGTGCATTCTCTGCTCAGCTGCTCGTCAATGTCTTCTGCATGCTTACGAGATGTGATCGAACTTCTTTACATGGCAAATAAGATGCATTGCTGTGTTCTGGACTCCCTGAAGTTCCAAATGTGCAAAACCTGGTACGCCCTGATATCATCTGCTACAATAGTCTAACTTTGACAAAATGCAAGTAGGGACAATTAAATCATAAATGTTTTTATGGATAACCAAAATGAGGTATCTTATTAGCTGCAACAAATGAAAGATGGAACTACACACTATCGCCCTCAGTACATGTGCTGTGCTAAAGTCAGATCCCTGTGTAAATGCTTGTTTGCGCGAGGATCGCAATTATGAGTTGTGTGATAATTATAACACCCTGGCAGTTTTCTTCTGATAAATACTGGCATGTCAGTCCTGCCAAAATCTCTCTGGGAAAGAAAAACTGTAAAAAAGCTAAAACATAGTGACTTCAATGTGTTAAAATCCAATTCTGTATGTTATGTATGATTTGCAAGTAAAAAACTTGGAAAAGGGCGTATTTACCATATGTGGTATATATCTCATCTCTCTGTAATGGTATTTAACATCTGTGGAAAATACGTCACCTTATTCATCCTAGCTAGTAAAGAATTCCTAAATGTATCTGCACATTCACTGGGAGCTTTTTGTTGAGAAAAATGCCCAAGGAATTGGAGTTAGAGAAATATGGCAGTTTTGTGTGTACCATTTGACACAATAACTGAAACTGTTGGGTGTGCAGTGTGTAATCTTCAGGTCTAAGAGGTATGATTTATTAACAGTATCCAAAAAGTTAAATCAAATGGCATGTGCACCGCATTGCAAGGGGTTACCTGTAAAAAAAATCGCACATCACGCATTTACGAACTTTATGAAGCGCACGCACAACACAATGCTTATGGTGATTTTCATCTTATTAGTCCCAATAAATAGTACAAGTTGTGTTAAAGGAAAGTAACACACAAGTAGCTACTACTGAACTGTTACATCTCTTCCAATTCACGAGCACTAATAACTTCAAACATTTTGGAACATGTTGATGAGAACCCTTAAAATGGTAGCAGAGACAGTGATTGTGCATTTAAGCCTAAGAGCTCTGGAAATAAGCCTGTTTATTTGGAAAGAAGAATACTTGTAGTACAAATCTCCCTGTAAAAATAATATTGAGACTTGGGCTTTAATTATTGTTTGATACAAAGTCCTGGGAGCAGGCTATTGCTTACACATGTTGAGTCGCATGTTATAAACAATTTAATGTTCTCTTGCATGTGTTTACTACTTTGTAGTATGTGTGCAAAACGCCCTGTAATAAAGGCAATTGAGCTAATTCAAATTTACTGCCATCATGCTATTATAAAGCACAGGAGAAGACGATGTGCGGTTCATGAAGTGTCCCTTTTAGATGTTGTTTTATGGAGATTTCCTAAAGCTGAACTAATTGTTACCACAATATAGAACAAGCATTTTCTCGATCTAAATTCTAGGAGCATCTGCACCTATAAATAAAGGTAGGGTGTTTTAGATTGGTTGTTTTTGGAGCAGGAATCAATTCTCAATAATAAAATCATGGCTTACTATAATTCGGGCTAATTCTCACTCCTATTCTTCTTATAATCACAATTTCTAATCTATTTACAGTCAACAATGAGTTTGGTATGAGTTAAAGGTTTTTAGTGTTCAAAATTTTAGAAAGTCATCTTTAATAGATCACAAGTTAAAGTCAACAATTTTAGTTATTAGAATCTAAGAAGACAATTACTCAATCTATAAGTAATCAATCCAGTTGGATTATAATGCATTAAGTGCATTCCATAAAGGAGAGAAAATCCCTATTCTAGCAATGAGAAGAAAGTGAGTCAGTCAAAACCCATAAAGGGTTCTAGTTTGAGAGAGTGAGAGTGCAAGCATAAAGCTTTGGCATATAAATCAGTTCAATAAATACAAAATAAATCAAAGCAGAACTTCTCATAAAGAGAGGTTCAATAAATCCAAAGGAGTCTCAGAGCAACGTGGTATAAGGGCAAACGGAAGTGGGTAAAAGAATGGTAGCCTGCTCTTGGAACACACACTATAACAGACAACAGATTCCGAAACCTTTGCATCATGTTGCTTCTTCGGTCTTCTGTCAGCCAATCAGTTTTCGATGCACTCATGGGGACAGGATGGCTCCTCTTCTTCTCACAGGAACTATGTTGTATCATTTCTAAGATAATGTGGGTGTTTTTCCCATTCTGGTTTACTTTCCCATATGTAAACTCAATTTCTTAACCTTCTAATATATCAAGTTTATTAATTTGCTAACAATGGTTTATGTAGAGGTTGAAACATCAATATAACGGAAATTAAACACAGCAAATGTTCATTTTTTTTAGAAATACTGCATTTGTATGAGTGAACTACTTCATCGCCTCACTAAATGACTACAACTAATCATAATGGACAGTGATCTTTTGTAAGTAGAAATATTTTGTTGAATTATATGAAAACTTGTATTGCAACTATTATTTATTGTGAAAAAACATGTTTATATAGAGGTCAATAAATACATATTTTATGCACATCTAAACCTTTCTAGTCATGTCAGCTTTTCAAGCAATGTTGCTTCAGCCATTTGAGGCGTATTACAAGTAAGTATAGTTGCCTACTACAATTTTTGCATTTAAATGCATTTTAATGATCAATAAGGCCTACACGTTAATTTTGCACATTTATTCCAAACTATATTGTTTTCTAAATACTATTAAAACTTCTCTACATTGGAAACCATTAGAAACATGGTGCCAGCGATCAGAGAGGCAAATACACACTACATGTTCCCATCACAAAGATAGCCCACCTCAAACATGACTAAAAATGAAAGAATGGCAAAATGACAGAAATGCTGTAAAAACCAAGATTAAAATCAGTGCAACAAAAAATGCCAATTCATGTTTTGTGAATATTTGCTGAGCAGCACCTGACACTAACATACTTTGTACTCAAACCACTGGAATATTTGGAAGTAAGACTGCAGCCAAGGAAAGGTTTATTACATTTTAGAACATATCTATGTGCATCAAACATCATCAGAATTGTCTACGGTTGATATGTAAAACATAAACTGAAGGGTGGGCAGCTCTGAAGGGAGTTAGAGGCAGTTTGTAAATTCATTTCAGTAGGGAGTTTCCTAAATCCAATCTGATCAGTAACAAAATATTGAATTACAAGCTTGAAATCTTGATCCTGATAACGGTTTAACTCCACTGCTGAGTTTATGTTAAAACAAATCTGTTTTTCAATATATTTGATTTGTGTCCATAATCTGTAAGGTATTTTTTCCAAGAAGAAACCAAGAGATTTGTCATACTCCACAACTGAAGGGACACATTTGACCTTCTTAAATGAGTTGAGCCTTGACTGAATTGTGATAGGGTGGTTCGATTGTGGTAACTGGAGGAATTCTGCTTTAGTGGGCTACACTTTAAGTGTAAAGGAACATTCAGGCGTGTTTGTCCTCCACCACTCTGAACAATAATTTTACAGCTTTGTTTGAAGAAATGTTAGATCAAGCTGGGTATCATCTGAATAAAAGTGATATGAGATGTTAAAGTGGCTAAGAGTGGAGGTTACCAGCTCTATATCAAGGTTGAAGGGGGTAAGTAAGAGAAAAACACTTTGGGGAATCTTGTGCTAGACTTTCACAGTGACAGAAAGGAAATTGGCCATTTATGTGTAGACAGTGGTTTTCCAAGAATGAGGAGAACCTGCATATCAAACAATAATTAGAGCTCATGTGCCATATTACATAAACAGAGCAGTGAGAGCCCTACATTTAGACTCAGTCTCCACTACAGTTTTTGGTCGACTGATGACTTAAGAAGTTCTAGGGTGGGAGCAGTGGTAGTTTGCCATCTTACCAATGATTCTTAACCGTTTGACTTCTGTGGACCACCATTGAGTCACTACTGAAAGCTGGGGACCCCACTCTTAGTATTTGTTATGATTAAATGTCAAAACAATACACAAAAATACTGAAACAAGTATACATCAGGCAAATACAAAAATTATTAAATATTTAATTCAGAAACAAAACACACAAAAAATGTAAATGTTGATTTGAATGGGAAAGTTGGAGATCCTTGGAGAGAGTTTGGTTTTATTTCTAATCACTGCTGATATGTGATATGAAAGACTCTAACATACAGTTTTTTTTGTTCCTAGCCTATACTCTCTTTTTGTCGGTGCAAATCAGTGCCACCATGGAGGCTACCATTCACCTATACTAGATTCTGTTGGCTGTACGTGTGCTGCTCCTGTGACTCAATGTAAGGATACTAACTTAATTTTTAGCCTCCAGTTTCAAATTTCTTCCTGTTTTAAAATTTTCAGTTTTATATTTTGCTTTTTCATGTATATCTACTCTATTAATCTGATAACATTATTGAATTTTCTAAGCACTCATGGACCCCCTGAGTGTGAATCGTGGACCCACAGGGGTCCAGGGACAACAGGTAAAGAACAGCTTCCGTAGACAGTGCTAAATGCGTGTGTCCCATGGTAGCTTTAAAATAATGTGCTGCTGTTGGCTTGAAAGGTAACAGCATTTGAAGACATATCTAATGAAAACAAAAGAACATAACACAATAACATACATAAAGCAGCTTAATACATTTAACACATAACAGGGTGCATCACAACAAATCAGTCAAAACAGAATACAACACAAATACTGCAGCACAAATACAAGAAAATCACATTGCTTTAATGCAGCACAAAAACACAGCAGGATAAAAAAACATGAGACCGCACATCACCATCACAGCAAAAATACCAGCAACAAATATGCACAAACGTTTTTGTCACACATAAGTGCCTTCAGATCCCTGTTTATATAATAAGGTGGCAAAGTGTGCTTGGAGTAAACATTGCCTTTACTTTCCAAGAAGGACATAAAATAGCTCTAATCAAAAAATGTTTTGTGATCCAGTCCCATGCCTCAATATTATTTTTACAGTGATATCTGTACTGAAGGAATTCTTTATAACAGTTGAAGAGGTCCCTCGGTTTCAATGCACAATTAGTGGCTCTGCTGCCATTTTAAGAATGCTCACACTCATGTGCCAAAATGCTTACTAAAATGCTTAGAAGGAAGCGGTGTGGCGAAGGAAGAGGTGTGGCGCCATGGCTAAGGCGACTGACTACGGAATCTGGGGATCACGGTTCGATCACCGGCGGCAGATTAGCGCAGCACCATGTAACTCTGGCAAATAGCTTGCTTAATCTTCCCGACGGCTCCCAGCGCCTAGAGAGCCTTACGGGTGATCGTGCGCTTTACAAATGTGGATTATTATTATTATTACCATTATTGGTCGAACAAATTGTAACGTATGCAATGGTTTAATAATAGGAAATAGTGTGTTTATTCCCTTCAACGAATGAAATCATTAAAAACAAACAGTAGCTGTAGTCTAACAACCAATAGCTGTATTTTATATCAGGATATATTCTTGTAAGGTGAACTGGACAATGTATCAACATGTGTGTTGGTGATGAAGCCCCTTTATTATTCACTAAAGTAAGTAGTCATGGGATGTGCGATTTAAAAAAGATGAAATATGCACTTGAAATGCTGTGGACAAGCCAAGTACCATTTTGGATGCTGTTGGTAAGAGGCATTTTTAGACTTGAAGAGCACCACAGGGCTTCATTTACAATATTTTGACTCGCAGCAGTGTGTGAAGCCTTGCTGCTGCGCTGCCGTGTGTCAAAATAAAAGAGCAGGAATGCGCCGTATCCACAACATACGGCGCATTCCTGTTCTCTCCACGCCGGTGCGTCATTTTGCAAGGATGCTTGCGCTGAGGGGATGATTGTTTTTTGTGCAGGAAGGGAAACCTTCCCGCACAAAAACAATAATTAAAGGCATGTCCCTCTTTCTATGCATGCATCAGAATGCAGCATATATAGAAAGAGGAGAAACCAATTTCTCCTTGTTGCACCTCCTTACGCCGAGGCGTAGGATTCTGAGGCATTCCCAGGTTTACAAAATGTTGTAAATCTGAGAATGCGTCAAGTTTCATGGATGTTGCGTGGGAACACCCACAGCAAGACACATGGAACGCCCCTTTCATGCAGTTATTCTTGAAAGGGAAACATATTTACAAGGCAATGAAAAGTCATGCTGGGTGACTTTACATGGCCTTGTAAATATGGGGAAGCCCATTGCGCTGCCGGTGTGTCAATAAAAGCGAAGTCCCAGCGACGCAATGGGCTTGTAAATCTGCCCCACAGTATTGCGTGCCTGTCACTGTCTAATGCAGCACACAAAACTGCCACCTATCTATGAATACAACTCCTTGGGTTTGTTATTGATCAATTCCTCCCAGGGAATGCCCAGATAAGTAAAATGTGTAGTTTGAGCTTTCATGGATTGCCTCCTTTAAGTTGTACACTTTCCATTTTGCCAAAATATTTTCCTGTTTCCATTGTCAGTGCTTGCTCTTTGTCAAAAGGTTAGACTACTATAGCAGCTGACACCAGGGCGTACCCTCTGTTTTTTTAGAATTTCCCGAACCCTATGGTACGTTTCATTTGTCATTGAAAGAAATGTGATTATATCTTGCTACCCATAGATTAAGACACTGGTGTACAGCTGAGCAGAGGCTGCAGTTTAAGTGCACATGTTTAATATACAAATAGCATGAACCAGCTCAGTCATTAATGGCCCATGTTCCCCACACCTACATATCATCATGGCCACTCTGTCTCCAGGTATCACTAAACTAACAACAGGTAGATAAACACGGCTGAGTATATTTCGGGCATTAAATACGGCCTCTGTGTAAGAAGCGTTATAACAAAGTCATGTTTGAGATGTGTACCTGATGGTAACACTTTGCACTTTTCCCCAAAGTCATCTGGGCACCTCAGTTAACTTTAGAAACGCAAATGTCCATATTTACAAGTGTAAATCCATTTTTGTGATCAATAAAATATGCATGCACACCTACAAATAGCTCATATGTACTTGTACTTGTGAATAAATCTGCTCCCAGGAGTAGAAAATGGCTCTTCAAAACAAAGTTAGTTAGCACCCACAAACGTGCTAGTTTTGGGGTATTTGCATATTTGTTCACAGCACATTCCTTCCTTGTACATAATTGATTTTTATTCTAGTAAAGGGAGTCTTTTATTCAGGGTAGACATGGAAAGGCTACATGGCCAAAATTGGTGGAGAATCTGGGAAAGGTGTTTCTTGGTGGAAAGAAAATGAAAGCACAATTTGATAAGTACAATATCACTTGGGCTGGGATTTTTGCTTGAAAAGGTATAATAATGTTTATTTGCTCATAATAAAAGGGTATTCACAAAAGTATTCCAGGGGCACTCATGGAAAAACTATTAAAACTGAAGCTTTCCAGTAGCACTCTTGAAATCATATCTTAAGTCCCAAAAAGTTGAAATGTTGCTCAAGATGTAGGAGGAAATCAAGTACATTTGCGATTTGCGATTACATTTTGTTACGCAGGCCTTTAGAGTCCAGTTTCTTGTGTCAGTTAAGGCCTCTTCTAAAGTATACTGCCATCAATATAGAAAAAATGAAACATACACTCACTCAGTAAGGCAAAAAAGGAATTAAGTGCTAGATTCAGAGGGGGGCGTGGCCACGGCGGCGATCGGAATGGCCGCCTATCCGTGAAGCTCCTCCATTCGGGCTCCTGACGGCGGCGACTGAGATGTTGTCCGCTATTTCTACCCTCCACATCCTTGCGGACCCGAACGCTGATGTCGCGCCGACCATCTGGGTGACTCGGGAGATCGTGGGAGCGGCCTCGGAGTGTGCTCGGCGGAGGAGAAGCGAGGCCCTCGGACCTCGGCGCCATCTTCTCTGACTGCGCCGGATCGCTGGTGAGTGCCGCGTGGTGCCTGGTTGCCGGGCCTTCGGCCTTTCGGACGTCTCCTGCGGGATCTCCCGCGCGCTGCCCACCCGCCGTTGGCTCCTGAGTGGGGGCCCCCGGTTCCTGTTGTGACCGCGGCCTGTTGGCCCGGTGGTGGGCCGGGACCGGGGCCTCGATTTGCGGGCCTGGGCTGGCTGCTGGGCGGCGGGCGGGGACTCTCGCTGGGGGACGGCGGGGGTGGGGGAGTGCGGTGGCTTGGGCGCTCCTAGGGGATATTTGGCGGCCCCGCCTCGGGCGCACTCGGGGGGATCTTCGAGTCCCTCCATTCCTCCTGCTCCAGACGACGGGAGAGGGTTGCTCCCCGCTCCACTGACCAAAGCGGGTGCACTCAATGCATGGAACCAGGCCCACGCTGTAACCTGGGACTGTGCCTCGGATGCTGCCTGGCGCCATAACCCTCCGTGTGTGAGGCTGACCTAGCTCCCATACACCTTGATAAACCACAGCTCACAGTCGAACGCTGAGACTTGCCTGTTTGTGGAGCTGACTGGTGCTTTGGTGTTGCACTACCACTTTCCCCCCTTAAAGAGCTGCCTTGGACGTTTCTCCCCGACCACACCCTCCGTGCTACCGCGGCGATGGGAAAGAGAGACCCTAATCAGAGGAAGCTTAGTTTCGATAAGACCTCCCTTCTCGCTACAGACCCTCCACCTGGTTCGGCAACTGGTGCTTCCGGCTCGACGGACATGGGGGACGCCACGGCTCTGGTCGCCACCATGATGGGTGAAATGCGCGCCGGCTTCAAGGCGCTTGACACCCGCTTCGACAGCCTAGACCAAAAACTTGCGGACATGGGCACCAAGGTGCAGGCCCATGATAGGAGGCTCGATGTGGCTGAATCCAGGATATCGGACATCGAAGATGGCGCCTCAAAATCCCTTAAGAGACTGGAGCGAGTTGAAAAAATCCTTAAAGACGTGGCCATCAAAAAAGAGGACTTGGAGGCGCGTAGTCGCCGCAATAACATTCGCATTCTTGGCGTGGCGGAGACGACTGCCATGGGCCGGTTTGACACTTTTGTTGAACACCTCCTCATTGAATTATTTGGCAGGGACACCTTCACAGCTGGCTTTGTAGTCGAACATGCACACAGGTCTCTGGGGCCTGTACCTCGCCCTGGCCAACTGCCACGACCTATTATCGCCAGAATCATGAACTTCCGCGACCGCGACGCAGTGTTACGTGCAGCACGTGAGGCTGGGGAGGTCCAGTGGCAAGGCAGCAGACTGTCCTTTTTCCCAGATTTCACACTGATGGTCCAGGAGGCACGACGCAAGTATAATGGAGTTAAGTCCACCCTCCGGAATCTGGGTCTGAAATACGGCATGCTGTACCCGGCCAGGTTGAAGGTGGATGTGAATGGTAGATTCTGCATTTTTGACTCTCCCACGGAGGCACAGGACTTCTGTCATGGCTACAAGAAACAGGGCTCGTTGGCAGCCCCCGGCTTGGCGCCGCATACCTCTCCTCACGGCGACACACATTCCAGTGCTGACCTTTTTGCTAAAACTCGCCAGGGCTGATTGCTTAACGTTAACTACTTTTGGCACCCCCTTTGTTATGTTGTCTATTGGATGTGGACCTTCCAGCGTTTATTGGCTGATCTCCTATTTGGAAACCGCCTGTAGGGATGCCCGCATAGCGTGGCGTTGCTACCCCCTATGGCGCAGGCCTTGTTGTTTATGTTTTCTGGGGCTTTAACACAAACTTTTTTTTGCAGCAACACCGTTTCCTTGAGTGGTCACTAATATCTGTACTCTGCACTGTTGTTCAGCGATTGTTTGGGGATCGCCTCTCTGGGGACTCTGGGAGGCTGGGTGGTGTGTGGGGGTTGGGATGCGTTTTGTTTCATTGGATATATATGTTTGTGAGAAGTTGCGAGGAACATGGGAGTAGACTGTCGTATGCACACCTGTCAAAGATTCTCTATAATGTGATAGTATGGCCAGGATAGGATTGCAGTCTGGACCGTCCAGACTTACTTTGATGTCTTGGAACGTTCGTGGTTTAAACACCACGAGGAAGCGCAAACAGGTACTGAACTATGCAGTGCGACATGGGGTGGATGTCCTCTTTATGCAAGAGACTCATTTAGTGCAGTCGGACACGGTCTCCGTGGCTAGGGGTTGGGGGTCACACAGAGTATTTTCCTGTTACAGCAGATACGCAAGAGGTGTTGCAATACTTGTGCACAAACGTGTCCCCTTTGTATTGACTGGCAGTAAATCTGATGGGGAGGGCAGATACGTGCTTATAATGGGAGTATTGTTTGGTTATAAGATCGCAATGGTGGGTGTTTATGGTCCCAATGTGGATTCCCCTGCCTTTTTCCAAGAC
Source organism: Lissotriton helveticus (assembly GCF_964261635.1). Taxonomy (NCBI): domain Eukaryota; kingdom Metazoa; phylum Chordata; class Amphibia; order Caudata; family Salamandridae; genus Lissotriton; species Lissotriton helveticus. Next base: position 808,183,119 of record NC_136068.1, on the reverse strand, counting down.
CTGCAGATGACGCTGCTTCACTCCGACATAGATTTGTTGGTCCTGGGTGGTGACTTCAACTTATTGATGAATACTGACAGAGACAGTACCTCTCCCTCTCCGGACAGCAAACCCAGGGCCCGCTCAGTGCTGGCGGAAATTTGCACACACTTTTCTTTATTGGACATAGAGGCTAGACTGCACCCACACATGCCTGATTACACACATCATTCTGGTTTCCACAATACCAGCCCTAGAATTGACTATTGGCTCCTCTCCCCGGGCATTGTGGGCTGGGTGGATGGCCTTTCCACGCTACCTCGCACCCTGTCTGACCACTCTCCCATAGTATTGACTTTAGCGATCCCCAGACTGGGGGGATACGAAAGGCAGTGGCGATTCCCTGGCAGGGCTCTGCTGGATCAGATTTTTAAGGAGGACATGCGTACTGCCATCGACGACTATTTTGATATCGATACCGGCTCTGTCACCTCCTGGGCCACGTTATGGGAGGGGTTCAAGGCCACCTTGCGTGGGGTTTGTATCGCCAAACATGTAGGGTCCCTGCGTGAGATTCGCTCCACCCTGACTCGCATTGAAGCGGACATCACTGCACTAGAGAAAGAGATTAAGCATGGGCGGATTTCGCGAATTGGCAATCCGCGAAATTGCGTATTTACGGATTTGCAATCCGCAAAATCCGCGAACTCTCGCGAATTTTGCGGATTCTTTTTTTTTTGTGTTCGCAAGTGTTTCTGCCATTTCGCAAGGGTTTTTTACCAGTTCGCAAACGCGAACTTACTTGTCGGGTAGCAACGGTCGCGACCATGTTGTTTCTACGTCTGGTTCATCACAGCACCCTCTGTTTCACCACTGCCACCCTCTGTTCACCACTGCCACCCTCTGGCTCACCCATGCCACCCTCTGGCTCACCCATGCCACCCTCTGGTTCATCACTGTAGGTTATGGGTGGAAAAGCACACCTGACCTGCCTCAACTGACATGAATTAATTTGGGGCTGATTAATGTGTCACTGAATTTGAACTTCCAGTCTGGCACCTGCTTCCTTATCTGTAATTGCTTTCTGTTGCAGTCTGTTGCAGTGTAATTTACCTTTGTGGCCTACTTGTAGCTATTCTCTGAGCCTGCTGTGAGGGTCAGAGCAGGGTCATAGAATAGTTGCAAGTAGGCAACTGAACTCTGGAGGGGCCCCTCAGGAAGCACTACAGGGAATGGTTACTAATGATAAGATTGAACTTTTGCAACTGCTGAGTGCTTTCAGTTTTGCAAAAATCGTTTTTCTGCACAATATATTTTATTTAATGTTCTGAAAAAGTTCCAAAATTGTAGTTGCAGCAACTGTAATGCCCCAAACAAACTTACTTGTGAAATTTCTAATCCAAAAGTGATCCAAAGAAAGTCAAAAAGGCCTCAAATCCAAATATCCAGCAGCATCCACAAAAAGTAATCCTTCCAGGTCAAGATCCAAATCAAAGTGACCAGGACATGAACAAAGCACTGGGAGGAGCCTGCTGGACAGGAACAGGAAGTTGGAGACTGTGGGGCACTTCCTTCCTCCCACCCACCCCCAAATGGACTCCTTGCAAAAAAAAGTGCAGGCAAATGTCAACCTGAGGAGTTATTCTGATAAAAGGTCATTTTCAGAAGGTTTATGCTGACTGCTGGTGGATTTCTTGTGCGAAATTGCAAATTTTGCAATTTGGCAATTGCGAGATTGTCGCTGCCCGCCGCATCTACGTGTTCGCAAGTGTTTTCTCCCGCGATGCGTGATCACGGGCCTTTATGACTTACTCGCGTTGCCAAACTCTCGCTGTGCAAGGTGGCAAGCCACGATGACGTAATAGCGGTCGACAAACTCCCGCGGGATCCTGCAGCAAGATCCAAAATGGCGCAGCACATGCAAACATGGAGAAAAACAACTCTTCAAACGCTGAATGACGGTAAGTGAACGCTGCGCGCCGCAAAATTGTATAGTATTCTATTTGGCAAGTGCGACCAAGCAAAAAATCCGCTTCGCGCGTGTTGGACTTGGCCTGTCCCCTGAAATTTTTCGCTTTTGCCCCCCTAATTTGGAATGTCTCCCCCATGGGATTAAACCTGTATAGGCCATGAGTGGTGTGAGACACCTTGTTAAATTGTAATGCTTTGTAATGGTGTGAGCACTTGTAAATTCCCCCCATTGTAAAATGCACCTGACTGAAATGTCCTATGTTTAAAATGGATGCCATGCCCATGGCTTTTGCCACTGAACTGCCATAGGTCAGCGGTCTAGTTATTATTACCCAGCTACCCCTAGCTTTTGGAGGGAAAGCCTGGCACCCAGGGTGCTCAACCCCTCCCCTTGAACCAGTTTAGGTCAACTTTGCCAACATTCTAGAAGGTTCTGGCACTGCCTGGGAGGAGGGTATAAGTAAGGGGGATGTGCCACCAGAGAGTCAGTCAGCGCTGGGACAAGAAAGAGAGGGGACCTGCTGCGAGGAGCTACCACCACATGGGCCTGTGAGCTGGGCCCTGCACCCCTAAAACCCCCTACTCTACTGTCCCCTGGGCCCCTGACAAGGGAGGGCCCTACCCAGGTCACTGACGCTGTTTGGACCTGGAACTGCGCCAGCGCAGCGCGACAGAAGCCCCAGGAGGTGAGGAGTGTGCCCCTGGGCTGCCTGGAGGAACTGTTGCCCCTTGTGAGGTACTGCCTATCAAGCGCTGCAGTGGGAGTGTGCCCCTGAGGAGCTGTTCTGGGATTGACCGCCCCCCTTGGGAAGTTGTGACCCCTGTGGAAGCGCTGGGGCTGGTGTGGCCCCCGAAGTGCTGTTGGCCCTGAAAGCTGTGTGGGCCGAGGGAAGAGCAGTGCGCTGTGAATAGCGCCATATAAATAATTAAATCGAAGGGTGCCTACCCCTTATTGTTGCCGTCGTCACCGCCGCGGCCCGGCGCCGCCAAGGAGACCCCCGCCATGTTCGGCATCGTTGCGGCGGCCCCCGGTGCCAGGAGAGGGCCGCCGATGTGAAGAGAGGGCCGCGCTAGGCCCTGAAGCCGGCCTGACCCACATCACGTGGCTGGGGCGCCGGTGACGTCTTCCGCCACGCCGCGCACGGATTGGCCCAGCGGCCGCTCCCCCTGAGGGCCGCGCAGCGATTGGCTGCCGGCCGGGAGACCAGAGGAAGAAGCTGAGTCGAAGCCCCGGGTCCCCGTGAGGTAGGAGGGGGACCCGGGTGAAAGGTCGGTGCGGGGCCCCCGTGGTCAGGAGGGAGCCCTGTTAGGAACGACCGGAGCGGGAGTCCACCCCACCGGTCTGTGGCCTGGATCGAGAAGGCCGCCGTAAGTGAGGAGGAGGGGGTGCATCGAGGCACAGGATCGGTGCCTGCCCCGCCTCTGCCGCAGAGGCCATCCGGCAGTGCTGCGGGGCCCCCGGAGTGAGGAGGGAGCCCCGATTTTGCCTGGACACCGGAGCGGGTGCCCATCCCGCCGGTGAGCGCACCCGCCACGGACGGAGAAGAGCGGCGCATCATCTGCAGGGCTCCGTGTGGGAAAGGGAGCCCTGCCGTCGTGAGGGAGGAGCGTCGAGGCACAGGATCGGTGCCGGTCCCTCCTCCGCATCGAAAGAGAGCTCCAGAGGGCCCGGGTGAAGCAGAGAGGAGAGCCCTGCGGGTGTCCTGCTCCCACATTGAGGCGAAAGAAGAGCCCTGGGGAAGCCGGTGAGTGGGAGCTCGAGCGGAGCCACCCCGGGAGGGACCTACATGACTTCCGAGTCCCGCAGGGGACTCCATCAGTAAAAGACCTAACAACCGGTATGCAGCTGCCCGTGGGGACCGAACCAAACCCAGCAAGGTGCCCTGAGTAAAGGTCTTTGTGGACGGCATGGTCCCCCCAGTGTGATTAGGGGGCCCCTGTGGAGAGAGCAGGCCCGGTGGTCCCTTTACTGCTGTTGTATGTCTGTTGCCCCATGCTCCCATACTCATGTTCCGGGCTAATGTGTTTGGGCCTAATGTGACTGCCTGATGATTCTTGCCCATAGGAAAAGGGTTAATAAGTAAGGAATTGACTGGGGAGTACTCGGATGAGCTGTTTACCCTCTGATGGCAGCCTGTTCTTGCCACCCTACTGAAATGTCGCCTAGATTCTTACAGGGATATACTTCTAGGGATGCTCATCCCTGCCTGGTGAAATGGCTAGTGAAATGGCTAGTCATGCACTAGTGAAATGTTTATTCCTGCACAGTGACCGGGTTAGAGGAAGTGCTTGATCATCCCTGCTGTGTGGGTTGCCCTGAGGTCCCCCAGTTATTAAGGAAACCAGGGGAAGGAAATGTTTAAGGGTACCCCCTGTTGTTGATGTTACTGATGCCAATGCATATTAATGCTTCCCGCCTGATGTTTGATATCCCTATGCTGATTTATTGCAGGTGTTCCTGTATGTTGGGATTTTCTGTGATGCCCTGAAGTTTCCTTTACAGGGGTCGGGCTGGAGTTATAGTGCACGGTGTGTACTCATGCTGATGGTATTTTGCAATTTCAGCCTATCACTAAGGATGAGAGCCTGAGTTGGCCCCGCCATATTGGCCCCAGGTTCAATGTTAATTTAGTCACATTTTTATTTCCAGTATGGACTTACAGACTCAGCCCTTACTTCCCATGTAAATAATCCCCCCCCTTGATACACTTGGCTCTGGTGCCAGTTGGCGCCATGTGATGATACCACTGTTATGCATTTTTGCTTTGCAGGTTGGAGATACTAAACTTCTTAATTTTCCAACTCAAACTGGTGTCCTGCCTCTTTTGTGTTGTGCCTGGTGTGTCGTCTGTAGGTACTGCATGAGTGCTTTACATGTCCTCGAAGTTTGGCCTGCCCGCTTGGTTCCATGCTACCCCCTTGGAGATCTGGGTAACCCCATTTCTTAGAGCGCGGATTTGCGAATTTTCCGAAAATCCGCAAAATCGGCGAGCGGAACGGATTTTACGCCCATGCTTAAAAGAGATTCTTGAGGATCCCTCTGCGGATTGTGAGGCTAAACGCCTTGAGCTCCTCTTGGAGTTTCGGGACGCGGCGGACCGGGAATTGAGGTTCATGGGTAAACACTACACGGCGCAGCAGTACGGCGAGGGTGATAGGCCAGGCAAACTATTGGCGCAAATGCTTCGACCTCCACACCAGGCAGCTTACATTACTGAAGTGATTGACGCACAGGGTACGCGACAACACTCCACTCCCGATGTTTCCAACACATTTCTGTCATACTACAAAACCCTGTACACTTCCACACTCTCCGGGGAACAACGCAACTCGGGACCGTATTTGAATGAAATTGCCATGGTGTACCTAGAGAAAAACATGCAGGAGTTTTTGGCCATGCCCATAACGCCAGATTTTATAATCGAGGCCATTGACTCATTGAAAGGCTCCTCGGCTCCCGGCCTTGATGGGTACTCGGCTGACTTTTACAAGGAATACAAGGAGGAACTTGTCCCTAGGCTTGTCGAGGTATACGCTGAGGGGCTTGAGGCGGGCGTACTACCACCCACGCTCCGGGAGGCGGTCATTGTTTTATTACCCAAGCAGGGCCGTGACCCCTCTTTGTGTAGCTCCTACAGGCCCTTATCCCTCTTGAACCTGGATTACAAGATTTTGGCCAAAGTCCTAGCAATTCGCTTCGCGTGGAAACCATCATTTCGCCGGCTCAGTCCGGATTTGTTCCACATCGATCCACCTCCCTCAATCTTCGGACACTGTTTTCTGTTTTACACACAATTGAGCCCTCCACCCCGGCTGCAGCAGTGTTCCTGGACGCGGAAATAGCGTTTGACACCCTGGAGTGGCCCTTTTTTTTATCAATTATGAGACGAATGGGAATGCCCGATATGTTTGTGGCAACTGTGGAGTTACTGTACTCGGCTCCCACACGCCCGGATACGCTTGAATGGCACCATTACTGAAAGCTTCACACTTTCACGAGGTACCCGTCAAGGATGCCCTTTATCCCCGCTCCTGTTCATCATTGCGATGGACCCCCTGGTTCGACATTTTCAGGAGAAACATCTCCACAGGAGGCTTCAGTTCCGCACCGGGCCGCTACTCCTCTCGCTGTATGCCGACGACACGGTTTTGTATGTTCGGACTCCTCAGTCCCACTTGGAGCCGCTGTTGTCAGAGATTGCCCGCTTTAGCGACTTCTCGGGCCTTAGAATAAATTGGCACAAATCGGTCATTTTTCCACTCACCCCCTCCACCTTGCAGTGGAACTGTTCGTTTCCTCTAGAATGGAGCCCCGACTCTGTGAAATATCTGGGAATCCACATCCACCTCGACACAGTGTCCATTGTCCGTTTGAATTGCGGCCATGCCCTTGATTTTTTGGAGGATCACACGGAACGCTGGCTCCACCTCCCACTGTCTATGGCTGGCAGGAATGCCATCATAAAAATGATTGTCCTCCCCCGGTTTTTGTATTTATTCAACAACATTCCGATCCCTCTCACCAAGATTTTTTTTGCTCAACTTCGTTCCTTACTGCTGCGTTTGATATGGGGCGGTGGGAACCCACGGGTGGCCTGGCGCACACTGACACTTCCTTACGAACGTGGAGGATTTGGAGTACCAGATTTTTATCTTTATTACTTAGTAGCACAGAGCTCCTACGCATACCCTTGGTACCACCCGGATGCCAGAATTCCATATCTGAAGCCTGAGGCTGATTTGGCCCTCCCTGTGGCCCTCACTTCCATCCTTCCTAGGGGACTCCCTCGGGACCCACAAGACATACAGCCTTTATCCACTACATGTTGGGCTTGGGATAAACTGCGACGCCTGCTGCATGTTGAGAAACTATACTCACCTGCTCTGCCGTTGCCTAACCCTCACTGCTCCCCATTACAGGCGAATCGGTGGTTCAGCGCACTATGTCCAAATTCCAACTACTCATGGTCGGCGATCTTTTCCCAGACGGCCATGCTTTCTCCCTTACGGAAGACCACCGCTTCACAGACAGGACGTTTATAGACTCACTCACGCTGACTAGGCTTTACTCAATGCTCAGGGCTGAATTCCCCACATATCCGCTCCCTCCTGACAACACCCCTGCACTCACATTTATCATACAGAACCAGACGGGGGCACATGTTGTCTCTAAGTTATACAGGATATGCCTTGCCTCGGTCCCATCCTCTGACGCAGCGGTGCGCTCCACTTGGGAGGACGACCTGGGCATCCAGATCACGGATGATCAATGGGCGGCGTGTTGTGCCAACACGAGAGAAGTGTCCATTAACACCAGACATAAACTCATAGGGCCTCATTTATGAAAAGTGACGCATCGCTGCGTAAAAACAGCGATGCGTCACTTTTCACTGCGCTCTCCCTGCGACATGATTGATGCGTCATATTTATAATATGACGCATCATGTCGCAAGGAGTTACAGATACGTCAGTATTTCTGACGTATCTGTAGGCGCAAAAGTGACGCATTGCTGGAGTGTGTCACAAAAGTGACGCAACTCTAGCAATGCTTCCTTTCACATGGGGAAAGCCCCATGAGAAAGGGCTTGCGTCAGTCTTATGCCTGCTGTGAGGCAGGCGCAAGATTTTGACGCAACAGCATCCTAAAAGTGACGCAGTGAAATCTCATAGATTTCACTGCGTCACTATTACGAGGCTATTTGCGGGGGAACCCCCCCTCTGCATACATTATACCTGACGCAGGTATAATGTGGCGCAGGGGTTTAAAAAGTGACGCATCTACCTAGATGCGTCACTTTTTAAATATGGTGCAACAAGGCGCATGTTTTACGCCGCCGATGCGTCACAAAAAGTGACGCTTCAGCAGCGCAAAACTGACGCAAGGCCTCATAAATGAGGCCCCTACACTTTAAGTTCCTGAGGAGGATGTATCACACTCCCGCACTTGCACATAGGATTGACTCTAGCAGGACACACTATTGCCCTAAATGTAAAGCCCCACAGGTGGACTTCGCCCATCTTTCCTGGACTTGCCCACAACTAGCTAACTACTGGCTACAAATGCACCGGGTTCTGGGGGACATACTGGGCATGGACCTGCAACCCATCCCCGAAATTGCGTTGCTTGGATATGTTGCAAACTTCCCACGCCCCCTTCGTAAGCTGGCATCCATTGGCTTTCTTTTGGCCAAGCGAGAGGTGGCGCTGCTCTGGTGTGCTAGGCGCGCTCCAACAGTGCGCGCTTGGCTCCGTAGTTTGGCCTACTGTAATGTTAACAGTGTTGAATATTCAGAACAGATTCCACTTGCTTCAAGACCGATTGACATATGGGAGCCATACCGGAGGTATGTGGCGAGGCTCGCTCAGGAGGCTCAATCCCAATCGGTTAATTTCTTTGTTCCTACGGGGGTGGGCTCCGCATCCACGCGGAGACCGCCTCCATTGTTATTTTCCTGTGGGTCACGTATAATCTGCACTGCAGCACATTGTTACTGGGCACTCCAGTGGATTGCAGAAAGGCCACATGGGCTGCCTTAGATGTTGCCTCCTTGATTGTGGGACTCTGCTGTCGCTCCTATGGTGTTGGGCGGGGAACCGGCCTGTACCTGAATGCCTTGATGTTTTCATTTCCTATTGTGCCATATTGAGAATGGAATTGTTTTTTTTGTGCTGATTGAACTGCTCTACTGTACTCGCAATCTTACTGATATGACTTACTTTTTGCATGTTGCTTGTAATTTCTTCTTCAGTTCCTATATGATTTTTCTTTTTATTTCAAGTTTCGTCAAAAAGCAAAAATGTATTATTGCACTGTGTCATTCTAGTGGTTGGCAATCCCTCTGTGATACATTTCATTGTTGGTTATGGACTCCACTAATACATTTCGATATTTACCTTGTTCCATCTGTATGTGAAAGTGGATTGCTTTCATGTGCAATAAACAGAGTTACAAAAAAAAAAAGTGCTGGATTCAGATCATTGGGTGGCATAAGGAACTGGACAGCGCATGGAAAAGAAACACTCTATGTGGTGGAAAATGGCTGTAAATAATTTGGTGTGCTGAATCAATTTCAATCACGTGGTACAAAAGAAAGCTATATTATAGGGGGCCCTATCATGAACACGTTCTATGTCTGAATACAGGTGCATGACAGAGCTGTGCACCAGTTTATCATTTATTTGCCCTATCTACATTGCATGTGGCTGCGGTTCAAGTGGAGAAGTGTGGCTCAATGGTTAGAGTGGCAGACCCTGATGCAGAGATCTAGCCCGGGGCCAGGGTTCAATTCCCACCTCAGGGGTCTTGGGCTCAATTTCCTCCGACCTGATAATTCTCACTTCGGTGCCTATTCTAATAATGGGTCCCACATGGCAACTCTGGGCAATAGCTTGCTTAATCTCCACAACAGCCCCAACAACGCTAGGATAGCTTCACCTTTGGGGAGCCGGAGAATGTCTTGAGTTCAGGCCTGATGTTGGACTAGACTATATGTGCTTCAGAAAGAACCCGAACAATTGATTTTCAGTCTCACCTTTAACTGAACTTGAGTCTCATGTGAATAGCAAATAAGAATATCAGCCTGGACTCTAACTCCCCATTACTTTATTTGTACGCTTTTATGAACCATGTTAATGTTCACAGGTAACCATCATGTTGCACACACCACAGTCTGTTGCATTGTTTCATTGGTTTGAGAAAATATCTCATTAATGTATCAAGTGATTTTTTGAGTAATATGTTCTACAGTTTAATTCATTTTTTGACCAAAAACATATTTGTTTTCCTCTAATCTACCTTTTAAATATGTATATGTGCTTTGTGTTATTTTTGAGCAGTCTATGTTTTTGCTAGGTTTTTTTAACACACCTTTATCTCACACACCCCCATGCACCCTTCAGTTTAAATGTGACTCTTTATTGATTAGTAAAGTACAAACAAAGGCTAAGACATATTTTCTTGTGATTCCATCATTTTTAGGCCACGTGGTTTTTACATCGCAACTACCATTACAACGCATGATTTTACAACACATGCCATTACAACGCATTTTTAGAAACTACCATTACAAGGCATACTATTACAAGGCATACCATTACAATGCATAATACTTTTGGGGCAACAGTGAGGTAAGTGTTGGATAGTGTAGGGGTAAAAATTACTATTCCCACTCCACTGAGTGCAGGAGTAGGGTAATGGGTGGATAGTGTAAGGGTAAAAATACTAATCCCCATGCATCCCAAAACCCATACCCACCCTAAAACTAAAAAATCCCCATTACTTATCTTATAATACATTGTAATGGCATGCGTTGTAATGGTATGCGTTGTAGTGGCATGCGTTGTAGTGGCATATGTTGTAATGGCATGTGATGTAAAGGCAGTTGCGTAGTTGCGTTGTAACAGCTGTATTTTAAAGGTAGTGTGTTTTGTAATGACTGCGTTGTAATGGTTGTTTCCCCTGCTACACAGCTGTTTGTTGGCAAGCCCTGTTGCATCTAATACATAAATTATACTTGGAGTGGACTTGAGCACCCCTACTTCACCTCTTCTTCATAATCAGGTGGCTTTGTTATTTGTACCAGGGGTGGCTTGACCTGTCCCTTGTTTGGGCCTCACTGGCCCTGCGTGCATACCAAAAGAAATGACACGTGCACAATGGGTAACTGCAGGTAAAAACTCCCTGCGGTCTTATGCCCATTTATTTATATCCTTGGGCCGTACCCGGCACAGGCAGTGTTAACAGTTGGCAACAAAGTAAGATAGAGTTCGGTTGGCTTTCTACATCCCTCCTATTCTTTAGTGGGATCAACCCACCCTTCTAATGCCCAGGATACATGAGGCACACAAAGTTTCTGAGTGTCTGGCTGGGTCACGGATTTGGCCGGAGACCATACGTCTGGCTCCTGGAGTTGTTGTAAGGCTCCCGCTCCACCTAGCTTTCCTAGAAGGAGTTTTCTCCTGGCATAGCTGGTGCTTTTGGATGCCCTGCTCGGGGAGCAACATCCGTCGCTCATGGTCGGGAAGACGATCTCTGCATTATCAGCAGATTCCTCTCCACACTCCAGCTCAACTTCCCTTTCGTCATTTGAACAATGTCCGCCCACCTTCTTAAACCATGACATGTTTCTTGTGACCATGCAAGGGTCTCGTTGTGCAGAGATCATAGTGCCGTTGGCCACTAGGATTCTCCACACCTCTGGTTCATTGGGTGTTCGTAGGGTGTTCGAACTTCCATCCGGGGTACCTGTCCTTGATAATGACATAGTAACACACTTGTAGAGAGGAAAACTGTGCTGTCTGACTCAGGCTTACCTTCCGGTTCGTGGCTTTCTTCCTAGCCAGCATGGCTTTGCTATTGAATTCCGCAGTGTGCCAGCCTGGACTAGCACGGATATTGTCCAGTGTGGGCTTCTGAAACAGTAGATGAGCCGCAACTTCATTCAACTCTTATCTGGAAGGCCCAGTTGAGAGTTTGCATGAAGGGCTCAACTTCTTCATCTGCCTGGGGCCATTGCAGTGGATTTACCTATGTTGGATGGCAAGACAGACTGAAAAAGAGGCCAGTTGTCTGACTTTATCTCCTCCAGCAGGCCCAGTATTGTGAAGGTCTTGTCCAGCACTGCCTTGACTTGAGGGAATGCTGTGGACGACACCACCTCCAAGACTGGGAACTTTGATTGTGAGTTCATCGTTACAATGGTGTTCCGGCCATCGGGGAAACTCCTGAAGTCTATGCTAATCTTTGTCCATGGTTCCAGGCTTGGTTCTTCATTGAGGACTGGTGTGGGTAGCTGCTCCCCCGTGATAGCACAAGAATGCCTTTGCGCACTGTCTCGTTGCCCTTGGTATCCATCCCTGGGAACCATACCTAGCTGTGGAGCTGGGCCTTGATCTTCACGCGCCTTGGTACCCAACGTGAGCGAGGTTGACTACCTGGTCCAACAGCTCTCTCGCGACAATGGTCACTTGGCCACGGAGCAGTATTCCTTTCATCTCTTCAGTGAGCTCAAGGCAGACCCTCCACAGCTGCTGCCTTGTGAGCTGGTCATCCTCAGTCAGGGACCAGGAGATATTGAGGAAGGGTTGCCATTTCCTTTGGGATAGCTCTTTTTTTACCTTTGTTAGGTTTTCGTCCTGGTTGGTGGCCTCTCCAATCTCTTTCAGCCTCAGTGCCATGGGGCAAGCTTCTTGGAGGATCATTCTGACAAATTCTTTGGTGCACTTTTCATCCCCCAGTGTCATTCACCTCCCTATGGCCTGCCTGTCTGGGCACCCCTCCTACCACTAAGGAGAGTGTAAAAAGCCTAGGAGTACGGCTCGACAAAAGTCTCTCTTTCTCCACTCAGGCCACTAAGCTATCTGCCACATGTTTTGGCTTACTCAGAACACTGAGGAAAGTTCTACCTCTTCTGCCAATGGAGGCCAAACAGTTGTCAGTACAGGGCTTGATCCAGTCCCGGTTAGATTCGAACAATGCCCTATACGTGGGAGCCCCTGAGATGACCCTACGAAAGTTGCAGGTGGTACAAAACTGTGCAGCCCGTACCTTGCTACAGATCCCACGCACCCAGTCAGCCAGAGCCGGATTAAAAAACTTGCACTGGTTGCCAGTGAAACAGAGAGTGGCATTTAAGGCACTATGTATCGCCCACCGGGCCTTCTGGAAGACAGGCCCAGCAATCAATAACAACTTAGTCACCCACTACCACCCAAATAGAAATCTTCGCTCTACGGAGGCTTTCTTGGCTGTGATTCCTAAAGTAAGGAGAGCCAGGACCGAAGGAAGGATGTTCTCTCTAAACGCCTCAAAACTGTGGAACGCACTCCCTTTACATCTCCGGTCCAATTCGAACCTGCTCTCCTTCCGCAAACAACTTAGGACGCTTCTGTTTGCAAGGTCCACTGAGCTCTAACCTCTCCGCACTGCCCAGCTCTGTCTACTTGCTCAGCGCTTGGACGCCCATTGGGCAGCAATCGCGCTATATAAATCAATATTCAATTCAATTCAATTCAATTCAATCCTGGTCCAGCCACGGGACTTCTGTTAGCAGGGGATGGGGGATAGATAATCGGCCTGGTTATTGACTCCAGTGCAGTAGGCAATGTCGAATCTGTATGCCTGCAGTTGTACCACCCACTGTTCTATCCTGGGAGGAGCAAGTTGTGTGGTTCCAGTGAACAGAGGGATGAGCGGCTTGTAGTCGATCACCCCTCTGAACTCATGGCCATAGAGGTAGAGGTGGAAGTCTTGACAGGCCCACTTTATGGCCAGAGCCTCTATCTCAATCTGGGCATACCTCATTTCAGTTTCCGAGAGTGCTCTGCTGGCATTGGCTATGGACAACCAGTCCTATTTGGTGTTTTCCAGCCTGAGGACAGCTCCCAGACCCACGGGGCTGGCGTCAACAATTAGCTCCGTCCTTTTCCCTGGGTGGAAGTAGGACATGGTGGTCTTGTCCATGAGGGCCTCTTTGATTAATTTGAAAGCCTTAGTGGCTTGTTGGTTCCACTCCCAAGACACACTGATGCATGTGAGAGCCCTCTGGCGCTCGGGTAGAGAGGCCAGGTTTGGTATAAAACATCTGCAGTAGGTGGCCATCCCCAGAAAACTGCAGACTTCCTTTAGGTTTCTGGGAGTTTGCATAGTTTATATGACTAGGGCCTTTTTCAGATCTACTCTGATACCCTCACGGGAGAATCTGTACCTAAAGAACTCAATCAACTCCTAGTAAAAACAATTCTTGGCTTTGTTCAGGGTGAGGCCACAGTGAGACAAGCAGCATAATGTGTCTCAAAGGCGCATATGGTGTACCTCCAGGCTATATGTCTGCGGAGTAAAATTGTGTTTGTTACATTGAATACACACAGACCAAGAACTTAAGGATGACACAAAAGAAACTGCTGTAAGTCATTAGGATAAATATAAAATAGAACAAACACAAAACTGAAGTGATAAGGAAGGGGAGTTATAACTGAGTATTTTCCTTACTCTTCAGGTCACATATCCCTTGCTGAATTTTAATCAAACACTGGAAGTTGCTTGACTCCCAGTGTAAACGTATGCGATTGAACCCAATGAAAGATAGATTTTTTGAACAATCACAGTACTCAAGGTTATCGATTTCACAGAAATAGGTTACATAAATATGTTTTTCTTGTGTGATAGGTTTTTATTCAAATAATAAGAATACTAAATCTGCAGCATATGGGGCTGATGTACCTTGATACCAATGCACATCGTCTGGCACAGTGAAATAGTTGTTGTCCTGTAAATGAATAGAACATGTACCATCTTATTGAATAAATTAAAGTAACGTAACCATCCTGGCATTAAGGTCTTATTGATTCATTTAGGTCCTCTATTTTTGCTTTCTATCGGCAGGTCATATGTGATCCTGTAGTCAAGACACACCTGATGCAAAAGGGAGCTTTATTGAGTTCAAACTGGTGAGTGCACCACCGGGTTGATTAAATAAGAAATACAAAAGATATTTGTGGCTACAAAATGAATGAGTAGATAGTGTGTAGATTAAAGGTGGTGATAGTATGGATAGAGTTTTTTTAATAACTTGAGCTGATGGATATAGGAGCACTTATGGTAACATGATATCCAATTGAAGTGATATGAATGTACTATTTTGAATTACATATGTTATGAGATTTCTATAAACAGATTGTACATGTTTCTTTTTTTAAATAGGATTGATGATTCAATATAGGAGAGGAGAGAAAAAGTAATTTTTGTCCTGAGGAAGGTGGTTCCATTGTTTTAACCCTTGTGTTGTCATTACATTTGTACTGTACTGAGCTATATTCTTACAAAAAGTGGATGATTTGTATGAGGTTTAGTCTGTATGTTTTTCACAAATTAACATATTTAATTACAACTGTGATTGTCTGTTCTGAAGCCCTCTCCGATTTTTAAACTGTGTCCTATTCATGTTTTTAGATTTTTTTTAATTAGATATTGGAGATAAAGTACTTTTTATTAAATGGTATTTATAAGTGTTTCAATACCAGGTCTATTTTTGTACCTGTGATTTATGGTGGTATGTATGTGAGTACATTAAGAGGGTTTGCAAATTGGTGTACCAAAACAGAATTATACTTTTTGACTTTTAGTACCTCGGCTACTCAAAAAGATCAAGATGTCATCCCTTAAATTGAGGATTCCCATCAGGCTGGACAGTGTCTCCTTAATGGCGTTTTGGAAGACCTCTGCCACTGAGGAAACACCAATACTCAGCCTTTTATATCGCCCCAGGTCGTGAGGTGCCTGCACGCGGGGGCCAGCTCTAGTTGGTGGTATCTGGAGTGAAGGCTGAGCTTGGAGAACCACTAGGCCTTGTTATGATCCACCACAATGTTGTTTATTGTGGCATGATGTGGCACTCTCTTGACAGCCTGGTTCAGGTGGTGCACGTTGATACAGAGACTGATCGCTCCTGGTTGCTTTGATGCCAAAACAAGAGGCGATACCTACGGGGGTAGGGCCGGTGACCTTCTCGAAGACCCCCAGATCTTTTAGTGCCTGTAACTCTTATTCCACTTGGGGCCTCACGGGAAAGGGGACTCACCTGTGAGGAAGTGCCATTGGCATGACTAATGTGTCAATGTGAAGTTTAAACTGCTTGTGCGCGAACTAGACCCGAGACATCGGGTATCAGAGCGCTTTACATGGCACCAGTTTAATTACAGAAGGACACATTCATTTTTGGTTAGGCACGGGGAGATTACGTGATTTGCCCAGAATCACAGGACGTTGAGTGTCATTGCTAAGACTCAAACCCGGTTCCACAGCTTCGAGGGTGACCGCTCTAGCCATAAGGCTACCGACTTTATTGTTTATATTGACTTGCAAATGCCATTGCAGAGCTTGGCCACTGTTTGTTCATCATGAGACAAACACAGGTTCCCCTTGACAATCGGTATTTTTCCATTGATGGCTTTACAATTTTTATTATTATTATTATTATTATTTTTATTGCTTATATCCTGCAGTTCTCTATAATCTGGAAATGGGCCTTCCGCCACAAGCCCAGGCCATGCAATTCACTTTCAGGAGTGCTCCGTGCCACCTGGATGAGTGTCCGTTATGGGCACAGGCAGTGCACAGCTGCCCATGACCATGTGTGCAGGCTTCCTGATGGGTGATGGCCCGCTCCGCGCACAGCAGACCTTCTGAAAGAGAGCGGGATGGAGGGGCGCGTGTTGGGTCCCGTCCATGTTTCTCCTCGGCTGCGTGGCATCTTGAGGCAGTGGCTGCAGGCTGCTGACTGGTGGCCTGCTGAGGAGGGGAGAGCGGGACAGCTGCCAGACTTGGGGCAGGCACCTACCAACGCAGATGACACTCCTGATGTCGCTGGACTGGACAGCTGTAGCAGTGCTGGCCTCAGGATTGCAGGGAGGCCTGGTAGCAGCTCTGGGGACACAGGAGCTCTCAGCTCTGGTATACACGGTGAGGTTGATCATGAAGTTGCTTCTCACTCTGCGCTTGCATATGAGGTGGTGTGGGTCGGTACCGGCCTTGTCGCCAGTGTGGCGGGGGTGCCTTGACGTGTTCCTCGCTTAGACCTCTGGGTGCATACTGTAAGAAATGACAGGTACAAAATGGCTAACTGCCAGAGAAGACCCTGTGCGGTCTTCTGCCCATTTATTTATATCCTCGAGTCGGGCCTCGCCTGACTCGGGGGGTGTTAACTGGTACCTACAAAGTAAGATAGAGGCCAGGTGGCACTCTACATTATCTATCTCAGTGGTCAGCTCCTGATTTGAAAGCTCTCAACCATATTTTTGTGTTTGGCCTGCATATGAGCACTTAGATCTCAGAGTGTTCTGATTTTATGAGGTGTGTCCTTCCACTGCGTGCTTGAAGAGACTCTTTTTATTTGTTTCCATGCTCTCTCCCCCCTCCTTTCCGTCCCACTCCCAGGCCCACTCCCCATCTCATACTCTCTAGTTATATTTCTTTACTAGAGCCTGGCACCTGGACAGTGCTGCTGAATTGTTCACTTAATTTGTTATTCTTTTCACACTTGTCTATGTTACATTTTAATTCACCGTTCAAACAATGCTGTCTGCTATGCCTGTATCACAATGCCCGAGCATATATGACAACTTAAGCGCATGCATCAGCACCTGTGTTGGGATGTAGTTTCTTTAACAGAACACACACATTGAAAGATTGCCTGCTACGGGTAAGCTTACATCTTAACACAAGCACACATGTGCAATTGAAACAGGTATTGGAGCCAATAGCTCTGCCTTTTAGAGTGAAGACCTTTTGGCTTTGCCAACGTTTGTGTTATTTATGGGTATTTAGAAGTACCAGAAGGGCAGTAATCGCATCTGGGACGGTGAGGAAAAGTGAAAATTAGGCAGACACACTCCACTTAATCAACCTATGAAAACACATGTGTAGGTACATTTAGTATTCTATGAAAAACATCAATTAAAAAAAGAAACATTCAGCACCAATGTTAAGTGTCCTCTGATTAAAAAGAACTTCGTATTCACCATCTGCAATAAACCTAACATGAAGATGATCTACATAGAAGGATAAGAAACAGAAATATTACAAAAGCAATAACAGAGCCTTTGGAGGACATATTCTAGTATAGTTTTTTTTCTTTTTTTGTTTCTTTGAGTGGCAAGAAGCCAGTGTATATTTGCAACAACAGCAGCAACAAATACACTAGGAAGCCTTCGCTTTCCAAACTTACTTTAATAAAATGATGGATAATAATGTTAATAGGAAAATACCAGCTGGTCAAAATGTATTTACTTGATCAAAATATTTTATTTATACTCTATACACCACATGCTGTGGGAGGTCCTGCCACAGATGTCTAAATATGGTTAGATGTTGAAAAGTAAGAACTCTCTTTATATTTCATCTATAACAATATGTACACTTGACAGATTAAATCCCTCTCTTAATAGCAATAGATGCGTTTTTTTATTTCCCCCTATTTCGCCATGCATTCCTTAGAAATGTCCTCTCATTCCCTGCAAAATTTCTCCACAATTCCTGCAAACCTCTTTACTGTGAAGAACACGCATGACCAAAAGGTGTACCCATGTTGTAGGCTTTGGTGTGGAACCAAAGGCGTGGCAGAGACATGTGCCATTTTCTCTCTGTCCTTGAGGAGGTAGTTTTACGCCCTTGAAAATTCCATGCTCCTCTGACT
Source organism: Lissotriton helveticus (assembly GCF_964261635.1). Lineage (NCBI taxonomy): Eukaryota > Metazoa > Chordata > Amphibia > Caudata > Salamandridae > Lissotriton > Lissotriton helveticus. The sequence goes on along the minus strand of NC_136068.1, from coordinate 808,164,979 downwards.
CCAGCGCCTCAAATGTGCTTCTTCGAGTTGACGAGTGGCCTTCAGTTATATTTCTGAACAACTGTGCATTTGTTTTCAAAGGCCCAGAATGTAATGCAACGAACCTGTTTTTTATCTTTAAAATGTGTGGGAAGAAATGTAAACATATTCCAATGTTAAAAAGTTATTTCTATAATTCTTTCATACTTTAAGATCATTGTATAATTTCAAACCCCTTTCTGCATGATTGGCGGCTTTTGGTACACTTCCAAGTCCCCTTCTTTGGGGGGTAGCTTACTATGGTTTTCACTGCCTTTCAGGCGGTGTTAGATACACGCCCAAGGCATAAAATCCTTTGCAAAGTCAGTGCAAATTACTTAGAAAATACAAGTTCCTTTTTCACAATGTAAAAAGTCAGAAAAGGTGCCACAATGCAAAAGCAGCAATTGGTGGTACTGCAATTCTTTTTTGTTTTTTTAAAGTGACAAATTAATAGAAAAACATTTTGTGAATCAATGTTAAAATTTACGAAACCATGAAAAGTTTGTGAAAATGCTAATTTTACACCACACAAAAGCTGGCGCAAAAAAGCAAACTATTAAAGGTGGCCCTTTATAGTTTGCAAATAGTCAGAGGCCGGTCACAATATAGGAAGTGGATTATGTTGCTTTTCGCTGCTACCAGCTTCCCTTTTGGATTGTGAGGGTTTATCAAATCACTTGCAGTGCAATATGAAGGTGAGTACCAAAAATATCGAAATTAAAATAATGATATACAATAATATCGATGTTTTAATTTCGATGGTACAAAATATCAATGTCAATAATTTCGATGGACAGAATATCGACTTTAAGGTAAGTAATATCGATGTTTTTATTATCGAAGTTAGTAATATTGATATCAAATATATCGATGTTACTAATATCGATATTTGTATTATTTTCATGTATTTTGTTAATAATTTTATATGTATATTTTAATTTTGTGTTTTAGTACCGTAGGGGATTGCGGGTTTATAGGGAAAAAGGGTGGGAAGTAATTCAATTATAGTACATTAATTATTCATTTTTTACTAATTACAAATACATTTAATTAATTTTATTGTTTAAGTTCTGTAGCGGGTTAGGGGTTTATAGTGGAATAGGGTGGGAAGTAATTTAAAGGTAATTCATTATTAATTTTTGTTTATTAGTTGGTATTGATAATTATATTATTGTTAAATAATTATTAATTGAAAATTATTTTTTATTAATTTGTAATTATTTTTTATTAATTGGTAGTTAATTGTAAAAAATAATTGTTTTTGGTATACAACATTACTTCATTGTTAATATTTGTTAATTGGTAATTATTTTGTATAATTAATATGTTCTTGTTATTATGTTTTATAAATATGTTTTTAATTGTTAATTAATATTAATTTGTATTTATTGGCATTTATTATTAATTTATTGTTAATTAATTATTCATTGGTAATTATGTTTTTAATTATTTTTTGTTTTTTTAAAATAGTTTATAGTTATTTAATAAATATTTCATTCATATTTTTTTACATTTTAATTATTTTTAAGTATGTTGTTTTTAACTTCCACACTGTCCAACACTTTCCCTACTGTTGCACTCACTGGAGTTGTAATTGTAATTTTTACACCTACGCTATCCAACACTTTCACTACTGTTGCACTCTCTGGAGTTGAAATAGTAATTTTTACCCCTACCTATCCAACACTTTCCCTACTGTTGCACTCTCTGGAGTTGGAATAGTAATTTTTACCCCTACGCTATCCAACACTTTCCCTACTGTTGCACTCTCTGGAGTTGGAATAGTAATTTTTACCACTACGCTATCCAACACTTTCCCTACTGTTGCACTCTTTGGAGTTGGAATAGTAATTTTACCCCTAAGCTATCCAACACTTTCCCTACTGTTGCACTCTCTGGAGTTGGAATAGTAATTTTTACCCCTACGCTATCCAACACTTTCCCTACTGTTGCACTCTCTGGAGTTGGGATAGTAATTTTTACCCCTACGCTATCCAACACTTTCCCTACTATTGCCCTCTCTGGAGTTGAAATAGTAATTTTTACCCCTACGCTATCCAACACTTTCCCTACTGTTGCACTATCTGGAGTTGGAATAGTAATTTTTACCCCTACGCTATCCAACACTTTCCCTACTGTTGCACTCTCTGGAGTTGGAATAGTAATTTTTACCACTACGCTATCCAACACTTTCCCTACTGTTGCACTCTCTGGAGTTGGAATAGTAATGTTTACCCCTATGCTATTCAACATTCTCCTTACCTTTTAAATTTTGTTTTACATTTTTATTTATTTTTTATTTCTATAATCATTTTATGTGTATAGATGTATTTGTAATATATAAAAATTGTATTTATTTATAAGTTATTCAAATAATTAATAAAAGTTATTATTAAGTAAGTATATATACTATGTATTATATATATGTTTGATACATTTTTTATTAAATTATGTATATTAATTATTATTTTAAAAATTATAAAATATGTTTAACTATGTTTATTACATTTATAAGTATTATTTAATGTATTTTACATATTTATTTTAATTAAAAAACAATATTTTTAAATTACGATATTTTTGACGTTCGATATTTTTTTCCGATATTTTTGTACTTACCTTGTTGGAGATAGGATGTCAATATTGTTGACATCGATAATTTTGTTGCAATATTTTTGTATATCGATATTTTTAGTATCGACATTTTGTCAGACATTCCAATATGAAGGCTCAGAAAATTCGTAGGGCCTGATTTATGCCTTTTTTAGGTCTCGCATACGCAGCGTGCATGCCCTGCATTGGAAAAAGACCTATAGAAATTGCTTCGGCTTTTCAGCCAAAAACATGCACTCATTTAATTGATTTCAATGGCAATGTTGCACGTTTGGCGATTCCCTTACAGGATGGAGCTTTGCCAACATATGTTTGCTCGGTCCCGCAAGGGAATTGCAGTGTGTTCTCTTGCACTCCCCCCACCCCTCCCACTTGTTAGCCCAGTACTGTTTCACTTTCACAACCGCTGTGCCGCGTTTGTGTTTCATTTTTCTCTGCCACGTTAAAGCCGAGTCGCCTCTGGGAGGTGGATAGGAACCAGTAAGAGCTAGTTTGGTGTTAATGGAATGCTACAGCGTTTCTAGCCCCCGGGGCTTTATTCTCTTTTTTTTCACAGGCAGCAAGATGACACTGTTTTTGCCTATACGCCAGGTGAGAGTACAGAAAAGGAACATGATAAAATAGAGCAAAGGTTACATTTTTAAAAGCATTTGCCCATAAAGTGGGGAATGGACCCAAAGACCACACATTAAAAGAGAGATGGAGTCTGGGGGACTTAACACAAGATGATGCCCCTCCCCCCCCACTCCCCCCAAAAATTTCATAGGGGACCACCGGCACTCCATATCTCAGAAATATTCTTAGGGTTCGTTGGCTTGTGGAGTCCCCTATAGTGTGGGGCCCGTCAGCTCCACAGGGACCTTTGTGTTACAACCCTGAGGACTTGCCAGGAAACTGGGGTCTGGGACATTTCCAGACATGCGCTTGCATCTGAAAGGCCAGTGGTGTGACATGTCTGACTCAGCTATGCCAACCTTTTGTAGGCACCAACACGGAATTCACTGCCCCAGTTTTGCCCATGTGGTGATGTATGCCCATGTCTGCTGCTTTGCTCATCAGATTATTTTTCAGCAGACGCCTAGATTCAGACTCCGCAATTCAGCAATAGCAAACAGACATTCATAGAACCATGCCCATGCTTTTTTTTGGTGGGTGGGAGGGGTACAAAATGGTTTAAACACAACTATCTCCTGTTAGTAAGAGGCTTCCATCTTGGCCCTATGGCTGAAGAGTCCTGAATGTCTCCTCTCTATCTATCTGTTATAGGACGACCTGTGCTATGGCATCAGGTGTTGCTATGCGAATTTCACCCTGAACATTTTGGACATGCTCATGGTAAGTTTTAAGACATGGCCAAAACTTTGCCATTGTTTCTTATGGAGGTGAAGGGCACCCACGCCACCATAGCTAGGGGTCTAAACAAGTGCCACCACTCAATTTGGCCCAGGATTTCCTGCTGCATGGTGCCTGGGGTTTGGTACAGATGTCGCTGTGCACTACGTGGCACATTCACGTGGGGTTATGCTGGAGGTGACTTGTGAGACTGGGGTGTGTTTATCAATCAATCAATTAATCAATCAAGACATTTGTAAAGCACGCTACTCACCCGTGAGGGTCTCAAGGTGCTGGGAGGGGGGGTGCTGCTACTGCTCGAACAGCCAGGTCTTGAGTAGCCTCCTGAAGGTTATTAGGTCTTCGGTCTGCCATAAGAGGATGGGGAGGGTGTTCTAGGACTTGGCTGCAAGATAGGAGAAAGATCTGCCACCTATGGTTGCTCGGGGGATGGTGGCGAGGGCGAGGTCGGAGGAGCGGACCTGGCGGTACGGGGTGTAGAAGGTGAGTCATTTGTTCAGGTATGCTGGTCCAGTGTTGTGGAGTGCTTTGTGTGCATGGTTGAGGAGCTTGAAGGTGATCCTCTTGTTGACGGGAAGCCAGTGCAGGTCTCTCAGGTGGGGTGTGATGTGGCTGTGGCGAGGGATGTCAAGGATCAGGCGTGCAGAGGTGTTCTGTATGCGTTGCAGTCATTTCAGCAGTTTGGCCGGGGCTCCCACGTAGAGGGCATTTCTGTAGTCTAGTCTGCTGCTGACGAGCGCCTGGGTGACCGTTCTTCTAGTGTTGGTGGGGATCCACCTGTAGATCTTTCGGAGCATGCGGAGAGTGAGATGGCGTTGACTTGCTTGGTCATGGAGAGTGTTGAATCGAGGATGAATCCCAGCTTGCATGCATGGTCGGTGGGTGTTGGTGCTGCTCCCAGGGCGGTCGGCCACCAGGAGTCGTCCCAGGCAGATAGGGTGGAGCCAAGGATGAGGACCTCCGTCCTGTCCGAGTTCAGCTTCAGACGGCTGTTCTTCATCCATTTGGCGATGACTTTAATTCCTTAGTGGAGGTTGGTTTTGGCGGTGAGCTGATCCTTGGTGAATGAGAGGATCAGTTGTGTGTCGTCGGTGTAGGACATGATGTTGAGGTCGTTCAGTCTGGCGACGTGGACGAGCAGGGCCATGTAGATGTTGAACAATGTCGGGCTGAGAGAGGATCCTTGGGGTACGCCGCAGATGATTTTGGTGGCTTCGGATCGGAAGCGAGGGAGGCGGATGCTCTGTGTTCTGCCGGAGAGGAAGGAGGTGGTCCACTCCAGTGCTTTGCCTCGGATTCCTGCGTCGAGGAGGCTGGTTCGTAGGGTGTGGTGGCAGACTGTGTCGAAAGCAGCTGATAGGTCCAGGAGGATGATGGCCACAGTCTCGCTTTTGTCCAGAAAGCATGCATCTGGTAGCAATGTAGTTGTGAACTTCCATGGGGCACCCTCCCTGTATACTAAAATCTCTACTCCAATACCCGGGTCTGTGATACAGGAGGCTCGAGGGAAAGACAGAGATGATGGCTCTATTAATCTTCTATTGTGGTCCCTGCCTGTATTGTGCCAGCGGAAGCATTCCAAATGTTTAGGAACCATCTCAGAAAATAACAAGCATTGGCATAGCCAATAGGTCTTGCCTTTGGAACCTTATAAGTATTTAGTTATGCAGCACAATATCCTTGGTGCAACAACATTAACTGTTGCATGGTTAAACACTTATATGGTCCCAAAGGCGAGAACTATTGGCTATGCCAATGCTTGTTTGTCATTGGGCAACGAGGTAGGCCTTGCTGCTGCGCTGCCCTACGGCAAAAGAAAAGTGCAGGAATGCACCTTATCTACTAGATACGGCACATTCCTTTCCTTTTCCCCCAGCGACGGTGCACAATGGGCTACCGTGCGCCAACACAAGCACCTTTGCACCATGGGGCAAGGTTGCCTGCATTGCAGGAATGATAATTTTTGTGCAGAAAAGGGAAACCTTCCTGCTCAAAAACAATCACAAGAGGCTTTTTCCTCTTTCTATGTGTGCTTCAGAATGCAGCACAAATAGAAAGAGGAAAAATTAGGAGAAATAAAGATATTTTCTCCGTGTTGTGCCTCCCTTACACACCCTATGATTTCTGGTAAATCAGGGGCAGTGTCAAAAAGCCATGGATCTTGCTGGGAACTCCCCCAACAACACCCATGGAACGCCCCTTTCACATATTTTTCTGCGTAAAAGGGGCCCATATTTATAAGGCCATGAAAAGCCACGTAACGTGGCTTTACGTGGCCCTATAAATATGCAAGTGGCACATTGTTCCATCTGAACGTCAAAAAAGTGACAAGCCTGCGTTGCAAAAGTGCCAGTAGAGCCTCATAAATGAGGCCCATAATCTGCCAAATAGACATTTGTACTACAAATGCCTTGCTGTAGTTAGTAATTAACTTCAGGAAACTGCATAGAAATGAAAGAAGATGTGGCAGGGTGGGACTGGGAAAAAAAATCGGTCAAAGCACCAAAATAAAAGTGGCCCTCGTTAGAAAACCGTATAGCTAAAAAAGTGACCTACATTTGCAAATCAGGCCAATTTTTAACTTGTAAAGGCACGTTTTATGAGTATTTGGCAACGCATGGTGGACAGAATGGATTTGTGTTTGCAGAAGACAATGCTTGTAGTAATATCAGGAAAATCAACAGTAAACACAAGCCCACCTGGCCATAAAACAGGCTCACAAACTGTTTAAAAAATGGCCCACACATGGATCTGTCACACCAGTCCAGTGGGCACTATCTGATTGCCCCACAGGCCAGCCGACCCTAGGGTGTGAACTGCAGACATATTCATCAAAATGAAGGTTCCTCTTGGGTATGATTTCCACTGGATTATGTGTGGCATGTGTTGCATCAGACACTGCATGTTAAGTTATGTTAACACAAATTTCTGTGGTGCACGTACACCGAAAGGTTTCTTGGCACTTAACTTTGGGCAGTGTCAAAGCAGGGACGGATTATGCATGAGCCTGCTCAAACAGCCATGTCTTGAGCATTTTTCTGACCCCAAGAGCTTGTTGCAGGATCAAATCGTTAGTGTAAGGGAGTTCCAGAATTTAGGGGGCCAGATAGGAGAACCTACACCCTCCCTGGCTTTTGAGCTTAAAGGTAGGGGTAGTTAGCAGCTGAAGGTGTGCTGAGTGCAGGTTACGGGGGGGAGCATGCCTTGATATCATACAACTGATGAATTTAGGGCTCCTACAGCGAAGGGCCTTAAAGATTAGGCACCCTGTCTTAAAGGCTGCATGTTGAGCGATTGGGAGCCAGTGAAGTTTAGATAGTAAAGGTCTGCAGATTGCCATTTTGGTTGTTTGTGGATTAATCTCACAGCTCGATTTTGTACCAACTGGAGACATTGGAGTTAGAACAGTGGAAGGCCAAGGTAGATAGTGTTAGAGAAGTCGAGATGAGAGAGTACCAGAGCAATCACTACCTGTATGAAAGCGGTGTGGGTAAGCAAATGGGCAATCTTCCTAATTTTGCATAGCTGGAAGAAGCATGTGGAAACCACTGCCCCTACTTGGCCTCTAAGTGAGAGATCAGCGTTTATGGTGATTCCTAGGCTATTTACGGAGGGGGACAGGATAGGGAGAGGTCGCAGTTCTGTCGGCCAATAGTGTGGGCCCCAGAAAATCTGACCTTTCCCGGGCAGGACTAGTTCGGTCTTGCCCGGATTAAGTTTGAGATGGTTAAGGTCCATCCAACTCTGGATATGAAGCATGATGTCTTGAAATTCCTGGATTGAGTCAGGGGAGTTGTCAATAGTAAAAACAAACTGAAGGTCGTCAGCGTAGTTGAAAGTGGTTACCTTCCTGTTCCTTAGAGAGTGAATCAAGGGCAGGAGGTAAAGATTAAACAGGTGGCGGGACAGTGACGATCCTTGTGGGACCCCACACGTGGTAGCGATCTCGGGGGCAGTAAAAAGGGCAAGGCGTACTGCTTGGGTGCGGCCCTCGAGGAAGGACTTGATCCAGTTGAGAGCTGAGCCCTGTTTGCCGGTCTGTCTGACACGGTGCAATGCGACTCCATCGATTTGACTAGAGTAAATATGAATCACCGCTAGTGGAATTAAGAAACCTGGTAGCTGATACTAAGAGCGAGGGTCTCCCGATGAGAAGCTGCGGACAAGCACTATGTGTTATCTAAACTGCAAAGTCAGAAATAGGATTGAATAGCTCACTCAGGGAGAGATGGAATAAAGTAAGTATTTGTTTGAATTGCCCTAAGTCCTGAAGAGGCCTGGAGTAAAAGAGAGGCTCAAACGCGTCGACTGCTTGTTTACGGCATCAACATAAGATAATTGATATTAAACATATGAAAGTACAGGAAAGGAGCTTGATACTAATGGAGGGAGAAATAATTAGACCTTCATAAGTTCCGCTATACTTATTGTTGGTGACCTCAGTACAGGGAATGTTTTGACATAATGATAGGGTAACATCCCTTAATTGAATTGATTGTGGGCATTTGAACCAGAAATAAGGTTCTTGATTAATGTTTGAATTTTTTCTAAGTTTGTAATTTGTGGTTTTGTATAAATATTGTATATATGGGTATATATATTAGTTAAATGTTTGTATACATATGTGTTTTCACAATAAGAGAAAAGGAGAAAGATAAACATAATATACAAAATCATTTTTCTTTCTGAGTCATTAACCTCTTGCATGCGTCGGACCGCCGGCGGCCGTTCGACATCACGGTGGGCGTGTGCGGAGGACGGCAAGGGGCCGTCTGAACCACGCCCATGCCCTAAATCACCCGCACCGCGGCAAAATTTTCGCCGCGGTCAAGGGGTTAATTTGATGGATGTGCAGGTATAGGAATAGAGTTTGTTCAGAATGCGAGATTGATTTAATTCTGAAGACAACTTAGTGTGTCAAGGAAAGATAATTAGTAGTATCTGTCCTACAATTAATATATATAAAACAATTGCACCGTGGGCATCACTGTTCTTACTTATTGCTTTGTTCCCAGATGCCTTTGGGTTATTGGGTTCCCCCTGTCTTTATTGACATGTCTGACACAGTCCAACAGAATTTTATGGTCGACCGTGTCAAAAGCGGTCGACAGATCTAGGAGCACCAAGGCCTGAGGAATACCCTTGCCTGCATTAGCTCATAAGGCGTGTCACCCAACCACCTCCGCTGCATACTCCTCAACACCCGCTCCGCTCGCAAACACGCCATCGAGCTCTTGGATCTGCTTGACACCTCCTCTCCAGACGTGGCCTTCCTGACGGAGACCTGGTGGAACGACTCCTCGGCACCCAACATCGCCATAGCCATCCCGGACAGCTACAAGATCACCCGCAGGGATCGCGCCAATGGAACCGGAGGAGAAATAGCCATCGTATACAAGTCCACCCTCAAGGTCACCACCCACGCAGATGACACCCTCCACATCGCCGAACATCTGCACTTCTAGATCCACACTGACCCCAACACCACCCTCAGAGGAACTCTCATCTACAGACCCCTTGGACCCTGGGCTCAGTTCAGCGACGCCATCGCTGACCTCGCCATCACCCACGCACTCGCCTCCATAGATTACAACCTCCTTGGGGACCTGAACTTCCACCTCGATAACAACAACGAAGACAACTCCGCCACCCTGATCGACAACCTCGCCAACCTCGGCCTCAAACAACTCGTCACCGCACCCACCCACGCCGCTGGCCACACGCTGGACCCCGTCTTCTCCACATGCACCCACGTCACCTTCGACCACACCACCAAACTCCACTGGACCGACCACCGCTGCATTCATTTCACCTTCAAGAAACTAACCACGCACCACCGCACCCAACAGCTGCCTCGCCGCTGCTGGAGCAAAGTCACTGAAGACGAGCTGATCACCACTCTCGCCCAGAACCCACCCACCGACCCCACCAACCCTAACGCTGCAGCCCGCAACCTCAGGCAGTGGATCAATGACTGCGCCAACACCCTCGCCCCGCTCAAGAAACCCTCCAACAGCCACACCAGCAAGAGAGCCACCTGGTTCACCGACGAGCTCCAGACCTCCAAACGCACATGTCGGAAACTGGAGAAAATATGGCTCCACGAACGCACACCGGACAACCACGCAGCCCACAAGGATGCCACCCACAGACATCACCACCTCATCAGATTAGCCAAGAGATTCTCCTTCAAAGACGGCTTGGACAACAACGCACACAACAGCAAAGAGCTCTTCTGCATTGTAAAGGAACTCACAACCCCAGCTCCAACGCCAACGACATCCCGCCCTCACAAGAACTGTGCGACTCACTAGCCATCTTCTTCCACCGCAAGATCGCTGACATCCATGACAGCTTCAACACCACAACCGCCCCGACTCCACCTCCCCGGCGAAAACACCACCAGCACCATCCGCCTGACCTCCTAGTCCAACGTCAATGACGATGAGACACGCAAGGTCATGTACTCCATCCACTCAGGATCTCCGTCAGACCCGTGCCCACACCACGTATTCAACAAAGCAGACGCAGCTGTCGCACCCCAACTACGGAAGGTCATCAACATCTCCTCCAAAACAGTGACATTCCCGGAAAGCTGGAAGCACGCCAAAATCAATGCCCTCCTCAAGAAGCCCAAGGCGGACCCCAAGGACCTCAAGAACTTCAGGCCCATCTCCCTGCTCCCGTTCCCGGCAAAGGTCATTGAGAAAATCATCAACAGGCAATTGGCCTGCCACCTGGAAGACAACAACATCTTGGAGCAGTCCCAGTCCGGATTCAGACGAAACCACAGCACCGAGACAGCCCTCATCGCCGCCACAGATGACATCAGGCGCCAACTAGACAACGGCGAAACATCAGTCCTCATCCTCCTGGACCGGTCGGCTGCCTTCGACACGGTCTGCCATCGCACTCTAAAGACACACGTCCCCCAGGGCTCATCTCTCAGCCGGACGCTGTTCAACATCTACATGGCCCCCCTCGCACAAGTGGCCCACCACCATGACCTCAATATCATCTCCTACGCTGACGACACCCAGCTCATCCTCTCCCTCACCAAGGACCCACACACCGCCAAAACCAACCTCCACGAGAGAATGAAGGCCGTCGCCGACTGGATGAGGAGCGACCGTCTGAAGCTAAACTCGGACAAGACGGAGGTACTCATCCTGGGACCCACCCCCTCAGCCTGGGACGACTCCTGGTGGCCGACCACACTGGGAACAGCACCAACACCCACCGACCATGCACGCAACCTAGGATTCATCCTCGACTCCTCCCTCTCCATGGCTAAGTAGGTCAACGCCATCTCCTCCTCCTGCTACAACACCCTCTGCATGCTCCGCAGGATCTACAAGTGGATCCTGACCGAAACAAGAAGAACGGTGACACAGGCCCTTGCCAGCAGCAGACTGGACTACGGCAACCCACTCTACGCAGGAATCCCAGCCAAACACCTACAATGACTACAACGCATCCAAAACGCCTCTGCCCGACTGATCGTCAATGCCCCCTGCCGCAGCCACATCACCCCCCACCTGAGAGACCTACACTGGCTCCCCTTCGACAAGAGGATCACCTTCAAGCTCCTCACCCACGCACACAAAGCACTCCACAACGCCGGACCAGCCTACCTTAACAGCAGACTCAGCTTCTACACCCCCATCCGCCAGCTCCGCTTCGCCAGCCTCGCCCTCGCCGCTGTCCCCCGCATCCAACGAATGACCTCCGGCGGCAGATCATTCTCCTACCTCGCCGCCAAGACCTGGAACACCCTCCCTACCCACATACGGCAGACCCAAGACCTACTCGCCTTCAGAAGACTCCTCAAGACCTGGCTCTTCGAGCAGTAGCAGTACCCCCTCCCCTCAGCGCCTTGATACGCTCACGGGTAAGTAGCACACTCTACAAGTACTCTGATTGATTGATTGATTGATAGAACCACGAGGATTACAGTCTCAGTAGACTGGGTGGGCCGGAAGCCTGCTTGGTGAGGATCCAGGTGTTCTGAGTGTTTGAAGTTGGATAATCACGAGGCAACATGGGCCTCTAATATTTTGGCCAAGAAGGGGAGCAAAGAGATGGGGCGATAGTTTGAAGGATTCAGGGGGTCGGCTCCTAATTTCTTTAGGAGAAGGCCCACTATTTATTGAATGCATTTGGGGCCCTGCCGTGCGCAAGAGACTCATTTAAGAAGGGCAGTATGGTAAGTGGTAGGGCAGAAAAGATGTCTTTTAGGATGTAAGGGGAGCAGCAGTCTCTAGGGGAGCCTGATTTGACTCGGGCCAGTAAGTCTAAGAAGGTCTGTGAACAAATGGCGGGAAAGTAGTCCATGGTGACTGTATTGATTATCATACTGTCGGGAGGCTCCATGTGTCTGGGAGTGAAGACGCCTGCTTTAATGCTGGAAATTTATCCATGAAATAGTCATTCAAGGAGTTCCATAAATCTTGAGTAGGGGTCTGTTTTTTTTTTTTTTTAAATAAGACTTTATTAAGCACAAAATGCAGTTCACAGTTGCATTCAATGAACCAATGCAGTGAAACAATATCCAATAAGCAAATGAAAACAATGCAGGAATGTGGGTAATCGGAATGGTTCGAGCAATAATACATTGTGCCATTTTCAATACGATAAAACCATTAAGACAAAAATTAAATAAATGCAAGGAAAAGAAGGAAACACAATACACCAAAGGGAAATCATATAAAAAATGTGCGAGAGACATTAAGCAAGTCGAGCAGCACAGTAACAGGTACAGGTTCAGAATGTCGCGTCAAGCAATACGATGCCCACCCATCGTGCCACATGTCAATGTGTACAGATCACAATGCAAGAGGAGTGAAGCTCCATAGTAGACAAGCATCTCGCTCGGAAGCACACCGGTGCCCACGCCCTTTCCCAACCCCCCCAACCACAACAGGTCGTAGGATAGGGCCTGTATATAATGCGTGTACAAGCAAGGTGACATCGGACACGCAGCCTGCGCCGCTCCCGCCCTAACCCACCCCCTCTGGGACAATGGAATGAAGGGATTGGGATTGCGTCTTCTGGGTAAGCTTCTCAACATAGCTCCGATATGTCCCCCAAATGTCTGTCGGGCGGGAAGCAGTCGGGAGCAGTGCCGAATACTCCGCGCTATTAACATTGCAGTAGGCCACACTCCTGAGCCATGCGCCAACGGTTGGAGTGCGACGTGCGCACCAGAGCAGCGCAATTTCCCTCTTGGCCAAAAGGAAGCAAATGGACGCCAGTCTACGGAGAGGGCGTGGGAAATTCGCAACGTAACCAAGCAACGCAATTTCAGGGGTATGCTGCAGTGTCATGCCCAGTATGTCACCCAGGACCCTGTGAACCTCTAGCCAATATGTATGCAGCCGCGGGCACGTCCATGATAAATGAGAGAAGTCAGCATACGGGGCGGCACATTTGGGGCAACAGTGCGGCCTACTAGCGTCTATCTTATGAGCAAGCGCAGGAGTGTGATACATCCTCCGTAGGAACTTGAAGTGTATACGTTTATGCCTGCTGTTCATGGACACGTCTCTCGTGACAGCGCAACACGCCTCCCACTGATCGTCCGTTATCTGAATGTCCAAGTCGCCCTCCCACGCGGCGCGCACCGCAGCATCAGAGGAAGGAAAAGAGGCCAGGCATAGTTTGTATAGCTTCGACACCACGTGAGTACCCGCTTGGTTTTGTATTATAAATGTAAGTGCGGGGTCATCTGCAGGGGGCAATGGAAATGTGGGGAATTCAGCGCGCAGCATGGACCGGAGTCTAGTTAAAGTAAAGGCGTCCATAAATGTGCGGGTAGTGAAACGGACGTCCTCCGTCAGGGAGAAAGCATGTCCCTCTGGAAACAGGTCACCAATCGTGTGTATTTGGAATTTGGACAGTGTGCGGCTAACCACCGACTCGCCAGTAAAGGGGAGCCAGTGAGAGTTGGGAAGTGGAAGTGCAGAGGAGTACAACCTGTCCATGCGAAGCAGTCTCCGCAACTTATCCCAAGCCCAGCTCGTGGTGGACATCGGCTGTATGTCTTGCGGGTCCCGGGGGAGCCCCTTGGGGAGGACGGAGATGAGTGGCACCGGGAGCGCCGTGTCGGCTTCAGGCCGCAGGTAAGGGACCCTGGCATCAGGGTGAAACCAGGAGTGTGCATATGAGCACTGTGCCACCAAGTAATAAAGATAAAAATCCGGCACCCCAAATCCCCCTCTCTCATAAGGTAATGTCAACGTGCGCCAGGCCACTCGAGGGCTCTTGCCGCCCCATACCAAGCGCAGCAATGTTGAGCGAAGTTGTGAAAAAAAAACCTTAGTAAGAGGGATCGGGATATTATTAAATAAGTACAAAAACCGAGGGAGGAAAATCATTTTGACAATGGCAATCAGGCCAGCCATGGACAATGGAAGACGGAGCCACCGCTCCGTATTATCCTCCAAAAAATCCAGGGGGTGCCCGTAGTTCAGTCGGGCAATGGACACCGTATCAAGATGGACGTGGACTCCAAGGTACTTAACGGAGTCTGTGCACCATTCCAGAGGGAAGGAGCAATTCCATTGCACGGTGGAGGGGGTCAGTGGAAAAATAAGTGACTTGTGCCAATTTATCTTGAGGCCGAAATATTCGCCGAAGCGCGTGATCTCATGAATCAATGGTTCCAAATTGGTACTAGGAGCTCGGACATACAAGACCGTGTCGTCTGCATATAGAGAGATGAGGAGTGGGCCAGTGCGGAATTGGAGTCCTCTGTGGAGGTGCTTTTCCTGGAAATGACGGATCAAGGGGTCCATTGCAAGGATGAACAGGAGCGGGGATAAGGGGCAGCCCTGCCGGGTCCCTCTAGAAAGTGCAACGTTTTCAGTTATAGTGCCATTCAAACGTATCCGAGCAGTGGGCGCCGAATACAGTAACTCTACCGTGGCCACAAACATTGCGGGCATGCCCATTCTCCGCATGATCGATAAAAAAAAGGGCCACTCCAGGGTGTCGAACTCTTTTTCGGCATCCAGAAACACCGCAGCCGCCGGGGTGGAAGGGTCAATTCTATGCAGAACAGAAAACAGTGTACGGAGATTTAAGGAGGTAGACCTGTGTGGGACAAAGCCGTACTGGGCCGGCGAGACTATGGTATCCACAAGCAGCGCCAAGCGGATTGCCAGAACTTTGGCCAAAATTTTGTAGTCGAGGTTTAGGAGGGACAGAGGTCTATAAGAACTACAGTATGAGGGATCGCGACCCGGCTTGGGCAGCAGAACTATGACCACCTCCCGGAGGGTGGGGGGGAGAATGCCCGACTCCAACGCCTCAGCATATACCTCCACAAGGCGTGGCACCAGTTCCTCTTTGTATTCTTTATAAAAGTCGGCAGAAAACCCATCAAGACCCGGCGCCGAGGAACTCCTCAGTGAGTCTATAGCCTCAATTATGAAATCCGGCGTAATGGGCTCAGCCAGGAAGTCCTGCATGTTTTTCTCCAGGTATACCATGGCTATCTCGTTTAGATACGACCCCGGGTTGCAGTAGTCCCCTGACAGTGTAGAAGTGTAAAGAAGTTTGTAGTATGACAAAAAGGTGTCGCAAATGTCGGGAGTGGAGTGATGCCGTGTACCCTGTGAGTCGAGGATATCAGTGACGTAAGCTGCCTGGTGTGGCGGGCGGAGCATCTGCGCCAGCATCCTGCCCGGCCTCTCTCCCTCACCATACTGACGCGCTGTGTAGTGTTTACCTAAGAATCGTAACTCCCTGTCCGCAGCGTCTCTAAACTCCAGCAGTAACTCGAGGCGTTTGGCCTCTCGGGCCGCGAGGGATCCCTGAGTATCTCCCCCTCCAGTGCGGAGAGTTCAGCCTTTATGCGGGTTAAAGTGGTGCGAGTGTCACGTAGGGCCCCGACATGTTTGGCAATACAAACCCCGCGGATGGTGGCCTTAAAGCCTTCCCATAGCGTGGCCCAGGAGGTCACAGAGCCAGTGTTAGTGTCAAAATAATCATCAATGGCCGTACGGACCTCCTCAGTAAAAACCGGGTCCAGCAGGGCCCTGCCAGGGAAACGCCACTGCCGTTCATAGCCACCCAGTCTCGGGACCGCCAGTGTCAACACCACAGGAGAGTGATCAGATAGCGTGCGCGGGGGAGTGGAGAGATCTTCCACCCATCCCGCCACGCCTGGGGAGAGTAGCCAGTAGTCTATTCTGGTGCTAGTGTTATGAAAACCTGAGTGGTGTGTGTAGTCCGGGGTGAGTGGGTGCAGCCGGGCCTCAACATCAATTAAGAAAAAGAGCAAATGTCCGCCATCACCGAGCGGGCAAGCGGTTTGCAGTCAGGGGAGAGGGAGGTGCTGTCTCTACCAGGGTTCAGCAAGAGGTTGAAGTCACCCCCCATCACCAGTAAATCAATGTCGGTACGAAGCAGCATAAGCTGTAGGTTTTGGAAAAAGGCAGGGGAGTCAACATTAGGGCCGTAGACACTCACCAGTGCAATTTTATACCCATACAACACGCCAGAGATCAGCACATATCTGCCCTCATCATCAGTCTTGCTATCAATCAACACAAAGGGAACACGCTTATGGACCAGAATCGCCACCCCTCTTGCGTATTTACTATAACACGAAAATACTCTATGTGTACCCCATCCCTTGGCCAATGAGTTAGTGTCTGACCGTACAAGGTGGGTTTCTTGTAGGAAGAGGACATCCACCTTGTAACGCGCTGCATAGTTCAGAACCTGTTTGCGTTTCCGCGTGGTGTTCAAGCCCCGAACATTCCAAGTCATCAGCGTCAACCTGAAAGGGCCAGCCTGAAGGCCTATCCTGGCCATAGCGCCATACCAAGGTCGATCAAGTGTAATCGTGCATCCGACAAGCCATTCTCATGAATCCCGCTACCACACACAAACAAAAAAGACCACAAAAACAACACACATCCCGTCCCCCACCCACCACCAGCCTCCCAACATCCCATGAGAGGCAGACCCCAGTCAAGTGTTGAAACACAATAGAAACTACCAATTGTGAAAACCACAATATGAATGAATATGCTTGCAATAAAAAAAACATTAAACCCCAAAAGAAAGTATGCAAGCAGGCGTACGCCATGGGGGGTAGCAACGCCACGCCACGCCACGCTGGCAGCCCGGCAAAGCGACCACATAGTCAATGTTCGTACAACAAAACCTGAAAGTACACAACCATTAATAATAGAACAAGTAGTGTTCAAGGAGGAGGAGGCACAGGACATTCAGCCCCAGTCGGTTTCGGCAAAAAGGTCAGCGCTGGACTGTGTGTCATTGCGGGGTGGAGAATGCGGGCCGGAGCCAGAGGGAGATGTTGAGCCTTGCTTTTTGTAGCCGTGACAAAAGTCTTGCGCTTCAGCTGGAGAGTCAAAGATGCAGAATCTGCCATTCACCTCCACCTTCAGTCTTGCCGGATAGAGCATGCCGTACTTTAGGCCAAGGTTACGGAGGGCTGACTTGACTCCAGCATATTTGCGACGCGCTTCTTACACCATGAGTGTGAAATCCGGGAAGAAGGACAGCTTGCTGCCCTGCCACTGCACTTCTCCCGCCTCCTGTGCAGCGCGGAGCGCGGCGTCTCGGTCGCGAAAGTTCATGATTCTAGCTATTATGGGCCGGGGTGGGAGGCCAGTGCGTGGTTTGGGCCCTAGTGATCTATGGGCACGTTCGACGACAAAGCCAGCAGTGAAGGTGTCCTTACCAAATAGTTCAAGGAGAAGATGTTCTACAAAGGTATCAAACCGGCCTGTGGCAGTTGTCTCCGCCACACCGAGGATACGAATGTTATTGCGCCGGCTACGCGCTTCCAAGTCTTCGTTTTTTATGGCCACTTCTTTTAGAAGTTTCTCGACATGCTCCAGTCGTTTCAGCGATTTTGCGGCACCGTCCTCCACATCCGATATCCTGGACTCTGCTAAGTCGAGTCTATGATCATGAGCCTGCACTGTGGAGCTCATGTCAGAGAGCCGTTGGTCGAGAGCGTCAAAGCGAGTGTCCAGAGCCTTGAAGCCAGCACGCATTTCTCCCATCATGGCGGCCATCATAGACGCAGCGTCCCCCGCGTCTACAGCGCCAGCAGCCCCAGAGGCTGCCCCAGGCGGAGGGTCCGTAGTGAGGATGGAGGTCTTATCGAAGCTGAGCTTCCGTTGGTTCGGGTCCCTCTTCCCCATCGCCGAGACTGAGTGGGTGACGCAGTAGTAGCGGCGTCCGTTCACGGCGTCAATCAGCAAGGTAGGTAGCAATAGGCCGCAAGCAGGCCCGCGCTCCGGTAGGCCCCAAGGACGTGTGCAGTGACTAATAACTTCCTGCGAAGGCAACGAAGGCTCGGTCCGTATATGTGGCGCAATGGTGCCCAGCAGTTGCCGATGGCCAATGGCAGGGTACAGCAGGGTACAGTGCAGGCAGGGCACTGGTGATGAAGCGTCGTTGTCAGTGGCCCGTAGGGTGGGGAGCGACCCTCTCCTGACACCAGGCCCAGGAGGAAGGGGGGGAAACCAGGTGTCTCACCAGGCGTGCGTGGGGCGGGGCCGCCGGAAGTCACCGGGGAGCGCCGCCGGGATCCCCAGATGCCGCAAACCCCAAGCCCCGCCGCCCCCAGGCAAGCGCACCCGCCCGCCGCCCGAAAACCAGCGCAGGCCGGCAAATCGATGCCCCGGACCCAGCACACCCCTAGGCCGGCTGGCCACGGTCGCGCCCCAGGAATCAGGTGCCCCAACCGGGGGTCCCGCGGAGGAAGGGCAGCGCGCTAGGAGGCTCAGGGGAGCAGCTGAGAGCAAGAGGCCCGGCAGCCGAGACCCGCGCCGCACTCACCCAGCGCTCCGGCGCAGAAGAGAAGATGGCGCCTGGGTCCGGAGGCCTCGATTCTCGTCCGCCCCACACACCGCCGTAGGTCGCCCCCAAGGTGGCAAAAATCACCCAAAGGCACAGGGCGGCATCAGGAAGCAAATCAGGTAGGTTGCGAGAAACTGGAGCAGCTGATCACATCGTGTTCGTCTCCGCCGGGAGCCCGCATGGAGGAGCCTCACAGAAGAGCAGCCATTCCGCTCTCCGCCGTGGCCACGCCCCCGAGTAGGGGTCTGTTTGGGGATAATTCTCTCAGCATTACAAAGATCATTTACTATCATGAAGATTTTCTTTGACCTGTTGTGGGAGCTCAGAATTCTGGCAGAGAAGTGGGTGGCCGTGGCTGCTGTTATAGCGTTTTTATACTCTTTACGAGCCTTGGAGCATTGAGTTTTTTCTTTGAGGGAGTAACTTACTCTCCATCTCCTTTCTTTTTGATGGAGAGCTAGCTTTTGCTTTTTTAGCTCCTCAGAGAACCATTTCTGAGAGTCGGCTTTATGCGCACGATTGAGTTTAGTAAGCGGGCATGTGTATTACATGCTGCAAGTAGCCAGGTAGAAATATTCTCTTCCATGGAGTTAATATCGGGGTTGGGATAAGGCACTGAGCTAGCCAAAGTGTTGATGAAATCTTGTTTATTGAGAGCCCTCCACTTCCTTATCATGCCACCCTCAGCCGTGGGGGTCTGGATGCTGAGGGGGATTGCTGCCATAATATTATTAAATGATGGTCTGACCATATGCATGGTAAGATTGTGGGTACCGACAAGGTTAAGTTGGTCGACCAGATTTGGTCCAGTATGTGCCCTTTGATGTGAGTGGGTGAGGATATGTGCTATGTGAAGTTAAGGTTGGAGAGTAAGTCCGATAGTTCAGTGGAGTGCGGCCCTCCAAGGGTGTCATTGAACCAATAGTTCATATCACCTATGAGAAGTATGTTAGAGTAGCTTGTGGCCAGATTATCCATTTTTTCACTCAAATAGACAGGAAATGAGGGCATGTGCTATGGGGGCCTGTAGACAATAACACAAATGAGGGGTCCAGCATTAGAGTCTAGTTTAATGGCCAAATTCTCTACTGACGGGGGACTGAGAGGGGTAATGGTGGTGAATTATGGTCCTTATGAATGATGGCGGCTACTCCACCACCTGTTTTATCTGGAAGCCGGTTTGCCTGGAGTATGTAATAATCCTGAGGTAGCACAGCCAATATGTCTGGGGTGGAATCGAGGTTAAGCCAGGTCTCTGTAACCAAAAAGACATATGGTTTTTTCGAACATGAGCAACAGAAAGATGTCTAACTGGTGTTTAACCAGTGAGCGGGTGTTGAGGTAAAAAATACGTAAGATGACGTGTTTTACTTTGGTAGGGACGGAGGTTTGGGGGCAGTGAGGAGTGGGGGGTGATGGGTCAACATGGAATCTCCGTGGTCGATTGATATGGTTAACGCTAATACGCTTGTGGATAGATGGATCAAGGGGCATGGCCGGCTGGGCCCTTGATCTGAGTTCCACAGAGGAGTATTTTATGATTTGGCCATGGATTATGGCCCCTGGGCGGGGCACAGATGGGCTTGCCTTTGGCACGCCTTCTACGCACCCGCTGCGAGCGTCCCCTGAGCTCCCGTGCTGCGGTGTGCATTTATGGCCGGCACTGCCTCTGACTCCTCCCCATCCAGGCAAGATTGGCTGAAGCCGGGTGGTGGTGCTGAGCAGAGTGACAGGAGTCTACCTGCGAGTGAGGTGAGATCAATTTCAGTTATTAGAGTTAAAAGCACAACAACAGATCAGCGATTCAATTTCTAAGTTTTAAAAAGAGTATTAAAAACAGAGCGCTGCAGCAGCGGTCCGCGCAGCAATGACACAGTTCAAAATTGCCCGCTCCCGTGCTGCGTCGTGCATTTATGGCCGGCTCCGCCTCTGACTCCTCCCCCTCCCGGCAAGATTGGCTGTGGATTAATCAGAGCTCTCTGCTGAAGGTGCTTTACTCTCTGTGCGCCGTACATTTTGGAATGCTCATGTCTCTCTTTTGGTATGCATGGAATACTTAAAGGGCTAGAAAGTATCACTGGAATAGAGAGAGCGAGAGTGTGTGTGTGTGTGTGTCCATGTGCGTGCGTGGGTGTGTGTGAGTGTGCGTGTGTGTATGTGTGTGTGGGTGGGGTGCAGAGCTCTGGCTATAAATTAGATTTAGACAAGGGAAAGAGACTCAGCAGGGAACAGATTAAGCACATTATATATGAGTAAATGATGTCCGGGGTTCAGATGAGCTGGTCTGTGTCTGGACCAGCTCTCCATTTTTTTTTAGAAAACCACATATTCACTGAGAAAAACTGGAAGCCAGACAAGAGGTGGGTGATCAGACACTTATCCTCATGCTCTTTTGTAGGGAGGTGATCCTCTACTCAAGAGCCCACTCTATGGGGACCACAATCAGTAGTACCTGGTAAAGATGTGTGTCACCTTCCAGCAACCCCTGAACCATAGTCACACCTTTCACCTAACTAAACCTGTTTCCATTGTGCTTTCATGTCAGAACATCCCTTAGAGAGGAATTATGGAGGCGTGTTTGTGAACTTTCTGGGTGGTAGAATTTGGCCTGAAAAACATGGGGTGGAATTATGTTGCCTGTGTTTCCTTGCTGTACCATGACTTCAATAACTTGATCAGCCCAAGCGATTTGGGAAGCATGGCAGGGCTACAATGTATGCTTGCCTACAAGTGTGTCGTACACTAGTATTGGGTTTAGTAATATAAATATAGTTTACCTGAAACCCATTGTCTCTGTTTATTCTGTTTTTCAGTTAATGCTTCATGACTGAGTTTAAAGAAGATCATACTGTGGGCATAATGCCCACTGACCTCAAAGAAGGGTTATGTAGTACAGAGTAAATTAATGGAATTATTATATTCAATTATTTCCCAGTTTAAGTCCCCGCCTCCAGGGAAGGGAGTTGCAGTATCTGTAGTTGGCCCGCGTGGTGCTGGACTTTCTACTGCTCCTTTTTGGCAATAGTAACTTGCACTTGCACACAGTAATTTTGGCTCCAGTTCTTGTTTTAAGGGTGGGGACATGCAACTCTACACTGTTCAGTAACTTAACACTAGTAAATGGTGAATAGCCATAAGAGGTAAAGTTAGTCAAAAGTGTAAAAATAAACTTGTATGTGTAAATTAGTCACTGATGAGATCATCCAAGCTCCTTTTGTACATGTTGCTCTATAAACGGGTATAGCATTAGAACTCTGAATTTGAGTACAAAATAGCTCAGAAGAGTATGAGGCATCATAAATGCCATCACAGACACACCTCCCTTAGATTTAGAAAGCATGAGCTATGTGCCACATTGATCCTATGCCTTGCAGTTCACAAGTAGTGTGGTTCACGCTAACATTAAAAAATCATATATATGGGAACCCCTCATTGCATATGGTCTGTATATAACTGTTGAGAGAAAGCCTAGTTCCTAAAATTAATAAACTCCTGTTCCAAAAGGATTATCCTACTAAAGACAGCTTTCATCTGTATCAAACCCCTGAGAGGCACCGAACCTACATTGAGAAATTAAGTATGTATAAGTAGAGAATTGGGTCTTGTAAACATTGTTCATTCTATGGAGAAAGTTTACCCTGTATCAGACAGTTTTCAGAAAGTGAAAATCATGAGAAATACACTACAGAGTAATAAAAAGTATCTACTAAGTACAGTGTACACACTGTGCAACACTTAGCTCTGCTAACAATAACTGGTGAATTTCTGTGTTTTTTTATATCAAAGCGTTATTGTTGTCACTGAAATATTCCCCTAACTATAAGGTTTTAAAAGGTATAACCTTTGTTTTTTTTTACTGAATTTGTATGTACATAAATTAAGGGATTTTGCCAGTGAAAGTTGCCAGTAGGTAGTTATAGTTAGGACCTGGGGGCAGATGTATCAAGTGTTTTTTTTGTCGCAAACAATGCGAATAGCAAAATTTCATTGTTTGCGACAAAAGAAATGGGATGTAAGAAAGAAATTGCTTCGCAAAATATGAAATCGCAATTATTGCGATTTCTTAATTAGCGTGAAGTGGTTTTCTGTGAATTAATGTGGGAATCCTAATTGAGCATTTTCTTACTTTAGCGAAATTCGCTAACAAGAAATAGCAGAATAAGAAATCGCAACAGGATGTATGAAAAAATCGCTATTTGCGAATTCCTGAAAATCGCTATTTAAGAAATCGCAATTAACACCAACTACATGCAGGTGGTAAGTTAAAAAAAATATAAAAAGGCACCCAGAATGCACTCAATTGATTCCCAAAATGGCTGGACTATACCTGATAGCCATTGCGCATTCAAGCTCTTGACAGAGGAGACAGAGACAGGAGAGAATCTTCAGATTACGCATTAGGCTGTTTGAGCAGACTGAAGAGGACATTCATGAGAAGTACAGACTTCATCCTCACACCATTATGGACCTCATCAATGAATTGAAACCTTTTTTGGAGCACCCAACAGGCAGGACACAATCAATTCCCACTCATGTGCAGGTATTGTGCTCATTGCACCTTTTGGGTTCAAGGTCTTTTCAAAGCGTCATTGCAGAGGTTGGTGGGGTGTCACAAAGTGCCCTATCACACTTTTTCCATGTGTTTCTGGATGCAATGCTGAGCAGGCTTCAACATCACATCTACTTCTCAAACACCCAACAAGCCATACAGGATACCAAGTTGGAATTCTATCAAATTGCACGCTTCCCACATGTGATTGGATGCATAGATGGAACTCATATTGCCATCACTCCACCATCAACCACAGAATATGTATTTCGTAATAGGAAATGCTACCACTCTCTCAACATCCAGATTGTGTGCAATGCCAAATATATCATCAATGACATAGTGGCAAAGCACCCAGGCAGCACGCATGACTCCTTTATCTTCAGACATAGCGGAATTCATAGACGTCTGAGTGCTGGACAGTTCGGAGACGGATACCTGCTAGGTAATTCACACTCATGCAAACATCCATCCATCCATCCATCCATTCATCATTTGACATTGGAACATAATGTCACATTTCTCTTGTCATCCATGCAGGTGACATCGCCTATGCAGTGCGTGACTTCATCCTAACGCCGAACCCTGCAAATGCAAGTGAAAGAAGGTACAACAAGGCACACCCGTCAACACGTGGGGTCATTGAACGCACATTTGGCATATTAAAAAGCCGTTTCAGATGCATACACAAAAGTGGAGGCGCTTTGCAATACAGTCCAGAAACCTGTTGTAAAATTCTAACTAGCTGTGCAATGCTGCATAACATGGCCATGCACAAAGGTACAGACATTGAAGTGAGTGAGTCAGACACATCTGATGATGATGACATACCTCCACCTAGAAGGGCTGCAGCAGGAGTAGGAGCTGTGGCTGGCCGTCAAAGACGGTCTGAGATTACACGTAATTACTTTTAGGTAAGAGAAGAAAAAATACAATTAAATTATTTTTTGCAACTGTTGTTTTTATTCACAGCACACAAACCAAAGTGCAGGTTTAGAACTTTAAATGTTGGATGTAAGTAAATGAAAATTAACTCAAATGTCACATGAAGCGATGTTCCACAATGCAGTAATGTACAAAGTATTGCACTTTAAACTGTCACATTTTGCGGTGGCGGCTTGAAGCAGGATGTTCCTGTGGTTGTCTGATTTCTTGCTCATGTGCTGTGCCTGCATGCCTTTAACTTCTGCGCTGGGTCAAGTGATTAGTTGGTGTGGGGTTCCTACTGCTCCTACTGGAGGTGTCCTCACTGTCAGCAGAAGCAATGAGAGCTCCTGCACCGGAGTTGGAGGTTTGCAAAATTTCAACTGCAGAAGTCACTCTGTCCAAGCTGTGTGCCATGTTACGTGTGCATTCGCTCATTTCACGCTGCATGTTAATGCTGCACCTGGTGAGGTTGCTAGTGACAGTGCATAGGCGGTTAATTGCTTTTGTGTAGCCATGCATCCTCATATGTGCATGCTGGGCAGCCTTGTTGCGAGCTTTCTCCGTACGTTCAAGGGTCTGACACAGTTTTTCTATTGATGCAGACATGCTTGCTTGATTTCGGTTCAATATTAAGAGCTGTCTATTTATTGATCTGAGGTCCTTATGTTGCAGGCGCTGTACGTGAAGCATATCCTGCTCAAGACCAGCAAAAACTGTGCCTGCTTCCATTTGCCCACTGCTGCTCCTACATGTCTGATATCGGAATGACCGTGTTCTCCTTTGACTAAGGGGTTGGTCTTGTGAGTCACGAGGGCCAACTGTGTAGTGCTCAGTGTGTACTGTACCTCCATCTCCATTTTCATCATCCTCCAATGATGGCAGAGGAGCTACAGGCCTGCGCTTTCTGCGCACAATTTCAGTAAGGGCAGTGGCATCAGGGCCTTCTCCTTCAGTATCAGATGTGACATGGGGAGGTGATTCATCCCCCTCACTTTTTTCCCTGGATTCCCTTGAGTGTTCTGTGGATGTAGAGTGAGACATATGAGTTTGTGTTTGTATGTGCATTTTTCAACAAATAAATGTTTTTCTTTTTTCTGTGAAAAAGGAAAACTAACTAAAGTATATGTTTACCTTCATAATTAATTTAATAAACATCATGTGTGGGAGGAGGAGCTTCGCGGGCATCTAAGATGGTCGTGTGAGCAGAGAGCTCCCGAGACCCGCGCCGCCCTTCGCACACATCCTTACTACATCCTGATTTTGATGATGGGCTTTTGCAGACGAACTCTTGCTGATTCCAATATTTCTCGAAGATTTGAAATCGGACGTTGGGATCCACTTTTACGTCGTCTTAAACTTTGCGGCCCGCCCCGGGACGAGACCGGGGGCTTAGTTACTCTGCCGGCCGGAGGGGTTTCTCCCCCAGAGGACCTCTGCCTAACTTTCAGTTTCGCTTTCCTACTCCCGGCGTGGATCGACTGAAACGCTGCTCTGATCTGCCCTTGATCCTGCCTGGTGCCCTCACACCGTGGTGTGTCCTCCTGCGCTTTGCCTTGTTTTCTGCACTATTGGCATTTACGTTGATTTTGGCCAGTTTCGTTATTCTTTGACTACATCGCGGCCGGCCATTTTCACCAGGTCGCGTGGGCCCTTCCGGGGTCCTTTCTCCAATATGGCCACCAGACCCGAGGCGGAGAAATGCAAGACCAAGACGCCTCACCGAGGGGGACAGACCCAGACGAACATCATGGATCACTACTCCCAATTGAAGGGATCCCCCAGTAGTGCTGGCCGTACGCCTGACGACCCTAAGGCTGCCTCCGCTACGACACCATAAGTGTCGCTGCAGGACGTTATGAGTGCCATTACCAGTCTGAAGGCCTCCATGGGGCAGCAATGTGAGACTCTTGCCTCCAAGATCGACACGGTGGTCGTGGATGTTACGCTGATTAGAGCGGACCTGGCAAAGACTAATGAGAGGATCAAGGCGTTAGATCTGAAGACTTCCAGCCTGACTACCGATGTGACGGACGTTCAGACCGAGATCGGGAATTTGCGTTCTTCCCGTGATGTGATTGCCCGTCGTCTGGAGGACTATGAAAACAGGGCCCCTCGCAACGTGCGCATTATTGGGGTCCCTGAAAATCCCGAGACTTCTGCAACCGACCTCCTGGTGGAAGATCTGGTCTCCAACTATCTTGCTCCCGCCGGACTCACTAAATTCTTCGCGGTCGAGCGTGCTCATCGAATCCCAGGCGGAAAGGTTAAGCCGGGTGCCCCCCCCGAGACCTATCATTGCTAGACTATTCCATTTCAGGGATAGGGATACCATCTTGCAAGCCTCTCAGGACAAGGGCCCTGTGAAGTTCGAGAATGCCACGGTGAACTTTTACACGGACTTTACCCCGTTCGTTCAGAGGCAGAGAATGGGATTCCAGGGAGTCAAGAGACGGCTACGGGACTTAGGCCTCAAGTACGCCATGTTGTTTCCGACCAGACTTCGTATCGAGTACGAGGAACGAACGTTTTTCTTTGATCGCCCGGACAGTGTCAGTGACTGGCTTTATTCTTTGCCTAAAAGGGATGATTGTACTGAGTACCCCGGCGGCGCCCATGGTGGCTCGCCGGAGCAGGAGTGACTTGTGGATCCTGACGTCTGAACTTTCCAACTTATCCAGCTGAGTTTGGACAATTATTCTTTAGTTCTTCTTTTAGATCGGCCTGAGAGTGGCAGGGGTGAAGGGGACTCTTCCTCCTCCTGGGTTCTTTGTGTAGATTAGTTCTTGATGGGGCGACAGGCACACTGCAAGTTGGGGTGGCTTTTGAGTCTTCCGCAGGGGTGCAGGGTGGGGGGTGTTGTAACGGGTTTAAGTTGGGGGCGGTGGTGGGATGTGTGTGTGTTTGTTTCCATTTCACAAGGCATCCAATTGTTTTTTCTAACTATTTCGGTCATTGGGCTCCGTGTGTGGGGTGCTCTACTTCTTCTCGGGGATGGGGAGTGGTGAGTTGAGACTATTATCATGGAATGTTAATGGGTTGGGAGACAGGATAAAGAGAGGGGTAGTGTTGCAGTTCCTCAGACGCCATTCACCCGATGTTGTTCTTCTACAGGAGACGCATCTTGTAGGGAATACGTGTCGAGCCATGAACAGACGTGGATACCGCCTAGTTGCTCACTCCGGTTTCACCGCTGGCTCCAGGGGGGTTGGCATTCTTATCCGGTCTTCTCTCCCCTTTGAAATTGATGAAGTTATACTTGATGATAGAGGGCGCTACGCTGCGCTCACGGGTAGATGGGAAGGGAAGACACTGTCCATACTCACGATATATATCCCCCCGGGCTTACAGGCCTCTACATATGCTGATTTGTGTAGGGTCATATTGGGGCTGCCTGAGGGTCTTCTTATCCTCGGAGGGGATTTTAACTCCGTTGTCTCTGGTACTGCGGATCGTTTTCCCCCCAGGGACTTGGCCAGATCTCATATGTGGCTGAGCGACTTCCTTGATACCTTTGGGCTCATAGATAGCTGGAGGTTGATGCACCCTACACAATTTCAGTATACCTTCCATTCTGGGGCACATGGTAGTCTCTCCAGGTTAGACTATTTTTTAATGCCATCGGCCCAATCCTCCTCCATCAATGAGGTTCGCCATTTTCCCAGGGGTATTTCTGATCATTCCCCCTTGTGGCTTCGGCTTGCGGTAGGGGTGGGCAGTGTAGGCAGAGTGGCTCCTATTAACCCTTGGTACTTTCATAACCCCAAAACCCGTTCTGAACTTGTTAAAGCCATGGATCATTACTTCAATGATAATGTGGGGTCTGTTTCTTCTTCGGTTTCTTTGTGGGGAAGCTTTTAAGACTGTCATTCGTGGGCATTCTCTTTCACTGATTGCCGCTGCTAAAAAGGCTAAAAACGAGGAGCTTGTGCGCCTAGAAACTGAGATAACTGCACTAGAGAGTGACCTTGATTCAGAAGTAACACGTTTAAATATACATTCTCGCAGTCTGAAACAGGCTGATTATAGGTCCGTCGTCACTGACGCGGCAAAGGTGATGAGCAGAGAGCAACAGGGCAGGATGTATGATGTGGGTGACAAGGCCGGTAAGTTGATTGCGTGGCTGGACAAGAAAGAAAGAGTGAATCGTGTTGTCCCCATGATTGAGAGGCCGGATGGTGAGTGTGTCACTGACCCAGTCGGAATTGTTGAGTGCTTTGTTGACCACTTTAAAACAGTGTATGCCTCGGTCTGTGATAGGGACGAGGAAGACTCCCGGTTGTTGCTTCGTGACATCGCTTTGCCCTGCTTTTCCGAAGATGACAGAGACCTCATGGATGCAACCCTTACTGCGGACGAAGTAGCGCGGGCTATACGTTCCCTCCGCCCAGGCAAAGCAATGGGCCCCAATGGTTTACCCATTGAACTTTATAAACTGCGACCCGACAAAATGGCGCCCTACTTGAAGGGTATGTTCCTTGAGGCTTTGGCCACGGGTTCCCTTCCCGCCGATCAGCGACTTGCTACTATTGTTGTAATTTATAAGGAGGGTAAGCCACGGGATCGCTGTGCCTCGTACAGACCTATATCTCTGCTTAATGCCGAACCCAAAATCCTAGCTAAACTGTTGGCTAATCGTTTGATTAAGGTGATCGGGGACTTGATCCATCCAGATCAGTCCGGTTTAATTCCTCATCGAAACACCGCCCTTAATCTTCGGAGACTCCACGGAGTTCTCGCGAGGGCTGAGACTCTCACTGAGTCGGCCATTTTAGCTTCCCTTGATGCTACTATGGCTTTCGATACTATCGAATGGCCCTACCTTTGGGCAGCCCTCTCAAAATTTGGATTCGGCCCCGTGTTCATCGCTTGGGTGAAACTTCTTTATGAGATGCCCCTTACCCAGGTGGTGGTTAATGGGAAGGCGTCCGGTGTCTTCACACTTGGACGTGGCACTCGGCAGGGCTGCCCGTTGTCTCCATTGCTCTTCGCCCTCGTACTGGAACCGTTGGCGGAATGGCTCCGTTGGGAGCCTTCCATAAAGGGCATTCGGTGGGCTCCCGACTTCGAGGATCGTATCTCGTTATACGCAGATGACATTCTCCTATATCTTACTTCCCCTCAGAAATCCTTGAACGTGCTCTTCGATGTTCTGACCTCCTTCGGGAAGAACTCGGGTCTCATTATCAATTGGACTAAATCCTGTGTCTGCGTTTTGGCTGGTGGTCTCCCCCCTTTGCCTCGTAGATTTCCGATTCAAGTAACTGAGACCGGCTTCAAATACTTGGGGATATATGTCTCCTTGGACCCCACCGTTCGCTACGAACGCAACCTGCTACCCCCTCTTCAACGGCTGAAGCTAGATGTTACACGCTGGCGTCATTTGCCACTGTCACCGCTCGGTCGTGCGGCTCTCTTTAAAATGATGTCGCTGCCTAGATTTTTGTACGCTCTCCAGAATTCATTTGACCCCGTTCCCTCTGGTTACTTTCGAGAGGTGGAAAGTCTACAACGGCAACTGGTCTGGGACGGCCGTGCATGCATTGCTCTGTCTAAACTCACGCTCCCGTGGTATGACGGAGGCATTGCCCTTCCTGACATCAGGCGCTACTACTGGGCCTCCCAATTAAGCGCGGTTAATCACGCGACATATGTTCCCGGTCCCGCCCCCGCCTTTGCTATGGATAAACACCTACTGCCGGGGGGGAACTTCAATAGGGCGCTGTATTCCAAGAGGCTCTGTAAATCACTGGCCGGACCCACTAAAATCGCGGTACATGTGTGGCATGATGCGAATGCGGCCTTGGGATGGAATGATAGACTTACCCGTGCGACCTCGTTGTATGATTCTGAAAGTCTGGGTAATTTATGGCAATCGAAAGGATTTGATAAATGGGATATGATTGGAATCACTAAGGCGGGGGATCTTTGGTCTAA
Source organism: Lissotriton helveticus (assembly GCF_964261635.1). Taxonomy (NCBI): domain Eukaryota; kingdom Metazoa; phylum Chordata; class Amphibia; order Caudata; family Salamandridae; genus Lissotriton; species Lissotriton helveticus. The sequence continues at coordinate 808,134,735 of NC_136068.1, read as the reverse complement.
AGGCGACGTTAAGACCTTTGAGGCGCTTAAGATGGAGTATGAACTTGGGGACAGAGAATTCTTCAGGTACGCTCAGGTCCGACATGCCCTACTGTCAGTCTTTGCTGTGGGTTCAGATATTCCTGAATCCTCTCCCCTTGAGGACCGTATTCTGGATGGATATGTGCCCGACAGCACTATCTCATTAATTTATAAGAAGCTGATCCATAACAGGGCCGACCTGCTGGTGCGCCTGAGGGCCTCGTGGACTGCCGACGGTCTAGAATTAGATGAGGAGGACTGGCAGTCCTCTCTGTCCTCGCCGAAAGAAGTTGCCATACCCGCACGCCTTAGATTCGTTCAACTTAAGATCCTCCACTGTGTGTATGTCACTGGCCCGAGTCTGGTGCGCATGGGTTACTCTTTGGATAATTTGTGTAAGCGTGGCTGCGGTATGACTGGTACCTTCCTTCACATCCTATGGGAATGCCCGGTGGTGGTTGAGTTTTGGTCCCGTGTGCATGTCGTGATGGAGAGGGTCACTGGGGTGACGCTACTGCCCGAAGCCAGACGCTGCCTCCTGAATGTCTGGGAGCCCAATGACTATAACACGGCACAGATCACCTGGGCGACCCTTGGCAATATGATCGCCAAAAGAGACATCGCACAGCTCTGGGGCTCCCATAGACCGCCGACTGTAACTTTGTGGGAAGAGAATATGGACTGGTGCATGTTTCGCGAGAAGACTGTGTATCTGTCACGAGGAAGGCCCAGGAAGTGGGGTAGAATCTGGTCACAATGGAACACATATCGTGGCAATGTATGCACTCCCCCGCAAGATTTGTTTCCCGATGTAACCTTGTCCCCCTGATTGGCATTCCAATTATTGACTTAGTTGTACTGTTGTTGGTTTCCTCGCTGCCCCCTTCCCACGAACAATTATGATTGTATTATAATCGCTACAATGATGAAGCACCGAGTACTTGGACCCACGACTGTGTTCCCAATTCACTTTTCTGCCTTGTGTATACTGTTATTGTTTCTGTTAAATTTCAATAAAATATTTAAAAAAAACATCATGTGTTTCTATGATGGAAACATGAAAAAGTCAGGATTGCACTACAGATCCCATGATGCATTGTTTCATGCATGTTTCACGGTCTCACTGGAGTACTACATTCCTCACACTGACAACATGCACGGAACACACACACATGCATTACACACATTTCTGATGAATCTTTGCATGCATCTTACCTTCTGCAGTTGGTGTAGGCTCAGAGCTATCAATGTTAGCCACTCCACTCACACTCTCTGGAAGCAGGGTTGTTTCAATGAGTTCCTCATGGGGTGTTGGTTGGTTTGCTGTTGATGTACCACCACCAGTTTTGTTACTCTCCTTGATCCTTTCTGCAAGTTTCTCTTTGGATCTTTGACGCATGTCATACAATCGTTTTTTGATTTCATCAATGGTTCTATTGGTAACCCCAACAGCATTTACTTTTTCCTGGATCTCCAACCAAATTTTTCTCTTCCTTGATTCAGGAACTTTTAAGGCCTTTTTTCCAATATGTAGTTCATGGCTACACACTATTTCTTCTATGAGGATTTCTTGTTCCTTTTCTGTAAATTTGTGCTTCCTTTTCCTCTTCTCAGCAGACATTTCCTCCTGTGCATTCTGTGACTCCATTGCACTCCAAACAGGTCTGCTCTGCCACCAAACAGTGTTCCAACTGCCACTGGGTGTGGCTCAGGCAAGCAGGTGCAGGCAATCACTCCAACTTCGTGTGTGTGATGTCATCAGCCTGTTCCAGTATTGCAGATTCACGTTTTTAGCGATTTCTTAATTTGCGAAATTCGCTAATTAAGGAATCGCAAAAAATTCTCGGAATTATTAGCGATTTTTAAGAAATCGCTAGATAATCGCAAAAAAGTACATACATACCATTTTGCTATTCCTTAATTGCGATTCGCTACAAATCGCAATTAAGGACTCGCTAAACTGGAAGATGATACATCTGCCCCCTGGTTTCCATAGGAAAAAGATTATTTGGCTTGCCGATAATGTAGGCTTCGTTTGACCAATCTTCGTGAAACTTTCTCAGAAGAGTGTCAAAGTAGTTTCTGTGTGTCATGGAAAGTTTGGGGTTGATCTGTGTAGTGGGGACGGAGAAATAGGAGTGTGAAATAAAGGTGCGTTTGTAATGGTAATTCCCAAAAGAACGTGTTGTCAAACCTACCATCCAAACTGCTCGACAGAATTAAATTAACCAAATTTGGCAGAACGGTGGATGTTGCTATGCAGATTGTGCATTTCATTATTTAGCGCAAATCCGTTCAACAGTTTTTGTGAAATTAAATCTGAACAATATAGTGATATCTCTGATTGTGGATATTTCGCTGAGGTTTTGCTATGATCGCGGGTACATCGGGACATGTTCGAAGTCAAATGTGAAAACACACACCAGTGGGAATAGTCTCATTGGCTGGATGCAACCTGAATAGAAAGTTCCAGCTGCCATTTTATCGTAAGGAGCACTTCCTGTGGCTGAAAATTTGTGTCAAAGCTAAGATAAGTGGTCAGGGTGGAGATACTCTGACCCATGTTTGAGAAATGGGGTTATTAGTGATACAAGTTTTGTGTCCAAAATTGTTTTCTTAATTGGATGCGATATTCACGATGATCCCGTGGCCACCAGCTCAGCCCCTGTGTACCATTAAGGGGACGTCGCAACTATCATGCTGATATTTCGAATATTAGTGGAAATATAAAACAAAAAGAATCTTTATCTATATACCCATGGCTGGTTACAGTCACAGACTCATGCATGCACTCACAAATTTACTCAGACACTTATACACCCATTCACATACCCACTCAGACATTTATACATTCAATCACATACCCACTCAGATACTCATGCACCCACTCACATACTCATTCAGGTACTCATTTATCCACTTACAGACTCATTTGGAGAGTGAACCACCCATGTACAGACCCACTCAGAGAGTTGCGCACCTACTTAGAGACCCACTCATAGATGTATGTGCACAGTCTCATACCTACTTATGGTCTCTTACACCCATTCACAGACCCATCTGGGCACCCAAACACCCACTCACAGGACCACTCAGATACTCATACATCCACTTACTTAGAGAGTCATGCCCCCATGTGCGGACCCAGCCAGAGATTTACGCACCCACTTACAGGCCTACTCACACACTCACAAATGTACTCACAGACCTTCAGAGACACTCACACACCCACTGCAGACCCAGTGAGACACTTATACACCCACTCACAGATCCACTCAGATGCACATATATCCACTCACACACCCATACAGTCACTCACACACCTAGTCACAGATCCTGTCAGTTACACTCTCTAACAGACCTACTCAGACAGTGATGCACCCATTTACATGACCACTAAGACACCCTCTTAGACACTCATGCACCCACTCACAGATCCAGTCAGACAACCATATACTTACTTTCAAATGCGCAAAGGCACTCATGACCCTACTCTCAGATTGACCGGGAGACTCATGCAACCAAATCACAGATCCATTGAGACACTGATGCACCCAGTCATAGATGCACTGACAAAGCCACGCAGTTTGTTACAGAACCATTGATAGACTGATGCACCATCTCATAGATCCACTAAAATACAAAACAAAGGTTACAGAGACATTATAGTTAGGAAATGTAATTAAAAAACCTTAGAAATTCATGGTAAAAACCAAAGGTTACTGGAGTGTTATAGTTAGGCAGACATTTCACTTGTACAGCTGACCTAACTATAATTTGCTTCCCCGCAATGCACTGCTTATGATCTCACATATTGCATCACTCATGACATGGTCAGTGACATCACTGATGAAATCACTGATGACATCTCAAATGACTTCAATGATGACATCAGTGATGACATCAAAAGAGAATATCTGATGGACCCCCACATACACACATAGAATGTGGGGTTTCCCTGATGGAATCCTCAATGGGGTCCACCTCTTGACTGCCCCACGTCCAGAATATTAGACACACAGTCTAGTGAGATAGTCAAGCGAGGGAATGAAAGGGTAGAAACTGCAGGGAGGGAGATCTGTGGATGACAAAATAGGAATACCATACCTATACTGTCCATCAATAGGTAACACAAACAGTTTCTATAGTACTAATCATTGAAGCAGTTAGACCTACTGTATCACACTACCTGTATAGGAAAGAAGTAGCTGTATCAGGAGAGAGAAGAGGGTGTTTTGCAGAATCCCAACACAAATTCTGTTATGAAGAAACAACAATCAATGTGAGTTCTTTAAGCAGAAATTACACGATTACCAAAGAAGAGGTATGAGACATATTCCCACCTACCCCATCTAGGTGTTGAAAAAGCCTGGTAAGGCAGATATCTTCCTGGATACCCCCTAATCTCTCCTACAATCAAATAAATGAAAAGACAGTGTAAAAGAAAAAAACAAAGCGCAATCTCATTCTTGCACTTATACCAACATATTGAGGCTTTGTTTGTATTCATGATCCATGACACAGGAGTAAGGGAAGTTTCCTACCATATCCTCTATGTAAATATACACAGTCAAATGATAGCTTGGTCAGAACTTAGCATTCCAGTCCTATTGGTATCGCACAATGTTTTCTGGCATGCAGGGCAAAGTTAAACCCATAAATCCTCAAAAACCTGATGTACTGCTCACAACATAAATACAAGGGTATCCGGAAGGCTCTGCTGGATGCTTGACGAAAACCAAGCACGCTTCCCACTCTATACCAAAACGAGAGTGTGCACTCGAGAGATGATTAAATAATGTATCTTTCTTTGAATTATTTCTCCCCTGCATGAGACTGTGGCAAACAGCTTCTCTCACCAACAGGGAAGGAAGACAGGAACACCAGGAAGCAGCCCTGTGTTGTCCTCCGCAAGAGACCGGGGAAAACGTGATCTCGCCAACAGAGGAGACGGCAGAGCAACCACACGATCCCCAGGAGGTAACAACAAATGAAATTGTCCAGAAAAGGTAGTGCTATTGTTACGAGCACCCTTACCGCCTCTTGTGAATGAAGTACCGGGACAGCTCGAGACCCTGAAGTCACCAAACTAATCGGCAGAGTTCAGGGTCTACTCCCTTGTTATGTTCAGAGTCTCTGACATTGTGTCCTGGTCAAGCGGGACGTCCCTATCAGGAGGTATGCCGGGAGATGTAGTTCTTGTCCTAGTTCCTCTTTCTCTCGGCAACCGGTGGTGAACCGGGCGGATGCGCCCTGACATATAACCTTTCATACATCCACTCCAACTTCCACTCTACTATTCTCAAAACCATTGACACACCCATACCAGTACTTACACACCCACTCACTGATTTATAGTTCTATACACACATCTACTCAGTCATCCATACAACCACTCATAATCCAACTCACTCACTAATACAGCCAATGATATATCCACTGATACACCCATACACCTACTCACACACTGTCAGTGACTCATAAAGCTACTCACAAACCTACTTAATCACCTATAACGTCAATCACATAGACACTTACTCACCGATATAGTTACACACACCCACTTACTCACACATATACTAACACATACTCACTCAACTGTACAGTTACTGACACAAGCACACACTCATCCATACCACCACTCTCACATTCACTCACCCATTGAGTCACTCATAAACTCCAACAATCACCTATACTGCCTTTCACATATGCAGTTACTCACCCACATGCCACTGACACATCAAGTCAGTCACCGACACAGCCATATATATACTCAGTCAACCATACAGCCTCCCACAGATGCACTCGCTAACCCGTACAGCCACTGACTCACCCACTCACTCATCTATGCAGGTAGTCACACACACCCTCACCCACCCTCACAGACACCAATAGAGGTATTCAGACAACTAATTTCTCACTCACATAGAATCTTACATACCCACTCACACACCCAGATAGCCACCTAGACACTAACTGACGGACTGATATAGACATTCACACAACCAGTCACTCAGCCATATAATTCACTGAGTCACCTAATCACTCACTTATACAGTCAGTCACGCACCCACTGAATCACCCATACAAGCGCTCATGCACCCACTGATTCACCAATATACCTTGGTGCATATATATGTATATATATATATTCACTGAAAAAACCATAGGTTTCAGGGCGTTATAGTTGGCTGGATATTTCACTCGTACAAAACCAATGAAATCGCCCCGTTATAGTTAGTTCAGCTAACTATATCTCGCGTGCCCGCAATGCACTGCTGATGACATCACATATTACATCACTCATGACATGGTCAGTGCCATCACTCATGACATCACTCATGACATCTCAAATGACATCACTGATGACATCACTGATGACATATTCCTTGTGATAGAGTGGCAGACCTCCTCTCACCCTAATATAACCTGATACACACTCAAAAATAGAAACTAACATTTTCAAAACAATGGACATACTAATACCACTTACAACACACCTATTTAGTAATACCAAGATCTACTCACACATCCACTCATTCACCAACAGTCCTATGCAGTCACAGGGCTTGTTCGCACATGTCACCTAAGGCCCCGTCCCCTCCCTTCACCACAGTGTAAATGCGCCCTGAGGCCGTTCTAAGTCCCCTTGAATCCTAAGGGTCCCTAGGGTCAAACTAGCCCACTAGGTACCTCAAGTGAGTGCCACAGAGCTGTGTTGCAGAGAGGTGTAAAAAGGGGCATGGGCTCTGAACACCTGTCTGCAATGCAGCTCCCTGGTGCATACTGGAGATACCTGTTGGGCTAGTTTACCCTTAGGAACCCTCAGTATTCAAGGGGAGTTAATTTCCCAACTTAAACACTCCACAGGGCGCATTTGCACAGTGGTGAAGGAGGGGGGCATGGCCTGAGGTGACATGTGTGCAAACACACCCTGTGGCGCTGTTTAAGTTTGGGAATTAATTCCTCCTCAATCCTGATGGTCCCTGGAGGCCAACTAGCCCACCAGGTACCTCCAGTATGTGCCAGAGAGCTGTGTTGCATAGAGGTGTTCAGAGGCAACGCCCCTTTTTACAACACTCTGCAACGTAGCTCTGTGGCGCTTGCTGGGGGTACCTGGTGGGCTAGTTGGCCCAAAGGGACCCTCAAGATTGAAGAGGAATTAATTCCCCCACTTAAAGTGTGCCACAGGTTGTGTTATGTCAACTCAGGCTCCGCCCCTCAACTTCACCACTGTGCAAACACGCCCTGTGGTGCATTTTAAGTTCAGGAATTAACTCCCCTTGAATACTGAGGGTCACACACAGGAGTCCGGCTTGTCATTGTGTGCGTTCCAAGCAAGTAGCACACCCTTTTTTGAAGTTTTACGGCCAGTCCATGGTCGTGGAATTGTACCGTCACAGGAAGAATGTGAGCTGCCTTGAGATACTAGAACCTCAAACCGGCAGAATGACAAGACAGAACAGCTGAACTGGGTCGGTCTTTCTCCCAATACCCACTGGAGGGTGAGAAGCAAAACTAAAGAAATGGATGCAAAAAAGCAGGCAGACCCCACCAGAGGGAGAAAACACACGATCAGGAACTCGAAGTTCCAGAATGCTTTTCCAGTATGCACCTGAGCAAGCCCACCAGGGGGCGGGAAAAAGTAATCATAATGACTGACCGCCCCAGCTCGTAATCACTGCTCATTTACATACCAGCCCGTGAACAAGAAGCATGTCAGCTTCGAAACGCGTCGGGCGTTTTTAATGGGAATTCAGAAATACTGACCTGCTGGAATAAAGGACGCTTTTAAACACACAGGAGTCCGGCTTGTCATTGTGTGCATTCCAAGCAAGTGGCACACCCTTTTTTGAAGTTTTACGGCCAGTCCATGGTCGTGGAATTGCACCGTCACAGGAAGAATGTGAGCTGCCTTGAGATACTAGAACCTCAAACCGGCAGAATGACAAGACAGAACAGCTGAACTGGGTCCGTTTTTCTCCCAATACCCACTGGAGGGTGAGAAGCAAAACTAAAGAAATGGATGCAAAAAAGCAGGCAGATCCCACCAGAGGGAGAAAACACACGAGCAGGAACTCGAATTTCCAGAATGCTTTTCCAGTATGCACCTGAGCAAGCCGACCAGGGGGCGGGAAAAAGTAATCATAATGACTGTCCGCCCCAGCTCGTAATCACTGCCTCATTTACATACCAGCCCGTGAACAAGAAGCATGTCAGCTTCGAAACGCGTCGGGCGTTTTTAATGGGAATTCAGAAATACTGACCTGCTGGAATAAAGGACGCTTTTAAACACACAGGAGTCCGGCTTGTCATTGTGTGTGTTCCAAGCAAGTGGCACACCCTTTTTTGATATATATATATATATATATATATATATATATATATATATATATATATATATATATATATATATATATATATATATATATACGTGCCTCTGCAATGCAGCAATGCACTGTTTATGAGCTCACATATTACATATATTACGTCACTCATGACATGGTCAGTGACCTCACTGATGACATCCTGCCATGAGTGTAAGTCTTTCGTAGATGTTTCTGAGACTTCTCAGACTTAAAGATATTTACTAAGCTACAGCATGTATGTAATTACTATTTTTTCTGTACTAGCAATTAATTATACTATTTCTGACATATCTCATATTGAGTGGCTGTGTGGCTGTATCAGTGTGTGAGTGGATTTCTGAGGGGCTGTATGGGAGTGTGAGTGGCTGTATAGATGTATTAGTGAGTATGTGAGTAGCTGTATGGGTGAGTGAGTGCCTGTATCAGATAGTCAGGGGGTATGTTAGTGGCTGTAGGGGTGGGTTCGTGGCTGTATAGTTGTGTGGGTAGTTGGGTGAGTGGCTGTATGAGTGTCTGTATTGGCGGGGGAGTGGGTGGGGGAGTGACTGTATGGGTGAGTGGGTAGCTGTTTGAGTGTGTGTATATAGGTAAGTGAGTCGGTGTAGGGGCTGTAAAGTTGAGTGAGGGTGTGTGTGAGTGATTGTATTAATATGTGAATGGGTATGTAAGTGGTTCTATGGTTGAGTAAGTGGCTGTTCTAATGGCTCTGTGGGTAAGTGACTGGGAGTGTGATTAAATGTAATGGTGAGTGAGTGACAGTGAGAGTGGATGGATTAGTTAATGAGTGGGTGTATCACTACCTGTATGAATGAGTGAGTGGGTGTGTGAGTGGCTCAATGGAGGAGTGATTGGTTGTGTGAGTACTGGTATGGGTCTGTGATCGGGTATATGAGGTATTGTGTCGGAGTGGGAGTGGGTGTAAGAGAAGTGCTATGGGGTGTGAGAGGGTGTGTGAATGGTTCTGTAGATGATATAATCAGCAGGCCTGGGCAGAGTTCACAGAGATTTATTCAGTGTAACTCTGTGAAGTGGTAGAAAAACTCTGCTGCATTCCGTGGATGTCGCCAGCGACAGAGTCTGTTAAGTTTATCCAGCACGAATGTCACTACATGTCGTGCCAGAGGGTGCTGCAGCTTTCTGCCGCTCGAGTAGACATTCTACTCAAGCGTCAGCTTACTCAACGTGAATGGCATATTTCTCAATGCGAGTGGTCGCGACCTGACGCAAATCTCACCAGGAGGAGGTCTAGCATGTTTTTTTTTCTTGCAAGCACCCGCCAACTTACCCTTGGTGAGCCACTCAAAAAAAATCTCCGTTCTGGCTCACTTCGCTGAGTATTTCAGAACTCCACAACGAGCGTGGATTGGGTAAAACTCTGCCAACTCTGCAGGCAGAGTGGAATTCTTCACCCACCCCCAGTCATTTGACATGTCATTAGTGATGTTACTGACCATGCCATGAGTGATGTAATATGTGAGGTCATAAGCAGTGCATTACAGGGCATAAGTTATAGTTAGCTCTGGTAAAAATACCTGTTAGATTTCTATGGTTTTGTACGAGTGAAATCTGAGTTTAACTATAATGTCCTGGTAACTTTCATTTTTTTAAGTGAATTTCTAATGTTTTTTAATTCATTTTCCTAACTATAACATGCCTGTAACCTTTGTTTTTTTCTGTGATTTTCTACGTCTTTTTAAATTCTATTTCCTAACTATAGCGTCCATGTAACCTTTGGTTTTTAAGTGAATGTCAAAGGCTTTTTAATTTTATTTCCTAACTGTAATCTGTAATCTTTGAGAGTGAGTGTGTGAGTGCATAAGTGTCTCAGTGGGTGTGTGAGTGACTGAGTGTCTCAATGGCTATGTGAGTGTCTGAGTGGGCCTGGGAGTACATGCATAGGTATCTCACTGGGTTTATGAGTGGCTGAGTGAGTGGCTGAGTGCGTCTGTGAGTGGGTGTGAGAGTGTCTAAGTGGGTTTGCGAGTGCCTCCATGAGTGTGTGAGTCAGTCTGTGAGTGAGTGCATGAGTGTCTGAGTGGGCCTGTGAGCAGATGTATGAGTCTCTGAGTGGGTCTGTATGTGAGTGCATGAGTGTCTGAGTATCTGACTGAGTGGGTATGTGATTCTCTGAGTGGGTTCATATGTGGCTGCATGAGTGTCTGAGTATCTGTCTGAGTGTGTGTGTGAATGACTGAGTGGGTGTCTGAGTGGGTGCATGAGTGTCTTAATGGGTCTGTGAGTGGGTATGAGAGTATCTGAGTAGGTTTGTGACTCAGTCTGTGAGTGAGTAAATGAGTGAGTGACATTACTGATGACAGCTCAAATGACATCACTGATGACATCATCAAGTGAGTGTACGTGTTTTTAAGAGTTTATAGATGTTAAACGTATACACTAACCTACTTCAACAGTTAAACTATATACTAGGTGCACTACTACTGAGTGGCACTACTGCTAACATATATTATGTGAATGGCTGTATGACTGTATGTATCCTTGTGTGTATGGGTGTGTGAGTGGCTGTATGGTTGTATAAGTAAGTGTGTAAGTAGTTGTGTGGGTAAGTGAGATGCTGTGTGATTAGTTGTAATGTTGAGTGAGTAGGTGGTTCAGTGGCCATATCGGTGAGTAAGCAGTGGTGTGATCGGCTTTATGGGTGGGTAAGTGGGTGTGTAGTAACTGTATAGGTGAGTGAGTGGGTGTCTGAATGGTTGAATGAGTGAGGGACTGGGTGTGCAAGTGGCTGTATCGGTGAGGGAGTGGCTGTTCGAGTGGGTGTTTGGTTAAGTGAGTTGGTGCATGAGTGGCTGTATTGGAGGGTGAGTATCTGTATGAATGACCGTATGGGTGAGTGAGCAGATGTGTGAGTGCTTGTATTGATGTGAGAATGGGTATATATGTGGTTGTGTAGGTGTGTGAGTGAGTGTGTGAGTGCTTGCTTGGGTGAGTGAGTGGCTGTGCTGAGAGGCTGGATGGGTGAGTGAGTGGGTGTGTGAGTGACTGTGGGTAAATAACTGGGTGTGTGAGTAGATGTATGGGTGAATGTGTGGCTATGTGACAGGCTGTACAGGTGAGTGACTGGTTGTATGTGTGGCTGTATGAGTGAGTGAGGAGTTGTGTGAGCTGCTCTATGAAGGAGGACATGGGTGTATTAGTACTGGTATGGGTCTGTGAGAGGTTGTGTGGGTGTGTGAGTAGGCATACAATAGGTTGTATAGGGGCATCTGCTTTTCTTTCAAAGTTTTTAAGCATAGGATTAGCACGTTGACATTCACGCTGAGATAGAGAGGGACAACGTATTTTGTCATTTCTATAGCACAGTCTTTAAGCATAGGATTAGCAAAGTGCCATTCATGCTGAGCTGTAAAATACAAAAAACATTGTAAAGCTCCAGGCAAAGTATTATAGCTTTGGATTGGTAAAATACCAAACAAGTCAATCTGAAATGAATTAAAGCAACCCCTGACATGCATTTTGCTATCATTAAAGCTCTTCAGTGAGGTTTAGCTTTGTCCAGACACAAGGGAGAACCCAGTATAAGACAAAACAATACCCTTTCAGGCATAGAGTGTCTCATAAACTATTCAACAAGGAAGTAGAGAACTCTGGGTAGTTCTCGAGTTTAGGTGGAGAGCAGCTGCTGTATAAACACCCTACAACACCAGTGACACTCTGAATTTGCTCACTACAAATGTCTGCTTTTCTATTAAAAGTTTTAAGCATAGGATTAGCAAGTTGCCCACAGGTCTGGAAGGATTTTATGCACATCCTTCTAGCCCTCAGGTGTTTCTTCTCTGGAAATTGAGGGGTGCCTTGTAATAATGTGAATGGACAAAAGAGTCACATATGTATATGTAAACAAGCAGACAACCAAACTATGTTTCAAACAATGGCTGATACTTATTTCATAATGGCTCTTTGATGGGGGGTGAATTTTCTAGCGTTAGTGGATATTCATAGGCATAGGGTGGAAATCTTGGTGTCAAATAGGGTGAAATATGCTTTTCTCTCCTCTAGCATCTGATACCCCTATATGACCGAGTGTTTCTATAGGTGTGACAGCCTACCTCTTAATTTCAGCTAATTTAGTCACCAGCTAAGGCCCCTCAAGGTCACCCAGGGCAGGTGAGTATAGTCGCCGATTTTAATGGTGCTTCAGCGGCATTCGACAAGTATGACGTTAATATTCAAGCAAGGGCTGGTGGTAGCATCCCTGGAGGGCGTTTTGAGATTATCCTTCCACATTTATTAAGCACATACAACTAACTGCTCTGTGTTTAATCTGTTTTCGTCGTTTATGTTACCTTAACTGCCTTCGTTGTTTTCCTGATTTATGTCAATCTACTAAGTCACAAATAAATATGAAGTAAGTTACTAAAAAATAAGGGCATTTAACGTACTGTTATTGAATGTAAGTTGTACATGATTTTATGAAATGGGACATGGCTCATTTTAAATCTGTTGATACCTTATCATATAAGGTGCAATGTGTCCTCACACCAGTCCTGGTACCTAAGCGTTTGAAGTACCTTGTGGAGGTCTCCCGCAGCCAGGCCTTCGGCTGCTTGTTATCTGAGGTCGCCTGCAAACACCGTTCCGATAACGTGACCTTGGAGCGCGGGGTCACAAAATAGGTCTTTCAGCTGTTCTAGCTGCTGAGGGCTTAGCAGTAAATGTTTTCATTTAGGATTGCTTATACAACCTTATATTGCCGTTCCAAAGATCACAGAGCCGAACAAAGGGCTGTAGTGTGTCAGGAGCTCGATAACAATTTGCTTGAGGGGGTTAACTTGGGTCGAGGAGTGGCTGGGTTCCAATGTCATCTAATTTTGAGTAGCTTGCCAGGGACAAAAATGATAATGGGAAATTCAGCCACAGCCAATAATATATCATTTTTATTTAATTTTCTGGAAGAGATAAGATATTAGAAGGTGAAAAGTGCAATACCAAGAAGAAGATAATAGTGAAGAAGGGGTGTGTCAAGCTTTTATCAGGAGATTGTAGGTTTACGTAGTTCCTTAGTTTTGTCTTCGTGTAGTTTCCGTATTTACCGTTCCGTGTGCTCAAACACAATTGTTTTCTCAGCTTATTTCAAACATGGAATAAAACCTGCCCAAGGGAAAAAATGGCGATTCACTCACTCTCACACTGAGGACTGAGGACTCACTCACTGTTCATGTATTCTTGAAATATGCCGATGATGACTAAAGCTTTTTTAGACAAATTCAAATCTGACGGGGCATTAGCTCACTGTTGACTTGAAACTGTTGTGAGAAAAAGATACACCATTTCGTATAAAATGCTGAAAAATTAGAATAAGCAATACTATAAGTATTGCGCGATTCGCAATTTTCACACTCGCAGTTTTTATGAGAAATATGTAAAAGTCACATAAAAGAAGTTTTCAAGCTTCGCACGCTCTTCAGAAAACGACATATGGTGTTGGTGAACTATTATCTCGGGGAGTGATTTGCTACAGCACCTGAAAAGTCCTGTTTTTTCAAAGATGGAAGGGTGGGTACTGTAGTCACAATGATGCCATTTTAAACGGTATATTCTTGTGCGAGCTCACTAGCAGGAACATACATTTTCAATGTAATCTTAGTCACCAAGGAGCTCGGTGACACACAGAGCAGAGAGCCACTGTCTAGGGGTCCATTAGGATGGCGGGCGGACAATCGGGAAACGGGACCGCCCGCTATAAGTGCGGGGGTTGCGTGGAGGCAATTATGATGCGCCCGCCACAGTGGCGGGCGCATCCTGCATTCATGTCATTGTGGCGGGCGGTGCACTCAGCACTGCCCGCCACAATGCCAGGAAGGCATGTTGTGCACTTCCATGCACAACATGGCAGGCACCACGCGGTGCCTGCCATGTTGTGCATGAAACTGCTGGGGGTACCATAGGTACCCCCCATGTGCACCCCCCACCCCCCAGAGTAGCTGGGGGCCCGCAACGGCCCCCTGCAGTCAATTCCCGCATGCCTTTGCCACCACGGAAAGGCATCTTTCCGCATCCATGTTAATATGGCTGGCGGTGACTAACAGACACTGCCACCATATTAAACCCTTTTCCGCCCGGAGAACTGGTTGACCGGCGGAAAAGCGTCGGACAGTCTTTCCGTCCACCACAGTCCCCCACCATAGTAATATGGCGGGGGGGGGGGAAATGGGTGGTGGACGGGGTCAGATCACGGGCGGATCGCCACTGCCATGCTGGCGGTGGCAATCCGCCAATGATTCTAAAGGGTCCCCAAGTGTTTTTATAAAGAAACTGATTTCTAAAATTATTTTAAATATCTGACATTGCACAAAGAGGCTGATGATGAAAGTGGATCGTACTATAAAGTACCCTTAGCTTTGTGAGAAGTGATGCCACCTTTGGGAAAGCCACCTCACAGCCCTCAGAAAAATTGAAAGTTTTACTCTCTTTTGTTTGTGGCTAAAACCTTAACTCTCATCAGCGACCCTAGAAAAGAAAGTTCTAAGGCCGATACTCCTTTCAATCCAGATCTGTGACTGGGGGTGAGTGTCTTAAAGGTTTCAGTGCTCCGTCCATCATCTCCTTATATTTGCTTTGTTCGCCCTAAGTTGGCAGGGTATGCCCAGATGTGGGTCCCTTACTCACTTTGCCACTGGATTCAAGCTAGCCTGGCTGATGAGGGGTGTGATGGAGCGAGATAGAAAACAGAAATCGGTTTAAACTCGTGAAGTCACACTTCCATAACATAAATAATATTATTAACGTTTTATGGTGTGTTTTGCTAACACAACCTAGATTAAACTTTACACATGGGGTTGGTAACACGTGTGCTCATAAATGTGCATAAATGTTTCATCTTTTGTTCGTGCAAAAATAATAAATTAATTTGTCGTTTTCGTTTTTGTCATTACTAAACTGCAGCAGATTTAAAAGAAGCATGTGCTTATTTTGCTTTCCTTGTCTATGTGATGTCATTTCTACTATTCTAGGTGCACATAAGGTTTCATGGATTCATGAAGACTGGTAGATATAAAATGCTGCTTAATTGTTGCTTGGTGCTAGGTAACATTAGACTAATTGGGTGGGTTAATTAATTAGTAAACGAAGGGTGGAAACAGAATAAATAATATTTCTTACATTAATACTTTTCTTGTGTTTGTTTTATACTAGAAAAATAAGTTGCCTGCTTTTGGGCCTAGTTTGCTCGAGTTTGCTAAACGATGAATTTAATTCTGCAAGGAGCACGAGATGTCTCTGTGAAAGAAAAAGTTTTCCATCAAAATTGCATTCACTCAGCAAAGATGATGTGTTGTCATTATTCTGTCGGACGTGGCCAAGGTCAGAAACCGGTAGAAAAGAACTTTGTTAACTTGGCATCCGCGGAAGTGCAATGGAGTCAGTAAGAACTCTTGTTTAAATTGTTGCAAACCAAGGAAGCTTTGGAACTCGTACAAGAAAGACAATGGTCCCAAAGAATATGACCGAATGGAAGTTTTGAAATGTAGGTGACATGTCACTTGTCACCCTTCGTCCAATGAGACATCGTCGTTTGCAGAAAATGTTCCTTTACTTAGATTAGCTAGCATAGAAAGGTATAAAAAGTCCATGCCCTGGGGATGGGCTGGCTGCTGCTTTCTGACTTTCCGATGAGGGTGTCGTGCTGATGAACTTTGCGTGGAGCACGTAAGAATCCTCAAAGAACTTTACTTTATTCCCATTTATTTAGCTCAGTTAGGGATTTAGGATTTTTAGAAATGCTAAACTTATATTTCCTTGCTTAAACTGTAATTTCTCATGATACTTTGCAAATATGCTTACTATAATGCTAATAAAATTACATTTATAAAACTATATTTTGAATTATCTACAATTAGTTAATAAAATCTTACTTTTGAAACAAGCTGGTCTTGGTTATTCAGAAGCACAGGTTACTATTAGCTAGATGCCATCGCCATGGTGGTCATTTAAATAGTTAGATTTTGTTCAAATGACGTTACCATTTACCGCGGTTGTATATAATGTGTATATAGGTTGTGAATAAGGTGTATATAGATTTAATTTGATCACCTGATTCAGTAGGTCAAATATGTCATGTTTGATTAATGGGTCCATGAGTTAGTGTAGTATTTTATGTAGCAGGTTATAGAGTTGGGTAGCATTGGTTATGGCATATTTCCTATAGGCCGCTGGATCAATTCTTCTGATAGCAGAAATTGATGGTTGCTAAGGGTAACCAAGGCGTTGCTAGGGGTAACCAAAGTGTTATTGGTATGTTATGGTATGAAAATAGGATCGATGTTTAACGTATGTTGAGTTAGTTTTCGTGCTATACGTGAATTGTACCGGTACAGATTGTGTGATGAAAAGGTAGTCACGCAAGACATCTGATCTGTTTGTGATATCGTCGTGTATCACAAGTGATATCGTCGTGTATCACGTGTTGTGGTCGTGCAACACAGTGTTGTGGTCGTGCAACACAGTTTTAGGGCTAGGTGTGAATCTTGTATAGTGAGGATTTTCTAAGAAATTAGAGCAGCATGAGAATAGGGACAAAGCGCCTGTTGTAAAACTCACTGTGATAAGAGTATTAGTTATATTCGAGCTTGAGTGAAGGGTAGGGTAATGTTGGTGCATGATTACCTATAAACAGGTGAAAGTCCTGTAGGGGTACATGTTTTATATCTAGAAACAGGTGAGAGTCCTGTAAGGATAACGGCATTATTTTGCTAACGGTGCATGATTTCTATAAACAGGTGAGAGTCCTGTACGGATTTCATGTGTGATTGAAGTTAGGGATTTTTTTTTTCCGTGTGAAAGTGTGTGATTGTATTGTAAGGTATGTTCTAGTGGAACTTTCGAACAGTCACTTAGTTGTGCGTTCTGAGGGAAATGAGTTCATATTTTACTCGATAGAAGGGTAGAGTAAAAGTTGCTCTACTGGCAATTGAAAATTATTCTATGAGAATAGCGTCGACTATTCCGAGTTGTGAATACTTGAATGCATGCAAACTATCCTAATTAGAGAAACAGTCAGATGAGTCCTTATTGTCATTGTTAAAAAGTTAATTTACATCGAGAAAGCGTTCTCAAAATGGCGCTGTGAAAAGATTTTGTGAAGGAGGGGTAAGCGCTAGGAGTGAGAGGTGAGAAACCGCAGCTGCTGTGTACGTCACAGAGCCGCGCTGGGATTGGGTGACATACGTCACAAGCTGTGCTCTGATTGGTTCTTGAGTCTCTGACGAACTGTAAGCCGATTGGTTCTTCAGAAAATCTTCATTTTTATTGGTTGAGTGTAAAAGTGACGTAGCTCAACCCTCATTGGCCTGTTGGTGTGTTTCGCGCACGGATTGGTTGTTTTAGCGAAATATCCCGGAAATATTTTACGAACAATTTTGTTAATTGGAATTAACTCGTAAAAATGAGTTATCATTTTAAACACGTGGAGAAAAAGCCAACGTTGTTTCAGAAACTTAAAAATTTTATGTCGCCTGACAAGAAAATAGAAACGCGAGGTGGTAAATTACTTCATAAGTACAAAACACCTGCAGCGTATATGGAAGGTGAATATGGTTATCATACTGTTTTGTGGTTTGATGCTTGGAAACAATATACAAAGGATGACGGTGTTTTAACTTGGCCTGATGATGGTTCGTTTAATGTGAAAGTTTTAAGAAATTTAAGAGAGAAAATGAATGCTCTTAAACCCAAACCGAGGCCAACTCAATTTGAAGCTTTAGTTGAATGGGAGGATGAGATGTACCAATTACAAAGAGAAGCAAGCGGAATTAAAAGACCTTCTAAACCTCCAAGTTATAGAAGAGAAACACATGAAGACAGGATGAGAATGTGGAGACAGGGAAGCATGAGTGAGGGACTTTATGTAATTAGAGAAATGGTTTTAGGTTCTCCTGAGGGAAAAAGAACTGAAAAGAGAAATAATGCCCCGTTAGAGAGTGAATCCGAAGATGCAGTTTTAGAGGAAATTTACACTTCAGATAAAAGGAATCAGCCTTTGAGACCTCCTAGATCATGGTCTACTCCGGTGGTTTCTACAGAAACTACACCAAGTGCACCTCCAATGAATGAAGCTCCTAAACTTTATCCAAATAATTGTGAAATTGTTGAAACTCCAAAAAGACCAGAATTTGAGAATATCCGTAATGAGGGTAGACATTTTTCAGCGACTCCAAGAGCAAGAGAAGCTCCAAAAAATTATGTGAGAGAAACAAGAAACGTTGAGGCTGTTGATTCTTCTGAGTATTTACGATCAAAGGAAGAATTAATTCGACAAATAACAAAAAGTATGGAAGCTGTGACAGTTCCAGTAACTATTGGTCCTGTTCAGCCTGTTTTTGAGCAAAGAGAAGCCAATAAGACAGGGTTAACTGTTCCTTTAAATGCAGAAATCCAAAAGGTTGCTGAAAAATTTTATTCAGATTTATCTGAAATAAACTCTTCAAGATCGAGAATGCCTGATTTAACTTTTAATGAGGATTTATCCCCAAAAACACCGATGGGTGCAGAATCTGATGCTGAGAGTCCTGAAGTTAGGGTGACCAAACCTTAACTTGATGTTGCAAAATTAAAAGCAAATATTGAAGAATTAATAATTGGTACAATTGGTCCTGACAGTCTAAATTATTATCGAGATGATGAACTACTGTTCATTTGTAAGAGTATGCAATGGAAAACAAAAAACAAATATGACCAGTTGGAAGAATTGGCAGCTGAACTTGAAATTGATGTGAGCAGGCAGAAGAATTTTGCGAAACATTATAGATTAGACTTTTCAGAAGGTGACATTGAAAGTTTGAACTCAATGGGAAGAATAATGCACATAAAGGATTTGATTGTTTACATTAAAAAATTGGGAGATTTGAGCAAGTGGAGAGTGAAATGGACGAAAAAGAAGGAAGATGAGAAATTGGAAAAATTGTCAAAACAATTTCCAATGAGAGAGATTGCAGGTGGAGGATATGTTCATGTCCCATGGTCAAGACAGGACATATTACTGTTCACAAATGATTTTCCAAAACTGAGGGAAAAGCCAGTGGAGTGGTATAGGCAGGTGGACAGATTCATCAAAGTCTCAAAAGTTCTGTGGATTGATCTGGATGGATTTTTTTGATATTGTTGTCCCATCAGATCTTTGGACAGAATGTAAAATATCCATAAGTTGGCCAAAAGAAGAACCGGATCGAAATAAAGAAACAGGTGCTCCAAATCCTCTAGTAATGGATTTTTATGAAAAAGTGATTTACTGGTTGAAAAACAAAATTCCACCAAAAGAGGTTGATTGGGTTAAAATAGAAAGGACAAACCAGGAAACAAAAGAATCAGTTCATTCATTTTATGAAAGGTTACTGTTGATTTTTAAACAATATAGTGGGTATGAGAAATTAGACGAGAAAGATATGAGCCATTTCGTCTATAGATTTGTTTATGGCCTAAAACCAGAAATTGCAGACATGATCAGAAACAGTATTGTCGGATGGCAAGCACTGTCTGTTGATGACATTTTGAGAAAGGCAAAGTACTGCAGTGATGAGCTAGAGGTCAGACAAAAGAAGCTCAAGGAGAAAGCCATGTGGGCTCAGGTAAAAGTGGCTGAGCAACAGATTGCCAGTCTTGGTAATAAAAACACAAATTTTGTGCAAACTACAAATCCGAACCAAGGGCAAGGAAAGTTTAAAAATAATACTTTTGTGAGAAAAATTAATCCAAAAATCGAAGAGATGAAACAAAGATTGCCTTGTTTTAATTGTGGCGAAATTGGACACTGGAAAGACGAGTGTAAGAAACCACCTAGAAATTTAAAAAGCCCATTGTTAAATCCACAGATGCAGAATGATGTTGACCTGCAGCAACAGCTACAGTTGCAACAGAGTTTAAACAAATTGAGTCTTCAACGACAGTTGCAGCAACAGGTAAACCAGCAACAGGTGAATCAGGTGAATAATCGTCAGAATCAATTGCCACAGGCACCGTTTCCAAATTGTGGGGGAACGCAGAAATATAATTCAGGTGTGGGATTTCAAGGAGATGATCAGGTAATAAAACCGAAAAGGCAAAGGGTGCAAAATACAGCACAACAGTTTTTGTTAACAGAAGGGCAGGAGAGTGATTCTGATGATTGTTACTGACGGTGCCCGAGAGAGGAGGAAGAGTGTGTTGTTGGAGCCACTCTTGAGGTTGACCAGTCTGGTCCATTTGTAAATGGGAAAGTTAATGATGTAGACATCACTTTTCTAGTGGACACTGGTGCTACCCGTTCTACTGTTAGATCAGTGGAAATAGAAAACCTACCTCTCTCTGGGGATACCATCCAAGTAGTAGGAGTAAGCAATCAACAAATCAGGACTGATTTGACTGATCCAGTACCAGTTGAAATTGGAAATTTCAAAGACAAACACAGATTTGTGGTTTGTAACAGTAGTCCGGTGAATCTATTGGGCAGAGATATATTGTGTAAAATGAATTGCAGAATATATTGTTCTCCTGAAGGAGTTGAATTACAAACAATGGAAGAAGATGGCTTGTACAGATTAACAATGATGTTAATGGAAACAGAGGAAACAAAATTGTTTCCTGCATTTGAAAAAGAAAATCTGCCAGAAGAGCTCAAGGAAACAGTAAAGTCTGAAATTTGGGATTTGACTGGGAATGAGATGGGTCTGATGAAACATGTCGATCCAGTCAAAATTACACTGAAGCAGGGAATAGAATTCCCTAATATACCTCAATACAAGATGAAAGCAGAGACAATTGAGGGAGTCATACCTGTGATTGACAAATTCATTAAACAAGGTGTCTTAAAAGAAATTGAGAGTAGCTCTTGTAACTCACCGATTATGGGAATTAAAAAGTTGAATGGAACATATCGGATAGTTCAGGATTTAAGAAAAGTTAATCAAATCGTGGTTCCATGTTGTCCTGTGGTTCCAAACCCAGCAGTGATCTTGTATCAGATTCCACATGATGCTGAATGGTATACTGTCATTGATCTTTGCAATGCATTCTTTACTGTTCCACTACATCCAGAGAGTCAGGACATTTTCGCTTTCAGATTCCAGAGTAGGACCCTCGCATGGTGTAGAATCCCTCAAGGGTATACAGAGAGTCCTTCAATCTTTAATGAGTTGTTAAAAAGGTCTTTGGAGAATTTAGACTTACCTGGTAGGTCTACGTTGGTGCAGTATATCGACGATTTGTTGATAGCTGCTAAAACGAGAGAGAATTGTGTGACAGACACAATAACACTTTTGAATCATCTTGCAGACGAGGGACATAAAGTGTCTCCAGCAAAATTACAGTTTTGCAAACAAGAGGTGAAATATCTTGGTCACAGAATTGCAAAGGGAAAAAGACAGGTGACTGTTGAGAGAATTAAAATGATTTAAGCAATGCAACCACCCAGAACACAGAGACAGGTTCAAATGTTTTTGGGAATGGTTGGCTACTGTCGACAATGGATAAGTGGATTTTCGGTAATTGCGAAACCACTACAGAGACTGACAAGGTCTGATGTGAAAGATCCAATTTTTCTCAATGAGGCTGAGATGGAATCTTTTGAAAACCTGAAAAAGAGCTTATGTCAAGCTCCTGCTTTGGGCATGCTGAATTATGAAAAAGATTTTGAACTATATTGCAGTGAGAGAGAAGGATGTGCATTGTCTGTGTTAATTCAGAGACATGGGAATCTAAAAAAACCCATTGCATATTTTTCTGCGGTTCTTGATCCCATTGCAAAAGCATTACCAGGTTGTTTGAAAGCAGTTGCAGCTACAAGTGTCAGTCTTGAGCAAAGCGAAGGAATCATAATGGGATTTCCTGTGAAAGTTTTTGTGCCTCATTCAGTTGAAATATTACTGACAAGAGGTAAGACTCAACATTTAACAAGCAGCAGATTGACAAAGTATGAGAAAATCATACTGGGAGCAGATAATGTTTCCATTTCAAGATGTTTGAATCTGAATCCTTCTACATTACTGCCTGATTCTGAAATTATTGATGAAAATGAAGTGGAACATGAGTGTTTGGATGTCATGGGATTTTGCACCAAACCAAGGCAGGACATCAAAGATGTACCTTTGCCTGAATCAGATGTTGTCTACTTTGTGGATGGCTCCTGTCTGAGGACAGAGGGAGGTGTTTTGAAAGCATCATATTCAGTTTGTACAGTTGCAGATGTTGAAGAAGCATCATGTCTTGAAGGAATTCGTTCAGCACAGGTGGCTGAATTGATTGCTTTGATTCGTGCTTGTGAAATATCAAAAGATATAAGAGTTACCATCATTACTGATAGTCAGTATGGGTACGGGGTTGTACATGATTATGGACAGCTCTGGTCTCAGAGAGGTTATTTGACCTCAGCAGGGTCACCAATTAAAAATGCAGTTTTTATCAAAAGATTAATTGAAGCCATACAGTTGCCGAAAGAAATCGCAATTGTAAAGTGTGCTGCGCACACAAAAGGAGTGGATTATATCTCAAAAGGCAATGCCTATGCAGATGAGACAGCAAAAATACTGCGCAAGAAAAGGTTGTGCATACAATCGGGAAAAGAGTAAAGAAACTGATTCAAATTCATTAATGCTAACAACAGTGGTAGAAACATGGAATGAGATCAGAGACTTGCAAAATGAAGCAGATGATGAGGAAAAAGATCTATGGCTACGATCAGATTGTAGACCACGTGATGAGGATGGAGTGTGGGTCTATAAAGATGGCAGGGTAGTTTTACCAAATTGTTTGATTGCTGATATGGCCAGATTGTATCATGGCCCGGCTCACCTTGGAAGAGATTCTATGATCAGACTTTTCCGAGAGACTTGGTTCAATACTAAATTCAGAACGATTGCAGAGTCTTTTTGTCAAAGGTGTTTGTCATGCCAACAAATGAACCCAAACAGAAAATCAGTGGTGGGTACAGGTGTAATTGGTCGAGAGGGTGGTCCCTTTACCAGGTTACAGATGGATTTCATTGAAATGCCCCTACACAATTGTTTGAAATATGTTCTTGTAATTGTTTGTTTGTTTTCAAGATGGGTGGAAGCATTTCCTACACGACATTGTGACTCAATCACAGTGGCAAAATTGCTGCTGAGAGAAATTATTCCAAGGTACGGTTTTCCAGTCACTATTGAGAGTGATGGAGGAAGCCATTTTGATAACAAATTAATGAAGTTGATATGTGAGGCATTAAGCATTGAGCAGAAAATACACTGTGCATACAGACCAGAGGCATCTGGGGTGGTTGAGCAAATTAATGGAACAATTAAAAACAGGATTGGAAAAATGTGTCTGGAAACAGGTGTAAAGTGGACTGATGCTCTTCCACTTGTTTTAATGTCATTGAGAAGTACACCTGATAAAAAGACAGGTTTGAGTCCTCATGAAATACTGATGGGAAGAGTCATGAGGCAGGCTTTTGTACCTGTAGGCAAACTGTTGAGTATAAATGACAGTGCTATTTTGGATTACTGTAAAAGGTTATCTGATATAGTGACTTCTGTGTCTAATCAGGTGGGAACAGACGCACAATCAAATGAGAAAGTTCTGACACATGATTTGAGACCTGGTGATTGGGTCAGAACAAAAGTACATCAGAGAAGAAATTGTTTGGCTCCTAGGTGGCAGAAGCCTAGACAAATAATTCTGGTCACTACAAACGCCGTGAAATGTAGAGGATTAAAGAGGTGGATACATCCTAGTCATACCATTCCAGTGCCTACTCCTGAGAGTTCTGATGTAGAAAGTGATACTACAGAAGATTCTGATTCAGAAGTAGAAGGTGAAACAAATCCAGAGACTGAAGATCGACAGGGAGGTCGACATCTGGAACCTGTGCCTGTGAATGAAGAATTGATAAGAAAAAGCTCTGAAATAATTGAAATAGATTCTGGAGAAGAAGAGAATCTATCAGAAGGAAAAACGACTGAGGAGTCAGTCAAGAAGATTAATGGAGTGATTTCCATTGAAGACAGTGAGGCTGAACCGAAAGAAATTTCTGACCAGGAGAGTATCGAAAAGCAGAAGTTAAACTCTGAAGTAAGGAACGGAAGTCCAGAATCTGGGAAGTTGGAGGTAATTGAAGAGGAGGTGAAGACGAATTACCGAGTACCAGTGATGGAAGACAAAGTATAGTTCCTGAAGGAGTAAAACTGCCGAATAGAGAAGTTCCTGAGTCAATAATTGAAGTTTCAGACAGTGATACTGGAGAAAGTGATGTGGATGGTGAAAATAGGAGTCCAAAGAAAAGGTCTTGGAAGTCTGAGACGAAAGCTTCAGAACCTAAAAGAAAGTTTGTGAGAAAAGCAGATTACTGGCCTGGTGGAAGATTGAGAGTTAGGTTGATCAAGAAACCGAAGGAGCAGGTGGAAGAAATCAGTAGTCAAAAGGATTCTGAAAAGGAAGTTGGATTTGGAAGGAAAATTGAAGTTGTGACAAGAAAAGGAAAGAGGATTATAAGGCCAAATCAAAAGTACAAATCACCTGAGTGGACTTATCTAGTAATTCCACCTGTCATTGACATTTACGATAGTAGTCAAGAGGAAGAAGAAATTGAAGAAATCAGTGACAATGATTGAAGTACAGAAATTTTAATTGGGTTTTGGAATTTTAATTTGTGGCAGAAGGCCGAAGAAATCTTGTTAGGTGACACAAGGTCGAAGAAAAGTTGTTTAGTCGAAGAAAATTCATTTGTGACATAAGGTCGAAGAAATACTGTTAGGGTTTTAAAAAAAAAATTTACAAATTATTTTAAAAGGGGGGTGTAAATAATTCTGTAAATAATTCTGTAGTTAAATTTTAAAATAGTTTTAATTTTTTTCTCAGGATGTTCCATTTTTAAGAGATGCTGTAAGATGACTCTGGTGTGTCTGCTCATTCTAATTCTGCTCTGGTTAGTTTTAGCTGTTATCGTTCCATTTGAAATTAACAAGGATTTTCACAAAGCCAATATGACAAGCAAAGCTTCAGTTAGTCAAAAGAAACATAGTGCAACTGGCAAAGTTATTGATCATCAACCTAACATTCATCAGGACAAATCTATCAGCGATTTTTCAAGCAATACATTTACAAAGCTTTTGAGTGAATATGTCAAGGTAATGGATGCTAAGGACTGCTATGTCTGTGTCAAGTTACCTGCTTCTGTTTCTGAGGGAGTAACATACAATATGCTTCCTCTTACATATGGTGTGACATGCAGTGTGTTAACTAGTTTGTTCTATCAGACTGGACGCTTAGAATATTATTATTCAGATTTTGACGAGATTTTTGCTAATTTAAAAATTGAGGGTGCTTTGAATAAGCATAAAAAAGCGAAACAGATGAGGGAATTTTTCCTTGTTACTAATGAATTTACCTATGAGTATGCTTACAAGAATAATTTAACTTGCAAACTAAGTGCTGAGGGAAAGAAGTTTTTGAACCTGGTTGAAGAAAGGAGAGCAATTTACAAAAGAAATGAGATAGTCAAACAGACTAAATCCAGGTTCTGGCAGAAAGAGGATGAGAAGCTAAATGGCAAAATGCTTGATAATGTTGCGATTCACATAGATAAACCAGTTAGTGGTAAACTTTGCATTAGAAGAGACAATACACTTTTTGATAACTACTTTGTGGGTGCGAGTAATTGTGAAGATACATATCAGATCATGGGAGGTTGGGGATTCAAAGGTGGAAAAGATCCAATTTTCCCTGGGATTTATTTTGTGTGTGGTGACAAAGCTTATTACAATCTTCCTGATCATTGGTATGGAACTTGTTATGTTGGGATTGTGTTTCCTAAGATATTTCATGTTGACAGAGATTCAGAAGGGTTGTTCAAAATTCACAATCATGTAAATAGGGCTAAAAGAGAAACTTTTACAGAAGTGATGGGAGATATTTTTCAAGCAGTAATACCTATTGTAGGTATAACCCTGAACTCAGGTAGAATCAGAAAATTGTCCACAATTGTTGACAGATTGTCAACAGACACAGCTGATGGTTTCCAATTAGTGAACGTTGAGGTCATTGCAATTAGATCCATGGTGATTCAAGATCGCCTTGCTTTAGACATACTCCTGGCAAAAGAGGGAGGAGTCTGTGGCATTTTACATGTGCAACATTGTTGCACATATATCCCTGATGAAAGTAAGAATCTTGAGATGTACATTAAGAACATCACAGAGATGCATTCAGAGATAATTCCGTTAGAAGAAGAAGATTTTTCAGAAAGACTTTCAAAAAGATTCCAATCAATCAAAAATTGGTTTCATGACATTGGAAGTTCAGTTCTTGGCAAGATTTTGGCACCTTTGATCGTGATAATATTCATTTTCATTTTGACAAAAATTGGTTGTTTGCTGCATAAGAGAAAGAGACAAATGAAAGAAAAGAAAAGAATTTATAAACTCAAAAAAGAAGAGGAGAGGGAGATTGAGTTGCAGGAATTACATAGAGCTCGTTATGATAATTGCAAGGATTTTGCAGAAACAGATTTTTAGAAATACTGACAGATGAGGGAGTTGATGGAGCGAGATAGAAAACAGAAATCTGTTTAAACTCGTGAAGTCACACTTCCATAACATAAATAATATTATTAACGTTTTATGGTGTGTTTTGCTAACACAACCTAGATTAAACTTTACACATGGGGTTGGTAACACGTGTGCTCATAAATGTGCATAAATGTTGCATCTTTTGTTCGTGCAAAAATAATAAATTAATTTGTCGTTTTCGTTTTTGTCATTACTAAACTGCAGCAGATTTAAAAGAAGCATGTGCTTATTTTGCTTTCCTTGTCTATGTGATGTCATTTCTACTATTGTAGGTGCACATAAGGTTTCATGGATTCATGAAGACTGGTAGATATAAAATGCTGCTTAATTGTTGCTTGGTGCTAGGTAACATTAGACTAATTGGGTGGGTTAATTAATTAGTAAACGAAGGGTGGAAACAGAATAAATAATATTTCTTACATTAATACTTTTCTTGTGTTTGTTTTATACTAGAAAAATAAGTTGCCTGCTTTTGGGCCTAGTTTTTCTCGAGTTTGCTAAACGATGAATTTAATCCTGCAAGGAGCACGAGATGTCTCTGTGAAAGAAAAAGTTTTCCATCAAAATTGCATTCACTCAGCAAAGATGATGTGTTGTCATTATTCTGTCGGACGTGGCCAAGGTCAGAAACCGGTAGAAAAGAACTTTGTTAACTTGGCATCCGCGGAAGTGCAATGGAGTCAGTAAGAACTCTTGTTTAAATTGTTGCAAACCAAGGAAGCTTTGGAACTCGTACAAGAAAGACAATGGTCCCAAAGAATATGACCGAATGGAAGTTTTGAAATGTAGGTGACATGTCACTTGTCACCCTTCGTCCAATGAGACATCGTCGTTTGCAGAAAATTTTCCTTTACTTAGATTAGCTAGCATAGAAAGGTATAAAAAGTCCATGCCCTGGGGATGGGCTGGCTGCTGCTTTCTGACTTTCCGATGAGGGTGTCGTGCTGATGAACTTTGCGTGGAGCACGTAAGAATCCTCAAAGAACTTTACTTTATTCCCATTTATTTAGCTCAGTTAGGGATTTAGGATTTTTAGAAATGCTAAACTTATATTTCCTTGCTTAAACTGTAATTTCTCATGATACTTTGCAAATATGCTTACTATAATGCTAATAAAATTACATTTATAAAACTATATTTTGAATTATCTACAATTAGTTAATAAAATCTTACTTTTGAAACAAGCTGGTCTTGGTTATTCAGAAGCACAGGTTACTATTAGCTAGATGCCATCGCCATGGTGGTCATTTAAATAGTTAGATTTTGTTCAAATGACGTTAACATTTACCGCGGTTGTATATAATGTGTATATAGGTTGTGAATAAGGTGTATATAGATTTAATTTGATCACCTGATTCAGTAGGTCAAATATGTCATGTTTGATTAATGGGTCCATGAGTTAGTGTAGTATTTTATGTAGCAGGTTATAGAGTTGGGTAGCATTGGTTATGGCATATTTCCTATAGGCCGCTGGATCAGGTGTTACCCCGAAACCGGTCCCAGGATGCTTGTTTCTTGTCCAGGGAAGAACTGGCATGGCAGTTCGGGCTGAACTGTTCCCATAAGGACTGATTTACATATGGCTGGGTCTGAACTGGAGTGGCGAAGTGAGCTAAAGAACAATGATGAATTCAACTCAGATCTGCGACTATGGGTGAGTGTCTGAAAAGTTTCAACAATTCGTCCATCATCTCCTTGTGTTTGCGATGCTTCTTTCAAAGCACCATCCATTTGGGATGGGACGAGTATAACAAAGAGAAGCAAAACTCAGGGTAGTTTGAATCACCTTCAACTATTTGTGGCTTCACACCCTCGTCCATCTCACTTGTGTTAATCCTTATTTTCGTTAGAACACATAAAAGTAGACAGATTGCACTGATCCACTCAAGTAAAAACTGGCAGTCAGCTCATGCAGAGAACTCTAAAGCGCAGTTCATAATCCGATGTATGGTTGCACAGAACTCAAGGCCCCCTAAAACATAAACTTTTATATGATCTTTCCAAATGTTTAACATATTTTGTGTAACAAAATATTGCAGAGTGGGGCAGGAAACTGTTCTGCACACACCCTTGAGAAGAACACCTGTAGTCACAACTGGACAAGCTAATATTCCATTTGAAATTGTGGATCAGTCTCAGGTCAAAGAAAAAAGTTTCCCTGTTCTTATGAGTATGCCGCTATTGTGTATTACCATAGTCACAACAGTGTGTGCATCATATCATGGATCATTACAATGCTAAGGTAGGTTGTTAATTAACGACACTGACATGCCACTACGTCATGCCTACAACTACCTCAACATTTATTTTTTCTGGAAAACATGTTTTCTTTACTGTAAATGCACCAATTAAAATGCTATGTTTTTCTTATTATAAACCTTACACCTTCGTTAATATTTATTTTTTCATTAATTTTATCATTTGCCCTCCTTTACATTTATCCTAACCCTAAATGTAACCATAACGGATTTTTATTGTTTCTTTTTTTAATCCATATCCTAATTATAAATACTAACCTTAACATTATCATTTTTTTAAATGATTTTAAAATAATAATATTTTTTTCTCTTCACCTAACCAAAATGCTGTCACAGATTGTGACCTTTGAATGGCTACATTGAAATGTAAATATCTTTTGTTTTTTCTATACCCTAATGCCAACTCTGACCCTATTTTTCTGCTGTTCTATTTAAGTTCATTAAATATCCTTGAGTTTAATTTTGACTAATCTTGTATCTTTTTTTAAAGTGTTTAATTTACATTTATTAAAACAAATCAAATTTATGGAATGTTATTTGTAAATACCATTCTGAACAATAATAAATATCCATATAATATTATTTCGCAAAACTACTTTTTCTAGCAGATGCCCCTTAAGTTCCTCTTTTTATATTGTGTTTTATAGATTTTTCAGATATATGTATTACATTTTACAAATATGATGTCCTTGCTGGCGTTCTATCGACCATCTCATTTTAGCATTGGTAATTTATACTTGTACATTCCATTTTAGGTCTTTGTGTTTACAAATATTACAAAAATAAAGTGTACGCGCCATCAGTGATAAGAATTCAATGCTACATTTTACTATCCTCATATTACTAAATCGCTAATTCTAAAAATTACTTTTTCAACTGTCTAATCAGTTTGTTTAACTTATGCACAACTACCTATACAAAGAAATCTGACTCTCAAGATTGGCAGGTACTTATTTTCCAGAAAGCGTATTAATGCCTATATACTGGTACTGATTACCATAAACTGTCCCACTCTCCACTATGTTACTTTAAAACAGGACACTCAGTCTATCAATCAGTAAATCCCGTTTCCTAAAAATAAAAATTATATTTAGCCAAGTACAACTAGTTGTGACCTGAGACATGTGTGGTGCTTCAAACATTACATTTTAGCAAAAGTTCTAGTCTTCCTCATCCCAATCCCAACGTACGTGAGGTGAGTCTTCAGATTGAGAAAGATACCTTATATACTCTCACTAGGGAGGTTGTGTTCCCTTTTCCACATAGTGGAAAGTCTTTCTTCCATTTCTATTTTGAGGGCCACCCCTTTTATCTAAAAGGCATATGCATGTTTAAGGACCACTGTTGTTTTATGTCTCCATCATGGACAATGCCCTTCACTCTAAAGTAAGAGTTTCTTTTCTTACCTGTATTGTTGTTTGTGTTTCACAATGTATTTTGTTTGTTTTCCTGCTGTCCGAGCCATGCTTTTCCCAGACAGTTTTCTTCATGGTGTAAAGGTTACACTATCCCCCTTTACCTTGCTAAATGTGATGCATGACAGATGGTGCTGTGGCCCTGTGTGCGTGGGGTGGCCTTACTCAGGCATGGTCTCCTGCTTTCTCATTCTCCTTTGGATCACCAACAGTAAGATTGGCTTGCACAACATTGCCTGTCTCCCATGCAAAGGAAGAGAACATTATTTGTATGCACAAAATTGTTTTAATGTGCTACATCAAATGTGATGGGTAGCCTCCTTAGGTCTGGGATGACTAATTTCAACTAATATATTGTCCTTGTGGAATGCAGATTTAACTCACTTCCACTAGTCATTACTCCACTCACTACATAAATGGTATTCACGTAGGGCAAAGCAAGCAAGTGCTGTACATTTTGCAAGCTGTTTGTAGACAATACAAGATCGTTCACATTAACATATTTGAATAACACAATTACATTTCACTTATTTAGAAATACAATCCACAGGTATATTTACACCTTTAGGCACAAGGGGCAGATTTATTAATCCTTCACGCAGCGCAACACAGCAGGCTACCTTGCTGCGCTGAGAGAAAATGTAACATTATTACGGTGCATTCCTGTCCTTTCCTAGCGCTGGCACACTTTTGACTGCCTAGTGCCAATGCAGGCACCCTTGTGTTCTGTTGCAAGGGTGCCTGCATTGTAGACAGGATTATTTTGTGAAGGAAGGGGCACCTTCCTGCACAAAACAATCCTGAAAGATATTTCTCCTAGATATGCCTCACCCAAGGAGGCGTAGCATTTTGACGCATTCCCAGCTCTACTGCTAATGATAAATCTGGGAATGTGGCAACATCCATGGGTGGATGCATGGGAAACACCCACACTCCACCCATGGAAGGCCTCCCTGCAGCAGAGTAACACAAGGCAGTGATTTGCGCTGCCTTGTATTCCTCTAGATTTATCAACTTATGCAGGATCATGCAAAGTGGCCTTGCCTGGCTTGATAAAACTCACTTAGGTTTTGCGTCACCCTTGCGACCCATTGCGTGGTGCAAGGGCTACGGAAAACCTTGATAAATCTGGCCCAAGTGATTTTCTCAGAATTACACAGGGCCTCATTTATGAAAAGTGACGCATCGCTGCGTGAAAACAGCGATGCGTCACTTTTCACTGCGCCCTCCTTGCGACACCAATGATGCGTCATAATTACAGTATGACGCATCATGGCGCAAGGAGTTACAGATACGTCAGTATTTCTGACGTATCTGTATGGCGGAAAAGTGACGCATTGCTGGAGTGTGTCACAAAAGTGACGCAACTCCAGCAATGTGTCCTTTCACATAGGGCAAGCCCCGTGTGAAAGGGCCTGCGTCAGTCTTACGCCTGCTGTGAGGCAGGCGTAAGAAATTGATGCAGTTGTGTCCTAGAAGTGGCGCAGTGAAATCTTATAGATTTCACTGCGTCACTTCTATGACCCTTTCTTGCGTCAGAATGCCCACCCCTGCATACATTATACCTGGCGTAGGTATAATGTAGCGCAGGGGTTTACAAAGTGACGCATCTACCTAGATGTATCACTTTGTAAATATGGTGCAACAAGGCACATTTTTTACGCTGCTGGTGCGTCACAAAAAGTGACGCACCGGCGGCGTAAAAGGGACGCACAGCCTCATAAATGAGGCCCACAGTTTTTAATCAATTAGGAGGCTGGAATTTGAACAGAGGTGCCCAGGTTCCAAAGTCAGCAGCTCAGCCACTAGACAATATCACTTTTAACAAAGCGTTGTAAAGCCAGTCTGGGAGCAGAGATTTTGCACTATAACCAGTATTACAACTGGTGCAGTAATACCACGTTGTCTCATATACATTTTGACGGGTCCAATTCTGTGCTATCTCTAATTCCAATGTGTGGAACTCTGAATGGGAATGTAATGCAGCACCCAGTAAATATTGCTCAAGTATATCAGTAGGTTCTGGGTATACATTCCAGCAGAAGTAATCCTTAACGCTTCATCACAAGTTTCCTGGTAACCAGGATGGGAGCAGTAACAGGAGTTACACACTTTACAGGGATTACATGTAACACAGGAAGGAAATAAACCCAGGGAACATTGCATAACTTTGAGGATGGAAAAAGCTTGCAGACCACTAATCAAAATGTTCTGACTACATTTGTTTATGCTATACATTTCTTTAATTTTAGAAAGTAATATAACTGAAATACGGAGTGTCTCCTTCCCATCCTCAAACCCTCGTCCTAATCCCTCCATGGGCACCCTGATGTCAGAGTCTCAGTACTAACACTCACTATCACTCCCTTTGCCTCAGCCTCTCTTTACATGTTTGTGGCTCTAAGGTCGTAGCTCTGTTTGAGCAGCTCCTTTGCAGAAGTTTGCTACAAAGATACCTATTGATCAACCCAGACTGCCAGGAGGCTGAGCTGCGAGCCCATGCGAGTGTCCTCCTCTGCCACATTTTATTTCTCCAGTCACTCCTTCTTCCTTTTTCGCGCTTTTGTAGATTTCTGTACTGCCTTGATATTGAGGCAGAGATGGAAAACCCACATACAATCTGTAATGTTTTAAAAAAATCTGTAGGACATTTCCAAAAGGATGGCGTCAATTCCAAAGTGTTTAATTAATTTAGAAATATGTGATTTCTGCAAAACTATGTGTGGGCAGATTCGAATTGTTCTAGTCACATGTGCACTTTTATAAAAAACAAAAACAGACAGGGGTATTTCTGAATCAATATTTAATCTGAGTACTATGCTCTACAAATCTCCACACTTCATACACACATCTTTCAGTCCATAAAAAGGTCGAGCCTGGGCGCATTTAGAGCCACTGTTGATGTCA
This sequence comes from Lissotriton helveticus, assembly GCF_964261635.1. Classification (NCBI taxonomy): domain Eukaryota; kingdom Metazoa; phylum Chordata; class Amphibia; order Caudata; family Salamandridae; genus Lissotriton; species Lissotriton helveticus. Next base: position 808,101,238 of record NC_136068.1, on the reverse strand, counting down.
CTGGAGACCACTGAGGAGAATGGCTCTTTTTCCATTCTTATCGAATTTGAAGGTGTATTTGAACAAGCAGGTGGTGCCAAGGCATATGATCTACATTGAGTTAAACTTCAATTAATCGGTTCCAATACAATAAAGTGGTAGAGAAAGCATGGGGTGGGCCACTTTGCATGAACAGAAAGCAGTTGTTGCTTTTTGCCATTTGATTAAAGTCAGTGAAGGAACAAACGTTATCACGCTACAATATAGATGCCCTTAAACCTAATATTACCTCCCTAAAAAGGAGTGACTAACCAATGAGCGAATAATAATATTGATTCACTGTGTACAGTCAAAGTGGGAGCGAAAAACTAAAATTATTGAAACGAGTTTTATTGCCCTCGCTTTAATCTGTAAACTTAAGAGCACTTAGTAGATTTATTATTTATGATGCCTTTTACTGCTGTGCGGGAGCTCGCTGCAGGAGGCTTTGCTGTGTGGCTTAGTTCTTAACCTTATCATCCAGGCATTTTAGCATAGTTGACAGAGGGATCATTACTGGAGTTGGGATTGGAGTTTGCAATGTTTACAAGTATTAGGTGGATTGTAGGTTAATGCTTTCACTATAGACTCAATCAATTACAGGGTCATTAAGTAGCTTTAGCTGTTCAACTGGCATTACACAGTAAGGACAGTAACAGCTCACTGATAGGATTTAAATCCCTTTTACAATAAAGACGACGACAAAGAAGAGACATGGCATTCTGCTAGAGAGGTTTCTGAGTTTCGCTATCTGGAAATTATTAACGTAGAAGAATACTGTGTATTATTGCAAACAGATCGGGAAGCAAAACAACTCCACACAGGTTTTATTGCAGTATATTTCTTTTAATGTGAATATGTGATACAGTGCCAACTTGCTCTAGGGGCAGCTGGGCACTCAACAGAGCACATTTATACGGTAAAAAGACTTTGGTTGAAACTAGTGTACAGAGATCTGGAAGTCACTGAGGCACCGTATTCCATATGTGGCTGTAATATCAAACTGTTTTAGCAATATGCTACAAAATGACCCACATGTTTACATTACATACAGTACAGCAGCGGCCCATGCAGGTAAGTGCGGTGGGGCCAGGTGAGGGGGGATTTCACTGGATGATGACGAGGGAAAATTAATTATTTATTTATTTCCCACCTGTCATCGTCCGTGGAAATCCCTTCTCAACCAGCCCCACTGCCCCACCAGTCCTACCTACACTGGGCAGAGCTGATACAGTCTTCTCAACTGCTTGCATTGCTGATGGCTAGTACTTCACTTGCATCCTGTGCTTTTCTAGAGTGCACAATGTTACACATGGTGGTGGGGGCATCCCCCTCTTGAAACTAAGTAAACAACAGAACTTGTATCTTTGAGTTCTGCCAAAGGGCTGAGTAGACACTGAGAAGATCCTTCAGGTAAAGGTGGTGTCACACAGAGAAGACAGCGATTGAAATCAAGACATTTTGTGGTTGTTCTGCTGCTGTACAAATATTGTGAATTTTAAGTTGTTATACAATTCCTGGGATGCTGCATGTGGAGCAATTTCACAATGAACTGTAAGGTGCAATAAATACAAATTATTTTGGTCATAATTGTGCGAAAGTGGAATATTAGTTGTAGTGGATGGCAGTCCACCACAAGTAATAATGGCACTATTCTTGTTAGGTCGAGTAAAGATTTCAGTAATTTAAACCTGAGCTCATCCCCTGGTAGCTGTGGAACATAGCAGACAGGCATAATTTAAGAACATGTGTAAAACATCTAGAGGTTAAAAAAACAATGAAAAAAGTAAAAAACACAACACATTAAAAATCCCATTCCAACATGGAAAATTAAAACATTTGGTGTTGATCGAGTCCTTGTCAACAGTGGCATCGAGGGAACTGCAGGATGAAGTCCTAGACCTCAGTGTCAACAGATACCCCTGTTGAGAAGAAAACTTAGTGAGATCTACGACAGAGTCAGGGCTACCTCACAATGCACCCTTGACAGGCCGGCTTGGCAGTTTGGTCCCGGTCATCTATCGGTTCTCTAAGCAAAATGTATTGAAAACATTTCTAAGTATGAGTTTTCAGGGTTAGGTAGGCGGAGTACACTCTGACACTTACCTAAGGTCCAAATGACTTCAGAGACTCCACATAGAGGCCATAACTCACTCTAGTACAAGCCACCAGCAGGATCCAGGGCAGGACAAGTTGGAACTTGTCAGTTGGGCTCTTCAGGAAAGTGGGCTTTGTTCTACTTTTGTATAGCTGTAGCTAAACATGAGGTCAGCCAGTTGACCCTTGTAGTCCCCCTCTTAGTCCTGGGTACAAGTGGGAGCGGGTCCCGCCCTCAGGGGTCCCAGGTCACAACAGCAGGCGCAGTTCTTCTCCTGTCCGCCACAGGTCCAGTAGTGTTCTGAAGAGGGTACTAGGGATGCTACATTTATGCCCAGAGCCAGCCTGTGGATGGGGTAAACTTCTGGCCATTCTCTAACCACTGTTGTAAAAGTTCACATGGGTGATCTTTTGCAGCATTTCCTGTGTGTTTCACTGTAAACTATTCCACAGTGGATATGCAACCCCCAACATTTACAAAAGTCAAGCATTCACAGGTCTTTGACTAAGCCTCATGTCCCAGTCCCTCAGTCACTCAACTACACCAGCCAACAATACGTGTTGCCCCAGCTGGTGCTCTGTTGATGGAATTGTCAGAAACACCTAAAATGGAAAGAAACAGTTACTTAGTTTTGCCCATCTGGATTAGAACTCCAGGTGCCCAGTGGCACCTACACAAGTGTGGGATCGCTATCCTCCTGTAGACAAAAGGTTCTGACCTAGGAAGCTGGTGCACTTACAATCCTGGAGAAATGTTTCCCTTCAAGAGAAGGCCCTGACAGCCAGCCGTAGGTGCCCACAAGGCACAACAAAACCCCTGGGCCCAGTCACGATGTTCTCCACAACAAAGTACCTTGTGGCATGGATCCCTGGAGAGGGAGCAAGCGAACTCGGATGGAGGTAGCGATATCAGGCTCTGTTGTCCTCCCGATCTGGAGGTCGAATGCAGTCTCAGCTCCAAGCTCAGATCCCCAAAAACCCTCAGACACCACACGCTCACACAAGTCCCCTGGTTGCTCGCACAGGTCCCCTGGTTACAAGCACCGGTCCCTTGGACTCTGAAAGCTTCCCCTTCACTTCTCAAACTCCTCGCATCTTGGCACCTCAGGTGGGCTGTTAATCTTTATGAGCACATTCCTCTTCATAGTGTCAGGATGGTCTTTGTACCAACCAGCGATCACTTCTACCCATTTCCACTGTACCCTACGCAGTCCTAATGATCCAGTGGAAACAGGAAGATCCTTAGTGTCCCTGGGATCTCATGCTCAGGCGGATAGCCAATCGGCCCATGGAGAGTACTTAGGGGCAAAACAGTTGGCCCCTAGCTGCAGGCCAGCAAATCCAGGAAAATCCACAAAGTGATAGTCCCCTTCCTGGAGCATGACAAGCTCCAGGCCACCATAAATCTGTGAATAATTCAATTGGAGTCCCTCCAGCCCTAATGAGTCCTCGTGTCAATATCCCACGTAGTATGTTTCCAAATCCAGAAGCTTCTCTAACTTCCGAGGTCAGAGCCCCAGTAGTTATACCCACAATGGCCTTAGAAGATTCAATCAGTTCAAAAGGCCTACTTTTAAATGCACAGGCCAGCTTTACATTTTGTCCTGTCTGTCATCTTACTCCGGGAGGTTTGATCATTATCATTAGTGGGGCCAAGACACTGCACCTTATAATGCAGGTCCACCCCTACGTAATAGTCCCAGAAAGGCCCCTTGGAGACAGAGGTCTGCAGTTGCCCTTGAACCCCTAGTTATGGCCTTCTATCAAGCATGCACAGATATAGCTGTCCCTCCAGCACTCTTATGTGAATTTGAGGCAGGCTGACAGACACACAGAGCCACGAGCATTGAAAGGCTCACTTTCCCAAAGTAATATTTCCACATACATAAGTCGGATCCATTCGTTCTACCAGAGAGGATATGACATTATGAACTGATTGATATCAAACACTGTACTACTACTATTCAGTACATAGGAAATACTGCTAAATAGCCTTTCCTCTCTACCACCATGGTAATCCAATGTGGAAGCAGGCCCCCTCATACTGAACAGACCCTCCAATGCCATTGCCGACCTTTGCATGTAACGCACATGCCCTACCTCTTCCCAACATTGCAACCTGTCCCCATGGAGAACTCCGATATAGCAAGAGACATGGAGATCCTTGGCACATAGCTTTATAAATGTGAAGTCGAGTAACAGTAACCTGCACACACAGGCCCCAACAGGGAAAATCTGTGGCACGATCGACGAGCTACCTCCGTGGATTGCTCAACCAGTGCTGCAGGCCCATGGAGGAGCATTCGAAGAACCTGCCCTGGAAATATGTCTTACTCCTAAACAAGGGACTTAAAGCTAACTTGAATCAACCAATCATGTATACACCAAACACCAGAATGTATATATATATTTTTTTAAACATATTTTATTGCCATTTTATAGTTTTACCATGACAATACGTAATACAAGACAAACATTCAAGTGATATACTTCATCCGTTATAGTCAATTATACCGTTAGTTATATGTTAAGCTGATTAGCAGGCCTTGTGTCAACGGTGGTATTTGAAGCAGTGTGAATGCCGTATAGAACAGGGGTGTGAGAACTGGGGATAGGTGCATGGAATTACTAAGCATAGGTATTGGATGAAGGCCTGGGTGTTGTGAGTCTCACCAATCAGCACAGCGGTGTACTGTTGCTACGTGGGGATGGGTACAGTTGAACTTATGTCAGAGCCAGATCGCCTAGTGTGATAAGGTGCGGGGTGCAACTGGCAGCATTACAAACGCACCAACGGGGAGAGTCTAATGCTTGCAGTTGTGACTTGGTGGTTGAGGGTCTGTTGGCCTGGGTGTGCCGGTATCAGGCTCTTCGCTGTGTGATGATTGCTTGAAGCGGTGTAGCAGTAGGGCCCACTCCATGGAGATGGGGTGTTTACGTATCCTCTTGACCTCTTCCTCGTGCAATGCCTCCTCCTCTGCGGTCGCCCATTTGTGTACAGCTTCCACCCATGCCGCAAGCGGGGGGCCGTGAGGGATCGCCAATGCATGGCTATGCTCCTTTTAGCTAATAAAACAGCCAGCGAGATGAAGCGTATGTGCTCTTTAGGATGTTTCTGCATTCTGAATATGCCTAGCGCACCAGCCTCCCAAGTGTTTGAGATTGTGAGCCCCATGAGGTCTCTCAGAGTGTCATGAATATTTTGCCAAAAGGACCGAATTGTAGGACAACTCCAGAACATATGCTGAAAGTCTGCTTCCGGGGAGTGGCATCTGGGGCAAAGGAACTGCGTGTCAGGGTAGAATTTTGGAAGCGCGCCGGTGTTAGATACGCTCTGTGGAGTATATAAAATTGTATGTTTTTAAAGCAGGCATTTCTGGACACCTTTTTCGGGAATTCAAGGGCTCTGACCTATCCCTTCTCATGCAGTGGACGCCCAATTTCATCCTCCCAGGTGGTGCGTAAAGTCGTTAAGGGTGTGTTTGCAAGTTCTCGGAGTGCTTTTAAAAACAACTTAACTAAGTGTCACCCTACTCCCATGTGCATGTCGGCATGTATGACCGGATGTGTGTTCGGTTCCCCAGCTAGGAGATTATGATGTGGTCGGAAGCACTCGAGGAGTTGGCGATACTGTAAGAACTGGCCCGGGTGGAGACCATACTCGTCCATAAGAAGTTGGAATGATTTGATCTGTCCTTCTTCGAAGAAGGACTCCATATCGGTAATCCCGCATTCCGTCCATGCTGTTAGCATGTTAGCCATATAGTAGGTTTCGTGTCTAGGCCAGCCAACAAGTGGGAGCATTGGGGAGTATGGGGATGTCCCTGGCGACATGTGATGCACTCGTAGCATAGATTGGTGTGCTCCTGCTACTTGTAGGGGGTAGGTCCTCTGTGGCTTGGTACCGGGTAGGAGAAGGCGTGTGAGTTCTGGGGCAGAGATACGACCTGTCATGTTATGCGTCTCGTTGGTGTGTCTGCCTGCCGTCCAATAAGATAACCATTGAAGTTGTGCCACTAGAAAAAAGGACTCAAACGAAGGGGCGCCTATTCCTCCCTGGGTTGTAGGGAACTGCAGTGTCTTCAGTGCTATTCTATGCCTGCCCGACCCCCAGATTAATGTGCTAAGAAGGGAGTTTAGGTCACGGGAGAAGGTTCTGGGTGGGATCACTGGTAAGTTTGTGAAGTGGTATAACAACCGGGGGAGCATTATCATTTTAGCCATAGCCACTCGGCCAATCGGGGCCAACAAGAGTCTGCTCCAGAATCCGATTGCCGATCTGATGCCAGCGAGTGCCTTACAGTGGTTGCCCTCAAAGATGTCAGCCGGGGAGTGGTATAGGCGGATCCCAAGGTATCGGGGAGCTTCCGCACTCCAGGACACCCTCTGAGTGCCTATCCATATGTCTCAAGGGGGCAGATTCGGATGGAAGGGGTATACCGTGGATTTGTCCCAGTTTACCTTTACCCCAGAGGCTTCCGCAAATTCTGTGAGCATCACCCAAATAGGTGTCAGGTCGCCTGTAATGTCCCGTACGTATATTAAAAGATCGTCGGCGTACATGGAGACGCTATGTACGGTGTCCACAATAGGGATGCCCCAGTGTGTGCCCTCTTGTCATAGTCGTATGGCTAGTGGTTCGACCGCGAGGGCAAAAAGGAGGGGCGAGAGGGGACAGCCTTGCCTTGTGCCCTTCTGTACCGTGAATTCCGTAGAAATACGTCTCCCTATTCGGACACGTGTGGTGAGTTTGGTATATAGAAGTCGTGTATACGCTAAGAGAATGGGGCCGACATTTGTTCGTTGTAAGACGGAGAATAAATACTGCCAAGTGAGGGTATGGAAGGCCTTCTCAAGGTAAAGGATGAGACAGGCTGATCAGGGGTATGTGTCACTCACCTGATCCTGAACATGAAAAATGCGACGTATATTCTGGGACGTGTTTCTACCGAGGACAAACCCGCATTGACCTGGATGGATCAGGGGGCGTATAATTTGTGTGTATCTGTCCGCCAATACTTTTTGAGGATTTTATAGTCGGTGGAGAGGAGTGTGATGGGACGATAAGATGCCAGAGGTTGCGGGTCTCAATGCGTTTTCAGGAAGGTAACAATTACCGATTCCCTAAGGGATTTTGGTAGCTCCCCTTGTTCGAGCACAGTCGCAAACATCTGTACTAATCGAGGGACTAACAGGGGGGAAAAAGTTGTGTAATACTCCAGTGGGAGCCCATCATCAACAGAATGTATATAACAAGCACAGCGCTTTGGCACTGAATGGCAGCGTCAAGCACTCTCAAAGTCCTAAAGGTAGCACCTAGATCAGCGGAAAAGCAGGAATGAGAAAAGCAAAAAGCGAGGGAAAGTACCCTAGAAAGGGCCATTTCCAACTGACTGCATATAAGCAGACATGAAGTTTGTGCATCTGTCAGACACATCTTCCTTGGGAAACCTACTCAGGTATAAATCCCCATCAGGACCTTTGCCACTCTGGGTGTGGTAGTAGTCCTTGGAGGGATTTACTCTGGGTACCTAGTGGCATGATCCACCAGAACCAGGATGAACCTATTGCCTGATGCAGTCTAGGGACCTATAGGCCCTACAATGTCAATGACCATCCTCTCAAAGTGGGTGCTAATGACAAGCAAGGGGTTAAGGGGGAGTTTTAAGGCTGTGCCCTGTCTTTCCGCTGACCTGGCAGGTCACACAAGCCCAACAGAATGTATATGAGGAATTCTTGATCCTAGTCCACTATAAGTGGGGCACAAGCCTTGCACAGATTTTGTCTTGGCCTAGTTGTCCTGACAGGGTAATGTTGTTAGCTAGCTACAGTACAAAAGCCCTGTAGCATTGGGGGTTCACCAGGGCCCTTGATGTCCCATGCCCAGTAGTCTTACGCTCAGTGTACAGGAGGTTGCCCTTCCTGTAAATGTGGTGAATAAAAGGGGCATCACCTGCTCCTTGGGCTTCAGCCTGTTTCCTTATCCCCACTTCCTCTTCGTGTGGACAGAGGTTGAAATGGATATCCTTTGGATATAATTTTACTGACAAATTATCATACCCCAATCCACAGCTTTCTATTAAAGTCCTAATTGCATGTTAGGTTAGTGATACTTTTGTAATCTAACTTCTGTGATTTATAGGACAATGAACAAAGCTTAATTGTATGATGTCACTTATGTTGATCACTCTAAGTTGTGATACAAACATATTCTGTTTTACCATGTACCATATTTATAACAACAAATATGAGTACACTGTACAAAACTAAAAATGGCAGGTAAATAGGAGCTTGATCCCGTGCAATTTATTATTCAGTGCAATTTATTATTCACTGTTGTTGATAGTCACTCCTAAGACCGCAACCCTTTTAAGGAAGCTGATACATTTGTGTACTCACAAATAGGTCTGGCACCTACGTCTGGGAAAATCTACCATACTGTCTACAAATTTTAAAAGAAAGTTGTTACTAATGAAATGCCCCTCAACACATTTATATAACAAAAACACATAAAGAGACATGCACAGTGACTTGTTTGGCATGCACAGTTGAAATAAAGGAAAATAGAATGTAATACATTATTATAAATAGTTTCTAAAACAGGTATAATTATAACTGTGTATGCTCCACTGCAAAACTATAACACTATAATGCAGTCATCCATAGGAAACAAAGAATTTGTGAAGGAATGACCTGGAAGCCAGCAACTATCTTGAAAGGGGAGATGATTACATTCTGTAATTATTGCCAATCGATGGCCTCGTGCAACAACTATGCATAGAAACTCAAATTACTCAACAGTTTATTTAACTATTCACTTTTTCCATTTACAGGTTTTGATCTACCTGCTGCTGAAATCTACACGAAGCCACCACTTCCTCACATTTTGTCAGATTGTAGCTCTGTGCCCTAAAATCTCGAATTAGGTTCTGCCAACATAACCTCTGTATATCTATGCATATTTCCATTTATTGAATGGATACAAAAAAAAATTACATTCAGACGACTAAAAAGCCTATACTATTAAATATAGCCAATGTGGAAAATGCATCCGTCGATCATATATGAACAATATTAAAGCAATGAGCTGCTGCCTGGTGAGGTATGCCGCCCCACTCAATCTGGTTGAGATTAAATTGAAACTGTCTGATGGTATCATAAAATTGATCCCATTGCATGTGGAAATTATTAAAAATAAATCACAGTGCAAGTTCTTCAGCTGTGCATCTCAGAACAATTCTCTGGATTTTACATTATTAATACAATAACCTATTAGGCCATCGCTAAATTTTCTCAGATCTGACACTCATCATATACTCATTGGTATTCGGAGAACACAAGATGGGTGCCAGATGGTGAAATCCAGTCGAATATCATAAAAAGCAAATGGCGGTGCCAAGGAAGCCAAGAAGAGGTCTGGTTTAGGTTGATAACTTGTTTAAAGGTGAGAAAGGGGGTGTTCGTTTCTTAGCAGGATTAGGAGGTTTAAGAGGCCCGAGGCTGTATAATCATTAAAATGCATTTTAATACTGAATGAAAACGACTGCAGTCACATCAATAGAGTATGTGTGGAAGTTCCATCAAGCATTTTTGCAGATGTCTTGTCACCATAAACATTGCTATCTTTAAGCACACATTAGTTCATTCACCTTCAGCATTCTCTCCTATCTGTAAAATCATATTAAAACCCCTGCTTTATGTTGGTGCTATAATCCACCAACTGGTAAGTACTGACACCCAGGGATGCTGCATTTAGTGGATGCTGAATTACTGTATCATTTGGGGTTTCACACCTTGGGAAGGGAGATAATGCAGTTATAATACAGGTTTTTCCTCCTGAAATGTGAAAGCATGTTGTAGTTTTCTTCCCAGTAGAAATTCTGCCAGATGTGTCATAGTAAATATTCTGAAGAAAAAACGCATAACTGTGATAACATATACACGGCTTTAAATCTTGATTTAATAGTAAATATTCTTTTATGGCTACATTGGTATTTCCATCGACCTGTAATTAGCCACAAGGGTGCAGATTTACTGAAATATAGCGCATCACAGTGCAGCACTGCTCAAGAGAGGACATATTTATCACATATGGCCTACTCCTCCTTTGTTCCACTGACCTGGCCAACAAGCATGCTACCTAGCACCATGTGCACTAGGTGTTGAACTGGAAGTTTAGCCTTCCAGTACAAAATCCTCTGCTGAGACACTTTTGATGACATTCCACACATTGGATAAGTGTAATTCAGAGCAGCACACCTGCAACGTGTGAACTGCTTAGAAATATTTGTCTCAACTATGCATCTGTCTCAAAGACGGCGGCAGCCCTTCTATTAGGGCGGAGGAGCGCCATCCTCCCCCGGCACCACCTTCAAATAAAATGATAATAATACGGGTTTTAAACCTGTACTATCAATTGTTTTGTTTTAATCGTTTGGGCCTGCCCCCAGGACTCTGCAGAGTCTTGGAGGCGGGTTGTCCAAGGGATGACACTGCTGGTGGGGGAGTGATATTGCACTCCCTTCACTGCGCATGACGGTCTGGCCGGCCATGTCAGACCGGCTACACCCTCATGCGCAGTGAAGCTCTCTCCAGCCTCAGCTGAGTTGCTGGGGCTACAGAGAGCAGGCACAGGCTCCCAGTCTACCTGGTAGTACAAGTTGCCAGTGCTCAGGTTAATCTCTAAGCTACTTTCAGGCAGCATCAGGATTTGCCCCAGTGCAGTCTGGGAGCCTGTGCCCAGAAACAGGAAGAGCGTGATGCGGCGGGTGAGGGTGGCTGCAGTGGCATTAAGGTAAGTTTTTTTAATTTGAATCGCCTCCGCACCTCCCTCACTCCTCCGGCCTGCCCCATCACTTTGGCAAGGGACAGCCCGCTATTGCACAAAGAGGTATTATTTTTTATCCAAAGCCAGGTCTAAATATTTGAATAGATAGGGTTTTACATCAAAAACATGGATGCTTGTGCTGGAATTCCCATTTACCACCCATGCAACTTCCCTTTAATGCAAAGTAGCCAAAGCAGCGCAAAGGACTGTTTCTGGTGTAAAAAAGCACTTTCCAGCGTAAAAAAGATTTTGCATTGGAAAGTTTCCTTTCAAGATTTTGTGCCTCTCTGCATCTCTATGTGTGAATTTGCGGAGGTGCAAAATATTGATAAATTTGCCTCTTGGTGTGCTTTCCGAAGATGTAACAATAATTTGTAGCATCTCTTAGTCAAATATCTTTAAATACAGATACTTAATTGAAAAATTGGGTAGAGCAAAAAAAAAAGAAAAGGAGACAGAACACTTTGAATGGATTTACCTATCTAGACTATTAATATTCCACCTTCTATAGCATCTTAGCAATGCAGCATCACGTAACAAAATAGTTGTTATTAAGGTATACCTCATCCACTTTTCTGGGATTTACTAATATTTAGGTCCAGATAGCATAAAAGTGTTAGTACTAGTATGCGCTATTTTTGTTTGAAGGACAGATGTTTAACTCATGCATATGAATATATAGTAACGCAGCATCTGCAGTGCAGCATGTCCACTTAGGACACTGATAAATTGGTGATAATGTCGTAGGCTACCAACATATTGCAGAGGCATGGTTGACTACAGACAGCCATCTCTCCCTAATGGCTGGCTTTCTTTCATTTGGAAACTTTTTTTAATGCATTTTATGTAGTGCAAAATTGCCCCACTGGTATTGGAGCATTTTACATGAGCACCAGTTACAATTCACAAGAACAAATTCTTTTTTTTTAGGCACTGGGAGATTAAGTGTTTTTCCCAGAATAAAAGGACGTTGAGCCAAGGCTGAGACTCAAACCTGCGTCCCCGTTCCAAAGTCAGCAGCTCTGGCCGCAACGCCACTTCGTCTCCGCTCTTGAAGCGATTAGATGAAGCAGGTGGAAGTAGAGGCAGCATTTTAAATATCCAAAAGAGATGTTTAATCATATTAGTGAAGAATGCTGTTTATTCCCCACACTGATCCTGACAAGTATAGAACAATTTCCAGTCCTTGGTCTCTCTTCCCTGGATTTCAATGTTTGCTGCTCTTTGGATCTATCTTCTGTCTAATCATGGAGCTGATTTCAACAACCTATTTTGTGGATTAGATGGCATTGACGTCTTCAGTCTATTATTTTTAAGGTCGTTGTAATTGTCACTACATTTGAGTGAAAATATTACCTCAAAAGTGAACCTGATAAAAATGACTTTTTTTACCTGCCATTCCAATCAGCAAAATTGGTTTAAAAATACAACTGAATCCCTCCTGGACGTGAACCAGAGCAGTTCGTGGACTCCTATGACATGGTCACCTGCAGTGTATTTTTCTTTTTTTTCTGCCAATGAAACTTGATAAGGATGAGTCGAAAATTGCAGATTCAAGCTGTGATTGGCGTCCACAAGAAAAAAAAAAAACATCCACATGGGTTAATTCCCCACATAATTCATTGTTAATGAGTTCGGCGGATCAAGTGAACCATTCTCCTATTGCTACAGACCCTCTAAATCGCGGTTTTCACTCTCTGCATCTTTCGTTTGTCAGAGATTTCTGTAGAGTGCTTGATCTGCAGGCCATGCTTCTGATTTCAGTGAATATTTCTTCTCAGACACCGTGTATTTCACACTAACAGCTAAACACATATTATGATAAAAACAAATGATGATAAACTATTTATTTTTTCACAAAAAAGAACAACCGATCACATATAAAAAATGGCAACCCATATTTCAACAATAAATCCAATTGGAACACGCTAAATAATTTTCGTGATACATTCAGGCCTTATAACCATACAAAAAGTACATCCTTCTCATGCCCGCTTCATTACACAAGAAGTACATGTTATACAGATAACAACGTCAACGTCTACATGAGCCCCCTCGCAGCCATCGCACGCCAACACAACCGTAACATCATCTCCTACGCCGACGACACCCAGCTGATCCTCTCCCTCACCAACGACCCCGCCACCGCCAGAACCAGCCTACACGAAGGGATGAAAGATGTCACCGAGTGGATGAAGAACAGCCGCCTGAAACTGAACTCAGACAAGACGGAAGTCCTCATCACCCTCCACCTGGGACGACTCCTGGTGGCCTCCTGCCCTGGGCACCGCTCCCAAGCCAACGGACCACGCACGAAACCTGGGCTTCATCCTGGACTCCTCCCTCTCGATGACCAGACAAGTCAACGCCGTCTCGTAATCATGCTTCACCACCCTGCGCATGCTCCGTAAGATCTTCAGATGGATCCCCACCGAAACCAGGAAGACGGTCACCCAGGCACTCGTCACCAGCCGACTGGACTACGGGAACACCCTCTACGCGGGAACCACTGCCAAACTACAGAGAAGACTCCAGCGCATACAGAACGCCTCCGTACGACTCATCCTGGACATCCCCCGCCACAACCACATCTCCGGCCACCTGAGAGACCTGCACTGGCTTCCCGTGTTCGAAAAAGGAATTAAGGTTGCCAAAAGAAATTACCTAAAATTTCCTTCTGCTATTAACTTTTGGGCTGCAGACATAACCTATGGAACAAGGGTTAAGGATTGTGGAACTTGATTAATTATTAGTTTGTATATATATGTCTTGTTGAAAATTAATAGATATAAGAATATATTGTGTTTTTTTTCTGATTTGTATGATTGAAATATTGAAGACTTGAAAACGGTTCTTTATGGATTAATACATAAAGACGATATATCATTTATGTGTTTGGTTTTTCTTTCTTTTTCTTATTCTAAACTTTCCATAAGATGAACATAGAAATGTAACATTGGATTGAATCAGTATAAATATATATGTTGGAGACAGATAATTGACTGTATCTGTGTCCTAAATAATCATGTTTCAATTTGAATTACCTTTGGCATCACCTGTATTTTGTTAGTCAGCAAGAGGATCACGTTCAGACTCCTCACCCACGCACACAAGGCACTTCATGACCTGGGCCCCAAGTACCTCACCAACCGCCTCACTTTCTACACGCCCACCTGCCAGCTACGATCGACCAGCCTCGCCCTCGCCGCCGTACCACGCATTCGCAGAGCCACCACCGGAGGAAGATCCTTCTCCTACCTGGCAGCCAAGACATGGAACTCCCTCCCCATCCACCTACGGCTGACACAGGACCATCTCTCCTTCAGGAAACAACTCAAGACCTGGCTTTTCGAGCAGTAACGGACCCCTCCCCCCCAGCGCCTTGAGACCCTACCGGGTGAGTAGCGCGCTATACAAATTATACTGATTTATTGATTGATTACAGATTAAATGGCTTTATAGTGTGGAAGTGCTGGAAGTTTAAAAAAAGTGAACATCAAGGAATTGATTGAAACAGTTTTGTACATTTTAATATTTGTATCTCTTTTATCGTCAACTCCTCCCTAATAAACTATTTAGGGGATACTCTCTTCGACTAATAGGCAGAATTACTTTTCGAAGTGTTGTGCATCTCCCATGAAGATGTTTTCAAGGCACTAGTTCAACATGTAACGTCTTCAAATCGGTTTTCCTGGCACAGATACATTTCCCAGGGAATTGAAACACGATTTAAGCTGTCAGTATGTTGTTCATTTAGGAACATGTACACCAGTAATTATTCATGAGTTATAATTCGTATGTACGTTTATAAGAGTTCCTAAACTGAGAGAAAATCTCAATGGTGCCGAAAAAACAGACCTTTACTGCACCGAGAGATCCTTACAACCCATAAAGCCCATTGATAACATTTCAATTATGACCAATTGGGTGGAAATATAATGTTATTCACATTTATGTGACAGAATCTGCTCACCTATGTATATGTTAATGTGCAAATTGATTTCCATAATCATGTAGATTGATGTTTGGACTGTGTTGTGATTGCTAGTTCATATATTTAATTTGCCAACGGCATAAATCACAGAGCACAGTGCTATTGCGCAAGTGTAACAAGCAACATACGCCAGAAATGTTACCAGTGGCTCAATAAAAGCAATACAACCTAAACTGAAGGGGGTGGGGGTCTAAATCTTGAATTGTACACCAAATGCTAGAAAAATGCCATCACAGTATAAATGCAGTGCAATATGAAGGAAACAGAAAAGTGATCCCATAGGTAGAAATTGTGCTACTAGGTAAGGAGGAAATGAAGAGATGAAATTGTTTGGCTGCTGAGGTGGGAGATGGTTGACGGGAGACCAAAGGAAACAGAGTCATCATAATCTAGATTAAAGAAGTGTCAGTTTGGTATTGTCTGAGGACATTTATTTCTATGTATTAATCCCAACATTTTACCAAAAGTCTATACCACATTAACGTGACACGAAAGATTAATATGTGTGCAATTTGACAGTTTATTTCGTCTTTAAAGCTGGTGCAAATTGTATTTACTCAAATGTTTGATAAGATGCAAGTGTAAGGTTTTTATACTGGGGTAACTGGGGCCCAAAGTTTATGCTATACCCTTTAAATCATTTAGTGTAAAAACATGCATAGTCTATCAGCTTAAATGTGAAACTGATTTTCATAAACCCTATTTATTAGTGCTAATCTTAGCTGTTGAACCAATAGCTAATCCTAATGCTACAGTTGGCGTTTTCTCTCCATATTTCCAAGGCGCTACTATTATTACCCAACAGACACAAATGCTAAATTTAGGAACATATCCTACTTTAGTGTGTCTGTACTAATGACTGTAAGTTGATAGAGTATACCAACGTGGAAGAGGACCGTATTGTAGGGTCCTAGGGTATATTTATTTACCTTTTTCCAATAGTTTTGAAGATCTATTTATCTTTTATTAAGGGTCTGTGGGAGCTTGTTTTTCCCACACGGAAATCTAATGATAAAATGTGAACGTAGTACTCTCTTTTTCCGATGATTTAGTATTTATTTTTTGAAAGTTGCATTGTTTTAAAGCTACATTTATATAGCAATGAGTACGTCCTATAATCTTTTGTGATAGGCTTTGTATTTTATTGTTGCCGCGATGTGACGATTGTAAATTTACTGGAATGTTGTGATAATAGCTTCATACACTCCTTAACGTACAATTTTTGATGTAAGGAATAACAATGCATGCACACCTGAGCAAATGACTACTCTGGCACCCCTACAGCCTGAAGGATATAGGCGGTTTCTATTTCATGCACTCAGGCGTGTTTCTAATTTTGTATTCATATTGAATTTCCTTTACAGAAAGCTGAGCACCATGCACAAAAAGAACAACATAATCCTTATACATTACCATGAAAGAACATGTTTTAACATCTAAAACAGAGCTGCAATATTCACACATCAATCGCAGTCTGACATACCCTCTCACAAATCCGACATAAGAATAAAAGAATATGTCTATGTACCATAAACGGGATATTCCCAAGCCGTTTTGACATCAAAGTTTGCTTCCTTTAAGGAAACATTGAAAGCAACCAAAACCAAGATGTAGCTTCATATCAGAGCTGTAATAGTATCAAAGAGCTCGACCATCTTGTTTGATGTCTAACCCCTGTATCCTGTCAAACCTAATCCACCTGGATTGTTCATACAGTGTCCATGTACCTTTATTGTTGTTATTCAGACAAAGCAAAACCATTGGGTAAACTTCGGATGTTAACTTGTTTCCAAAGATTTAGTGATACAGACTGTGGCACTGTGACCTCTAACTATCTGCGTCCCAGTATGCTCAGTTATTTGATAAGAACGTAAGTGCTCAGAACTTCTAACATTTTGTGTCCTGGTGGTGCCACTTTTTGGGCACAACCACCGATTAACTAATGTGAGTAAACCTAGGAATTCGCCAAAATATTATGCTTCCCTGAACTACGCATAACGAGGAGAAATATCTTCATTTCTCTTCATTACATCCTCTTTCTATGTGGGCTTCAAATAATCAGTTAGGAGCAGTAGCAATCCTGCAATAAAGGATCAGCATTCCGGTTCTCAAACTCAGAGGAAGGTCTATGTACAAGGGTTTTATTTGAGACAAAATGGCAGTCTTTATTTGAACAGTGATACAAAGATATCAGTACCCCGAATATGTGTTCTTCCTAACATAATCAAAAAACACTAGAGGTAAAGAGGTGGGAACTGAAAGGCAAAAGAGAGCGAGAGAGAAATAGTGGATGTGGTGAGGAAGTGAACTAGCAGTATAGTGCCCCATACATTAATTCAATAAATGTAGCCAGGAAATCACTCAGTGGTGATC
Organism: Lissotriton helveticus; assembly: GCF_964261635.1. Taxonomy (NCBI): domain Eukaryota; kingdom Metazoa; phylum Chordata; class Amphibia; order Caudata; family Salamandridae; genus Lissotriton; species Lissotriton helveticus. The sequence continues at coordinate 808,083,929 of NC_136068.1, read as the reverse complement.
AAGCGTGTCTTAGCAACTAAAGTCAAAACTGGATAGAGATCATTTCAAACTTTCAAGCAGGCATTGGTGTTCTCAGACAAGGATTTTTTGTGGTCTGCTGTGAAAATTGTTATTGCAATGACAATGCTAAAACTGTTGAAGCGGTTACTGAAGCTTTACAAAGACGTATTTTATGTATTGATCATATATAATGCCGTTGTGAACATTCTAATCGCAACATGCACTTCATAACATTAGAGCAATATCTCTAATCTCATGGGTAGTCATAGTATTTGAGGTCTGTGCCTTTATGCATACTAACCAGATTGTGGTAAGTAACCTGGATCAGTACTACCGCTCGGAAAATTCACCAACAGCTGCTGGGATGCAATCTTTAGGAGCGGTGGCTGGTTTCTTGGTGTAGGAAGTGTCCTCTGCAGTTGTTTCCTTGAAGGTGTCTGTGGTTGCAGGGAGTGACTTAAAACCCAGTTAAAGTAAGCAATGACACATATGAGGGAAAGCAGAATCCTAGATGAGGATCATATGTTGATTAATGATATATGATCCATTCAACAATAAATACCGCTAACAATTATTTATTACAATAGCAAGACACCTGACACATGTTTTGGTTTGAGAAATAATATCATGAAATTTATCAATGCAATAGAGGTTCTTTAAGTAAAGGTTGGGAGCTTAGTATATAATTGATGTCTGTGAAGAAGCGTCCCTATCAGCCTGTCTTCATTCTGGTTTTTTATGAGATAACAGAACATCGGTTTATCTCTTCCATCTAACATTTTATCTATACATGCCCCTTCTACTTTCATATCTCAACAAATTGCATTACTCAGACACAGCTTTTTATTCCTTAACTTTTGAAATTTCACTTCCCCAACTTAAAACATGCCACAGGGCGTGTTTGCACACATGTCACTTCAGACCCCGCCCATTCGCTTCACCATTGTGCAAGCACGACCTGTGGTGTGTTTATATTGGGGGATTAAATCCCCTTGAATCCTGAGAGTCTCTGGGATCCAACTAGCCCACCAGGACCTCCAGTAAGTACCACAGAGCTGCGTTACAGATAGGTGTAAAAAGGAGCGTGACCTCTCAACACCTCTCTGCAATGCAGCTCCATGGCGCATACTGAAGGTACCTGGTGGGCTAGTTGGCCCACAGGGACCCTCAGTATTCAAGGGGAATTATTTCACCAACTTACAACGCACCAGGGGGCACGTTTGCTGAGTGCTGCAGGTAGGGGGCGAACCCTAGCTGAGATACGGCTATTTTTTTATGTATTTTTTTAAGAAGGGTGGCTGTGTGGTCCCCTCCTCTTTCCTTTTTTTGGGCCCCGTGGACCCTTTCCCCCAGGGCCTTGCCCCTTTTAAAAAAACAAAAAATGTAAATGGGAAGGGGGCTGCGTGCCCCCCCCCCCGAGGCCAAATGCTGCCCCGTGGACCATATCCCCCGGGGCATGGCCATAATTATTTTTTATTGTAGATCTAGGAGGGTGCTGCATGCCGCCCCTCCTGAGGCCTCTCTTATTAGCCCCGGGGACCTCATCCCCGGGGCTGTGCCACTTTTATTTATTTTCTTATGGAGGGGGCTGCGTGGCCCCCCTCCCAGGCCACTTCTGGCCCCAGGGAGCCATCCCCCGGGGCCTGGCCATCCTTTTTTATTTTTGGGGGGAGGAGGCCGTGCGGCGCCCTCCTCAGGCCTAATATGGCCCCGGGAACCCCATCCCCCGGTGCCTGGCCTCTTATATTATTTTTGTATAATACACAGGGGAAGGGGCCGCTTGCCCCCCCGACCACTTCTGGTCCCAGGGACCCCATCCCCCGGGGCCGGCCCTCTCCTTTGGGGACCCTGGGGGAGCCCCATTGCCCCCACGGTCCCTGCCAGTTCCCCGCGTCCTGCGGGAGCCGGCATTGCTTTTTCACATGGGGTGCTGCTAACATGCAGCTCCCCGTGTGGAAAAGCAATCTGGCTTGGATTTTGAAAGCAAGCAGGTTTCCTGCTCTTGCTTTCTAAACTCAAACCAGAGTTTGCTATGACCGGGCGGGAGCTGCACGGCTCCTGCCCTGTCATTGCAAAAAGCAGTGTCCCGGGGTGGGCACCCCAGAACACTGCAGGAGCCGGTCCTGGGGGGTGGTGGTCCCCCAAGGCCATCACAGGCTCCAGGAGGGGCCACATAGCCCCCTCCCAACATCTGCACAGCCCAGGGGGGGGTCCCTGGGGCTCAGGGGACCCTCACATTTCAATATTTAGTGCACTGGGGAGGTGGCCACGCGGCAAGCTTCCACACAGGTGTTATATTTTTTGGGGCGGCCCTGGGGCAGGTGGGGCCTTTAAAAAAGAAGCCGTGGGGAGGTGGCGGTGCCCAGGGGCTAAATAATAACTTTGTTTTTTTTATTTTCGCGGCAGGATCTGCGGATCCTCCAAGAAGTTTGGCTGTTTTTTTAATGCTTTGTTGGTGTTTTTATCCTGTCCCTTTTTCTTGTTTTACAGCTTTGTTTCCCTGTTTTCTTGGGCCTTGGTTACCGAGGCACAAGATGGCTGCCAGCACTTCCTGGTTTGGAGTGTTGACAGCCAATTAGAATGAAGCTAGTGGTCGGGAGGGTTTGCGGATCCTTCATGCCTCTAAAAATTGAAACTTTTATTGTTTGATTTTCTCAGCAACTACTGAACGGATTTACATCATTTAAGAAAGAGAGTTCTTTCTGAGACAAGGGCTATCTTTATGCCAAATTTAGTGTAATTCCATTTAGCAGTTCGAGCTGTAGCCGTGTCTAAAGTTTCTTATAGGAAATGCATTTTTCAACCTCTTTTTAAAAAATTTCTCAGGAACTACTGAACGGATTTACACAATTTAACAAAAAGAGTTCTTTCTGAAACAAGGACTACCTTTTTGCCAAATGGGGTGTAATTCCGTTCAGCAGTTCGGGCTGTATCCGTGTCCAAAGTTTCCTGCGGGAATTAACATGGAGAAAACATGTATTGGAACCCCTCTTTTTTTTCGCCCCTCGCTTGCCAAATCACCCCGGAACTTTCAAGATAGGAGCTGACCGGAGTGCCCCACGAGTTTTGAAAACTTCGCGAAGATTCGTCAACCGGCGCCAAAGTTATTTGGAAAAGAAAAAATGCTTTTTAAATAGAAACAAGGACTTAACTATAACTACCTACTGGCAACCGCCAGTAGGTGATAGATATATCTATGTATATATATATATGTGTGTATATGTATATATATATATATATATCTCAGGTGAGTCACATAGGGTGTCAGGCCGAGGCCAACAGCAGGATCCATTCCCCGTCTAGTTAACAGTGGTCAACTAGGCAGGAAAGGCTTCTTGCAGCTTATTTGATCCCCGTAGCTTGAACAGCAGATCAGCCTTATGACTGCAGGAGTCTACTACTTTATCTTGAGTATAGGGAGGGCAAATCCAGTCCTTTAGGGCTCCTCTCAGGTCATCAACAGCAGATCTAGTCCTCTTCTGTTTTCATCAGGTACAGAATTGTTCTGAAGTGAGTGCCTGGTGGTGTCATATTTATGTATGGGGATGCCCAGACGTGGGTCCCAGGCACTCCACACCACTTGGAGTCAAGCTAGCCGGGCTGAAGAGAGGTGTTACCTCGAAACCGGTCCGGTCCTCGGATGCTTGATTCCGGTCTGGGAAAGATATGGCTGTTGTAGTTCGGACTGGACTGTTCCCATGGGGCAACAGGGTCAGAGCTGATTTGCATAGAGCCATTATCTGACCCAGGGTGGTGTGGAGTGCAAAAAAACGATGGATTTGGGCCCAGATCTTTTGACTGGGGGAGTGTGTGACATTGATCCACATTCAGTCCATCACTTGTTGTTTTTTGCAATATTTATGTATGGCACTAGCTAGTGGGTGGGAATTACTTCTGGGTATAACCTAACCAATGGTGAAAACGTTCCTGAGGCTAACTCTACTAATTTTGAGCATTTTTAAGATGGTAAAAGTATTTTGCCACACTAAATGTTAGTTCTGAAGGCTGGGAGTGTGCGTGGAGAGCATACTATGGTAATCGCAGTGTCCTCCCACATCTAACACTAAAATCTATTTTGTAGCAGCCACTGTACTCACAGTATACAAAAAAGCAGAAGTCTGGTACAACAAAAGCAGGTTTTCCCAGCAACCAAACCGTGAATTCACAAGAATTGTCTTGGCATCCTGTTTCCCTTCCTTTTAATGTGTCCCTGGTATTACATGTAAATTCAGCAGAACATCCCAGCAGGATTTGACACTTTAATGTCTAAAAGATGCTTACAGTCCCCAGCCCCATCTGTGAAAGTCAGAGGAGGCATCTCTGCCCATTTAGGTCAGCCTATTGTTTGCTCGTGACAATACATTCACATCTTTTTCACACCTATTCAAATGCTAATTACTCGCTGGGAGAGGTTGGAGAGCAAATGCAAATTAGCCTCCTAGAACTTCAGGCAGGAAAAAGTAACTTTCTAAAAGTTACTTTTTCTGAACATGTATTAAAAATCCGACTTCACAATTGAATTTGATTTTTTTATAGCTATTCAAAATAGTTGTTTAATTATTTTTCTGGCCTCTCTCCTTCCCAAGATACAGTATTAGGATTTTAACCTGTACTCTGATTATCTACAATGGACAACTAGGCCTACCACAGTGAAAAATAACTTTTAGGTTCTAGTCACTATAAGTGCATGTTGAGATCAAATGTCTACACCTGGGTCTACTTCCAATAGATCAGGCATAGGAGCAGGTGGTAAGAATATGATATTCCTGAGTCTCAAAGACAGGGGGAAAGCCAACAAGCCCTTGGAGGTCACTCTGGCTTAAAACTGAGTCCAGTTCTTTCTCAGTAAGGGCAGGGAGTAGCAGGAAGCAGGGCAGCACAGCAAAAAAGTAATTCTTCCAGAGCAGCAGTCCAGCAGAGTAGCAGTCCTTTTAGCAGCACAGCAGTCCTTCTTCCTTCTTCCTGGCAGAGTTTCTTTACATGTCTATAAGTGTCTGATTTGGTGGGGTCAAGGACCCAGTACTTATACCCTATTGAGCCTTTGCAGTGGGACGTTACTTTAAAGGAGGGTCTTTGAAGTGTACAAAGTACCTGCTTTTTCTGCCCTGACTCCAGACTGACTACAGGGGGATATGCAGCTCTTTGTGTGGAGACAGGCATAGCCCATTCAGGTGCAAGTGTCAGCTCCTCCATCCCATCCTGCCCAGGATAACCTTTCAGGGTGGTAATGGCACATCAGGATGTGGATTGCCCATCAGGTACCCCTAAGCTCCCTTTGTGTGTGGCTATCTAGAAGAAATGTACAAAGACTTGCTATCACCCACTCTAGATGTGTATTCAGAAACAGGCAGAGGCACAGAAAATTCAAAGTAAGAAAATGCAAACTTTCTAAATGTAGCATTTTAAGACTCGCAACTTAATTTCCAACTTTACCATAAGTTGTGATTTTAAAATTGTGAGTCCAAAGAAACAAAAGTTGAAATATCCATATTTTCCCAATAGGAAATTACAGTTATAAAATGTAATAAGGTAACCCAAATGTTAACCTATGAAAGAGAAAGGTTGTGCAGTAGAAAAAAACTAATACAGGTGTTCTTCACTACTAGGACATGCAAAACTTAAAAGTACCTGTCCTACCTTTTAGTTACCAAGCACCCTGACCAATGGGCTACCTAGGACCCAACTTAGGGGTTACTTCTATATAATAAAAGGAAAGTTTAAGGCTTGGCAAGGGGTTTTAACTGCCAAGTCAACATGGCAGTGTAGCTGCACACACAGGCACTGCAGTGGCCGGCCTGAGAGAATGGTTAAAGCGCTACTTGTGTGTGTGGCACAATCAGTGCTGCAGGCCCACCAGTAGCATTAAATGCACTGGCCCTGGACACATGTAGTGCACTGTACTAGAAACTTACAGGTAGATTTATTGTGCCAAGTATGGATACATCAATCAAATCATGTTTTGAGGAGAGCACATGTGCACTTTAGCACTGGAAAGTAGTGGTAAAGTGCTGAAAGTCCTAAAGCCAACACAAACTAGGCCAGAAAAAGAGGAGAAGGGAGGCAAAAGGTTTGGGTGACCTTTCAGAGAGGACTATTTCCTAATAATTCCCATGTAACTGCTCATGGTTTGTGTCACAAAGCCCTCTCTACTAACAAGAGTAGATAGGTGTTTTTTCTCCCAAAATAACCGGCATAAAATGGAGAAATGTTTTTATTTCTCCAAACTTTTCCCACTTTGCGTGTGTGCTATACTCTACAACACACATCCAAAGTGGGAAAACATTTAAAGTTTGTATAGGCATGGTATTTTGTACAGAAAACCTGTGCTTGACTAACACAGACACCTTTGTATTATAGTTCAGAGGTGTGGGCCTCATTGGGCACCAGTGCTAGAGAGAGTCCAGAAAAATGCCATATATTACTAGATATGATGCTGTTTGCTCTCTTCCTCTCATGCACTACAATGCAGAAACTTTGGTTGTACTATATGCTATATATGTATTTCAGGTTTAAGGGTTATAGTTAGCTCTTATCTTTGATCTCTTTATTCTATTAAGTGCCACATATTTGCATATGGACAAAGACTGCAGCTACTTGCATGGCAATTGTTGCCCTAAGGTGATAATTGATGTCTTCTTGATTAGGTTGTTTTCTCCCATTTATTTCTTCAAGGTTTTGAACAGAATGTGATGTTGCTTATATTGGGTGTTCTTCTAATACTATAACGGTTCATATGCTGTTAGCTGCTGGAAAATCAGATGGCTTATTAAGTGGTAGATTGTCAGTCTTTGATTCCTGGTTTGGGTTAAGGGGCCAGAGTGTGAAAGAAGTATATACTTTATATGTACACCACCCTTCATATCTGTTAGAAATGAGGTCTCTTATTGGCCGAGGTTTGCACCCTGTCCAAGTAAGGACCACAATCCTAGTCAGGGTAAGTCTGACACATAGCCTACATTAACCTGTGCTCACCCTCTGGTAGCTTGGCACAGAGCAGTCAGGTAGGTTACCTCAAGAATGGGCAATGTGTAAAGTAATTGTGAAATACTTTAATTACAGTAACACAGAAAAACACCACAAACAGACCACACTTATTTAGAGAAACAGAAAATATTTATTGCAGTAAAACAAGATCAAAACGACAAAAATCCAATAAGAGAACTCATGATATGAATTTTTGAAGATTAAATCCAAAAAACAGTGTTTAGAAGTCAATAGCGCTTCAAGACGCTTCACTGCACCCCACTTCTCGCTGCTATGACAGGATCAGGGTATTGTGGTCAGCAGGTCTGCGTGGCTCCTGTATCCGGCCCGCCCTCCATTGCAGTCAGCCTGAAATCTTGACTTTGCCCCAGTCCAGCACAACCAGATAGCCCCTCATAGGCTCTTATTGCTTCTGAGCACAATTTACACTTTTTTTCTTTTAAAATTCATATCTCAACTTCTACTCACTGGATCTTTGTCATTGTGATCTTATTTTAGTTATAAGATCATAATCTTTGTTTCTAAACTGATGTGAATTCATTGTTTTCACTGTGTTACTGTTTGAAGTGTTGCTCAAATACTAACCCTGGGCGGTGCTAAGCGGAGCAGGATACGCAGAGATCCACGGAGTTGGGGACAAACTCCGCTCCGCCACCTGCCTCCACCACCCTTATTAAGAATTAATGAACACTACATTAAAGATAAAAGAAAATAGACTTACCTTCACTGTGGCTTCCCTGGGCTACCGTCCTCTTCTTTCTCGCCATCTCAGGGAGATCTGTGAATGCACGCGCCTGCGCACATTTCTCGCAAGAAACCCTGAGACGGCGAGAAAGAGGAGGACTGCAGCCCAGGGACGCCGCAGTGAAGGTAAGTCTATTATCTTTAATCTTTTATGTAATTTTCATTAATTCTTAATGGGGTGGTGGAGGCGGGGGCTGGTCAACTCCGCTCCACTGCAGAGTGTGCAGAGATTTGCCGACTCCGTGTTCTCTGCGGATCGTGGAGTAGGCAAATCTCCGCACACAACGCGGGCGGAGCAGAGTTCTCTGGCCACAGTTATCAAATAATTTACACATTGCTTCTTAAGTTAAGCCTGACTGCTCTGTGACGAGCTACCAGAGGGTGAGAACAGGTTAATTTAGGGTGTGTATCTGACTTACCCTGACTAGTATTGTGGCCCCTACTTGGACAGGGGGCATACCTCTGCCAATTTGAGATCCAATTTCTAACAGGAATGCTCATGTACCATCCATTAAACGCCCACTTGACACTAAGTAATGCAAAGCAGTGTAACTTTAAGGCAACTTTTCAGTGTAAAACAGAAAGTAGATTCCAAATAATATTTTTTTGTGCAGGTTTGTGATGCACTCCCAGTGCACAATGTTAGTAAATCTGCCCTTAAGAGTGGTATCACATCAAGCTCGACCACAACAGCCTATATGTAGCTCAGTGAGTTTGCCACACCATTTTTGAACCATCTATGGACGACAGGTAGAATGTGCCCCATAAATCATGCTGATGTAATGTGCATTGAAAATTCAAGGCATACTTCTCAAACTTCTCCCATCTTCAAGGAAGCACAAGTCAGATACACATGGAATGTGAGGCTGCTTGCCGTTACAGTTCTTGCATGTGTGGATAGTGATCTGATGAAACCTGACAAAAATGGAGTGAAATGGTCTTGGCTTGCTGTTAGAATCTATTCTGCCTTTATTCGGGACCACTCATTTAGAGCCTCTCAGCGCTTCCACATCTGCTTGATGTTTGTTTGTGGATCTACAGGGCACATCATTTGGAAGTGATGTGCCCTCTTATACCTCTGCCCTTGCTGTTCAGCTGTTCGCCATATATAGCTACACATTCTCGATCACAGAGTTAAGTACAATGTCGGTTCTCTACATTGTTAATGGATAAATTGGGAAATGTGAACAGGATTGCTGTGACTAGAGAAGGATTTAGGTGATAGGAATGTATAGGTAAGAGATGTCACTTCTGGCAGGGCAACACCCACCATTTTACTAAACAATCTGCCAAGTCAGTGTATGTTCAACACTCATCAGCAAGATTGGGTATGCCTAAAACCAAAACGTGCCTCCATGTATGCACTTACTGCAAACACAGATGATAGCAAAGCCAAACCTGAGCTGATTTAAATTTCGCAGAAGTGCATTAGAGAATATAAAAGATGTGTGGATGGGAGTCATGGAATGTGTGGTCACATGATTATTGAATATGGTGATGCATTGATGTTGTTCTTTGGACAGTGGTCAATGCTTAGAAATGTATACTTCATGGTATACATCAAACAGAAAAGTCCTACAACCCTGTTGACTCAGCTTTGCATTGTAATGGAAAATGTTGCTTCATGCTAAAACAGCCGTTTTTACACAAGCGCTGTGAGGACAACATCAGAGTATGACTCTTTAAAACTAAGCACTACACAATGTTTTCATTTTTGCACAACCTGGCGCTACAGATTTTTATGCAAGGCTGCATTGCTGGACTTTTAGTGAATGAATATGGGCCACAGTTTCAACGCACAATTGCAGTGTAAGGAAAGATACTTCAAATAAAAATAAAAAACAACTAACACCAAATACAAAAAATAATGGGAACCATTATACAAGAATATCAATTGGTGGACCCATGGCTGAAAGTCAATCTAGATAAGGAATTCTACACCTGCTATTCGCACCATTTTCGGACGGCATCTCGAATAGATTTTTTTCTTACCTCCAGATCCCTTCAGATTCAAGATGCTGGCATAGGCTGTAACCGTTTTTCAGACCATGCTTATGTTGGGATAGAAATGGTGCTTGGGGAAAGAAGAAGGGAACGTCCCAGGTGGCAGCTGGATCATCTCCTCTTGCAAAACGAGGATTTGGTTCAGAGATTTAGAAAGTGGATTCTGGAATATTTCCAGATTAATGAGAGTACAGCTGCCCCCTTTTCAGTGTGGGGGGGTTCCAGGCCGCAGCTCGTGGACAGATAATAGCCTATACGGCCGCCCAGTCCAATACCAGGAGGACTAAGGTAGCTCAATTGCAAACTGAAGTGGATCGGGAATATGCTCTCCAACTTCAGCTTCTTCCAAACCTATATGAGCAGGCAAGAAAAGCACTGAGGGACTTTTTTACTCTAGAAGAGGTTTGCAACTCACGAATATTCCAACAGAGGGTCTATGAAGTAAGCCAGTTAATCTGCAAATTCTTGGCAAATTCCACAAGGAAAAAACAAGAATCAACTACAATAACCAAAATTTTAGACCCTCGGACTGGCCAAGAAATAGTTAACAGTAGCGATATTTCATAAACTTTTGTGGACCATTTTTGCCAGCTGTACACTACTGAGTATTTAGTGGAGGAGGAGCAAATCCAGTAATATTTCATAAATATGAATGTCCCCAAACTATCAGATAACCGGATTGGCGAATTGGGAAGGGAAGTAGAAGCTACCGAAATCTTAGCAGCTATAAATCAACAGCCGGGGCAAAAGCTTGTGGGCAAGACGACTTTCCTATCAAGTTTTATAAAGTATTTTTAAAAGAACTTGCTACCCCGTTGAAAAACGTATTTAACTTTGTTATAAAGGGTGGTGAAGTCTCAGATGTTTTTAAAGAAGCAATAATTGTTTCTTTTGCTAAAAAAGATAAAAACCCGGAAGATGTGAATTCATATAGGCCCATTAGTCTGTTGAATTCTGACTGTAAAATCTTGATGAAGGTATGGGCAGAACATTTTTTATTTGCCACCCAAGAAATAATCCATAGAGATCAAACCGGCTTTATAAATGGTATATCAATGGCGGCCAACAATCAGTTTTAAGAGATGCGCTGGATTATTTTAATAAAAATTCCATCCCGGCTAATATTGTAATGGTCGATGCGGACAAAGACTTCGATCTTGTGAACTGGAAAACCTTGTTTTTCACCTTGGGTGGGTCCGGGTTTCCTGCGCAGGTAGGTAATATGTTACGTAACATCTACCAGGGGGCCACTGCCCAGGTCATAATAGAACTCAAACTGTGCAGGAACCATAAATATAAACCGCAGAACCAGGCAGGGCTGCTCGCTTTTGCCATTACTTTTTACTTTTTTTATAGAACCTCTGGTTTTAAAGATACCAAATAATGCTGCTATCCAATCCCCGATACCTGGTATGGCTAAATTAAATCTCTTAGCTGACGACATTATTTTATACCTGATTCCCGATAGAGAGAACCTCGAAACAGCTCTGAGGGAATTTTCGGAGTTTGAGCAAATAGGCAGGTACAAAATAAATGCCAATAAAACCATGGTTCTCGCCCTTAATGCTGATTTGAATTCTTTGCCATCTTGCCAAAAGATACAAGCAACAAAAACTTATCCTATAAGAAACCTCGGGATATATGTATCTAATCAGTATCATCAGTTATTCGAGTTGAACTGTAGTGTAGTTCCTATATTCCCAATAGGCTCTGCGCATTGGAATAACATAAACAGCAGTTTAGACGTAGGACTGAGGTCATCTAGGTCTCTACTGACTATGTGAGACTTAATTAGGTTTGCCAGCTAGCTCAGAGGTCACTAGAAACTTTCTTGAGTAAACAAGGATGAGTTAACTTCCCTGAATAGGGTAAACAGTCAAAATATCGACTACAAAATATCGAATGGACATAATATCGAGTTTAAAATATAGAATGGACAAAATATCGAATGGACAGAATATAGACATCAAAAATATCGTTTTTAAGGTAAGTGATGTAATATCGAATGTTAAAAATATAGAAAGTTAAAATATCAAAGTATATAATATAGGTTATTAAAATTATCGAATTTTTAAAAATATCGCATTTTTTATAGTGTTTTTTATGTTATTATATGTGTGAAAAGTGTGTATTTATGTTATAATTTATTTTAATTAATGAATTGTGTTTTTTAAATTTTTGCGTAATTTAATTCTGTAGCGGGTTGTGGGTTTATAGGGGAATAGGGTGGGAAGTAATTTAATTATAATTAATTAAATATGTAAATGTATTTATTGGTATTCATTTTTAATAATTGTTAATTAATTTATATTTGGTAATTAATTAAATTTTAATTGGCAATTAATTTTAATTAATTGATTAATTGCTAATTATGTTAATTTTACTAATTTATTTTCTGTAGCGGGTTGTGGGTGTATAGGGGAATAGGGTGGGAAGTAATTTAATTATAATTAATTAAATATGTAAATGTATTTATTGGTAATCATTTTTAATTAATTGTTAATTAATTTATATTTGGTCATTAATTAAATTTTAATAGGCAATTAAATTTAATTAATTGATTAATTGCTAATTATTTTAATATTACTAATGTATTTTCTGTAGCGGGTTGTGGGTTTATAGGGGAATTGGGTGGGAAGTAATTTATTTATAATTAATTAAATATGTAAAATTATTGGTATTTATTTATAATTAATTGTTAATTAATTTTTTATGGCTAATTAATTAAATTTGAATTGCCAATCAATTTTATTTAATTGATTAATTGCTAATTATGTTAATTTTACTAATTTATTTTCTGTAGCGGGTTGTGGGTTTATAGGGGAATAGGGTGGGAAGTAATTTATTTATAATTAATTAAATAAATAAATGTATTTAATTGTATTTAATTTGAGCTAATTGTTAATTAATTTTTAAATGTTAAATTTTTAATTGTTAATTTGTAAATAATTTGTATTAATAGGTAATTAATTGTAATAAATAATTGTAATTTGTAATTTTAATTTATTAATTATTATATTATATTAAATTGGTAATTACTTTTAATTAATTTTGTATAGATATTAATTTATCGTTTTTTAAATAATATATGAAGTATTTACTTTCCCTACTGTTGCACTCACTGGAGTGGGAATAGTAATTTTTACCCCTACGCTATCCAACCCTTTCCTCACTGTTGCACCCACTGGAGTGGGAATAGTAATTTTTCCTCTACGCTATCCAACGCTTTCCCTACTGTTGCACTCACTGGAGTGGGAACAGTAATTTTTACCCCTACGCTATCCAACGCTTTCCCTACTGTTGCACTCTTTGGAGTGGGAATAGTAATTTTAACCCCTACGCTATCCCACGCTTTCCCTACTGTTGTACTATTTGGAGTGGGAATAGTAATTTTTACCCCTACGCTATCCAACGCTTTCCCTACTGTTGCACTCTTTGGAGTTGGAATCGTAATTTTTACCCCTACGCTATCCAACGCTTTCCCTACTGTTGCACCAACTGGAGTGGGAATAGTAATTTTTACCCCTACGCTATCAAATGCTTTCCCTACTGTTGCACCCACTGGAGTGGGAATAGTAATTTTAACCCCTACGCTATCCAACGCTTTCCCTACTGTTGCACTATTTGGAGTGGGAATAGTAATTTTTACCCCTACGCTATCCAGCGCTTTCCCTACTGTTGCAATCTTTGGAGTTGGAATAGTAATTTTTACCTCTACGCTATCCAACGCTTTCCCTACTGTTGCACTCACTGGAGTGAGAATAGTAATTTTTACCCCTACGCTATCCTACGCTTTCCCTACTGTTGCACCCACTGGAGTGGGAATAGTAATTTTTACCTCTACGCTATCCAACGCTTTCCCTACTGTTGCATTATTTGGAGTGGGAATAGTAATTTTTACACTTCCGCTATCGTACGGTAATAATATTGGATACTATTTAATTATATTAAGTTACTATATATATGTTTTAACAAATAAGATTGTAATTTTTTTTTATAACTTTCATTAATTATTTAATTATTATAAGTTAATTTAAGTATTTTTAAGTATATTTTAGTAATTAATTTTTAATATTAATTTAATTTAAAACTGTATTTAATAAAGTCGATATTTTTATAAACTTAATTTTTGTAAACGATATTTTGTACTCGATATTTTTGTACTTACCTGTTTGTAGATACAAACTCGATATTCTGTCTGCCGATATTTTGTCAACGATATTTTTGCTACTCGATATTATGTCATTGATCCCCTGAATAGACAAGAAGGGATTAGTTTCTGACAACGGCATAAACATGACAACTTTGCTCCCTCAGAATAAAGAGTATATCTCTAGAGTCGTGTGAAAACAATAGACAACTAGTTCACTCAGTCAATCGTGCATGCTTAGTCTCACCAGAGTGCAGAGAAATAGAGAGACGGGCGTTTTCAATAAAAGTTGTTATTTATTGAGCAGTCTTCTTTCTCATGCAAGAGAAATGAATTGCCACAATTGCAATACTTATCATGAAGTAAAGTGCATACAGTAAAAGCAGTATTATGAAATAATACTGTAAAAGCATTGATATGATTTCTTAGCCATATGATACTTTAAAACGGATAAAATATATACATACATAAAAACATTGACTAACCTACTCAACTGGTGCTTCTAATATACGCCTACCCCGGTGTACCTGACCTAAGCCTAATACGTGGGAAAGAGTAAGTAAGTTGCAGTTTAAGTTAAGTTGTTTTTTTGCCAATAATCTGAATCAAGAATTCTCTTAAGGATTTAGTCAGCTCCGTACCTTGGTAATAGAATGAAGGAGGTCTTGTATCTTGTGTCTCAGGACTCGATCTCCCAGCAACCCGCAAGGGTGACTGGAAACACCGGAGCTGGATTTCTCGGCAAGAGAAAAGACAGCGTCTCTCTCAGTGCATCAAATGGGAGGGTCGGCTTCCTTCAGCACTCGCATCAGCTGGGCTTCGGGCAAGTAGATAGCCGCTCTGCTCCAAACCACTGTGTGTTTGCTTAAGGCAACGTTGGTATATTTATACCTGAAAGGTGCCGTGTTTGACGCAAGGTTGGACATAAGACATCACCAAGAACCAACAGTTCTTTCTGGACTCCAGGAGTTCTTGTGCAAATCAAAACAAAAGCAGGGGGAATTCCCGGGCTGCTAGAGGCTTGGTTTGTTTAAAGAACACGTTGTGCTTTCTAGGAGTCTATGGGAGTAGCCTTGCCGTATTTGCACTACATTGGCTATGCCTAAATATGGACATGATTCTTATGCCTTTATAAGGATATGTTTTATTATAACCACATAAGGGCATGGATCAGGGATATCTAATTAGGGTCCTAGATAGATTCACAACAGAACTATCTAAAAATGAAGGGCAAGATCAAGAAGCTGTTGGAACAATGGACACTACTCCCCCCATCGATAGTGGGTAGAGTTTCATTGATCAAAATGTCCATACTCCCACTGCTTATTTTCTTATTTTCTAATGTCTCAATTAAAATAAATCAGTCATACTTTAATGAAATTGATACTCTACTCAGGGAATTCATTTGGGGTAAGAAAGCTACAAGAGTTAAATTGAATGTGGTCCAATTACCCATAGTACAAGGGGGTTTAGCGCTGCCTCATCTGAGAACTTATTATGAGGCCGCATTTTTAGATTTAGTGTCCGGTTTGATAGGATCCAATTTTACTAGCAACAGCTTTTTTATAGATAAAATGACACAAGAAATCGGATCACTAACCCAAGTGTTTTTAAAAACTTCCAAAAACGCACGTTATAAGACTTTAAAAGATTATTTTTTTAGACTCAAGTCCTTTTTTAAAAAGATGGGCTCATCTGGTCTCCAGTATTTAAAACTAAGAGAATGTACGAGTCTCGGCCTCCAGATGCAATTAAGGCATATAAGTATTTGGGAAGGCTGTGGACTCTCCGAGTTAAGGCATTTCATAGTTCAAATAGGCCGATTTCCTGGCAAGAAGTAACGGTAAGGGCGGAAGGCCGTCGGAAGGCAACCTTTTTTGAATATTTACGCGTTGTTCATCTGCTAACAAATGCCAGCGGTATTTTGGACACCCCTAATCAATTTGTGGTAGCCCTCTATGGGGCCAATGTTAAAGGGGTGGGAAAGTGACATAGGCTGTTACATAAGCAGGGACAGGCTTCCGTGATAGAGATCCATCTGGACAAAATAACTCGGGAGACCGGATGTAGGCTGGATGGGAAGGAGTGGTAGTTTATGTGCCACCTAGGAAGTAAATCCCTGTGTGCCGCAAATTTTAAAAGGATGGCCTTCCTATCACGATGGCTTTCTTATTTAACTCCGGCCCCTTTAAAAAAAAGAAAAATCAGGCGCAGAAAATAGGTACTTTCGCTGTTAAATAGATGGAGAGGGCGGGTGGCGCCATACTTTTTTTGCATGTTCAGGACTTAGGCTTTTTTGGGAGGCAGTTTTCTCGGATATTGGGCAAGCAATCGATAAGAGTATTTCGCTCAAGGACGAAGCTGCCTTGTTTGGTATCTGTAGAGTTGAAAAGATACTATACGAACCCGAAAAAGCCTTCATATCTATTTTGTGTATCGTGGCTCGCTCCCTAATTCTGCAGAATTGGAAATCCAGGGAAGCACCTTCCCATTTGAAATCGTTCAATAAGATGGAAAGAACCCGAAAACTTGAGGAAGCCTATGCTAGAAGGGTAGGAGCTACTAAAAAATCTGAAAAAAATTGGAAGTTTTTTAATGAACTGGAAAAGTTTAAAGAGAGATCATAACACCAGGGTTGGTAAATTAATGTAGCAGCTTTTTATTAAATTGCATCAGCACTTTCTTTTATTGCACTTTAGCAGCACTAGCACTTTAATAGTTTTAGCACTTTATATAATGCATTCTGCACTTAGGTCAATGATGAGGAACCCCTATAGCCACAAATCCTCGTTTTTTTAAATAAAATGTATTTATGTTGGCTTTAGGCGATAAGATGGCACTAGCACTTTATTGGTATTGCACTCATTAGGAATTGTCCTCATTGCTTCTGTGTTCTAGGTTAAATTTGAACTTTGCTTTGTGAATGAGTACATGATTAGCTGCTCTAGCTTTAGTTCTTTGTCATACCTTATTATGTATTGCGTGGCTGTCATCTCGATATTTTGTATAAACTGGTTTTAATGAAAATGATTTTCAGTACATTATGTACTTCTTGAACCTAATGCTCTGCACAAGAAAACATTTTTTTTAAATATATTTGCAGTGTGATGGGACTCAGTGTTCTGTGAACAAGATTTAAAAACCTTTTACGATGGGTATATGGCACAAAAGAAGCATACACCTGTGTAAAACGTTTTCTGTTGGATTTACTTTCTTCTGCACTGAAAGGTTGCTTGAAAGTAACGCAAAGCAGCACAAGGCACTGTTTTGCGTAACTATGCATTACACCGCATCAAGGGGGCGTTCGATGGGTGGTACATGGATGTTCCCATGTAACCACCATGGCAAAAACCTATCTGCTAACAATAGTAGACAGGATTTTTGATCCAAAATTAACCCCATTCTGAAGCAGGCATTAAAAAGGAGAAATGCTTTTATTGTTCCTAACTTTCCCACTTTGCATGTGTGCTGCACTTTACAATACACATCTGAAGTGGGAAAAGTCTAAGTAAAGCATTTTGCACTGGAAGGATACCTTTCTAGTGCAAAACCTACACTAGACACACGCAGACACCTTTGCAATATGTTGCCTGATTGTACGCCAGTGCTAGGGAGAGTGCAGGCTAGGACCCTATCTCTTTACATACCGCACTATCAGCCACAGCCCATGAAGGGGCGAGCAGTGGGGCCAGGTGGGGGAAGAGGACTTCGCCAGACGATGACGATGGAAAAATAAATAAATAATTAATGTACCTTGTCCGTCGAAATCCCTCCTCACCCAGCCCCACCGCCCTTACCTGTACGGGCCATGGCTGGACACTATCCCGCTCTCTCTCGGTCATGCAATGCAACTCAGCAGCTTTGATGGCTGTGCTGTGTTGTGTGATAGTTTGGTACATCTGGGAGTGTGTGTACTGGGAAGAAGGGATCCTAATATACAAATAATCCTATTCTGAAGTTTGCTTGTATTTTGGCAAAACTGGATGGCTTTTTGCTTCGGAAGCATTCAGTCCGAGGGCAGTGTCAAGGACACGCCCTTCCTTTCCATGGAAGACCACAGAGTGCCTGTTTTGTATTGGAAAGGGCAAATACTTTGGGGCATATTACCAACCAATAGAGATAATTTTTGTCTCTAACTTGTTTAGAGACAAAAATTATCGCCGCACATCGGCGATTTTTATCGCAAATGCGATAAAAAACGGCCGCAATGCATGAATATCGCTGAAAAGTCAGCGATATTCATGCATTACCGAGCTAATGCTCTTAGCCATGTTATCCACCTCCCATTGGATAACATGGCTAAGAACTGCTCCTGGGCAAGTGTTAGCTTTTGGAGATATTCACGCTTAGCGCGAATATCTCCAAAAGTTGGTAATAGGAGATAGCGATGTTAGCGACTGTTTTCAGTCGCTAACATCTTGGCACGCCCACTTTGCATGTAATTAGTGATAAATATCACTGACATGCAGAGCAAGGCCCAAGATGGTCACTATCTCCTATTAGCTGTCGCTAACTGGTGTTAGCGACAGCTTGGTAATAGGGAGATAATTTTATCTCTGCTTTCTTGGCTTTTAAAGCCAAAAAAGCGGAGATAAAGCCCCTTGATAATATGCCCCTCTGTTTTACGGGGTGGGGAGTATTATTCAGCATAAAGAACACCTTGAACATTGTTGACAATTCAATGTAGAAAGGCAGCCTTACAGATGAATTTGCTTTTCTGTTTGCCAGGCTGGTTAATAGCTGACTAGAGAACTGCCTTCAATAAATTGACCAGCGGTGATGCCATCTCTCAGATTTCTTTAATTCTTTTCTTTGGCAACCGTTTGTGTGGGAAAAGCTGACCTTTGCACTCGTTTCGCGTTTCACCTTCACACCTCAAACGTTGGTGACTTTGATTGACACAAGTGATTGCTTTTTTACAAACACCGCACGCCCCTTCCTTGGCGCTGCACTGGGAACCCAGGAACTTTACTCTGCATGAGGTGATGTGACGAGAACGAGGCGGTAGGGAAAAAAAACGCGCACCTTCAAACAGAAGTCCATGGAAATGTGCCAGAGTAAAGCTGCTGTGAAAGAAAGATGAACGGCATGAGAGGTTCGAATGTCGCACACATTTAGATTGCTTTTCCTATGCAGCTTAAATGCAGCTGTCATACATTTTTAAAACTCGATAGTCCACGTTCATTTAAAAAAAAATCTTTAAAAGCGTGCACAGCTTACATACAGTCGGTTGTCATACTCGTCGTGAAAATGAAAGGAGTCGCTTTGCCTAAAAAATAAACTTGCTGTCCGCAATCGACCAGTAGCCGATCACAAAGGCATACAGAAAATGTAATATATTGTAATTTAAGGGAACATCGTTATTTCCAAAGCTACAGATTTTGGGTCCGATTTACTACAATACAGTGCAACGCAGCGCTGTGCAAGAGGGAGGGAGACGAGCAATATTTAGTAAACTGGCCTCGTGTTGCTCTCTTCCCCTGCCTGTGCTAACAGCCTCCCTAGTACCATGCGCCAACCTTTGAGCATGTGTGATATCTTACTTAGGTTTTGAAGTGGAGATATGCAGTATCAACACCTTCCTTTCTGACCTGCCGGAGTCACTTATTTTTAAATGAGATGTTCCTGCTTGTAGAGATTTTAGTCTTACATTGTTGGGCATTTGATCTCCTTAATACCATCTCTGTTCTCTTTTTTTTTTTTACTAATTTGTTTAATCTTTCCCTTCACATATCAAAGATTCTTACGGTTTGGAAGCATGCCAGTGTGCTTCCAATATTAAAGAAGCCAACTGCTTATTCCTCTAATTTAGCTAATTATTGATCCATCTCTCTTCTGCCCCCGTCAGCCAAACAACTGGAGAAACTTATTAATAACTAGCTATACTGGTATCTGGTAGGAAACAACAGATTGTTTTCGGCCCAGTCCAGATTCCAGGCTGAGCACAGCTCTGAGAACTCCCTCCTGGCTGTCCCCGAGGCATCAGGACTAGCATGGATGAGGGCCGACCTGCTGCCTTCATCCTTTCAGATCTTTCCCAGCCTCACATGCAGTTTTGATAAAGAGGCTACATGAAATTTGCATTCATTCACAAGCCTTGGCCTGGCCCACTGTTTTCTTGGTCAATAGAATCCAGCCGTCTTCATGTCTCCTTTCTTATCCAAGGCTGTGATAAATACATGGGGGTGTCACAGAGGTACTCGTCTAGCCCCTCCATTTCTAATATTTATGTGGCTACTCTTCCAAATATCGTTAGGGAATATGAATTTGAGATATTGTCCTATGCCGTTGACACGTGGTTCGTGTTATTTATTGCACATATTCAAGATGTATCCAGAATTAGATTCTGTGAGGGAATCATCCTTAACAACGCGGTCAGTACACCGCAATGCTGTTACATCGCGGTTGTTACAACGATCGCATGTAACAACGCTATGCCATTACAACGCAAGTCTTTACATCGACTTGCGCTAGATGGCGTGCTAACATCAAAAATGGTGTAGTTTACTATCCCAACACCTTCCCTACTGATAAGTGGACTGGAGTTGGAATAGTAAATTACACTTTTTTCATGTTAGCACGCCACCTAGCGCAAGTCGATGTAAAGACTTGCGTTGTAAAGGCATAGTGTGGTAACATGCAGTCGTTGTAACGACTGCGATGTAACAGCACGCATTGTAATAACACGCGTTGTTACATCGTACATCCATTCTGTGATTGTCTGTGCTTTGTGCCTTTTTGGATGAAACAGAAGTGCCCTCAGCTTAACTGGAAGAAGACAGAAATTGCAATGTAGGTATCCTACACAGTAAAGAGTCGCTATAGATAAATGCAGATTAAAAACACGATGCGCAATCAACATATAGTATTATTTTTAATAATGAATACTATATGTTGATTGCGCATCGTGTTTTTACCTTCTATATTTTAAATATTAAATAAAACAGACCATTTTGAACTGCCCTTATTTGCTTGACATTTTGTATATATAATTTTTGTAAAACACATTCTGCATTTATCTATAGCGACTCTTTACTGTCTAGGATGATACCTACATTGTGTTTTACCCTGTCCTAGAAGATTTCATATGTCAGGGGGTCCTTGTTACTGCATATAGAAGACAGAATTTGCCCTCTTTAGAAATGCCAATAGGATATGAACAGAAGGCTGGTGGCCACAGTATGAAAAATCAAGTCGGGATGAGCTGCGGCTCATGCTGTAGCATATTGCATATGCTTAGGAAATATTCCTAGTACACTAACAGAAGAGCACCACAGAATCCCTCATAATCAGTTGTTTGAATTATGTACAAGAGTCTCTCTTGTTGCGCCTGAAAATTGTGCAGAATACACCAACAAGACTGATTTGCCATCTTCCTCCTTAGGCAACTGTGAGACCTCTCCTGAATGCCCTTCATTGTTTGCCCATTAGAAAGTGCTGTATTTTTAAAGATGATGTGCCATACTCACAGACTTTTGTATGGTGGTGGCACCTGCTAACTTTGGATGATGGTCAGCTTCTTCTGGCCCTGTATAAAGCTACGGTTTTCGCACCTAATCGTAAGATTCGCCCAGCTAGAAGTGGTAGTTAATTTTCTAATTTTGCCCCATATCACTGGAACAAGCTGCCTTTATCAATTCTCTCATACAGCAATCTGATTGTTTTTAAAAAAACGCTTAAAACACGACTATTTTAGGGATTCTCCATGTACCTGATTAGATCTAACCAGTCTAAAAAACAGAACACTGAGTTGGGAGTGAGCTGGAGGGTTATATAAGTAAATATGTGACAGTCACGTAAATGTAACATAACAACATAGCATGCACTTTGACCACACAATCCTGTGCCTAGACATTTTAAAAACGTTTCACACAATTGATGTATACTGCACGGTGCAACACAAATGCAATGCGTGAAGTGTTTAGTGAAATAAATATATTCCTCCAACTTTGTGCCTGTCTCAAAGAGGTGATACTTTTTGACACAAAGAAAGGTCTAACAGTTTTTGTAGATAGGGCATTGTCTCAAAAAAATAGAAAGCCCAGGATTCACCCAAGAGATTTACCTTGGCGCAAAATGCAGCAAAGATCACAAACTACTATTTGCAGTGATAAATGGCACTTTTCCTGCAGAAAAAATAATTGTGCTGAAAAGTAAATACCGTTTCAAGACTCTGCGACACTTTGTGTAGCCTTCCATCACTTTACGGTGGTGAGGTGGTCATAATAAATCTGCCCCTTTGTATGTTAAACAGGACATGCACAACTTTGACACACTAATACACCTTAGAAGCTCTCAATTATTGAACCCTTCAGATTTGGCCTGCTATTATGAGCCCACCCAGTATATTCAGCTGTAATACCTGCAGTGCTAGTAACATGACCAGTAGCAAATCATTTGTGAAATTAATGGTAGTATTTCCACTGGTCAATATCACTTTTTCCTCGGACACTGCATGTTTGTTGAATATCTCTGATAAATTCCTCAAAATTGCATTGAGCTACTACCTGCCCACATGGTACCTGGTCTCTAGTGTATGCTAAGTAATCATTGAGTGTCACCTGTGGGCATAGCTACTTCTGCCTTTTTAGTATGAGTGCACCTTAAACCTGTGAACTCCTAATGGGCCTGTGTTGAAAATGACCATCTTTTACGTGGTGTACCCAAATTTGTGCCTTGCCTTTTTTTGCAGATTGTAGATTTCTGTGCACTTTACCTCTGCTAACAAGTGGTAAACTGCATGTGCTCCCCTTTCAAAATGATGAAATAGCGTATTTAACTTACCTATAAGTTCCTAGTATATGATACCCAAGTATGACCAGATCCTGTAAACCAATTTTCATAAGTAGAATGCAGCACCCATTGTACCATCCACTATTGTGTCAGTGTAAACATACCTGCAGTTCTACCATTTGCAGCCTGAAAATGCAGTTTTGCACAGCAAATTGGACCTGCCAAAATAACTCCTTTCGACAGGACCAAACCTTCCTTCTAAATATTAATAGGCCACCCTTATGTAGGCCTTACTGTCCAGATGGCAAGGTGCATGGTACTTAAAAGTAGGACGTGTAAATGTTTAATGTTAAACATGTACTTACAGAGAATATAAATCCAAAGGTATTTTCACTGTAGCAGGTTTGGCAAATCCATAGGATACAACATTAAATGTAATCATTTTATCCCTGGTTAGGAAACATTTACAAGTTTCATTCTTTTACTTTTTGAAGTATTTTTTTAAAGCCATATTCGCTGGTAAAGTCGAATTTGTAATACCTATTTTGGAAAATGTACTTTTAGAAAGTTATCTTTTCCCTGCTTAAAGCTCTGGAGTCCCTTTTGCATGAACTCCAATTGTCATCCACAAGATAAATAACTTGATCCCAGAACTACGACAAAGTCCTTGGGTGTAGCGAGGTGTTTCTGTCCATCTGGACTGTGCTCAGGAATTCCATTAACCTCAAAGAGGTCTAACATGTCGCAGACAAATGTAGCTGACACCTGGACAGGGCCGTATTTGGACTCCAGTCAGACATGTACCATTTTATCCCAGGTATGATTTTATTGTGTGAACGATTTAGTTCATTTTATCATATGTCTGTTTATCCACACTAAATTCATATAGGAAGCCATAGGTAGTAAAAAGGTTAGTGGAAATTATATTTATCTGATATTATAAGATCCTCTGAAATGTGTTCTGTGAGCCAACATGACAAGATCTTTACTCGTGCTTATAGGAGATAATCATATTAAAAATAAACAATATACAACATTCCATATAAAATTATCATAATTAGTAACATATTGAAAACATATCTTTGCCTTTCTTATAATTTTAACTGAACACACAAAAAAATATTATTTTGGGCAATATAAGACATGTGGGCCAATATCATACACACATATCTTAAACAATTAGAACCTTACAGGACATCCACATTAAACGTTAACTACCCAGTACTATAAAATATAGATTTCTGAACTGGTTAACATACGTACTGGTTTTGCCTGCCTCCATTCATGGTTTTCTAAATAACTGTATATATATATATATATATATATATATATATATATATATATATATATATATATATATATATATATATATATATATATATATATATATCCAAACACAAGAGTAGCCCTGAAGGAGGAAGCCAGCCAGCAGTTGGGTAAGTTCATTTATTTAGCATAATTTTGGCCAGCAGGCAGCCGAGGATTAAAGCATCCAGTTCATCACCAGGCCAAACGCGTTTCGGGAACTCCGGTTCCCTTTGTCAGTGGCGTGATTTCTGCATTAAAAACAAAGTAATGGACACTGCGCATTTTAAATTCCACGATACAGCCCAAGTGGGCGTGGCAATCAGTGTTGCACTCTGGTTCCTGTAGTGCAGTGTTGTAACCTCCAGTGAGTCCGTCACTATTGCTGCAGGTTTACAAACAATAAAAGCCTCTGTGGGTCGATGCCAAAGTCCTCTGTGCCCCCGGCTCTGCTTAACAAAAATGCTGTGAACACTGCTCCCGCAGAGCTGACCCCAGCTTGGCGTCAACACGGGCCCGCCCTCGGGCGGTGGGCTTCTCTCCGCGGGTGGGCTCATCCGCTTCATATTGAAACACAAGAGTAGCCCTGAAGGAGGAAGCCAGCCAGCAGTTGGGTAAGTTCATTTATTTAGCATAATTTTGGCCAGCAGGCAGCCGAGGATTTAAGCATCCAGTTCATCACCAGGCCAAACGCGTTTCGGGAACTCCGGTTGAAGCGGCAGAAATAAGTAAAATAAGTTAATTCTCGTCTGAGTGTAGCGGAAACAAGACCAGAAATGCAGACAAATTGCCCGTGGGAGTTCTGACAAGGGGCAGCAAAGCACGAGTATGACAGTAATAAACCTTTCTCAAAGAGTACTTTTGCCTTCTGAAATTGAGGTATTAGCATTAGGCTTATCGTTTTGTCCCTCTATAAATTTGAACTACACTCAGTCGAGAATTGACTTATTTTACTTTGCTAGAAAACTGAAACTAAAAAAATGGTTTGAACTGCATCCTATGAGAAATGTACTGAGAAGTGAGGGTGCAGCTAACAGTATTTTGACCTCCAATGATGTTGACTTAATGGAAATCATGGCTTCAGGGGAGATTGGGGGTGAAGAGATGTTGGTCAATTGTGACATGAATATGGGTGTAAATCCAGGAAGTGGATTTAAACCTAAATCGAAATTCTTGCCCAATATAATCTGCGAAGCTGTTGATGTATTTGAGAAAGGGGTTTTAAGTGATATTAAAAAACTTAGAACGAAGAAAATTTCGAATATCCAGAAGAACCTTTCAGCTTCACAGATACAGGCCATCAATGATCTGAAGAATGATTCCCAAATAGTGATATGCCACTCTGACAAGGGTGGGAACGTGGTGGTACTAGACAAAGACAAATATCTGGCAGAGGGTATGAGACAATTCGGAGATAGCACATGTTATCAGGTTACGACCTTTGGTGAAATTAAAAAATCAAACGGAGCTTTTTACGATCTTTTGACAGAATATCGAGATAAAGGTTTATTAGAATGGGAGGAATACAATTACCTGAAATGTGAACATCCTAGGGTACCCATTCTATACCTATTACCTAAGCTCCATAAAAACGCAGTTGGTCCACCAGGGAGACCTATAGTATCCTCAATGGGCTCCCTGTTAGAAAATATATCATGCCTGATAGATCACTATTTAAGACCTTTTGTGATCTCTTTCTCAGCATATTTAAAAGATACCACCCATTTCTTAACAATCATTGATGGGATACATTGGGAACCAACATACACACTAGTTACCTTGGATGTGGGTAGCTTATATACCTGTATACGGCACAATCTAGGGATACAGGCAGTTGAGCATTTTCTTAAGACATGTACAATCTCACTGACACTCCATTCCAAAATGTTGGTGGAAGTAATACACTTCTGCCTGACTAACAATTTTTTTATCTTTGATGAGACGGTGTACCGACAGTCACAGGGCACGGCGATGGGCACCTGCTTCGCCCCTAGTTATGCCAACCTCTTCATGGGGTGGTGGGAGGAGCAGGTGTCCACGTCTATGCCGGACTTTAACACCAAGGTTGTCCTGTGGCTTAGGTACATCGACGAGACAGATGCTACTGTGAGAAATGAACTTCTTAACCCCAACCAAACACCCATGAATGAAGAGAAAGTCAGATTTATAACAACATTCTCTGGCCAAGCTAAGGATGTTAGAACTATCTTTAAGAAACACTGGCATGTTCTTCTAACACATCAACATCTCAAACCTTATTTAAGTGTGAATCCTCAAATCACGTTTAGAAGAGGGAAATCTTTGAAAGATGATTTGAGTAGAAATTGTGTGACCAGTAAGACAGTTGGCAAAGGTACTGCAGGCTTTAAATGCTGTAGAAGCTGTAAGACCTGCAGAAAGAGTGTAGATTGTGACTCTTTAATTGTCCCCAACTCTGGAAGAGAGTTTACCATCCGTAAACCATTGACCTGCAACACGATGTATTGTGTTTACGTACTCATTTGTCCGTGTGATAGGTAGTATGTTGGAAGCACAATACATCGAGCCAAGAAATGCGTGATGGAGCATGTGCGGGCAATAAAAAACAACAATCGACAGTATCCCGTAGCCCGTCACTTTTATGACTGTTATTTCCAAAATGTAAACTTATTGAGAATGGTTGTCATTGATATGGTGGGTTTGGGGATCAGAGGTGGCAATAGGAAACTTGCATTGCGCAAGCTAGAATCAAGGTACATAATTGACTTTGAATGTATGAACCCGACAGGCCTTAATTCGAATGAGGAGTTAGCGGTACACCTTGCTGAATGAAGATGATGAAAGAAACTTTGTAAATTTATTGTGATTTACCTGTAGCCCGCTTTTCAGTCTTTTATTATGTTTTAATTTTAGGTAATTCTTGGTAACAGTGGACAATTTTGGCCTTCAACATGCTACATCGGATTATCAAAACAAATATGAATGATCACAACGCTCAACAAGACAATACTAACAAAATAGACTTTTTGGGCATACATCAAGACTTGCCCACTTGGGCTGGGTTGTTAATGTATCAAACATCGATGGACTGAGACTACATGAACACTGAGTATGACCAAAATTGATGGGAAACTGTAATCGAGTTATTGTGCTCACTTGGGCGTGGTTTTAATTTAGTGGTAGTAAGCAACAAATTCGATTGTGTACATGTTTATCACAATCGTCTCTAACTTTATTGCACGAACAAAACGTGCTGTCTGATATAACCTTACAACAGGTATAATGTTGCACACGAGCGGTGCTAAATACTCAGTTGTTTAAACACTCAGTGGTTTTTACTCATTAACGGTAACAACATTTGAAATTATAATCATGTATGTCAACGAGAAAATAACAAGTATTTGATTTTTGATTTTTCTGACTAACTTTGAATTGTAACAAGATCATTAATTCAAATATGATTGAATGGGATTCATTTGAAATAAGAGTTATTATGCATTATACAATCGTGAATGACCTATTATTAAATGGCGGCCATGTTTTTACACTTTTACACTGTTACTTCACTTATGTGGTGTAAGTCCAATTTCTATGATGAATATGGGTTTAAAATGGGTGTACACGGGGGGGCGTGGCTAGCGGCCAGCATGGCGACAGCTTAGTTCGAGAGCTCCTGAAGGCACTGTGGCCTAATCATTAATCCGGCACTTTTATCCGGGACATCACCCACCCGAAGCGGCGGCGGTCAGGTCCGGGGTCGGAGCGGCTACACCAGGTGAAATTCTGGGTGCCGCCGGGGTCCGGAACCCGCCGAACCAAGCACTGACGCGTGAGGGCCTGTTGACGGAGGAGAAGCACCGGCCTCGTGTGCCCCTTGAGCCCCGGCGGAAGTGAGTCCAGACCGGCCTGCGGAGAGTAATGCTGCCCGGAGCCCCACTGGGAACTCGCACTCGCCGAAAACTGTCACCGGAGCAACGGAGGTGCCCTCTGACCAGCAGCAAACTACTGTGGACCCCAATCTGCCTGCCGGTGTCGGCGTGAAGCAGCGGCGGAGACGAGAGGAACGCGGGGGTGAGGGAGAGACGAAGCGGCCACGGGACGCGGTGAGCCCCCCCCCCCCCCCCTCCGGCCGCATCGTGCGGGACTCACGTCTGCGAGATCCGACGGAGGGACCTCGCCTGATCTGACCCCCCCTCCCGGGGTAGGTGCATCTGAGTGCGCGAGCGGTGAGCCGACAGCCGGGAATACTGGTGCCCCCGGGGGCCGGCTCAGAACACCACTGCACCGCGTGTGACCGCGGACAATACTGATAGCACCCGAACAACCTGGCACACTAGAGGCTGAACTGGCGGTCCTGACCCGCTAATAATAGCACGGCCACACAGTGGGGGGCACCCTGCAGAGTCCCCGACCTCCTCTCTGACCACGACAACATTGACTCAAGCTGAGGGTACTGAGTGCGTCTGGTGTGGTGCTACGTCTGGCCACATGCAGCCTGAACCCTGACCGGGAGTACTACCGTGCCTCCCTCCTGTCCACGGCACAACCACTGCCTGCCAGCGACGCAATACTTTGCCCACCGGACATAGTGAATTAGGACATCAAGATTGTTACAGCTGTTTCGGCGGCCTTCCGGGCGGCGGCCACACTCAGACGCACAGGGGCTGGCCGGTGGTATCCTGCACTAAAATCGGTGTGCCTGCTCTGGGGGGTATAGAAAGACTCCTGCCCAGCTGAGTGTATTATCGGACTACGCCCCCGCCTGCAGTCCCCTGGCATACGTATTGAGTGGAGCAACAATAGCCTTCAGCGATCCGCGACGAACCAGAGGAGGGACCCGATCTTCACGAGTCTCAACGCCATGGCGGGCAAAGGCACCAGGAGTGGGGCTACACAGGTCAGACTGGACAAATTTGCCTACAGCCAACACGGACAGTCACAGCATAATGGGCGCAACTCCACGGGTGCCACCCCGGCGGCGGAAGGGTCCGCAAAAATAACGTTGGAGGACATTATGAACACCCTTACGGAAGTCAAGACAACTGTGGGCTCCATTTCCTCTGAAGTCACGCTCCTGCGTGCAGACTTTCACAAAATGGCTGAAAGAGTGTCCCAGGTGGAGGTAGTCACAAAATCGCTGGTTGAAGACACGTCCGAACTACAGATTGCCATGGAACGCATGGAAAAAGTCACCAAACTCCTGCAAGACAAGTTAGACGACCAAGAAGGGCGTTCACGAAGAAACAACGTACGTATCCTTGGTCTTCCGGAATCGGAAGGGAAGGGGGCCATGGACCTCTACGTCGAGGACCTCATCAAGAACAAACTGAAACCTAAAGGACTATCCCATTTCTTTTTGGTGGAGAGAGCACACAGGGTTCCGGGCGGGCCCCCTAAACAGGGAGCGACGCCAAGGCCTGTGTTGGCGAGACTCTTCAATTTTAGAGACAGGGATGCAGTCCTGCAGGCGGCAAGGGTCTCCCCACCTGTTAAGATTCAAAATGCGACTTTATCCTTCTTCCCGGACTACACGGCAGAGGTGGCCAGACGCCACAAATCGTTCATGGAGGTAAAGAAAGCACTGCGAGACAGGGACTTGCCATACTCCATGCTGTTTCCCGCCAAGCTACGGGTAGTGGCTGATGGAAAGACGTGGTTCTTCGATAGGCCTGAGACTGCTCACGACTGGCTGGAGGGCTGGCAGCAGGTGGGACAACGTCACCGTCCACGCAAAGATCGGACTAATCATCGCAACAACACGCCATTGGACGACCAGTCCGACCCTCCGCCTCACCGCGAAGACACGGCGGCAACGGAGTCCGACTCGACACAAGATCCGCTGACCCAGGGCGACCAACACTGATCTGAAGATTGATTGTCAATGAGATGGCCTGGGGATGCCGCGCCGGGCCTTGGACTTGATGCCGCTGAGTAGGGTGGGCACATTTAGTGCCTGAAGGGGCCTCACCAACCCCACGAGCAAGTAAGATAGTTGGGGAAGGACTAAAGCACTCTGCAAAGTTGGGGAGACGGGCGGGTTTCGGTCCGTGGAGCAGGGGAGCAGGGAGGGGGGATGGGGTTAAAGTTTTATTGTTTGCATTTTTGGTTCTGGTCATCACTCACTTCACACGTCCTGCAGCCACCCTAGGCCGTGGCATACTCCTCGTCCTCCTCACGACAGTCACCGACACGTTGCTAACGACACTCTCACAACGGTCTCATGGCTAACTTACTTCAGACTCCACCCGCTGGGAATGCCACGGTAACGGTGGGGGTGCCCCCTCTGCGCATGCTAACATGGAACGTCAGGGGATTGGGGGACAAAATAAAGAGGGGCCTGGTACTGCAGGCTATTAAACGGCAGAGCCCAGATGTGGTTCTGCTCCAGGAAACGCACCTAACGGGGACGACATGCAAAGCGCATGATCGGCGCGGATACAAGATGGCGACACATGCAGATTTCACTTCAGGATCCAGGGGGACGGGGATACTACTAAAAAAGTCATCACCCTTTATACTCACAAAACACGTAACGGACGACCAGGGACGCTTCGCGGCGATACATGGCCAGTGGGAGGGTAGACTGCTTAATGTGGTATCGGTGTACATCCCCCCGGCACTACACTCCGTGACATTACCTGCACTGGGTAAATTCCTGCTGGACCTCCCTGAGGGTGACACATTCATTGGGGGGGACCTGAATGCCATCATAGACTCAGCGTTAGACGCCTTTCCCACTAGGGCCCACTCAAGAGGACCTGTCCCCCTTCCTGAATTTTTAGAGGCGTTGGGCATTGTGGATATATGGCGACATTTGCACCCCACAGCGACCCAATACACCTTCTATTCCGCAGTCCACAATAGCCTATCTCGCATTGACTACTTTCTGTTCCTAGGGGAGGGACTGGGCACGGTGGACACGATCGACATTCTACCCAGGGGCATATCTGACCACTCACCAATCGTTCTCACCCTTAATACTAGAGAACAGAAATGCGCTAGGATCTACCCCATTTACCCGAATTATCTGAAGGTCCCTACAATAAGACGGAAATTGAAACTGGCGACGACACACTACTTTGCGGAAAACAGTGGGTCAGTGACCTCCCCATCGATTCTGTGGGAAGCCTACAAGACCGTCCTGCGAGGGGCTGCGATAGCGGCCATTACGGGACACAAGCGTGATTCCCGGAGGGAGCTCACAGAGCTCGAATTGGCACTCCACGATGCCAACTCGGCGCACATGGCGGACCCTTCCCCGGCTACGACACACGCATTACAGCTACGACAGCAGCAGTACCAAACACACCTCAGAACGACTGAGAAGGGTTACATCGCAAACACTAAACATAGGATTTATGAAGTAGGCGACAAGGCGGGGAAAATGCTGGCGTGGTTAGATAGGAGGGAGGGAGGCGCGAGAGGCATTCGGAGACTCATTAACACCGACGGCCAAGTAGTAACACACCCTGAAGACATAGTGCGCGCTTTGGCACGTCATTTTCACACCATATATACACCAGATCGTGTCATCACTGCACAAATGGCGGCGGTGTCGCTGGCAGACATAATCCTCCCCGGCATACCACCGGAGACTGCACAAGAGCTAGAGGCAGATCCTTCAGAAGAGGAAATCCAGTTAGCGATACATTCACTACAATCAGGCAAGGCACTGGGACCTAATGGGCTTCCGGTGGAATGGTATAAATCGATGGCCTCAGAACTTAGTGGTCCCTTACTGGACATGTATCTGGACAGTAGGGATCGGGCTGAACTGCCGCTAGACCAACGCACGACCACGATCGTGGCTATACCTAAACCGGGTAAACCTCCAGAAGAATGTACCACATATCGCCCAATATCATTATTAAATATGGAAGCCAAAGTACTGGCTAAACTACTGGCCAACCGCCTGATGCCACACCTGAGTACCCTGATCCACCCCGACCAATCGGGCTTTATGCCCCATAGGAGCACGGCGCTGAACCTCAGGAGAGTGCATGGGGTGCTGGCACGATCGCACCTCCTCACTGAGAAGGCGGTGATCCTTTCCCTCGATGCAAAAATGGCTTTTGACCTAGTGGAATGGGAGTACCTCTTCGAGGTGCTCACACGTATGGGCTTTGGATCGAAATATATAGCCTGGATACGGCTACTTTATACTAAACCAGTGGCGCAGGTAGTGTCTACTGGCCACATCTCACCGGCGTTCCCGTTGGGCAGGGGTACCAGACAGGGGTGCCCCCTGTCACCCCTGCTCTTCGCACTGGTGCTCGAGCCTTTAGCAATTCTGATCAGACACACGCCCTTATTTAGAGGCATTCAGTGGAAGGAGGGATGGGAAGACAAGGTCTCCCTATATGCCGACGATATGCTCATTTACATGGTCGACCCTGATAACGGCATCCCAGCCTTGTTGGACATTTGTAACACGCATGGGGAGACGTCGGGCTATACCCTGAACTGGGCAAAATCAATGATCTACACGTTGAGGGGTCCAGCGCCGAGCCTGCCGTATAGTTGCCCTCTAGCGGCGCCGGTGACCTCCTTCAAGTACCTGGGCATTATCATTGTGCATTCTGAGACAGATTTCTTCACTAGCAACCTGAAGCCACCTCTGGAACGCCTGCGCGCTGACGTTAAGCACTGGGCGACCTTGCCCCTCACCCTCCTGGGGCGCGCAGCCTTATTTAAGATGATGGCAC
Source organism: Lissotriton helveticus (assembly GCF_964261635.1). Taxonomy (NCBI): domain Eukaryota; kingdom Metazoa; phylum Chordata; class Amphibia; order Caudata; family Salamandridae; genus Lissotriton; species Lissotriton helveticus. The sequence continues at coordinate 808,051,325 of NC_136068.1, read as the reverse complement.
TCCCCAGATTTCTTTACATATTGGAAAACACCCCGCATCTTGTCCCTCCGCGTTACTTCAAACAGATTGCGGCGTTGGTCTCCAGCCTCCTCTGGAGCAATGGTGCAGCGCGAATAGCCTACGACAAACTGGTGAAAAGTTGGTATGAGGGGGGGATCGCACTTCCCAACATTCAGATATATTACTGGGCGGCTCAGCTTAAAATAATTAACCAATGGGTCCAGGCACCGAGAAACGACCCAGCGTACAGGGCAGATTGGGCACAATTAGGGACAGACTCCATGTTGTCGGTCCTGTATAATAAACCGCAGCTTAAACACCTACACGGCCCGACACGACACACAGCTGCCCTTTGGCATATAGCGCAGGCACGACTGGCCTGGACAGGAAGAATTACCAAGATGACACCACTGTGGGACACAAAGTCACTGGGAAACCTTAGAACTTGCAAGGGATTCGCACAATGGGACCTGATAGGTATCTCCACAGTGGGGGACCTTTGGGACAATGACACAGTGATCCCATTCTTACAACTACAACAGCAATACGACCTCAGACCCACTGAAACATTTCGTTATGTCCAAATTAGACACGCACTGCTCCAAGCGGTCCCGCAGGGCACTGATCTGCCGGACTCCTCGCCACTTGAGGACAGGCTATTAACGGAATATATGCAGCAGAGCGCCACGTCCCTCACTTACAAAAAACTAATAAACAACTTAAAAGACCCCACGACAAAACTTAAGGAACGATGGGAGGGGGAGATAGGACTGATGGACGAAACGGAATGGAATGAGGCCTTGGCTTCTCCAAGAGAAATAGGCATTTCGGCCAAATTTAGACTAGTACAACTAAAAATTTTACATCGCATCTACTACACCAGGACTCTACTCCACAAAATACACAGAGCGCCCAATCCCTTTTGCTTAAGAGGTTGCGGGGAGGAAGGAACACTGTTTCACACACTCTGGGCCTGCCCCAAAATTCAGGAATACTGGACACGGATAATGCGCACCATATCCCAAACACTTAGGGTTTCCACTCTGCCAGACCCGCGTAAGTGCCTTTTAAACATATGGGACCCCAATGACCTGAACAGATACGGTATCATCTGGGCCACACTTGCCATGACAGTGGCGAAACGTGATATTGCACAGAAATGGGGAGCTCCGGACGTACCCACTGCAGACAGATGGGCTGAACACATGGACATCCTAATGGTCACGGAAAGAACTGTGTATGTCCTTCGAGCTGCACCCCGCAAATGGAACAAGGTGTGGACAGAGTGGAATGTTTACAGGGGGGAAATCTGTGAGCCCTTACCGGAGGGAGATGACCTAGATTCCGAGGATGAGGAAGAGTGATAGTTGAGACTAAGAGGTTCTGATTTTCGGTGCTATTTGTGGTAACGTGTTGGGATGACTGCAATGTGATACGATACTAGGGCAAAGAGGCCTGTTGGGATGAGGTGGGGTGTGCGCCATAATCAAAAGTGATGACACTAAGTTGGGGTGTGGGGGGGAATGTTTCTTGAAAGTTACAAGACAGTTTCACAGGTTAGGCATCGTGGCACTACTACTTAACATGTTAAGCAATACTGGTAACATATGTCTGATGCACGGAACTACATATGCAGGGCTTAGACAGGCAGACTGAGATTATGATGTACCAGGAATACTACCGCTTATGATTCCAGTTTGGTATTGTATAAACGTAAATGTGCCGATTATGTCTATCATTCTCACTGTTTTCGATGCCTTTATATTAATAAAAGAATATTAAAAAAAAAAAAAAAAAAAAAAAAAATGAATGGGTGTACACATTATAATGGCTGAAACGTGATCAAGCCAATAGGTGAAACGCGTTGTTTCCTGCCTAATACATTTTGCACACAACAACAACGTCTGGTGTCCGAGTACGTCTGTTCTGATGAGCAAAGTTTTCTTCTGGATATATGGGCAACCGGTAGCCCTTCCTCGGACCGCCCATGAGCTGGCTCATTAAGTTTCCATGACCGGAGCTGTGGTTTGATATATATATATATATATATATATATATTCTTCGAACAGCAGGCACTCCTTCAGCTTGCAAATAAAAGGCACACACGGAGTTCTTGATTAAAGCTATGGATGCTTTATTCGGTGCTCAGCCTTCTCCCCCCTATCGACAGACGCGTTTCGCCTTGCGGCTTTTAAAAAAAAAAATATATATATATATATATATATATATATATATATATATATATATATATATATATATTCACTGAAAAAACCATAGGTTATAGACCATATATAGTTAGGAATTAGCATTTACAAAACCTTGAAAATTCAATGAAAAAACCATTGGTTATAGACCATATATAGTTAGGAATTAGCATTTAAAAAACCTTATTTTACTCACACAAAACCATTAAAATTCCATATATAGTTAGTTGCACTAACTATATATCGCGCACCCGCAATCCACTGCTGATGATGTCACATATTACATCATTCATGACATGGTCAGTGACATCACTGATGACATCACTGATGACATCTCAAATGACATCACTGATGACATCACTGATAACAACATCCAGTGATTTTTTGTTTCTGTAAAGTTTAAATATGTCTTACATATTGAAGAATGAGTGGATGTGTAAGTGTCTGGACGAAGGATTTAGTAGGTGCATGACTGACTGTATGAGTGAGTGATTAAATGTGTCTCACTGAGTGCATGGGTTAGTGACTAAACTGTCTTAATTTGTGCATCATTATGTCTGTTGTTCTGTAAACTGCTGCATGTGTTGATCAGTAGCTATATGACTAACTATATGGGTTATTGATTGATTACCCAAGTATTTGTATGGGAGACTGAGTGTGTGTGTGGCTAGCTGGGAGGTGTGTGACTCTGTGCAGATCAATGTGTACTTGTATCAATGATTGTATAAGAAGGTAAGTATGTGTTAGTATATGTTTGAAAATGTAAGGTGCTCTATGTTTAACTGTATAGACAAGAAAATGGAAGTGTCATTGATTCTTTACAGGACTGACTAGGTGTGTGAGTAACTCCATGGATGAGTGGCAGACTGTGAGTGTCTGTATAGGTGTATGAGTGCATATGATAGTGTTGTAAAGATGAGTGATTGTATGTATGAATGATTGTATGGGTGAATGAGTGAAGGTGTGTGTAGACGTAGCAATCAGTGAGTGCGTATGTAGTAACTAGTATTGGTGTATCAATGGTTTCAAAAATTATACTCTGTATTTAACACTGGGTGAAACAGAGGTTATATTAAAATGTGAGGAGATGCATTGTATTGTCACATGAATGATATCATCAGTGATGTGGTCATTGATGTCAAATGAGATGTCATCAGTGATGTCATCAGTGATGTCATTTGAGATGTCATCAGTGATGTCATCAGTGATGTCACTGACCATGTCATGAATGATGTAATATGTGACATCATCAGCAGTGGATTGTGGGTGCCCGATATATAGTTAGTGCAACTAACTATATATGGAATTTCAATGGTTTTGTGTGAGTAAAATAAGGTTTTTTAAATGCTAATTCCTAACTATATATGGTCTATAACCTATGGTTTTTTCAGTGAATTTTCAAGGTTTTGTAAATGCTAATTCCTAACTATATATGGTCTATAACCTATGGTTTTTTCAGTGAATTTCAATGGTTTTTTAATAGCAAATATCATAAGCTGTCGAATGTCAAGTACGTGGTAAGTGAAAACATTTTCGTGTTTATGCACACTGATCTGCTTTGAATGGTGCCCCCCCCCCTCATTTCTATTAGGAGTACTCTCTCTTTGCAGATAGTGAAAGGTAGTTAACGCAGGCCTTTGCCCCCGTTGTAATACATCGTGCCTGCTTCTCTCTCCATTTGATTGATTGTTATCCAAGCATTTACTGTTTTAGAATTGGTTCTCTTTGGTTCATTCTCTATTTACAAACAGACACAGAGTCGCAATACTCTGTTTAGTCTTTGCAGATAACGAAAAATCGAGTAAAAAAAAAGAAAAGGAATCGAGCAAAATCAGTAGGCCACTAATGGGATCTCTTTTTGACCTCGCTAAAATAGAAACATTAGGAACAACCCCTCATGACAAATACTAAACTAGTGAGATGAACTGAACTCCACACAATGATGGCTGCAAAACAGCTCGGCTCCGCCACCCACCCCGCCCAAAATAACGATAAAGAGCGGCTGCCATGATTGGTTGCGGAATGGCCACGACGGAGCTACGAAATGGTGGTGCTCTCATGCTAACCCCAGCTTCAGTCTGAAACATCCAGAAACACTGTAGACTACCAATTCGATCAGTTCCGGTAGCGCCCCAATGTAACCCGGTAGAGAAGAACTAGCCCTCCCCTCTTTGACTGATGGTTCTTGTTGCCTGTCCCTTCTGTTGTCATTTAACAGAACTATTTAGCCTGCTGAAAGGGGTTGTGTTCCGACCGCTGGTTGGTGGAGACATTTTGACTATATTCTGGACCTGCGTTGTCGCGTAATGCGTCATATGACGCGCCGCGTTAGCGCATCCGGAAGTCATCCGGGGCGCGACGCGCAGCGCGTAACGTAAGCATAACAAGTCATGTGACTTGTTAATAAAACTTTTCATTGGTTCATTTTACTTTTCTTATTCTAATGATGAAAGGCTTGGTCATATGACCTAAAAATTACGCTTTTTATTACTTCCGAACATTATTTTTTCTTAAATATATGTTATAATGTTCCAGGCTAATGTACTTTCCCGGAAAATTTACAACTGTCCTGCAAGTAAAATATATTCTTTTTTCGAGAAAAAGAGCGTTTCTTCGTCCCATGACGGAGCCGTTGAGCAAAAGAGGGTCGACCTGCTGTCTTAGTCGCCGATACGCCTGAATATGAGATTCTTATCGATCACTTTATGTTGCAGGAGTAGAAAACACAATAGCCCTTGACCATGTATCTTTACTGCGTTCCTGCGTATTATACCTTTTACCCTTCATGTAATTGGTCTGCTTTATTTCACTTGCCTTTTAATGATTCTAAAACAGTGACTATTATTAAAAACTTTACCAATGTATATACTACTACCATGTTTTCTTTTAAAAACCTTTATTGTGAAAATGTCATTATACAAATACGAGCCTATAACCACGTGGGCCGGCCACGGAGCAAACTGTAATCGTATATGATGAGTAGACATTTACACTGTAGAGGAACGTAACGGGCGGGCCATTAGGTTGCAAGAACTAAGGTGTCTAACAGTTGCGGAATCGGTGGACGTACATTTTATAATTAAAATACGACAGGGCCAGTTACAATAAAATTATCTAGATATACATTTGCGGGCAAGTACCATGGGTGACGTTAATTCGAACTTTCAATAGTACAGTAATCAATAACACATCAGAACTTAATATCAATAGGGATGTCAAAATATTCAATCAATTCTCGTCCCCGCCCACCATATGCTTCAAAACTGCATACGTATCTCGTGATTTCAAGGTTCTGCAACCAGTACACAACAAGGAGTTACGAGTCCCATTTATTCCGGCGCCATTTTGGGCGAGGACGGGCAGGTCCAGGATATAGTCAAAATGTCTCTACCAACCATCGACTATGATGATGTTCATATGCTGTATTTATTAGAGTAACACTCATCTGTCCACATGAAATTAATTTGCCACAATCTAAACATGTCATTTTAATCTTTCCAAAGTTCTAAATATTTGGGACCATTTCCCTTGCCTCTGATGCTGTCAGTGCCACTTCTTTGATGAATGTACTGGCAGGTCGGGGGTTCTCCTCCAAATCTCTCTTTTATGCAGCACTATAATTAATTGGTGCCACCTCTCCATATGACGATGCATGGTATAGTTACCATAACTATATTTTTTTTCGGTTCCTCTGGAGAGTACATCGTGGCAGATGAAGCGTGTAACGTACCGGGCATTTACCTTTTTTTGCATGTACAGGAAAGGAAAAAAAAAAATCGAGCGTCCGAGTTCTAAAGTGTCCCAGGGCCATTTTAGTAGACCAGGCCCAAATCCAAAGAACAAGCCGCCATTTTGAGAGTCCTGTTGCAGCCGCCTGTCGCTGTAGCATCAAGAGCAGCCGAAACTCAGCTGAATGGCAACTGAAACGGTAAAGGGGCGCCCCACTACAGCAGACGAGCCTCCACCTAGGAAGGCCCGTTCACGCCACCTCCCCCCCCCCTTCGGGCACCCCACGCCGTTATTCAGGCCAGTATTGTAGGATGGCCACACCAGTGCGGCAACTTGCTAGACATCACCTCGGTGGTAACCGAATCTCAGCGCCTTGTGGTGTCTTCTATTCAGAAAACATTGTTGTGCTGCCTTCGACCTATTCGCCGCAAGTGCGCACGCAACTCAGCTGCATAGCTTGCTAGACACCACCTCGGTGCCATCCAGATCTTGGAATCTCAGCGCCTTTTGGTGTCTTCTCTTCAGAAAATATTGTTGCGCTGACTTTGGCCCCATTCGCACATCGGTCCGCTACTGACGCCATCTCACAGGCTAATGGGGCGCCCCACGCCGAGTTTCAGCATTGTAGGATGACCACACCAGTACAGCAACTTGCTAGACATCACCTCGGTGCCATCCGGATCTTCGCATAGTGGTATCTTCCATACAGAAAATATTGTTGCGCTGCCTTTGGCCCCATTTGCACATCGGTCCGCTACTGACACCATCTCACAGGCCAACAGGGCGCCCCACGCCGACTTTCAGCATTGTAGGATAGCCACACCAGTGCACCAGCACACCAGTGCACCTTACTAGACACCACCTGGCCACACCAGTGCACCTTACTAGACACCACCTGGCATCTCAGCGCCTTGTGGTGTCTTCTATTCAGAAAATATTGTTGCGCTGCCTTTGGCCCCATTCGCACATCGGTCCGCTACTGACGCCATCTCACAGGCCAACGGGGTGCCCCACGCCGACTTTCAACATTGTAGGATGGCCACACCAGTGCGGCAACTTGCTAGACACCACCTCGGTGCCATCCGGATCTTGGCATCTCAGCGCCTTGTGGTGTCTTCTAGTCAGAAAATATTGTTGCGCTGCCTTTGGCCCCATTCGCACATCGGTCCGCTACTGACGCCATCTCACAGGCTAATGGGGCGCCCCACGCCGACTTTCAGCATTGTAGGATGGCCACACCAGTACAGCAACTTGCTAGACATCACCTCGGTGCCATCCGGATCTCGGTGCCCCACTGCAGATGAAGTGCCTCTCAACTATGAAACCACCACGGTGCCATCCGGATCTTGGCGCCTTGTGCTGGTTCCGGCCTATTCACACATCGGTCCGCTACTGACGCCATCTCACAGGCTAATGGGGCGCCCCACGCCGAGTTTCAGCATTGTAGGATGACCACACCAGTACAGCAACTTGCTAGACATCACCTCGGTGCCATCCGGATCTTCGCATCTCAACGCCTAGTGGTATCTTCCATACAGAAAATATTGTTGCGCTGCCTTTGGCACCATTCGCACATCGGTCCGCTACTGACACCATCTCACAGGCCAACAGGGCGCCCCACGCCGACTTTTACCATTGTAGGATGGCCACACCAGTGCCACAACTTGCTAGACACCACCTCGGTGCCATCCGGATCTTGGCGCGTTGTGCTGCCTTCGGCCTATTCGCACATCGGTCCGCTACTGACGCGAACTCACAGGCCAACAGGGCGCCCCACGCCGACTTTCAGCATTGTAGGATGGCCACACCAGTGCTGCAACTTGCTGGACACCACCTCGGTGCCATCCGGATCTTGGCGCGTTGTGTTGCCTTCGGCCTATTCGCACATCGGTCCGCTACTGACGCCGCCTCACGTGCCAACGTATTTTCTCCGCATTTTATACCCTATGCCGCATAACAGGTCATGTGACTTGTTTATAAAACTTTTCATTGGTTCATTTTACTTTTGGTTTCCTAATGATGGAAGGCTTGATCATATGACCTAAAAACAACACTTTTCATTGGATGAAAACTTTTTTTTTTCCCCAAACGATGAAAGCCCCACCTTGTTTCTGGATGTTTCAGACTGAAGCTGGCGTCACCATGAAAGCACCACCATCTCGTGGCTCCGTCGTAGTCATTCGGCGAGCAATCATGGCAGCCGCTCCCCACCAGAAGCCTGCAGGAGTCGGGGGCCCCCAAAACTTTTGATGAATCCTCAAGGCGGAGGGGACGCTTTCGAGAATGGGGTCCAAGACCTAGCAGACAAGCGTCCGATTTCCAAGGTGTCCCAGGGCCATTTCAGTGGACCAGGCCCAAAAAGGAAACAGCCTGCCGCCATTTTGAGAGTCCTGTGACAGCCGCCTATCGCTGCACCGCAAGAGTGGGCGCAACTCAGCTGAAGTGCGGCTTTTGACACAGTGGACCAAAAGCGGACGGAATGGCAACTGAAACGGTAAAGGGGCGCCCCACTACAACAGACAAGACTCCACCTGGAGAGGCCCGTTCACGCCGCCTCCCCCGGGGCGCCCCACGCCGTTATTCGGAGCAGCATTGTAGGATACCAAAACCAGTGCGGCAACTTACTGGACATCACCTTGGTGCCATCGTTCTGCTGCCTTGGAACTATTCGCACAACAGTTTGCTACTGATGACCCACCCCCCGCGACGCCCCACGCCGGATGCCGAAATCAGTGAAATCTGGACGTTGTGCTGCGTTGGGACTATTCGCACAGCCGACCGCTACTTCGTTGTTTTTCCCTAAAAATGTTTATATGTTATTACTGTTTTTGTTTTCTTGTATATATTTATAAGTTATTAAAGTTTTATAATCTTACTACTTTGTTGGAGTGCTATATATTTTTAATGTGACACATAATTGTAAAAACTTTGATGTACAAAGAGTCATCCCTGGAATCTTCCGCTTCAGGCTCGGTCCCCTCCCCAATCACAATACAGGATGGTTTTCAGATAATAGGAACGCGTCTGCTGTGACGGATCTCATCGAGTGTGGGCCTTGATCTACTATAACTCCTTTGAAGAGGGGTGATTCTTTACAGCTGGGGCCATAAACTACATTTGCAGGGCTAGCTGATACCCTAGGACCGGCCTGGACAATCGGACACAGAGGAAAAGGAGTGTCAGAGGGTGCGGTAGTGAATAGGGCGAAAGGGAGGTGTCGGGCGGGCACAGGGTGTGATTCTCAGTGAAGAGCAGCGCAGATGGGGGGTGGTTTATTACCCATGCATAAGACAGAGAGCGGGGGTGACCACTGCCTGGGGGAGATGCTTGCGAGGGTGGGGAGCCATGCTAAGGATCGACAGCGTGCAGAGAGTGGGTCTGCTCAAGGCATCTAAAATGACTGCCGTGCACGACAAAAGTGTGGCATTTGAAAAAAGGCAAGATGGAGCAGACAATGTTTTTCAACAGTTCCTGATTTCCTTCGAATCGAACATTAACAGACGTTGGGGCATATTACCAAAGTTAAGCGATATTTATCCCTAACGATGCTTAGCAACGAATTTTTTACCGCTAAGCATCTTCAGAAATTATCGCAGATAAACCTTGCTATTATCAAGGTTTATCGCAAATACGATAAAAAACGACCGCAATGCATTAATATCGCTGAAAACTCAGCGATATTCATGCATTACCGAGCTAATGCTCTTAGCCATGTTATCCACCTCCCATTGGATAACATGGCTAAAAACTGCTCAGGGCAGGTGGTAGCTTTTGGAGATATTCGCGCTTATCGCGAATATTTCCAAAAGTTGGTAATAGGAGATAGCGATGTTAGCGACTGTTTCCAGTCGCTAACATCTTGGCATGCCCACTTTGCATGTCATTAGTGATAAATATCACTCACATGCAAAGTGGGGCCCAAGATGGTCGCTATCTCCTACTAGCCGTCGCTAACTGGTGTTAGCAACAGCTAGGTAATACAGAGATAATTTTATCTCCGCGAAGCGGAGCGCTGTTACAGATATATATCTTGTTTTTGAACGTTAATTTCTCAAAATCCACTGAAGCACATATATTGAGACCTAGCAAAGGCACATCGAGCTACCAGTCCCTACAATTTTGCCAAGTTTCGTGCAAATCCATTCAGCCGTTCGAATATTATTATTATTTATTTTTTTTGCCCCGCGGGGCCCTTTTAAAACCTCCACATCAAACCTAAGAGGTCAAGGAGGATCTACTATGCCCCCTTATGGTCATTTGCCCCTTCGCTTTGGCCTCCTCTTGTCTCTCGATCCTACCGAGAGACAAGATGGCGGCCGCTACGGACTGTTTGCAATGTTTACAGACGCCGGAGAACCAATCAGCTTCGCAAACCTCCGTTACGCGAAGCGGAGCGCTGTTACAGATATATATCTTTTTTTGAACGTTAATTTCTCAAAATCCACTGGAGCACATATATTGAGACCTAGCAAAGGCACATCGGGCTACCAGTCCCTAATATTTTACCAAGTTTCGTGCAAATCCATTCAGCCGTTCGATTATTATTATTTTTTTTTTTTTTTGCCCCGCGGGGCCCTTTTAAAACCTCCACATCAAACCTAGGGGGTCAGCGAGGATCTACTATGCCCCCTTATGGTCATTTGCCCCTTCGCTTTGGCCTCCTCTTGTCTCTCGATCCTACCGAGAGACAAGATGGCGGCCGCTACGGACTGTTTGGAATGTTCACAGACGCCGGAGAACCAATCAGCTTCGCTTCACAAAGCTCCGTACCGCGTAAAGTCCGCGAACCGGAGCGCTGCCCGGTCCGCTGTTACAGATATATATCTTTTTTTGAACGTTAATTTCTCAAAATCCACTGAAGCACATATATTGAGACCTAGCAAAGGCACACCGGGCTACCAGTCCCTACAATTTTGCCAAGTTTCGTGCAAATCCATTCAGCCGTTCGGGCTAAAAGTGAGGCCAACCGCCCTATGGAAAACTCAATGTTAAAAACATGTTTTGGGACCCCCCTTTTTTCTCGGCCCCCCCTTGACGAACCCCCCCCAAATTTTCAAGGGCTGCTCAGAAACAAAATGTGCCATTTTCCTGAAAATTTCAGCCAATTCCGTCCACAAACGCCAAAGTTATTAGACATAGAATTTTCAAAAATCCCATAGAGAAAAAAACCTAACTATATATACCTACTGGCGACCGCCAGTAGGTAATATGTATATATATATATATATATAAAACATGAAGTGTCCCTAAAAATCATTAAAACATAACATTTCAATCAAATATTTTTCAGATGTACATTATTTTACAACACATAGTTTTATTGAAGATTTCCATTTGTCTCGCATATATATATATATATATTCACTGAAAAAACCATAGGTTATAGACCATATATAGTTAGGAATTAGCATTTACAAAACCTTGAAAATTCACTGAAAAAACCATAGGTTATAGACCAAATATAGTTAGGAATTAGCATTTAAAAAACCTTATTTTACTCACACAAAACCATTGAAATTCCATATATAGTTAGTTGCACTAACTATATATCGCGCACCCGCAATCCACTGCTGATGATGTCACATATTACATCATTCATGACATGGTCAGTGACATCACTGATGACATCACTGATGACATCTCAAATGACATCACTGATGACATCACTGATGACATCTCATTTGACATCAATGACCGCATCACTGATGATATCATTCATGTGGCAATACAATGCATCTCCTCACATTTTAATATAACCTCTGTTTCACCCAGTGTTAAATACAGACCAGAAACCATTGACACACCAATACTAGTTACTACATACGCACTCACTGATTCCTATGTCTACACACACATTCACTCATTCACCCATACAATCATTCATACATACAATCACTCATCTTTACAACACTATCATATGCACTCATACACCTATACAGACACTCACAGTCTGCCACTCATCCATGGAGTTACTCACACACCTAGTCAGTCCTGTAAAGAATCAATGACACTTCCATTTTCTTGTCTATACAGTTAAACATAGAGCACCTTACATTTTCAAACATATACTAACACATACTTACCTTCTTATACAATCATTGATACAAGTACACATTGATCTGCACAGAGTCACACACCTCCCAGACAGCCACACACACACTCAGTCTCCCATACAAATACTTGGACAATCAATCAGTAACCCATATAGTTAATCATATAGCTACTGATCAACACATGCAGCAGTTTACAGAACAACAGACATAATGATGCACAAATTAAGACAGTTTAGTCACTAACCCATGCACTCAGTGAGACACATTTAATCACTCACTCATACATTCAGTCATGCACCTACTAAATCCTTTGTCCAGACACTTATACTTCCACTCATTCTTCAATATGTAAGACACATTTTAACTTTACAGAAACATACAGTCACTGGATGTTGTCATCAGTGATGTCATCAGTGATGTCATCAGTGATGTCATTTGAGATGTCATCAGTGATGTCATCAGTGATGTCACTGACCATGTCATGAATGATGTAATATGTGACATCATCAGCAGTGGATTGCGGGTGCGCGATATATAGTTAGTGCAACTAACTATGTATGGAATTTCAATGGTTTTGTGTGAGTAAAATAAGGTTTTTTAAATGCTAATTCCTAACTATATATGGTCTATAACCTATGGTTTTTTCAGTGAATTTTCAAGGTTTTGTAAATGCTAATTCCTAACTATATATGGTCTATAACCTATGGTTTTTTCAGTGAATTTCATTGGTTTTTTAACAGCTAATATATGTAGCTGTAAAATGTATTTTTATAACAAAGACTTTGGGACGACGTTGGGTTTGCTACGGTGCACTAGGGATAGTACACTGGAAATCACACTGATAGACACTCCACCAACTACCGGGGCATCTGTCCCGGCAAGAAAGATTAGCCCTATCAAATTTAAAACAAGACCCCTCAATAATCATCAGGGAAGCTGATAAGGGGGGGAACATCGTTGTGATGAATAGGGCAAATTATGTGGCAGAGATACGGGAACAACTCAAGGATGAGAACTGTTATAAAAAAGTTAAAACCAATCCGTTGAAAGAGATTTCCCAAAATATTTTGGAACACTTATGTGTATGGAAGGAGGAAGGACTGATAGAAGATTCAGAATATAAGTATTTAAATGTTAGTCATCCAATGTCTCCCTTCCTTTACACATTACCGAAAATTCACAAGGACAGAGCTAATCCACCAGGCAGGCCCATAGTCTCCAGCATTGGCAGTGTCACAGAACACATGTCAGAGTTTGTTGATGGCTTCATTAAGCCGTTAGTGGTGAACTTACCTTCATACGTAAGGGACACCACCGACATTCTTAATAAATTGCAGGATTTTAAGTGGGAAGACGGGATGATCTTGGCAACATTAGACGTGGTGGGTCTGTATACCTGCATCGAGATGGACAAGGGTATTCAAGCGCTAGAGCACTTTTTGGGCAGCAGAAGTGCGAGCTTAAGACACCACTCCATAATGATAATTCAAATGAGTCAGCTTATTTTGAAAAATAATTACTTCCTATTTGAGGATGAATGGTTCCACCAGATCAGGGGCACGGCGATGGGATCCAGGTTTGCTCCCTCTTATGCCAATCTATTCATGGGCTGGTATGAGAGGGAGCACGCCTGGAGCCGCAGAGCTGGTGAGTGGATGGATCTGGTGGTATTTTGGGCCAGATTCATCGACGACATCCTAATAATATGGAGAGGTACTTCGGACGAGCTAAAAAAGTATTTGCACTACTTGAATCATAACGATTTCAATGTGAAATTGACAATGAATCATAGTACATCCAGTATAGAATACTTAGATGTGACACTGACAGTAGTTGGTGATAAAATCAACAGCAGTCTATTTAGAAAAGCAACGGCCACCAACTCTATCTTAAGAGCAGACAGTTTTCACCCAGGATCTGTGATTGGGGGAATACCTTACGGTGAAATGGTCAGAACCCGCAGAAATTGCAGTCGGGATGAAGATTATACTCAAGAACTCAATCAACTGAAACTGAGACTAAGTAAGAGAGGTTATGCCAAAAAAGATCTAGCAAGGGCTAGTGATAAAGTGTCTAAAATTGACAGAGCAACCACTTTAATTCCAAAAAAGAGAGAATTAGTCAGGCATAAACTTTCCTTTGTCACAGCATATTGTGTGCAAAAAGAAAAAATCAGACAAGCATTAAGTAGAAATTGGACCCTGTTGAAAGGTGTCCCGGGTCTTTCTACGATACTGGATGATAGACCCGCAATTATGTTCAAAAAATGCCCGACCATTAGGGACAAAGTTTCGACGAATTATATCCGTCCAACTAAGAAGTCAACGACAGATTGGTTATCCACCCAGCCTAAAGGCTTTTACACCTGTGGATCCTGTGTTATATGCTCGTATGGCATTAATAAAACAAAAACTTTCAGATTCAATGGATCCAAGCAATTTCACATCAATGATTTCATTAATTGCAACAGTGTAGGAATAATCTATGTCATCATCTGTAGCTGCAACAAAGTATATATAGGCAGCACCAAAAGACCCTTAAAAATAAGAATGCAGGAGCATAGACGAGCAATAATGAATCGTGATACTAGATCCCCACTCTACGTGCATATGGAAAAGGAACATGGTGCCAACTTGGGATTTAAATTCCATGGCATACAAAGGGTGCCGCAGCATGTAAGGGGGGGGGAATTGGGAACTACGAATCCGTCAAACAGAAGCACGTTGGATAATCAAATGTCGTAGTATGACTCATGGCCTAAATATTGATTCTGAACTACACTATTTTTTGGCATAAATCTTGATTGATTATTGTTTTCTTCATGGATACTTCCTTATCAAGTGTAGACTTTATGTGTCTATTGTACACATCCTGAGATGTTGAGCGGGCAAACTGTTGGTTTCTTATGGGAAACTCTCTTATCGAGTGTAGACATATATAATCTATTATTAGATCAACCAGATGATAAGCTTTCCGAGATAACATGGAAACATTACATAAATGTGCCCCGGTGTGATAATCATTTATATGAAGATATACTCATAAATTATTGACTCAAAGGGGAATACATAAGCATAGCAATAATAAGAAGAGGTAGAGGTCGCAACGGTATTTTTGTTATGAGTGTGCTGGTACACGGAGGCATTGGATAGATATACTTCTCTGCTGATGAGAGTTTGCTAATTGGTTTTGGAGATTTTAAACGAACGTGTTAGTGTATATGAAAAGATGTAATTTCGCGCAGAAAGGACAATGGTGCACGGTGGTGTCGGTGTTAGTAGCTTGTACTGCAGACGAGTACGTGTAGACGGTTTTTCATGATTATAGATGAGTGCGCATATGCGCATTATTAGAGGTTATCATCATGCAGAGATTACAAGGATTATCCAGGGAAAATCTCCTTTTAGTATACATCAAGATTTTTATACATGGCGGACCAGACTGGAAACTTATGCACACCGAATGCGCAGGACCGGAAACACAATGGTGAACAAATTGACTTGCAGGATAGTCTATTGCGCATGACCGGATGATTATCGGTAAAGAACAGAGGTAGCGAAATGCGCATGATCGGAAACGACAAGCGGCAACGAAAAGGTAGCGGACCTGAATGGAAACTCACATTCACTTACAGGTGAATGGCATGATAATGCGCGCGTAAAATTTTTGAGAGTTCTGATTGGTTATTGAACTCTTTTTTAACAAAGGGAGATTGGAGTAACCGCACTTCCGGGATTTATCGCACCCGGTTGGCGTGGTCATAGGTTCACGAGGCGAGATTACGAAGGTAAGCGAAAAACTTAGGTAGCGTTGAGTGCAAGAGAGAAATTCCAATATAAGATATGCCAAGTTTACAGCATCTGTTCCTTTTTTGTTAAAAATATTTTTTAGAATGAGCAGTTTATGAACAAACGGACATTGCGACTGCAGACATAGAAGTTATTTTCCCGCTTGGCTACACTATATTGGAAAGCGGTGAGTTAATAGGGAAACACCCTGGGCTTATATTGAAGAGGGCAAATATAGAACTCTAGATTACATTATTGTGTTTTGGACATCTCGTAGGTGCGAGAAGCCACGGGTGGATCGTTTTTAAGAGACTCTCGATTTAAAGAATGGTTAAATCGATTTAGAGAGAAGACGAAACGTTGAGTTTGAAAAGGTATGGATGCTATTATGGTTTGGCATATGGAGGTAGTAGAGGATAAAAGAGAACCTGAGTAGTGAAGGTTATCTGGGTGGATATTCAGAAACTGATTGGATAACTTATTGGTCTTTCCTTTTTTCTGCCTCACCCCAGTCTTACAATATTACTTGAGTGCATATGAAGAATCGGCCTCTTGAAGTAACTGTTGCCTAGACCACTGGTTTAAAATTAGGAGCCATAATAAAAGAAGAGTCTTATTTCAACAATATTAGGTGAGCGGTCCACTATCTATGAATGATTGTTTTCACACTTGTACAACAGTTTGCTAGCACTTCATCACAGGATGTAGATTAAATATGTAAGTGTTTAAAATAGGCACAACAAATATGTTGTGAAATATGTACTTGCTGGAACCAACTGGATGATTTGAGGAATGTTTTCCCGTTTATCTGTAGAACTGTTATGTCAATTAATTTTCGGACAGTACCATTCGGCACAATGAGCTGTATTGGATTTAATATGTTACCTGAAGATGTGTTGTTTCATTTCACAGGTTACTAAGGTTATTGAGTGATATTGTATACATATACTGATGTATCTGTATTGTGTGTTTGCTATTGCAGCCCTGATGACGTCCTGCCCCTAGGACGAAACGCGTCGGCTGCAGAAAAACAAGAAAAAGAAGAATTTTGACTGTATTTTCGCAATTTAGGATCTTGTATCATTGATTGATCTATGTTTCTTTTTGTAAATTAAAACACTTAAATGGTTTCTGACATAAACATTGCACTCCCAGCTCTTTTTTTCGTATTAGCTGTAAAATGTATTCTTCTTTAAATCCAAAAATATATTTTATATGTTTATGAATAATTTTTTTTTTTAATATTTTTTTTTCTTCGTTCCCGCTTCGCGAATCGGGAAGCTTCCCGTTAGCTGACCTTGATGCCGCGAAATAGACCGCGAGCCGGTAAACGTTTCTTTACCGCAACTGCCGCGTTAGAAAACAACATCGTGACGCCTCCCGTCCGCATGACGTTTCACGTTGTCGCGTGATACGTCATATGACGTGCTACGTTAGCGAACTGGTACGCGAAGCGAGTCGCAAAGCGCAGGTTTCTGGAAGCAAACCGGGAGGCCCTGCAAAGCGCTTAACGTAAACACAGCAGGTCATGTGACTTGGTAATAACACTTTTCATTGGTTCATTTCACTTTTGGTTTCCTAATGATGTAAGACTAGGTCATATAATCTAAAATGAACACTTTTCATTGGTTGAGAACTCTTGTTTTTCCCAAATGATGAAAATCCCTCCTTCTTTCCTCACTCTGACTTTCATCATTGTGAGAGAAAGACCCTTTGTTACCAGTGAGCAATGGCTTCTTTAGTAGCTTCAGCTGGTGCTTCCCCACCACCTCCACCACATCCAAGGAAGAGTGGACCACCTGCTCAAGTTATAATTCAACAAGAAGAGGAAGAAGAGGAACAGGACGACGAGCACGAAGAGAGGCAGTTTTTGCCTGAGGAGCCCAGGACGTCTCACCGGAAAGAAAACTTCATTTGGCAATTTTTTAAAATTCCCAAAGGTCAGAAAAAAGTAAATGCAAGATACGTAACTTACCTTATATGTCAAGATAGACTGTCCAGAGGGACCGAGAAAAAATACAGTTTCGGAAACTACACAATGCATCGCCATATGACTAGGTGGCATCCTAACAACTACAGTGCTGCACAGTTTCGGAACGACCTAGATAATCTCCCTATTATGGCCAGAAGATCTGTTGTACCGGAAGTAACGGGACCAGAGGGCAGGGAGATGGTGCCAAATATACAAATGAGATTTGGTGAAGTAAAACAAGTCTGCGTACATTGCAATGGATTCATTTGCTACAGAGAAAGTAGCATCACTCTGATCAACAGAGCTATTGACAATCATATGCAAGTTTGTACGAAACGCCCCAAATAATAACTACTTTTTTTTTATTTTGTTGCTCCTGTTGAGCCCTTTACAATGAATCGTTTTCATTGCCCCCTCCAAGAAAAACCCCAAAAAATATAAAACTGTTCAGAAAAATTCAAAAAAAGTAAAAAAATGTTCAGAAAAATAATAAAAAAAATATAAAACAACAAAAACAATAAAAAAAAAAGTTCTTTTCAGAACTACCTCCCCGTTATTAAAAAATTGGTACAATATTTGGAACTGTGCCAACCTCTATTTCTCGTAGTTCGCTTCCCAGTTCGCTCGCCGGTACGCGAACCGGAAGTGAACCAAACATTTTTTTTTAAAAAGAACAGTAAGTATAAGGGAAGGAAACAGACACTTATGTTAAAAGAAAGACAGCTATAGGGGAGTAAACTAGAGATACTATTACCCGTAATCCACTGCTGATGATGTCACATATTACATCATTCATGACATGCTCAGTGACATCATCAGCAGAGGATTGCGGGTTTTTTGGCAACGTGCCTTATCCACGGTTTAATAACGCTGCCTTTTGCTTTATATAAGTTTTCAAATTGTATGAAATATATACCAATAGGTTGTTATGAACCTTTAGGTAGTGCTTTTCTTCATGAGGTCTGGTCGCTTCCATACACATACAGATGTTTCAAAGATGATCAAGAAGTTTATCTGAATGGAGAGGAATGCACTGAGACGCCAGATCATTCACTAATGTGTAGGCACATACAGTTACACGGTTCATGCAACAAACACCGACCAAATATGGCTTGCGTGTTGCAAGGCACGCCAGTTCCTGCTATCATCCCCACGTTCAAGTTGTTGGAAAATGGTAGTTATTTGATGCTCAATAATGAAAATTAGTCTGGGTTAATAAGAAGTATTACTTTTATCGTAACAGTAAGTGAACGGGTTATTTGCTGCAGAAATGTTCTATTTCCTCCCACACATGAACATAGGGAGTTTTCAATCTCGCCACAAATACCAACCTTGGGAGCACATTTCAACGGCATGGCAAGAATAAGAGCTCTTTTGTCTCAGAGAGAGGTGGCCTTGAGTTCGGCCCGTGAAACTTTCGTGCTTCACATAGCGAACACCCGTACAGAGGTGCAGACCCTTTTCAATACAGATTTGCCTTTCCATTTCAGCAAGATGGTTCGGACTATCTTTAACGCGTCCTCCACAAAGGCCCTGGCGCACTTTTTTAAAGTTGTTACCAGTGGTCTCGTGACTTCATTTGAGAAAATCTTTGGAGTCATCCCTGCTTTCTTTCATTCTATTTTTTCCACTCTGCTTCGTGGATTCCCATTTTTACTTGCATTACCAGCGGACGCTCTTGTGCTTTTTTACATTTTTAAATATGGATGTCCCTCCTGTGCAAGCTCCCGCCCTGCAGCTGCTGACACTGTTCCGCAATCGCATGCTAGAATATTATGGCACAATGCCGTTGGCGATATTAAGCACGGCATATGGATTATCTTTTCGATTCTCCTACTTCACCTGTGTCCAGCCTGTATTTCATTGCCTGACCTGTGATTTCGATTGGGCCATTGATTTGTGTCTCTGCGGACCGGTTTCTCCTGACGTCGACTTTAATCAGCTGATGACTCCTATCATTACTCACGAGTTGGTTTGTCCTGGCGAAAGGATTATGGCTGTGGCATTGATGCATGGACTAATTGGTCCCTGGAATTTACTGGCGGCAACACAGTCTTTCTTGGAACAGAGCTTTCTTGAAAACCCACCGTGCTGTCCTCTGATGGTGATAGAGGATCCGGTGCTGGGAGAGCACGTATGTTCTTTTCCGCTTTTAAATTGGATGGCTGAACTCTTTTCGGATGAAGACGGTGACTTCCTATTGGAGGCTGTTGCAGCTTATTTTGCATACACAGTTATGTCATAGACCTTTTTCATGTTTGATATGCTGAGTACTAGCATTTCATTGACAATTCATTGACTTATTTGTCAAGTTTTTATTATTTAGCTTGCCTATTGGCTTAACACTCGATAAAGTACTTGGCTGTTTTATTTTTCTTTAGCATTAAATTTTCCTAGTTTTTAATGTTTTACCTTGCGGACCGTCCACATATAAAGTTGCAATCTGCTCTCATGAGATGGCACTTCTATTATCTTATTCAGTTCGTTTCCGGATCATGGGGAGGTGTCATCTAGGTCCTGGATATCTTTACACCATGTTAAGTTAGCATGGGCTCATTACCGGTTTAAACGCCATTTTTCCTTTTTTGCAACTTCTGCACACGACACTTAGTTGTTGCTTTAGCTTTCAACCTAGTAGTTCATCGTGGTTTACATGAGAATAATATGTTATTGCTCTACTATCTGCTTTGCTTGTTAAACTATATCTGTACAGCGAGTGCTGAAGTTTCAAGAACAACACGATACAGAATTGTTATGAGGTCTGATCTCCACGACTTCATACTCATAACATAAGTGCAGCTTCTGCCAATTCTGGGCATGAGGCGGGTTTTATATTGCTTTGCCAAACACACATACACAACAGTTGATGCGGTTCACATGAAGAGAGAGCTGGTGTATGCTGATGTGATTCCTTCAAATCTAAGACACTAAAGTATGGGCACGCCCTAAACCAACACAAACAGACCTTCTTAGCAAATAATATAATATGTGTATTAGGGAGGGTGAGATATAAGCAGCCGCGGGCCGTGGAGGGAGTTACGGTGGGGCAGGGAGGCGGGGAGGGGGAGGGGCAGGGTGGAGCCCTCTCCACCCTGCCCCTACCCCTCCCCGCCTCCCTGCCCCACCGTAACTCCCTCCACGGCCCGTGGCTGCTTATAAGTGTTGCTAACTCTTATTCATTTACAGCATGTTAACATACTGTCACCATTCGCTTTTTATGTACTAGTAACTATGCTGGTAATTTTGCTACTGATAATATGTGTACTTGTATTATCTAAGATACTACGCCTGAGAAGACGGCATTAGTAAATAAACATTTCAAATACACATGTGTTCTTCTTAACTCCATGTTCTGGTTTCTAAAAAATATATAACGACCGACTGTTCATGAGTTCCACGTATCCTGAGGTACTATAAGTTCATATTCTGGATTGTCTAAACATTGAGAGTTTGTTATATCCAATATGACACTGTACCTAGCTTGCTAAGGGGTTTTTGATTACTAAGGTGAGTTTTGGGACACCCTAATTCGCCGAGGTTCCAATCCTCTGTCCACAGTTCTGTGTGAGAACAGAAACCCTGCGACAGGGGCACCCCCGACCCTTGCTGGAGCTTCATCACACTTGCGATACAACTCCAGCAATGCGCCACCTTTACGGCACAGATACATCACGCATCTGTGCTGTTTTTGCCCCATGATGCGCCGCATTGTAAATGCAGCACACCATAGGTGACGGAACAGCGGCACAGAATGACTAACACATCCCTGGTGATGCGCCAGTCATCATAAATCTATCCCTATGCTTCTTATCTTGTTAGAGATGAACCGCCATATGTATCATCAAAGTTTTTTGCATTTCCTAAATAGCGAACTTTAAGGAATAAATAGCGATTCTTTACCATTCCTAGTTTGCGATGAGCTATTTGCTAATTACAAATTACCCATTCATTTCCTTCATTTCCATAGGGCGGTTGGACTCACTTTTAGCTCGAACGGCTGAATGGATTTCCACGAAACTTGGCAAAATTGTAGGGACTGGTAGCCCGATGTGCCTTTGCTATGTCTCAAGATATATGCTCCAGTGGTTTTTACGAAAATTAACTTTGAAAAATATATATTGGGCTACATTGGCCTATATATATGTTGGAGCCCAAATGTAGCTCAATGTAGCCCAATGAAGCCCAATGAAGCCCAATGTAGCCCAATGTAGCCCAAAGATGGCCGCCAGAGACAAAAAAAACAAATGTAGCCCAAATATCAGCCAGATGTAGCCCAACTATAGCCCAGTGACAGAATGACCAATCAGCTTCGCAAACCTCCGTTACGCGAAGCGGAGCGCTGTTACAGATATATATCTTTTTTTGAACATTAATTTCTCAAAATCCACTGGAGCACATATATTGAGACCTAGCAAAGGCACATCGGGCTACCAGTCCCTAATATTTTACCAAGTTTCGTGCAAATCCATTCAGCCGTTCGATTATTATTATTATTATTTTTTTTTGCCCCGCGGGGCCCTTTTAAAACCTCCACATCAAACCTAGGGGGTCAGCGAGGATCTACTATGCCCCCTTATGGTCATTTGCCCCTTCGCTTTGGCCTCCTCTTGTCTCTCGATCCTACCGAGAGACAAGATGGCGGCCGCTACGGACTGTTTGGAATGTTTACAGACGCCGGAGAACCAATCAGCTTCGCTTCACAAAGCTCTGTTGCGCGAAAAGTACGCGTACTGGAGCGCTGCCCGGTCCGCTGTTACAGATATATATCTTTTTTTAAACGTTAATTTCTCAAAATCCACTGTAGCACATATATTGAGACCTACAAAAGGCACATCGGGCTACCAGTCCCTACAATTTTGCCAAGTTTCGTGCAAATCCATTCAGCCGTTCGGGCTAAAAGTGAGGCCAACCACCCTATGGAAAACTCAATGTTAAAAACACGTTTTGGGACCCCCCTTTTTTCTCGGTCCCCCCTTGACGAACCCCCCCCAAATTTTCAAGGGCTGCTCAGAAACAAATTGTGCCATTTTCCTGAAAATTTCAGCCAATTCCGTCCACAAACGCCAAAGTTATTAGACATAGAATTTTCAAAAATCCCATAGAGAAAAAATCCTAACTATATAAACCTACTGGCGACCGGAAGTAGGTAATATATATATATATATATATATATATATATATATATATTCACTGAAAAAACCATAGGTTTCAGGCCTTATATAGTTAGGAATTAGCATTTAAAAAACCTTTGAAATTCACTGAAAAAACCATAGGTTTCAGGAGTTATATAGTTAGGAATTAGCTTTTAAAAAACCTTTGAAATTCACTCAAAAACTATAAGTTTTAGTGGGGTTATAGTTAGCTGGACATTTTACTCATACAAAACCATTGAAATAGCTCCTATATAGTTAGTTGTACTAACTATATTTCGCGCACCCGCAATCCACTGCTGATGATGTCACATATTAGATCATTCATGACATGGTCAGTGACATCACTGATGACATCTCAAATGACATCACTGATGACATCACTGATGACATCATCCAGTGAATGTGGTTTGCTTCGTTATTTAAATATGCATTATATATATAGCAATTTGCATTGAAGAATAAGTGGATATATATAAGTAAATATTTGGATGGAGGATTTAGTAGCAGAGTAATTGACTGTTTACTTGACCAATTTATAATGTCTCACTAAATATAGTGGATAGTGACTAAACTGTGTGAATATCTGTATCACTTTGTCAGTTGTTGTGCAAACTGATTCTACAGTTGGTTACTAGCTATGTGAAAGTCTATATTAGTTATTGATTAGTTAACTGAGTATTTGTATGGGAGTGTGAAAGTGTGAGTGGTTCAGTGGGGGGTGTGTGGCTGTCCAAAGATGTGTGAATAGTTGATTCAGTAGATAAATGAAGTTAAAACTACATGTTCTAACAGTTGTTTGGGTGAGTGAATATCTTTATGGGTGTGGTGATGAGCAAATATATTTCTCAATGGTACAGGTCCAACAAACTAGAAAAATAAAAGGCAGTGTATGTGTCAGCTGTTGTATATAAATAAGTATACATAAGACACAATGATTGTGTGAGTGACTGTATGGATAACTGTATACTTGTAATAATGATTTTATAATTCACTAAGTATGACTTACTATCTAAATGAATAGAAGAAGTGGTGTTTGTATAGGTGTTTTGCTAAGTAAATGTGTAAGTATGATCCATTGTTTGCATAAGTGAGTAGGATGACTTCATATGTGAATAGGATGCATGCTGTTGTTTAATGTCGATATAGATGTATAAGTATTTTTGATAGTGTTCTATTGTTCATTGACAGCATGTATGAGTGAATCCATAGGTAAGTGATTAGATGTGTGAATACATCTATGAATCACTGAGTGGATTTTTAGATACTTGTATTGCTGTGACAATGGATTTAAATATGATACTCTGTATCAAAGAGTGATGAAAAATTGTAATAGTGCATGAAAAGGTGTATGTGATTGTCACGTGGATGATGTCATCAGTGATGTCATCAGTGATGTCATTTGAGATGTCATCAGTGATGTCACTGACCATGTCATGAATGATCTAATATGTGACATCATCAGCAGTGGATTGCGGGTGCGCGAAATATAGTTAGTACAACTAACTATATAGGAGCAATTTCAATGGTTTTGCATGAGTAAAATGTCCAGCTAACTATAACACCACTAAAACTTATAGTTTTTTGAGTGAATTTCAAAGGTTTTTTAAAAGCTAATTCCTAGCTATATAACTCTGAAACCTATGGTTTTTTCAGTGAATTTCAAAGGTTTTTTAAATGCTAATTCCTAACTATATAAGGCCTGAAACCTATGGTTTTTTCAGTGAATTTGCAAGGTTTTTTAAATGCTAATTCCTAACTATATAAGGCCTGAAACCTATGGTTTTTTCAGTGAATTTGCAAGGTTTTTTAAATGCTAATTCCTAACTATATAAGGCCTGAAACATATGGTTTTTTCAGTGAATTTCAAAGGTTTTTAAATGCTAATTCCTAACTATATAAGGCCTGAAACCTATGTTTTTTTCAGTGAATTCGCAAGGTTTTTTAAATGCCAATTCCTAACTATATAAGGCCTGAAACCTATGGTTTTTTCATTGAATTCGCAAGGTTTTTTAAATGCTAATTCTATTAGCGGATAACGTTTTTATATATTAAAACGTTTTTTAAATCTCAAATGCCTGCTTTGCTAACAGAGTTTTTAAGCCCAGGCTCTTTTGTCTCTGGTGGCCATCTTGGGAGACTGCATATCAGAATTTTTTTAATGAAATATAAGTGGATTTGAGAAGTCACTCAAAATGTGCCCTAATTTTTCTTTCTTCAGCACTAATCATAATTTCTATGGCAAAATGAACCCCCTCATTTTGTTCCTTTGCAAATTAAATGTTTTAAGTGTTAACACTTTATTCCAATCAAGATGACTTCAGGTGTGCCATACTTTTGTCATAAGTAAGACTGTTAGCGCTCTAGTTGTTCTTTAGAACACTCTGGGACATTCTGTCATTGGGCCATAGTTGGGCTACATCTGGCTGATATTTGGGCTACATTTGTTTTTTTTGTCTCTGGTGGCCATCTTTGGGCTACATTGGGCTACATTGGGCTACATTGGGCTACATTTGGGCTCTAACATATATATAGCCCAATGGAGCCCAATATATATTTTTTCAAAGTTAATTTTCGTAAAAACCACTGGAGCACATATCTTGAGACATACTAAAGGCACATCGGGCTACCAGTCCCTAAAATGTTGCCAAGTTTGGTGGAAAACCATTCAGCCGCTCGGGCTAAAAGTGAGTCCAACCGCCCTATGGAAATTAACATGGGGAAAACACGTTTTGGGACCCCCCTTTTATCTCGGCCCCCGCTTGACGAATCCCCCCAAACTTTCAGGGAAGGACCGGAGTGCCGCGAGGCAAAGTTAAGGAAAATTTCAGGAAGATTCCTCAACCGGCGCCAAGGTTATTCCCAATAGAATGTTGCGATTTCCCTATGGAAAACAATCCTAACTATATATACCTACTGGCTATCGCCAGTAGGTAATATATATATATATATATATATATATATATATATATATATATATATATATTTTTTTTAAAAGCAGCGAGGCGAAACGCGTCTGTCGATAGGGGGGAGAAGGCTGAGCACCGAATAAAGCATCCGTAGCTTTAATCAAGAACTCCGTGTGTGCCTTTCATTTGCAAGCTGAAGCAGTGCCTGCTGTTCGAAGAATATATATATATATATATATATATATATATATATATATATATATATATATATATATATATATATATATATATATATATATATATATATATATATATAAACCACAGCTCCGGTCATGGAAACTTAATAAGCCATATATATATATATATATATATATATATATATATATATATATATATATATATATATACATATATATATATATATATATATATTACCTACTGGCGGTCGCCAGTAGGTATATATAGTTAGGATTTTTTCTCTATGGGATTTTTGAAAATTCTATGTCTAATAACTTTGGCGTTTGTGGACGGAATTGGCTGAAATTTTCAGGAAAATGGCACATTTTGTTTCTGAGCAGCCCCTGAAAATTGGGGGGGGGTTCGTCCAGGGGGGGTCGAGAAAAAAGGGGGGTCCCAAAACGTGTTTTTAACATTGAGTTTTCCATAGGGCGGTTGGCCTCACTTTTAGCCCGAACGGCTGAATGGATTTGCACGAAACTTGGCAAAATTGTAGGGACTGGTAGCCCGATGTGCCTTTTGTAGGTCTCAATATATGTGCTACAGTGGATTTTGAGAAATTAACGTTTAAAAAAAGATATATATCTGTAACAGCGGACCGGGCAGCGCTCCAGTTCGCGTACTTTTCGCGCAACGGAGCTTTGTGAAGCGAAGCTGATTGGTTCTCCGGCGTCTGTAAACATTCCAAACAGTCCGTAGCGGCCGCCATCTTGTCTCTCAGTAGGATCGAGAGACAAGAGGAGGCCAAAGCGAAGGGGCAAATGACCATAAGGGGGCATAGTAGATCCTCCCTGACCTCTTAGGTTTGATGTACCATTTTGCCAAGTTTGGTGTAATTCCGTTCAGCCATTCAGGCTGTAGACGTATCTAAATGTCAATAATCGAACGGCTGAATGGATTTGCACGAAACTTGGCAAAATATTAGGGACTGGTAGCCCGATGTGCCTTTGCTAGGTCTCAATATATGTGCTCCAGTGGATTTTGAGAAATTAACGTTCAAAAAAAGATATATATCTGTAACAGCGCTCCGCTTCGCGTACTTTTCGCGTTACGGAGCTTTGCGAAGCTGATTGGTTCTCCGGCGTCTGTCAACATTACAAACAGTCCGTAGCGGCCGCCATCTTGTCTCTCGGTAGGATCGAGAGACAAGAGGAGGCCAAAGCGAAGGGGCAAATGACCATAAGGGGGCATAGTAGATCCTTCCTGACCTCTTAGGTTTGATGTACCATTTTGCCAAGTTTGGTGTAATTCCGTTCAGCCATTCAGGCTGTAGACGTATGTAAATGTCCTATGGAAAATTGCATGGGGAAAACACATTTGAAAGTGTTGAAATTTAGAACCAATTAAAATGTTACTTTGGTTTTGTATTTGTGTGTGATGAAAGTTAATTGGTTATGTATATATCTCAAATGAGAGGAAACCACAGCCATTTTGTGATACTACTGTCTGAGGTACATTTGTGAGGAATTTTTGGTGGTGAATTTCTGGTGTTTGATTTACACAGTACTAACACTTCTCCTACTTTTAAAAAGGTGAGTTGTTAATTTGTAAGGGGAACTATGTTGTACACTTGAAGATAATTTGAAAAATGTTTTCTGTTATTTATTTGCAGTCCTTCTGTTATACTAAATGTATTACTAAAAACGATAAATGAAAGTGAATTTTTTTTTCTGCAATTTACAGCAAGCAATTTCAAAATAAAATGGCTCACAATGAAGAGACCGTGGCAATTTCTTTTGTATTGTCCACTACATTGATTGAAATTGAGAGCACCAATAATGAAATATTGTCACAAGGAGGAGATGACTTGTATGATTTCATTAGATTGATTGAAATTGACAGCACCAATAATGAAATATTGTCACAAGGAGGAGATGACTTGAATGATTCCACTACATTGATTGAAATTGAGAGCACCAATAATGAAATATTGTCACGAGGAGATGACTTGAATGATTCCACTACATTGATTGAAATTGACAGCACCAATAATGAAATATTGTCACAAGGAGGAGATGACTTGAATGATTCCACTACATTGATTGAAATTGACAGCACCAATAATGAAATATTGTCACAAGGAGGAGATGACTTGAATGATTTTTTTGATCAATCTGTTGATGGCGAATTTATCGAATGTTTGGAGACCATAGAGTTACAAGAATCATCATTGCAGACTTTTAATGAGGAGATTCCAGATGAGATGATTGAAGAGGAAATTGCTGATGAGGACATGCTACTAGTTCTTTCAAATTTAGAAAATTCTGAAGAATAAATTTATATTTAGAAATCAAAAATTGTTTGAGACATTATTCATTTTTATTTTTAATTTATGAGGTTGTAGCGAAGTGATTGTAGTATAAAATGAGACTTATAGTATAGAGTGCAACATTTTTATGTTACATGGTAAGTTTACTCATATTTACTTCCCTTCTCCCACTATATTATATCCAATGTGTATTTGACATCTCTTCTTCATCTCCGGCCTCCTTTCTCTCACTGTGTGTCTCTGATGCATCTTATCGCTGCTATTTTGTGTAATTACAGAAGAGAGTAAAATAAAATAGTTCGGAACGTGAAAAGGGGGCAAAGTAGAGTACTCCTCACCCCCTAGGCCTTCTCAGGCGGTCCCAAAAGGATCAGTTTCTGCTTTCCTGAGAGATTATGGTATGAGTTCCATATACCACAATAATTTGCATTACAACATGCAAGATATATATCTCCTATTACCAACTTTTGGAGATATTCGCGCTAAGCGCGAATATCTCCAAAAAGTAACACCTGCCCTGAGCAGTTCTTAGCCATGTTATCCAATGGGAGGTGGATAACATGGCTAAGAGAATTAGCTCGGTAATGCATGAATATCGCTGACTTTTTAGCGATATTCATGCATTGCGGCCGTTTTTTATCGCATTTGCGATAAACCTTGATAATAGCAAGGTTTATCTTCGATAATTTCTGACGATGCTTAGCGGTAAAAAATTCGTTGGTAAGCATCGTTAGCGATAAATATCGCTTAACTTTGGTAATATGCACCAACGTCTGTTAACGTTCGATTCGAAGGAAATGAGGAAGTGTTGAAAAACATTGTTTGCGCCATCTTGCCTTTTTTGAAATGCCACACTTTTGTCGTGCACGGCAGCCATTTTAGATGCCTTGACCAGACCCACTCTCTGCACGCTGTCGATTCGTAGCATGGCTCCCCACCCTCGCAAGCATCTTCCCCAGGCACTGGTCACCCCCGCTCTCTGTCTTATGCATGGGCAATAAACCTCCCCCCATCTGCGCTGCTCTTCCCTGAGAATCACACTCTGTGCCCGCCCGACACCTCCCTTTCGCCCTATTCACTACCGCACCCTCTGACACTCCTCTTCCTCTGTGTCCGATTGTCCAGGCTATCA
Source organism: Lissotriton helveticus (assembly GCF_964261635.1). Lineage (NCBI taxonomy): Eukaryota > Metazoa > Chordata > Amphibia > Caudata > Salamandridae > Lissotriton > Lissotriton helveticus. The sequence continues at coordinate 808,021,882 of NC_136068.1, read as the reverse complement.
GCTAGCCCTGCAGATGTAGTTTATGGCTCCAGCTGTAAAGAATCACCCCTCTTCAAAGGAGTTATAGTAGATCAAGGCCCACACCCGATGAGATCCGTCACACCACACGTGTTCCTACTATCTGAAAACCATCCTGTATTGTGATTGGGGAGGGGACCGAGCCTGAAGCGGAAGATTCTAGGAATGACTCTTTGTACATCAAAGTTTTTACAATTATGTGTCACATTAAAAATATATAGCACTCCAACAAAGTAGTAGGAATATAAAACTTTAATAACATATAAATATATACAACAAAACAAAAACAGTTGTAAAAACATTTAAACAACGAAGAGACCGTGGCAATTTCTTTTGAATTCCTGATGAGGACATGTTACTAGTTCTTTCAAATTATGAAAATTCAGAAGATGTTGCCTGGGGGTGGGTCGTCAGTAGCAGTCTGTTGTGCGAATAGTTCCAAGGCAGCAGAACGCGCTGAAATCTAGATGGCACGAAAGTGATGTCTAGTAAGTTGCCGCCCAGCAAATAACGGCGTGGGGCGCCGCGGGGGTGAGTGAGTCCAGTAGGCACCACAGCTATTCTTACCGGCATTGCAGAATTACTGCTGGGGACAATGCCTGTGCTGTAGCAGGGTCACAGCAGAAACAAAAAGGATTCTGTTGAAGATGTTGTTGGTTTTCAATTTGAAAACAGTTCTGGTGTCAACTGCTATGGTAATGTAGTGGTTAATGTTTTGTTTTCTCTAGAAAATGTAAAAGAGGGGGAGGCAGTCCAAAGTTCCGTTAAAAGGGCAAAGGAAAGGATCGGTGGTTTGAACTATCACTTCAAAAGGGGAGGGGGTGCAACAATTTTTCCTACCGGGTCACACTGTGCTTTCACCGGAACTGAGGTCTGCAGGATTCTAGTAATTCAAAGTGAGGCTGGCGCCAGCATGGGAGCGCCGACGTCCCGCGGATACAGTTTCGTCACTCCACGGGCGATCATGGCAGTCATTCCCCATCGGGGGTCGGAGACTCCCGCGGCTCCTGTAGAATCTTCAAGGTCGTGGAGGACTACGGTGGTGGAGTCAACCAGTGACCGGGCCATTTCTTCATGCTGGGCCCGCTCTTGCCAGGTCGATCGCCATTTTGAGAGTTCGGCAGCTACCGGCGATCGCGGGGTCACATGAGCGGACGGGCTCCACCCTGCCGGGCGAGACGTTGCAGCATCGCCACAGTGGACAAACCCTTTTCGGGGCGCCTGGAGCGCTGAGGGTGCAGCTGGGAAGCCTTCACCTGAGGAGGCGGGAGAGGCCTGTTCGCACCGTCTCTCCCTCCCAGTGCACCCCACGGCGCCCCGCTTGACATTTGTTATGGCCGGTGGCGATGAGGACGGGGGGGGGGGGTCGGAGGCATGTGCAAGACATCCCCCCCAGTGTTGTCAAAGCCATTTTTGAAGAAAGAAGTGGTGCCTGGCGTGTTGCCGCTGCTATTACGAAGGAGAAAAGAAAAAATGTCCTGTCCGTCTTTGGGCCGGGCTTCCGGTGGATGTCGGCCGGACGCCCCTGGCTCTGGCCCCATGAACGGGTTCCTTGGTTTATCGGCTGCAGCCGGATCCCATCGGCCTCGGCCCCCCGACCGTTGGTGGCCGGACCGGAAGAGCATGTGGCGGGACTACCTGAAACTCTCAAGGGCCACCGCGGCCGGACTGGGAGAGAGAGGGGAGGGTCGAGGAGACATTCCCCCCCCTGCAACTCTTCAGCGTTGTAAAGGCAATCCCCTGGCCGGGTCCCGCTGGCCTTGGCCTCTCCTCCGGCTACACCCTACGTTAGGATCTCCTGGCCGAGGCGTGGCAGCAGGACCCGCCTTATATGGGCTGCTCCCGGCTGGGCGTAGCCGCAACCCTGCCCCACCTTGTAAGTTTCCAGAGTGGGGGCGGATGTTCTACTGACTTGCATTTTCCCTAGTCTATCGATTTTTTTGGCGTGGCAGGCGGTGGGACAGCGAGGGGTGATTTGGTTTCTCTTACTGTTTTTCTGGTCTCTCACCACTGGCATATTTCTAACGTTTTCTTGTTTCTAGGACATTAATAGGTTTTATCATTACGTTATGTTATCGTTTCTTTGTTCGTTGTTTAATAAAAGTTCATGTTCATCAGTGGCCTACTGATTTTCGTTTTCCTATTCTTTTCTTTCCAGGTTGTTTCATGCTAAAGTTTCTGTTAACAGGATACAGTGATCACTTTGTTATTATTGCATATGTCCTTTTCACTAGGGGTGCTCTCTGGTCGGGCCAGATGACGTATCTCTAGTAAATGGTCCGGGTGAAACAGGTGCATCAATCAGTGGGGAGTAGATAGGCATGACAGATTACAACGGGGGAGAAAGGTCCGCATTACGTACCCTTTCACTATTTGCAAAGATTTTCCTACGTATATTTGCAAACAGGGAATACCTCCAAAAAGAACCAATTCCCAAACAGTCAATGTTTGGGGAAACAATCAATCAATGAGGAACGAAATAGGCACGACGTGTTAAAGGTTTGCGTTACCTACCCTTCACTATCTGCAAAGGGAGAGAGAATATTCCTATTCTTCCTCGTTTGCAGGCAGAGAAGATTCTTAAGAGAACCAACTTCGAACAATTCAATGGTCGATTCAAACAATCAACAAGGGGTACTGTGAACACAAATGAACGCCGCTTATGTACATACACATTGGTATTATCAACAGGTTGTTCCTAATGTTTCTATTTTAGGGAGGTCAAAAAGAGATCCCATTAGTGGCCTACTGATTTTGCTCGATTCCTTTTGTTTTTTTACACGATTTTTCGCTATCTGCAAAGACTAAACAGAGTATTGCGACTCTGTGCTTGTTTGTAAATAGAGAATGAACCAAAGAGAACAATCAATCAAATGGAGAGAGAAGCAGGCACGACGGATTAGAACGGGGGCAAAGGCCTGCGTTAACTACCCTTCACTATCTGCAAAGAGAGAGTACTCCTAATAGAAATGAGGGGTGGGGGGCAGCATTCAAAGCAGATCAGTGTGCATAAACACGAAAATGTTTTTACTTACCACGTACTTGACATTCGACAGCTTATGATATTTGCTATTAAAAAACCATTGAAATTCACTGAAAAAACCATAGGTTATAGACCATATATAGTTAGGAATTAGCATTTACAAAACCTTGAAAATTCACTGAAAAAACCATAGGTTATAGACCATATATAGTTAGGAATTAGCATTTAAAAAACCTTATTTTACTCACACAAAACCATTGAAATTCCATATATAGTTAGTTGCACTAACTATATATCGCGCACCCGCAATCCACTGCTGATCATGTCACATATTACATCATTCATGACATGGTCAGTGACATCACTGATGACATCACTGATGACATCTCAAATGACATCACTGATGACATCACTGATGACGTCTCATTTGACATCATTCTTGTGCTAATACGATAAACCTCTTCAGACTCTAATATAACCTTAGATACACTCAGTGTATACAGACACTCACACACTGCCACTCATCCATGGAGTTACTCACACACCCAGTCAGTCATGCAAAGAAACAATCTCACCTCCATTTCTTCAACTATACAGTTATACACACCTTACTTATTGAAACATATACTAACACATATTTACTCTCTTATACAATCCCTGATACAAGTTCACAATGATCGATACAACCACTCACTCATTCAGTGGCTCTCATGCACAGTTATTTATATATGCCAACTCTCACATGTACTGTGTTTTACATATGGACTTACTATGACATGTAGCATTGAGATATCCATTCACTCATCAATACACTCATGCACACAGTCAACTGCCCATGTAGCTGTTTCCACATGCACTCTTGAACTCATACACCTAGTGAATAAACTGCTCACACATCTATGCACAGAGTCACACACCTTCCAGCCACCCCCACACAAACTCAATCTCCCATAGAAATACTTGGGCAACCAATTAATAACACATATAGCCTCTCGTATAGCTAATGATCAACACATGCAGCAGTTTACATCACAACAGACATAATGATGCACAAATTAAGACAGTTTAGTCACTAACCCATGCATTCAGTGAGACACATTTAATCACTCACTCATACAGTCAGTCACGCACCTACTAAATCCTTCATCCAGACACTTATACATCCACTCATTCTTCAATATGTAAGACATATTTTAACTTTACAGAAACATACAGTCACTGGATGTTGTCATCAGTGATGTCATCAGTGATGTCACTGACCATGTCATGAATGATGTAATATGTGACATGATCAGCAGTGGATTGCGGGTGCGCGATATATAGTTAGTGCAACTAACTATATATGGAATTTCAATGGTTTTGTGTGAGTAAAATAAGGTTTTTTAAATGCTAATTCCTAACTATATATGGTCTATAACCAATGGTTTTTTCAGTGAATATATATATATATATATCTATATGTGAGACAAATGGAAATCTTTAATAAAACTATGTGTTGTAAAATGTACATCTGAAAAATATTTGATTGAAATGTTATGTTTTAATGATTTTTAGGGACACTTCAATGTTGATATCAACCACTTCCATGCTCATGACGGAATGGTTCCGTCATGAGCACATGCTCAGGAAATCCCTCTGCTGCAGACAGCAGAGGAATTTCCCATTTTTTTTGCTTGGGGAGGTGGGGAAGAGCTTCCCCAACCTTCCCAGGCATTGTTTTGCATTTCGTTGCAATGACGATTGCGCGCATGGCCCGCTATCGTCATTGCTACGAAATCAAAACTGAAACTTAGTTTCAGTTTCCCAGTTTTGCTGCTTGTGGGGCTATCTCAGTCCCCCGAGCACCAAAAAAAATGGGAGAGGGATCATTGGAAAGGGGAGGATTGCCCCTTTCCAATGGTACCGTTCCCTATTGGATTCCTGCTTGGGGATCACCCCAGGAGGGCGATCGACAAGCAGGGATCCACCCACTAGCCACAATCGAGGGGGGGCGGCCCCATGGGCAAGGGCCTTTGCTCCCCCATTTAATTTCCACAGACAGCCTTTCGGCCCCCTGTGGGGGGCAGATGAGGCAGTAGCCTCCAATCTGCCACTCCGGGGGGGGGGGGAGCAGAAAGCACCCTAGATGCCAGGTATTTTTTTTGCACCAGGGGTGGGAGCTGCCCAGAATGGGCATGCCAAAGCCCCCACCCCCAAGGAAGAATTAGACTGTCTGCCCCCTCAGGAGGCAGATGGGGGCAATAGCCCCATATCTGCCCCTGTGGGGGGCAGAAAGCCCACTAGGCCCCAGGGATTTGTTTATACATACGTATGGGTGGGAGCTGCCTAGAATGGGCTTGCAAATACCCCCACACAAAATTAAAAAACGCTAAGTTTTTCTGTCCCCCAGGAGGCAGATGAGGCAATAGCCCCCAATCTGCCCCCCCGGGGGCCTAGGGTAAGGGCTGCCCAGAATGGGCATGCCTAAGCCCCTACCCTACCCCAGAAAGAAGGAATAAGACTTTCTGCCCACCAAGAGGCAGATGGGGGCAATAGCCCTGCTCACTAGGCCCCAGGGATTTTATTATATATACGTAGGGGTGAGGGCTTCCCAACATGGGCATGCAAACACACCCATCCAAAATAAAAAAAATTCTACAGGAGAAAGCACCCTAGACGCCAGGGATTTTTTTTAATGCGCCAGGGGTGGGGGCTGCTCAGAATGGGCATGCCAAAGCCCCCCCCCTACCCCACCAAAGTAAGAATAAGACATTCTGCCCAGCTGGAGTCAGATGGTGGCAATAGCCCCTGATCTGCCCCCCAGGCCCTAGGGATTTTTTTAAATATACATAGGGGTGGGCCTGCCAGGAACGGGCATGCAAATACCCCCACCAAAAATAAAAATAATTCTGCAGCCTTTCTGCCCCCCCTGGGGGACAGATGAGGGCAGTAGCCGCCAATCTGCCCCTGTGGGGGGGGGGCAGAAAGCAACCTAGATGCCAGGGATTGTATTTATGCACCAGGGGTGGGGGCTGCCCAGAATGGGCATGCCAAAGCCCCCACCCTACCCCCAGAGTAATAATAGGACTTTCTGCTCTCTCCAGGAGGCAGATGAGGGCAAACGCCCCTGAACTGCCCCTGGGTGGGGGGCAGAAAGCCCACTAGGCCTCAGGGATTTGTTATATATATATATATATATATATACATATATATATATATATATACGTAGGGGTGGGGGCTGCACAGAATGGGCATTCCAATACCCTCACCCAAAAGAAAAAATGCTACAGTCTTTCTGCCCCTCCTGGAAGGCAGATGGGGCAATAGCCCCTTATCAGGCCCCCGGTGGGAACAGAAATCCCACTAGGCACCAGGGATTTTTATTTTTCCAAAGTTCAGAGCGGGGGCTGCCCAGAATGGGCATGCCAATGCCTCAACCCCCACAAAAAATGCCACTGTTTTTCTGCCCCACCCTCAGAAAGGGGCAGCAGCCTCTGATCTGCCCCTGGGTAGAGAGCCCATGAGGCGGCAGTGATTATGCTGGCTTTTTTTATATGTAGGAATTTGAGCTGCCCAGAATGGGCTTCCCAATGTCCTCACCCACCCAAACAAAATTGCCTGTCTTTCTGCCCATCTTGGGGGCATATCAGGTCAATAGCCCCCGATTTCCCCCCTCCCCAGGGCTGCAGAAAGCCCACTAGGCACAGACTTTTTTGCAGAATGTGCCTACTTCTGGATTTTGGGTCCTTGCTCAGCTAGCACTGAAGGAAACCCACCAAACCCACACAGTTCTGAAAACTAGACACTCGGGTAATTCCAGGGAGGAATGGCTTGCATGGGTCCCCCAATGCTTTCTCACCCAGAATCCACTGCAAACTTCAAATTTAGCTGAAAAAAATCCCTTTTCCAAACATTTTTGTGTGGGTAAGTTGTGGCATCACCGGGCTGACACAAATTTCATGTCCCCCAGCGTTCCCCCAGGTCTCCCAATAAAAATGGTGCCTCACTCATGTGGGAACTCCAAGTACCCGCGACAGACAAGGGCCCAAAACGTATTGAGGCGACACCAAAATTGCCTATCACAAAACGACATGGTTTTGTAAGAGGGGTTACCTGGGTTTTTGGCCCTGTGCTTGTCGACCAGCTACGGAAACCTACCAAACCCACACATTTCAGAAAACTAGACACCAGGGGGATTACAGGAAGGTATGGCTTGCGTGAATACCATATCTTTTTCTTACCCAGAATCCCCTGCAAATGTCAAATTTAGCTGAAAAAAATCACTTTTTCCACACATTTTTGTGTGGGAAAGTTGTGGCATCACAGGGCTGACACAAATTTCATACCCCCAGCATTCCCCCAGGTCTCCCAATAAAAATGGTGCCTCACTCATGTGGGAGGCCCAAGTACCCGCGACAGGCAAGGGCCCAAAACGTATTAAGGCGACACCAAAAATGTCTATAACAAAACTGGTTTCGCAAGGGGGTCACCTGGGTTTTTGGCCCCGTGCTCGGCGGCCAGCTAGGGAAACCTACCAAACCCATATATTTCTGGAAACTAGACACCTGGGGGATTCCAGGGAGGTATAGCTTGTGTGGATACCCAATGTTTTCTTCACCAGAATCCCCTGCTCAAATTTAGCTGAACAAATTACTTTTTCCACACATTTTTGTGTGGAAAAGTTGTGGCATTACCGGGCTGACACAAATTTCCCACCACCCAGTGTTCCCCCAGGTCTCTTGGTGAAAATGGTACCTCACTAGTGTGGGTTGCACAAGTACCCACGACATGCAAGGGCCCAAAACTTATTGAGGAGACATCAAAATTGCCTATCACAAAACGACCTGGTTTTGCAAGGGGGGGCCACCTGGGTTTTTGGCCCCGAGCTCGGCGGCCATCTAGGGAAACCTACCACACCCACACATTTCTGCAAATTAGACACCCAAAGGATACCAGGAAGGTATGGCTTGCTTGGATCCTCTAATGTTTTCCTACCTAGAATCCCCTACACACCTCAAATGTAGCTAAAAAATCACTTTTCCCACACATTTTTGTGTGGGAAAGTTGTGGCATCACTGGGCTGACACAAATTTCCTACCACTCAGAGCTCCCCCATGTCTCCCGATAAAAATGGTGCCTCACTCGTGTGGGAGGCCCAAGTACCCGCGAAACAGGCAAGGGCCCAGAACGTATTGAGGTGACATCAAAACTGTCTGTCACAAAATGACCTGGTTTTGCAAGGGGGTCACCTGGGTTTTTGGCCCTGTGCTCGGAGGCCAGATAGGGAAACCTACTTAACCCACACATTTATGAAAACTAGAAACTCGGGGAATTCCAGGGAGGTATGGCTTGCGTGGATCCCCCAACGTTTTCTTACCCAGAATCCCCTGCAAACCCTAAGGGCATGTATGTGCACCACAGGGCACTTTGAAAAATGCAAAAAAGTGCATTTTTTAAGGAAATCGCAAAAGTTGATGGCAATTTGCGATTTCTTAAGGCAAAATCGCACAACTTGGGGGCTTCCAGAATGCATTCACAAAATAGGGAATCACAAATTTTGCGATTCCCTATTTTGCGAGGGCCTTTTGGGATGATACATCTCAAAAGGCTTTTTCCCGTTCGCAAACGGGCCGATTCTGAGAATCGGCCCGTTTGTGAATGGGAAAAAGGTTTCATACATCTGCCCCTTAATCTTTAATTCTATGTGTTCTCATGTGGCAGCAGACAATAGAACTGCAACAAAAAATCTAGCATGGCAATCAATAGACAGCGCATGCAGGGACTTTCCAAAATGTACTTGTAGTATCTTGTGATGTTAGGAATGGTAAGGTAACAAAAAAACGAACTCCTGTCAAGATAGCATATCTCCTGCTCCTCTAGAAAAAGTGGAAAGGTTATAAGGCTGCCTGTGCGAGTCAGGTAGCCGTCTGTTACCCCTATCCATTTTACCCTTTTCTGAGGTGGGAATAATTGGTGGTTGGTTTAACCATCACTAGGTACACTATGTAGACATTGCTTTTGAGTTTGTTTCTTCCATTATTATTACTTTCAATGCCTGTATCCAGTTTATGCCTTGTAATCCTGTATTTTTATTGTTTTTCGTTTTTTCACTAGTTTTCATTTATGGCTTTAAGCTTGTATTAGCTTGCTTTCTTCTTTTGCCACTTGTAAGGAAAGGAGATATGTAGTATCTTGCCCACGCGGGCCACCCCTGCGTGGGCATTGTGTGATGTCACGGCTCATGAGTGAGTGAGCGTTGGAAACAGACGGTTGGGAGCTGGTGGCAGAGCAGCTGTTATGGCTGGCCAGTATGTGGGATGTTGCTGTTTACAATTTGTCAATAAACTACTCAACCGTATGTAGTCCATGTTGTGTGGTTACTTCATAACTGTCATCCATTTGCATCAGCACACGCGGCTCTAGCGGCATGAATGTTTTTTACTGAGATTAGTAAACTGACACCACATTTTCCAGCTGCAATACGTCAATATCCAGTATTTGACAGAAATAATAAAAATATGTTCTAGTGTTTCTCACTGGCTTCCCAGAAGTAATTTCTTAAAAACATCGCTTTGAACTCAAGTATTAATGTTATTTCCAACACTGCACATAGATTTGGACATCAAACTGTGTGGCAGTCAAGGAATAAATGTGAACTCCTTGTAAGGATAGCTGTGTTTAGATTCATAAGCAGATGACTTTTTGAAGATGAGCTTCTTGCTAACAATGCTTTGCTGTGGATGAGAAGTGGGATGTAAATAGATATAAACAGAAGCTCAAACAATTTCACGAATTTATCTCAGTAATTTCCATTAAATTCTGCCATTTGGTAAAGGTATTTCAATAGCAAACACATATTTGTGATTTCTTCTGAAAGTTGTCTCTTGGTAGGCTTTACGTTGCATTAGAGGGCAGGACTTCATGCCGTATTACACAAAAATTTGCTATTCTGAGTGCAGGTACAAGCTAACACCTGCACTGGTGAAAGCACAGCAGCAAAAGATGGAACTACCAGCCGATCAATCTATGCAGATGTATGGCAAGAGATTTAGGAGTGAACAAGATACCTGCAGACAAGTGCACTGTAGGAGGCCATCTGTCTGTGGCAGCCTGTGGAAGAGTACATGAAGGGTGCCCAGCATTCTTATAACACCCTTTCAGTACATCGCTTGACAGTCTGTTTGCCACTGTGCCCAAGTCTGTAATACACACAGCAGCAAAGATGTTCTAATATTTCTAAATAAGGTAACTTCTTCTTTGAGACTGTTGGGGAGCAAAATGGATGATAATGTGATTGGTGTTACAGAAGGGACCATGCAAGTATCGATGACTCTTTTTATAATAAGGAAGTGCAGAGGTAGCACCAAGTTGGATGCAAACACCCATTGTGTGTTCAGGGCACATGCATAATAAGGTCCAAGGACATCAAGCAAAATGTTTCAGCATAAACTCATGAAGACAGGAGCGAAGTAGATGCATCTTCTAAAAGAAACCCTCAAGCTGAAGATGAGCATCTCCATCTTTCCAAAAATTAAAATATACTTTTAAGTTTGGATTTGTGTGATGTTTATTGTTCTTTAAAAACAAAGTTAAGTGCCACTCATGTTCCATTTCATGATCCACTATACACCCTTTAAAAGGAACCTTGTTCTCAATCTTCTTTTCAATAAAATGTATGTACTTCAGTGATAACCATGGCAACGTTTATAGTCAAACATCTAACAATGAAAAGGCTTGGAAAGCTAATTTCACTGTAGCAGGGTTAGCCGTTCCATAGGAAAGCATAGGGAGTTAACGTTAAAATTAAATGAAGATATCTCTACCATTCAACGAGATTAAAAGTAAATTTTTGGACTTTTTGAAATATTTATTACTTATCCAATTCATTTACAAAGTCAGGTTTGTAACAAATATTTTACAAAAGGTACTTTTAAAAAGTTACATTTAGCATGCCTAAAGCCTCTAGAAGATCATTTGCCTGACTTCTAACTGTCACTCAGGAGCTGAATAGTTCCGGAATTATGTGTGAATTAGCTTTCAGAGTTGAAGCAAAGGACTTGTGTGTGGGGCGGTGTCCAGTTCCTCTGATAGGATGACCATCTGCACAGTGCCTACGAGCTTAATCATCATCAAAGAGGCCTGTCCTGTCACAAGCAGATGTAGCTCACACCTGATCCTACCCCCACTATTGTCCTTGCAGCTAGCCATGCATCATCCCAGTGGGAGGGGAGCCGCTCCCAGAAATGGATTGTAGTGACTACAGGGAAGGGGTTGCTCATTTCAATGGCCACACCTCTAGGATGGTCTCGTGAACTCCAGTAAACAACACACACTTATGCATCCACCCATTTACACAGGAAACATTTGGACTACCAATCCCCAGGCATTGAGAAGGTGAAGGGGAGATAAAAGAGACTGTGAACAAACATCTGTGTAACTTGTTTATCATAAAGCATGCAGCCTAATGTTATATGCGATTGGTATATATGTCAAATGGGGCACAAATCACTACATGTCAAATGGGGCTGTGTAATGCATATCCAAATCTATTGCAAGTGCCAGTTGCAGACTGTTACAACCGATGCCTCTGTAATGTCCTCAGTAGACTGCCTGGAACATTCTGGGACATTCTCTGCAGGCCACCTAAGATTTTGGAATCTCTGCAGCCATCTTTAAAGCAAATATATAAAAGGCCACACCCTTATACCACGCCTTTGTTTGGCAATCCGTTTCTCAGTAACAAGAGCTGTCTGCCCAGCACCGACTGAAAATGTACCTGAACTCAGCTCCTGGAGACTTTTTCCACAACAGAATTCTTCTTCTCTCCATGACGTCTCCGGATCACCTGAAAGCCCGCTAAACCAACCTGACACATGGGGGTCGATTACCATGGCGGACAGAAGGGCGACCGCCGTCCTGGAGTATGCGGAAAATGCCTTTTTCCTGTCCGCCTGCCGCGGTCACTCCGTCCGCCATATTAGGATGGTAAACACTGCCAAAAGTCCGTGCGCGATGGAAGAGCACGCACCGCCGCGAAACTACACCCGACCCCGCGGCGGACGTAACCAATCCAGAGACACCGCCATACGGAATGACATCTCCGACCGTCCTCTAAATCACAATGGCGGAAAACACACATCAAATCGCTGTGGAAAAACAACCTGCCTGAACACGGCGGATTCACCACAGCGAATATACAACACATTGCAGAGATACCAACCACGAGTAGATCGCCGTCATGGACCCAGCGCTACACGCATTTCCGATACTCTTCGTGCTCCACCACCAGCAAGTCATGGACCATCATCGACGACGAGGCAGGTACGCCAACCCACCAATTGCTGTCGGAAGGGGAGTACCTGCCAGGGCTGTGACATTGGAAGGGGGAGTGTCATGTTTGAGAAACTACATTGACAATCGCACCAATATATCCACTATTGAAGTACACAACCAGGAATGACAACGACAAACCACTACACATGATTGACTTGCTTTATTAAACATAATAGGGGTATAATCTCAGATTATTCAAGAGCATGGGCACTGGGCACAACAGAGCAGGTACATCATTGGCAGCACATGAGAGGGCAGAATGCAGTATCAGAACAGCAACAGGGCATTGTGACAACAGAGCAGGTACATCAGAGGCAGCAAATGAGAGTGGCTAAGTGCACCAACAGTCCATTGCACAGAACAGGTACATCATTGGCAGCACATGAGAGGGCAGAATGCAGTATCAGAACAGCAACAGGGCATTGTGGCCAACAGAGCAGGTACATCAGAGGCAGCAAATGAGAGGGGCTAAGTGCATCGACAGTCCATTGCACAGAACCGGTACATCAGAGGCAGCAAATGAGAGTGGCTAAGTGCATCAACAGTCCATTGCACAGAACAGGTACATCATTGGCAGCACATGAGAGGGCAGAATGCAGTATCAGAACAGCAACAGGGCATTGTGGCCAACAGAGCAGGTACATCAGAGGCAGCAAATGAGAGTGGCTAAGTGCATCAACAGTCCATTGCACAGAGCAGGTACATCACTGGCAGCACAAGTATGTGGGTCAAGCGACCCGTCCCAAGGACATTAATAATACAAGGGTGGTTACAATCGTCAATCTACACACAAAGTAAAAAGACTTGTGAGTGAGGGTAACTAAACCTCACAGCACAGAATCTGGTGGACTGCTTGAACTACTCGCCTCGGACACACTTCCAGCACCAGAAACAGGAGTGTGAGACACAGCCACAGATCTACTGACTGACACATGAGCCATAGACCCAGACACACAGCCAGCACCGGAACCAGGAGTGTGAGACACAGCCACAGATCTACTGACTGACACATGACATGAGCCATAGACCCAGACACACTGCCAGCACCGGAACCAGGAGTGTGAGACACAGCCACAGATCTACTGACTGACACATGAGCCATAGACCCAGACACACTGCCAGCACCAGAAACAGGAGTGTGAGACACAGCCACAGATCTACTGACTGACACGTGAGACATAGACCCAGACACACTGCCAGCACCAGAAACAGGAGTGTGAGACACAGCCACAGATCTACTGACTGACACATGAGACATAGACCCAGACACACTGCCAGCACCAGAAACAGGAGTGTGAGACACAGCCACAGATCTACTGACTGACACATGAGTCATAGAACCAGACACACTGCCAGGACATGTCCCTGTACAGTCGCCAACAAATACCATGCCTGCATCTGACACATGAGAGTGGCGGACACACACAGTGCGAGTACCTGAAACAGGAGAGGGCACAACTGACACAGTGCTACTACATGATGCATGACAGCGAACAATAGACACAGTGCCACTATCTGACACATGAGAGTGAACTGCAGCTGAGCCACTAGGACCACTGAAATGATGAGCCACAGGGCTGTATGGGCCAGGAGGCAGGGTGGCTCTGGGAGCTGGGGACAGCTGTACTGGAGCGACATTGGGGTGGTCAGCTCTCACTGGTGTGTGTCTCCTTTTCTTTGTGAAATGTAGGGGCACCCCCGACATGACTGGACTGGTAAGTGTAGTGGCATCATCTGACATCAAAGGTGGATCATGTGCTTGTGGTGGTCTGCTCTCTGGGGACGTGCTGGACCCTGCCTGTCGTTTGCTGTGGGCCTGCCTTCTGCCCTCTGCATCATGTGTAATGGGGGATGCAATAACAGTGTACTCCTTCCTCTGCTTCTGCGGGGCGTGGATGGGAGTAGAGGTATGGGGGGACTCCACCGCTGACACATGTGTTTTACGTTCCTTCAACAACATCAGCCTAAGTGCAGCCAGGGGTGATGTATGCCTGTCCTTGATGGAGCTCGTGTCAATGGGAGAACCCCTGGACCTGGGATGTGCCTTGGCCGTAGGAGGTGTCCTGTCTCTGGAATGTCCCTGATCCCTGGGCGGTGCCCTGTCCCTGGGTGCAGACTTGTCCATTGTAGTGTCCCTCTCCTTTGAAGCGACCTTGCCCTTGAGAGTGTCCCTGCTCTTGGGAGGTGCCCTTTCCTGTGTAGTGTCCTTGTCCTTGGGCGTGTCCCTGCTCCTGGGATGTGCCCTTTCATGTGTAGTGTCCTTGTCCTTGTGAGTGTCCCTGCTCTTGTGAGGTGCCCTTTCCTTTGAAGCGTCCTTGTCCTTGTGAGTGTCCCTGCTCTTGTGAGGTGCCCTTTCCTTTGAAGCGTCCTTGTCCTTGTGAGTGTCCCTGCTCTTGGGAGGTGCCCTTTCCTTTGAAGCATCTTTGTCCTTGTGAGTGTCCCTGCTCTTGGGAGGTGCCCTTTCCTTTGTAGTGTCTTTGCCCTTGGAAGTGTCCCTGGACTTGGGAGGTGCCCTTGCCTTGGGAGTACCTTTTGTGGGGGATGCCTGTGTGGCATGTGAAGCCATTTCCCCCAACACCCCTTGAGGATCCTGTGTGTCAACTCCAGTGCAGCTCACGTCATCTGCGGTAAAAGATTTACCAGTCCTAGGGGATGGTGTTTGTGCCCTCCGTGCCCTGCCTTGCTGCCTGTGGCTGCTTCTAGTGAAATAACCTGAAAATGAGGCCTGGTCTGAAAATTCACTCTCCCCTGAGACATCAAGTGGTGTGGATGGTGGAACAGAAGTAGCACCCTGTCTATGCGACTGTACAATGGCTGAAGACACAGTGTTTGCCAATGACTGAACTGTTCTGTGGAGACCAACAACATCGCCATGCATCCCCTCTATGAATGCCACCACCTGCCCCAACTTCCTATCGTGGTCTTGGAATGCATTGATCATGTTGGTCTGCCCTACACACAGCTGTCGCAGCAGATCAACTGCCTCAGCACAAAGTGCACTTTGTGTCACAGGGGCAGGCTATGCGGTGCCTGCACCGAAGGCAACTCTGCTCCCCCTACTCTGGCGAGCACGAGCAGTACATGTTGCAGTGGGTGGCAGTGTGGGCCCTGTGTGCTGTGTCCCGATTGAAGGTGTCGATTGCCCACTCCCTGTCTGTGACAACAGTGATGACTCACCAACACTGTCTGAAGATGAGGACGATGGTGTTTCCACTTGTGAGTCCTCTGGTACGGTTCTGTCCCCCTCTCCATGGCTGCCCTCTTTAGTGTCAGTCTGCGTGTGTGTGATTTCGGATCTGGATGCATTGCCACCACTCATCTCCATAGTCTTTGGGTCCGTGCCCTCTGCCAAAGCTGAAAGAGAGAGAAAAGAGTTTTACCTCAATGCCACACTCACGTATTGAAGGTTACAAAACCACAACTCACCTTACAGTCGAATAACATGTATCACCCATCCTGCACACGACCCACCTCTAGCAGACATCCTCATATCAAAGAACCGGTGTTGGCTGTGAAACATGTACACTATACAAACAGTGCAACTGCATGCAGACCAGCACACATGTCATGCCATGGGACCACAGACCTCAATGGCATGTCCTGGAACCCTCAAATATAAATCAAGTGGAAAGTCCACCTGGCAGACATGGAGGCTACCGCTCACTCCGCTAATGGCACCTACATGCAATGACAGCAAAACAAACACACCACGGATGTCACTACCGTGTATGAGCACCAATACATGCATGCACTCACAAGTCTCACACACATACAGTCTGCTTACCGCTAGTTTGCTGTTGATCCCCTCCCAGCCGGGCGGACAGGTCAGGATGCATCACAGCAATGATACGGTGCATTAGAGGGATCATGGTGCGTCGGGCCAGACGGGTTGATCTTGGAATCATCCCCAGTGTCATCTCAGCAACATTCTTGCTCAGCCTAGATATGTTGTCCCAGCGCTTGTGGCAGTGTGTGTGTCGTCTCTTGCACACCCCCACCGCCTGTACATCACGTGCTATGGTCCTCCACACGGCCTTGCGAAGGTGCAGCTTGACCTACCATGATGGGAGACAAGAGGGAAACGTCAGTGGACTGTTTGACATTCACAAACATTGTAGAAACTCGTATCTTCATGCAGCCATGCTCAGTACAACACATGTGAAGGTCCCTTTGCACACCGCCAAGCTTGCAGAAGCCAGGAGTCAGTGACCACCTCATGGCCACCAACATGTTCCCCACTGCACTTACCACCTGTCCCGGGGCACCGTAGAGCCGGTCATAGTGGCAGAGCACACCGTCCACAAGGACTTCCAGCTACGCTGCGGTGAAGGGACGAGACCGGGTCTCTCGCACTCCCTGCATGGCAACATTCACGATTGTGGCAGTACAGAAGCAGTTGTTGGATATCTCAGCTGCAGCAGGTCGAGGTGATGGTCGCAGGCAGCAGTTGTTAGATAGCTCAGCAGCAGCAGGTCGAGGTGATGGTCGCAGACAGCAGTTGTTGGATAGCTCAGCAGCAGCAGGTCGAGGTGATGGTCGCAGGCAGCAGTTGTTGGATAGCTCAGCAGCAGCAGGTCGAGGTGATGGTCCCAAGCAGCAGTGGCTGAAAGCAGTGAATGTGTGCTGCCGAAATTCACCCATATATAGGGCCCAGAGCTCACATCATTGGCACACGTCTGCAGCTATCGGATTTCCCAGGATGCCTCATTCAAAAAGAGCCAATGAGTGGCCCTGGTGTGGCGGTGCACGACTTCCGCTATATTTGAAAGCGTATACGCGCCCCGCGTTACCTATTTCCATTGGCTACATGTGCACGGACCGTCACGGTCACAGATCTGCAAACGCATGTGCGCGCTTCCGCCACGGTGCATCATTTGAAGATAATCAAAGCCTGGCGTTGCCATGGCTGTGCACACATTCCGCGTGGGAGGTGCAGGCTAACACATACTTTTGAATATGCAATTCGAAATGTCAGTTGATACCACCCCTTACAGTCACATTGCAGCACCCACCGCAGACCGCCGGTCCTGGCCAGTCACACACCGCCGGGTGGTGGCCGGTCACCCACCGCCAGTCAAGGCCAGTCATCCACCGTTGGGTGTTGGCCGGTCACCCACCGCCGGTCCAGGCCAGTCAGCCACCGACGGGTGGTGGCCGGTCACCCACCGCCAGTCCAGGCCAGTCACACACTGCCGGGTGGTGGGCGGTCACCCACCGCCGGTCCAGGCCAGTCAGCCACCGACGGGTGGTGGCCGGTCACCCACCGCCAGTCCAGGCCAGTCACACACTGCCGGGTGGTGGGCGGTCACCCACCGCCGGTCCAGGCCAGTCAGCCACCGCCGGGTGGTGGCCGGTCACCCACCGCCGGTCCAGGCCGGTCACCCACCACTGATCCAGGCCAGTCATCCACCGCTGGTCCAGGCCGGTCACCCACCGCCGGCACAGGCCAGTCAGCCTTCTCCGGTCCAGGCCGGTCACCCACCGCCAGCACCCGTTGGTGTGTGACCGGCCAACACCCGGCGGTGGAAGACCGGCTACCACCCGTCGGTGGGTGACCGTCCAGGACCGGCGGTCTGCGATGCGTGCTGCAATGTGACTGTAAGGGGGGTAGCAACTGCCATTTCGGATTGCATATTCAAAAGTATGTGTTAGCCTGCACCACCCACGCGGAATGCGTGCACCGCCATAGCGATGCCATTGAGTCTTTATTTTCAAATGATGCACCGTCGCGGTAGTCCGCACATGCATTTTGAGGGGTGTGACCGTGATGGTACTTGTCCGTACAGCATATTTCATGCTCAATATCATGAACAACGATCATCTTCTGTGTAGGTGGAAGGCGTCCACACATGGCATATGTACACACACTGCATGTCTCCGCACACATGTCATGTTGATAGTTGTACATGTGTTTTAGGACATGTACAGAATGCTGCAATAATAATGATGTAAAGTCAATGGCCCATGGCCACGTGTCTATTTCATATCCACTGTTTTTCATGTGTAGTCATACTATTGACCTTGCCAGTGGGTAACTATGGCAATTGATGTGCACCCAAGTTGCAACACATGTGCATGGCGACGTGTTGACGTCTTGGTTTTGCATAGACACGTTTAAATTTATACACATCTACACAGTACATCAAGGGTGTCTAACCACATTCAGAAGCTGTTGTGAGTGTGTGGTTTGTGTGTGCGAGTAACAATGATGGCGGTATACATGCATTCTGTGTATGCGTATGTGTGTTGCCTGTTGTGTGCCCATGCATGTCATGTGAGGATGCCCAGCATTGCAGGTGGGGTCATTGGTGCATGACGACAAGGAGGGTGTGTTCCATGTACGTATTGTGTGTGCACGTGCATGTGTGTCTGTGGTGACGCTTGTCCACATTTGGGTCCTCAGTCATGTGTTGTTGGCAGTTCTTTAGACATGTGTGCACGTTACGTTGGACATGTTTGCACACATGATGTTGTTTGTGACTGAACATTGTTTTTGTAGTTATCTGTATTGCATGAAATATTGGTCATGTCACACATATAATCATTGTCGGCAACATGTCTTATTTGTATTGTGTTGGTCAACATGTGATAGTGTGGAATAGCTATGCGTTGTTGGTCAATTGACATCTGCTCCCACCTGCACCCACACAGGAGGGCTCCAAATGTGCATCGACCATACACTGTGCTGGAGGACATGGTGGACGAGGAGGTGATCCGCAAATTCCGGCTTGATCGACGTAGATTGCTGGAGCTTGTAGCCCAATTGCCACCTCATCTGCAGCCACGCAGAACATATCCTGGAGCCATTACACCCACTGCAAAGGTGATGGTGGCACTATACTTCTTTGCAACTGGCACCTTCCAGTACACAGTTGGACATGCCGGGGGGGATGTCACAATCCATGTTCAGCATGGTACTGCGGGATGTCTCGAATGCCATGATGCTTTACAAGGATGAGTACATCCATTTTCCACGGCCGGCGGAGTTGGCAGCAGTCAAAGGGGACTTCTATGCCCTGGCACAGATACCACACGTAGTGGGTTCCATTGATGGCACACATATCGGTCTCATTCTACCCCAGGCACATGAGCCTGTATATCGCAATCGAAAGCACTACCATTCGATCAACGTGCAGGTGGTGTGCCTGGCTGACAACATCATCTCCATGTGTGTGCCAGATTTCCAGGGTCCGCCCATGACTCACACATCCTGCGGAGCAGCATTGTCCCCCAACTGATGGCTAATCTGCGTCCCGAACGTGCGTGGCTTGTAGGTGAGTATGCTGTGAGGACAGTTGTGTTGTATGTGTGGCAGGGTGTACCCACCAATCCTGGTAATGATATTTGTGTCTGTCATCCCCCCACATAGGCGACTCTGCATACCCAAACAGACCGTGGCTGCTGAGTCCCATAAGTAATCCTACTACACCTGGTGAAATGTGTTACAATGATGCCCATGGGAGGACACGTTGAGTGGTGGAACGTACTTTTGGACTGCTGAAGTCTAGGTTTAGCTGCCTGGATAAAACCGGAGGGGCCCTACCATACTCACCAGGCAAAGTATGCAGAATCGTGATTGCCTGCTGCAAGCTCCACAACCTGGCCTTGCGCAATAACATTGAACTGATCATGCACCCTGAAGACCAACAGGTTGCTCTGCCTCCCATCCCAGCCATGTCAACTGATGAGGATAGTGGTGTGGAAGAAGGTGTGGACCAGAGGCGTCAGCTCATTGATCGCTATTTCCCTTGAATGTGAGTAACTACCTCTTGTGCAGTTAGACAATGCGTGATGTATGTTTGGTGGTGGAGTGTGGATGTGGTGTGTCTATGCTGCCTGTTCTGTTATGTTCGGTTAGCAAATGTGTGTGGTAGATGGTGTACATGCAATGCTATACCAACAAATAGTAGCAGTGGGTCATTAGCTAGTTACCTCACATATGTATCTGGAACGAATGGCACCTAACAGTGGATAGTGAACTAGAACTCAACTATGTGCAGGGAACGCTAACTAAGGGTAAATATCTTTCCTGTGTGGAAAAATACCCATCAGTTGTCGATACTAGGCGCCCTGTTCATCATTTGGGTTCCATCACACCGGATAGGTAAGTTTTGACCACTGTAGATAGCAAAAATTAGACAGTGGGAACCATTGGATGTTCTCATATATCAGGGTATGGATAGACAACTGTAGAGCAGTGCATGTGAAAAGTGAAAAAAGTGAACTGTGATATGATCAGATAAAATTGGGTAGTAGAAAGGATAAACAACTTTATTAAACACCTTCGTACTCCCAAAATAATAAAATGCGTGCGATAATAGTGGCTTCACCATATAACCACTAATCCCCATATACGGTCAACATGTTTCTGCAGACTGAATTTGGAGCCTAAAAGGTATCCTGCTGCTTTCTTCAGGACCATAATCGCGACTGCTCAATAAAAAGGTGAAAAAAGGAAAAGCTATCACCTGGGTATTTAGTAGTTCTTCATTCTCCTCGCTTCCGTGATATCCAAGTGGTCACAAGAGAGGGGAGGCACCCATCCAGAAACATACAAAGAGACAGACAACCGAAACAGCACAAAGTCAGTTTGGTTACACAATACATTAGTGACGTGCATAAGTGATTAGTTTGTAAAATACCAATATTGTGTCTTAAAAATGACACCCACACTTTCATAATCGTAAAGTGGCTGCTCTCACTTACCAAATTTGGAGGAGAGAAACACTCCTGGCCACAGCTCAGGTAAATGGAGCCCCGCACTGATGAGCATAAAGAAAAATATTGAAAAAAACGGGTTACTCTGACATGTCAGAAAATACTGACTTCATAACACCACCCAAAAAGCAGCAAACAAGGTCGGTGGCTTCGCCTCTGTGCACTGCTGATAACAAATGTGCAGGCGTTTACCTTTTCACAGAGCACTAGTATTTATTAGTGCGGCCTCTCTTCATACATTAATTATAAGTTTACTATCGCCGGTATGTGGGTATTAGACAGCTGTTAAAACACTCGCTTGCTCTAGTTCACTATCCACTGTTAGGTGCCATTCGTTCCAGATACATATTTGAGGTAACTAGCTAATGACCCACTGCTACTTTTGTTGGTATACTGTTTGTTTAGGGGTTGTAGCGGTGAGAGGTCTCTAAACATGCCCTTAGGCCCTCCTTTCCCCTTTTTGTGTTTATGTGCATGCAATGCTCCCTGATGTGTGTCCTGTGATCCACTTAATTGGTGATGAGTGTGGTTTGTGGAATGTTGCAGTACGGTGTGTTGTGATGGGTGTGAATCACTTTCCTGACCTGTGTTTGTTGTTTTCTCATTATCCCTAGATCACTCTCACAGAGCCATGATTCTCAACAACATTGATCCCTGAACCTGGTAACGTAAAATTCTAAGTCAATCATGTGATTAAAACATGGAGCCCACACATCATTGAGTGTTTACGTGATGTTTATTAACAGTTTGAGGATTGATGTTGGTGCATATTTACAAAGAAGTGTTGGGGGGGAAGTGAGAGTTGAAGGTCATGGCAGATGAAAACACCGTGGGGACACCACATTGTGTGATGTCCAGCTAGTCCAACAGACGTGTGGCAATGCTTGGCATTGTGGGACAGGATAGTTTGCAGGGTGAATGGCAGGCTCAAGCAAGGGTGAAGTCATTGGCGGCCCCTCTTAGAGAGGGTAGATGGGGCATTTCCACTGCTGTCACCGGGATCCAGCCTCGGACGGCCCCTCCGTCTTGGAGCCGGAGCGGAGACAGCTGTGGGGGCAGGTTGGTCAGGGGCCACCTCCCTGTCCGTGGGCTCAGGTGTGGGTGGCAGTGGTGTTGGGGACCGGTTCCGCTGGGCACTTGGGTGAGGGGGGGTGATGTGGCGTGGGACAGCCAGTCCCTCCACAGAGCAATTTGCTGGCCCTTGAGGTCCACAATTTGGCCTATGCGTGTATCAATGGACCGCAACAGATGACTGCTCTCTTGTGAGTCTTGGTGGGCCCGATCGGATTGTGCCTGCGACCGCTCATAGGAGGCATTGACTCTGGCGATGGCTTCCAGGGTTTCGGTGCCAGGAAGTGGTGGATAACTGCACTCGTGGTTGTGAGCTGTGCCCTCACCTGTGTCCTCTCACGTCCACTCTCCCTGCTTGCCTGAGATGTCGAAGGCCCATCATAGGGCGATGGGTCAGGCAGGGTGGCACATGCAGGAGTGGTGGTGGTGGTGGTGGCTGCACAGCTCACAATGGCAGGTGTTGTTGTAGTGCCACAGGCCAAGGCAGGGATGTCCTGGGAGCCTGATGGCCCCGGGAGTCTGCTTGGGCCCGCATCGTCCTCTGCACCCAAGCTGGCAATGGGATCGTCCCCAGAGAGTCTGTGCTGTGAGGGGGCGACTGGTGCTGGCGGTTGCTGGCTTCGCCGGTCAAGTTGCGATCACCTGAGGGACAAGATTTTCATGATCAATGCTGTGGACATGACATGTTTTTGGTACCAACATCTGGAACTCACTCCCTCCAACCATTCGGAAGATCAAAAATGTGGCAACATTCAAGCGGGAAGTGAAGAACCTTCTGATGAACAAATACAATAAATAGAGAAGAACATTGATCACTGCCCTGATCTCTTGCTGCTTTACTTCAGAACATTTATGACATCAGGAAGGCGAAGAACAATCAATACTATAAAGATTTGTTAATTCTAGGTTATGAAACGGTCCAAAACTTACCTCCAAACGTTATCTTTAAATGACCTTATAACCGCATCCCTCAGGGACTTATAACTATCTACCTCACCTATGTGTATATACTTTACTTTTGATACAATTGGAGCTGCAACTGATTTTTATCAACACTAGCACATGTGTCAAGAATGATTGCATTTCATCTACCTCATATCTGTGATTCTTTTTACTGTCAATATATATGTTATGTTTTTCACCTACTCTATGTTAAGCGTTCTGATACCCACGGGTCTTGTTCGCGCTATGCAAAACTCTATAATAAATAAATAAATAAATAAATAAATAATAAACATTACAATTCACTAACCTCTCACACCCCCCAACCACCACCACCCTCCCTGTGGACATGGGGGCCTGTTGGGAGTTGTAGTGCTGGTCTAACACACACCCCACCCACCTCTCACACACACCCCACCACCCTCCCTGTGGATATGGGGGCCTGTTGGAAGTTGTAGTGCTGGTCTAACACACACCCCACCCACCACCACCCTCCCTGTGGACATGGGGGCCTGTTGGGAGTTGTAGTGCTGGTCTAACACAAGCCCCACCCACCACCACCACCCTCCCTGTGGACATGGGGGCCTGTTGGAAGTTGTAGTGCTGGTCTAACACACACCCCACCAACCACCACCCTCCTTGTGGACATGGGGGCCTGTTGGGAGTTGTAGTGCTGGTCTAACACACACCCCACCCAACACCACCCTCCCTGTGGACATGGGGGCCTGTTGGGAGTTGTAGTGCTGGCTGCTTTGACAACATGCAAGGCTGGAAACGTAGGAGGCAACATTTGTGTTTGGTCATGGTGGGTGCATTTGAGGCCAGGACTTCACATTTGGGTGACTATGTGGCCCACATGCATGGATTGGAGCCTGGGAGATGTGTGTTGTCAGTTGTGCAAGGCAGACCATGTCAGTGTGATAGTGGTGATTGGTTGGTACTTACCAGCCTCTAGTCCCTCCTCGATTCCTTCCAGGCTCTCAGGGTGCAGTATGCCCAGCACCTTCTTCTCCCATTCTGCATATGGTATGGGCTCCGGGGGAGTGCCGCCGCCAGTGTGGTGTGCCCGCAGGTGGGTTCTTTGCCCTGATGCCTTTCACCCTTGTCTTGAGGTCGTGCCACTGCCTCTGGATCTCATGTTTGGTGCGTGGCACGGTCCCTGACGCATTCACTCTGGTCACTATCCTGTCCCACATGTTGTTTTTGGTTGCCACGCTGGTCTGCTGGACTAGGGTGCCGAAGAGATGTGGTTCGACACGGATGATTTCATGCACCATGACCTTCAACTCACTGTCTGTGAACTTGGGATTTTTCTTGGGTGCCATGGTGTGTGATGTGCAAGTGTTGGTGGGGTGGGGTGGGATGTGCAGGTGTGTGGTATGTAGGGATGGTGTGGTGGGTGTTTGTGTGGTGGGTGTGTTTGTGTGCAGGTTGTATGTGTGTTTTTGTGTGTCTGCTGTTCGTGGTATTCAGCCTCTTGCTTGCAGCTATGCTGTGATGCAAAGGATTGTGGTTGTGGGAGGGATCCATGTTATACTCTGTGTGGTGGTTGTGTCCCAATGGTTGTTGCCAGTCAGGTGTTGTGTGGTTGTGTTGACTTGGGTGCATTTTTCGGTGCTTGGGGGGTGTCATTGTGGCGTGTAGTTGCTGTGGGTGGGTGTTTCAGGTGGGTGGGTGTCCTGTTTGGTGTATTTTGTATTTACTTCCGTCAGCCATTTTGTAATCGGTTTGACGGAAGGGATGGTGTTCGTGTGGTCCTTCCGCAGTCATGGTCCGTTTGTCGATGCATTGTTTCCGCTGCGGTCGAGGAAGGATGTGAGTTCCGTTCGACTGGCGGCGTTATCCTAATTGCGAGGCCGGAGCCTCCGCAGGTATTGCGGCGGCTGTGCCTGTTCCCGCGGCGGAGGGTGTTTCTTTAGTGCTGTCCTTTTACGGCGGTCTTTGGTGTGCTCCGTCCGCCGCGGATGGTGTTTGCTGTGATCCGTCCGCCGCGGTCAGAGTTTCTTCACATTATTATCCTAATCGCACCGGCGGTTTATCCGCGGAGCGGTCAGGAGTATTTTTGCCACATCCATGGCGGATGGAACCTGTTTCCGTACGCCATCCTAATAGGCCCCTTAGAGTAGAACACACCTGTATATCATAAAGATAGACATTGCGCAAGCGCTCCCCTATTACTCTCCCATCATGACTTAGTGAAAGGAAATAGAACTTGCAGAAAACCAAGGACTAAAATGGCTTAGTGTTAAGGCAACAAATTTTAACTGTAAAGCTAATCTGTGCTATTGAATTAGATGAACAGCGTGAACAAACTTGAAGTCACAAGTGACATAAAATTCAGTCACCATGAAGAATTAATATTAAACAGTGCACACTTGTCTTGAAACTGAAATTTTTAAGTCCTCTATTGATGTACTCTAGTGTGTGAATATCTGAAAGTCATTGTTATTGTTGTTTCACAGGCTTCTAAATAAGGTTAAAGAAGAGTGAGGCATCTTCCACAAGGGCAATGAGCTAGAGACAGATGGAGTCATCTGCACAAATTCACAGTTGTCCCTTGTTTCCCCTATTCCCCTTGGCATGCTTCTGGGTTGAGTGTGAATTAGCGCTTATCCTGGAGAAAGCAGTAGGGCACAGATGGCAGGTACTTCTATGCATCACTCTTCCTGGGTTTGAGAATGCATCTGTTACCACTTATTGAGAAACCAGTTATGATAGGTGAGCAAAGGGAAGGAGCTTTGCACAAGGAAAGAAAGGTTCTACCATCTTGGTTTTAGGTAGAGATGGGCATAGTGAGATTGTTTGCAGTAGGATGCACTGGAACTGCTGCAAAAGTGTATAGGATTACCACTGGAAACCTCCATTGGCCACGTAGATGCCAGGAGCCACCACTACCCACAGGCTATTGACAGGCATAATGTGGCTCCCCTAGGCATCCTCTTCAGATCACTGCCGGGCCTGTGAAAGACAGAAGAAGGACAGCACCAATAATTGTGACCTGTGAGGAGAACCTTAATGGTTGGACCTGCTCCCACTTATACCCAGATCAAAGAAATGCATTCTGAGGTTCAGATGGATAACCTCCTGTTAAGCTACAGGGACATAAAAGCTACAAGAAGACCACTTTCCTGGAAGATCCCAATTGACCGGTTTCTAGACTACTCCAGGACACTGTTGGTGGCTTCTATTGGAGTGTGTCCTGACTACCAAATGGTATTCTCAAGGTCATGGAACCCTTGGCTGGTGTCAGAGTGTACTCCTCCTGTCCAAACTGCAAAATCCGAGACTTAGAACTATTTTGCCAACTTGCTACACCGAGTACAGACAGAACTTGGGGTCACCAATGAAGTTGCACCTGTGGACATCAAATCGCCAATCAGCCTTAACTTCTGAGTTGCCCAGCTGAAGGGTATCCAATTTCCAGTAAAGTTTCTAAGTCAAGGCCTTTCCATGGACTTCAGACTTCATCCGCTTGAAACTTTCCAGCCTTTGTTAACGACCTCACCCAACCCCCGCGCTCCAGCAACCCATCGTTGAGCCCCACTTTGGATTCAGCTTGTAGATGCCATCGTTTTCTCCCTTCATAAAAGTTTCTAAGTCCGAACATTTGCTCTTTGACAGGGACCAACCTGGTCCTCTTATATGACCTTCACTCCATTTCGCTTTGCCTCAAACCTTACTCTTGTCCTGGTCTAGCGTGACCAGTTGCCCACAATTTGCACTTTGTACTCTTTGAGGCAATTGTTTTACAAACTTTAAAAATTAATAACTCCAGTTCTCCTATTGGACTTTTGTTGTTTTTGTGTCATTGAGTTCCTTAAAATAGTGTATATTTTTTTAATTGGAGTGAAGTATTTATTGTATTGTGTTTTCAACAGTAGTGGGCCATGGTGGGAGTGCTGCTGGGTGCTGACGTGGGGTGGGGGAGAGTGGGGGTTAGTAAACTGCAGAATACGGCCACACAGAGGTAAGTACATAAAAAAATCGTTGTGCGTGCTGCATTGCCAAATGTGATGCAGCGTGTGCAATGAAATTCATTTTATTTAATCGTTTGTGTGCTTACCTCTGTGCGGCCGTATTCCGCAGTTTACTACCCCCACCCTACCCCTCCCCACGTCAGCACCCAGCAGCACTCCCACCACAGGCCGCTACTGGTTACCAACTTTCTGTTTTGTTACTTCTTAATGCTTTACATATTTTCTTAAGTTAGGCCTGTCTGCATTGTGCCATAGATGCCATGGGTTGAGCTCAGCTTTAAACATTTACTGGATCCAACAAGAATAATGCAATTATTACTTGTTGTGAACTATCACCCACCCACAATCATTATCCAGGCTGCTACTGGGTTGAGTAAAAAATATTTTTGCCTATGTAAGTTTTTATTTGGTGCGCTAAAGGCATCTATAAATGCAGATAATTTAATCTAATTTGAATATTTCCAGTTGCCAATGCATTTCCTACTCAAAAGAATGAGCCCATTAGAGCTTTCTAGGGTTTAGGGAAAGAGACTTTTCCATGGGAAATAGATTTTCCTGATGGCATTAAACAGATTAAAAAATGAAGTATAATTGCAGACTTTTGCTATTCCTAAATCTGAGGACTGTCATTTTGTTGACAACATGCCCACGCACATTTAGGGGGTGCATTTTAAAAATGTGTTTTTTACATCTTTACGGCCATACTCCAGGAATTCTTTGTAAATATTAAACACCACCATGAGTGAATCTAAAAGAACTAGGGCATATCAATATTACTTGTAAAAACATATGTTTTTAGGCTTGCCTGACAGCGCAGCTGTCTGCAATACGTATTTTTACCAATCCTTTAACATTACAACATGTGGGTATTGTCGACTGGACCTCTAGGATTACAGTTTTTCTACATTAGTTTTATTGTAAATCTTGTTTTAGGGATTCAATTAATGTTGCAACATGTGAATAAGATGGTTAATTATGTTGTGATTTTGATAAAAGATTAATAAATACTTCTCCCTGTTCGTTTGAGAGATACAAAACACATTTTTACAAATGGTTTTACTTTGATTAAGTTACAGGAAATAAATAAATGAGACAATATCTGATAGATTGTTTGTGTATTTTATGCAGCCTAATACTGCATTTTCGTTGGGAGGGATAAAGAATATTTTCTTGTTGTCCTGAAGAAGGTTGTTATATCACATTTACCCACCGACACACATGAACTTGTGCTAAATATGAGGAACAAAGGGTTATATCTGGAAAGACCTCAAATAAAGAGAATTATTCCATTGATTCCTTCAAATTAATGAATGTTTAATAACAAATGTATATGTCTTTTGTTTTGTCTCTCTTGTTGTACTGTATTTGTGAGATCATGTGCAATAATTTTAGGAGGAGGTTTCCAACTGTTTTTAATTGCATGAATTTTAATATATTGTGGATACTGATTAATATGTTTTTATATTAAAAATTGTTTATAAAGAATTACCTTGTCGGTCCCTTTGAAAACTGGTGTAGAGGTGCATATGATTTTGTAAAAGGGAAGTACGTGAGTGGTGAACGTTTTGAATTGTCTCAGAGAAATTATTTGTGACAATAAGGTTTTGTCACCAACCAGAGGAATATTAACCCATCACGCAGTGGGAGCTGGCATGGCTTGCGGGTGGGTGGCGGGTGTGGGGGGTTGCAGGGGATCACGATTGTGGGAGGTAGTGAGCATAATAAAAAATAAAAATAAAAATAACTTACCTTGCTGCCGGGTCCTGCGTCTCTGCTCCTGCTCTCCTGCCTCCAACATCAGGAACAGGAAGCAGGCAGCCAGGCTCCCTTCCCTAAGCCAATCACAACGCTGAATGCAGCATTGTGATTGGTCTGAGCACCATGACATGGCACTGAGCCAGGTGCCGTAGGAGTGGGCATGTTCTCCATGCAGGCTGCAATACAACTGCATGGAGAACTGGGAAAGTGTGCATAATTGGTTTGGGCGGCCGGAGAGGGCTGACCAAACAGTCATTGAGCAGTTAGGAGTGGGCAAACCACGCCTCCCCTGCCCTGATCTGAGAGCAGAGCAGCCCCGAACAAAGCAGCCCAAACATAAAATGATAATAAATGAAAGTTCAATCAACCAATCAGGGGATTTATAAAGTGCGCTACTCACCTGTGAGGGTCTCATGTTGCTTCTCACAAAGCTTGAAAGCAGTGGGCGACGCATAGTAGGAGCCGCCACTGCTATCACGTCATTTTATTCACTACATATTGTATAATTTCATTTTCTTGGAAGTGCTTCCATTGGAATGCAAACACAACAATGATGGACAGAATGTGGATCAATGTCACACATTCACCCCAGTCCAAAGATCTGGGCCCAAATCCATCGTTTTTCCACTCCACACCACCCTGGGTTAGACAATGGCGATATGCAAATCAGCGCTGACCCTGTGCCCCATGGGAACAGTCGAGTCCGAACTACAAAAGCCATGTCCTTCCCAGAACGGAAACAAGCATCCGAGGACCGGCCCGGTTTCGAGGTAACACCTCTCATCAGCCCGGCTAGCTTGATTCCAGTGGTGTGGAGTGCCTGGGACTCACGTCTGAGCATCCCCAGTACACTTAGAGCGGTAATTGCAAACACAACAATGATGGACAGAATGTGGATCAATGTCACACATTCACCCCAGTCCAAAGATCTGGGCCCAAATCCATCGTTTTTCCACTCCACACCACCCTGGGTTAGACAATGGCGATATGCAAATCAGCGCTGACCCTGTGCCCCATGGGAACAGTCCAGTCCGAACTACAAAAGCCATGTCCTTCCCAGAACGGAAACAAGCATCCGAGGACCGGCCCGGTTTCGAGGTAACACCTCTCATCAGCCCGGCTAGCTTGATTCCAGTGGTGTGGAGTGCCTGGGACTCACGTCTGAGCATCCCCAGTACACTTAGAGCGGTAATTGCAAACACAACAATGATGGACAGAATGTGGATCAATGTCACACATTCACCCCAGTCCAAAGATCTGGGCCCAAATCCATCGTTTTTCCACTCCACACCACCCTGGGTTAGACAATGGCGATATGCAAATCAGCGCTGACCCTGTGCCCCATGGGAACAGTCCAGTCCGAACTACAAAAGCCATGTCCTTCCCAGAACGGAAACAAGCATCCGAGGACCGGCCCGGTTTCGAGGTAACACCTCTCATCAGCCCGGCTAGCTTGATTCCAGTGGTGTGGAGTGCCTGGGACTCACGTCTGAGCATCCCCAGTACACTTAGAGCGGTAATTGCAAACACAACAATGATGGACAGAATGTGGATCAATGTCACACGTTCACCCCAGTCCAAAGATCTGGGCCCAAATCCATCATTGGAATGCATGCATTTCACATATGAAAAGTACAATCAATCATCGCCGTTTTAGTCACATGCAAACCTTTATCTCCTATGGATATTCTAAACAGAAAGCAATCCTTTTTTATACACTTCCTCATCACTGGCAGAGATAATACGACAGGCTTTAACCACATAACCAGTATTCTTGAATTAGACAGATGTACACAGCACTTGGAAATACACGTGTTTACATGGATTTCTGCATTAAAGCCAGAATTATTGTCTTTGTCAGTGGTTGTTGAGACTTGCTCCTACGCCTTTTCTAGGAAGAGGGAGATAAAGAAGCAGAGGGCTTTAGTTAGAGAGAGAGAGAGAGCGAGAGAAAAAGGAAAAGAAGAGTGTGGTGCAGAGGGAAAAATAGAGGAAGAAAGTCCGAGGGACACAGAAAGAGAGGAAAAATTAATGAAGAAAGTTAGGAAGAAAAGAAAATGCCAGAGGAAAACAATTTTTTTTCTATATTCACAAATGGTTGCTTGGAAAACACCCCCCCCCCCGCCCCCATCTCAACAATATGGTGACTACTTAGTTCCCGCTTTACAAATACAGGGTTATTATGGTGACTACAGGAGATTCGGAAAAAATGCATGCATTTCGCTGATCAAAAAGTACATTTTTTTCAGAAAATTAACACACTGAGCTAAAATAGCCACATACAGGACTTCAACATCAGGATCCAAATAGAAATTGGGAAGTGGTAGATATTGAATGGCGAATAGTCACTCTTTATCTATAGAATGTCAACCATAAGTACAGCACCATGCAGTAATTTGAAGTCATGTCTGGCAGGTAATCATGCTGTTTACTTTTATATGTGATTGCATGATCATAGTACACATTAAAATAAAGTGTATTACAGCAAAAGAGGCCTAATTTGAAAAATAAATACATGCCTATCAGCGAAAATCAACTGTCGCAAAAGTATTTCCCCCAGTTTGGGACATTTCAGTGTGATGTCATTAACGTGAAGCTATGAAGGGGGAGGTGGAGCGGGATAATTCCAGGACCTCAATAGATCGAAAACATATGTGTTTAGGATGCTATCACCACGCACAAGAAACATTCCGCATTATCAGCAAAACATTTGTTTGGTGATTAGTTGATGCTGTAAATATGGCCCTACAATTTATAGCTGGAAAAGCAGTGGTGCTTTGGAAACACAATGAAGTATTTCACTGGTATGCCAACATGCTCATTGCTGTGTTATATACTGCTTTTAATTTGTGATACTGTACGGCTCTGCTAATATTTCTAGAGAAAATGTTCATAAATCTGGACAATAAATATGGCTTAAACTGTCTACGAAAATGAGGCCCCAAAGTATAGTTTGCCAAGAACTAATTTGCTGATGTAAAACCGCAGCTAAGGATCAAGTTAAGGTCTCAGGAAAGGGAGTTTGGTAGCCGCAGACCAGTCCCTGGTGGACAGCTGTCTACGCCACAAACTGCTAAACGTTCATGGACGCGCTGTGGTACAAACAACCGAGGGTGCCAAGTACAATGTACCCTGGCCTTTTGCTTTGCACTATTGGAGTCAATGGAGGCATTAATCAGGCCCAGTTCAATCAACCTCACTTATATTACCTTCTTGAAAGAAAAAAAATATCCGTAGTATCCCGCACAGAGCCGACACACCGGCTGTGCTTCTAACTAATGAGCCACATTTTTCCTACAAAGGGAGGTGAAGACAGCCAATACACACAGCCAAACGTGAGATGACCCAACAGGCCATTTAAACTATTGCAGTTACAGCTAAATATTATATACCAAATGATCACCGGGACCTCACAGTTATCCCTGGGTTTAACTTTACACTGCTCATACATATATGTTCATATTCATGATTTGATTCAATGATTAAACTTGGAAACCTGTGAAAATGTTAGGAAAAAGAAATTATAAAAATAGAGTTAAATTTCAGGAGTCACATTGCAATACCTTGCAAAAGGCATTTGGACGAGTGTTTTCACCTCTGGTGTACTTTGGTAGTACATGTGTGTGGGATGTGACCCCATGCAAATGCGGGTAATACATATTAAGTTCTCACGTGCATACATTTTTTTTTATACTGTAGGAACATAGGGGCATATTACCATTAACTAGCGATATTTATCGCTAAGTAGGCTTAGCGACGATTTTTTTATCGCTGAGCATCGCCGGAATTTATCGCTGAGATAACGTGCTATTAGCAACGTTTATCTCCAAAGCGATACATTTTCCGGCAATAGCGGCGAAATGCATGAATATCGCTGAGAATACAGCGATATTCACGCATGAGCGACGAAATGCTCTTAGCCGTGTTATCCACCTCCCATTGGATAACATGGCTAAGAACTGGTCTGGGCAGGTATAAGTATTTGGAGATATTCGTGCTTAGCGCGAATATTTCCATCACTACGCCTGTCTTGCTAATAGGCGATAGCGACGTTAGCGACTGTTTTCAGTCGCTAACAGGTTGGGTACGCCCACTTTGCATGTCATTAGCGATAAATATCGCTAACATGCAAAGTGGGCCCCCAGACCGCTCGCTATCACCTAAAAGCTGTCGCTAACTGCTGTTAGCAATAGCTTGCTAAAAAGGCGAAAACGGCCGCTAAAGCGCCAAAAATTCCCTATCGCCACCCTTGATAATATGCCCCATACTTTTTGTGCATGTCGGAATTCACAATGTTAAACTATACATATATATAAAGTTTAGGTAACATTAGAAATAAACATCTTCAAATCAGCCTGGATTACTACACTCAAATTAGTTTCAGATATTTATTTTTTGTGAAAAAAACAATGCCTGCAAATCACCCTTTCTTAAAGATACTAGCTTTTATTTCTAGTAATTAAACACATTGGGTTCCCAAACGTCAGTCTATCATTGTATTAAAAATTAAATTTCAGTTTTCAAATCCCACCTTTTACTTTATAGCAACCAAACTGAATGGTTTCCTAATATTCCAACGTGTTTTTTCTGTGAATACAGTAGGGCCAGACGGTGGGTGACTGCTTCTGCTCTGTCCCACACAAGTCATTTCCCCCTCTCACTTGAAGACTAGTTCAAGAAGACACACCTATCTAATCAATTCAGGAGACGGGGACCATGGATGGCTTTTCCTGCATTAAAAATGTCAGTTTTCGGGCACCTATATCCATGCTTGCTCAATGTGCATATAGGAGGCATCAGCTGCAGTGATGCATGAACTCAAATCAGATTGCTTAACTTCATTAGCGCAATAAAAGATGGCATTGCCAGCTGTAGACTCCCTAATAGGTCAGCCAGCACTCATCTCAGACTTCGTTTTTCAAAGCATATTTTTGGAAGCCCACCAATGAACCACCTCTGATCTGTCAAATAACCTTCAGAAGATACTACCAATCTAATTTATTCATATATTTCCAAATGGGACTTTCCTACTGGTTTGTTCAGTTACAGTAAAACCTCCTTTTCACATTGCCTCTACTTACACATCCCAACATCCACAATAGTGTCCCATTAAGAGGTTATGTACTATGATAAATTCAAACTTTAACACCTCACCTAGCACCTGGCTTTGGCTTTCAGGATGTTTGTGCTCTGAATGCAGAACTTAAATCCTCGGATTTAACAATCCCAATGCATTTCAGGCTGCAGAGCCCTTCTTCAGGGGTTGTTTAATTCTGAATAAGTATGTGACGGATTGCAGTGAGATGAACTGTCAAGCTTATAAAGACTGTACCCATCACCAGGTGGCACA
This sequence comes from Lissotriton helveticus, assembly GCF_964261635.1. Lineage (NCBI taxonomy): Eukaryota > Metazoa > Chordata > Amphibia > Caudata > Salamandridae > Lissotriton > Lissotriton helveticus. The sequence goes on along the minus strand of NC_136068.1, from coordinate 807,987,753 downwards.
TGTGATAGCGCTCATTGGTGGTAGGTGTTGTGCAAGCTACTCTCCCAGTGTGTTATTGACTGGTTTAATCAAGGTGGCTGTATCAGTGAACATTTCAGGTGTGTACTCAAATATGCATGATTAATTATGTTCATCCCAAGTGTGGGTTAAAAAAACAAAGAACCACAGAAGATAAACGTTACAAGAGCACCGTGTCATTTGTTGCTGTTGGTCTAAACTACATGGAAAGAGCTCAATGTTCATTCATACTAGATGCGACTAAAATTAAACCGGTGTGAAATGGAAAACCAAAAGAGAGTAGTTGGTGAAAGAACATTGTATGATTAGTAAGTGCAAATGGTGTAAACTGTGTTGAAAATACTCCATGCTCTCTCATGTTTGGCACAAACTCTGATAATTAGAGGATTCGTTATATTGATTAACATTATACACAGTCGTTTTTTCTTTATTATATTTATTAATAAAGTTTTATATAGCGCAAACTTGATCCAAGAGTGTATCAGCGCGCTTTACATTTAGATTCATTGTGTTAAAAGTTACATCAGTTACAAGAGCATAGTAAGGTACAGTACACAAAAACAATGTTGTGAGAATTTGTAGGAGGGAGGGAAGGAAGGAGTCATAGCGGGGAGACGAGGAGGAACTGAGGAGGAACTGTGCCCAATGTCCGGCTGGGTACGTGAAGGTTGAAGGGGAAACCTGGGCCAAGCTCCTCAATAGCTGTCTCGCAGCTCCACTGGGCATCAGCCATGTTGCTCAGGTCTCAGCATTCAGGAAAACCAGTTTTGAATGTATTTTATTTGAGAAGTTTATATAGAGCTGGCTAGACCCGGAGGTATCAGAGCGGTTTACCAGAGGATCGTCGCATTACAAGGTACATCCAAAAGGTTTTATATAGCACTGGCTAGACCTAGAGGTATCAGAGCGCTTTACCAGAGGAACATTGCGTTACAAGTTACATCAGTTACAATAGCGTAGTAAGGTACAGTAAACAAACAACGAGGTTGGGAGAATTCATGGGAAAGGAGAGGAGAAAGGAGCCATAGCAGGGAAACGAGGAAGAACTATGCCCAATATCCGGCTGGGTAGGTGACAGTCGAGGGGGAAACCAGGGTCAATCTCCTTAATAGCTGTCTAGCAGCTCCACCGGACATAAGCGATGTTGCTAAGGTCTCAGTGTTCAGGAAACACAGTTTTGAATAGATACATAGGTTACAGTAGCACAGTCAAGTAGTGGAAAAGCATGTCTCCACTAGAGGATAGAGGTAAAAGAAGGGGGGGAGTAAAAAATAAACCAGTGAAGGAGCTGGGGCTGCCATTTAGGCCGGATGGGGGATGTGTTCGAGGTCTGGTCGAAGTCCGTTCTTTCCTCAGAGGAGTAGCACAACGTGGTAGGGAACACTGTGGCAGCCATCTTGGGGTCAGACAAGGGATTCTGACCTTGGAGTTAGAAATAGCTGATACCCATTTTAGACATTTGCTCGAGGAGAGTATTTCAGCGTTATAGCTGCCATGGGGAGAGACGGACTCCATAATAGGGTCAGGCGGTGGACCTCTAGTATCCCACTCGGATTGCTTGTGACACTAATGAGGACTTCCTTTGAGGCCTGAGCTGTTGCTGCTATTTCTAACAAATAGGCTGAGAATGAAATGATTGTCTCCACATGTCCCCACTGCTGTGGTTATCCTGGCTGGTAGTGGGACAGATCCTGGGACCACTCTGGAGCTGCTGCTGTCTCTTCAGGGTAGTTAGGGGAAGACCCCTATGATGTTGCCTCATGATGAAGAGATAGCTGCCATTGTAGGGTCAGGCAAGGCTCCACTGGATCACCTCCCCACTCAGTTTATTCTAATGTCAGGGGCCCCCCCTCACCTGCGATCCATTCCTCCGTGAGCACTTTATTCCTGTTGGCCCCCTCCGCGTAGAAGCCACTCCCCATATCAGCTGTTTCACACACGTTGATTCGCTACCATGGTACGTGTCTCGGCGCTCTTCTCCGACAGCCTGGCTTTGATATTTTTCACCGCTGTCTGATGACCGGGCTGCTTCTATGCAGTTGAAGTGCTTTGGGCAGCAATCTTACAGCATGAGAATTCTCAGCAGCGGGGTATTGTGTGACGTCTTGAAAAAAGTATTTGCCCGATCTAAGCCACCATTTGCATTTTGGTAAAGCGCGAGATTGTGCTGGATGTGGTCAGACTGCGGGGGTCATCTAGACGTATATAATGAAGTCATCCAACTCTATGTTGTAACGCTAAGGGGCATATTTACTATGAAGTGGAGAGTGTGGCGTTAGCCACTTTGACTTAACTCCGTGCACCACCACTTCCAAAACGCAGGGCTGCACCCTAATTACAAGAAAACAGTGCAGCCCTGCGTTTCCCACTGCACTGGTGCTAATTTTAGCTGCCTAGCGCCAATGCAGAATACCCTTGAAAGGGTGCCTGCATTGCAAGGGAAGACTGTTTATGTTAAAGAAGGTGTCCCTTCTTGCACGTAAACAATCTGAAATGGCATTTTGAAACTTCTATCTTTGCTGTTTAACCTCTTCCATGCTCATGAGTCACGGTGGGCGTGTGCTGATGACGGCCGGGAGCCGTCATGACCATGCCCGCGATTGGAATGTTCAGCACTGCGGTGGAATTCGCGCCACAGCGATGAGGTTAATGCAGCACACATAGAAGTTGCAAAACGTCATTTTTTTAATTGATTGTTTATGTGCAGGAAGGGTCACCTTCCTGCACATAAACAATCAATGGCATGTTGCTGTTTCTATGTGTGCTGCCAAATGCAGTACACATAGAAACAGCAAAAACGAGGAGAAAGGAAACATTTCTCCTTGTTGCACCTTTTTAAGACCAGCTTTTCCCTTGTCGTCATTTTTGCATTACCCCATATATAAGCTGCTCTTGTAAATATGGGGCAGCATCAAAATTAATGGGTATTGTGGTAAAACACCAACTTCAACACCCATTGCTAGCTCCTTTCATGGTAAGTACAGTGAGAAAGGGGGCCTTATTTACAAGGCAGCGTTAAGGCTTAATGCAGCCTTGTAAATAAGGTGAAACCCATAACACCACAGGAACGTCACTAAAAGTGACATTCTTGTGGTGATAGGGGCTTGTAAATATGTCCCTAAGTGCATTAACTAGTAGTGTAACCAGTAAGCGTGAAGTATCAATGTGACATGCACTGCACACAAAATGTGTACCAGCTTGTATTTGCGTCCTCAACAAGGCGTAGCATTCAAAATCATTAGAAGTATGAATAATCCCATCCTCCAACTGTGGTATCGTTCATGGGGGTACAGTGCAATGGTTAAACATGAAAACATACCATTTAATGCAGTCACATGAATGTACGGTAAACAGTTATAGTGGTACAATATTCATATTTATATCAAGGTGTGGATCTTACTGTGATGAACTTCTGATGGTGAGCCTGCGATGTAGCGTCTCAGTCCACCGCCATTGGGATCAATGAGAGGTGGGCGTGGACAGGCAAGAGATGTAGCAGCACATGAAAACAAACCAAGAACTATTCAAAGTAGTGTGGACTGGGCCATCCTGGAATGGCAGAGAGTACATTGAAGAAGTGAATTCCCTTGCAACTGATTGTTTATAAAACTTAAAAAGGCATAAGAAGGTACCGTGGATGTGGTGGTACTTAAAAAATATTAACAAAGAGTTCTCACAGTACCCAAGATATTAGAAGCAATGTTCCATTGTTAAACCCATGATCTCACTTTCTCAGCCTCAAATCAGCAGACGTGATCAAGAGTAAGGAAATGGCCTATAAGCACTGGGGTGGTCTTATTCATGCATCTGTTCTATCTGGAATAAGGTATGTGTGGGGTATATGGTAATCATATCGTAGAACCCGTCTAGGGAAGGTATCAGTCAAATATAAGGGACTACATATTCAACCATCTTCCAGAGTTGTTTAAATCATGGCTCAATAAAACAAATTTCTATAGTGCATTACCATAACACTTTGGCAGCATTTTGCATGATATGCAGAAGGGTAAATGTGCATACTTTACCAATAATTGACTCTGCTGCATCAATTCTGAACAAACTATAGGTGATGATATACAGCAGAATGAGTAAAGTTCACTGCACTAAATTACTTTTTATTAAATGAACACTATTTCCGGACACATGTCCTTTGATATGCAAATATTTTAGATAAGGAAGCTAAATAACAACTCTTTAAATACTGTACAAATGACCACATCTGTTTTCATAAAATTCATGTTTCCTAAGAGGGAAACTTATCATATAGCCTATATCCCACTGCCAAAGGTTATACCGGTTGTTAAAGGCCCTGATCCGGAGTTATAGGACCGAGACATAGGTGAGGGCTTATTACAAGGGAGAAAGATTCTAACAACATATATAGCCCAACAGAGAGGGGCTATTAGGTAATAGAACATTCCACCCACTAAGGGTAGAAGGTTCTAAATTAAAAACGGAGAAACATAAAGAAAAACACTGGAATGTTGACCAGCCATTATAAGCCAGGAGCTACTCTAGTGTGTTCAATGGAGTTCTCAACATTCCAATGTTCTAAAATGAAATATTAATAGTAGGCTATGTTATGTAAACTAGCTAACCAATTTGTAAGCAATACTATGAATACCCATCAATATCAAAATGTAGTATGTTATCCACAGCATGACCAAAAAAACCTTGTCAACAGCTGCTTAATCTGCTACTGCTCTCAGTCACATTCACTCTCTCGTACTGTCAATGCCTGATTCAGTAAATCTGGATAAATGCAAAACTAATAAAAGGAAAGAAAATGTGCATATGGCTCCTAGCTAAACTGAATTGAATTTGAGTTTGATAAAGTGCATAGCTACTTCTACAAGGAGTGTCCCAGTGCTGAGAGGCCAGAAGCAACTGAGGAATAGCAGACAAAGAGAAGAGCCTGTCTAAAAAAAGGCAAGTATTCACATTTTTCCAAAACGGAGATTTTGACAGAGATTACCTTTCATCCCATTTTTCATCCTGCATAGACTACCAAGAAATTAAGCCAGCTGATCCTCAAGAAATGTTTGAAAGGAAGGAATTTAGAATTACTCATTGTGCCGAATTCTATCATGGGGTCAGGGGTCATATTTAAAGCATTGGATGGTATGCACAGGTCTCCTGCAATGGGACAAAGACCATGAGATGGTATATGACTGTACTACATGTCACTAATCGGAGCAGCTGGCTAAAAGCGTGGGAGGGAAGAACATGTTGGGTCTGGGCACCAGTCTGCTCCAACCAGTTAGCAGTAGCACAGGCGAAGCAGTGGTATATGTGGGACAAATTATTTATTGTATTTTTGTAAGAGGTGATTGAGAGCTCAGTGGAAGGGTTTGGCCTTTGTAAATTCTACACTGGCTCTATGCTTTTCAAGTTATCTCATTAATTCTTCAAAACAAATGTTCTCAGAGATGGGCTATAATGTTTCTGGCTCTCACCCTGGCATTTTCCCATCTTCATGCGGTAAGGCTAGTGTTAGCGTGCAACCAAAGGTTCAGCCTCATTCAGGCAACAGGTTGCAGAAATCCAAGACGTCTCTCTGGAATGTTCTGCTGTCTCACACGTTTTGAAGTCATTGCCCTGTAAGAACCTTCAGCACAAGTGGTGAAACCTTAGTTCACAATCAACAGAGTAAATAAACAATTCTCCACAATATCAGACCTTCAGGGGACTTGCTGTAGTGGTCACAACCTGTGCATTTTTTCAGATTCATTTTCAAGACATGACATGCCAAACCGGTCCCTCGTTCTGAAACCCATCAGAAAAATGTATGTGTTCTTTCTCTCCATGCATGCTATGATTTCATGGCCACGTGTGTTTTCACAGATTAGCTCTCTTTTCATATCATGAATCGACAGGATCATAAGTAAGCCCAGATATCTCGTTTTCTCATTTTCACACCATCACGAGGCAGCGCTCAAGAGACAGAGGGAGACTTTAAGTAATCAGACCCCAGCCTTTCATCCCGTGGGAATGCATTCTTTTTGAGATTGAAACCATACCTTAATTAATCCAAAATCCAGTTGTTCGGGATCAGATTGCAGGCTCTTTCTCCCCGAACTATTTTGGTGCCACTGGACAGAGAAGTGCTGAATAGTTTTGTTTCTTTCTATTTTTTTCATTCCGAGATGCATGTATCCTTATAGTTTGAGGCATGTCAGTGGTATAAATAAGCACTTTAAGTATATGTAAACATGTTCTTGTACATGTAGGTAGTACGGGGATAGCTATGTGACGACAGTTACAATTTTGGAAAACATTTGATCAAGTGTGCCTCCATTTTACAAAAGGAACATCTGTATCAGTGGCACCGCGCAATGAATTGATTTTCAAATGTGAAGGCTTTCCTCAGGAGCAATGCCACTTCTTGTGAGTAATGGGGTCTACTCAACTGTACTCCACTAGCAAGAGAATGAATGAATGAATGAATGAGGGTCTAGGGAACACCCCCTGCCCCGACCTGCCTCTTGATTTCCGTGAGGAGTGCTCAGCCGAAAATGTTCACCATGTGGGAGATATAAAAGTAGACATTCTGCAGCGCCGATATACAAGCAAAAATGCAAAGATTTTTTGGCATGAGAATCTTTGCAAATTTCCTGATTTCCACCCTTTACGCAGCTTGCATTTTTTCCTGATATTGTTCGCATAAGTAACGTTTTTCCTGCCTTGCAAGATAATTTTAACTGCACTCTAAAGAAACCGAGCAATGCAGAAAAATATATGTAGAAATGGCACCTTCAGGGTTAGCTTTTGCAAAGTTTTCTATTCACCAGCCGCGGTCGGCAGTAGGAGTTCCTGCAGGGCGGTGACATGGGGAGGGGGAGGGGCAGGGTGGGAGGTAGTAATGTGTGGATTACGGAGTTTAACAGGTAAGTAAACATATGAATGAATAAAACAAATTTTGTTGCTCGCACTGCATCGCATTTGGTGATGCAGGGCGTGCAACAAAATTTGTTTTATTTTTTTATATGTTTACTTACCTGTTAAACTCCATAATCCATACATTACTACCCCCCAACCAGCCACGGTCGGCAGTAGGAGTTCCTGCAGGGCGGTGACGTGGGGAGGGGCAGGGTGGGGGGGTAGTAATGTGTGGATTACGGAGTTTAACAGGTGAGTAAACATATAAATGAATAATACGAATTTCATTGCGCGCACTGCATCGCATTTGGTGATGCAGTGCGCGCAACAAAATTTGTTTTATTTATTTATATGTTTACTTACCTGTTAAACTCCATAATCCATACATTACTACCCCCCACCCTGCCCCTCCCCCTCCCCACGTCACCGCCCCGCAGAAACTCCTACTGCCAACCGCAGCTGCTACTCACAGTCACTGGGCAGTAGAAGCAATCTAAATTAGTTACTTTGAATTGGAAAGTGGGTGCCCAAACTGCTGGGGAGGGTGGGGGCTCCACCTATGCCAGCCACTGCAGCATCCCGACTACGATATTAAGATGAGCTATTTTCTGCTCTAGAGAGAAATTTTACAGAAAGTTCTTCTTCTGACATTTTGAGAAAACTTTTAGCAACAAGTATTGGCAATGCCAATAGGTCTGGCTTTAAAGGAATGTTGTGTGGTAATGTGAAGCATTACAAGTAAATAGCATGGGAATGGATATTTATTTGTGGAGATGCCCACAGCTGTGGCATATTATTGGTAAAGGTTAAAAGGTCAGGTGACAGTTGAACTTTCAAGATAGACCTAAACATCTATGTAAGTTAATGACTGCCCAACTCCCAGCTGTGCTTTGTTGAAAAAAACACCATACTTTTTCTAGTTATCTAAGACACTTTCATAGCTTTACAATGTTATGTGTGCGCTCCAAACAAGTTCAAACTCAGAGAGCTGGATAAATAAACAAATTGATCACAGATGTGTGGAGGGAAAGTATTTTTTGTGAAAGCGCATAATTTTTGTTAATCAAAATATGTACTCCTGGTTCTCAACATGTGAGCGGAGTCAATGCCCGTCTTTAGTGTTTCAAAAATGATTGTCTGCTGAGAGCTGCACTGTCAGCCAGCCCATAAAAATTAAACATCTACTGGCTGTCTGCTTGGCATTTTATTTGTTTGACTGAAACAAACTCTGAAAATTGGTATTGTTTTTGTATATCAAAAAATAAATGTCCTTTAAGTTCTGCAGGCTTTTCCCAACAGCCTTTTTCAATGTTTATATTTGCGACCACAACGATTTAGATGGCAGCAGCAGAGACATTTTGAGGCATGGGCAAAGTGGGCTCTGGCCCAGGCCCCCAGCCTTTCAGGGGGACCCCTGATAGAACTAGCTCTGTTCTGAAGGGTATTGCCCTCATGATCATGAATAATTCTTAAACAGATTGTTTTAAATACCGTTTTTGTTTAATTTATTTATAAGGTGGGTGATGTGTGAGAGTCTATTACAGACATTTTTCAGAGAAATGATGTGTTTGTTTCATGAAACATCCATAAAAAGATTCTTTTAGATCAAAACAGGATCTCACATAGAGAGGGGGTCACAGAGATTGTTTGCAGTAATATAAGGGAGCTGCTGCTGTGACACAATATTGAAAGCACACGTCAATATCCCTGAATATTATATGTAAACATATTTAGAATGTGGATGATTGTGCCTGTGCACTGAGTGACCTGGCCAATGAGGGCATGAAAGAGCTGAAATTGGATCATAAATTCAAAACCGTTCCGAACAGGGACCCCAAAATACGTTGGCCAGGGCCCCCCAAAATCCTTAGCCTCATCACTGCGGCGCGAATTCCGCTGCAGTGCTGAACATTCCGATCGCGGGCCCACCGTGACTCATGACGGCCGGGAGCCGTCATGAGCATGGAAGAGGTTAAGATGTCCCTAGGCAGCAGTGAAAATGAAAAATATACAACGCGTACACGTTCTATAGAGAGCAGGCTTTGAGGCACACTGATGGCCATGACCCTTTGGTAAATAATCAGTCTGTCAAAGGTTTCCATTACCAGCAGAGACGCTGCCACAGGAAAAAATACAGGTTCCCCCACCTCCAAAGGGTGCGTGGAGCGAACTGTCAATTTGGCAGAATTATTAGTCAATTGTTAGCATACTGTTTTCTGCAAAGCACATCCTCTAAATAAAAAAGTTGCAATCAGTCATTAAAAATATGCCCAACATAAATGTTGAAAAAGTAAGGATTTACACCTGGAGTGTCAAAGCAAAACATCACATGTTATGGATTTTTCAATAGTCCTTCACAAAGTTATGAAAACTCTTTAAACACCTTTCCTTGCACCAACTGCTGACTGAAGCAAATGTTATTTTTTATTAATAGTGCCTTAGTGCTCAGTTGCTCTCAGATCTGTAGGGATTCAGATTAACATTAAAACACAAGTTAATGAGAATAATGGTATGTGAAATATGGGTTCAGAAATCTATGTGTTGTAAAAGTCCTACTTTGAAGTTGTATTGACATTCCGATAAAACATTAACATTGTAAAAACCTTACAGACCCTAATACAAAGAATATTTTCCAGACCTACTTGAAGCGAGACAGAGAAAAGGTCGCCAGAGAAAAAGAGCTCCCTGAAGAGAGAGAGTAACTGTTTTTCTAGACTGAATAAAAAATGTTTTTTGATATTGTCATCCGGCCTCCTTTAGGGTGCTTGTGCAGCAATGCACGAGGGACTATTCTGCATTACATTGTTTATCTAATACTAGCAGCCCGTCCCGACCTTGTCCGGGAGCAATCAGGCTTCAGGGCCCCTGCCCGCCCCGGCCCCCGCCCGCCCCGACATTGTCCGTGGGTCCTCCGGAGTAGCAGCCCGTCCCGACCTTGGCTTCAGGGCCCCCGCCTGCCCTGACATTGTCCGTGGGTCCCCCGGAGCCTTACCTCATCCGCCGCACCTCCCCGCGCTCCTGAGATCACCGGTCCACCGCTCCTCCCCACCTGTCCGCCGCTCCTCTCCGCTCCTCCCAGCCTGTCCGCCGCTCCTCCCCGCCTGTCCGCCGCTCCTCCCCGCGCTCATGTCAGCCGCTCCTCCTCGTGCTCCTCGACGCCGCTCCTCCTCGCGCTCCTGATGTCAGCACGCACGTCGCGGCCGGCGCTACTTCCATGGGACTACTTTTTTTTTTCTCGTACATTTTTTAAATAACTTATATTTTTTCATTTATATAGCCTATGTCCATCTGCACACCCTGACAATTACAACGATGTATCGGGTGTGTGCATTGGCGCTGTGGTTCCCGAGTTTACCCGCCTCAAAGGTTCAAAGTTCTTCCTTTATAATAGTAGTATAGACAGGCATTACGTGCAGAAAACAATTATTATTTGTATTTTGCTTTTTCATTGCAGCATGCTTTTTTGATGGTTTAGTGAGATCTCAAAATGCAATTCAGATCCATCGGCTTTCACAATGATTGCTTGCAAATGCACAGCCTGTTGTATTTCTGAAGGTCAAGCTGAGCATGTGCTGAAAGTTTTTTTCCTGTACAAATGAGAGGTTTAGTGCACTATGCCAGCGCCTTGACGCACTTGGGCTCAGTTTCGCGTTTTACAAGTCTAATTTCATTCATTCATTCATTCAGCGGTTTCAATTCCAAGTTAGGGCCTTCTACATAGAAAATCATTGACCTACTTGGAAGTAAGTGATGTAATTCACTGGGTGGTATGGTCCTGGTAAAGAGTTATGGCCCACATCTTCAAACAACAGAGCAGAAACAAGGCGTAAATCGATTATTTTACCAACAGGCCACTGATTATCCAAGTGCTCTCCTGGATCGCCAGGAGCTAATGTGAGCATCAAAGTCAAGCAACTAGTTTTGCTTCCCCATGAGTAGAGGGTCTTACAGGCCCCAACCATGATGGTGGTTGGCTTCTCCAGGTACACCCTACATGACAGAGGGTCTAAAAGAGACCAACAATAGTCCCACATCACATGACATCATGTTATGAAGGAGACCCATTTCCCACACATACACATTAGGACCAGAAGGAAGCTGATCTAAAAGTCGGTGGTGTATGCCTGTGAAAACCTGTCACTGTAAAACTGATTTGGTTTATGGAACCACATTATGAGGAACAGCCTTGTTGCAAGAAAACATCCACATGAAATTAGGCTTTTCCACTCGCTAATCTGCCACTTATGATTGGCGTGCACTCCTACTGGTGGGGATTCATCAATGGTGGAAGCCCCTGCCTGTTACTGTTGCACTTCCAGGGATGGTTTGGAAGCTTTTGATGAGCAGTAAGCTACCTACCCCCTTCTGAGAACTTCCATAATGAAGCAGCAGCACGTTGCTCCATTCAACTGTAAAATATTTGTGTAACTTCAAATGATTTTCCACTAGTTTTAATTATTTTTATTTTTTTCTCAGACAGATTATTAATTTTCAATTCTTAATGGTATGGAAGTTTAGCAATAAAAACAAAGCAGGTTTAGTATATATCTATATGGCAAAACAAAATCCTTGCATCTGCAGCCAAAGGGAAAGTGCCAAAACACACCCACTGTACAACTTTTCAAGGTATTTAAATTCCAATCACTATTGTTCATGATTAAAGTTTTAAGTACATGAAGAGACTCTTCTTCCTCGCCCCTCTACCACCCTTTTTTTCATAGTAGAGACGAGTGTAGATTTGACTGTAGGTTATCTTTATTGCAACTTTAATTGCCAGATCACTTATCTTAGCAAACTGGAAGTCTATGGTGGTCACCATGATCTGTCAATGGGTTTTAAAAATGCAGAGAGTCTTTAACTGAGAATCTATTTACGCTAAAAGGGTAGGTTCCTTTACCAAATTGGAAAGAATTTGGCGGTTTTGGAATTGAATTGATTTTCCATCTAATATTTCATCATGTATTATCCTAGCATAATTCATGAGGTTTTTTTACATCTGATCTTGTTTTTATTTTCCTTTTCATCATGTTTTTTCTTGTGCAATAAATATTTATGAAATGTTTGGATGATGGCTTTTCTATCTTTAAATGGATTATGAACTATGAATATTGTACATGCGCAATTGGAGCTAGGAAGGCTGCTTTTTGTATTTAGTTTTTTTGTACTGTGTAAAATGTTATACCTGTGCTACATATAAAAAAATTAATTAAAAAAACTACATGATGAGATTTTTATGATGGTTAGAGTGATGAAAATCCCAAACTGAGGCGGAAACCTTAGCCATGTGGAATCAAATTACAATCCAAAACCATCACACCTGAAGCCAAGAATGTTTCATATATTATGCAGCAGAAAATAAATTACTGAAAATGCATATGCCTCATTTGACATACATATCAAATGTATTATTTCATGAGCAAATTATATTACTCAAGAACGGAGAAGTAATGTAAATGTGATCCACCAACTGGGTCAAATATCTATCAGGTACAAAATTATATCAGTGGCCAAAAAAAACTGGGGATCACAGAATTCTAATGAAGGGCTCATGCTGCTTGTGATTGTGGCAGTTAAATAAATCCATGCAAGTGAATGATCAACTCAATCAAACCATCTCACAGTAATATAATGCAGTAGATATTAAAAAAATAGTTCATACAATAATGCTCTAAGTAAATAGCCACTCATCAAGATTACAGAAACAAGGAAATAAATAAATAAATAAATAATACTTATCCATGTCTGGTCTGAAGCACTGTTGGAGATTGAACCTGAGTAGACATACTCTCTTTCTTCATTCTTGGTCCTTTTCTGCGTACACTAGAATAATAGACTCTGCCCATTGATGTGCAGTATGAGCTGTGTCCATGTTAGGGTGCGAGTTGTGTCATAACAACTCCAGACCTATTGGCATTGCAAAATCTTATTTGATAACAAGATTATATTGATAAGATATACAATTCTAAATGATAAAGCTATCCAAAATAGTGATAAACATCCAAATAAAGAGGTGAAGCTGTCCATTACACAAGATCTGTCCTCATGTAGAGAGTAAACAACTATCTGGAAGACATGTAGATTATCCTCCCGATAAAAAGAGTCCTGACAGAAACTGAGAAGCTAAGGGTCATTTTTTCTTTTCAATAGCATTCAAACTTGGATGATGAGGAAAAAGCTGAGCATTACTAGGAATAATGCAGAGCATCTGATTTCAGGATCAGATCATACCCTAAGGAAAACTAAAGTGCCCCTCATTAAGTCACAAAGAGTGGCAGCATAATAATTCCTATCTTGAAAAGTTTAAACCAATGGGTGTGATGCTTGATGCTCACATGTACATGGATAGTCAAACAAATGTCTTTATTGCATCCTCTCATTATTACCTTACACTGCTCCCATAGAGTGTGTGACCTGTTTTAGATGTGTCTGTGAGAGCTATGATGGTGAGAAACCATGCTTGGAGCATAATTAGCATAGCAAAAAGTAATTTTTCTAATTTACAGGTCTGTTTTAGGCAGCACTTAGCATACATGGGAACCTGATCTCCCTGTATGAAAGCTTGTCTCTAATTTCCCTAGGACAGCCGACTTCGCACACCTCTCTAGCTACTTGTAATAACAAAATGATGCAGCTGCGTAACTGTAATAGGTTATAACAGTTGAATTATTAAGATAAGGCCTACTGTCAGAGCCAGCAGCCTAGTTGAAAGGCAGGTAAGTGAGCATCAGTTTAAACAAAGCAGCAAAAAGGAAAACTGGCCTTTTATTTTGCTAATATTTTTTTTCCACAAACGAACAGTGATGAGCAGAAAGTATATCATTATTGGAGCATGTTTATTTTTTTGTACTCTAAAGCTCATTAAAGGAAAGATAGAATGTCTCTGCATACTTTGTACAATGTGAGCCATTACATCAAATGTAACCTGACTGAACAATAAAATAAGCATTAATATCTATTTTCAAAAGATCACTAACAGCTTTTAGATGTGTTTAATTTGACACTAGAGGCCATATATATAACACATTTTGGGTCAGAAATGGCCCAATTGGTCCGTTTCCATCCGCAAAAATGCTTTTTCTTATGTACAGAGAACTGCTGCGATTTGGTAACATGTTACCAAATCGCAATTTGAAATTGCACATATATACTGATTTGCTATGATTGGGAACTTATTTGGAAGGGCCATGTTAAGGTTGACTCTTCCAAATACAGAATGACAGTGTAATGTCTAAGTGCTGCATTTGACACTGTGTCCCATGCGGTTCTTTTAGCCAAACTGATCCTTCCGGGTATCCAGGGCTCAGCTCTTGCAGAGCTCTCCTCCTTCCTGACAAACCATACGTTTCAGGTCTTTTCAAATAATTCAGCATCAGATTCTCTCCCCCTGTCGTCGGGCACGCCCCAGGGTTCTACCTTCAGCCTGTTGCTCTTTTATATCTATGTCCGCCCACTGGTGCACCTGATGGAAAGCTGTGAGTTGACTCTTTTCTCCTATGCGGACAACACCCAGATTATTTTCTCTCTGTCATCAGGACAAGCAGTCAACTCATGCCCCAGCCTGGTCGCCACCTGGATGAACACCAACTCCTTGAAACTAAATGGCGACAAAACTGAGGTGATGATAATGGGCTAGAACCACCAATTATGGGTCCCTCATCACTGGCCAGCCATGTTGGGAATTCCACCTTTCCCCACCAATAAAGTAAAGAACCTTGGCTTCTTGCTGGACTCCGTCCTATCTATGAAACAGCATTGTACTAAATATGCCTCTACATGCTTTGCAACCTTTAAATGGCTATTTCTTCCATTCTCGGCTCAAAGAACTGCCGTTCAGGCCTTGATGCTCTCCAGGATCGAATACGGCAACATTCTATAACTAAGGGCTGATACGGCATTCTTAAAACGCTTACAGGGGGCTCAGAATTCCACAGCCAGGCTCCTGTTCCACCTTCCCAAAAGGTCATCTGCATCGGGGCTTCTCCGGGAACTTCATTGGCTCCTAGTGACCAAGCTTATCGATTTTAAAGCACTAAGGGCAATATGTAGGTGGGGTAATACCGGTCGGTAACGGTGAAATTCGGTAAATTTCACCGTTACCGACCGGTATTTAGGGATTTGAGATGTAGGAGGCTGCAAATAAGGGATCAGTAATTTACTAATTCCTTATTTTAAGGAATCAGTGAATTACCAATTCCTTAAAGCCTATGTAGGTAGCACTCAAGTGAGTGCATTTTAGCCTTAAGGATTCGTTATTTACCACCAACTATAAGTTGGCGTTAAATACCGAATACCTTTGAAAAAGCAATTTTTTGCTTTTTTCTCAGTGCCATGTGGCAGACATACATGCCCTTAGGGCATGTATGTGCTCCACATGTGCACACATGCAATGTGACACCCTGCCACCCTTGAATATGTTCCCCCTACTGCTTTACCGAATCGGTAACAGTGAATGGCTTCCCATTCAATCCTATGGGCCCCCAGGCCCATAACAATGAATGGGAATTACTGAATCGGTAAATATAGATTCGGTAATACCAAATATTACCGATTCTGCAAAATTCGGTATTTAAGAATCGTTAAGTAGAGATTACCTACATATGGTCCTATGTTATATGCATAAGATCCACTTCAGCTCAGGACCTATGTACTTGCAAACACTGGTGCACGCCTACTCATCGGCTCGCACCCTGAAATCTCGTAGTGGCTTCCTGTTTGCTGTCCGAGGGTTACGTATGCTCCAATGGGGGGGTGGTCTTTCTCTTTTCTTGGTCCCAGACTATGGAATGCGCAATCGGCCTGTATAACATGCTGCATCTCCCTTTCCACTTTTCGCAAGGAACTAAAGACTTTGCTGTTTTAGCTCCTAATAGACTGATTTACCAGTTTTCTAAGCACTGGGAAGCCCTGTTAGGGTAGCCATGAGCTGTACAAAAACTCTATAATAATAACAAAAATAATGAGTGATTGTTTTGTGAACAAATTAAGGTTGCAAAACATACATTTTACTGACACCTCAAGGATGTTGGTAACCATTCACAAATGGGAAGGGGTTCCTATGGGACCCCTTCTCCTTTGTGAATGTTGAAACATACTTTTTAAGAGCAGTCAGTAGACCAATGGACCACTGCCTACTCTTAAAAAATGGAACTTAAACATTTCAATTTATGTATTAATACGCACCCAATTTCCTTTAAGAAAAACGTGCTGCATTTAAAATTAAAAAAAATTGCTTTATTAAAAAGCAATCACAGACATGGTTGTCTGCTGACCCCAGCAGGACAATCAATCAATCAGGGAGTTTAAAGCGTGCTACTCACCCGTGATGGCCTCACGGAGATGGGGGGGTGCAGCTCTGAGTCAGCCGAAAAGCCAGATCTTGAGGCTCTTCCTGGAGGTGTGCAGAGTAGGGGAGAGTCTGATGTTGGAAGGGAGCTCATTCCAGGCCTTGGCTGTGATGTAGGAGAAGGCTCTTCCACCTGCTCAGGTTCTGCAGATGCGCGGATCCTTCTAGGGCAAAGTCGGTGAAGTGGAGGTTTCTTTTAGGTACGTGGAAGGAGACCCTTTCATTGAGGTACTTGGGTCTGGTGTTGTGGATGGATTTGTAGGCGTGGGTGAGTAGCTTGAAGGTTACTCCCGCCTCAACGAGGAGCTAGTGGAGGTCTTGCAGGTGTTGGATGATGTGCTTATGTCATGGGATGCCGAGGATGAGTCTGGCCGCGGTGTTCAGGATGGTCTGGAGTTTGCGTAGCAGGTATTTGTTGATTCCAGCGTAGAGGGCATTTCTGTAGTCCTGTCTGCTTGTTATGAGTGTGTGAGTGACGGTCTTTCTGGATTTGGGGGGATCCACTTGAAGGTCTTGCGGAGGATGCAGAGGGTGTTGAAGCAGGTGGAGGCAACGGCGTTGATCTGGCGGGTCATGGGGAGGGAGGAGTTGAGTATGATGCAGAGGCTCCGGCCGTGGTCCAAGGGGGTGGGGGGTCGCTGAGAGCAGTAGGCCACCAAGTGTTGTCCCAGGCTGAGGGGTGGATTTAAGGACGAGGACTTCTGTCTTCTCCGAGTTGAGCTTCAGACAGCTGCTGCTCAACCAAGCTGTGAGGTCTTTGATTCCTTTAGGAAGCTGAGTCTGGTGGTTTCGGGGTCCTTCGTGTGGGAGAGAATGAGCTGGGTGTCGTCAACATAGGATACTATGCTGAGTCCATGCTGTCTGATGATGGCGGCGAGGGGGTCCATGTAAATGTTGAAGAGCGTGGGACAGAGCAATGATCTTTGTGTTAATCCACAGTTGATCTCTGTGGGTTCGGAGAGGAAAGGCAGGAGTCTGATCCTTTGGTTTCTGCCGGCGAGGAAGGAGTGGGGCCAGTCGAAGGCGGTTCTCTGTATGCCGGCATCGTGGAGCCTGGCTGCGAGAGTGCGGTGGGAGACGTGTCGAAGGCTGCTTAGAGGTCTGGCAGGATGAGGTCCGCCGTGTGGCCTTGGTCGAGGAGCGTACGGATGTCGTCTGTGGCGGCAAGAAGGTCGGTCTCCGTGCTGTGGTTACTGCAGGATCCGGATTGGGAAGAGTAAAGGATGGCATTCTCTTCAATGAAGTTAGTCAGCTGGGCGTTGACCATCTTCTAAGTGACATTGGCTGTGAAGGGAAGGAGAGAGATGTGTCGGTAGTTTTTCTGGTCCGTCTCATCTATAGAGGGTTTCTTGAGTTGGGGCTTGACGTCTGTGCATTTCCAGTCGTCATGGAAAGTGCCAGATTAGAAGATGGTGTTGATGGTGCATCGTAGCTCGGGTGCTATGGCGGGGGCAGCTCTGTGGAAGATGTTCGGCAGGCAGGGGTCCATAGGAGCTCCTGAGTGAGTGTTCTTCATGGTTGTATCTTCGGTGGTGACAGGGGCCCAGGTGGTGATGGTGGGCTGACTGTTGTCACTGGAGGGAAGGGTGGTTCTGTTCGCTGCAGTTGTAGTAGAGGGCCTTGATTTTCAGGTGGAAGTAGGAGCCGAGTTTGGAGGGTGTGACGTCTGTGACTTTGCTCGGAGGTTTGGTGAATTGCTGGATGATGCCGAAGAGTTCCTTTGAGTTGTCGGAGTTGGTGAGGATTTTGTTCTAAATGAAGGTCATTTTGGTGTAGTTCCTTGGATGCAGAGTTTGCGTTGGTCGAGGTGGGGGTTGTGGAAGAGGGTGGAGTTGAGGTGCTCCTCTGTGACCATGCTTCAGTTCCTACACGGTGGGCTTGTAGTGGGTTTGTGAATGGTGGCAGTGTTGAAAGAGAAGTGTACGCAGAGGTGGTCCGTCCAGAGGGGCTCGTGGTGTGGCTGGAGCGGATGTTGTTCCCTCCTGTGACAATGGGGTTGAGGGTGAGTCCTGCCTTGTGGGTAGGGGCGGTGATGAGCTGTTTCAGTCCGATGTTGGCGAGGTTGTCCAGGAGGGTGGTGGAGTTGGGGTCATTGAAATTGTCAAGGTGGAAGTTCAGGTCTCCGGTGGGTAAATAGCCCATGGAGGCGATGGCATGGGAAGCGATGAGGACAGCAATGGTAGTGGTGAATGAAGAACGTCACCCAGGGGGTCTGTAGGTGAGGGTGTAAAAAAGGGTTGTTCTAGGGCTGGTGTGGATCTAGAAGTGAAGGTGTTTGGTGGTGGAGGGGGAGTCGCTTGTGCTGGAGGTAGAGAGTCGGAGGGAGCTCTGTGTGTGATGGCGAGTCCTCCTCTTGGGCGGTCCATCCTCTGGATCTTGTATCCATCAGGAATGGCGGTGGCGATGTCAGGGGCAGAGGAGGTGTTGGTCCAGTTTTCCACAAAAAAGGCGATGCCTGGCAAATGGATGCCGTGGAGGTCCCAGATCTCTATGGCATGTCTATGCAGTGAGAGCAGGTTGAGGAGGATACACTTCAGGGCTTCGTGGTACTGGCATCCAGAAGGAAAACTGGCCGTGGGTGGTGTTCGGCGTAGACAGCTGGCAGTTGCTGTTCCTTCCAGGGTTGATTGCGTGGACTGCAGCTGAATCGTAGCCTTGGGAGGTCGGAGAACCAGGGTCCCTGGCACTGGGCGCAGTCAGGTCGCAGATGGACTTGCCATTGATGCGGCCGTGCAGCAGCTGCCCTTAAATAGGGAAGGGCGAGGGAAGCGCAACTGGGAGGTGTGAACAGGAACCGGCAGCGGGAGGGGCCACAGGGGCATCAGCAGCTGGAAGGAAATGGAAATGGAGGACACAAACAGGAACAAAAGGCAAAATTACAAGACACCAAAGGCACAATAACAAAACACCAACAATGATAGTACAAATGGGCACAAACACAGAAACAGACAGCAGCGGACCAGTAGAAGAGCAAGGCTCTCCCACTGGATCACCAGGGATGAGGTGCAGGCAGGAGCCTGCGGGTGGAGGAGGGCCTCGAACACCTACCAGCAAAGGTGAAACAGGGTCAGCAGCAGTGGCACAACAGCGGAGCTGCTATGGGAGAGAGCAGGACTCTGACCAAGAGGTCAGAGGTCTTGGGCACCATCCCTGTCCGCCGTTCCCAATTGGTTGAAAATTGCGATCTATCTCATTAATATTCATGATTAGGTCACTAGGAATCGTTAAATGAAACTCAAAGTGTTTCATACATTAGGGATGGTGATTTCCTAATTGCGATTCACAGAGAATTACAATTAGGGAATCTCTATCTCTAAAACTGTACATATGGCCCTAGATTCTGCTTTGATTCTTCCTGTCTACAGTCATACCACTTCTTTCATAGAAAAGAGCAAGGCACGAAGGATAAAAGGTGTTTGAGGGAAGGTTGATGGCGTGACCATGTAGTATAAGGCATAAAATACCCTCTGCTGTAATTTAAAGATATTGCAAGTAACCTCTGAGTTCTATGACTTTATAAAGAAACTCTTCTGTCCTTTGCAATATCCTTTTATTGTACAATAGGGAATACTTTGTTCCATGTATAAAGTTTGCTCACAAAATCATGTCTTCATTGCTAATTATATGCTGAGTTAGTTGCCAGTTCAGTAAAGGGTGAAATTCAAGACCATCATCCTTATGCATATAGCCATTTAAGGAGATGTCCCTGTCTACTTGAAATATACCATCACGTCATAGTTCTTGGTTCCATCCAAGTTCAGAAAGGAAGTGGGCGAGAGACAGAGGCTTTCCAGTATAGAGATGCAGGCTCTGGAACAGCCTGCCGGAGCAAAACCAAAGTAGATGTGTCCTAAAAGTCTGTTACTCCTATTTAAGCTGGCAGGGGGTTTTCTACTTGTCATGAGCACTCTAATACATAAGAGCTGCAAGTGCCGTATAAAATACTCAAAAGATGATGATTGTCTTGATGACAATCATCCAAATAAGAAATTTAAACACGAATTTTGACTTACTGCTCTATTGTTACCTATATCTGACCTTTAGACAGCCCTGTGCATTGTCACCACATAAGCTGCATGTTAACCATCTGCTATCAATCAGGCAAAGATTTACTATCGCTTTACATAGCGTTTGCATTACATTTGTAACAGAAACCCTGTGGATAGCGTTCTGGTAGTAGTTACTTTCCAACTCAAATGCGGTTTTGAGTTGAAAACTTGCCAATGCGCTACTTCGCTTCTCACATCAAGGGGGCATTCCTTGGGTGATACCTGGATGTTCCTATGCAAATGCCAATGGGTTTGATGCAAATCCCTATCTAGTAATAAGTGTACCCAAAGATGAGAACCAAAACCTTATAGCTCCTCAAGGCAGGCATAAATGAGGAGAATTGTTTTCAAGTGACCCTTGGGTAGGTCACTTTTCCGCCGCAACAGCTCTGCCTGCCTGCTCGGTCCTTGCCGACTTCTGCTCAGCCAGATCAGCGCTCTGCTCGAGCGGCGCCTGCCTGCCTGCCCGTGTGACTCGTGTGACTGCCCCCTGCTCTCCTTTCTGTACCCCGTGTGCCCTGCGTGTCTGTCATTCTCCTGTGGGCCCGCGTGTCTGTGATCTTCCTTGCTTCGGGCTTCCAGCCCCACCGCCTTCCCGCTTCCCCAGTCTTCCCACCGCTGCCTCCCGTGCGGCCCCGCCCCCCTGCTCCCTCCCGCCTCCCGCCTCCTAGCTGACCCCTCCTCCCCTCCCTCCCTCCTCCCCTTCCCTCCCTCTCTTATGGCGACCGTTGAGCGACCACGCAGCGGGCGCGCCGATTGTGTGCCGAAGGCGCGCCAAAGGCAAGCCCGTCTACGCCCGTCCGCGACTGGACCACGCCCAGCACCAGGACCCCTGGTCCTCGACAATTCCAGCGCACCCGACGGACCTACGACGCAGCCACCCTCCACGCACTCAACGCCGGCCAAAACTCCGCCTGCTACCAAGCCACCCCGAGGCGTACTCACGGACCCTTCACCTGCCAAACCTGCTGCTTCACCTGCCTCCGAACTGGCACCGCACCCGCCAAGCCGAGCACCAGCAACAACCACCTCAAGTGGATCCTGCTCAACACCCGCTCCGTCCACAGGCACGCCGTGGAACTCTGGAACCTCCTCGACACAACCTCACCAGATGTCGCCTTCCTCACGGAAACCTGGATGAATGCCTCCTCAGCCCCCGACATCGCCATAGCCATCCCGGACGGCTACAAGATCACCCGGAGACACGGCATCAACCAAACCAGAGGAGGAATCGCCATCGTCCACAAAAACACCATCCGCATCACGACCAACTCCGAGGACACCCTAAACGCCGCCAAACACCTTCACTTCCAGATCCACACCGACCCCAAGACCACCCTCAGAGGCACTCTCATCTACAGACCCACGGGACCACGCACACAATTCAGCGAAGCCATCGCAGACTTCGTCAGCCCGCACGCCCTCACCTCCTCAGATTACATCCTCCTAGGGGACCTCAACTTCCACTTGGAGAACAACAAGGACTGCAACACCCTACTGGACAACCTCGCCAACCTCGGACTCAAGCAACTGGTGAACACCCCCACCCACTACGCCGGCCACACGCTTGACCCCGTCTTCTCCTCCAGCAAGCACATCTCCTTCAGCCACTCCACCGGACTACACTGGACAGACCACAGCTGCGTCCACTTCAACTTCAGGAGAACCACGACCTACCATCACCCGCAACAAGTTCCCTGCAGAAGCTGGAGCAAGATCACCACCGACCAGTTCATCATCACCCTCATCCAGAACCCGCCCACCAACACGACGGACCCCGACGAGGCAGCCCGCAACCTCACACTGTGGCTCACCAACTGCGCAGACGAACTCGCACTACTGAAGAACCCTCCCAGCAGACCCGGCAGCAGGAAAGCCTCATGGTTTACACCGACCTCAAAAACTCCAAGAAAACCTGCCGCACCCTCGAGAAAGCCTGGCGCCACGACCAGACAACAGAACACATGACCGCCCTCAAGAACGTCACCCGCAAACACCATCAGCTGATCCGCACCACCAAGAAGACGGTATTCAAAGAAAGACTGGACAACAACACCCACAACAGCAAGGAGCTCTTCAGCATCGTCAAAGAGCTCTCCAATCCCAGCACCTGCAACACCGACATCATTCCCTCGCAAGACCTCTGCGACGCTCTCGCCTCGTTCTTCCATCGCAAGATCGCCGACATTCACAACAGCTTCGACGCACCAACCACGCACCCTACCACCGAACCAGCGCCCTCAACCACCTGGACCCCTGTCAACACCGAAGACACCACACGCCTGATGAACACCATCCACTCCGGATCCCCCGCCGACCCCTGCCCTCACCACATCTTCAACAAAGCCAACTCCATCATCGCACCCCATCTCCGGGAAACATCATCAACAGCTCCTTCGCATCCGCCACCTTCCCGGAGAGCTGGAAACATGCCGAGCTGAACGCCCTCCTCAAGAAACCCACTGCGGACCCCATGGACCTGAAGAACTTCCGCCCCATCTCGCTCCTCCCCTTTACAGCCAAAGTCATCGAGAAGGCCGTCAACAGACAACTCTCCGCCTTTCTCGAGACCAACAGATCCCTCGACCCCTCACAGTCCGGCTTCCGAGCAAACCACAGCACTGAGACCGCCCTCATCGCAGCCACCGACGACATCAGGTCCCTGCTCGACAACAGAGAAACGGCTGCCCTCATCCTCCTGGACCTCTCTGCAGCCTTTGACACCATCTGCCACCGCACCCTGATACAGCGCCTCAGCAACACAGGAATCCAAGGAGCGGCCCTGGAGTGGATCATCTCATTCCTCGCCGGAAGAACCCAGAGAGCCCGCCTCCCCCATTCCGATCCGCGGCCACCGAATTCATCTGCGGCGTCCCGCAGGGATCCTCACTCAGCCCAACCCTCTTCAACATCTACATGAGCCCTCTCGCAGCCATCGCCCGTCGACACAACCTTAGCATCATCTCCTACGCCGACGACACCCAGCTGATCCTCTCCCTCACCAACGACCCCACCACCGCCAAAGCCAACCTTCAGGAAGGAATGAGAGATGTCACAGAATGGATGAAGACCAGCCATCTAAAACTGAACTCAGACGAGACGGAAGTCCTCATCCTCGGACCATCTCCCTCCACGTGGGATGACTCCTGTGGCTCCCTGCCCTGGTCAGCGCACCCAAACCAAGGGACCACACACGCAACCTGGGCTTCATCCTGGACTCCGCAATCACGATGACCAAGCAAGTGAACGCAGTCTCATCATCCTGCTTCAACACCCTGCGCATGCTCCGAAAGGTCTTCCGATGGATTCCCACAGAAACCAGGAAAACAGTCACCCAGGCCCTCGTCACCAGCCGTCTGGACTACGGGAACACCCTCTACGCTGGAACCACAGCCAAACTCCGGAAAAGACTCCAGCGCATTCAGAACGCCTCAGCATGATTCATACTGGACATCCCTCGCCGCAGCCACATCTCTGCCCTTCTCAAAGACCTGCACTGGCTCCCCGTCAACAAGAGGATCACGTTCAGACTCCTCACCCACGCACACAAGGCCCTCCACAACATGGGCCCGAAGTACCTCAACAGCCGCCTCTCTTTCTACACACCTACCCGCCAGCTCCGATCCGCCAGCCTCGCCCTCGCCTCCGTCCCACGAATTCGGAAGTCCACCGTCGGATCCTTCTCCTACCTGGCAGCCAAGACATGGAACCCCCTCCCCACTCACCTACGGCTGACCCTGGATCACCTCTCCTTCAGGAAACAACTTAAGACCTGCTTGTTCGAGCAATAGCGACCCCCCCCCCTCAGCACCTTGAGACCCTTACGGGTGAGTAGCGCGCTGTACAAATTCAGTGATTGATTGATTGATTTCTCCATACTCTGGTGTAAGGATGTGTGAGTTGGTTCTTGGCAGCCTAAAGTACACTTGCACTGGGGAGAAAAAAAACGGAACCATTTCCTAGTAGATACCACATTTTTCTGCTGTGTTCCTTTCACTTAGTGCAGGCCTAGACATCAACATTTTATATATCATTTAGCACAGGTGTTTTATTTATTGTAAAAATCCCAAGCAGTTTACTTGTTTTATTTCACAGAAAGCTAACACAATTTACGTGACCTTTAAACTATTCATGTATGTTAAAGGAGATTAAAGTGTAAACATTGATGAGAAAACACTGTCATTCTTCACTGTTTTGTTGTTTACATAATTAACACGTTAGTTAGTATTTGTATTACTGTTCTTACCTGTTTTTCTTTTTATTTACCTGTTTGATATACCCTTGTATTTATTATATTTTAGCAAAGACTGCTCTTCTATGTATGGAAGTTGTCTCTCTGCTGTTTTCTTTGAACGTTTGAAGCTTTTAAATATACATATATTTATATATACCTGCACACATTTATTCAGGTCTGATTTCTTCTATTAGCTGCAGGTATTCACATTGTTCTACAATGATTTTGTTCCAACTCATTTTCCTTACTTAAAAGCACCAGATAATCTCAGCAGTTTACGGTGAAAGTACGCTTCTAGGACTGCTTCATGTGTTACACTGCAAAATATTGTCCAAACGGATTCTCTCTTGTTGTATTTCTATCTAGGACCCTAATTCAATATTCCTAATTTATGCCCTTATATGGCTATAATAAATAATATCCTTATAAAGGCATAAGAATCATATCCATATTTAGTCGTAGCCCATGCAGTCCAAATTAAGCAAGGCTACTTCCCCAGACTCCTAGAGAGTACAACGCGTTCTATAAACAAAGCAAACCTCCAGCAACCTCCAGCTTCTGTTTTGATTTGTCCTAGAACTCCTGTGAGCACTGAAAGAACGGCCAGTTCTTAGTGACATCTTTATTGATGTCTTATGTCCAACCTTACGTCAAACCCGGCACCTTTCAGGTATAAGGCCCAGTTCAACTGAGACCTCCTGAGGCGGAAGCCGGGAGCGCGACCTCTTGGCCTATTGGCTCCTCTGATTTCCTAGTTGTCCGTTAACTCTCCTTTAATGTACCTCTCACTTGTCTACTTATGTACCGCCCCCCCAACCGTCTCAAACCTTTCTTGCTGGGTTTCAAGAGCTTGTGGCCACCCTAGCGGTTAACAACTCCTCCATTATGGTACTAGGTGACTTCAACTTATGGCCCTCTGACCCAGCTGAATGCTCCACCTCCAAAGAATTTTCCGATACTCTACGATCTCTCAACTTCACCTCGCATGTCCTCTCCCCCACGCACACTCAGGGCCACATCCTCGACCAGATCTGGTCCCTTAACTGCCCCATTGCGTCTCTATCCATTTCCCCCTGCCCCTGGTCTGACCACTCCCTGATTTCTTTTTCTTCACAACTTGGCCCACCCACCAAGAACATCTGGGTACGCTCCTGGGGCCGGGTGGATGTGGCCTCTTTGGCCACCTCTCTCTCCTCTTCTAGTCCAGACCTATCTGGTCTGTCTATCTCAGAACAAGCCGACTCCATCAATTCCTGGCTATTATCAGGCCGTAACTCTATTGTCCTGCTTAGGCGAGTTTCCTCTAGACGTACAAACGATTCCAACCGTTGGTTCAACGAGGAACTGAAGGCTCTAAAACTTACAGTCCGCCACGCCGAACGAGCCTGGAAACGGCAATACTGCCCCATCCTCAAAGCCCAGTACACCTCCCTTCTGTCGCAATACAAAAAAACGATCTTGACTACCAAAACGGACTACTTTTCCTCGAAAATCCTAGTCGCTGAGAACCAGCCCAGAGAAATTTTCTCTATTGTCAACAAACTCGCTTACTCTGACAGAACCAGTCTCAAACCTTCCCCGTCACAATCTTTATGCGATTCCTTGAATACTTATTTCCTGGATAAAATCGCAAAAATCAGAGCCAATATCCTCCCCCCTTCTCCCTCTTTCTTTAATCCGTCCGGCCCGCCTTTAGAGGCTCGTCTTGACTCATTCCCTCTCCTAACGGTAGAATCCTTTCTTTCCCTTCTCCCTCTGGTCAAATCAGGGTCCCCACTTGACCCGTGTCCTGCCCATATTCTCAATCACATTTTTACGAATTGCCTGCTACCCCCGCTCACTTTTCTTAACTGCTCCCTGTCTCAGGGCATTGTCACCCCCACTCTCAAAACCGCTATAATCCTTCCCATTCTAAAAAACCCTGGTGCCGACCTCTCTGCTCCCGTCAACTATCGCCCCATTTCCTTACTCCCCTTCTTAGGGAAAGTTCTGGAGCGACACGTGACCAGAGTACTCACCACCTACGTGGAAGAAAACCGAGTCTTAGCCCCCCGACAGGCCGGATTTCGCCCAGCTCACTCCACCGAGTCAGTAGTGTTATCGGTACTTGACAACCTTAGAGAAGGATTGGACACCAACCTCCCCCAGGCCTTGGTCCTACTCGACCTTTCCGCCACCTTTGACACGGTGGACCATTCCATCTTACTTTCCCGTGTCGGGGCGGCGGGGGTCGGCGGATCGGCCTTGGTCTGGCTGTCCTCCTTTCTTAGTGATCGCACCCAAGCGGTGCGCCTGGGCGATTTCTCGGCCGAACCACGGAAGGTTTTATGCGGGGTCCCACAGGGCTCCTCTCTTTCTCCACTACTATTCAACCTGTACATAGCCCCCCTCATCTTTGCTCTCCAGCAAATGGAGGTATCCGTATTTAATTATGCGGATGACCTCCAGCTCATATTCTCTCTATCTCATTCCCCTGACTCTAAATCTAATTTTCAATCTACTATGATCTTTATCCGGGACTGGATGAATTACAACCACCTGAAATTAAACCCAGATAAAACTGAGCTGGTTTTGACAGGTGGTTGCACCAGTCCCTGGTCCCCCCTCTTTTGGCCCTCCTCCCTTGGTCCCCCTCCATCCCCTTCCTCCTCCGTCAAAACGCTCGGCATTAAGCTCAACAACCAACTCACTTTGCACTCCCAGGTAAGCTCGGTGGTTTCCTCTTCTTTTCTTTCTCTCCGTACTGTCCGCAAGGTCTCCCGCTTCTTCTCCTTCACTGCCCTAAAATTAATCGTACTAGCTATGGTCGTCTCTCGTTTAGATTATGGCAACGCCCTTTACTACGGCATGCCTGCCTATAGCGTACGACGACTACAGCTGGTTCAGAACCAAGCCGCCCGCCTGGTTTACAATCTGTCCAAATCCCATCACGTCACCCCCCTCTTAAAATCCTTGCACTGGCTCCCCATCCGTGAGCGCTCCCAGTTCATGGTGGGTTGCCTCACTTTCCAGGCTCTGCTAGGCTCCGCTCCTGCTTTCATCTCCTCGGAGATTAAAGCCTATGCCCCCGCCAGGGAACTACGCTCTTCCTCTCAACACCTTTTGATAGTCCCCCGCTTTCGCCGTAAAAAATGGGGAGGCTCAAAATTCTCCACACTTGCCCCCACCCTCTGGAACTCCCTCCCAGCTCACCTTAGATGCTCTACCCAATACTCTCTTTTCAGAAAGGCATTAAAAACCTTTCTATTTTCTAAAGCCTTCCCCCAATAATCCCTCCCTTGTCCCCCTCCCGTTTTGCCTCTCAAGGCTTCAGTAAACTGTAGCGCCATGAAACCGCCAGGTGTACGCGCGCTTTAGAAATAATTTAAAACTCAAACTATAAATATACCAACGTTGCCTTAAGCAAACACACGGTGGTTTGGAGCATAGCGTCTATCTACTTGCCCGAGAGCCCAGCTGATGCGAGAGCCCACAGACGCCGCCCATCCCTTTTGACGCACTGAGAGAGACCCTGTCTTTTCTCCAGCCGAGAAATCCAGCTCCAGTGTTTCCAGTTGCCCTTGCGGGTTGCTGGGATATCGAGTCCTGAGAAAGAGATACCGGACCTCCTGCTTTCTATTACCCAGGTACGGAGCTGACTAAACCCTTAAAAAGAATTCTTGATTCAGATTCTTGGCAAGACCAACTTAACTTAAACTGCTACTCCTTCCCACGCATTAGGCTTAGGTCAGGTACACCGGGGTAGGCGTATTTAGAAGCACCAGTTGAGTATGTTAGTCAATGTATTTATGTATGTATATATTTTATCTATTTTAAAGTATCATATGGCTAAGAAACCATATCAATGCTTTTACAGTATTATTTTATAATACTCCTTTTACTGTACGTACTTTACTTTATACTAAGTATTGCAATTGTGGCAATTCATTTCTCTTGCATGAGAAAGAAGACTGCTCAATAAATACCATCTTTTATTGAAAACGCCCTTCTCTCTATTTCTCTGCACTCTGGTGAAACTAAGTACGCACGATTGACTGAGTGAAATAGCTGTCTATTGTTTTCACACGACTCTAGAGATACACTCTTATTCTGAGGGAGCAAAGTTGTCATGTTTTATGGTTGTCAGAAGCTAATCCCTTCTTGTCTATCCAGGGAAGTTAAACTCCTCCTTGTTTATTCAAGAAAGTTTCTAGTGACCTCAGAGCTAGCTGGCCAAACTAATTAAGTCTAATATAGTCAGTAGAGACCTAGTCGACCTCAGTCCTACGTCTACACTGCTGTTTATATTATTCCAATGCGCAGAGCCTATTGGGAATATAGGAACTACACTACATGGCGCCCAACGTTTGGTAAGGTGATAATCTAACGCAAGACATTAGAGTAACTCAGTCGTGCTTTTTCACACAGACCCTTTTTCCCGTAAAAACTCCAAAAGACGTCTGGAGTGGGTAGAAGGTTAAAATCCGCCGGAACTTAGGAGGATGAGAATCCTATGTATTAGTTTTTGGTTTAGTCAACGTTGAAGGATACAGTGTTCCAAAATATTGTGCACCTAATCTTTCTTTCCTTGAAACTTGATCTGCAACAAAAAGCTTTCTGTTAGTAAAAATGACGGAAAGTGAAGACGAAAAGGAGACAGCTAGAATAACAGCTCAACTCCTAGCGGATGACACAAGTCTCCAAGAAAATGACCCGAATGCTGTAATCATTCCGGTAAATGTAAGAAAAACTATAACTCTTAAACTTATAGAAAATGGACTAACACCAAGAGGTGGTACAGTCATATTCGTGGTAGAGGCCCATGAATATCGGCAGACAGAGGTATTCTACTCATGGATAAACTTTCCAGCAGCAAACGCTGTAACACACGAATTCCACTATTACAAAATAGAGGAACCTCCGGATGAATACACTCCTTTCGAGGACGTTGAAATCCCACTAAATTACCAAGAGCACCTGCTCTGGTTTAAAGGCGCCCTAAAACATCAAAATCACATCACCAGGCTCGGTCCACTAGGTAGACCAGGAGCAGCGTGGCCGGTTCTAGCCAGCTACACACCACATCCAGACATTGATAAAATGTCAAGCGAAGAACTTTTAGTTAAAATAAAAGAATTAACAAAGGCATATAGAGAATTAGTTCAATTGGCAATGGAAGACATAACATACCTCCAGAAATTGAAAGAAACAGATATAGCAGAACAACCATTTGAACTTGCCAGAATCATGGAAAAATCCAATGAAGAACTAGGAAGAGATAGTTTGGGTGGGAAACCAGTAAAACCCCAACTAACTGAAAATCCTGAAAAAACATTTATTAAAAATAATCTAAATACTCCAAAAAAGAGTTGGGATGGTAATAAACAATCCACTCCCAAAGAAAAAAGATTCCAGTCCAGAGGAAGGTCTCCTCAACGAAGAGATAGATCTCCAGAACGAGGTGACAAGTCTCCCCTGAGGGAGCCCTCTGAGAAAAGATACAACCTTAGAGATAGGGATAAATTGAGAAAACCTGATAGATATCAAGATATTGATACACGTCCCTCTCGATCTTTTCAGACTTCCTCGCAGAAATCGGAAAGAAGAGGACAGTCAGAACACAGGGAAGAGCACGCCAAGTCCAAAAACAAGGAACCTGCTAATCAAAGTAAAAAATTACAATTTCCAAGAAAGAAGGTAGCCAGTATTAAAATAATTAAACATGCTGAGGATACTGAGGACACAACTGAAAAATGGAGAGTGGGCCCAGACAATGCTAGACAGCGCAGCAGAAGTGACCATAGCTCGCATGATCTTGATGAATCTTCTGGAGACAATGGACACGAATGAATACATTCAGGTAGAAACTGCAGATACCAGAGTAGGCAAACCCCATAAAATATACGAAATAACATTGCGTATAGAGGGAGATAAGACTAGGAAAGTAAGGGGTCTCTTTTGGGACAACCTTTCGAAAGGCTATGACATCCTTTTAGCTGAGAAAGACTGGCCACCAGAGTTTGTCAGGGAGTGCCCTCATGGCGAAGAAATGATTATGCCTGCTTTCTCAAATCATATTCCGAATCATAAAAAATCCATATGTCCAAGAAAATGGTCAGTAGCTCAAGCTCCTAGATTATATAAAAATCATGTAGGATGGGATGAAGACTCTCCTCTTCACAAAATCCAGTTAAAAAATGTCAACCCACTGCACAAAGGCAGTACCCAGTTAAACAAGAAGCTAAGAAGCAAGTCAGGGAGATCTTAGATCAACTTGAATACCAGGGGGTGATAGAAACATGTACCTCACAAATGAACAATCCTTTGTTTCCTGTCTCCAAGCAAGACGATTCTTATCGTCTAGTTTTGGACTACAGACACTTAAACTCCTGCTGCAAAACATTTGCAGTACAAAACTCACACAGTGCAGCACTAATGAATAACATCGCGCGCAAAAAATACAAAACGACATTAGACATCTCTAATGGATTCTTTTGTCAAAACATTGCACCTGAGAGCAGGTATTTGACCGCGTTCTCAATAATGGGGTCGCAAAAACACTTCTGTCGACTCCCACAGGGATTCAAGAATAGCCCAGGATTATTCTCAGCAAGCGTAACAGAGTTACTACAAATATATGATGATGAAGCATTATCGTATGTCGATGACATCTATCTCACAGATGATGACCTGGATACTCACTTGAAAAGAGTGAACACCATAATACTTGGGTTCGCAGCTGAGGGTTACAAATTCAACTTTAAAAAGTCACGAATTGCCCATCTAACTGTCCTATTTTTAGGATATGAATTATCAAGTGAAGGCAAAAGCCTAGCAGACAACTTCTTAGAGAAGTGCGCTGTACTCCAAGCACCTAAAACGCTGAAGAACTTACAATCAATACTAGGTTTCCTGAATTTCGGAAGAACATACATTTTAAATTATGCAGAGAGGGTTAAACATCTCTATGAATTAATAAAACCTGTTTTCAAACCAATAAATTGGACTCAGAAACACACAGAAATTTTAAGATCATTGCAAACAGACATGTTAGCTAAAACAAAATTGCAAACTCGCGAAAACATACGCAACCTTGTAATCCGAATCATCCCAGAAAGATGCGGATTCACGTACCGGACCTCTAATGAGGGAGAAACGGTACCAATAGCTTACAAACCACACTTGTATACACAAGCTGAAATGAAATTCAGTTCAACGAAAAAAATTCTAACTGCGGTTCAGACTGCTGTAGCAAAAGAAAGAGCCCTAGCACAAGGTAAACGAATAATAATCGTTACCCTAGTACCTGCCCTAGAAGCAGTAACAAAAGCAAGCATTCCAAATGCTAAGGCACTACATCCGAGATGGATACAATGGGTTAATTCTCTTACTGCAACAGACGTAGTATACGAATTTGATCCTAATTTAAAAACACAAGAATTTCTACAATATGAATATGAATGTCCTCTGCCGACCAAAATCCTGCCTCTAGAACATTATGGCGGTATAATATATACAGACGGATCAGCACATCCCGCAGTTGGGGGTACGAAGCTTACAGTGCTGCGTGCACGATTGTTAAAGGTCGTTGGCACGAAGGAAAATTTAGACCACTGGTCACTAAAACCCAATCTCTAGGAGATTGTACAGCTCAGCGAGCTGAACTACTAGCATTTAAGATGGCGCTTGAAAATACTGATCGCAAATTCCCCTCACTAGTAGTGTGTGACTCATATTACTGCGTTCAGTCTTATAATGAATACTTGCAGAACTGGGTTCAAAATGGTTTCAAATATGCAAAAGGTAGCACAATCAAGCATAAAACGCTTTGGGAACAAGTAGTTCTTTTACAGAAAGAACTACAAAAGACTCACGTGATACATACACTGAGTTATCAACGTGACGGCGTTCACGTTGCTGGGAATTCATTGGCTGATGAAGCTGAAAAGGCAGCTGTGCAAACGGCTTCCGTAGCTGCTATCACCCGGTCAAAAACAAAAATAGACAGCAATATAATGCAAGCTGTCAGTGCTTCAGTAAAAGATGATATAAAAACACTCCCGAAAGGCTTTCCAGTAAGGTACTCATACATAACTGATGCGAATAATGTTCCATTTGCTCGAATCCCTGGAGTGGGGGATAGGGCAATTCCAAACATGGAACACAGGTTAGGACTAATTACAGCGGCACACGAAGGGCTCGCTTCTGCACATGCTGGTGTTTCTGCCACAATATCGTTATTAAAACAGAGATATTGGTGGCCGCGTATGAGAAAACAGACTAGAAACTATGTTCTAGAATGCGAAATATGCCAAAGAATGAAAGTATCAACAGCGAAACGACCAGCACAGACGCCCCTTACAAAGGGATGGCAACTATAAATATATCATGGTCGCAGTGGATTCCTGCACGAGATTCATTTGGATGTGGCCCCAGCGCTCGGCTGACGCCAGAACTGTTATAAAAGATTTGCGAGTCTTTATCGGCACATACGCAATTGGCATGCTACATTCTGACCAGGGTCCTGCGTTTAGCTCTCAAGCTTACAAAGAGGCCATGACCGGCATGGGCATTGCATTGCGGTACTCTTGTCCATTCCATCCTGAGGGAAATGCAGTAGTGGAAAGAAAAAAACCGGGGCATGAAGCAATCTATAACGGCGAGGGTATTAGGTTCGGGTGATGGGTTGGTCCAACATTTAACAATTGTCCAACGTAGTCTTAATAATCTGCCAAGAAATTCTCTAAAAGGTCTCAGTCCGTACAAACTATTGTTCGGTACTAGAATGCACATTCAGGACCTTGATAGTCAGACTTCAGTGGTAGAAGAAAAATGCTTTGATATCAAAGACCGTTTGGCTGTTTTACAGGACTTAAATGAAACAAGACGAAACCTGAGCAACATAAAGTTAAAGCAACAGCCAACAGCCACTGAAGAAAAACCACCTGTCCCAGCAAGACCTGTCTGGATTCTGAAGATTGGGGATCTGGTCAGAGAGAAGATCGCGGTGAAGAAGGAATTTGGGCCTTCTTACAGAAAAGTCTTAGCTATCAGCGGAACAAGATCAGTTGTACTACCGCCCCTTGCAGGTAAAAAGGAGAACCGAGTTGTATCAATCGACCTGGTAAAACCACAATCATGTGGCCAATAATAAGTAGTAGGCCCAGTGGACTCCCAAGAAATAGCAGAATACCAAAATTTGCTACAATCCAAGAGGTTCAAACTGAGAGACTAATCACATTCGATAAACCTACAGTGAATAAAAAAGGACTATGCAATAAAGCCATGGAACTTATGCCTCTTGAAACCCAAATTGCCACAGTTCGTCAAGAAACACCAGCCTACAACGATGTAGCCTCAGACTATGCTGATGAAACAAAGAAAAATTCAAAAGCAAATGAAAATTCGGAAGCAATTCCAACAATTGACAGAACTGCATCTGGCTACTTCATTAATTTCGATGACTTTTCTGATGATCCAAGTGAACATGAAGAAACGCCAGCAACAAAAACTTTCGAAGACAAAGTAACTGAACTCTTTCATCAACTCAAAGAAACCTATCTGATTTCTCCATGGATTCAATTTTGGATTGTGTTAGGTGTACTTTTCCTCGTGCTTTGGCTCATCATGGTTCTTTGTTTGGGAAAATTCATTGTAGGAAAATACAGTACAATGGACACAGCAAGTCAGAACATCAACTTGGTCCTAAAGCCTCACAAGTCATCTCACATCGAGAAAAGAGAACTATCATCAGTGAACGTCACAGCCAATCCAATACCCGGTGGGGTAGCATGGGACAGAACTGAATTTGACATTTTTGGCCCGATTGAGCTCTTGAAATACCCACACCAGTTTAAGGTTTCATTAAGTGACTTTGTAAAACCAAGTACTTTCTCTGATGATTGGACTTTGAAAATATTAATAATATGATGTCAGATTTAGTAATGTCAGCAGAATTTACAGAACATGATTACTTACAGGGTTCATCAAATTATGAAGAAATGTACTGTTATAATCACTTTGGACATCACTATTTGCATAAATCTGCTCAACCTAGAAACGTTTTTAATTATAACCAATGGGAACATTGTGCAACACCACCTAAAAGCAGCTCAAAAACATTTTATGAGAAATTCCCACACTTCTCAGGGTTTAACACAAGTGATGCAGAAACATTTTATTTTAAAATGTTAAATAAGACAGGAACGAAAATAATGCTGACAAATACTAAATTGATCTATTCTGAAACATTTTATGAAAAAATAATTACATTTGATTTTGAATTCTGGAAAAACAACATTGAAACAAAAACCATCTGGGGTACAAAAGAATGGCAGGTCCAAGGTTTAGAAGCATTATTTAGAGCCTGCATGATCCCAGAACAATTAATATTCTTGAATGACACCATTCAACAGACTACCTGTCTTGGCCTAGCCAAGATTAAAGACTTAAACAAACCGTCTATTCCAAAGCCCATACCTGATAGTAATAGCACTACTGATATGGAGATAGACGTATCCTATATTTTATACCAAAACAGAACACATCCTGATTGGAAAAAACGGTTGATCTGGCCCACAGACACAAATAACTGTCAAGATAGATTCCTGAACAAAATACAGGGGTTCAAAATGACCAGGCCAGACCCAAGATACTCCCAGAGACAACATCCAGGGATAGTTACAACATACAGTGTAGGGAAACTATGCCTCGAATGGCTACAAAAATCCACACTGGCAGAAATTAAGCAACACTTGACTTTACTTAAAGACGGTGCTGACTTGCGTGATTTCATTCTGGGACCACGCAAACAGCGTCAAAAACGTTTCATAGCGGCCGGTATATACACTGCGTACAACGAAGCTTGGAAAGTAATGCAAATTGAAACAGCAGAAAAAATACGAGAAAAAATACGAGAAATTGATTGTATTAATTTGGATAAATCACTTTCTGTTGTGGACAATGGGTTAACGACTCTGTCCTCCAGAATATATTCACTGGACAGTATTGTATCATCTGCTATTGATATAATGGAGCAGGACTTACTAATGTTACAACATGGTCAGTCCCAATTACGTTCTATTGTACAGCTTGGCTGGACGTTGCAAAATCTGCGTTCAGGCTACGTACCATTGCGTTTAATCAACACAACGTCATTATTCTCTATCTTTAACCTTACTGATAAACAAATCAGTTTGGCACAAAAAGGAGCAGACTATACGATTCTGAGCATTGAAAAACTTAGAGATTACCATTGACAATGTCAGAAAGACCTGTCATTGAATGGATAATACACGGAATAATTACAATTCCGATAACAACTTTCCAATTTAAATATTGCCAAGAGTATATACCAGCAGGCCAGTATGAAAGGTTGGGTAAAGGGTACATCAAGTCAACATGGAAATTACCTTATACACACACATGTTACAGTGAAAAGAAAAAGGATGTATTTCTTAGTGGTAAAAATTGTAAAAGATCTGTGTCAAGGTATTAACTTGCATGGGACCTGCGAAGGGTCTTTGAATAACCTTTCATGTCACCTGCACGGCACTCCTGCAACACAGATAGAGCCATTCTTTAGACAGCTTTCTAACTGGAGCTATATTCTAATAAATGACCACAGCTGTTGTGGCATGGTGCCAGGGAATGCCTATCTCGTAAGCGTTCGTTCCATGGTCACTTGCTGTATGCAAGTATTGTATCCAAACAGCACTCCAGACATGGAGGCGGCAATTTGGCCTTATTTGAATATCTCTTCTATTCGAATTGATACTTTAAGCAGAATGAAGTCTATTCTTTTACAGACAACTGTGCCTTAGACCTCATCCAAGGAAACGTATGATCTGCAAGTTGCAAGGACAACGGCAGAGATACATTCCCTTTTATCAACAAATTGCCCCGTGCATTTCGTAGAAATGTTGAGCCAAATCCTAAACATGTCAGATACCAGTGGCATCGCACATGTATTTAAGACAATTTTTTCTGCACTATTAACACCCTTCGAAACAGTTCTGGGCATTTTTTCCAATTTTGTCCATTCTGTCTTTGGCAGCCTACCTCTACTTTTGGGACTCGTGGCAGGAATTTTATTTTTGATCCTTCTGCTCCGATATGGCAAGCCAAGTCGCAGACAAGACTCCAGCAACGATGGAAGAAACGATCCTAGCTATACGCTATCGGGACCGCATAACTAAAGCCCTCGGATTAGCCCGGCTAAGAGATCTGAATATGACCTGGTTTCTTTCATTCAGACCTATCTGGCAAAATTGCATCTTACCTGTGCTTCGATGTATGCTATGCGGAGAAGAATGCGTGTTGGACGTCTGTCTTACACTACCATCAGCAGTACCAATGGATAAAGATACCTTGCTAGGTCCTGTAACGGCTCATGCATCGTGTTGTCCCCAGCGGCTACCCATTCTGATGACGGCATTCGTTGAGACTTCACCACTACGAGTATGTGGCAGTGGAGTACGAGATGAGAGCAGCATCACACAGGTACAACCTTCTGTGAGCATTGCTGATCCTGACATGGATGATGGCAATCATTCTCACACATGCACTGTTACAGCATTTTCAAACTTGGTCGAACTTTCACCTGATGTCGTAGACCAATTTTTTGCGAGTCTGTCTGAAATGATGTTCTCCCCTGAACAGAAAGAATAACTTTTTAAGCAACAAGCACACAGCGTTCCCTGAACTCTGAATTCGGCCTTCAGCTTTGATAAACAAAAGCTACTGAAAACATTTGGAACTATTTTTTCCCCTGAAAGCGAAAATTATTTTTTTTACTTCCAAAATATTTACCTTTTCTGGCACATGTACTCTGCTTAAAGTAGAACTATTCTTAGAGAACAGAGCTTCTATTTTAGGAACTCTAGAGACAATATTTTACCTCAGCCTCTAACACATGTACAGCATTTGTATTAATATGTGATGGAATGGTCTCGACCTTCTCTTCTGTATTCAGAGCCATTTCATGTGTAATTTTCGCAATTCATTCAGCTGATATATATATGCATTTTTTAACTGAATGATACCACTGCTTGAAAAGCGTACAGTACCAATACTCAATTTCGTGTATTTGCCATATACCATTTCAAATGCAAATTATGTATTTTGGGGTGGGTTGGAAAACACATGCACCATTATATGTTTACTATTGCTTAGTTTTAGTAATGAGGGACATTAGATCGTGGAGTGGGTGTTGTATTTCTATCTAGGACCCTAATTCAATATTCCTAATTTATGCCCTTATATGGCTATAATAAATAATATCCTTATAAAGGCATAAGAATCATATCCATATTTAGTCGTAGCCCATGCAGTCCAAATTAAGCAAGGCTACTTCCCCAGACTCCTAGAGAGTACAACGCGTTCTATAAACAAAGCAAACCTCCAGCAACCTGGGAAATCCCCATGCTTCTGTTTTGATTTGTCCTAGAACTCCTGTGAGCACTGAAAGAACGGCCAGTTCTTAGTGACATCTTTATTGACGTCTTATGTCCAACCTTACGTCAAACCCGGCACCTTTCAGGTATAAATATACCAACGTTGCCTTAAGCAAACACACGGTGGTTTGGAGCAGAGCGGCTATCTACTTGCCCGAGAGCCCAGCTGATGCGAGAGCCCACAGACGCCGCCCCTCCCTTTTGATGCACTGAGAGAGACGCTGTCTTTTCTCCAGCTAAGAAATCCAGCTCCGGTGTTTCCAGTCGCCCTTGCGGGTTGCTGGGATATCGAGTCCTGAGAAAGAGATACCAGACCTCCTGCTTTCTATTACCCAGGTACGGAGCTGACTAAACCCTTAAAGAGAATTATTGATTCAGATTCTTGGCAAAACCAACTCAACTCAAACTGCTACTTACTTACTCCTTCCCACGTATTAGGCTTAGGTCAGGTACACCAGGGTAGGCGTATTTAGAAGCACCAGTTGAGTACGTTAGTCAATGTATTTATGTATGTATATATTTTATCTATTTTAAAGTATCATATGGCTAAGAAACCATATCAATGCTTTTACAGTACTATTTTGTAATACTCCTTTTACTGTATGCACTTTACTTTATACTAAGTATTGCAATTGTGGCAATTCATTTCTCTTGCATGAGAAAGAAGACTGCTCAATAAATAACACCTTTTATTGAAAACGCCCATCTCTCTATTTCTCTGCACTCTGGTGAAACTAAGTACGCACGATTGACTGAGTGAAATAACTGTCTATTGTTTTCACATGACTCTAGAGATACACTCTCATTCTGAGGGAGCAAAGTTGTCATGTTTTATGGTTGTCAGAAGCTAATCCCTTCTTGTCTATCCAGGGTAGTTAAACTCCTCCTTGTTTATTCGAGAAAGTTTCTAGTGACCTCTGAGCTAGCTGGCAAAACTAATTAAGTCTAATATAGTCAGTAGAGACCTAGTCGACCTCAGTCCTACGTCTACACTGCTGTTTATATTATTCCAATGCGCAGAGCCTATTGGGAATATGGGAACTACACTACACTCTAAGCACAAGGAACAGGACGCTCTGGGCAAAGATGGGAATGAGAAAATGTCACCTCCAAGAACGCTTCCCATATTCAATATTTGACTCTTCCTTGAGGGATTACTTGGTTCCTTATACTTCATAAGTAATTTTACCACATGGGTGCTGCTGACGAGTTCAGCTCATCATGAGGCGCAGTCGAGCTGCCCTCATGATGAGCTGAGCTCATCACGGCCGTTGGAATGTTCGCACGCGGGGCTAATTTCCCCGCTGTGCTGAACGTTCTAAAAATGGGTGTGGCCACGACGAGCTCAGATCGTCATGATGGCAGCTCCGCTGCGCCTCATGACGAGCTGAGCTCGTCACCAGCATGGCTGCGCCGCGCGAGGCCCCTCCCCGCACAGCGGGGGGGAAACACCCCGCAGCGAAGGGGTTAAAGATAGAACCAAGATAATTGATGCTAATTAATGCTTAGGCAGTTCTAGGCTACAGATAGCTGGTAAACCTCCTCCAGTGTCTCTGTATGATGACATTTTACTGCACCCCAGGGGCCATAAAACAGAAAGTGCCCCAGAGGCTGTTATGTAGATCCTATATATTCTATACAGGATCTGCGCATTTTGGATAACATATACTGTGGGTTTGGTGGTAGACTGGTTCTGAGCACCCCCACCCGATATGTTAGGCTGTTTGCATTAGCTAGATCACAGTGCACATAGACTCTCCTCTTATCGGGGAGAGAATAGTTTCTGGCAACCTCAGAACATGACAACCCTGATCCCTCAGGATCGTGGAAACAATGTACTACTTTTCGCTCAGTCATTCGTGCTCACTTATTTTTTCTCAGAGATACACAGAATAAACAGTCTGGGCATTTCAATAAGGTTTTGTGGAACAGTTGTTATTCTATTGTAGAATAGATTTGCTGTAACAACCATTAGACAGTAGCAGAGATATATGATTAGCAGTACTACCAAAGTAAAGGGATGGTACAGTTCCACCATCTTGCAGTCATCATGAATCAATCAATCATGCCATTTGTATAGCGCACTACTCACCCGGGAGGTTCTCAAGGCGCTTGGGGGAGGGGTATGCTACTGCTCGAACAGCCAGGTCTTGAGTTGTTTCCTGAAGCGAGATGGTCCTGGGTCAGCCGAAGGTGGATGGGGAGGGAGTTCCAAGTCTTGGCAGCCAGGTAAGAGAAGGATCTTCCTCCGGCGGTGGCTCTTCAGATGCGTGGTACGGCTGCGAGGGCGAGGCTGGTGGACCGTAGCTGGCGGGTGGGCGTGTAGAAGGTCAGGCGGTCGTTGAGGTACTTGGGGCCCATGTCGTGGAGAGACTTGTGTGCGTGGGTGAGGAGCCGGAACGTGATCCTCTTGTCGACGGGGAGCCAGTGCAGGTTCCTCAGGTGGCTGGAGATGTGGCTGCATCGGGGGACATCCAGGATGAGTCGGGCGGAGGCGTTCTGGATGCGCTGGAGTCTTTTCTGTAGCTTGGCTGTGGTTCCGGCGTAGAGGGCGTTTCCGTAGTCCAGTCGGCTGGTGACGAGTGCCTGGGTGACAGTCTTCCTGGTCTCGGTCGGGATCCAGCGGAAGATCTTGCGAATATATACAAGAATATATACAAGAACATAAAACACATGATAAGAAAGTGCTTACTCCTACATGTCTCCCTAACTAGATGACCTAAATGTACCTAGCAATGGTGTAGGTGTTATGCCAAGAATCCCTCTAAGGTCTAGTCAACACCATTACCTGAGAAAGGAGAGCATATGGGACCCCGTCCTGGTCTCAAGTTGGACACCCGAGAGGGATGTTAGACCACTGCTAGCTGGAGCATCTGTATGCTGGAACCTCAGCATCTCTGGTCAGTGTGTCAGCTGGGAAGTCACAGTCTCCTCTGTCTAAGCAAGACATGATGTATATATACCCACAGGTCTTTCCAGGGGTCCTACTTTGCTGTGTTACTGTGCCGGCCTAAAGGATGACATCGGGCTTAAACTTTAACATGGATATTATACAGGAGATGTTCGTCTTGCTGTGAGTCCTGCTGTGCTTCCACAAAGCCTTATGCATAATGTATGGGTATCGTACCATTGAAAAACCTGCGTTCTCTATGCAGTGTTGTATCTAGGTAATAGGTCAGTCCCTATGAACCATTATGTATGAAATGTAGTGAAGGATATAGGTGAAAGGTTGCAGTGTTTACTTGCGCCTATATGGGGTACCTAAATGGAATATAACACTCACTACTCCTCCGACTGGACGACATATGTAACCTATATGTGTACTAATATTCTAACTAGACATTGGTACGCACTAAAGTAAAACATTTCTTTAGTTAAAAATGTCTAAAAACTTCTAAAAATATTTTAAAAGGAAAATAAATCATTTTTGCAGGCCCTAGCTTTAAAAGTGTCTGTTGTTATAGTCCAAAACACTATAAGCATTAGAAAGCCATTGATGCCCAATAAATGAAAGGGAATTTGAATTTTGTATTTGAGTTCCAAATTGAGCTTGTTATTAAAAAAGGCTGAATTTCCTCCAGCGCACGACGAGCCAAAATGAGTCAATTGTTTATGTGTACTGGCTCGTAGACGCAACATTTCTGTTGCTTGCTTCCGCAGTAGACGGCCCTTGTAACACCTTGCAGAGTACATCAATTGAGCACAGATAATCTTTAACGCTGTCCGCAGCCAGTGGTGGGGAAGCCTGTGCACCGTCCAAAGCCTGGGTGCCAGTGGAGGAGCCGGTGTTGATACCGACAGGTGTAGTTACAGCCTGTGGTGGCTCAAGGAATGCCGCCAACAACATTGGGATGCGCTGAGGACACTGCAGAGCATGGACCGTTATCGGGTCCAGTAGAGCATTCACGTCTGGTTGCGCACATGATGGGAGTGTCAAACAAAGGTCTAACATGCATTCTTCTCCCCAAAACAGGCATCAGAGGACAGGTAAGATGCAGTCCATCCAGACTGGTCGAAATGACAGGAACTAAGATACACTTAGGTCTCTCAGGCGAGGCCTGCCTAAGGATTGTACAATTCAGTGTCTGTATTTCCGCTCCAGGAGTGCTTTTTCCATCTCCTAGGTGACTGGGACATCCATTGCATAGCAGATAGAAGACAATCAGGATACCTACTATTAGAAACAGGATCAGCGGAAGTCCTCCAAAGATGCTTCTGAAAACAGAGTGTATGAAGTTTGGTATAATTCCAAGTACCCTCTGAAAGGTGCTTAGAAGTCCAGAACCCATGGTCTTAAATAGGTGGAAATTCCAGTCCTATCAGACATGTTAAAGATACGATTTACCATTTCTACGAAATGGAGAGGCAAATTGTTTTAATAAGTGCCTCTATATCAGCTGAAGACTTTGCGATCTCGAGTTCAAAAGTCTCTCGAGCGGAGGTTAAGGGCACAGACTTCTGCCAAGAGTATCAAACCATATTAAAGAAACATTCAGTGAAGGCCATAACGCCGCCTCGCTGACTGTATATGGGGGGAGAAACGAAGCTTGCATACAACAAGTAACCCTGGAGCTCACGGTTACCAGATATGTGATGCCCGGGAGCATTCGGCGGCAGCCTTGATTGTTCTGCATCAAGTAACTCCATTCAAAAGTAGCCCAAATTCTGGATTAATCATGGCAGCAGGGGCACCCCTCAGATGACAGGACAAGTTTGCCATAGAACCATTACAAGCCCCATGCAGTAGAATGTCCTGATGAATATGTGATGTTACAACGCGATCAAAATGATCGCGGTATGTAACATCACGGTTTTTACTAGGCCTGGGTGGTAAATTCCGTTCTGCACGTGGAATTTGAGGAATTTGGGTAATCTGGGTAATTTCGCGTTCTGTGGAGAACGCAAAATTGCCCAAAATTCTGCGTTCCGCAACTTTACGAAATTGTTTGCTTGTTCGCGTTCTCAAAATGCGCGTTCGCGAGATATTTCCCCCGAGCACGCAAACAGCGATTGCGAACAGGAAAAAAGCATTGCGAACAAGCAATTCCGTATGTTCGTGGAATTTCTGCGTGTTCGCAGAGATTTTTTACCGTTTCAGGGAGATTTGCGTAACACGATTATGCAAATCAACCCACCCCTAGTTTTTACAATGCAAGTCGTTATAACGACTTGCGCTGGAGGGTGCTGGACTTATAAGTTTTAAGATTTACTATTCCAACACCAGTCTACGTACAGTAGGGAAGGTGTTGGAATATATATAAACTTCTTTATTCGGTTTTTTTTCACAAGTAAAAACCATAAAAGAGACAAAAAAGTACAGTTTACATTTTGTAAACATAAATAGCAGTTCATACAGATACATTAAAA
Organism: Lissotriton helveticus; assembly: GCF_964261635.1. Lineage (NCBI taxonomy): Eukaryota > Metazoa > Chordata > Amphibia > Caudata > Salamandridae > Lissotriton > Lissotriton helveticus. The sequence goes on along the minus strand of NC_136068.1, from coordinate 807,944,430 downwards.
GGTAAGTTTTTCAATCCATTTCATTTCCTCAAGGCGTGATTAAATAATACTTTTTAAACAATGATTATTATAGGCTTTTCCTGTGCTTCATGATACATTTTAGGAAATTAAGAACAAAGTAGCAGACAGACTCAGATTCGAGCGTTTGAAGTCTAAGAAATGCCAGCCTACATTGTCTAAGGCGCCAACTCCTCAGTGTAGGCAGTAGCCAAATTTTCCTGTGTGCATGATGGAATTTGCAGAACAAAATAATGTGTAGGTTAGATTGAATTGATTTCTCATCACAGGGGCAGAAAGGAAAACTTGAGACCCATCCATTATTCATAGGAAAAGCAACCAATCTAAAGAATGTATCCAGTCTGAATCTGGTCAACAGCATTCTGTCATATGTCGTCACCGACAGAGTTAAATACGGCTGGATGCTGTGTGTTATTTGGACCATATTCGCGTGAATGGTCGCGTGTTTCAGTGATTCCGAAGCCAGTCTCAATGTCTCTAGGTGACAGAGAGCTTGTTGTTTTAGTGCTTTCTTCGGAAAGTTGACTATGGACTCTGGATGGGCATAATATTTCTCGAGACCGAGATCTTTAAAAAAATTTCTAATGTAGGAAAGCCATCTTACCTTGGAAGACTTGTCAAGGGCCATTGTATCTGTGATGATGGACTGGGACAGGGCGTTATTCACGGATGTCCAGATACGCCGCCACAACATCAGCGGTTGGATCTTGATCAAATCCTCCAGGTAGGGAATTCCTAGTTCTAGATGTGAGGCATAGGTTGAAGTGCCTCGGGGGGTAACTAAAAGAAATCTCAGAAAGGCGTTTTCCGCTACTTGAATGGAGCTGGTGTCCGTGTGTCCCCAAACACCCGCTCCGTAAAGAGCAATGGCCTGGCATTTGGCACTATAGATCTTCAATAGCTCCACTGGAGCCCTTCTCCCCAATCTCCGAGAGAAACTCATCAGAGCCGCTATTGATCTTTTAAATAGGTGGCATCTTGACTCCACTGCTGGCTTCCATGTCAATCGTCCGTCTATCATGATACCAAGGTACGGATACTGGGGAGTAACCTCTAGCTTTTGTTTATCGAGGTAGATCTCTTTTACTCCTTTTTTCTTAGTGCCTGCTATCATGACAAACGTTTTCTTGACATTTACTTGTAAATCTAAGCCTCCCATGAATGTCGTGTATCTCTTCAGCGAGCTCTGTAGCTCGCGCGGAGTACGTGCGAGGATGACGGCGTCGTCCGCGTACAGCAGGGCGGGAATCAGGCGCTGTTTTATACGAGGAAGGTCCTGGGCCCCTCTCAACATCTCCCCCTCCAGACCATTGGTGTAGAGTGACAAGAGAAAGGGGGCCAGGACACATCCTTGCCTGACTCCACGCTCCACTCTGAACGGAGCCGTCAGCTCACCATTCTTCCCAAAACGAACTCTAGCCGAGGCTCCTGAATAAAGCTCCCTTACAAAGTCTAAGAGGGAGGGTTCCACACCCATTTGACTTAAGACCATCCACAGCTTTGAATGCGACACGCAATCAAAAGCTGCGGATAGGTCTACATAGACCATGTAGATCATGTTCTCCTTAGCCTGTGTGTATTTGCCCACTATCAGGCTAAGATTAAGGGCCTGCTCTATGGTTCCGAACCCCTCCCGAAAGCCGAATTGGAGGTCAGAGATAATGCCTCTCTCCCCAGCCCATTGCTGAAGACGCTCCAAGATTACTCTCCCCACGACCTTGCCAAGCGAGTCCAGCAATGAGATGGGGCGATAGCACTTCACATCTTGGCGGTCCCCTTTTTTGAATATTGGGACCATGATGGACCTAGTCCAGGAATTCAAAACTCCCTCATTAGCAGCTGCTATGCATACTCTTGTAAGGATGGGCGCCCAGAGGTCCGGGGTGTATTTAAAGAAGTCGACTGGGACCCCATCCGGGCCCGGGGCTTTCCCTGTTTTACTTGCTTCCAAGGCCAAAAGCAAGTCGGGTATATCGAAGAGGAGCGGGATAGGGTAATGTACTTTCGAAAGGATGCTCTCAGAGCTGTCAATAGTTGAGCCATTTTTAAAGATCTTGGAAAAATGGGCCACCCAAGTTTCTTCATCGATGGCTACTTCAATCTTGGGGATGTTATTATCAGTGAGATACGGTGCTCTAACTGTGCGCCAGAAAGCCTCGCTTTTTTTTGAAATGGCACTCTTATGCAGGTCTTCCCACAGTTTCTGCTTCAGTTCTTTAGTTCGTTGCTTTCGTTCCCTAATATATTCCCGTCTGAGAGATTGGATTTGTCCCATGTCTCTGGGTTTATTGTGTAGCGCAAGTTTTAATTTAGTGAGGGCTATAGTACAATTGTGGTTGAACCACCCTTTCTTGCCGGGTTGCTTGGACGTTAGTTTAGACGAAAGTAGTCCCTTGACTTTCTCCAAGATTTGCTTAAAGTTGTCTAGGACTTCTTCGTGTTTTAGCGAAAAGTCCAAGCATTTGATGATATTAGAATATGCCAGCTTGACCAACTTTTTAGTGATTTCACTCGGGTTAATTTTTTCCCATTTTATTGTATATCCGTTCTGTTTGCCTAGTTCTAAATTATTCTGAGCGAGAGTATTTACTATTTCTATATTTTGGTGGTTATAATTAGGTAATTGAAGATACAGCCTCTACGCAGAGTGGTCACTCAAAGAGTTATCAATAACCTGAAAGTCGTTAGCCATCTCTGACAGTCCAGGAGACAAGAAGATGTAATCCACTGTGGTTTGGTGACCTCTGCCCACATAGGTCCGAACTAAACAACATGAATCCGAGCTTGGGTGGTTTGCGATTTGCAAATCTAGTTCGGAACGCACATTGTTTAAGGCGTTCCCCGCCTTGCTATGTGTAAGATGTACTAATGGGAGGTCGAATTTGTCCACAATCCCACAGCAGTGTGAATTCGCCCGTGGGCACGGGTGAAGGTTGAAATCCCCTCCCCATAATACGTGGTTTGCCCCATGGGTGCCTTTCCACAAATAGAGTTGAGTTAGTCTCTCATGAACGTCGCTGAGAAGAGTCATAAATTGATCTTCATTTAAATTATTGTAGAAATTAGTCAGAAGAATAGTCTCCTTATTCGCAAAGGTAAGTAAAAGAATTTGGCAATTAAAATCGGTATGGATAGTGGTCACTTTTAATTGGTTCAAAGTATTCGCAATGTACGTTGTTAGCCCCCCTTTGGGCCTACCTATTATGCTACGGACCGCTGGGACAAAAAATGTTTTAAATCCTTGCAGGTGAAGCTCAGAAGTAGACCATGTCTCCTGCAGACAAATTATATTATATGGTTCCAAAAAGTTTTGAGCCGACCCATCCTCAATCTTGGTGCGCAAACCTGCTACATTCCAAAAGAGAATAGGTATAGATAATGTATCAACTTTTGGTTCTATTTGTTCTGTTAGTGCCGGGGAAGGGTTTATTATAGAGCTCTGATGAGGAGAGCTTGGGTTAGCAGGTTCTATATCAGTTGGTGGTCAATCGACCATCTCGAGCCCGCTAAATCTGTTAGTCGTCGGGATATTATACCATGGTTCCCAGCGGGGCGGTTCTCTGTATGTCATCCTTTGAATAGGGGGCCTCCATTCTCCCCATCCACCACCCTGCTGACGAGGTCCCACTAGTTGCCATGAGTAATCTTGATCGTACTGTCTAGGGGCCCCTTGATATCCAGTGTTATGGAAATCAGTGTGTCGGGGAACAGGAGCAGACCATAAGGGATCGTAGTCCTGAAAGAAGCCCTTCGGTTGTCTTGAGGGATAGAAGAAAGAGAGTGGTTTAACGCTGATGCCTCCATTTACGTTCGTATCTTCCCAGGAGCAGATATAGTCTGCGATACGAAGGTCCTCAAAGGTAATCAGAATACAGTCCTCGGGGATCGATTTTCTAACTTTACCCACCCATGGAATCCTACGAACTGACAGGATACTTCCATTCCAAGTTGGAGGGAGGGGACGATTGTTCTGTAACCAATGTTGTACCTTATTTTTGAGAGACCAACCCGGTTCCGCGTTATGATCTGCAGTTACTGGAACTCCGGTCATGACCGCTACATACGGCGAGGCCTCGGGTGGTAGATCCACTGGGGGTCTACCCTCCCCAGCACCTCTAGGGATATTTCTATGAGCTTTGGGGACCGGGGGATCAAAAGCGGATGATTGAGAGGCCGATGTTTTTGATGTTACCTTGTTTATAGCCTTATTTGTAGCCACTAAATTTGGAGCAGGTGAAATTAATGAATTTTCTTGTGGCAAGATGGTAGATGCGTTAATCACTATGTTCGGGATACTCTTAGTGATCGGGCGGGAGGATGTTGCAGCTTGGGTTACCTTATTCTGATCTGTTACGGGTTTCTGAGGAACATTTGGAGGCTGTATGGGAGGGTGATTTATGTGATTATTTCCCCATGTATTTTGAGCCCCTACTGGTTGGTTATGTTGTTGGGATTTCACAAGTTTACCTATCTGCATCTCCAGCTGAGTTAGTCTTTTTTCTATTGGTTGGAAAGATGATTTAAATAAATCAGCGATCTTCTTTAAGAGCTGTGTGTTTTTGCCGTCTCCTAGACCCCTATTAGTAGGTAATAAGGTAGGGGATTCCAAGTCAATAAGGGTGGGGGTTTCATGCTCGTTGTGGTGTATTAAAGCGGTGACTACTAGATGTTCTACTCTGGGGGGTGGATTCTGAGGGGCTCTTAAGGTATGATGTAACATATTCAAGCTAGAATTTACTTGATCATCTTTTCTCTTGCTTATCGCGCCCTCCCGCCTTCCCCTTTCATGAGATTTCTCTAAAGAGGTCATTTGAGTGGGGGTTTGTGGAAGTAAGTCAGGGGATCTCTCCAAATAGGTACTTAGCTGCGAGTCAGCAAGTTGAGAGACGGATAAATCCACATTGTTTGGCAGACTTTGCCTCCCACAACTCTCCCTCTCCCCTTCATGGTTTTTCCCTACAGCGACTGGAGTTCTTGCATCGGCCATGTTACCCAGAGAGGATCTCTTGGCAAATGCAAGATCTAGAGATACTCTCTCCTCTGTCAGTGATATGCTTTGGTCTATGAATGTATTCGCCTTAGTTATTAAATCATCCATAGGACCAAGCAATTTACCCACGCTGCCCCGGGCCTTGGATTTATTCCCTCTGGTCACTACCATCTTGCTCAGATAACAATAAAAAAGAGCAGAAGATAAAATATAAGTGAAAATAAAAGGGGGATGGCCCAGTCCAGTCTCGATAGTCCTCGAACGGCCTCAAACGGCCCGCTCTTTGCCCGGTCTTCGCCCCGAGCTCCGACCCGCGCGCGTCCCGCGTCGCGGTGGGGCTTACACCAATAAAGTACGTGAAGAGAGGGGGCGTGGCCGCCGGGGGAAGAGGCACCAGCTGTGCAAGGTGGAGAATGCTGGTCCTCGCAGTCCCCCGGTAGGCTCCTGGCAAAGTTTGCAGACAGTAGTCCTCAACCTGGGCTGTCAGTCACTGGGAGCGCATCAGGAATCCGCCAACTGCGGAACCGCTCACACCAGCTTAGGCAGCCTCAGGGAGCATGCAGGGAACAAGCAGCCAGAAACGATCCTTCGAGCAGTCAGGTTTGGTCGGTGAGCGGCACCCGCGGAGCGGGTGGCGCGAAAGGTATTAAAAGCTGAAACAAAAGGGGCGTGGCCGCCGGGGAAGAGGCACCAGCTGTGCAAGGTGGAGAATGCTGGTCCTCGCAGTCCCCCGGTAGGCTCCTGGCAAAGTTTGCAGACAGTAGTCCTCAACCTGGGCTGTCAGTCACTGGGAGCGTGTCAGGAATCCGCCGACTGCGGAGCCGCTCACACCAGCTTAGGCAGCCTCAGGGAGCATGCAGGGAACAAGCGGCCAGAAACGATCCTTCGAGCAGTCAGGTTTGGTCGGTGAGCGGCACCAAAAAAAGGTGTTGGAATAGTAAATCTTACTATTCCTTAGGTTATAGCGCCATCCAGCACAAGTCGATGTTACGCTTGCGTTGTAACGGCTGCATTCTAAATGCGTCGCGGTGTAATCACTGTGATGTAAAGGATGTTTCCCTGTCCTGACAAATGAGTGAGCCACTTAAAGCACTCTCACATTTTGTACCACTGATAAACACTTCTTGATCCCCACTCCAGCATCGAAATCTGTATGGTAATTCCCAAGATTCCTTAATATATTCCTTACCCATTTTTTTCATATTTGCCTGCCAGCTTTTGTTCAAGGCAGTATTAAAAGTGAAAAGTAGGGACCGGTAGAGTTATGTGGCCATGGATTAGCCATTCTGTGTGCTGTGATTCTGCCACTGTGAATGGTAACCTATCCAGTTTTTCGATACGCAGCATTTTATATTTTGCTCAGAGGTATATTCTGTATTATACTTTAACATGTTACCTGGCAACTGTTTTAAATTGATTACAACTTCTTCTCTTTCTCACCACCACTAAGTTGTCTACAGCACTTAAATAATTTTCGATTTACGATTCGGTGTGGGAAATATTTAACCATCAAATGAGAACTCTATGTACAACTATAAGGACTGTGTCATAAGTCCTAAATTATACTATCTCTGTTTGTTTCTTTTACCTTGTACAGCCTTGAGAAAGTCATGGGTTACATTCCCAACACGACCAAACACGTGTCGGCTGTCATATTCCAGGAATAAACTGCAAAAAAATTAAACTGGACATCAAGGATAAGAATTATTTATTACTGCATGTGAACCGAATGGTGGAAACACTTGTTCATCGGAACAGTACTTAAACATTACGTGTGCTAGGGAGTGTTTTTCTTGTTAAGGCATCCGATGTGTGTTCGAGTCCTTGCTTTTGGCTCGGCCACGGAGGTCTGTTGCACTGTCTCGTTCAAAAAAATTATTTGTTGAGGGATAAGGCATGTTCTAAATAAAGCTTTAGTTCCCTGCACTTTCCATTCTCTAGTACCCCAGACCAATTTTTAAGTCTATGGTGTCTTTCCATAAGTCGTAACCGTATTCAGACAACTGGGCAATAAAGGATGCAGAGTGAATCTATTCGGTGTTTGTTAACATATTTTCCTGTGCTGATGTTGGTGCAACCTTATAATAATATGAGTCTGGGTCAGACATATTAAATCCTGAAAAATATGGAAACTTCTGTGCAAATGTTTTTGAACTGCCTTTTGGCGGTGTTGGACAATGTTCCCACTGGTGATATGTGAACATATTTCTAGAATTCGCGATTTATGCAAAAAATGAAGACCATAATGTTGATAACAGTACATAGATTCATAATCTGCTGAGTTCTCCAATGTTTCCCTATTAGAAAATACAGCAGATTTTTCTAAATCAGTCAACATGTTATTCACAGTTTCATAATCCTAATCGTCGAAAAATGTACTTGAGGTAATGATATCACTCAATGATATTTGAAATAAATGTGGAATTTTTAAAGGTTTGGTCGGGGCGAATATGTCGAAATCAACCTTGTCCCAAACTATACCATCCGGTACAGGAACTGCTGTAATGTTCACTGACGAAAGTTCTCTTTCTTCTCGATGCGATGATCGATGTGGTTTCAAAATTATATTCACCTTTTGGGCTGCAGACCTTTGCCAAATGTATTATCCACTAACAAGCATGTTAAAAACTATCACTAAACTTAGCCAGAAAAGAAAGAAAAAAATCCCGGAAGATACCCATAGTTCTACCCATGGTGATAACAGGTAAGTCTTTCTAAGAAAGTTCAAAATGTCTTTAACTTACTACTTGCATGATTTTTGGGCTGGCGTAGTTTCTAGTTCACTTGAATCCAAAGAAAACATATCAAAGTTTATGAATTGCCAGAAGCAGTTTGATCAATTGTTGGAATTGCATCCGGATTTGTTGAAATCGTATTTTGCTCTTGTTGAGGTATGTTGACGTAGACGTCTGTATTTGGTGTAATTGCAGCTTGAGTGTTATTTTGAGTTTAATTTTGAAGTTGTGTTCCGAGGAGAACATGGCGGCAGACGGCTGAGCTGCCGTGGTGCTCCGTGAAGCGGGTTCCCGCTTGCTTCTATCTGGCGGTCTGACATGATCCCGACCCGGCAAAAGACGAATATATTTGTAGCCCTTACTTCGTAGCTTGCTGTCCGCCCCTAATAGGCAATCGAATTTGGACACAATTACGAGAATTTCAGCAAACGTTTTTGGTCTAAGTATCTCCTCGGAAGGGGAGTCTATTCACCCTTTCTATGCCCTGTTGCTGCGGCTGCGTTACTGCTGCGTTTTTCAGCGTCTCGGATCCTGATACCGGAGGCAGAGAGGAGGCACCGCATAATATACCGAGGCACGAGTTTTCACCGGTGGTCCTGCGACAGTGGTCTTTAGCCGCCCTGGAGCTGAGAAGGGGCAGGAGAGCACGCAATCTGCTGCGCATGTCGAGCGGTGTCTCCACGAGGAGCTGTGGGGAGTTGGTGTCCTCCGTGAAAGTGGCTGACGAGGTGGTTGAGGTGGTTGAAGGGTGTTACAGGAGCGGTAAGGGGAGTACTCAAGTGGTGGGTAGCCCAGAATTAAATCCCCCCCCAGATTAAAACTAGATCTAAGGGGCAAAGTGTTCGGAAAAGGGGAAAAACGTTGGTTAAGACTCTAGTTAAGGCAGCCCCCTCAACAGAAAAGGGATCCTCTTCTTTTTTAACAACAGAGGTGAAAACTAAGTGTACACGTTTAAACAGTGCTAAAATAAAGGCTAAAACAAGGGCGAATGCCAAGAGTGCTAACATCGCAGAAGCAAGTTCTAAGATTACGCCATCTTTTTTTTTTTTTTGTCCTTATGCCGACCATATAGACAAAGTACCAAAAGGAGTTAACAGAGAACAGCTGTCTCAGTTTATCTGAAAAACTGGAAGGGACACGAGTCTTATGGGGGCCATCTATCCCTCAGCTGTCAACTGTATTCCAGAAAGGCACACAATCCATGATTTACCAATCTGCGGCAAACCTTAGGGTAGTTTAGCAGCCAAGTGGGGCCGGGCATGAACCCGATAACGGCTGTTCCACAGGTACAAAATATTGAAGCACCATATGAGATCAATCATTGGACCCGGGAAAAAAAACCAAAAGAAAAAAAAAAACGGATGTGTCAATGAAGCCAAGAAAGTAGATACCAGACGGCCCTTTTACTGTGACTACCAGATCTGGCCAGATCGGAACATGAGGTCTGCAAGACTGAGTTTTGCCAATCTCTAAAAGTAGGAGGTGAAGAGTCTTTCCATTTCCTGCAGATTTCCCTTCTTGCAAGCAGGATATTACAAAAGACTAGACATCTGGCTAGATTTTGTACGCCTTCTAGGACACCAAATACTATTAGAGGTAAATCTATGATGACAAGTCTTCCCAATGATTCTGTGAGGGAATTACTGATATCCTCCCAAAATGTGGTTAATAGTGGGCATTCAAAAAACATGTGTGTGTGTCTGATGCAGCAATCAAACCGCATTTAGCACAAGACACTGACTGTCCTCCTGCAAATTTAGATAGCCTGAGAGGGGAATAGTATGCCCTATGCAGGGTAAAGATATGATTTCTGCGAAGCCAGGACGGCTTAACAATGTTCCACAGAAGTTCAAAAGAAGTCATCCAAAGATTTTGTAAATTCTGGTCCGTCAAAACAGAACCCCATTATGACTCCGGCAGAACAAAGTCCCCATCCGACTCCTCCAGAATGAAATTATACCATTTAGATATTTCTTTTTTTAACTGGACCGCAGATTAGTAGATCAGAGACAAATGGGCTATGCCCTCCGAGTTTGAATTTATTCCTGTTAGCGGGAAATGTTTTATAGACGACAGTCCAGCTATAGATCTGTATGTATTTGAATCGTGAAAGATTGGGGCCAACCTTGGCTTGCAGCTGTTCCCACGAGAGTAAATCCCCCTTATAAAAGAGGTCACCCCACACTTCCAGGCCTGCCTCTCTCAAAGGGATTGCTAGAGTGTCATCAAGCCAGGCAGGATTTTCAGGCAACCCCCACAGCGGAGTTTTTTCGCAAAAGTAATTTAATTTTATGGATTTCATGACTTCAGCCCAAGTTCTGGCAAGACCTTGTAGGGTCTTCAGTTTAATTTCTTTTTAAACTTAGGATTACCAAACTTAAAAAGAAAACCAGAATGATTAATTCTTTCCCCATCCAACATAGCTGCATACATAGGCCCCACCCCCGAGACTACGGGACCCTTCAACAACATTCGTGAGTGAGATAATTGAAAGGGCCACGCATAGATTTTTAGGTCTGGAGCCGCCAAGCCCCCCTTATCACGTCGCCGTCTTAGTTTTTTCCAAGCGATCCGTGGAAGTTGGTTATTCCAGATAAAGGATGAAATGTTCGATTGAAACTTGGCTAAAGTAGTTTGATCAAAGTATAAAGGAATGGTGTTAAATAAAAAGGAAACTTTAGGAAGGATAGACATTTTGATAAGGTTGGCTCTACCAGGTAATGAAAGAGGCAAGTGCGACCATGATTGGAGAAGCTTATGGCAATCTTTAACAACTGTAGATAAGTTAACTTGGACAAGTTTATTAATGTCCTTCACTATTGTCAAGCCTAGGTATCGCACTGAAATGCCTGCTTGGAGTTCTGTTACAGAGTTCTCATCATTCCATACAAGCATTTCAGTCTTGGCAGCATTAATTTCATATCCCGACACTTGTCCAAAAGCGTGGGCCAATTTCAAGATAGCCGGAAGAGCAGTAGTGACTTCTGATGTTAAGATAAGCACGTCGTTGGCATATAATGCTACCTTCCTCATCCACCCTTGATAGTAAAAAGGTTTGATGGTGACCTCCTCCCTTAGATATTGCGCAAAAGACTCAATGTAAAAATCAAAAAGCAAGGGAGAGAGCGGCCATCCCTGTCGGGTTCCCCTAGTAATGGAAAAAGGGCTTGAAAGGTCACCATTGACGAGAAGACATGCAGAGGGATTACTGTATAACAGGCCTATGACCCTACGAAACCTTTCTCCGACACCAAATTTGGCCAAGGCTTCCAACAGGTACACCCAGTTACCCCTGTCGAAAGCCTTGGTTGCGTCCAGCGTAAGGGCGGCCAATGGGAGATTGTTGGTTGTTGCGATATCTATGGCACCAATCAAATCGTAGGTACATTCATAAAGTTGTCTGCCCTTCAGGAACCCATTTTGATCAAAATGAAGGACAGAGGGCGTGATAGCGGCCAATCTAGAGGATAGAACTGTGGTGAAGATTTTATAATCCACATTCAGAATGGAAATTGGCCTATACGACCCACAGGCCTCCTTAGGTTTACCCGGTTTTAAAATAAGGGTGATAGAGGCATTATCCCATGATGTCGGAGGGGGCATTCATTCTAAAGTATTTGATTAAACAAATTGGTGAGGGAGGGAACGATTTCTGAGTCCAGGAGTTTATAGACCTCAGCTGGCAGACCATCAGGTCCGGACGCCTTCCCCTTCTTACCCTTCCTAATCTCACCTCATCCTCTGAGATGGGATTATCCAAATGTTGAGATTGTTCAGAAGAAAAGAGGGTAATGTGATGTTATTCAACCAGCTCTTAATAGCCTCAGCCGTGATTACCTTATCTTCTTGATATACATCTTGGAAGAATTCCCTAAATGCCCTCCTAATTTCATCATCTGAAGAAAAGTTGTTGTTTCCTACTTTTATAGATGCGATGTTGTTACGGACCTGATCTACTTTGGTCTTCAAGCCAGTAGTTTACCTGCGCCTCCACTATATTCGAAGTGCGCCAACTTACTGGCTTCCCATCTCTGTTGAACCCTCAGATTTAAAACCGAAGCCAGGCTTCCTTTCAGATTCTGCAATTGATTGCGAAGAGGATCTAAAATAGACCCTGAAGCCGTGCTGTTATTGTCGATCTCATGTTGAACACGAGCCATTTCTGTTTCAATGGAAGAAATCTTTTCGTTATAATTCTTCCTCCGAAAGGCAATTTTAGCTGCAATCAGCCCTCTCAAGGTAGCCTTAAACGAGTCCCAAATAATTCTATTTGAGGCAGAACCATTGTTTAATAGAAAGAAGTTCAGAGTCTCCGACTTAAGATATGAGATATCCTCATCGTTAGTAAGGAGAGAGCGATCAAAGGACCACGTACTCAGGGGTTTTTTACTACGGAGACCTAACACCAATTTAACCGCAGAATGGTCTGAAAGATGCGAGGGAAAGTAATCTATTGTTTTAACGGAATCAACCAGTCTTTGAGTAATTAAAATAAAGTCGATCCTTGACTTGTGATGGTATTTAAGATTCCAAAAAGAAACCCCTTGTTGTTTTCTTGACCTTTGTCGCCAGACATCAACAAACCCATACTGCCTCATAGCGTCTAATAGGAAGGACCTAGTCTTAGACAAAACCAAAGATCGACTATTAGGAGACTTGTCCAAGACGGGGTCCAACACGATGTTAAAATCGCCGGCTAGTATTATAGGTCCTGAAATGGAAAGTAACTGCGAGAAAACTGTTTCCAGACAAGAAGGGTCATCCTGGTTCAGACCATAATAGCCGACGATTGTAACTGAAAACCCAGCCATGAGGACTGAAGCTATGGCCCATCTACCAGAAGAATCTACAGCCTCTGAAATCAGCTTAGCTTTAGGTCCTTTTTTAAAAATAATATCGACCCCCCTAGTATGGGAAGTTTGAGTGGTAGAGACCGCAAAATCAATCCATCTATTCTTCTTGGTAAGTGCAACCAATTCAGGACGAGTTAAGTGGGTCTCCTGCAACACCACGACCTGCGCATCCAAGTCCTTCAGATATTGTAGGATTCTATTGGCTCGGGGCTTGGTGCGGAGGCTGTTGACGTTCCAGGAGAGCAAACCAACACTACTCATCACTCATCCAGTAAGCCAAGACGATTAAAAATACTATACCAAAGAGAATATTTATGTTCACTTTCATGACTTCCTTACAATAATTGTGTGTAATGTGTGAGTTACCATTCCCAAAACTACTATTTAGGTTATTGAGGACTTTTTTATATTTTTGCCACCCCTTGGCGCTCACTCACCCAGGGTGAGAGCCCCTCCCCCCGTGAAGAACACTTGCAATATCTAACCGGAACAATGTCCAGTAGATAGTGCCCCACCGGTTGACCCCCAGCAAGAAAAATTACCCGCCTTTTTTTCAACTGACTAATAAAGAGTGAAAAAAAATTTAAAGCAAAAAGAGAAGAATAACTAAGACTGTGACCATATTGATTGGTGCATATAAGTGGGTAAAATTGAGAAAAACTACGTCTACATCTTGATTTTCCAGATCAAAATAGAGAGTTAAATGGAAGGTCCACTTGAGTTGTCAAGGTGGAGTTATGGGCGTCTAATATTAAACCTTCCGAGCCCCTTTGCCCAGATTAATTAGTAGCTCATCAGCTGCTTGTACTGACCTGATGTTAAACATCTTGTTATTGTACATTACTTTAAGGGCTGCCGGAAACATGAGCTGAGCTGTTGCACCTAATTTTCTAAAGGCATCCAGGCGCCTCCCAAATTCCCATTGCTTTTCAAGTGTGATTCTGGAAAGGTCCGATCTTATCAAAAAGGTAAAACCTTTCCCAGACAAAGACTTTTGTTTCAAAGCCATATTTAGGATGCGTTCCTTTAAAAGGTATGTGTGAAAATTAACTAAGATTTTACGAGGTTTAGATCTCTGAGGATTCAGTTTAAAGGGATCCCTGTGAACCCTCTGAATGTCAGCCGACAATTCTGCGAGAGTATGCTCTAAATTCAGTGATTCCTTCAATAAGGACACAACGTATTGTTTAATGTCTGACCCTTCAGATCCTTCAGGAACATTCAAAATACGGATGTTCTCCCGTCTCGCATTGTTTTCAAGAGTCTCCATCCTCTCGCTAAGAGCCAGATCATCCCTTGTGAGTTTCTGAATGTCCTCTTTCGCTTGGTCCAAATAAATTGAGTGGGCACCAACCGTTTCTTCTAGCACTCCAGTTCTTATAGTGAGCCCTTCAATTTTATTATCAAGCGATTCACAATAGTTTTTAAATTCTAGTTGATTAGCAGATGATTCCGCGAATCCCTTTCTTATCTCCAGGGTAAGGGCTGAAAACATCTCCAGAACTGAGGTTGCCGTCATCGGAGGAGGAGAAGGAGAGGAGGGGACCAATGATGAGTTAGGGTCAAGTACGGCAGGGATAACAGAGTTATCAATATCTACACCCCCATATGCACCTCCTATCTCAGTAAAATCTAACTCTTCAACCTCCTCGGAAAGCACTGCAGTCCGAACTTGGGGTAAGCTCTGCTCTATGACAGGTGAAGATTGTGGCGGAGATTGCGCAAACAGAACAGACTGCATGGGCTGCACAGGCTGTTGCTCTATGTCTGGATCATGCAGACCTTGCAGGCTCCCTACAAAATCCGTAATTACAGCATTTTCCATAGTTTGACTAAAGCTCTTCGCAACTGCATCCTCCAACCCCAACGACGATGTATCTACTGGTGCGGAAGGTTTGCAATAAGATGAAGAACTGGCCTCTGAGATCGATGCCATACCTGTATCGTCAATCGCTTCAGGGAGATGTAAAATCTGAGGAACGACTTTGAAATAGGAGCGAAGTGAAGGAGTAATTTTTTACCCAGTTGGGAGCACTGTTCTAGAATCCTTAGTCTTTACCTTAGTTTTACTCTTCGCATTAGTATTTTTAGACTTAAGTTCTATGTTCAAAAAGGAAGATGATTTTTTCTTAAATGGTGTATTGACTCCTTTTCCAACCTCTACTCCCCCTTCTGGGACTCCAACTTTGCTTACTCCAGTTTTCTTTTTACGTCCGCGCCCTCGACCTCGTTTAAGCCCCCCCTTGGAAGTATTAGGTGAGCTGTCAAAAGTCTTTGAGGTATTGGGAGTATTAGGAGTATTTTTAATAGGAGAAGCCAGTAAGTTGTCCTCAACACCAGTAGCGCAGTCTGGAGGAGTAGGAATAGTTTCTATATGAGACAGGTCTGTGAGATGCCCACCACCTGGTTCATGTACCAGGGACCCCTCCACTGCCGCAAGAGGACCGGTATGCTGTATGTATCGTAGCTGATCTTGTGATCCTTCTTTGGAATTGGAAGTTACAATTATGTGCGTGGGGTTCTCTAAACCTACAGAACCCCGAAGGGAGACCAGGTTTCTAAATTTTTTACCTCTCCTTAACTCCAGCGCGGCTGTGCAGATCCTCGGGCCGGGTGAAGGAGTGACCACTACTGGGAGGCTTTTAAGAAAGGGAGAGGAGGGGGCTAAACAACAGTTCTCTGAACACACTGGTGAGCCCTTCAATAGCTGATTTCCCTCACCTCTGCCGGCACCCTGAATAAGACACTTGCCCAAGCTCCACTCGCCTGCACCAAGAAGCACCACTCGAGACCCCCCACAACACCCACTACCTCGGTGTCCTCCGTGGCCGTCCTCGGCACCGCCCTCACTTTGGCCCTGGAAGCATGGAGACAGAGAGAGGACTCCGCAGCAGCGCCAGCCGCACTGCGAGGGATACCGCATCCGCACGGGGAAAGGAGCCTGACGATGAAAAGATAATGTTACCGGCAGGCTGTATACCACTCCAGCGGATCCCGGAGGCCCTTACTCACAGGTAGCCGAGATTCAGGTCTGAAAAACACTCTTTTGCAGAGCGGGAGACGATCCTACCGGGAGGTCATTCCTGAGCACCACGGCGAGCTAACTTGCCGCCGCCATGTTCTTGATTACGCCATCTTTGCGTTCTTATTTTAAGGCTTTGCCGCAAGTGTTGCACCTTTCGAAGAATCAGGAAATGGCTGCCTTTAATGATGCCGCAGATGTAGGTTCATCACCGGTAATGGCTCCAGGCACTGCTTCTAACCCCTTCCCTCTACCTGCTTTGAACTTGTCCTCGGTACCTGCGATGGTTTTGGGTTTGAGTCCGAGTATTCCCTCAACCTCTATGGATGAAGGATTGGCACTTATAGTACACCAAGCTGAAATTCCTGCTGATATTCCAGACTCTCTAGGAAACGTGATTGTCTCCTCAGCGGCAAGCAGTTCACCATTAGTATTGGTTGAAGAGAGGCAGCTCATGGACAGTTCTGGAAGTCCGGTGGGTGGTACGAGTCTAGATGGGGGAAAGCAGGTAGAGCTGGGACCCTCTGCAGCTGCTGTTGCTGATTCTACGGAGGGGTTAGTAACTGGTGCAAGAGACGAACTCCCCATAGAGAACAAAGGTGAAAAAGAGCTCTCACTTCTGGTTACTATATAGCAACAAAGCGATATACTTGTTTCTGCTAGTTTGACACCAGGGGACACCACAGTTGGCATTTCGGCAGCATCGCTGATGGCATTGTTCTCCACTCTCTCCCAGGATATAAAGAGGGGCTTTGATGAGTCCTCAGCTAATCAAGCAGAGATAAGGAGCTATTAAGAAGTCCCTAGATACTAAACTTGATGGCCTGGCGTCAAGAACAGGTGTATTGGAAGAGAACATGGGAGTGTTGTCACTCCATGTGGATAAAGTCGAGGAGGACATTGTGAAGCTACAGAGAGAAGATCAAGCCCTTCAGGACAGGATGGAGGTGTTGGAAAATAACGCCAGATGCAGCAACATTCGAGTCCTTAATGTGCCTAAAGGATCTGAAGGTTCAGAAATTAAACAGTTAGTTGTTCAGCTTCTAAAAGATTCACTAAGTCTGGACTGTTCAGTGGAGGAGCTCGCCACTGACATCCAAAGGGTACATAGAGAACCTTTTAAACGTAACCCACAAAGGCCTAAACCGCGTAAGATCCTGACTAATTTTCACACATATGCCCTCAAGGAACCAATTCTCAATCAAGCCCTTAAACTGAAATCCCTATCAGGGAAGGGGTTCTCTTTTCAAATAAGATCAGACCTGGCTAGGGTCACACTCGAGTGACAGTGGGAATTTGGTAGGCGCTTAGACGCCTTCAGGAAGATGGGCGCATCCGCTAAGATAACATTTCCTGCTGCATTAAAAGTAATGCACAATAATAAAATGTTCAACATCAGGATAGTGCAGGCTGCGGATGAGCTTTTGTTGGAGCTGGGCAACAGGGCTTCTTCAGTGTAGTGGAAGGTTGTGTTTCATGGAGATTGGAGTAAATTCAAGTTGAAATATATTCCCCCTTTGTTTAAGACATTTAGATAAACGATAGACGCATGAAAAAAAATGCACATATACACACAAATGAGAAACTAAAATATATAAAAATATATAAAAAATTTAAAAAAAAAATTCATATCTAGTCGCACATAAATTGGGTTACAATGGTCTTTAAACTCAAGTGTCGGGTACTAGGATCAGGTTGGGGCCGGATGGGCTAGCCGGGGCCCGTAGGGGGGTGCCATCTACTGGATTTGATCCGGTTAGATGCATCTAGGGTTCTCCACGAGAGGGAGGAGGTAATGGGTGGGGAGGACGGGTTGGGGGGGTTAAAAGCAAAAAAATTCCTCATTTGTCATTCTAATACGTTTTTTTATTATGAAGTTCAGTGGTCGCTTCATGATCTGCAGCTGAGTCTGTCTTGGTTAGAATGGCACAACGGCATTTCTGGGTTTCAGTGTCATTATCTGGTAAGAACTTGCTGGTCCCTTTTTTTTCTATGGATATGGCTAATCTAAAGATATTTTCCTGGAACATAAATGGCCTGCGGACTAAACCCAGGGCTAGAAAATTGTTTCAGTATCTTCGAGATATAGATGCGTGGGTCATTCTGCTCCAGGATACTCACTTGACTCGATCTGAGTTAGATGTACTGGTGAAGAACAATAGGTGGATTGACTTTGCGGTTTTCACCTCACAATCCACGAATACTAGGGGAGTGTTAGAACCCGGCTATTTCTGGTAGGCTAAGGCTGATGCCAAAGCCAGGCAGAAACCACCATCCCAGTCAGGGCAAGGAAGTCACACGCCAAGATAACCCCTGCTCACCCTCTAGGTAGCTTGGCACGAGCTGTCTAGGCTAAACTCGGAGGCGATGTGTAAAGCATTTGCGTCAGCGCACAACAACAACAACATACTAGGTACACCACAAAAGAGACTCCACACAAGGTTATATTAAAATAACTTTTGTATTGTCAAAACATATCAGATAGAAATTACACATGTACATTGTGCCAACTGGCACGGCAATATTCACAAGGGATTATTTACAAGACAGGGCCACATGGGCCACTGTCTGAATCAACACTTTGCAGATATAGAAATACTTGTCAGAAATTAGAATAAAAGTATATAAACTTCACTGTAACACAAAGTAACAGTTATAGATCACATCCAGTAACTACTGGGAACAGGTAAGTACCACCTACGCAACCCTAAACCCCTTAGGAGACTGTCACGCAGGGGACCAGGACCTAACTAGGACCACCTGTACTAAAAAGAACAACCACCTAAGTATCACACAGCATTTAGGGTTCTAAGACAGAACACAGTACCCATGATGCATGAAACACATTCAGAGGAGTAGTAAAGGAAAACCACCTAAGTATCACACAGCATTTAGGGGTCTAAGAAAGAACACATTACCCATGATGCATAAATATACATTCAGAGGAGTAGTAAAGAAAAACACATAATGCATAAACCTACACATTCAGCGGTGTTAAGAATAAAGCACATGATGCAATAAAATTACATTCAGAGGTACCAGAATAATACAGTAGCGCAATAGTCACATGACGTCTAAAAACATTCAGAGGTGCAGGAATAAGACATGATGCAAGAAATCACATTCAGAGGTGCAAGAACCATACAATTGCGCAAAACCTACATAAGCCACCCTCTGTGGCAGTCCCTAGGCCAACTGGCCTTGTTGGGGCTAGAACGCCCTGAGTCTCAATGTCAGGGCCTAAACGATGCAGGGGCCCACTACTTGCTGGGCCCCTGGGAACACTCACAAGGGCCTAAACGTTGCAGCTGGCACTAAGTGTGCGCAGCTGGGAAGGCCTGGCACCACGGTGCCCTCGCTGTCCCACACAGGGACTCTCTCCTGAAATTGCGCCTAAACGGTGCAGCTGCCCACTAACTGCTGGGCAGCTGGAGACAAACTGCGACAGGGCTCTCGCTTGCCCTTAGGAGACAAAACTGCGCCAAACTGTAGGAGCCACACAGGCTCTGGGCGACACTACACAGACGTTGGAGCCACACAGGCTCTTGACACAGCTGTGGGGCGTTGGAGCCATCTGGCTCGGTAAATACACATGCCCCAAACGTTGGAGCTCTCAGGCTCTGGCCACCAAACAAAATGCGGCTTGGGCTCTCACTGGCCCTCTGAGCCACACAGGCTCTCTAAACAATTCTGCCCCCAAGTTGGAGCCATCAGGGCTCGAAAACACGAGTATGCCGCCTGGAGCCTTGCAGGCTCGTAAATATCGATGCGGCATTGGAGCCTCTCGGGGCTCTACGTACGTTTGGGCGACCCACTGCCTACCGGGGCCGCCCTTGAAGCCCTCGTGGCTTCGCACTGGCCATGGGCGCGAGCTCGCGCCCCTGGGGGGGGGGGCGGATACCGACCATGTGTCCCGGCGCCCCTCCCTTCTCCTCTGCCCCACTCTACCCGGCCCTCCGCCCAGACTCACCGGGACTCCAACGCGGGGCGGTCTCTTCTTCTGGGCAGCGCGGGGCTCCTCTTCCACCACGGAGCTCCACCTGCACTCTCAGCTGCTCTCTCTCCGCTCGTTGCAGGGCTCCCTCGACACCCGGGAGCCCTGTTCACCGGCCATCTTCTTCCTCGCCGCCACTCCGGTCTCTCCCCCAGGCGTCCACGAGCGCTGGGCCAATCCCAGCGCGGCCTTCGGGACGAGCCTCCTCTGACGCGTAGCTTCCTCGGCCAATCGGACCGTGGCTCTCGGGGACAGGCCTCCTGCCACAGCCAATCAGAGCGCGGCTCCTGCCAAGGGACGGCCAATCAGGTCGCGGCCCCTTCGTGGCTTCGTCCACGGCCGTGCACAGGCGAACGGCGGCTCCTGGGCACCTTTAGGCCCCCGGGCAGCGGCAATCACGGCGTGGGCAACCGAGGTTAAATAAAATTAAAAATAAGCGAGGTGGCCACTCGCTAGGGCAAATAAAGCGCTCCCAGCGCTAACGGCCAGAATAAGCGCTCCCAAGCGCTAAAGGGACAAGTCCAGCCAAGTCCTTCAGGGGGATACAGCAAAGTCCCTCCAGGGTAAAGCAAAGTCCCCCATCCTTCCAGGACAGGCAGAGGGGTGCCCCAGAAGTCCAGGCATCCAGGGGCTGGGCAGCGCCCGCCCCTGGTAGATTCCAGTCCGAAGTAAGAACAAGATAAGAACAAATTGGAAGGGAACACAGCCCCTTCTTATACCCAGAAAAGGCTTTGAAGTCTTTTGAAGTCTTTGTGTAAGCGAGCCCTAAGCCCTGGGTGTATCTGGTTTCCCTCTCTTGTCAGCCTCAGGTCAGAGGTGACAGGGGCCATCCGGAGGGAGAGGCAGCAGGGTGGGCTGACAGGCCCAGCCTGGCACCCCCAGAGCTCTTCCCTCCCATCCGTGACAGCAGATGGGGGCCTTTCATCTACGGCTGACTCAGACCCCCCCTCCTCCAGGGCCCTGCAGACCCCGTCCTACTCACCAGACAGTCCATCTACCAGCAGGCCCAGGCACATCAGCCAATCACGTGCCAGCAGACTCACTACACAATTATGCCAACTTCTAAAAGTGGCGCTTCTAGACTAGACACAGTCATGCCGCATATACCATTCTGCAGCATTCGTTCTCACGAGTTCACACATATCAAACTCGACCTTGCACTCCCCATGCATCAGGAATCTACCATGGGCATACATATTCCCCATTCATTCCTATGGGAGGGCAGGTCACTCACCATCCATACACAGAGAGCACACGCACTTTACACTGTACCACAGTGAAAAAGTGCGCAGAGGCCTAAAATCACCAATCCAGGTTCCAAAAACAGGCTAGGAAAAAGCAAAAAGTCACGGGGTGAACCTGCCCAAAGGACCGGGTCCAACACATCCTCCTTCCAGCCAAAACGCAGGGTAGACCATTCACTACACTGATGGTCTTCAATGCTTTGGGCGAAAAAACCCACGGACACGGGCCTGCACGGCAGGGACCTTCCAGTTTTTCGCCACTCTGAACCCACATAGATTTCCCTCAACAAAAGCTCTTCTGGCACAACAAGGATACCCCACTGGTACACACTAGTCATCCACAGCCAGGACCAGGCCCTAGGCCATCCAAAGACCACAGGTCCTAACCAATCCACAGAGTGGGGCAGAAGCCCCTGGCACACAATAGCCAATCTCCACCCTCTCTCTCAGTGTAGCTACACTACCACTGATCCTACAACCTAGGGACCACACCCCCAGGCTGACCAGAGGTCACGGCAAGAATGCCCCACCCTACCTCTACTCCACCAATGTTAGAACTGGGGGTCTCTAGTTGGCCGAGGTAAGTACCTTAGACCAAGTAGGGACCCTTGCTTCTCGTCAGGGTGAAGGAATAACCCTCACAGGGAAGCACTCACCAGAACACAACTCTCCTATCAGATCAGGACCTCACTCCGTCACTGGTCTATCACCTGGAAATTATTTCACTTCTGAGGTACAAAGCACACAGCACAGTCCCTCTTCAAGCAGGTGGGGGGACACAGCACACAGCAAAGCCCCCTTTCCTCTACCTTAGTGGAAACAACAAACTGCAGGTGGGCCCCAGAACACACAGCAAGGGCAGCCCCCTCAGTCTCTTCAGCTGATCTACTTGGGTAGAGATTCCTCTTGACCTGGAAGCTTCCTAATCTCCCAACCTAGGGTTTAAACCCTCAAGTTGCACCGGGGTCAGAAGTACACCGTCCTTCTGCACCCCCTTCCAGTTCTACTATTACAGGCCCAGTATGTCTCAGGCTATACAGAGCACACGCCAGCGGCGTAGCAGCGACACACTCTCCTCCCACCGGGGTCAGAAGTAAGGACACCGTCCCTCTGCACCTCCCTCCAGAGTTCTGCACCCTCCCACCTGGGAGCGGTACCCCTGGAAGCCAACAACCGGTCAGGACACTGACTACAGATGCCCTTCCCTCCAGGTCAGGCTGAACCTGAACCTGGCCTCCCCCCTCCTCGGGGAACGACCTCCAGAGGCCCCACAAATGGTCAAGCACTCTAGACGGTCAAATGCTCAGCGAGCCTGGACTTCTGCACCCTCCACTTAGGAGCGGTACTGCCCAACACTAGGACCGCCGGAGTTCTGATTACAGACACTCCCCATCCTCTAGACACAGGAAGATCCTCCTCAAATGACCTGTAAGTACAGCCTTGGTCCCTGACCTGGCGCTCCCTTAGGGAACCCTCCAGGCCCTGAGACAGGGTTTCGGGCCACCCTGGGACACACCGTCCCACACTCACTCCACCTCCACTGAGACAGGACGCGAGCCCCTACACCCCTACCATCCTACTGGGACCTGGCTGGGCTACACATGAACCTCTTCACCTACACAGGATCATCAGATACACAAGCCACTACTTTTAGAATCACTCCCTAATGTCTCTGCACGACATCCAGCACACCGCCAGACATCCACCTCACGTGCAAGCTCCTTAAAAAAAACTCACACTACTCCTCCAGTTCAACACAGAACTTATCCACACACTCCCCCTCCAGACTGGTGAGTTAGTTCCTCACTGCCTCTGACTCTCAACCTGTCACCCTCTTACTGAGCACCAGGCACCATACTCTGGGAACTGGGAATGGGAATTCACGCACTGGACACATTTAAGCTGCCACCACTGGATCCTACCATACTGGGGAATCCAGACACACACACACTACACTCAGGGAATAACCACCCTCCTGAGCAAGCAATTTCTCCTCCACCCTCCCTCTCGTCCATCTACCCACACAGGGACAGGAATAGGAGTTGGACACTGGACCCAGCAAGGGATTCCTAATCTATGGGAACCTCCCCTCTCTACTGGCGTCCCGCCCTGTCATTTTCTCTCACCTGCCACTAAACATAAAGAGCAGGAACACCATCTGAAAATGACACTCTTGAGGAAAAACAAAATCAAAAACAATAATCCCAAATATGTGACTATCTGAAAAACGCAGATTTTTTGTAATGTAGCCAGTTGTTGCTATGGCACTGTGCAAATACAAGTCCAAATCCCACCGCTGCCACCAATGTTAGAACCCGGCTATTTCTGGTAGGCTAAGGCTGATGCCAAAGCCAGGCAGAAACCACCATCCCAGTCAGGGCAAGGAAGTCACACGCCAAGATAACCCCTGCTCACCCTCTAGGTAGCTTGGCACGAGCAGTCTAGGCTAAACTCGGAGGCGATGTGTAAAGCATTTGCGTCAGCGCACAACAGCAACAACATACTAGGTACACCACAAAAGAGACTCCACACAAGGTTATATTAAAATAACTTTTGTATTGTCAAAACATATCAGATAGAAATTACACATGTACATTGTGCCAACTGGCACGGCAATATTCACAAGGGATTATTTACAAGACAGGGCCACATGGGCCACTGTCTGAATCAACACTTTGCAGATATAGAAATACTTGTCAGAAATTAGAATAAAAGTATATAAACTTCACTGTAACACAAAGTAACAGTTATAGATCACATCCAGTAACTACTGGGAACAGGTAAGTACCACCTACGCAACCCTAAACCCCTTAGGAGACTGTCACGCAGGGGACCTCACTAGGACCACCTGTACTAAAAAGAACAACCACCTAAGTATCACACAGCATTTAGGGGTCTAAGACAGAACACAGTACCCATGATGCATGAAACACATTCAGAGGAGTAGTAAAGGAAAACCACCTAAGTATCACACAGCATTTAGGGGTCTAAGAAAGAACACATTACCCATGATGCATAAATATACATTCAGAGGAGTAGTAAAGAAAAACACATAATGCATAAACCTACACATTCAGCGGTGTTAAGAATAAAGCACATGATGCAATAAAATTACATTCAGAGGTACCAGAATAATACAGTAGCGCAATAGTCACATGACGTCTAAAAACATTCAGAGGTGCAGGAATAAGACATGATGCAAGAAATCACATTCAGAGGTGCAAGAACCATACAATTGCGCAAAACCTACATAAGCCACCCTCTGTGGCAGTCCCTAGGCCAACTGGCCTTGTTGGGGCTAGAACGCCCTGAGTCTCAATGTCAGGGCCTAAACGATGCAGGGGCCCACTACTTGCTGGGCCCCTGGGAACACTCACAAGGGCCTAAACATTGCAGCTGGCACTAAGTGCTGCGCAGCTGGGAAGGCCTAGCACCACAGTGCCCTCGCTGTCCCACACAGGGACTCTCTCCTGAAATTGCGCCTAAACGGTGCAGCTGCCCACTAACTGCTGGGCAGCTGGAGACAAACTGCGACAGGGCTCTCGCTTGCCGTTAGGAGACAAAACTGCGCCAAACTGTAGGAGCCACACAGGCTCTGGGCGACACTACACAGACGTTGGAGCCACACAGGCTCTTGACACAGCTGTGGGGCGTTGGAGCCATCTGGCTCGGTAAATACACATGCCCCAAACGTTGGAGCTCTCAGGCTCTGGCCACCAAACAAAATGCGGCTTGGGCTCTCACTGGCCCTCTGAGCCACACAGGCTCTCTAAACAATTCTGCCCCCAAGTTGGAGCCATCAGGGCTCGAAAACACGAGTATGCCGCCTGGAGCCTTGCAGGCTCGTAAATATCGATGCGGCATTGGAGCCTCTCGGGGCTCTACGTACGTTGGGGCGACCCACTGCCTACCGGGGCCGCCCTTGAAGCCCTCGTGGCTTCGCACTGGCCATGGGCGAGAGCTCGCGCCCCTGGGGGGGGGGGCGGACACCGACCATGTGTCCCGGCGCCCCTCCCTTCTCCTCTGCCCCACTCTACCCGGCCCTCCGCCCAGACTCACCGGGACTCCGACGCGGGGCGGTCTCTTCTTCTGGGCAGCGCGGGGCTCCTCTTCCACCACGGAGCTCCGCCTGCACTCTCAGCTGCTCTCTCTCCGCTCGTTGCAGGGCTCCCTCGACACCCGGGAGCCCTGTTCACCGGCCATCTTCTTCCTCGCCGTCACTCCGGTCTCTCCCCCAGGCGTCCACGAGCGTTGGGCCAATCCCAGCGCGGCCTTCGGGACGAGCCTCCTCTGACGCGTAGCTTCCTCGGCCAATCGCAGCGCGGCTCTCGGGGACAGGCCTCCTGCCACGGCCAATCAGAGCGCGGCTCCTGCCAAGGGACGGCCAATCAGGTCGCAGCCCCTTCGTGGCTTCGTCCACGGCCGTGCACAGGCGAACGGCGGCTCCTGGGCACCTTTAGGCCCTCGGGCAGCGGCAATCACGGCGTGGGCAGCCGAGGTTAAATAAAATTAAAAATAAGCGAGGTGGCCACTCGCTAGGGCAAATAAAGCGCTCCCAGCGCTAACGGCCAGAATAAGCGCTCCCAAGCGCTAAAGGGACAAGTCCAGCCAAGTCCTTCAGGGGGATACAGCAAAGTCCCTCCAGGGTAAAGAAAAGTCCCCCAACCTTCCAGGACAGGCAGAGGGGTCCCCCAGAAGTCCAGGCATCCAGGGGCTGGGCAGCGCCCGCTCCTGGTAGATTCCAGTCCGAAGTAAGAACAAGATAAGAACAAATTGGAAGGGAACACAGCCCCTTCTTATACCCAGAAAAGGCTTTGAAGTCTTTTGAAGTCTTTGTGTAAGCGAGCCCTAAGCCCTGGGTGTATCTGGTTTCCCTCTCCTGTCAGCCTCAGGTCAGAGGTGACAGGGGCCATCCGGAGGGAGAGGCAGCAGGGTGGGCTGACAGGCACAGCCTGGCACCCCCAGAGCTCTTCCCTCCCATCCGTGACAGCAGATGGGGGCCTTTCATCTACGGCTGACTCAGACCCCCCCTCCTCCAGGGCCCTGCAGACCCCGTCCTACTCACCAGACAGTCCATCTACCAGCAGGCCCAGGCACATCAGCCAATCACGTGCCAGCAGACTCACTACACAATTATGCCAACTTCTAAAAGTGGCGCTTCTAGACTAGACACAGTCATGCCGCATATACCATTCTGCAGCATTCGTTCTCACGAGTTCACACATATCAAACTCGACCCTGCACTCCCCATGCATCAGGAATCTACCATGGGCATACATATTCCCCATTCATTCCTATGGGAGGGCAGGTCACTCACCATCCATACACAGAGAGCACACACACTTTACACTGTACCACAGTGAAAAAGTGCGCAGAGGCCTAAAATCACCAATCCAGGTTCCAAAAACAGGCTAGGAAAAAGCAAAAAGTCACGGGGTGAACCTGCCCAAAGGACCGGGTCCAACAGGGAGTGTCCTTGATCTTTAAAAAACAACTAAAGGCTAGATTGATAACTTCCATGGCAGACCCAGGTGGCAGATGGGTCATTGCCTTATTAAATATCTTGGGGGCCCAGTTTACACTTGTTGGGTATTATGGCCCAAACCAAGATGATCCCTCAGTATTAGAGACCATTTTCTTTCATCTTTTATCTTTTCCCGAACCAGTAATATTCACGGGAGATTTCAATATTGTACTTGATCCAATTCTAGACAAGTCGCAAAATAACCGTTCCCGTATCCCTTCAAAATCCAGGACTTTTTTGCTTAACTCAATGAAGCAGTTTGGATACGTGGATATTTGGAGGGAAAGGTCTGGGACTCAGCAGGGGGTTTCTTTTAGAAATTAGAAGTACCACCATCAATCTCGGATTGATTTTGTATTGATTAGTCATAGTTTAGTTGCTGGTGTTAAGAATATTCATTATCTCCCCATACATTTATCTGATCATGCGGCTGTAGTATTGGAGCTTTTGGTGGCTTTCAATGCTTCAACCAGGAGCTGTACCTTTGACCGTTCCCTGCTTTCCCACCCCGATGATGTCTTATCTCTTAAAACTGAGCTCCAGCATTTTCTTAATCAAAATGTTGGGTCAGCTGATAATGGTATTGTCTGGGATTCCCTAAAGGCATTTTAACGAGGCCTTATCACCGCCAAGGGGTCTTATAGAAGGAAGGAATATAGGGAGGCAGTCGCTTCAGTTGAAGCAAACATAGCTAAAGTCTAACAAGACATTGATACCAACTGGGCTTCTTCGGCAACTTCCTTGTCAGGCCTACAGGATAAGCTTTTCTCCCTAAAGAGCCAATTAATTAACTTCAATCTTAAACCAGCGTATTCAAGAAAGATGGGATGCTAGCAAGATTGCCCATTTTGAATACGGTAAGGGCGCAGGGAAGTTATTTGCCTGGAAATCTAAAACTGATCGAATTCGTAATAACATAGATCTGATCATGGTCAACAACGTTCCACGGTCATCAGACCTGGATATAAGACAGGCTTTTAGAGATTTTTTTCAGGAAATATATCACGAAGATAAAACTGCTGAACCCGATCAAATTAGGCAATGGATGAATCAAATAGCCCTGCCGACCCTATCAAGAGAACAGAGCGAGTTATTGGATAGCATAATTTCAGAGGGAGAAGTTGGGAAAGCCATTCAAAATGCAAAAAAGGGAAAGGCGGCAGGAACGGACAGTCTACCTGCCGAAATATATAGAGTACTAGAGCAAGAACTAGTCCCTTTTTTGACAATTTTATTTAATCAAATTTTACAGGACGGCATTCTTCCTCCACCTTCTTGGGATAATGTTTCTATAACTTTAATTTTAAAGCCCGGAAAGTCACCTACAACATGTGGGTCGTATAGACCCATATCAATCCTAAATGTGGATTATACATTTTTTACCACAATACTTGCTAAAAGACTCGCAACTGTGGCTCCTGAAATCCTTCACCCAGATCAGAAGGGATTCGTGAAGGGACGACAGTTATATGAGCTAACTTATGATTTAATAGGGGCAATAGATATGGCCTCTCTGGAGTCCCTCCCCTTAGCAGTCCTCATGCTGGACGCAACCAAGGCCTTCAACGGGGTGAACTGGGTTTACCTGTCGGAGGCCTTGGCAAAGTTCAACG
The DNA here is from genome assembly GCF_964261635.1 of Lissotriton helveticus. Classification (NCBI taxonomy): domain Eukaryota; kingdom Metazoa; phylum Chordata; class Amphibia; order Caudata; family Salamandridae; genus Lissotriton; species Lissotriton helveticus. Next base: position 807,916,437 of record NC_136068.1, on the reverse strand, counting down.
TGGGCGGAAAAACGCGGCAGGCAATTGAACTTTTATATCAGAACCCCAGTGCTTGTATTTTGGTAAATGGCATTCTATCTGAACCTCTGAACATCTCGAGAAGTACAAGACAGGGCTGCCCTCTCTCCCCACTCCTGTTCGATCTATACATTGAACCATTTGCCCAGTGTTTAAGAGAGAATGTTAACATCAGACCGTTCATGTATAAGGGGTGGGAGAGAAAGGTGGCCCTATACGCCGATGATATTCTGGTGTATACATCAGAGGTACACACTGTACTTCCTTCAGTCTTAAAGGTGGCCTCTGAGTTTGGTGAAATCTCTGGGTACGAGATCAATCCTGATAAGACAGAGATGTTGATATGGAACGTAGATCAGATTCCAGCAGATATCACAGTACGTCCTGGAAACAAATTGAGATATCTGGGCATCAACATCATTAAGGATATCAATCAGATCGCCAAGATAAATTTCACAGCTGTAGCTAAAGAATGCCGTAAATTATTACTGTCATGGGCACAACTCCCTCTATCATTTTTACGAAGCGTTAATTTAATTAAAATGTCTATTTTGCCTAAAATTTCTTTTCTTTTTAACACAATTCCGTTATACTTTGATTCCTCATTAATAAATAAACTACAATCTGATATTAACTCCTTTATTTGGAGTAAGCGCCTCTCGAGGTTCTCCTGGAAAAAGTTGAGGAGGCGTAGAGAAAAGGGTGGAATCGCTGCCCCAGACTTTCAAACATATGCATGGGCATTCCAACTATCTCATGTCAGAGTGCTTTTTAAAAATCCATCTGTGTATGGGGCTGGCTCTTTGTATTCCACCCTTCTCACAGGAGAAGGTGTTAGCCAATCAGGGTTTTTGTTCAAGTTTGGGGACCCCAAGTTTTTAAGAAAATTAAGTTGAAGATTCTGCAAGGAATGGCTTTAATGTGGGCACAGATAACAAAAACTATCAAGGTAGGGTACTACAATAGTAGGACTCCGCTTTGGGATCTCCCTGAGAGTCCGGTTTGGTTGAGTGACAGTCTTGCGATCCCGATTAAGGAAGCTGGGTTGGCTGTTTGGGGCGTTTTGTTCACAGAAGGGGAGCTACTCCCGTGGGAGTGTCTTAGAAACACCATTGGCCCCAATTTTGCTAGATTCAAGTATATGCAAATAGCTAGTTGGTCCCATGCATATGTCTCTCGGACAACTCGTGGAAATAAATTCCCCCTAGGTGGCCACAGCCAATGAATATCATCCTTAGTCGATAAATCTCCCGCTAAAAAGGAAATTTCATCCTGGTATAACCTAATTATGGAAGAAAGAGATGGCGCTTTCTCAGTACCAGAAGAGCTTTGGCCATCTGCCATAATGGGTTGTAATGTGCAAGAGCTCTGGAGCCTATCCTGTGGAATGTTGTGGGATGTAGTGAAACCATCTTGGCTCAGTAGAAATCACATCTTCACCATCCATAGGGCCTATTATTCCCCATTAAGGCTTTCGAAATTTACCCAGGGGAGCCCGGTAACATGCCCTAAATGCGGATTGGTAGCCGCTTCAGACTGTCACATGTTTTTTGAGTGCCCCATTTTGTCAACATTTTGGGAGGACATAAAAAGAACTCTGTCTTTATCTTTAAACTTGAATATAGTCCTCGATCTCCTACTGGTTATCTTTGGTATTTTGGATGGTCTCCAAAGCTCAGAGAAGAAGCTAGTTTTTTACTCTATCTTGCTTGCCAGAAGGGAGATATGCAGAAAATGGAAAGACTCTTTGACCCCTACAATCGAAGATTGGTACACCTCTATATTAACGACCTCAAGATTAGACCTGGGTAGGTCTGGTAATTCAAACAAAAAGGCGTTCTGGTAACTATTAAATTGGGCGCACTGAGTGTCCGGGTTTTTTTTTTTCCCCGGGTCCAATGATTAAGCCACTTAGACCTAACCCAGGGCCTGATTTCATTGTGGAAATATCCACTCCTTTCTTGATTGGTTTTTTGTCTGGTGAATTATAGTTGGTCGAGACGGAGGAGCTGAGGGCTAAATATTGAGGGTCAAGTTGAGCCCTACCAGCTATTCATTAGCTGAGACAGCATCCCGCTCGTATACCACTTGACTTCATCACGGAAACAAAACCAATATGGCAAATAAGAACAAAAAAAAAGAAGAAGTTGAATTTCAGGTTCAAGGGGAACGAGTTCCATAGCATTGTTGCATAGTCCTTCATTCCGTACAGCTGACTCTTTGAACGTGATGAGTCTTTCCATTTGAACTTCTTGAATAGTAGCGTGAGGAGGGCATCAGCTACTTTGGAGTCCACGAGGCCTACTGTTTAGTATCGGCCACATAGTGTTGTTTGATTAGGTCAATTGAGACAAATATTTTCTCTTTTTTTCAGGCAAGAGGCAGCAGAGGTACAGTTCTTGTTCCTTAAATTGCTAAGAGTGGTACAGGTTTTATGTAGGATGGCCCAAATTTTTGTCTTTTCCGCTATTTTCTTTCTGACCAGATCTCCAATTTTTAGGATCCAGACAGGTCTTGCCGGGACTGATTTGACTTCCCCAGTGGCAGTCTGCCTCAGGTGGACATAACTTAGTTGTGTCCTGGATTCATTTGTATCCTGTAAAACAGCCAAACAATCATGGATGTCAAAAGGCTTTTCATCCGCCACTGCGCCTTTACAATCAAGATCAGGTACCCACAATCTTGTCCCAACTAGGACCTCATATATACTGACCCCCCTAGAGAATTTCTTGGCATATTATTAACAATCCGCTGGTCTCCATAAAGATGTTTTACCCAGCTTTCACCCGTGCCTAATACTCTAGCTGTTAAAGATTGCTTTAAGTCTCGGTTTTTTCTCTTCACTACCAAATTTCCCTCGAGATGGTATATAAATGAGTACCGCAGTGCTACACCCAAACTTCCCATTGCCAGCTTGCGAGCTAAACGCAGGGCCCTGGTCAGAATGTGATATGCCAATTGCATATGTTGCTATGAAGACTCGCAAATCTTTTATTAACAGTTTGAGCATCAGCCAAGCGCTGGGGCCACACCCATAGGAATCTCAAGCAGGAGTCCACTCCTACGATTATTCTGTAAGGGGCCACACCACAGTGGTTCAGATAAATGCACGCGAATGGACAGTCTGATGCTGTCTAACAATGGGATCTGTGCTGGAGGTTCTATTGCTGACTGTCTGTTTTGTTGACAAATATCGCACTTTAAGACAAAGTCATTGGTCTGCTTAGTTAAGCTTGGCCACCAGTAGATTTTTTTCAGAAAGGAAACAGTCTCTGAAATGCCTGAATGTGTAGAACCTATCCCTTTGTGTGATGCTAGGATTTAACCTAACCTATGATACATGTTTGGAATAACTCTATCCCTCACTCCAGAAATCTGAGCAAAAGGAATGTTATTTGCATCTAACTCGTAGGAGTACTTGAGTGGAAATCCTTTTGGTACTGCACCGCTGTTTTTGCTTGAAGCAATAACAGCCTCCATAATCTCACCATCTATTCTCATTTTAGAATGAGTGATTGCATCTACGGGAACCATGCGTACAGCCCCCTTTGTGGTTTCATCAGCCAATGAATTCCATTAAATGTGAACGCCATCACGCTGATGACTCAGTGAGTGTATCACGTGAGTCCTTAGTAGTTCGGGTTTCAACTCCCTACATGTTCCCATAGCATTTTATGCTTAATTGTGCCACCTTTTGCATATTTGAACCCATTTTGAACCCAGTATTGCATGTATTCATTATATGACTGCACACAGTAAAGGGAATAGCACACAATTAGTGTGGGGAATTCTCGATCTATATTTACAAGTGCCAATATCAGTGCTGTTAACTCTGCCAACTGTGCCGTGCAGTCTCCTAGAAATTGCGTTTTACTGCAACTTGGATGGAACTTTCCATCCCGCATGCGACCTTTAACGATTGCACATGCCACATTGCTTACTTCCTATGGCCGCTTGAGCAGATCCGTTAGTGTAAATGATATATTCATACTGATCTAGAAGCATGATTTCATTAGGTGGAGGATATTCTTGTTCGTATTGCAGGAATGCTTGTGTCTTTAAATTAGAGTCAAATCTATATTCAACATGCGTTGCAGTAGGAGAATTAGCTCATTGTATCCATCTCAGATGTAAGTTTTTTTCATTAGGAATGCTCGCCTTCGTAACAGCCTCTAAGGCTGGTACAAGGGTCACGACAATTATGCGTTTTCCCTGCGCTAGCACTCTCTCTCTTACTACAGCGGTTTGTACTGCTGTTAGAATTTTCTCTGTTGATGTAAAACACATCTTTGCATTTGTGTACAGGTGTAATTTGTATGCAATTGGCACTGTTCCACCTTCATTACATGTTAGATAGGTGTACAAAGATTGACCCACAACTATACGGATCACCAGGTTGGTATGTTTACGCGTGTCTGTAAATGTTTGGAAGTGCTCATGTCAGCTTGTAAGGAACGTAGTGTATCTGTGTGTTCCTGTGTCCAATTTCTTGCTGAGAAATCAGGTTTTATTAAGTCATAGTAAGGTTTTACTCTTTCTGCGTAATCCAAAATGTGTGATCAACCAAAATTTAGGAATCCCAGTATCAATTGCAAAGTTTTCAATGATTTTGGAGGTTAGAGCAGCGTGAATGTTCCTAAAAAATTGGCTGCCAAGCTTTTCCCTTCACCTGAACGCTCGTATTCAAAAAATAGGACACTAAGGTGGGCTATGTTAGATTTTATTAAGGTACATTTGTCGCCCCCAGATGCAAAAAATGGCATTCACTCTGTTCAAGTGTTCCTCAGTCATGTCATCGTCCATCAGATAAATATCATCCACATAGGACAATGCCTCTTCATCCAATTTTGAAGAGCCTCTGTTACTCTGGCCGAAAACAACAACAGGCTATTCTCATACCCCTGGGGGAGTCGCTGAACTTGTTGATGAGACCCTATAGCTGAGAATGCTGTTAGATACCTGCTGTCAAGCGCTATATTTTGGCAGAAAAATCCATTTGAGATATCAAGTGTTTTGTACACTTTCCGCACAATGTTATTCATTAATGTGGCACTGTGTGCATTCTGAACTGCAAATGTCTTAGTGCTAGTGTTTAAATGTCTGTAATCTAAAACTAGACAATATGTATTGTCAGGTTTCATGACTGGAAACAAAGGATTGTTCATTTGAGAGGTGCATGTTTCAAACACCCCTTGGTAGTCAAGTTGATCTACGATCTCCCTGACCTGTTCTTTAGCTTCTTGCTTTATTGGATACTGCCACTATGCAGTTGGAGTGTTTTTTATAGGAATTATGTAGTGGGTTGAATCCTCATCCCATTCAACATGTTTTTTATATAATGCTGAAGCCCACTCCTGTGCATATGTGTATTGCAGGTGCCTGGGTATATGATCTGAGAATGCCGGCATAATTACAGTTTCCCCTCCAAGGCAATCCATGACGAATGCAGGCGGCCAATCTTGTTCAGCTAACAGAATGTCATAGCCAAACGTAAGGCTCTCCCAAAAGAGAGCTCTAACTTTTCAGCACTTGTCTCCCTCCATTTGGAGAGTTATTTCATACAATTTATGTGGGACACTTACCCTCGTATCAGGTGTTTCAAGATGCGGTCTGGAGGGGTAACGATTAGGTAATCTGATGCAGTTTCACTGATAAGGAAAGTTTCCATGAGGTGATCCTGCCCCCTACCAGAGACCATGAAGTGCTAATAGGCACAAAAACATAAACAGCAAAACAGTACAAACGTATGTATGACACGCATGTTTTAGATTTAGCAGCGTTACATGTTGTTTATTTAATTTAAGATATACTTATACCCCAATTAGGGGCTTATAGGAGTGGCATATATAGGGCTGGTCCCTGTATGGTCCTGAAGAAAAGCTAGGGGTAGCTTGAAACATGTCGACCGAACACTGATATAAGCCTTAATATTGGTTATAATACAGTGGCACACCCCATTTTAATATACCAACCTAGGAGCAAAATAAAATTGTTGAGGCCCACTAGCACGGTATTGTTAATTCACTCACACCCACTCCACCACAATTTCACTTGCTCCACACATAGTCCTTCACAACCAAGTGCTCCTACGTAGTTCTCAAGTCTTAGCACGCCCCTTTTCGTAGAGAACTGAGATGGCCCCAATGATGAAGCATGTCACCGTGGGGAAATCCTGGTGAGTGACGGGACTCTAGAAAGAAATTTTTCTTTCTTATCGGTTTTTACTGACCAAAGTTGATCAGTGACCACAACTCAAGCTAGGTATCTGAACCCAGGAAATTGGGTTCCTACTTTCATGTTACGCCCCGGGAGGCCGACCTAGTCTTCAAGTTCCTCCTTCTCCCTCCTTTCTGCATTTGTCCACCATGATATAATCATTCAAGTTCGCTGTCACCAGAAATTCCATCAGATTCTGGCAAGCTGTTGTTACCTCTGCCACACTTTCTAGCATCGTCAGAAGCCATTCCCCATTCAGTATTCGAGTCCTCTAAATTCTGGGCATGTCTGATCTTTAGACCTGCAACCTTCTTCTTTTTAAACTGTGGCTTTTGCTTTTCTTCTTTTTTGGAAGTGTAATCTAGAGGATGCTGCTTGTCTTTGTACAGGAGAAATGTGCATCAGTATACTGATACCTATCAGGTTTCCTAATATTATACCTTTTCCTGAGATTATACATCTTTTCAGAGGGCTCCTGTGGAGTTGATCTAGCTCAGCATTGAGATCTGTTTCCCTTAAATGTTTGTTGTTTTTTATTGTCCCACTTCTTTTTAGAAGAAACAGGCATCTGCTTTGAAGTGTCCTTTTCAGGACTGCCCATCAGTTGTGGTTTTAAAGATTTCCCACCCAAACTGTCTCTGCCTAATTCTGCATAAGCAGTTTCAATTATTTTAGGTAGTTCATGTTCCTGTTCTAAAGGACTGAACTCCCCTAGGCATTTGTGGATAGCCACTGACGCTGCTTCCCTTTTTATATTAGCTAAAATTATGGCTGATACCTGGGCATAGTTACCCAGTAACTTAATTCCTAAGTTCAGAGCAGGCTCCTCTCCGTACTCGTTCTGTATTTGTCTTAATACATCGGGTATCACCGCAAATTAAGGAATACCATGTCCAGGTATAAATGGCAGCAAAGACTGTACCCCAAGTGGTACAATCTTCTAATTGTGGTGTTATCCCCATGGGCAAACAGATTGTTAGTATTCTGTGTTTTTCATATGGGGTAGTATTCGGAAATACTGCCTCTAACTGTGTTATTTTCTGAGCTAACCAGAATGGCATTTGTTCGCGTTTTGTGGGCATCTTGCCCATCAATGCGTGTAATGTTTGTTGTGTAATTTTACTTGATGTACTCTGAGGTTGAGTACCATGTGTTGCAACTGTTGCTGGTTGGACTCTGAAAGTCCTCATGACAAATTCTGTCATGTTTCTATACATTTTAATTAAATCTTTGGGTTGTATGCGTAAGTCTGCCTGTGGCATTGTTTCAATGTCAGGATGTGGTGTGTAAGCCGCTAATATTGGCCATGTTGCCCCTTCTCCTCCAAATGGGCCTAATCTTACTGTTCTTCTTAGATGGAGTAAGGTGCCTTCAAATCAGTATATTTATTTATTTATTTATTATGCATCTTATACCGCGCAGACTAAACCCGAAGGTATCAAGGCGCCTACCAAAAAAAGATCAAAATGCAGGGCAAAGCTACACATACGCTTGTACAAAGAGACGTGTTTTAAGGGCAGATCTGAAAGTCTGTAGGGAGGGGAGAGCCCTTAATTCTATCGGAAGAGCATTCCACCATTTAGGAGCCAGATGGGAAAAAGCCTTCCCACCCCATCTGGCTTTCCGAATACGCGGGACACAGAGAAGAAGTTGATTTGAGGAGCGGAGGTTCCTGCCAGGGTTATAATGAGACAGGATCGATCCAATACCTGTAGGGCTACTTTTCGCCAAAGCCTTGTAGACCATACACATGGACTTAAAAACTATACACTCCTGGATCGGAAGCCAGTGAAGCTGCTTCCTGGCCAGGGTGGCCGAGGAGCGACGGGGTAGGTCAAGGACAAATCTGGCTGCCGCATTCTGGACTACCTGCAAGCGCTGCAGCTGACTCTTGTTCAATCCTGCATACAGCGCATTGCAGTAGTCCAAGCGGGAGCCCAGGAGGGCGACAGCAAGTTGTCTTCGTGCCTGCAAGGAAAGGTAGTGCCTAATTTTCCTTAGTATGTGGATAATACCCCAACAGGTGGATACAGTCCTATTTACCTGTTGGCACATACAAAGGATGGGATCAATCATGACCCCGAGGTTTTTAGCCAAAGATGTGGGATTAGGGCAAGCACCCAATGAGTCAGGCCACCACTCCATCGACCAGATCTCTTCCTTTCCGCCAAACACCATCACCTCGGTCTTCTCCCCGTTTAATTTCAGTGAATTGTGAATCATCCACTGGCTGACAGCCTCCATACAAGATCTAAAATTGGCGGCTGTCAGCTCGGTTGACTGGGAGAGAGAGACGAGGATCTGGGTGTCATCCGCATAGGAGACTACCTCCATCCCAAAAGATCTAATTAGTCTGGCAAGGGGGGTCACATAGATGTTAAAAAGGGTGGGACTGAGCGCCGACCCTTGAGGGACCCCACATTGCACAGACAGGGATGGAGATAGGAATTTTCCCAGCATTACCCTCTGCTCTCTATGATTGAGAAAAGAGGAAAGGAGCCCCAGGGCTGCCCCCTGAACCCCAATCTCACCCAGTCGAGATGTTAATACACGGGGAGAAAGGGTATCGAATGCAGCTGTGAGGTCCAGAAGGATCAGGAGGGAGGTCCGACCCCCAGTATAAGTGTTCCTGGTACGTGAGCGGAATCTCTATGTCCTCAAACGAACCATTTTCCACTGGTGCATCTCCTTCTGTATAGTTGTGAAATGTCTGTGTTCTCGCATCTGCTGCTGGGAATGTAACCCATGAAAAAATACCTCTGTTTTTTTTTATATGTGTGCCTCAATCATGAAAACTACTAAGCCACCCCTGGCTGATAAACCATTCTCTAGCAGTCGCAGGGTGATTTATTTCAGAATTTTGGTGCAATTTTTATCGCGTTTGTATCCTCTTCTCCGGCTGAGATGTGTAGCTATACTACTGATTCATCTCTGTCCTCAGTCATTTTTTGTAAAGAATAAGTTTGTTCAAGGGAACTAAGATAAGGCTTTTTTGCACAATTTTAGGAACACTGTGTCCTTCAAGCTTGATTAACCAATATCTAATAAATAGGATTTTTCGCCTACTCAGCTGTGGCGGAGTTAGTGCCCACCCACTCCAGGCGACTCTGGTGTTGTGTGAGTAGGAGTCTCTGATAATAGCACAACTGAACTACTCAGATTCTACTGTTAAATTAGCCCCCAACCAACATTGGGCGCCATGTTATGTAGTTTCTACATATTCTAAACAGGATCTGTGTGTTTTGGATAACATAAACGGTGGGTTTGGTAGTAGACTGATTCCGAGTTCCCCACAGGATATGTTAGCCTGTTTGCGTTAGCTAGCACAAAGTGCCACTAGAATCTCCTCTTATCAGGGAGAGAATAGTTTCTGGCAATCTCAGAACATGACAACCCTGATCCCTCAGGATCGTGGAAAAAATATACTACTTTTCGCACAGTCACTCATGCTCACTTAGTATGTCTCAGAGATACACAGAATAAACAGTGTGGATATTTCAATAAGGATTTATTGAACAGTTGTTATTCTAGTGTAGAATAGATTTGCTGTAACAACCATTAGACAGTAGCAGAGATATATGATAAGCAGTACTACGAAAGTAAAGGGATGGTACAGTTTTTCTATCTTGCAGTAATCATGAATATATACACGTACATAAAACACAAGATAAGAAAGTGCATACTCCTACGATGTCTCCCTAACTAGATGTACCTAAATGTACCTAGCATTGGTGTAGGTGTTATGCCAAGAATCCCTCTAAGGTCTAGTCAACCCTATTTCCTGAGAAAGGAGAGAATATGGGACCCTGTCCTGGTCTTGAATTGGACACCCCGAGAGGGATGTTAGACCACTGCTCGCTGGAGCGTCTGCATGCAGGAACCTCAACGTCTCTGGTCAGTATGTTATTCAGGAAGTCACAGTCTCCTCTCTCTGTCTAAGCAAGACATGATGTATATACCCACAGGTCTCCCAGGGGTCCTACCTTGCTGTGTTACTGTGTCGTCCTAAAGGAAGACGGCAGGCGTGAACTTTAACATAGATATCATACAGGAGATGTGAGTCCTGCTGTGAGTCCTGCTGTGCTTCCAAGAAGCCTCATGTATAATGTAGGATTCTCGAACCAGGGAAAAACCCACGTTCTGAATGCAGTGTCGTATCTAGGTAAAAGGTTAGTCCCTATGAACCGTTATTTATGAAATGTAGGGAAGGATATAGGTGAAAGGTTGCAGTGTTTACCTGCGCCTATATGGGGTAACTATATCGAATATAACAGGGTGCAACTGGCATGTGCGCCGACTTTGTACACCCCCGGGACACTTTGGAATTACAGAAGGGGTCGCAGACACTGTGCGCCCCTTTTGTAATACTGATAGGACTTGCACATATGTAGTACCAGCGCTATCATGAGAGGGCTTTCCCAGATTTGCGTGGGAGTGTAGCCCACTGCACCCATTGCGCAAGTCACTCCTGCCTTTGCACCCATGTCATATTATAAACACGGGCACAGAGGCAAACAATGCTTTTAAGAGGTGCATTGAGAGTGTGCCACAAAAAGGTGGCACACTGAAAGTGTACCTCCTAAAGGCAGCTCTACATTCCCTTGTAAGTGAGCCCTTTTAAGTGGGTGCAGTCACTCACTGCAACCTCCTTGCTGTACAGTGAAACAGTGCTGCTACGTATTTCACTTGAATGTGCTGCCACCAGGACATCATGATTTTGTGGCTGCCCTGATGGCATTGCACACAACATAGCAGGATGCACTTTCCCTGTTTTCACCCGTTGCACTTGTTTTAAGGTGTGTGGCGGTGCAAACAGGGAAAATGCACCCTGGTAATAACTGCCCAGGAAGCCACCAGTGCTACTGTTCAAGATCAACTAAAAGCTTGACTAATTTCCTAGGCTTCATTTGATGCCAGTTGTGTTCCAAAAGGTTTATTACAGGTGATGTGTAGGATGATTTCAATTTCCATATTTAGGATACTTGATGGCTTCCTTTCTCAGTTGCTTTGAAATTCTATAAGCACGAGTGTCGTCCAAACATTGAAGTAATCAAATCAAAAAAAAAGAAACTGACCTTGTGTAATGTAATCTGGTGCTCTAATTACCTTTGGGCCCAGAACTGCAAAACAATAAATACATAAAATCAAATAAATGAATATAAAAAACTATCAAGGTCAGCGCATGAGTGACAAAATCCAATGTTTTTGTTAGCTGACATTCAATTTATAGGAATGGAAGGAGTGAAATGGAAATCACCTGGATAATCAAACAAATTATATTTTCAACACTGCATAAAACTGCTGAGGGCTCTTGGGCTCAGCTATCTGGTTCCTTCTGTATACCGACGTGTGTCTCTGCAGAAGATTTTATAAATAATATAGTGTTGGAAAGGAGACTTTGTAGAGCGAACTGTAAAGGCAACATGCAAAAACAGTTGGGAATATATCGCTTCTACCTGGCGAAAGCTTCTGATTCTCTGCAGAGAACCGGCAACTCTAGATCATAACATCTTAATTTGCTGCCCTCTGCACTTTGCACTTTGCTAATAGGGGCTTACCTGTCCTATACTACCCTGGGCCACGGGGGAGAGGGCCGGGGAATTGCTTTCAATCGCAGTCTTCTTACTGCAGCGCGGGACGCTTCTCTGCACTCTGCACCTTGCACTTTGCCAACAGGCACTACTTCTTCCGTGCTCCCCTGGGCCATTGAGGAGGAGGGCCCAAGGATGCAGTCTTCTTTCCGCAGCCAAGGGTGAGCATGTCCACATCCGTCAGAGCCCAGAGGAGGCTGGGCCATCCCCCTTGATTTTAGCTTCTGAAGTGACGGTTGAAGGTATAGTTGCCTTTTTGTTTTGCAATTACCTGCTTGACTTGACTTGCCTTCAGCTATTTTGATGGCAAAACGCAAAATCCCTATTTCAAATCCTTAGGCTATCTGCACCATCAACTCATTACCTGTGCAGGAGGACTTAACTGAGTCATCACCACTTCCTTTTTTAAAAAAAATATTTTTATTATGAATTCATGATATTTCGGTCATGGATTCTTGTTTTTTTTTTTATCCCCTCCCTCTCCCTCTCCCATTCCCCGCCACCCCCCACCCTCAGTGACCCAACCCAATAGAGGCGTAAGGACCATGTCCTCAGTGATGGTAAGTGATCGTGAATGTGAGTGAGTCACACCGTGTCCCGTGTCCCGCATCCCGTGTCCCACCTGAAACCCGTCACCCCAAGCTTCGATTACGTCTCTTAATATACATATCTTTCGATTACAATGCCACCACAGACAGCAAAAAAGAAAACTACTAGCCCAAGAGATCTAGGCCTAACAAAATTCAAAATTCACATCGTATCCAAAAACTCCTGTGCCTTAATTTCTGAGACAAAATATGTTGTTTTCCCTTTGTAAATCACTTTCAGTTTGACAGGGTTTAATAAAAATGCCTGCCCCCCTTTGGCTTGAATAGGTGAAATCATTTGTCTTAAGCGCCACCTTTGTTGTACAGTCAGCTGGCAACTTCATCACCACTTCCTGTGAGCCCACCCTTGCTGACTCTGGATGGATTGTTGGAATGGACTGTCCCTCCCCACATAACACGTGCCCTCCCGCTAAATGGAAAAGATGTCAGGGGGCTAGAACAATGGCCCCTGCATCACATTTGCTAACATGTGCCCTTGACACCGGAGCAGCAAATACTACTGCACCTGCTCAGTGCATCTGAAGTTTCTTCTGGAGAAACTATTGAATTGTGTGAGGGGGCAGTTGAATCCTTGCTTTCTCCCATTTTAGCTCAATTGAGGGTTATCAAAAATCACTTGCAGTGCATTATGTCATGTCTTTCTGACCCCTCTAACTGTTGAGCCACCCAACTTCCTCTTTGTGAGGTCGTGCACACCTGTCTCACATTGTCCTCAGTCATCCACCATTTTTCAGCTAAACGCTCTGTGGGCAGCCATATGGTCCCCCCTTCTACTTTGCGTACCTGTCCCTTACAGCATCATCAATCTCAAGCAGGTACTGAGCCCAGTGGTGTGGAATGGCCTCACTTTATGCAGGGGGATTCCCTCCTGGTTACGTCATCTAGGACCTGGGTGAGTAGTCAGTTACCCACCATTTTCCACAGTATTAACATAACATAGCTAGGGCTACTGGTAGCCATACACTATTTGTTGCCCCTCCGGGCAATTACATTCAGGGGATAGGGAACATAAGGACAAAACCTGTTGAGGGGTGGTTTTATTGTGATGTCAATATTCATTTACCACCTGCTGTCCTTCCCCTCCCTCAGTATACCTTTGAGTCTGCAGGACAACAAAAGAGCAAAGTCCCTCAATGGCTTCAAGCTAAGTATATCTTTCCAGTTTCTAAATCTGATCACATCCTGTTGGCTAGAAGGGTAGGCTGGTTGGTCCATCTAGAAATTCTCTTGGGGGTGATTGCATTACTATCAATTTCGAACATCCCGGTTTGTGGGCGAGGTCTTGTCAAGGTTCTTGTCCCGCCCCTCCAACTCTGGGAATATTAAGCTTCTACCATTAGGTTTTTTCTACCGTCATTTGTAAAATGCGCACACCAGCTCCTGATTGTATATTTTCTGTTCAACTTATTGCTGACAACTTTTCCTTTCAACTTTCTCTTCTAATAGGTTTGCTGCTTTGAGCGACATATGGGCAGTTGATTGACAACTCATCCATTGGGGTTCCCCCGTTGCTAACCTGTTCAGATGGCCTTATTGATAAAACCCTTGAATCTTCCTTCTCTCTTGTTTTAAAAAAATAATTTCTATAATAACGTGTTTCAATCTAACCGTTGTGATATCATTTAAGCCCTTAATGTGGATTTAGATGTCTTTTTGTGTCTTACCCATTGCAATGGTCCCATCATTTGGGCTGTAAAGATTAATATCCAAAAGTTTCCCCTTTCGGTGGGATGGGTGCGTGGCATTACTAATCCCCTGGGCGAGGGTGATTTACACTTTCCACATAACACCTACGGAAGGTCTTTAAACCGTCTAATTTTAAAATGTGATCTTTTGCTGCTGGAGAATTGTAATGCCTTAAGTAGGGATCAGATTAATTCTTAGTACATGTGCTAATATCACATTGTCCACATTCTGATCATACTTTAATATTGTCCTTAAATCTAACGTAACCCAAAATGCTATGAGTGATCATAATTTGTTAGTTGCTTCATTATTCCTTCAAGCTGAAGGTTCTATAGCTACAAGCCATGTAGGAAATATAGCCCTAGTTAGACCAAATGGGGTCCGAATTAAATGGACTGGGGTCGACTCATTTTGTACAACATGTAAACTGTTAGATGTTATAACCACTTCAAAGAAATTTCTCTTTAATTGATCACTGTCTGTATCCCAGTGAATTAGAAGGTATATGGGCATATGGTGACAACTGTTAAGCAGTGTGTGAAAATAAGTGAAAAAATAGGGAAATAAAGTGCCAAAGAAGACTAAAATTGGAGAGAAAAGAGAAAAAGTAATTTTAATCGGTGCCTCTCTGCTTCCAAATCAATAAAAACAGTGCGATGTAGTAGTTTCAACAAATAGCTACTATGTACAGTACCAGGTCAACATGTTTCTGCAGACTGATGGACCCTAGTAGGTGTCTGCTGCTTTCATCAGGACCAGATGTCGCTACTGCTCGTTAAATGGTGAGTAAAAGAAATATTTAAAAGATATTACCTGGGTATCCTAGGTATAGTCAATCTCCTAGCTGATGGTCCACGAATCAGGAATAGCAGGATGATCAAAGTCAGATACATAGAAAGACAGACAGAATACAAACAGACATTAACATTTGGATTAGAATTATCTCTGTTTTAACCAAATGCAGGATGTCAAATCCAAAAATGTTTTATATATACGTCCCCAGTGTCAGCTATACACCAATACCTCATTCGGGTATCTATCTCTCACTTACCTAATTGGCAGGAGAGAAAAGCTCCACCTCACCTGGCTGCGGCGCAGGTAAACAGAGCACCGCTCTAGTAAGAAAATACAAAAAGAAGAAAATTACCCGGACATGTCAGTAGAGACTAACTTCACACACCCACTCAGTCAGGGTGAGTAGCCCTCGGGGTAACTATTTTGCATGGTTTTTAATTTAACACATGTATGTCTTGAACCCCTTTATCATCTTTTGCCTTATCGTGCGAGGGTCTTGGCCCTCAGGTGTTAGCATGCAATCAGGCGAACCAATCAAAATCCGTTTCATGGCGGTAAAACTCGCACCCTCACGGCGCAAGGACCCCATATCTCTCGTAGTTACTGTGGCAATCCACCATGCACTCACCATGCACTCAATATCAGTAACCCGTTAGCAGATTGCCCAGAGCTGCCAGACCGCATCATGAGCGTACTCCGTCTCACCAAAAATAAAATTAAATTCTTCCATGCCAAAAAAACAATATTGGTTACAGCGGTAACAACCTCTTTTCTCTTGTAGCGCTTAAAAGTTATTATTGGTACAGACAAAATGCCCCATGTTGTCAAAAGGCCACAGCGTTGTTACCAAAACAGCGCGCATATCCATATGCATGCCTCGCCGCCCGCACACTATATTAAGCTAAGTACAAGCTGGTAAGAGGTGCTGTCATCATTCCGCTCACCTGACCGTCGGTACTCCGGGCATCCCTCTGAGCCGTCTCAGGGAGGTACCCGGTCAGCTAGCAGGCTCGTATTTAATTCGAGTTCCGGCTGGGGAAGATGACGTCACGCACGTCAATAGCGTGCTATGTCCCAGGGTTCATGAGACATGTAGTATGAGTGTTATCCACGCTACTCAGAAGAGAAGTTTCTTAGCGTCCTTATATTTAAAAGAAAGTAGGCAGTACAGAATAAATGCTAAACACTATCTACAGACGGTCGCTAATTAGGTAGTAACAACTGGTTGATAGTTTAAAAAATGTAAAAAACGGAGAGAGAGTCCGTATGCCCAAAGCGAGTTTATATTTGTTAACAAGGACTTATTGAAGGAAAATTTGTCACCTGCATATCCTGACATCATAGTATACAGGGTAAAGCAACATACAGGGTCAGGTAAAGGAATCATTTCCACACATTGATTATTATGCTACCGATGATGTAGGCAGGTAGAACGGCCCCATATCCACACTATCTCATTACAAGTGACTGTTAATGTCAATTCGTCATCAGTATAATACTACAAACTGGAATCCCAATATTTGAAAGTCAAATAATATCTCAGCTACAAGTAATTTTATAGACTAAGGGCCTCAGGATGACAAGATATGAAGCCCAGTATTAACCATATTCACTGCCTAAGAGTAGGACCTTTCTATTCGGCCTCATCTAGATCAGTATTATTCGAGCATGCATTCTAGAGAGGACCACTCTTTAGTCTGGGTAGATATTCTCTGGTTCTTGCAACAAGCCTATAGCGGCCGAACCACTGGTGTCTGAGTGATCAGTGACTGTTCAATAAGGCCTGAGGTGTTAGCAGAAACCGTTCCATTATATCAATGGTGTGAATGATGCCTTGCAGGTTTTACAGGCCGATTAGCCCACTGTTGGTGGACATTCGAGTCATGTACTCCTGTATGCAAATTACGAGATCCTAATGTTTATGACTGCTGTTGGGCTGCAGAGATTGAAGGATGTTTTTGCATACTTTATGGAGACTAGGAAATTAATGATCCACATTTCAAAAACATTTATGATGTCATGAGGCAGAACTAGTCAGAAGTGTAAGAAATCTTTTCATTAAGGACATTCCTATCACAAAGGAAATTTCAATTTCATTATGTTACTTGTAGAACCTCTATATTAACAGTGGTTAATGTTCTCAACATATTTAAAATGCTCGATCCATGCTGAATAGTGTGTGTGAGGGAGTCTTCAGGTTCTCCCATCGACTTGGCAGTCAACCTATTAGGGAAACAGTCTACATGGGGAGAGGATGTGGCCAAACGGCTAGGGCGGTTGACCTCAAAGCTGGGAAACTGGCTTTGAGTCTCGGCAATGGCGCTCAACATCCTGTGATTCTGGGCAAATCACTGAATCCCACCGTGCCTAACAAAAATGAATGTGTCTTTATGTAATGCAACTGGTGCTCATATAAAGCGCTCTGATACCAGATACTTTCGGGTCAAGTTTGCACTATATAACACTTCCCCAAAAATTATTTGAAGCAAGAGCGCTTTCTGCTGATATGTATGAATGGGGGTGTGAAGTTATTCTTCCTGGTACCCTCTTGAAACAGAACAGAATGTTCTTCTTAGACGGTTGCTGTCTACCACCGTTTCTACTCCATCCACCCTTGCGCATACGTAATTGGGGATATCCCATCTAGAGGCCTTGCTCCCTTTCAATCCCATTTTACTCAGTCATTTAATTTGGGCTAAAACCGAAATGGCTTTTTCTAAAACCATCAGTATGAACTGTTTAGCGTTACATCATGTTTTTAACATCCTGTGCCAATCGTACATCAATGAAATCTCTAAATCATTGTTTGATACCCCAGTGCTTTCAGACCCCCAAAGAATCCCAGCTTTACACATAAGCACAGTTAAGGCGTCTTTTTTAGATGCTAGTAAAGAAAAGAGGGTTTTTGTTAAGGCCAAGAATATGACAATTGATTCCTTTTAGTTGAACAACTTCTTGGAGGGTTTCTAATTGTACCTTTCCTTGGTGACCAACACTCAACATTGCTTTGGTCTCATAAGACTACAGTTGGGAACTGTACGTCACCTTCTTGCCTTTCCCATCATGAACCAATGACTCAGGGATCCAGTAACGAGCCCACGTGATGCGTTCATGAAACAGCACACTCAGCACTTTATGTTATTTTGCTGGTTTTATGTCAGTCACATTACATTTTTGCTGAAACCGTTTTTTTTTGTAAAACAGCATTAGGGATTGCAAAGATGCTCTACGGCACCTGAGTGCTCTAGAGGACCCTACCATATGCTGTTGAACAGCCTCTTATAAATGGGGTGCAATCGAATTAGGAAATTCATATCTTGTTAATTGTAGTCCATATCATTACTAGATGGTTCTCTTTATGGTTGTGTATAGCTTGTTTTATTATGGCCTGCTTGTCTGGGTATTATTTTGTGGTTGTCGTTCATAGCTGAGTAGTGTATTATTACTGTATGTATGTTTCCTCGTCTTTCAATTAAACTGCTGTTACCCGTGCCATTGCAGTTAATCTCACTGGGGTTGCGCGGTGAAGCCCATTAAGGGGCTATTTGTGGTCTATGTTTTTAACTGAGCTGTATTTTACTAACAAATAATTGGACATTTGATTTGTTTTGCTGTTTTTAGGTTTCGCCTGGAGAACGGAGCGTAAGCTCCGCCTCCAGAGAAAACTCTTGATTTCAGTAAGGACTCTGGAATACGCCCCCCTGTCCCATTGGCTAGCTCCATAAATGGAGGCTAGCCATTGGAACAGAGATCTGTCCGTCATGGCCGGACCAGATTCGTGGGCGTTCCCGTGATTTTTTCTCTCTCCGCCTCTGCGATGTCGTCATCGCGGCCGTGGGCGGGGTTTATTTTTTTTTGTTTACCAGGTTTTTTGGGCCATTCCTCGGCCGACCGCCAACGGAGGAAGCCGTCCCGACCCCCCTCCCGCTGTCCGTTCCCGCCCTCCCCTGTCCGTGTGCTTCATGTGTTACCGAGCGCACATTACCGTGGGCGGGGTTGCCGAAATGCCCGCTCCGTGCTGGGCCTCCGTTGTTCCCGAGGTGAGTGCTTGTCTTTTTATGCATGTGGCCCTTAGTATGCAAAGTTTTCACACTATTTCCCACTGTTGTTGTTTGTTACTCTGTTTCCGTTCCCGCCCCCCACCCCCCGTCCATTCCCGCCCCCCCCCTGTCCGTGTGCTTCATGTGTTACCGAGCGCACATTACCGTGGGCGGGGTTGCCGAAATGCCCGCTCCGTGCTGGGCCTCCGTTGTTCCCGAGGTGAGTGCTTGTCTTTTTATGCATGTGGCCCTTAGTATGCAAAGTTTTCACACTATTTCCCACTGTTGTTGTTTGTTACTCTGTTTCCGCTCCCGCCCCCCACCCCCCCGTCCATTCCCGCCCCCCCCTGTCCGTGTGCTTCATGTGTTACCGAGCGCACATTACCGTGGGCGGGGTTGCCGAAATGCCCGCTCCGTGCTGGGCCTCCGTTGTTCCCGAGGTGAGTGCTTGTCTTTTTATGCATGTGGCCCTTAGTATGCAAAGTTTTCACACTATTTCCCGCTGTTGTTGTTTGTTACTCTGTTTATATAGTGCCTCACAGGTTACCACGTTTATCCACTGTGCTGCACTTTTTTCCCTCGATCGTCCATTTTCATCCGCATCAAGTCATTCCCTGTCAATTAACTTCAGTTCATTACTTTGAACATATTAGACTCTGTTTTCCACTATAGGCTGTTCTGTTCCCTCTCTCGGCCTGGGGCGCTCACATCCATTCTTGGTTCCTTCGCAGATGCCAGCGGGTCTCTCTCCATCAGCCACCGGGGGGAGCGCGTCACCAGACCCAGCTCGACGGATGCCAGCCAGCTGACTGCCAGGTGGGTGGTTTTCTTTGTGTCGAAAAGGACATTCGTGACTACATCGTCCGTTAAATCCACATTTAATAGCCTGACACGTGACTGACTTTCCCGAACCTTGATAGCCCTTTGGAAACACCAGCTTGACGTGACTGACCCTCCCGCAGCCCTACAGGCCTCCGAGCACCAAGTGAAGGGACTCGATTCAGCCCTACCAGAAGCATCAGGCTGACTATGTTCCAAGCACCACTGACATGTCAGAGTGACTGGCCCTGTTGTGTGACTGACACAGCCGCTCTGAGAGCTGCGATGTGACCACGCATTTCTAAACCCTGTAGGATTCCATCTCTCCCTCTTCGTTGAGTTTAATTAGTTCCCTCACTGAACATAATCCGTAAAATCTCAGAAAACACCAAATGCCCCGGGATTTAACTCGTGCCAGATAAACAGAAATCACTTTTCATGTGTGTATTTTTACCTTTCCGAAAGACGTGCCTTGGTGACAGACAGTAAATGTGCGTGCATGCGTCTTGCGACTTCAGAAGGGAAGCAGGGCCTGGTGTGCGCGGTACCTGCAGGTGATGATCACCAGCACTTATTCCTGGGGACCAGGACTGTTTTTTATCCTCATTAGAGTTTGAACTAGGGTGACCAACTGTCATGGGTGCAAATTCAGGACGGTGAGTGTAAAAATTCAGGACAAAGGGTCAAAATTCAGGACAGGGCGTCAAAATTCAGGACAAATCTTCGGGACAAAAGGTAGGTTTTACAGATACATCAAAGGAGGTCGCACAATAGTATATAAGTAATCCCATTTCTATCCAAACATATTCATCCTTTTGCAAACCTATCCATTGTGTATCCTTTCAGCCATCATTTCACTCATCCATCCCTCCACCTTTTCACCCTATCCATCCGTACACTAATCCATTCACTCTTCCATCCAGCCATTTACCCTTTCACCCATCCAGCTATCCTTTCACTTACTCATCCATCCAATCACTCATCCTTTCACCCATTCACCTTTTCAGTCATCAATCCATCCTCCCTTTCTCTCTCCATCGACCCTTTCACTTAGCCATCCTTCCTTCCATCCATCCACCCACTTATCCATCTACTCATCCACTCGTGAATCCATCCATTGACCCTATCACTCATCCATCGTTTCACTCATCCATCCACCCATTCACTCACAGATCATCCACCCTTTCACTCATCCATCCATCCTTTGGCCCATTATCCATCTATTCACCTTTTCAATCATTCATTCACCAATCCATCCATCCATCCATCCCTTCACTTACTCACTCGCCAACCTTTTCATAGTAATTATGAGCTGAGCCTTCATCTGCAGAGTTCCAGACAGAAGAGGCCCATCAAGAATGTCACCCTTGCTGTGGTTCCTAAAGCAAGGGGTGGGGTGGCGGAGGGTTCACTATGCCCCTGCACATAGGCAATCTGAAAAAGTGGAGGGCACGATTCATGCATGATGCAGTGCTAGGACTTGAGGCGACTGTGATATGGTGTTGTTTCCAGGGCTTTAAGCGGAATGAAAAACAAGCATTTACAATGCAACGGTTTCGCCTTTGGAAAAGTTAGAGCTATTGGCAATGTAAAGGACAATGCCATTTATTTATCTGTTTTCAAAACCAACACATAAATACAAATTTTGTCATTTACAATGCCAATAGCTCAAACTTTTCCTAAGGCGAAACCGTTGCATTGTAAATGCTTGTTTATTTGTGGTGTTGTCGAACTTTTATACTGTCTGTTCTTTTATGGTTCAATGCAATTGTGCTGAATAAAGATGTTTGAAACCAAGCGACTATTCTTATATGGGTTTGTGAAGTTGGTCAACAATTCGCTGGGTGAATGAAGATTCCCACTTTTCCTTAGATATGGTTTACAAAATCTACTGTTTAGGAAATATAGGATTCTATTGCTTAGGAAATCTGGGTGGACATTGATTAACTATCAACACTCCGTACAATTTCAAGTATTGCCTTTTAAAGAATTGTGTTTGTACTATATTATCAAAGTAATTTTAAAACAGCATTAGGGACCAGATGTACAAAATATATACTGAACCCATCAGGTTGTTTCCGACCGGTAAAATGCATTTTCCTATGTATCAACCCCATTTTGTCAATAACTTATTAGTGACTTACAAAATAGGGTTTGCGAGTCGCTATTAGGAAGGGACGTGTAAAGGGCATCCCTTACTAATAGCACATCGCACTGGTACGTACAAATGCTTTGCGACTGGGATTGTGGTGCAAAACATTAGCAGATTATCACAAAGTTTTTAATTGGTGATAAGCCATTTGCAAATGGGAAGGGGTCCCCCGACGGACCCCTTTCCCTTTGTGAATGGGTACACTAATATTTGCTCAGAGCAGGTAGTGGTTCCACAGTTCACTGCCCACTGCAAAAAAATGAGAAGAAAACTTTTCATTGTTATGTTTGAAATGCATCCCGTTTTGCTTTAAGGAAAATGGACTGCATTAAAAAAAACTGCTTTATTTAAAAAGCAGTCACAGACATGTTGGTCTGATGACCCCAGCCGGTCACCATTCCTGTGAGGGCCAGCCATTCCCAATGGGTCGCAAAGTGCAACCGGCCTCATGAATATTAATGAGGCAGGTCCATCATGACCGATTTGGGAACAAACAGTGTCTGAGACACTGTAGGACATCAGGTTTTGCGACCCCCAAATTGCAAGTCGCTAACAATCACAATTAGTAAATCACAAAAACTGATAGTCGTACATGTGGCCCTAGATTTACTAGTTTGTTCAAAACCATCCAACCTAGATGTCAAGCTCAATATGGTACTGAGCTAAACAGGGCCAGTAAGGAAAATCTTTTCTATCTAACCATGAGCAAGACGGGACTATTCATTAATTCATACCTTTTAGATGTTTCATCTTCTGTACTAATGGATCATATGAGACAAAAATAATCTGAGGCAGTTACAAGAGGTGTAGGCACCGCTCTTGAGCATATGGCATCCTCTTCTAGGTATTGAACATTACTGGTTGCCATCTGTTTTCATGTCATGACTGTTGGATCAGTCCCATAGGGAAGGCCTCATGGCTCAGTAGATGCTCTTTTATGTTCAGTGCATTAATATATTAAGAACACTGTGTTAGGGTAATTCTGAGCTGGAGGATTTCCAGACTATTACATCCTCATGAGGAATAGAGAACTGCAACATGAATTGGAGCTTGCGCACAATTTGTTGGCAAACTTTTCCGTCATTCTGGGTCTTTTTCCCCCACACAGATTTCACCTAGATTTTAGTGACTAAAACATGCATGAAGAAAAAAAAAACACAAAGGTGTGTTATTTGCAAAACAACGGAAATTCCAATGCTGGTGAAAACTCCCCTTTCAACTTGAATTACAATTTAGCCTCTAATGAGGGCTACATTCATTAGCTCGGGGGGGTCTAACCAGCATTGCTACAGAAGCTGGTTGGTGTCCTGCTTTTAATCTGTATTCTTAATTATGTTCAACAATATCCTCAGCGTGCAGCGCTCAGAGCCATCCAACTTTTCAGTGTTTTGTGAGGTAGTAAATTACTTCTTCCATTTGGCTCTTCCCTAAATTATGACTTTGAAATAAAAAATGTAAGGAAATTCGGAAAGAAAAGAACAGCTTTATGCATAGTCTTTATTTCACCATCTATAGTATCAAGGTATGAGAATATAAAACATTTGAACAGCCAATGAAAAATCATAAAAAATCAAATACGCAGCATCCCTCTTTGGTACTTTTTGCAACTAAGTACCTCTGTTTTTGTACCTTTAGGGATATTGCTATCACCTTACTGAGGAAGGCAATTTAGTTATCTACAATGTCGAGGTGTTTTTTTTGTGTTGTGGTTCCCTCTTTCTTGTTGCACATTTAGGTGACCATTCTAGAGAGATGGCAAATTCTGATTCAGTCACTAACTCGCATTACCTGCAGAAACAGGATTCTAAATGAAGCAGCATTACCACCCATTTTATTAACACATGCGTAACACCTTACGGTTTTTAAAGAAGAAATGTGACAAATATAACCTGCTAAAATAGTTCCCCTGAAAATGGCATGAAATTACTTGTAACACTTTTTTCCCAGGATTCCCCAACTCATGAAAACAGGTTACTTTTGCAACCCAAAATACCTCATCCTTGCAATATTTGTAATTTCGAATGCGAAATTACTGCATCGATATTACTTCAACTCAGAATGAGGCCTGTTTGAAATGGGGTTTCTGGTTGGCTAAGGTATGCACCTAAGCCAGGCAGAATCCACCACTCTAGTCAGTGCAAGGGAGTTACACACAGAAGATAACCCTTGCTCACCCCTTTGGTAGCTTGGCAGAGCAGTCAGGCTTATCCCAGAGGCAATGTGTAAAGCGTTTGCATAACACACTCACACAGCAGCGACACACTAGGCACACCACAAAAGAAACTACACAAAAGGTTATATCAAAATAGCCTTTGCAATATCTATAAAAATACATTAGAACGCAATCACATATATCACTGTGCCACTACGCACTTGCCAGTCACAGGGATTTACATAAATCGCATTTGGCCAATCAGGCCATTGTCACGATCATCACATTTAGGGCGACCAGTAACTACTGGTAGGATACCCTTTCAGCATAACACATTATGCAGCACATTAGGGAAAAGCATTAGGTGTAAACCATATCAACAGTGCACTATATTAACCACTTATAGGGTGCACACATCAGAACAAGAGCATCCCCTCACTGTACAGGTGATACCAAAGCAGGCAATGCAACAGCACCTAGATATCCCCATCAGGGTACACCACCTCAGTGGAAACACTGTCCTAGGATAGAATAACTGTTGGAGCATCACCTGCGCTCCTATGACGGTACCTGATGTCCTTTCTGTAGGCTTCTGGGCCATGTGCCTGCCTATACCAGGAAATGCTGTAACTCTAGCAACCAGGGGCTTACGTCGGGGTCTCACTCCATTTTTGAGCCCAACGCCATAAGCAAAGGGGGCGTGGTGCAGCTCTCCCTGTCTCCTTTAATGAACAATGCCCCTGGTGCTGCAGGTAAAACGGCAGCTGCCTGCGACCATGCAGCGCAACTATGACAGTGCAGAGCGATCCTGATTAGGGAACTCCGTTACGGTCTCTCCGGGAGCTCCTCTGCTCTTGTTGATGGGAAGACACTCCCTTGGCGGCACAAGGAGCCCGCAAGGATAGGCTCGATCTTGCAGCTGGCCCCGCCGACAACCAGGCACAGGGAACATGTGGGGCTCTCCTCTTCTTCTCTGGAGCCCCGCCCACAACCAGGCTTCCTCTGTCTGTCATCCGGTGGCTACAGAATGAAGTCTCCGTCGACTTTGGTTCTTCTTCCTCGCTGCAGGCACACAGGATTACGGAGTGCTCACCATGCTTGTGGGAAGGTGTGCCGATACGCGCACCCACTGCTTCCCCTTTCCTCTTCCTTAGAAAACACAGCACTCACCACGCGCTTCTGGTTCGTAGACTCAGGAGCACCGGGAATAAAAAGAATGAAGTGCTTCACCTGCTCTTTTCCTGCCGCAGGAGGAAGGTACTGCACTCATTAGTACTCCAAACTACCCCACAGAAAGCACTTCACCTGCGCTGTGCTTCTTCAAGGCACCGGCTAGTAGGCCAGCACAAGGGTTCCTCAGGGCAGGGCTGCAGTCCTCCCTAGAGCCCAATAGGCAGCAGGTCATCCGTCCAGAGGGGCAAAGTCCCTAGGCGCTTCATCCAGGCTCACAGCAGCCTGCTGGTCACCCCCCACGGTGTGCCACAGGGCTCAATTTTGAGTCCTCTATTTTTCAACTTGTACCTCCGTCCACTTGCTGACCTTGCAGAGAGTTATGGTCTTGCTTTAATGACCTATGCAGACCACTCGCAAATCCTTTTCTCACTTTCTAAATCTGATCCGTCTGCCCCATCTGCTCTCAAAACAGGCCTTCACGAAGTTTTTAACTGGATGTCGGATAACCAATTAAAACTTAATGGGGAGAAAACGGAGATCCTCCTCTTAGGGAAAAGCAAGGACCTCTGGAGTGATCCCCATTGGCCGACGTCGTTGGGTAGGCTCCCGCCACCAGCCACCCAGGTTAGAAACCTTGGGGTTATCATAGATGATGGACTATCTATGACGCAGCAAGCCAACAAAGTGGGAGGCATGTGCTTCACCATTCTTAGATGGCTACGCAAGATTGTCTAGATGTTACCACCTATTACCCAGAAGACCGTAGTCAATGCCTTAGTTACATCTCGGCTTGACTACGGGAACATCCTCTACCTGCGCTCCAACAAAGCAGTGATAAGACACCTGCAGCTTGTGCAAAACTCTGCTGCTAGACTGCTATGCAGAATCCCTAGATCTGCTAGGATCACAAAACATCTTAGGGAGCTGCACTGGCTAAGGGTGGAAAATCGGATTCGATTCAAAGCCCTGAACTATTTGCTCAAAATCAAAGCTGGCACTGCCCCCAGGTACTTACAAGACCTTGCCAAGCCCTATTTCCCCAACCGCAACCTTCGCTCTTGTACAGCAGCGAATTTTGCTGTTCCCAGGTACAAACTGGCCAGAATGGGTGGGAGATCCTTTTCCTACCTAGGGCCCACCCTCTGGAACACACTCCCCCCCCACACACGTAAAGAAGAAAATCATCTGAGATTTAGAAAAAGTGTTAAAACTTGGCTGTTTGACAAATAGTTGGCTGCTGATTGTCTCCTCTCCTGTTGTGTTTTGGGCTCTGCTATCTTGGCGCCGGGAAACCCTTTGTGGGTAGCTGCGCGCCTTATAAGTGCTATAAAATAAATAAAATAAATAAATAAGCCCCACGCAGTATCTTCAGGGTCCAGCCCCAAGCAAGTTCTTGTTCAACAGACATGAGGTCACAGCCCCAATACTAATATCCATATGTCTTTGTTCTGCCCCCTGGGACAAGGCTCTGGGCCCAGTCCAAACCAGTACTGGGAGCACTTAAAAATATCTTTAACCTGACTCAACTTGTCACTTCTCCCACCCATATCAGGGGCCACATTCTAGACCATATTTGGACCCACAACCTCACGTTCTCCCGTCCTGTGATCACTCCTTGTATCTGGTCAGACCATTATATGATCGACACCGCGATCACAGTCAGGGGTCGTGTAAAGGTTCCTCCTTTGGTGGGTGGGGTCGCTCGTAAATGGAGCGCCCTTGATTCTCAAGGCTTTCTTTCCTTCTTGGCTGAGACTCGCCCCCCGCCGCGTAGTGTCGCGACTGTCCACACACTGGAGGATGATTTCTCCAGTTGGGTCACCAAAGCCAGCGACCATTTTGCCCCCCTTTCTGATTCCCTCGCTCCCGGCACAGCAAGTCACATAGGTGGTTTAATACCACCCTGAAAACTCAGCAACTCGAACTGCGCCAGATGGAGCGTGGGTGGAGACGTAATTACTCGCCCATTGATAGAGAGGTATACGTCGCTGCATGGAAAAAATATAAAAGTGCAATTATAGCAGCGAAATCCTCACATATCTCTGAAAGGATCCTCATTGCCCCTAACAAGTCCAAGGAGATTGTCATAGTCATGAGTGAGCTCACGTCTGATGCCAGAACCCTTCCTTCTCAGGCCCCTACCCAAGAGTCCTGCAATGCCTTAAATAGTTTTTTCATTGAAAAAGTTATTAGGATCAAGAATACTATTCCTCCCTCCTCTCCCGCCACCATATCAGCTTCCTCTCCTGGTAACCCACGTTCACTGTCATACTTCCTCGTCCTTGACCCTGCCACTTTGGCCAAACTCGTTGCCCGAGTCAAATCTGGCTCGCCCAATGACTGTTGTCCCCCCTCTGTCTTCCATGACATTTGCCTGGCTTTGCCGGATTGCATTCTGCCTCTGTTAAATACCTCCCTCGAGACGGGCACGGTACCCAACTCCTTTAAGGAGGCTGTTTTGGTGCCCCTGCTGAAAAAACCTCGAGCCCACCCGGTAGTGACCCTGCCAACTATCGGCCCATCTCCCTTTTGCCCTACCTGTCCAAACTCTTGGAGGCACATGTCACCAGTTGCCTCTCTCATTTTATCGAGTGTTCCAACTACCTCGAACCTAATCAAGCCAGTTTTAGACCAGCCCACTCCACCGAGGCTGTGATCCTGGCAGTCATGGACTCTCTAAGGGGTAATGCC
Organism: Lissotriton helveticus; assembly: GCF_964261635.1. Classification (NCBI taxonomy): domain Eukaryota; kingdom Metazoa; phylum Chordata; class Amphibia; order Caudata; family Salamandridae; genus Lissotriton; species Lissotriton helveticus. Next base: position 807,888,496 of record NC_136068.1, on the reverse strand, counting down.
GATAGAGGGGCGCCTCAGGCGCTCGTCCTATTGGACTTGTCGGCGGCGTTCGACACGGTGGACCATAACATCCTTCTCCACCGTGTCGAGCAGGCCGGCATTCGGGGCCTGGCCTCGGCCTGGATCAAATCCTTCTTGTCGGGCAGAACCCAGGCGGTCCGTTTAGGCCCTTTCACGGCCGCTAAGGAACCATCCACCTGCGGAGTGCCCCAGGGATCATCCTTGTCCCCTCTGCTTTTTAATCTCTATCTCCAACCGCTTATCCACTCTTTGAAGAGGTGGGACATTACTGTCTTCAACTATGCGGACGATCTGCAAATTATCTTCCCCCTCAACACTCCCAATGCAGCTCTTGATTGTCAAGCGGTTATGTTACACATCCAGCAATGGATGAATCATAACCAGCTTAAGCTGAACCCGGGGAAGACAGAGCTAATCCTCCCGGGTAACATCCCCATTCGCTGGGGCCCACAGTTTTGGCCGGTGGATCTTGGCTCCCCGTCTGCTCAGGCTAAGTCAGCAAAGAGTCTCAGGGTTATCATTGACACAGAGCTCTCCCTTAAGCCTCAGGTGGGTCCCATTGTGTCATCATGTATGTTCCAGCTAAGAAAAATCAGGAAAGTCGCCCACCTCCTTACATCTGAGGCACTGATACAAGTCCTAATTGCCCTGGTGCTCTCCCGCCTGGACTTCTCAAACTCCCTGTACTATGGCCTACCCAAATTCCTTCTCTACAGGCTCCAAATTGTGCAGAACAAGGCGGCTAGACTGGCCTATAAAATCCCGAAGTGGCAGTCTGCGAAACCGTTACTTCGTAAACTTCACTGGCTGCCGGTTGAACAGAGGACTGCCTTTAAGATGGGCTGCCTGACATTTAAAGCTATGTTCGGGACTTCTCCCGCCTTCCTTAAATCCCTGATTTCCCTCTATTGTCCGGTACGCAACCTACGGTCTTCTTATCGTCAGCTTTTTAGTTGCCCCCCCCAAATCAAGCTCAAAAATTTTGGCGGCCGTAGATTTGCTCATTTGGCCCCCAAACTCTGGAACCCGCTGTCCCCCTTGCTTAAATCTTCTAACTCCCTTCTTGAATTCAGAAAACTCCTGAAACTAGTCTCTTCACACAGTCTGGCTAGATTCCCTACTTTGCACCTTCCAGCACCCAATCAGCGCCAGGAAACTTATGGTGTCAGAGCGCTATAGAAATACCCCTTAAGATAAGATAAGTGCACAACAACCTCCATTGTTCGTTTAGGCCTTGGCCCCAGGCACACTGCAGGGGGCGGAGCCATTATTGTGGAAGCCAGGCACAACCCTATTCAGGTGCAGGAGCTACTCCTCCCACAACTCCAAATGCAGACCAGGCCTATTCAGGTGCCAGGGGAAACTCTTCCCGCTACTCTAAATTCAGCCAAGATCTATTCAGCCTAGCGCTGTCACCCAGGCAGGGCAGGACGCACCTCAACCCCCCCAGGGACTGGCTGGAGTGAATGCGCATCCCCTCTCTCCTGTCAGTCAGAATCAGATGGTCAATACACATCAGGCAGGCACAAAGACACATAGCACACAGAAATGCGCACTTCTTAAAGTGGCATTTCTAAAACTGTAATAATAAATCCGTTTTCACCAATAAGCAGGATTTATCCCTGCTATTCCAAGCATACCAAACTTGATGACTTTACCCCTCTCAGATCAGGAATTACCACTGAAGCACGTATCAGGAATCCTCAATGCATCCTTATGAGAGGGCAGCGGCACAGCAGTGAAAAACCAAAATAGGCTGTTTGTCACTTACCGGACATGCCATACAGTTAAGGCACATGTCCTAACTTTTACCTACACTGCACCCTGCCCATAGGGCTAACTAGGGCCTACCTTAGGGTGACTTATATGTAGTAAAAGGGGAGTTGCAGACGTGGAACCACTTTATGTGCCACGTCACAGCAGCAGTAAACTGCACGCACAGGCCCTGCAGTGGCAAAGGCCTGAGACAGGTTTGAAAGGCTACTTTGGTGGGTGGCGCAAGCAGCATTGCAAGCCCACCATTTGCATTTAATGTACTGGCCCTTGGTATATAGGATACCACTGTCACTGTTCAAGAGACTGATAGGTAAACAGGTGTAGACAAATCTTACCAAGTTTACCATAGACAGCACATGTACTTTAGCACTGATCAGCAGTGATAATGGGCCCAGAGTCATAAAACCACCAACAATAGGTCAGACAAAATACAGGAGGAAGGCAAAATGTTGTGGGATGACCCTGAAAAAAGGGCAAAGCACAAAACTACCCCCTTCTAGACTAAAGCCAGGGTAGATCAATCAATACCTTCATGGGGTTCCCTGCTTGGTGCGATAGAACATGGACGCGGGCCCGCAATTGCAGGGGCACCTTCCAGGTCTACGCCAATATGAACTCATGTGGATCCCTCTGTCTCTGCTCTCAGGACCAACTAGCCAACCCATGTGTGCTCCATAGCTATTAGCGGCTTGGACCAGGACCCAGGCCATCCAGGGGCTCCGGTCCTTGCCATCTCGCTGATTGGGGGGCAGTAGCCTTAGGTACATAGTATCCTTGCTCCACTCTACCTCTCATCAGGGCAGTTCCACTCCTCCACTGTTCCCACAACCCAGGGTCTGCACCATCGGGCTGACCAGGGGTCACAGGCGAGGCTCTTCTCCCCTATCCCACCTTCTGGGGTTCCGTACCCTCCTCCTAGGAGAGGTACCATCAGAACCTAAAACTGTCAGGCCGCTGGTATCTGCCCTCCACACAAACTCCCACCAGTTCAGGATTTCTACCCTACAACTGGTCTCCCAACCTAGGGACCAAACCCTCAGGTTGAACCGGGGCCAGAGGCGAGTCTATCATCCCCCTTCACCCACTTCCAGAGTTCTGCACCCTCCCACCTGGTGTGGTGAACCCAGAAGACAAAATGGTAGGGACACTGCTAGCAGATGTCCTTCCTTCCAGGTCAGAAATTACCTCCTGAACATGGCCTCCCAACCCAGGGACTACACCCTGCAGCTGAGTATTTGGCTGGCAAGCCAGGACTTCCTGGGGAGCATGCATGCCCCTCCCCAAGTGTAACACTTACATCATGTGTTGCATGACAGTCTGCCTGGCGCTAATCTCCCAACCCCTGCCCACTTTACTACTCCTAAACTGAGACAAAATCCTAACTTTACGACTTTCGGTATTCACAAAATACATTTAGGAGTAGTAAAGTTAGGAACTGAACTGGACAAGGTCAAACGGTCATATTCATTCCTTCCTAGACTACACAGTTTGTAACAAGGAAATCCTCTCTCTGATCAAGAATTACACCATAGCTGCTCGAGGTGACAGCGATCACCGTCCTCAAGTGATCACTATGTCATCTAACTTAGCACATCATGCCATGACAAGCCAAACCTCAGGAGGAGATTATACAGAAAACCTCAAAAGGTTGAAATGGTCAGACCCAACCATATTAGCAATAATGAGTAAATGCAGAGCCTTGCAAGACCAAAGGAGCACCAACGAATCATCACCAGTTACGGCATGGGACCGCTTCTCTCGGGAACTGCTTAAAAACTTTTCCCGTACCTCAGGAAATGCCCATAAATGTAATCAAGCAACAATAACAGATGAAATCAAGAAATTAAAATCAATACGTAATAGTATGTTAAGACAAGTCCGCAGGTACCCAGGGGAAGATCATAAATTCAATAAATACAAGGTTGCCCAAAAAGCACTTCGACAAGCAATATTTCATGAAAAAAACAAACTCTCCGAACAGTTTTGGTTAAAACTGATACATGCAAATAGAAGTCACAATCCAAAAGCTTTCTGGTCCCTTGTCAATTCCAAAACACAGAAGCAAGGAGGACAAAATAGTGCTAATATCTCTGAAGCAGAATGGGTATTTTATCTAAAAACTCATTTTGAGGAACAAGAAAAAGAAGCCGGTCCATCTGACAATCCTTCGGCAACGGCCCAACAACTCAATTGCTGCCAAACGCTGGGCACAACGGATGTAGGCTCATCAAAGAAAAAAGTTTAATTGAAAGCAAGGACACCACTGGCAACCAATATTAAACCCTCGCTCCTGCCCTCAGAACCACCCCAACATGCTTTTATAAATTTGTGAATTACCACAGATAAAACAGTTTGAACCATAACCGAGGGTCGCTCCGACGGAGCCCCAGGGCCGAATGGCCTACCACAGGCGTTGTTTAAACAAGACACAGAATTCTGGGCCCATCAATTGGCACCCCTCTTTTCCTACTGCTGGACTAACTCAGAATTACCAGAATCTTGGTGTGGCGCCATCATACATCCAATCTATAAAGGAGGAAAGAGATCAGACCCGGAAAACTATAGGATGATCACTCTATTGGATTTGGAATCGAAATACTAGGCCAAACTTCTCCTTTATGATCTGGCGTCCTGGGCAACAAAAAAACATCTAATACCGTTTAACCAGACAGGATTCATGCAAAAATCAGGCACCATAACAAACTTGCTCACAATATCTGTCCTGTTGGACAAAGCGGCTTCCTCAGGATTGTTTATGCATGGCTGTTTTTTTGTATTTTAAGGCCGCCTTTGACCGTGTGCCTCAAAGCCTATTACGGCTTAAATTGCAAAAATGGGGGATTCCACCAATGCTTCTACGAGCTATAATTGCATTACACACCAACACTTGGATCCGCATAAAACTTGGGGATGGATCACATACCTCAAGGAAAATACAAACATCACACGGAGTGAAACAAGGCTGTGTGTTAGCGCCCCTTCTTTTCAACCTCTTCATCTCCGGTTTGTCAGAGTCACTCAACAAAGTTAATCCTCATCCACCAAAACTCGCCGGGGAAAGAGTTAGCAACCTATTGTATGCGGACGATTTAGTAATGCTAAGCCATACCAGGGTTGACTTTTTAGAGACTCCTTGACCAATTGTTCATTTATACCATCGGAAAAAAACTAGAATTGAACCTAACAAAGACAAGGGCAATCACCTTTGGGCCAAGGAAATACAGAGGTGGTGGTTGGTTATAGAATGGTAAAAGTGTAGATAAAGCCATCTCTTACAAGTACCTGGGGGTCCACATGGACAGAAGGGGCTCTTTCTCTAAACACAGAGATGAAGTAGAAGCCAAAGCTCTGACAATCCAGATGGCTTTTAAGACCCTCGCCAGACAACTTTCGGGGCCATGCATGACCCCGCTCATAACTGTCATGAAGGCAAACATTACCAACTTTCTCACCTACAGCCAGGAGATCATGCAAGGGAAGGACAGTCTTGTGAATAAAATAACAACAAGAATATTCAAACAAGTGCTGAGCCTACCGAAATCTTCATCCCCTGCTCAAATACGTCTTGAGTTTGGCCTTCAAGATTATCAAGCAGTAGGGGCTGGAGCATTCATCAGGCTGTGTAATAAGTTGCGTAGCTCCAGAAAAGGAAGCCTGGAGGCCCTCCTGTGGCAGGAAATCTCAGTCGGTCAACTTGGTAGATCATATTGGCGATACCTACAAGACTCCCTAAACCTCCTGGATTCAGAAGAAATCTGGAACTTGAACCCATCGCAGCAGGCACTCAAAATTCACATCAAAAGGAACGTCCACCTTTGGTACTTTCATTTGGGCAGAGCTCAACTGGTCCTGGACAATTGTATCATGGTTCAAGCCGGGGATTATGGCCCCATACCTGTCATGTACCTACTCCGTGCTGTGGAAAAAAAGATTCATGGCCCTCAGAATGGGCGAATGGTAATTCCTGTATCACCTGCCAAGCTGTCAACGCATAAATACCAACATAATGTGCAGGGGGTGTGGGAGTAGCAAGGAATCGATTGAGCATGCGGCATGTCTTTGCCCTGCACTACTCGATCACCGAAAGATCATGTTAAAGAGCGAATAGAATAAACTCGGCATTCGCACTGCAGACAAGCCATCCTCGCATCAATGAATCCGGACAACCCAATGCTCAATATCCGGTTCACCAAGTTCATGACAAGAGCAGCAAGAAGATTCATAATCCGAGAGAGCCAGCAAGTAAACAATGGTCAACAATAAAAGGAAGGACCAAACCCTCTGCTCCATCAAATTGCAGTTGACCATGGCCTCTTTCTTAACACAGACGATCTCTTGGCCTCTTGTGTGTCCCAGGTCCATTAAACCATCATTTGTAGGGTCTCCGCCTTATTAATGGACCCACACCCCCAGTAGTATCAACCATCTATTCTTTATGACTATGGCCTTGTTCTGTGACCTTACCAGACGTTAAACCACATGGGAAAACAACAGCCCCCAACTGTTTTTTTAAGTACTCATTATGAAGATTGTACAACTTAGACAAAGCAATTTATTTTGTTGCTAACAAAAATAGATTGCTAGGTTCTTTTTAATTATTTAGAGATTAACTTTATTTTTTAATTTACTGTGATTATACAAATGGACTAAAACGGACATTCATAGGAAGATTTTTAAAGGAAAAATAATTATTATCTGAGAATAGACATGTGTTTTTTGTACCATGTGTAAATATTACAGTAATACTGATACATGTTTTTATTATCACTGATGCATGTTTACCATTGTAATGATTTTTATTAATCAAATGATAAAGTTCTTACTACTCCTAAATGCCTTTTGTGAATACTGAAAGTCGTAAAGTTAGGATTTTGTCTCAGTTTAGGAGTAGTAAAGTTAGGAATCCTAACTTTAGTACTCCTAAATGCCTTTTGTGAATACCAAAAGTCATAAAGTTAGGATTTTGTCTCAGTTTAGGAGTAGTAAAGTTAGGAATCCTAACTTTACTACTCCTAAATGCCTTTTGTGAATACCGAAAGTCTTAAAGTTGGGATTTTGTCTTGGATTACTTTTGTGAATCGAGGTCCCCCATTTCTAACAAGGCCTTTAGTCCTTTCTTCATTTTCCACATTTGAAAATACTATTCGCCAATAAACAGAGACCTCAACATTCTCGTGAAGGGAGGGGAGGGGGCTGGGGGGACATGCATTAATGGGAGTTGGGCAGTATCAATCATGCACTAATACTTTTTTTAAGAGAAGAATTGGAGGAAGAGGTAAATAAGGGATTGCCAGACACATAATGTACTTTTGTGGAGGTCACTTATTCAGTATTAATGGGTCGCCTGGATTACAGTGTGGAGTGCTGGTTATCTGCGGTGCCCATCCTGGAGCTTGTAACCTGTGGTTATCAAGACGAGGGCCAAAATGCCTATTTCGGAGTGTCTAATTTTCTGGCTGTGTGTGCAAGCAATATTCTTTGCTGATGCAGATTTTTTTGGAGAGAGGAACCATGGGTTTGAGACATGCCCGGGCTCTGATATATGGGCGAATACATAATGAGATAATTGTCGACGGTACACTCAGCAGAAGAGCTTTTTTCTTTCAGGAACACCATTTTGCTCAAATGTCAGTATAAATTGCATACTACCTTTGTGTTCTCTCAAATATTTTAAAGCGCCTTTTCCTTCTTTGAAACAGTGTTATCATAAAACTGATTTATCCACTAAATATATGGCGCTGCAGAAATCTCTCCTGGAAAACATACACAAACAAACGCCATTGTAAACAAAACTAATGACGCGCTGTCGGATTTGTGGAAGCTGCAGGCCTGCCTCCCTTCGCATTATATTTGGGCCTTTTTATTGAGTAAATATTTGAAGGTAAACTGGTCATGCCAGTTCATGTCTCTTGGTTTTTGCTCATCGACCGCTGCTTCGTTTTAACTTCTTAGACTGTAGGGTTTTGGCTCGGGTTTCTCCTACACAAAGGAAGCGAAGGCCGGCAGCAGGTGTTTCACACTATAAAGTGTCGATTCTTAACTCCTTCTGCTTCAGATAAGCAGGTCAGGGAAGGACCTCAGTTCACCTGTTCTCCTGGGTCAACAGTAATTGGGCACAAAACGCCCAGGTTAAGAAAAAAAAAACTTTTCTTTTTCCGAAACTGGCGTTTCAAAGAGATCTCTTACACTGAGTGACAATTCTTAAATCTGACAGATAGGCACAGCTGAGTTTCAAAGAGGCCTTCCAGTGAAGAGACGAAAACAAGTATTGACAAAGCCAATAGGTCTGGCTTCAAAGGAATGTTATATTGTAATCTGAAGCATTACAAATAACATGGGAATTAATATGTGTTTTGTGGTAGCAAATAACTGTATTACAACATTTGTGCAGGGTAAAAGGTCAGGTTACAGTTGCACTGGTAAGCTAGATCTAAAAATTCATGTAAATTTATGAACAAATGGCATTCTTCATTACTTCGAATTATCGCCTACTTCTGCAGGAGTGATTGGATCCCTGATCTGAGACTCTGAAGCTTTAAAGGATCCTTTGCAGAAGGAGTTAGTATGAAACAAGGGTTGAGATTTGGGAGGATGTGGGTTGGGATTTCCTATAGAAGGCAGCCCATCCTTGAAAGGGAATTCTTTCAGAAGTTTGAAAAAAAGGCTTTCTGTACCCAAACTCTTTTCTCTCTTAAACCTGTTTAAAAGGCTTTAGAATTTTTCCTCTTCTGCTGCTGAATGACCCTAGCTAACACTCGTAAGTGTTTGTTATGTTCTTTGTTGGTATATTTGAGGGTTTGCATTAGTAATCCTCTTATTTCAGTCTATCTCGTCCTTACGCTTTGCTGAAGTAATCGGGATGCACCAGTCCCCTTGTATGGTGACATTAAGAAGGCCTTGGCGCACGAGTGGAGGGATGTTGACAAGTCTGTACTTCACAGATTTGTTGCCAAACAATGCTCTGTTAATAAATTCTCTGAGGAATTACCTACGTTGGTGAAGGCGAATACACTAATGGCCGGTCTTTCTTCTCAAGAAGAGATATAGCCAAGAGGACAATGTGATGTGTTATGAAATGGTACAGAAATGTATAATAACTGACTCCCATCTTGTATATTATGAAAAACTGAGGGAATTGCGAGAAAGAGGCTGACTGAATTGGAGGAGTATAGATTAATGTATAGCGAACATCCTAAAATCCCAAATCTTTATAAGACCTATTGTCTCCTTTAAGGAGGCCCTCCTGGAAAACACTTCCAAGTACATTGATTACTTTCTCCATCCTTTTGTCACCGCTTTACCATCATACATTCAAGACCGTAGGGATTCCCTTATGTGGCTTGATTATGTAACAACTTTTTTGTATTTCAGACAGGTCGAACGTACGGCGGTAGGCATGTGTTTTCCCCCAAGTTTCGCCAACCTCTTTATGGTGCGGTGGGAAGAACAGGTGCCCTGGATGAGTTTAACATCAATGTGGTGACATGGATTTGGTATATTGATGTCGGGAGCATGCTCGTCACGAGCAGTACCCTTCAATGCCCACCTTCTGGCAGCACCGCCCCTGTGATTATACACGTCAGAGGATCGGCATGACCTGATGAGAGGAAGGGTTTTGGGGAGGGTTCTACGAAGAGGGAGACCTGGAATAATGATGACCAAGGATTAGTGCTGGGTTAAAAGCATAGATACTGTGAATCTACTTTACTATGCATAACATATATATAACTAATCCCTCTTACTTGTATGGGATTCAAGGTGTTAGGGAGGAGCACTTCAGCCCCAGCTCAGGAGAAACACCTCGCCCACCGGAAGAGAGACCTTGCTGGGGTGATATGTCTCCGGGTGCCGGCCGAAATCTCGTTAACGGCGCGGTGAACCCATAGAGGCTAATAATCGGCTACGGTGTGCGAATTATTATTTGCACCTCCACGATCTACAGTGCGGTGTGGCAGGACTACAGGTTGACACAGGACAGAGCCGTGGACTGCGAATACTCCGTGACTTTTCTCAAAACGGCAGCTTAGAAGGGCAGACAGTGAAGACAGTGAAGAGCATCGACGGTCTCACAGAGTTTACCCCAGGGCCGGACTGAGAACCAAAACCGGCCCTGGCAAAGTGCTCGGCAGGCCTCCTGGGGGTGCGACCGAGCTCTTTGCCGGGATCGGTTTTTGGCCGATTTTGTTACAGGGCCGATTTTGCAGTTATCCTGCAAAAACGGCCCTGTAACAAAAACGGCCCAAAACCAGCCCCCACCCTTGCAGCGCGCCGAGGGATTGCCCGGTGCCCGCAACGGCCAGTCCGGGCCTGGTTTACCTTATGGCTCAGGGGCTTTCCCAATCGACCCGTTCTGGAGAACAGAGCTAACGGGGACCAGACGAGAGACAAGGTACATGGTAATGCCCGCCATTCCAAGCGCCTCAACCTGTGAAGAGGACACTCTGTATTGGGCAGCTAAGCGGGGTTTGGTTCCTCCGCAGACCTACCCCAGGACTTATTTGTGACACTTTAAAGACGTCTGCCACTGCTGGGCTATCACCACTGCTGAGAGATTCTGCCGCCCTGGAGACTTTATTCTAATTTTACAGACATGGAGGGTTCCCCGTGATTCACCTTTGGTACCCTTGACATGACATTGACAACGGACATGTGAGCAAAATCCCACCTTGGCCAGCTGACTCCAATGGTGTTTCCTTTCTTGTAGTGACTTTGCTTTTTTAAAAAATATATATATATTTGCTTTATTTTATTTACCCTGTATTTTTTTTGCTTATCCTTTGATCTATTGGTTCATACATTAGCTCATACATTGTACATTTAGCAATTTTCTTGTGACAGGGAATACTGCATTAAGCATTGTTTGATCAGGCAGACTTGTGGGCATTAACCAACTTCATTTCTAGTGACACTTGGACATACTTGGACACTTAAACATGGGGAAGAGAAAATCTACGGAAGGCATAGGGGGGAGTGGGGTAGGTAAATCTACTGCTGTGAAAAGGGCCAGGAAGTCTCTTAAACACCCAGGTAGCAATTGCGTGCTAGACAGGATAGATACTTTAATAAACTAGTGTGAGGAAATTCCGGAGGGTAACCAACCAGCACCCCAGATCCCTGGTGACATGGATGATAGACCTTCCCCAAGCTCGACATCAGCCCACCTTCCTGTCATTCCAACGATGTTCCAAAATCTACCTCCTAAAAACCACCCACTACCTCAAACAAGCCTGATCTTCCCACCCAGAATAAGCCTCTAGCTCCCGATATTCATCCTGCTAAAATAAGCACTAATGTATCTTACTATGTGCATGAATCAGAGCAAACTATCTCATGTTCCGAAAAATGTTCTCCCCTCTTGGCGATTGTAGACGAGTGTAACGAGAATTCCCCACAACCACTGCCTCATGGTTTGGCTGACCCTGTCGGGAGTGTTGCATGGCAAATCAAAATATGACGTCAGATGCTATCCTTGCTATAAATGCACTAAGATCAGAGATTGACGACCTAAAAACAATGATAGAGGACCTTACAACTCTAGTCACAACTATAGCGAAGAAGGCCACGCCCTGCAAGGCTAATACTACTTCCGTGCAATGTCTCCCTCCGCAGCCTAATAATTACAGCCGTAATATCTAGTTCTACCAACCTCCAGCTCAAAGAATTCCTCCTATCACTTTAATGCTCATCAATTAGGCACCTCTGCTCTATCGATGCAGAGGAATCCCTCTGATGAGCATTGGAACCAAGGCAGGAATTGGCAACAAAACTCCATACAGGATAGGCTTAAGAGGCTGGCCACCCCTCAGGCTCCACCGGTACCTGTAACAAAACAATTTGATCAGCCATGTCAGGCTCAACCTCATAGCCATCCCCTAGCATTTCGCTTACGAGCACCCCGACTCCTGCAATTACAACAGTCACCACCAATGGAACAAGACCTCAAAAAATATTTATGACTAACGTCCCAAGATCTAACACTACCACTAAGAGCACCCTAGAGAGCGAAGAATCCTTAATTATTAAAGTAATCTATTGGATTCGCAACACCAGGGGATGCCATTCAGTGATTAGAAATTATATCCTCAGAGCTCAGAGATGTCCTGCACCCCTTACCCAATTTGACGACATTGAAATCACCCTAAAGGACCCTGAGATTGCGGAGAACCTCCTAGCTCTGGAGTGTCATACCTGTCCCCCGAATGGCTCTTCTATTCAGTTTAGACGCCAGCCCTTACACAAGCTAGGCAAGATACACTCCACACAAGCAACAATTCACCTAGCAGGTACATCTTCTCTAGAGACCAATGATTGACTGTTAAAACATTCTCCTCTGACTGTCCCTACCAGCCCCAATTACCATACACAAGTCTCTAATGGCATAGCCGACACAAATGGGGCAATTACTCATCTAGACGAGGATTTAGGAACTGACCTACCCTTTCTCACAGACGCACCATCTTTAGAACTTACGGTGGGAAACAACGTTATCTTGCCACAAAGGATGTCATTTACCATCAATCAGAAACTAAAAATTGTATCTTGGAATGTGGCAGGATTGAACAGTAAACTCCCTCTCCCTCATTGGAATGACTTTGTCGGGAACTTCAACATATGCATTTTTCAAGAGACGTGGAGCTTTGAACCCTTATATAAACATGGCTATACGTGCCACTCCATCCCTGCAATATCTATTGGGAAAGGGCGTCCTTTGGGGGGACTGATTGTCTGGACAAGTATAGCTTTTGATTGTCGAATCACCTTCAATACAAGCTCAAGTCCAGATATTCTGTGGCTAAGTATTAGGGGACCTATGGGTGATAGCCAAATTGAGTTTGTTAACATATATGCAAGAGGGACCAAGAGTGGTAGACCATCTACTATGATCTCTGCACTAGAGGAATGTCTGGATAAATGCCCACCCCACACAAGATTTATAGTGGCAGGCAATTTCAACTGCACCTATGAACCCCTGATTGAGGAGGAACTGTTGGAGATCGAACCCCAAGATGTTTCCTGGGCTATACCCCAACTAGATCTTCAAGCAGTTAAAAGATGGACCCAACATGTTCTCCAAATGAATTCTATTACTATGGAATATGGCTTAAGAGCTACTTATGGTAGGACACAATCTGATAAGGGAGGGGCCAATACCTTTAATAGAACTAGTGGACTGTCAAGGATCGACTATATCCTTTTGGATATTAGATTATGGGTATAATCATGGGGATGGGGGAGGTAGAGTGAAAATCCTTTCAGTCTCCGTAGTTAACTTTTATAATCAGAAGGGGGAAAGGATCACTTGTCCTGCTTAAACCTTGGGTTCACAAGTCGAGGAACTGGTATCTCCCAACAAATATGACCCTCATACACGTGTATTTAGGTGATTTCTCTTCAGCGGTATATACTGGGTACCCGCTTTTCTACACGTGCGTGCGTAATCATTGAGTCATTTTTTGTATTGTGCACCCTCCACCAGGAGGTTTTGCCTTAGGTTTAAGGCAGTAGTGATCGTGGAAAGTGGGGGGTCTAGTGGTGGTGTCGTTATTAAAAATCCGGACATCCAGACAGAGGCAATTTTAATAAGTCTGGATTCGGACTATAAGTAAAAAGTTAGGTGCACTTTCTGAATTGGTTAGGGATTCAAGTGCATTTGGTATATAGGGTTTAAAAAGAGGTCAACATGTTTCAGCCTTTGGTAGTCAGAGGATCTTAGGCTTTCGTCAGGACCAATGGGGGTGAATAAATAGTGAAAAAATCGTTGTGAGAAGAAAAAAGGGTTATTGACCTGATTCTTCGTGGGTTAAGGTTTCATTGTACCTTATTATGTTAGAAGAATTGCTTCCTCGGGGATTTAGAACTACCGGGTGATGACAGGCAGAGCCAGCACATGCTGCCAAGACCGAGTAAGAAGGCACTAAGTAAGGCCTCTCTCGATCAGCCTAAATCCCCGAGGAAGCAATTCTTCTAACATAATAACTTAATAACGACACCACCACTAGACCCCCCACTACCGCTGAAGAGAAATCACCTAAATACACGTGTATGAGGGTCATATTTGTTGGGAGATACCAGTTCCTCGACTATTAGATTATGGGGCCAATTGATTGACATGTGAGTGGGCTCAACAACAGACAGCGATTATAACCCCTTGTGCCTAACCCTGAAACCCCTCAGGGTTGTAAACTCCTTGGAGCGCACAAACATACAACCCCTGGCAGCCACCAGAAATGTAATCCCATAAAATTCTAAAAGGACCTTGAAGTGGGAAAAGGTAGCATTTAGTGAGAGCAAGATTGCCGGTATTGAACAAGAATTGACTACTGACTTTTAAAGCACCTGTTTAGAAGCTTTCTGTGTCTGTGGTGACGACGTCCTCACAGCAGCAGCCCCCAGCCCTGGAGAATCCTCATCGACTTCCTTGCAGCCCCGTAGAATCTTCACTGCAGCCGAAATTCTTCAGGATTTAGGGCCCAATTATGAGTTTGGGGACCGTTTTAAAGAAGCTCTTACCGTGAGGAGCTTTGTGGATGGTGGAGGACCTGCCCGCTTTTAGACCGGACCTTGGAGCCTGAACCTCGCCGCACCCGCTTCGCGGGTGCCGCAGCGCCAGGAACGAGTGGGGCTTCACGCTTGACCGGGAGGAAGTAGTCCAGGCCCTGGGCTAAGGCTGACAGCGGGGCTGCGAGCGTTGCAGGTACTCCATATCCCAGGAGTCCCTGCGTGACCGTGTGACACCTTCCGGTCCGCTCTCCCTGTTGTCCCGCCCCCGCCCTCTGGAGACCTTTTAAACCCCTACTCCCTTGCTTTCTGTGGGACCGTTTTAAAGAAGCTCTTACCGTGAGGAGCTTTGTGGATGGTGGAGGACCTGCCCGCTTTAAGACCGGACCTTGGAGCCTGAACCTCGCCGCACCCGCTTCGCGGGTGCCGCAGCGCCAGGAACGAGTGGGGCTTCACGCTTGACCGGGAGGAAGTAGTCCAGGCACTGGGCTAAGGCTGACAGCGGGGCTGCGAGCGTTGCAGGGACTCCATATCCCAGGAGTCCCTGCGTGACCGTGTGACACCTTCCGGTCCGCTCTCCCTGTTGTCCCGCCCCCGCCCTCTGGAGACCTTTTAAACCCCTACTCCCTTGCTTTCTGTGGGACCGTTTTAAAGAAGCTCTTACCGTGAGGAGCTTTGTGGATGGTGGAGGACCTGCCCGCTTTTAGACCGGACCTTGGAGCCTGAACCGCGCCGCACCCGCTTCGCGGGTGCCGCTGCGCCAGGAACGAGTGGGGCTTCACGCTTGACCGGGAGAAAGTAGTCCAGGCACTGGGCTAAGGCTGACAGCGGGGCTGCGAGCGTTGCAGGGATTCCATATCCCAGGAGTCCCTGCGTGACCGTGTGACACCTTCCGGTCCGCTCTCCCTGTTGTCCCGCACCCCGCCCACTACGGTCCCTATATCCCAGGTCTAACCTCCCGCAGCGCGGGACGCAGCTCGGGGCGAAGACCGGGCAAAGAGCGGGCCGTTTGAGGCCGTTCGAGGACTGAGAGGACTGGACTGGGCCACCCCCCTTGTTTAAATTGTTATCACATGTACAGGTTTTAACTGTATTTTATTCTGATATTTATCATGTGCTCACGGGGGACTCGTAGCAAAACTGCTAAGGGAGGGCTAAAACCTAATGGGACACTCGATGATTTCATTGTCAAGACTAATATGGCCATTGACAATGAAATCTCTAAAATGCAACATAGAGTATCATTGGAGTTAGAGGCAGCGCGAAGACTATCTCAGGATTTAGTATTTTCTAAAAAATCATCTTTAGGCAACATTGCCTTGGCCAAAACTCCTGAACGCCTGTCAGGCCCCCAGCCCTTGATAGTAAAGGCGGATATCCATCACTCCTCACCAACCCCTCCACCGGAGTTATCATCTATTCCTCTGTTGATATCTCCTAAGCCCACCCAGATTTTGTTGTCTAAAACCCAAGGCGCAAACTTAGGTATCCCCAAACAATTTGACATGCTAAAGCAGCCAGCTAGTGTTAATAAAAGGGATGCTGCACATATAAGAAAACGTCTTGCCAGATCAGCTTATGCCCGGAAAAAGGCCAAAATTGCGAGGGCACATTTCTTCAATAATCGTCGTCTCCTGGCCTCAAATAGAGCAGGTACTAGTGTTCCGCTGGCCAATACCCGCCTTACTGGTGTGGACATTGGTATCAGTATAGATAGTAAAGATTTAGATACAAAAACGGGGGACTCACTCCCAAATCTTGTTGAGGGAGTCCCAGAGGTATTGCTAGGTGAGTCTGGTAAGTTACAGGGGGGTGATGAAGATTTTCTCAAAATTGTATGGGACACATTGAAGAGGCTTTTATCCCCCCTGGAACTTCGACTCTCACGCATCGAAAATAATCTATTAGAAATGGATAAGACAATTGTCACTCTAGCTAGTCTTAGCCTAAAGCAGATGGAGGCAAATACCCTACAGGGTGTTGAGAGCATCCCACAGGCTCCAGCTGTACTTACATCGGCCCCGCCCCGCCTAATCCTAAACCTATACCCAAACCTCGCACTAAGGATTGTAACCCTTTAGTCATTAAGCCCATATCTATTGTCCCAGTCCCCTGCCCTCCACAAGTTAAAGCACCCATAAAAATGGCTTCTCAGGTTATTGTCCAACAACCAAATAAGAGTGGGAACCCACGTACATACTCCCAGGGATCTAGAAATGGAAACAGACATAACTTTCGTGGGGGCTATATTGACTTACCACCAGATGCCAGGCCTTATGTTGTAGTGTTGGCAGGTGTGCCTGTTTTGGAGCCACAGTCTCAAGAGGATCATTGGTCACTAAAGAACAAGGTTATTTATTGGCTTAATGCAAATAGACAACTACCGAACCACCTTAGAAGTAACATCTTAATGGTTCGCAGGGTACCTTGGGTAGGCCCTTCATCTAAGTCTATCTCGGGTGATTGCATTGTTGTTTCCTTTGCAGATCCAAGGACAGCTCACCATCTGTGCTCATGGGATGTACGTGGCGATAACTCTGGTATTATTGTCAAGCCACTTACCTTCTTTTACCCCCCACGACCACACACAAACTTAGGAGGGAACTGGTCCACAGTCCATAATACTACGCGGGGTGGACGAAGGGAAGGTTGGCAGGGTCAAAATGGCTGATGGGAAGGGGTTCCCACTTCGAATTGGTTTGGTTGTCTGGATGAGGTCGATTGACTTTGGAGGGCTAATGTTCCAGCTTATAATCCTGAATCCATCCCTATCCCTGTGTTTTCTGCCTCTACCCCTCTAGAAGTTTGTGTAGAAAATGTTGCTCCCATTGAAGGAGCACGTCATGTTCCAAGTCCTGCAATTAGGCTCACCGTCTCTAATCCACTTGAAACATATGTTGTTAGTGATACACCCTTGGAATGCCCACAATCTGTCCCAAAACCTGTAATTGGCTTCATTGAGACCAGGGTTGAAGATGCAGGCTTATCAGAGGTAACACCTTTTAGAGATTTAGTGAATTCGCCCAAGGTGGTTTCCTGTGACACAGCTGGGCTAAGGAGATGTATATTACCGCCCCCTGTTGCGCCAGTACTAACGATCCCCCTAGCAATTACCTTATCGGAAACATTTAACATACTGTCCTGGAATGTTGCAGGGGTCAGGGGAAGCATGAATTCAGAAGACTGGTTGGAGTTTGAGGACACATTTGATATCATCCTGCTACAGGAAACATGGGCACCTGACCCAGTTCATAGAGTAGGTTTCGTAAATTTTTTCAAACCAGCTATAAGGGGTGGTAAAGGGCGAGCCTCAGGGGGTCTGCTGACTTGGGTGAAGCAGTCATCCGGATACCACCCATCTGAGATACCTGTAGACAATCCGGACCTCCTGGTAATCAAACTGAGCAAAGATGGCCATCGGGACCTGATTGTTATTAATGTATATGCACGAGGGCTCCCAGGGGGTCGCTGCCCTGTTGTGTTGGATGTATTGGACCACCTTCTCGTAGGACAGGCCAGAGAAGACCTTATCCTCCTGGCAGGTGATTTAAACTGCACTTTTGAGCCGCTATATGTAGCCGGAGACAGCTGGGGCTCTGCAGAAGATGCAGCCTGGAACATCCCTGACTTGTTGCTAAATAAAACTGTTAAAGCTACTGAGGCCGCGTTGAACTGGATGGCTCTGTGTCTTACCCAGGGGCTAAGGGCAATAAATGGTCGGTCAAGATCGGATTTGGGTGCAAATTACACCTTTGACAACGGATTAAGGAAAAGCCGGATTGACTACTTTTTGTTAAAGCTGGAACACTGGCCATTGCTGGTAGATATGGAAGTGGTACCTCGCCCAGAAAGCGACCATAACCCTCTGGCACTTAATTTAAGGTTACCAGGTTTGAAGAGACTAAAAGAACCTGACACCCCCCGGACAGGGGACGTTGTTCTGACCAATGATCGCATGACGTTAAAATGGTCCAGGCTAGCGAGGGATGAGATCTTTCAGGAGAGCGTTGAGATCGTGGTCTCTAACATGTTTTAATGAGCTCAAACTCCTTCTCTCTCTACCAGGTCAGAAGGGTACTGTTAAACAGAATGCAACCCGTCAGAAATGGTATAACAAAAAGTGCAGGGAGGCCCACAGACATCTTGTTAATGTGGTTAAGTCCCGGAACATGAGTGCGGTTAAGGCAGCAAGGGTGCGATATAAGAAAGCTCAGTGGGAAGCCAAACGGGAGTGGGAGGATATGTATTGGTCCGATCTTCTGGACGCCTCCACCTCAAACAACCAGCTCAAGTTCTGGAATTTAGTGAAATGGGGCAAGGACCCTGACTCACGTACCCCTACAAACCATGTATCTCCCGAAGTTTGGGTGACCCATTTTTCGGCTCAATTTAGTGCTGAAACATCCAAACCCCCCTTTAAATTGGACGAGGTACCTCTGCCATCCATCCGAGGGGAGAAACTTACCTTCTCGGAAACTGAGGTAGAGCTAGCACTTGGCCTGACCCAGTGGGGAAAAGTACCAGGGATGGACTTAATCCCTGTTGACCTGTTTAAAGCCAACCCCGCTCTTTGGGTGCCCTACATAACAAAGATCGCTAATGCAATAGCTAAAGGGGCAAGAATCCCTAGGTCGTGGAAGGGTGCGGAGATACTCCCAATCCACAAAAAAGGCGATAGGTCTAATCCGGGCAACTACCGCCCGATTAGCCTTATCGACTCCCTCCAAAAAATTATTGCACGCATGGTTTTGAGTAGAGTTCAAGGCTGGATTGAACAAGAGGATATTTTATCTCCCATGCAAGCAGGCTTCAGATCTGGAACGAGCACCATCGATCAGGTGTTCAGATTTTGTCTGATCTACTGGAAGGTGGTTTTGCTCGGCGGTGGTACCATCTTTGCCGCATTTATTGATCTGAAGTCTGCTTTCGATCTTGTGCCGAGGGATAAATTGTGGTGTGTCCTGAGGGACTTAGGTCTACCTAGGGAACTACTTGATCTGATAGTTAAAATGCACGAGGACAATTACGCACGGGTGAGGTGGGGAAGCCAGGGACAAGTGTCAAAATCCTTCCCCGTGACCCGTGGTGTTCGTCAGGGTTGTGTCCTGGCCCCAACACTCTTCCTGCTATTCATTGATCAAGTGGTCAAATTCATTGCAGACACCCCCACTGATGCCCCTTTGTTGGCAGGGACAAGGTTTCCAATGCTTATCTTTGCTGACGACACCCTACTCCTCTCAAAAACACGCAGTGGTCTGCAGCGGGCGCTGGACCGCTTTGAGGAGTTCTGTGCCATCAACGACCTTAAGGTAAACGTTGGTAAAACCAAGTTCATGGTTCTCAATAGGAGGCACCTTGTCCGGAGCTCCGTAAGTTTGAGTGGAGTCAATTTGGAACAGGTTGAAACCATGACGTACTTGGGGGTCACTTTGGACCGTCGCTTGGGATGGAAAGATCAGGTTGGTGCCCAACAGCTTAAACTTGCCCGACTCACTGGTTGCCTTCTGAGTGAGCAAAGGAGATCAATTACTAAACAGGTTACCCCAGCGCTAAAAATCTATGACACCAAGATCAACACCGCAATTTTATATGGTGCTGATCTCTGGGGATACACTGACCTCTCCAGCCTATTCAGAACTCAGTGTAAGTTCTTAACCGCATGCGTGCGAGCGGAATTCCGCTCGCACGCTGAGATTTTGTAAAACGCATGTTACATGACGAGCTGGGCTCGTCATGAGCGTGCGAGGAGGCTACCTCATGACGAGCCCAGCTCGTCATGAGCGTGGAAGGGGTTAAGGAGCTTGATTGGGCTACCCCAATCATCACCTTCTATACCCCTATGTTTGGATATGGGATGCAACCCAATCAATGAGATGGCACGATTTAGACTGGTGGCCTTTTGGAGGCGTATATGGACATCCCCCGACCTTACCCTTTTTGCTAGGGAATTGACAGAAGTTAGGTCAATTGGGGGATCAGGGAGAATCCCTTGGTTAAAAAGTGTAAAAACCATTCTGATTGAAATGGGACTGGAACATCTGTGGACATCTCCAAGCACCAACGCTTTTCCTTCCAAACAGGACTTCAAGGCATTGTACTGGGCCTCGGTCCGTTCATTGTTAATAACGGCCTCCAGCTCTGTTGGTCTTACGGGAAGGTTTCTGACCATTAAGTTGGATCCCTCCCGTGAGACCTACTGGGATATCATCACCAAACCGCTGGACAAGAAACTTTACCATCAGTTTCGGGTAGGATCACTGCCATTGAATTCCTTCACAAAAAAATGGGTTAATGGAGCAACTGAATTTTGCAGTTGGTGCACAAGTCATAAAGAAACTGAGGGTCATTTCCTGTTTGCCTGCCCGATCTACTCTGTGCCTCGAACAAAATGGTTAAAACCTTTGTTCCAGCACCTCCCTTTTAGAAGGTCTTCGGAGGCTATTCAGGTTTTAAAAACCAATACCTCAGAGACGATTGTGGTGAGTATAGCCAAATTCCTAGGGTGGGCCTGGGCTATCAGGGCAAGAAGCAGACAAAACCTTCATCAGGGCCTCTTAATCCTCTCATAAAGGCATGCCCATACCTCTTCTAACTAAATTCAGGAACATTTTTTGTATATAGTATAAGGTATGTTTCTTGTATACTTTTGTTTGTTTTACAACTTTTAACATGCTATGTTCAGGTTAGTCTTTGTATTTTTGTATGTTTATTAACTTTTTATGATAATGATAATGGTGTTGCTATTTTTAAAAGGAAAAATGTTATTATAATGAAATGTGTTTTAAATATTGTCTTTTATGATTTTGATATCGAAATAAAGACTTTAAAACCTGACCTGACTACCGGCATGGTTAAGCTCCAAACCGTAGTATATAGTACTACAGGTGTTCTAGAAGTATCTGAGATCCATGAGCATACAATCGCTAAAATTAATGCATACTTTTTGACCACGCCATAAAAGGTGAAAGTAAGTGATTCTGCCAAGGACCCTCATTCCTGGTTTAACAGGGACTGCAGGGAAAATAGGTCGGCCTTAATCAAGGCAATCAAAACACAAATAAAAGCTGCTAGAACATTCTACAAAGTTGCCCAACATAAGGCTAAGATATCTTGGGATGTTTCCCGCTGGGAATAGTTGAATGCTGCATGCTTATCTAAGGATAACAATCTCTTTTGTAAACTGGTTACCTGGGGCAGTAGATCAGGCACACGCCATTCCGCAAATCATATCACCAGCCAAGTCTGGTTCAAACATTTTGAGGGGCTTTATTGCATCGCAGGAGATAACCAAGAGTATGTACCAATAGGACAAACTAAGCATCCATTAGAGGAGGAACTCTTTACGTTCAAGGAAGTTGAAACGGCCATAAGCAAAATAGTCCCTGCAAAGGCCGCAGGCCCAGATGGCCTACCAGGCGACCTTTTTCTGTCTGATCGTGTACAATAGACACGCTATATCCTAATATTATCCAACGCCACAGCTAAATGTGTACGTGTCCCAGCGACATTGAAGTCCGTTAAAATAGTCACAAAATACAAAAAGGGAGACATGAATGACCCCACTAATTATCGACCAATAAGCTTGATTGATGCCATGCAAAAGGTATTTGGTCGGATGCTATTGCAAAGGATCCAGGCATGGTCCGAAGAAGGGGACATTCTTTCCCAGTTTCAAGTGGGTTTTAGAGCAAAGACTGGGACAATGGATCAAGTTTTCAGATTCCTTCTGATTTACTGGAAGGTTGTGGTACTAGGCAAAGGCAGTCTTTACCTAGCATTTATTGATCTGAAGACTGCCTTTGACCTGGTGCTTAGATCCAGGCTATGGGACACACTCGGACACATGTCCCCCTTTGTCCTCAACTTATTAATTCGGTTGCATGAGGGGACCTTTGCCCAGGTTAGGTGGGGAGACCAGAGTCAACTTACAGAGCACATCACTGTCAAGTGAGGTGTAAGACAGGGCTGCGTCTTGGCACCTACCCTGTTCTCCCTATATGTGAATTGGGTAGTGGGCTTCCTCTTAGAGGAGCCAGCGGATTCACTGACCCTGGGGGGTAAAAAGATACCAACCTTGTTGTTTGCGGACGACACGCTGTTGATATCTAAGACCCCGGCAGGGCTACAGCGTCTAGTTGACAGATTTCATCTTTTTCGCGAAACCCGGGGCCTTATCATAAATGCCAGCAAAACCAAATTTATGGCCTTCAACCCTGGTTGGTCAAGGTGGATACCTTTGATGACTTAGGCAAAAGGTTCTCCTATAAAATGTCATGGAGGCCGCACCTGGGCAAGTTGCTGATGGCCCACAAGCATACGGCAGGTGCAGTGGCCAAAGAACACCGCCTTTCCCACACAAGACCTGCAGTCCCAGCCATTCAGATATATAATGCAAAGGTGGTCAGTGCTGCCCTATAAGGTGCCGAAGTTTGGGGATATGATAAACTGGATGAGCTTTCCATAGCAGAAAATACATTCTCAAGAGATCTAGTGTCAACACTAAAATAAATTCCCCTTACCCCGCTATTTTTGGACATGTGTAGGCGGTCGATAAGTGACATAGCCAGGCTGCGTCCTTTACTATTCTGGGCCTGCATTAGGAGGACACCTGAGCTCTCAACATACGCAGAGGCACTCACTGAGGTTATTAGGCTTGATACTGGGGGGAAAATAGGCTGGATACGTGATACCTAAAAGATGCTTTCAGCAATTGGGCTCAGTGGTTACTGGGTCAGCCAGGAACCCCCAAGGAGGGAGAATCTCATACACCTTTACTGGGAATGGGTGGACCAACTTGATATTAGAAGAACTAACATAGGTAAATTGACAACCGAGTTCTACTTACATAAGCAAAGTAGATACTTTGAGCTCTACCTGGACTTAATTAAAGTGCAGAGAGATAAAATACTCTATATGCACTTCAGGTACGGCTCACTCGCAGTAGGGGAAGTGACGGTAAAATGGTCCGCCAATAACGGAAAAGATTACCCTAGTTGTCAGGCCCCTGTGGAAGCATTGCACACATCCTGTTTGCCTGTCCAACGTTGGAACACGGGATCACCATGCTGCACTTTGTATTCTTAAAACTGACACCAGACCTCTTATAGCTTGTTGTATGGCAAAGTATTTGGACCAAGCATGGCTGATTCGAAGAAAAGCACTTGTAAAGAAGATGTAGTACTTTTAACCCCTCAGACAGCAGCCACATCTATAAACTTTTAACATCTCTGCTGGAAACACTATCATGAACAAGCACTTTATTTCTTCTTTTTAAACATTGGCAACCTCCCAAGTATCTTGAAACTTTTTCTATGCATTTTAAAGCCAAGAATTGTTATTAGTTTTAACTCGATTTTATGATGACCAATTGTATTTATGTCACTGCAATTTCTTGTGTTAGTCTTGTTTTTATGTTGCTTTTATGACTCTTGTGTCGAAATAAAGCTTGTGATGATGAAGGTGTTAGTCACATGCTGGCACATCTTTCAGGCAGTTTTGTTATTGAGGACAAGTGAACATTCACCCTTAGTTGCCAACATCATAGGACTGTTCCCTGGTTTAAGAGTTACTCACAGTCCATAGAATCTCAATGGATTTAGTCTCTGATTACCTTGTGCAACGTATCACACATTTTTCATGCCAGTTAAAGTTTGTGCCTTCTACAGAGAATGATTTATATGTTTCACAGAGATATCTAGGCAATCGTTATTAGCACAATATCTTTCTGAAATAGGGTCATTGTGAATTTTTAAAGTCTTTTAGCGCTTACAACAGTGTTCTCATCAAGTTCCCTTAGCACTTCCAAAACTGTTATTTCTCATTAGGTTCTTGAGCACACTGCGCTCATATAGAGTGCTTCTTAGTAGTTTATAATATGATCATCAATGCCCACTCGAATACAGTTTGGGCATTGGCACCACTTAGTTCATTCGAGTAAAGATTGGACATTAACACCATTTAAGTCCTGATCCTTTTCGTGGTCTAAGGATCTCTCGCTGCATTAAACATGCAAACTCAACAAGTACAAAACAGCCTACCATGATTCAGATGTCTCAGTTGCCACAGAGGAGTATATTGCCAGGATTGGAAACAGTGCTAAAAACGAGTGCTCAGCAGCAGATGGGGCTCATTTAAATATGCTACTTCTGTGACCACACCCAAGATGGAGGCCATGTCCTTCACATGACTTGGGCTGGTCAGCCACTTTCAAAACAATTAAGAATGCAAATAACATAATTAGTGGGAGCAATAAGGTACTGTTCACGTATGGTGTGATTCCTGCTTATGGGAACTGATTAGGAGCGCGGTACATAGGCACTCAATATTGTTCAATTTTGTTTTGGTGCCACAGCATAGACAGCGCAATCACCCATTGACAGTCCAGTGCACACACACACAATGGCTATCCAACAAAAGACCAGTGCACTGTACCCAAGTTCAGTGCACACATGACAAATAGTACACAGAAACCAGGCAGGGCAAGCACATATCAGGAGATCAAAGGCCCATCAGGAGATCAGCTGTGCATGAGGGTTGAGGCTGATGGCTAATGACACCACCCCCCTAAAAGCCCAACATGAGGCCACAGTCATGGGATAGGATGCATGGCATGGAAGCGGCAGAGGAGACCAAGTATCCTCCACAGGGCCGTAGCCCTTCCAGAAAATCAGATACCCTGGTGACATTGCATCCCCTTAATTGTCTTTACCTTATATTCAAGATGGTCTGTGAGTGGCCGAATGGGTCTGAGTGAGTGTGTGAGTGGCTGTATGGGTCTGCGAGTGGGTGTGTGAATAGGTGTATAGATCTATAAGTGTGTGTGAGTGAGTGGCTATATGGATCTGTAACAGATCCAGGCAGGGCAAGCACATATCAGGAGATCAAGGGCCCATTAGGAGACCAGCTGTGCATGAGGGTTGAGGCTGATGGTTAATGACATCACTCCCCTGAAAGCCCAACAGGAGGCCAGAGTGATGGGATAGGATGCATGGCATGGAAGCGGCAGAGGAGACCAGGTATCCTCCTCGGGGCCATAGCCCTTCCAGAAAATAAGATATCAAAGTTTACCCTTGTGACGTTGTATCCCCTTAATTGTCCGTACCTCATATTCAAGATGGTCTGTGAGTTGCTGTATGAGTCTGAGTGAGTGTGTGAGTGGCTCTATGGGTCTGTGAGTGGGTGTGTGAATAGGTGTATAGATCTGTAAGTGTGTGTGAGTGAGTGGGTATATGGATCTGTAAGTGGGTGTGTGAGTGGCATTATGGGTGTGTGAGTGGCTGTATGGGTGTGTGAGTGGGTAGGTGGGTGGCTGTATTGGTCTGTTAGTGGTTTTGTTAGTGGCTGTTGGGGTCTGTGAATGGGTGTGTGAGTAGCTGAATGGGTGTGGAAGTGGGTGTGTCAGTAGCTATGTGTGACTGGGCCAGAATGGAACCTCATCAGCCCCTTTATCCAGCAAGAGTCCACAGTTTGCATAAAATGTCTAAGTATGGGGGAAATTTGCGAATTCGCGGTATGCAAATTCATGCAAGAGCGAATTCGCGTTGCGCATAATCAGTGAATTTGTGCGAATTTGCGGCTTTTTTTGCGTGTTCGCGGGGCGCTTTGCGTGTTCGTGGGCCTCTTTCAGCGCGCCGACCGCGAAGTTACCCATGCGGTCGTACATGGGCACGGGCATCTTGTTTGTGTTGCGTTTTTCCGTTTCCAGGCACTAGTTGCATTCTCGCGTTGTGCACGGGGCGCGATTACATGGTCGCATGTGTTTTTGCGTGCTCGCGGGGGAAATATCACGCAGATTTACCCATGCGGTCCTCTACGGCCATCTTGTTTTTTATTCATTGCTATGGTTCTGGTCATGCTTTTTCAATCCTCCCCTTATCTTTGCAATCCTTTGTTTCTTTGAACTTTTTTTTGATCTTTTTTACTCATTATCTATCCCTCTATTTTTCTACATCTATATTTTGTGTTTTTTTCAACTTTTTGTTACTTTAGAAACTACTTTTTTTACCTCTTTTATTTTATTTACTTTTTCCCTATTCTTTCCTATTTTTTATTTAACTTTCCTGTCCAGGACCATGGCAAAGGGAGCCGGGAAGAACCAGAAGGGGAAGGGTCTCGCACCCCGTACCCGGCTCCCTTGCAGGTGATTAAGGGAGGAGCAAGTAGTAGCCCGGGAGATCTTCAGCGCGGTGGAGGTGGCCGCACTGATTTTCTACATCCAGCGCCACCTCCCCAAGACCGTGGCAGCAGGGGGCAGGCCAGGTTCAGGGTATGGCCTCCAGGAGCGTCGTCAGCTCTGGGAGAAGGTGTGCCGGGCCATGCATAGGGAGTCGGTGTCCAGCGCACCTACGATCAGGCGACGCACCTGTGGGCTGACCTCCTTGACCAGGAGCAGGACCTGCTCCACCTGCTAGGCGTAGAGATCCCGGGCCTAGGTGAGTAGCTATTTAATAACTACTTTGCTTTCTTCTGCTCTGTGTTATATTGCTAATATATGTTTTTCCCGAAGAGCAAGAATGCTGCAGATTCGATTACTTTGCAGGTAAACTAATGTTTAAATAGCTTCTGTGATTGCAGGTGCTCGCCTGCTCAGTGGCGTTGCTCCAATGCTTACTTGTTTGCAACTTTGTGCTCATTTGAGCAGAACTGCGTAATGTTAGAGAGACTAGAGACTCAAGTCTAGTCCTTCCTTTGTACTCCTAAGAAGAGATAGTGGTGGATTGATAGGTTGAGTATATTATGACCTGTTATTTAGTAGTAGGACATTTTTTAGTGGTCTGCAATTATTATGACGGACTGTGTCTGTCACGTCGCATGCTGCTGAGTGCTGGAAGTCATAGTAGAACCTTTTTGTTGTTGGTTTAGTTAGTGATTTACATAACTTTCCAAGTATACGGTCTGTGAATCCAGCATTACTGTACTATCTATCCTAGTTGACCAGATCAGATAGGTCAATCAATACATATAGTGCAATTGTTGGTAATTTGTTTCCCCGAGATAATTTTAGATTGTGGTAAAAAAAAATCAAATATTTCAAAAAAACAATCATCCATGTTTGTGTTTATTTCATGATCATCAGCACCTCCCAGGGGCAAGAAGACCACCACAACTGACACTCCGGCGGAACAAGGTGGGCAGGATCGAGCCTCTGCCGGCCCCAGTAAGTTGCTCTGTTGTAAATATTAATAATTATACTTCCGTAACTTTTACAGCTCCTATTCATTCCAAACTGTTTCCTAATTCTATTTTTTACAAAATAGTCTTTGATCTTCTTGTAGACTGTTTCTACATTCTTATCCAGCCTCTACCATCACTCTCTGTGCTACTACTATTTACTATTTTTATTATGAGTCGGTCTGTGTAGGTAGCTAAGCTTGCCCAATCGGCAAACGGTGTTAAAAAAACTCTGATCCAGCAATAGCTCTAGAGGCACTGAGTGCAGTCCTCTGGGTTGCCCTTGCTGTCTATTCCAGTCTTCTTAATGTTAGTGCTTTGACAATTTCCAACAACAAAATGTCAATGTCCACCAAGAATAAGCTAGTAGTTGGCTTTTTGATTTGATAGTAGCACATATCATACCGCTAGTGTTTCAGGGACTATTCTGCACATACAGAAGTATGGACAAGAGAAATAGGACATTGTTGATGATAGGTGGTGCAGTTCGACTTTCCACATACCTCAGCCAGAACAGAAGTTGAACCCCCAATCCCCTGACCGACTATCTAGTGTGCCTGACCAATGATTATACGACTCAGAAGAACAGCAGAAGACTACCGAGTCCCGACCTATCAGAGTCACGGAAGCATGCTTGCAAAGTGCAGTAGTGCAACTGCAAACCCTTTCACTCACTCACTCGTGAACAAAAATTACACAGTGTTTTTTAGTTTTAAAGTTCTATTTTCAAATAAGAAATAAAAAAACAATTTCTTTATTTTTAATAGTGCAGTATTCCCATCGAGCAGTGGTGATAGATGATGTTAAAGTTTAAACACCCTTCCCTAGTATGTACTTCAACTTAACACATTTAATTATTAATAGTAACTGTGCGGGACTCGGGAGCCCTCACCTTGTTGGAACTTCAAGTCCTCCTGGTGGTGATGAGGAGAAGGTGGTTCTGTCTGTAATTAGAAAAATGTTGCACGTTAAAAAGCAAGCATTCATCAGTTGTGCCAAAAAGTGTAGCATGTTATGGTTAAGCATATAAGTTAACACCCTCCCCAAAACCGTGACTTTTTTCAGTCCCAATAATTAAAAATTGTTTAAGTGTTAACATTTTCTCTTCCATTACGAGACGAAATAGGGGATGGTGTATGGCATCTAAAAATATGACATGTTTTTTTTCGAGGCGTCATCACAACATCGGATGTGGCACTTCCCACCACCAGTGCCGAGGCCAACAGCGCGGAGGGGTCCACTCCAGGGGCGGATGCGGCGGCGCCACAAGTACCACCAGGAGGAGCTGAGGGGGATGGCTCAGCAGCGGCACACGGTGGTGAGTTATTATACTCCTTACTTATTGACATTTTAGAGTCGGCTCGCAAAAGGGTGTATGATGTACTGTACAATAGACAGTACACTAGTAGAAGTACACTGTACTGTTATGAACAGTTACTAATTTAGAACTACATTTTTGCCAATCATGGAGAAGACAGTTACCCTTGACTTAGCCATAGCATTAGCGGCGGTAGTTCTCGAGTAAGCAATGGCCCCCTCTATTTCACTTCAACTCAGCTGTGAAACTTTTATCGTGAAGCCAATTTAGATCAGATGAACTTGAGGGATGCGATGAACTAAAAGGGAAAGAAGGGTGTAAGAAAGGACGAGCGAGTCGTAACATTTATGACTGTAAAGAATGATACGTGTTTTTGAATGCATGCAGAGGTGGCTGATAGGAAGGAATCAGATGCATGGCTGCTTGAAGCAAGGATGGTTGGAGGAGAAAGAAAAGATGACTGCCTGTGTGGGTGAATCAGAAAATGCAGTGTGGTGTGCAATGCAATATATCATTTGGCTGAAAGTGAAATGCAAGTCAAGACGGTGGTTTACCAAATAAAATGAAAAGGGTGTTAGTTGGTTGTTGAGAAAAAGTAAAGTTGGTACAGTTGAGACATTAAGAAGAATGATAGACGTTTACTTTGGAAGCATGGATGGTATCTTCTTCCTCATAGATAGCAGAGGTGTATGTAGAGCAGACGCTCAGTGGATGAAGAGTGTTACTTTGTTTGAACAGCATGTCCGTGCCAAAGTAGCAAAGCAGAGGAAATCCAAATACTAGAAGTTGTGATTGTTCAGAAATTCTCCCTTGACTAACAGTACAGTAGTTTACTTTGCAAGCACAGCATATATTGTGTATGTATTGTATAGTTGACATTATATCAAGTCAAGTCCCTTCCTCCGGCAATTATGGGTACCACACTCACTCCCTATGTTAATAATTTTCTTTCAGCTGTGTCAATCATGGATGGACTATCGCTGTTGTTCACTCAATCTATCACAACAAAGCCCCTAAAGTTATAGATCATATAAGCAAAGATCATGTGATCGGCTGGATACATGATCAGAAATGAATAATCTTCATTTTCCTTTTGTAGTACTGAAGGCCCGGGGGGGCAGTGCGAAATATAAATTACATTGAGCAGTAGCCCTTGATGTAACCGAGTATGGCCAGTGCCTCCCCTATAGAAAAGTAAGAGCTTCCCTATCCCCACCTGCATGTACTTCTTAAAGTAATGCGAGTCTGCGTCATCATGGCTTGTGTCTGTTTTTCTTGGGTGCAAGCTGACTGAGCTGGCATTATGGCGGCTACCACAAGTTCACGTACAAGTAATTTCTTTTGCAAAACTAGAGAAAAAAAGAAGAAGACTGGTGTACTCTCTGACTCTCTGACTATGTAGTGAGTCCATAGTGCTGCTAGCAGAATTCCTGAAACTCCCACTAATGTTACAGGCCTACAAAGACGGTGGAAATATACAGGCCAAAATGTTATACTGTGCTTGAAAGTTGCTAGTGTTACTGTGAGACAACTTTCTGTTTAATTATTTTGTGTTATTGTTAAAGAGTATTGGTTACAGTATTTTTCTTTCTTTTCATATAGATGCTCCACAAAAGCTCACCCGAAAGGAGATGGCTGTCCAGGCCAGGGCCTGCAAGCTGGAGGCCATTTGTGCAGAATATCGCCGGCTGTGGGCTCGGGAACAGGAGGAGGAGGTGGCAACAGCTGCATCCTCCTCCAGTGCCCCCGGGTCCACCAGCCAGCAGCCTCCAGCACGGCGCCGTGGTCCGACAGCCTCCCGCAGCAACCGCTCAGCTGCAAGAACACCAGCAGCTGCCCCTGCCTGGATGGCACGCCTGCGCCGGCTACGCCGCCGAGTGGACTACCTGGAGCGCACGGTAGAGAAGCAGCGGCACCAGCTCCAGGACCTCCGCAGAGAGCTGCGGGACCACCTGTGTACAGGACACCGCCGGAAGTGACTATGTTCCTTGCCCCTTTTTTAAAGACTGTTGGGGGGGTGGGAATTGGGAGTTGGGGATTCTGAGGGACTTTTTGCGGGACATTGAAATGGACAATTGTTGGGGTTAGGTAAGGGGGTGATTTGGGTCTATGGACAACTTTATTTTTGTTAGGGTAAATATATATTTATTTATTTTACATACTTCAACATAGTGTACGCGTTCATATTATTTTGTGGGGTGGTGGGCGGGGGTTACTGCATGTTTGGTTTTCTCAAACCTACCAGCATGAATTATCTAAAACATCCAAAAATGTACAAAAGTGCCACTAACTGAGTTAGTGAATTCAATTGGCCTACTAGTACTTCACTAGTACTACTGTCAGTCTCTCCTCTCCTCCGAGTCCTAGCCTATTATTCTACCTCCCCAAAATGCTTATCTTACCTGTGATTTGTGTTTGAGAATAGAGCTAGGCACAGCGCTGGCTGCATGGCAAATGAGGATTACGGTTGCCCATGAAATCCATCCAGGACAGAAATTCCATTGTTGTGGCGGTAGTAGGAGTGGTACCGGTGGTAGTAGTAGTAGTACCACACTAGCAGTAGCAGCATATGAAAAACAAAGGAACAAAATGAGACATTGAGTGGCCTGAGAGGAGTATTAGAAGGAACAGTATATTTTTAGCCTAAGCAATGCTGAAGATAAGTATGGGTAAAAAAATGTGCATGGATGATTATGGCTACAACAAGAACAGTGACACAGCAGCGTAACAAGTCTTGACATGTAGGAGGATGATGTTGACGATGAATCCAATCGATGGTGGACTAGAAAATCTGAATTGATTTGAAAATAGTTCCTCATTAGTGTTTTTTTAGCAGAATTACAATATCCTAGGATTCATCGAGCTGCCTTAAAATTGTTTTGAGGAGGTTGCTTGCACCTTATCCTCCCCAGCAAGTGTGTGGAATTATTGCTGTCATTTAGTCACACCTCAATGAAAACCACACAGCCTGGGGGAAGAGGGCTAGGGTTTGAAAATTGGATAGGAATGGGGTATTTTGGGAAAGTTTTGTGGAGAGAGGAAAAAAACACAGCATGGACAAACAACAAATGAAGAAAAACAAATCTTTGGATACAAAGATATCCATAAATCTTTTAAGGGACATAAAGGAAGTGCATGCATGAAGTTGTTTTCTAAATGGATGGTTTGGTTACTGAAAAGTAGTACAGTAGTACTACCTGCAACTTACTAAGTAGTACTAAACTATTAGACAGTAAAGGTCTGCTGTACTTACGCAATTTCACTCAGAGAGAGAATGACTTAGTAGTACATACATTAGTTTTAATAATAGCAAAAAAAGTTATGAAATAGCTGTAGGGATGAATTTGAAGCAGAGAGTCGCACTCATATTAGTTCACAACAATAAGTTATTTAAAAGATAAGGAGAAGTGAAGAGGAAAGGATACTGTAACTGTATGTTGTTGTTGTCCTGTTCAATTTGGGAAGTTGCATGCATCCAGCCATTGCTCTTATTCGCGGTACTCCTCCATTCCATCTGACGCTCCGTCCATCAATCTTGGTGACCAGACACACTGTCCACTGCCTGCCTGGCCTATGCAGAATTGCGGAATGATGTTGTTCCCATGGCACAAGGTAAAAGCAGGCCTGCAATTGTTGATGGAAAAACAGGAAGGGATATTAAAACAGCACTGAGAAAAAATATAAGGTACAGTGTGTAGTGCAAAAAAACACTTTCAGAGGCGACAGTTTTACATACAGGCATCATTTCTAAAGTGCGAACTCTGAATCTCCTTTTCAAGGATAGTAATTGCACACAGCAGGCCAGGGCCATGCAGACGGTCAAGGCAGGCACCACTAAGTGAACCATCAATCAATCAATCACAGACATTTATAGAGCGCACTACTTACCCGGAGGGTCTCAAGGCGCTTGGGGGGGGGGGGGCGTGCGGCTACTGCTCGAAAAGCCAGGTCTTGAGCTTCTTCCTGAAGGAGAGGTGGTCTTGGGTCATGCGCAGTTCGGTCGGGAGGGAGTTCCAGGTCTTGGCGGCCAGGTAGGAGAAGGACCTTCCTCCTGTTGTCATTCTTCGGATGCGGGGGACGGCGGCGAGGGCGTGACTGGCTGATCGGAGGTGGCGTTTGGGAGCGTAGAAGTTGATGCGGTTGTTGAGGTAGCTCGGGCCTTGATCGTCTAGGGCTTTGTGTGCGTGGGTGAGGAGCCGGAAGGTGATTCTTTTGTTGACGGGGAGCCAATGCAGGTCTCTCAGGTGTCCGGAGATGTGGCTGTGTCGTGGGATGTCGAGGATGAGTCTGGCAGAGTCGTTCTGGATCCGCTGGAGTCTCTTCTGGAGCTTCGCGGTGGTTCCGGCGTAGAGGGCGTTGCCGTAGTCCAGTCGGCTAGTGACGAGGGCCTGGGTGACCGTCTTCCTGGTCTTGGTGGGGATCCACCGGAAGATCTTCCATAGCATGCGCAGGATGTTGAAGCATGACGAGGAGACGGCGTTGACTTGTCTGGTCATGGTGAGGGAGGAGTCCAAGATGAAGCCCAGGTTGCGTGCGTGGTCTGTCGGTTTGGGTGCGGTGCCCAGGGCGGGGGGCCACCAGGAGTCGTCCCAGGCAGAGGGCGAGGAACCCAGGATGAGGACTTCCGTTTTGTCTGAGTTCAGTTTCAGGCGGCTGGTCGTCATCCACTCGGCTACGTCCTTCATCCCTTCGTGAAGGTTGGCTCTGGCGGCGGCGGGGTCGTTGGTCAGGGAGAGGATCAGCTGGGTGTCGTCAGCGTAGGAGATGATGTGGAGGTTGTGTTGGCGTGCGATGACCGCGAGGGGGCTCATGTAGACGTTGAAGAGGGTGGGGCTCAGCAGATGACTTCGGTGGCCTCTGACTTGTACGGTGGTAGGCGGACTCTCTGAGTTCTTCCATCGAGGAAGGAGATGATCCATTCCAGAGCCTTCTCCTGGATTCCGACGTTGCTGAGGTGCTGCACTAGGGTGCGGTGGCAGACAGTGTCGAATGCAGCGGAGAGGTCTAGGAGGATGAGGGCCGCTGTTTCTTCGTTGTCCATCAGGGCTCGGATGTCATCGGTGGCAGCGATGAGGGCGGTCTCGGTGCTGTGGTTGGCTCGGAAGCCAGACTGTGAGGGGTCGAGGGATCCATTTGTCTCGAGGAAGGCGGCCAGCTGTTTGTTGACGGTCTTCTCGATGACTTTGGCTGGGAACGGGAGGAGCGAGATGGGGCGGTAATTCTTGAGTTCGGTGGGGTCCGCTGTAGGTTTCTTTAGCAGGGCGCTGAGTTCGGCGTGCTTCCAGCACTCTGGGAAGGTGGCGGTGTCAAAGGAGGTGTTGATGATGTCCCGCAGGTGGGGTGCGATGACAGCGTCGGCCTTGTTGAAGATGTGGTGAGGGCAGGGGTCGGTTGGAGCTCCGGAGTGGATGGAGTTCATCATGCGGACGGTGTCTTCGGTGCTGATCGGAGTCCAGGCGTGGATGGTGGTGGTGGGCGGTGGTTCGGTCGTGGCGTGCGCGGTTGAGCGCCGAAGCTGTTGTGAATGTCCGCGATCTTGTTGTGGAAGTAGGAGGCGAGGGAGTTGCAGAGGTCTTGCGATGGGGTGATGTCGTTGTTTCCGGCGTTGGGGTTGGAGAGCTCTTTCACGATGTTGAATAGTTCCTTGCAGTTGTGTGCGTTGTTGTCCAGCCGGTCCTTGAAAGCAGTTTTCTTGGTGGCGCGGATCAGTTGGTGGTGTTTCCGGGTGGCAAGCTTGAGGGTGGTCATGTTGTCTGGTGTTGGTTCCCTTCTCCAGGCTTTCTCGAGGGCTCGGCAATTCTTCTTGGAGCTCTTGAGTTCGTCGGTGAACCATGGGGCCTTCTTGTTGCTGGGTCTGCTGGGCGGGGTCCTCAGTGGGGCGAGTTCGTCTGCGCAGCTGCTGATCCACTTCGTGAGGTTGTCGGCGGCCTGGCTGGGGTTCGCTGAGCTGGCGGGAGGGTGCTGGCTCAGGGAGGCGGCGAGCTGGTCGGCTGTGATCTTGTTCCAGCTTCTTCGGGCAACCTGTTGCTGGTGGTGGTGGATCGTCGTTTTTCTGAAGGTGAAGTGGACGTAGCTGTGGTCCGTCCAGTGGAGTCCAGTGGCGTGGCTGAAGGTGATGTCTTTGCTGGATGAGAAGACGGCGTCGCGTGTGTGTCCGGCGAGGTGGGTGGGGGTGGACACCAGCTGCTTGAGTCCGAGGTTGTCGAGGTTGTCGAGCAGGGTGATGGTGTTGCGGTCGTTGTTGTTCTCCAGGTGGAAGTTGAGGTCTCCCAGGAGGATGTAGTCAGCGGAGGGGAGGGCATGCGGGCTGACGAAGTCGGCGATGTCCTCACTGAATTGTGTGCGTGGTCCCGGGGGACGGTCGATCAGGGTGCCTCTGAGGGTGGTGTTCGGGTCGGTGCGGATCTAGAAGTGCAGGTGTTCGGCGGTTGTCAGGGTGTCGTCGGTGTTGGTCCTGATGTGGATGGTGTCCCTGTGGATGATGGCGATGCCTCCTCCCGTCTGGTTGACGAGGTCCCTCCGGGTGATCTTGTATCCCTCTGGGATGGCGATGGCGATGTCGGGTGCTGAGGAGTCGTTCATCCAGGTTTCCGTGAGGAAGGCAACGTCAGGAGCTGTGGTGTCGAGGGAGGTGAACCACCCTGATGATGTAGCATACCTCTTTGACACAGACAGACAAAGCATATCTAATTTTATGCAGCAAGCCACATAGCCACAATTTTACATGAACTGCTGTTTGGTCTCTGGCATACACTACACTGGCTCGACCACTCCCATACCACGACTAGACAGACATGTAGGTCTGCTGTGGTTGTTGTTGACTTGTTTACCTGTTGTTTGCCACTCACGAAACGGCCATATTTCTTCCGTAAACCAACAATGATGATGATCCATCCATCCCAGTGAGTGACTGTGTAAAGAATAAAGATAATATGTAACTTTAATCATCAAGACTCATCATCATCATGGTATGTTATTGGCACACTCAATGTTGTCTACACACTGAGTCCAAGGACATTTTCCATACTGAGAAATGCAACGTAGTGGCTGGCCCCTGCAGTAGAAGTACAATTTGTATTAAACAAGGTAACAGAGTACACTTGAGTTACATTTAGTGTGTAAAAGATTAAATAATAATAACAGAACACATAGATAGGATTCACTTCATGTACAACAAACAAACAACAATTGCTTTCATTAGAGCCAGACAGCCACTGTTGTCAACCACTGCATACCATCTCATCATTCATTATCTGTTCCACTTGTCATCATCTTATTTAAGTGAACGGCCACAGGGCAGCCTCTCGTGTCAATTTCAGAAAGTGTAGTCAGCATAGTGAGTCATTCCAGTCCCACTTCTTTTGAAGGGACTTGTGTACGGACTGAAGCGACAGTTTCTAGATTCTGCGTAATCCAGCCATCTGCCTTGAGGGAAATGGATAGGGGGAGTCTGAAGGAGGATAGAGGAGCATGTCTGAGTTGTGAACTTCAGGACTGCAGACAGCGGCACATTCAATATGGAAAATAAGACGAAGACAGTGCTGCTGATGGATTTGTTGTGAATAAAGTTTTGTTGTGCTAAAAGTTGCAAATCAAAGAAAGACACACAGAAATAAAAGTCAAAAAGGACGGAAGAAAACAAAAAGTACGTTTTTCAAGCCTCGTTGTCAGGGAAGTAGAGCTCGTCCTCAAACTCTGTGAATTGAACATGGAGTAGGTCAGCTAACAGAGAAGAGCTTCCGTCACGTAAGTCGGTGTCCTCTTCTTCCTGCGTGGATTCACGTATTTTGTAATCTGGTGGTATGAGGTACTGATTCTTCTTGATCATTGTTAACCTCTCCACATTTTTGGGCTAGAGGCGGGACTTTTTTGAAGTGACAATGGCACCAGCAGCACTGAAAACTCGTTCTGAAGACACGCTTGCGAGTGGGCAAGACAAATAATTTATAGCCAGCCTGCTGGGCAGTGGCCAGTGAGGCCTTTTCCCATACCAATACACCAATGGGTCACAATCAAAATAGACCTCTGTTGGGTCATCCAGATAGGCCAGCACCATCCACTCAAGGGCCTCCCTGGGTGGTGCTCCACTTTGCGTACCATGTGTTACCTTTGCATCAACACTGGAGCGAGCAAACCCTTGCCGAGTTATCCAATTTGCTTCCGACAATATTATGGCTGGGCCTGGTGCAGGTGATGATGATGAGAATACTGTTGCTGCTGTCGGTAATGGCTGTGAGGGAAAATGACTGCCTTCGGCCACAGAAGTGGACCTTGACGCCGGATGGCCTGCTGCTTCAGTAGTACTTGTGGTGTTTCCTTCAATTTCCTGCCGCTCTTTTTCGAACTGAGTGACTGACACAGCTAGCCAATGTTTGTACTTTGAAACATCTTCTTCATCAAAAGGAATTAATACTTTGCTGGTCAGTGCCTTTTTGTACCGTGGATCCAGAATAGTGGCACAAATGTAATGTTGTTCTCAATGTATTTTTTAAGCCTTTCATTGACAAGTAGGCGGCTTAATAAGCTCTCCGCCAACCTATATGCGTCTTGTTTGTGAACATCAGCTCGGAACGTTGAAGACACCGCCTTCAGTTGTTGCTCTAGCATGAACAACAATGGGATAGCTTTGCCCAAACTACAGTCCTCCCTGCTGACTTCACGGGTGAAGACCTCAAAAGGACGAAGCATGTCTGTCAGTCTTTGAACTAGGTACCATTCCTCCGGCTCTAGCCTCATGCCTTTCATAGGAGCCGACCGTATGTTAATGCTATTGACATACTCATTGATTACCTTGTATTGCTCAAACAGATGTTCAAGCATGTAGAGGTTGAGTTCCAACATGTTGCCACTTCCTGGATGAGTCCTTTGACTGGCACTCCACGGCTACGTTGAAGGATCCTCATCTCCTTCCGGGCCTTAAAGGAATGGCTGAAATGTGTGCAGATTTTTCGGCAGATGGTCAGCAACTTTCTGACTGTGTTTTCAACAACAACAACATCCTGGACCTGTCCCAATCCGGTTTCAGATGAAACCACAGCACCGAGACAGCTCTCATCGCCGCCACTTAGACAACGGCAAAACATCTGCCCTCATCCTCCTGGACCTCTCGGCCGCCTTCGATACAGTCTGCCATCGCACTCTAAAAACACGCCTCCAAGAAGCCGGTATCCAAGAGAAGGCCCTCGACTGGACCATATCCTTCCTCTCTGACAGATCCCAGAGCGTCCGCCTCCCACCTTTCCGATTCGAAGCCACCGACTTCATCTGCGGCGTCCCCCAGGGCTCCTCCCTCAGTCCGACGCTGTTCAACATCTACATGGCCCCCCTCGCACAAGTGGCCCGCCACCACAACCTCAACATCATCTCCTGCACCGACGACACTCAGCTCATCCTCTCCCTCACCAAGGACCCACGCACCGCCAAAACCAACATCCATGACGGAATGAAGGCCATCGCCGACTGGATGAAGAGCAGCCGTCTGAAACTGAACAAGACGGAGGTCCTCATCCTCGGACCCAACCCCTCAGCCTGGGATGACTCCTGCTGCCCAACCACTAAGAGGACAGCACCAACACCAACCGACCACGCACGCAATCTCGGATTCATCCTCAACTCCTCCCTCTCCATGCCCAAAAAGTTCAACGCCGTCTCCTTCTCCTGCTACAACACCCTCCGCATGCTCGGCAGGATCTACAAGTGGATCCCGTCCGAAACAAGAAGGACAGTGCCACAGGCCCTCGTCAGCAGCAGGCTGGACTACGGCAATGCACTCTACGCCAGAATCCCAGCCAAACACCTACGACGACTACAGCGCATCCAAAATGCCTCCGCCCGACTGATCATCAACCTACCCCGCCACAGCCACATCACCCCCCACCTGAGAAACCTACACTGGCTCCCCGTCGACAAGAGGATCACCTTCAAACTCCTCACCCACGCACACAAAGCACTCCACAACGCCGGACCAGCCTACCCGAACAGCAGACTCAGCTTCCACACCCCGACCCGCCAGCTCCACTCCGCCAGCCTCGCCCTCGTCGCTGTCCCCCGCATCCAACGAACAACCTCAGGCAGCAGATCCTTCTCCTACCTCACCGCCAAGGCCTTGAACACCCTTCCTACCCACCTACGGCAGACCGAAGACCTACTCGCCTTCAGAAGACTCCTCAAGACCTGGCTCTTCGAACAGTAGCGAAGCTTCCCCCCCCCAGCACCTTGAGACCCTCACAGGTAAATAGCGCGCTCTACAAATAGATTGATTGATTGATTGATTGATTTTCTCTTTTCAAGAAATCTTGAACAACAATGTTAATGCAGTGCGCCAAACACGGCACTCTGAAGTAGCCACCATCATGCATGGCCTTAACTATATTACTGCCATTATCCGTGGAAACATAACCAATCATGCGACTTCTTGGCACCAGCCATTTAGAGACCTTACTCTTAAACTCATCCAAAATGTTTAATGCCGTATGAGATTTCTCCATGGCAAACATGGCTACTGTTGCATGTTTCCGACTCGCTTTAAAAATTGTGGCATTGTCAACACCTGTAGACATCTTTTCTCTAACCCCTGCAAAAGAGACCCAGTGTGCAGTGATGCACATGTAATCCACAGCTTGGCTACTGGTCCACATGTCTTTTGTCAGGTGGATAGTGTGAACAGCACTCTTCAGCAAAGCTGACCAATCACATTTTATGTACAGCGATCTTCAGTAATAAAGTTTTCAGTATAGACTTTATTAGTCATCTCAATACGACTTCGCGCGCAAGGATCCAAAGGAGCATGCACGAAATAATAAAACACTACATCATCCATGGAGCCAGTGGCCGTCATTGAGGCCACCTCCGATTTGTTATTTTCACTGGTTTCCGCACCTATTGTCTAATACGTGCATGCGCTAAGCGCACACAAAAACTACATTACCCAAGTTGCCGGTGATGTCATTGACGCCATACCCTGACATCGAGGCTTGCTTACAAACAACGAAGCAGTGCACTCCACAGACGAGCGGTGATTTATTTCGTAACGGTAAGCTGGAATTCCATTTTTAGATCAACTAGCCCACCTCTCCCTTCAGGTGGACCGCCTTCTAATAAGAACATTTTGCATCTTTGTACTCAGCCTCCATAAGAAATATTTTGCGAAATCAGAAGACCGCAAGTGATCTCTACGCCGGCTGGCATTAAGAGGTAAGAAAGACACCATGAGTCTCCGCCATGCCTTTTTTTCAACTGTTTATAGTTGTATTGGGTGCATTATGAATTGGCCATATGTATCCTTTTCATTTATAGATTACGTGCTGTCGCCCTGAGCGTGTCTCTCGATCTCTAATAATCCCCTAAATATATCCACTTAAAGATGTGTTAAACTAACAATGAAAAGCTAATAAAATCCCAGGCATGGTGGGTTACACAGCTATCAATTTCCCATTGCATGTCACAGACACTATCACAAATGTCATCGTTAATATCAATCACTGCTGACCTCACATATCACATCCCCCTTAACATACTATATTGCACAGTTGCTTTAAATACCATTGTAGTTTTGTAGTATTACTGTCAGCAAACATATTTTATAGTAAAGGAATAGGGAGATGCTGACCTCTCCCCAGGGCCGGACTGGGAACCAAAACCGGCCCTGGAAAAGTGCTCCGCCGCCACCCCCCCGGCTCGGCGGTTGGGGGTGCCGTCGAACTCTTTGCCAGGGCCATTTTTCGGCAGATTTTGTTAACAGGGCCGATTTTGCAAAAATGTCCCTGTAACAAAAACGTCCCCCAGGGGCCCAAAACCACCCCCCACCCGTGCGGCACATCGGGGGATTGCCCGGTGCTCGCTACGGCCAGTCCGGCCCTGCCTCTCACCCGCCACTGGAAACAGAAGAAAAGCCTGTTTCAACTGTCAGCAACAGTTGCTTCAATCGATATTATCAATTGGAACAATGCAGTACCACTTTATGTAACAATATGTTTCTGAAATCCATACATATACTTTTCATGTATGTATTTAGATGTAGTGTAGACAATACCCAAGAGTGACAGAACATTGAAATTATTTATTAACAACTGTACACATTGATATACTATAATAAATGTTCGTGCTTAGAGATAAAGAGTATGATTAAATGGGTCTAGTTTATGCTTAATTAATTCCAGGTAGATTCTTCAAACAGAATCAGCATTTCCTATTTCACATATGACTCAATTATAACTACATTTATAAAACACCGTGGGTGATAATTCTGCAGTTATGGAGGCAACACTGCTTCCATCGGAAATTCAGTTTTTGTTTTGCTAATAACTTGGAAACGGCTTAATGATTCTGCATAACATCTGAGAAAAGCTTTGACCCATTCAGCTCACATTCCTTTGTTCAAACTTCCTGCTGATTGTTTATTGGAGACGATCCAAAAGTAGCATTTTATTTTTTCAATCCAATTAGAATGTTTGGCCTTTGGCAAAAACTGCTGAACAAACTCACATCGCACTTGGAATGAATTTTGCGCAGAATAGATCCTTTTTCAGCTTTAGGGCAAAATTCATTCAGTAGTTTTTTGATATTTCAACCAGAATTAGATGGCAAATAAAATAAAAATGTTTTAAATCATTATGATTAGCCAATGTAGATGCTAATTTGGTTTGCCATTATGTCTTTTGCAAAGCTAAAGCTGTACAAATCAGACTTGTTGCTGGATACTCAAATCTTTTGTTCAGGCGTTATGCAATGTCAATGGCTCCCTATTTGTTTGTGAATACAGTGGCTCTCTGCTCCAAAACCACAATTTTGAGTTACTGGATTTTGCCTGACTAGATCAGTCTTCTCAATAAACCAGATCTCAATTACTGATGGTTCTCAACTGGGTTAAAAACTTACACCTCTGTGTAAGAAAATGAGTTATTATTTGGGGAGGATGTGAGTCCACCACAAGTAATTAATCCGAAATCCAGTCAGGTTAAACACAGTTACGATAAGTTAAAATAGGCTTCATCCCCTCTGTCTGTGACACAAGGAAGAAAGGTTTAACAGAAAAGGTGTGTTAAAAACTTTAGGAGTACCGAAACAATGAAAAAGTAAAAACACAACACAATAAAAGTTTGACAAACAATTTGTAAATATGTAAAAGAAAGTTAGCAAAAGATGACTCAAAATGATTAAAATCCAATATGAATAACAAGAGATATAGATTTTTAAAGTTTTATGGCAAAGAGCACCAAGTAAAAGTGTAGCGCCAATCAGAAGTCATAGTTTGCATTTGTTGGGGACCTAGGAGTGTTTTCAGGCTGACCGCGATGGATGGGAGGTCGGATACATCAAGCCAGTTATTCCGGTCAATGTTTTTATCTTCTGACCTAGGTCTCATTTAGGGACTGTCTGGCAGCCTGCTGACCGCTAAGGTGGAGGAGGTCATTATCTCCGCCCCCCCTTGTGGACTACCACCTGCCTTACTAAGAGATCTACACCGACTTTGCAGAAATCTTGTTGCCTTCAAAGGAAAGGTTTTGCTGCCATGTTTCATGCAGCTCTCAGCTGACTAAGTGTTTTGCAAAAAAACTCCCAAAGCAGGAGTTTGTTTTTGTAAAACAAAATGCTAATGACACTGACACAGTGGGAGTTTTCTACCAGCATGTGTTTTTTTTTTTTTTCTGTTCAGGGCCACCAGAAAAAAGTACATCAGACCATCCCCTCTAAATTAGGTAGAACATCTCATGTACTTACACCATAAGGCAATACGTTTTCTACTACCGGAGTCAGCAAGGGGGCTGCTAGAGAAAACAAGACTGAAAAACATGACTAGCCACCCAATTCTAAATAGAGCAGCCTAATTTCTGGCAAAGTATTCTCTTTGCTAAACTCTAAATGAGGCACCTAGTCTATTTTTATGAAATTGAAATCCTCCAGCTAGGCTGGATCTGGCAAAGTGCTCTTGAAGTTAAATAGCCGTTGGATGAGGTCCTGCTAAGATTTTTGGTTTTAGCAGGAAAAACCCAGAGGTCATTTGTGCCTTCTGAAGTCCTCTCGTCAGCTGAATCCTTTTCATGCATCCACCTTACAAACACCCAATATTTGGAATTAGTTTCTGTTTTGGAGTCCAAATAGATCTATAGGTACAAGCATGGACTTGTACCTGAAAAAGTCGTTTAAAAATTGGATACATTTGCTGCAAGGTCATGTGCAAATTGTATTTAATGCTGACAATTCACAAGCAGTATGCAATTGGTGCAAGAAACCATTCTTTTTTAAGTTTAGAAAGCTTTAGTGCATCAGGTAAACCAAGTAGAACATCATTACAATACAAATAGCAATGAAAGTAGATCAAAAGGTTACACAATATAATGGTAGAAGCCAAAAAAATCCCAACAAGGGAAAAATTAGGAAATATACCAAGGGAAGGTGCTTTTAAAGGTATTTGTA
This sequence comes from Lissotriton helveticus, assembly GCF_964261635.1. Taxonomy (NCBI): domain Eukaryota; kingdom Metazoa; phylum Chordata; class Amphibia; order Caudata; family Salamandridae; genus Lissotriton; species Lissotriton helveticus. The sequence continues at coordinate 807,845,298 of NC_136068.1, read as the reverse complement.
AGATGAGAAAAAGAGGGAGGACGAAAGAAAAAGGGAAAAGAGAGAGAAAGGGGGAGGAGCAGAAAAGAAAAAGGCAAACAATTCACATATTATTAGTAAAACTTAAGGAACATGTTTAGAAAGGAAGTTGGTTAAAGGTAGCCATAACAGATCTTTTTTGATCAAAAGGGGAGTAGTGGTAGCAAAAGCACGATCCAGTCTATGATGATGGCATAACAGATTCCACCAGGCATTGTATGAGATATTCGATGTATTCTTCCAGTTCGTTGTGATGACCTGCAAGGAAATACCTATATACAGATCTATAAATTTACATACATTGCATGGAACATTCCAAATGGGGGATGAGCCACCCAGAAAAATATGAACAATATCAAGGGGTAATTGGAACACAAAATATCATCAAGCTTAGACCATATATGAGACCAAAGGGATTTAACCAATGGGCATTGGAAAAGCATATGAAAAAAATCACTATCAGTACAAGAACAGGACCAACACTTCTTAGATACGGAGGTATTGAATTTAAATAAATCAGTAGGGGTAAGGAAGAGTCGATTATAAAAAAAATATAAAGTCTGAGTGGTACTAGCTGAACGAGAAACAGTGTATATTTTAGACCAAATGGAGTCCCAAATTGGAAAGGAGAATTCTTGTGATAAATTATTTTCCCAAGTAAGCTCAAGTTTAGATTTGAGTCGATCTAAAGTGGAAAGGGAAAGCATTTTGTAAATAACAGCAGCTTTGTGGGATAGTGAAATCTGGTGGAGGGGAATCTGATGGAGCAATGGTGGATAAGGAACTACATTTGGAGATACAAGAGGTCAGGGCAAGTTTAAATAAAGGAAATTGAGAGGAATATGTATTGGATAAAGTAAAGGAAGTACGAATATCAGAAAAATCCCTCAAAGAATTATCCTTAAGAAGAGAATCAGAAAGGATAATGACTTTATCCTTCCATTCTTTCCAAAAGAGTTCTTTATTATTAATCTTTAGAGATTGATTATAACAAATCTGAGTAAGAGAATGTAACTGCGCCTGTGAGAGAAAAGAGCGAAAAATTAACAAGGCAAGTGCTTTTGAATGTTTGAAGGTGGGTGTAAGAAAACGTTTGGGTGGTTGAGTTAAGCGAGTGGCTGTGAGAAAAGAGAAAGGAGAAAATTGATCCAGTTCTATTGTACTCCAATCAGTCACAGGAAGAGAGGAGGAATTTGCTAAAAAAGGCCATATTTGCTTTAGTGTAAAAGCAGAATGAAAGCGAGACAAATTGGGAAAATTGACCCCACCCAACTCTTTTGGTTGTTGGAGGCGAGAAAGAGAGACCCTGGATTTACGATTATTCCATAGGAATTTGATGAGAGTGCGATTTATAAGTGAAAAAAGTAAAGCGGAGGAGAAATGGGTAGCATTGAAAGATAAAAATTAACAATAGGGAGAAGCATCATTTTAATGGTTGCCAATCTTCCCCACCAAGAAAGAAATAAAGGAGACCATCGATCAATAAGTGAGGAAAGCTTTATAAGAATATCTTTGTGGTTAATTTTAATGGTTTCTTTGATATTATTGGTGTAAAGGATGCCCAAACATTTAATGCTTTTAGGATTCCATTCAAAACCATAACTGCGAAACATGTGAGGAAGACAGAATTTATTGAGGGGTAATACTTCAGATTTATCTATATTTAATTTATATCCTCAAACTGAGGAATATTCCTTTAATAAAGAAAAGAGATCAGTTAAGGAAGTGAGAGGGTTAGAGATATAGAGTAAAATATCATCAGCATATGCAGTGAATTTAAAATCATTCTTCTTATATAAAAAAACAGTATAAGATGTAGAGCGCCGAATAGTTTCTAAAAAAGGTTCTAAGTCTAGAATAAAAAGAAGGGGAGATAGGGGACAACCTTGTCTGGTACCTCTGTGTAAAGGAAAGTAAGAAGATTGAGCTCCATTAACCCAGATAGAGGTAGAAGGAGCTGAATATAGGAGATGAATTAGCTTGATAATGTGAGGACTGAAACCATGCCATCTAAGTGCACCGAACATGAAGTCCCAGCTAACCCTATCAAATGCTTTTTCAGCGTCAAGGGTGATAGCAGCAACTGGGGAATCCATCCTCGAAGCAAGATGAATAATACTAAGGAAAGTCCTAGAATTATACGTTATAGATCTGCCTTTAACAAACCCAGATTGATAGATATTAATGAGGTCAGGAATAACAGTGTTTAATCGAACAGCCAGAATTTTTGCATATATTTTACAATCTGTTTTAATTAATGAAATGGGCCGATAATTTTTGCAAAGAGATGGATCCTTGTCTTTCTTAGGGAGTAAACATAACATCGCTTGAGTGAAAAAACCAGTAGACTCCCCCAGGGTAAGAAAATTATTATGTGGGATTAAAACATTCTTAAAATGAAAATAGAAACGGACAGTAAAGCCATCCAGACCAGGATATTTACCTTTAGGTAAAAGAGTGATGGCATGAAGGAGTTCTTTTTCAGAGATAGGAGCATCGAGGGAGGAGAGATCTATACAAGTATCCGGGGATCTTTAGGGATCTATTAGGAATAGATTGAAAAAAGGAGTTAATTTGTGTAGAAGAAGGAGTTGATTCAGGAGTATATAGAGAGGAGTTATATTGCACAAAACAATCAAGAATCTTATCATCAGTAGAATGACGATTTCCGTGGATTTCAGTAATATCAGCGATTTTAGATTTTTGCTTATTTATTTTAAGGTAATTCGCAAGGGATTTACCAGCTTAATTGAGCCCACCATACATTTTTTGCATTAAATTTAAGGAGATTATTACAAGTGGCATCCCATGAGTGTTTGTTATATTGTATTTTTGCTTTAATGAGAGAAGAAAGTGCATCAGCAGAGTTAGTAGTAAAAAAGAGATGCTCAAGCTCTTTTATTTGTTTGAGAATAAGTGAGGAGTGAGAGAGAGCTTTTTTTGTTTTTACGAGAAACAAAATCGATAATATAGCCTCTAGCAGCTGACTTAAAGGCATCCCAAACAAAATGAAATTGAGATGTGGAGTGGAGATTATTGTAAAAAAAATTGTCCATGAAGATAGTCAATTGTTCGGTGAACTAGGGATCTAGAAGAAGGGAATTGTTAAAGCGCCAACGCCGAGTGGTAGGGATGGAGGAGGGATAATCAATATCCAGGATAACAGGGGCATGATCTGAGATAAGGATAGAACCTATTTCAGAGTTAGTCATGAATTGGAAAGTGTGTTGTGAAAGAAAAATGTAGTCTATACGAGAGTGTGATGCTTGTACAGGAGAAAAAAAGGAAAATTCTAATGTATCCGGATGGGAGATCCTCCAGGAGTCGATAAGGCCTCGAGAGGATATGGCTTTGTAAAAGGATTTTTGCATTTTATTGGTTACATATCTAGCTTGAGATTTCTGATCTAAGAAAGGATCAATAAGTTGATCACAGTCGCCACCAACAATTAAATCATCATTTGCATGTGAGGAGAGAAGCATAGAGAAATCATTCCTAAATGTTAAATCAACACCAGTAGGACCATAAACATTGCAGAAGGATAAATTTGTATTATTAACCATAACATCCAAAAACAACCATCGACCATTAGTATCGTAAAACTCATTTTTTAACTGGATAGATAACGATTTGTGGAACAGAATAATAACACCATTTTTGGTGTTTACTGACGGGGAGCAAAAGGCTTCCCCCACCCCTTGTTTACGTAATGAAGGCAAATCTTTAAGTGCAAGATGAGTTTCTTGCAACAAAGCAACATGACTTTTTAATCTTGCTAAATGAGACAGAACCCATTGTTTCTTAACAGGGTTGCGAATGCCTTTAACATTCCTAGAAATAACTGCTCATCTTTCGAAATTACAGAAAAATAGGCGAACAGATAGGGAGGAAGGATTGAGGATTAATAGCGTCATAAAAAGAAGAAATAAAGGTAAGAAAGGTAAAAGGATTGGAGAAATACTAGCAAGGGAGACGTTGAAGCCCATGACCACCATAGGAAAAAAGATAAGAGTGAATTGAAAAGACGATAGAGTATCAGAAGCGGAATTAAAAAAGGAAATAAAGTATAGTAGACTGAATAGGAAAAAGAGTGCCCGGGTGAAAAGAAAAAAAATGACAAGAAGAAAGGTATCCAGGGAGAAAAAGGGGAAAGGAGAAGAATAAAAAAAAAGAGGAAGTGAAAAATAGAGAAAAGGAGAGAATAGGGAGACACTATCCCCCAAAAGGTGAAGGCAAAAGAAAGATGACAAAAAGCCAAGTGGCTTTAGTCATGGAGAACACTGTACCAGAAAACATTGAAGTGGGAGAGGGGGCAGCGAAAAACCAGACGACCGCCCAAGCAGGAGACGAAGACAGAAATCTGGTCACCAATATAATAAATATAACAAACGAGATGAAGAGGGAAGAAGTCCGAAGACTAAAGGTGAATATATATAGAAGACATCCTGTTCACCGAATCCTCGTCTCCGGTGGAACCACAGACATGGACTACCCAACTCCAAAAACAAAATCACGGACTCCCACACAACATCAGTGAGTGAAACAGTGCAGTTTATTCAGGCAGAAAATAACACGGGAGCAGTGCCCTCCATGACGCGTTTCGTTCCTCCTAGGGAGCTTGATCACATATAAATATAATATAAATGAGAAATACATGCGCTATAGTATGTCTTCCATGTTTAGCAATTAGGTCAGTGGGATGGGCTATTTAACGAATGTGTTATGTATTGCCAAACTAGATTGACAAAGGCCTCTTGAAGGCTGAAACGCGTCTCTCCTTGTGCTCGGGATTGAGGGCAGCCTGCACTGAAAAATAAATACCGAACTCAATGCCACTTCGTGTCCGTGCCTGCTTTCCATGGAGTCTCTGTGGGAGTTGGGTGTTTTGGTTCATTGTGATACAGCGTGAATGGTAGTCACGCTTTCACGGAACACCAGTCGTTTTGTGGCTCTCCTATCAGACCATGTTTGTGGAGAAGTACTGAAGTGCTATCATAGGAGCCCCCAGCTGTGTGACCTGGATAAGGAACGAGGATGACTGCCGTGGGGACGTGGGTCTCAGAGCGGGGCGGTTTTCGTGACTGCCAGCATGGATCTGCACCTCGCTGACAAGAAATGCCTTGCCTGGAGTACTGGCGCATACTGGCGACTGGGCATCGCAGACGCTACAACGCCGATGTGGTGAGGTGGTGATGGCGTTATTGATTTTGCAGATGGGTCCCTCTCAATCCCGAGGTTGTGCCATTTAAACATTTTTATGCTTGCCGTTTTTGTCCTTTGGATATTTCTTGTCCTTGCCCAGATGTAAAACGCCACATTGACACTGGCCTTATAACAATATCAGGAATTCTAAATTGCCTGCATTTAATAGACTAAGTTGCTGCATTGTGGGATTTGCAGTCCTTAAGGGGTTTCAAGCTTCAGTCCGTATTAACTCTGGAGCAATATTTTCTTAACGATGTAAAGATGTTATTTCATGTACGAAGAACGCTCACTGGGCCCAGGGCTCCACGAAGCAGATTCTGGCAATAATAGGGCAGAGATCACTTCTCCTTCCTGGACTGGGTCAGAGGTCGTGCTGTGGCGGAACTGACAAGAGCTCATATGAGCTATCGGGACGATGGACAGTCATTATGGACTACTATTCAGCATGTGTGGCAGCAGTTTTAAAATTAGTTTGTGATAATTTTTATAATATATTGGCTACACAGGATGTTAGTTTGGCTGAACAGTTTGAAGTGCCCGTTTGTATCCCACTGAGCAGTGTTTGAAATTGTCATACATGCTTCATCACATATTTTGTCTGCTTTACTGGTAACTTAGCAACTTTGGGTAATGCATTGTGCACACTATATATAATTATGTTGCATCTTACCTACATTTATGTTTATGAAAAGCTTCAGACAGCGCAAGCATGTTGCATTTAACCTGCAATGAGAAATACATGCGCTATAGTATGTCTTCCATGTTTAGCAATTAGGTCAGTGGGATGGGCTATTTAACGAATGTGTTATGTATTGCCAAACTAGATTGACAAAGGCCTCTTGAAGGCTGAAACGCGTCTCTCCTTGTGCTCGGGATTGAGGGCAGCCTGCACTGAAAAATAAATACCGAATCCAATGCCACTTCGTGTCTGTGCCTGCTTTCCATGGAGTCTCTGTGGGAGTTGGGTGTTTTGGGTCATATATATATATATATATATATATATATATATATATATATATATATATATATATATATATATATATATATATATATATATATATATGGTGATTGCCAGCAGGTAGTTTTAGTCAGAACCTAGTGTCCATAGGAAAAGCATTTTTTGCTAATAACATTGGCGTCGTTTGACGAATCTTCATGAAATTCTCAAAAAAAACCTCTATCCAGGTCAGGTCCTATCCTGAAAGTTTGGGGGTGATTCGTCAAGCGGGTGTTGAGTAAAAAGGGGGGTCCCAAACGCGTTTTCTCCGTGTTGATTTCCATAGGAAATTTAGCGACGAGCTACAGCCCGAACTGCTGAACGGAATTCCCCCAAATTTGGCAAAATGGTAGAGCTTGGATCAGAGAGTGACCTTTTTTTAAAATGGTGTAAATCCGTTCAGTAGTTTTTGAGAAATTAAAAAAATAAGAGTAAAAAAATCTATTTCCCATAGGAAACTTTGTGCAAGACTACAGCCGAAACTACTGAACGGCATTACCCCAAATGTGGCAGAAAGGTAGTGCTTGGATCAGAAAGCGACCTTTTTTTAAATGGTGTAAATCAGTTCAGTATTTGCTGAGAAAATTGAAAAATAAATGTTTTGATATCTGGGCGGAGCCTATGTCCCGAGCAGGAGCTTTACTGTGATTGGCTTCCAACACTCCAAACCAGGAAGTGTTGGCAGCCCTCTTGTGGCTTGGTAGAAGCGAGTCACCAGAAAACTGAGAAACAATGATATAAAACAAGAGAAGGGGGCAGGGTAGAAACACCCTGACCCCCTAGGCCTGCTTAGGGTCCCAGAAGGACCCCCAGGGCCAAAAAAAGCAGTTAAAAAAAATATTGCCGCAGTTCACGCTGTGGTCGCGTGGTCCCGCATTTTATTTTATTGAGGACCCCGGGTGGGCTAGGTCCCGAGGGTATTTCTTAAAAATATAATAGCGGGGGCTCGCTGGGGCCCCCGCAGTCCCGGGGCTTCACTTATGTTGGGAGGGGGGTGCAGTAGGCTGTGGAAATTATATTGGGAAAATAACAATGCACCATATTGTGGCCTTCCTTTAATATAATACAGAATAATGTTTACTTATTATGCACTGTTCACTGTTATCACAGATATGGTCACTTTGTTACAGGAAATGTATTAATATGTGGTAGGGAGTATTCTCTATCCGCGGAGTATTTCTTAGAAAAAATAATCGCGGGGACCCACTGGGGCCCCTGCAGCCCTGGGGGTTCACTCATGTTGGAGGGGAGTGCAGTAGGCTGCGGAAATTATATCTGGAAAACAACAATGCGCCTTATTGCGGCCTTCCTTTAATATAATGAGGAATAATGTTGACTTATTATGCTGTGTTCACTTTTATCACGGATATAGTCACTTTGTTGCAGGAAATATATTAATATGTGGGAGGGCGTGTTCTGTATGTGCGTGTGGAACAAAATTACCGTTTAATTGGCTGAGGTGTTCCAACAACAAGCTTAATGTTCATTGGCTGCGAACCATTGAAAGTAGAAGTGTTTCCTGCCATTCACTTACCCTCCGCAGAGTAGCAAGGACATCTAATTGGCTCACATGTTGTAAGGAGGACCTTCCAGATCTTAATGTTGATTGGTTGCGAACTATTAAAAGTAGAAGTGCTGCTAGGTATTCCCTTCTCCTCCGCGGAGTAGGAAGGACATCTGATTGGCTGCCGTGTTCTAAGGAGGAGCTTCCAGAGCTTCATGTTGATTGGTTGCAAACTATTGAAAGTAAAAGTGTTGCCAGCCATTCACTTCCCCTCCATGGAGTAGGAGGGACATCTGATTGGCTGACGTGTTCCAAGGAGGACTTTCCCAAGCTTAATGTTGATTGGCTGTAAACCATTGAAAGTAGAAGTGCTGCCAGTGAATCCTTCCCCCTCCGCGGAGTATTAGGGACATCTCATTGGGTAATGTGTTCCAAGCGGGACCTTGCCAAGCTTAATGTTCATTGACTGTGAAGCATTAAAAGTAGAAGGGTTGGCAGCCATTCCCTCCTCCTCTGCGGAACAACATGGACATTTTATTGCCTAAAGTGTTCCGAGTACAAGTTTGCTCCTTATTGGGTGGGAACAGTTTACTGTTGTCGGCCATTTTGTGATATCAAAGGGGTGACAAATAAAAAGGGAATTTCATAAAATATCACTTAAGCGTGGCCACACCCTCCTTTTTTCTGCTATAGTGTGTAAAAGTGTTGCTCAATATTCTTGATAATATAGGAGGGCATCAGTTACTTTTACATAAAGTAGAAAAGAAGTGCTACAACAAAAACTCCTGCACTACATCATCTGAAGTCAGAAGAACAAGTATAAAACAGTTAAACACAAATGACTTCCTATTACATAGAAATGTATGCATAATCATTTTTCAAATTTGTATTCTGTAGAATTTGGGAACGTTCTGTCGTAGTGCTTAGAGGTCGCACATTTTTACACTAACAAATCACATATTAATTTAAGAATATAAAGGGCTCCCCGTTTTATGGTATTTATTTTTTGGATATTTCCGTCTCTATTTATCTATATTTATTTTCTGTCAACTTTATCTGTATTTATACATATTTATTATGGGTTTTGTGAAAAAAATAAAGCTGAAACTGGTATATTTTGACATTTATTTAACAAATAAATATGCAGTCATGCTTGGATGCCTGCCAGGTTTCAGTAATATGAAATCCCACAGAAGATAAATTAATGCACTTATGTGAAAATATGCACATTTCAGTATCAGCCTTTTGCATATCTACTCCTGTTTAAGCCTCTTTATTAAAATCCCTTTATTATGTTTTAACCACCTTACCTATCAATCTGCACAGCTTTTGGTCTGGCAGTCATGGCAAAGTGTATTTAGAATCATTCAAAAAGCACCCAATTTCCGTTTTTATCCACATTAAAAAATAAATGCAGACAAGAAAATAAATGGTTTTCTGTTTGTATTTATCTGTAAAAATCAGTAAAAACAGAAAACAGGGAGCATTAATTATAATATCCAGTACTGGTCCTATATAATCTATATGGAGAAGGTGAATAGGAACCGCAACTGATAAAAATAGAAATTAGAAAATACCATTCAGAAAAGTAGGGTTTAACAAATGTTTTAAGTAAGAAAGTATGTATGAAAGCTATATTTTTTCAGACTGTAATTTAGTAAAATATGCTTACTGAAAAAATATTTGATCAAGTACGTTATAAAGCTTAGTAAGCTGTATTTCAGATGGCGCCGACAAATCTCCAACTCCTCTTCTGTAACAACAGAACAGTCTATTACAATATAAAGAGTGACACCATTGTAACAGTAAAAAGAAAATGAAAATAAAGTTATGAATACAACTGAAGATCAATAACAAAATACTTTAAAGCAGTGGATATTTTCAGAGCTTCTTTTCTCTGGGACTTCGAAATGTTTGATATTCGTGGCGACGGGTCATAAACTCCTCTGAGATCATTATGACTGTGAAAATTATAATATACATATTCACAGTATATGATCAAAAGGGAGGAACAGACTAAAAAACAGAAGCTGGTGATGTTGGTTATATATTTTTACTCTTTGCACCGACGGGTCATAAACTCCTCTGAGATCAGCATGACTGTTCATATTATAATATACATATTGACAGTATATGATCCCCAGGGGAAAAAAGACTAACAACTGGAAGCTGGTGACGTTAATTATAAATCTTTAGGGTTTGCGCCGACGGGTCGTCAACACCTCTGAAGTGAAGTACAGTGTCAATATTATAATATAGAAAGTCACAATATATAAGCTCAAAGGAGCCAGAAAAGGAGCAACGTTTGCTGTAATCTGTCTGTTTCTGAAAACAAGCTGCTTCCGTTACAGAAAAAAAAGGCAAAAACACGCAATAACACTTTTTTCTAGATACAAGTGTTTAAATATTGACAAATAGCTACGTATTATAAATATCTACTATGGCATATTCAAACAACTTACAACTTCGGAATATGTTTTGCTGACGCAAAACAAGAATCCAACGCTAAAAAAGGGAACCTGCATCACGGAATGGACACGGATAAATAACTCGTGAAAACGAAACTAATCGAACAACGGGTGTGGTTTATATACTTTTTGGTTATTGAGTAGTCTATGGAAGAAAGATGTGGCTCCGCCCATTTAGATGTCACATTTTATAGTTTACACGTGCTTACGCTGTTTAACTTGTGCACGTGTTAGGAAAAGTTACAAACTGAAGCTGATAAGGTTTCGATTTCCATCATAACATGTATAAGGTCCTTAATATGTACATACGTTGACCAGCTTAAAAACTGTTACCGGGCAAATCGTGTTGTTTCCATTCTCATGACTAAAAACATCTAAAATAGAAGACATAAAAAAAAATATCGTTCACAATAGAAGAAAAAAAAAATGTGCTAATATTTGTCATCACTATGCTGTTAAATAAAAAAAATGTCAGCATTTGTAAAGCATACAGCTTCCCCCGGAAAGGTGTGCCGGCGCTCGGGGGCATTAGGAAGATTAAGCAAGGTGTTGCCCACAGTGAGATAGTGGTGGGCTAACATGCTGTTGGAGCTGGGAATCGAACTGTGAAAGCTGTTGTTCGAAGTCAGGTATTATAGGTGCTGTGTCACACTTTTACTTCACTCAAATGTTAATTACTGCTAATTAAGTTGTAAACATTGTTAAATTATAAGTAGGTCTCCCTTTTTTCCGTTTTTATTGATTTTTACAGATAAATACAGTCCGAAAAATATTTATTTTCCTCTCTGTATTTATTTTAAAATGTGGATTAAAACAGAAATTGGGTTAATTTTTGAGCGATTCTAAATCCTGTAACTCATGACTACCAGGCCAATAGGTCTCTCGTTCTAAAAGTAAAAGGGTCAAAACAATAAAATAATTTTAGTATAGAGCCTTAAATAGCAATATATATGCTCGTATAAGAAGACATGCACATTTGAATATCAAGGTTGTGCATATTTATCATCTGAGAGTGTTTATATGACTGGTCAGTCCTTCTGGCATGAGTGCATATTTATCAGACAAATAAATGTGGAAATATACTCATTTTAGATAAATGTTTTCACAAAACCCAAAATATATATGGGTAAATACAGATACAATTATTACAAACAAATATGGATATATACAGAAGGAAATGCCCAAAAAATAAATACCATAAAACCAGGAGCCATATTATAAGTTATAAAAGACTACTGTTAAGTTAGTTTTCACTATAAAAAGTATACGCGTCTTTTTAAAATTAACTTAAAAAACATTATAGGTTATAGGGACATTGTAGTTAGAAACTAGCATTTAAAAAACCTTTGAAATTCACTGAAAAAACCATAGGTTTTACAGAAGTTGTAGTTAGAAATTTGCATTTAAAAAACCTTAGAAATTCACTGAAAAAACCATAGGTTACAGGGGCGTGATAGTTAGCTGGACATTTCACTCGTACAGAACCATAGAAATTCCACTGTTATAGTTAGTTCAGCTAACTATAACTCACGCCCCTGCAATGCACTACTTATGTTGTCACATATTACATCCTTCATGGCATGGTCATTGACATCACTGATGACATCACTGAGATTGGATGTGGATCTTAAAGAGTTCATTGGAGAAAATCCATCTCTAACTTTCAGAAAAGCAAAATCCTTAAAAGACACACTGAGCACATGCCTTTATCAAAGAAACGAGAAAGAAAGACGAAATTCAAGGATTTTTTATTTGTGGAAAATGCAAGGCGTGTAAGCACAGTGAGAAGTGTAAGACACTGAAAATCTCAGTAAACAAAGACCCGCACAAAATCATGAAACAAGTAAACTGTAATACATAATATGCTGTATATGCCTTAAAGTGCCCATGCAATAAGTTCTACATAGGCAGCACAATTCATAAGGCTAAAAAAAGAGTACTAGGGCACCTTTGAGCTATAAAAAATCTTGATGGCCAATATCCCATTGCTCGCCATTTTTCTGCAGTACACAATCAGAATGCTAATCTTCTTAAATTCTATGTCTTTGACTGTATACCAATGAGAGAAAGGGGAGGAAATAGAATTTCTGAATTCAGAAGATTAGAATCAAAAATGATTATAAAGTAGAACACCACGCATCCTGAGGGCTTGAACCTTGATGAAGAATTAGGAGTACAACTATAGGCCTGGGCTAGAGCTGTGATAAGCTGAGCTGCCTCCTCCCGAAAACATCAGTTTTTAATGATTGTAAAAGATTTTTCCTATAGAGCACTGTTTGTCAATCAGGACTATTAAATGTTGTATTCTTTGTTTTGCTGTTTTAGATGAGAAGATTGGAAATCACAAAAAGCACAAATAACAGATTGCCCACTGAGGCTAAATTGAAGTGATTCACGCACAGAAAATGAACGGATGGTGAAAAGTTACATTGTCTTTAAATTGTTGTACAATCGTATGGTACATCTAATTTCTTGCTCGACCAGGGGTTATTCATAGTAAATATGTCAGCCCACTGTGGCAGAATTGTAAAAAATACGTTTGTAGCTCCCCATGTGGAAAAGCAATGCCGGCTCCCAAAGGACGTGGGGAGCTGGCAGGACCGTGGGGGCATCAGGGCTCACCCCACAGTCCCCAAAGTTGTAAATAGGCCCTGGGGGATGGGGTCTCGGGAGAATAGAAATTATTGGTAGGTGCTAAAACATTTTTACGGTAAAATTAGGAGTCGTACACGCAGCGCGGTGCTCAGCGTGGCCCCCTGGTGTGAAAGCGTTGGGTGCGCGACTCCCAGCACGGTCGGCTGGTGTGAACGTGTTGGGTGCGTGACTTCCAGCGTGGCCCTCTGGTGTGAACGTGTTGGGTGCGCGACTCCCAGCGCGGCACGATGGTGTGAATGCGTTTGGTGCGCGACTCCAAAACGTGCTAAGTGCGCGACTCCAAGCCAAAAAAAAGAAATATTTTTACATATACATCAAGATTATGTGTTTAGATCTTGGGTAGATCTAAAAAGAGCCTTTGTGTTTATTGGGAGATTTGGTACCTATCAGTAAGTACCAATGCAGAGTCTAAAGTTGTTGAGGAATACTCTGTTGCCCTCATCTGTGAAATGTACACCATCTCTTCTATAGATGCCACCATATTAAAACGCAGATTGTTGTTGTAAAAGGACCCCATCCTGTAATCTCGGAGATAAGCAGAAACAGCTTTATTGACATGTTTCCTAGCTTTCTCAATCACTGGGCAAAATTGACTGGACCAGTTCCATTTCTGTCTTTGGCATATGTTAGAATAGACAAAGGCAGTTTGGGGGACAAGTGACATCAATTCTCCAAAGGTGTCCTTCATAAGCATTTCCAGACCTACCCCAGTCAAAGTGCCTAGGTCATTGCCACCACAGTTCACACTTATGAGGTCAGTGTGTTGGAGATGCAAAAAGGATTTAACCAATGGCATCAATTGGTACCACTCTCTGTCCAATCCATTTAATAACTACATTTGGCAAAGTTAGGTCTTTGTTAAAACCTCTGTTTTCTGCATACCTCTGGCTCCAGAAAATATAGCTGTGTCCCACAATCCACACTCTAAGCATCTTGAAGGGAGGTCTGGACTGCACTCAGAAGGTGTCTGTGTGTGAAATGGGCAGTTTGAAAACTGAGATTTTTCTAAAATGGCGGATAAGATGCAGTTTAAAAAAAAAAGAGAAATGGTTGGCTGTTTGGGAACATTATAGACCGAAAAATAGGGTGCATTTTCCTGTGTTTTAAAAGCATGTTTCATTCTTTTTTTTTTTTCATTTCCAATCTTTATTTCGACCATTTGGTCATAAAAGATGCACAATACACTTATACAAATATCATTACGGGTAAAATATTAAATACATATAAAAAGATCTGTACAGGGTTAAACAACTTTACAATGAATTTAAAAAATGTTTAAACACTACCCAACATTTTTTAAAAGACGGTTTCGCGTATACCACACATTAGAAAAAAACTTAGAGAGTGCGAAAACAGTTGGGCCAGTAACATCAGTTTTTAAAATCCTGTACATTGGTGCATATTCCCTGCCACCCATGTTCCTTATCAATGGAAGCAGCCAATACTTTCTGGCTGCCCTATAGGCTGGGCAAAAAAAAACAACATGCAGATCATTTTCCTCCCGGTCCTCGCACACAGGGCAATGCTTTACAGGGGCAGCCGACGACCACAGACTGGTGAAAGACCGGAGGGGTAATGTGCCATACCGCCACTGGAGATACAATTTTCTGGCAAGTATGGGATAAATGGGATCCAGGGCCTTTTCAAGCCTATAGGTGTCCTTGCTTTGCAGGAACACAGCTAATAGGGACCCATCTGACTGGGCAGCTATGGCCCCTGCCAATTTGCGTTCATGATATAAAATCGACAGGGACTTCTTAGAAATATTAAGTGCTGCCGTGGCCGGGTCTGTCCATAAGTCAGGGAGCCCCAAGTCCATGCAAGTGGCTTGGATGTTTTTAACCCAAGGGACACTAAGCACCTTCGGGTGTTTCAATAGTTCGACCAGTTCTGCCCTGTAGTCCGTGAGATCAGTACTGCTCCATAGCCTGCGCCAAAAGGCTATGGGTCTCAGGCCTATCTCATCCGCTAATGGTCGTAATCCTAAATCAAGCCTCAATGGAAGAAGCGGTGTGCTCGGGGGAAGAGCAGCCACCTTTCTTATGAACTTATTTTCTGTGAGAGAGAGGCTATGACAAGGCGTGTGCCCCCACAGTTCGGCCCCGTACATAATTGCTCCCCTCGCCTGGGCCTTATAAATCTGAATTAAGGAGCCCAATGGCCGGTATGTCGAGCCAGTCATTATTCGTGCAATGCCTCCAGTAGATTGCACGAGTTTAAGATTTGCCCTGCTCTGGTGGGATCCCCAGGTCATAGTTTCGTTGAGGGTCACACCCAGATATTCGAAGGTGGCCACTCTCTCGAGCCGCGCAGTTCCCAGTTGAGGGTTCTGGCGCAATTTATGGCTCGGGTTTAGAACCATAAATTTGGTTTTAGTGGCATTAATTTCTAACCCTCTGTCAAGGCAGAATGCAGTGAAGGAGTCAAGTATCCTTTGGATACCCATAGGGGTTTTTGAAAGCAGCAGGGTGTCATCCACAAACATAATTGCGGGCACCCTACGGCCATTTAATTTAGGGGCGTCGGTGTAATCAGTGGCATTGAGATGGGCGATTACCCCGTTGACAAAAAGGCAGAACAGGGTCGGCGCCAGCACACAGCCCTGTCTTACCCCTCGGCCAACGGGGAACCTATCAGTCAGCTCCCCCGACCTCCCGCACCTCACTCGGGCATAGTTACCGTGATGGAGCCTCTGCAAGATTGACAGGATGTCTGGGGGGACGCCCATCTCTGCCAAGACGCTCCAGAGTTTCCCCCTGGGGACCAGGTCGAAAGCGGCCCGTAAGTCCACAAAAATTGTGTACAGACTGCCGCCGTCGAACTTTGCTGTCTTCCAATAGATTAAGTTCAATCTAAATACCTGGTCCACTGTGGATACCCCCTTCCTAAACCCCGCCTGATAGGGACTGAGGGCTCCCACCTCCTCTATCCAGTCCTGAAGCCTGTTCAACAAGACCCTGCCAAACAGTTTCTGGGGAACATCAATCAGGCTGATTGGCCTGTAGTTGGCTGGGAGAAGAGGGGATCCCTTTTTAAAGATAGGGACCACCTCTGCCCCCAGCCAAGTGCCGGGGATTTCCATCCCACCAAGAACACTGTTGAAAAGGGCCACAAAATAAGGTGCCCAGACGATGGGCTCCTGTTTGAACAGGTCCCCCGGTAGGCCATCTAGTCCCGGCGCCTTTGCAGAAGCCAGGCCCGAGATAGCAGCAATGACCTCTCCCAGCGTAATTGCCTCCCCTTGGTGGCCCGACCCCTCCACCTCGATAGATGCAGGGAGTTCTCCTGGCTCAGAACTATAGAGCGACTGGAAATGGGCCTGCCACACCCCAGGCGCTATATTTGGCTCCAATGCCGATTGTAAATTCCCTGACCCCCCGTTCACTACCCTCCAGAACAACCGTTGGTTTTGGAGTGCCAAAGCCTTTGTGAGCTCTTCCCACTGAGTTTCTTCCCATTCTAATT
The DNA here is from genome assembly GCF_964261635.1 of Lissotriton helveticus. NCBI lineage: Eukaryota > Metazoa > Chordata > Amphibia > Caudata > Salamandridae > Lissotriton > Lissotriton helveticus. The sequence continues at coordinate 807,828,986 of NC_136068.1, read as the reverse complement.
TAGCCTGGTTAAGGAGCCTTTTATATGCTTGCCTGCTATGTTTCAGGCATTCTCCTCCTACCCCCTCCTTGACTACTTTGAGAAGTTCTGATTTAGCCTGTCTACATGCTCGATTGTACCACAAAGCTTTGCCTCTGGGCCTTGCTCTGGTCTTACGTGGACTACTAGTGAAGTGTAGTTCCGCCATTTTTATAAGGTCCTCATGGGCCTTGAATACTCTGGTCTGGGAGTCTATATCATTTTCCTTAATGTCTGAACTCCCCACGACTTCCAGAATAGGGACAATCTCAGCATATAGTAGGGGAAGTTTGTCCTTGGTTGCAACCATGTTTTCCCACCTAATTCTTCTCCTACTGTTATCAAGGAGGAGCACGGGTTTATTCCCTTCTACTGTAGGCCCCAAGGCTAAAGGGCCTGGGTGCACCAGGTCAAGCTCCAGGGCATTATGGTCGCTCTCATTCCTTTCCACCACCCTAAAGTCCCGGATTGTAGCCCACCTCGTTAGTTGGACCATAACATAGTCCAAACGCGACTCTCTCCCCCGTCTATTGTAGGTGGTTTTACTTGGAATATCGGATTTCATCCGCCCATTACAGGCTCTGATTCCGAACCTTAGGGTAAGAGCAGTAATTTGAAGCGCTAGTGGGGACCAAGCTTTCGCGGGGGGTGTTTCCACCGCGGGAACTGCCCACCTTGCATCTTCTTCCACTGAGAGCCCTTCCGCAAGGCCAGGTAATGGCTCAAAATGGGAGTTAAAGTCCCCACCCACCACATAATATGAATCATTCGGCAGTTCAGATAAAAGGCTCGAAAGTTCATCAACGGTTGGTGATTCCTTTGCCCTTCCCATCGGCCTGGAATAGAGATTAATCAGCACAAGTTTGACATTGTTTGGCCAGATTAACGAGACCACAAGTATATCTTCGGAATTAAGCGGTCGTCGGGTGGCCACACATCCCAAATGAGAAGCTACCCAGGTCGTAAGCCCACCAGACGGGCGGCCTTTGCCTTCCCACCGTGCTGGAATGGAAAATGATGCATAGCCTTGATGCCCATAGTCCTCTCGTGCCCAAGTTTCCTGGAACATGCAGATGTCTCCCGTTTTAATGTAATCTTCCCAGTCGGGCTCGCCCAGTTTGTTGGCCAGACCCGCAATGTTCCAACAAATTAACTTCAACTGGTCAGACGCCACAACGGCCAGGTCAGAGGGATTGAGGCCATCAGATCCGGGTACCCCTTCCATCAGGGTGCCTAAGACAGGAACTGCGCTAGAAAAAGATGGCTCAGAATGGCTGAGCAAGCCGCTGACCAATGTCAGAGAGTCCTGTGCACTTCCCTCGGCTATGTCCTCATTAACCACAGGTAGGTAGAAAGGGCCACAGATGTCAATTTCGGAAACCCCTTGATCATCCGCCAAGCCAGAACCTAAACCAATTTTTGGAATAGAGGGTTCCGAAAGTCTGCTGGCCCCATTATCCCAGGTATCTGGCTTAAGAGCAGCAAGTCAATCGACCCCATCCAGGGCACTCAAACAATTGAAACGATTAAAATGAGAATACGGTGTTTCTGGCACTTGGAAGTGCTGACGTTGACTGTGGTCCTTGCGACTGCGTCTATGATCCACCCTTGTCCATTCATCATGCATTGGGACCCTATGCATGCGAATAGGGGGGAAGAAGAAGGAGACTGGCAAGGTCTGGATGGTAGAATCCAGGGATCTATTAACGCCTTCACAGATATGCAGCACTGTACCCTGATCTTTGAAAGTTACCAGGACGCAGTCCCCTATTATTGATTTCCTGGTCTTCCCTAACCACGGGACCCTTCTAACCATAATAATCTCATTATTTAAATAAGGCGGTAGGGGTCGGTTCCAATTGAGCCATTTAATAACCTTTTTCTTGAGGGATAAGTAATCTTCTTTTTCCCCTGATCGTAAGTGGGGGGCGCCTGCTAAGACTACTGTAAGGCTATTGGCTTCAGGCGGGAGATCTGGCCTCCTTGGTCTTGGGGAGGGCCCAACCGGAGAGTGTGGGGTACCTTTACCGGTTTCCTGGCCTCTTTCCTTATGCTCTATCTGTGATCTTTGGGGAGGGCAATCTGATAGTTGCACTAGCCCGTTAACTTGATTGTGGTGCTGTGCCTGGAATTTGATAGCCATAAGTGGCTGCAGAGGGGGGGCAGAGGGCGCACGCTGGGGCAAGGCTACATTAGCTGATTTTCGAACTCCTGCTTCCAAAGGGTCCCCAGCCGAGAGCTTGGATCCCGCTTGCTTACTTACTATGGTGTTCAAGGTAGTAAGAGATGTTTCTAGTGAAGTGAGCCTGCTCTCCACTTTTTCTAAACTAACGCTGATGGGCTGCAGGAGGGAACGAAATAGAATTTCAATACTCTCTAGGGATATGGGTGGGGGGATTTTGGTTGAAACATTGGCATCAAGGTTCATGTTAGTAACCTCTGAGATAGGGCTTTGAGCCTTTGCTGGAGGGATAGTGGGGACTTTCTCACCCACCTTCCCTAGTAAGAATGGTTTAGTATGTTTCTTGCCAAAATCAAGACAGGATAATTTAGGTTTTCCCCCACCCCCTATTGATTTCCTAATACGTTTGCTGGGCGGAGGCCTATGCACCTCAACAGCAACAATAGATTTTAACTTGTTCTTCTTGACCATTTGTGAAGGAGAGTGTTGAGCTACAAGGTTGACCGGAATGACGGATTGGGTGTCAACCACCAGGGCCGGTTGTTTTCCTGGTGTCAACCCTGAGGGACAGGGGATTTCCCTGAGTAGGAGGGGGAAAGTCCTCAAGGGTCAAGGGAATTGGGCTATCAAGGAGCATACCATCCTCTTGAGAGATTGGGTAGGGAACAATATCTATCAAAGATCTGTTTTTCATTGATTCAATGGAACGCCTACGCTCCGCCCTACACTTCTCTAGTGAGGTCTCTTTAGCCACCTCTCCCTTAGAAGGTTTAAAATAATTGTCCCACGTCCCAGTACTGGACGCTCCCTCCCTTGATGGGGTTTCACACACTGTTGGCGAGGGCATGACCTGAATCGAGATTTCAGCAAGATTTTAGGGAATGGGCCCGGCCCGGCCTCCTTCGGCCCCGGACGGCCACAGACGGTCCCGCCCTTGTCCCGGGCTTCTCCCGGCGCCCTCCCGCGCAGCGGGTCAGGTGCCTCCTTTTGAAGGTTACACCGAGGGGGCGTTGCCGGCAGGGAGAGGAGCCCAGCTGGAAACGGGCGCGCGGAGACTCCTGGACACTGGAGTCCTCCGCTCTACCCTCGCAGCCCTGCCGGTGTCGATGTCACAGAAATTGCCCCTGAGATGAGCAGAAGCCGCAAACCACGATGCGGGACCCGCGGAGCGGGTCCGGCGAGGCGTGGTGTTTCAGAAAGGCTGGGTCCGAGGTTTAGAAAACAAGTGTGCAGAGCGCAGCGTTTGGGCAGGGAATCCGCCAGGCAAGCCCTTCTCAGCCCTTTAAATCTTGCAGTGTTGGGGGCGTGGCCGGCAGGGAGAGGAGCCCAGCTGGAAACGGGCGCGCGGAGACTCCTGGACACTGGAGTCCTCCGCTCTACCCTCGCAGCCCTGCCGGTGTCGATGTCACAGAAATTGCCCCTGAGATGAGCAGAAGCCGCAAACCACGATGCGGGACCCGCGGAGCGGGTCCGGCGAGGCGTGGTGTTTCAGAAAGGCTGGGTCCGAGGTTTAGAAAACAAGTGTGCAGAGCGCAGCGTTTGGGCAGGGAATCCGCCAGGCAAGCCCTTCTCAGCCCTTTAAATCTTGCAGTGTTGGGGGCGTGGCCGGCAGGGAGAGGAGCCCAGCTGGAAACGGGCGCGCGGAGACTCCTGGACACTGGAGTCCTCCGCTCTACCCTCGCAGCCCTGCCGGTGTCGATGTCACAGAAATTGCCCCTGAGATGAGCAGAAGCCGCAAACCACGATGCGGGACCCGCGGAGCGGGTCCGGCGAGGCGTGGTGTTTCAGAAAGGCTGGGTCCGAGGTTTAGAAAACAAGTGTGCAGAGCGCAGCGTTTGGGCAGGGAATGGTTGGCTGGATGGTGGGCAAGAGAAATGGTTGGCTGTTTGGGAACATTATAGACCGAAAAATAGGGTGCATTTTCCTGTGTTTTAAAAGCATGTTTCTTATTGGTTAATAAAAACTGTATGAAATGAACATTACATAGGATAAGATGATATTTTTAAAAGTCAAGCATACTTGCTGTTTGGAATTGCAACATTGTGTGCTGAACTTGTGACTTGTGTGTTCAGTTGAGTGTTCAATGAACTGTTACTATGGTAACAGGCATTAAGCAGAGTGGGGGTAGGGTTCAAACTTATGTCAATTGGAAAGGGTTGAAATGTGTAACCAATAGAAATGTGTGTTAGCTTTTGAATTAATGTGGGAAGCAATGTGATTTACTATTTACATGTATATGTGTGCAGAACGAGAGGGAAAGTTTGCCATTTTTTGGTTTTGCTAAGAGCAGTGTACTACAGACAGTTTTTAATTAGAGTACTGTGTTTCTCCTGCTAAAGTCCAGGGAATAGTCTTGGTTGTCTAGTATCACACTCTCAGTCTGTGTGTACTTGTGCAACCATTGTGGCAGAAGCATGTGGTTAGTTAATGTCTTTGCAGATATATAAGTGCTTAAAAAGCTTTTCTTGTAGTGACATTTTAGTAGTAGTAGAACCCAGTGATTGCTTATGCATTCGCAGAATGAGTCAGGCATTCACATTAGCAGTGCAGTAGTGAAACATATAGAATGTATGCAGTCACCTTACCCTTTCCAGACTAGTGGGTTTCTCCTGCTAAAGTGCAGGGAATAGTGTTGCTTGTCTAGAATCACACTGTGAGTCTGTGCCCACTTGTGCAACAATTCTGACAGAAGCATTTGGTAACTTCATGTCTTTGCTGACACATATCTGTTTAAAAATATATCATGTTGTCAAGTTTTAGCAGTATTAGAAGCCAGTCATTGCCTATGTATTTGCAGACTGAGTCAGACATTCACACGAGTGCAGTAGTGAAATATGTAGAATGTGTGCAGTCACCTTACCCCTTCCACGCTAGTGAGTTTGTTTTGCTAAAGTCCAAGGAATAGTGTTGCTTGTCTAGAATAAAACACTGTGTGTCTGTGTGCATTTGGGCAACCATTGTGAGAGAAGCATTTGGTAACTTCATGTCTGTTCTGACACGTAACTGGTTAAAAACCTACCCTGTTGGGGGCGTGGTCACGGAGCCAAGGGAAATGGCCGCTGGTTCGTGGAGCTCCGTCGGTCCGTAGCGGCGACGGGAGCTCTCCAGGTGTCTTCGCTGCTTTCCCGGACCGCAAAGTTGCCAACCCGCCATCGGAATGCCTGCTTACCTCAGGATTTGGAACGACATTGCACACATGACGCTCCTGCCTTGTTTTTGCTCCTTATTTTTTGCTTAGTTTCATGGTTTTAATGCCATGATAATGTTTTCTTGCATTGTTGGAGTTTCTCAAGAGTTTCTCTATATTTCTTGGTTGAAATTATACTTTAAACACCATTCTGAGGTGATGTTTTCCTCATTTAGAGAAGTGTGGCTCAATGGTTAGAGCGGCAGACCCTGATGCAGAGGTCTAGCCCAGGACCAGGGTTCAATTCCCCGCCTCGGCGAGTCTTGGGCTCAAAATTCCACGGACCTGATAATTCTCGCCTCGGTGCCTATTCCAATCATGGAGTCCCACTCTGCAACTCTGGGCAATAGCTTGCTTAATCTCCACAACGGCCCCCACAACGCTAAGGATGCCTGGCCTCCACCTTGGAGGTGCCCAGGAGTGGACACCTCACAGGGAAAGCCAGGATGGGTTCCACAGCGGTATTTGTACAAGCGCCTTGAGACCCTTGCGGGTGAGTAGTGCGCTATACAAGTATCAATTTACATTTATTTACTTCTACATGCTGCTTATTGCCCTACAAACTAATATTTTTATGAACTGTCCTATACTCATGGATTGTGGTATTGTGGCATTCTATGACTGAATTGTGGTACAGTGTTTTCTTATGCTCCTTTTTATTCCTCCAGTACACTGTCATATCTACTTGCCAGTTCTTTTGCCTGCCACAATTTCTGGTCAGTTTTCACCATATTCTTTTGGTCCTTCTCCTCCAGTGAGGTTACTATTTGACTTCTTAAGGTACTGGTAGTACTGATATTCTGACTCACATATTTTGCTTCAGCATTCTGCCTCTTTGCTTCAGGAACTCAGCTCTCAGGCTCTTGTCTGCTCTATATTTCTAGTGCTCACTTTTTACAATTTTTACAATTTTACAATGGCAATGCCCCATGGCAATCACAATCCTCCTCAGCAAAACACTACTGCCAAAACACCTATGGAAGACTTTAACCCTTTTGATGTTTTACAAGAGAATATGGACGATGCTTCCATTGATACTTCCGCCTCAAAATGCTTGCCTTCTATTAATCCCTGTCAAAATGCCAAAAACTCTTCCAAATTACAGTCTCCTTCTACTTCTACATCAGGAAAGCGAGTTAAAACAAACCCACCATCTCCGACCAACACAGCCTCTTCTATTTCTATTTCTATGGAACTTTTGCTATAGGAAATTCGTGCACTCAAACCATACTTGACAGAAACGAATAACCGCCTCCAGACCCTCGAGGATAAATATTCGCATTCCGAACAAAAGGTAGAATATCTTGAAAAGACAATTGCTTCAGTCCAGGCTGTCACTAATCAAGTTCCCAGTATGCAAAGAGAAATCCAAGACCTTAAGCAACAAGTTGAAAATTTAGAATATCGAAATAGGCGCAACAATGTACGAATTTATGGTCTTGCAGAAGGTCTTGAAGGTTCTAATGCCATATCCCTTTTTCAATCTCTCTTACCGACAATCCTGGGTCTTCCAAGCTCTCCATCTTTGAACATTCAGCGAGCACATCGTCTGGGTCCACCCTCTCGTTCACTTGCTTCCTCTCCTTCCTCAGCAAAGCCTAGAGGTGTTATCTTATATTTTTGGGAATATACTGATTTGCTCACGGTTCTATAGGCTGCCAAACAGAAAGGGAAGATCACATGGAATGGTTCCAATCTTTTCTTTGTACAGGATTATACCAAAATCACCACAGATCGACGTAAGAAGTTTCTGGAGATGAGGCCCGCTCTTCGATCACTCAACACTCGCTATGGCCTGTTCCATCCATGCCTATTTAAAGTGACTTACAATAACAAAACAATGACCTATGAAGATCCAGTGATGCTGCAAACATTTCTAGACTCTTGTAGAACTGACCCAATGGACATTTCTCGACCATAGTGGAAAACGCCTTCACTCTTTTTATGACGTGATTTCTTGGCATGATGTTTTCCTTTAATGTATTCCCGATGTCTTTTGTACTTTATATTTTTGTACTTAATGTTTTGAGTTTTATGTCTATCTCTTATTTTACTGTGGCTTCAGATGTTACAATACTTCTTTTTCCTTTCTTTTAGACGCGGTTTCGTGATTCCTTCATTTATTATGTCTTCACGTTTCACTTGGGGATTCCTCTCCTGCTCCGTGTTCCTACGGAGTCCTTGGTCCGGTGTGCTTTTTTCCTCATGTGGTTCCACCAACCCCAGTCTCTTTGTTTTCTTGTTGTATGTCTTTTTGTCGTCTTCTTTTATTGTTATTTGTTTGAATTAAATTGCATTCATGTTTTATATTTATCTTTTTCTTTTTTTCTGATCTCACTGTTGTTCCTTTCCTTGCTCCTTCCCCTTCTCTTTCACTGTCTCTTCCCTTCTATATTATCTAATACTCCTTTTATTAGTATACCTTCTTTCTCTACTCTGTTTTCCTATTTAAACCTGATTCTATTTTTCCTTCTGGACTTCTTTCATTTTCACCTAGATTATAATGTTTTGCAAAAATTATGCTGTTTACTCATTTGTTGTTTATATTATTACCCATAGTTATTTCTTCACAGTTTTTAGAAATGTTATGCTTGTTCTTGTTAACAACAGCATCTTGCCTTCTCTTATTCCCTGTTTTCTAATCTTTTGGGGTTACACTCGATCTGATAGCTATTATTTTGATGTTCTTATATTATTTGTGCATGTTCACTTTAATTGTTCCTTTTTAGAGTTTTAACTTGGAACGTTAAAGGGACTAACAATCCTATAAAAAGACCACGAGTGTCTACCCATTTAGCTACGTTAAATGCTGATATTGACTTTATTCAAGAAATCCATCTATCAGAAGTTGAAGCAGCTAAATTGAAAAGAGGTTGGGTCGGTCATGTTTTTTCTTCTCCCGCTTTAGGAAAGAAGAATGGCTTATCTATACTATGTCATAAAAAACACCAACTTTCAGTAATTCATCAGGAGAATGATCTTGAGGGTCGTTGGATAATTGTGAAGTTACTTATTAATCGCATATCCTTAGTATTGTTCAATGTTAATGCTCCTGTTAATGTTGAAAATAAGTTCTGGAATATGATTTCAGATAAGCTTGTCATGTTTGATGTTGATTATATTATTTTTGGAGGTGATTGTAACCAGGTCCTCGATCCCATACTAGATAGTCACTCCTCTGTTAAATTCTCCAATACCAAGATGCATTCACAATTCACTTCTACCATATGGCGCAAAGCTTTAACTGACATTTGGAGGTTCTGTAATCCAGATTTACAGGAATATACTTTTTATTCCCCTCCTCACAACTCACAATCTAGAATAGATTATTTTTTCTTCAGTAAACCTCTGCACCAACTCGTCTCACATTCTGAAATTGGCTCTATCCTTATATCAGATCACGCCCCTGTTTTTGTAGATTTTGCTCTACTACCTTTCTCCCCTCATGCTGGCAGATGACGTTTTAATAATTCACTTTTATCTGAACCCAACTTCACTGATCAATTCACATCTTTTGCTTCTGAATTCTTCTCTATCAATTCCACTCCAGTCTCTTCTCCAGCAATGATTTGGGACTCTTTTAAAGCTGCAGCGAGAGGTTTTATTATGAACTTTGTTTCACGGAAAAAGAAACTTTTTGAGATTAAAAATACCCAATTACTAGCTAAGATTAAGCATCTTGAATATTCTTGTTATCGTTCCAACTCTGAGATATCTTTAACGAATCTTATTGAAGCAAAAATATCTTTTAACAAGTGATCTACAGATGCTGCCTCCTCCTATCTTTTAAGAAGTAGTGCCCGTTATTATGGCGGCCAAAACAAGCTGGGTAAATTACTTGCAAATTATCTAAAGATTCGCCGGGAGCGGACTAAGATTGAATCTATCCGTAATAATGCCTGAGACTCACTATTCAAGGATGATGATATTCTCAATAATTTGTCTCTTTTTACAAGACTTTATACACCCCACAGCAACAACCTTCCTCTGAAGCACTCTGTTCTTTTTTCCATTCGATCCTCCCCCCTCTTGCATCTGATATAGATTTTAACTCATTGGAATCGGACATTTCTTTATCCGAAATAAAAAATTCTGTTTCAAAATTAAGAAGGGGCAAAGAACCTGGCCCTGATGATTTTACTATTGAATTCGGTACTCATTTCGCCTCCCTACTACTCCCCCATCTTTTATTGCTTTATCAGTTTTTATACAAGAGGGTTCCTCTTCCAGGTCTTTTCAAGAAGCTGTGATTTGCTTAATTCCCAAGGATAATAAAGATCCCTCTTTTTGTAAAAATTACCATCCGAATTCTTTGGTTAATTTAGACTACAACATTTTTGCAAAGAGTCTCGCCCTTCGTATTGATCCCGTTCTACCCACTCTCACTGGCCCGGAACAATTTGGCTTTGTTAAAGGTCGATTATCGTCAGACAATTCCAGGGTTTTCTTTAATATTCTAAGTAAAACCTCTTCTCTTAACTATCCCATTGCTGCAATAGCATTAGATGCAGAGAAAGCATTTTACTAGAATTGGATGGGATTTTATGTTCCCAGCCCTTAAATGGATTGGACTCCCTGTTAAATTAATTTATTTCTCTTATCTCCTTATTATACTCAGGTCAGAAAGCCTCTATTTTTGTTAATGGGAAATCCCCTGAATATTTTTCTCTTTTTAGAGGAGTCCGTCAAGGTTGCCCCTTATCACCCCTTTTATTTATAATTGCCTTAGAGCCTTTTTTACCGAAAATTTGGTTAGATGATAATATCTCTGGTTTTAAACTCGATATTACACATGTTGAAATGTCTGTCTATGCCGATGACATCCTTCTTTACTGTTCCAATCCCGCTTCTTCTCTCCCAGCTTTCCTCTCCCTAATTGATACTTTTTCTCAACTTTCTGGATATTGTCTTAATTCAGATAAATGTGAAGTCCTTCCCTTGAACTTTCTTTGTTTAAAGCATGATTTCATTTCTAATGGTTTCTCTTGGAGAACTTCTAAAATTAAATATTTAGGCTTATGGTTTTCTCCTACCATTCCAGAAATCTTGAAAGAGAACTTTGATACTCTTTCCAAAACATTGTCCGCATCTATTGATCGCTGGCACCCACTTTTTCTCCCTTGGTGGGGCCGCCTTGATTCGATTAAAATGATGCTTTCCCCACTAATTCTCTATCTATTTTCTATGATTCCGGTGCATATTCCTAGTATCTATTTTAAAAAAATTGACTCTATATTAAACAAATTCCTTTGGAGGAATAAGTCCCCTCGAATAGCTCTTAATGCTCTTAAAGCGGATAAAGTTTCTGGGGGCCTTAAATTTCCTTATTTTAAATCCTACCACTATGCTTTTTCCTTAAAGCAATCTTCTCGCTGGTTATCTCAGAATCATAATCATGGTGTTCATCCTCCTATTTGGTTAAATATTGAGAAACACTTTGTAGCCCCTTTTCACTTTAATGAATCTCTTGCCTTTACTAATAATATTTCTTCTTTTCGTCCTCAAGTGATATCTCTCACTCGTAAAATATTAATCCCTCTTCTTCCATCCTCCTATCCTGCTCTTTCTTCATTAGATCACCAACCTATTTGGCACAATCATTTATTGCGCATTAAGGGCCGTACTTTTTATGGAAAAACATGGAGGTCCAAAGGCTTACTTTAGATTTCTCAAATTGTATCTAATAATCTTCCTCTTTCTTTTTCAGACCTTCAATCAAAATTCTCTTTACTCGCTTCCTCTAAATCTCAACATGATTCTCTTCTTCCCCCCCTTGTGCAATATCTCATTTCCCTACCACCCACTCCCAATATTCCTGCCAAATGTTCCAATTAATTGATCTACTGTTAGCAATAGCCCCTCATCTAATCACCACTAACTGGAAACAAGCTGAGAAAGTCACCTTCAGGGCTTGGTGGAATGCTGTTTGTTTTCATCATCGGTTAGATACATGTTCTGTTACCCCTATTTTTTATGCATACGAGATCTCTTATGGCTCCCTTTATCCTCATACCTAACAAATTTAGCCTCAGCTTCCTCCACTATAATTAATACTCCGGATGAATTTCGAAAACCTCCATAAATTTTTAGTTGTCTTCTCATTCTACATTTCCGATAATTATGTAATTTTTTGTTTATGTTTCTTAATATGCTTAATGATAATACTGTTGTTGTATTAATATTCTGATTCAGGTAATGTCTTCCCATTCTTATTGATTAATCCACCCTCCTTTTCCCCCTCACTCCTTTTTCTTCCCCCTTTTTTCCTCTTTTAAATAGTTATAGTAGCTTTTACATTGTGGTTTTGCTTATATGATATTTCTCTTCATGTATGCTTTGTTTTTTCTTCTTCAATAAACTTTAAACTTAAAAAACTACCCTGTTGTCAAGTTTTAGTAGTATTAGAAGCCAGTCAGTGCTTATGCATTTGCAGAATGAGTCAGACATTCACTCTAGAGTGTAATAATAAAAAATGTAGAATGTGTGCAGTCACCTTACCCCTACCACACTAGTGAGTTTGTTTTGCTAAAGTCCAAGGAATTGTTTTGCTTGTCTAGAATCACACTGTGAGTCTGGGTGCATTTGGGCAACCATTGGGAGAGAAGCATTTGGTTACTTTATATGTACTTTACATTTCACATTGTACCTATTGAAGGACCGCAACCATTTCAATCATTCTTCTTTGAGCAACTTTGGAGTGATAACTTTGTGCTTACCTCCTGTCACTCTCATGCAATTTTTCAATCAATCAACTAGCAATATGTTTTATTGTAACAGTCTGCCAATACCTAAGCACTTATGGGGCAAATTTAGAAGCATCCTGTGCAAACAATATGCCACTTTTTGTAACATAGTGATGGCGCCAGACACTCCTTCATATTTACAAGGAGAGGAAAAAGCACTCTGTGTAGCTTTTCTTCTCCATGTAAATACGACCTCATCATACACACTGTTGGACCTAGTGTTACCAATTCACATAGGGTAGCCTGGCCTAGGGTAAGACAGTCAGTCCCTAGAAGCACAAGTGTAAAGTTTGCGCTCCACCCAGCAGTAACTCAATGCACTTCCACACAAAAACAACACTACACCAAATTTGTGGAAAAATATGGACTGGTTTATAAAAATATTTTGATTCACTTTATCTTTTTCACACCATTATTTCTCCTTATACTCCTTTCTACTTTTAGAATTTGATAACACATTACAAAGTCATATTTTACTTCCTTCGACAACTTACATATGAATTCAGCACTACTTTACCCACCAGTATAATAACAGTTCTACACAGTAAATATTGCGTGAGCTGTGGATTGAGGGAATCAGCCTATGCCGTTCTCTCAGTAAACATAGGCATTCTAAACAGGCAGATTTACAGTGATAACAGAAGTTTCCTCAGCTGATCCCTTTCTTCTAGACACCCAGGTTATTCACCTTAAGCAGATCACAGTTTCTCAAACCTTTAAGCTAGTACATCGATTCAATTTGAAGCTTTAGACTTTTCAGGTACTGTATCAGAGCATCACTTTACTTTGACCAAGGTACTACCTTCTCCATCTGACAGTTGGTGAATTACTACTATCAATAGCTAGAATGCAAGATCTGCCTCATGGACAGTGCCAGTAACCTTTCCCCTCTGTTTTCAGTTATAAAGCAGTACATACGGCATTGCAGTCAGCGTTAGTATAAGGGGTTCAGGTCTCTTTCAACCCAACTAAAGCTTGTCTTGTTCCAGTCAGGAGACAGGAGGTCTAGTAAACCCTTAGTTGCCCAATTCGAGCTTCGGTGACTCTGCTTCACTTCTACTCAAAGACCCTGCCGATGTGTAGGAAATCAAATCCGTCCAGCTCTGGTTGCTCTACCAAAGCTAGACGCTCACTCATTCAGTAGTCAGACCTCTCTGTACGCCCACCGGGACTTCGGCGTTCCTCCTCCTTTGCTCGTTCCCCTCACCCGGCCTGCTCGGCCGACGACCCACTCGGCTCCGCTCTTCACCCAAGCCGAGAGTTCCTTCAGCCCTCCTCTGGGCCTGCGCGGCACACAGGACACTTCCGCACCTCAGGATCCGCCTAAGCCTGTACCAAGCATGCGCAGCCTCGGGACAGCGCTCCTCCTTTATGGCACGCCCCGCTCCACACTTGGCCTACGCAGCGCTCGAGACGCTACTCTCGGCAGGGAAATGAGGCGCCTCACCAGAAGGTGATTCAGCCCAGGAGGTAAATAAACTCTTGGTATTTCCTCACCCGAAGTGCCGGATTTAGACGGGTCACCCTTGGAAAAGCCACGAGTTCAGTTCAACCGGACATCGGTGATTAGCAAGAGTAGGGATTCTTCTTCCTTCCACACCACTCAGGCCATGCCCTAGTTTAAGAGGCAACCTCGATCGCCCTCACCTGGTGGTATCTCACTGTCCTCACCTCAGGAACTCCACATAGGATTCCCACCGGTTTCCTCTGCGGCAGGGATTTTTCGGGTCCACACTTTGACATGGTCAGATCGGTAGATGAGGGATAGTCTCACAACAACAGGGACCGTGACCCAGCAGGTCTGTCAATCCCCACAGTGCACCAGTCTCCTCACTCAACCGTCTATACTCCTGTCCTTCCACTTTCCTCTTCACATCACACCACTTCCCCCAAAATGGCCGCCCTGGTTCTGGCCTTATATAGGCTGACCCTAGGAGGTCCAGAAGGGACCAGAAGGTTCTAGAGGGCTCCTATTCTTCCCTATGCGTCAAGTCTCAGGAGTGGCAGTTATGGCAGTTGTTGTCCACCATTTTGTAGGTCTGGATGAATTTTAGTCAGGAAAGGCACCTGGGCCCTAGGTAAAAAAACTATGAGGGCAAAAGAGCATCTATCCCCAGGTCAACACCACAAAAATATCCAGTGACATAAAAATTAAGGGATATGAGGGGCAGAAAGGGGACGAAAAAAATAAATAATAAATTAGGAGGGACTACCCAAAGGCAGACAGGTCTAACACGCGTCCCCCCCAGCTGAAAGTGGGGAGAGCTACCCAACCCCTTGGGAGTCCTCATCACTAAGGCGGAAATACCTAGAGAGACCGTCTGCATTGGCGTGGTCCACTCCAGGCCGATGTTCCACTCGGAAGTCCATTCCCTGTAGGGAGATAGACCATCTCAACAACTTGGGATTTTCCCCCTTCATTTGCATTAGCCAACGAAGAGGTCGGTGGTCAGTCTGAACCAGGAAGTGCGAGCCAAACAAGTATGGCCGCAACTTCTTCAGAGCCCACACCACCGCAAAAGCTTCCCGCTCAATTGCACTCCACTTCTGTTCCCGGGGAAGTAGTCTCCAGGATAGGAAGACTACAGGCTGATCCAGACCCTCTTCATTGAGTTGCGATAACACTGCCCCAATGCCATGTTCTGAAGCGTCTGTCTGGACAATGAACTCCTTGGAGAAGTCTGGGGCCCTCAGGACCGGTGCTGCACACATTGCCTGCTTCAATTTCTCAAAGGCTTGCTGACAAGCCTCCGTCCAGACTACCCGTCGAGGTTGTTTCTTGGATGTGAGCTCTGTGAGGGGCGTTACAATAGTGCCATACCCCTTCACAAAGCGACGGTAGTAACCTGTGAGGCCCAGGAAAGCTCGGACCTCAGTCTGGGTCTTGGGGGGTTCCCAGGCCATGATCGCCTCAATCTTTGCCTGGAGGGGCTGCACTGTTCCCCTACCCACCAAGTGACCTAGGTACACAACTGATCCCTGCCCAATCTGACATTTGCTGGCCTTGATTGTCAAGCCAGCTTGTTTCAGGGCCTGGAGAACTGCTTGAAAGTGATGCAAATGGTCCTCCCAACTGCTGCTGAAGACAGCAATGTCATCCAGGTAAGCAGCGGAGAAACCCTCCATTCCGGAGAGGACCTGGTTCACCAGCCGCTGAAAAGTGGCAGGGGCGTTCTTGAGCCCAAAGGGCATCACACAGAACTGGAAGTGTGTCTCAGGCGCGGAGAAAGCTGACCTTTCCTTTGCTCCATCAGTAAGGGAGATCTGCCAGTACCCTGAAGTGAGGTCAAAGGTACTCAAGTATTGGGCAGCTCCCAGCCGGTCAATCAATTCATCCGCCCTAGGGATCGGATGACCATCAGTTTTGGTAACTGAGTTCAGTCCCCGGTAATCCACACAGAACCTCAGTTCTGGAGTGGTGCCTGGTGGAGCTGCTTTTGGCACAAGAACCACCGGACTGGACCAGGGGCTACTGGAAGGTTCAATAACTCCCAGCTCCAGCATCTTGGTAACCTCACCGTGGATGCTGGCCTTCACCTTGTCTGGCAGCCGGTAGGTCTTTGACTTCACTGGTGGGCTGTCTCCTGTGTCCACATCATGGGTACACAGGTGGGTCCTTCCCGGGACAAGGGAGAACAACGTAGAGTACTGCTCCAGTATCTGGCAGCAGTCCTCCCGCTGTTCAGGAGTTAGGGATGGGGAGAGAATCACTCCCTCCACCGACTCATCCTTTTCCTGAGACGAAAACAAGTCTGGGAGAGGTTCGCTTTCCGCTTCCTCTCCTCCATCAGTCACCATCATCAAGATGACCTCGGGCCTTTCATGGTGGGGTTTTAGGCGATTAGCATGTAGCACCCGTAAGGGCTGTCGAGGGGTCTTAAGGTCCACCAGGTATGTGGCCTTACCCTTCTTCTCTAACACCTCAAAGGGGCCTGTCCAGCGATCCTGGAGGGCACTTAGCTCTCCAGGCTCCATCACCCACACTTTCTGGCCAGGCTCCAACTCCACCGGGTGAGCGTTGTGGTCATACCACTGCTTCATTACAGCTTGACTGGCCTCCAAGTTGTCAGAAGCTTCCTTCCACAACTTCGCCATTTGGCTCCTGAAGGCCAACATGTAGCTCACCACATCCTGGGGAGGCATCCTGGGAGACTTTTCCCATCCATCCTTCACCAGGCTGAGAGGTCCGCGTACAGGGTGCCCATACAGAAGCTCAAAGGGGCTGAAGCCCACTCCCTTCTGTGGCACTTACCTGTAGGAAAATAGCAAACAGGGTAGGAGGACGTCCCATTTCCTCCGCAGGCTTTCAGGCAGACTTCTGATCATGCCCTTCAATGTTTTGTTAAACCTTTCTACCAGTCCATTTGACTGGGGGTGATAGGGTGTGGTGAACCGGTAGGTCACTCCACACTCCTTCCACATTGCCCGCATATATGCTGACATGAAGTTGGTCCCCCTGTCAGACACAACTTCCTTGGGGAAACCCACTCGGGTGAAGATCCCCATCAGGGCCCTAGCCACTACAGGTGCAGTGACAGTCCTCAGAGGAATTGCCTCTGGGTACAGTGTGGCGTGATCCACCAGAACCAGGATAAACCTGTGACCAGCTGTAGTGGGTGGATCCAATGGCCCCACAATGTCGATGCCCACCCTTTCAAAGGGGGTGCTAACGACAGGTAGTGGTTCCAGGGGAGTTTTCAGCTTCACCCCTGTTTTCCCACTGGCTTGACAGGATACACATGTCCGACAGTAGGTGTCAGACGCCACTTTCATCTGAGGCCAGTAAAAGTGGGGGACAAGCCGAGCAAAGGTCTTGTCCTGACCTAAGTGTCCTGCCAAGGGTATTTCATGAGCCAATTCTAACAGAAAGGCTCGGTAACGTTGTGGAACTACCAAGGCCCGGGATGAACTGGGCAAGGGTTCACTGTAGAGGAGTCCATCCTCCCAGTAAATGTGGTAGTACCCTGCAACGTTCCCTGCTGCCTGGGCTTCGGCCTGTCGCCTCAGTCCCTCAAGGGTAGGGCACTCCTTCTGGCCCTTACAGAACTCCTCCCTGGTAGGCCCTCCCTCCACATGCCACTCAGCAGGGATGGGTAGGTCCACCAGGGAGACTACTTCCCCCTCCACGAACTCCTGGCTCACCACCGCAGGTGGCCGATCTGTCACATCGGGCGTGGAAGCCGAAGCAGGCTTCTCCTGTCTTTGGGTCTGTCCCTTTTTGGCAGCCGGCTGGGCCATTGTTCCAGGCTCCAACCCAGGCAAACTCCCTCTCTGGGCAGTCGCAGACCTTGTGCTTACACAGGCCCAGTCAGGTGTACCCAGCTGTCATGCCTGCAGTACAATCGGCAAGGCGGGTTAGAGTACGTTCCGCTGTTCAGGCAGGTTATTATTGATTGGCATGGTTGGCAAGAAGCGTCAGAGACACATTTGCGCATGCGTTCGCACCACGCATGCGCTACTGATTAGTATTCGAGTGATAAGCCCGCCCGACCTACAGGAAGTGCTTCGCGTTCAGTTAGAGTGTGTTATTCCCGTTCCGGGTTCACTTCGGCGTCCGAGGAGCTAGGAGAAGGTTGGCGTGCAAGTACTCGTAGGTGCCTTCGTTCTTCCGTGAAGCGGCTTGCTTCTGGAAGAGTTTCTTTGTTTTGCCTTTTCCCTTTTGAATTCTGTTTACCGCGGTGAGCGGTGGTATTCTTAAGTTGATTCCGGTTTGTTTGCCTCAAGGATTTAGAGGTTTACTTTTATGTTTCATGCTCGTAGTAGCGTGTGTTGTCACACCACTCTGTGAGGAGTTATTCATATATCATTGAGGCGCACCTTGAAGGTGTGCAGGGTGAGTGTCTGTGCACTTTTCCGCTAAGAAGCGTGATTTGGTTAATGCGGGGAAAACTGACATATAACACGTGTTGTTGTGTTTAAAGGTACAGACATTTCGTACACAGTCCGTTCCAACTTCACTTGGAGTTCCTGTCGTTTCCTTTGTATTCCTTTTGTTTCGTGGGGCGTTACACTTCCCCTAAGGTACATTAGACACGTATTACATATCATTACAGGGAAAACACAGGGAGGGGTTTGTTCTCACTATTGTTTATTGTATATTCTTGCAGTGTCATAACAGAAGATACCATATACCCCAGCGTGGAAGAAGACTGTGGAGTGTCTGTCTTTCCCTCCCCCTCCTACCCTTGTTTTGTTCCCCTGTGTTCCTCTTAGTTACATTTCGGGTGTTAGTGTTTCTTCCTGACGCCCGGGAGGTGACGAGGGGAAGCAGGGTGAATAGCATCGTGGATCCAGGGCACTTCCGAGACATAACAGGTGCGTGCATGACACCAGCTTCTCCGAATGAGTCCGGTATTCCACCTCTCTCCAAGCATTGTGCTCCATGTCATTCCCCAGCAGACAATCGACTGGCACGGCAGGGCTTACGGCAACTCGAAGTGAACCTGCAACCCCTTCCCACTCAAAGGGAACCTCGGCCACAGGGTAGTGGTCCATTCTGCCGTCAGCCATCGCGGCAGGGTGGAGTACATTGGGAATCACCTGCTCTGGAGACACCAGTTGACTCCTCACCATAGTCATACTGGGTCCTGTATCTCTCAGAGCCTCCCCTCTCTGGCCATTGATGGTGATCCATTGCCCATACTTGGTAGTATTTGGGGGCACCTGGATCTTAGGAACCTTCTCCCGATCTCCCAGGGACACTAAGGTGACACCCGCCCACTCACCCCCCTTATCTAAGGGCAACTCCTCCCCGAGCGCTACACTAGCTACTCCCGGGGCTTTTCCTCCGGTGGGAGGGGGTGGTCTCTTTGGGCATTTAACATCTCCCTTATAATGTCCAACAGCACCACACTTGAAGCAGTGGACAACCCTTGGCTGCTGGCTCTGGCCAGGATGAGGGTTTCTGGGCGGGTTAGCCTTAGGGGTGAAACCTGTTCCCTTTCCCTGGAAACTGTTTTGGGGACCTTTAGAGAACTCCCGCTTTTTATCTCTCCCCTCCTTCTTCTGAGGGGCGCCCTGTCCTGCCCTTTGGGAATCCCCTCCAGTCCCCTTTGAGGACACCCGGGTACTTGCCCAGATGTCCGCCTCCTCTGCAAGCTTCCGGGGGTTGGTCAGCTTGCTGTCCACCAGGTGTTGGCGCAGCTCGGGAAAACATTTCTCGAGTAGATGCTCTTTAAGAAAAAGGTCATATAACCCCTCATAGTCCTTCACCTCGCTGCCCTGTACCCAGCCCTCCAATGCCTTCCTCGCATAGTCCAGGAAATCCACCCAGTTTTGGGTGCTTAATTTGTGGCTCCCCCTGAACTTTTGGCGATACTTCTCCGGGGTTAGCCCAAACTTTTTGATTAATGCTACCTTCATGGTGGGGTAGTGGGTCTGCTCCTCCTGTTCCAGGGCTAACAAGGTGTCCCGACCAGTAGGAGGCATGTACTTGTATAACCCAGCCCCCCAGTGTTTCTCCTGGATCCCATGGGTTCTTAATGAGACCTCATAGGCAGCCAGCCACTTGGCAATGTCATCCTCTTGGCTATAGCTGGCAACTATGTCTTTAGGTAGGTAGGGTCTGGATTCCCTGGTTGGTTCTCTGGTTTCGCTGCCACCATTCGGAGAGTTGGAGGGTCCTAACTGTAGGGCCTTGAGTTCTAGCTCTCTTAGTTTAAGCTCATGAGCCATCCTCTGTTCCTCCCTCTCCTGTTCTAACCTGGCTAACTCCCACTTCAGCTTCCTTTTTTCCCTCCTGTCTATTAGCTCAGCTTCGGTCAAGCTTCCTCCGGAGACACTAGTGCCCCTCCTTGAGTAGGTCATTGGTCCTGGAAGTAGATTTCCCATCTCAGGATGGAACAATCCCTCTACCCCTATGACTGTGTCCCGGTCCGTCCCCTCTTCCTCCTCCCTTCCTTCTCCATGTGCTGCCACCCAAGCCCTCAAACTGGTCTGGAGTTCCCCCTTCTTGGCACCACGGTTAAAGAACACTCCCATCTTTTGACAAAAGTCCCTAAGCTGGGCTGCAGAATAAGTTTCCAGTTCTTCCAGAGCAAATTCCATTTTGCTGAAGAGCAATGTAGGGACAAGCACACAAAAAGAATAGATTCACAAGGGGCAATTTGAAGCTACCTCCACCCACCACCAGGAATGAATTTAGAAAAAGCAAAAGTAGTAATTGGGAAGTCCACCAGGAGAAAACTCCTGGTGTAGGTCAGTGGAATACACTCAGTTACTGCAGAGTAGTCGCAACCACAGTTCTCATCCCACCGCTAGCCACCAAACATGTTGGACCTAGTGTTACCAAGTCACATAGGGTAGCCTGGCCTAGGGTAAGACAGTCAGTCCCTAGAAGCACAAGTGTAAAGTTTGCGCTCCACCCAGCAGTAACTCAATGCACTTCCACACAAAAACAACACTACACCAAATTTGTGGAAAAATATGGACTGGTTTATAAAAATATTTTGATTCACTTTATCTTTTTCACACCATTATTTCTCCTTATAATCCTTTCTACTTTTAGAATTTGATAACACATTACAAAGTCATATTTTACTTCCTTCGACAACTTACATATGAATTCAGCACTACTTTACCCACCAGTATAATAACAGTACTACACAGTACATTTTGAGTGAGCTGTGGATTGAGGGAATCAGCCTATGCCGTTCTCTCAGTAAACATAGGCATTCTAAACAGGCAGATTTACAGTGATAACAGATGTTTCCTCAGCTGATCCCTTTCTTCTAGACACCCAGGTTATTCACCTTAAGCAGATCACAGTTTCTCAAACCTTTAAGCTAGTACAGCGATTCAATTTGAAGCTTTAGACTTTTCAGGTACTGTATCAGAGCATCACTTTACTTTGACCAAGGTACTACCTTCTCCGTCTGACAGTTGGTGAATTACTACTATCAATAGCTAGAATGCAAGATCTGCCTCATGGACAGTGCCAGTAACCTTTCCCCTCTGTTTTCAGTTATAAAGCAGCACATACGGCATTGCAGTCAGCGTTAGTATAAGGGGTTCAGGTCTCTTTCAACCCAACTAAAGCTTGTCTTGTTCCAGTCAGGAGACAGGAGGTCTAGTAAACCCTTAGTTGCCCAATTCGAGCTTCGGTGACTCTGCTTCACTTCTACTCAAAGACCCTGCCGATGTGTAGGAAATCAAATCCGTCCAGCTCTGGTTGCTCTACCAAAGCTAGACGCTCACTCATTCAGTAGTCAGACCTCTCTGTACGCCCACCGGGACTTCGGCGTTCCTCCTCCTTTGCTCGTTCCCCTCACCCGGCATGCTCGGCCGACGACCCACTCGGCTCCGCTCTTCACCCAAGCCGAGAGTTCCTTCAGCCCTCCTCTGGGCCTGCGTGGCGCACAGGACACTTCTGCACCTCAGGATCCGCCCAAGCCTGTACCAAGCATGCGCAGCCTCGGGACAGCGCTCCTCCTTTATGGCACCACCCCGCTCCACACTTGGTCTACGCAGCGCTCGAGACGCTACTCTCGGCAGGGAAATGCGGCGCCTCACCAGAAAGTGATTCAGCCCAGGAGGTAAGTAAACTCTTGGTATTTCCTCACCCGAAGTGCCGGATTTAGACGGGTCACTTCCGGAAAAGCCACGAGTTCAGTTCAACCGGACATCGGTGATTAGCAAGAGTAGGGATTCTTCTTCCTTCCCCACCACTCAGGCCATGCCCTAGTTTAAGAGGCAACCTCGATCGCCCTCACCTGGCGGTATCTCACTGTCCTCCCCTCAGGAACTCCACATAGGATTCCCTCCGGTTTCCTCTGCGGCAGGGATTTTTCGGGTCCACACTTTGACAGGGTCAGTTCGGTAGATGAGGGACAGTCTCACAACAACAGGGACCGTGACCCAGCAGGTCTGTCAATCCCCACAGTGCACCAGTCTCCTCACTCGACCGTCTATACTCCTGTCCTTCCACTCTCCTCTTCACATCACACCATTTCCCCCAAAATGGCCGCCCTGGTTCTGGCCTTATATAGGCTGACCCTAGGAGGTCCAGAAGGGACCAGAAGGTTCTAGAGGGTTCCTATTCTTCCCTATGGGTCAAGTCTCAGGAGTGGCAGTTATGGCAGTTGTTGTCCACCATTTTGTAGGTCTGGATGAATTTTAGTCAGGAAAGGCACCTGGGCCCTAGGTAAAAAGACTATGAGGGCAAAAGAGCATCTATACCCCAGGTCAACACCACAAAAATATCCAGTGGACATACAAATTAAGGGATATGAGGGGCAGAAAGGGGACACAAAAATAAATAGTACATTAGGAGGGACTACCCAAAGGCAGACAGGTCTAACACACACCACTTTGCGTTGAAGGGGCATTCAATAGGTTTTGCTGTGCGTATTTGCACACAATACTCATAGAACAAGACACATCTCCAGATTTATCATAAATCATAAATATGGATATGTGTGTGAATGCTGCACCATCTTCCAGTTGGTGTAGGAAGGCACAACAAGGAGATTTGTTTTCATTTCTCCTTATTTTTTCTCTTTCAATGTATGCTGCATTGCACAGCATACATTGAAGGAGAAAAATGCCATCACTGATTTTTGTGCAGGAAGGTGTGTCTTCCTGCACAAAAACAAACTCCCCACGACACAAATATCCTTGCACCACGGTGCAAGGGTGCCTGTGTCACCACATGGCCGAAGTTTAAGCAGCAGTGAAGAGGGAAGCATAGACGTGCAACATATTTATGTACATATGTTGCATCCCTGTGCTTTGGAAGTACCACAGCACGTTGCAGCTAAAGAGCTTACGGTATCATGCTGCAGCACTTCCTTATAGTTCTGCACTTATACATTTACTATACACTACTAATGCATTCTTTCAGTCAATTATATACTACACATACATTCAACCAAACTTTCACACACTATCATACAAATATAGCTCTTTTTTTAACCAGAGAAATTAGTTCTGAAAATAACTTTTTTTGTTTTATATATTTTTTGTACTTTTTTGAACCATTTTGTTATTTTTTTGCTTTTTGTTTTCAAAAGAAAAAAGAGAACAGGATGAACAAAACAGTCAACTTCAGAAAAAAAAATCTAACAGCGATGATTTCTATGTCCTGTGCAGATTAGATTCACAGACTGCTCTCCGTACCACAGTAGTTGGTTGCACTTGATGCAGTGGATCTTTACTTGACCAAATTCTGGACGTATGTCCGGATGTGCTGGCAATCATGATGTACCAGAAGTACTAGCCACCGCAGGTGGAGGGTTATCTTGCAGCCTTCTGTACTTCTCCTGAGCCAGATTGATGGGGTGCAGAGTCTTTAGGTGCTTGTACATACTAGCTGTACCGCAGGAATATTTCTTGGTGGGACCGCCTCTCGAAAGAACCCTTTTGCAAATTCTGCAGGGGACTTTTGTTGCATTCTCCTTTTTTAGGCCTTCTGGGATGGAAAAAAAATTCCACACCACCGATGTCGGTCTTTCATGGCGTGAAGGTTCAGGAACAAATTATTCCTCCGAAGAATGCTCAGAGTCCTCTGCTGGCTGCTGTTCTGAAGCCATTGTGTGCAGAATTCAGTAAATAGCACAAAGGAAATCAGCCAAAAAAAGTTCTTCTCAGGTGAGAGATGTTCCTCCTAATAAGGTCTAAGAAGAATGATTGAAATGGGTGGGGTCCTTAAATAGTTACAATAGGAAATGTTATGAACCAATGAAATATTTTTCTTTCAGGTCACATGGGGTCCGCGCACCGTGCGCACAGGGAGCACGCACCCAATGCAACTTCGCCAAATTGCATTTAAAAGTAATTTAAGTTTATTAAAAGTAAAAATATATTATCTTTATGATTAGCTTAGATAATGTCTTGCCCTAATATGTATATTAAATACATATATATATCAATTTAGACATTTAAAAATTGTGCCGGAGTCGCGCACCCACCGCGTCGAACACATATATGACGTCACGCGGATGTGTCTTGTATATGCCTGGAGTTGCGTATCTGTCATATAGTGATCGTGCACTAAAATATGCACCCATCGCACACCCTACGCG
The DNA here is from genome assembly GCF_964261635.1 of Lissotriton helveticus. Taxonomy (NCBI): domain Eukaryota; kingdom Metazoa; phylum Chordata; class Amphibia; order Caudata; family Salamandridae; genus Lissotriton; species Lissotriton helveticus. The sequence goes on along the minus strand of NC_136068.1, from coordinate 807,804,836 downwards.
GATCCTTCTCAATATTCCTAAAATTTTGGCTAGGATCCGTGCAGTAATTGAAGAAATAAAAACAATAAAGAAAATAATATAAATATGTTAAAATAAAAATATAAAACAAAAAACAATATTTGAGTTTCAATATTTAAAAAATAAATGTTTTCATTCATAACAAAAATATATAATGTAATTTAAAAAATAAAATATGTAAAAATAAATAGTTAAAATAATGTAGAAAATCAGTATTAAAAAAATAAATATAACTATTATTCAATTAAAAAATTGTCATTTAAAAAAACCTTTGAAATTCACTGAAAAAAGCATAGGTTTCAGACAAGTTAGAGTTAGGAATTAGCATTTAAAAAAACCTTAGAAATTCACTGAAAAAACCATCGGTTTCAGGCCTGTTATAGTTAGCTGGACATTTCACTCGTACAAAACCATTGAAATTCCTCCGTTATAGTTAGTTCTACTAACTATAACTCGCGCGCCCGCAATCCACTGCTGATGATTTCACATATTACATCATTCATGACATGGTCAGTGACATCACTGATGACATTTCAAATGATATCACTGATGACATCACTGATGACAATATCCACGTGACAATCTGATACACTTTATCACACAGTAGTATAACCTTTAATCACTTAGTATAAAATTCAAAGTACCATTTTTGAAACCATTGACACACCAATACAAATTTCTAAAAACCCACTCAGTGATTCCTAGGTCTACACACACATCTAAGCACTCATCTATAAATTAACTCATACAAGATGTTACAAATCAATAGAACACTATCAAATGCACTTATACACCTATATAAACATTGACACACCAGCACACATCCCACTCACTTATACAGTCATCCTACTCACTTATGTAAACTATTCATCACACTTACATTTACTCAGCTACACACTTATACAAACACTACTTCATTTAATTATACAGATAGTAACTCATACTTAGTGTCTTATAAAATCACTGTTACGAGTATACAGTCATCCATAGTCATTTGCACAATCACTGTCATGAATCACTGGCCCTGCTCTCATCCAACTCACGTATGAGTAGTGTTGCCCAAGTAAGAAACCCACCCCTGTCCCGTGCTACCAGCACTCCAAGTGTGTCATGAGTGTTTATATTTATGGTGTTATTAATGCACATCTGCAGTTTGTCATACTATTTGTGTTTTTGTACATTTCTTGGGATCATTTGGTTTTACCAAGTGTTGTTTGATGATGTTGTTGTCAGGGCTGTCAGGGTCCGAGGAATGCCGAATAAGCCTGGTGGGGAGGTTTGGTTGCATTCACAGGCAAACGAGTGACTTTGCGGAGAGAGGCAGCCAGACTGGGAAGCTTCGGGAAGACGCTGTGAGGCGCACGCTGAAACCGGCACGCAGGTATTTGGTGCGCGATGCGTCACCGTTCCCTGGGTGTGGCTCTGCTATAAAAGACCACACCCAACGACGTTCAGCGCTTTGCCTTCTGCCTCCGACCTCCTGAGGTTCGATTTGGTGAGCTCTGGATCCTGAAGACGCCGGACAACGCCCTGGAAACTCCGAAGGTCTTCATCCTGCCTTCGCGCGTCGGACATGCAGGACGCTTAAGCTAAGTGGCATTTCCTTCTTTTGTTTGCATCTCCAGGCGCCCACCGCAAGCAAGCTACAGTCGATCCACAGAACTGAGAGACTTACCTGGATACCTTTTTGGGAACTTGTTGATAGAGAATAGAGACATTGTTGGAATTATTTGAATGCAAGAACTTTAAGGCTTTGAGAAGTATCAAAGCGATCTTTTGGGGCAATCATTGTTTATAAATGTGATTTTGCAAATCGTTTCTCGTTAAATATTGTTTTACCTAGGGTGTGAAGGAAAAGAACAGAACGCTGAGAATACTGAGTAAGTGGCTAATTAATGGTTAGGTATAAAGTGTGATGCAAGCGCTTGAAGGGAAGTAACTCATTCGCCTGTTCTTCATTATTACTTTACAGTGGAGAGTCTTTTTACCTGACATCCCTTCTGCATCACAACAACCCTGCTCAGCTTCTACCCTTCACGACGACAACTCGGACGCGACGCCGGACTCTTACTAGTCGCAGGTAGGCCTTTGCTTAACAGTTAGATAACAGACCCTTAACTTTAGTTATAGGACACTCAAGTAGAAAAGCCAGGAACTGGTTTTACAAAAGTTTTCCTTATTGCCTCGCAGGTCGACAACAAGGAAGCAGGTAGCGTCCACGATCCGGCCTACCTCCCTGATTTCTATTTGATTACCTCAGTGTTAGAAATCAATCACTAGGTGTTGCCTAGAATTTGGGGAAGTTGGTCCATAACGTCTCTGCGAAAACACACTACAAGCGACCTACAGGTAAGGGTGCTTGTAACCTTGACAGAAGGCAAAGCCCACGAAGATATTTTCGCCCAGACGTTATGGATTCTTCTATTGCAAATTCTTTGCAAGACATTGCAAATATGTTGACGGCAATACAAGCTGAAAATGCGGCCCTTCGAAGGGATGTTACCGATATTCAAAGCAGTATACAATCCGGTTCTAGAAATTGGGATTTTTCCCAAACTCAGAAATCTGTATTGAAACCAGCCACATTTCAGCCAGGGTTTCAAACTTTGCATTCCAGTTCTAGCTCGTCTACAACACCAACTCAGATTCAAGTTGTGACTCCAGTGACAGTTCCTTTAGCTCCACCTGAGAGGTTTCTTGGGGATAGTAACAAATTCTCAATCTTTTTAAATCAATGTCATCTGCATTTTATTGCTAAACACGCAGCCTTTCCTGATGATTCCTCTAAAGTAGCTTTCATTCTGTCGTACTTAGGAGGTGATGCAGCTTTGTGGTCAGTACCAATTGTGGAACGAGATGACCCAATGCTTTATAATCTTCGGCTATTTAAGAACACTATGAAGAAATTGTTTGCCAAACATGTCTTTGTCCAATCTGCAGATCACGAACTATTACATCTAAAGCAGGGTTCATCGGATTTATTACACTACATATCCCAGTTTAATAGGCTAGTTATTGAAGCCCGTTGGCCTGAGGAAAAAAGAGTTTCCCTTTTTTACAAAGGGCTTAAAGACGAGTTAAAAGATATGGTCACTCAGATTTTAGATCCACCAGATACTATCGAGGACTTCATAGATTTAGTGGTAAAATTGAATCATCGTCTTTTAGAACGCAGAGGGGAGAAAGGTAAGACCGAAACTAGAGTGTTCTCCTTTAAAGAGAGATACAACAGTGTAAAAACTGAAAGCACACCCAAGGTGGATTCAGGAGTAGAACCCATGCAGATAGGTTCAATTAAAGGACCCCTGAGTAAAGAAGAGAAGGACAAAAGAAGGAAATTAAATCAATGTTTATATTGTGGCAAGTCTGGCCATTTCGTTAAAGAATGTCCTGTACGCCCAAATAGACCCAAGAGTAAGAATTTTGAGGTAGCTCTAGTACAGCAGTCGGAAAACTAACTGGCTCGACAAACCAAGAGGTCAGCTTGTCGAGTACGTTCTCTAGTTTGGCCTCAATTACTCCTGAAATAACTTCCCATCATCTTAGTATAAAAGTGACTTTACAATCTTTCACTAAAAAGGGGAAGGACTGGACGGTTGACGCTTTAATCGATTCAGGGGCTACAGGTAATTTTATCGATACCATGTTTTTGAAAGAATTAGATTTTAAAACCAAGTCAAAATTACATCCAGAGGTGGTTAAAGCGGTAGATGGTAAGGAATTATCGTCTGGACTGATTCAATTCCACACCGAAACTCTTTTGATGAGTTGCTTAAATGAACATAAAGAGAGCATAACCTTTGACATCATTGATGCCCCTCAATTTCGTTTAATTTTAGGCATACCCTGGCTAGTTAAGCATAATCCTAAGATCGATTGGGTAGAAAGAACCTTGTTATTTGACTCAGATTATTGTGTATCATCTTGTCTAATGACACATGATTCTAAATTACTAATCCAAGGCAGTAATTTCCCCTTGACCTCAACAAGTGTATTATTTTTGGAAGGAGTTCCTAAAGAGTATTCTGACCTTCACGATGTATTTGACAAAAAAAAGGCCAACACTCTTCCACCTCATCGAGATTTCGATTGTCGAATAGATTTAGTGCCAGGGGCCACCTTGCCGTGTAGTAGAATATATGCGCTCACCGAGAAAGAAAACGAGCATCTAAGAGAATATTTAGATGAATATCTGGCCAATGGATTTATTCGACATTCTAAATCTCCTGTATCCTCCCCTCTCTTTTTCATCCCAAAAAAGGGAGGTGAGTTACGTACCTGCATCGACTATAGAGCCTTAAACAATGTTACCATCAAGAACAGATATCCACTCCCCTTGATCCCTACACTATTAGACCAGTTAAAAGACGCCACCATTTATACTAAATTGGATTTGCGAGGAGCTTACCATTTGGTCAGGGTTCGCAGTGGTGACGAATGGAAAACAGCATTTCGTACCAAGTTTGGTTTATACGAATACCAGGTCATGCCATTCGGGCTCTGTAATGCTCCCGCAGCTTTCCAATTTTTTATAAACGAGGTTTTAAGGGAATTTTTAGATATCTGTTGCATCGTGTACATAGATGATATTCTCATCTATTCCAAGAACACCATAGAACATGTGCAACAAGTAAGAGCTATTCTTCAAAAACTCCTTGACAACTCCTTGTACATCAAACTCGAAAAAAGCACATTTCACACCACAAGAGTTGAATTCCTGGGATATGTCTTGAGTCCAAAAGGAATTGAAATGGATCCAAAAAAGATTCAGGCAGTCCTTGATTGGTCCAGTCCCTCCTCAGTTAAGCAAATACAAAGTTTTTGGGGGTTTGCTAACTTCTATAGGCGTTTCATTTGTAACTTTTCCCATTTGATAACCCCAATTACTAGATTGTTAAAAAAAAATACAAAATTTGAATGGAGTAATGATGCTGAAGAAGCCTTTCAGAATCTAAAGCAGCACTTTACCACAGCTCCAGTATTAATGCACCCTGATCCTTCCAATCCATTCATTGTAAAAGCGGATGCTTCCCAGTTTGCCATTGGTGGCATTCTATCTCAAAGACATAAGGAAACAGGTCAGATGCACCCAATCGCATATTTTTCAAAGAAACTGACCCCTACAGAGCAGAATTATGCCATAGCCGATAAGGAGTTGTTAGCCATAAAAGCGGTCTTTGAAGAATGGCGCCATTACTTGTTAGGGGCAAGACATCCAATTACAATTTATACAGACCACAGAAATCTGCAGTTTTTGCGATCAGTGAAAGCTCTCACTGCTAGACAGTTGAGATGGACACTGTTCTTTAATGATTACAGCTTTGTCATTACGTATCGACCCGGAAAAGAGAATTTAAAAGCAGATGCTTTGTCACGTTTGGGAATTTCAGATGAGAAAGAATGTTCTCTTGAAAAAATTCAACCTGTACTGCCTGATCATTGCTTCAAGGTGGGAGTGATTGTTACTGATGTAATGGAAGACATCAAAAAAAAGATGTTAGAAAAGACGTTACAAGAATGGTGTACTTTGTATCCTCTGATGCAGTCCAAAGAAGGATTAATGTATATGAACGAAGAAATTTTTGTACCTACACAAGAACTGCAAACTAGAGTGATACAATTACATCACGACACTTTGATGTCGGCACATCCAGGAGTGACTAAAACCAGTCAGATGATTAAGAGGAAATTCTGGTGGTCTTCTTTGTTAAACGATGTAAAATCCTATATTGAGACTTGTGTAGTGTGCACACAGAATAAAACACAACATCAAGCACCTAGTGGTCTCCTACTTCCTCTCCCAATTCCGCCCCAACCTTGGCACACCCTATCTCTTGACTTTATTGTGGAACTGCCTAAGACCAAAGAAGGTTTTGACACCATTTTAACAGTGGTTGACCATTTTTCTCGAATGGCTCATTTCATCCCATTAAAGAAAATTCCTTCTGCAAAAGAGTTAACTCAAGTATTCTCTACAGAAATTATTCGATTACATGGTATTCCTTCTGTAATAATTTCTGATAGGGGTCCACAGTTTATCTCTCACTTTTGGCAAACGTTGGGAGACACTCTAAACATGGACATTCGCACATCTTCTGGTTACCATCCTCAAACAGATGGTTTAACCGAAAGGACCAATCAAACCATAGAACAGTTCTTGAGGTGTGTTTTAGCAGAAGAAGAAAGGGAGTGGTCAGAAATTTTATGGGTCTTAGAATTTGCTTTCAATAACATGGATAATTCTTCCACCACTCTTTCGCCCTTCTTTTGCAGTTATGGATTCCATCCTAAGAATATCCCGGGAAAGGTGCAAATCCCTACGGTAATACCATCATTAGAAGATCACATTACAAAGTTAGTTCATGTACAAAGTCAGGCTCAATATCATTTAGCCCAAGCAAAAGAAGGTCAAAAAGAAACTGCAGATCTACACAGAAAACCACCACCTACCTACTCAATTGGAGATAAGGTGTGGTTATCCACAAAGAATCTAAACATCAAAATCAGTAAGAAATTTCGTCCCAAATTTATCGGCCCATTTAATGTTGAGAACATTATAAATCCTGTTAGCGTTAAACTAACCCTACCGGCTAGGTACAAATTTCATCCGGTGTTTCATGTATCATTGATCAAACCTTGTAATCCCATGACTAGATTTAAAAAGAAACCCGCACCCATACTTATTGATGGAGTCCCTGAATTCGAAGTTCAAAAGATCTTAGATGCAAAGAGAATTCGAGGGAAATTGTTTTATTTAATACATTGGAAGGGTTATGGTCCTGAAGAGCGAACATGGGAACCTCTTTCAAACCTGCAAAATGCGCCCCGATTACTCAGGACCTTTCATCTTCGTAATCCAAACAAACCAAAGCCTGTTCCGCAGATTTTGGGAGGGCTCTTGAGAGGGGAGTACTGTCATGAATCACTGGCCCTGCTCTCATCCAACTCACGTATGAGTAGTGTTGCCCAAGTAAGAAACCCACCCCTGTCCCGTGCTACCAGCACTCCAAGTGTGTCATGAGTGTTTATATTTATGGTGTTATTAATGCACATCTGCAGTTTGTCATACTATTTGTGTTTTTGTACATTTCTTGGGATCATTTGGTTTTACCAAGTGTTCTTTGATGATGTTGTTGTCAGGGCTGTCAGGGTCCGAGGAATGCCGAATAAGCCTGGTGGGGAGATTTGGTTGCATTCACAGGCAAACGAGTGACTTTGCGGAGAGAGGCAGCCAGACTGGGAAGCTTCGGGAAGACGCTGTGAGGCGCACGCTGAAACCGGCACGCAGGTATTTGGTGCGCGATGCGTCACCGTTCCCTGGGTGTGGCTCTGCTATAAAAGACCACACCCAACGACGTTCAGCGCTTTGCCTTCTGCCCCCGACCTCCTGAGGTTCGATTTGGTGAGCTCTGGATCCTGAAGACGCCGGACAACGCCCTGGAAACTCCGAAGGTCTTCATCCTGCCTTCGCGCGTCGGACATGCAGGACGCTTAAGCTAAGTGGCATTTCCTTCTTTTGTTTGCATCTCCAGGCGCCCACCGCAAGCAAGCTACAGTCGATCCACAGAACTGAGAGACTTACCTGGATACCTTTTTGGGAACTTGTTGATAGAGAATAGAGACATTGTTGGAATTATTTGAATGCAAGAACTTTAAGGCTTTGAGAAGTATCAAAGCGATCTTTTGGGGCAATCATTGTTTATAAATGTGATTTTGCAAATCGTTTCTCGTTAAATATTGTTTTACCTAGGGTGTGAAGGAAAAGAACAGAACGCTGAGAATACTGAGTAAGTGGCTAATTAATGGTTAGGTATAAAGTGTGATGCAAGCGCTTGAAGGGAAGTAACTCATTCGCCTGTTCTTCATTATTACTTTACAGTGGAGAGTCTTTTTACCTGACATCCCTTCTGCATCACAACAACCCTGCTCAGCTTCTACCCTTCACGACGACAACTCGGACGCGACGCCGGACTCTTACTAGTCGCAGGTAGGCCTTTGCTTAACAGTTAGATAACAGACCCTTAACTTTAGTTATAGGACACTCAAGTAGAAAAGCCAGGAACTGGTTTTACAAAAGTTTTCCTTATTGCCTCGCAGGTCGACAACAAGGAAGCAGGTAGCGTCCACGATCCGGCCTACCTCCCTGATTTCTATTTGATTACCTCAGTGTTAGAAATCAATCACTAGGTGTTGCCTAGAATTTGGGGAAGTTGGTCCATAACGTCTCTGCGAAAACACACTACAAGCGACCTACAGGTAAGGGTGCTTGTAACCTTGACAATCACTGATTCTTCTGTATAGTTTTTTATATTCAACTGTCACATACACTGCTTTTTATTTTTTCTACTTTGTTGCACATGTATCACTAAGAGATATATTTGCTCATCAACACAGTCATAAACATACTCACTCACCCAAAGAACTATTTCCACATGCACTCTTAACCTCATATACCTAGTGAATCAACTATTCACACATCTTTGCACAGTCACTCACCCCCACCCAATCACACATACGGTGATCAAGCCTGCTGGTCAGGCGAAACGCGTCCGAAACAGCTGACACAATAAACTACCTGTGGCCAGTACTCGGTGTCGTTCATCCTTGTTTTGTGACGAGGAATCGGAGGGAAAAATATATATATATATATATATATATATATATATATATATATATATATATGTATATATAAATATATATTTTTATATACATTTTACTGTCTTCCGCGTTGTGCTTACAGATTCTCTCCTCAAACAACGGACACGGACCAAAGGGTTGGTGCAATTAATTATTTATTCCTCTGATGTCGCCATAACATTTCGGCTCGTCCGAGCCCTGTTCACATGACATTGTACTCATGTTGAGTTTCAGTTTTTAAAGTGACAGGTGCAAATTACAAACAATCACGTGAGCGTGGTATCTATAGACATAGAAAAATTTGTAGTTCATTCGCCTTGAATATGTCAGATTTTAAAGACCAAGTGCAAGTTTTGGATATTAAGATAAAAAGATGTATATAAAATTCATAATAAATACAATTTATGAAACAATGGTAACTACAGAGGTTAAAATAGCATATTATTCGCAACTAAAATTGTTAGTGTAAAAACAATGCTTGCTTTCTGTTAAACTCTGATTGCAGTGATATCGGCATAAATGCTTGATACTTGTTTCCCCACCCTCTTTCCTAAGGCCAATACAAACAATATTGCCCGCCATGAGGAATACCACTGTATATCGCCTAGGGCAACCATTGACCCACTTATGGTCCCGTTTGTTGAAACGGATTTTACAAGTATAATGCATAACACGTATAAAAACAATTAATTGTCGTGTTTCGGGTTAAATCCCCTTTCTTGTTATACCTGCATGTTGTGTTTTATATATAAGTCTATGTAACCAGTACCTGTGCGTGTGATAGAGCGCAAGCTCACCTGCTCAACATACTCTCCTGGGCCCATAAAACTAAGTATATATTTAAAACAGGTAAACTTACACTCAATCAATTTTTAAGTTTTACCATTCGGGATCTATACCGTTTGTCTTACCAATCCAAGCCACCGATTCCTATAGTCCTAAAAGATCAAGGGATCAAGGGAGTTAGCAAGAAAATAGGTAGTATAATAACATTTAGCATTTCATAAATAACCACAAATTCGAGAAAAGTTTAAGTTCTTTTATCTAAGTAAAACTTTAAATGTTGAAATCATGAAATCAATAAATTCTTGTTCTATTTAGAGTGATGAAGATTCAAACAACATATGCAAAATTTTGAAAGAAAATATCATTAAGCATTTAGACAAAGGGTGGGTAGAGAAAAAAAGGAAAACAGTACAATGACAAACCCACACTTTATAGTTAGCTAGAATGGTGTGGTGACCAACCCTGGCCACGGGCTGAGTCAAGGAATAAGAATCCAAAAATACAGGTGCCAGCAGGAAAGAACAGGTGCAGATCAGAATCAGGACAGGTTACGGACCCAATTGGATCAAGACTGGACCACCACAGGCTAAGACCAGCACCACAGCTAAAGTTCAAACGCCAGCGTTGTAAACCCTCTCTGCAGCTAACAGTTGAACCCCGATTGGGTCATCAAACTTCTTCCCAGAACCCCGATTGGGTTATGGAATCTTCAGACAGAGTGCTCCGCCAGCGACTCTGCTCTCGATCACCTATTGAATGCGTTGGGTCAGTGACAGGTCAGCTATTCGGACAAGTCGGACAATCTAACTAGCTAAGCCTACCCTAGTTATACTATTTTCCAGGTCAGTGTACCACACCCAAATGTTGCAAATGTGTGAATACCACAATTTTATTGGACAAAGGACGAGGAATAGTCATCACACCATATTAATATGAGGTAACTTGTCAATCATGTACTTAAATGTTTCCCTCCCATTACTTTATCTTCCCATGTACTTTTTATTCCGCCCGGTAGTGAATGTAACAATAAGATGTTTAACATTTTATTAAATTCAGATTCCTCTGGTGGGGTGAGGAGTTCACTTTTCTCATAGTTCTTGCCATCCATGTCAGATTGGCATGGGTTCAATGCCACAGCTTCAGCAGCTTGGGGTTTCTTTCGCACAGGCGCAGTCTCTCCAAAGATGGAGTTCAGAGGTACATTTAGGCCCAAATACGATACATGCAAGAATAGAAAAGAAACAGTTTTAGAGTCACAGAATAAAATGGATGCACTGTATACCATTTCTTTCTACTCTATTCCCATTATTTTATTTAACCATAAGAATTTATGCAAAACAAACATCTTAGCAAAGCAGCGATGCAAGCTTCTTGCACATTAGGACACAGAACAGCCATTTTAGTTCTAGTGCGCAGAGGCAAAAGTTTTCCCACCAAGTATGTCACGTGTGACAGACACATGCGCAGTAGAAAATCCCGCATAGAAGCAGCCAATTTATTGCAAGCAGATCATAGTTAGTAGAAGCACATTGACATGTTTCCTCTAGATACCTAATTTGTCACGTAATGCAATATTAATATAACAAAACATATTAGTTAGTATATTAATATTATTTTCGAGAGGGTTGAATAAAAGCAAGTCACTTTACTTGTGCAACCTTGCTCCATCACGTGTAAGAACATTTCCTCTGTGATGAATTAGACCTGTTGCGTGTGACTGTTAAAAAAAGCTTACTGATTCATCTTCGATAGTTACCGTTTTGTCTTGTCTTTGTTGCAGTGTTAGAGCTACCATAGGTTAATGTTAGACATATAGGCTCACTTCTGCGTTTCTTCGGAAGATTGTCGTGTACAGTTTAAAAGTCCTAAGTATGTTTCGGGAAAATACAGCTTAAATGTTTATGCTATTTCATGTGATAAGACACCTACGGCCCCCATGTGACTATCTCAGCCATTAGAACTCCAGAGAGAGTAGGTCCCTGCCCCATTGATGTATGGTTGTGTATAGTTTATCAAGAAACCCCCCACTGTGTTGTATTTAAATACATAAATAGATATAAATATATAGTAACCTCCAACTGCCAATGGCTCCGGCGCAGCCCCACACACAAGAAGCCGCTCCTTACTGCACTGCTGTGACGACCTCGCGGTGCAGCCCAACACCCACCGAGCTGCTCCTCACCACATAGCCTTGTGGAATCAGGAAATCATTACGGCTCAGCACTACGTCTTCTTCTTTGAAGACAACCGTAACGTCTCTTCACCGTGTCTTTTCCCTCCTTCAGCCCCAGGTTCACACACTGCACAACAGCTTGCAGTGTGAGCACAAAGGAAGCTTCTGCTCTGCTTGACCGTGTCTTGACCTGCAGACAGCTGACACGGCTGACAGCTTAAATTCTGCTCCGATTCACTGCAGAAAACACATGTTGGTCCTATGCTCAAGCTCAGACTGTTTCCACTGTGGCTGAATCATCGCCAAAATTGTTATGATGCCTCACAGCACACACAGAGGCAGTTTCTTCATTAAAGATATTGATTGGCAGACGAGTCAGCAAGAGCAGTCCATCTCCAGACGCAGCTCGAAGCCAACTACCCAACCGTCACCCCAGAACCCATTACAAGGCATTGGAACCCATGTACCTCACAGGGAAGCATAGACCAGCCTAGCTGGAGGGTTCCAAGTGGAACACAACACTAACAAGTGTAGGAAATGATGGACATCTATTAACAAGAACTTTTTTACCTAGCTCTTTGCACAGCCGAAAAGCATATCGTTGTCATCCCTGTCCTTGGAGAAGGGGCAAGTCCCTACATTATTCTAACGGCTTTCTGGTTTTCATTTTCTGCCGTGGTTGGAGAATGAGGTGGGAATATGTATTTTTATGAATAGGGGCATCTTGAATCCACTGAGCTGTGCACACATTTCTCAGTGGTAGAGTGAGATCACCAAGCCCCACCTGGTTCCAGAACCTTTCCTTTAATCAAGGTTGCAAAAACTACCACAGCTAGCTGTCGAACCTGACCTCATAGTTTTGATTGTAATATCCAACTGCACAAAAATCATCTTGTGCCCAATAAAGTTAGAGGCCAATCAGATTCATTGTATTCAAATGTTTTTCATAAAGGCAGTTAGACATACAAACTGCAAACATATTTATTTATTTATTTTAAGTTTTGTATAGTGCGAACATGAGAAAGGTGGGTATCAGAGCGCTTTACACATGTTTAGGTAGACAAAGGAAAGCAGCAAGGTGATAGAATTCATGGAAAAGGTGAGACAATATACAACCGGAGCAGGATGAAATTGGGGAGTGCAGAGGAAGCAGGATGGGTGAAAGCGACAAGCAGGGCAGTATAGATCAAGAGCATACCAGACAAAAATGGACACTTAGAGTCAATAGGAGAAAGCATCATGTTCAGCGCAGAGTTCATTAGAAGAGTTTGTTCAGTAGTAGAGTTTTGACTTCACTTTTGAAGGCAAGAGTAGAGGGAATTAGTCTTGTTTCCACTGGAAGGGAGTGCCAGATTCTCGTGGCGATGCCAGAGAATGTGCGATTGCAAGTTTTAAGATTATTACATTTCTTGGGCATGAGCAGCAGTGTGCCGGTGCTCCTTGTGGATCTGGAGCCACCCGAAAGTGTTCGTCAGGTAGAGGGGGGTGTTGAAGTGAAGTGCCCTATGGGTCATACATGCGATCTTTAGTTGCATCCTAGTTTCAAAAAGAAGCCAATTGAGCGATTTAAGGTCAGGTACAATGTTATTGGACTTCATAGAACCTGTGATGAGTCTAGTGGCAGCATTTAGAGATACTCTGATAAGTGCTAAACTGAGTTTCGGCACACCGCAAAGAGTCGCACTGCCATATTCAAGTCTGGAAATGACATGTGCTTGCACTGCTGATTTAAAGTCATCTTTGGGAAGGTAGGGTTTGAATTTTCTTAGGATGCAGAGTTCAAAGATCGCTCCTTTGGTCGATAATCTGATGTGTTCTTGCATGCTTAGGTTTTTGTCTAGCACAACTCCCAATGATTTAGTGGAGTCAACGATCTGAGGTGTGCAGGTGAGGGTGGTGAGGTTACAGAGAAATTGCAACATAGTGGGGGTTTGTCTAGCGGGTGCAATGAGGAGGAATTTCGTCTTGAGGGCGTTTAATTTGAGATGGTTGGTGGTTAGCCAGTTCAGGGTTTTGAGAAGGGTTCCGTTGAGAGATTTGATTTCCTCAAGGAGATTTTCATGTAGAGTAGGGTGTTGTCCACGCACATGTGATATTGGATGTTGGCGGCGTTAAGAATTACAGTCAGTGGTTCAAGGAAAAGGTTCAAGAGAGTGGGGGAGAGTGAGGATCCTTGGGGGACACCAAGTGTGCAGGGCCTCAGGTTGGAGAGAGACTGGTTGGAATTGATTCTTTGTGTTCTGTTGTTGAGGAAAGAGGCAAAACATTTAAGGACCGTGCCTGATAGCCCCATTCTGTGTTCCAAGAGGAAGAGTACATTTTCATGTTTGACCGTGTCAAATGCAGATGAGAGATCGAGCAGAATTAAAAGGCAGATTTTGTTTTGGTCAAGTAAAGTGAGAGCGTCGTCCACAATGTGAGTGATGGCTGTTTTGGTGCTGTGGCCACTGCAGAAACCCGATTGGAATAGGTTGAGAAGCTGGAATTGCTCAATGTGTTTGTGAATTTGTTCAAGAACACATTTCTCCAGAAGTTTGGCCAGGGTCGGTATGTTTGTGATTGGGCGGTAGTTGTTCAGGTCAGCTGGATCAGCTGAGGGTTTTTTGAGGATAGGGAGCACTAGGCCTGCCTTCAAGCAGTCAGGGATATCATCTTGAAGAAGTGAGGCGTTGATGATTTTGGACCTATCATTTCTTTAAAGAAATTAGGGAGGAGGTAATGTTGAATTATTTTCATTGTTCAAAAACTACTACGAATTTACAACAAACCAAAAAAGAACTCAGGATGGATCAAACACTTAATTCTTCCAGGTTTGTTGTGACTCCGTCCATTTGTATTTTTCATTACATTTATACAAAATGTTGATTGGTTTTTGAATGGAAACACCCTTTTAGGTTCCACCCTAATGTGTATAATTGCCTCCTTTCATCAAGCTGCACGAAACGTGGCAAATATATTCTATGGGGTGACATACTTCTTGAAAAATTGCATGCAGATTTACAGATGAGGGGAAAGTTATTACCCTTCCAAAAAATGTTTGCACTGACTGGGCAGCGAAATTACCTGCTTATGAATGGTGCTTTCCTGACAGCTGAAACCATTTCAAGACATATTTATGTTGTGTAGCAGTGCCAGATCATTACTGTACTAGTTTCAGCATGGTTTAAGCAGTGAAATAAGAACTAGGCATGCCGAAATAAATTCCTTTGCCATCGTCTAAGATTTAAGCAGCTCACTGGAGCCTCCAGTTGGTAGAAAACACATTCAGAAGTAATGCGCTGGAAAGAAAGATGCAAGGGTCTGCGCTCTAGAGAGATTTTTACGATTTGACTAACGTAAGAGAACATGCATGTCGAATGCATTAGTTAACGGCAAGAGATCAAGTTTGAGAGAAAGCGAGTGCCCACGGGTACCTTTCAGCATGTTCAGATTGATAGTGTAACCACAATTGGTTCAAGCTATTAATCAAACTGGCGCCTCCCTTGGGTGGTGTACTAAAGACATGTCGCTAGGTTAAGGGCGAAAGAGGGGCAGAGGCCGAGATGTAACTACTGTCTTATCCATGCATCACAATCTAATGGGGCAGTCTGTGTTAGTGACGAATATGCAGCGACAATAAAATAAACTTCTTGTATGTGGGTCATTAATTTGACGAATCAAATGTCATTAGCACTTTCGGTCAACACAGCCTTCCGTGCACAGGAAAGTGTAAAAAAAAATACGATAATTAAAATCCTATGTCCAGGAGAGCGTCAGGTGCATAAAAGTGTCACGTCTCACAAAAAGTGCTGATTGAAAGAACTTGTCATATGCAGACATGAAAGTGTTTGTTTCATCTAAAACTGTTATGACTGTTAGGAAAAACGTTACGCACATACATCAAAAAGAATTCCATACCACATATTCAGGCAAGAGAGGTATAAAAGAGTTAAAACGGTGATGTGGAGCTTTAAAACACACGGAAAAGGAAGAAAATAGGAAGAAAGGGGAATGTGGACGTCTCTGGTCAAATTCCTAGGCCCATACGACCCGCCGTGAATAGGTCTATCAAAACAAACCAATCGGAGCTCAAGCATACCCCCGCCGCATCAAGAAATAAACGAGAAAAGAGTACAACTTTCTATATGCTACCTCTCTCTCTCTACCTTAATTCCATTCCTGTCCCCTTTCACCCTTTCCCTTCCTCCTACTGGGACAGTGGATAGGGGGAACACCCAAACATACGTAAGCCGGAATTGTACCACAACCAACATAGCCAGTTTGGGCTACTACCCTGTAACAACAAAGTGATGTCTAGTACATGTTATGTGTTATATGTTGTAAAGAAAAAAATCAATAAAAATATACGTAAAATAAAGAAAAATGCATTGTATGGCAAACATTGCATTAACAAATGTTATTGCTGTTTCTTTGTCACAAATTGCCTTACACTTGGCAAATCAATGGCCTAAATCTGGTGAGAGTGGGGCCCATTCACAAATTGCATTTTGTAATATGTTTGGTAGTGCTGCAATAGTATTACTGACATGCTATAGAATACTATTTACTTACCGAGATGCAGAGGACTCCACCTCAGCTTCTCCTGTTTCTTATGTGAGAATATCCCCACCCTAACTGGAGATATGTCCGCATATGGATGTATATTATTTAGGAGTAAATGTGTGAGGGACACAGGGGTGTGGATGGAAAATGGAGAACACTTACTACAAATCTGACCCCCCAGGATATAGCGGCATGGATTAGCAAATTTAGCGGCACAAAAATGAAAATTTAGCGGCAAAAATATGAAAATTTAGTGGCAATTTTGCAGCATTTTATTTGGCCATTTTTCCTACTACAAACACAAATATATTAGTTTGTTGTGTTATTTAACAACATGAAGCTATGTATATTTGGTTTATTTATAATGTAGACACTTTGTTTGTCCTAGACACAGCTGTAGCTAATAAGACTCATGTTTAAATAAAAGAAAATCGTAATCGAAATAAATACATATATACCCAAAGAGTGGCTTTCAGGCCATCTCCATCTAGTGATCTTTTCAAATGTCATTCACGTTTCGCCCCCGTTCCCACCTATAGAATATGGCCTGAGACACTGCCCTTTTAACCATTGCCCAGCTGCCTTATCAATGACGGCATTTTGCTCCAGCACATGTCTATATCTGCCTAGAAAGTAGTCCGCATAGCAGAGGAGCCACCACTGTAATTGGTATCACTTACTGCTACAGCTTTTGTTTCATGACTTGTGGGAAGGCATTTCATCATCTATTCTGGAAAAATGTTTTATGATATCACTACTATTTGGGGTTCATCATTTTTGACTGATGTATTCTGCTTGCTCTCTGATCTTTTAAGCGCTAAATTAGAAGCAGAGTTGTTGTATGAGCCAACATGAGTTGGCTAGCACTGCTGCATTTTGTGCATGATTGTTAAAGGTGAGAGAAAACACAATATTTTGTAAAGTAAACAACATCTTTGAAGACTTTCAAAATAGAGAGGCAGAGCGGGTGTGTTCGCATTTTTGCTTGTGTGTATGTAAACATTCCGGGTTAATTGCGACAGACACCTCACCATACCCACCAAATTCCATGGTTGCCACATTCACAATATGTGCCTTTCTACTTGATATTGTGGATAATTTACTCCGCGTTGCCACAGGCGTCACTGTCTTTCTATTTAGCAAAACCATTCAGGTGTGTCTAATCGTGTTCAGTTTGCCCTCCCAATTCATCTGTAACCGATAATAATAAACACACAAACAACCTTCACTACGCACTACAAAACGAGCTCTTGATCGGGGGCCAAGCAACCCAAGGTCTAACTAATGTTGAGTCAATGCTAACAACTGTTGGGTCAACGGGTGCCTTACTAAGCCTTCAGACCCTCAATCAAAGACAACCTGTCCTGCTTAACAAACGTCTGCGTACTGCCTTAAATCTGCTTTGCTGTCTTTTCTCCAGAGTGTGACTTGAACAACCAATATTTAGTCTGGTTTGGTTATTCCTAATTCATACATTACCCCTTTTTAAGAAGCGTGCGTCTTGCCTTCCTTCTCTCACGTCTTCTCTGCTTCGGGTCTGTTGCTGGATGGATTGCATACAGCGGGCCGTGTTTATTGGCGGAGGAAAGGAAAGCTCTAGGGTCTCAGGTTAAAGGGAGCAAGTCAGAGGACCCGTCAACGGTGACAACAACAACTATAAACTACTTTAAAATATGCTGATAAGCTCAGGGGGTGCACTAATTTTAAATATTTTATGTTGTGTAGTAAAGGCTGGGGTTGGAGGCACACTGGGCATGTCTGGATTTCACAGGCACTTTTGTAAAAATCGTGGCATTTTTACAAAAGTGGTGATTTCGCAGCAAACCGCGAAATCGCGAAATCCTGGAGGGTCTGACTAATGGGAAGGGGATAAGGGAAGAGTAAGACAGGGTTATGGGAGGGCTAGGAAGGGACATACACCCACCTACAAAAGAGTAAGTGCATCCTATTCACAAACAGCTCTTCTATAGCTATTACAGCCAATAAGCATTGGCAAAGTCACTAGGGCTCACCTTTGCAAGAGCTATTGACCTTACCAATATGTTGAAGCTATGTAGTACACTGGCATGACTAATGTTAGTGGCGTAGAGGAGAGTGGCATGGAGTGTCATAGAGTGGGTTGGCGATGAGTGGAGTAGAGTGTTGCGGAGTGGATGGCAAAGAGTATTGCATATTAGAGAGCATAGAGTGGAGTCATGCAGACTGGACTGGCGTAGAGTGGACTGGCATAGAGTGCGTTGGCATAGAGTGCTGCAGAGTATAGTGGTGTGAAGTGCAGTGGTTGTAGTGTGCAGCGACATAGAATTCAGCGGTGCACTATGCAGTGTAATTGAATGCAGTTGTGTAGATTGGAGTGTTGCATAGTGGAGTGGAGTGGCATAGAGTGCACTGCACTCTATGCCACTGTTGCGGAGTGGAATGGTGCAGAGTAGATATGAGTGGTGTAGAGTACAGTGGCATAGAGCGCAGTGGTGTAGAGTAGAGTGGAATAGAGTGCATTAGTCGAGAGGGGTGCAGAGTGGATTAGCGTAGAGGGATGCAGAGTAGATTGTGGTGTAGTAGAGTTAGGTGGCATAGAGTGCAATGGAATAAATTGGAGTGCTGCAGAGGGCAATGTCATAAAGTGGAGTGATGCATATAAGATTGGCATATAGTTCAGTGGCAGAGAGTGCAGTGCTGCAGAGTAGAGTGGCATGTACTGAGTGGGGTAGAGTGGCATAGAGTCAAAATGGTGTAGAGGGCAGTGGCATAGAGTGGTGCTGAGTAGAGTGACACAGAGTGCAGTGGCATTGAGTACAGTGGTACAGAGTAGAGTGCAGTAGCATAGAGTGAAGTGAAATAGAGAAGAGTGGTACAAAGTAGAGTAGAGTGCAGTGGTGTGTAGTAGTGTGGAGTGATGTAGAGTGGACTGGTGTAAAGTGCATTGATGTAGAGTGCTGCAGAGTATAGTGGCACAGAGTGCAGTGGTGTAGAGTGCAGTGGCATAAGATTCAGTGGCATACAATGCAGCATTGTAGAATGCAGTGGCATAGCTTGGAGTGGTACGGAATAGAGTGCAATAGTGCAGAAGGGAGAGGTACAGAATTGAGCGGCATAGAGTGCAGTGGCATAGAGAACAGTGACATAGAGTATAGAGGTGCAGAGTAGAGTAGAGTGGTGCAGAGTGAAGGGGCCTAGAGTGCAGTGGGTTAGAGTAGAGTGGTGTAGAGTGCATTGGCACAGAGTACAGTCGTTCAGAGTAGTGTGACAGAGAGTGTAGTGTTGCAAAGTAGGATGTTGGAGAGTGCAGTGGTGTAAAGTGGCATAGATTGCATTGTCGTAAAGGGCAGTGTCATAGAGTAGAGTGGCATAGAGTACAGTGGTGCAGAGTAGAGTGCAGTAACATAGAGTGCAGTGACGTAGAGTGCAGTTGCATAGAGTGCATTGGCATAGCGTGCAGTGGTTTAGAGTAGAGTGGTGCACAGTGGAGTAAAGTGGAGTAGAGTGCAGTGATGTGGAATAGATTGTTTCAGAGGAGAGTGAAGAAGCATAGAGTGGAGGGGTGCAGGGTAGAGTGCAGTGGTGTAGAGTGTATTGGTTAGAGTAAAGTGGTGTAGAGGGGAGTGGCATAGAGTGAAGTGGTGTGAGTAGATCAGAGTGGGGTACAGTGGATTGGAGTAGAGTGCAGGAATGTAAAGCTGAGTGGTAAAAAGTAGAGTACATCGGCATAGAGTGCAGTGGCGTAGAGTGCAGTGTTGCAGACTGGCATAGAGTGGAGTAGTGTAGAGTAGAGTTGTGCAGAGAAGAGTGGAGTGGCCTAGACTGGTGTGGTTTAGAGCACAGAAGTGATGAGTGCAGTGGTGTAGGGTGGAGTGCATTGTCATAGAGTCGCATGGTGTAGAGTTTAGAGGCATAGAGTGAAGTGACATAGTATGCACTGGCATAGAGTGCAGTACTGCAGAGTAGAGTGCAGTGGCTTGGAATGGTGCAGAGTCGAGTGGAGTTGCCTAGAGTGGAGTATGCATGGTGTGGTAGCACACTGCCATTAGAGAAAACACATTTTGAACTGAAATGGCCATTACTTTTGCACAGAAATACACTTTTGCTAATAAAGCTATAAAGCACACTAACGATAATGTGTGGAAATGGCATCACCTAGTGTATTGATTTGTTTTGATCATATTAAAGTATGTGTTTCCGACACACTACAGAATTAACAAAAAATGTGCTTCACTTGTGCTTTCCGAAATCTGATATATTCTGAAATACAAGCATAGTTCATTTAAATGTTGTTGTGTGCTAGAAAAAAAACTTTCCTATCCCCTGTATCCAGGAAAATGTTTAAATAAATCCTCTAACTTTGACATCAGAGTAAGAAAAGTAAACACCATGTTCCCTGGGAAGACAGAGCCGGACACTTGACCTCCGTCTTTGAATGCCCAGCAAATGTGACAAGATATAAACAAGATTTACAGTCCTGTTTACAGAAAGGAGCACTCCTGAGAGAATAAAAGGGGACGTAGTGTGAAAAGGATTTGCCCCTTTGGAGAGACACACTCGTGCTGGACAGACGAAAACAAAAAAAGACAGCAAATAGAAATTCAAACCACATAGCCAATGGTAAGCAATGGGTGGAATGTATTCCCGGGAAAGCTTTCTGAATGTCCCCAAGATGTCTTGAGCAAACCACACTGCTGCGTTGTCTGGTAGGCTTTGATCTAAAAAGGATCGAAAACAATCACAAGTGTACTCCAATTCAGAGCTTGAGTTAGTCAAGCACCACCAATGGCCACTCTCAGGTACTACACCACCCACCCATAAAAAAGTATTGAGGTAGGGACTTAAAATCCCAGAGGAACAAAAGTTAAAATGAATTACAGAAATATGGCTATTTTTTAAATTATTTATATATAATCTTTTTTTAATAACTTTAACAAACTTTTTAACTTTTTCCTATACTTTACCATTGGAAGATCTCTGCCGTAGTAGGAATTGCCTGTGTTTAATGGTTATACAACATGGTTCTTAATTTGGTAGTATATCTGTGCCAGTTTGTGATTATGACTTTTGACATGTCAAGCAAAGGAAGACTTAAGATGTCGGTTCGGTTCAAAAACTTTATTCGATTCAAAAAAGAATCATAAAAGTAAGACATTTTACAGAACATGATTTAGAGATATTATTAAAAAAGACAATCTTAAAATTAAACATTAAACTGGTAAAAGGACATTAATTAATATATTCTTTCAAGCAATACATGTTAATACATAAATTGTTCACACTAGGATGTCCATCAGGGGGAGCAAGTGAAAGGAGTCACAATACAACATTCTACATGAGCAAAGACAAAGGTTCTTAAGGCTAAATTAACCGTACCGTTTTCTGATCAGGAGAGACACTCGTATAAAGTTTAACATTGCACAACATACTCCAGAGGATGGCAAAGATAACAAGTAGTCATAACCTTCATTGTAATTACATGGTTGCTTCCCCTTCAAAATAGGCTTAATAAACCTGATTCTCGGATCCTTATATAAGGGGCAGAAAAGAACAACATGCATGGTACTTTGATTAACTTTGGTATTACAGGGACAAGGGGGCAGCCTCTCACACCAACCCCCTTGTTTAGGAAACGCAAAAAGAAAATGCAAAATATTTAGCCTGAACCTTGTCAGATAAAAGCGCCATTGTACATGAGTTGTAAAGGTTAGATAAAACTGATGCTGTAAATTGACCATAGGACCAGATGGCCTGGCTAAGGACTGCACATGTGAGGATTTCCAATAACTTGACTTAATGACAGTTTTAATGTCTCCCTGTATTTTTTCAGGGTTATCAAAGATGTCACCCAGACCTATTTTATGGAGCATTTCGTTAACATATGATAACCAAGGAATCTGTTTCCCATTTTCCAGTTTTAGACAATCCTGGAGAATGTCTCTAGAAAGCTGAAGGTCCTCTGTCAACCATATTTTGCCCCATAATAGTAAGGGTGAAAGACGAATGGTATCACTCACATAGCTCAAACCTATTTCATCATGAGCAAATTTGTTTGATGAACCTGATGGGATTGCCAATACACGCTTTATAAATTTATTCTCCATGACTTGTATCGTGGCAGGGCTTTCAATCCCCCAAACCCCAGCCCCATAGGTAGCCACCGACAAACATTTTGATTTGTACAGGGTTTTTAAATGTGTAATAGGTTTTTGACCTAGTTTGCCACAGAAGCGAAACAGACCTTCTATAGAGCGACTGGCGCTCTGAACTCGAATCTTCATTAACGGGGCCCAACTTAATTTATTATTAAAAAGGTTTCCCAGATAGTTAAAATTTTCAACATTTTCAATGGTAAAGTTATTTACCACAAACTTTCTGGTTTTAGTCACCTTTGGGCCACAGACCATAGCAAAGGATTTGGTGAAATTTACCTTTAGGTCTAGGTCCAACATGAAGGTGTTAAAAGCATCAAGACAGATCTGCATGCTATTTCCTGTGAGTGTCATAAGTACCGTGTCGTCGGCATATGAAAGCATTGGTATGCTCCTGCCGTTAACCTTTGGGAAGTCATGACAATGGTCCAACAGATACTTTTCCAGACCATTTGTGTACACAAGGAACAAAAAAGGGGCTAATATGCATCCTTGTCGTACGCCCTCAGTTGAGAGGATAGATTTAGTTTTTTCCCCCCCTGGCCCAAACCTTATGGCTACAGTTGTTGATTCATGCAGTCTGCGAAGCAAGGTGACCAAGGGTTCCTCAAAGCCCATATCCCCCATCATTTGCCAGAGCTTGCTCAGACACACAGTGTCGAATGCACTTGAAAGGTCCATGAAGGCAAGGTGGATGGAGGAATTCCTTGCCTTCATGTACTTTCCTATAATTAAAGCCAAGTTCAGACACTGTTCGACCGTCCCTTTACCTTTTCTGAAACCGTATTGGGAGTTCACAATGAGGCCCACCGAGTCTGCCCATGTTTCCAATCTGGCTAAAATGACCCTACCCAATAATTTACATGATGCATCAATTAGTGAAATTGGTCGATAACATCGGGGGTCAGATCTATCGCCCTTCTTAAAAATCGGCACCACCACTGCCTCCTTCCATGATGCCGGAATGCTGCCAATAACAACTGCCCTAAACACATTTAAGAGTAAAGGGGCCCAAACCTTTGATATTATGCCTGAAGAAATCCAGGGGTACTGAGTCAGGTCCGGGGGCTTTTAGCAATGTGCCTTTCCTCAGGGCATCCTCCACCTCTTGTAAGGTAAACGAGGAGCACAGGGACAACGATGTTTGTGAGTCCACCAGCTCCCTGGTGTCTTCTGATGGTTCCTGGGTTTGGATTCCATTTGGGTTTAAAATTTTCCCAAAGAGAGATTCCCACGTTTCACCTGTAATCTGCATTAAGATGTTATCCTTGCCTTTACTCGAAAAAAGGGGACGGTTAATAACTTCCCAGAAAAGCCTACTATCTTTTAATTCCGAGGCCTTCTCTAGATCCTCCCAGGCTAGGTTTTTTAAATCCTGCTTCCATGTTCTAATGGCCTCTTTATAGGCCAATCTTGTCGTTCTAACCAGCTCTTTATCCCTTGGCTTTTGTTTTAATGCTTTTTTCAAGAATCTATGTGATGCAGAGCACACGGCATCAAACCATCTGGGGCCCATCGGTTTATTTTTCCCAATTGGTTTTTTGAGACGCTCAGCTACATGCCCACATAAAGATTCAAAGTTCCCTATGACCTTTTCAGGGTTAGCTGTAGGTGAGAGACATGCCTCATATTCCGCTGTATGTCCATTTAGGATCTCCGCCTCAAGACCAACAGCATCTATTTTACCCCATTTGAGAGTAATGCCTTGATTCCTGTTATACTTTATAGATTGCTCCCAGACGGGATGTTTGGGTTTAACAGGACAGAGCAGGGATAACATTAGAGGGTTATGATCACTGGCAGCATTTGCAATTACCTCCAACTTGTCAACATAATGAAAATACCCACTAGACACAATTGCAAAATCAATAAAACTCATCGTGCCTCTACTTCCCTGAAAGGTTGGTATTGGGGCCGAATTTGGACCAACCCAGGGCTCCACTATACATAAATCATTTAGGATAATAATATTATTTAAGGCATCCCCCTGGGGTGTGTGTTTGAAGTGTATTAGAGGATGTTCATGTGAATCTTTCAAGCCACACACATTTGAGTCCCCATGGCTGCATAATGAGCAATTGAAATCTCCCACCCAGATGATAAAAAGTAGGGGTTGTTCGTGACACGCCCTGGCTATAGCCTCCTCCAGTTTCGATATTACAATTGTCTCATTATCATCAAAGATATTATAATACCAGTTGATCAATAACAGTGGTTCAGGAAACAAGTTGTCCAGCATTAGCAATTGAAACCATGGGGTGTCCGCTATCTTAGATATTACAGGTTTACATAATTTTAGTGAAATTGCTGTCATTATTCCACCTTTTGCCCTACCCGCTTGTGAGGGCACCGCTAGGACATTAAATGATTGGAAACCATCAACATTCTGAGGGGTTCGGCTCCATGTCTCCTGAAGACACAGAATGTCACGATCTCCCACATAGTCTAACCAGGCCTCATCCTCTAATCTAGTAGCAAGCCCAGCGATATTCCAAGAAATTAGACACAACCTTGATTCACATTGTTTGTCTCTAACTGATTCTGGTATTGCTGCCAAGTCTTGCCCTAGGGTAATTAAATATGGTTCACTTTCTTTGGTACAGCCAACCTCTGGTTCTTGAAGGTTAGTAGTATGGTCCTCACATACGGAAACATCCTCCATCAAGCTATCATTACAACTTTCCCCATTCTCCCACTGGCTAGACTCTCCTAATAACAAGACATTGCCAGAAAGGTTTTGTAATGGTCTGTCCAACTCCTCCATACCCACAAGTGGATCAAAACGATTTCTTAGGGGGATGTTGCTTGGCAACCACCCTAGATAATCATCGCCCTGAAATCTTGGTCTTGGGTCATTATACAGTGGTTGCAAAAAGTTATTATTGTTACATGTTGGTCCCCTGGAAAAGCCATCACCCTGGTGCCATATTCCCCAGTTGTTTTGATTCGGCCATACGGCCATATTTCTCCGGGTCCACCCAGGATATGTATCGCTATAAAAGCTCTGGCCGGAATTCTTATGGTACAAAGTCGGAGGAACAAAATTCAAATTTGGATAAAAATACTCCAAACCTAAGCATTGAATATCTCCAGCTCTGGCAAACCTTGGTTTACTGCAGATCATATCTTTTACCCAAGTGTCCCTGAAATTAATCAGGATACAGTCTCCCTCTAAGTCCTTCTCACTTGGGCCCACCCAGGGGACTCTGCGCACACTGAGTATTTTTGTTTTAGAATCAGGAGGAAGTGGCCTATTATTATTAAGCCAAAATGTTACTTTATTTTTTAGCTCCTGATTGGATTCCGTTTTATTAGGCAAAACCGGGGGGACTCCTGTAAGGATTACCATAAAAGGGACAGAGTCTGGGGGCAAATTTACGGATGGTAGTTTCTTTTTATATATTCTGTCACTATCGGCTACAGTTCCCTGTGATGATGTTAGTTTTGGTTTAGGGCCAGAGGTAGCTCCCTGCTTGGATGTAGTTGCTTCAGATGTTAGCACTGTGCCGGCCACATTTTGACTTTTGGGCCCCACGGTGACCGCTGCTGCAGGTTTAGTGCGTGGCAATGGTACAGGTTTAGACCATACTAAAGGAACGGGTGCTACCTTAGGGTCAAAGGTTGCGGGTGTAGGGGGTGCTTTAATTAAATTTTTCTTCTCTCCCCCTTTTCTTGAGGTACTATTGGTGTTGTTATTTTTATTTTTATTGTTAGTGCCCCCCGTCTCAGATGTATTACTCTTATTTACCAGTGATTCAAGAGAGTGAGTATTAAGTGAGATAAGATGTTCTAATTGATCTAACTTTAAGTTAACAATTTGGGTTCTCTCTAGGAGGGGCAACAGAAGGTTCTGAACCACTTTCTCAATTTTCCCCAATAGATCGTCATTATTATTGGTGTTGAAGGAGAAGATTTTCTGGCCCACATCACCTATATGGGTTCCCTTTTGCTTAGGCACATTTCCCGAAGATCTAGGTGCAATTGTCTTAGCTAGCTTGGTTCTACTTTCCTTTCCATGATTCCCCCCTCTTTTCCGTTTGTTAGGTTGCTTAGGTTCATGCTCACAGTCTAAGGCTCGGGCTTGTGTAGGGATAGAGCCATTATTGCTCAGATTACAGTCTTGGGTGCTATCCCCCAAAATACCTGATGATATAGGTACAGGAGTGGGTGTAGGTGCTTGATATTGGGAGCCCCCTAAGTCTTCAGCCATAATTGGCAGGGAGTCGGAAATTACGACAAGATTTGGGCTAGCTTCCAGATTACTATCTGGGCTCTTGTCAGGGGTGAGTGTTGTCTTATTGGGGGTCATTGTTGAACCGATACGTCCCAGAGAGGAACGTTTCCCTGTTATTAAGTCTAAAGACAAACGCTTTTCAGTAAGGGCAATTTCTTTTTCTAAAATCCCCGTTGCCCGGGTTATAAAATCGTCTAAAGTTCCAGTGGCTTTCCCATTATTCGTCTTTACAGTTACCTGCCTACCCTTCCCTGAACGCAAGGACATCATGTGAATTTAATATATCTTTTTTTTTTTTTTAAACAGATAAAAGTTAAAACAAAGTCTTAATACCAGTTAATGAAAGAAAGTCCTAAAATCACCAATGGAAGAGAGTGGGCCCGACCCGACCTTGATCGTCCTTGGACGGCCTTAGACGGTCCCGCCCTTGTCCCGGGCTTCTCCCGGCATGCTCCCGCGCGCTCCCGCACTGCGGGTACCCAACGTTCTTTTATGACTAGGGGCGTGATTGGCGGGTGGGCGTGGCCGGCAGGGAGAGCAGCCCAGCTGGTGGCGATTGGGCGAGCAGGGACTCCTGGTCCACGGAGTCCCTGCCTGTGCTCGCAGCCCTGCCGGTCGTGAAGCACCAGCCCCTTGAAGAGCAACAGCCCCCTCCTAGGCAGCCGCGCTGCGGGACCCGCGAAGCGGGTCCGGCGAGTTGCAGGCGCTGCCCCTGATGTCAGCTGTGAAGGGCTCCCGCTGCTGAAGTCCGTCGACTTTTGGCGATTGCAGGCGTTTGGAAAAAGGTCCCACCAGGTAGGAGGCGATACACTCCTTTATCCGTGGGCGGGTGGGCGTGGCCGGCAGGGAGAGCAGCCCAGCTGGTGGCGATTGGGCGAGCAGGGACTCCTGGTCCACGGAGTCCCTGCCTGTGCTCGCAGCCCTGCCGGTCGTGAAGCACCAGCCCCTTGAAGAGCAACAGCCCCCTCCTAGGCAGCCGCGCTGCGGGACCCGCGAAGCGGGTCCGGCGAGTTGCAGGCGCTGCCCCTGATGTCAGCTGTGAAGGGCTCCCGCTGCTGAAGTCCGTCGACTTTTGGCGATTGCAGGCGTTTGGAAAAAGGTCCCACCAGGTAGGAGGCGATACACTCCTTTATCCGTGGGCGGGTGGGCGTGGCCGGCAGGGAGAGCAGCCCAGCTGGTGGCGATTGGGCGAGCAGGGACTCCTGGTCCACGGAGTCCCTGCCTGTGCTCGCAGCCCTGCCGGTCGTGAAGCACCAGCCCCTTGAAGAGCAACAGCCCCCTCCTAGGCAGCCGCGCTGCGGGACCGTCCGGCGAGTTGCAGGCACTGCCCCTGATGTCAGCTGTGAAGGGCTCCCGCTGCTGAAGTCCGTCGACTTTTGGCGATTGCAAGCGTTTGGAAAAAGGTCCCACCAGGTAGGAGGCGATACACTCCTTTATCCGTGGGCGGGTGGGCGGGGCCGGCAGGGAGAGCAGCCCAGCTGGTGGCGATTGGGGGAGCAGGGACTCCTGGTCCACGGAGTCCCTGCCTGTGCTCGCAGCCCTGCCGGTCGTGAAGCACCAGCCCCTTGAAGAGCAACAGCCCCCTCCTAGGCAGCCGCGCTGCGGGACCCGCGAAGCGGGTCCGGCGAGTTGCAGGCGCTGCCCCTGATGTCAGCTGTGAAGGGCTCCCGCTGCTGAAGTCCGTCGACTTTTGGCGATTGCAGGCGTTTGGAAAAAGATGTCATTTAGAGACTGACTGATATCTGGATCTGTCAACAAAACACCAATTACACTCTTCTCTAACCTTGTAATTCCCCCACAGCCTTGAGAGGTGAGGTTTTCTGCTGTCAGCGTCATGGCCAACTCCAGTGGAAGGAACCCATGATCTAAAGGCCTATTCCAACATGGGCTGCCAAGTCATGGTGGCAGTTGCGTAATATTACTTATGGCAGGGTGACAGTCTCTAGTTTTTCCTGCCCAGGTCTATCATGCAAGACACATCAGAACTGGGCAGGGAAAACAATTAGGGACCTGACTCAAAGTGGGACAGAAAATATATCAGCCTGCTGGGAATTAGCAGTGAAAACAGTGCATGATCCACACCAGAGGCCCTTTCATATTTACATACTAAATACTACCTGAGGAAGACAGAATCCGAAATGTTGTAGTGGAAATATATTTGTGTTCTTTGGTGAGTCCTTCTGTTTGAGTCACTTCTCCCTTGGATATTTCACTTCTTTGTGACTCATTGTATCTTTTTTATTTTTTTGTCCTTTTTTGCATTTTTGTATCTTGTTTGTTTTAAAGGAGATGTTGTTCATGTTTGTTTAACACTTCAATTTTCATGTTTTTGTCTTATCCTTAAAAAAAGACAAACATATATAGAAAATGTTTAAAAACACAATTCTTTTTATAGTTGTCCAAAACAAAATAGCTCTTTTCAGAGCTACCTTATAGTTTCATGACCTATGTTGTTTTTACTATGTTTTCCTTCTTTTCCCTTCCTTGAAGCTCCCATGAGAGTCAGGGAGGCAGTTCCTCGGGTGCAGTCTGAGGAGAGAGTGTTTCCTGGTTTGCTCATGTGAGCCTCTCACGAGATAGTATATTTTATAATGTACTTTGCATTTACACTGAATATATCAATATCCTGATGTGGTCTGTATAATTTATATACACCAGAATAGTGACAGTGTGTTTAGTTTAATGAAATGCAATCTGTTATATAATTGTTGAGAAATATATTTATGAAAGAAAAACACTTGTTTTATCTGCATGAGACGAATATCGGTACATAGCACACATTGATACTCATGTATTTACTTTAATTCCATTTATTATTTTTAGAAAACGTTCAATCACTAATTGTTTTTCCATCACACAAGGGTCTCGTGAGATTGTAAACTGTCTTTTAGAGGAAGAATTTACAATTTTCTTTATTACAGTACTTATGCCTTATAGTTCCCATTAGTAGGGTGTGGGTAGAAACTAGACTCTCAAATGATACCTTTTCACAGTATAACAGTGCACAGTAAGGTGTAAGGGGATACTTGTATCTCACTGATACCTCTCCACAGCCTAACAACTATGGGGAGATACTGACCTCTCCAGTGAGACCTTGTATGATGGTAACCTGTGTGCAGAGTAGGGTGTAAAGAAACACTGCCTCTCAATTCACACCTTTCCCCCAGCTCAGCAGTCTGCATTGTAGGGTCAGGAAGGTACACACCTCACATGTAAGACCTTACCATTCCATAGTAAGTATAACTAATACTAGCCTCTCTACTGAGACATCTCCCCAGGAAAATAGCCATATATATTATGCTAGGATACTGGAATGGATTTTATTGTCCAGTCACAGTCTCCCCTGGATGACAGACATATAGAGTAGTGTTCAGGAAAACATTCTCCTATCCACTAACATCTATCACCAGAACACCACAAATCTGCAGCATGGTGTTGACAAGGGGTAGCCTATCTGCTGACACCTCTCAATAGACAAACAGAGATACGCACAGTGGCGGTTCTCCCATGGGGGCGTTTCGGCGCCGCCCTCCCTGCTTTCTCGCCCTGCGAGAAGAAGGCAGAAACAAATGGTAGTTATTTATTTATAACTATCATTTGTTTCTGCCTGCCCTTCTCGCACGGTGAGAAAGCAGTCAGCCGAACTTCCTGGTTTCTCGAGCCTCAGGGCAGGGGGGAGTGGCTTGGGGGAGTGGCTTGCCCACTGTTGTTAATACTGACTGTTTGGACAGCCTGAGAGGCTGTCCAACAGACAGTATTAGCAACAGTGGGCAAGCCGCTCCCCCAAGCCTCCTCCCACTCTCCGTTCTGCAGGATGCAGACTAGGAGAAATGACGCGGTTAGGGCAGGCGGCCAAACCAATCAGCGCCGGCTGCCATGGAGGGGAGGGAGGCTGCCTGCAGCCTTCAGTGATGAGAGCCCACACCACGTCAGACGCATTCAAAATCCAGGACGGCGGGAGTCTGCAGTCTCGGGACTCGAGTCGGGAGTCGGCGCGGGAAGCCAAGGTAAGTTTTTTATATTTATATTCATTGTATTTTTAATGCAGTTCGACCACCCCTTATTATAGAAAGTCAAAGCGCCCTTGGGGATATATTCTTGGCGTGTCTGCAGTGGAGAGCCATGCCTGTTCACTGTCTGGCTGGGAGCATCACTGCCTTTCAAGGCAATAATTGCCAAACTGGAAATGCTTGTTTGAGATGTTATTTCAGCGTCACCCACACACACGAGACGACACCTTTACGTTTTTTTAGAACGAAGCCTTAGCTGCTGAAAGAAAGAATCCAACACACTTCAGCACTGTTCAGTGGGGCCAAGCAGCCCCACAGAGAATGAGTGACGTACGTTTGTCTGCTATGTCAACCTTTGTATCCATCCAGTGGACAGACACGTTGCCACCAGTAGGTAAATTCACGTCGCCACACATCCCCACCATGCAGACTGTGTGATCCTGAACAAATTACTCGGCCTCATGCTTCAGTAGTAGTACCCTTGTCTGACCACATTGGGAATGCTCAGAAATGGTCTAAATGGCTGATAAGTAATGCCGCTGGAGTAGCTGGACATTATTAATATTCACCCCTCTGTCGGGGGTGGGGGTTCAGCTGGGGCTTCTTTGCTCTGGAACAGTATGTCCAAGTGGAATATATTTCCAGCGCACATTCATCAGTACAGGACCGCATCTTGATACGGAGCATGTCTTTGATTTCTGCCAAACTCCTTGTTCCATCCAATCAATTGGGCCACTTTTGTGCTGTTGTAGACTTTTGTCCATCACTGAAGAGTCAGGATCCTCAACAGGGTTTAACTCTGCCCTTGAGATGTTACTGATTTTGAAGGTCTGGCACCAGTGCATTCATCTGTTGCCAGCTCTAGAACCTAGAGTGGCGGTGAGCGCCATTTTATTATTATAGGCATGATGTGTCAGTGTCCTCACTGTGCTGAGCATTGCTAATAATTGTGCATGTATGCTAATTAAAAAAAAATAAAAGGCTAATTGTGGACCTGAACTAAAATGGGGTCCAGTGGCTGAGAAGTACATTTATCAAATAATTGAGAGGTGGTACTTGATGTGCTGGAGGTAGGTCTACTATTTTCAACTAATCTTGGCCCTAATTTTATCATTTATTATGCTTATTATTCATTATTAGAGTCATTTTGACGATGGTCCTTCCGAAATTCCTACATTTGTTACAAATTGTCTGTTTCAGATCCCCAAGTGGTGGTTTGTCAGTCTCACTACGCTGATCCGATTCTTCCTATTGGGAGGGGGGGAAGGCGCAGAGGCTTTCGGGCGAACCCCACACATTTCCTGGGACAAATGCAGACAGTTGACATATGAAGTGGGATTGGGGATGGCAGACATGCAATTTTACTATTGGATATCACAACTCCTGGTAATAAATGACTGGTTGACTGGTGGTTGAAATGACCCAGCATACCGAGCGGAGCTGGCCCTACTGGGGTCATGGAGGGGTAAAGTTGCCTTCAAGGGATGTGATTTGAATTAGAAATCATTCATTGATAGAACTTCATTTAGGAGGAGAAATCAATTATCCTCATAAGTAATTAAAACAAAGAATAAATTGTTGAATCACATTTCACAAATCTTAACACATACACAACATATAAACAACAGAACACAAAGGTGTATATAGAAAAATGAATTTTATCAAAAAGTTCTTAGATCAGCGATAAAAACACTCTGGCTATGGCAGTATGGGCTTGGAGAGCGAAGTCCTCGTGATATCAAAAAACTTCTGTCTGAAGCAGTGCTGCCGGTTAGACTGATCCCGACCCGTTTGGATTTATTAGAGACTGCTAAAACAAATGATTGAAGCGTCCCGAGGTCTAAATCCACGACATTGCAGCTGTGAATAAGATTAAATCACTCTCTCGATACACCTAGTTTTTTGATATCACGAGGACTTCGCTCTCCAAGCCCATACTGCCATAGCCAGAGTGTTTTTATCGTTCAGTTACGATTGCATATCTCCTGTGAAGGTCCACGTTGTCCCTTGTCATCAATCTGAGGCCTGGTTCCACGGTACCACCAGGTATCACTTCTGGTTTTCCAAATTCTCCTTCGTAAACGTCCAATCTGGCAACTGTCTCTCCCCCGATTACAATACAGCTCTAGCAGTGTAGAATTGACATCAGTCCTGAGGATGGTCTCGATAACTTTGATTTAGGAGACCGAAACGTCGACATCCATCTCATCCCTGCATTGTTTGAGTCATTTAGTTTTGGGATAGATGTTTTTTTAGGTTTTGCTGTGCCATTTATTAGTCAATATTTATGTACCTGCATTTCCTTTCCTGCTCTTTTTGAATTATTGCTGATCTAAGAACTTTTTGATAAAATTCATTTTTCTATATACACCTTTGTGTTCTGTTGTTTATATGTTGTGTATGTGTTAAGATTTGTGAAATGTGATTCAACAATTTATTCTTTGTTTTAATTACTTATGAGGATAATTGATTTCTCCTCCTAAATGAAGTTCTATCAATGAATGATTTCTAATTCAAATCACATCCCTTGAAGGCAACTTTACCCCTCCATTTAATCACCCAAGCCCTCAAGGGTTTATCTGGGTTGCTCACTGTTTGTTGATCCTACTGGGGTCAGACATGGTGATACACTGCCTTTATGGTACCTCATCCCGGCACATCTTCCAGACTGTACAAGGGAGGTGTTCCATACTGTACAATGGTGGCTGTGTTACCCGCAAGTGTGTTGAGAGCTTTATGCTGTGCTGTTGACTGAAATAGACTGGTTGAAGGTGTCGCACATAAAGCGGGGACATTATACAGCTTTTGTTATGTCAGCCTTGAGTGGAGAGCGGGTGCCAATACAGGACAATAAGATATGGACTTTTCTCCACCGCCAATTTTACGCCTCACCAATTTCAAATGTCACCAGCCGCCGCTGGATACGCAGTGGTGTCTGGGAAGGAAGTGACCTCTCTGCTACCACATATTACCAGGGAGATGGGTGTATGTAGGACGGATTGAGAAAAATGTATTGTTACTGCTCATACCTCTTCCCATGCTGACAGGTATGCATAGTAGGCTGTTGGGAGGAATTGCCTTGTTTGCTGTCAGATCTTTCTTGCATGATAGGTTTGCAGAGTACATTGTAGAAAGAGACTGACCCCTCTCCTGTGACCTGTGTCTTGGATGATGGGTGTGCAAATTAGGGTTTGAAAAGGGGCTAACCTCTCTAGTCACAGCTCTTGCCAAGATGACCGATATGCAAATGACTGGGTAGAGATTCTTTTCTTTCTGCATATTCCTCTTCATAGTGATTAATACTAATAGTAGAATAGAAAATGGAGTATCCTCTCTGTTGAGAGCTGCCAATTTTTGTCAATATTGCAATATTATAATAACATTGAAATGTAAAATATTTGTTAAAAAAGAACTCAAAAGTTGGTTTAAACATTTTTACAGAACAATGTGTTGCTGAACTGCACAACTGTTCAGGCACTTCCACATCCTTCCAACCTGAAAATACTGTGCTTTAAGATGTAGTTATTTATGAACAGCAGAAGTTTCTTGCTTGTGTTAACAAGGCTCCTTTTTGCTGCTTATGTAAGTAGATAATTATTCCCTGAGAGACAAGTTTCCATTTTACTCCTCAAAAAAGACAAAATAACATACAGATCAATAATGTAAACAGTGATACATCACTACATTGTCTACATTTACTACATTTTTTACACACAATCACATATTTACATCTAGTGCATCAGTAACTTCTTGTTACTTTCTCCTGAAAAAAATCCACACCCTCAGTCTATTTTCATATTTTCTGTTAGATTTGGGGGTCTCTAGTTGGCAGAGGTAGATACCTTTGAAAAATAGAGACTCTTGTGTCTAGTCAGGGTAAGGGGGTATACTCCTAAAATAACCCCTGCTCACCCCCTTGGTAGCTTGACACAAGCAGACAGGCTTATCTCAGAGACACATATTGTAACCTAGTGACAACACTACAGATGGACACCACACAAGTTGTATATTAAAAATAAGTATTCTTTATATAGACTTAACACAAGACCACAAATGACAAAAATCCACAATACTGTACTTAAAAATTGTAGAAATAGCTTAGTTCTCTTTAGATGTTAAAATGCAACACTTTGAGTCAATGTACCTTAGGATCCGTAATGCTATACAATGAAAGTGTTGCAGGGAAGGTGATGCGCCGGTTCCTTACAAGCAAGAACGGTGATGTGTCGGTTCTCTACTGCTGCATAGGGGATGGCGATGCATCGGTTCTTCTCTGAGAGGGGAGAGGATGCGTCGGTTTCTTACAGTGCTTCCGTGGCGATGCACCCCACAACACCGCGAGGCGATGAAGATCCGGGGCAAAGAAACAAAGATGGCGACTTCTTCTTGATGCGACACGATGTGTGCGCGCCCGACGGCTGTGCGGTGACTCCACTATTCTTCTGAGCCGCAACAGGCACTGCAACACGCTTTCTCGGTGATGCGTCAGCGTCTGATGCGATGCCGATCCTTTTCACCGGCGATGCGAGGCGCTTCGGCGATGATGTGACAACTGCAGCAGCGGCAACACGCTTCTCCATTGATGTAGTGGCGTCTGATGCAACGTCGATCCTCTGCTCTGGCGATGCGACCACAGCGGCTGCAGCGGCGACACGCTTCTTCTTCGTGAGTCGCACTACCAGCTCCTTGTGACATGCAGTTTCTCAGAAAGCACAACACAACTGCAGGCACTTCCAAAGAACTCTTGGGGAGCTGGTGGGTGAAGTCTGTTTGTCCCTGGGACTTCAGACAGAGGCAAACTCTTTCGCAAGCCCTTGGAGATCCTTCACAAGTTGATGAAAGTACACACAAAGTTCCTCTCTCCTTTCTTTGGCAGTCAGGCAACCACTGCAGGCCAATTATCCAAGCAGCACTTCAGCTTAGGGATAGTCTCTCCTCAGTCTCTCTGATTTCTCTCCTCAGCAAAGGTTTCTTCTTGTGTCCCAATATTTATACTAGCAAATCCTTTGTCCTCTGAAGGCAGAAGGTCCTGTACCCAGTCCAAACAAGTTCTCTGCAGTCCTGGAGCACTTTGTTGACAAGAATCCTTCTTTCCTTTGACTCTGTGGGTCACGCACATCAGACGCACGACAGGAGGTGGTACCAGAATTGTGGAATGCAGGCACAGACCTATTCAGGTCCCAGGTGCAACTCCTCCCTCCCATATGCATGCAGATCTCTCTATTCAGTCCTGTGCTGACTCACCCTGTCTCCTGGAATCCCCCAGTCCCTGTCACTCAAACTCTAGATAAGGAATACACAACCTGGCAGAGGCAGGCTTGGATAGTTAGGCAAGAAAATACCTACTTTCTAAAAGTGGTATTTTCAAACACAGAATGTTAAAGCCAACTTCTGAGTTCATGCATACTAAACTCGAATTTCTACCTAGTTCCATGAGTCAGTTAGGATTATAAGATGTAATATTCAAACTGCCCATTCTGGCCTATGGAGAACAGGTAGCCTTGCAATAGTGAAAAACAAAAATGGCTGTAATTCACTATTAGGACATGCCACACACATCAGGGCTTGTCCTACATTTTACCTACAATGCACCCTGCCCTTGGGCCTACCATAGGGGTGACTAATCTGCAGAAAAGGAAAGGTTTAGGAACTGGCAAATGGGTGCACTTTCCCAGTCAGCATGGCAGTACCAGACTGCACACAGCCTCTGCAATGGCAGACCTGAGACACACTGCAAGCCCACCGGCAGCATTTGATTTACAAGCCCTGGGCACACGCAGTGCACTGTACTAGGGTCTGACAAGTAAACCAAACCAGCCAATCATGGAGTCACTAATCCATACATCAATTTACAATAGGGAGAGCATATGCACTTTAGCACTGATCAGCAGTGGTAAAGTGCCCAGAGTCATAAAACCAACAAAAGCAGGTCAGACAAAATACAGTAGGAAGGCAAAAAGTTCAGGCATGACCCTGCAAAAAGGGCCAAGTTCAACATTTTCCCAATTAAATTATAAGATGGTATGAACTCTGCATCCATAACAGTTTATAAAATAACACATTAATTTTGACACACCTTTGCTAACACTCACCTCAGTGTTTAACTCTAGAAATAGCAATAGAACCACTCAAACATCTGAAAGGGCTCAAATGTATATGTACTGAGGCTCAGAGAACCATAGATTTTTTATAATTATCTTCTCTGTTTTATAACTTAAGAAACAGCATTTCCTTTATA
This sequence comes from Lissotriton helveticus, assembly GCF_964261635.1. Taxonomy (NCBI): domain Eukaryota; kingdom Metazoa; phylum Chordata; class Amphibia; order Caudata; family Salamandridae; genus Lissotriton; species Lissotriton helveticus. Next base: position 807,768,067 of record NC_136068.1, on the reverse strand, counting down.
AAAAGTATATACAGTTAAAACACTTCATTTTTTAACACAATCTGCAAAGCCTGCTCACTTCTGTCTATTTTATTGTGTGTGCCTCTCAAAAGCTATATTAACACATCTACATCTCCCCAAGCAGTTTTTTACGCTGTAAACATAATGTAGAATAGATGTACTAACAATAGTACACTTACTGACAATTCACTTGAAAATTAATACAATATAATTAGGCTGTCCTGTTTTCAGTTTCTATTTTTGGTAAATTCTGGTGGGGTTTTTTCAGTGTTTTCAATATCTTAAAAAACTGTTGTTATCAGTGGTTACACATTTTCACGCCACTAAAAACAACAGAAAAAGTGTTTTTCCGGTGTTTATGGAACATTTTGCTTTGATCATTGCTTGCTTTCTGCACTGAAAGAACATGGTATATAGACAGTGTACGTATAGTGTATATGAGGTCCAAAGAGATTTTTGCAAATTAATCTTATTGTAGTACACAATACAATACTTCTTCAGTGAGTCTTTTGTCATGTGCGCTCGCGCTTTCCTTCCCATGTAAACTTCTGTGAAAAGGCCCTCTCAGCATTCATAGCCCCTTGGGCTGAGAACCGTCAGCTACGGGGCACAGTTGGGATGACTCTTTCTTTGATGCCACATAAAGCACAAAATTATAAATATTTGCATTTTAGTTCCTCGGCATAAGAAAACAGTGCACCAGAATGGACTAAAAAGTCAATAGCATCCCTCATTAACTCTGAAGATTGTAAAGATTGTAAAGATGCTTTCAGCATACCATCTAACAAGTGGCAAGGATCTCCTACAGGGAATCACTTCAGCTCTGGTATCAATTTTGACAGGTCATCACACAAATTTTTTATATACGTAGCTGAATCACTACAAATACAAACAATATCACTCCAATCTTTGTTGGAAAGAACCTTTTTTTGCAGAGCATAATAAGTGACACTGCGTTCCATGTTTTCCAAACGTCTGGTGTCACGTTTTCACCACTTTCCCAGATGCTTGGTGATATATATACTTGTCACTATACCTTGCATTTAATGTTTAAAGCCTGAGGTGTTGGCAATTCACCTACTATCAATACTGACCCACTAGAAACTATGGTCTGATGTATTAAGGGGTTTTACCCATTTTCTGTGGGTAAATGTGATGACACATATTAGGAAAGATTTTTATGAAACTAGCCATTTTACCTGTCAGTGAAAGAATCAAATGCAGCCAAAATATCAAATGTGAGTTTGATATGTCCTGATTCTCTACAGTTTATAAAATAATTAAACTAAACCTAAAACCTGAAACTAAACCCTACATCTTTAGACCAAAGGCCATAAAACTGAAAAAAGTAAAAGGAAGAAGAAACAATATTTTAGTGACATCCCTAAAGAACAAAACTCAAGCAGAATAATGTTAGCCAGTCTTTCTTACTGCTAGGTTGTAAAACAAAGTTAAATTGTATTAACCCCTTCAGTAAGAACAAAATTACTCTTTCACTTTCTTTTTCATTTCTTTGAATGGCATTTAGTTTGTGGTTGTGCGGGTGTTTTTTTAGTGTCTATATATTTTCACCGGTGAGGACTATTTTTCTTTCAGTGGGGTTTTATCAGTTATTATAGGTTTAAACCTAAAACCCCACAGCCTAAATATAATAATAAATACCTGATCTTGGGGTGCTTTTTTAAATGCAGATAAACACATCAGTCTCGTTTAGCATCACATAAATTCACTTTTGCTGAGCACAATTCTAACAGACTTCCTTCGCCTCCAAAGCACCAAGGACAAACTGAGCTATCTCTGGTTCCGCACCAAATCGCATCGCAATATTTCTTCAACTATGTAATAAGAATGGTAACTATTGGTTAAGCCTTGTACTTCAATTTTATTTTCCCCTACAATCTTGCAAGTCTCTTGCAGGATTGTTAAAACACCTTGTGGAAGGCTCAGCAATTTTCCATGAGGCTCTTGCGTGTGTCCTGCAGGATCGTACAAGCCTCATACAGCAAGCCTCAGTCCCTGAAGCTTGCACTTTTCCCTCACAAGGCTCTCACTGGATCACAACACAAATGTAGGGAAATAGTATTTGGGAAGCACTAGCCTCTCCACTGAGAACCCTCTGTTGAATAATGGATTTGCATACTGGAGTATGAGGAGGGACTACCACTGTAAAAATCCTCTCTCTCAAATGATAACAATGCATAATAGGGCATAATAGTTCATGTTCAATGACTGGCCTCTCTGCTGAGACCCCTCTCTTTCATAACAGGTGTTCATAGTAGGGTGTGTGGTGGGATTGACCTCTCCTTTGATACTTCTTCTCAGATAACAGGAGTGCATAGAAGTGAGTTAGGAAGGACTGGCCTCTCCTTTCGGACCTCTCTGGCAGATTATGGGTATGCGTTGTACGGTATGTGTCTGTTGTAAATACTCCTTTGAGACCTCTGTCTCAGATGTCAGGTGTGCGTATTCATGAGTGGAGAGGGACTGCCCTTCCCTCTCAGACCTCTCTCTGAGATAACGGATATGTGTAGTAGTGAGTGGAGAGGGATTGCCTTTTTCTCTAAGACCTCTCTGTGAGATTACAGGTGTGCATATTAGAGTGTGTACATGGACAGGCCTCTCCTGTCAGACTTGTCTCTCAGATAATGGGGGTGTATAGTAGAGTGTGTGAAGAGAGGCTGGTCTCTGCACTGAGACCTCTCTCTCAGGTGATGAGTATGCATAGTATTGCACAGGGAGAGACTGCCCTCTCATGCCACACCTCTCTCTGCGATGATGGATTTGCATAGTAGGGTGTGAAGAGGAACGGCCTCTCTGTTCAGACCTCCCTCTCAGATGACAGGTGTGGGTGCTAGGGTGTATGGAGAGAGACTGGCTTCTCTGCTGAGACGTCTCTTCCAGATGATGTGTGTGCATAGTAGTGTGTGTTGCTGAGCCTTAACTCTACTCACAACTCTTACTGAAGGGCGTAAATAGTATACTCTGATAAACACCATCTCCAATGATACTTCTACCTACAGTAGCAAGTGTGCATACTGCAGTGTATTCAAAGCTCATCAGATTTCTCTCTATTTTTCACTATACCGCAAGAGTCTCTTAGATTGTGACATTTAAAAAAAACAATTAACATTCTAATCATCACAGTACTTATTTCTTACACACTTCCTCTCAAAAACAAGGACCACAATATGCATTCCTACCAAGAGCATGTATTGTGAACTCATTTTCTCCATTGTGTCATACACCATCCTGCGAGAGTCCTTCAAGATCATAAAAATTAGTTAAAAACAATATACATTTATTTTTTTCACAGTACTTAACTTTTAGATGCCTCCTCTCGAAATCTAGGTGGGCATCATGCATTTCTGCTGCCCCCGTATATAAAATTTTTACTTAATTTCCACAACACCTATAATTTTGTACAATAAACAGTAATGTTGGCTATTTCATTACTAACATTAGAACAGCCAGTCAATCAGAGTGTGAAGGCTCACAGTAAAAAAGGGCCGCTTGACTAATTACAGCTCTCCATTTTTGATTTTGCACCCTTGTGGGGGGGCTAGCAGGACTCTTGCGAGCCCAACTCCCAAACTGTACAATTATTTTTCACCCATAATTCCTCAAAAACTACTAAACAGATTTACGCCTAATTACAAAAAGCACAATCTGTGGCCCGAGATCTAGCTATCTGGTATAATTCCATTTAGAAGTTTGTGCTGTAGCCCTGCCTAAAGAAGTTTTGGGACCCCCAGTTTTTTCTCTGGCCCCCACTTGACAGATCATCCCAAAACTTGCCATACACAAATTAGTCAAAAAGTAGCATCTTTTGATAATATTTTGCGGAGATTTATCAAACAGGGTCAAAGTTATTAGCAACATAAAAACACGTTGCTATGGAACAGCTGACCTAACTAGAACTACCCAGTGCCTATATAAATATATATATCACAATAGAGCTCCCCAAGCTCTATTCTGAGAAAAGGAGCCGGCACTCAAAGTCAGGGGATCACATTCTGTTTATTCAGTCAAACAACTTCGGGTGCTGAAACACCAGAGAGACGTGTTTTGGCAGTAACACTGCCTTTTTACTCTGACTTCGAAGGTTTGGGGGTGATTTGTCAAGAGGGGATGAGAAAAAAGAGGGGTCCCAAAACGCATTTTCCCCATGTTGATTTCCATGGGAAATTTTGAGACGGGCTACAGCCTGAACTGCTGAATGGAATTACCCCACATTTGGCAAAAAGGTAGATCTTGCTTCAGAAATCGACCTTTTATTGAAATGGTGTAAATCAGTTCAGTAGTTTTTGAGAAATTCTAAAAATTAAAGTAAGAAAAATCAATTTTCCATAGGAAACTTTGGACAAGGCTACAGTCGAAACTACTGAACGGAATTACCCCAAATTTGGCAAAAAAGGTACTGCTTGGATCAAAGCGACCTTTTTTTTAAATGGTGTAAATCCATTCAGTAGTTGCTGAGAAATTAAAAAAATAAAAGTTTCGATAGCTAGGGACGCAGTGGAGTAGCGACCCCTCCCGACCATCTTGTAACTCGGTAGAAGCGAGTCACCAGAAAACAAAGATATAAAACAAGAGAAGGGGGCAGGGTAGAAACACCCTGACCCCCTAGGCCTGCTCAGGGGGTCCCAGAAAGACCCCAGGGCAAAAAAAAACATATTTTTTTATTTCGGCGCAATTCGCAATGGGGTCGCGAATTCCGATGCCTTGTTTAAAAAAAATTAAGCGCCGGTTCTCGTGTTCTATTTTAATAAGGCCCCCGGGTAGGCTAGGTCCCGGGGGCATTTCCACCCCTTCCCCGAGGCTTCACTCATTCGCGCAGCCCCCTCCTGGAGCCCATGATGGTCCTGGGGACCACCCCCCCAGGGCAGGCTGCTGCAGTGCCCCGGGGTGCCCACCACCGGGATACTCCTGTTTGCTATGACAGGGTTGGACCCGCGTGGCTGGGAAACCTGCTCATGCTTCCAAAATCCAAAGCTGATTGCTTTTCCACACGGGGAGCTGCATGCCAGCAGCTTCCTGTGTGGAAAAGCAATGCAGGCTCCCGCAGGACGTGGGGAGCCGGCGTGACCATGGCGGCATTGGGGCACCCCCCCACGGTCTCCAACGGTGAGGCCAGGCCCCAGGGGATGGGGTCCTCGGGGCTCGAATTGGCCACGGGAGGAGGGCCGACGCGACCCTCTTCTCCTTTTATTTTTTTTAAACAATGAATATGTTGGCATGCTTCGGGGGATGGGTCCCCGAGGTGAATGACTCTAGCACGGCTCTCAGCGCGGCCCCCGTGTGAAAGCGATGGGAGCGCGACTCTCAGCACGGCACTCGAGTACTTCTTAAGTCTTTGAAACACCGAGGGGTATATTCTCAAGGACACATCGGCGAGTTAACAGCACCTTATCAAAACCAAAATGGTGATAAATTTAACGCACCATTCACAAGCTGGAGCAAACAGCCCATATCACCAGTTTACCAGCAATAGCAGCCTCAAAAAACATTGTCACAGATGACCCCAGCAAATATTGCTAATGAGATGTAGAGTAGGCGTTCCCGTGCAAAAAGCAGCAAGCACATCACTTTGCAAGTTTTTCAACCATCAGCAAGATAGTTGAAAAGAGTCCAAAACAGGCAATAAGGTGCGCTAGTAGCAGGAAGTTTACACCTGCTCTGAGCTGATGTAAAGTCGGACTACAACCTGCAACATGAAAGGGAGCCCAGCCCAGTATCACACCTGTACGACAACAGATGCAATAGAGCCAACGATCATGCAGCTCGGACACCCAACACTGCTCGAACACCCCCCGCCACCAGCCCCTTGTGTGCCATCCCCCCTCACCCCCCTACAAACTCATGTGACAACAGCCTTAGGAAATCTGGAACATAACAAATTGGCTGATGTCTTACAAGTATAATTAGGAAGATGCATGTGAGGTTGGACGAATAAGAATCTCAGCTATCTATGGATTTACATATAAAACATTTATTTAAACAAAACAACAAAATAAAAGTAGGTACAGGCAGGGCGTGTCATCCCTCGACAATTTGTGAATCACAGCCTGCAAGAGAAGAAGAAAGATAAGATTGTGCATCATGCTTCCACCAAAGGAGAGAGAGCGAGAGAGAGAGAAAGAGAGAAAGAGTGAGAGAGAGGAAGAGAGCAAGAAAGAAAGAAAGAGTGAGAGAGAGAAGAAGACAGAGAAAGAGGGAAAGAGTGAGAGAGATAAGAAGAGAGAAAGAAAATAAGAGTGAGATACAAGGAAGAGAGAGAGAAAGAAAGAAACAGTGTGAGACAGGAAGAGAGAGAGAGAAAGAGAGAGACAGAAAGGAAGAGAGAGAAAGAGAAAGAATAAGAGAGAGAGGAAGAGACAGAGAAAGAGAAAAAGAGTGTGTGAGAGAGAAAGGAAGAGATAGAGTGAGAGAGAAAAAAAGTGTGAGTGACAGAAAGGAAGAGATGGAGAGGGAGAGTGAGTGTTTACACAGTGGAAAAAATTCTCACAGCTCACCTTTCTACCACCGGTGTGTCTCCTATCACGTGCCGGGACATAGTGCAGCCCTCAAGTTTAGTCATCTGAAACATAGTATAGAATCAGTAATGGCAGAGTACATACAACTGCACACGCCTAATTCTCTGTTTCACCCCTGCACACTCAGTCTGCTGCAACCCATCGAATCCCGCCACCCAGAGGTGTCTGCCCGCCTCTGCGCACCCAGGCTGCTGCACCCCATCCACTCTCACTGCCCGGAGGTGACTGCCCGTTCCTGTGCACCCAGACTGCTGCACCCCATCCACTCCCACTGCCTAGAGGTGTGTGCCCGCTCCTGTGCACCCAGACTGATGCACCTCATCCATTCCCACTGCTCTGAGGCATCTGCCTGCTCTTGTGCACCCAGGCTGCTGCACACTATCCACTCCCACCGCCCAGAGGTGACTTCCGCTGCTGTGGAAACATGCCTCCCTGCTCACCTACCACTGGCATGTGTCTAAGAGGGTCCACCACGTGGCGAAGCAACCACCTCAGCCGTTGCCTACACGCGGGCAAGCCGAACTCACAATTCAAAGTGGGTGTTGATTGCCAAGATGGCCACGCATTATTACAGGCTGCACACGTGCTCAGCTCTGGTGGCACTAACTCAGTCGAACTGAAGTCATCGCCTCGTGGCAGGAGGCCCGTGTCGGAGGGGGGTCGTCAATCTGTGAATCACAGCCTGCTAGCAAAAAAGCAAGATAAGATTGTGCGCCATGTGTCAAGCAAAGGAAAGAGAGAGGAAGAGAGAAAGAAAGAAAGTAAGAGTGAGAGGAAAACAGAGAGAAAGAGGAAGAGTGAGAGGAAGAGATAGAGAAACAGTGAGAGAGAGGAAGAGAGAGAGAAAGAGAGATACAGTGTGAAAAGAAGGAAGAGAGAAACAGAGGAAGAGTGAGAGAGAGAAAGAGTGAGAGAGAGAGGAAGAGAGAGAGAGAAACAGTGTGAGAGAGAGGAAGAGATAGAGAGAGAGAGAGAGAGAGAGAGAGAGAGAGAAAGAGTGTGAGGGAGAGAAATGAAGAGATGAAGAGGGACAGTGAGTGCCCACACTGTGGACAAAACCCTCACAGCTCACCTTTCCACAACCAGTGTGTCTCCAACCACGTGCCGGCACATAGTGGAGCCCTCAAGCTTACTCATCTGAAACGTAGTATGGAATCTGTAATGGTAGAGTACATACAACTGCGCACGCCTAAATTGTTGTCCCGCCGTTGTGCACTCAGACTTCTGCACTCCATCCACTTCTACTGCGCAAAGGTGTCTGCCCACTCCTGTGCACCCAGGCTACTGCACCCCATCCACTCCCACTGCCCAGAGGTGACTGTCCGCTGCTGCACACCCAGTCTGCTGCACCCCAGCCACTCACACTGCCAGGAGGTGACTGCCCGCCGCTGCTCAAACAAGCCTCTCTGCTCACCTTTCGCAACCTGCATGTAGAAAAGAGGGCCTATTAGGTGCCGCTGTAGGCCCCAAGCCCGGGCCTGCAGACAGGGCACCCTGCATATCATGCAGCCCCGCTCTGCAGGCCACCAGGTTTCAGAGTTGGTGCTGGGTCTTGATTTCGCCATGGCAGAGGACATACCAGTGTACTCTGCTTTTCATTGCAGGCTGCACACCCGCTTAGCCCTTACGGTGCCACTAACTCTGTGACCAGCAAGGCGACGCCACCTAGCGGTAGGCCTGCGCAGTCTGATGGCTCAGGCCTACACTGTGGTCGAGCAGGGCACACAAAACCTGAGCTGTCCAGACCGCTGGAACGGGCCATCACCGCAGGCTGCACACCTGCTCAGTAGTTACGGTAACCGTACCTCAGTGGACCAAAAGTCACCGTCCCGTGCCGGTGTACCTGTGCTGGCCGTAGTGCATCAGGTGCGAGCAACTCTGAAATGGTGTAGAGCACGTGCGCCCCGTCTTTTTTATTGGCAGGGTCACTTGTCCTGCTACGCCGGTGCTGGATGGGTGTGGTGTGGGTGTACACCAGCCGTGAGGAAGTGGCTTTGACGTACTGACAACTAGGCTGTGACCATTCACTCACCAACACACCCATACACACACTCAGCCACCCATACAGCTGTTTCCACATGCACTCTTGAACCCATACACCCAGTGAATGAAGAACTCACACATCTATGCACAGAGTCACACACCTCCCTCCCACCCACACACACTCAGGTACCCATACAAATACTCAGGCAACCAATCAATAACCCATATAGACACTCATGTAGCTACTCACCAACCAATGCAGCACCTTGCACAGCAATAGACAGACTCATACAGACATTAACACAGTTTAGTCATTAACTCTTGCATTCAGTAAGACACATTTAATCACTCACTTATACAGTCATTCACACACCTCCATCCAGACACTTATACACCCACTCATTCTTCAATACACCTTGGCCAATATATATATGAAACATATTTAAACTTTATAGAAACACACAGTCACTGGATGATGTCATCAGTGATGTCATTTGAGATATCATCAGTGCAGTGATATCATCAGTGATATCACTGACCATGTCATGAATGATGTAATAAGTGACGTCATCAGCAGTACATTTTGGGGGGCGAGTTATAGTTAGCTCAACTAACTATACGGTGGAATTTCTATGGTTTTGTATGAGTGAAATGTCTAACTGACTACAATGTCCCTCTGAAACCTATGTTTTTTTCAAAACCACAGGTTTCAGGGACTTTATAGTTAGTTGAGCTAACTATAACTCGCGCCCCCACAATGCACTGCTGATGATGTCACATATTATATCACTAATGACATGGGCAGTGACATAACTGATAACATCACTGATGACATCATCCACTTAATATCTGATGCACCTCTTCACACCCTAATATAACCTTTCATACACCCAATAGAGAGTACCATTCTCGAAACCATTGACACACAAATACCAGTTAGAACATACCCACTGACTGATTCATAGGTCTTCAGTGATGTTATCAGTGATGTAACTGACTGTGTCATGAGTGATGCAATATGTGACGTCATCAGCAGTGCATTGCGGGGCGCAAGTTATAGTTAGCTTAACAAACTATAACAGCCGAATTTCTCTAGTTTTGTACGAGTGAAATGCCCAACTAACTATAACGTCCCTGAAACCTGTGGGTTTTCAATGAATTTCTAAGGTTTTTAAATGCTAAGTTCTAACTATAATTTCCCTGAAGCCTATGTTTTTTTCAGTGAATTTCAAAGGTTTTTTGAATGTTAAATACTAACTATAACGTCCCTGAAACTTAAAATTTTTTCAATGAGTTTCTAAGGTTTTTCAAATGCTAATTTATCACTATGACGTAGTAGTCATATTTGCAGAGTGGTGCAGAAAGGGGGCTGGATCTCCGACCAGCGCTCAGAAATTCCACTGCGTAGGACTTACAGGAGGTACCAGGAGGGCGTAGTGACCCCAAAAGTCCCTCAGGAGTAAAGTGGACTTCATCCCCCAACCCGCAGTGTGCCAGGAGGCGCGTTTGCAGAGTGGTGGAGAAAAGAGGGCTTGGCCTCCGAAGACCTTTTAGCAATACCACTGTGTAGGACTTACTGGAGGTAACAGGATGGGTAGTTGCCCTCCGAGGACAACCTTTGGGGGCCAACTACCCGTCCTATTACCTCCAGTAAGTCCAACACAGTGGCCTCAACGTTGGGACCGTTGGGGGGCCTCAATGCCACCGCGATCCCTGCTGGCTGCCTGCCTCCTGCGGGAGCCGGCATTGCTTTTGGGCAAAGGGAGCTGCTGACATGCAGCTCTCTTTGTCCAAAAGCAATCTGCTTTGCTTCATGGTAGTGAAGCGAAGCACAGTTTGGTACGACAGGGCAGGAGCAGTGCTCCCGCCCTTCCATAGTAAACGGCACCCCAGGACATTTCTAGACCCAGCCCTCAGGGATGGCGGTCCCCAGGGCTAAGGAGTGCTACACGAGGGGGGCCTTGCAGACCCTCCATCATATTTTTAAAGCCCCGGGTAGGTGGTGGTCCCAGGGCCGGGGGTCCACTACGGACCCCTGTATTTAAATTACTCTATGCCCTGGGGAGGTGGTGGTCCCTGGGGCAGTGTGGGGTGGGGCAGGAGCCCCCCACACTTTTGTAATTTAAACAAAGCCCTGGGGAGGCATGGGTGCGAGGCCCCCGCATTTAAAGTTGAAAGCCCCGGGGTGGTGCCCGTCCCTGGGGCAGAATGGGTGTCATGATCCCCCCACACATTTTATTTGAACACAGCCCCAGGGAGGTGGCTGTCCCCCGGGCTGTGGTGGGGTGCAAGCCCCCCCCTGGATTTAAAGTTGAAAGCCCTGAGGAGGTAGCGGTCCCCAGGGCAGGATCGGGATAGTAGCCTCCCCATGCATTTTATTTGAACACAGCCCAGGGAGCGGACAGTCCCTGGGCTGTGGGGGCCGAGTGCCTCCCCGCATATTATAAACAAAGCCATGGGGAGGTGGCGGTCCCCTGGGCAGCGTGGGGGGTTGGAGCCCCCCATGAATTTTATTTGAACACAGCCCCAGGGAGGTGGCAGTCAGGGGCTGCTGGGACCCCGCGGGCCCCTGTACCATTATTAAACAGTGGCCCCGGGACCTGGCCCACCCAGGGGCTTCAAGAAATCAAAGTGCAGGAGACCACACTTTGTTTTTTGTTTTTTTCTTATTTAGGCCAGATTTGAGGACCCTACGCGAATCCCACTGATTTTTTTTAATGCTTTTTTGGGCCCTTGGGCAGGCCTAGGGGGTCAGAGTTTTTCTACCCTTCCCCCTTTTCTTGTTTTTTGACCTTTTTTCTAGTGACTCGCTTCAACCGAGTCACAAGATGGCTGCCAACACTTCTTGGTTTGAAGTGTTGGCAGCCAATCAGAATCAAGCACGTGATTGGGAGGGTTCGTGGATCCACAGCGGTCACCAGCTATATAAATATTTTTAATATGAATATTTCAGGAACTACTGAGTGGATTTACACCATTTAAGAAAAAGGTCGCTTTCTGAACCAAGAGCTACCTTTTTGCCTTATTTGGTGTAATTCCGTTCAGCAGTTCGGGCTGTAGCCTCTTCCAAAATGTCCTGTGGAAATTAACATGGAGAAAATGCATTTTGGGACCCCTTTTTTTCTCAGCCCCCTCTTGATGAATCACCCTGAAACTTTCAAACAGGAACTGACCAGAGTGCCCCATTAGTTTGGAAAATTTCATGAAGATTCATCAAACGGTGCCAAAGATATTGGCAAATCAAAAAACGCTTTTCCTATGGAAACTAGTACCTAAGTATAACTAACTACTGGCGACTGCCAGTAGGTAATATATATATATATATATATATATATATATATATATATATATATATATATATATATATATATATATATATATATATATATTACCTACTGGCGGTCGCCAGTAGGTATATATAGTTAGGATTTTTTCTCTATGGGATTTTTGAAAATTCTATGTCTAATAACTTTGGCGTTTGTGGACGGAATTGGCTGACATTTTCAGGAAAATGGCACATTTTGTTTCTGAGCAGCCCTTGAAAATTTGGGGGGGGTTCGTCAAGGGGGGGCCGAGAAAAAAGGGGGGTCCCAAAACGTGTTTTTAACATTGAGTTTTCCATAGGGCGGTTGGCCTCACTTTTAGCCCGAACGGCTGAATGGATTTGCACGAAACTTGGCAAAATTGTAGGGACTGGTAGCCCGATGTGCCTTTTGTAGGTCTCAATATATGTGCTCCAGTGGATTTTGAGAAATTAACGTTTAAAAAAAGATATATATCTGTAACAGCGGACCGGGCAGCGTCCCAGGACGCGTACTTTGCGCGCAACGGAGCTTTGTGAAGCGAAGCTGATTGGTTCTCTGGCGTCTGTCAACATTCCAAAAAGTCCGTAGCGGCCGCCATCTTGTCTCTCGGTAGGATCGAGAGACAAGAGGAGGCCAAAACGAAGGGGGAAATGACCATAAGGGGGCATAGTAGATCCTCGCTGACCCCCTAGGTTTGATGTGGAGGTTTTAAAAGGGCCCCGCGGGGCAAAAAAAAAAATAATAATAATAATTGAACGGCTGAATGGATTTGCACGAAACTTGGCAAAATATTAGGGACTGGTAGCCCGATGTGCCTTTGCTAGGTCTCAATATATGTGCTCCAGTGGATTTTGAGAAATTAACGTTCAAAAAAAGATATATATCTGTAACAGCGCTCCGCTTCGCGTAACGGAGGTTTGCGAAGCTGATTGGTCATTCTGTCACTGGGCTATAGTTGGGCTACATCTGGCTGATATTTGGGCTACATTTGTTTTTTTGTGTGTCTGGCGGCCATCTTTGGGCTACATTGGGCTACATTGGGCTTCATTGGGCTACATTGGGCTACATTTGGGCTCCAACATATATATAGGCCAATGTAGCCCAATATATATTTTTCAAAGTTAATTTTCGTAAAAACCACTGGAGCATATATCTTGAGACATAGCAAAGGCACATCGGGCTACCAGTCCCTACAATTTTGCCAAGTTTCGTGGAAATCCATTCAGCCGTTCGAGCTAAAAGTGAGTCCTTTCGGACCTCTCTGGCAGATTATGGGTATGCGTTGTACGGTATGTGTCTGTTGTAAATACTCCTTTGAGACCTCTGTCTCAGATGTCAGGTGTGCGTATTCATGAGTGGAGAGGGACTGCCCTTCCCTCTCAGACCTCTCTCTGAGATAACGGATATGTGTAGTAGTGAGTGGAGAGGGATTGCCTTTTTCTCTAAGACCTCTCTGTGAGATTACAGGTGTGCATATTAGAGTGTGTACATGGACAGGCCTCTCCTGTCAGACTTGTCTCTCAGATAATGGGGGTGTATAGTAGAGTGTGTGAAGAGAGGCTGGTCTCTGCACTGAGACCTCTCTCTCAGGTGATGAGTATGCATAGTATTGCACAGGGAGAGACTGCCCTCTCATGCCACACCTCTCTCTGCGATGATGGATTTGCATAGTAGGGTGTGAAGAGGAACGGCCTCTCTGTTCAGACCTCCCTCTCAGATGACAGGTGTGGGTGCTAGGGTGTATGGAGAGAGACTGGCTTCTCTGCTGAGACGTCTCTTCCAGATGATGTGTGTGCATAGTAGTGTGTGTTGCTGAGCCTTAACTCTACTCACAACTCTTACTGAAGGGCGTAAATAGTATACTCTGATAAACACCATCTCCAATGATACTTCTACCTACAGTAGCAAGTGTGCATACTGCAGTGTATTCAAAGCTCATCAGATTTCTCTCTATTTTTCACTATACCGCAAGAGTCTCTTAGATTGTGACATTTAAAAAAAACAATTAACATTCTAATCATCACAGTACTTATTTCTTACACACTTCCTCTCAAAAACAAGGACCACAATATGCATTCCTACCAAGAGCATGTATTGTGAACTCATTTTCTCCATTGTGTCATACACCATCCTGCGAGAGTCCTTCAAGATCATAAAAATTAGTTAAAAACAATATACATTTATTTTTTTCACAGTACTTAACTTTTAGATGCCTCCTCTCGAAATCTAGGTGGGCATCATGCATTTCTGCTGCCCCCGTATATAACATTTTTACTTAATTTCCACAACACCTATAATTTTGTACAATAAACAGTAATGTTGGCTATTTCATTACTAACATTAGAACAGCCAGTCAATCAGAGTGTGAAGGCTCACAGTAAAAAAGGGCCGCTTGACTAATTACAGCTCTCCATTTTTGATTTTGCACCCTTGTGGGGGGGGCTAGCAGGACTCTTGCGAGCCCAACTCCCAAACTGTACAATTATTTTTCACCCATAATTCCTCAAAAACTACTAAACAGATTTACGCCTAATTACAAAAAGCACAATCTGTGGCCCGAGATCTAGCTATCTGGTATAATTCCATTTAGAAGTTTGTGCTGTAGCCCTGCCTAAAGAAGTTTTGGGACCCCCAGTTTTTTCTCTGGCCCCCACTTGACAGATCATCCCAAAACTTGCCATACACAAATTAGTCAAAAAGTAGCATCTTTTGATAATATTTTGCGGAGATTTATCAAACAGGGTCAAAGTTATTAGCAACACAAAAACACGTTGCTATGGAACAGCTGACCTAACTAGAACTACCCAGTGCCTATATAAATATATATATCACAATAGAGCTCCCCAAGCTCTATTCTGAGAAAAGGAGCCGGCACTCAAAGTCAGGGGATCACATTCTGTTTATTCAGTCAAACAACTTCGGGTGCTGAAACACCAGAGAGACGTGTTTTGGCAGTAACACTGCCTTTTTACTCTGACTTCGAAGGTTTGGGGGTGATTTGTCAAGAGGGGGATGAGAAAAAAGAGGGGTCCCAAAACGCATTTTCCCCATGTTGATTTCCATGGGAAATTTTGAGACGGGCTACAGCCTGAACTGCTGAATGGAATTACCCCACATTTGGCAAAAAGGTAGATCTTGCTTCAGAAATCGACCTTTTATTGAAATGGTGTAAATCAGTTCAGTAGTTTTTGAGAAATTCTAAAAATTAAAGTAAGAAAAATCAATTTTCCATAGGAAACTTTGGACAAGGCTACAGTCGAAACTACTGAACGGAATTACCCCAAATTTGGCAAAAAAGGTACTGCTTGGATCAAAGCGACCTTTTTTTTTAAATGGTGTAAATCCATTCAGTAGTTGCTGAGAAATTAAAAAATAAAAGTTTCGATAGCTAGGGACGCAGTGGAGTAGCGACCCCTCCCGACCATCTTGTAACTCGGTAGAAGCGAGTCACCAGAAAACAGAGAAACAAAGATATAAAACAAGAGAAGGGGGCAGGGTAGAAACACCCTGACCCCCTAGGCCTGCTCAGGGGGTCCCAGAAAGACCCTAGGGCCAAAAAAACCATATTTTTTTATTTCGGCGCAATTCGCAATGGGGTCGCGAATTCCGATGCCTTGTTTAAAAAAAATTAAGCGCCGGTTCTCGTGTTCTATTTTAATAAGGCCCCCGGGTAGGCTAGGTCCCGGGGGCATTTCCACCCCTTCCCCGAGGCTTCACTCATTCGCGCAGCCCCCTCCTGGAGCCCATGATGGTCCTGGGGACCACCCCCCCAGGGCAGGCTGCTGCAGTGCCCCCGGGTGCCCACCACCGGGATACTCCTGTTTGCTATGACAGGGTTGGACCCGCGTGGCTGGGAAACCTGCTCATGCTTCCAAAATCCAAAGCTGATTGCTTTTCCACACGGGGAGCTGCATGCCAGCAGCTTCCTGTGTGGAAAAGCAATGCAGGCTCCCGCAGGACGTGGGGAGCCGGCGTGACCATGGCGGCATTGGGGCACCCCCCCACGGTCTCCAACGGTGAGGCCAGGCCCCAGGGGATGGGGTCCTCGGGGCTCGAATTGGCCACAGGAGGAGGGCCGACGCGACCCTCTTCTCCTTTTATTTTTTTTAAACAATGAATATGTTGGCATGCTTCGGGGGATGGGTCCCCGAGGTGAATGTCTCTAGCACGGCTCTCAGCGCGGCCCCCGTGTGAAAGCGATGGGAGCGCGACTCTCAGCACGGCACTCGAGTACTTCTTAAGTCTTTGAAACACCGAGGGGTATATTCTCAAGGACACATCGGCGAGTTAACAGCACCTTATCAAAACCAAAATGGTGATAAATTTAACGCACCATTCACAAGCTGGAGCAAACAGCCCATATCACCAGTTTACCAGCAATAGCAGCCTCAAAAAACATTGTCACAGATGACCCCAGCAAATATTGCTAATGAGATGTAGAGTAGGCGTTCCCGTGCAAAAAGCAGCAAGCACATCACTTTGCAAGTTTTTCAACCATCAGCAAGATAGTTGAAAAGAGTACAAAACAGGCAATAAGGTGCGCTAGTAGCAGGAAGTTTACACCTGCTCTGAGCTGATGTAAAGTCGGACTACAACCTGCAACATGAAAGGGAGCCCAGCCCAGTATCACACCTGTACGACAACAGATGCAATGGAGCCAACGATCATGCAGCTCGGACACCCAACACTGCTCGAACACCCCCCGCCACCAGCCCCTTGTGTGCCATCCCCCCTCACCCCCCTACAAACTCATGTGACAACAGCCTTAGGAAATCTGGAACATAACAAATTGGCTGATGTCTTACAAGTATAATTAGGAAGATGCATGTGAGGTTGGACGAATAAGAATCTCAGCTATCTATGGATTTACATATAAAACATTTATTTAAACAAAACAACAAAATAAAAGTAGGTACAGGCAGGGCGTGTCATCCCTCGACAATTTGTGAATCACAGCCTGCAAGAGAAGAAGAAAGATAAGATTGTGCATCATGCTTCCACCAAAGGAGAGAGAGCGAGAGAGAGAGAAAGAGAGAAAGAGTGAGAGAGAGGAAGAGAGCAAGAAAGAAAGAAAGAGTGAGAGAGAGAAGAAGACAGAGAAAGAGGGAAAGAGTGAGAGAGATAAGAAGAGAGAAAGAAAATAAGAGTGAGATACAAGGAAGAGAGAGAGAAAGAAAGAAACAGTGTGAGACAGGAAGAGAGAGAGAGAAAGAGAGAGACAGAAAGGAAGAGAGAGAAAGAGAAAGAATAAGAGAGAGAGGAAGAGACAGAGAAAGAGAAAAAGAGTGTGTGAGAGAGAAAGGAAGAGATAGAGTGAGAGAGAAAAAAAGTGTGAGTGACAGAAGGGAAGAGATGGAGAGGGAGAGTGAGTGTTTACACAGTGGAAAAAATTCTCACAGCTCACCTTTCTACCACCGGTGTGTCTCCTATCACGTGCCGGGACATAGTGCAGCCCTCAAGTTTAGTCATCTGAAACATAGTATAGAATCAGTAATGGCAGAGTACATACAACTGCACACGCCTAATTCTCTGTTTCACCCCTGCACACTCAGTCTGCTGCAACCCATCGAATCCCGCCACCCAGAGGTGTCTGCCCGCCTCTGCGCACCCAGGCTGCTGCACCCCATCCACTCTCACTGCCCGGAGGTGACTGCCCGTTCCTGTGCACCCAGACTGCTGCACCCCATCCACTCCCACTGCCTAGAGGTGTGTGCCCGCTCCTGTGCACCCAGACTGATGCACCTCATCCATTCCCACTGCTCTGAGGCATCTGCCTGCTCTTGTGCACCCAGGCTGCTGCACACTATCCACTCCCACAGCCCAGAGGTGACTTCCGCTGCTGTGGTAACATGCCTCTCCGCTCACCTACCACTGGCATGTGTCTAAGAGGGTCCACCACGTGGCGAAGCAACCACCTCAGCCGTTGCCTACACGCGGGCAAGCCGAACTCACAATTGAAAGTGGGTGTTGATTGCCAAGATGGCCACGCATTATTACAGGCTGCACACGTGCTCAGCTCTGGTGGCACTAACTCAGTCGAACTGAAGTCATCGCCTCGTGGCAGGAGGCCCGTGTCGGAGGGGGGTCGTCAATCTGTGAATCACAGCCTGCTAGCAAAAAAGCAAGATAAGATTGTGCGTCATGTGTCAAGCAAAGGAAAGAGAGAGGAAGAGAGAAAGAAAGAAAGTAAGAGTGAGAGGAAAACAGAGAGAAAGAGTAAGAGTGAGAGGAAGAGATAGAGAAACAGTGAGAGGAAGAGAGAGAGAAAGAGAGATACAGTGTGAAAAGAAGGAAGAGAGAAACAGAGGAAGAGTGAGAGAGAGAGAAAGAGTGAGAGAGAGAGGAAGAGAGAGAGAGAAACAGTGTGAGAGAGAGGAAGAGATAGAGAGAGAGAGAGAGAGAGAGAGAGAGAGAAAGAGTGTGAGGGAGAGAAATGAAGAGATGAAGAGGGACAGTGAGTGCCCACACTGTGGACAAAACCCTCACAGCTCACCTTTCCACAACCAGTGTGTCTCCAACCACGTGCCGGCACATAGTGGAGCCCTCAAGCTTACTCATCTGAAACGTAGTATGGAATCTGTAATGGTAGAGTACATACAACTGCGCACGCCTAAATTGTTGTCCCGCCGTTGTGCATTCAGACTTCTGCACTCCATCCACTTCTACTGCGCAAAGGTGTCTGCCCACTCCTGTGCACCCAGGCTACTGCACCCCATCCACTCCCACTGCCCAGAGGTGACTGTCCGCTGCTGCACACCCAGTCTGCTGCACCCCAGCCACTCACACTGCCAGGAGGTGACTGCCCGCCGCTGCTCAAACAAGCCTCTCTGCTCACCTTTCGCAACCTGCATGTAGAAAAGAGGGCCTATTAGGTGCCGCTGTAGGCCCCAAGCCCGGGCCTGCAGACAGGGCACCCTGCATATCATGCAGCCCCGCTCTGCAGGCCACCAGGTTTCAGAGTTGGTGCTGGGTCTTGATTTCGCCATGGCAGAGGACATACCAGTGTACTCTGCTTTTCATTGCAGGCTGCACACCCGCTTAGCCCTTACGGTGCCACTAACTCTGTGACCAGCAAGGCGACGCCACCTAGCGGTAGGCCTGCGCAGTCTGATGGCTCAGGCCTACACTGTGGTCGAGCAGGGCACACAAAACCTGAGCTGTCCAGACCGCTGGAACGGGCCATCACCGCAGGCTGCACACCCGCTCAGTAGTTACGGTAACCGTACCTCAGTGGACCAAAAGTCACCGTCCCGTGCCGGTGTACCTGTGCTGGCCGTAGTGCATCAGGTGCGAGCAACTCTGAAATGGTGTAGAGCACGTGCGCCCCGTCTTTTTTATTGGCAGGGTCACTTGTCCTGCTACGCCGGTGCTGGATGGGTGTGGTGTGGGTGTACACCAGCCGTGAGGAAGTGGCTTTGACGTACTGACAACTAGGCTGTGACCATTCACTCACCAACACACCCATACACACACTCAGCCACCCATACAGCTGTTTCCACATGCACTCTTGAACCCATACACCCAGTGAATGAAGAACTCACACATCTATGCACAGAGTCACACACCTCCCTCCCACCCACACACACTCAGGTACCCATACAAATACTCAGGCAACCAATCAATAACCCATATAGACACTCATGTAGCTACTCACCAACCAATGCAGCACCTTGCACAGCAATAGACAGACTCATACAGACATTAACACAGTTTAGTCATTAACTCTTGCATTCAGTAAGACACATTTAATCACTCACTTATACAGTCATTCACACACCTCCATCCAGACACTTATACACCCACTCATTCTTCAATACACCTTGGCCAATATATATATGAAACATATTTAAACTTTATAGAAACACACAGTCACTGGATGATGTCATCAGTGATGTCATTTGAGATATCATCAGTGCAGTGATATCATCAGTGATATCACTGACCATGTCATGAATGATGTAATAAGTGACGTCATCAGCAGTACATTTTGGGGGGCGAGTTATAGTTAGCTCAACTAACTATACGGTGGAATTTCTATGGTTTTGTATGAGTGAAATGTCTAACTGACTACAATGTCCCTCTGAAACCTATGTTTTTTTCAAAACCACAGGTTTCAGCGACTTTTTAGTTAGTTGAGCTAACTATAACTCGCGCCCCCACAATGCACTGCTGATGATGTCACATATTATATCACTAATGACATGGGCAGTGACATAACTGATAACATCACTGATGACATCATCCACTTAATATCTGATGCACCTCTTCACACCCTAATATAACCTTTCATACACCCAATAGAGAGTACCATTCTCGAAACCATTGACACACAAATACCAGTTAGAACATACCCACTGACTGATTCATAGGTCTTCAGTGATGTTATCAGTGATGTAACTGACTGTGTCATGAGTGATGCAATATGTGACGTCATCAGCAGTGCATTGCGGGGCGCAAGTTATAGTTAGCTTAACAAACTATAACAGCCGAATTTCTCTAGTTTTGTACGAGTGAAATGCCCAACTAACTATAACGTCCCTGAAACCTGTGGGTTTTCAATGAATTTCTAAGGTTTTTAAATGCTAAGTTCTAACTATAATTTCCCTGAAGCCTATGTTTTTTTCAGTGAATTTCAAAGGTTTTTTGAATGTTAAATACTAACTATAACGTCCCTGAAACTTAAAATTTTTTCAATGAGTTTCTAAGGTTTTTCAAATGCTAATTTATCACTATGACGTAGTAGTCATATTTGCAGAGTGGTGCAGAAAGGGGGCTGGATCTCCGACCAGCGCTCAGAAATTCCACTGCGTAGGACTTACAGGAGGTACCAGGAGGGCGTAGTGGCCCCAAAAGTCCCTCAGGAGTAAAGTGGACTTCATCCCCCAACCCGCAGTGTGCCAGGAGGCGCGTTTGCAGAGTGGTGGAGAAAAGAGGGCTTGGCCTCCGAAGACCTTTTAGCAATACCACTGTGTAGGACTTACTGGAGGTAACAGGATGGGTAGTTGCCCTCCGAGGACAACCTTTGGGGGCCAACTACCCGTCCTATTACCTCCAGTAAGTCCAACATAGTGGCCTCAACGTTGGGACCGTTGGGGGGCCTCAATGCCACCGCGATCCCTGCTGGCTGCCTGCCTCCTGCGGGAGCCGGCATTGCTTTTGGGCAAAGGGAGCTGCTGACATGCAGCTCTCTTTGTCCAAAAGCAATCTGCTTTGCTTCATGGTAGTGAAGCGAAGCACAGTTTGGTACGACAGGGCAGGAGCAGTGCTCCCGCCCTTCCATAGTAAACGGCACCCCAGGACATTTCTAGACCCAGCCCTCAGGGATGGCGGTCCCCAGGGCTAAGGAGTGCTACACGAGGGGGGCCTTGCAGACCCTCCATCATATTTTTAAAGCCCCGGGTAGGTGGTGGTCCCAGGGCCGGGGGTCCACTACGGACCCCTGTATTTAAATTACTCTATGCCCTGGGGAGGTGGTGGTCCCTGGGGCAGTGTGGGGTGGGGCAGGAGCCCCCCACACTTTTGTAATTTAAACAAAGCCCTGGGGAGGCATGGGTGCGAGGCCCCCGCATTTAAAGTTGAAAGCCCCGGGGTGGTGCCCGTCCCTGGGGCAGAATGGGTGTCATGATCCCCCCACACATTTTATTTGAACACAGCCCCAGGGAGGTGGCTGTCCCCCGGGCTGTGGTGGGGTGCAAGCCCCCCCCTGGATTTAAAGTTGAAAGCCCTGAGGAGGTAGCGGTCCCCAGGGCAGGATCGGGATAGTAGCCTCCCCATGCATTTTATTTGAACACAGCCCAGGGAGCTGACAGTCCCTGGGCTGTGGGGGCCGAGTGCCTCCCCGCATATTATAAACAAAGCCATGGGGAGGTGGCGGTCCCCTGGGCAGCGTGGGGGGTTGGAGCCCCCCATGAATTTTATTTGAACACAGCCCCAGGGAGGTGGCAGTCAGGGGCTGCTGGGACCCCGCGGGCCCCTGTACCATTATTAAACAGTGGCCCCGGGACCTGGCCCACCCAGGGGCTTCAAGAAATCAAAGTGCAGGAGACCACACTTTGTTTTTTGTTTTTTTCTTATTTAGGCCAGATTTGAGGACCCTACGCGAATCCCACTGATTTTTTTTAATGCTTTTTTGGGCCCTTGGGCAGGCCTAGCGGGTCAGAGTTTTTCTACCCTTCCCCCTTTTCTTGTTTTTTGACCTTTTTTCTAGTGACTCGCTTCAACCGAGTCACAAGATGGCTGCCAACACTTCTTGGTTTGAAGTGTTGGCAGCCAATCAGAATCAAGCACGTGATTGGGAGGGTTCGTGGATCCACAGCGGTCACCAGCTATATAAATATTTTTAATATGAATATTTCAGGAACTACTGAGTGGATTTACACCATTTAAGAAAAAGGTCGCTTTCTGAACCAAGAGCTACCTTTTTGCCTTATTTGGTGTAATTCCGTTCAGCAGTTCGGGCTGTAGCCTCTTCCAAAATGTCCTGTGGAAATTAACATGGAGAAAATGCATTTTGGGACCCCTTTTTTTCTCAGCCCCCTCTTGATGAATCACCCTGAAACTTTCAAACAGGAACTGACCAGAGTGCCCCATTAGTTTGGAAAATTTCATGAAGATTCATCAAACGGTGCCAAAGATATTGGCAAATCAAAAAACGCTTTTCCTATGGAAACTAGTACCTAAGTATAACTAACTACTGGCGACTGCCAGTAGGTAATATATATATATATATATATATATATATATATATATATATATATATATATATATATATATATATATATTACCTACTGGCGGTCGCCAGTAGGTATATATAGTTAGGATTTTTTCTCTATGGGTTTTTTGAAAATTCTATGTCTAATAACTTTGGCGTTTGTGGACGGAATTGGCTGAAATTTTCAGGAAAATGGCACATTTTGTTTCTGAGCAGCCCTTGAAAATTTGGGGGGGTTGGTCCAGTGGGGGCCGAGAAAAAAGGGGGGTCCCAAAACGTGTTTTTAACATTGAGTTTTCCATAGGGCGGTTGGCCTCACTTTTAGCCCGAACGGCTGAATGGATTTGCACGAAACTTGGCAAAATTGTAGGGACTGGTAGCCCGATGTGCCTTTTGTAGGTCTCAATATATGTGCTCCAGTGGATTTTGAGAAATTAACGTTTAAAAAAAGATATATATCTGTAACAGCGGACCGGGCAGCGCTCTGGTTCGCGGACTTTTCGCGCAACGGAGCTTTGTGAAGCGAAGCTGATTGGTTCTCCGGCGTCTGTCAACATTCCAAACAGTCCGTAGCGGCCGCCATCTTGTCTCTCGGTAGGATCGAGAGACAAGAGGAGGTCAAAACAAAGGGGGAAATAACTATAAGGGGGCATAGTAGATCCTCGCTGACCCCCTAGGTTTGATGTGGAGGTTTTAAAAGGGCCCCGCGGGGCAAAAAAAAATAATAATAATAATAATCGAACGGCTGAATGGATTTGCACGAAACTTGGCAAAATTGTAGGGACTGGTAGCCCGATGTGCCTTTGCTAGGTCTCAATATATGTGCTTCAGTGGATTTTGAGAAATTAACGTTCAAAAAAAGATATATATCTGTAACAGAGCACCGCTTTGCGTACTTTTCGCGTTACGGAGCTTTGCGAAGCGAAGCTGATTGGCTCTCCGGTGTCTGTAAACATTCCAAACAGTACGTAGCGGCCGCCATCTTGTCTCTAGGTAGGATCGAGAGACAAGAGGAGGCCAAAGCGAAGGGGCAAATGACCATAAGGGGGCATAGTAGATCCTCGCTGACCCCCTAGGTTTGATGTGGAGGTTTTAAAAGGGCCCCGCGGGGCAAAAAAAAAAAATAATAATAATAATCGAACGGCTGAATGGATTTGCACGAAACTTGGTAAAATATTAGGGACTGGTAGCCCGATGTGCCTTTGCTATGTCTCAATATATGTGCTTCAGTGCATTTTGAGAAATTAACGTTAAAAAACAAGATATATATCTGTAACAGCGCTCCGCTTCGCGGAGATAAAATTATATCTGTATTACCTAGCTGTTGCTAACACCAGTTAGCGACGGCTAGTAGGAGATAGCGACCATCTTGGGTCCCACTTTGCATGTGAGTGATATTTATCACTAATGACATGCAAAGTGGGCATGCCAAGATGTTAGCGACTGGAAACAGTCGCTAACATCGCTATCTCCTATTATCAACTTTTGGAAATATTCGAGATAAGCGCGAATATCTCCAAAAAGTAACAGCTGCCCTGAGCAGTTCTTAGCCATGTTATCCAATGGGAGGTGGATAACATGGCTAAGAGCATTAGCTCGGTAATGCATGAATATCGCGGAGTTTTCAGCGATATTAATGCATTGCGCTCGTTTTTTATCGTATTTGCGATAAACCTTGATAATAGCAAGGTTTATCTGCGATAATTTCTGACGGTAAAAAAATCTTTGCAATGCATCGTTAGGGATAAATATCGCTTAACTTTGGTAATATGCCCCAACGTCTGTTAACGTTCGATTCGAAGGAAATCAGGAATTGTTGAAAAACATTGTGTGCGCCATCTTGTCTTTTTTCAAATGCCACACTTTTGTCGTGCACGGCAGCCATTTTAGATGCCTTGACCAGACCCACTCTGTGCACGCATGTCGATCCTTAGCATGGCTCCCCACCCTCGCAAGCATCTCACCCAGGCAGTGGTCACCCCCGCTCTCTGTCTTATGCATGGGTAATAAACCTCCCCCCATCTGCGCTGCTCTTCCCTGAGAATCACACCCTGTGCCCGCCCGACACCTCCCTTTCGCCCTATTCACTACCGCACCCTCTGACACTCCTTTTCCTCTGTGTCCGATTGTCCAGGCCGGTCCTAGGCTATCAGCTAGCCCTGCAGATGTAGTTTATGGCCACAGCTGTAAAGAATCACCCCTCTTCAAAGGAGTTATAGTAGATCAAGGCCCACACTCGATGAGATCCGTCACAGCAGAAGCGTTGCTATTATCTGAAAACCATCCTGTATTGTGATTGGGGAGGGGACCGAGCGTGAAGCGGAAGATTCCAGGGATGACTCTTTGTACATCAAAGTTTTTACAATTATGTGTCACATTAAAAATATATAGCACTCCGACAAAGTAGTAAGATTATAAAACTTTAATAATTTATAAATATATACAAGAAAACAAAAATAGTAATAACATATAAACATTTTTAGGGAAAAACAACGAAGTAGCGGTCGGCTGTGCGAATAGTCCCAACGCAGCACAACGTCCAGATTTCCGGCGTGGGGCGTCGCGGGGGGTGGGTCATCAGTAGCAAACTGTTGTGCGAATAGTTCCAAGGCAGCAGAACGCGCCGAAATCTAGATGACACGAAAGTGATGTCTAGTAAGTTGCCACCCAGCAAATAACGGCGTGGGGCGTCGCGGGGGGTGGGTCATCAGTAGCAAACTGTTGTGCGAATAGTTCCAAGGCAGCAGAACGATGGCACCAAGGTGATGTCCAGTAAGTTGCCGCACTGGTTTTGGTATCCTACAATGCTGCTCCGAATAACGGCGTGGAGCGCCCCGGGGGAGGCGGCGTGAACGGGCCTCTCCAGGTGGAGTCTCATCTGTTTTAGTGGGGCGCCCCTTTACCGTTTCAGTTGCCATTCCGTCCGCTTTTGGTCCACTGTGTCAAAATCCGCCATTCAGCTGAGTTGCGCCCACTCTTGCGGTGCAGCGATAGGCGGCTGCCACAGGACTCTCAAAATGGCGGCAGGCTCTTTCCTTTTTGGGCGTGGTCCACTGAAATGGCCCTGGGACACCTTGGAAATCGGACGCTTGTCTGCTAGGTCTTGGACCCCATTCTCGAAAGCGTCCCCTCCGCCTTGAGAATTCATCAAAAGTTTTGGGGGCCCCGACTCCTGCAGGCTTCTGGTGGGGAGCGGCTGCCATGATTGCTCGCGGAATGACCACGACGGAGCTACGAGATGGTGGTGCTCTCATGCTGACGCCAGTTTAGTCTGAAACATCCAGAAACAAGGTGGGGCTTTCATCGTTTGGGGGGAAAAAAAAGTTTTCATCCAATGAAAAGTGTTGTTTTTAGGTCATATGATCAAGCCTTCCATCATTCGGAAACCAAAAGTAAAATGAACCAATGAAAAGTTTTATAAACAAGTCACATGACCTGTTATGCGGCATAGGGTATAAAATGCGGAGAAAATACGTTGGCACGTGAGGCGGCGTCAGTAGCGGACCGATGTGCGAATAGGCCGAAGGCAATACAACGCGCCAAGATCCGGATGGCACCGAGGTGGTGTCCAGCAAGTTGCAGCACTGGTGTGGCCATCCTACAATGCTGAAAGTCGGCGTGGGGCGCCCCGTTGGCCTGTGAGTTTGCGTCAGTAGCGGACCGATGTGCGAATAGGCCGAAGGCAGCACAACGCGCCAAGATCCGGATGGCACCGAGGTGGTGTCTAGTAAGTTGTCGCACTTCTGTGGCCATCCTACAATGTTGAAAGTCGGCGTGGGGCGCCCCGTTGGCCTGTGAGATGGCGTCAGTAGCGGACCGATGTGCGAATGGGGCCAAAGGCAGCGCAACAATATTTTCTGACTGACACCACAAGGCGCTGAGATGCCAAGATCCGGATGGCACCGAGGTGATGTCTAAGTTGCGGACTGATGTGCGAATGGGGCCAAAGGCAGCGTAACAATATTTTTTGTATGGAAGATACCACTAGGCGTTGAGATGCCAAGATTCGGATGGCACTGAGGTGATGTCTAGCAAGTTGGTGTGGTCATCCTACAATGCTGAAACTCGGCGTGGGTCGCCCCATTAGCCTGTGAGATGGCGTCAGTAGCGGACCGATGTGCGAATAGGCCGAAGGCAGCACAACGCGCCAAGATCCGGATGTCACCGTGGTGGTTTCATAGTTGAGAGGCACTTCATCTGCAGTGGGGCGCCGAGATCCGGATGGCACCGAGGTGATGTCTAGCAAGTTGCTGTACTGGTGTGGTCATCCTACAATGCTGAAACTCGGCGTGGGTCGCCCCATTAGCCTGTGAGATGGCTGTTCTTTGGATTTGGGCCTGGTCCACCAAAATGGCCCTGGGACACCTTAGAACTCGGACGCTCGATTTTTTTTTCCTTTCCTGTACATGCAAAAAAAGGTAAATGCCCGGTACGTTACACGCTTCATCTGCCACGATGAACTCTCCAGAGGAACCGAAAAAAAATATAGTTGTGGTAACTATACCATGCATCGTCATATGGAGAGGTGGCACCAATTAATTATAGTGCTGCATAAAAGAGAGATTTGGAGGAGAACCCCTGACCTGCTAGTACATTCATCAAAGAAGTGGCACTGAGAGCTTCAGAGGCAAGGGAAACGGTCCCAAATATTTAGAAGAACTTTGGAAAGATTAAAATGACATGTTTAGATTGTGGCAAATTAATTTCATGTGGACAGATGAGTGTTACTCTAATAAATACAGCATATGAACATCATCATAGTCGATGGTTGGTAGAGACATTTTGACTATATCCTGGACCTGCCCGTCCTCGCCCAAAATGGCGCCGGAATAAATGGGACTCGTAACTCCTTGTTGTGTACTGGTTGCAGAACCTTGAAATCACGAGATACGTATGCAGTTTTGAAGCACATGGCGGGCGGGGACGAGAATTGATTGAATATTTCGACATCCCTATTGATATTAAGTTCTGATGTGTTATTGATTACTGTACTGTTGAAAGTTCGAATTAACGTCACCCATGGTACTTGCCCGCAAATGTATATCTAGATAATTTTATTGTAACTGGCCCTGTCGTATTTTAATTATAAAATGTACGTCCACTGATTCCGTAACTGTTAGACACCTTAGTTCTTGCAACCTAATGGCCCGCCCGTTATGTTCCTCTACAGTGTAAATGTCTATTCATCATATACGATTACAGTTTGCTCTGTGGCAGGCCCACGTGGTTATAGGCTCGTATTTGTATAATGAAATTTTCACAATAAAGGTTTTTAAAAGAAAGCATGGTAGTAGTATATACATTGGTAAAGTTTTTAATAATAGTGACTGTTTTAGAATCATTAAAAGGCAAGTGAAATAAAGCAGACCAATTACATGAAGGGTAAAAGGTATAATACGAAGGAACGCAGTAAAGATAAATGGTCAAGGGCTGTTGTGTTTTCTATTCCTGCAACATAAAGTGATCGATAAGAATCTCATATTCAGGCGTATCGGCGACTAAGACAGCAGGTCGACCCTCTTTTGCTCAACGGCTCCGTCATGGGACGAAGAAACGCTCTTTTTCTCGAAAAAAGAATATATTTTACTTGCAGGACAGTTGTAAAATTTCCGGGAAAGTACATTAGCCTGGAACATTATAACATATATTTAAGAAAAAATAATGTTCGGAAGTAATGAAAAGCGTAATTTTTAGGTCATATGACCAAGCCTTTCATCATTACAATAAGAAAAGTAAAATGAACCAATGAAAAGTTTTATTAACAAGTCACATGACTTGTTATGCTTACGTTACGCGCTGCGCGCCCCGGATGACTTCCGGATGCGCTAACGCGGCGCGTCATATGACGCATTACGCGACAACGCAGGTACAGAATATAGTCAAAATGTCTCCACCAACCAGCGGTCGGAACACAACCCCTTTCAGCAGGCTAAATAGTTCTGTTAAATGACAACAGAAGGGACAGGCAACAAGAACCATCAGTCAAAGAGGGGAGAGCTAGTTCTTCTCTACCGGGTTACATTGGGGCGCTACCGGAACTGATCGAATTGGTAGTCTACAGTGTTTCTGGATGTTTCAGACTGAAGCTGGGGTTAGCATGAGAGCAGCACCATTTCGTAGCTCCGTCGTGGTCATTCCGCAACCAATCATGGCAGCCGTTCTTTATCGTTATTTTGGGCGGGGTGGGTGGCGGAGCCGAGCTGTTTTGCAGCCATCATTGTGTGGAGTTCAGTTCATCTCACTAGTTTTGTATTTGTCATGAGGGGTTGTTCCTAATGTTTCTATTTTAGCGAGGTCAAAAAGAGATCCCATTAGTGGCCTACTGATTTTGCTCGATTCCTTTTCTTTTTTTTTTACACGATTTTTCGTTATCTGCAAAGACTAAACAGAGTATTGCGACTCTGTGTTTGTTTGTAAATAGAGAATGAACCAAAGAGAACTAATTCTAAAACAGTAAATACTTGGATAACAATCAATCAAATGGAGAGAGAAGCAGGCACGACGGATTACAATGGGGGCAAAGACCTGCGTTAACTACCTTTCACTATCTGCAAAGAGAGAGTACTCCTAATAGAAATGAGGGGGGGGGGCACCATTCAAAGCAGATCAGTGTGCATAAACACGAAAATGTTTTCACTTACCACGTACTTGACATTCGACAGCTTATGATATTTGCTATTAAAAAACCATTGAAATTCACTGAAAAAACCATAGGTTATAGACCATATATAGTTAGGAATTAGCATTTACAAAACCTTGAAAATTCACTGAAAAAAACATAGGTTATAGACCATATATAGTTAGGAATTAGCATTTAAAAAACCTTATTTTACTCACACAAAACCATTGAAATTCCATATATAGTTAGTTGCACTAACTATATATCGCGCACCTGCAATCCACTGCTGATCATGTCACATATTACATCATTCATGACATGGTCAGTGACATCACTGATGACATCACTGATGACATCTCAAATGACATCACTGATGACATCACTGATGACATCTCATTTGACATCATTCTTGTGCTAATACGATAAACCTCTTCAGACTCTAATATAACCTTAGATACACTCAGTGTATACAGACACTCACACACTGCCACTCATCCATGGAGTTACTCACACACCCAGTCAGTCATGCAAAGAAACAATCTCATCTCCATTTCTTCAACTATACAGTTAAACACACCTTACTTATTGAAACATATACTAACACATATTTACTCTCTTATACAATCCCTGATACAAGTTCACAATGATCGATACAACCACTCACTCATTCGGTGGCTCTCATGCACAGTTATTTATATATGCCAACTCTCACATGTACTGTGTTTTACATATGTACTTACTATGACATGTAGCATTGAGATATCCATTCACTCATCAATACACTCATGCACACAGTCAACTGCCCATGTAGCTGTTTCCTCATGCACTCTTGAACTCATACACCTAGTGAATAAACTGTTCACACATCTATGCATAGAGTCACACACCTTCCAGCCACCCCCACACAAACTCAATCTCCCATAGAAATACTTGGGCAACCAATTAATAACACATATAGCCTCTCGTATAGCTAATGATCAACACATGCAGCAGTTTACAGAACAACAGACGTAATGATGCACAAATTAAGACAGTTTAGTCACTAACCCATGCATTCAGTGAGACACATTTAATCACTCACTCATACAGTCAGTCACGCACCTACTAAATCCTTCATCCAGACACTTATACATCCACTCATTCTTCAATATGTAAGACATATTTTAACTTTACAGAAACATACAGTCACTGGATGTTGTCATCAGTGATGTCATCAGTGATGTCATTTGAGATGTCATCAGTGATGTCATCAGTGATGTCACTGACCATGTCATGAATGATGTAATATGTGACATGATCAGCAGTGGATTGCAGGTGCGCGATATATAGTTAGTGCAACTAACTATATATGGAATTTCAATGGTTTTGTGTGAGTAAAATAAGGTTTTTTAAATGCTAATTCCTAACTATATATGGTCTATAACCTATGGTTTTTTCAGTGAATTTTCAAGGTTTTGTAAATGCTAATTCCTAACTATATATGGTCTATAACCTATGGTTTTTTCAGTGAATATATATATATATATATATATATATATATATATATATATATATATATATATATATATATATATATATATATATATATATTCACTGAAAAAACCATAGGTTATAGACCATATATAGTTAGGAATTAGCATTTAAAAAACCTTATTTTACTCACACAAAACCATTGAAATTCCATATATAGTTAGTTGCACTAACTATATATCGCGCACCCGCAATCCACTGCTGATCATGTCACATATTACATCATTCATGACATGGTCAGTGACATCACTGATGACATCACTGATGACATCTCAAATGACATCACTGATGACATCACTGATGACATCTCAAATGACATCACTGATGACATCACTGATGACAACATCCAGTGACTGTATGTTTCTGTAAAGTTAAAATATGTCTTACATATTGAAGAATGAGTGGATGTAGAAGTGTCTGAACAAAGGATTTAGATTTTCGCTCACCTGCCTCCTTCCCTGGGTGTACAGCCGTTTCAGGGCTGACTCAGGAGGGCCACGCTCGAGCACACGGCGGCGGCCATTTTGGATAGGGACAGTATAAAAACAGACGCCCATTGCTTCGCACAGCGAACGCGCACAGCGGGCGCGCCATAGTCGCGCCGGAGTCCAGCCAGAGTCCTGCCCGTCTGCGCTCGTCCGCGCTAGGCTGGGCTCTGGGCTCTGGCATACCCTTTATTGGTGAGTAAAGCCACTATATCCATCATGACTCTTACATACTCCTCCGAAGAGTTATTTGCGCTACGTGGTGCTCCCAATAATAACTGCTCCACCTACCCTTTTCCGCCTCACAAGTTCAGCTGTCCTCGCTGCAACTTTTCACTAAAAACCCCTACCACATGCAGATCCCTCCAACATCAAGGCAGACGAAAGAGACAGGTATGCTCTAGGACAACTTCCACTCGCCCCCTTTTAAGATTTTGGAGCATAAATTGCCGATCCTTACCACAACACAGATACAATATCCACGATTTTCTAGATCAAAATCAACCTGATGCTATATTCCTGACCGAGACGTGGCTCAGAGACTGCTCGGGCCCGGATGTGGCAGACGCCATTCCCTCTAACTACGCCATTCTTCGTCAGGATAGAGTTTCCGGTAGGGGTGGAGGAATTGCAATTATTTACAAAAATGTATACACTTGTAAATTGGTAGACACCACTCAAAAAGATTGTGAATCAGCCCTTTTTAAATTATCCATTACCCCCCAATTTACGCTGTCAGGGCTACTGGTATACCGTCCCCCTGGGACAGCGAGCCCTTGGATAACATCGTTACCGGACTTCCTAGCCCCAGTACTGCTTAAAGCGCCTAATTTCACAATCTTAGGGGACCTAAACATACATTTAGACGACCATGAGTGCCCTAATAGGAATCAGCTTCTCTCTATTCTGGAAGCTTTTAACCTTCAACTTCTAAACACAGGTCCCACTCATTGTGCCGGTCACTTACTGGACCCGATCCTATCTAACCTGTCCCTAGATTGTTCACATGAAGCCCTACAAATCACCTGGTCCGACCACTTAGCTGTCCCCTTCTCTTATGACATGGCTGATACAGTAGTAAGACCTGAGGTGGAAACTACGCGGCCAGTTCGGAACTGGGGGAAGATTAACTTGCCAGAACTCAATAAACTACTGATCAAAACACTTCCATGTGTTGAACTACCAACTGCCGCTCTCAATTGCGCCACTGAACTCTGGCTAACCACTGCAGTCAATACAGCGCTTCCAATGACATCAAAGCCCGCATTTTCACACCACCCTCCTGCTCCATGGTATTCGGAACAACTTAAAAGCCTCCGCTCACATTGTAAGACCTTGGAGCGTAAATGGAGACAAGGCTATTCTCCTTCACGTAAAGCCACATATAAAGAAGCCTTAAAAAAATACCACTACAGTTGTAAAACTGCTAAAGCAGACTACACAAGGAAAACTGTGACTGATGCACAAAACTGCCCAAAGGTGCTATTCTCTGTTGTCAAAAAATTGACTGGTGCTAACTCGATCCCTCCTCCCCCGGCACTTGATGGCACTCAGTGTCAGTCCTTAGCGGATTACTTCATAGATAAAGTTGATCTTATCTATGAAAATTTCACTACACCTCCAGGTACTATGTACACTGCCCTTGACATAGTCCAAAAATTGGAAAACAATGACACTGATGCAGTAGTCACTACTTGGCAGCCCTTAGACGCCATTTCTTTCCTCTCCTGTTTAAATAGTGTGAGATCGGGCTCCCCACAGGACGCTCTCCCGGCCAAAATATTAAAACAATTAGACCCCCTCACTCATCCCCCCATCATTAAATTACTCAACGCTTCTCTGAGCGAGGCCCATGTCCCACAACCTTGGAAACACGCCATGGTTGTACCGTTATTAAAAAAACAGGGTGCAGATCCTTCAAATCCTGCTAACTTTCGCCCTATATCCTTGTTGCCAATTTTCTCAAAGATATTGGAGAGACATATAAATTCTCAGCTCTCCAAACTGGTTGAAAACACTGGATTTCTCCATCCTTCTCAGTCGGGCTTTCGGCCTAGGCACTCAACCGAGACAGCCCTCCTGGGGGTGACAGAGAGTCTTAGGCACGGTGTCGATCAGGGAAACACCATGGCGCTCATCCTGCTGGATTTGAGCGCAGCTTTCGACACCGTGTCACATTCCATCCTCATTGACTCTCTGAAATCTCTAGGTGTGGCAGGCCAGGCCTTGGCCTGGCTGGCGTCTTTCCTTAGTGACCGAAGCTTCCAAGTGTTTTCTTCTAAAGCTGCCTCCGCCATTTGTCCTTCCACCCGCGGCGTCCCCCAGGGCTCAATTCTTAGCCCTTTATTATTTAATATTTATGTTAAACCCTTGGCAACCATAGTCAAACAAGCTGGGCTAACCCTGTTTTCCTACGCAGATGACACCCAGATTGTCTTCTCCTTGTCAGGGAGAGACGTAAACAACATCTCCGCACTCAAGTCGGGCCTCACTCTTGTGGCCGACTGGATGCGGAGAAATTGTCTCAAGCTGAATGGGGAGAAGACCGAGGTGGTCATTCTGGGACAGAACAAACATCTTTGGGGTCCTCGCCATTGGCCCATCGAACTGGGAAATGCGCCTACACCATCTACTGCAGTTCGCAACCTGGGCGTCATTATTGACGACAGGCTAACTATGAGACAACAGGCTACTAAGGTCTCAGCCATCTGCTTTTCAACCTTGCGATGGCTTCACAAGATTTTGTGGATGCTCCCCCTCTCCTCTCGCAGAACTGTAGTCCAGGCACTTGTAACATCACGCCTGGACTATGGCAACATTCTCTATTTGGGCGCAGATAAAGCCACTATACATGTGCTGCAGGTGGTGCAAAATGCGGCCGCGCGCCTGCTAAAGAATGTCCCCAGACGCACCTCAGCCACTGCCGCTTTGCGTGACCTCCATTGGTTGAGCATCCCAGAACGCGTTAAATTCAAGGCACTCTGCTATATGTTCAAGGCTAAGCAGGGTAGCGCCCCAGTATATGTTCAGGGGCTGGTAAAACCCTATAGACCCCTGCGCTCATTAAGGTCATCGGACATTGGCAATTTCACAGTACCAAGATGGAAGCTGGCAAAAATGGGAGGCCGCTCCTTTTCCACTCTTGGTCCTAAATACTGGAACTCCCTCCCATTGGCATTAAAATCTGAGACCAACTTACTCCGCTTCCGTAAGGCTTTGAAGACCCTGCTCTTTACTAAGCGTGACCAATAGTCGGCAGAGGCCTTAAGTCAAGGTGACATTCTCTTTTCTTCTACAGTCTATCCCTGGCGCCGGGAAACCCATTGTGGGTAGCTGTGCGCGGTACAAGCTTAAATAAATAAATAAATAAATAAATAGGTGCGTGACTGACTGTATGAGTGAGTGATTAAATGTGTCTCACTGAGTGCATGGGTTAGTGACTAAACTGTCTTAATTTGTGCATCATTATGTCTGTTGTTCTGTAAACTGCTGCATGTGTTGATCAGTAGCTATATGATTAACTATATGGGTTATTGATTGGTTGCCCAAGTATTTGTATGGGAGACTGAGAGTGTGTATGGGTGGCTGGGAGGTGTATGACTCTCTGCATAGATGTATGGGTTCAAAAGTGCATGTGGAAACAGCTGTATGGGCGGTTGACTGTGTGCATGACTGTATTGGTGAGTGAATAGATATCTCAGTGCTACATGTCAAAGTAAGTACATATGTAAAATACAGTACATGTGAGAGTTGACATATATAAATAACTGTGCATAAGAGCCAGTGAATGTGTGAGTGGCTGTATGGATCATTGTGAACTTGTATCCAGGATTGTATAAGTGAGTAAATATGTTTTAGTATATGTTTGAATAAGTAAGGTGTGTTTAACTGTATAGTTAAGGAAATGGAGGTGTGATTGATTGTTTGCATGACTGACTAGGTGTGTGTGTAACTTCATGGATGAGTGACAGTCTATGAGTGTCTGTTTACACTGAGTGTATCTAAGGTTATATTAGAGTCTGAAGAGGTTCATCGTATTATCACATGAATGATGTCATCAGTGATGTGATCAGTAATGTCAAATGAGATGTCATCAGTGATGTAATCAGTGATGTCATTTGAGATGTCATCAGTGATGTCATCAGTGATGTCATTTGAGATGTCATCAGTGATGTCATCAGTGATGTCACTGACCATGTCATGAATGATGTAATATGTGACATGATCAGCAGTGGATTGCGGGTGCGCGATATATAGTTAGTGCAACTAACTATATATGGAATTTCAATGGTTTTGTGTGAGTAAAATAAGGTTTTTTAAATGCTAATTCCTAACTATATATGGTCTATAACCTATGGTTTTTTCAGTGAATTTTCAAGGTTTTGTAAATGCTAATTCCTAACTATATATGGTCTATAACCTATGGTTTTTTCAGTGAATTTCATTGGTTTTTTAAAAGCTAATATCTACAGCTGTAAAATGTATTCTTCTTTAAATCCAAAAATATATTTTATATGTTTATTAATAATTTTTTTTTAATATTTTTTTTGTTTCGCTCCCGGTCCGCGAACCGGGAAGCTTCCCGTTAGCTCAATTCGATTCCGCGATCCGGTCCGCGAACCGGTAACAAATCAACATAGTTACGGTATCGCGTTGCCGCGTAATGCGTCTTATGACGTACTGCGTTAGCGCACCCGGAAGTGCCCCGGGGCGCGGACCGAGGCGCGAAACGCAACTCCCCGGAAGCGATCCGCGGCGCGAAAGCGCGACGTATCGCGTTGCCGCGAAATGCGTCTTGTGACGTACTGCGTTAGCGCACCCGGAAGTGTCCCCGGGCGCGGACCGAGGCGCGAAGCGCAGCGAACCGGAAGCTAACCGGGGAGCGTTCCGCAGCGCGTAACATGAAAGTTAGAGTCATGTGACTTGTTAATAAAGCTTTTCATTGGTTCATTTCACTTTTAGTTTCATAATTATGGAAGGCTAGGTCAGGTGACCTAAAAATAACACTTTTCATTGGTTGAGAAGTATTGTTTTTCCCAAATGATGAAAACCCCTCCTTCTTTCCTCACTC
The DNA here is from genome assembly GCF_964261635.1 of Lissotriton helveticus. Lineage (NCBI taxonomy): Eukaryota > Metazoa > Chordata > Amphibia > Caudata > Salamandridae > Lissotriton > Lissotriton helveticus. The sequence goes on along the minus strand of NC_136068.1, from coordinate 807,731,830 downwards.
TGACTTTCATCATTGTGAGAGGAAGACCTTCATTAGTATATCAGAAATGGCTTCAGTAGTTGCTTCAGCTGGTGGACCCCCACCACCACCTCCACCTCCTCATGGGAAGAGAGGACCACCTCCCCAGGTGATGACCAACACTGAGGAGGAAGAGGAAGAAATGGAGGAAGAGGAGGGAGAAGAACCACAGTTCTTGGAAGAGGTGCCCCGGGTTTCCCATAGGAAAGCCAGTTTCATCTGGCAGTTTTATTCAATCCCTCCAGGGCAAAAGAAAGTGAATGCGAGGTATGTGACCTGCCTCATCTGCAAAGAGAAATTATCAAGAGGGACTGATAAAAAGTATAGCTATGGGAACTATACCATGCATCGGCACATGACCAGGAAGCATCCACTTAATTACAGCCGGGCGGAAATACGGGATATGGAACAAAACCCAACAGCAACTCCTGTGGCCAGGTCAACATCGTCAATATCATTGACACCAGCAGAGGCACGGGAAACTGTGCCAAACATCCAAGAGAATTTTGGGCACATGAAACATACTTGTATGCACTGTGGTGCGTTGATATCATGTGGTAACATGAGTATTAATGCCATCAACCTGGCTTATGACAAACATAATTGCCCTAACCGCCCCCAGTAATTTTTTTTTGCTCCTGTTGAGCCCTTTTCAACGCCTGTTTTTTGTTGTTCCCCCCCCCAAAAAAAACCCCAAAAAAATATAAAATCGTTCAAAAAATACAAAAAAAACAAAAAATGTTCAAAAAATACAAAAAAAATATAAAACAACAAAAATATAAAAAAAAAAGTTCTTTTCAGAACTACCTTCCCTTTCCAAAAAAATTGCTAGAATGTTTAGCACTCTGGCAAGCTCTATTTCTTTTGGTTCGCTTCCGGTTTAGCTTCCCGGTACGCGTACCGGGAGCTAACCAAAAAAAAAACTTTTTAAAAAAAAAGAGTAAGTATAAGGAAAGTAAACAGAGAGTGATGTTTCAAGAAAGACAGCTATAGGTAGTAAAGAAGAGATACTATTTAATAGATCTATTTACCAAAGAACAGACAGAAGATGGTATAATTGTGAAAAACAAAATAGATAACGAAGTGAAAGAAAAAAGAAAGAAAAACAAGCATTGTCTTAGCCAATAGGTATCGACTTTTGGACCTTCTAAGTCTTTAGTTATGCAGCATAATATCCTTGGTGCAGCAACATCAACTGTTGCATGGCTAAACACGTATAAGGTCCCAAAGGCGAGACCTATTGTCTATGCCAATGCTTGTTTCTTAAGTAGAATTGCAATACGTATGGCTCTTCCATGTAAAAAAATCTTATCTTTTGTAAAGGCCTACCAATGAAGTAAGTGATTTCTACTTCATTGCACCAGTCATCATAAATGTATCCATAAGCTTCTTATCTTGTTAGACATCAACCGCCATATGTATCATATAACTATTTTGCATTTCCAAAAAAGCGAATTTTAAGGAATAAATAGCGATTCTTTACCATTCCAAATTTGTTTGAGAAAATTGCTAATTGCAAATTACCCATTCATTTCCATGGGCTAGGAGGCTCATATAAATGAAGGTGCAATTTGCGATTAACAATTTGCTCATCACAAATTAGGAATTTATTCCAAAAGTGCAGGGGTGTCTCAAGAACACCCTGCTGCAACCCTGAAAAAGAAATTTGGGGGCATATGGCGAACATAAATTTTAACAACATTCCTTTACCTCAAAAACGATTTTCAAATCATAACTTCAAAACACTACACATGGGAAAATTACTTAAATTGTCCTTAAGACACATAAAAGCGTTTTTTGATTGGCTTTCCTGCATGGTAGGGTCACTTTTAACATGGCTATGTAACATAAACATTCAAAATCAAAATTTTCAATGTACAGGTGGGAGCATATTTACAAGCAATTTGCGCCACAAAGAAAGGTCTGACATTAAAATGGGAAAAATAACATCAGGGACAGTCAATTGCCTTATAAAGAACCATACACCATTATGTCCTTCTCATGAATTTAAAAACAATTCCTTTTTCCCAAAAACGATTTTCAGATCATAATTTCAAAAAACTGCACATGAGAAAATGACTTAAAATGTCATTGAAACACATGAAAGCGTTTTTTTTTTGGCTTTCCTGCATGGTTGGTTCACTTTTATCATGGCTATGTAACACAAACATTGATAATTAAAATTTTCATGCACATGTAAGAGCATATTTACAAGCAATTTGCGCCACAGAGAAAGGTCTTACACTAAAATGAGAAAAATAACATCAAGGACAGTCAATTGCCTTATAAATAACCATACACCATTATATCCTTGTCATGAATTTAAAAACAATTCCTTTTCCACAAAAACGATTTTCAAATCATAATTTCTAAACACTGCACATCAGAAAATGACTTAAAATGTCATTAAAACACATGAAATCATTTTTTGATTGGCTTTCCAGCATGGTTGTGTCACTTTTAACATGGCTATATAACAAAAACATTCAAAATCTAAATTTTCCATGCACATGTGAGAGCATATTTACAAGCAATTTGCGCCACATAAATCATAATTTTCTCCTTAAAGCACACTATTCTCTATCTAAAGTAAAGAAATATTTTCTCACCTTAGCAAATACTTTGAGTTTGAAAACAGTCTCAGAAACACACCAATTTGTCTTCAGCAGAGCAAAAGGTATGCACTCCAGAGTCTGCAGCTATCAAAAGCACAGAAATGGTGTAATTCTTCACACATATTTCTCATGTCACCCAATCAAAACTCTTCCCTCACTTTTTTTCAAATGAAAACCCTTCCCCCTCTGCCCTTTCTGCCTATTTTCCATAGCAACCACCTCTTGGAGAAACTCTGGTGTTTGCAAATTCACACAACAATGTTGCAATTGAACTCTGAACTCTCAGTGCACCTGCATATCCAGTGCTTTCTTTCATTTAATGATTTTTTATTGACCACTCAAAATACATCTTTCAAAGAACACATCTCTACACCCTAACTTTCTGTTTTCATCAATCAAAATCCACCAATCACTGTTACTACTTCATGAACACAGAAACTCCACAGTTTTTTTCATTTCAAACTCACATTTTTTCAACTGCCATTTCATTGCCACACTTCATCTGACTGCAGGAGAACCTTCTCTCACCATGTTTTCTGTCTGGATTGTTGGTCATAGTTATATTCACTGGGCTCAAAGGTACGTTGAAAGCAGGAATTTACCTAACCTCAATTTACAAGATGTGGAAATTAAGTGGTTTGGCCACAGAGGATTAAAATGTCACCAATTGATACCATTGGTGAAAACCTTTATGCATTTGCCCAAACCTGACCTGTTAATTGTGCACTGTGGAGGTAATGACTTGGGCACTTTGACTGGTGTAGGTCTGGAAATGCTTTTAAAGGACACCTTTGAGCAATTGATGGCACTTTTTCCTCAGACTGCCTTGGTATATTCAAATATATGCCAAAGACAGAAATGGAGGTGGTCAAACCAATTTTGTCCACAAATTGAGAAGTCGAGGAAGCATGTAAACAAATCTGTTTCAGCTTACATGAGAGACCATGGAATGGGCTCCCTGTACAACAATAACTTGCGTTACTACATGCAAGATATCTACAGAGGAGATGGAGTTCACTTCTCAGATGAGGGCAACAGAGTTTTCACTCTGAATTTAAAAATGTGCATTTGTACCTACTTATAAGTACCAAAATGTACCATAAACCCAAAAGCTCTTCTCAGAGCTACCCTACATCTAATCACTCACAATTATTATTTTACTCTAACTTTTTTTACTAATTTTCAACAAAGTACGCTCCCTGGGGCGCTACCCGGTACGCGTACCGGGAGCTAACCTCGCGAAATTTAAAAAAAAAATGTTTTTTTTTCGCACATATGGGCCTCCTCAGCCACCCTCACAAAACCTAGGGGGTCAAGATAAGTCTACCATGCCCCCTTCTACCTATTCTGAACATTATTTGCCCTCCATCTTGTATCATAATTCGACCGAAACACAAAATGGTGGACTCCCGTTACGCTTAAGGTTCGCGTACCAGGGCGCTCACCGGTTCGCGTACCGGGTCGCTTCCTGGGAAGCGCACCATCAAAAAAGGTGGGAAAGTAGTTCACAGAAAAGCCACTGGAGACAATTTCACCAAATATAGATTAGCTCATACTACATACCAATCCCTACCATTTTCACAAATTTGATTGGAATTCCATTTAGCCATTTAGCCTATAGAACTCACTAAATACCGTGAGGTAAATTACTTCACAAAACACATCTGAAGTGTTGGAATTGACAACCAATTAAAATGTTACTTTCATTTTCTACTTTTTTTACCTGACATTTGATTGGTTATGTACCCGAATATATATAAAGGAAGAGAAGGAAACACAGCCATTTTGACTACTACTTCCTGGTGTACATTTCTATTAGAATTTTCATTAATAACTTCAACTTCTTTTTAAAGGTAAGTTGTTATTTTTAAAACTGAAGTATATTGAGCACTTTAAGTTAATATGGCAAACTTTTTCTGTTAGTTATATACTATCCCTCTGTAGTACTTATAAATTTAGATACACTTTTTTATATTCCTACTTCCACTCTGATACTATACACTGCCCAAAGATAAATTCTCTGTTAAAAACTGCCTATCTAAAATTAATCCCAACAGTGCCCTACCTCTACTAATATATATTTTTTTTATGCAAATTTCAGGAAAAATGGAAAGTGAACAAAACATTTCATTTGAAATTGTCCTTCCAGAGTCCAACACAGAAATCATTGATCCAAATGAGATTGAATTTATGGATGAATCTTGGGACCAAGAACTACTGCAATATGTACAAGCAGTAGATAACCTCCTTGCAAATGAGGACATTTTACAACCTCAGAGACTACAATCTATATTCCATGATTATGAAATTTCTGACAATGAAATGTTAGAAAGTTTATTAAATTATGAAACACAATAAAAAAAACATAAAAAAAAAAAAAATAATCAACAAAACCAACAATCAATTAACATACAGCATTTGAAAAGTCTATCATTCATTTTTCATTGTGATACGCTCCCCAGAACGCTTCCCGGTTCGCGTACCGGGCGCTAACCACGAAAAAAAACAAAAATTTTTTATTTTTTTTTGCTTCGCGGGGCCCCTTTAAAGCCTCCACATCAAACCTAGGGGGTCAGGGAGGATCTACTATGCCCCCTTATAGTTATTTCCCCCTTTGTTTTGGCCTCCTCTTGTCTCTCAATCCTACCGAGAGACAAGATGGCGGCCGCTCCGGACTGTTTAGAATGTTGACAGACACCGGAGAGCCAATCAGCTTAGCTACGCGAAGTTCCGGTACGCTTAAGGTTCGCGGACCGGAGCGCTGCCCAGAGCGCGCTTACAGATATATATCTTTTTTTAAACGTTAATTTCTCAAAATCCACTGGAGCACATATATTGAGACCTACAAAAGGCACATCGGGCTATCAGTCCCTAATATTTTGCCAAGTTTCGTGCAAATCCATTCAGCCGTTCGGGCTAAAAGTGAGGCTAACCGCCCTATGGAAAACTCAATGTTAAAAACACGTTTTGGGACCCCCCTTTTTTCTCGGCCCCCCCTGGACCAACTCCCCCCAAATTTCCAGTGGCTGCTCAGAAACAAAATGTTCCATTTTCCAGAAAATTTCAGCCAATTCCGTCCACAAACGCCAAAGTTATTAGACATAGAATTTTCAAAAATCCCATAGAGAAAAAATCCTAACTATATATACCTACTGGCGACCGCCAGTAGGTAATATATATATATAAAATCCCATAGAGAAAAAATCCTAACTATATATACCTACTGGTGACCGCCAGTAGGTAATATATATATATATATATATTACCTACTGGCGGTCGCCAGTAGGTATATATAGTTAGGATTTTTTCTCTATGGGATTTTTGAAAATTCTATGTCTAATAACTTTGGCGTTTGTGGACGGAATTGGCTGACATTTTCAGGAAAATGGCACATTTTGTTTCTGAGCAGCCCTTGAAAATTTGGGGGGGGTTCGTCAAGGGGGGGCCGAGAAAAAAGGGGGGTCCCAAAACGTGTTTTTAACATTGAGTTTTCCATAGGGCGGTTGGCCTCACTTTTAGCCCGAACGGCTGAATGGATTTGCACGAAACTTGGCAAAATTGTAGGGACTGGTAGCCCGATGTGCCTTTTGTAGGTCTCAATATATGTGCTCCAGTGGATTTTGAGAAATTAACGTTTAAAAAAAGATATATATCTGTAACAGCGGACCGGGCAGCGTCCCAGGACGCGTACTTTGCGCGCAACGGAGCTTTGTGAAGCGAAGCTGATTGGTTCTCTGGCGTCTGTCAACATTCCAGAAAGTCCGTAGCGGCCGCCATCTTGTCTCTCGGTAGGATCGAGAGACAAGAGGAGGCCAAAACGAAGGGGAAATGACCATAAGGGGGCATAGTAGATCCTCGCTGACCCCCTAGGTTTGATGTGGAGGTTTTAAAAGGGCCCCGCGGGGCAAAAAAAATAATAATAATAATAATTGAACGGCTGAATGGATTTGCACGAAACTTGGCAAAATATTAGGGACTGGTAGCCCGATGTGCCTTTGCTAGGTCTCAATATATGTGCTCCAGTGGATTTTGAGAAATTAACGTTCAAAAAAAGATATATATCTGTAACAGCGCTCCGCTTCGCGTAACGGAGGTTTGCGAAGCTGATTGGTCATTCTGTCACTGGGCTATAGTTGGGCTACATCTGGCTGATATTTGGGCTACATTTGTTTTTTTGTGTGTCTGGCGGCCATCTTTGGGCTACATTGGGCTACATTGGGCTTCATTGGGCTACATTGGGCTACATTTGGGCTCCAACATATATATAGGCCAATGTAGCCCAATATATATTTTTCAAAGTTAATTTTCGTAAAAACCACTGGAGCATATATCTTGAGACATGGCAAAGGCACATCGGGCTACCAGTCCCTACAATTTTGCCAAGTTTCGTGGAAATCCATTCAGCCGTTCGAGCTAAAAGTGAGTCCAACCGCCCTATGGAAATGAAGGAAATGAATGGGTAATTTGTAATTAGCAAATAGCTAATCGCAAACTAGGAATGGTAAAGAATCGCTATTTATTCCTTAAAGTTCGCTATTTAGGAAATGCAAAAAACTTTGATGATACATATGGCGGTTCATCTCTAACAAGATAAGAAGCATAGGGATACATTTATGATGACTGGCGCATCACCAGGGATGTGTTAGTCATTCTGTGCCGCTGTTCCGTCATCTATGGTGTGCTGCATTTACAATGCGGCGCATCATGGGGCAAAAACAGCACAGATGCGTGATGTATCTGTGCCGTAAAGGTGGCGCATTGCTGGAGTTGTATCGCAAGTGTGATGAAGCTCCAGCAAGGGTCGGGGGTGCCCCTGTCGCAGGGTTTCTGTTCTCACAGAGAACTGTGGACAGAGGATTGGAACCTCGGCGAATTAGGGTGTCCCAAAACTCACGTTAGTAATCAAAAACCCCTTAGCAAGCTAGGTACAGTGTCACATTGGATATAACAAACTCTCAATGTTTAGACAATCCAGAATATGAACTTATAGTACCTCAGGATACGTGGAACTCATGAACAGTCGGTCGTTATATATTTCTTAGAAACCAGAACATGGAGTTAAGAAGAACACATGTGTATTTGAAATGTTTATTTACTAATGCCGTCTTCTCAGGCGTAGTATCTTAGATAATACAAGTACACATATTATCAGTAGCAAAATTACCAGCATAGTTACTAGTACATAAAAAGCGAATGGTGATAGTATGTTAACATGCTGTAAATGAATAAGAGTTAGCAACACTTATAAGCAGCCGCGGGCCGTGGAGGGAGTTACGGTGAGGCAGGGAGGCGGGGAGGGGGAGAAGCAGGGTGGAGAATACAAGTACACATATTATCAGTAGCAAAATTACCAGCATAGTTACTAGTACATAAAAAGCGAATGGTGACAGTATGTTAACATGCTGTAAATGAATAAGAGTTAGCAACACTTATAAGCAGCCGCGGGCCGTGGAGGGAGTTATGGTGGGGCAGGGAGGCGGGGAGGGGGAGGGGCAGGGTAGAGAGGGCTCCACCCTGCTTCTCCCCCTCCCCGCCTCCCTGCCTCACCGTAACTCCCTCCACGGCCCGCGGCTGCTTATATCTCACCCTCCCTAATACACATATTATATTATTTGCTAAGAAGGTCTCTTTGTGTTGGTTTAGGGCGTGCCCATACTTTAGTGTCTTAGATTTGAAGGAATCACATCAGCATACACCAGCTCTCTCTTCATGTGAACCGCATCAACTGTTGTGTATGTGTGTTCGGCAAAGCAATATAAAACCCGCCTCATGCCCAGAATTGGCAGAAGTTGCACTTATGTTATGAGTATGAAGTCGTGGAGATCAGACCTCATAACAATTCTGTATTGTGTTGTTCTTGAAACTTTAGCACTCGCTGTACAGATATAGTTTAACAAGCAAAGCAGATAGTAGAGCAATAACATATTATTCTCATGTAAACCACGATGAACTACTAGGTGGAAAGCTAAAGCAACAACTAAGTGTCATGTGCAGAAGTTGCAAAAAAGGAAAAATGGCGTTTAAACCGGTAATGAGCCCATGCTAACTTAACACGGTGTAAAGATATCCAGGACCTAGATGACACCTCCCCATGATCCGGAAACGAACTGAATAAGATAATAGAAGTGCCATCTCATGAGAGCAGATTGCAAGTTTATATGTGGACGGTCCGCAAGGTAAAGCATTAAAAACTAGGAAAATTTAATGCTAAAGAAAAATAAAACAGCCAAGTACTTTATCGAGTCTTAAGCCAATAGGCAAGGTAAATAATAAAAACTTGACAAATAAGTCAATGAATTGTCAATGAAATGCTAGTACTCAGCATATCAAACATGAAAAAGGTCTATGACATAACTGTGTATGCAAAATAAGCTGCAACAGCCTCCAATAGGAAGTCACCGTCTTCATCCGAAAACAGTTCAGCCATCCAATTTAAAAGCGGAAAAGAACATACGTGCTCTCCCAGCACCGGATCCTCTATCACCATCAGAGGACAGCTCGGTGGGTTTTCAAGAAAGCTCTGTTCCAAGAAAGACTGTGCTGCCGCCAGTAAATTCCAGGGACCAAGTAGTCCATGCATCAATGCCACAGCCATAATCCTTTCGCCAGGACAAACCAACTCGTGAGTAATGATAGGAGTCATCAGCTGATTAAAGTCGACGTCAGGAGAAACCGGTCCGCAGAGACACAAATCAATGGCCCAATCGAAATCACAGGTCAGGCAGTGAAATACAGGCTGGACACAGGTGAAGTAGGAGAATCGAAAAGATAATCCATATGCCGTGCTTAATATCGCCAACGGCATTGTGCCATAATATTCTAGCATGTGATTGCGGAACAGTGTCAGCAGCTGCAGGGTGGGAGGTTGCATAGGAGGGACATCCATATTTAAAAATGTAAAAAAGCACAAGAGCGTCCGCTGGTAATGCAAGTAAAAATGCCAATCCACGAAGCAGAGTGGAGAAAATAGAATGAAAGAAAGCAGGGATGACTCCAAAGATTTTCTCAAATGAAGTCACGAGACCACTGGTAACAACTTTAAAAAAGTGCGCCAGGGCCTTTGTGGAGGATGCGTTAAAGATAGTCCGAACCATCTTGCTGAAATTGAAAGGCAAATCTGAATTGAGAAGGGTCTGCACCTCTGTACGGGTGTTCGCTATGTGAAGCACGAAAGTTTCACGGGCCGAACTCAAGGCCACCTCTCTCTGAGACAAAAGAGCTCTTATTCTTGCCATGCCGTTGAAATCTCTCCCAAGGTTGGTATTTGTGGCCAGATTGAAAACTCCCTATGTTCATGTGTGGGAGGAAATAGAACATTTCTGCAGCAAATAACCCGTTCACTTACTGTTACCATAAAAGGAATACTTTTAATTAACTCAGAACAATCTTCATTATTGAGCATCAAATAACTACCATTTTCCAACAACTTGAACGTGGGGATGATAGCAGGAACTGGCGTGCCTTGCAACACGCAAGCCATATTTGGTCGGTGTTTGTTGCATGAACCGTGTAACTGTATGTGCCTACACATTAGTGAATGATCTGGCGTCTCAGTGCATTCCTCTCCATTCAGATAAACTTCTTGATCATCTTTGAAACATCTGTATGTGTATGGAAGCGACCAGACCTCATGAAGAAAAGCACTACCTAAAGGTTCATAACGACCTATTGGTATATATTTCATACAATTTGAAAACTTATATAAAGCAAAAGGCAGCGTTATTAAACCGTGGATAAGGCACGTTGTCAAAAAACCCGCAATCCTCTGCTGATGATGTCACTGAGCATGTCATGAATGATGTAATATGTGACATCATCAGCAGTGGATTACGGGTAATAGTATCTCTAGTTTACTCCCCTATAGCTGTCTTTCTTTTAACATAAGTCTCTGTTTCCTTCCCTTATACTTACTGTTTTTGGTTCGCTTCCGGTTCGCGTACCGGCGAGCGAACTGGGAAGCGAACTAAGAGAAATAGAGGTTGGCACAGTTCCAAATATTGTACCAATTTTTTAATAACGGGGAGGTAGTTCTGAAAAGAACTTTTTTTTTTATTGTTTTTGTTGTTTTATATTTTTTTTATTATTTTTCAGAACATTTTTTTACTTTTTTTGAATTTTTCTGAACAGTTTTATATTTTTTGGGGTTTTTCTTGGAGGGGGCAATGAAAACGATTCATTGTAAAGGGCTCAACAGGAGCAACAAAACAAAAAAAAAGTATTTATTATTTTGGGCGTTTCGTACAAACTTGCATATGATAGTCAATAGCTCTGTTGATCAGAGTGATGCTTCTTTCTCCGTAGCAAATGAATCCATCGCAAAATACGCAGATGTGTTTTACTTCACCAAATCTCATTTGTATATTTGGCACCATCTCCCTGCCCTCTGGTCCCGTTACTTCCGGTACAACAGATCTTCTGGCCATAATAGGGAGATTATCTAGGTCGTTCCGAAACTGTGCAGCACTGTAGTTGTTAGGATGCCACCTAGTCATATGGCGATGCATTGTGTAGTTTCCGAAACTGTATTTTTTCTCGGTTCCTCTGGACAGTCTATCTTGACATATAAGGCAAGTTACGTATCTTGCATTTACTTTTTTCTGACCTTTGGGAATTTTAAAAAATTGCCAAATGAAGTTTTCTTTCCGGTGAGACGTCCTGGGTTCCTCAGGCAAAAACTGCCTCTCTTCGTGCTCTTCCTCCTGTTCCTCTTCTTCCTCTTCTTGCTGAATTATAACTTGAGCAGGTGGTCCACTCTTCCTTGGATGTGGTGGAGGTGGTGGGGAAGCACCAGCTGAAGCTACTAAAGAAGCCATTGCTCAGTGATCACAAAGGGTCTTTCTCTCACAATGATGAAAGTCAGAGTGAGGAAAGAAGGAGGGATTTTCATCATTTGGGAAAAACAAGAGTTCTCAACCAATCAAAAGTGTTCATTTTAGATTATATGACCTAGTCTTACATCATTAGGAAACCAAAAGTGAAATGAACCAATGAAAAGTGTTATTACCAAGTCACATGACTTGCTGTGTTTACGTTAAGCGCTTTGCAGGGCCTCCCGGTTTGCTTCCAGAAACCTGCGCTTTGCGACTCGCTTCGCGTACCAGTTCGCTAACGTAGCACGTCATATGACGTATCACGCGACAACGTGAAACGTCATGCGGACGGGAGGCGTCACGATGTTGTTTTCTAACGCGGCACTTGCGGTAAAGAAACGTTTACCGGCTCGCGGTCTATTTCGCGGCATCAAGGTCAGCTAACGGGAAGCTTCCCGATTCGCGAAGCGGGAACGAAGAAAAAAAAATATTTTAAAAAAAAATTATTCATAAACATATAAAATATATTTTTGGATTTAAAGAAGAATACATTTTACAGCTACAGATATTAGCTGTTAAAAAACCAATGAAATTCACTGAAAAAACCATAGGTTATAGACCATATATAGTTAGGAATTAGCATTTACAAAACCTTGAAAATTCACTGAAAAAACCATAGGTTATAGACCATATATAGTTAGGAATTAGCATTTACAAAACCTTATTTTACTCACACAAAACCATTGAAATTCCATATATAGTTAGTTGCACTAACTATATATCGCGCACCCGCAATCCACTGCTGATGATGTCACATATTACATCATTCATGACATGGTCAGTGACATCACTGATGACATCACTGATGACATCTCAAATGACATCACTGATGACATCACTGATGACATCTCAAATGACATCACTGATGACATCATGACACACCAATACCAGTTACTACATACGCACTCACTGATTCCTACGTCTACACACACATTCACTCATTCACCCATACAATGACTCATACATACAGTCACTTATTATTACAACACTATCATATGCACTCATACACCTATGCAGACAGTCACACACTGCCACTCATCCATGGAGTTACTCACACACCAAGTCAGTCCTGTAAAGAATCAATCACACTTCCATTTCTTCATCTATACAGTTAAACACAGAACACCATACTTCAGTGACATCACTGATGACATCACTAATGACATCTGAAATGACATCACTGATGACATCTCAAATGACATCACTGATGACATCATGACACACCAATACCAGTTACTACATACGCACTCACTGATTCGTACGTCTACACACACATTCACTCATTCACCCATACAATTACTCATACATACAGTCAGTTATTATTAGAACACTATCATATGCACTCATACACCTAGTCAGTCCTGTGAAGAATCAATCACACTTCGATTTCCTCATCTATAGTTAAACACAGAACACCATACTTTTCACACATATACTAACACATACTTACTCTCTTATACAATCACTGATACAAGTACACATTGATATGCACAGAGTCACACACCTCCCAGCCAGCCACACACACACTCAGTCTTCCATACATCCAGTCATTCTTCAATATGTAAAACGTATTTAAACTTTACAAAAACACACAGACACTAGATGATGTCATCAGTGATGTCATTTGAGATGTCATCAGTGATGTCATCAGTGATGTCACTGACCATGTCATGAATGATGTAATATGTGACATCATCAGCAGTGGATTGCGGGTGCGCGATATATAGTTAGTGCAACTAACTATATATGGAATTTCAATGGTTTTGTGTGAGTAAAATAAGGTTTTGTAAATGCTAATTCCTAACTATATATGGTCTATAACCTATGGTTTTTTCAGTGAATTTTCAAGGTTTTGTAAATGCTAATTCCTAACTATATATGGTCTATAACCTATGGTTTTTTCAGTGAATATATATATATATATATATATATATATATATATATATATATATATATATATATATATATTTTCTCAATCCTGACTTAGGCTTCAGAAGAACAGGCACCGACTCCGTGGGTCAAATCAAAGGTTTTTATTCACCAATACATACGATCAGACGCGTTTCGGCGGACAAGTCCGCCTTGTTCACTTCATCTGCTTTACACCAAGTTAGTGAGCCTTATTTATACTAGTGCATGTTTGATAGGTGTTGGAACAACCATGTGACATAATTAAGCGTTTGACTGTAAACATAGAATAGTTAATTGCGCTGTAAAACATACAAGTCATTGTGACACATCAAACATAAACTTCGTAAATCATTGTAAATAAATCTTTACAATTAGCGGTTCATGTCACTGTGTATGCATTACCTGTAGAGATAATTTTAAACACATTGTCTGGACAAGGTTAATCAAAATAACCTAAATGACTATTGTCTGTTCCATGCCGGTTTAGACATGGAAGAGTTCCTAACTCCACGTGTATATGTTTGTGGCCGCTCAGTAGTCTGTAACCTCTTTTGCTGAATCGCGGTCCCTGCACGACGTGTGTTTGGTGCATCCCTGTTCGCGCGCGTCTGAAGGTGAGTGTCGAGCGCGCAGGCCTGTTCGATTTAAGTGTCATATCGACCTTCAGGGGCACGGAATCCTCGGTGTCCTGAGGGAAATTAATTGGGCTCTGTATGTACGCTACCCCCTCATATTCTTCCTGTTTAGGGGACCGCGAGGGCACCGTGTACAATGTGATATGCACGATGAACTCCAGGGCATGTCAGTGCATTCTCCCTGTCCGTGCGCCGCCAATTAACTATTTCAGGAACAAACTGTGAAAAGGTCCAAGTGCACGTGTAGAAGAAGTGCCTGCGCGAATTGCGTGCAGTTTAACTAGAGGTGTTATACATTTATTTTAGGGGACCTCAAGGTTTGTTAATACGCTGTGCGTGAAATTTAAGGTGGTGATAATCGGCAAGTTTGGAGTCCTGCCCAAGTGGGCTTTGGCTCACGTCTCATTGACGAAATGCCTAGATGTATCACGATATGAGGTTGATGAATCTGATAAATGTAGCGGGTGTCATTAATGGCGGGACAGGCATGTGTCACTTGATTAAAAAAGGGGGGCGGGGGGGACTAGGAGGTCATAGTGGCTACCGAGCATGTTTAGAGCTACATGGTTGTTGTAATTAGTGGTGAGTGTGTGTGATAAAAGTGGAAAAGAAGTTAATAAAAATGGAATGATAAGTGCACTAAGTGAGTTAAAAAAGGACCAAGTCGTAGGATGGTGAAACTAGATGTTAATCAGTAGTTGGGTTTATCTCAGGAAAGGTGAGTAGGGATGTTCACACGATAAGCTGGTGCTATGTCATAGATGTACACTAAGTGCCTCATCAGCATTGAGCCCAAAGGGGATCTTACTGTTGAGCTCTATGATGTATTTGGATTCAAGTCGTCTCAGTTTTTGTAGTCTGTTCCCTCTCCTGATGTTGGGTGCTACACTGTCCAACACAAAATAAGTGAGTTCCTCGCTTTTACCGCTGTGGTAAGCATTGATGTGAAGAGCCACAGGGTACGCTGGATCATCATTGACAATTGCCCTAAGGTGTTGGAGGATCCTCACATGGGCTGGATGTATGGTGCTCCCCACATAGATTAAATTGCAGGAGCATTTTAACACGTACACTGCGAAGTCTGTTTTGCAAGTGTAGTGTTTTCTGATTTTGAAAGGGGATTTCCTAAATGGGAATGCGACCGATTTAGTGTTAACACCATGTTGGCAGGCTTTGCACTTAGTGCACTTGTAGAAGCCAGGTTGGGAATGTAACCAGATCTTTCGGGTCGGAGCAGATGGTGCATAATTAACCAATTCTTGGCTCATTGAAGTTGCTCTTCTAAAGGTCAACTGTGGGAGTTTGGCACAACTCTGACCAATGACTGTGTCACTTTTGATCAGTGGCCAGTGTCTGTACAGGATTTTCCTAATGTTCTTATGGTGCATATTGTATCCTGTAATAAGTCTGGGCATATTGTTGATGACAGTTGTTCTGATGTCATTCGTAGCTTTGGGCTTTTTTTGGAGTAAGACCGACCTGTCTAGATGGTCACTTTTAAGTCTTGCTTTATTGAGGGTGGTAGAGCTGTAACCTCTTTCCGTGAGTCTGGCACAGAGGTTGTCTGTGCAGGAGTGGATGTATTTCTGTAAGCTGCAATTTCTCTTCATCCTTATGCATTCGGCATATGGGATGCTTTCTTTGAGGCTTGCGGGGTGGAAGCTTGTTGAGTGTAAGATGGTGTTCCCTGCAGTCTCTTTTCTGTGGGTGCGGGTCTGTATTTTCCCTCCCTCATGGAAAACCTCAACATCTAAGAAGGTGATTTTTTCTTTACTGGTCGTACAAGTGAATTTAAGATTCAGATTGTTATTGTTTATGGCATTGGAGAATTGGAGGGCGCTATCTTCTGTACCCCTCCACAAGATGAAGACGTCATCTATGTATCGCCTCTACAAGACAATGTTGTTAGTGAAGGCGTCAAGATGTTGGGTCATGAGTACTTGCTCCTCCCACCAGCCCATATGCAAATTAGCATAGCTGGGGGCGAAGCAAGTACCCATGGCCGTCCCCTGTGTTTGCTTGTACAGTAGCTTGTTGTACATGAAGGTGTTGTTCTCCAGGCACCATATATATATATATCAGGAAACAGTCGTCTCCACCAGGAAGACAACGAGGAACTCAGCGGGCAGTGGAAGGTAATTGTGAACAAAAATTCGTAAGGCATGCCGCGTTTCGGGATTCGTCCCTCATCAGATGCCTCTGCTCCCCTCCTGACTCCTTGCAGCAGTCCCTTTTGAATGTTGAATGCATCCTCCTCATTGGCGGAAAGATGGTGGACTGCAAGTACCAGCATCCCTAGTGGTGGGATGTTTGAACAGGCTGCCAGGATTTGGAAAAGTTCCGCTTGGTGCTGTAACAATTGACCCCCACTGCCCAACGCCTTCTGCAGCCTCCGTTGCGGGCAAATACGGTAAGCCCGTGGCAATACTCCGGGCTTCACAGCGAAGTCGCGGTCCCATCAGGGCCCAGTATAAGCCCTCCCATGGCTTGCAGCGCTCCAAGCACACCATTGCTACCGCAATACTCCTCCTGTGTGCCACAAAAGTGCTTGGCTCGTTGGGGCGGTTTACCTCCATTGCGCTGTGGTCGCGCAAAAAATATCAGGAAACAGTCGCCTCCACCAGGAAGACAACGAGGAACTCAACGGGCAGTGGAAGGTAATTGTGAACAAAAATTTGTAAGGCATGACACGTTTCGGGATTCGTCCCTCATCAGATGGCTGTGCTCCCCTCCTGACTCCTTGCAGCAGTCCCTTTTGAATGTTGAATGCATCCTCCTCATTGGGGGAAAGATGGTGGACTGCAAGTACCAGCATCCCTAGTGGTGGGATGTTTGAACAGGCTGCCAGGATTCTGAAAAGTTCCGCTTGTGGCTGTAACAATTGACCCCCACTGCCCAACACCTTCTGCAGCCTCCGTGCGGTAAAATACGGTAAGCCCGTGGCAATACTCCGGGCTTCACCGCGAAGTCGCGGTCCCATCATATATATACCCCTCTACTTAAACCTGGCACTAAAAAAAAAATACTAATTTTAATGGCTCCCGCAGAAATTGGTCCAAGTTCAAAAGTGAAATTTTTTCTAGGGCGCTCTATAAAACCCCACCTCTATAAAAACCCCACCATTACTCAATAGTGACGTTAATCTGGCTAACACTTTGATTACTGAGTGGATGATGGAAGCATTAGATGAAACGGCCCCTTGGACCTCCAAGACCCCTAAGCGAGGGCCTAAATCAGCAACTTGGTTCAATGAAGAACTCAGAGCGGCCAAACAGGGTTGTACGCGCTTAGAACGCAAATGGAGAATAGCTTTCTCCGTAGAAGCGAAAGAAGCTTATAATACTGCACAGAACAAATACCACTTTCTCCTGAAAAAGTCAAATTCTATATACTACAAAGAGAGGATTGATAGGGCAGAAAACTCCTCTAAAGAATTGTATGACACACTGAAAGAGATTTTGTCTCTTGAGAGGACACTTGCAACTCCTGTCAGCACTGAAGCGAGATGTAATGCAATTGCCGACTTCTTTCTAAAAAAAGTATCGATGATATACAACTCTTTCCCTGAGGAAGCTCGAAATTGCATCAGTGACCCTAAAGAGGTATCCAATGAATCTAGCACACCATCCTTGAGTGTGTTCATCGCTCCTCCCACATTGGAGCTCAAGGAAATAGCTCTAAAAATTGAATCTGACTCCCTGACCGATCCAGCAGCACCAAACAGGAT
Organism: Lissotriton helveticus; assembly: GCF_964261635.1. NCBI lineage: Eukaryota > Metazoa > Chordata > Amphibia > Caudata > Salamandridae > Lissotriton > Lissotriton helveticus. The sequence goes on along the minus strand of NC_136068.1, from coordinate 807,714,054 downwards.
AAAAGAGGGCATTGATGTGATAGTGCCTAAACTCCAGCAACTAATGGCCACATAGTTTAAGGGTGGAGAGGTTCCTAGGGCGTGGAAACATGCAACGGTCATACCCCTTAAGAAAAAGCCAGCAGCTAACCCTGAGCTATTAGATCATCTGCGTCCCATCTCTTTGGTCCCCTAAATATCCAAACTCACTGTTATGTTATATTATATTAAATTTGTACAGCGCACAGCTACTTAAAGTGTCCTGGCGCTTCACTGAAAAGGTTGTGAACAAACAATTGGTGGAACATATAAATTCACACAACCTTCTACATCCAACTAAATCTGGTTTCAGAGCATCCTATTCTACGGAATCGGCTCTCCACTTTGCAACAGAAACCATAAGAAGACAGGCAGATGCAGGTCAGATGGTTGCCCGAAGTGCCCTAAGTGCCGCCTTCGACACAATATTCCACAAGCTACTCCTTCAACATTTACAGGAGTGTGGACTGGACGAGGTAGCATTAAAATGGATGCGGTCTTTCTTGGAAGATCGTAGTTTCCAGGTTGAATAACACCCCCACCACTCCATCAAGGGGTCCCATAGGAATCGACTCTGAGCCCCACCCACTTTTATTTATTTATTGTACCTCTGGCAAGGATTATGGACATTTACAATATCGCCATGGTGTTGTACGCTGAGGATACACAGCTTGTGGTGACCCTTGTTCAAGACTCCGGTGAGTCAGCATCCCAGTTCTCATCCTGTCTCAAGGATCTAGCCGCATGGATATCAAACCAATGTCTTAAATTGAATGGGAGCAAGACAGAGGTTATGATTGTTGGGTAATCACACTATATCTTGGCCACAACCTGGTGGCCCCAGGTACTGGGGCCTATCCCAGAGCCCAAAATTGAAGTAAAAAACCTGGGTGTGTGGCTAGATACTTGAGTCACAAACTAGAAAGGTGGCGGGGAAATGCTTTGGCACACTGAGGATGCTAAAAAAAAAAAACTAGACTTTCTTACCATATCAGCCAGGAAAACCATAGTCCACACCTTGGTGACCGCGCAACTTGACTATTGGAATGTCCTGTACCTGGGTGCATCTAAAGTCTGCATAAGACGACTCCAGCACATTCAAAACACAGCCGCCTGCCTTGTTCTTAAGCTACCTAGGCGAGCATCATCAAATAAGCCTTTGATGCCCTGTAATGTAATGTAATGTAATACTACATTTCTATAGCGCACTATCACTCCAGGGAGCATCTTGGCGCTTTGGATCCGAGATTGATGTTAGGGTGATCCGCAACTGTACTGTCCAAAGAGCATTTAGCATTCATCAGTGCTTTGCATACTGTATCCGTGAGGGTGTACATCCAGGTCTTAAGAGATTTCCTGAAACACTGTTCTGATGAAATCTGACGAAGATGAAAGGGGAGTTTATTCCAAGCCCTAGAGCCAATCACTACCAGAGATTTCCCTCCCTTTGTAGCAAGCCTAAATTTAGGAATAGTAAGCAGGTTGGCAGTGGAGGACCTGAGGTTACGTGATGGACAGTAACGTGTAAAGCCTTTCTGGAGATATTTCGGTCCCTGCGAATGAAAGGCCCTAAAAGTAACAGTTAGGACTTTAAACAAAATGCGTTTATGGATGGGAAGCCAATGGAGGGCATCCAGCGCAGCAGAGGCAGAAGACTTCCTCGGCCATCTAAGCACCAGGCGGGCGACGCGTGCTGGACCATCTGTAGCCTTTGAAGGACCGCTTTACTCGACCCTGCATACAAGCTGTTACAATAGTCCAGTCTTGATGTTATTAATGCCACCACCACTGTACATCTGGCTGCCAGCGGAAGAAGATCGAAGAATTTCCTTAGGCCCTTTATGACGTTGAAGCAGGTGCCTGCCACCGCCAGCGCCTGTTGTTTGAATGGTAAGATCTCATCAAATTTGATCCCTAGATTCCGTACCACCGTAATAGTGTTCGGGGGGCTTCCGCATCCTCAGGCCACCATTGCTTGGGAGAGAAAAGATTATGAATTCCAAATGGCAGGATTTCTGTTTTACCTGAATTACATTTCAGGTGATTATTTCTCATCCAAGTGAAGGTGGCTGATAGACAGTTTTTGAGGTTTTGTTCTGCGTTTTCCATGTCCTCATCAAGGACTAGGATCAGCTGCGTATCATCAGCATACGCAATAGTGCTGATCTTAAAGGACTTGCATTGACGGCCTATTGAGAAGAAAATTTGTTTCAAAGCCTTGTGTTTCTGACCTAAGCGCCTACATGGGTTAGACCCTACCTACCTGCACAAGTTCCTCACTCCTCACAATCTTGATTGACAGCTAAGATCTACTGGAGTACAGTTACTCAAGAATCCCAGGACAAGGAAAGCGAGGATGGGTGCTTGATCCGTTGGCTATCTAGCAGCCAAGAACTGGAATACACTCCCTCTTCAGCTATGAGTGGAAACATCTGAACCAGTCTTTCCGAGAGGACTGAAACCTGGCTCTACAATCTATAGGCATAAGATTAACACACTCCTGCTTTTGTGCTTCTAGCGCAGGGATACACCTATTGAAGTAGCCAGGTACTCTATAAATGTATTATATATGGTAAAAGATGCAATAGACACGTTTCACGATTGTATACCCAATGAAATAAAGAAATTACACACTAAATCACGCAAACGGAATAAAACTAACTATGACCATCAACAAGCAAACTACATAGCGCTAATGAAAAAGCTCAGCGCAAACCCCAAAATAGTCGTGAAGACGGCGGACAAAGGTGGAAACCTTGTAATTTGGGCGAAAAGTGATTATGTTGTAGAAGGTTTGCGTCAGCTCAATGACACTTCCTGCTATAGCAAAGCTAATAAGAAAGAATACTTGAATGCTAAAATTTCATTGGAAAAACTTTTCAGCAAATATCGACGAGAAGGTTTGATCTCAGGAGAGGAATACAAATTTATGTATAAAGAATTCCCTGTCCTCCCTGTTTTCTACCTAATTCCCAAAATTCATAAAAACACCTTGCCTACTCCTGGAAGACCGATTATTTCGGCTATCAATAGTGCCGGAGAAAATGTGGGTCGCTACATTGGATGTATGACGTTACAACGCAGGCTATTACAACGCCTGCCTTTACAACGCGGTTTTTACATCGCATACCATTATAACGCATAGCGCTTTTGGGTGTTGGATAGTGAATAGTTTAATTTACTATTCCAACTCCAGCACCCGTGGACACTAGGAAAGGTTATTGGATAGTAAATTAACCTATTCCCTATCCTAGAGCGCCCCCCAGCGCAATGCGTTGTAATAGTTTGCGTTGTAATGACCGCGTTGTAATGGTAGTGCGTTGTAAAAGTTTCGTTGTAAGTGATGTTTACCCGCTACATTGACTATTTTTTACAAGAACTGGTCACCAAACTGCCTAGCTATGTGCGTGACACTGGTGACTTCCTGTCTAAAATCAAGGATTTAGAATGGCAAGAAGATATGTTGCTCATTACATTGGACGTAGAGTCCTTATATACAAGTATTGGACACACAGAGGTACTAAGGGCCACCAAACATTTTCTGGATACTCGTTCCGCTGTCTTGTATGAACATAACAAAGTCATTTTGGAATTAATGAATTGGTGTCTAAACAACAATTACTTTGCCTTCGGTAAAGAAATATGGAGACAATTACGTGGCGTGGCCATGGGGTCCTGCTTCTCCCCCAGCTACGCGTGCTTGCACGTGGGCTGGTGGGAGGAGTGGGTCCTTGGTGCTATGCATGCAGTATGGGTCAGAGAAAAGATTGTCAAATATCTAAGGTACATTGACGATATTTTTATTCTTTGGCAGGGCAGTGAGGAGGAGGCCAATTTGTTTATAAATGAAATCAATGCAAATTCCCTCAATCTCCATTTTACCTCGCACATCAGTCCTTGCCAAATAGAATTCTTAGATGTACTTATATATGTGGAAGCCAATCGATTAACATCTACCCTACATCGTAAACCCACATCTGGCAACACCTTATTACATGCCTCTAGTCTCCACCCCAAACACACTATACACAGTATCCCTCTTGGTGAAATCCTAAGAATTAAGCGTATTTGTAGCTCTACGTCTGATTTTGATAAATGTGTCAATGACCTTAGAACTCGCTTTCAGGAACGTGGATATTCCAATCGGACTTTCAACCAAGCTTTGGCTAAAGCAAGGTTGAGAAGCAGAGAGAGTCTATTACAGATGTCTGATCCTGACTCAGATAATGCTGAGTTTCCCATTCATTCCAATACACTTGCAAACACCTGTCCCAGATTCATCACTGCCTACAGCAGTGATGAGAAAGCCATCAAAAGGATTATCCACAAAAATTGGCCAATCATTCTAACAGATAACATCCTGAGCCCTACTTTACCAGAAAAACCAATCGTAACGTTCCGTAGGGCTAGAAATATGGGTGCATCTTTAGATGTTAGCAGCCCAGAATTAAAACAAAAGGATAACTGGTTAAAGGCCAAATCCGGTTTTCGCAAGTGTAGCCATTGCAGGGCATGTGAATTTGGTGAAAATAAGACACATTATCGTACACCATTCAGTCCCACAGAGATCCCAATAAAGGGTTGCTATGATTGCAAAACTGATTTTGCAGTCTATGTTCTGACGTGCACCTGTGGGCTACACTACATCGGTAGCACTAAAGCATAGGTGCACGTCAGAATCTTGCAACACCTCAGGGCAATACTGCATACTGATCCTTCCTACCCTGTAGCCCGCCTTTTGCAGCTAGACATAATAAGGATCTTAACTGCCTTAGGTACTTTGTGGTAGGATCAGTATTGCCCTTACGGAGAGGAGGCAACAGAGAGTTGTTGTTGCGACAACTCGAAACACGGTTTATCCTAGAGTTCGATAGCAAATGGCCGAATGGCCTCAACAACACTGAAGATTTTTATAATTTTCTGTAATGTCACTACAAATTCACATAATATCTCATAGGATCCGGTTGGCCCTTTTTTCACCCCCCTCTTCCAGTTGTAACTCTATGTCTGTGAACTCTGTAGAATATTCCACTGTCAGTTTCTGTAATACATATATATCTCTCTAACACAATGAGCAGTCAGGTTCCCTGTTGCTCATTCCTGCACCGAATGATAGAATTGTATCGATTACCACTACTTATGATAATCAATAGATAGTCAGGTTCCCTGTTATCTATCAGAGTCTGATATCCATAATTGTTTGCACTTTACATATGTATAATAATATGAATTTTATTTTATGCATGTGTCATATAACTTTGTGCAATTATTCAATTTGCGCCCCTCTTACCATTTTTAGATCAATGGTATACTTACTTCTCCCTCTCTTTAATCAAATGTTATCACTATTTAAATTATTTATACACTTACTGTTATATTCTTTTAGGAAAAATAATATTCTGATGAAATGATTGGTTTTAGAATTGCATTTTTAGATTGAATAATAGTTTCTGTTTGTATGACGGGTAACCTATTGTTTTTTCATAGTGCATTCTCTTACATTTACAATATAATGAATTTTACTGTCTTTTAGAATACACAGTTTGCACTTTATCTCTAGCCTCTTTGCACACTAGGCAGGGTTGTCCTAGCTTTTTTGGTTGTTAGTATTATAGCACTGTTCTGCCCTCTTTGTTGATACGATCTCAACTTTCCCACTTTTTTTATTATTGTCTATAATGATAGAAAGCAGACTTACATTATCATTAACTTTAAAGTGTACAACATTGTTTAGTGATTTTTGTTCTTACGAAACTGGATTTAACCGGATCACTACATCACTGTATGGAATTTATTCCGAGATATGCTTTCATGTATAATTATCAAATATATCGCTGTACACTTAATGCATTTATGCATAACATTATATGTGTTAGTTTAAATGATAAATATCTACTGTGATAGTCTGTTTTCCTTATCAGTTGGTCACATGACCATTTAGGAAAGAGGGCGGCAGGCGTGGCACTTAAGCACTTTAATTAGCACAAAAATTCAGCTAGACCCTGCATGTGAACAAGGGCTGCAAAGCCCGAAACGCGTCATGGTTGGTTGGCTCATGAAAAACTGAAAAAATTAAACTTACCTGAAAAGAAGTTGTGGTCTGTCTCCTGCTTCGCCGGTCCTGAGGGGATTGGAGGTGGTATTGCGGAGTTCCTGTTGATATATATATATATATATATTACCTACTTGCGGTCGCCAGTAGGTATATATAGTTAGGATTTTTTTCCTATGGGATTTTTGAAAATTCTATGTCGAATACCTTTGGCGTTTGAGGACGGAATTGGCAGAAATTTTCAGGAAAATGGAACATATTGTTTCTGAGCAGCCACTGAAAATTTGGGGGGGTTTTGTCAAGGGGGGGCCGAGAAAAAAGGGTGGTCCCAAAACGCGTTTTTCCCATGCAATTTTCCATAGGGCAGTTGGACTCACTTTTAGCTCGAACGGCTGAATGGATTTCCACGAAACTTGGCAAAATTGTAGATATTGTTTGCCCGATGTGCCTTTGCTAGGTCTCAATATATGTGCTCCAGTGGATGTTGATAAATGAATGTTAAAAAAAAAATATATATCTGTAACAGCGCTCCGGTTAGCCCCCGGTTCGCGTACCTGACGCGTAACGGAACTTCGCGAAGCGAAGCTGATTGGCTCTCCGGTGTCTGTCAACATTCTAAACAGTCCGGAGCGGCCGCCATCTTGTCTCTCGGTAGGATCGAGAGACAAGAGGTGAAGAAAAACGAAGGGGGAAATTAATGAAAGGGGGCAAGGTAGACCCCTCCTGACCCCCTAGGATTGATGAGGGGGCTATTAAAGGGTCCCGCGGGGCAAAAAAAAAAAACGGTAGCGTAACGGGAGTCCGCCATCTTGTGTTTCGGTTGAATTTAATCACAAGATGGAGGAAAAACAATGTGGGAAATAGGTATAAGGGGGCACGGGAGACGTATCCTGACCCCCTAGGTTTTCTAAGGGTGGCTAAGGAGGCTCATATATGTCGAAAAAGAAAAAAAATAAAAATTTTCGCGAGGTTAGCTGCCGGTACGCGAACCGGGTAGCGCTCTGGGAAGCAAACAAAAGTAAAAATTAGTGAAAAAAGGTACATTTGAAATTTTTAAAGAGTAATCATAGTTAAGGTAGCTCTGAAAAGAGCTTTTGGGTTCTGTGTAAGTTCTAGGTACTTATAAGTAGGTACCAATACATAGTCTTAAATTCAGGATGAAAATTCTGTTCCCCTCATCTGAGAAGTGAACTCCATCTCCTCTGTAGATATCTTGCATGTAGTAACGCAAGTTATTGTTGTAGATGGAGCCCATTCCATGGTCTCTCATGTAAGCTGAAACAGACTTATTTACATGCTTCCTTGATTTCTCAATTTGTGGATAAAATTGGTTGGACCACCTCCATTTCTGTCTTTGGCATATATTTGAATATACCAAGGCAGTTTGAGGAAAAAGTGCCATCAATTGCTCAAAGGTGTCCTTTAGAAGCATTTCCAGACCTACCCCAGTCAAAGTGCCCAAGTCATTTCCTCCACAGTGCACAATTAACAGGTATGGGTTTGGCAAATGCAAAAAGGTTTTCACCAATGGTATCAATTGGTGACATCTTAATCCTCTGTGGCCCATCCAGTTGATTTCCACATTTTGTAAATTGAGGTTGTGTACATTTCTATTATCAGCATACCTTTGAGCCCAGTGGATGTAACTATGTCCAATAATCCAGACAGAAAACATGGTGAGAGGATGTTCTGCTGCAGTCAGATGAAGTGTGGGAATGAAATGGCAGTTGAAACAGTAGGAGTTTGTTATGAAAAAAACTGTGGAGTTTCAGTGCTAATGATTCAGTAGCAGTGATTGGTGGATTATGATTGCTTAAATCAGAAAGTTAGGGTGCATGGATGAGTTCTTTGAAAGATGTAAATTGAATGGTTCAGAAAAAAATCATTTTAAATAACATTGCACTGGATAAGCAGGTGTACTGAGAGTTCAGAGTTCAGTTGAAACATTGTTGTGTGAGAGGTCTTTCAGGAGGTAGTTGCTATGGAAAAAAGGCAGAAAGGGCAGAGGGGGAAGGGTGTTCATTTGAAAAAAGTGAGGAAAGAGTTTTGATTGGCTGACATGAGGGATATGTGTGAAGAATTACAGGATTTCTGTGCCATTGCTGGTTGCAGACTCAGAAGATCATACCCTTTGCTCTGCTAAAGAAAGATTGGTGTGTGCCTGAGACTGTTTTCAAACTCAAAAAGCATTTGCTAAGGTGAGAAAAGATTCATTTACTTTAGATAGAGACTAGTATGGTTTATGGAGAAAATAAGGAAGCCAGCTGTGCATTTAAAATGTTGTTTTGTGTCAAGTGTATTCATTATATTTTCCAAAAAGAGTTTGCTTCTTTGACAAATTGTAATTGGAGAAAATGTGAAGTATTAGTACTGACAGAGTGTGCTTGTACATAAGAGCTGTGCTGTGTTTTCAAATTATGACCAGAAAATCGTTTTTTAAAAAAAAGAAATGCTTTTTACATTTTATGAGAAGGACAAAATGGTGTTTGCTTCTTTAAATAAATATTTCATTTCCCACCATGAATATGGGAGAATAATTTGCTTGTTTGTCGGTTTAAAAACACGTTTCTTGAAGTCATTTAGGTTTCACAATATGTTCTGCAAGAGTTTCATAGTCAACATGGGGGCAAATTTACAAAGCTTATGAGCCACATTCACGTCATTTTCTCCACGTTAAAAGTGACTTTAAAGGTGGTGCAAGGTCCTTGTAAATACGCCCTCATGAGTGCTTTGTAAATTTAAGTCATTTCCCCGTGGTGCAAGGTCCTTGTAAATACGCCCCCATGTGTGCTTGGCAAATTTAAGTACTGACAGGGTGTGCTTGTACATAGGAGCTGTGTTGTGTTTTCAAATTATGCCCAGAAAATCGTTTTTTTTTAAAAAGAAATGCTTTTTACATTTATGAGAAGGTCAAAATGGTGTCTGCTTCTTTAAATAAATATTTCACTTTCCACCATGAATATGGGAGAATAATTTGCTTGTTTGCCGGTTTAAAAACACGTTTCTTGAAGTCATTAAGGTGTCACAATATGTTCTGCAAGAGTTTCATAGTCAACATGGGGGCAAATTTACATAGCTTATGAGCCACATTCACGTCATTTTCCCCACGTTAAAAGTGACTTTAAAGGTGGTGCAAGGTCCTTGTAAATACGCCCTCATGAGTGCTTTGCAAATTTAAGTCATTTCCCCGTGGTGCAAGGTCCTTGTAAATACGCCCCCATGTGTGCTTGGCAAATTTAAGTACTGACAGGGTGTGCTTGTACATAGGAGCTGTGTTGTGTTTTCAAATTATGACCAGAAAATCGTTTTTAAAAAAAAAGAAATGCTTTTTACATTTATGAGAAGGACAAAATGGTGTTTGCTTCTTTAAATAAATATTTCATTTCCCACCATGAATAGTGGGAGAATAATTTGCTTGTTTGTCGGTTTAAAAACACGTTTCTTGAAGTCATTTAGGTTTCACAATATGTTCTGCAAGAGTTTCATAGTCAACATGGGGGCAAATTTACAAAGCTTATGAGCCACATTCACGTCATTTTCTCCACGTTAAAAGTGACTTTAAAGGTGGTGCAAGGTCCTTGTAAATACGCCCTCATGAGTGCTTTGTAAATTTTAGTCATTTCCCCGTGGTGCAAGGTCCTTGTAAATACGCCCCCATGTGTGCTTGGCAAATTTAAGTACTGACAGGGTGTGCTTGTACATAGGAGATGTGTTGTGTTTTCAAATTATGCCCAGAAAATCGTTTTTTAAAAAAAAGAAATGCTTTTTACATTTACGAGAAGGTCAAAATGGTGTCTGCTTCTTTAAATAAATATTTAACTTTCCACCATGAATATGGGAGAATAATTTGCTTGTTTGCCGGTTTAAAAACACGTTTCTTGAAGTCATTAAGGTGTCACAATATGTTCTGCAAGAGTTTCATAGTCAACATGGGGGCAAATTTACATAGCTTATGAGCCACATTCACGTCATTTTCCCCACGTTAAAAGTGATTTTAAAGGTGGTGCAAGGTCCTTGTAAATACGCCCTCTTGAGTGCTTTGCAAATTTAAGTCATTTCCCCGTGGTGCAAGGTCCTTGTAAATATGCCCCCATGTGTGCTTGGCAAATTTAAGTACTGACAGGGTGTGCTTGTACATAGGAGCTGTGTTGTCTTTTCAAATTATGACCAGAAAATCGGTTTTTTTAAAAAGAAATGCTTTTTACATTTATGAGAAGGACAAAATGGTGTCTGCTTCATTAAATAAATATTTCACTTCCCACCATGAATATGGGAGAATAATTTGCTTGTTTGTCGGTTTAAAAACACGTTACTTGAAGTCATTTAAGTTTCACAATATGTTCTGCAAGAGTTTCATAGTCAACATGGGGGCAAATTTACAAACGCTTATGAGCTACATTCACGTCATTTTCCCCATGTTAAAAGTGACTTTAAAGGTGGTGCAAGGTCCTTGTAAATAAGCCCTCATGAGTGCTTGGTAAATTTAAGTCATTTCTCCGTGGTGCAAGGCTCTTGTAAATACGCCCGCATGTGTGCTTGGCAAATTTAAGTACTGACAGGGTGTACTTGTACATAGGAGTTGTGCTGTGTTTTCAAATTATGACATGAAAATGGTTCATAAAGAAAAGGAATGCTTTTTACATTTATGACAATGACAAAAAGGTGTCTGCTTCTTTAAATAAATATATCACTTCTCACCATCAATCTGGGAGAATAATTTGCTTGTTTGTCGGTTAAAAAATCGTTACTTTAAGACATTTAGGTTTCACAATATGTAATGCTAGAGTTTCATAGTCACTATGATGATAATGATATACATTTAGAACTGTGTAGGAGGCATTGCTCTGTTGCATACAGTCCTCATCTTCTGCATACTCTTGGATATGCTAGACTACATCTGGACAATGAGATACCTAAGCTGAGGAAATACAGGTGATGTGATTGTGAAATGAGCAAAAATATTTGCACGTTTTTCAATTATATCACCTGTGTTTCCTAACATTACGAATCACATTGTGCAGATGAGGTTTAGGCCTTCCAGGGAGACAGAGGAGGTCTGGCCTTTGTTCAAGAGTGCAGTGGACATGACTCACTTCGTTGGTAGGCCTGCACATGTATTATCTCCTCTGTACTCTTCAACAAGCCTAAATTTCATCTGCAACCTTGAGTAGGCCTCACCTCAAACAAACCTCTGGATAGGCCACACCTTATCGGCATCCTGAACCAATCATTTAAAATGTTAGGGGCAGATTTATGATGGCCGTGCGCCTCTTTTGCGCCGCCGTTGCGTCACTTTTGTGACGCAGCGGCGGCGCAAAAGATGCGCCATGTTGCGACATATTTACAACTTGATGCATCTAGGCAGATGTGTCACGTTGTAAAGTCCTGCGCCACATGAAATCTGCGTCAGGTTTTATGTGGGCGTTTTGATGCAGGGTGGGCGTTCACTTGCATGAAAGCCCTGTAAAACTAGCACAGTGAAATTTACAAGATTTCACTGAGTCAGCTTTATGGCATTGTTGAATCAAATCCTTACGCCTGTTTGAAACAGGCGTAAGGAGTGACGCACCATGCAATGTGTGGCTTGCCCCTGTGCATTGCAGGAGTCATGTCGCGCTTGCGACGTGATTCCTGCAATTCGCCGCTTTTGCGGCACAGATGCGTTACGCATCTGTGCTGTTTTTGCCCCATGGTGCTCCGCATTGTAAATGTGGCACACCATGGGTGGCAGAGCAGCGGCGCACGTTAACTGGTGCATCCCTGGGGATGCGCCAGTTAACATAAATCTGCCCTTTTACATTTAAGTATGAGCAGGGGACACAGAGTCGGTGAGGCTTATCCAAGGTTAAGAAGAGAGTCCTGTTCACTGAAAACTTGGACATAGGCCTCACCTCCTCAGCATCGCTGGACATGGCTAAATAATATCTGCAAAATGTTACTCTTGTTAAACAATTTTACTATTATAGTCTCTGGGATTTGTCTCTTACTCTGCAACATCTCATTGTTGTTCTCTTTCTTTAAAGATAACGACAACATCAACCATGAGTGATAATGAGCAATCTGTTGATCTCGATCTTATCATTGAACTTGTCATGGAAACGTCAGTGGAAGTAGATCCCTTGGACGACTTATATCCTGTGGATGATGAAGAATATGATGAGGATGCCGATTTGTCAGAATTGTATGACATAGGGTGGGCAGCTGACCTGCTCGAGTGTATTGAACTATAAAGACTTTTAAAAATACATTTAAGTTACTGGAAATGAAAAGTAACCATGTTAACCGTTTTATTTAAATTTAAATACAACTTCAAAAACAGCTTGTGTGAAGTGTCTTTAATAAAATAGTGAAGTATGCTAATAAAATTAGTTCAGATTCACATATAAAAGAGCACAGGTCAAATGTAGAAGCATTCCATTTCTTTGCTACTATTTGTGAGTTTTAAATTTGTCAATGCACTACAAATTATTGTATGTAGAATTGACAACTAGTGTGTTAATTTTTTGACGACTGTTATTGATTTACTGTTTGGTAATAGTGGTTAATAACATTTTTTATTATATTTTACCACAGATTCAACTGCAGATCATTTCAAAATTAAAAAATGCTTTCAAGGCAAAGGAGGAGAAAGGCTACAAAACGTCAAACACAGCAGCTTAGTACATGCTTGCAGCAGTCCTCTACAATAAAAACTCGTCAAGTCACCAAAAAAGCTCCGGGTAAGACAACAAAATCTTTCCTAAGAAACATTTCCAGAAAAAAAAGTATCACAACAGAACATGTTTTAGTCCAGAAGAAGAAAGTCAATTTAAACAGGAAGGAAAGGCCCCTTAATAAAGTTAGTGGTAGAGCAGGAGAAAAATCTGTGAGTGCCGGTAGAAGGCACAATCAATTTAGGGACATTCGTAGACGAATGTTCCGCAACAGGATAATTGTAAATTTGATGAAAAATGTAAAGAAAGGTCAACAGAAACTGGCTTTTTATAAGAAAAAGTAAAATGTTGAGAAAATTATTGATCAGGCTGTGGAAATGAAGCGAAAGTTATTTATTTTGGTAATCAATAGAATTAGGAAACTAAACAAGGCAATTTATGAATTCAAAACAAATAGTAGATGGAAGAGAATAGTTAATCGTACAAATTTTTGTGAAGTATTTTCAGGAGAATGGATGCATAGTTCAAATTGTGAGGCATTTTTCAATGAGGAGAGTTACTTCCAGGACAATGATTTGGTGCATGCATTTGACACCAGTGGTCGAGCATATGAGGTGAAAGACGGTTGTCCAGTTGAAAAAGAAAAACTTGTGTCAACAGAGGCAGAAGAGGTGTTAGGTGAGGAAGTTTTAGGGAGACGTGCTAAGGGTCCAGTGTACACCTGGAAGTGTAGTAGTATTTGCAGTGTGCGACAGGATTCCATCAATTTGCTTTGTGATTTTGTACGGACATTTAATAAGAAAAGTTTAAAACAGAAAATGAAGTTGTTGCAGGAATTAGATCCATGCAGAGTGAGAGAAGTGACAGGTTTACATGGTCATTCACTGGCTTGTCTTTCCAGGAGAGTATGCCAGAGTGTTTTCATCATTTCAGGATGCTAGCAGTCCATCATAATAAAGTGAGGAAATTAGTGAGAATGTTGTATTTTGCTAGAGTCCAGCAATTAAGCTTAAACAATTAAGCAGTGCTCTTTTGCATGGTTCTGAAGTAGATGTGAAAAATATTTGTGAAGAAATTGAGTTTTGTTACTTTGCAAGTAAAGAGGAGAATGTTGAAATTGACCCAGAAGAAGAAGGTAATGTGGAAGAGAGTGTACAGATTTCCAGTACAGATAATTTTCAGAAAGAAATTGCCACGTTTCAGGTGAAATCAAGTGAGAGGCCTAATTTCACTTGTGTGTGTTGTCGACGCACTTATTATAAGAATCAGACTAAGTTAGTGGATTTATATACAAAAAGTGAAAAGGAAAATAATAGTGAATGGAAGGATTTCGCAACATACTTGATGGTAGAAAATTGTTTTGATTTGGGATCGGATCAACGTGTGTGTACTTATTGTTGTAACAAATTAAATGAAAACCGGGTGCCTGCTAGAGCGGTTCATAATAATCTGGAATTGGTTGACATTCCTTCTGAATTGAAGGATTTAAATACTTATGAATCTATTTTGATTCAAAGTGTCCATCCCTTTCAGGCTATTGTACGAATGGAGCCAAAGACAGGGAAATTGCCTCCATCAAATTTCAGAGAGGATTAAAGGGAAGAGTTGTTTATTTGCCTCTAGATTTGAAGAAAAACATTAATACAATTGGAGTAGAGAAAGTGGAGGAGGAACCTCTGGTTATCTTAGTTAATGGGGTTCCGACAAAGAGTAAGAAAATCTGGCAAGATTTAGTGGATGTTAGGAAAGTCAAAAAGGCAACATTGTATTTGATGAAAAACAATGAGTACTACAAGAATGCATGTGTTGCAGAAGAGGAAGTAAGTGAAGAAGAGGATAGCGATTTGTGTGCTGGACAAATTGAGAAAGTAGAAGCCTCTAAAAATAAAGAAATATATGAACATTATAGTGTTCATCCTTTGCATTCCAAGGAAGTCATGGGGAATGCTTTTGAGTTGTTTCAAATGAAACAAGCCAAAGGGAGTCCCATTAGTGTTTGGGAGGAAAGTTTGGAAGCTCGGTGTTTCCCACAGCTATTTCCAACAGGTCAAGGAGGAAGATATGATGAGCGACCTGATCAAATTCCTGCTTCTGAATACCGGACTTTACGATTGTATGCAGAAGATCCTAGGTTTCGTCAATGCATTCCCTATTTGTTTCATCTACTGTTTGAAAGTGATCTGTCTGGACTGTCATATGCAGTGAACCACATCTTGAAAAGTGGTGTACAGATACAAAATATCTCGGCAAGGGACTTTATGGATAAAGTCAATGTGCAAGACAGTATTTTGGATTCTCACCTTATTAATCTCATGGCATGTCAGCGTAGTACTAATGAGTACTGGTACCGTCGTCATGGTGATTTAAAATGTATGCTGAGGAACTTAGGAACTCCCACATGGTTCCTTACTCTCAGCTGTGCCGAGTATGGCTGGGAAGACTTACTTGAATTTCTACGAGAGGAAAATGGAAACATTGAAAATATCGAATTCAAGACACCCGGAGAACTGTGCTCTTTGGATCCAGTGAATGTATGCAGGTACTTCAATCATAGATTTGAAGCTATGATGTCTTTCATCATGAACAAGAAAAAGCCACCTCTTGGAGAGGTGTTGGATTTCTTCTGGAGAAAGGAGTATCAAGCAAGAGGTGCTCCTCATATACATATGCTGCTATGGATCAAAGATGCACCCAAATTTGGAACAGATCCGGATGACTTAGTGATGAGTTTCATAGAACAGTATTCTACATGTGCTGTTCCAAAGACAAAGGAAGACAAAAGCCTAAGAGAACAAGTTTTACGCTTTCAAAGCCATCGTTGTGGAAAGTACTGTCGTCGTAAATTCAGAAACAAGGACAAGTTCTACACAAAATGTCGTTTTGGATTTCCACGATCGGTGATATCTAAAGGAAGAGTGAACAGTTTGATGTCTTCGCTGCGACATAATGTGACGAGGAAATCACCCAAAAATACATACAATTTGAAAAGAAACGAAGAGTCCAAGTACATCAACGACTACAACCCAGTGATTTTGTCCATGTGGAATGCTAACATGGATATACAGTTTGTGGCTGATAACTGTATGGCTGTGGCTCGGTATGTGACATCTTACATCACAAAAAAAGAAAAGACAGAATTGAAGGATATGTGGGAGGACATTTCCCATGAAAAGAGCCTCAGTAAGAAGTTGTACAATTTCAGTCTGAAGATGTTGTCGCATCGAGAAATCGGAGCTTACGAATGTTCTGACCGGTTATCTTCAGCAAGTCTCTATGCCAAATCTAGGAGTATCATTTGGGCGAGTCTTGGTCTTGCTGCAACGCGTAATCGAGTTCTGAAACCTGTACGGGAAATTGAGTATTTGGCGGAAAAGGAGCCAAACAGTACAGATATTTTGAAGACCAACATGTTGGATACATATTATCTAAATAGAAGCAGTCACCTCGAGAATGTTTGTCTGTATGACGTTCTACAAAATTACATATTCAAGAGGAACATCAAAGAAGATATTGATAAAGGAGTGTATGCTGTAATTGGAAGTGAGGGATGTCTGGTCAAGCAAAGAAAATGCCAATTGGTAAATCATCGAAAATTGAGTGGCGAATCTCCTGAAAGAAAAGAGTTTTTCTATTTAGCTCTTTTGCAATTTTTCAAGCCTTGGCGTGCAGAAAAGGAACTGCTTGGAGATTTCCTCTGTTACGAAGACTCTTTCAATGCAGCCAAGGAGACCATAGAATGTCCTGTTTTTCCAAAATATCTAGAAATGTTGAATGCGGAAATTGAGCAGGAAGCAACAATTGCAGCCGAGATTGCTAGAGACAGTTCTCAGGACAGTCAGAGTTCTGTTTCATTGAGTCAGGATCCACTAGGAGGACCAGTTATCGAAAATTAAGCTGCCACTGCCATGATTGAAGTGGAAAGAGCCATGGCACATGCTCAGGAGGATGCGGTTAACTTAGAAGATTTGGAAAGACAACTCAACGATGAGCAGAGGAAAATATATGACGAAGTTACAAACCAAATTGATCATGGATTAAGTCATGAGAAGAAAGAGTGCTCATGTGCGTCGTTGAAGCCTGTCCGACTGTACGTGAGTGGAGAAGCAGGAAATGGAAAAAGTTTCCTAATTAAAGCAATTTCATGTTATCTGCAGAAAAGGACCGAGTAATCGCTGTCTTGTGTTGTCACCGCTCCAACTGGGCTGGCAGCACATAACATTAAAGGGATTACTTTACATCGTCTACTGATGCTGCCAGTGGAGCATGATAACAAATTACAATACCACAAGTTATCTGGAGATGCTTGTTGTGAAGTTTCCAGAGTCCTGAAGAAGATGAAACTTCTTATCATTGACGAAGTAAGCATGGTTTCTAATGTCATGCTTGCCTTTGTGCATTTGAGAATGCAGGAAGTTCTTAAAACATAGTATGATGTGTTATTTGGTGGCAAACACATCATTGTTTTCGGTGATCTTCTGCAGCTGACACCAGTGAAAGGACAACCAGTGTTTAAACTGCTTACGCATGAAGATACCAGGAAGTGCCTAGGGAGCATTGGCAACGTTAACATATGGTTAAACTTCAATTATGCTGAGCTGCGTGAAAATATGTGTCAGGCGAAGGATGAAGATTACAAGAATATTCTACAAGATGTTAGAATCGGGAAAGTGACAGAGCATGGGAAAGAAGCTTTACATGCACGATTACTGTCAAATTTGTATCCAGAAGAAGACATTCTGCCAGAGAATATTTTTCGGGAAATTACTGAGAAGAAATCTGGAATATGTTTGATGCCAACTCTTGCAGAATGTGCCATCTTCAACAACAAAATGTTGAATTTAGAAAAGCAAGAGATTGTGAAACTGGAAGCTATTGACAGAATAGAGCATATGGGAACAACAATTATTTTGTCTGAGAATTTGAAATCTAAATTGGATTCATTAGAGAAGACTATATCTAAAACTGCTGGTTTTGAAAAGACTCTGAATGTGTGCTTAAATTGCCGTATCATTTTGAGAAGGAATTTACATGTTGAAAGAGGTCTGGTAAATGGATCAATGGGTAATGTTGTTGATTTTGAGAAATACAGAAATAGAGATGGAATTGAATTTTTAAAAATTAAATTTGATGGCATTGAGGAAGTACAGCTAATTGGCCGTTGCTCTGCTAGGTTTTTGCTTGTAAAAGACTTATATGTTCGCCGTAAGCAGTTTCCTGTTTGCTTGGCATATGCGGTGACAATCCATAAATCGCAAGGTTTAAGTGTAGACACTGCATTGGTGAATATTGGCAGTTCTGTGTTCAAGGAGGGTATGGCATATGTGGCATTTTCACGAGTCAGAACTTTATCGGGATTGTACTTGATTGAGTGTGATGTCACAAACATTTGTGCGGATCTAGATTGTGTTAAGGAGTACAATAGGTTAAGAAGAGAGTATGCGCCACATTTGCCTCAATATCCTTTGTTTGAGAAACGTGTGGTAGGCCGGAAACGAAGAAATGTGACCAATAGTAGGGAGGTTGTAGCAAAAAGACGAAAAGTCGATGAACCCGAAATTATAAACAGAAAGAAAATGGATTCTGTTGAAGATGTTGTTGGTTTTCAATTTGAAAATAGTTCTGGTGTCAACTGCTATGCTAATGTAGTGGTTAATGTTGTCTTTTCTCTAGAAACTTTAAAAGAACAGATTGTGATCAATTCGGATCAAAGTTTTTGCTGTTTGTTGAATTCTGTGTTAGAGAAATGTAGCACTGATAGAACAAAAATAGAAAGTGTGTCTGAAATTCGAAATCTGTTAGACAAATGTTCAGGTCAAACGCAATTCTCTCAAAATATTGAGCAAGATTGTCAGGAGTTTTTAATGTATATGCTTGATGTATTGCAAGATGAAGGTGTAGATGTAGATCATCTGTTTGGACTTTCTTATCAATGGCAGCATGACTGCGAGAACTGTAGGGTATCAAGTACTACTAGTGTAGACTCAGAAAGATTTATATATTTAACTTTGCCAGACAGTAAATCAGTGTCCTTTAATAAGCTAGTAAAAGCAGCCGATCAAAACATGGAGTGTAGCCAATGTAAGTCTGCAATGCTGTCCACATTATTTATACGAAGATATGGCCAGTATGTCATTTTAATGTTCCAACGATGTAGGCCTGATGGAACAAAATTGACAACTTTAATTAAAAATTTTGTGGCTTCGCAGTTGTCAATATCAGGAAGGACTTTTGTAACTGCAGCAATTATATATCATGACGGTCCTTCAACAACATCAGGACATTACACAGCTTATTTGAAGTCTGGAAACGGCTGGTCATTCTGCAATGATTCTGTTTTAACTTTCAAAAAAAGATTGCCTTTTGACCTTAAAAATTCTTACCTGGTGTTTTTACAACCAAAATGTTAGGGAAGGAATCTCGGGATTTGCTCTGAGGAATTTCAAGAGGTTCTAATGGCTCCTACACTATTTGGCCTTGAGGATAAGTGTAGTACAGAGTGAAAAGTTATTTTTGAGTTTTAAGTAGTTCCTGAAAAAAAAAAGAAGGTTTCCTTACAGAAAGTGGTGGGCACGGATTAGTTAAAGGACAACAGAGTATTTCCCAAAGCAAACGGTGTTCTTACCATAACACTTGACGTCATGGAAAAATAACTGCACTTTGAATGAGTTCAGAAAAACTGTTTCTTTTAATAAGCTAATTCAAGCAGCCAATCAAAACATGGAGTAGAGGTAATGTAAGTCTGCAATGCTGTCCACATTATTTGTACAAACTTCTGGTTATGATGTCATTTTAAAATTCCAACTATATAAACCTGATGAAAGTAAGTTTTCCACTTTAATTACAAATGTTGTGGCTACACAGTCGTTGATTTTAGGAAGAACATTTGTAACTGCAGCTATTATATGACATGATGGTCCTTTGACAACATCCGCTTATTACACAGCTTATTTAAAATGTAAAAAAAGCTGGTGTTTCGGAAATGATTCCCATTTGACTATGAAACAAGGTTGCCTTTTGACTTAAAATATTCTTACTTTGTGTTTTCAGAAGAGAGAATTTAGGGTAGGTAACTGGCCTATAATGATTCTAGGAGTTGATATAATTTTATGTACTGTTTTAAATTGCTTTGTGATTAACAGTGATCAAGAGAATTAAATAATTGTAGTAGTCATAGAGGTAGTGTAAGTGTGCCTCATAGTAAGCATTATCAGTGTCATAGGAAATGTGGAACATGAGTGAGCAAGAAGGGTGAGATATTACTAGTACAGGATTGTGAAAGTGATCTTGGACGTTTTCTTTCTGAAAGTTGTGGAAAAAGAAAATGACGGGATTTGCTTAGAAGAATTCCAAGAGTTATAAATGGCTTTTACACTATTTGGCCTTGAGGAGAAGTGCGGTAGAGAGCGAGAAGTCATTTATTGTATGTAACATATTTGTCAAAACGATGGAGCTTTTCTTTCAGAAAGTGGCGGGCAGAAAATAATAACAGCACAACAGAGTATAACTGTTTATAGGACATCCTTCGACGTCATGGAAAGTAAGTTACTTTTGAGGAGTTCTGATTTCTGATTGGTTATGTTATATGGGTTTTTTAAACACAATCATTTTTTGTTTTTTTTTCCCGCTGTTATATGATGAATACCTTCAACTGTTTTTAGTGAAATTTGATATATTCTGAGAACAGCAAAAATAAACCATTTAACATGTATAATTAATTCTGTACTTTGTATTGTGAATTTTAATTTGTACTCGTCTTTTACTACCTTCTATCAATCCTCTTTACATACTCACATTGCCTTTTGTTTTATTCTCATTCACCCTTGTTCTCTAACTCCACTTATCTTTCAACCTTTGTTTCCCTATTCCAACTCTGCTTTTTTCTTTTCTCCCTTGCACCATTTTCCAGCTTTTAGACCCTCTGCTTCACTTGTCTTTTCCATCTTTCCTCCCTTTGTTTTCTAAATTAAATATTTTTGGGTTCTCTTTTTTTGGTGCAATCAGTTAGTATAACTCACCCTCACTCATTTATCTTTCTTTGTTGCCTCACTCAGTCTGTATCTAACACTCTTTCCTTCACTTCCTCTATGTCCTCTCTCGATTACTCACTTTTCCTTATTCACCCTTTCCTTATATAGTTTACCTTACTCACTTTCTTTTAGTAGCTTACACAACTTCAATTTAGTTTTCTCTTCTATCCTTCTTTTCTGTCACTGAAAGTATCTTCCTTTTTTTTCTCTCAGTAATTTACTCTATTACAATTTCTTTTTGTCTCTGTCTGTCTATCACCGTTTCTTTCTCTTTCTTTCTGCATGTTTATCTCTAACTTTATTTCTTTGTACAATTGGATGATTTTGAATCTTTTCCCTTGTCTTTTCTAATTTTTAAATACATGTTTTAATATTTTTCAAATTTTTGTTCTTTCTTTCACAGATTGAAAGTATAAAAATAACAAGTGACTAAGTTAACGACAATTATAAGGTAAGTGTTTTGTACTCTTTCCGTTACATCTCTAGCACATTTAACTTCTATTAGTTCCACTGCTTCATTTCTTTAACCCTCAGTTTCCTGCCTTTGCTACTTCCCTCATTCCTTTTTCTATTACTTACTTACTCTACTCCTTCCACTCCTTTTCTCAGTCCCTCTGTTCTCATAGTTCCTCACTCCTGTTCACTCAGTCCGTCTCTATTACTCTCACTGTCTCTGACTCATCACTCTTTCACTACTTGTTCATTATGCTTTCTCCCTGTAGTTCAAGCACTCTATATTATTTACATTTCTTTGCTGTTTCAATTATTCCTTTTCTGTCACTTCTTCTTTTCTGCTTTCTGTTTTTTCTCTCTGTTATTCCACATGTTTTAACCTTAGTCACTGTCATACATCTTGTTTTATTCCTATTTACTTTCGCTCACTGTTTTCTTAACACTTTCCCTCAGGGTTGTTCTTTTAGTCCGGTTCTATCCCTACCTCTCATTCCACATCCTTTACTGTTTTTCTTCTTAATTTGAACATTCACTCACATTCTCCAAGAAACTCTTGTTTATTATTCTTCTACTCTCCTTTTTTTCTTTCACTTCCTTATCTCAATTATACCCTCTTACATCTTTTCTTTGGTAAATAGATCTATTAAACAGTATCTCTGTGTTACTCCCTCTAGCTGTCTTTCTTTTAACATTACTCTCTGTTTCCTTCCCTTATACTCACGCTTCCTTTTTAAAAAAAAAAAAAATTCTGTTTAGCTTCCGGTACGCGAACCGGGTAGCGAACCGGGAAGCAAATCAAAAGAAATAGAGGTTGCCAGAGTGCTAAACATTCTAGCAATTTTTTATAAATGGGAGGTAGTTCTGAAAAGAACTTTTTTTTAAATTATTTTTGTTGTTTTATATTTTTTTTATTATTTTACTGAACATTTTTTTACTTTTTTTGTATTTTTTGAACGCTTTTATATTTTTTTTGTTTTTTTTGGGGGGGGAAACGAAAATCATTCATTATAAAGGGCTCAACAGGAGCAACAAAAAAAAAGATAATTTACTTTCTGGGGCGTTTTGTACATTTATGATTTTCAACAGCTCTGTTGATTAGTTTTATGCTTTTCTCCCCATAGCAAATTAATTTGCTGCAAAAAATGCAGACATGCTTCAGGTCCCCGAAGTTCATCTGGATGTTTGGGACCGTCTCCCTCGCCTCTGGTCCCGTCACTGCCTGTTCGGTTGATGTACTGGCCACAGGACGGGGGTTTTCCTGCAGGTCACGTACTTGCGCAGCACTATAATTTATAGGGTGCCACCTCTCCATGTGCCGATGCATGGTGTAATTCCCGAAGCTGTACTTTTTATTAGTCCCTCTGGACAGAACTTTGTCACAGATCAGACATGTGACGTAGCGGGCATTTACTTTTTTTTGGCCCCGGGGAAATGTGTAGAATTGCCAGATATAATTATCCTTCACATGGGACCTCCTTGGCTCTTCAGGCAAAAACTGCCTCCTCTCTTGCTCCTCTTCCTCTTCTTCCTCTTCTTCCTCCTCTTGATTAAGGATGACCTGAGGAGGTGGTCCATCCTTTTTTGGTGGTGGTGATGGTGGTGGATTGGCTCCAGCAGCTGCAGCTACAACACTTGCCATTTTAGAAAATATGGAATGTAGGTCTTCCTCTCACAAAGATGAAAGTCAGAGTGAGGAAAAAAGGTGGGGGCTTTCATCATTTGTGAAAAAAAAATGTAATGAACCAATGAAAAGTGTTATTTTCAGGTCACATGACCTGTTACGCTTACGTTACGCGTCCCGTTACGCGCCCGGTTCACTTCTGGGGTGTTGCGTTTCGCGCCTCGGGACGCGAACCGAAGCGTTTCCGGGTGCGCTAACGCGGCGCGTCATAAGACGCATTACGCGGCAACGCGATACGGCGCGCTTACGCGACGTGTCACGATGTTGTGTTCGATCGCGGGAGTTGCGCTAACGGAACTGTCACGGGGTACAATCCAGCCCCGTAACGGACTCTGCCTCTCGCTTACAGGAGAGGCCTGGTCCCTTTAAGAACGACAGGGGTTGCGCTGAGGAGGACTTCCCCCCAATGACGTGGATGACGTCCGGCCAATCGGAGAGCGACTGGGGAGGTGAAAGAGCCATAGGATACGATTCAGACAGGAAAGGGGGCAGCCTAATGACGTTCCGAAGACCCTTTTCTACAAACTGAAGGACGCAGCCGACCGTTGGCTTAAACCACAAGAAGGAAAACTAGATGAGGTGATGAACAAAATATACCTCGAACAATTTATCGAAGCCCTGCCCTATGGAACTCAAAGGTGGCTTAAGCAGCATGCCGGACTTACCTTAGAACACGCCATTGAAATGGCTAATTCCTATGCGCGGGCGCAAAATCGGCCAGTTGCAAGAGAACCAGAAAAACCCCACATCAGTAAGCTCCCGGTAAAACCAGAAAGAAAACCATTTAAACTCCCGCCTGAAACCTTCATAAAAGCCCGGCCGGTAAAACCAGAAACCCCTATTCCATCCGCTCCTCAGTGCTATGAATGCGGAGAATGGGGACACATCGCTAGGTTCTGCCGAAGAAAGAAAGAGAAAGAAGAAGAACCTATGGAGGTTGGATACCTGCCTCGTGCTATCATGTATGCACAGGAAACCGGTCCAGCCTTTTACGTAAGTGTTCTCCTTGATCAAAAAAAAATCAGAGCGTTATTGGATTCAGGGTGTCGCCACTCAGTTGTTAGGGCCGATACCCTGTCAGACTCCTCTAAGATATTAAATCGTTCAGTTAGGATCAAGTGTGTGCACGGGGACATAAGGACATATCCCTTAGCGAGCGTGAACATCGTCACAGAGAAAGGAACTCAGTTGAGATGCGAGGTAAGGGTGCTCCCACGGTTGCCTGAAGCCCTCATCCTAGGAACAGAAAACGCATGGTTCCACACCCTTATGTCTGAGGCCCTACAAAATAGCCACGCCTGCCCCATGAGCAAAAACGGTCTCCTAGTGGAAGAACCATGGGCCACTGATACCAACTTTCGTGCGGCCCAATTGAATGATGCTTCTTTGGCCACGGCATGGCGGAATGCCCAGGCAAACGCGGGGAGAGATCCGTTACGCTATCCCTGTATCATAGTAAAGGAGGGGCTGCTATACAGAAAAGCGGATGCACAGGCCTCTCCCCAGTTGATCGTGCCATCTTCGTTCCATGACCAAGTAATGTTTTTTGCCCATGCTCACCTTCTGGCTGGTCACTCTGGGGCAGAGAAAACCACCCTCTCCATTACACAACATTTCTATTGGCCAGGGGTATACGCACAGGTAAAGAGATATTGTCAGGAATGCCGCATTTGCCAAAAACGTAACCCGTATGTGCCACCCAGAGTTCCTTTGGTCCCTCTTCCTATCATAGGAACGCCTTTCGAGCGCATAGGGGTAGACATCATTGGTCCTCTTCCTAAGTCCCATCGGGGTTACCAGTATGTCATGGTTATCGTAGACTACGCTACCAGGTACCCTGAGGCATTTACTTTGCGGGCAGACACGACGAATGCCATCTCCCAGAAACTGATTGAACTATTTTCAAGGATGGGGTTCCCCAAAGACATCATAACCGACCAGGGGACCCCTTTTGTCTCTCGCTTGATGAAACAAGTTTGTTCCCTGTTACACGTAAAACATCTGCGTACCTCGGTTTACCACCCTCAAACCGATGGGCTAGTGGAACGCTATAACGGCTTGATCAAAACGAACTTGAGGAAGTTGTTGTCCGGGGATGGGAAGCAATGGGACCAATTACTTCCCCTGGCTTTATTCGTCCTAAGGAGTCAACACCAAAGTAGCATGGGGGCATCACCCTTTGAACTCCTGTTTGGACGAAAACCCCGTACACTTTTGGAAATAACCCGAGATAGTTGGGAAAAGGATGGGGCCCAGGATGCCCAAGACCTAATGGAATATGCCCAACACCTAAAAACTCGGTTACACAAACTACGGACCCTGTCCTATGACACCCTGGAAAAAGCCCAAACCAAACAAAATACCTTTTATGATAAGGGCAAGAAGTGGAGGGAATTGGCCGTAGGTGACTGGGCCCTTGTCCTTCTCCCTACTTCCACCCACAAACTGCGGAAGGAATGGCAGGGCCCGTTTCCTGTCACAAAGAAAATAGGGAGAACCACTTATACCCTGAAGCTGTCCCCCACGAGAACGCAGATATACCACATCAACATATTAAAGAAGTGGTTGGGACTCCCTCCTCGGGCACCTGCCTCTCTATCCATAGTCAGGACTGCCCCAACCACCTTGGAACAGGCAGTAGTAAACCCTGAACTCACCGAGACACAGAAAAAGGAGTTGTCAGAAGTCCTCCTTAGACATCGGTCCATCTTCTCTGATCAACCTGGCAGAACGACGTTAGCCACACATCACATACCCACTCAGGAAGGCGTAGTTATCAAACAAAAACCATACAGAGTACCGGAGGCCCGACGGGTGTTACTCAAGACGGAGGTGGAGAAAATGTTGGAAGCCGGTATCATAGTACCCTCCAACAGTAACTGGTCTTCCCCAGTGGTCCTAGTCCCAAAACCTGATGGCAGTACCCGGTTTTGTATCGATTTTTGGGCTGTCAATAAGGTCTCCAAACAAGACGGGTATCCCCTACCCAGGGTGGACGAGTTAATCGAGCGCCTTGGTGAGGCTCACTATATAACCACCATCGACCTCACCAAGGGCTATTGGCAGGTCCCTCTGTCACCTCAAGATCAGGAAAAGACAGCATTGATCACGCCTGACGGATTGTTCCACTTCACAGTGTTGCCATTCGGGTTACACGGAGCCCCAGCGACGTTCCAACGTCTCATGGACACCGTCCTTGCTCCTTACACCAAATTCGCGGCTGCCTATTTGGACGATATAGTGGTACACAGTCCCGACTGGGAGACCCATCTCAAACACTTAGACCACATCCTATTGGCGCTAGAGAAATCGGGTCTACACGTGAATTCAAAAAAATCTCGCATAGCCTTTAACCGCGTCAAGTATCTTGGATACGTATTGGGCAACGGGCAGTTGTACCCCCAAGAAGAGAAAGTTAAAGCTATAAGAGCACAACCATTTCCTGCCTCTAGAAGAGATCTCCGAGCTTTTCTCGGCCTTGTCGGTTATTACCGGCGGTTCATTCCCCACTTTGCTTCCATTTCAGCACCATTAACCGATCTGCTGAAGAAAACAGCGAGTTCCGTGAACTTTAGGAGTCCCTCTCCTCAGGTTTCTGCAGCCTTCCAAACCCTCAAAGACGTCATATCCTTAGCCCCCGTCCTGACTACCCCTGACTTTGACAAACCCTTTCTTCTACAAACTGATGCGTCAGGTGTTGGGATTGGGGCCATCTTGTCTCAATTGGATGGGGATGGCTTGGAGAAACCTATCCTGTACTTAAGCAGGAAACTCTTTCCGCGTGAGTCTGCGTACCCCACGATCGAGAAAGAGTGCCTCGCCGTGAAATGGAGCATTGAGAAATTGAGGTACTATCTTGAGGGTCGTCATTTCACGTTGGTCACGGACCATGCCCCTTTGACGTGGCTACACATGAACAAAGGCCGCAACGATCGCATTCTGCGGTGGTTCCTGTCCCTCCAACCCTTCGATTTCGAGGTCCTGCATAGGAAGGGTTCTGCTCACAATGAGTGATGTAATATGTGACGTCATCAGCAGTGCATTACACGCGCAAGTTATAGTGAGTCCAACTAACTATAACGTGGAATTTCATTGGTTTTATATCAGTAAAATTTCCACCTAACTACAACTGGTGTCAAACCTATGGTTTTTTCAGTGAATTTCATAGGTTTTGTAAATGCTACTTCCTAACTATAACGTGTGTAAAACCTATGGTTTTTTCAGTGAATTTCATAGGTTTTTTAAATGCTACCTCCTAACTATAACGTGTGTAAAACCTATGGTTTTTCAGTGAATTTTGAATGTTTTGTAAATGATAATTTTTAAATGTATTATTTGTTATATTTTTTTTACTGATTTACTACTAATGGCTAAACATTCTTTTCTCGGGGGGGGGCAACAGTTAATCGGGGTCATCAGTCATACTTCGTGTTATGGAGCTGGGGCCAATCGGGAGAAAACGGGGATGTTTTGGACATCCGTACTTGGGTGCAGAGGGGTGGGGTAATCTGGGCATTGTTTCTAACGAGCTGAGAACAGAAAGCCACTGACATATAGTCCTCCTGTAAGAAGGCCAGATTAGGGGACTTCAGTCGTCTAACCTGTCCTTTCCTTCATAGCCAATTCAAGTTCCATCATTTTACAGAAAGGAGAGGTAGTAATATGGCAAATTACACTTGTTTTGGTTTCTGTCAATTTGCCGAACACCTTTGTGTTCGAAAACCAATTAGGCTCGTGCCAGCGGGGCACGACGTTACCACACAAAGGAAGGGGGAACAGGGGGACTCTCAGAGAGAGAGAGAGTCGTCCGCATTTTAAATGAACTATTCGGTACACGTACAACATGAAGAGAGAGAAAAAGAGAGAGAGTGAGAGAGAAACGTGTACAATAATAGGCCATTTAATGCGCACACAACACGAAACAGTAGGGTCACGTTATATAGAAACATAGACTGAGGGACAACGTAAATCCATATACTACGTACACATGAATTCAGGCGGGGGGTACATGTATTATATACAGAACTCAAGACAACACATAGAACAGTACTTGGCCAAAGATATTTCCTCCTGCATGCTGCGCATCCTTAGTATCCTATTTAATTCGTTTCGCTGTCTTTTGCTGTTGGCCTCTGTTGCCAATACTTACACTTTCGTCGATTGTTCAGGAACTAACCTGGTCGGGCTAGTACTTACGGTGGAATCTTTGAATCGTTATTAGTGAATGGGTATCCAGGCTGAGGCAACGGGGGTGTTAGTCGGGGGAACAATGGGCAGTTTTGAGTTTCACGTCAATGAGGGTGTAAGTGGGAGGTGGTAAATCTTAGACATTTGATGGTTTTCCTAGTCTTCCAGGAGGAGGGTACTTTGGTAAACCTTACCCATGAATAGTCCTGAACCTTCCCCTATTTAGTTACCGTATGAACCTACTCGTAGGTGCACGTCATTCTTGGTTGCATTGTTCGTCGTGTATAGGTGCCATGCTCAGACCCCCTTTTTCCCCATTCCATCGGTCGTTCGTTCATCACTCAAGTCGTACGAAAACATCTCTCTTATCGAGTCAACGCGTGCAACGTATGTCCAGTCGGGTTACACACATCCGGTCATACACGCGTGCATTCATATCACCCATATTCATCATGTCCTCGGGGCAGTCCCCATGGTTAATGTATCATTTTTCCCCCCGGAACCCTGGCGTGTTGCTTAGGTCTTCTCCATACTTTAGTCGATGTTCCGATGTGACCTGCAGAAAGAAGGGGAAGAAGAAGGGGTGGGGGCAGCGTTTTAAAACACATCCGCGCGCATAAACCCAAAAGGCTTTTACTTACCACGTATTCGACCTATCTCCGCGGGGTGCAGTCCCTTCCATCTCGGCGTTTTAAGCCCAGAGGGAATGGTAGTGCGGGAGGCATAATCATTGATGGACTGCACATTGCATAGATTGCCCACGTGTGGTATTGCGGATCTTGTGTGGGGGGGTGTCGAAACAAAAGGGCAGTCAGTGTAAAGTGGGGTGAACTCGTGTTCTCCTTCGAGGAGGTGGGGTGGTCTACAGTGGTACCGGGTCTGGTTTAGGGGCATCTGAAACAATTTCCCTGAGATATGTGGCATACAAAGTAAACCAGAACACCGGGGCCTTTATCGATTGCCTTATGTTGCACAAAAGTAAAACAAACTTGGACCATTCACATTTTCAATATTTCTAGGTACTTTGCTTTTTAACCTTTCAGTAATCGACTTGCTTTATTTCGCCTGTATTTTACGTAGGTCGGAAACAATGGCTATGTATTTGAACTTACCAATCCAAGAGCTACGACTATATTTGTTTTTCACAAAATCTTTATTTAAAAAAATGTTGACGTACAAATGCAGGCCTGCAACCACGTGGGCCAGCCACGGAGCAGACTGGAACTGTACATGAGGACATATTTATCTGAGGAAAACATAACTGAGTCGGTGGTCGTTTTATTTCATCAAGGTACGATAAGTGCAAATAAAATCATATCGAGAATTCATTGTGGGCAAGTATCATCAGTGTCAAAAATTCGAACTTTCAATAATACTGTAATCAATGATGCGTCAGAACTTAATATCAATTCATTGTCCAAATGTTCAAGCAATACTCATCCCCTCCCGCCATGTGCTTCGAAAACTGCATACATATCTCATGATATCAAGTCTGAGCATCCGGAACACAACGGGGAATTGCGAGTTTCGTTTGTACCGGCGCCATTTTGGGTGGGGTCAGGCGGGTCCAAGTATAGTCAAAATGTCTCCCCCAACTCGGGGTTGGACCAGAATCTCTTTCAGCAGTCCAGAAGTTCCGCTAAGGGGCACCAGAAGGGACCAGTGACATGAACCATTAATCAAAGAAAAGGGAGAGGGCAACAATCTTTCCTACCGGGTCATACTGGTGTTCCACCGGAACTGATCAAATCAGTAGTCTGCAGGATTCTTGGTCATTCAAACTGAGGCTGGCGCCAGCATGAGGGCGCCGACGTCTTGTGACTGCGTCTTGGTCGTTCTGCGGGCGATCATGGCAGTCATTTCCCATTGGGGGGGCGGTTGGGGGCCCGCGGAGGTCGAGGGCCCTCCGCAACTCTCGTAGAATCTTCAAAGCTGAGGAGAACGCCTCTGGACAGGGGCCCATTTTCTGGTTGACAGGCGACCAGGCCAATCTTTTCACGCCAGGCCCATTCCTGCAAAGTCGACCGCCATTTTTAGGAGTTCTGCAGCTACCGGCAGTCACTGGGTCAAATGAGCAGACGGACTCCAGCCTGCTGGGTGAGGCGTTGTAGCACCGCCACAGTGGACGAGACCCTGCTGGGTGAGTGGAGCGTCTCTATACTGCAAGAGTGGACGAACCCTTTGCCGGGTGTGTGGACCGTCCCTATACTGCAAGAGTGGACGGACCCTTTGCCGGGTGTGTGGAGCGTTGGGGGTGCAGCTGAGGGGCCTCCACCTGGGGAGGCGGGAGAGGCTCGTCCGCACCGTCTCTCCCTCCCAGTGCACCCCACGGCGTCTCGCTGACATTTGTTATGGCCGGACCAGCCGATGAAGAAGAGGGGGGGGTCGGAGGCATATGCAAGACATCCCCCCTCCGTGGACCAGTACATTCCGGGTCGGGCCCATGCCTTCTCCGGCCGCTCTTTGCCACGGCCCCAGGAACGGGTCCCTTGGTTCATCCTGGGGACAGGCCTTGGCGCGTGGTGTCGCCTCCGGACTATTCGCGTAATGGTTCTCCACCCCAGGCCGCCGCCAACGGCTTTTGTAGACTTTCTGACGCCCAAAAACCTACTAGAAAGTAGCCCAAAGCAGCCCAACATTGCTACTTTGGGGAAGGAGGGACAGGAACGGCGTCAAGCAGACGGCGAAATGCATTGTGGGTTTGTTGTTGCAGCCCTTTGCCATGTAAATAGTTGTTTAATATATTTTTGTTCAAATAAAAACGTTTTAACCTGTTACTTTGCTATAGTGTTGTATATTTCTAATATTTGCCTAGGGTTTGTCGTTAATTTGGCGGGGTGATCGGTAGAGCCGAGCTGTCGCGCAGCCATCATGGCGTTGAGTTCGGCTTTCCTCACTAGTTTCATATTTCCTGAGGGGTTGTTCCTAATGCTTCCATTTCAGTGAGGTTGAAAAGAGATCTCATCAGTGGCCTACTGATTTTACTCGATTCCTTTTGTTTTTCGTAACGATTTTTATATTCTTTTATTTGCTAGCACGATACAGCGGCTAATCCGCATTTTCTTTATATATGTCCTTTTTATTAGGGGTGTCCTCCGGTGGAGATATTCGTTTGACGGAAGTCTCAATTATGCTGCTATCACTGCAACCAAAATTCAATGGCACAGATATCCAGTCAATACAGACTCATATATGTCTCTTCAGCCAATCATATTTCCTCCCGCAAAATTTTGTATTCAAATTTACATTTCAGTTGCTTGTCCCTCACAATATTTTCAATGTCACATAAAAGTCACCCATCACCCACTGCCATCTCTGGCTGTTTCCATGGTAACACCTCATTCTGCACCTGGCTGAAGGCACATGTCAAAAGTTCATATCTCAACGTTCTACAGCATGTAGTACTCCTCCTGCTACAGCATACAGAATGCATTCTATTACCTATAAAAAAGTGAAACACCCACGCTACAATCATATAGAATACTTCCTCTACAGAAGCCTGTGAATAACTTTAAAACATCAGCTTAACCTTTTTTTACTCTCTCATCATTGTCAAAAATTAAACACAGTACTTGTCATTTTTACATAGAATAATTTTTAGTGCATTGGCAAATTTAGTATTCACAAATAGTAGGAAAGAAATGGAATGCTTCTACATTTTACCTGTGCTGTTTTATATGTGAATCTGATCTAATTTTATGAGCATATTTGACTATTTTATTAAAGACACTACACATAACCTGTTTTTGAAGTTGTGTTTAATTTTAAATGAAACGGTTTACATTTTTACTTTTTATTTCCAGTAAATTTTAAAAATAAATGTTTATAGTTCCATAGGCTCAAGCAGGTCAGCTTCCCACCCTATGTCATACAATTCTGACAAATCGGCATCCTCATCATGTTCTTCATCATCCTCAGGATTTAAATCATCTAAGGGATCTACTTCCACTGACGTTTCAATGACAAGTTCAACGATAAGATCGAGATCAACGGATTGCTCATTATCACTCATGGTTGATGTTGTCGTTATCTTTAAAGAAAGAGAACAACAATAAGATGTTGCAGAGTAAGAGACAAATCTCAGAGATTATAATAGTAAAATTGTTTAACAAGAGTAACATTTTGCAGCTATTATTTAGCCATGTCCAGCGATGCTGAGGAGGTGAGGCCTATGTCCAAGTTTTCAGTGAACAGGGCTCATCTCTTTTTAACCTTGGATAAGCCTCACCAACTCTGTGTCCCCTGCTCATACTTAAATGTAAAGGGGCAGATTTATGTTAACTGGCGCATCCCCAGAGATGCACCAGTTAATGTGCACCGCTGCTCTGCCACCCATGGTGTGCCGCATTTACAATGTGGAGCACCATTGAGCAAAAACAGCACAGATGCGTCACGCATCTGTGCCGCAAAAGCAGCACATTGCAGGAATCACGTCGTAAGCGCGACATGTCTACTGCAATGCACAGGAGCAAGCCACACATTGCATGGTGCATCACTCCTTATGCCTGTTTCAAACAGGCGTAAGGATTTGATTCAGCAATGCTATAAAGCTGACTCAGTGAAATCTTCTAAATTTCACTGTGTTAGTTTTACAGGGCTTTCATGCAAATGAATGCCCACCCTGCAACAAAACGCCTATATGAAACCTGACGCAGGTTTCATGTGGCACAGGACTTTACAGCATGACACATCTGCCTAGATGCATCAAGTTGTAAATATGTCGCAACATAGCGCATCTTTTGCGCCGCCGCTACGTCACAAAAGTGACGCACAGCGGCGCAAAAGAGGCACACAGCTATCATAAATCTGTCCCTAACATTTTAAATGATTGATTCACGATGACGATAAGGTGTGGCCTATCCAGAGGTTTGTTTGAGGTGAGGCCTACTCAGGGTTGCAGATGAAATTTAGGCTTGTTGAAGAATACAGAGGAGATAATACATGTGCAGACCTACCAATGAAGTGAGTCATGTCCACTGCACTCTTGAACAAAGGTCAGACCTCTTCTGTGTCCGTGAACAGGCCTAAACCTCATCTGCACAATGTGATTCGTAAAGATATGAAACACAGGTGATGTAATTGAAAAATGTGGAATTTCTTTTCCTCATTTCACAATCACATCACCTGTGTTTCCTTTGCTTAGGTATCTCATTGTGCAGATGCAGTCTAGCATATCAAAGAGTACACAGAAGTTCAGCACTGTATACAACAATTTTGACATTTACAGAAGATTCAGCTTCTCCATGCCCCCTACACATTCCTAAATGTTTACAGTTTAAACAGACGGTATGTTGTTGGAGATGAAGTGAGGCCTGTCTTGCAACATGGTGCATCTTTTGCATCACTGCTGCTTTGGTTTCATGTCGCACAGGACTTTACAGCATGACACATCTGCCTAGATGCATCAAGTTGTAAATATGTCGCAACATAGCAAATCTTTTGCACCACCGCTGCGTCACAAAAGTGACGCACAGCGGCGCAAAAGAAGCACACACCTATCATAAATCTGTCCCTAACATTTTAAATGATTGATTCAGGATGACGATAAGGTGTGCCCTATCCAGAGGTTTGTTTGAGGTGAGGCCTCCATATTAATATATATCCTTAATATAATAATCCTCTAAGGATGCATACATATTTGCGTAGCGGCCCATGGCAGGAATTTGGCGTGCTCTGGCTCTGTTCCACTTCCAAACACCTTGATCCACCCCCCCCTATTCAGTGGGCTGCACGCTCCGCCCCACCCCGCCCAAACCCCCTGTTACAGAGCCCCCTACCTACGCTCCCTGCCCAGGGCTGCCATGACCCTATACCCGCCCCTGGAAAATGTATAAGACACAGCAACAGTAAAAATCAAAGAATAGGCAACATGCAGAAAAACTGCACAGTAGATAAAGAAACATATGTTTAAGATAACCCCATTGAAAAACATGTAGTAATTTTTTCAATCTGCCATGCATCTGGCCCTCCAGGACCGCTTTGGAAACTCCTGCTTTAAACCTTTACATTTCATTTTCACCACACACACGTTTTGTAAAAACCCATGTAACGGACAACAACTGCATACACAGAAAATGCAGAGCTGGCCTTACGCATATGCAAGCTGTACACCTGCACTGGATCACCAAACCCCAGGGGCCACCATGCCAATATATATCCTTAATATAATAATACTCTGACAATAGATACATGTTTCTGTGATGGCCCATGCCAAGAATTACGCATCCTCTGGCTCTGTTCCACTTCCAAACACCCTGACCACCCCCTCTTCACTGGGCTCCGCACTCCGCCCCGCCCGGACCCCCTGTTACAGGGCCCCCTACCTACGCTCCCTGCCCACGGCCACCATGACCCTAGATCCGCCCCTTGAAAATGTATAAGACACAGCAATAGTAAAACTCAAACAATAAGCAACATGCTGAAAAACTACACAGTAGATAATGAAACATATTTTTTAGATAACTCAATTGAAAAACATGTAGTAATTTTTTTAATCTACCATACATCTGGCCCTCCACGACCGCTTTGGAAACTCCTGCTTTAAACCTTTACATTTCATTTTTAAACCATACACACGTTTTTTTTCAAAGCTGCATATTAAACGCCTAAACATGTATTTAGTCGTCCACATGCAGGCACTTTCAATTACATGACTTATTTAAGTGGAATCCCTGTAATGTTGCATATCTTTCCAAAAATACACCAGTGCCTATTATTATAACGATTTTTCTTCATTCTTCATGAGTGATATTATTTTTTACATATAATGAAAATCATTATGACTTTTTAAACGACAAAGCGTACACGGTAAACATCACTCTGCATTTGCTTCCCTTTAAGAATGTAGTTTATCTACCCCACGCATGTGAACCTTGATGTTTTCATCTGGCAGCGAATTCCGGCCTTGAATCACAAGACATGAACAACAGCCTTATTGTCACACAAAGAAGTTAGCGTAGCATCTGTTCGCGAACATATCTTTCACTTAGCTAATATTCACAGACAACACCATTCCTTATAAAAGAGTGGCCTTCCTTTACAATTTACTGAGGTGACTCCCTTAATTTTAAACGCATCCTCCACTTCAAGACAGGCTATTTTTTTTATAACTACTAAGCAATGGTTTAGTGACCGGACTGCCAAAAATTATATCAAGTCATTCTGCTACTCTTCACTCCATGCTCTGCGACCTATTTCTGTGGACTTCCTGTTGAACTGCCAGTGCTGCGACGTTTGTGTTCCCATCTCGTTTATTTCAAAATGGATGTCCCTCCTGTCTTCGCAAACAAGCCGGAACACTTAGAACTATTTCGCCAGAAGATGCTTGACTACTACGGCATTTTAGCACTCTCGACTCTGAATACTTCATATCGATTATCATTTCGATATTCCTATTTCACCTGTGTACAGCCTGTATTTCATTGCCTGAGCTGTGATTTCATGTGGGCCCTGGACTTATGTCTCTGCAACTTGGTACCTCCTGAAGTGAATTACAATCATCTCATGAATCCGTTAATTGATCATGAACAGCTATGTTGCAACGGAGGGATTATGGCCTTTGCAGCGATACAAGGAGTTCTAGGTCATTGGAATATATTCGCAGCGGCGCAAGATTTCCTGACAGACAGCTACATTGAAAACCCACCGAGCTGTCCTCTGATGGTACTAGAGGCTCCGATAATAACAGATCATGAATGCTGCTTTCCTCTTTTCAATTGGATGGCTGACATGTTTTCGGATCATAACAGTGACTTCCTGTTACAAGCAGTTGCTGCCTACTTCGCCTATACAATACTTGGATGACTGTTATACAAGCCATTGACGTCCACATTTCGTTTTGCCTCCCTATCTTTTTCACGTTTTCTTGGATGAACAGACCTATTGGCTTTACTAACAGTGGACATTATGATTTCCTGCTGGTTAAATTTTGATCTTTTCTGTGGACTAAATTTTTTTTCTTCAGCTACTCGATTTTGAACTATATTTTTCATTAAAGTCTAATCTCAACAATTCTATTGTATATCTTATCTTATGTTCTTTCAAACGTACTCGAAGCAAAACTCGGTAATATATGCTACATGTGCCCTAATTAATGTGTAAATATAGAATGAGTTTTTCATAACTGTAAACACCATTTCGCATTTGAACTGCTTATTTCCGCCTCACACACCTCTGCTCGTTTAATTTTCCATAAACTAAAATATTTTTTAATACATAAGAGAAAAATATGTTCTTTCAATAATATTTCCATTGTTTTTCGTACTGTACTTCAAATGCAATACTGCAACCTTTAAAAGATATCTCAATACAGTAGTTCTTCTCAACACTGATTTGCGAACGATCCAACACATTACATACATGCACCTCTCGCCATTTTGTCGGTTTTGGCGCGTTTTTTTCCCTTACACAATAGCATAACAGAAACGTGATAGTGCTTCGCATGCAGAGAGCTCATTGATAAAGACATATTGTCTAACCACTAGCATTTTCATGTATCGTTCCTAAACTGAAAGGCCAGAGACCTTGTTCCATTTATTAACATATAATGAGCCTTATTTATGAAGGCCTTGCGCCGCCGGTGTGTCACTTTTTCCCATGTTAAAAGTGACGCACCGGCGGCGCAAGGCCTTCATAAATCTGCCCCAATATACTTCCTCATAAGAGTGTATAATTAATTTTGCTAAACCATATTCATTTTTCATCAACTATACCGTTTGTATTTTATGTACTAGTGGCTATACCGATTACTTTGTTTTTTGCAATGTCTGTACTCGTATTAGATAAGAAACTTGCCTTGAAAACAGTGCATTTCTGAATAAACATTTCAAATATACACGTTCTCTCTTTTAATCCATAATCTCAACTAAAATGATTGTATATTGAAACAGTATTCATGTGTTCCACGTAACTTCAGCTGTACTAACTTAATATTTTCTTTTGTCGACCTGATTTACTCATACTAGAACCCACAGGCCTATAACAGCCCGTGAACCCTTTCTTAGTAGGTCGCGCACCATGCAGACAGTTGTACCTCTGTAAAAAAATAATTTATTACTCTTACCAAGCACTACCGCAGTTCCGCTTCTCTCAGTGTTAATGACTGCTCCCACACTTCTACAGACCAGACGCTATGTCGTATTTCACTCCTTATCACGCTTTAATCTCCACAATAACAAACACTTCTCCGCCAGCCACCAGAGAACAGAGTGCAGATGCAGAGGCACTAAGTAGTGAAATACAACATACCCTCTGCTCTATGGAAGCAACCGAGCAGTAATTCTGAAAGAAAACATTCACTAGCGCTTCAAAAAAGCATTTCAATTATATAAATAGTTTTTTGAAAATGTTCCAACTACTTTGATGCGACTATCTGTGTGTGCCTCCACAGCAAAGTTCCTCAGCCCGGACTGAAGGCAGACACAGACAGACACACACACAATAAGATAACACAGGGCAACGGAGACGGAAAACAGAAGGGAGATGAAGATGCAGTCAAACAGCAGTAGTGAGAGAGATATTTTTATACTCCGTTTGGTACCTCAATTTACGAACACATTTACTGCACAAATCTGTGTACAACCTCATGGTCAGAACTTTTCATTTTATTTTACTCGACCACCTCCCCCTCTCACCCCACCAGTACAAGCCGCGGCCACAAACTACAATGTAATTTTGTCGTCTGTCAGAAAGTTTAAGAATTCATTAAGCATTACCACTTTTTCAAGACAGTATCACATGTAATATACCAACTTTTCATTTTATTTCACTCAACCACCTGCCCTTCTCACCCTACGCCCACCATCGCAGGCCGCGGCCACAAACCGCACTATAATTTTGTCGTGTGACAGAAAGTTTACGAATTCATTAACCATTAACATTTTTTCACGACGGTATCACATGTAATTTACCATTTCTCTCTCTATCTGCATTATCTGTCTCTCTGCTAATATCATTTTTTCACTTCATAAACAACTTCTCTCATTATATATAAAGGCTTCAAAATCACACAAATAATTACTCTTTATATTAAACATATTTTAAACTTCATATTTCACATTTAAATTAAAAATAGTTTTAGAAATACAACACATTATGACAGCCAAAAATGAGTTTAGTTTCAAACTATGAGGAAAATCAATCATTGTTTGTGAGTAAACCATATTTTACGGTACATGACAAAACAAACAGTTACAGACTTACCTTTACCAATGCTTTGTACGATGTACAACAGTGACAGTCACAAAATAGATATTCGTTTGACGGAAGTCTCAATTATGCTGCTATCACTGCAACCAAAATTCAATGGCACAGATATCCAGTCAATACAGACTCATATATGTCTCTTCAGCCAATCATATTTCCTCCCACAAAATTTTGTATTCAAATTTACATTTCAGTTGGTTGTCCCTCACAATATTTTCAATGTCACATAAAAGTCACCCATCACCCACTGCCATCTCTGGCTGTTTCCATGGTAACATCTCATTCTGCACCTGGCTGAAGGCACAGGTCAAAAGTTCATATCTCAACGTTCTACAGCAAACTAACAACACTGTTTTCCCTCCAGAAACACCTGCCTATCCACAGCTCTGTTACATGTCATTTTTTTCACACCCAATACTACTTTTTCTTTTACATAACATTAACATGCACCGTAGTCTTCAATCTTCACGTATTAGAATCAACCAATCATTTTTCCTTTTTCAACCACACCAAGCTTCATCCATTTTTTTATCCTGACTTTCAGCTTCTAACTGCCATTCCACTTCCAGAACCCATCGGAGTACGAGTGCATCTGCCTTGAAAATGAAGGTTTGGCTTTTAGGACACAGCTATATTCACTGGAGTGCAAAATATGCAGCAAGCAGACGAATTTCCAACCTTGATTTACCAAATGTGCAGATAACGTGGATTGGGCAAAGAGGATTAAGATGTCACCAATTAATACCATTGGTGAAAACTTTTATGCATCTCCCAGAACCAGACCTTATAATTGTGCACTGTGGTGGGAACGATCTAGGCACATTGACTGGGGTAGGTCTGGAAATGCTTCTAAAAGACACCTTTCGACAATTGATGACACTTTTTCCTCGAACTGCCTTGGTATATTCCAATATATGCCAAAGACAGAAATGGAATTGGTCCAATCAACATTGTGCACAAATTGAGAAAGCAAGGAGACATGTTAATAAATCTGTTTCTGCTTTCCTCAGAGATAATAGCATGGGTTCTATTTACCACAACAACTTGCGTTACCACATGCAAGACATCTATAGGACAGATGGTGTTCATTTCACGGATGAGGGAAACAGAATCTTCCTCTGCAACATCAGACTCTGCATCGGTACTTACTTATAAATGCAGAAAAAACTCAATTAACACAAGGGCTCTTTTCAGAGCCACCTTATATCAAAGCACTCAAACTTCTGATTTATCTCCATTTTCACACTCTTGTAAATAGGTGTGCACACCCGAGTGCGCGCACCCCGCAACTTAAAAAAAAAAAAGACATATATATATTTTCGCGTTTAAGGGCCTTACTGCACACCCTGAGAGAACCTACGCAGCAAAACAATCTCTACCTTCTCCCCTTTCCATGTTCCAACGCTTTGAAATGACAATATATTTACTCGCAGTGACAAAATGGCGGTCAACACTTCCTGATTACCTTCGAATCGAACGTTAACAGACGTCACGCAGCAAAAAATATTCCGCTCACGCGCAGCCGCTTGAGTGCGTGCACCCGTGCGTGCTTATAGATATATAATTGACTTTAACTTTAATTTTCTCAGCAACTACTGAACAGATTTACACCATTCCAAAAAAAGCGTAATCTGCGAGCCGGACTCTACAGTTTTGCCAAATTTCTTATAAATCCATTCACCCGTTCGACCTGTAGCCGTGTCTAAACGTCCTATGGAAAATAACATGGAGAAAACACGTTTTGGGACCCCCCTTTTATCTCAGCCCCCACTTCACCATTCCCCCCCCAAACTTTCAGGGAAGGAGCGCAGCGGACCGAGCCATCTTCTTTGAGAAATTCGCAAAGATTCATCCACCAGGGCCAAAGTTAATCCAAATAGAATGTTGAGGATTTCCTATGGAAACTAGGTCCTAACTATAACTACCTACTGGCGACCGCCAGTAGGTAATATATATATATATATATATATATATATATATATATATATATATATATATATATATATATATATATATATATATATATATATATATATATATATATACCGCGAAATGGTGGGAGCCAAAATCCTTGCAAAAGTATTTGGACGTGGGGCGCCGCATACCCAGGGGTTTGAGAATCATGATCGCTCCAACTGCGCCAATGCCCTTGCACCACTGAAGAATCCTCCCCGCAGTCCCAGCAGCAAGAAAGCCTTGTGGTTCACCATCGACCTCAAAAACTCCAAGCAATCCTGGCGCACCCTCGAGAAAGCCTGGCGTCCCGACCAATCGACAGAAAACATGACAGCCCTCAAGAACGCCATCCGCAAACACCACCAACTGATCCGCACCACCAAAAGAACTGCATTCAGAGAACGACTGGACAACAACGCCCACAACAACAAGGAACTCTTCAGCATCGTCAAAGAGCTCTCCAACCCCAGCGCCAGCAACAACGACATCACGCCCTCGCAAGACCTCTGCGACTCACTCTTCCACCGCAAGATCGCCGACATACACAACAGCTTCGGCGCCCAGACCACGCACCCAACCACTGAACCAACGCCCCCCACCACCACCCTTTGCACCTGGACACCACCCGCGTGATGAACACCATCCACTCCGGCTCCCCGGCCGACCCATGCCCACACCACATCTTTAACATAGCTGACTCCATCATCGCACCCCAACTCCGGAACGTCATCAACAACTCCTTCGCATCTGCCACATTTCCAGAGAGCTGGAAACATGCGGAGCTCAGCGCCCTCCTGAAGAAACCCACCGCAGACCCCACGGACCTCAAGAACTTTTGCCCCATCTCGCTCCTCCCTTTTCCCGCCAAAGTCATCGAGAAGACCGTCAACAAACAGCTAACCACCTTCCTCGAGATGAACGGATCCCATGACCCATCGCAGTCCGGCTTCTGAGCAAACCCCAGCACCGAGACCGCCCTCATCGCAGCTACAGACGACATCAGGACCCTGCTTGACAACGGGGAAACTGCTACCCTCATCCTTCTCGACCTATCAGCAGCATTCGACACAGTCTGCCTCCACCACGCCGGCGTGCCTCCACCACGCCGGGATCTAAGGAAAAGCTCTGGAATGGATCACCTCCTTCCTCTCCGACAGAACTCAGAGAGTCCGCCTCCCCCCCTTTCGCTCAGCGGCCACCAAGATCATCTGCAGCGTTCCTCAAGGCTCCTCACTCAGCCCCACCCTCTTCAACATCTACATGAGCCCCCTCGCAGCCATCGCATGCCAACACAATCTGAACATCATCTCCTACGCTGATGATACCCACCTGATCCTCTCCCTCACCAACTACCCCGCCACCGCCTGAGCCAACCTCCATGAAGGAATGAAAGACGTCGCGGAATGGATGAAGCTCAGCCGTCTGAAACCGAACTCAGACAAGACGGAAGTCCTCATCCTCTGACCATCACCCTCCACCTGGGACGACTCCTGGTGGCCCCCCGCACTGGGCACCGCCCCCAAGCCCACGGAGCACGCTTGCAACCTGGGCTTCATCCTGGACTCCTCCCTCACGATGACCAAGAGAGTCAACGCCGTCTCGTCATCCTGTTTCAACACCCTGCGCATGCTCTGAAAGATCTTCCGGTGGATCCCCACCGAAACCAGAAAGACGGTCACCCAGGCCCTCGTCACCAGCCGACTGGACTACGGGAATGCCCTCTATGCTGGAACCACAGCCAAACTACAGAAAAGATTGCAGCGCATACAGAACGCCTCTGCACTACTCATCCTGGACATCCCCCGTCACAGCCACATCTCTGCCCACCTGAGAGACCTGCACTGGCTCCCCGTCAGCAAGACGATCACATTCCGGCTCCTCACCCACGCACACAAGGCTCTCCATGACATGGGCCCCAAATACCTCAACAACCGCCTCAAGTTCTACACACCCACCCACCAGCTCCGATCCGCCAGCCTCGCCCTCGCCACTGTCCCTCGGATTCGCAGAACCACCACCGGAGGAAGATCCTTCTCCTACCTGGCAGCCAAGACATGGAACTCCCTCCCCTCCCACCTGCGGCTGACCCAGGACCATCTCTTCTTCAGGAAGCAACTCAAGACCTGGCTCTTAGAGCAGTAGCAGCACCCAACCCCCCTCTCAGCGCCTTGACACCCTAGCGGGTGAGTAGCGCGCTTCATTAATGCGATGATTGATTGATTGATTGATACGCCCAACCCCAATTTGATGGCAGATTGGGCCCAATGCAATTTGGACTCTTCTCGCAAACTAGTAGAGATACTAGTTAAATATGCAAAAAGCGATCTAGAGGACATGATTCCCAAATTTGAGGCTCTGAAAAGCGAAATCCAAGCACTAAATGACCCACAACAACAAAAAAATAAAATGGAAGATGAAATGATGCAAAGACTGCAAAAAGAGGAAGATAAGATAAAAGTCCACAAGACCTACAAATTTAGAAGGGATAAACAAGATTATGATAATGGACAAATATTTACTTTTTCTAGAAAATATGATACATTTCGTAACGCCACAGTGAAAAAAAGTAAACAGAATGAAAGTAGATCTACACAGGTCACTCAAGAGCCAGAAGGCTCATCGATATCGGAAATGAGTTCAGCTGCTGAGAGTGAATCAGACCCAGAAGGACGTGAGGAGCAAAATAAAGCTCACAATGGGTGAGAAACTGGAATATATTAGACGAAGTAGGCGGGAAACCCTTCGCCCCAGAGGCCATCGGTAAAAATCGGCGCAGAAGGAGGGCTGCCAAAAAACAGCAGGAGCAAAAGAGGAGGACGGGGTCGGGGGACATGGAAAAACAAACAAACCAAGCAAATATAAAACCCCTGAATAGCCAAGTAAATGCCAATACAATCCAATACAATCATCAATTTGGCTAAAATAGATTTATCTGCAGCGGAAACCCAATTACTCTCCTTAGGACTCTCGTACTGCCCGGAATCGAATTTCGAATACACGCAAACTAGGGCAGATGTCTACCAATATATACAGAGGCTCAAACTTAAAAAATTTCATAAATTGCAAACAAACACCAAAGTAGATGTGCGTCAACCATCACACAGGTCTAATACTCCTGGATTAGTAGCAGGAGATTATGACCTATTAACAGATCTTCAATTGCTGGTGAACTCAACTACACCATCTCAGACCGCCAATCCTCCCGAGGAAGGTGGGACTAGCATGGAAGGATTTCCACAAAGAAATGCGCAGGAGATGGTGACAGTGGGCAATAAGAAACCAGCAACCCCATTCAGAAATAAATCGAAATTCACCCCAGTAATGGCTAAAAACTCAAATGATGTTTTCAATGAAATGGTAGTGGCGCAAGTTAAGAAATTTAATGTGACAATCAATATGACCAAAAGAAAATTCACCAATCAGGAAGGAAGGTATGGAAAGCTAATGGATAAATTAAAGAAGGATAATAACATTGTGATTAGAAACTCCGACAAGGGGGGGGGACATAGTTCTTTGGCCGCTTTCGGAATACATGGCAGAAGCACACAGTGAACTAAACGAAATTGAATGTTATCATAGAAGTTCCCCTATCCAGTATAAAACTATGCAAGATCAGTTGCACAATAAATGACTTGCCTGAAGGAGTTTGGGACTATTGAGTCTATATGAATTCAAGTTTTTACAAAAGGAATATCCCAAAACACCCGTCATAGATTTTATACCGAAAATTCATAAAAACAAGGAACGACCGCCGGGCAGACCAATTATAGCAGCCTGCGATGGACCCTTGGAAAATCTATCCAAATATATAGATTTCTTTTTACAAGAGCATGTACAAGGGTTGGAATCTTATATCAAACATACAGGTGATTTTATATGTAAAATTGGTACACTAAAGTGGCAAGAAGGCTATCAGCTTATTACCTTAGACGTATCTTCGCTATACACCTGCATAAGGAACAGTGATGGTTTGAAAGCAGTGGAATATTTTTTATCAAAAAGACCTATTGAATTCACGCAACACAATAGAATGGTGATAGACATGTTGACTTTCTGTCTAGAACACAACTTCTTTCTTTTTAAAAAACAAATGTTCCGACAGGTCCAAGGTGTTGCGATGGGGGCTAGCTTCTCCCCCAGTTATGCCTGTATGTTTATGGGCTGGTGGGAGGAGATGGTCCTCAGGAGGCAATATCAGGACACATACAGAGAAAAGGTAGTGTCTTATTTAAGATATGTTGACGACCTAATTATTATCTGGAATGGGACAGTTAATGAAGCGGAGGATTTTATTAAATGTATCAATTCTAATGATGTGAACTTAAAATTCACATCTAGTATAAGTAACCTCAGTATCCCTTTCCTTGATGTAAAGGTTATTATACAGAACAGCAACATAAGTACATCTCTGTTCCGTAAGGAAACTGCGGGCAATACGTTGCTTCATACAACAAGCGCGCATCCACGGCACTTAATTCATAGCATTCCCTACGGGGAAATGCTTAGATTGCGGAGGATATGTCGCAGTGATGTGGATTTGGCTAAACCCCAACAAGAGAGTAAAACACGCTTTATTGACCATGGATACAGTGCTAAGATGATAGACATAGCAATCAGAAGTCTAGGTTAAAGGCAAGGGAGGATCTTTTTCAGGACAGGAAACTGTCAAAAAATACTCTAGAGAGCAGCATGTCAGGTTCTGGGGATCCT
This sequence comes from Lissotriton helveticus, assembly GCF_964261635.1. Lineage (NCBI taxonomy): Eukaryota > Metazoa > Chordata > Amphibia > Caudata > Salamandridae > Lissotriton > Lissotriton helveticus. Next base: position 807,669,114 of record NC_136068.1, on the reverse strand, counting down.
CCCAGATTAATCTTAACCTTTAGCAGACAACAAAAAGAATTACGCAAGATTATTCAGCGTAATTGGCACATAGTCAAAGACGACCCCACTATAGGCAGTTCACTCCCAGAATTTCCTTTAATAATATACAGGAAATCAACATCTATGGCCGATATTCTGGTCAAAAGTAGTCCAGAGTACAAGGAAGAAGCCGGATGGTTCACGGCCAGAAAGGGATTTTTCAAATGCTGGAACTGCAAGGCTTGTAGTCATGGGTGCAATAAAACTTCATTTCTGACAGCTTTTAGTGCAAAACGCCAAAAGATTAAGTATCACTTAACATGTAAAAGTGAATTTGTAGTGTACGTGCTAAAATGTAGCTGCAACTTAATGTATATAGGGAGTACTAAGTTGGCAGCGCATAAAATGGTGTTGCAACACAGCAGGGCTATAAACAACAATGACCCGAATTACCCAGTAGCGCGCCACTTTAAGGAACACCATGGGGGAAACACGAAGGAATTGAAGTATTATGTTATTGACACTGTCCCAATTCAAAGAAGAGGTAGAGACAGGGAAGGGACACTACGCCGTTTGGAAACCCACTATATATTGCAGCTCGATACAAAACAGCTGAACGGGCTTAATATTAGTGAGGATTTGTATACATATTTAGAATAAATAATTCTAGTTTCCCCTCTCTATGACAATAACTACTATCAACTTGTACTACATTTATTAGAGATAAACGGTTTCAAATCCATCCAATCCTGAATTACTTTTTGCACTATGATGCCATGGAATACTCAATGAAATAAATTTTAAAAAAAATATGAACACATTTTTTTCTACTTTGGGTTTTATAGAGATTTTTATGATGAATTAATTATATTTATATGAATTTTTACCATATGTATTTATTTATTACTAAATACTTAGATTGGATTTTAAAAGATTGTATTTATAATTGTGGGAATCATTTGTCAATTTCTATTTCTATATATCCTTCTACTGTAACCCCCATATTATGAAAATATGAGATTTTGCACAAACTGCTTTTTTGCACACAATTTTGCACATCATTTTGTTATATTAGCAATAATTTGAGTCAAAGGCAATGAAATTATGCTGGAGTTGAACAAAGTCTCAGGAATTGCTAAATAGGCACACCAGCACTTTCCTAATTTGTTAAGGTATTAATTTGTTAGTTTGCACATTGAGGAGTAAAACCAGGTTGTCTTACTCCCAGCACACTTTGCACTTTAGATAATATGTTTCCATTAGGGTAACATATAGGTTCCATTTTATCACTCTCAATTGTTTATGCTAGCAGGGACAAGAAGAATAAGAGGGCATTGGGGAATAATTAGGCATTTATGCAAGAGAAGGTCAAAATCAATAGATTCACAGATAACAGATATACATAGTGTGCTAATAGCAAGGATGTCACAGAGTATCAGGTTAGGACCTCTTTTGTCCTTTTACAAAATATTGTATTAAACATAGCAATGGATCTCGGTGATATACTGATAAAAATAAGCATTTGAGCCCTTATAAAGTATTTTTTCTAAATGTATTAAACATAAAAGCATAAAAGTGTATGTCTGTGAAGTATTGATACAAACAAACATCTGAGCCCGTAACTCAATATGTCTTCTATGTCCATGAATGCACTGTCACTTTAAAAATGGAGGTGGTACACGTTAATGCTGTCATGTGATCAAGGCAGGGATCTGCCGAAACGCGTCCTGATGGCGGCTGGTGGTGTTTCCAAATAAACTAAATTAACACCAAACCTGGGTCTACGCTCGTTTCTTCACTGGTTCGAGTAACTGTGCGAGGTGCGAGGTTCATGGCATATATATATATATATATATATATATATATATATATATATATATATATAAACACTGTGAGCAAGACCTGCGGTCGAAACGCGTAGGTGAATGGGGCTATGGGTGAATGGGGCTATGTGAGTCTCCTGAATAAAACCCTTATATAAAGCATTTTGGACGTGTGCAGACAATAATTTTTGCTTGGTGGAAGATATATATATATATATATATATGTATATATATATATATATATATAGATGAATGAGTACGTGCAGCAATCAAAAATATCAAAACCACAAAATAAACTTGGTAACGCGCGCAAGCACTTACACAGCGGCATAGGTAGACGTATGATGGACGGGGTGGACTCGAGACGGCATGTTGTGTCCAAGTATACACGCAGCCACGAGTGGGAAGGTGATACGAGCATGAAACAGGCAAACCAGATGACCTACTCGGTCAGGTCCTTTTATTAGGAACATCTATGGCCAAAACACGGGGAAACTGTAGCAAAGTGTGCCAAAGTTTTAGTATTTTTTCACTAGAATTCTAATAAATGCCTCCAATGGTACCTAAATGTTAGCTGTGATTTTCAACATGCTACATGACGAAAAGGTTGCAAATACCATTTTAGTACACATATTTGGGTGACTGTAATGTATTTATATTGTGTGTAAAATATTTCTGATGTAATGTTTGCCATATGTGGAAAAACTGTGAAAAGACTATCGTCACAATACAGGTTTTTGCCTTCAATGTAACCACGGCAACATCTGGTTTGAACCTGTATGCTAATTGACAAACACACCCATGGCACTCTTAGTATAAATTGAGAAACCAAATGTAGATGCAGATGTAGTGAACAAGGCGGCAACGCCGAAACGCGTCTGAGCAGATACTGATCTAATAAATCGAGTTTGGATTCAGATTCATGGTGTCAGCGCCTTCTTTAAACCGGACAAGTTTGGCAAGATTGAATATATATATATATATATATATATATTTATTTATAAACACACACACACATATATATTTATATACATATCTATATATATATATATATATCAAAACCAGTATATATATATACACACACATATGTGTGGGTATATGTGTGATAAAGTACCCCTGCTGTACATTATAAGGATTTTGCATGTCACTGAGGAGTTTGATAACCATAGACAGGAACAAGACCGAAGGGTTATTGAACTCCGTGGTGACTTGCCATATCCTTATCATGAATGGCAGGAGGGTATTTTATTCCATACTAGCAGCCCGCCCCGACGTTGTCCGAGGGCAATCAGGCTTCGGGCAGGCAGTCCGCCAAACTTTACCACACCTTCCTGTGCTCCAAACGGCCCGCTCCAGTCCACCAAAGTTTACCGCTCCTCCCCTTGCTTGACCCTCCGGGGGCAATCAGGCATCGCGCAGGCAGTCCGCCAAACTTTACCGCTCCTCCCCGCGCTCAAACGGCCTGCTCCGGTCCGCCAAAGTTTACCGCTCCTCCCTGCGCTTCTAAGTTAACCGCTCCTCCCCTTGCTTGACCTACCTCAGCCCGCTCCAGTACGCCAAAGTTCACCGCTCCTCCCCGCGCTCCTATCCTCCGCTCCTGTCCGCTGCTCCTCCAAGCGCTCCTGTCCGCCGCTCCTCCCCGCGCTCCTGATGATGTCAGCACGCATGTCGTTAGCGCACTCAGCCGGCGCTACTTCCAAGGGACTACTTTTTTTTGGATCGTATATTTTTTAAGGAACGTATATTTTTTTGTGGTATATAGCCTATGTCACTCTGCAGACCCTGACAATTCCAATGATGTATTGGGTGTTTGGATTGGCGATGTGGTTCCTGAGTTTACCCGCCTCAAAGGTTCACAGTTCTCGCTTTATAATAGTAGTATAGATAGTATAGTATGGATTTTTAGCAATTTTTTATATACATTTTTTTATCCATCTGCATAGCCTATGTCCTTCTGCTGCAACTGCCCTTTCCAACGCTGTATTGGGTGTTGTGATTGGTGCTGTGGTTACTGAGATTACCCGCCTCAAAGGTTTGGGCTCTCTCTTTATAATATTAGTATGGATAATACATTCACATACTATCACCTTTCCAAAAAAACACTTAAAACTGAGTTGTGTAGCTCTTTCATATGAAAGAGAGCGCATGTTTTCAAACATGAAGAAGAAAAATCAAACCTCTAGTGAAAAATGAAACACATGAAAAACCTCATAAATATTTGTTGCAAAAAGATATTAGAAACAGTTCTCTGCAAGTCCGTTTAAAAAAATGTGCAGTAGTTCAGAATCCGAAGAAACACATAGAAAGATTCTAAAGTTTCTACAATTATCTAAGAAAAGCAAAAAATATTCATGCTCTTTCTACTAGTTACTTTAAGCTAGAAAATAGAGCAGAAGGAAGAAAAGCAACACTTCATTTTCGTTGGTGTAAAAAGCTGATCCTTGACCTGACCTCCCTTTCATCTTGGCTGCTTTCTCTGGCAACAGGCATTGTGACATCAAAACTCAACTGTATATATCTGTGTGTGTGTGTGTGTGTGTGTGTGTGTGTGTGTGTGTGTGAGTGCATGTGCGTGTATGCTTTATTAATCTGCTAATATCACTTGCCCCCCAAGTAGGTGTTATCAACTCCCCCCTCCTCAGGGCGGTATGCTCGGGAATGTTCTGGTACTCTTTGAGCAATATCTCAGCTGTATAAAATCCACACAAATATTGTCTCAATTTACTTGGCAGCACCTGCTTCTCATCTTCTCATGTGGAAGCACATAGTTTTCCCCATTTTTTATTATAAGAAACTGACAGCTCTTGGTCCTCTATCCTCATCTCATTACTTCAAAACTTGATTGGCAGCTCATACTGCACCTTGCTTGTTGGCAGATTCTAAACCAATAAGTTTTCTCTGACAAATCTGACACTTCATTCTTTCTGGTGGCAACTCCTGTACTTTATCCATTTTGCTGGCAGCTGCCTTTTCTCATCTCCATAACTGTAGCTATCCAAAGCCAATGTTTTCATTGTGCCACATCTCCAGCCTAGTCCATACCTCTTGCACATGACGCCCTAATCTGAAAACCCTTCAACTTCACAATCTGGTTGGTTGGTTTCTGCATTCTATCGCCTTAACTGACAGCTCCTCTACCTTCCACAGAAACATCTACATTGCCACACACAAACTGCAGCTGTTGCTCCTCAATGACATAGGAATTATGACATGAAGGTGACCCATTCAGCTTCACCATAGTTCCTGCACCTAACCTCAGCATCACACCTCACTCAGCAGATATCATGCTACATTGACAGTAGGCAAGGGTGGATCTCACTCACTCATTTTTGCTTCATGGAATTCCGTGGTGTTCCAAACAAATTCAGCGAGATACCGTGGAACTCTACAAACGGGCATAACAATGCTTGTCCGCCCATTTGTGCTGCTCTTTCAGGCCAGTAGTGCATTCTGCAATGAAAAATCAGTTGAATGGCACCACACAGTCCGCATGGGCATAGCCATTTTGTTTTACCTGCTCTCTTTTGTGCATGGTGCTAAGCCTGTTTTTTTTTATCTTTACCAATCCTCCCCATCACACTCATCCACCCATCATTTACCTTCTTTTTACAGTGGGTGTCTTTCTCTGTATGAATGTTATGTTTTTATTTTATTTTTTGCTTTATCTGTGACTTTTTGTACATTTTAGTTTTTTCTTTCTTCCTTTTATTCCACTTCCTCTAGTTCTTCCTTTCTGCTTTGATGTTTTCTTTTTCCTACTTCTTTATTTATTAACCCCAGCACCATGTCAGAACAATAGGCATAAAGCGATGGTGCCATTGCAGCTGCAGCAAGTCTCTCACCTTGCGATTGCTGGCATCGCCAAGTGGTGCAACCCTGTCCAATTTTTTCGGAGGTGGAGGGTACGTCTGTGGGAGAGCCGGCTGCTGTGGTGGAAAGTGCTTCAGTGTGTGTGCCGTAGCACTGGGGTGCAGCGGCTAACACAGCAGCTGACACACCACTGGGCACACCATGAACAAGACCTGCTTGACCTGCTCGGTGTTGAGGTTTCAGGGCTTATTGAGTATTTATTTATTCTTCTTTTCTAGAACTGTTTTTTTTTTCCAAATAGCATGCTGCTCCCACTAAGGGGTCGATTACGATTCCGTCTGGAAAGGCTCTGAATGGGATTCGGATTCGGCGAATCCGATTCGGAACCTATGTTTCCGACCGAATCAGACACCTTTCTGGATGACCGATTACAATGCAAGGAAACTGTTTGGGCTGTCCAAATTGGTTCCAAACAGCATTCGGACAGCCAGAGTTATTTGGAGCCAAATTGTACAGCTCTATGGACATGTTTTCCAAATGAGTGATTACAATGACCGATACGGACATACATTCCGATTCAGTCTACCTGACACAAAAAGGCTGTCGGAATGTGACTTTGGGGGCCCGTAGCAGACCCCCCTTCACATGTAGGCCTTCGGTTGGGGACTGTTGGGGTAACTAAGGGACCCTTCTTACCTACCATGCACCGTGTGACAGGCACCATGTACCATGGGGTGCCTATCACAGGGTGCATGGTTTTCCCTAACCCTCCCTTTTTGCAATGGGAGCCTGTGTTCTCGTTTGGAAAATAGGCTCCCGTTAAAGTCAGTGCGAGTCCGACTGAACAATGTACGGAAGAATCGTAATAGGTTGGATCCGAATCGTAGATGACGAGTCTGTCGGAAATGATTCCGAAACCGATTCAGTAGGAGGAGTTTCCTGATGGCATCATAATTGACCCCTAAGAGGTAAGTTAAGTTTACATCACAAATAATATCTGATCTAGCTTGAGCTAGCCGGGTGCTACTTACTCATACTTGTCAGTACTTGCTTTGGCTGATTATTTAAGAAGTCATGCAGACTCCTCTGTCCTATCAGAGAGTTAGCATTCTCTCTGCCTTTCCTTATGTAGCTCATAAAGTTCCAGTGAGATGTAGTATCCATGCATTGAAATGGGACTCTGAGTTGGCCATCAAAAGAGTTGAGAAGTTTTTTGTTCTGAAGAAAAAAAGAGTTGAGAAGCAAAAATCCCTCGCTGTAATACTTTAGTAATTCAAAATGTAGTTTAGATTTAGGAAATTAAGAATAGGGCTGAGGTTTAGGAAATATTTAATAGGTCAACACTAGTGCCATAGGCGATCTTTTGGGGGGATTAACTGTACCTCTAATCTATTTTCCTATCGTCTTTATTTTTTTACATCAGCACCCAAGGGCAAGAGTCAATCACAAGAGGGTGAAGGGGCTACCATCACCATATCTTCAACGGGTGTAATCATCACCAGCACTGCAGCCGGTGGTTCTGCAGGCCCAAGTATGTACTTCTATTAATATTGTTTCATTAACTTTCAACTCTCCCAATTTTATGAATACGTTTGCCTTGTTTATTTTTTTCTTCTGTCTCATTTTTCTTAACTCCTCTATCCAATGTTTGTTAAACTTCTTGTAATCCCTGTATTGTCCTTTTTTCTGTATTTCATGTTTCTGTGGCTGACTTCCTCCTGTCTGTACTCTGTAGCTTTTGTCTGTCTTTTTAGTAAGCTTTCCCTCTCCCCATATATCTTGTGGTACTGCAAGACTAAGAGAACAGATTTTTGGTACTGGGAAGATTTCATGCTTCATTACACATGTTTGTTGAGAAGGCTTTCTTGCTCATGCTCAAACAGTGAAAACAAGGAGTGGCAATGGTCATGGACTTCCCCACTGTTGTGTTAGCATGCATTTAAATAGTATACCAGCAAAATCCATGACAGTGCAGCATGGCAGTAAAGTATGAGATCCCATTGCATTTGCCAACCAAAACCATATGTGCCTTATTGAAGATTCCACTCCTTCATTACACTTCAATGACTCAGAGTCATCAGAGCTCTTCCCCTCCATTCCAAAAAGTTTTTGGTTGGCGTTACTACCAGGCTTTTCTAACATCGTCAACCAACAAACCTCACAAAAGTGATAGTTTCAATAGAAGATTATGTTAACCGAACTGTAGTGAGATATTGCGGTTCTACTTTGTTCAAAAATAATAATAATTACTCAGGATGTAAATCTGGCATGTAAAATGTGTAATTATTTTTATAGCCATACAGACGACCAGTACTAGGACTAGCAGCGTCAGCAGTGTCAGTACGACAGATGCTGCCCAGGAGGCAGTTGGAGAGCGAGTCCTAGTGGTGTCAGGATTGGTTGGTGGTAAGTCACATTGCTTGCTTATTGATAAATTAAGTATACTGTATTATTTAAGTGAGGCAGATATCCCACCCATCATCATTCATCACCTCTCTGTCCATTGAATGTTGCCACTGTTGATGAAACTACAGCATATTTCATATTGGCATTGCAGTGCTGGCTGTGCCAAGTGTGTCTGCTTCAGTTACTGTGGAATTACAAAGTTTTCAATGCATTACACACCAAAAACAAGGTGTATTTCCCAGTGCCCACTCAGTCACCTCCTACTAGTACTTTACTCAATTTATCTTTCCTATGTTCTGTCCCAGCCTACCAAAATATTGAAAAATCCATTCTTGGCATGTGCCACATATTTCTGGCTAAGTGATTTATGTATATATATATATTTCATGGCTTCCATAACGGATTTACAGCTGTTCAAATTTTTCCCTTACATCATTCGTCAACCACAGTTACTGAGTAAGCTAAAGCTGAGCACATGATGATCAGTGACACCACACTATTCTATAGCAAAACCTCTACCTAGCCTACTCCCTCTAACTTACCCTGCAGTAGAGGAACTTTCCTTACTGCCAAGTGAAGGTATTTGTTTAAAATAATTGGTGGTGGACGGTGAGATCAGGGAGAAAAGTGGAAATAAGTACCTGATTGAAAATTTGGTGGATGGGATACTCCATGATGAATGTATGAAATAAAATCTATATCCCATTCCTTTCCCACTACTGCATAGCATCTTTTTTTCCACTGTATACTTACAGCAGACAAGATATCTGCATTTTATGCGTGACGTCTGTAACATAATATTATTATTATTCATCTGCCTTTTTGGAGTCAGGTGAGATTTGAAAGGCAGTCAGAGAAGAGCAGGGCCATTGGAAATGTAGTAAGAAAATAAATTGACTATTACAGCTGCCTCAGCTGCAGACTGTAGAGAGTAGCAAAGTACCCAAAACTAGCATGCCTCCATTAATTTTGCAAAACAGGAATACTATTAATTTTGCTGCATAATGCCTTACTCATTAATGAGGAGTAATTCATGTTTCTCTTTACACACAAAGTGCCTGATTATGATGTTGGGCAGACACCTATGTGGAGGCAGAACTGCCTGACTAGGAGTCGAAGGTCCTGCTGGCCACATCACGATGCAACCGCTTTCACGGCGGTCGCATTGTGTATCCTTTGTATTGCGGCATGTGCTGCTGCCTGCAATACAAAATAAACACATTTGGCATATCCCTGCACCATGTGGCAGGTACCATGCGGGCCCATATCGGAGTGCCAGGGTGGAAGGGGGGACCGCTACGGGCCCCCAAGTCCCTTCCCACCTGCCTTCTCATGGCGGGTTAACCACCATAAATGAGCCGGCGGAAAGGGACATTGTACTACCTACAGCAGTGCCTGAGCAGGCACCGCCACCATTTTAGGGATTGCAGTCCCTTCGATGGTTCGAAGGGCTCCTTGCGCAAGTCAGATCCGTGGAGTCAGTCTCTCTGACTGCTGAACATCTGCCCACCATCGCAATGCAGTGGGATGACCTACAGGGTCCAATGGCAATGAGACCACCACTGACAGCTAGATAGTGGAAGACCCACCATCATCGTAATCGACCCCAAAGTGTCTGTTTAGTTTTTTTAATAAGGAAATCTTTTTAAAGAAAAAAATCACTTAGTTTCAAACTGGTGGTATTCTGCCTTAATTCCTTGCAGTCAGCTCTTTTACGTGATGCATGTGTGGTGAAAATGTGGCCCTGTGACCAATCACATCTAAAAATGCCAATGGCCTAGGGGACCAGTAATGTACTGCTACTGTGCCACTTTATAAAGCACTGAGCATTATTTACATTTTTTCTTTTTTTTACTTTCTTGATATAGTGGCTGGTGGCTTTGGAAGTGGAGGAGGCAGAGGCTTCTGCCACTGCCCTGGGCCCCAGTACCTCCAGTCAGCCACCAGAGCCTCTATTAAGGCAGTGCCTTTGGCAACACTGTCGACAGCTGGGATCTACCACTGCTGCCTCCTCCTCATCATTATACCCAGACTTCTTCTAAAGCTGTATCCTACGTGAGCTGGTGCTGCTTCGCTGAGAGGTGGCATGCCTTCATGCCTGGATCTATGCCCTCTAATGCCCTTTTTTAAATATATTTGCTTGGGTGGGAGGGAATTTTGTTGTGGGTGGAGAGGGTGGGAATTGGGAAGCCAGTTGGACATCAATTTCTTATTTGCACATTCATTGGGGTGATTTATTTATTTGTTTGGGGAGTGGGCTGTGCCTGCTGTGGGTGGAGAGGGTGGGATTTATTGTTAAAAGAAATAAAGCAAAAAAGTTTATGCTGGAAATCTGTCTTTTGTGTTTTACTTTGCACTGCTGCCTTTTAGCGCTGCCTGTTTTTTTTATCCACTTATCAAAGTGTATACCAGTTAGTTATAGCTTACACCTAATACCCTCTGTAACTATATTGACCTCTAGGGGTTTTATGCATATGCCTATATTGCCTACAACAACCTATTCAAACAATGTAATCTTCAGTAGAAGTTAGTTACTAACTAAACTAGTTCACTTCACTCCATAGTTTGCTTACCTGAATAGATGAAGTGATGACTGCTACCTCTCTCAATCTTTCAAAATCTTTCAAAACCATATTGCAGGGTTTCCCAAGTGTCCTTCTTAATGGTGGTGGTAGTAGTAGCAACCTAGTGTGCTAACAGGGAAGACATCACAAGCGAGGTATCACTCCCACCTACGTGAACTCCAACTGTAGGATTAATCAGAAAGATTATCAATCACATGCAACTAGATTGAAAGAAAACACATAATTAGTGGGTTATGTATTTATATCATAACTTATTAACGACTGAGACCAGACTGCTGCCAAGACACAGAGAATTAATATTATAACACAAACTAGCAGTATTAGCGCTTACAAAATCTTCAAGTCAGGAGAAGTGGCCTCAGGAGGAATCAGGACAAGGCTAAGCATTTAGGCAACACAAGGCCTGAATAATCATGTTAACAAATGATGTTATTTATGTAAATTATTGATCCCTTTTATGCGCAGGTGGGTAAGTGAGGCTGGTGTGTGCTATTGTTCAGGTAATAGAATATCCCTCAGTGAGTTGATGTCGATTTCACCACATCCGCCTCACTAAGTGTGTGATCCATTTATGGTGTAAATTCATAAATCACACCTCAGTATATCTCACACAGTTATTAGCTGATTCCATTATATTACAAAGTGAGTGAAGTGAATCACACAGAGCTCAGTAGGCCTCTTAGAGTCATGTTTGTATCCCTGTGACATCAATAACTTCCTTCTTCTGGCTGTTGAGGTAGTCCCGTCCTGAGTCCTGACTCCGATTACTAAATCAGTCTGACTTCGTAGAGACCCAAATGAGATTGAGAGAGATAGACCGGTGGTGCACTGCTGGTGATGAACAAGAAGAAAAAAAATGAGAACTTTGTATAGATTTGTGTCGGCCAACTATACTGACTGAACTGGTCTCTGAAGAACTTGAGAAAAAAGTACAGCAAGGAGTGGATTCTGCGAGTAAATCTATCTGAGTGCAAAAGGCCCAATCACATTCAGGCAAAATCACCTATCAGACCCCAAACATTGCAAATCATCAAAATCAAGTTTTCAAATTAGTTGAACACCCTCCCTCACTGTCTGACACCACATGAATCATCCATCATCATGCACCATCACTCAAAAATATATCACTCATTGGTGCTATAATTACCTGTTCCAATCCAAGCATGTTATACTCAATTGTATCTCCTCTTATGATGGAAGTAAAACATCGGCAGTCTTGTAAATCAAATGATCTTTACTGGGGCACACCTGCTACAGAATGAAAAAAAGAGGGATAGGCATGAAACATAGGCAGCCATTGTGTCTGAGTCCTTGAAGAGAATGGGAAGGTTCTTCACTGCTCACTGGTCCAACTCCAATCTTGCCATACATGTGCCTAAAATTAAGTCAGACACAAACAAAATATGTAATGTTTCTCTAGCTATATCCATTGTTTTGGGCTAAGCAGTTCAACGATAATTAAAAAGGTCTATGGTGGCATACTCAGTCAGTGAAGTAGAGTTCATCTACCAGGTGGTTCTCTAAGAAGTTGGTCAACTAACGAATTTGAGACTGACCAATCACCCTCATCCTCCTCTGATGGTGTTACAGGAACAGTGTAATTGTGTGGCATGAAGTGTTGGTTCATTTTGATCATGGTCAATCTCTCAACGTTTTGAGATGAAAGACTAATCCTTCACACTGTGATAACTGCAGTAGCTGCGCTGCACACACACTCAGCAGACACACTGCTACCACAAAAGCCGGATACTTTATTGCCATCCTGCTGAGCTCTGGCCATTGGCGTATCTTTCTATACCAATAGACCAATGTGTTTTTATCCATGTAGATATTTTTTGGGTCATCCAGATAGCCCTGGAACATCCTCTGAATGGCCATTGGTGCTCCCATTAGCTCGATCTCTTTTGCCTTCGCCTCTGTATCTGATGTAAGCCCTGCCACTTGAAACCAAGCCATTGCAGAGGTTGGGTCTGATTCTTCTGTTCCTGTTGTTGTTGCTGTTGTTGCCGGAGTTCTTGTTGCTGGTGTTGGCTGCTGTGAGACAACAGCACTGTCCTCTCTGGAAGTGGAAGGCTGCACCCCAGGACTTCGGCCTGGGACTCCAATTTCCAGCTGCCCCTCTTCCATGTCTCTTTCTTGATCAACAATCCATGTCTTGGATAGTGAAATATCTCCTTCTAAAAAAGGAATGAAAGTGTCCAGTATTTTTTTGCACCCTGGGTCAAGTATTGTGGCACATATGTACTCTTTGGATGACATGATGTCTCTCTGCAACCTCTGGAACACCTTTTTAACTGGTTACGTAGCAGAAGCAAAAACCGGATAGCTTAGCTCATTGTACAGTCCTCCTTGTTCACTTCCCCGATGAAAACCTCAAAAGAAAGTAGCATCTTTGTCAGGCTTATGACTAGACCCCATTTGTCCACCTCTATGGTCATTCTTTTCCCAGTTGCATCCCCTCCTCTTTGAATGACATAGTCTTTGATCAGTTTTCACTGCTCAAACCGATGTTGCAATATGTAATAGGTCAAGACCCAATATGCAGGCATTTCCTGTATGAGGGCTTCAACTGGTACTCTATTAGCACACTGAATAACCCTCAACTGCTTCTAAGCTTTACAAAAATGGCTGAAATTAGGCAATTTCTTCTTCAGGTGGTCAGTATGTTGATGACTATGTCTTTTTTCTGGGGAGTGCTGCTACTGCTCGAAATGCCAGGTCTTGAGCAGTCTTCTGAAGGTCTGCAGCTCTTGGGTCTGCCATGGTGGATAGGCACGGTGTTCCAGGTTTTGGCGGCGAGGTGGGAGAACGATCTGCTGCCGGCGGTTGCTCTTCAAATGCGGGGGACTGTGGCGAGGGCGTGGTAGGCGGAGCGGAGCTGGCGGGTGGGGGTGTATAAACTGAGTCGTCTGTTGAGGTACGCTGGTCCAGTATTGTGGAGTGCCTTGTGTGCGTGAGTGAGGAGCTTGAAGGTTATCGCCTTGTTGACCCCTAGGTTGCTTGCGTGGTCAGTGCGTGTTGGAGCTGTTCCCAGTGTGGTCGGCCACCAGGAGTCGTCCCAGGCTGAGGGGGTGGATCCGAGGATGAGGACCTCCGTCTTGTCCGAGTTCAGCTTCAGTCATCTGTTCCTCATCCATTCAGCGACGGCCTTCATTCTTTCATGGAGGTTGGTTTTGGCAGTATTGGGGGCATTGCTGAGGGAGAGGATCAGCTGGGTGTCATCGGTGTAAGAGATCATGTTGAGGTCACGCAGTCGGACGACGTGGGCGAGTGGCGCCATGTAGATGTTGAACAGCGTTGGGCTGAGGGATGAACCCTGGGGTACGCCGCAAATGATCTTGGTGGCTTCGGAGCAGAAGGGGGAGGCAGACTCTCTGTGTTCTGCTGGAGAGGAAGGAGGCGGTCCAGTCCAGGGCCTTCTCTTGGATCCTTGCGTTGTGGAGGCGTGTTCGTAGTGTGCGGTGGCAGACTGTGTCGAAGGCGGCTGACAGGTCCAGGAGAATGAGGGCCGCAGTTTCTCCATTGTCTAGCATGGTCCTGATGTCATTGGTGGTGGTGATGAGGGCAGTTTAGGTGCTGTAGTTGCTGTGCAATCCGGACTGGGATGGGTCCAGGATGCTGTTCTCCTTGAGGTAGCGGGTTAGTTGTTTGTTGACGGTCTTCTTGATGACCTTCACCGGGAACCGGAGTAGGGAGATGGGCCGGAATTTCTTGAGGTCCTTGGGGTCCGCCTTGGGTTTCTTGAGCAAGGCGTTTATCCCAGCGTGCTTCCAGCTCTCCGGGAAAGTTGCTATCTCAAAGAAAATGTTGATGGCCTTTCAGGGATGGGGTGCGATGACGGTGCTGGCTTTGTTGAAGATGTGGTGTGGGCATGGGTCTAAAGGAGATCCTGAATGGATGCTGTTCATGATTCTGATGGTATCATGGTCATTTATGTTGGTCCAGGATAGCAGGCGGTTGGTGTGGATGATGGTTGTGGGGGCGGAGGTCTCAGTGGTTGTCGGGTGGTCATCGCGATGAAGCTGTGTTGGATGTCTGTGATCTTGCGATGGAAGAAGGTGGCCAGCGAGTCACACAGGTCTTGCGAAGGTGGGATGTCGTTGGTGTTGGAGCTGGGGTTGGAGAGTTCCTTCACGATGTTGAAGAGCTCTTTGCTGTTGTGTGCATTGTTGTCTATTAACAAAATGGGGGAACACAAAGAGTCGTGGACCTGGGTATCATACAATATTGAAAACAATGGTCCGTGACCTTTTCTTTAAGAGAACTAAATCAATCAGTACACAGTCAATATTTTCTAACATTTCAGAGCATGTCACTACGATCAACTCAAATCAATAAATGTCCAAACTACACAAAAGAGAAAGAGCAACAGCAACAATTGCAAAAAACTAATTTTTTAATTCATTCTATCTCAATCAGATGCGAAAAAAATCACATTTATTAATTGATAGAAACATATGGGTTACCCCACTAAAGTGTGCGATAGAAAGGGTGATTGGAACAGAGTGAAGTGATTAGAAAGAAGGAAATACAATTAGAGAATAACATAAAATCATTCATAATGCAGGGTCGATTGCACAGTACACCAACCTGCAGGAACCTGGCCTTAGAGCTCAATTATAAACACTTTTTTCAATAACTGGATATAACTTCCATTAATGTTTGCACAAGTTGAAGTGTACTAGGGTCCAGGTTTACAAAGTGAGAGCGTCGATGTTTCGACTCGTCTTAAATCCTATAGGTGAGTTGGACCTGGGCCATGCGAGTCTTCATCAGGACTAAAAACTATGATGGGGCAACCAAGGGTTCTTGATGACCCTGAAAAAGGAAAGTAAAAGTTCATGCTGTTGCAATAAAATGCGACTGAATTACTTCACGCAAAAAGGGGAAAAAGGGCTTACCCTGCAGGAAAGGGACCAAGTGGAATGTCTTCACTAGGTATCCTAATTGCTCAAGTTAACACCTAAAAATTTATAATAAGGTGTAATCAAAAGCTAGGTCTCGAGAAAATCAAGGGACCTTAATAAATTATATTTATCAACAATTACCTCGTTAAAGTTGTGTGAACGAATTCACTGGTATTCATGGAAGGGAAGGCATCAATCGCTTCACATTCAATTCATTTTAAAAAGTTATGCTACACCTAAAAGACATAGCAGAGTGTAAGCAGACATTCCATGCAATGTAATGTCTATCATAAAGGACTTATCATACTGCTGATATCCACTGCAGTTTACCTCGTAGTGATTCTCCTTTTGACTAAACGTAAATATCCTTTAGTCTATCAAATAATTTTCAAGGTATCACGAGGCTGTAACGATATCAAAATCAATAATGGGTGGTAAGCCATGGGTAAAATACTATTTGTGACTGTCTGTTATATACACACTATGTTTTGGCTTACCGAATCCATGGTTAATCGTTTGGTCTATAGAATAGGCGGCGTTAATCTCAGTCTATAGAGTAAGACTATATATATCGAGGTATCACGAGGCTGTAACAATATCAAGGTAAATAATAAATCATCAGCCTCACATAAAACTGTTCTCATAACATGCTTCTATGTGTGTTCTCATGGTGTTCTCTGCTTACCGAATCGATTCAGCTCCCGTGGTAATGGAAACCATCCAAAAAACGCTTGGCGTATCTGCTCCAGTTTCGAGTAAGCGTGTCTTAAGGTACCAGACAATAATGAACACAAAGAACGGACTCCAAACAACCCCGAGGCTCATATTATTCACTACTACTCGCCATCTCGTTTAATGATTAAAAAAGGGAGAGAGGGCGGAGTAGCGATAAACGTTTAAACAAACGTTTCAAAGATATTATTGTTGCCTCGGGTATTGTCCAACACGGAAATTCTATTATTACTACCGCCGGTAAAAGGTCTCAGATGGAGGTTGAGTATGTACATACTGAATTTTAATGGCTACAATTCCTAAAGTGCTCGTTTTCGTCAACAACTATAGAAATGCTAAAACTTGTTACCGAAAGCCCGACATTAACGGGCATGGATAGCAAAAACTGACTAAGTCCGCCGCCATCTTGGAGTGGAGCCCGTTATATTTTTAAAAACCTGATCTATCCCTAAATGTTAAATGCCGATTATGTATCTGGTCAGAATTTCTGTGAAGGAAAAGGGTCTTTAGTTACCCAGAAGGGGATAAATCAAATCTCATCTTGCCCATATCCTATATTGAAGCCAGATTAGAGTCTTGTTGTCAAGGTCCGGAAATGTCAGAAGTCATATTGCGGACATACCGAACACATATACAAATATACAGTGGTGGTAGATGAATGAAATAGGACACATATGTACAAAATCATTGCAAAAACAACATTAAGATTCATAGTATCTCCATCATACTACATAAACATCTGTGCAATACTAAGATTAACAATGATGCTTATAACTAAAATGTTCAATACATATACATATTCCTGTGCCCAATTATCCTATATGGAAACCTATTATGGCCTTAGCAGTGCCACCTGTCTATTAATCTCCTCTAATTCATTCAACCCTTTGTTCACTGTATTCAAAGCGTGTATCCATTTACATTCCCTCCTATTCAGAATGGCACTGAGATCTCCACCTCGCGGATTGGCCATCACCTTTTCAATGACCCACCATCTCAAGCTGTTACAATCATGTTCAATAGAGGTAAAGTGCTCCACTAGGGGTGCCCCTGGTGTCTTACACCTTATCCGGCTACAATGTTGTAAAATGTGACACTTTATTCGCTGGGTAGTCTGGCCTATGTACATAAATCCGCAAGGGCACACAATCGCATAAATTACCCCTGCGGTGTTACAGTTGCTACGTTGTTTCAGCATGTGCGTTTGGTTATTGTGTGTGAGCATAGTACATTCTATGGTCAAGAGGCATGCCTTGCACGTCCTACATTTGGTGTGCCCAATCACAGGAGGTAGCCCCCAGAGTGTCGTTTGACTCTTAGTTTTAGTAGTGGGGAGTAGAGATTTTATTAAGTGATCCCTGATGTTCATCCCCTTACGGAATGCATGCAACGGAGGAGGGATTCCGCCTAGCTCCTCACTGACTAAGTACCAGTGACGGTTGATGGATTTCTTTATAGCATTGCTCCTCGTATTAAATGTAGTTACACACACCAACCGATCTTCACTCTCTTTTTTAGATTTGGGCATAAGTAGATGTTCCCGGTGATTATGCCTTGCTCGCTTCCGAGCCTTTTTTAGAAGACGCATAGAGTAGCCTCTCTCACTCAATCTCACAATGAAGAGAGAGGACTCATCAAAATAATCCTCTTTTTTGGTACAATTTCTCCGCAACCTCAGGAATTGGCCAAATGGCAAATTGTCCCTGAGGTTACGGGGATGATGACTCGTGTACCTAAGAAGTGGCTCCCAGACTCTACCTTAATCTGGATGTCAAGAAAATGTATAGAGGTATTATCATATTCCAATGTAAACTTGATATCATCAGAACACGAATTAAGCCACTCATGGAATTTGGTCAAAGCTTCCGTATCTCCTTGCCAAATTAAAAGAACATCATCAATATATCGTGGCCATAAAGCAATATGGTTATGATACGGGTTATACTCATTAAGGACATATCGATGTTCATACTCACTCATATATATTATAGCTAGATTGGGGGCAAAACTTGCCCCCATCGCTACACCCTTTGTCTGCATATAATATTGATCTTGAAAGACAAAGAAATTCTGCGTCATAGCTAGAGTGAGCAGCTGAATGATGAAGTCAGTCGGAACCTTGTGTGGTGCAGGTCTCTGGTTCAAAACGTTCTCAATACATGTAAGGGCCGCTAGTTGCGGAATGTTTCTATAAAGGGCCGTGATGTCCATCGTGGCCAAAATACCTGAAGTAGATTCAAAAGGGCGTCCATCCACAAGCTGGATGGTATGCATCGTATCCCTTAAGTATGTAGAGGTCGATGTAGCAATAGGTTTTAAGAAAACATCTACATATTTACATAACGGTTCTAAAAGCGAACCGCACCCCGAAATGATGGATCTCCCAGGTGGGTCCTCCATCCGTTTGTGTACCTTCGGGAGCGTATATATTGTGGGCATACGAGGATGTTTATTATTCAAGTATTCATATTCATGCTTCACAATAATACCATCCTCTAGTGCTTGGCTTGTTATTCTATCTATGGGCGCACTGATTTTTTTGGTAGGATCTTTTTTGAGTAGGGCATAGTTTCCCTCTACAGCTAATTGTGACAGTATTTCACTTTTATACTTATCAGTATTTTGGACAACAATAGCTCTGCCCTTGTCCGCGGGCTTTATTACGATGTTCATGTTACCCTTCAAGGTTACCAGGGCTTCTTTTTCTTTTTTACCTATGTTATAGGGAACATATTGTCTGCCCGCCAATGCTTTTTCCACATCACGTAGTACTACTTGTTCGTATGCTACTATTTTGTGGTCCATCAAATGTTTTGGGGGATTGAACTTGGAAGGCGGTCTTAACCCACTCTCTGAAAAAACAGGTTTTTGGGGAATTTTTAGGAAATAGTGCTTAAGTCGCACTTTCCTGAAGAATTGCTGTAGTTCAACTTTCAGGTTAAAATTGTTTGCCATGGATGTTGGAACAAACGATAACCCTTTGGATAAGACTTGTGGTTCATTAGGGGTCAGTTCATAATCAGATATTGTGATGTATTCCTATAGGCTCTGTATCGATCCCCCTATTCCTGACCCTGTTCTGGTTAATAATTAACTAGCAGCCATCCCACGGTACAAAAAAACGTTATCTGATTAAGCCACACCACGGCACAGGAACGCGTTATCTGATTAGGTCATAACGCTTGCCATCTAATTAGGCAAGCACTATTCCTCCAGCCCCTGATAAGGCATACGGAGTACTCAAAACAAATCAAACCTGTGACAACCTGGGAAAATCCCTGCGGCCATTGTTTTGATTTCACAGAGAACTTCAGCAAAAGAATGTGCGAACAAGCCCGTTCGTATGACATCCTTATTGACGTATCCATGTCCATCCTTACGTCAATCTCGGCACCTTACAGGTATAAATATTACCGACATTGCCTTAAGCAAACACACGCAGTGGTGACGAGATCGGAGCTGCGAGACGTGCTGAGGAGCCCAGCAGAGAGCGAAGCCCACACGCGCTGCCCCGCCTTCCTGATGCGCTGAGAACGAGACGCTGCTTTTCTCCTGCCGAGAAATCCAGCTCCGGCACTTACAAGCAGCCTTCGCAGGCAGCTGGAATATCAAGACCAGAGACGAGAGATACCAGCCCTCAATCATTCTAGACCTCAGGTACAGAACTGAACAACCCCTTGCAGAGAATTCTTGAGTCAGTCCCTTGGCAAAACAAACTTAACTTAAACTGCTACTTATCTACTCCCACCCACGTATTAGGCTTAGGTCAGGTACACTGGGGTAGGCGTGGTTAGAAGCACCAGTTGAGTACGATTAGTCAAATGTATATATGTATGTATCTATTTTATCAGTTTTAAATATCATATGGCTTAGAAACCATATCAATGCTTCTGCAGTATTATTTTATACTTCTGCTTTTATTGTATGCACTTTACTTAACCATAAGTATTGCAATAATATCGATTCATTTCTCTTGTACGAGAAAAGAGACTGATCAATAAATACCATCTTTTATTGAACACGCCCGTCTCTTCCTTTTCTCTACAATCTGGTGAAACTAAGAATGCACGTACTGACTGAGTAAAATAAGTTGTCTTTTGTTTTCACACGACTCTAGAGATACACTCTTGATTAGGGGAGAGCAAAGTTGTCATGTTCTATGGTTGTCAGAAACTAAATCCCTTCTTGTCTATCCAGGGAGGTTAAACTCCTCCTTGCCTATTCGAGAAAGTTTCTAGTGAACTCTGAGCTAGCTGGCAAAACCAAAAACTTTAAGTCTAATATCGTCAGTGGAAGACCTAGTTAACCTCTGCCCTAGGTCTATACTATTGAAGATATTATTCCAATGCGCAGAGCCTATTGGGATAATAGGAACTACACTACATGGCGCCCAAACGTTTGGATAGGCGATAAAACTAACGCAAGACATTAGAGTAACTCAGTCGTGCTTTTTCACACAGAACCCCTTTTTTCCCATAATACTCTAAAGACGTCTGGAGTGGGTGAAAGGTCATATCCGCCAAACCTCGCAGGAGGAGACTCCTATGTATGGTTCTTGGTTTAGTCAACGTTGAAGGATACACTGTTCCAAAATATTGTGCATCTAATCTTTGTTTCCATAGAAACCTGATCTGCAAATAAATAAAATAATCTTCTTGACAATAGTATGTCAGAAACTGAAGAAGAAAGGGAGACAGCTAGAATAGCAGCTGAACTCCTAGCAGCAGACAATACTCTGCTGGAAAATGACCCAAATGCAATACTCATCCCGGTCAACATAAGGAAATCTATAACCTTAAAACTTATAGAAAATGGACTGATACCAAGAGGTGGTACAGTCATATTCATAATTGAGGCACACGAATATCGGCAGACAGAGGTATTCTATTCATGGATAAACTTTCCAGCAGCAAACGCTGTAACAAAAGAGTTCCACTATTATAAAATAGAGGAACCACCGGATATCTACACTCCTTTCGAGGAGGTGGAAATACCACTCAAATTCCAAGAGCACCTGCTCTTGTTTCATGGTGCCCTAAAACATAATAATCACATCACCAGGCTCGGTCCACTAGGTAGACCAGGAGCAACGTGGCCGGTCCTAGCCGGATATACACCACATCCAGACATTGAAGAAATGCCTGCAGCAGAGCTTTTAATACAGCTAAAACAACTAATCAAAATACATAGACAATTAGTCCAATATGTAATGCGGACTTCAACAGTCCAACCAGCAGTTAAAATTCCACAGCTGAACCCTCATCAGGGTAACACAAATAAAATTACACCACAGAACATACAGTCCTGTCTGGGTAAAGTACCCGCAAAACGGGAACAAATACCCTTCTGGCTAGCACAAAAAATCACTCAAATAGAGGCGGTGTTTCCAGACACCACCCCGGTAGAAAAACACAGGATTCTGACTATCTGTCTTCCAATGGGAATCGCACCACACGTGGAAGACTGTGACACTTGGGGTACAGTCTTTGCTTCCATATACACAAAAACACATGGTGTACCATCCATGTCAGTAATACCAGATGTGCTAAAACAAATTCAAGATGAATACGGTCCAGAACCCGCTTTAACTCTCGGTATGAAATTACTGAAGGACTTCAAGCAGGTCTCGACTATATTATTAGCCAACATAAAGGGAGAAGCAGCAAACGTGGCGATCCGCCAAAGGTTAAAAGAGGCAGATATAGCAGACCAACCAACTGAAATTGCCAGAATCATAGAGAAATCCTATGAAGAACTAGGAAGAGATAGTCTGGGTGGAATACCGGTAAAACCTCAACTGATTGAAAGTCCTGAAAAGATATTTATTAAAAATAATTTAAACACTCAAAAAAAGAGCTGGGATGGAAACAAACAATCCAATCCTAAAGAAAAAAGATTCCAGTCCAGAGGAAGGTCTCCTCGGCGGAGAGAAAGATCTCCGAACCAAGGACGCAGGTCTCCCCAAAGTGAGCCCTCTGGGAAAAAATACAACCTTAGAAATAGGGATAATATAAAGAAACCTGATAGATATCAAGATATTGATACACGTCCCTCTCAATCTTTTCAGACTTCCTCGCAGAAATCGGAAAGAAGAGGACGATCAGAACACAGGGAAGAGCACGTCAAGTCCAAAGACAAGCTCATCCAAATAAAAAGTTACAATTTCCAAAAAAGAAGGTAGCCAGTATTAAAGTAATCAAAGATGCCGAGAATACTGAGAACACAGCTGAAAAACGGAGAATGGGCTCAGACAATGCTAGACAGCGCAGCAGAAGTGAGCATAGCTCGCAAAGTCCTTATGAATCATCTGGAGACAGTGGACACGAATGAATACATTCAGGTGGAAACTGCAGACACCAGAGTTAGCAAACCTCACAAAATATATGAAATAACATTACGTATAGAGGGGGATAAGACTAGAAAAATAAGGAGACTATTCTGGGATAATCTCTCCCAGGGCTATGACATCCTTTTAGCTGAGAAAGACTGGCCACCAGAGTTTGTCAGGGAGTGTCCTCATGGCGAAGAAATAATTATGCCTGCCTTCTCAAATCATATTCCAATTCATAAAAAATATACACTTGCTAGAAAGTGGGCAGTAGCTCAAGCTCCTGCTTTATATAAAAATCATGTAGGATGGGATGAGGACTCTCCTCCTCACAAAATCCAGTTAAAATCACAACCTACTGCACAGAGGCAGTACCCAATTAAGCAAGAAGCTAAAAAACAGGTAAAAGAGATCCTAGATCAACTTGAATACCAGGGGGTGATTGAAACTTGCACCTCACAAATGAACAATCCTTTGTTTCCTGTCTCCAAACCAGACAACTCATATCGTCTAGTTTTGGATTACAGACACCTTAACTCATGTTGCAAAACATTTGCAGTACAAAACTCGCATAGTGCTGCACTAATGAATAACATAGTGCGCAAAAAATACAAAACAACATTAGACACCTCTAATGGATTCTTTTGTCAAAATATAGCACCAGAGAGCAGATATTTGACTGCGTTCTCGGAAAATGGCTTGCAAAAAAGCTTCTGCCGTTTACCCCAGGGGCACAAGAACAGCCCAGGATTATTCTCAAAGAGAGTAACAGAATTTCTACAAACATACGATGACGAGGCATTATCATATGTCGACGACATTTACCTAACAGATGATGACTTGGATACTCACTTGAAGAGAGTGAACACCATAATACTTGGGTTCGCAGCAGAGGGTTACAAATTCAACTTTAAAAAATCAAGAATTGCCCATCTAACAGTCCTGTTTTTAGGATATGAATTATCAAGTGAAGGCAAAAGCCTGGCTGACAATTTCCTAGAGAAATGTGCTGTACTCCAAGCTCCTAGAACACTAAAAAATGTACAATCAATTCTAGGCTTCCTAAATTTCGGAAGAACATACATTGCAAATTACGCAGAAAGGATCAAACCCCTTTATGATCTAATAAAACCAGATTTTAAAAGAATCAATTGGACTCAAAAACACACAGAAATTTTCAGATCTTTACAAACAGGCATGTTAATTAAAACAAAATTAGAAACACGTTACAACACACGCAATCTTGTGATTCGAGTCATCCCAGGAAGATGCGGATTCACATACCTGACCTCTAATGAGGGAGAAAAGGTACCAATTGCATACAAATCACACTTGTACACAGAAGCTGAAAAGAAATTCAGTATTAAAGAAAACATTGTTCATGCAGTTCAAACGGCTATAGCAAGAGAAAAAGACAACGCTGAAGACGTATCACAGTCAGAACAGCGGAGTCAGCCTTTGAGGCATTAACAACCCCATGTAATTTACCAACAACAACGTTGAATCCAGAATGGATACAATGGGTGAATTCAATTACAACGGACAGAGTAAAATACTACTTTGATCCAGAATTAAAGGAATTAAAATATCTAGAATATGAAATGACATACCCTCTGCCAATCGACATTCTGCCTTTACGACAGTACGCCTGTGTAATACATACAGACGGGCATGCTCAACCCTCAGTTTGGGGAGAGCTGGCTTACAAGGCCACATGCGAAATTGTAAAAGAAGTGTGGCGCGGAGGTAAATTAAGACCTCTACTTACAAAAACACACTCAGTGAAAAATAATTCAGAACAACAAACTGAAATAATAGCGTTAAAAATGGCGCTAGATAATGCCGATCGTGAATTCCCGACACTTATTGTGTGCGATTCGTATTACTGCGTCAAATCATACAATAACGATTTACAGAAATGGATTCAAAACGGTTACAAAGATGACACAGGTGCAACAATAAAGCAAAAAGTGCTTTGGGAACAAGTAGTTCTATTACAGAAAGAACTACCAAAAACTCACGTGATACACTCACTGAGTCATCAGCGTGATGGCGTTCACGTTGCAGGGAATTCATTGGCTGAGAAAGCCACAACGGCAGCAACTGAATCGGCTTCCGTAGTCAAGAAAAAGCATACAGTAAAACACATTGACGGTGAAACAGTGCTGGCGGTGAAAACGTCATCAAAAGGCGACTGCTCAGCACTACCGATCAACTATCCACTCAATTATACATACATAATCGATGCAAACTCAGTCCCTTTTGCTCGAATCCCTGGAGTGGGGGACAGAGTGATTCCAAACACGGACAGGAGAGGCTTGTTAATAGCAGACGCACATATGGGTGAAGGTCTCAGACACCTTAAACTAAAAGATTCTCTGGAAGAATTACAATCAGTGTACTGGTGGCCAGGTATGAGCCTGCATCATCACATCTTTGTAAAGAACTGCCCAGACTGCAATAGAGATCGCAGTGGCGAGAGAAACGGTATATTAGCATGGCGTTTCACTCCAGAATTGATCAACAATAAAAATTAATGCGTCCAATTAACATATAAAGACTAGTTTCCACTTGTGATGTAGACCCCAGCACTCGGCTGACGTCTGGACTGTTATAAAAAGATTTACGAGTCTATAATGGCATATACGCTAGAAGCATGCTACGTTTGGCTGAATGTTTTTTCTTCTTGCCCTAAAACATATGAAAAACATGGCCAAATGAGCATAGCATAGCGGGACTCTTCTCACTTCCTACCTGAGGGAATGGGATGGTGTAAAGAAAAAACCAAAGGCATAAAGCAATCTATAACAGCGAAGGTATTAGGTTCGGGAGCTGGGTGGGTCAAACATCTAATAAGTGTCCAACGTAGTCTAAATAACCTGCAAAGAAATTCTCTGAGGGGATTCAGTCCGTACGAATTATTGTTTGGAACTAGAATGATGATCTTAGATCTTGACAGTCAGACTTCAGTGGTTAAAGAAAAAAGCTTTGATATCAAAGATCGTTTGGCTATTTTACAGGACTTAAACGAAACAAGGAAAAACCTGAGCAACATAAAGTTGAAACAACAGCCAACGACCACTGAAGAAAAACCACCTGTCCCAGCAAGACCTGTCTGGATTCCAAAAGTTGGGGATCTAGTCAGAGTAAAGATCGCGGTAAAGAAGGAATTTGGGCCTTCTTACAGAAAAGCAGTTCCTGTCTTGTCTATCAACGGGACAAGATCAGTAGTACTACCGCCCCTTGCTGGTAAAAAGGAGAACAGGGTTGTATCAATCGACCTGATAAAACCACAATCATGTGGCCGATAACAAACAGTAGGCCAAGTGGACTCCCGATAAGTAGTAGAACACCAAGGTTTGCTACAAACACAGAGGTTCAATCTAAGAGGCTACTCACATTTGAAATGCCAACAGAACAACAACAAGGACTATGCAACAATGCTATGGAACTTAAACCTCTAAAAACCCAAATAAAAACATTTAGCAGAGACACACCAATCTACAATGAAGTAACAAATGACTATGCTGCTGCAACAAAACACACTAATAAAGCAAACAGCAATCCTGAAACAATAGGAACAATAGACAGAACGGCATCCGGTTACTTCATCAACTTCAATGATTCATCTGAAAACCTGAGTGAATCAAAGGAACAAACATCAACAAAAACCTTTAAAGACAAAGCTAAGGAACTTTTTCAACATTTGAAAGAAACCTATCTGATTTCTCCATGGATTGAATTCTGGGTGGCCTTAGGTGCAATAATCCTCATACTTTGGCTCATCATGGTACTATGTTTGGGACACTTCATTGAGGGAAAATATGCTAAAATGGACACAGCAAGCCAGAAAATCAACCTGGTCCTCAAACCACACACGTCTTCACACGTCGAGAAAAGAGAACTTTCTTCAGTCAACTTCACAGCCAATCCTATACCCGGTGGGGTAGCATGGGACAATACTGATTATGAAATCTATGGTCCGGTTGAAATCCTGGTGTATCCACATCAAATCAAGATCTCATTGAGTGACTTTGTAAAACCAAGCTCAGTTGCTGATGATTGGGACGTTGAAAGCATTAATAATATGATGTCTGACCTAGTGATGTCTGCTAAATTTACAAAACATGATTATTTGCAGGGTTCGTCTAATTATGATAAAATGTTCTGCTATAATCACTATAGTAATCATTATCTGCATAAATCTGCACAACCTAGAAATGTTTTTATAATCAATGGGAACACTGTGCAACCCCTCCAAAAGGTAGCTCAAGAACTTTTTATGACAAATATTCATATTTTTCAGGGTTCAACACAAGCAATGCAGAAACATTTTATTTCAAATTATCAAATAAGACAGGTACAAAGACCATGCTTACAAACACTAAATTGATATATTCAGACTTGTTTTTTGAGCAAATGAGTACATTTGGTGTTGATTACTGGGACAAAAATGTTGAAGTAAAAAGTGTTTGGGGTACAAAGGAATGGCAAGTACAAGGTATAGAATCATTGTTTAGAGCCTGCATGATCCCAGAACAAATTATATTTTTGAATGACACTGTTCAACAAACTACCTGTCTTGGCCTAGCCAAAATCAAAGACTTAAACAAACCGTCTATTCCAAAGCCATCAATGAACAGTAATAGCTCTATAGATGTTGAGATAGACGTAAACCATATATTAAGCCAAAACAGAACACATCCTGATTGGAAAAGTGGTTGATCTGGCCCACAGATACAAATAACTGTCAAGACAGATTCCTGAACAAAATCCAAGGGTTCACATTGACCAGGCCAGACCCTAGATATTCCCAAAGACAACACCCAGGGATAATTACCACGTACAGTGTGGGCAAGCTCTGCCTTAAATGGCTACAAACATCCACACTGGCAGAAATTAAGCAACACCTGACTTTACTTACTGATGGTGCTGACTTGCGTGATTTCATTATGGGACCGCGCAAACAGCGTCAAAAACGCTTCATAGCAGCCTCTGTATATGCAGCTTATAACGAAGCCTGGAAAATAACTCAAATTGAAACATCAGAGAGAATACGGGAAATTGACCGTATTAATTTGGAAAAATCACTTTCTGTAGTGGACAATGGGTTAATGACTCTGTCCTCCAGAATATACTCTTTGGACAGCATTGTGTCTTCAGCAATCGACATAATATCGCAAGACTTACTGTTGTTACAACACGGTCAGTCTCAATTGCGTTCTATTGTACAACTTGGCTGGACGTTACAAAATCTGCGTTCAGGCTATGTGCCTTGGCGTTTAATCAACACAACGTCACTGTTCAACATCTTTAACCTTACTGATAAACAAATCAGTATGGCACAGAAGGGTGCTGATTATACAATCCTGAGCATTGAGAAACTCGAGAGATTACCATTGACAATGTCAGAACGACCTGTCAGTGAATGGATAATACATGGAATAATTAATATTCCAATATCTACTTTCAGGTTTCAATATTGCCAAAAATATATACAGGCTGGCATGTACGAAAAATTGGGTAAAGGGTACATTAAGTCAACATGGAACTTGCCCTATTCACATGCTTGCTTGTGTCAGAAATAAAGGCCGGAAAGTGTTTCTTAGTGGCAATAATTGTGCCATGTCACTAAGCGGTACACTTCTGTGTAATGGTATTAGTTTACACGGAGCCTGTGAAAGGTCCTCAAATAACCTTTCATGTCACCAGCTAGGCACACCTGCGACACAAATAGAACCATTCTTTAGGAGACTATCGAACGGGAGTTACATTATAATCGTAGACCGCAGATGTTGTAGCTTGGTGCCCGGAATAGCTTATCTCATAACTACGACTGCGAAGGTTATGTGCTGTGAACGAGTATTGTTCCCCAGCGCAATGCCAGACAGGGAGGCAAGGTTATGGCCGAATTTGAAAATTGCTTCCATTCGAGTTGATACTTTAAGCAGAATGAAAACAGTGCTCCTTCAGACGCCGACCAGGCTCACGTCATCAACAGAAACGTATGATCTCCAAGTTGCAAGGACAACGGCAGAGATTCATTCATTGTTATCAACTAATTCCCCCATACATTTCGCAGAAATCCTGAACGAAATCTTAAATATTTCTGATACCAGTGGAGTCTCAAATGTATTTAAGACAGTGTTTTCGGGGGCTTTAACACCATTTAAAGCCATTCTGGGTATTTTTCCGGACTTTGTCCATTCCATCTTTGGTTGACTTCCTCTCCTTTTGGGACTAGTGGCAGGAATCCTATTTTTGATCCTGTTATTTCGCTATGGCAAACCGTGTCACAGACAAAACACCTGCGACAAGGGAAGAAACAATCCTAGCCATTGGATACCGGGACCGGATATCTAAAATCCTTGGACTGTCCCGGCTTAGAGACCTGAACATGACTTGGTTTCTTTCATTTAGACCAATGTGGCAAAGCTGTGTTTTACCTGTATTAAGGTGCTTGCTATGCGGAGAAGAATGCGTGTTGGACACCTGTCTGACGCTACAATCGGATGCGTCAATGGATGCAGAAACTTTGTTGGGTCCGGTCACGGCTCATGCATTGTGCTGTCCCCAGCGGGTACCAATCCTGATGACGGCATTCGTGGAGACTTCACCACTACAATTGAGGGGTAGTGAGGTTCAAGATGAAAGCAGCATCGATCAGGTACGACCTTCTGTCAGCTATGCTGATCGAAACATCAATGAAGGCAATCATGCTCATGAATGCATGGTAACATCTTTTTCTGAGTTAATGGAACTTTCACAGGAAGCTGTTGACAGTTTTTTCGAGAGTCTAAATGATATGATGTTCTCACCAGTGCAGAAATAATGACTTTTGAGCAGGCTAGCACACGGCGTTCCCAACACCCTGATTTGGCCTTCAACTTTGATAATAAAGTATTGTGAACAAGTTTTTCCAGTTTATGGACAGCGGAACATAATTTTTTCAGCGGCCCCAAAATATTTTGCAGTTTTTCGGGACACTTATCTTCTGCTTAAAGTAGAAACTATTCTTAGGGAACTACATTTCTATTTTAGGAACTTTAGAGACATTAGCTGCCCTCTGGCATGTTCATAAATATTTTATTTTGTGATGAAATGGTCTCGCATTTTTTTTCTCTTCTGTATTAAGAGCCATTTCATGTGTTAATTTTCATATTTTATTAATAATGAAGTATGAATATGCGTAATTTATTTAGCATTGTTATACTGCTTGAGTGCATATAATGCATATATATATCTTTTCGTATATTTCATGGTTTCAAAATGCATATGGATGTATTTTGGGATGGTACGGTATACACGTGCTCTACTAGTATATTTACTATGCCTAGATCTTGTAAATATGGACATAGTCTGCGTGGAGTGGGTGTGATGTATTCCTATAGGTTCTGTATCGATCCCCCTATTCCTGACCCTGTTCTGGTTAATAATTAACTAGCAGCCATCCCACGGTACAAAAAACCGTTATCTGATTAAGCCACACCACGGCACAGGAACGCGTTATCTGATTAGGTCATAACGCTTGCCATCTAATTAGGCAAGCACTATTCCTCCAGCCCCTGATAAGGCATACGGAGTTCTCAACACAAATCAAACCTATGACAACCTGGGAAAATCCCTGCGGCCATTGTTTTGATTTCACCGAGAACTTCAGCAAAAGAATGTGCGAACAAGCCCGTTCGTATGACATCCTTATTGACGTATCCATGTCCATCCTTACGTCAATCTCGGCACCTTACAAGTATAAATATTACCGACATTGCCTTAAGCAAACACACGCGGTGGTGACGAGATCGGAGCAGCGAGACGTGCTGAGGAGCCCAGCAGAGAGCGAAGCCCACACGCGCTGCCCCGCCTTCCTGACACGCTGAGAACGAGACGCTGCTTTTCTCCTGCCGAGAAATCCAGCTCCGGCGCTTCCAAGCAGCCCTCGCAGGCAGCTGGAATATCAAGACCAGAGACGAGAGATACCAGCCCTCAATCATTCTAGACCTCAGGTACAGAACTGAACAACCCCTTGCAGAGAATTCTTGAGTCAGTCCCTTGGCAAAACAAACTTAACTTAAACTGCTACTTATCTACTCCCGCCCACGTATTAGGCTTAGGTCAGGTACACTGGGGTAGGCGTGGTTAGAAGCACAAGTTGAGTACGATTAGTCAAATGTATATATGTATGTATCTATTTTATCAGTTTTAAATATCATATGGCTTAGAAACCATATCAATGCTTCTGCAGTATTATTTTATACTTCTGCTTTTATTGTATGCACTTTACTTAACCATAAGTATCGCAATAATATTGATTCATTTCTCTTGTACGAGAAAAGAGACTGATCAATAAATACCATCTTTTATTGAACACGCCCGTCTCTTCCTTTTCTCTACAATCTGGTGAAACTAAGAATGCACGTACTGACTGAGTAAAATAAGTTGTCTTTTGTTTTCACACGACTCTAGAGATACACTCTTGATTAGGGGAGAGCAAAGTTGTCATGTTCTATGGTTGTCAGAAACTAAATCCCTTCTTGTCTATCCAGGGAGGTTAAACACCTCCTTGCCTATTCGAGAAAGTTTCTAGTGAACTCTGAGCTAGCTGGCAAAACCAAAAACTTTAAGTCTAATATCGTCAGTGGAAGACCTAGTTAACCTCTGCCCTAGGTCTATACTATTGAAGATATTATTCCAATGCGCAGAGCCTATTGGGATAATAGGAACTACACTACAGTATGTTGATTATAGGACTCTCCGGTTTATGTACTACCATCTGTAGTGCTGGCGTCTCGTTTTGATTTTGCCATGGGAGTCCTGCTGGAATTATATCTGCTTCTTCCCTCTCCCTGTGTCCTGGTTCCAAGTCGCGGTTGTTGTCTAGGCGATCTTTGAAGGACGCCCTTTTGGCGGATCTGATGAGGTGATGGTGTCTGCGGGTGGCGTTCTTGTGGGCTGCGTAGCTATTCGGTTTTCGTTCACGGTGCCAGTTCTTTTCTAGCTTTCGGCAGGTTCGCTTGGAGGCCTGGAGGTCTTCAGTAAAACAGCTGGCTTTCTTGCTGGTGTGGCTGTTGGAGGGTCAAGGGTGTTGGGGCAGTCGTCAATCCACTGTTTGAGGTTGCGGGCGGCGGTGTCGGGGTCGGTGGGGTCTGCGGGTGGGCTCCGGGCGAGGGTGGTGGTTAGCTGGTCTTCGGTGACTTTGCTCCAGCAGCCGTGAGTGAACTGTTGGGTATGGTGGTGCATGGTGGGATTCTGGAAGGTGAAGTGGATGCAGCGATGGTCGGTCCACTGGAGTTCGGTGGTGTGGTTAAAGAAGACATGGGGGCTAGCAGAGAATATGGGGTCAAGCATGTGGCCGGCAGAGTAGGTGGGTGTTGTGACGAGTTGTAGAGTCTGAGTTTGGTGAGGTTATCGATCAAGGTGGTCGAGTTGGTGTTGTTGTTGTTCTCGAGTTGGAAGTTCAGGTCCCCGAGGAGGATGTAGTCCGTGGAGGAGAGGGTGTGTGTGCTGACGCAGTCGGCAAAGGAGACGCTGTACTGTGGTCGGGGTCCGGGGGGGTCTGTTCACAAGGGTTCCTCTGAGAGTGGTGTGGATCTGGAAGTGCAGGTGTTCGGCAGTGTTGAGGGTGTTGTCGGTGTTGGTCAAGATTCTGAGAGTGTTCCTGTGGATGGTGATTCCTACTCCTACTCCGTTGGTGCGGTCCCTGCGTGTGATCTTGTATCCTTCCGGGATGGCTATGGCGATGTCAGCCGCCGAGGAGGGGTTCAGCCAGGTGTCCATCAGGAAGGCAACATCAGGGGAGGTTGAGTCTAGTAGGTCCGAGCGTGTTTGCGGGCGGGGTGGGTGTTGAGAAGAATGAATCTGAGGTAGTTGCGTTCTTTACTGGTCGGTGGGTTGGCGGGTCGGATGCTGGTGAAGCTGCAGTTCCGGCAGGAGAACGGACCTTTGGTGCGCTTCGAGGCGGCCAGGCAGCAGGTGCGTGATAGTCCGGGGTTGAGTGCAAAGAGGGTGCTGGAGTTGTAGTGGAGACGGGCGTCATGGCATTCCGGGAGCCAGGGGTTCTGGCGCTGGGCGCGGTCCAGGCGTGTCCAGGCATGGACGGGCGCAGACCGTCTTGCCTTAGGCACCCATTCGGCGCGCCTAAGGCACATGGCTACTGTTGCATGACACTGAACACCCTAAAATGTTTTTTCAACGCTGAGACCTGTGGATAGCTATTGCTTAACCCCTGCAAAAGAGATCCAGTTTGCAGTGATACACATGTAAACAGTTGCTTGACAACTGCTCCACATGTCTGATGTTAGGTGGCTACTGTGAACAGTACTCTGCTGCAAAGTTTTTCCAACCAATTGCAGCACATCGTGATGGAGTGCTGGAAGAGCAACTCTGGCAAAATAAGTTTGGCTGGGAACCTTCCATTTCGGCAGAGGGCCACCACAAATTCTAAAATTCCACTTCTTCTACAAAAGAAAAAAAGAAGGAGGTCCAGCACTAACATTTTAGTCAGCTTCCCATTGTACAAACATGCCATTGGGTGATTGCATTCATAGGGCCCCTCCCTACTAAAGTTGCCCATAATAGTAGCCTACATTTATTTCTTTTCTGGTGCCACTGATGCAGGCGATATCCAGAGAGAACGAGGAGGTGGTAGGCTCAATGTGAGTCACTGAATGCTGTGGTGTCTCCATCTGACTCTTGTGCCATTTCGAGGTTGCTGAGGTGGGTGATAATAATACTTGTGCACTGCTGGGGACAGGGCTGCTTTGTGTAAAGCTAGCACCCTCTTCTTCCTCATCACCTCTCACCGTGATCGGAGCTGAGTCCCCTCTCTCATTACACCACCATCTGCAGCAATTTGTTCAAGGTGCACCACCTACTGGATTGCATGATGGTTTTTTGAATGGATCATTTGGCTTCCAGCACCATAGTGTGAACCAGGCCTACCTCAACAAACATTTGCATGGAAAACAGAGCATATTGCAATGTTATTCTACTGCTTGCTAATCATAAAGAAGTCCGAAACTGGGGAGGAGAACTGTTTTAGTGTGCCACTTGTGCCAATGCCCAAACAGCTGGAGGTAGGTAGGTGGGTGTCTAGACGATTTCCTCTCTGCAGTGTGTACTTCGACTGAGGTAGTGATAGATGCAGGTCTCAGTGGGGGCATTACAATTATGGAAGCTGGCAGTGGTGGTACCAGGGCCACATCCCTTGGAGCAGGTTGAATAGGAGGGATGATGTTGGTGTCCACTGAGCTAGCTTCCATGACAATGACTGGTTCGTCCTCTTCACCCCCTTCTATAATTGTAAGACTTTCAGGAACTTTCCTATTCCCCTGTCTATCGTGGCAGGTCACTGACTCAACCAGAGTCCAATCCATGTCCAGATCCTCATAAGGGGCTGAGAGAAATGGTGGAGCCTTTTCCTTTTTCTTGCTGGAGATTGGGAAGCCAATGGTTCAAGAAGAGGTACATCTTGCTAAGCAGGAAGCTCAACTTCCTGTTTTGCTCCTACTTCAGGAAGATCTGCTATTGCTAGCTGCAGCTCCTGTTGCCCACTTTGCTCAATTTCCTGGGACAATCCGGTACTAGTTTACAGCTGAGACAAATCCAATTCAAACTCATTGCTCCTTGCCATGATTGCAGTGGCTGCCTCACTGACAGACAAGACCTTGGGCTTAGGTGGGGTTTTGCTGTTGATGCAATAGTGCTGCTCCCAGCTTGCTGCCCAGAAGTCGATGCAGCAGGCAGTCGTTTCCAGAAAAAGGTTTGTGTCGGCAAGCAGGTGGTGGTAATCTGCTTCTTCTTCTCCTCCTCACTGTCCACTTTCTTGGTTACAACTTTCTTTGGAGTCAACAACAACAACAACAACAAATAATCTTTATTCGATTCCAAAATGAAATCATAAAAGTATACATAAATATAAAAAATACAAGCTACAATAAAAACAACGGTACATATTTACATGATACTCAATTCAATAAACATTTACTGCTGGTTTCTCATAACTAGAGCTGATCTAATAGGGGTAGGAGAGTTGGTAATTAATAAAATCCCTTCTTAACAGATAATTGCGTTCAACTTGTGATCTTGTTGAGGGGATGGGTGGAGTACTCGGGTAAAAATCATAAAGATCCCAAACAGAAATGGAGCCATCTTTCTCATAGGGCTTGGAGAATCGTAAATAGGGGACTGTGTGCCTGTCCCTAAATTTAACAAGAATTAGATCCCCGGGAATTTCTTTGGCTGATGACCCCAGCCAGCCCACCCTTCTGACGCTCAGGATACCCCCGTTTTTATTGGGTGGGAGGGGTCTATTTTTTGATAGCCAAAACCGGACTTTGTGAAATAGGTCCTGATGGCTTTCAGGTTTCCCGTGGGTAAGTGGAGGTACTCCTGCAAGAACAAGCACAAAGGGTGCTGCTTCTGGAGGCAAATTAATACAAGGTGCTCTATTAGGTTCCGCTCTAGTAGCAGAAGAATTAGGTAACACTGATTTACGAGGAATTGTAGTTGCAATTTGTGATTTTCTCTTAGGAGGTCGTATAGATGTATAGACGGTGTTAATAACGGTATTAGGTGAACTGTTGAGAGATTGACTTACAGTTGGGACAGTTTTTATAGTCAGAGGCACTTTGGGGACAGTAGGAAGAATGGAGCAGTTGGGTATAGCAGGTGGAGAAGAATTGCTTTTAATAATAGCCTCTAGGGTTGTCAGCCTATCCCCTAAGATGTTGATTTGGTCAAGCAGGGGTGATAACACGGATCTTAACATCAATTCAAGGTGGGGCAATAGTTGTAGATGGGAGGATGCTACTTCGTCCTCCAACGCTCCAGTGTGCGCCTTAGATGGGATTGAGTTAATGTCGAGCGATGGGGATTTAGTACAGTCTGTTTCGTCGTGCTTCCTTTTTGCGCAATGGCCCTGTGTAGGTCCAATTATTTGGCTGCTATCCTCCTCGGGTGGTTGGTGTGACTCAGAATGTTTATCTGCACGAGGGTCGATAGTAGAGCTTAGTACGGGGGTAGGGGCTATTACAGGAATAAAATTTGTCCCGCACAAAGTATTTAGTTCCTCCCAGTAAGACACTTTTTCTGTCCTGACAGAGGGTTGTGGGAGGGTTTGAATTGGATCTAGGAGTTGACGACAGTCATCGAGATCAGTATCACTAATATTGATGCGGGTCAGGTGGCTCTTAGTGGACGTGTCCAAATCCTGGCCCGGGCGACCTTTTTGAAAGAAGATTGGATAGGCCCCATTGGAAGACATAGTTTATGTAATATGGCTAAGTTGATTGAAACAAAATGCCCTAAGATTTTGTACAAGC
The DNA here is from genome assembly GCF_964261635.1 of Lissotriton helveticus. NCBI lineage: Eukaryota > Metazoa > Chordata > Amphibia > Caudata > Salamandridae > Lissotriton > Lissotriton helveticus. The sequence continues at coordinate 807,633,204 of NC_136068.1, read as the reverse complement.
GAGGAAGGGCACTGTACCTTCTTTAGGAAACATGCCAAGGGGTATGGCCCGTCCCCGTCCTTTTCGTGCCGCTGAGGGCCGTAGAGGGCCCGCCCTTTGCCCGGGCTTAGCCCCGGGCGCCGACCCGCGCGCGATCCCGCGACGCGGGGGCTCGCGCTGGCCTTAAGCGCACCTCCGGGGGCGGGACAGGATGCGCCCCTTCCCAGGCGCAAGTGGTGCTGGGAACTGTAGTTCCTGATCTCCTGCCTTGCCGCGATGGCCGGGAAGCGGCAGGCAAGAGAGAAGCAGAATGTCCGGTGGCGGCAGAAAAGCAGCGCTCGTGCTGCGGCAGTCCCAGGACCCAGATGGTGACCTCCCCAGGTCAGGTCAGTGGCAATAGTGAGTCCCAATGATGAGTCCCCCCTTTGGAGTCATCTTCAAGCTCTGTCAGTTAGCTGTGTCACTTAGGTGCACAAGTGGAAGAGAATGGAGGACTCATGTGTTGTGTTCAGGACACTTTGTGCCGGACCTCTGTCTGGAAGTACTGTGGGTGATGTCTCCTGTGTACCTTAAAGCAATCAAACAAGAAAAACTTTTAGTGTAAGAGACATTTTTGCAGTTTGAATTATTCATAGTACAGACAATATAATTTAGTGTGGTTACCTATTATTCTAAATAATTAACAATAGCGCATCCATTCGAAAGTAAAACCATACCAGCATCACATAATATTTCATTTTCAGTCAGGATAACAACTAGGCCTGGGCGGTAAATTTCGTTCCAGCAGCGAAATTTGCGGATTTTTGGCAATTCCAAGTTTTGCAGAGAAGACGGAATTGCCGAAAATTCCACAATTTGCGGCGTAGCGGAATTTTGCCCTTGCTCGCGCTTTCAAAATGCGTGTTCGCCCGTGGGGGAGCAACTCACCAGGATCCCTGTCATTCGGACGTGCCATCGGACATCCTCGTTCGTGAACAGGAAACACGCATTGCGACCGGGCGGGACAAGTGAAACAAGATGGCAGCATCCCCAAACAGGAAAAACGCATTGCGAACGAGCGGAACAAGCAATTCCCTCATAGAATTCTGCGTAGCTTGAGGAGATTTTTTACCGTTTCGCAGAACTTTGCGTAATGCGACTACGCAAATTCTGCCCACCCCTAATAACAACATACAGATGGAATTGTTTACTTTATGTGCATCTAAGGGGACACACCTATGGCACGCAGGGGGTCCAGGGTAAAATGTAATGATCCTTAAAAAGTAATGCTGGTGTGAGACTCTGGCAGGCATGGGGGTAGGGAAAATAAATAACCCTTACAAATGAATGCTGATGTGTACCTATGAAAGGCAGGAGGCCATGGGGAGAGTTAAATAGTCCTTTAAAAAAGTTAATGCTGGTATACGGCTGGGTGCCTATGGTAGGCAGGGGTGCAGGGGAAAATTATTAATGACAATACCTAAAAAATGAATGCTGGTGAACGGGAGGTGCCTATGGCAGGCAAGAGGTGGAGAGAGGGAAAATAATAAAACAATTTAAAAAAATTAAATCTTTAAAAAAATTAAAAACAATTCTACAAATTTTCTTTTAAATGTAAAGAAAAACGAAACTTGAAAAAAAATAGGAAAAAAGGTAAAAATAAATCAATAAATATATTAATAGCAATTAAAAAAAAATACAATTAACTGCTGGTGTACTAAGGGACTACGAGAAACCCACTGGGGGGCAAGGATGTGCAGGAGAAAAATAGAAAAAAATGCATGTAAAATTAGATTCTGTTCATATATGTATAAACTATAATGATCCTACAGCATATTAAACTGATATCAGGGAAAAGTAAAAAAAAAGTACAAAAAAGGCATAACCCTCTCCCATCAATCTTCCTATAAATGGCTTTCAAAACTGGACCATAGATTTACACACTGGCTGGATGCACAAAATGGCCTCCGGCCACATGGTCAACCAACAAAAACAAGAAAGGAGTCATGAACACAATAAAGAACACATGAAGACCTATGGAAAAAGGACACTGGCTGGCTGTATAAAATGGCCACCAGCCACATGGTCAAACAACAACAACAACAACAAGCAAGGAGGCATGGACAACAAAGAACACATGCAGGCCTATGGAAAAAGCAGACTAGCTGGCTAAAGAAAATGGCCATTGGCCAGATGGGCAAACAACAAACAAGAAAGCATGGACAACAAAGACGAATACATGCTGGCCCATGGCAAAAGCACACTTGCTGGCTACACAAAATGGCCACTGGCCACATGGTCAAACAACAACGACAAGAAAGGAAGCATGGACAACAAAGAACATATGCAAGCCTATGGCAAAAGGACACTGGCTGCTACACAAAATGGCCACCAGACACATGGTCTAAGAACAGCAACAAGAAGGTAAACATGGCCACAATAAAGAACACATACTGGCCTATGGCAAAAGCACACTGACTGGCTACACAAAATGGCTACCGTCCACATGGTAGTCAAACAACAGCAACAAGCAAGGAGGCATGGACACAACAAATAACACTTGCAGGCCTATGGCAAAAGCATACTAGCTGGCTTCACAATGTGGTCTCCAGCCACGTAGTGAAACAACAAGCAAGGAGGCATGGACAACAAAGAACACATGCAGGCCTATGGACCCTGACTGCACAAAATCGTGCCAGCCATGTGGCATGGAGATCAAAGACAAAAGGTGGCCTATGGCAACATACACACAATGGCCTGACAAAGGAGGCCTGGTAGCAAAAACTACCAATAATTCAGCAAAGCCCAAAACAAAAATTAAGTCAGCTATACAAAAATTTACAACATACACATCCCAAGGCATCAAACATTACTCCACCAAATTAGACTTCTTGCAGATAAAATCGAGACATACAAAAAAAAGAAAGCCCACATTTTTTATTGAATCCTATGCCATCCTTGGTCTAAATGATGTTTTAAAACAAGATATACCACACAAACAGTTGTTTAATGTATAACTAGTACTGGCTGAAGGGCAAATGGGCAGACTGAGCCATATAGTAAAATAAATTAATAGCAAAAATTAAACAAACATGGAGAAAATGTTCTGAACGGTGCAAACATTTTCCCTTACAAATGATAAAAAATTAAAGCAAAAAAACCTAGGCCCTTACGGAAACTCCATGCCACCCACCACAACCATAATCAAATTAAAAAAAATGTAATGAAAGTACAAAGGAATACTAGTGCATGCCCTCTATCAACACTCTTATACAAGCGTTTTTAACTTACTTGGGATGTCACATTAACAGGGTCCTTTTAATCCAATGGTATATATGCAGCAGGAATTGCAGACAAAGGGAGTGAGCCTGCCACCTCAAAAATATCCGAATGAAACGTGACCAGGAGATGGACAAAGCACCGGGAGGAGTCTGTTGGACCGGAAGAGGAGGTTGGAGTCTCTGGGGCATAAATATATATTTTCACACTAAAAAACAATCTGAGCGACCCGTTGGAGTAGAATATTTATTCAAAAATGTCTTTTCAATCGATTTAGCTGGATCTCGAGTAGAGAATCTGGTTGAGAAGCACCTGCGGCCACATGAACTCACCAGCACCAAGAAAATTGTGCCGCAAGGCTCTGTGGTGAACGGAAGCCGTGCTAGGGCCCAGCAAATCTCATCGCACTCGCCAGAATGTACCAAAAGAAGTCCTGTATGTGACAATGGAAATATAATTTCCTCATGCGCCAGAAGGCAGAATTTAGAGGGAACGTTATGTTGCACACGTAGTGTGGAGTTTCTGAATTCCACAAACTCTGAGAGCAGAATTATATTTCCGTCCAAGAATAATTTTCAGCCCTTGAATCTCTACCCTTTATCTCATGATGCCTGTTCATATAATCGTGGCAGATATTATAAATACACTCACCTCTTCTCCCTTACCTACACCCTACTGCACAATTTCTTCCTATGGAATAAAGCACTTGCACGTCTGTACTTCTCGTTGAGGCATCAGCATTTCCTCCTGAAACTCACGCATCTCTCTTCCTCTTCCTTTCCTTTGCAGTCCCTATTTTTCTCCTGACCATTATTTGATAACATGATCCATAACTAAAGCCGTGATAAAACACCCACATACCTCTATCCTAATATACCCAAATGTAATGTTCTTTTTGTTGAAGTGTGAGCATGGGTGTGCTACTGTTTCAAGAACATGACTAGCCAATATAAGGTGTTTGTCGAGTTCCCACTGCACAAAAGCAAAGTCTTGCTGCAGAATAAGCCCTGAATGTAACCCCTGCTTCTCACCGCCAAAGTGCATGCATAGTGGGTTGGGTTTAGTGCCAAGCCACAGACCACACCTGGCAGAGAAACCGCATAGTGGGCTTGTTCACAGTGCATTGGTCAGAGGGCATGCAAGCAAACCTAGACAATATACAGACAAATACCATGCACAGTTGGCTTTGACCACATGGCAGACTGGGAGTATTGGAATATAAATACATTGGGGTTTCACTTATTTTGTAACAAAAAAACTAAAAATACTCAAGAAAAGTTTGCTCAGAGTAAATTATGGTTTCAGAAGACTTTAAAATAGGTTTAAAAAGATTCAAACATTCTATTCAAAAACAGATAAGCTGGCAATATGGGCATGAAAGTAAATATAACTATTGAAATTGTCCGATAATGGTTAGCTAAACAAAACATAATCAAACTCTCATGTACTGCTGATGATCTCAAACATGATTTCAAAGAGGACATCACAAAAGTTGTCATTGAGGATATCCCATAGAACCTCGCCATTTACTTCATTGGTGAAATCACTTTGGGCATTCAGTACGGAGGTTAAAATGATAGACTATGGGGCCAATTTTCTTTCTAAATCCACTGTGTGTCATGTTTGCCATGTAGTAAAGAACTTGACCAGACCCTGCTTTTCAGCTAAGCCTTGAATTAAAGGCTGTGTGTGGTGAGTTAGGTCCACAACAAAATTAATTTCCAATGTACAATACAAAAGCCATGCACAGTAGGTTTATTTCACATTGGCAGAAGGTCCAATGCTTGGCTAAAAATGCAGTAAACTCTGCTGTACACAGCTGAAAGCTGTCTACAGTTGGAGGAGGCATGGTGTGCCCAGGGGTGGGAAGACGTATGATCCTTACCACAGAGCAGGTCCTGCAGCTAACACCAAAGTACATGGCTGAAACCTTTGAAGACTCTGACTCATCTTTTAGCTACTTTATCTTTTAACGTTTGGAATCAGTAACCACTGCCTCTTCACTCCACCATATATTTAACCACTTTTCTGGCACTTCTCAAAACGTGTCTTTTTACGCAGTAACTGATGATCTATCATAGCATCACATCTGTGCATTCACTGTTTTGGTTTTAGCATTATTTCCTGTATCATTAACCAGGTCATCCTTGTAGGTAACAATGTGCTCTGTAAATGGCATATCAATCAATTACATCACTGGTGATATCACATATTTCCTTATCATTAGCATCATTGATACAGAGGAAGTGTACTTTATATATATTTGTTTTTCACAAATCTTCTATTTCTACCCTCATTTAATCCCCAACCGTACTGGTCCCTTTACCATTCGATAATCAATCTCATTTACTTCAGAGGCAATAATCCTCTGATGAATCTTTCTCTACCGATAGGAGTGGTGGAAATTAGGTTGACTAAACTCACTGTTAGCTGTCCAGCGAGGACCATTAATTGACAGCTAAATCACAAATTTAAAGTCAAATGTAGATATACTACTCTCAAGACCATAATGTAAATAAAAAGAATAGCAACTGGCAATACCAACCTCCTGAAGAAGCTAAGGCGAACAGCCGCGGGCCGTGGAGGGAGTTACGGTGGGGCAGGGAGGCGGGGAGGGGGAGGGGCGGGGTGGAGGGTGCTAAAAGCAGGCATATGGATCATTGCAGGTAAGTACACAATTTAATTAATAAAACGAAATTCGTAGCGCGCACTGCATTGCAAAAAGCAATACTGTGCGCACTACGAATTTCGTTTTATTAATTAAATTGTGTACCTACCTGCAATGATCCATATGCCTGCTTTTAGCACCCTCCACCCTGCCCCTCCCCCTCCCCGCCTCCCTGCCCCACCGTAACTCCCTCCACGGCCCGCGGCTGAAGGCGAATAAGAATTATACAAACCAACAACTTTGCAGTTGCAACACAAAATAAAAGAAGTGACACCTGTTGTTCAGTCAGAGCTTGCTGATTCTTTCAACAATTTATTTAAATTATCATTATCAATAAAAGAATAAATCAACAAGACTCAATAACAAACTCAGGCAAGTTTAAGTTATGAATTATTGTATTAGTGATGCAAAGTTCATCATAATCATCAATTGTTTCACCCACTCAGTTAGAAATGTAACAGTTTTAATATGAATGCCTAGTATTTAAGCAGTCGCTAAATTAAAACTAGCCACAGGTTACAGAATCCATCCATCAAATAGGCAGAGGTAAACCTTGTCGACTGACAGCTTTATTCTAAAGGGCAGATGCATTTAGTTAGAGTCCTTTAGGAGTGAATCCATTAGCATGAAGCTTAAAAAAAGTTCAGAAGAAGTATAGTCTAAAGGCCACCGACTGTAGGAAAGAGCAGTCTAAAGTTAGTAAAAGTGCAAAAGTCGAATACCATCCAAATCTGTCTCAGTCTATAATGCCATAGAGCATTCTCCAAAAACAAGAAGCTTGTGTAGTACCTGCACAAAGGCGAAAGAAAATCTGCATCAATGAGAAGGAAAAAGATCTGCATTGCCCTTTCTTTGGGGTTTCTTCTTTATTAAATTCTTTAGTAAAGTCCTAGTGGTGTAACATCATACCACCATTGAAAGACCATCATATGGCTGTGTTCACATCATGTCACCTAAAAGATTGAAACATCGAGCTGGTTTCCAATGCCTGTCATGAGAAACAAAACTTAGAAATTCCACATAGGCCTAACGTTTCTAAAAACAAAATACAATATTACAGTACATGTATTATTATTATTATTATTATTTCTGAGCTTATACAGCACCTGGTTACACTAACCAGTGTGTCCCCGCACTTTTCTGTGGCCTCAGCATCCCCCCAACGCATCAATCCTGGTCCCAACCCCAGAGCTAATCCCTAGGGAACAGAAAAGTTTTTAATTCCTTCTAGAAAGCCACCTCCGAAGTCTCCAAACGGAGTCCGAGGGGTAGAGTATTCCATCTACGGTCTACCAGCAAGCGGAAGGATCTACCTCCCATTCAGGCCCTTCTGGTCTTAGGTATGTACAACAGACCAGCACCTTCAGATTGCAACAGCCGAGTAGGGGTATACGGAGTAAGCAAGTTGCACAGAAAGCGAGGGCCTTTCCCCTGCACAATCCTCTGGCTGACACAGAGAGATTTAAACTGAACACGCTCCCTGATCGGCAGCCAGTGTAAAGTCTCCAAGGCTTTTTTTGAGGGAGCTCTCTTGGATAGCATCAACACCAGGCGTGCGGCAGCATTCTGGATATGCTGTAATCTCTGAAGACACCTCACATTTGCTCCCAAATAGAGGACATTCCCATAGTCCAGCCTGGCAGTCGCCAAGGTATGGACCAGGGCTCTCCTAGCTGACACAGGGAGCAGATCAAGCGTCTTTCTGAGATTACGTAGAATGCCAAAGCATGTACCCGCCACACGACTGGTGTGATACTCATAAGAGATTTTAGAATGATCAGGGTAAAAATTCCTTTCCCCCAGGAACAGTTCAGGGTTCACATTAAAAAATACATCCAGGAACAATAGTGTACAGAATAAACAAGTTACATTACTCATATAAAGCATGATCCATTGTATTAAAATCAAGGGAAAGGTCAATATTTTGTGAAAAGCATCTCAAAATAAGTTAGCATTGCATGGTAGAATAAAATAAGCTTTAACTTTACCTTACTTATAATGAATTTAAACTAATTCACATAGAAATGTATGAATTTTCAAAAGTATTATTACATAATGTGACATTAAAGCATCTTATATATATGTGATGTTTATTGTATATGTGTATGTCTTTATCATGTTAATAGCAGCCCGTCCCGACGTTGTCCGGGTATGAAATAGAATGTGTGTAATGTGAGTATTTGGCAAGGGCAATTTATTTTAAAATCTCGCGGTAGACAACATTTTTTGTTTCATTAGAATAGGGACGGAGAAGGCCCAGCTGCAACCCTGGTTGATGTTAGCAGGTGCGTGTAATTGGTGTAGTGATCCGCCGCCTGAGCCCGGCTACAGCCCTGGTTGATGTTAGCAGGCGCGTGTAATGTGGTTGAATGAGAGAGTTATCAGCCGCGGGTAAATCCGTTTAATGAGAGAGTTGAGTGACAGCGAGTAGGAGAGGCTGCAGTAATTGGCCCCGCAGACACGCTCATTTGCGTGTTCCCCCGCTGGAGGCCCAGATGCAGGCCTGTTTGATGTTAGCAGGCGTGTGTTCCCCCGCTTGAGGCCCAGCTGCAGCCCTGGTTGATGTTATCAGGCGCATGTAATTAGTGTACAGATCCGCCGCCTGAGCCGGCTAGAGCCCTGGTTGATGGTAGTAGACGCGTGTAATTTCGTTGAATGAGAGAGTTCAGTAACAGCGCGCAGGAGAGGCTGCAGTATCGTTAATTACCAGGCCTCCAGATGAATGCGTTTGTCACACCCCCAGCACACGGCGACAGCAGACGATCTTCTGATTAATGTACGACCCACATGGCATGAAGGGCAAAACGTAGCACACGCCCCCATCGTTTCTCACGCCCCTAGCGTGCCCCTGGATGCGGCGCAATTGCGTTCACATGGCATGAAGGCCGGACACACGCCCCCAGCGTTTCTCATGCCCCCCGCGTGTCACGCCCCCTGCGTGCCCCTTGATGCTGCGCAGAAACGTAATTGGCGCTTGTATGTACGACTCACATGGCATGAAGGGCAGACACACGCCCCCAGCGTTTGTCACGCCCCCAGCATTTGCCACGCCCCCAGCACACGCCCACAGCCTACAATGTGATGGACGTACCACACGCCCCCAGCCCACGTCCACAGCACAATGCAGACACGCCCCCAAGGGACTACTTTGCTGGCACGGTTCTTTTACCTTTTAAATGTATAGAGGAGTTGGCCTAACGGCTAAGGCACACGACCTAGGACCTGGGGATCTGGGTTCGAGTCTTGGTAACGACGCCAAACATCCTGTGTTTCTGGGCAAATCACTTAATCTCCCCGTGCCTAACAAAAATAATGTGTGTCCTCATGTAACGTAACTGGTGCTATGTAAAGCGCTCTGATACCTGATTCAGTTCGGGTCAAGTTTGCGCTATATAAAACTCTGCAGAACAAAATATATATATGGTGGCCGTCTGCATAGCCTATGTCCTTCTGCTGCAACTGCCCTTTCCAACGCTGTATTGGGTGTTGTGATTGGTGCTGTGGTTATTGAGATTACCCGCCTCAAAGCTTGGGGCTCTCTCTTTATAATATTAGTATGGATATGTGTCTTGATAATGCATGCTGAGACCACAGTCTGTGTAATTAAGTTAGTTCACTAGTACTACACTAGATGTGCTTACTCATAATATATGTTTATTACACATTTTTCCTTCACGTAGAGGTGCTCACAACAATGAAATTGGAAGTACTAAACAAAAAATCTCCATTTAAATTTAGACAGAAATACTGACAGTGAACGCCTAATAGGTGGTACATTTATATTTTCCTTTGGCATGCAAATAGTGTGCGTTTAGTGTGGGCTAGTAGGAATGGTACCAGGGAACTAGTTTCCCGAGGTCCTGAAGAAAGGTGAGGGTTTTACAAGAAAACTGTGTTTTCTTCAGTGGAGAGTCGGTCAGCGTGACATAGCTGGGTTTCTTTTTTTTTTCAATGAGACTCCATTTCCTCTCTATATTTCAAAAGAGCCTGTAATGAAGTTACTGATCTTGGAACTTATCGCAAAAAATGGCTGTGATAGCAGTTCCAAATACAGTAAAAGGTTAGGAATTTGTTCTATCATATTCCTGGAACAGAACCACTTTAACCACTTTTGTCTCACTGTCAATCTGGAGAATGAATTGTTTTATCCCCTGTACACATTTCAGATGGACATACTTCAACATATTTTGCTAACGTTTTATCCGAGCCAAGCTATTGTACCCCTGGAACTACAAAATGCATATATTCAAATTCCTGTATGATCAGGTGATCAGGGACTCCTGGTTTTCAGTGTAGAACTTCTATCATAATGTCTTCCCTTCAGACTCAAGCCTTTGCCAAGGGCATTCACAAAGACATTCTGTCCTCCTGTAGCAATCAGGCACAAGAAGGATGTCTCCTTTTCTCCAACCTGGACACCTGGTTGGTGCCTACCTCCTGAGTATATACTGAGGGAATTACTGAGTATGAGATTGACTATGTACAGAGAGAATTCTCATTCTTCCCTGGCTCAGGACTTACAGTACATTGGAGCATGGTTCAGAATGGGCCTGGGTAGGGTTTTCCTGCCACTAGACGATGTTTAGAAATTAGGATTTAATCTTTTAAGGATCATGTCACAAGAAAGAAGCTCAGTTCTCTGTAGCATCAGCTACAGGGAACATGGCATCTGCTAATGATTTATTGGACAGAGCATTTGGGGATTCTGGTGAGATATATTCTCAAGTTGTGGTCACCTGTACAAGGAAAAATGGGGTATCCCCTTCCACTGTACAAATATATTCTGTCACAACTGGAACTGTCCCCAAATGCCCTATTGGGGGGTGGGGTGGACTCGCTCAGCAAATGTGATGTAATGCTCATGGCCTCACCCTTGATGTGACAGATGTAATAGCTAATGTTCTAGATAATCTTTCAGGGGAGATTACACATCACGGTACTCTTAACACTATGAAATAGATGAATATGAAGTTAGTATTATGTTGTGTTTTTAAACATTTACATACTTACTTATGCCTACTACCCTTCCTTGGGTATAGGCCATCAACAAGGACTCTCCAGCTATCTCTGTCCTCTGCTTTTCTTTCAGTCTGACTCCAACTATAACCCATCTCCTTGCAGTCAGCCTTGAGACCTTGGTGCCAAGTGTTTCTTGGCCTTCCTCTTTTCCTGTTCCCTTGAGGGTTCCAGGTTATGGCTTGCCTGGTGGTGTTTGGTATAGCTTGTGGAGGGTGTGACCTAGGCAGCCCCAGTGTCTCTTCAGTATTTCTTCATGAGCAACGGGTTGGAAAGTCTGCTATCACAGGTCACTGTTACTGATGGTGTTTGGCTAGCTGATTTGAAGGATGTTCCTCAGACAGGTGTTGATGAAGTTCTGGACTTTATTGGTGGTGGTCACTATTGTCCTCCAAGTTTGTGCTTCATAAAGAAGAACTGATTTAATGTTGGTGTTAAAAAGCTTGATCTTGGTTTGCAGTGTTAGGTCCTTGGAGCTCCAGGTCTTCTTTAGCTGAATGAAGGCAGCTCTTGATTTGCTGAGTCTTGTCTTGACATTGGCATCTGTGCCACCCTGCTGGTCTATCCCGGTAGGTGAAGGCCTTCAGCTCTTCCAGTGCATCTCATTCCAGAGTGACTGCAGTTGTGCTGGCCATGTTACCCACCCTTATGAATCTTGGTTTTTCCCCTGTGGATGTTGAGACCAAGTGGTGCTGATGTGGCAGCCATTTTGTCAGTCTTCGCTTGCATCTGCAGATTGGTATGCAAGAGTAGGGCCATGTTATCTGCAAAGCCCAGGTCGCCAAGCTGTGTCCAAGGTGTCCATTGGATCCCATTTCTTCTCCTTGTGCATGTCTTCATGATCCAGTTTATGGCCAACAGTAATCGAAAAGGCAAGAGCAAACAACCCAGGCAGACTCTGGGGCTCTCTTGGAAGGCTTCTGTGAGTTGTCCTCCATGGACAATCATGCATGCTCTTCCTTCGCAAGAGTTCTTGATGACTCAAGTTTATCTGGCATACTGTAGTAGCGCAGGAGTTTCCAAAGGGTCTCTCTTCATGCTGTTAAATACCTTCCCATAGTCAATGAAGTTAATATACAGGGGAGAGTTCCATTCCATCAACTGCTCAATGATGATGCACAATGTTGCAATGCAGGATCTAGATTTGCGGAAGCAAGCTTGCTGGTCTCGCAACCGAGCGTCTACTTGTTCCTTCATTCTGTTCAGGATGACTCATTTGAACACTTTGCCTTGGGTTTGACAGACAAGCTAACCCTCTGCAGTTTGCGCAGTTACTTAGGTCACCTCTCTTTGGGTTCTTGATGAGATAGCCCTCCTTCCAGTCTGATGGCACCATTTCCTCTTCCTAGATCCTTCCATACATGGGTTAGAGCATGTCTACTAATGTTTCAATGTCTGCCTTCTGCCCATCTGCAGGAATGTTGTCAGCCCATTTCTCAGGTGGTGTGCTGTAATTCTTCCTTGGTTGTTCTGCTGCAGACGATTGGCAAGTTCCTTGTCAGCTAGCTGTATGTCTACTGGAGACTGCAGCACGGGCTGTTTCAGCAGGTTTAAAAATGTATTGTTATTTAATTATGTTTCGATTTTAGGTGTTGTTGTTTATTGGTCTAAATATTGTGAGGTCAAATTTATTGCATTAGGTGCGAAGTTATGGTTTTCTTGGCTTGCCTGCTAGTTATGGATTATAGAACTATCTAGAACTTACAAATGTATGGATAAGCTAAAAATTGTAAGCCATGGTTTGCTTTGGAGTTAATTGAATGTATAAATGGTAATATCGTGCAAGCATTACATTTTTTTGCATCTAGGGGACTGCGCTGTATGTCACATGGCGAATGTTAAGAGAACCTTTGCTGCCTACCAGAAGGGTCAGCATGACATGAGAAATGCCCTCGCACACTCTACTTTTACAGTCTTTCACTCTGGGATGCAATATGTTTCGCTTAATAAAGTTAAATATTTTGACTGCACTTTATGAGGCTTTAATAAAAGCAAGAGGCTCAAAGTAACTCGGCAGAGTCTCTGTCGCAGAAAAGCTTTTAAAAATAGATAAGTTGAGAATGTGGCATTCTCACGCGTCTCCCGAGCCTTTGATTCGCCATTGTTGAGATTTCTCCAGACAGTTATTTGAGAGACACGTTATCTGAAGGGTCACTTAAGGGTCGTTAACCTTAAAACAAATGTAGCTCCTTTTGTGTGATTAAATGTGCGCGCGTGCCTTATAGATAGGGCCTTGGTCAGGAAAGCCTTGGCATATTCTATGCTAAGCAAGTTGAATTCTTTCCTCAGTAAGTATCAAAGAATTAGTTAATGTTAGCTTAACCGTATATTTACGGCTCACCTGCTGACACTGTGTGGTCTGCTTTCTAACAAAAACTGAACCCCAAAATCTCTCCAAACATATAATTGTTGCAAACTTATAATGTTATTTATTTCACGTGCACATTTTTTCCATTTTGATGAAGTTACAGTGTTATGTTTTGTACTCATCGATATTGTTGAAGTCGCCTCAGTTGTCTCTTGTAAGTTATTATGTTTACTGTAGAACACACTAATGCCCTGGGTAATGTCCACGATATATAAAACTGCTTAACTAGATAAAATAACTAACTATTCGGATCTATGCAGGAAATGGGACGGAAACATGACTGAGTAATATTCTTTGTGCAGAACTTAAGTAAACACTCTTCCAAAATCCAGCAAAATGTGCCTCCCTAAATTAATCTTGATATTTTTCATTGTCCCAGCGCATGGAAATAAAAACGGCATTTTCAAAGTGTAGAATTGATCCATGATCCTTGGCATTGAAGTGGATCACTTTTATAGTGAATGTAATCACGTGATCTGAAAAAAATGATGTCCCTGGGATTGCAAGACACCGAATGGCTGAAGTGGGCTGACTAATTGCCCCATACTGTATGCTGTGTTTGGAAGAAACAAAATGTGAAAGGCACTCATTTTGGGAACTGAAGACAAAGGTTTGGCTGCCTGCCAGAGCATATGGAATCAAAGGAATATACTGAGAAGGTTGTGAGGATTTTCGTTTACACCAACAGCATTAACAATAGCTGCATGCATAGCAGCAACCACAACTATGCAGATAAGAGCAGTGACAACAGCACTGGTGTAACGAAAGTTGAGGGGGCCCCCCTTCAAGGTACATGAAGGGGCCCCCACTCCATATTTAATATGGAGCTCTCAGGCCTGAGTACCGTGCTGAGGGCACCCCATGCAGCTTACGGTCCCCCCCTGCCCCGGGGGGCTGCGGGAGCCTGTGTTACGCCCCTGGACAACAGCTACCACATTGGCTGGTACCAGAGCAGTGACCACAGCTGCAGGTACCATAGTAGTGAGCATTGATGCCACCTCAGCAGAGACAGCAGCAGCTGCCACAACTGAAACCCAAGCAATTAATACTGCTTCCGCAGCAGCAGAAACCACAAAGGTGACCACAGCTGCAACCTTAGCAGTAACAAAACCAGTAGGGATCACAATAGGAACCCCGGTTGCCATCATGGCAGGGACAACAATAGCAACAGCAGTTGCCAGCAAAACGGGGGGAACAGCAACAACCACCTTTGTAACTTCAGAAAGATCATAACTGCTCCCACACAAGGCGAAACAGTAGCAACAACTGTCACAATAGCAGGGACCACAGCAGGATCAAATGCTGCCAACACAACAGAGGCCAAAGCTGCCACAATGACGGAGACCACAGGAGAAATCACAGCAATAACCTCAGCAGGAACAACAGCAGCAACTATTCACAACATCAGTGACCATCGTTACCACTATAGCTGTGACCACATTATGGATAGCTGTAATGTCCACACCTGCTACCATTTCAGAGATTGCCATAACAACACTTGCAAGCAAGGCAGAGATAACAACAGTGAGCATAGATTCAACAGGGACAACAGCACCTACCACAACCGCAAGATGTAGAGCACTGGCAATTGTCATTAGAGCAAGAACCAGAACAGCAACACAAGTTGCCACCACCTCAACAGCTCGAACAACAGCTGACACAATAACAGTCACAGCAGCTGCCACCGGACCAGCAACAGCAGACAATAGCCCAGCACAAACCACAGCAGCAGCCACAGTTATCAACATGGCAGGGGCAAATGTTCCAACAGCAGCTGCAAGCAAGGCATAGACACTAGCGGTGACCACAGTTGTAACCACATTTATGAAACACAGCACCAACAGCTGCTGTCACAACAGCAAGAATCACAGCTGCAACAATTTCTGCCTGCAGAAGGAGGACCATAGCAGAAACAACAGCTGTAACTACAGGCAATACTGAATTAGTAAAAAGCACGGCCACTACAGCACGAATCAGAATATTGACCAAAGCTGTACCCACTGTAGGGACCATAGCAACAACCAGTACTGCCACCATACAATATCAGGGAAACAGCTTCTACCACAGGAAAGACTACAGAGCAAAAACAACTGTGACCACAGCCACCACCACCACCACAGTAGCAGCAACAGCTGAAACGACAGTTGGAGGTGGAGCAGGAAACACAGCTGTGAAAATAGACAACATAACAGCTGTAACCAAAACAGAGACTGCAGTAGTGACCACAGCAGTAACCACATCAAGAACCACAGCTGAGCTGCCACTATGGAAAACATATAAGCAGTGAAATCTGGCTTGACTACAGAATAAGCTACAGCAAAGAGAAGAGAGGCCTCAACATTATGGATCATAGCAGTACCACATTTATAACTTCAGTGGAGACCACAGCAACAACCACATCCGCCACTGATTCAGAGACAGCAGCAGCAACGATAGCTGTCACAATGGCAGAGACCACAGGGTTTGAAACAGTCAGATCACAATGGGGACAAAAGCTGCACTGCAGCAGAAACAACATACAAAAAAATGACTGCAGCAAGTAATGGAGGATTACAAGGGGTTAATGGAGAAAAGGGAAAGGGAAATACAAATGGAAAGGGAAAAGGAAAGGAAAGTAAAGAAAATGAAAGGAAAGGGGAATGGGAAAGGGGAAAGTAAAAAGAAAAGAAATGCAAAGGCAAATGGCAAAAAGAAAAGGTAATGGAAAGGGGACCGGGAAAGAAGAAAAGCAAAAGGGGAATGAGGAAAGAGGCTTGTGGAAAAAAGAAGTGGAGAAGGAAAAAGAGGAAAAGGGGAAAAGAAAAGGAAAAGGGAATTATATTTACTTATTTTGTCTGGAATCTTCTTTCTTATAAATAAAGTGTGAAGGCCGATGAAAATGTGGTAAGCAAATGGACAACTGACTCTGTACTGAATGAGAAGGTATCTGACTTTAGGAATTTAACTAACAGGGCTGGTGCCCATGCATGAAAATTGAGGCCTAGTGGAAGTATGGCTTACCCTAACTTTGAAGAGATAAATATTTGTCGACTTTTGGAATTTCAGAAAGTCAATGTCCAATCTTAGACTCAACTATATAATGTTTTCTAGAATCAGTCTTGCACACGAATGGGCCTTCTTATGAAATCTTTGTAACAGACCCTAGTTATATTGCTAATAAGCTGTAACTGACAGACTCTGAGGGCCTCATTAACAATGATTTTGCATAGAGCTACGCTGCTAGTGTTTTTGCTGCGCTGCCCTTTTCCGAATCGAAAGGGCAGGAATGCACTGTATTTATGAGATAAAGTGCATTCCTATCCTTTCAGCTGGCACACAATATGGTGCCTAGCATCAACACAGGCACCCTTGCACCATACAGGAAGGATCCATGGAGGCATTTCCTCTGTCAATGTGTGCTGCAGAATGTAGCACACACGGATAGAGGAGAAAATAAGGAGAAAGAAACATGTTTCTCCTTGTTACGCCTGCCCTGGGGAGGAATACAGTTTTGACGCATTCTCAGGCCTACAGATCCTTGTAAATATGGGAACGCGTCAAACCCATGAGTTTTGTTTGGGAACACGCACTGCAATGCCCTTGGTACGCCTCCCTGACGCAGTGTAAGACAATGTAGCGACTTGCACTGCATTGCCTTACTCCACATCTGCGAGGACTAGAAAAGCCACACAAGGGGCTTTGTGTGGCCCCGTAAATATGGGTCTGCATTCTGCATCGCTAGAACATCATAAAAAGTGATGCACCGGCAGCACAAGGGGCTTGTTTATAAGCCTCTAAGCATCTGGTAGGATATAGATATCACTCTCAGTGAATATCTTAATGATCCTAAGATAAAGACAGCAGGACGAACAAGCCATCTAACCATGTAGTAATATGACCTGAATGGAAACTAACAAGCTGGGCACTCACCTTGGTTCAAATGCCATACATTAAAGAAAGTAGTTTGATTTGCATTTTTGAACAGATGAATGAGTAGGATCAAGTAATATATATTTTACTTTCTTCTTCCATAGATATTGCCTTGGTAGAATGCAAATAAATAGAAGGCACAATAACCTCCTTATTCATCAGTTTACTGAACAACATACACACTTGCAATTTGAAGGCCTTGCTGAGTTAAACATAATTATCTGTGCTTAGAGTAAAAAAATGTGAATTCCACCTTAACATCTAGGCCTGATTAACAAAACATCTTATGTGAATAGTTGTGTCTTACTCCGGGTGTAGGCAGGTAATGTATGTATGTATTAGTATTTGTAGAAGCACTCTACGTCATGGTGGGTATAGAGCTGATTCAAAATTGTGTACATCAAATGGGGATTTGGATTTTTAATTAAACACTTACTCTACACATACATACATTCATACCTAGGCACAGGGAGATTAAATGATTTAGCAAGAATCGGGCAATTAGCACTCAAATACTAAAGCTAGGATTGGAATCTAGGTCATCATTTTTCAAAGCTGGCAGTTTACCCACTCAACTATAAATCTAACCATGAATTCTGAACAGTAGACATACCTATTTTTTGTCGTCAGTTCTTGAGAAAGCCTGTCAATTTCTGCCCAAAATGTTTCCGTCAACTTCAGGTCGGATGAAGAGGCATACAATAGTCCGTAGAACACAACAGTGATTGAACAATCATAATAAGAGAACATTTAAAAATCCTTTTTACAAGTATAGACGTAGGATAGGTGAATTCACCAATGCCATAATACCCTATACAAAGTTCTTAAGAAACCAAAAATGGAATAGGAAATTGATCCTGTGATGATCTCAACTGAAGACCCTCTAAACTGTTTTGGAGAGTGGAAACGTGCTGTTTGAAAAGATCTTCAACAAGCGTTGAGGCAAGTATTAGGATTGATGTCTGGGTTGACCACTTATCCTGTTTATATAATGTTATGTTATGTTATATACCTCTCTTTTATAGCGCACGGCTACCCCGAAGGGTGTCCCGGCGCTTTGGCAAAGAGGCCTGAAGACCAAAAAAATACAATACAGCAACTCACAGTGGTCTTAAAAATTATGAAGAAAAGAGCATAGTCTTTAGCTCCTTTCTAAAAGAAAGGAGACTATTGGCTTTATGAAGAGTGATAGGAAGCTCATTCCAGCGGCATGCCGCCAAATACTGGAAGGACCGTCCTCCCATCCGGGCACGTCTAATAGACGGTACATCCGCTTTAGCCAATTCAGCTGATCGCAACATCCTCCGCGGCGCATAAAAAACCATGCGCTTCCTGAAGTAGTTAGGGCCCACTAAGTGAGAAGCTTTAAAAGCCAAAGTAAGGATTTTAAAGATAATTCTTTTAGAGATGGGCAGCCAATGCAGCCTTTTTAGCAGCTCTGAGGCTCTTGCTCTCCGTGGCAGGCCAAAGATGGCTCTTGCCGCAGAATTCTGCACTATTTGCAGTCTGGCCAACAAATATTTGGGCAATCCTGCATATAGCGCATTGGCGTAGTCGAGTCGGGACCCTACTAACGCCTGGACCATAATTATTTTATACTGCAAGGAGAGCAGTGGGAGAAATTTTCTGAGCATCTTTAGGATGCCGAAACATTTCCCTGACAACCCAATGATGTGGGGTCTAAAAGAGAGGTCGTCGTCGCACACTACCCCAAGATTCTTGGCTTGGGACGACGCCTTCTCCGGTGGGAACATGTCCTGGGGCCACCACGATTTCCAACAGGGATCGGGGGCACAACCAAAGAAGAGCAACTCAGACTTATCTGAGTTGCATTTCAGGCTGTGCCGCCGAAACCATGCAAAGACCGCACTCAGACAGCCTTTGATCCTGTCGCCGTCAAAAACCTCTCCCTTCCTGCAAGTGAACAGGAGCTGGGTGTCATCAGCGTAGGATATGATCTGGGCCAAAAGCCTCCGCTACCTCTGCCAGAGGGGCCATATAGATATTAAAAAGGGTGGGGCTCAGAATGGACCCTTGAGGAACCCCCACCTCTAGCGGTGGCATTTCAGCGGAGAACGGAGGTGCCCAGATCACCCGTCGACGACCCGATAGAAAGGATTGAAACCAATCCAACACCGTCCCACGTAGTCCGATCTCCCAGAGTCTAAAAAGGAGACCGTCATGTGGGACGGTGTCGAAAGCCGCCGACAGGTCCAGCATGACTAACATAGCCTTCCCCCCGCGATCGAGAGTTACTCTGATAGCTTCGGTTACCTCCAGGAGGGCTGTCTCCGTGCTATAATTAGCACGGAAACCAGATTGAGAATCATGAAGGATGTTGTTGCACTCGATAAAGTTGGTAATCGTATGCTGTACATGTTTCTCAACCACCTTAGCCAGAGCAGGAAGCAGGGCGATTGGTCTATAGTTAGCATGCATCAGGGGATCTAATAGAGGTTTTTTGAGTAGCGGCAGAATCAATGCGTGTTTCCATGCCTGTGGCACCATTCCCGAACTCAGGGAGAGATTAAGCAGGGGGTTCAGCAAGGAGTTAACTGCAGAAGCCACTCTACCCAAACATTTTGCCGGACATGAATCCAGCGGTGAACCAGACTGAAGCCGGGACAGCAAATCATGGGATGTGGCACAGGACATCGGTGGAAAGGCCGATAGTATGGGCCCTGTCTCTTCCCCTAGTGACTATCACAAGGCTTGAGTTCGGCAGTGCCGGAGGGACACAGACTTGCTCCTACCATGCCTCCATCTTGGCCACGCCCCCTACATGTTAATTTTAAAGACTTAATAACAAAGGTGGAAAACATAATAAAACTGATAGCTGCTGTAAGCTTCAGACAAATGCTGGAAATTATATTTCCAGTGGTGAAATTTATGAAAGACCTCATTATTAAAGGATTCTAATAGGACAAAATGTTTTCCACCTTTGTTATTAAGTCTTTAAAATTAACATGTAGGGGGCGTGGCCAAGATGGAGGCATGGTAGGAGCAAGCCTGTGTCCCTCCGGCACTGCCGAACTCAAGCCTTGTGATAGTACCAATCCCCGGAGCCATCCAGCCCTGATATGTGCAGTGGAGCCCACAGGGGTGTGAAGGGTACCTGCACGATACTCATGGATTGCTTTAGAGGCTGCGCCACGGACCTTGAGCCTTACGAGCTGTGCGGCCTACCTGTGGCTGAGCTGAGCCTTGTGGAGCGTGGGCCCCATTGAGCCCGGGAGCTGCGGCCAAGAGACTGCTCCACACTCTGAGAGGCAGGCCCAGTGGTGTGTAAGAGGTGGACGGTTGAGACACGGAGGCCGTGGGGCAGAGAAGGTGCTCGACGAGAACCGCTGTCTGGCCAGACTGCGCAGCCTCTGCTGAGCGTGGCCTGGGCTTTGGAGCTGTGCCTGGGTACGGCCCTGCCCCGCGAACGGACCCTTTGTGAAAGCACTGCAGCCTGGTACCAGCGGGGGCGGCGCGGTGGGACCCAGGGCGCACGACCTTCAGTGATCTCGGCTGTGCGTGACCTGGGTGTTGAAACTGTGCCTGAGCCTGGTCCTGCTCTGTGAGCGGACCCTACATGAACACTCTGCAGCCTGGTACAACCGCAGCCTTCAAGGACATGTGGCCATTTGAGCCTGAATTTGGGGCTCCTGTCAGGGCTGGCCCTGCCTTTGCGGGTTCGTTGTGGAGGCACCGGGAGATGCTGTGCAGCTGTGGGTGAGGTGAGAAGCGGTGGAGCTGTGCTGGGGCTACGCTTCTTCGGTCCGCAGTCCGGCGGACGTTGTATGCCCCCAGGCGGCTACTGAGGCCTGGAGCTCTCCCCAGGGCCTTGGAGCGGGCGGTCCTCTGCAGAGCCTTGGACGGAGGCTGGTGGCCTTGTGGGGAGCAGTTAGGAGCGAGAAAGGCTGGGCCTGGGTCACGACTGGCAGATCTGAAAGGAGTTAGCCCACTAAGAGGTGAGGAGAAGTGAGTGGTGATTGGGGCCTTATCGGTCTGCATTTCGGCGGACAGTGGGAGAGCAACGCTACTGGTGAGGAGGGAACTGTACTTTGACACAGAGTGGCGTTTTGCGCCCAAAGTGAAGAAGTAGCCATTTCAGGAGTAGATGCTAACTTGCACCTGACGGGACCACGGTGCGACTTTGATGCAGCTTGTAGGAGGACAGGCTTTGGTATTGTTGTCCACTGGGGCTGAGGTCGCCTACAGTGGCTGGGTTGTGTGCGAGGCTCCGGGGAGTAGACTTCTGCCCGCGGAACATCTGTGTGACAGTGAATCCTAGTGATATCGAAACAGTATCTGGCCGACTGGGTATTCCTCGCACTGACCTAACACAGAGTGCTTGTCTGGCGGGCTGCTTGGTGTGCCCAGTGGCATCTCCATTGACCCCATTCCCCAGGGTAGCTTCACTGGTCGGCAAGTGCGCAATGGTGACAGCAAGAGCACGCAAAGAGAAGTCCTTAAAGGAGCTACTTCTGAAACAGCCCGGTCAATCCACCACTCAGGGCGAGAAGGGTGCTGGCCACCTGGAAGGCAAGGACTCCCCCGCAACCAAGGTCTTTATGGTAGAACTATTCTCGGCCATAAAAGAGGACATCCAGGAACTAAAGTCCCAGTTAGCAGCGGATCTCAAAGAGGTACGGTGCAATGTGGATGAAATAGGTGAGAGAGTGGTGACTCTGGAGGAGCATGACGTCAGCAAGGATGAAGAGCTGCACCTCCTGCGGCAGGACATTGTGCACCTTCGGGAGCAGAACATTGATCTCCAGTCACATGCGGAAGACCTGGAGAACCGCTCTAGGTGGATCAACATGAGGATCAGGGCCATTCCCTGGAAGGAGGAAGACGATAATCTCCAAGCTTGTGTTCTCGCTTTGTTTCAGCAAATTCTCGGGGATGAGGAAGGATCGGACATCCAGATGGACCGGGTCCATTGTGTGGGCCTCCCCGTGGCAAAAAAAAGCCTCCTCCGGACATACTTGTGTGCATCCACGATTTTCAGTTAAAGGAATGCATCATCCTGTGGGCCTGTGAGGCGCAGCCTGTGCTTTTTCGCAGCCATCAACCTGCTATTTTTCAGGACCTAGCAGCCTCAAACCCTGGTTAAACAGCGAGCATTTAAACCTGTGACCAGCTATCTCCGCGAGAAGAACATTCGTTATTCCTGGGGCCACCCGTTTCGAATAATATTCAAACATCAAGGAAAACTCCTACAACTCCGATCCCTAGAAGAAGCGCTGGAGTCCCTGGGCATCGATGGTGACTCGCCAGCAGAGGGCGCTGATCAGCAGGGCCCTCGGCGGGTTCGCCGCACCTCTGGTTGGCAGTGAGTGGGGAAGGAGTCGCCCATTCAGAAGCATGTCCAGGTCGCACAAGAGAAAGAGAGAGAAGCGGTGCTGCAGTGAGCCCTGTACCCCCGTGACACTGCCTGTGGATGGCCCGTTGAGGTATGCTGAGGGAGGCACCGGAGGGACCAATGGGTCTGCTCGGCTCGATGAGTGGGTCGTCCCCTGGGTACCTGTGGATTTTGGCTCCTTGTTACACACTGGTCCTTGGTTCCAGCCACGATTCCCCAGACTTTACTTAATATGACGAACTTGGTTTATGCTTTTCTTGTCTGCTTTTTCTTTTCAGTTCTGATATGTTTACTGCTTTCTGGGGCTGGGGTTTATTTGGGGTTTAATTTGGGGTCTCCACATCAGTTCTTAGGACAGAAGTGTGCCCGTCAGGTCAATACAGGGCTTCTTGCGAAGGTATTTCATACATGAGATGGGGGTTGCGAATTTGCATAGTGTCCTTCTGGTGGCCCAATGGGTAGAGATTTGAAGATAGTCAGTTCGAATGTTCGGGGGCTGAATAATCCTGTGAAGAGCGCTGCTGTGCTCTCCCTCCTGGAATATTCTGATAGTGATATCTGCCTCCTACAGGAGACTCATCTTCTATCCAAAGACACTGCACTCATGTGAGATAGGCGCTTGCCGCAGCAATTTTGGTCCGCTGGACCGTCCAATAAGAATGGAGTGGCTATCTTAGTGAGCGTGCACTGCCCATGTAAAGTGTTGTCAACTGTGACAGAAATAAAGGGCAGGTCGTTGGTCATCAGGGTACAATGGGGAGAATCGCACCTTACGCTAGGCTCCTTATACGCCCCTAACAACAAGCAAGAACCCTTCCTGATATCCTGCCTATCAGAAGTCCTCACCTCTCCGGATGCTGCGGTTCTGGTGGGGGGAAATTTCAATCTTGTGATGAATGCGGAACTAGACAGATCGGGGCAGCGATCACACCAGACAGGGGCTCTAACGTTGGTGGGGAGGAATGGTTGGGTGACAGTGGTTTTCATGATGTGTGGCGGGCGCAGCATCCAGGTGAGCAAGACTATACGTATTTCTCCGCGGCACATAAAACCTATGCACGTCTAGATCGCTTCTTAGCAACTACTACTCTAATGAATTGCCTACGCTCCTCGGAGATAGCTCCACACTCTCTCTCTGACCATGCCTTTTTTTCTGTCCTTCTGCCTGCACATCGATCGCGTACTCTCCCCCTCAACTGGAGACTGCGCAACAGCTTGCTTCACTCCGAGGCGGAGATTCAGCGGGTGCGCGATTCTATAGTTTTCAGGTGAATGATGATCGGGCAGTTCACTTTCAGCGGTGTGGGAGGCTCTGAAACTGGTGGTGCGGGACGAGTTTATAGCAATAGCGGCCACATACAATACCATGCGTAGGGACAAGCGCGCGAAGCTGGAGAGGGAAGTGGGCAAGCCGGAGGCGATCCACAAGCATACAGGGGCCCTGCGAGTGTGGCGCGATCTAGAGAATCACAAATGATTGCTAAAACATCTATATGTAGATAGAGCGGAACACACCCTTCTGCGGCTGCGTCATAAAATCTTCCTTAGCAGTGACAAATGTGGGAAGATGTTGGCCAGCAGGTTACGAGTTCAGACGCAGGCGTCCTTAATCCAGTCAGTGCAGGATCAGTCTGGCATAGATCAGACTGCTGACGACCAAATTGTTGATACATTTCGCAGATTTTATCACCTACTTTATACAGAGCGAAATCCACCCTCACAGGAGGATACCTCAATATATCTGGATACTTGCAATATAACTCCTCTCCCTACATCCGTTTCAGAAGACCTAGACTCAGTAATCCGCATTGAAGAGGTGATTTCGGCCATCTCCAGATTGAAGGTAGCCAAACCGCCGGGTCCGCACGGCTTCTCCGCCATTTTTTACAAAACATTTTGTGTGAAACTGGCTCCCTTTCTGACCCGGCTGTTTAACTCATTTCTTGACACGGGAGAGGTGACGCCCTCGATGTCGGAGGCCGCAATTTCAGTTAATTTGAAGCCTGGGAAGGATGTGCGGTTATGTGGGTCCTACTTCCCCATTTTGGTTCCTAATGTCAACGCGAAGTTATTTGCAAGTATTTTGGCATTGCGCCTTAGCCCCCTCATTACCGATATGGTTGATCCCGATCAGTCGGATTTCATTCCCTCTCTACAGGGGGGAGACAACTCCAAGAGATTGTTGCACCTTGTCGATAGTATTCACCGCTCGCGGAAGCTGGCCTTTCTGTTGTCCATAGACGCCTCTGATCATGTTAGTTGGGAGAATCTGTTTGCGGTTCTGCAGGTGTACAGGCTTGGTGTTAACTTTCTCTGGTGGATACGAGGCCTTTATCTGGATTAATGGCTGCAGGTTAGCCCCTTCACAATTGCCCGGGGTACACGGCAGGGATTCCCCCTGTCCCCACTTCTATTTACCCTCTACATGGAGCCCTTTGCACAGCAGATACGGCGAACCCTAGTGTGGTAGGCCTCAAATTCGGGGCTGATGAGCATAAACTAAGCTTGTATGCAGACAACGTGATCCTTTTGCCTACCCAGCCACGGATGTCCCTTCGAGCTTTGCTGGACGAACTTGAGGCCTTTGGGGACATATCAGGCTTTAAGGTACATGTCCCGAAATCACAGATCCTGAACCTTTCCGTTCCCGCAGAGGATGTGGAGGTGTTGCAGTGAGACTTTACATTCCAGTGGGCACAGAAGGATGTAGCATACCTAGGGTTCAAGATTGCGCAGACTATTGCTAAGACGGTGGCCCTGAATTACTCCTCGCTGTTGGAACAGACGACCAAGGCGCTGGATGGCTGGTCACTACTCAAGCTTGCATGGTTTGGGAGGATAGCGGCAGTGAAAATGACGGTGCTACCTCGCATCTTGTAAATTTTTCAGATGCTTACGCTGGCGCCACCCCCGGGACACTTAAGATGTTGCAATCCCTCATTACTAGGTTTATTTGGGAGAGGAAGAAGCCTTGCCTCCCCCTGACACAAATGACGACCCCAAAAGCACAGGGCGGCCTGGGACTCCCGCTCGTTGGGGGCTATTATCAAGCGGCATGTTTACACTGAATTACTTGAATCCTCCGAGTCGTACGATGCACAAGGGGTTCCACCTCCTGATAGTCCCACGGTCTGAGTGCAACAACAAACTCGTTGGGGAGATCAAGTGAGGGGAGGAAATGATGGGGACAGCAGGGAGGGAGACCTGTAACGAGAGCAACTCACTATTAGTAATCAACTACCAATACCAAGGATTATACAGGATGTTATCTACATATGTTACTAAGCCTGTCGCCATTACCTGTAAAGTAAAATAACGACTCATAGTTTCATGAACAGATGTTCAGCGTGAAGCACAACCACAAGTAACCTATGGGTGGAACACATAATCAGATAACAATGCTCAAACAATGCTCACTCAAGTTCTGTGATCCATGTAACAAGCACAACACACCAATAGAACTTTAGTGATTTTTAAACAGGGGTAGGTGAAGAGCTGCCATCTGGAATGCTCAACAATTCCCTGTAAGCAAAACAAAAAGGAAACAGGCCAAGGCAATGGCAAAAGTCACTTAAGGCATTGAAGTGCATTTCATGAAAAAAGGTTCCAATACTTTTTGCACCCTCAGTATAGCAAGTAATTTCTTATCACACAAAGTATAGTTGAGTAAAACAAATAGGATCCCTGTCTGGTTCAAAAGAAAATGTTTGCACTAGATGTACAGGGTTAATGTTCCCAACCCAGCAACTTGGAGTTGAGACTCTCGGCAAACTCAGGAAGCTTGAATTACACCACAAGAACAGATATGCTTGCCGGCAGCCGCTTCCATGCAGATAGCCGGTTCCAAGAAGACCAGAGTGTGCAGTGTTAATCCTAACACTGTGCAGAAACAAACCCTGCTGTTCGGAAGAAAAACGGGACTTAGGAGTCCCTCTGCTAGCCCCGCAAGAGCCGGAAGAAAGCTCAACCAACGGGGCTACACACAAAGACGAAGTCCGATCCCCACTACTCAGCGGGGGGAGGCGGTACTCCCAACAAGGAAAAAAATAAAGAAAACATGTTCGGTGCCCAAGGCACCCCTACCAGCCCTCCTGGTGTCTTCACAAGAAACTGGCGAAGTTACTGGAATGAACGCACCCAACCAGGGCCCTGAAGCCCACGTAAGCTTGCTTCCGGAAGCGTGGTGACGTCATGCACGTCACCTGCTCAGTGCCTCATGGGAAGTGTAGTTCTTCCTGAGGCCTTCACCGATACTCGGCTGATTGTTCTAGACAGTGTTCTCTGGCGGCCACCGTGATGCGCCACAACATACACTATTTAGTGGATTGGAACAGATCTTTGTCCAGCAAACACTGGAATTTTATGGATCAGTCTGTAGAGGGGTGAACATCTGGTGGGAGCTGTGCTTGCCCCATAAACACAGAGCGTGGGGGCTATACTCCTCTTCGGTAACCTCGCCTATTTTTAAGGTGAGGGATCATGTAGGTCTACAGAAGGGGTGGACGTCATTCCCCTCACCAATGACACCCATCGTCGACAACCCAGACTTCCCCCCGGGCCAGGTATCATCCGTGTTTCAGAGGTGGCGGCAGGAGGGGCGTAAGAGGGTTGGATCCCTTTTCGATAATGAGGGCCTGATTACCTTTCCGCAACTGCGAAAGGATTATCATTTGTTACCCACGGATGCATTTCCCTACAGTCAGATCCCTAACTGTGTTACTAAGCCCGCTAACTATTCTTGTATGTCCTGCCTCCTTAAAGCATTTGAACATTGGCTAGTATGAAAAGCGGACAACTGCAGACTTATATCGGAATTGTATGTCATGCTCATAGCGCGCCCCGAGAGTCCTCGTACTAAAGCTCAGGTGCGTTGGGAGACTGAATTGGGCAGGCCCCTGACACCCAAGGAATGGGAGAATGAACTAAAGAGGACACATCATACTGCACATAATACATCTGGGGCAGAATCTGCTTTCAAGGTAATTACATATTGGTACTACACACCTGCTCGGGTGCACTGCTGGGACAAAAGCAAATCTGATCTCTGCTGGTGGGGGTGTGGTGCTACAGGCACGCTGGTTCACCTATTGTGGCTCTGTCCGAAATTGGTACGCTAATGGACGGCGGTCCTTGATGATATTGATGATGGGTTCCAGATAGCGCTGCCTCGATCCCCAGAATATACGCTGCTAGGTCTTTCCCATCCTAAAGCCTTCCCACTGAAATCTATCAGAGACAGAAAGATTGCATTAGCGTTGCTTGCTGCGCGGCAGGTCATATTGACGAAGTGGGGCACTCCCACCGTTCCTGAGCTGCTGGATTGGATACACCGCTTGTGGCAGTTCTGGCCATGGAGTGCATGTCGCTCAGTGTGGAAGGAAGAGACAAAGAATTTGCAAAACTATGGGCCCCTTACTTGAGAATACTCAAGTGCTGACCTCTCCACAGTACTGACTTCCAGGGTTGGACGTTGGGTGTTGAGTGTTTGCTGTTGGCTTCGGAGCCGGAGCCAGTGCTTTTTTGCAGTGCCTTTTTTGCAGCAGAGATGGCGGGGACGGTGGAGACTGCACCGGCAATCAGAGAGCACACCGGAGAGGTGCGGCCAGCTACAGGGCCAGCTACAGAGCGTTACAGGGCACTACAGGCAGAATTGCTACGTGAGGCGGAGCCGTTCTTTATTCATTTCTGGACCACTCCGGTCCGCCGCTTGCAAGCTTGGCGGTCGAGGCTCGAGGATTGAGGCTTTGCAGCTGCTGCCTGGAGAAGCCTGGAGAGGCAGCGGTCTTCTGTGGCGTTTCCTGCGGCGACTGGAGATTGCAATTGGCTCCTCTGTATCTCCACCCTCACATCCTCTAACATCCTCTCACATCCCAGGTGCCGAGCTGAACCAACCCCTCGATCAATCAATCTGGAGTGCGATTTGGGGACCACAGGAGAGCGGTGAGGGGCAGCAGGGGATGAGCTTGGAGCTAGGGCAGAACCTGCTCATGGCTGCATGCACTTTAAAGTTCCCCCGCTCAGTCCACTCTACCTCCTTGGCTGCTTGGCCACACACTTGGCTACGCACTGCTCTAGCACTGTTCTATCACGTGCTGCTCTGCCATGTCCCTCCTGTTCCCAGACAGGCCACCCCAACTTGTCTTAAACCAGCCGCCTCTGCTGCCTCTTCTGCCTTTGTTGCCTGTTCGCTTGGGTGTTTACAAACTGAGTTCACATTAGTGGCAGCCTAGTGGCAGAATTTGGCAGATTTGCACCAGTGTTTGGGATGCCAGGGCTTGGAATGAAAAATGGAAAGTGAAAAGTGAAAGTGACTACCAAAGATACTTTAATAAGCTAAGAGAAAAAGAGAGAGTGGTTATCTCAAAGGTGTTGTGTGAATCGGGCACGGCAAGTAGCTGCAAATTCCATCTCAATTTCATCTAAACCATTTTAACTTCACTCCTCCTGCTTGTTGGCTGCCTTGCTCCACTGCGAGCTCGGTCCACCTGTAATTTTCACACTACTCACACGCGGCTCATACGGACATCCTGAACGGCCAAGACTGGTCTCTTAGCTCTTTCTTTCCCTTCTCCGGCCAAAACTGTGATGTATTCCTATAGGTTCTGAATCGATCCCCCTATTCCTGACCCTATTCTGGTTAGCAAACTAACAAGTTAACTAAGTAATCAGCCCATGAGGCAGAAAACCCCCATGATGCAGATACCGTTATCTGACGCAGTCACACTACGGCACAGGAACGTGTTATCTGATTAGGTCATAACGCTTGCGATCTAATTAGACAAGCGATATTCCTCCAGCCCCTGATAAGGCATACAGAGTTCTCATAACAAATCAAACCTATGACAACCTGGGCAAAACCCTGCGGCCATTGTTTTGATTTCACCGAGAACTTCAGTAAAAGAATGTGCTAACGAGCAAGTCGTATGACATCCTTATTGACGTATCTATGTCCATCCTTACGTCAATCTCGGCACCTTAAAGGTATAAATATTACCGATATTGCCCTATGCAAACACACGCGTGGTGACGAGATGGAGCAGCCATACTTGCCGAAGCGAAGAGCAGAGCAGACCCCGCTGGCGCAGCCCCGCCTTTCTGACGCGCTGAGAGAAGCTGCTTTCTCCTGCCGAGAAATCCAGCACCGGCGTTTCTGGGTAGCCCTCGCAGGCAGCCTGGAATATCGAGACCAGAGACGAGAGATACCATCCCTCATTCAACCTAGATTCCAGGTACAGAACTGAATAACCCCTCACAGAGAATTCTTTAGGTATTCACTTGGCAAAAACAAACTTAACTTAAACTGTAACTATCTATTCCCGCCCACGCATTAGACTTAGGTCAGGTACACGGGGTAGGCGTATCTAGAAACACCAGTTGAGTACGTTTAGTCAAATGTATATGTGTATGTAATATATTTTATTCATTTTAAACATCTTATGGCTTAGAAACCATATCAATGTTTTTACAGTATTATTTTATACTGCTGCTTTTAATGTATGCACTTTACTTAACTATAAGTATTGCAATAATATCGATCCATTTCTCTTGTATGAGAAAAGAGACTGATCAATAAATAACACCTTTTTATTGAACACGCCCGTCTCTTCCTTTTCTCTACAATCTGATGAGACTAAGAATGCACGTACTGACTGAGTAAAATAAATTGCCTTTTGTTCACACGACTCTCGAGATATACTCTTGATTAGGGGAGAGCAAAGTTGTCATGTTCTATGGTTGTCAGAAACTAAATCCCTTCTTGTCTAATCAGGGAAGTTAAGTCCTCCTTGAACATTCGAGAAAGTTTCTAGTGAACTCTGAGCTAAGCTGGCAAACCCAAAACTTTAAGTCTAGTATCGACAGTAGTAGACCTAGTTAACGTCTGGTCTAGGCCTTTACTGCTGTAGGTATTATTCCAATGCGCAGAGCCTATTGGGATGATAGGAACTACACTACATGGCGCCCAACGCGTTTGGAAAGGGCGATAAAACTAACGTAAGACATTTAGAGTAACTCAGTCGTGCTTTCTCATTCAGACCCCTTTTCCCAAATACTCCAAA
The DNA here is from genome assembly GCF_964261635.1 of Lissotriton helveticus. Classification (NCBI taxonomy): domain Eukaryota; kingdom Metazoa; phylum Chordata; class Amphibia; order Caudata; family Salamandridae; genus Lissotriton; species Lissotriton helveticus. Next base: position 807,602,596 of record NC_136068.1, on the reverse strand, counting down.
GACGTCTGGAGTGGGAGAAAGGTTATATCCGCCAGACCTCGCAGGAGGGAACTCCTATGTATGGTTCTTGGTACAAGTCAACGTTGAAGGATACACTGTTCCAAAATATTGTGCATCTAATCTTTCGTTTCCATAAGAAACCTGATCTGCAAACAAAAGAAATAACCATCCTGTCGGTAAAATGGACAGTGATGAAGAAAGAGAGGCAGTTAGATTAGCAACTGAACTCGCAGCAGCTGATGCTACCATGCAAGATGCAGACCCGGAGATAATACTCATCCCGGTCATCAAAAGGAAATCTATAACTTTAAAACTTATAGAAAATGGACTGACACCTAGGGGTGGTACAGTCATATTCGTAATTGAGGCACACGAATATCGGCAGACAGAGGTATACTATTCATGGATACATTTTCCGGCAGCAAATGCTGTAACAAAGTACTTCCACTATTACAAAATAGAGGAACCTCCTGAAACGTACACTCCTTTCGAGGAGGTGGAAGTACCACTCAAATTTCAAGAGCATTTGCTCTTATTTGATGGCGCCCTAAAACATAATAATCACATCACCAGGCTCGGTCCTTTAGGTAGACCAGGAGCAACGTGGCCGGTCCTAGCCGGATACACACCACATCCAGTCATCGATGGGATGTCTGCACCAAACCTTTTAACACAGTTAAAACAACTAATAAAAATACACAGACAATTAGTCCAATATGTGATGCGGACTTCAACAATTCAGCCAGCGATTAAACTCCCACAGCTGACCCCTCACCAGGGGAACACAAATAAAATTACACCACAGAACATCCAGTCCTGCCTAGGTAAAGTACAGGCTAAACGGGAACAAATACCATTCTGGCTAGCGCAGAAAATCACCCAAATAGAGGCGGTGTTTCCAGACACCACCCCGCTAGAAAAGCACAGGATTCTGACTATCTGTCTTCCAATGGGAATCGCACCACACATTGAGGACTGTGACACTTGGGGTACAGTCTTTGCTTCCATCTACACAAAAACGCACGGTGTTCCATCCATTTTGGTAATACCAGATGTGCTAAAACAAATTCAAGATGAATATGGTCCTGAACCCGCTTTAACTCTTGGTATGAAATTACTAAAAGACTTCAAGCAGGTCTCGGCTATATTATAAAGGGAGAAGCAGCAAATGTGGCGATCCGCCAGAGGTTAAAGGAGACAGATATAGCAGACCAACCAGCTGAAATTGCCAGAATCATAGAAAAATCCTATGAGGAACTAGGTAGAGATAGTTTAGGTGGAATACCAGTAAAACCGCAACTGATTGAAAGTCCTGAAAAAATATTTTTTAATAATAATTCTACATCACCAAAAAAAAACTGGGATGGAAACAAACAATCCAATCCTAAAGAAAAGAAATTCCAGTCCCGAGGAAGGTCTCCTAGGCGAAGAGAAAAATCTCCGAACCAAAGACACAGGTCACCTCAGAGTGACCCCTCTGGGAAAAGATATAACCTTAGAAATAGGGATAATATTAAAGAGCCTGATAGATATCAAGACATTGATACACGTCCCTCTCAATCTTTTCAGACTTCCTCGCAGAAATCGGAAAGAAGAGGACGATCAGAACAAAGAGAAGAGCACACCAAGTCCAAAGACAAGGAACCTGCTCAGCTAAAAAAGAAATTACAATTTCCAAAAAAGAAGGTAGCCAGTATCAAGGTAGTTAACAATGCCGAGAATACTGAGGACACAACTGAAAAACGGAGAATGGGCTCAGACAATGCTAGACAGCGCAGCAGAAGTGAGCATAGCTCGCAAAGTCCTTATGAATCATCTGGAGACAGTGGACACGAATGAATATCTTCAAGTGGAAACTGCGGACACCAGAGTTAGCAAACCTCACAAAATATACGAAATAACATTGCGTATAGAGGGAGATAAGACTAGGAAAATAAGGGGACTATTTTGGGATAATCTCTCCAAGGGCTATGATATCCTTCTAGCTGAAAAAGACTGGCCACCAGAGTTTGTCAGGGAGTGCCCTCATGGCGAAGAAGTAATTATGCCTGCCTTCTCAAATCATATCCCAATTCATAAAAAATACACACTTGCCAGAAAGTGGGCAGTAGCTCTAGCTCCTGCTTTATATAAAAATCACGTGGGATGGGATGAGGACTCTCCTCCTCACAAAATCCAGTTAAAATCACAACCTACTGCACAAAGGCAGTACCCAATTAAGCAAGAAGCTAAAAAACAGGTAAATGAAATACTAGATCAGCTAGAATACCAGGGGGTTATTGAAACTTGCACCTCACAAATGAACAACCCTTTGTTTCCGGTCTCCAAACCAGACAATTCATATCGTCTAGTTTTGGATTACCGACACCTTAACACATGTTGCAAGACCTTTGCAGTGCAAAACTCACATAGTGCTGCACTAATGAATAACATAGTGCGCAAAAAATACAAAACAACATTGGACATCTCTAATGGATTCTTTTGTCAAAACATAGCACCAGAGAGCAGATATTTAACTGCATTCTCAATAAATGGCACTCAAAAACAATTCTGTCGGTTAGCCCAGGGGTACAAGAACAGCCCGGGAGTATTCTCAGCGAGAGTAACAGAATTACTACAACTATATGACGATGAAGCATTATCTTATGTCAATGACATTTATTTAACAGATGATGACTTGGAGACTCACTTGAAAAGAGTGAACACCATAATACTTGGGTTCGCTGCAGAGGGCTACAAATTCAACTTTAAAAAATCCAGAATTGCCCATCTGACAGTCCTGTTCTTAGGATATGAATTATCAAGTGAAGGTAAAAGCCTGGCTGACAATTTCCTAGAGAAATGTGCCGTAATCCAATCACCTAGAACACTAAAAAAACTACAGTCGATTCTAGGCTTCCTAAACTTCGGAAGAACATACATTGCAAATTACGCAGAAAGGGTCAAACCCCTTTATGATCTGATAAAACCAGATTTTAAAAGATCTAATTGGACTCAAATACACACAGAAATTTTGAGATCTCTACAAACAGACATGCTAATTAAAACAAAATTAGAAACACGTGATAACACACGCAATCTTGTGATTCGAGTCATCCCAGGGAGATGCGGATTCACATACCTGACCTCTAATGAGGGAGAAAAGGTACCAATTGCATTCAAATCACACTTGTACACTAAGGCTGAAATGAAATTCAGCCCGACGGAAAAAATTCTTACAGCAACACAGACAGCTATAGCAAAAGAACGAGCCCTGGCACAAGGTAAACGAATAATAATCGTGACCCCAATACCAGCCCTAGAGGCGGTAACAAAGGCAAGCATTCCAAATGCTAAAGCACTCCATCCGAGATGGATACAATGGGCTAATTCTCTTGCTGCAACAGACGTGGCGTACGAATTTGATCCTTGCTTAAAAACACAAGAATTTCTCCAATATGAATTTGAATGTCCTCCGCCGACCGAAATTCTGCCTCTAGACCACTACGGCTGTATAATATATACAGACGGATCAGCACAACCCGCAGTGGGGGGTAAGCAAGCTTACAGTGCTGCGTGCGTGATCGTTAAAGGTCGCTGGCACGAAGGAAAATTTAAACCAGCAATCACTAAAACACAATCTTTAGGAGATTGTACAGCTCAGCGAGCTGAACTACTGGCGTTCTAGATGGCGCTTGAAAATACCGATCGAGAATTCCCCACACTCATAGTGTGCGATTCGTATTATTGCGTTCAGTCTTACAATGAATACTTGCAGATCTGGCTTCAAAATGGTTTCAAGGATGCGAAAGGTGGCACAATCAAGCATAAAATGCTCTGGGAACAAGTAGTTCTTTTACAAAAAGAACTACCAAAGACTCACGTGATACATACGCTGAGTCATCAACGTGATGGCGTTCACGTTGCAGGGAATTCATTGGCTGATGAGGCCGCGAAGGCAGCTGTGCAAACGGCTTCCGTAGCTGCCATCACCCGGTCAAAAACAAAAATAGACAGCGAAATATTACAAGCTGTCAGCGCTTCAGAAAGGGATCCGATAGAAACACTCCCGAAAGGCTTTCCAGTAAAATACTCATACATAACTGATGCAAACAATGTTCCTTTTGCTCGAATCCCTGGAGTGGGGGATAGGGCAATTCCAAACATGGAACATAGGTTAGGACTAATAATAGCGGCACACGAAGGGCTTGCTTCTATTCATGCTGGCGTCTCAGCCACAGTATCATTATTAAAACAGAGATACTGGTGGCCACAAATGAGAAGACAAACAAGGAACTATGTTCTAGAATGTGAAATATGTCATAAAATGAAAGTATCAACGGTGAGACGTCCAGCGCAGACGCCCCTTCTAATCTCGGATAAACCATTAGCCTGTGTTTATCTAGATCACTGCGGTCCCTTACAAAGGGACGGTAACTATAAATATATCTTGGTCGCAGTGGATTCATGCACGAGATTCATATGGATGTGGCCCCAGCGAACGGCTGACGCCAGAACTGTTATAAAAGATTTGCGAGTCTTTATCGGCACATACGCAATTGGCATGCTACATTCGGACCATGGTCCTGCTTTTAGCTCTAGAGCTTATAAGGAGGCCATGGTCAGCATGGGCGTGGCATTGCGGTACTCTTGTCCATTTCACCCTGAGGGGAACGGAATTGTTGAAAGAAAAAACCGTGACATAAAGCAATCTATAACGGCAAAGGTATTAGGTTCGGGAGCTGGGTGGGTCAAACATATAATAAGTGTCCAACGTAGTCTAAATAACTTGCCAAGAAATTCTCTGAAGGGATTCAGTGCGTACGAATTATTATTTGGAACTAGGATGTTGATCTCCTACATTGATAGTCAGACTTCAGTGGTAGAAGAAAAAAGCTTTAATATCAAAGACCGTTTGGCTATTTTGCAGGACTTAAACAAAACAAGAAAAGACCTGAGCAACATAAAGTTGAAACAACAGCCAACAACCACTGAAGAACCACCACCTGTCCCAGCAAGACCTGTCTGGATTCCAAAAGTCGGGGATCTAGTCAGGGAGAAGATCGCGGTAAAGAAGGAATTTGGGCCTTCTTACAGAAAAGCAGTTCCTGTCTTGTCTGTCAACGGGACAAGATCAGTTGTGCTACCGCCACTTGCTGGAAAAAAGGAGAACCGAGTTGTATCCATCGTCCTGGTAAAACCACAACATGTGGCCGATAACAAACAGTAGGCCAAGTGGACTCCCAATAAGTAGCAGAACACCAAGGTTTGCTACCAGTACAGAGGTCCTAACGAAGAGGCTCATCACATTCGAAACGCCTACAGAAGAACAACAAGGACTATGCAGCAATGCAATAGAACTCAGACCTCTGAAAACCCAAATAAAAACATTTAGCAGAGACACACCAATCTATAATGAAGTACCAAGTGAAAATGCAAGAAACAGAAATCCTGAACCAATTGGAACAATTGACAGAACTGCATCCGGCTACTTCATAAACTTCGATGATTCCTCTGAAGGCTTCAGTGAATCAAAGACACAGCCATCATCAAAAACCTTTAAAGATAAAGCTAAAGAACTTTTGAAACAACTGAAAGAAACATATCTGATTTCCCCATGGATTGAATTTTGGGTGGGTTTTGGTGCATTTATCCTCATACTTTGGCTCATCATGATACTAACTTTGGGCAGCTTCATTGAGGGAAAATATGCTAAAATGGACACAGCAAGTCAGAAAATCAACTTGATCCTCAAACCACACACATCTTCACACGTCGAGAAAAGAGAACTTTCTTCAGCCAACTTCACAGCCAATCCTATACCGGGTGGGGTAGCATGGGACAACACTGACTATGAAATTTATGGTCCGGTCGAAATCCTGAAATATCCACACCAAATTAAGATCTCCTTGAGTGACTTTGCAAAACCAAGCTCATTTGCTGATGATTGGGACTTCGAAAGCATTAATAATATGATGTCTGACTTAGTAATGTCTGCTAAATTTACCAAACATGATTATTTGCAGGGTTCTACAAATTATGATAGTATGTACTGTTATAACCACTATGGTAACCATTTTTTACATAGGTCTGCACAACCTAGACATGCTTTAAATTATAATCAATGGGAACATTGTGCAACACCTCCAAAAGGAAGCTCAAGGACCTTCTATGACAAATATTCATACTTTTCAGGTTTTAACACAAGTAATGCTGAAGCATTCTATTTTAAATTGTCAAACAAGACAGGGACAAAGACCATGATAACCAACACAAAATTGATATATTCAGACTCATTCTTTAAACAAATGAATACTTTTGGTTTTGATTATTGGGACAAAAATGTTGAATTGAAAAGTGTTTGGGGTACAAAAGATTGGCAAGTGCAGGGCATAGAATCTTTGTTTAGAGCCTGCATGATCCCAGAACAAATGATATTTTTAAATGACACTGTTCAACAAACGACCTGTCTTGGCCTAGCCAAAATCAAAGATTTAAATAAACCGTCTATTCCAAAGCCAACAATGTTTAGCAACACTTCCACAGATGAAGAGATAGACGTAAACAATATATTAAACCAAAACAGAACACATCCTGATTGGAAACAGGGGTTGATCTGGCCCACAGATACTAATAACTGTCAAGACAGATTCCTGAACAAAACACAGGGGTTCAAAATGACCAGGCCAGACCCTAGATATCCCCAAAGACATCACCCAGGGATAATAACCACCTACAGTGTGGGCAAATTATGCCTCCAATGGCTACAAACTTCCACACTGGCAGAAATTAAGCAACACCTAACTTTACTTACTGATGGTGCTGACTTGCGTGATTTCATAATGGGACCACGCAAACAGCGTCAAAAACGTTTCATAGCAGCCTCTGTATATGCAGCATACAATGAGGCCTGGAAGGTTACTCAAATTGAAACAGCAGAGAGAATACGGGAAATTGACCGTGTTAATTTGGAAAAATCACTTTCTGTAGTGGACAATGGGTTAATGACTCTGTCCTCCAGAATTTTCTCTTTGGACAGCATTGTGTCTTCAGCAATCGACATATTGTCGCAAGACTTACTGTTATTACAACACGGTCAGTCACAATTGCGCTCTATTGTACAGCTTGGCTGGACGTTACAAAACCTGCGTTCAGGCTATGTGCCTTGGCGTTTAATCAACACAACGTCACTATTCCAAATCTTTAACCTTACTGATAGACAAATCAGTATGGCACAAAAGGGTGCTGATTATACAATCTTGAGCATTGAAAAACTAGAAAGATTACCAGTGACAATGTCAGAACGACTTGTCAGTGAATGGATAATACATGGGATAATAAATATTCCAATCTCAACCTTCAGGTTTCAATACTGCCAAAAATATATACAGGCTGGCATGTACGAAAAATTGGGAAAGGGGTACCTTAAAACAACATGGAACCTGCCCTATTCACATGCATGTGTCAGTAATAAAGGACAGAAAGTGTTTCTTAGTGGCAACAATTGTGCGATGTCACTAAGTGGCACACTTCTGTGTAACGGTATTAGTTTGCATGGAGCCTGTGAAGGGAATTCATACAACCTTTCATGTCACCAGCAAGGCGCACCTGCAACAGAAATAGAACCATTCTTTCAAAGACTCTATAATGGGAGTTACATTCTAATTGTAGACCGCAGATGTTGTAGTCTTATGCCCGGGACTCCTTATCTCGTAACTACGACTGCGAAGGTCAAGTGCTGTGGACGCTCGTTGTTCCCCAGCTCCTTTCCAGACAGGGAGGCAAGGGCATGGCCCAATTTGAAAATTACTTCTATTCGAATAGATACTTTAAGCAGAATGAAAACAGTGCTTCTTCAGACGCCTACAAGGCTCACGTCATCAAAAGAAACATATGATCTACAAGTCGCAAGGACGACTGCAGAGATACATTCATTGTTATCAACTAATTCCCCCATACATTTCGCGGAAATTCTAAACGAAATCTTAAATATTTCTGATACCAATGGGGTCTCAAAGGTATTTAAGACAGTATTTTCGATGGCATTAACACCATTCAAAGCCATACTGGGTATTTTTCCAGATTTCGTCCATTCGATTTTTGGCGGACTTCCACTGATCTTGGGACTAATTGCAGGAATCCTATTCTTGGTCCTTATTTTTCGGTATGGCAACCCATGTCACAGACAAAACTCTTGCGACAAGGGAAGAAACAATCCTAGCCATTGGATACCGGGACCGGATATCAAAAATCCTGGGACTCTCCCGGCTTAGAGACCTGAACATGACTTGGTTTCTATCATTTCGACCAATGTGGCAAAGATGTGTTTTACCTGTATTAAGATGTCTGCTATGCGGAGAAGAATGCGTGTTAGACACCTGTCTGACGCTACAATCGGATGCGCCAATGGATGCAGAAACATTGTTGAGCCCGATCAAGGTTCACGCTTTGTGCTGCCCTCAAAGGCTACCAATCCTGATGACGGCATTCGTGGAAGCTTCACCACTACGATTGATGGGTAGTGAAGTTCAAGATGAAAGCAGCATCAATCAGGTACGACCTTCTGTCAGCAATGCAAATCAGAATGTCAATGGAGAAAATCATGCGCACGAATGCATGGTTACACCTATTTCCGAGTTAGTGGAACTTTCCCAGGAAGCTGTTGACAGCTTTTTCGAAAGCCTAAATGATATGATGTTCTCACCAGAGCAGAAATAGAGACTTTTGAGCAAGCTCGCACACGGCGTTCCCTGAATTCGGCCTTCAACTTTAAAAATAAAGTCACATGAACAATTTTCCCTCCAGTTCACGGACAGCAAGTTTTTCAGCAGCCCCAAAATATTTTTGCATATTTTCCGGGACACTATCTTCTGCTTAAAGTAAGAACTATTCTTAGAGAACTAAGGTTTCTAAATTTTAGATAGTTTATAGACATTAGCTGCCCGCTGGTATGTTCACATATATATATTTTATTCTGTGATGGAATGGTCTCGAACTTTTTTTCTGTATTAAGAGCCATTTCATGTGTAAATTCTCATATACCGAATAGCAATAATGTATACAAATGCGATTACTTTGGCATTATTCTACAGCTTGAGTGCATACAATATATATGACTGCAATATTTTTCCGTATATTTGAAAATTTCCAAATACGTTTATATATTTTGGGGTGGTAAGGTATACACTATACTCTATAGTATGTTGTACTATGTTATACTATGCATAGATTAGTAAATATGACCATAGTTAGCGTGGAGTGGGTGTGATGTATTCCTATAGGTTCTGAATCGATCCCCCTATTCCTGACCCTATTCTGGTTAGCAAACTAACAAGTTAACTAAGTAATCAGCCCATGAGGCAGAAAACCCCCATGATGCAGATACCGTTATCTGACGCAGTCACACTACGGCACAGGAACGTGTTATCTGATTAGGTCATAACGCTTGCGATCTAATTAGACAAGCGATATTCCTCCAGCCCCTGATAAGGCATACGGAGTTCTCATAACAAATCAAACCTATGACAACCTGGGCAAAACCCTGCGGCCATTGTTTTGATTTCACCGAGAACTTCAGTAAAAGAATGTGCTAACGAGCAAGTCGTATGACATCCTTATTGACGTATCTATGTCCATCCTTACGTCAATCTCGGCACCTTAAAGGTATAAATATTACCGATATTGCCCTATGCAAACACACGCGTGGTGACGAGACGGAGCAGCCATACTTGCCGAAGCGAAGAGCAGAGCAGACCCCGCTGGCGCAGCCTGATGGAGCGAGATAGAAAACAAAATTTTGTTTAAACTCGCAAAGTCACATTTCCATAACATGAATAAAATTATTAATGATTTGTGATATGTCGTGTTAATACAACTTAGATTAAACTTTACACGTGGGGGGACTAACATGTGTGCTCATAAACGTGCATATTTGTTGCATCTTTTTGTTCGTGTAAAATAATAAAATAATTTATTGTTTTTGTTTTTGTCATTACTAACTGCTGCAAACTTAAAATAAGCATGTGCTTGTTTTGCTTTTCCTTGTCTGTGTGATGTCATTTCTACTATTCTAGATGCATATGGGTCTCATAGAAAAACGGAGACTGGTAAATATAAACGCTGCTTTATTTGTTTGCATTGGCTAGGTAACATTTTGATTAATCGGGTGGGTTAATTAATTAGTATACCATGGGGTGGATACAGAATATACTTTATTTCTTACATTAATACTTTTCTTGTGTTTGTTTTATACTAGAAATCATAAGTTGCCTGCTTTTGAGGCCTAGCTATTTGAGCCGCAGAAAAAGAGCTGATCTATAATTCTGCAGAGGTCACGAGACGCCCATTCTGAATTAAAACGTTTATTGAAGCTGCATTCACAAAGCAAAAACTGATGAGCTGACATCATTCTGTCGGACATGGCCAAGGTCGAAAGTGAACTTTTTGTCAGTCCTTAACTTGGCATCCGCGGAAGTTGCACTGAAAGGCTATGGAAGCTGCGAAGATGACTTAATACAAAGTTGCAATCGCAGGAAGCTTCTGGCTTCATGTGGAAGAGACAATGGTCTTTGTAAGACATGATTTTGTGGAACTTTTTAAGAATCGGGTGACATGTCACTTGTCACTCTTAGCCAATGGGACGTCGTAGATTTCTGAAAACTTTCCTTTGCTAGTTTAGTTAGCGTAGAAAGGTATAAAAAGTCATGCCCTTAGGGTTGGGCTGGCTGCTGCTTTCTGACTTTCCGATGAGGGTGATGTGCTGCTGGACTTTGCGTGGAGCACGTAAGAATCCTCAAAGATCTTTACTTTAATTTCTGTCTATTTAGCTGAGTTAGGGAAATAGGTTTTAGAAATGTTAAACTTTATATAATTTCTTTAAATTGATTCAATTGCTTAAATTGTATTTTTCCATATTTCTTACCATCATGCTTGCTTTATTGCAAATAAATTTCATTTATAAAATTTACAACATATATACCATAATTTAGAAAATAAAATCTTACTTTTGACAAACAAGCTGGTCTTGAATATTTAGAAGTATAGGTTACCTTTAGCTAGATCACGTCGCCTATGGTGGTCGTTTAAATGGTTGGATTTTATTCTAATGACAATATTCTTTCTGCAAATGTATAAATATGTATATAGGGTGTAGATAATGTGTATATAGATTTATTCTGACCACCTGATTCAGTAGGCCCAAAAATATATCAGGTTCATAAATGGGTCCATATTTAGTATAGAATTTTGTTTATAGGTTATGAAGTTGGGTAGCGTAGTTTATGATATATTTTCTATAGCCCGCTGGATCAAGCCCCGCCTTTCTGACGCGCTGAGAGAAGCTGCTTTCTCCTGCCGAGAAATCCAGCACCGGCGTTTCTGGGTAGCCCTCGCAGGCAGCCTGGAATATCGAGACCAGAGACGAGAGATACCATCCCTCATTCAACCTAGATTCCAGGTACAGAACTGAATAACCCCTCACAGAGAATTCTTTAGGTATTCACTTGGCAAAAACAAACTTAACTTAAACTGTAACTATCTATTCCCGCCCACGCATTAGACTTAGGTCAGGTACACGGGGTAGGCGTATCTAGAAACACCAGTTGAGTACGTTTAGTCAAATGTATATGTGTATGTAATATATTTTATTCATTTTAAACATCTTATGGCTTAGAAACCATATCAATGTTTTTACAGTATTATTTTATACTGCTGCTTTTAATGTATGCACTTTACTTAGCTATAAGTATTGCAATAATATCGATCCATTTCTCTTGTATGAGAAAAGAGACTGATCAATAAATAACACCTTTTTATTGAACACGCCCGTCTCTTCCTTTTCTCTACAATCTGATGAGACTAAGAATGCACGTACTGACTGAGTAAAATAAATTGCCTTTTGTTCACACGACTCTCGAGATATACTCTTGATTAGGGGAGAGCAAAGTTGTCATGTTCTATGGTTGTCAGAAACTAAATCCCTTCTTGTCTAATCAGGGAAGTTAAGTCCTCCTTGAACATTCGAGAAAGTTTCTAGTGAACTCTGAGCTAAGCTGGCAAACCCAAAACTTTAAGTCTAGTATCGACAGTAGTAGACCTAGTTAACGTCTGGTCTAGGCCTTTACTGCTGTAGGTATTATTCCAATGCGCAGAGCCTATTGGGATGATAGGAACTACACTACAAAACAAAGGATGCAAAAAGGCAAGCTGAGGTCTACAGCCCCACAAAAGAAAAAGAAATGGAGAGAAAAACTAGAGACATCAACCGAGGACACAGACGATATTAAACCTGTCGCCAAGTGTTTCTGGCAGCACTACAGTCAGTACGTCCCAACTACATTCGAAGGGAGCAGGCGCAGCGGACTGAAACCCACTCACCAACCAACCAAAAATAACTACAAAATGTGCCTGCCTAAAAGACACAGGGTTTGCAGTCTTTTCGAGCAATATAAAAATCATGAGACTACTCATTCTTCTGAGCCCCACAGTGACTATCAGCAAGGGAAGCTCCGTCGGCAACAACGAGATAGGCAAATCTCAAAATAATCAAGTGATAGCCACCAGCAAATTTGACAAGCCTTACCATCACAGGAGGGTGGAGACCCTAATTCAGCGCTGGGATACCTCAGGGTGACTACGCGCTCTATAAACTTTTTTAATAATAATAATAATAATAATTCATCCACGCAGAGCAGCATAGGGGTCTTCGCAGTTATGTCTCTGGGAAGTCCCATCAGTAAGACCACCCCAACTCAATCAGTGCCCAGGTGCGACTCCGCAGCCACTTCTGTCGCCAGACCAAATCCTATCTTCAATAACATCGATCCCTCAACAGAACCTAACGCAGAGACAACAAGCGATCCTGCAGCTATCAACACTATCCCCCCCGACGTCAGTTTGAACAAAATGAGTAATTATACCGAACTACCAACAAATCCTGCCAAAAAGGAGAGTTCAACCGATATGACGGAGGAGGGAGAGGCTCGGGACACAGGGTTGCTGAAATGTTCTCTGATGATACAGCCGACTAAAGGGGACACACCGATGAGCAATGTCCAGTTTACAGAGTTGAAATGTTTACTCATATTTAATAAAACGAGACGTCCATTATAAATATATTGCACGCAGGGGCACCTATAATGAGAAGGTTATTGTTCATGAAAAGCAAAGTTTGGTTGCCGGTACGCGACTGCATACATGTTACTTGTGCTTCTTTGTATTATACATGCATCCTCATGTTGCTGCCGGCCCTAAGGGTTGTAGGCTAAGCTATATGTACTGCATTGTGGAACATTAATATACGTCTTTAAAAAAAAAAAAAAAATGACGGAGGAGGGAGAAGTCACCTCAGCTGTCATACCATCTGTACCACAAGGACAATCACCTCCTTGGGGGTGCGGAGGAAGAGAAGCTGCCCAACGCGTACAAAATATCTCGAGAGGGTCTGCGCCTTTGCTATACACGGAGGAAACATGTACTGTGGAAAGAGATCTTTCCTTTTTAGAATCAAAAGAATCGTAAAAAATGCTGTTTTCATACAGCAAAGACACCCCTGGCCATCCTCGGCCATCATCACCTCCAAAGGAGTAGAGGAAGGAGGATTTTACACAAGAGAAGGCATGGGCCACAGCTCTGGACAGCCTACAAAGGTCAGCCAATGCAATGACCTATCAAGCCAACAAAATGGACATACAAATCAGCCTCTTGAACACACTGTCTGTGTACGTAGTCAAAAAAAGATAAGATTACAAATTTGAACAACTTGATCAGATGGGCCCAAGCGGCAGTAGACTACCCGCAACAATAATATGATTGTTCACCAATAATCGAGAAACTGAGCATGCTCCCAGTCATGATGGAAAAATTATTGGTAGACCTAAAAGAAGTCACAAACACAAAGCCATTCCCCACAAGCAATAGTGATGGTGACTCATGTCCTGTAAACAAAGTAAAAGCGGCAGCAAATTCAGGGGCGCGAGGGGCAGAAGTTACGGCCTCGTCTTCACCCCAGAATATATATCGGCCACTGGTAGCTCAATGTGCGACCAACAAATATCCCCACTTGCGGGCAAAGCAAAGTTCACTACACCACCTCTAACTGGACAGTACATGGAAGACCAGATTTGCAAGGGGAAAAGACAAAGGAAGCGAAAAGGCTGTAAAAAGATTTGCAGGTCTAAACAAGATCTGAGCCTCTACCCGCTGTTTAACACCTACAGACGAGCAGCAGCTACAGAGCATTATGACTCAAAAAGAAATGACAAGCCGAAAAAACTCATTTGGCGTCTGCAAAAGGCAGAGGGTGAAAGATCCACCGGACCCACAGATCTACTAATCAGCACCAATTCATTGAATCAGGCTCAAATCAGTAGCTCACATCAAAATCATCCGGGCAATTTTACTACACCGGCAAAGGATAAAGGAGGCAAAGTACCAACCCCCTGTGGCCCAAATCAAAAGAGCCCTAGTGAACGGAATAGGGCACCTCTCACACCTATTCACAAAGCAATGGACGTGCAAACATCAGGACCGCCGACAGGAATAGATCAAACGCTTCGGGCCCAAAGACCAGAGCCACATTCAAGGCTGCCTATGGTCCCTTACCATGATGATCCAACATTTACGCTTTTTTATCCAGAGTACAAGTCCAAAGGAAGCTGTTATATACTAAACTGCGGGAACATCATTAAATTGATTGAAGCAATAGGCCTGTCAAATGTCATAACCTCATCGATATTACATCAATAGAATTTATCTCACAGGGCCAGGGTCAAATAAACTAAACTTCAAAGGTGACGTGGAGCTCGACAGAGGCAATTAATAAGATCTTACAGCACACAGATACCTTCAAGCAGTGGGGTATACTCATACTACCCGGCATGGAACCAGGCTACCCACATGTTCTGCAGGAAATCCGATGCTCTGAGCGTCCACGCACCGAAAAAAGAGCAGTTTATTCAGTCTTGAGGAGTGCCAGTAACAAAACTCCCACTTCCGACCCTAAAGTAAAAAAAGCAAGAGAGGACCAGAGAACACTCAATAGGGATCTGGAAGAGGCCGGAAATGGTCATTGCTGGCGGGCTCTTTAAACTCAACCAGACTGCTTAGCTGACATTACAACAGCCAAATGGGTCACGACACTTGCCCATTGAGGATTTGCTCTTGGAACATTAATGGGGTATCAAATAAACTGGGGGACAAAGCAACAATCTCCTATTTACGATCATTTGTGATAATACTACTACAAGAGACATGGCTCGTGGAGCCGCAGCAAATAGAAGGGTTCAAAACTCACCACATTCCAGCCCTGAATCTGAAAGCTTCGGGAAGAGGCAGCGGTGGTTTAGAAATAAATATATATCAATAAAAATGCAATTGCTTCATGGGATCTTGGGAGCTCATCCCATTTCCTCCAGTCTGTGGGAATATCTTTTAGGACAAACAAAGGCCAGCCCAGGTTCATCACTCTAATGAACGCTTATGTTCGTCGAAAGTCAGTGTTGAGACAATCGTTTTCAGATGAGGTGACAGTGTCAGTGTTAAAAACGTAATCTGGACATAAAACTATCTGGTGACTTTAACATGTGTCTAATGTCTGACCTACAGAAAAACGAGGTAACTAAATCACAGCAAAGTATTTGGGTCAACCCTTCCTTGAATTTTGGATTGTCCACAAAAATTGCTGGTTCGTTGCGCACTTGAAGGCTAGTGGGTATGATATTTTCTTGGAGATACTTGATCAGTAGGTGTCCATGTAATCTGGTTCTTACCAGTTTCTTTTCTAGTCTCTCAAGTTTGTTTATCTTTTCGTTGAGAGAAAAATCTATTGTAGTGGTACTGGATGATAAAAAGGTTGAACCTGAGTCCCTTTCAATCAGACTTTTGATATATTCTTCTGTATAAGATACAGTTTACATGGACACCTACTGACCAAGTATCTCAAGAAAATATCATACCCACTGGCCTTCAAGTGCGCAACGAACCAGCAATTTTTGTGGACAATCCAAAATTCAAGGAAGGGTTTAGTTTTGTTGCAAATAATTGCTCATGCCACTGGATGGTGTTGGGGGTGGAGACTGCTCTGGAACAGGTCTACAACCTTATGAAATAAATAAGTGAACTCAGACAAGAGATCAGTGGGGACTCTGCTATTGCTAATGCTAAGGACACCTTGGAACGACTTGAAAAGACTCTCAAGGATTTCGACGTTGAGACCCAAGCCAAAAAATTGGACAAACTAGCAAAAGACGTACGTTACTGCGATAAGAAAAGGGCATACCTCTACCTACAGGAAGACTATTACAAACAAGACCAACAGGGACGATATTCCAACAGGACATACAGGTGGTAAATAATAAAAAGAACCCTATCATCAACTTGTCTTCACATACCCTATCCGAGGAGGAGACCAGTATCCTAAGCAAAGGACTATCTTATGTGCCCACATCAAATGTCAATCGCTTCAGCATAAAGACTGACCTACATAGGTTCTTCCATAAGATCCGTCTAAGACACTTCTTAAACATTCCCTACCGATAGGATCTACATCTCATACGGGATTGCGCCCACCATCTACTTTCACACCAGCAGCCAACTCTGTGTCACACAAGATACTGACATACGAAAGTATTATTCTACGGGATGTCATGAAAACCGGGTCCAAAGGCAGGTGGCGGGATCACCATTATCCTTCGATCCCATTGGAGGATCACTTCTAGAAAACTTACCAACCTTGGGTCTATCGAAGCTATGTATTTTTCCATTCTGGATGCCTCCACGCTTATTCTAGCTGGTGTCTTGCTATATAATCCCCCTAGCGCCTCACCATCTCCTATCACGGAACTCCTTGCCTCTATTGCAGTTCTCTCCCTTAAACATCCCCATTTTATTGTTCTTTTTAACACTCATGTGGACGTCACCGCGTGCACGAAGGCTAGATTTCTCCTTTAGATACCATGCATGGCCTCAACATGTGACAGCGGGTACAGGGCCCTACACACCACGCAGGCCATACCCTTGATCTGATATTTTCCAATCATTCCGGTCTCACAACCTTCTCTCTGATACCCCTCACTTGGTCTGACCATTACCTGATACCTTTCAGGTTGACTATCCCCCAGCTGTCAGATATGCCAACTAAAGCCAGAGACTTGGGAAGAAAATGGCACAAGGTCACCTGCGATGCCCTTGAACCTAGGCTGCCCAAATCATTTAGACAGACATTCAATGATCTGAATACTGACGTTTCTAGCTTTAACACCAACCTTTCCTCTGCCATTGACGCCATCGCCCCTCTAAGACCCATATCTTCATTTAGAACGAAGCCCTCGGCACCTTGGTTTTCTGCGGTCCTACGCATAGACAAAAGTAATTGTAAAAAACTGGAACGCAATTGGAGACAAACGTATGATACCGTCGCCAAAGCCACCTATAGAACTGCATTAAAAAATGTCATAAACTTAAGCGTGCCACTATGAGGGAATATTTTGTTATCAAAATGAATGCAGCTGAGAGCCCTTCCAAAATGTTATTTAAAATTGTGAAGGAATTTGCCAAACCATCAGCCTTGTCTTGTCCGATCCCGCCTAGTCAAATCCTCTGTGATGGTCTTTCGAATTTCTTCTATGACAAAATTGCTGATATTTCTGCCTCTTTCACTCCTTCCTCAGCATCACCTTTGTCAGTCCCCAGGGTCTCTGTTGAGGAAGCGTTTGTATCTTTCAAAACCGTGTCCATGGAGACTGGACTGACTAGGCTTCGATTATGTAAGTCTGGGTCACCTTTCGACCCTGTCCCCGCCCAGGTGCTTAGCATTTTGGCCCCCCTCCTGGTGGGCTTATTACTTTCCATCTGGAATACATCGAGGTATCCAAGACTATTCGTGAATGCGTGGATGTAGGCGAGGAGGCCATGTTGGTACTCCTCGACTTATCCGCGGCATTCAACACCGTCTCTCATACCATCCTGCTGGATTGACTATCCAGCTTTGGGATACGGGATACCCCTTTAGCCTGGATTAGGTCTTTTCTGACTGGCAGAACGCAGCGGGTCCACCTTCGAACTTTTGTTTCCGAGGATAAACCGCTTACCTGTGGCGTATCACAGGGTTCTGCACTAAGTCCTCTCTTTTTCAATGTTTACCTTTCTTCTCTGGCTGAGGTTGTTGAATCCTGGGGGGTCAGAGTGATCTCTGACGCTGATGACACTCAGCTGGTGTTTTCCTTTAGAGATCACTCTGATGGCTCCTTTGCCAACTTTAGACGCTGCCTCATGAACATCTCCTCCTGGAGGACTCTCAACACCCCTAAGCTGATCACCGATAAAACTGAGGTGTTTTTCTTCAACCAGAGCACCTTACTTCCTCCTATCTTGTGGTGGCCATCGGAACTTAATCCTCCCCCGGTCCCAGTTAAATCAGCATGAAACCTGCGCTTTTATTTTGACAATAAACTGTCCTGTGAGACACAAATCAGCTGTGGTAAGCTCTGCTTGATTAGGAAAATTCTTCCCTTTCTCCCCCTTGACTCACGCAGAACTGTTATCCATGCTTTAATCACCTCACACTTGGACTATTCCAACAGCCTGTATGCTGGAGCTCCAGCATACCTGATTAAACGACTACAATTGGTGCAGAATGCCACAGCTAGGCTGGTCTGTAACATTCCCTATCGCCACACAATCACCCCGCATCTGAGGAAACTTCATTGGCTGTGAGTCATTTATCGCATCCAATTCAAATCCTTAGTGCTGGCTTTTAGGGCACTTAATGGCCTTGGCCTGGCCTTTCTCAGACGCAGACTAAAGTCAGTTCAATCTGCTCGTGCTCTGATATATAACCATCTTTGCCTTTCTATTCTCCTCGCTTTCGCCGTTCTAGGACAGGGGGCAGAGCCTTCGCTGTGGTGACGGCCAAACTGTGGAACAGCCTCCCACTGTGTCTTCAGCTGATCACATCTGAACCAGCATTCCGACGCAAACTGAAAACATGTC
The DNA here is from genome assembly GCF_964261635.1 of Lissotriton helveticus. Taxonomy (NCBI): domain Eukaryota; kingdom Metazoa; phylum Chordata; class Amphibia; order Caudata; family Salamandridae; genus Lissotriton; species Lissotriton helveticus. The sequence continues at coordinate 807,583,630 of NC_136068.1, read as the reverse complement.
TTTTTTCCAACCTGTAGCCACGCTTCGCCAGACTCCTTTGTTGCCGCCTCAGTCCGTAGCGCCGGGACACCCCCGTCGGGGGTAGCAGCGCATTTTACAAACTTCTAATAATAATAATAATAATTGCATTCAATTATTGTTGAATAAATACCCTAATGCATTGAGGTCAACTACTGACCAGGAAGTAAGTCTTTGACCATCCAGATGAGAGTTCTGGTTGGCAAGACCGAATAGCAAATATTTGGGGCATAGGGAGCCTTATGTTTAGTAAATGTATGCAGTCTGACCAGGGGGTGTAACTCCACTTTGACCAGCTGGGACATCCCTCTGGGCAAATAAGCTGAGGGAAGAACAAAGTTGTATGCATCAGTCAGAGCTAAGGGCGTAATAATCATCCCAGTGCCTTCCAATGTTACTCCGGCCAAACACCTGGACAGCCAGTTTGGCTGCCAGATAAGAGGCTTTGAAATGTGGAGCACCCAGACCTCGCTGGTTGGTGGAAGCGCAGCATTAACAAGGCTACTCTACGATTTCCATTAAACCATATCAAGACACCTAACATGAAATCCTGTTAGGTGACTTGATATGGTCTAATGGACCATGGTCTGATATGGTCTCTGTAACATTACCATTTTAGAGATGGCATTACGGCCCCTGGTAAAGAGTAGAAGGGTATTCCAGATGTGCATATGGGACCTCAAGGAGATCACAGCCCTTATCAGATTCCCATCCTGAAGTTCCTCGCTCGCATGAAAGATGTTATTACCCAGTTATCTGAATGTGGCACTTTCCTATCACAGCAAATCGTCTCCCAGTGAGGCAACCAGAGGGGCTGCATCCTGACATAAAGGTAAAAGGCAAGACTTGCCCTACCTAACCACAAGGCCGGAGGCATTGCCAAACTCCTCAAGAACCCATGCTATTGATTCAAACCCCTCTAGAGCATCCTTCATGAGGAGAACATCGTCGGCATAAAGGGAGATGACCTGAAAGCCATTAGAGAGGGGAAAGCTTCAGGTCTTACCCTCCTGTCGCAGCCTGAAAGCCTGGGGCTCCATGAGCAGTGCAAGTAGCAGTGGGGAGAGCTGGCAGCCCTGAAAATGTCCCCTACCAATCCCAATCAGGTCAGATGCACATCCCTCAAATCTGATCCTTCCTACCATAGTCATGCAGAACAGGCATACCATTTGGGCAGAAGCCAATATTTATTTGGGACTGGGCCCAATCAAGCTTATCAAACGCTTTTTCTAGATTAAGAATGAATGCCTCCCAGTACGGCCAGTGTCTTGGTGCTGTGTTCATGATCCTGAACAACCTCATTGTGTGAGAAGTTAATCTTCCCAGTATGAAAGCATATTGATCCAGATGAACCAAACAAGAGCCGGTCAGCTAAGACTTTACTAAATATTATATAGTGTGCATTTAGTATAACAATTGGCCTGTAGGGTGCTGGAAATTAGGGGGTCCTTAATAGTATTCAGAATAGAAACGAAAGTAGTAACCTCCCTTAATGAAGGCAGAAGGAATCCGGCATCTAAGGCCTCTTTATACAGCTGGGACAACTTGTGGGTGCGACAGGTCGAACAGTTTTCAGAGAATTTGATGGGTAGGCCATTGAGGCCCAGAGTCATACCTGAAGCCAGATTTTTGAGTGCAGCTTTTATTTCTTGTGGAGTAATGGTACCTTCCATCTTCTTGCGGCAATCAGCCAGGACTCTAAGAAGTTTGATGCAGCAAGAAATATATGTGACATCAAGGGCTGCCCGACAAGAGGCACTTATATAGGAGATCTTTTTATCAGTACGCCGTTTGACAGATCCTGTGTTGCAAAATAAACAGAGTTGAACAATTCATCACAAAAGCACGGAACAGAGCATCTTCATTGATCATCGGACTGAGAGACTGTTCTGGCATTGTAAGCTGACCAATTCAGGCACCAAAGTTCTTTGTCAAGAATGCCTCCTCCTCATGAAGGTTACTCAAGGTTGCCCTCACAGAGGAGTCCATCACCACCCTCTGCTCAGTAGTCATGTAAGAGCGTTCCACCTTAAGTAATTTCTGCTCCAAGGATCTGTGCTCACCCACCACCACCTGAATACAATGGCCTGCACTACTACCTCAGTCTGAAGATGCAGCTGGGTCAGTGAAGAAGTGCAATTTCTGGTCATGGATAATCTTGAGACGAGCTGGGAATGAATACGGAATTCCATGTTAACTGAGTCACCTAGAGACACGCTGGGGTTGCACTGCTATGTTATAGTCAGGAACAGCCTTATTCTGGCAGTTTTCCTTTTTGTGGGATTAAACCTGGTGAGCCATCTATGACACTGCATCCCAGTCTTGGTAGTGCATGATCCGGACCACAAGTGGGCTAGTTGGAGCTCCAGGAGGTGGATGGACAGCAAGGACAGCATGGATGCTGGTGTAAATTCTTGGAACCAGGGTTCAAAGAAGTCTAAAGGGCCTGAGCCCTCTGCACCCTGATGTATGCAGATGACCCTGATATTATTGCCCTACGAACACCCCTCAGCACCCTCCTCTCTGTGCTTCAAGAGGTGAACCCTATCTGGAAGGGACTGCACCCGATTGCGGCAGTCCAATGCGGCAGATTGGAGCTCTGTGATTGTCTTTTCTGTTTGGGACACTCAGTTCACCAACATTTAATGATGGTCAAGAAGGATGCTGTAGATAGTGATAGTGTAAATTTTAGATTCCAGTAGGGTTTTAGTGATTTCAATGACATTCAATATTAGGTCAGGTGTGCTGTGGTCGGAGGGTGGATTGAAGCGAGGTTTGCAACGGGGAGCATTTCAGGCAGAAGAGTGGTAGGTTTAGTCTGCCTCATGCACCTCATGTTGGTAGATGCCAAAGGTGCAGGGATCACAGACCCAGGGGCCGGGGTAAGAGGAAGGCACAACTGGATGGCCGAATCAGAGGAGTAGTGCCTCCAGAGCCAGCATCCACAGAGAAAAATGTGGTCCCAAATGATGGATAGCAGCTGCAAATGGATCACTGAAAAGGAAGGCCAATGTACTGTGATGCGAGGTCAAGCAGGGGTAGAACAAGCAGTCTGACCCAGACTCGGCAAGGGAATTATTCTCAGATAGCTTAATCCGTCATGTCCCACCCCAGTGCAGCAATCACAGCACAGGCCATACAGTAATACCCCTGACCAGTCAATACGTTCTGGTACTTACCTAGGTCCCCAACTGCACTACTGGACTCTACAAATTATGGGTATGGTTGTCACCTCCCTACCCCCCGGCTACAGCATTGAATCCACACCAAATGTTATATTTTTGGATTGGGGGGTGTAACCCCCCGGCCGTATTTTTTAAAAATCAAAAAAACATCTTTAAAACAATATGTACAATATTTACGCAGAAAGTACAGATACATTTATAGACAAATGTTGTTACAGGGCTAACCTTAACAGAGTCTAATACACAAGACGATCCTACCGTAAATCTAACAATGCATACATTTACTTTCTGTGTGTCCCATCTAAAGCCTACGGCAAGATCCATGACTGGCAGCTCCCCTGATCCCATTGTTCTACCAATACTACTCCCAGAGTAAGGTTGCGCAGGGGGTACAGCTTATCGGATGGACACTTTGTCCCGGGCCCCTCCTACGCCCTGTGCCTTAAACTCCATTACGGGGGCTGTAGACTTCTGCATACTGGTGCCTTGATGCCCGTGCGGGGTGGCCCCAGGCCCACTGGGAAGGATGACTCCCCAGGCCCCCGCACCCAGACAGCCTACTTACCAGCTGTCACTACCCCTGGAGTTACATGGTGCTGACCGCTAAGGACCAAAGACTATGTTTACCAATCATGACCTTACCGCCTGACCAGAGACGCACAACTAAACATGACAATATTTACCTGAAACAGAATCTCAAATACTACACTTTTAATATGTGTTAATTTCAACAAATACATTCAAAACTTCTGCTACCTGAAAATGAAAAAGGTTAAGGAAACACAAGCAAAACACCGATACATTCACAAAACAAGCCCTTCCAAACTCTGCCTTAGGGGGTGGGAAAGGAAAATGGTTACGGGCCCTCAGCTGGCCCAGTGGACAATCCTGTGGGGAGCAAGAACAAGAGTCTGTTCCCCACTGCTCCCTTATAACGGGGCGCCCAGGCTGACTGGTCCAGGCCTGTCTGCCTCGACACAGGCTGGACGTTTGGACCAGAAGCACAGAAGTGCTTCCAGTTCAAACGTTCCGCCTTTTGCTGATTGGTAGCCAGACAGGTGGGAGCGCCGCATTACTGACTGACGCGGCCTCCGCCCCTCCCTCTCCTAAACCCCATAATGGCATCGCGGGCTATGCTAGACCTCGCCTTCCCCAGTACTTGGGCAGCAACCTCATAAAGGGTCCAAAAGGCCCTTAGTGGCCGAGAAGAATTAGGAAATTAGGATGCAATTGTCCACAGAGAATCACCACACACTCTGCTCATTCACCCCATCACCTCCCAAGAGGTGGCTGTGTACTCACGCAGGACAATGAGCTATGCACCCTTAGGTGAGAACCAAGTGCAATAATGCCCTCCAATGTGCCAACTACCACCCCGGGGTCTCTTGTGGATTGGGCCACAGCACTGTGTGATCCCAGAAGAGGGAGGGGGAAACAATGGGTCAGTGTTGTCACAGCCACCACGGAGGCCCAAGGAAGACCCCAGGACCCTTGAGCACCCGGAGTACTTCACTCCTCACCAGAGGGCTGCAGGGAGGGTCACTGGCCTCAACTGTCGAAGCCAGACACAGATATAGCGACGAGTCCTTCAGAACTCCTTGCACCACTTTGGTGCACTTCACGGCCTGCCGATAGGCTGGGCTGCAGGGGAGGCCCCCAGGGTTTCAGCACTCTATGTCCAGCGTGCACAATGAAATCATCAGATTTGCCTCGGGTGGGTCCCTGGGAAGATGCAACCCTGATGAAAGTCAGTGAGAGGGGCTCCTCACATCAGGATTTCGACGGATGAACACGCCAAAGGCGCCTGGAGCCTATCACCGCATGTTAAGTTGCTAGCAACGCCCCTCCCACAATGAATTTGTTGAATGAACCCTGCTGTTTTAATTGCTTCGCGGCACTCTCCACAATTATACAGTATCAGAATATTACATCGAGGCCTTAAAGAAAATGAGTAAACTCAGGTCATTAATACTCCGCTCAAAAGATTTACTGAAAACATATATAGTTTTTTACGGGATCAGATTAGAGTGGGAAACAGTGACGTATAAATTGAAAATGTTTGGGGAAAAAAGAAGTGTCTAGATCAGGGGTACTCAAAGTACGGCCCGCGGGCCAGTAGCGGCCCGGCAAGCCTTCCCTGGCGGCCCGTGAAGCTTGAGACACATCGCACCTGTGTGTGCTGTGTGTGTGTTTTTTTTTGTACTTCAGCAAACACCTCGCTGAGCAGCAGTGCGAGTCAGAGACACTGCTCTGTGGGGGCCCGGGCGATTCCAGCCACAGTCAAGAGTGGAGCTGCAGGGGCGCTAAGAGGTGAACAAAGCCTCATTAACAAACAAATGGTTTTTTAAAGACGTGTTAAGTACTGGGGTGCCCGGGAGGCTGTGTCAGCCAGGCTGACACACAGGGGAGAGGGGGAGGGGGGTGGGAGGGGGGAGGTGAGAGGACAGCAGGAACTGAGAGCTGGGTGAGGTGGGAGGGCAGCGCAGGGAGTGAGAGCCCGGGTGAGGGAGGTGGAGGGCAGAGCAGGGAGGAGTGAGAGCCCGGGTGAGGGTGGTGGAGGGCAGCGCAGGGAGTGAGAGCCTGGGTGAGGGAGGCGGAGGGCAGCAGGGAGTGAGGCCTGGGTGAGGGAGGTGGAAGGCAGCAGGGAGTGAGAGCCTGGGTGAGGGAGGTGGAGGGCAGAGCAGGGAGTGAGAGCCCGGGTGAGGGAGGTGGAGGGCAGAGCAGGGAGGAGTAAGAGCCCGGGTGAGGGAGGTGGAGGGCAGAGCAGAGAGGAGTGAGAGCCCGGGTGAGGGAGGTGGAGGGCAGAGCAGGGAGTGAGAGCCCGGGTGAGGGAGGTGGAGGGCAGAGCAGGGAGGAGTGAGAGCCTGGGTGAGGGAGGTGGAGGGCAGAGCAGGGAGTGAGAGCCCGGGTGAGGGAGGTGGAGGGCAGAGCAGGGAGGAGTGAGAGCCCGGGTGAGGGAGGTGGAGGGCAAAGGAGGGCGTGAGAGCCGGGTGAGGGAGGTGGAGGGCAGAGCAGGGAGGAGTGAGAGCCTGGGTGAGGGAGGTGGAGGGTAGAGCAGGGAGTGAGAGCCCGGGTGAGGGAGGTTGAGGGCAGAGCAGGGAGTGAGAGCCCGGGTGAGGGAGGTGGAGGGCAGAGCAGGGAGTGAGAGCCCGGGTGAGGGAGGTGGAGGGCAGAGCAGGGAGGAGTGAGAGCCTGGGTGAGGGAGGTGGAGGGCAGAGCAGGGAGTGAGAGCCCGGGTGAGGGAGGTGGAGGGCAGAGCAGGGAGGAGTGAGAGCCTGGGTGAGGGAGGTGGAGGGCAGAGCAGGGAGTGAGAGCCCGGGTGAGGGAGGTGGAGGGCAGAGCAGGGAGGAGTGAGAGCCTGGGTGAGGGAGGTGGAGGGTAGAGCAGGGAGTGAGAGCCCGGGTGAGGGAGGTGGAGGGCAGAGCAGGGAGGAGTGAGAGCCCGGGTGAGGGAGGTGGAGGGTAGAGCAGGGAGTGAGAGCCCGGGTGAGGGAGGTGGAGGGTAGAGCAGGGAGTGAGAGCCCGGGTGAGGGAGGTGGAGGGCAGAGCAGGGAGGAGTGAGAGCCCGGGTGAGAGAGGTGGAGGGCAGAGCAGGGAGGAGTGAGAGCCCGGGTGAGGGAGGTGGAGGGCAAAGGAGGGAGTGAGAGCCGGGTGAGGTGACAGAGGGCAGCAGGGAGTAAGAGCCGGGTGTTGTGAGACAGATAGAGACAGATAAATACATATAGAGACAGATAGAGGCAGAGACAGAGACAGGGACAGACGGAGCTAGATAGGGTCAGAGACAGGGACAGACGGAGACAGACAGCGATAGAGACAGACAGCGATAGAGACAGACAGCGATAGAGACAGACAGAGACAGAGAGAGAGAGACGGAGAGAGAGAGACAGAGAGAGACAGAGGGAGAGAGGGAGACAGACATAGGAAGGGATGGAGACAGACAGAGGGAGACAGACAGAGGGAGAGAGGGAGACAGACAGCGGGAGGCAGAGGGAGAGAGGGAGACAGACATAGAAAGGGATGGAGACAGACTGAGAGAGACAGACTGAGAGAGACAGACAGAGGGAGACAGACAGAGGGAGACAGACAGAGGGAGAGGGAGACAGAGGGAGAGAGAGAGACAGACAAAGGGAGGGAGACAGACAGAGGGAGGGAGACAGACAGAGGGAGGGAGACAGACAGAGGGAGGGAGACAGACAAAGGGAGGGAGACGGACAGAGGGAGGGAGACAGAGGGAGGGAGGGAGACAGAGGGAGGGAGGCAGAGGGAGGGAGACAGAGGGAGGGAGACAGACAGAGGGAGTGTGACAGAACGACAGAGGGAGGGAGACAGACAGAGGGAGGGAGGGAGACTGAGGGAGGGAGGGAGACGGAGGGAGGGAGGGAGACTGACAGAGAGCAGACGGAGGGAGGGAGACAGAGGGAGATGGACAGTGGGACACAGAGGGAGACAGATGGAGGGAGACGGACAGAGGGAAGGAAAGAGAGGGAGGGAGACAGAGAGAAAAAGAGAGGTAAGACAGAGAGACAGAGGGAGAGAGAGAGAGAGATAGGAGGGAGGGAGAGATAGGGAGAGATAGGGAGAGAGAGAGAGAGAAAGAGAGATGTGTGTGTATGCTGGTCTGTTGGCTCAGTGGATGAACGCGTCAGCTGCAGGTGCCTGTGTCCAACTTCATGGTCACAGTTTTTTTCTTTCTAGCCCCGCCCCCTCCCCCAGTGACCCCGCCCCCACCGGTGCGGCCCTCGGCCACAAACCACACTGTAAATTTGGCCCCCGAGAGAAAGTTTGTGAGTACCCATGGTCTAGATACACAAATGCAGTGACATACAACTGCTTAGGAGATTCAAAATCATTGGGTCTGATTGGCCCGCTCAAATGCCGCTCATGCTCGATGAAGTCATTTTTTTTTACACTTGAGAAAAATAGTAGCAGTTCACCCTCAACATTTGTTAAAGTGGCTTAACCCTAATGATGACTCATGAGATATGAGTGAAGTGTGAAAAGGCAATGGAGCTGGGATCGAGGGTGGGTGCATGTGGCGGTGTGGCACAGTGGAAGGATATGGACAAACATTCGAATGCAACAGGGGCCTCCTATAGACTCCTTGCATTCCCTTCACATTCCTTTTAGTCCAGATTACAGCTTGAGAATGGGAGTTCTAGAATGAAAAAGTAAATTTCCAGGATGCCAATGTAGTAATTTGTTGCAGCAGCTGAGCAAAATGCTACAAATGATGTAAAAGTGAAAATCTCCATGGGAGTTAAAATGGAAGACATGAACGGCAGGATGTGACAATGTTTGTCTTTCCTTTGCATACTTTTATTGATTTTTTTTTATTTTGCAATAAACCATAATTAATGCCGGTCTTCACCCCTAAGACAGGAACTAGTACACCAATTTGAGTTAATCAATTTATATTATGCAGGCATATAACTAAACAAATGCTGTAGACAGAGCTTGCTTGCAATAATATTTATGTATCACACTTTTAGCTCGTGCAGGAAAATGTGTGACCTCTTACATTTTGTTTTGACATTCGAATTTAGCATCCAGTATATTTGACATATTTGATGGATGCTTATTAGCATGCTGTTTAAACAGGAAATGCTTAGAAACGGCATATTTCTTTAAAAAAAGACTACATCAGAGTTACATTAATGCTCCCACTTCAGCCATCAAAAGCAAACTGAATAGGAAAAGCTACTCTTGAATGAAGTTAAAATGGTTTCATGTTTATCCCTTGTGATTCACCAGATAGCCTTACTAGTATCCCATGGGTATCATAGAGTTTGCCTTTCTATGGACATGTACTCTTTTCATATCTGAAACACATTGGACTACTAGTCGAAATGTATTATTTCTTTTGATCGAACGTGTGTTAGAAAACAATTTATACTAAAATAAGAATATTTACATTGTTATCGTCCTCATGAACAGTGGGCAATTTTTGTCCGTTTCTAACTACCAAAACACTCGTATTAAATTGTATCACTTAGCACGAAGTCAGGCGTTCAGATGCAGACGGGATTCTTGATTACATAGAATAAATACATAGTTTGTCCCGATGGAATTTCGAACTGATAGTTCTGCATTACGTAGATTAAATGGTCCAATTTTGGTTGCCATTTTTACACAAAATGACAATTGTACTAAGAGCAATTTAATTAAATGAGCAGTGCACGCGTTAGTTGGTTAAAATATCAGTGAAATGAACAGGGATAATTGCAAGGACACCTCTGTAATCAATGTGTTTTAGAAAAATCATTGCACAATTTCTATAAATAAACTATAAAACTTTTTGCTGTGCCTTGATGACTGCTGCAAGATGGTGTGGCACTCTGCAGACCCATGAAGAGCATGGAACTCAGCCTGTTTGTGATGAGGCCTGAACTCTCTTCCAGAGAGAGGCACGTGTTTGAGTGGCGGTGGGGCCGGTAACTTCTTCGGGTTCCTCACTCCCCTCCTGCAGAGACTGGACAAGGGATCAGGCCGTAATTGACTGTCCCTGAAGAAGGAACAGTTACATTGGTGAGGCACCCCAGGGACTGAAAAGGGAGAAAAAGGAGCTGGTCAGGGACCCCGCTGTACTGATCAAGTGGCCCGAATGCCTGACCCGGGAAGGGCTGTGAGGAATCAGCCAGCAGGGGGATGAACATGTTAAACGGTGGCACTTGGGGTAATTGTGATGGCCTGGCCAAGCTTGCCAAGGGGCATATCAACAATAGACGGTGATAAATATCGCAAAGTGCTCTTACCACTTTTTTATTTATCGCTGTCTATCGCAGGAATGTATCGCCCGGTTAGCGCGTTATTAACAACGCGTTATTAAAAACGCGTTCCTCCAGGGCGATAAAATTCCAGCGATAGGGGGAAATGGCAATAGCAACGCTGGAAAACCAGTGTTGATCTCCTGAATACGGCGATAACCTTGCTGATACGACCCTGTGGTCGTAGCACCATAATCCACCCCCAATGTAAATCATATATAACTCATGTTTTTTGCAGAAGTCTGGAAGCAGCGTTAAGGGCGAGTTAGCGCTGAAAAGAATATTGCTACGCCAGACGGGGCTGCGTTGTAACTATTGTAAATATCGCAAAGCCCCATTAGCGATATTTCACAATGAAGTTTCACGAGGCACGCCCACCTTGCATCTCATTAGAGATGCGAGGCGAGGTGGCAAGAAACTGGCGCTAATGCAAGGAAACACGCGCTAGCGTGTCCTTGTAGATAGAGCAATAATATTATTGCCGCTTTTCGCCCGGAAACGGACGCTAAAGCAGCGATAATATTATTACCAGCCCTTGCTAATATGCCCCAAGTGAGTCCTTGAGGACAGCCGGTGCTCTGCCTCCTCCACTTACCTGCCATACTGCTACAGCAGCCCAGTGCACTAAGTACTGGTTCCTTTTGTTAGTCCTCTTTCCCTCTCTCCTCACCTGCATATAATGATGACCTGGCACCCCTGACATGGGTTGCATGAACATGTGCTCCCTTCCCCACATCCTGTGCACCTCCGATTGACAGTGCCACCTGTGCAGACCACATTGGGAGGAGCAGTGCGGCTCTTCCCCTCCCTCCCACATTTCTTGCAAACTTCATTACGGCGCCATGTCCAGTGGGGTAGTTCCTATCATCCTCCTCAACAGCTTTGAACTGCTTCATAGGGCCCTCCCCATCCCTGCTGAGGGTGGTGAGACAAAATATTGAGTTAAATATTTCGACTGCCCATAATATCGAGTGAAAAATATTGTGGAGTGGAAATATCGAGTGCAAGAATATCGCTGTCAAGAATATTGATTTTAAGGTAAGTAATATCGATTTTTTAAATATAGAAGTCATTAATATAATTTGTAAAAATCTAGTTGTTTAAAATATCATTTTTTTCTTATTGTTATGTTTTTTAGTTTATGTTTTAAATGTATATGACATAATATTTTTGTTTAATTATTGTTTCAGACTCCTGGCATGGCTGCGATAGAACACCCATCATGGCCCCCATTACATAACTGGCACAATCGTCAATTCTCAGGAAGTGAACAACCTTGCTGTCGGCTCTTATTATGGCGCACTGCATGCAGCGCTGGTTACGAATGATGCTGCCATGAACTTAACATTCCTAGACGCACTGCAGCTCCCACAGATGTGGTATCTCACCATGCAGACTTGGTAGCACAACTTTCAAAAGACTACATTTTCCAGGTGATTTAGCAGATGGCACAAGGTAAGACCCCGGGGGTGGATGGTCGGTCCACGGAGTTCTACGCCAATTTTGCATCGCAGTTCACCCAGCGACTACTCCACGTCTATGAATCAGCATACAAGTCAGGAATACTCCCTCAATCTCTGAGAGAGGCAGTGCTGGGAGTCCTCCCCAAATTGGACCGAGATCTACTGCTGTCATGGTCCTATTCTAATGTAGTAGGGGCGGTGTTGGCCAATAGGCTGATACCTGCAGCCAAACACTTAATTGACCGCAATGAAACTGGTTTCATACCTGGTAGGAACACATTCCTCAAACTACACTACCTTTTCCTGTTAATAGATTGGACAAGGACATTCCGAGCAACTCCCTGGGTCACTTCTCTTGATATTGAAAAAGCGTTGGCACCCTGGTGTGGGCTTACCTGAAGGAGTTTCTCAGCAAGCTGGTTGTGGGACCACGGTTCTTGACCTAGGTCTTGCTGCTCTATAATACACTTCTGGCTAGAGTGAAACAGTATCTATTATATTGGCACTCAGTAAGGTTGTCCCCAACTCCGATAATCTTTGCACTAGCCATGGAACCCCTGGCTTGAGCGCTCCGCATTGGGGCCCCAAACTGGGGTTTCAGGATCAGAAATAGCTGGTATATAATCTCGCTATATGCAGACAGGCAGCAGGTGTACCTTTGAGATGAGGCGGACAACATACCATGCCTCATGGACCTCCTATAGCTTTTTGGGGAGGCATCCGGTCGCAAGGTAAACTGGGACAAATCCCGACTCTTCCCCCTACCTATGACTATGGACGAGCAAAGCTGGGGACATCCCATCCCTCCCCTTCCCTGGATTTGTGACACCTTTAAATACCCGGGGTTTGAGTGTATCATACAGACAAAGATCTGATAGACGGTAACATTGGGAGGGCACTGACAGCGGTATGTAATTCCAAGCCCGTTTGGATGGGACTTCTACTATCTCCTATGGGCCGCATAGCCATCTCCAAAATATTGGTGCTTCTGAGACTGCTCAATTTCTTTTCCACCATCCCTGTCCTGTTCACCAAATGGTCCTTTATAGGTCTCTGTTCACTTTTAACTAGACATATATGGGGCAAGGGGAGACGCAGGGTGGCAGTCACCAACCTGTATGCTCCACTTACTGAGAGTGGTTTAGGGGCCCCTAATTAAGAATATCACAACTATGCTGCAGCCAGCTACAGTGGGCAGCGTGCTAGCTAGCTGGATCTGCTATGTCAGAGCTGGAGCAGTGCCTGAGGAGATCATCCCCTCCTGAAGTGTTGCGATGGTTGCTGGGAACTGAGACAGTGATTTCTAAAGGGGACTATAACATTCTTATGTGGGTGGCCTGGGCCTGCTGGAACATCTTCACAACCAAGAGTCACACATGTGCACCCTATGCAACAAATGTGCCCCTATGGGCGATGCCAAGTTGAACTGCACTCCGTTTACATCAGGAAGTGACCCAGAGGACGAAGGTGGGCCTTACTACATGGGGGGATCTTTTCAAAGATAAGGTTTTATACATGCTTGAGGGCCTCCTAGGGGATTATGGTATTCCCCGGGTTCCTTCCTGATCTATGCTGCCCTCACACAACACCTACACCAAGTCTGGAATAGGACACATGATGAGCCTGAGACCTTACACTTTTTGCAGACATTACTTGCACATGTAGGGGCCACACAGGCCAGCACTTGTCGGTATGGCACCTAGGCACATTGATAGTGCCACACCACAACAGACGCTGAAAACTTATTGGGTGATAATGCTGGGCACACCACTGGCAGACAGGCAATGGGCACAGCGCATTGGTGTGGTCACAATTATCTCTACCAACACTAGATTTAGGTATACCTGGTTTAACTATTTACACCACCCGTATCTCACCCCCAAATTATTAAATCAAATGTATCCTGGCGCCTGAAATGCCAGTCCCCATTGCGCAGATACCAAGACAAATTTCAATACATGTGGTGTGTGAATGTCCCTCCATCAGTACATATTGGGATGAGGTACTAACTCACACTTCAGAGGCACTAGGTTCACATCTGCCAACAGACACACTACATTGTTTGTTGGGGCTTACCACTCGCACCACTGAATGCAAACCTCTCAACAAATCTCTAGACTTGGCTCTAGTTCAAGCCAAACTTCAGATAGCCATGAGTTGGAGGTCTCCCCTTCCTCCCCCTATACAGCTATGGCTCTCCGACTTATGCTCTGGACTACTAGCAGAGCGGGGGGTGCTGCGCTAACTGAGGGCAGATCACGGTGGACTGGCCGATCCCTCAGACTGGGCACAGTACCTATCTATCAGTGTTGGAGGCCAAGTCCGATGAGAGGCCACCCCGAAGACTTGGGCCTTTGGTATCTCCTTACACTCTGCACGAGCTGTGGATGGCTCCGTGGGGTGCTGCGAATCTAGATTAGGACCTCAAATGTCCTAGGAGAGGGCATTGTTTCCAGCTCTCAGGTGGCACACTTTGGCGGTTCTGTTTTGCCTATTTCCGCTTCCCACCTGCCTTTCTACTACCAGCCCCCCCCTCACTGCCCCCCAATCCCCTTATGCCCCGTGGGTCCCCCATACTGGCATTCCTCCATTCGCATGTTGGGGTTAGGGGTATCTCCTCCTCCACCCTGCCTGGATTGGACCTATACGTGCACACCTTTGCTTGGTTGAGCTAGTTTCTCTTCTTTTTCTAGGCATGTACATCGAAGGATGTCGGGCACCTCACAGCGGCAACCGCACACTTTTGAGCAAGGTACATTCCACAGAGATAGTTCAACTTAGTTTTCAACTTTGATATGATGGGGGCCATGCTCGGTCCACTCTCTGACAAGGCAATGTGGTATCTTATCTACCTATGTAAAATTTGTTTTGCTGATTAAATTCCAAGAAGGACTTATAAAATAAAAAGTATGCTAGTGCACCGGTTTTCCTACCTTACCTCCCAGTGTGGACCGACTCTACTGTCTTTTGTGGTTCATTCATTTTCCTGGCCTGTTTCTGAAGACTCTTTTAGATCAAAGATCTCTCCTGATGTGGCCACTGAAGCGGCTCAGTAACTGCAAAGACTGTTTTTATTTAGTTTTGCTTTTGAGTCTTTTGCTGATTTTTGTAAGTGACCTCCTGCCATTTATGGTTTGTTCCTCATGAGCCTCCTCATTTTGATCTATTCTTAGCAAGTTTATACCTTCTACGTGGCAGGCTTCCTTGAGGTATTTGGCAGTCCATTGCTTCACCTCCCAGTTGAAGTTAACACAAAAAGGGTGCCCCTATCTTTATTTGCTCCCCTTCAATTTGAGGAGAGACGTTGCTTGGCAGAAGGCTTTCTGCTTTTGTAGTGTGACGATGAACAGGCCTTGGAATATTTATATTACACTTCCACTGAAGGAGATTTGGCCCTTCTTCTGAGACACCACCATCACGTGTTCATTGCCTTCAAAATAATGTAGGAATGATATTATGACTGGTGAACCTCTTACTCCCATGCCACCTGTTCTGGGAACTCTATCAATTTGGCTTGCTTCATATTCTTTCAAGCATCGCATCCATTGGTTCTGCACATGTTTTTTTTATGTCCTTGCCTTCCACTGTTTTGGTAAAACAGTTTTCCTGTTTCTCTTGAAAAGGTGATAATTTGTTTGTTCAGGATTATAATTCAAGCTCTTAGGGCCAGATATACAACGTGCAAAATAGCGCTTCGCAAATTGCGACTCATTTGCGACTCTCAATTTGCGAGGATCTATTTGGCATGTACAACAATGTGTTTAACACTGTTTGCAATTCCCAATGGGGTCGCAAATTGCGAGGCTCATGAATATTAATGAGCCTCTCACAATGTGCGACCCCTTCGGGAATGACAGGCCCTCCCAGGGATGGTGGCCTGCTGGTCTCAGCAGACCACCATGTCTAGGACTGCTTTTAAATAAAGAAGTTTTTATTTAAATGCAGCCGGTTTTCCTTAAAGGAAAACGGGATGCATAAAAAAAAAAATGAAACGTTTTCGTTTCATTTTTGAAGGGCAGGTAGTGGTCCCTGGGACCCCTGCCTGCTCTTAAAAAATATTTTTAGAGACAGTCACAAAGTTGAAGGACTGCATTACCACCCTCTTGAAGAGGGTGGTAATTTTTAAGTGTTTTGCAACCACAATTGCGGTCGCAAAACATTCATACATGGGGTTGCGGTCACTATTAGGAAGGGAATGCCCCTTCCTAATAGTGACTGGTAATTCCTAAATAGCGAGTCGCAATTAAATTGCGACTCGCTATTTAGGTATTGTACATAGCCCTTTCACATTTTGCATGCGCAAACGGGTCACAAACCCGTTTGCGCATGCAAAATAGGGTCGTACATCTGACCCTTAGTTACAAGACTATTTCGTCATGGGAATTTTCTAGGTTGTTCTCTCTACTTCGATTTCTTGCCTTGCTTTCTGTAGGTCCTGGTTCAGATCTGTTCCTAATTTAGTTTTTATATCTAAGAAGTCTTGCTTCATAAAAGCTTTGGATGGTTTCTCTTTTGTTCCTTCCTGTTGCAATTTCAGGGTCTATGGTTCTGCACACTACAAAACTCACCGACTGTGTCTGAACATGGTAGTATTAGTGTGACTGTTTTCCAAAAGTATGCTAGTTCTTGTTACTGGTTTGTATGTGTTAAGCCAAATATCAAAACTTGCAGTGCAACGATTTCTCTTTTGATGACCTAGGGTTTATTTTCCATAGTGATGAACCCATAGGTGCCAGGGGGGTTCCCTTTATCTTTCCCTCTGTTTGTTCAGTACCTGCCCCATTAGTGCACTCAGGATTCAGCTGTGGGCAGTGGGTGTTTTGTTCTCTTTAGTGCTTGAATCTTTCTGGGGTCTCACCTCTGGCCTACTGGTGTGTCCCTGAACTTAGAGTAGTCTTTACTTTTGTCCACTCAATTGGTTAGGCCTGTCGCTATTGACCTCTGATTTTGTATAATTTTCTTTACTAGTTTCCATCCCCTTTCATGGGGCCTAATGTTTCCTTTGGAGGCTCCACTGTCTAATCCTTGGACTTTTTGCTTCACTGTGCATGGGGCAATCTACTACCTCCATCTTTGCCCTTTCTCACTGCCGGTGTCACCTTCTATTCTGCACTCCTAGCTTCTTACTTATTGAGGCAAGGCCAAAGTCTCAACAACCCAACTCCTCACTTCGGCAGCTGTGCTGCATCCAGGCCTCTCTTTAGCCCTCTGTCTGCGGCTCAGTGTTCCTTTCAATTTGATTCCAGCACAAGACAGTGCCAGACTTTAGTAGTCCAGCAATGGACCACCCTTGCTGTGTCTTCATAAATTCCAATGATTTCACAGCCAGCAGTAACAGCAGAGACGTTTTAATGCATGGGCAAAGTGGGGTCTGGCCCAGGGCTCCAGCCTTTCAGGGGGCCCCCTGACAGAGTGAGCTCCTTCTCCAGAGTTTTGCCGGAATGACCTTGAATATTTCTTAAATAGATTGTTTTAAATACTGTTTTCCTTTAATTTATTTTCTATGTACCTGATGTGTGAGAGTCCAATACAGCCATTTTGCAGATAAATGTTGTGTTTATGTTTCATGCAATATACATTAAAAAAGTTTATTTTAGATCAAAACAAGGTCTAACATATAAGAAATGGGAGGGCTTCACAGAGATTATTTGCAGTAATATTGGTGAGCTGCTGCTATGTTACAATATTGAAATCACACATAACTATCCCGTAATATTAGATATAAACACATTTAGGGCCGTACTTCTGAGAAGTGATGCATCGCTGTGTGAAAACAGGGATGCGACACTTATTAGTGCGCCCTCCTTGTGACATGAAGTACCATGCTGCAAGGAGTTACTGACGTATCTGTAGGCGCAAAAGTGATGCATTGCAGGGGTATGTCTGAAAATAGATGCAACTCCAGCAATGTTTCCTTTCACATGGGGCAAGCCCCATGTAAAAGGGTCTGCATCAGTCTTACGCCTGCTGTGAGGCAGGTGTAAGATATTGACGCAATGGCATCCTGGAAGTGGCGCACTGAGTTCTCATAGATTTCAATGGGCCACTTCTACGAGGCTTTTTGCAGGGGAACACCCACCCTGCATACATTATACCTGGCGCAGGTATAATGTGGTGCAGGGGTTTACAAAGTGACGCATCTGCCTAGATGTGTCACTTTGTAAATAGAGCGCAACATGGCAAATCTTTTACGCTGCTGGTGCGTCACAAAAAGTGACACACCGGTGGCGTGAAAGTGAAGCAAGGCCTCATAAATAAGGACCTTAGAATTTGGACGGGTGTTCCTTTGCACTGTCAGGGACCTAATGAAATGAAATAAAATAGTGTATTTAATAAAGGCATGCTGCCGCTCAGACTAGAGTGTCCTGGTGCGTGACAGTGGGAGGAAAACGTGAGTAAAAGACCCATTAGTTAATAAAAAGCCAGGTTTTTAAGTTCTTCCTGAAAGAGAGTAGGTCTGTGGTTAGGTTAAGCGACTTAGGGAGTCTTTTCCTCAATTTTGCACCTAGAAAGCCGAGGGATCTGCCCCCAGTGCGGGCACAGCATATTTTAGGCATGATGGCCAGGTTGGCATTGGAGGATATTAAGGGGTTTAGATGTTGTGACTTAAGGATAGGGGTCATACTAGATCTGGGTTTAGGTCTCAGGTTGGCTCTGGCTGCCACATTTTGTACCACTTGTAGGCGCTGGATAAGGGATTTGGGAAGATCGAGGTACAAGCTGTTGACATAGTCAAGCTTTCATATCAGCAGAGCCTGCACCGCCGTCTTTCTGCTCTCAAGCGGTAACAGTGGCAGGATTTTTTTTGCATCCGGAGTATGCCATGGTAAGCGCCAGTTAGGTTTTGGATTTGAAAGCGCAAAGAGAGTGTCTTGCCTATGACAATTCCTAGGTTTTTTACTTCTTCCGTTTCCGCGGGAGGGGCGGCGGATCTTTTGGCCACCAAGAGCGCCAGTCAGGCATATCTGGATTACCAAAGAAAACAACTTCAGTTTTGTCAGGATTGCACAACAGCTGATTGATCTTAAACCCGTTAAAAACCTTTGTGAGGAAAGACCTAATCATTGCCCTATCAAAGTCGGTTCTTTTTTCACATGTAGAAATCAGCTGAGTGTCAACAGCATAGGAAACAATTTTGGTGCCCTCTTACTATACCAGAAATGCAAGGGGGGATAGATATATAATAAAAAGGGTAGGACAGAGAATGGAGCCCTGAGGGACACCTACATTCATGGCTGGAACCGGGGATGAGAAAGTGGGAGCCAGATGTCCTGAGATCTATTTGTCAAGAAGGATGATATCCATGTTAAGGCTGTCCCCCCAGGCTGATGTTAGCAAGCCTCTCCAGGAGCGTCTCATGTGGGATCGTATCAAAGGCTGCCAACAGATCGAGCAGTATCAGAACAGCCATGTCTCCCTGGTCCAGCTTACCCTTGAGAAATTCAGTCACTCCCAGCAGCGTGGACTTTGTACTGTAGTTAGCCTTAAAACCGGATTGGGGCTCATGAAGGAGCTTCCCATCTTCAATGTGTTTTTGGAGGGCCTTGTTTACAGGCTTCTCTCAAACTTTGGAGAGGGCCGAAAGAAGGGAGATTGGCCTGTAGTTAGCAGGGTCCTTCGGTTTAGCGTTAGGCTTTTTTTATCCGTGGAAGAATCTTAGCATTTTTCCATCATTTCGGCATGTTACCTGAGGAGAGGGAAGCATTATAGAGCTGGTTTACCGGGGGGTTTGTGGTGGGAGCTAATAGGGTCAGGATATTCGCTGGACATAAGTTAGTAGGAGAGTCAGACTTAATGCTTTGGAGAAGGGCCAGTTACTCTTCAAGCTGAAACTCAGGAAAAGCTAGTAAAGATGGAGGATCCAAGAGGTGAAATTTGCTATTAGAACTAAGGTAAAAGGTCAGTTCTTCCTCTGAGATGTTAGTGAAGGCTTGTTGGATCACAGAGATATTCTTGTGGAAGAATTGAGCTATTTGCTTAGACCATTCTTCTTTGCATGGCCCTTCCTTTGTGCCGGCTTTCGGGGCTGTAAAGCATTCAACTATGCTAAAGATTTCCTTTCTCTTATTTTGGGCATTTTCTATCTTAGTTTGAAAGAAGTTTTTCCTGGCTGCCTTCACGAGAACTTAATGAGCTTTTAAGGTGTCTTTATTCACCTTCCTGTCCTCAGGTAGATAAGATATATGCCATTTCATTCCATTTTTCTACAATTTCTTTTGCTAGATCTGAAGGAATTGTTAAACCATGGAGCTGGTGGGGTCGACCTCTTTGAGGAGTAGGAAACAACTGGTACCGCTGCACCAATGTTGGTTCAGAGCCAAGAATCTATTAAGAGGGTGTCCGAGTTGGGTCAGCCAGACAGCTCTGGCAAATTTTAATAGGAGGTGGTCAGACGAGGTAATGGGTAGAGGTAGGTTTACTGGCATTTAAAAGTTGTGAAAGATTTGGTCTAGGGTATGGCCCTTCTCATGGTGGCCGAAGAAATAGATGGAAACATGTTGCAGGACTGCAGCGTCTCCAACAAGGAAATTGTCTGAGTGACTTTTCCATTGCCCATATGTATATTGAAATCTCCCATAATAAGGCAGTTTTATTTTAAGGTCAGGGAGGTGGTGGCTGTATGAAGCGTAGTAATAAAATTTCCAATTGCACCAGGAGGTCTGTGAATCAGAAAAAACAGCTATGTTATTATTGGTGGATAAGGTACTGTGGAAGTCTAAGGACTGTGCGCCCTCAATGTTTTCCATCGGGATGGGAGAGCAGTCTAGTTTTTGATTGTAAATTATGGCGACAACGCCCCCCCTTCCCACACGGTCGGTCCCTCCTAAGGATTTCATAACCCATAGGGATGGCCAAGGTGATAGTAGTGTTGGAGGCTTCGGACAGCCGGGTCTCAGTGACATAAAAAAGATCAGGTTGTTTGTCTAAATGTAGATCATAAATGTGGGGTTCATACTTTTGCATAGAGCGATAATTTAAAAGGGTGGCCTTTAAGTCCTCTGTTTTCGCATTGTTTTTACACTTAATTGTGCGTGGGAGGATGTTGGGTGTGAGTTTCCTGGGCTGGAGGAGAGACCAGTTGCACTTATTGCATCGAAAGTCTACCTCCAAGCTCAGATCAGTTACTGTACACTATCATAATGGTAGCCACCTAAGGCTAAGCAGTTTTTCTCTATTGTAATATAGTGGAAGAAACTCACAGGAGAGAAACTGGGCAGCATGGCCAGCGCCGGGCGCTGACCCGACACTGACGGGCGCAGACGGGCTTGCCTTTGGCGCACCCGTTGCGTGCGTCCGTTTGCATCTGGAATATATAGGTTAATGCCTATGATGCAAACTGGATCGCTAACGCAGCTGAGGAAGCAAGAACTGCGTGGGCGGAAGTGAGGAGCCCGATATTAGCCCTCTGCACAATCGGTGTATCAGCCGCTGCGGACCAGGACAGGAGGAAAAGCGAGATGCGAATCGGAGCACCAAAGGAGGTGTAGGCAAGTAGAATCAAGTAAAGTGAAGTGCGTGTAATTAGGAGTAAATGTTAAAAAGCACAGAGTAATTCAGCCACACATATACAATTTAAAAAGTATTAAAAACCTAGTAGCAGAGCAGGAAACACTAGATCCTAACGCTGTCAGCTGCGCGCGTCGTTTGCATTGGGAGTATATAGGTTAAGCCTCAGATGCAAACTGGATCGCTAACGCAGCTGAGGAAGCGGAAACTGCATGGGCGGAAGTGAGGAGCCCGATAGTGGCCCCAGCCCTCTGCACAATTGGCTTATCAGCCACGGCGGACCAGGACTGGAGGAAAAGCGAGATACAAATCAGAGCAGCTAAAGAGGTGTAAGCAAGCAGAATTAAGTAAAGTGCAATGCGCGTAAGAAGCAAAATTGTTAAAAAGCACAGAGTAATTCAGCCACAAATATACAATTTAAAAAGTATTGAAAACCTTGTAGCAGGGAAGGAAATAATAAATCCTACCGCTGTCAGCTGCGGGCGTCCGTTTACATCGGGAATTTAAAGGCTAATGCCTATGATGCAAACTGGATTGCTGACGCAGCTGAGGAAGCGGAAACGGCGTGGGAAACGTGGGCTCAAATTGGATCAAAAATTCAAAGCTGTTCTGAAAAGGAAACCCCAAAATATGTTTGGCCCAGGGCCCCCAAAATCCTTAAGATGTCCCTGAGTAACAGCCTACTATCTTGCCTTGCCTCATCTGCTTCGATCCACTCGGAGATGTTGTGTGCCTCCTCTGTCCAGCAGTGGGTCCCACTGGGGCACCGGAGCAGTTTCTTCCCTGTGACAGGTGCACAGGCTGTAGACTACAAGTCCAGCACCATTTTAGGCCAGGTTGTGTTCTTTAAAGAGAATCTCTAGATGTAATGTTTGCCTACGTTTTTTCATCTGTTTGTAGCTGAAGGCACATACTGCTCATATGAAAGTTGTGTTAGAATGGAAGTTTTCCGAGAAGGATCTCTACCCCAACATCCTCTTTCGATAAAATAAACTTGTGTTTTTTTCAGAATGAGTGTCTAATATTAACTATAAGCACACCTACCTGAATAATTCCACTTCCCTGGAAGGAGATTTTTTTAGGTCTCATTAGAGACAGTTTAGGTCTCTTCTAGAGCTCATTTTCTCAGAATAAAATAATTAAAAAAGCAGAAAAAGAAAGGCTTTGGCTCCACTGGTTCCCAACATTTCTTTTTAATTACCGATTGAATGAGCAACAGGTTCATTAGCCCACCTATGAAGAGTGCTTGTTATATCCCATAGGAATTGCCTTTGCGTGGTTTGGGTGGGAAGGCTGTAAGGGTGTTATGTTATGTTATATTGATTTGTAAAGCACATAGCTACTCAGCAGAGTATCCCGGCACTAGGCAGTGGGGGAACAGACAGGCAGGCCGCAGGTTTAGCTGTTGAAATGCAGGTCCTTAATTTTCTCTTGAATATATCCAGTCTATGTCGGAGTTCTGGTGAGAGTCTAGTCCCAAAAAATTGTCCTAGATAGGAAAAGGATCTCCCACCAATTCTGAGGCGACTAATGTGGGTATCTTTGCCAGGAGCAGGGGTGTATGTGCTGATTCTCTCATTGAGATAGGATGCACCCATCCCCTGCAAGGCCTTGTGCATGAGGATCATGGCCTTAAAGACCACCCTCTTTTTCACCTCTTTTTCACCAGGAGCCAATGAAGGGCCCTCAGGTGAGGGGTCATGTGGGACCTAGGAGGGAGTCTGAGTAGCAGTGTTGCTGTGGAGTTCTGAACCACCTGTAGTCTGTTTAGGAGATAGTCAGGGACCAAGAGGTACGGAACGTTCCCATAGTCAAGCCTTTACGTAATCAGGGCCTACACTACCTTTCTGCTTGCAGACTCAGATAGCAGAGGTAGAATTGTTTTCAGCATTCAAAGCACGCTGGAGCATGACCCAACTAGGGCTTGAATCTGCAGTAAGAAGGAGAGGGAGCTGTCTATTATGAACCCAAGATACTTTACGCTGTTTTGTGGGAGGACTGGATGCGGCAAGTTGTTCGGCCAGCAGGCTTCCACGAAGTTGTGGGGGACATCTCTGAAGGTCACGATCTGTGTTTTGTGTGGGTTCCATCTCAGCTGCTGCAAATCCAGCCACTGAAACACCTTGGTGAGACAGCGTGAGATCAAGTCCCCATCTAAGTCCTTGCTTTGTCGCATGCAAACAAAAGCTGCGTGTCATCTACGTAAGAGATGACTTTTGCACCAAGGGATTATGCAAGGATTGCAAGGGGCATCAAATATTCATTAAACAGAGTAGGACTGAGAGCAGTGCCTTGTGGAACGGTAAACAGCATTCATGACAAAACTTTTTTCACGCATGGAATCGCAATGCGGTCGTTACAATGACCGCGTTGTGATTTTGCATACCATTACTCCGTAAGTTGGAACAACGACTTGCGGAGGGGGGGGAGGTGTTGGATTTAAAATCCAACACCTTCCCTAGTGTCCGCACAGACTGGAGTTGGAATAGTAAATTCTACTATTCCACCATCCAGCGCCCCCCCTCCGAAAGTCGTTGTTCCGACTTGAAAAGTAATGGTATGCGGAATCACAACGCGGTCGTTGTAAGGACCGCGTTGTGATTCCATGCGGGAAAAATGACTGCGGGACAAAGGCCTATATTCGTGTGGAACAGCCACAGTCTGGGGTCTGGCTTGTGCGGTGTAAGGCGGTATCCAGACTTCCTGGGTACATCTGTCCAGAAATAAGGATAACCTATTTAAGGCCAAGTATCTGATCCCTATCTCATGAAGGTGCTCAAGCAGCTTAAGGTGGGGCACTGTGTCAAACACCATTGTGTGTTCAAGCAGTATCAGCATGGCTCCTCCTCCCTCGTCTTGAATGCTTCGAAAATGCTCTATCACTACATTCTTAACAATTTAACATAAAACAGAGAAAGATTTATATTGTTTAGCCCTTTAAAAATTTCATATAAAGGAGTTTTACATTGTGAATGCACTGAGAAAGACATTCCGCAAAATTCTTACATTGTGAATTCTGTGACAAGTACAACAGGAAGAGTTTTTACAATATGCATTACAAGACAAACACTCTAGGAATAGGCTTTCCAATGTTTAACAGGGTTAGACCTTACATAGATGCATACTTTAGGATGGGCTTTAGGTGTGGCATGTCCTAATAGTGAATTACAGCCATTTTTGATTTTCACTATTACACGGCTACCTGTTCTCCATAGGCCAGAATGGGCTGTTAGATTTTTACATGTTTATAATCCTAACAGACTCAAAGAACATGGTAGAAATTCGAGTTAAGTATACCTGGACTCAGAATAATAAAATACATCTTTTAGTGAAGTTTATTTTAATATTCTGTGTTTGCAAATACCCCTTTTAGAAAGTAGGTATTTGCTTGCCTAACTTTTCAAGCCTGCCTCTGCTAGGTTGTGTATTACTTTGTCTGGTTTTGTGAGTGACAGGGCTGGGGGATTCCAAGAGACAGGATGAGTCAGCCCAGTGGTGAATAGAGAGATCTGCATCTAGATGGGCGGGAGGAGTTGCACCTGGGACCTGAATAGGACTGTGCCCACCCCCCACAGTGCTGGCTCCACCCCCTGTGGTGCGTCTGAAGCCTCTGCCCTGCACAATGAAAGAAGAGAAGGAAGACTGTCAACAAAGTGCTCCAGGGCTGTACTTTCCTTCCACAATGCTGGTTCCACCTCCTATGGGGCGTCTGATGTTCCTGCCCTGCTTCGTGAAAGGAAAGGAGAAGTCTGGTAAACAGAGTGCTTCAGAACTGGTTTGAACTGGGCACATGCCCCAGTCCTCTCGGAGAACAAAGGATTTTGGGGTATAAATATTGAGACCCTGATCCCATGAAATTAGATCACTTCTGGACTGATAAGACGCAACCTCTGCTGAGGAGAAGGAACCTGAAGAAACTGAGGAGAGACTATTCCCAAGCTGAAGTGCTGCTTGGGGGATTGGCCTGCAGTGGTTGCCTGACTGCCAAAGAGAGGAGAAAGAACTTTGTGGACTTTTCTTTCAACTTGTGGAAAGATCTCCGAAGGCTTGGAAGAGAGCTTGCCCCCTGACCGAAGTCCCAGGACCAGTGGACTTCACCAGCCTTTGTGAATTGCTGCTGGAAACAAGTGGCTACAGAGGCAGGGAGCTGTGACTGACTCTCATGACTGGCCCGGTGTCCTGTAGGTACCGCATCAAGCAAAGTCTGCCTCGAACAACGCAAGCTCTGCGGTCACCGACTCCGTCCTGACGCCGTCACCGACTGGTGGACACCGCCACGTGCAACGCCTCGCCACACCGACTCGTACTGGTCTGACCAAAGAGGTATCTGCTGCTGACTCCGAGTCCTGTGACCGCAACGGAGCTGGACACCGCCTCGCACGCTTCGCGACGCACCGCCCGACTCACACCGCTGTCCGGACTGATCAACGCCAGCTCCCGAACTCCGGCTCATTCGCTGCACCGCAAGCTGCAAGCACCGCATTGAAGCACCGTCTCACCCTGCAACGCAGCCTTGGGTCCACCGACTCTGTCAACAGGCTGCTGCCTGCACCGCATCGAGGGACAACGCGTCCTGCAATGCTTCCTTTCAGCACCGCGACGATCATCGGAACCAGCTCACACATCCGTGCCGGCCGCCCCAAGTACAGGTACTGTGACTGAGTCAAGTGGTGCCACCTCTTCCAGTACGCCTCATGCAATTTCGAGGCGTTTTCTAGTACGATGGTGTCACAATACACCTTAAGTTATATTGTAACCTAAAACGGATGCCACCGCTACTTTTTGAAGCAATTTAACCAGGACGTCTGTGGTCGTTCACCTTGTTTCATATATTTCTTCTTG
Source organism: Lissotriton helveticus (assembly GCF_964261635.1). Classification (NCBI taxonomy): domain Eukaryota; kingdom Metazoa; phylum Chordata; class Amphibia; order Caudata; family Salamandridae; genus Lissotriton; species Lissotriton helveticus. Next base: position 807,557,852 of record NC_136068.1, on the reverse strand, counting down.
CCCGACTATGGATTAATCTTAGTTAATCACTGAGCTTAAATACAACTGGTTTCTCCAGCCAATTTAATATGGTGTCATTCATGTAGATTTTACCAGGATAATTCTACATTATTTGCATATTAGAGCTTATGGTTGGGGAGTCTCACTGTACACTTATCCAGCTGCAAACTTTATATCTACGGCATCGGGCAATCTGGACTAAAGCTTTTTCTGGAGCCTCGTGGTTTACTGTTTCTTTTACGTGATTTGACAACACACGTGCTGCAATTTCCTACTTCATTAGCCTTGAGAAAGTCATTGTACCAATTTAGAGTACGGACGAAACACGTGTCGGCTGTCTTTTTATCGATTTGGAAAATAATTTTTAAGAATTAATAAAGAAAAAAAAGATACAAAATATGGACTCTACTGATCTATTTGTCCTGTACCTTATGAGAATTTGCTGACCTCACTTGGATTAAGAGCTGTCTAGACTTTATATTACATTAGTCTTATATATACATATATTGTAGGATTGTGCTCTCCTGACCACTCTTGCCTTGACATTTGAGTGGGCCCGTACCGACGCGGTCCGCTGGATTTGCTAGACTCTGTGTTATTTTCAACAACGCTGTAGCCCGCCTGGGCTACCGACTCACACAGAACCTTGATTTAAGCCTTTTTAACAAGAACTCTTGAAATCTAATAGTACTGTGGATTCTTTTTTGTCGTTTATTGGTCTTGTGGTAACTCTATATAAAATATACTTATTTTTTATGTAAAACCTTGTGTGGTGTCCATTTGTAGTGTTGTTACTGGGTTACTGCATGTGGTTACAAATGCTTAACTTGCAATGCCTCTGAGATAAAGCCTTGCTGCTCATGCCAAGCTACCAAGTGGGTGAGCAGGGGTTATTTTAAGAGTGTAATCCCCCTTACTCTGACTAGAGGAGAGGGTCCCTATTTATCACAAGTACCTACCTGTGCCATTCTAACATTGGTATCAGCGGAAGGGATTCCGAATATGCATTTGTGACTCATGTACAGTGATTAGTGAACACTACTTAGTGAGTGCAGACCATAACGCAACCACGTACTTGTGATACTTGTTTTTGCCAGAGTTCTCAATTTTTTAAAATCATGCCTGATTCAACCAGAATGAAAAAGGCAGCAACCATGGCATTTATTGACTGTGATTGGGAAGAAGAGAAACTGGAAAGCTACACCATCAAACAGCTCAGTAGCTTCTGCAAAAAGTTTTAAATTTCCGTGACCAGACTCTCCAGAAGGGAGCAGTTCCAAAAGGTGCTGAGGGCCTGGGTCAAGGCAAAAAATGCCCCTGGAAATGAGATTAAATTTGAGGATGCAGAGCAGCAGCTGGAGGGACCACTGGGTCCAGAAGGGAGGGGTGCAACCTCCCCGTTGGGTGGCAGTGTTTCTGTCCGAGGTCTGTCCCCAGAAGAGTTGGCAGAGAGGAAAGAAAATAGGATGCATGAAATGGAGATGGCCAAGCTCCAATTGAATGGGCAACTGGAGCTAGAAGGAAAGAAGATGGCTCTAGAGGTGGAGCTAGAAAGCAAGAAATGGCTCTAGAGGAAAAGAAAATGCAGTTTCAGCATGACTTGATAATGAGGAAGCTTGATTTGGAGCTCGAGAGGCTTGAGGCCATGAGTGCTTCAGCCCAGCAACAAGAAATGTGTGTAGCTCAGAGATCGAGCTTTGCTGAGTTGGAGGTGGCTCAGATGGTGGCAGCAAAATTTAATTTTCTAGTGCTTAGAGTGTAGTACACACACCCAGAGATATGGCACCTAACTTGGAGGGGGTTAACATACCCCAGGTGGTTCAAGGACATGAGGTAGCTCCAGTAGTGCTCAGTGACCCTGAGGGGAATAGGGTAACTGGCGTAGGGGTTCATGGTTCTAGTGGTAGGAGGGACACTCTACTGACTCTAGATGAGAGGTGCAGGGAGAGGGGTTCCCCCAAAGTTGAAGTCCTGGTATGTGAGTATGAAGACCACCCAGAAGAGTGTTAGTTGTGTGACAGAGACAGTCAGATACTGTCTTGCCAATCTCAGGAGAATGGTGTGGAGTACGTGTTTGAGGCACTGGATGGGGAGGTGAAAAATAGTTGGGTTAACCCCTATAGGTGGCTGTGTGATCAAATTGTGGGAGAACATATTGTAAGTCCCTGTTTTCCAGAGCTATGCCAACACCTGTTGGAGTGTGAGTTCTCTGACCCCAGGGAGCTCACATTGGAGGCTGAACCGTTGGTGGATTCCAGAGGGTCTGGAGAAGCATTGGGGAGTGATTCCAACAAGAGTGGCTCAGGTAACTTCCAGTCCTGTGTGATAGAAGAGGTTCAGTGTAGCCCAGCTAGGTCCCAGTGTAGTAGAAGGGGTGTAGGGGCTCACGTCCTGTCTCAGAGGAGGAGGAGTGAGTGTGGGTTCTGTCCCGAGGTACCCGAAACCCAGTCTCAGGGCCTGGATGGTTTCTTAAGGGATCATCAGGTCGGGGCCTAGGCTGTACTTGTAGGCCATTTGATGAGGATCTCACAGTGCCTAGAGAACGTGGAGCCTCTGCAAGCAGAGCTCCAGTAGTTCTGGTGTCTGGCAGTACCGCTCCAGTTGGGAGGATGCAGAAGTCCAGATGGAGGGGCGAGAGGGGGAAAGAGTCCCCAGTGGAAGAACCAGTGGGTCAGGGGCCAGCCAGAAGGGCTGCGTCACCAGTGACTGACCATGGTGACACCACTTCTGTCCTGGGGGATCTTCGCGCACTGTCAGATGGACAGGGGACGAGAGATCTGTGCCAGGCAGACTATCACACAACACAGGAATTATGTGTTACCCTCAGGAGGGGCATGCGTGCTCCCAAGGAAGTCCTGGTGGGCCAGGCAAGTGTTCAACTGCAGGGTTTGGTCCCTGAGTTAGGAAGCCAGGTACAGGGGTTACCTGACCTGGAGGGAGGGACAACTGTAAACAGTGTCCAGACCTCCAGTTGGCAGGGTGCCGTGCTCTGGAAGGGGGTGCAGAGGGAGGGAGTCCTTGCTTCTTACCCCGGTGCAGGCTGAGGGTCTAGACCCTGGGTTGGAGGGCCATGTTCAGGATGTCCCCCCTTGAAGGACTGGACTTTTAACAGTACCAGCGGTGCCAGGGAACAACACCTATAACCTTCATGGGATACCTGTTTCGGCGCACAATTTACAGAGACACGGGACACTTCCTTCGGCGTCAAAGATTCAAGGTTTATTTACTGCAGGGAACACAGAAGTCACGACAAGTACAACACGTGCAACTTGGGGAGACTGCTTCAAATTGGTTCTGTGGAGCGCTCCTTTTATACAGAATTTACTCATAGGACAACATGGTACACAAAAGTTTACAACCTGGTTCCCATAATTATCCCTCAGAGGGGTCGCTTTGGTCACTTTGATACACATAAGGTCCGGAACATAAGTGCGGAAACATTTGGCGGTTCCCAACTGTAAAAACCCATCTTCCCAACATTAGTGAATTCCAATCGGCAGTAAAACAGATCGAAATAGGGACAAAGACAGGTGCAGAGGAAGATGGAGACAGTGGGGAGATCGAAAAGGGTGTAAAAGGGGAGGTATCGGGAAACATGAGATACAGGCATCAAAGGGACGTGCCTAATGAGATGCACGGCTGAGACAATAAACCGGCACGGCAAGATGAGCCTCAAGCGGGGCCATCTGCCTTACAGTATCATCCCCCTCATCGTAAAAGATATTTACAAAGAACATGTGTCTTCCACAAATATCTTGAGAGTCCCAGGGTAACGAAGCGGACAGTGTCCGTTCGCTGGCTACTTGAGGGCAAGAGACAAAATGGATGCCGTATCTAAGATGGAACCCGTGGGTACAGATGAAAAACCCACATATTAAACGAACGGTTTAAGTTAGCACAGCGAAACTGCGCATACTTACTAAACTCGTCATTTGCGGTTCTTAGATACCAGACTCGACCATATTCGTGCGAGTCGAAAACATCACTTACAATTGTCACGGAACCTCAGACGCTCCTTTTGCCCTCATGTAGGCAAGCACTAGTCGGAATCATATTCGATATTCATCAGACCCTCGAGATGTTGCTGTAGCATAGCTCTGTCCAACCGAGACCCTTTGGTAACAGGTGGCTGTCTTATACACGTTGTAGCACAGAGGCCACATAAGGCAGGACCGCACTGCACGCAAAGGCAACACGTGAACAGGAACGCTACAACAACTCCAATGATCATCAGAATCTTCCAACCCCAAGTCGACATCAGGCCCCAAATCCATCCAAGTAGCGTCCAATCCCCTACATCCACGTGTATGGATTCGGAGATCTTATGCAACTTCGAGATGGCTTGATAGACAGTCGGAGCGTTATCAGGAATGAAAATACAGCAGCTCGAATGGATCACCTTACATACCCCACCTCGATCTGCTAAGATCACGTCTAAAACCATACGGTTTTGTAACGTCATAAGTCTATCCGCCTGAAGTTCTGTGGTGATATTACCAAGGGCACTGGCAGTAATATTAGCTGTCGATTCTACCACTCGAGTCAACTGTCTCAGGTTCCTACTATTAACCATAGGTCCCCAAAATGGGAGGAAACCCTTGAAAAAGTCTCCTGCCTCTTGACCGGCAGTATCCTCTTCGCTAATTACGCCTCTCACAACTCTAGTTTTGTGATAATCTGCATCTACAGTAAACGTCGGAGGCAACAAGTTTGCGATAAAACATGAGCCCATGAAGTCAGAGGGCAACCATGCATACTCACGATCATGACAAATAAAGTATGTACCCTTGGCAGCCAAAAACACAGGGGACGAGACCATTGGCAAAATATAATTTTCAGTGCAAGCACTCTCTCCAAGTCGGGTTTTCGATCTACGGCCGCGACCTATTAAACAAAAATTACCAATGTGGGGTACGACCTATATCGGAGGCGAGCTTTTAAGCTGTTTTTCACCAGTGAACACACTATATTCGCCTCTACTTAGGACCCTATAGGCTTGTACCTCTTCTTCAGGGATAAGCGAGGGATCATAGATATCACTATCTAAATCCTCTATTGCTATAGACAAAGGTTTTTGGTACGAGGTAGGACCAGAGTAGGGGGAACGTGGTTCTCGAATGGGGTGGAAACCCAGTGCGCTTCGAAACATTGTTTGAAATGCTCGAGCAGACCCTTGGGAGCTATACGGTAACACCAGATATGGAATTCCCTTATCCGTAGTATGCGGCATCAACCCACACACCCAACAATTAGTAGTGTTAACCACTAACTGATGCTGATGAAGGAGCTGAATAAAGGAATTGTTGCTGAATTCTGCACGTCTAGCCTGCTCGTGTTCAGGTAAAATGTGAAAAGAATGAGGAGAAACAGTGGAGATGAGTTTAAGGTCAGAGGTAGGAGTAGGTATGGTAGAAGGCAAGAAGTAAGACATCGTGTAATATACTCCACCCGCCAAAAACGCAGAGACAGTCACAAACAGTACGAATATTTGGAACACAAAACATTTGGTACGACTGAGTTGCTGCAGCTTGAATCTTTGTGCTTGAGCTCTTTCCAAGTCCATCAGCTTCGAAAATGCCATTCCCTATGACCGTCCGCAACGTTTCTTGACGCACTTCGTTCTGTGTAGCAATAGTCAATTCCTAGGAGTTCCCAGGAACCGACGGTCTTTAACCTAGCGTCAAGACCTACTAACCAGAAGGAAGTACGCGCGCGGCCCTACGGCCTTTATTTCACAAATATATGTATATATGCGAAATCAATGTCTCTTAGCTGTGGAAACAAAAAGTGTAAGGAACGAAGCTCAATGAATATGTACAAAATAATTACAATAGTATGAGTGTTCAAACTGATCATGGAAAACGGGATAATGCACTTGTCAAGGGACAGAACGGGGTTTTTTATTAGTCTTTAGTGCTGGATCGCAAAAAATATCGGGTTTTCCCAGGACGTGTCTGTTCGTTAAACAAAAGATCCGTTGAAGGGACAACGCCCTGTTGATCAGCTGAATGTTCTGGTCTTGAGTCTTCTGATGACAAGTGTTCAACAATGCCTTTTTGCTGCACTGAGGATTCTCCGACAGGTTGTGCGTCGCTGAAAGGTACAAACGTCGGCAATCCTTCGGTTTCAGTTGATGCAATGCCTTTCCTCACCCACGAGTCTGCTGGCAACGGGATGGGGACTTTCTTGATATGGGTGGCATGCACCCAATTCTTCCGCCCCTCAAGACGAACTGCAGTTCTCGTGGCAAGGAGGACCTGATAGGGTCCAGTGAACCTGGGATCCAAATTGTTCTTGCGCGAAAAATTTCGCGTTACCACCCAATCTCCGGGCTGGAGCTGGTGGCCTGGACCCTCCGTCTGCGTCGGCAATGCTTCGTGAACCTGTTGGTGAATTAACCTCAGTTTAGCAGTCAAGTCATGAAGATAATCGATCAACAGTGGATACTCAAGATCACAAAAGGCACCCGGTCTAGGGACCCCCCAAACATTGGCAGGACGACCGAACACTATTTCATAGGGGCTGAGCCCTACTCGGGAGTGTACAGTTGCCCTTGTTGACAGCAATGCTAAGGGTAAAGCGTCAGGCCATGAAAGACCTGTCGTAGCCTGAATCTTTGCTAGTTTTAGTTTAAGGGTGCCATTGTACCCTTCAACCAAACCAGCTGACTGAGGATGATTGGCACTATGGAATTTCTGATTAATTCCAAGGCCCTTGCACACACTCTTCATCACACTCCCCACAAACTCACTTCCGTTGTCTGACCACACAATTCTAGGCATTCCATACCGAGGAAAGTATTCCTTCAGTAGGATTTTCGCAGTGGATAAAGCAGTATTGTCTTTGAGAGGATAGGCCTCAATCCATCGGGAGAATGCGCAAACAACAACTAAAACGTATTTTAAGTTATTGCATCGCTCCATATGGATGAAGTCCAATTGGATCACCTCAAAGGGACATGAAGGGGGAGCAAAACTACCAGGAGGAGTTGGGGTTCCCTTACCAGGATTGTACAACATACATACCATACAATTCTTAACCAAACGTTCAGCACATTTCGTAATACCATCATTCTTCCACACAGGAAACAGCAATTTACAGATACCTTTCGCGCTAATATGTGCTAACCCATGTGCCATAGTCACAACAGCCAGCACATACGCATCAGGCAACATCCATCTTTTCTGTTCCGACAAGTCAATCCAACAACCATTCGCATCCAACTTTCCCGTACTTTCTTTCCACTTCGTCTTTTCAGTCTCGGTGGCCTCATTCTGAATTGCTTTCACACTCTCGATAGTGTTTTCATACATACTTGATTCTGCAGGCCACCTAACCGAACTCGTCACATACATTCGAGTGCTAAGGTTCCAGGCAGTCTCCTTAGCAGTCTCATCCGCAAACGCATTACCACGACCAACATCATCCGTCACCTTACGATGCGCACTACATTTAACAATCGCCACTTGCTTAGGCAACGTAAGTGCATCCAAAAGATCATTCACGAGCTGGCCATGCTGAATCTTCGTACCATGTGACGTAAGGAATCCTCTCTCTCTCCACAGTCGTCCAAAACTATGTGCCACACCAAACGCATACTGACTATCTGTAAACACATTCACCCGTTTATCTTTAGACAACACACACGCTCTCGTCAAAGCAATTAACTCAGCAGCCTGAGCCGAATTCTGACTTAACCTTGCATTTTCCACAATCGTTCTCAATGTAACTACAGCATACGCAGTTGTTACATCACCATTCGGTAACTTGAAACAGGAACCATCCACATATAAAGTACCATCGGGATCTGTCAATGGAGTATCTTTTAGGTCAATACGACCCTTAGTTTCCTCTTCAGTTTTGAGATAGCAGTCATGCACTGCTTCATCACTTGATTCTGTGTCGATCGGCAGCAATGTTGCTGGATTCAACACATTACATCGTTTTATCCGTATATGACTGGCCAGCAACGTCAATTCATAACCAGACAATCTTGCACTCGTTAGATGTTGAGTTTTCGTTCGATTCAATAGAGTGTCGACTGCATGCGGAACCATTACCGTGAGCATATTATCCATGACTAGACCTGCGGACTGTCGAATGGACGCCGCAGCTGCCGCTGTTGCCCTTAAACAACTTGGCAAGGCTCTTGCTACTGGGTCTAAAGTCGAAGAAAAATAGGCACATGGGCGTTGCTTACCACCAAAAGGTTGTGTCAAAACACTCAACGCGCAACCATCCCTCTCGTGAACGTATAGTGTAAACGGCTTACTGTAGTCAGTAGTGCCCAACACAGGAGCCGAACACAACGCATCACGCAATTCAGAAAAACTTTTCTGACATTCTTCAGACCAAGGTACTGGGGATGAAACGTCTTTGCATGTAAGGGCTATCAATGGTTTCGCCGCCAACAATGAAAAATTTGGAATCCATTGTCTGCAGTAGGACGTAATACCTAAAAAGGCGCGAACATCTCTTTGGGTTTTTGGCACAGTCATTCGGGAAATCGCTGCAATTCTTTCTGGGGTCAACCTTCTCCCTTCTTTTGACAATAAGTGACCTAGATAGGTAACTTCTTGACAACAATACTGTAGTTTTGAAGGCGATACCTTGTGGTGTAAGTCATGTAGATAATGCAATAATGATACTGTAGCCGTTTTGCAAATGGCCTCCGTATCAGCTGCCACTAAAAGATCGTCAACGTATTGAATCAAAGCTGCACCTTTAGGTAATACAAAGGCATCAAGCTGACCTTTAAGTGCTTGGCTGTAGATTGACGGACTCTCACAGTAGCCCTGTGGAGCGCGTTTTATCCTAAAACTGCGACCTCCCAATGAAAATCCGAATAGGTCTCTGCTTTCCTCTGCAATCGGGATGCTAAAGAAAGCATTCTTTAGATCGATCACTGTGAACCAGGAAGCAGATGCCGGAATCATTGTTAATAAAGCCGTAATGTCAGGGACCACGGGAAATTGTGGAACCACTATTTTATTTACCTCTCTCAAATCTATAACGAAACGATATACAGGAGGTTTGGTTGGGTCAGTTCGTTTCAGAATTGGCAATACAGGGCTATTACATACATTTCCACGAGTTTCTTCAACAACACCCTTTCCAATGAGATCATAAACAATTGCTAACAGCGCTCGTTCGCCCTCAAGAGAAATACGATATTGAGGTAAACGCGGTAATCGCGCATTTTGTTTCAATTGAATCACATAGGGTGGAATGTCTAACAGGCCCACGTCATTGGGACCTGTGGCCCATAAGGACGCAGGGAGGGAACTCAATTCCGGTGGGAATTTATCGACCGATAAATACATGGGAGAGATCACTCTCCGTCCCAATGTAAGCTCCACTCCTTCGGGGGAACAATACAATGTTGCATATAATCGTTTCAACAAATCCAGGCCCAAAAGATTTTCACCACAACCTGTAGAGAGAATCAGTGGAGCGGTTAGCTCACGAGGTCCAATCATAAGAGGTAAAGGGTTAGAGACTGGGTTACTAACAGGAGCGCCAGAGAATCCAACGGAAACATTCGTTAAGCCAGACAAAGGTGCGCCAGGGAGTTTTGAATGCATGATGGAACTTTTCGTCGCACCAGTGTCTAACAGAAAAGGCTCAACTACACCTGATGTAGCCACTGCAACGTAAGGCCCACTCTGATCGACCGGAACTGACACTACTCCCTCTCTTTGTCGTTGGCTGTCCTAGTAATGGTCATTTACAACAGTTTCATGCTCTGCATAATAATCATCCACATTATACTGTGCAGATCGAACTGACCCCGCATTTCGCTGGTCAAAATAGTTATTTACATCCGATTGATTTTGATGACGATCAATCTGATTGTGGAATGAACCACGACCTCTACCACGTGGTGCCTGTTGAGGACCACCACCACGGTTTCCACGTGTCGATACACCATTCAGACGGTCTCGTAAGGCAAGACAATCATATTTTAGGTGTCCCTCTTTCCTACAATATGCGCACTGATTATACCCAAGTGAAAATCTGGAATCAAAGTTGTCAGAGCGCCACTGTGTCCTATCGGGCTGTGCTCGTGGTCGATACTGCTGTTGCGAATCATTTTGGTTTGATCGTGGAGGGTATGCTTGCTGCAACAAAACCTTCGTTTTGAGTTCTTTCGTTTTCTTTTCTACACGATCACTTTCTTCCTTTTCCCTATTCTCATAATACTGGGCCGTTGCTAGTATTTGCGCAGGGGTTGAAACTGCCCACGCACTTTCTGAATTCTTTAGTTTGTTGCTTAGCTCAGGCAGCAAATTCGACACGAATTTGTCAACGAATAATCGCTGGCCTCCCTCAGCGCCCATGTCCTGGCCGCTGTGGTCGACAAACGCTTCCTCAAACCTTGTAAAGAAATCTGAGACACTCTCGTCTTTCTTTTGCTTACAAGCTGATAACTTATCCCAGTTCACCTTCATCGCTGGCATGAGAGTTTTCATGAGCGTAATTATTTTCTGAGGCAAATCCAAGATCAACTGTTCAGGCTTGGCCCCACCAACTTGTAAGGCATCAGCTGCTAGCAGTGCAGCCCAATCACCCCCTAATTCAACTGCGTGATTGGCTTGACGAATTTTAGCCCAAACTGGTTGCGGTACAACATTGCCAAACAACATGTCGATGTCGGCAATATTCATAATAGTAGCTTCCACCAGTTGTGATAACTCCTTATAATAACCAGCCGGATTTTTACGCGGATCGGGTAAGGATTGCTTCACTTGCAAAACTTCTGATCGTTTCCATGGAAGATGTATCCACACTCTTCGAAAATGCGGTAGCACCACAGGGTTTGCATTAGGATCACCAGGCACCCACAGTGGCGGAACCTCTCTCATAGGATACTGACCAGGAACCGCTTTCCAGTTCTCAGTGGTATCATCTAATGATATCCGAGAATGTGCTGTGGGTCTGAATGCTAATAAGCGTTCCACGGCACGTCGTACATCGTCTCCTATAATCATACCGTTCGAAAAGTGACTCTGAAGTTCAATTATGTCGGACGGTACATTATCTATATCATCATTATACCATTCTTCCCTCAAAAAGTTACACATCTCCTCAAATACGAATCTCTGCGTAGGCTCATTAAACTGAGAAAACGTATCAAAGACTACACGTGGAGTGTAATTAGCAGGATGTCTTATCCACCTATGTGCCATTGTTACTAACGTCTCTTTCTCCCTACCACTAGGGATCTGACTCCGTCTCTGAGGAGTTTCAGACGAATCAGACAAAAATAACGGACCAGAAAGAGGTGAATAAAGAGAAGCAACAGAGTTAGGAACACGCTTACGAACAGAAGGGGAAAGAAAAACAGGGGCAACAACACTGGAGGTGAAAGAAGGCATAGTAGAAACGGACAAGGTAGTTGGAGTAGCAGAAACAACAGTCTGCGAAGGTACAGGTACAGGAGCAGTAGGAACAAGAACAGGTGGTGAAACAAACGTAGGGTTAACAGCGGGCTGACCCGCAGCCGCTGGAGCAACAAGAGGTACAACAGGAGGTACTACAGGAGCAACTACAGGAGCAGTAGCACCCTGTACATAAGGAGGTGGTGATTTCATCAAATATGACAGCAAGCAATCCTCCTTCAAATCTTCTTCTTTCTTTTCTAGATTATTCGGAAAAACTGGGTAACATTTATCTATTTTCATGTGATGCAATCTAGTAGCGATTTCCATGTCTTTTTCTTCTTTGTCTTGTCTACATTCTTTTATAGTTTGCATTACAGGAACGAACTCTTGTTTTTGATTCTTTTTAAGTTGTTTGATTTCTTTCTGCTTGGCCTCTTTACGCCATATCCGAAAGGAATCAAACATAGCTGGCCTAGCTTTCTTTAAAAATAATTTAGCCTCAAGATTATCTAAAATCGAAAGTTCAAAAGTTCCATGTGGTGGCCATCTAAGATCACCGTCTTTCTTTGTATAGCGGACCCAGTAATCATTATATATTATAGGACCTACCCCATGTCGACTATAAAGATCATGTATCGGAGTTTCAACTGGAGGTATCGGACATGAGTCCTCCAACCGGGAATCCATTGCGCAACATTTGAAAATACGAAACAAATCACTATGGCTAGGCATCGTGCACACTAACCTAGTATCAAACTTCAAGGATTACCGAAGCAATAAAACCTCGTGTAAGTCAAAACCCTCGGTTTTTGGCAATTGCAACTGTCAAATAATACTAAGGACCAATACTAAGAACCACAAATGCAATGGAACCATGCAATACAACAAAGCCTTAAGGCTATCACAAAGCTCGGAGAGCTAACCACAAAGCCTGAGGAGGCTATTACAAAGCTCAGTGAGCTATTACCACAAAGCCTTAAAGGCTAACCACAAAGCTTTCAAAAGCTAGAACAACCACTAAGGACTGGGAGCGACCCACAAATACTTAACTCAGAACTTCAATGGCGTCACCAGGAAGGCCCGTCTATCGTCTCGCTTGTACATAAGGTCTACGCCGGGCGTCGAAGACAGGTCGACAGTCAGGGCATCGGTCCGTCGCAGCCGTCAGGAGGCGGGAATCTTCGCAGGGAAAAACTTCGGGCCACTTATTTCGACAACAGGATCGATGAAGCGGGGTGCACCTTCCCTCGGAAATTTCACACGAAGTTCCTCACGATCATCAGGCTTTTGGACCGGTACCGCTGAAGTCGCCCCACGTTGGGCGCCAACTGAAGGACTGGACTTTTAACAGTACCAGCGGTGCCAGGGAACAACACCTATAACCTTCATGGGATACCTGTTTCGGCGCACAATTTACAGAGACACGGGACACTTCCTTCGGCGTCAAAGATTCAAGGTTTATTTACTGCAGGGAACACAAAAGTCACGACAAGTACAACACGTGCAACTTGGGGAGACTGCTTCAAATTGGTTCTGTGGAGCGCTCCTTTTATACAGAATTTACTCATAGGACAACATGGTACACAAAAGTTTACAACCTGGTTCCCATAATTATCCCTCAGAGGGGTCGCTTTGGTCACTTTGATACACATAAGGTCCGGAACATAAGTGCGGAAACATTTGGCGGTTCCCAACTGTAAAAACCCATCTTCCCAACATTAGTGAATTCCAATCGGCAGTAAAACAGATCGAAATAGGGACAAAGACAGGTGCAGAGGAAGATGGAGACAGTGGGGAGATCGAAAAGGGTGTAAAAGGGGAGGTATCGGGAAACATGAGATACAGGCATCAAAGGGACGTGCCTAATGAGATGCACGGCTGAGACAATAAACCGGCACGGCAAGATGAGCCTCAAGCGGGGCCATCTGCCTTACAGTATCATCCCCCTCATCGTAAAAGATATTTACAAAGAACATGTGTCTTCCACAAATATCTTGAGAGTCCCAGGGTAACGAAGCGGACAGTGTCCGTTCGCTGGCTACTTGAGGGCAAGAGACAAAATGGATGCCGTATCTAAGATGGAACCCGTGGGTACAGATGAAAAACCCACATATTAAACGAACGGTTTAAGTTAGCACAGCGAAACTGCGCATACTTACTAAACTCGTCATTTGCGGTTCTTAGATACCAGACTCGACCATATTCGTGCGAGTCGAAAACATCACTTACAATTGTCACGGAACCTCACCCTGGCCTGGTTGCCCAGTTGTAGGATAGAACCCCTGAACTGGTGGGCGAATTGTGCAGGACACCTGCCACAGGTGCCCTGACAATTCTGGAAGGGGGTCAGCTCCAGGTGGGAGGGTACAACGCCCTAAGGAGGAGGACCGGGTGTGGGAGAGCCCCCCCAGTCTCTGGTCCAGCCACCAGGTACAGGCCTGGGGCTGGTGGGGCAGTGCCAGGATGTTATACCTGATCTGACAGGAGGGAGAGTGGACAAAGGGTGCCAAGCACCTGGGGCTACTGCCCCCTGTTCTCGAATGCCACAGAGGTTTGAGAGCCCTGAGAGGCATAAGGCCTGGGTCTCATCCCTGACTACCGTCAGTGGCCACTGTGACTTGCAGTCTGTCTGTTGGGACACACCTGTGAGCAAGTTAAGGTTAGATGCTGCACAGGTGGTGTCCACAGGTGAAGCAAAGGGTTCCCCAGGGATTAGCTTGGTGGGCCCTGAGAGTATGGCCAGAGGAATTGAAATGGGTTCAGATTGGCGTAGAACTGGAATTTGTCCCTGCTGTTGTGGGCCAGGTCCATGTTCTATCGCCCAAAGCAGGGAAGCCCATCAAGGTAGTGATTGGTCTACCATGCGTTTTGGCTAGAAGGGGGTTGTGTTGGACTTGGCCCTTTTTGCAGGGTCATCCCTGAACTTTTTGCCTCCCTCCTATATTTTTTCTGACCTGTGTTGGCTATTTTATCACTCTGGGCACTTTACTACTGCTGATCAGTGCTAAGGTGCATATGCTCTCCCTATTGTAAATTAATGTATGTATTAATTGGTGATTCCATGATTGACTATTTGGTTTACTTGTCAGACCCTAGTAGAGTGCACTGAGTGTACCCAGGGCGTGTAATTCCAAATGCTGCTAGTGGACTTGCTGCCACCCACAGGAGCGGCCTTGTAAAACGTGTCTAAGGTCTGCTATTGCAGAGCCTGTGTGCAGTCTGGTACAGTCATGCTGACTGGGCAGGTGCACCCACTTGCCAGTCCCTAAACCTTCCCTTGACTTCATATTAGTCACCCCTATGGTAGGCCCAAGGGCAGGGTGCATTGTAAGTATAAGGTAGGACAAGCCCCGGTGTGTGTGGCATGTCCTGATAGTGAATTACAGCCATTTTTGTTTTTCACTATTGCAAGGCTACCTGTTCTCTATAGGCCAGAATGGGCTGTTAGATTATTACGTTTATAATCCTAACAGACTCAGAGAACATGGTAGAAATTTGAGTTTAGTATGCCTGGACTCAGAATAATAAAATACATCTTTTAGTGAAGTTTATTTTAATATTCTGTGTTTGCAAATACCACTTTTAGAAAGTAGGTATTTGCTTGCCTAACCTTTCAAACCTGCCTCTGCTAGGTTGTGTATTCCTTTGTCTGGTTTTGTGAGTGACAGGGCTGGGGGATTCCAAGTGACAGGATGAGTCAGCCCAGTGGTTAATAGAGAGATCTGCATCTAGATGGGAGGGAGGAGTTGCACCTGGGACCTGAATAGGACTGTGCCCGCCCCCCACAGTGCTGGCTCTACCTCCTGAGGTGGCTCTGATGTCTCTGCCCTGCACACTGAAAGAAGAGAAGGAAGACTGTCAACAACGTGTTCCAGGGCTGTACTTTCCTTCCACAATGCTGGCTCCACCTTCTGTGGGGCGTCTGATGTTCTTGCCCTGCACTGTGAAAGGAAAGGAGAAGTCTGGTAAACAGAGTGCTTCAGAACTGGTTTGGACTGGGCACAGGCCCCTCTCCCCTCAGAGAACAAAGGATTTTGGGGTATAAATATTGGGACCCTAATCCCATGAACTTAGATCACTTCGGGACTTACAAGATGAAACCTCTGCTGAGGAGAAGGAACCTGAAGAAACTGAGGAGAGACTATTCCCAAGCTGAAGTGCTGCTTGAAGGATTGGCCTGCAGTGGTTGCCTGACTGCCAAAGAGAGGAGAAAGAACTTTGTGGACTTTTCTTTCAATCTGTGCAAAGATCTCTAAGGGCTTGGAAGAGAGCTTGCCCCCTGACCGAAGTCCCAGGACCAGTTGACTTCACCAGCCTTTTTGAATTGCTGCTGGAAACAAGTGGCTACAGAGGCAGGGAGCTGTGACCGACTCTCACGACCGGCCAGGTGTCCTGTAGGCACCGCATCAAGCAACGTCGGCCTCGAACAACGCAAGCTCTGCGCTCACCGACTCCGTCCTGACGCCGTCACCGAGCCATAGCCTGCACCGCGACTGGTGGACACCGCCACATGCAACGCCTCGCCACCAGGGGCGGTGGGTGAGATCTGAAAGTGGTGGGGCGCAAAAAGTGATTTGCATACAGTACCGTAGCGAACGAGCGCAGCGAGCGAGCCCGAACCCCAAAAGGGGGGTTTGGGGTGATTATCCCCCCCCAAGAAAATTTTGAAAAAAAAGAAGAAAAATCATGCATTTCCAAGCAAATTTGAGAAAGCAGGAAGGTTAATAAAGCAATTGTGAAAGTGCAGTTATTATATTGTTAGTTGTCCTAACATAGGTACCTGCTTATTCAGTATCACTGCAACCTACTCAAACTGCATTTGAAATTCATAATGCTACTCAAAATCCATGAATACATACGTTTTCTTGTCACACTATGCCCACGCTGGCAAAATATCCAGCGCTGTTTTGGTTTCGGATATTTGCCCTGTACAAGATCACATCTTAGTTTAGTAACGCGCTTAAAAATAGGTTTAAAAAAACTATTTGTATTTATTTATTCTATTCATGGACATAGTGGAGAAGCGTGGCTCAGTGGTTAGAGGCGGCAGACCCAGAAGCTGAGATCGGCTGTGGACCAGGGTTCGATTCCCCGCCACGGCGGGTCTCGGGCTCAAAAAATTCCACGGACTCGACAAATCTCGCTCCGGTGCCTACTCGACTCACGGGGTCACACTCTGCGACTCTGGGCAATAGCTTGCTTAATCTCCACAACGGCCCCTCGCGGCGGGATGCCTGGCTTTCACCTTGTGGATACCCTGCCGGGGTATCTCAGAGGGGAATACCAGGACGGGTTCCCTAAGCAAGCGCCTTGAGACCTTTGGGAGATACGTGCGCTATATAAGTCAAATACATTTACATTTACATAGCACAGACATGAGATTGTCATTAAGCCTCAGTCTCTTTATCCTTCATGAGCAGTGTGACACCCTGGTCAATGTCATAAAACAGACATAGTACCTGTGATGGGTATATGGAACCAAGTCAGAAAATCATCCACAAGGTGTCTGTGGGCCTCTGCATTTCCCTACACACAGAGAGCCCAACACACACACAGGTACTTCATGAAAAGATGGGTGAAGCTCCGTTGCATTTTAAAACAGCAGGATCGTGGTAAAGTATATCTCAATTTGAGTTCCCCATTTCCCGATCTTGTCTTTAATTTGCTTGCATCTATCTATGCTCTGTTTCGTGTTGTGAAATGAAGTAATTCACAGAGCTCTCAATTAATGCAAATGTCTACTGTGGTCTGCATGTACTCCCCCAGGGCAATCCGGTGGGTTGCAGAAGCTTTTGTTTTTATGATCAGTTTTAATGTGTCTCCCAAAAGCGTTTACCCTTTGAATCACTTTAGTGAATCACCCTTTATAGTGTTTTTTAAAGTTAACTGCATGGTACAAGTGTATGCAAGCGAAAACATTTCTTCAGCCCACTGCCATAAATCCTCACAATACAGGTGGTCATTGAGCCAAAACCGTTTTCATGTTTCCCAAAGCTTACATGTTCTGTCAGGAAGTGACATCACCTCATTGCAGCCAACATCAATAAAGAAGTAACAATAGCTACCCTTTGTTTTTCTTTTAAATCCAAGGATCAGCCTGGAGTAAGCTAGCTGTAGTTTCTCAGGAAATCCTAACTGTTCAAGTAGCATACAATAATTAGGACCTCATCACGCAGAGAAGCAGTTTGCCATTAGGTTCACAAATCTGATTGCAAGTCATGTTTGTGAAAATTGAGTTATGACATTGAAGGAGTATGGTGGAGGTAGAGAATGGCATTTTGTGACATGACTGAGATCGTAAACTCTATTGTAAAGCTGGAGCGATATTGGTACCACAAATGAGTTACATGTATACACACAGTACTTCTCTAACATATCTGTAAATGGGAGTCGGAGTAAAGGAATGTGATCTCCTAACATAGATACAGTCACCACCCACCCGATGAAAAATTGTTGTCACACGGTACTGAAAGTACACATGTTCAAACTGCCTCCTCATCCTCATAGGCAGTACATAGCACATGAAAAGGGAGTAAAGCCATGAAATGTCCCTAGTTCTGATTCAAAGCATTACCACAACTAAAACAGTAAAGCAAGGGACCACTCTTTCAGCAATGGTACCTCTTCGAAGCCCTGCCCATACATGAATCCCAAACAAACAGAAACACGTGCAGGACTAATGATATGCAAAGGCATCATAATCAGTTACTTAAATTAACTCAGCTGTCTTCTGCATAAGAAGTATCCCATTCATACAGTTTCAGCATAAAACAAATAACAATGTGGTTGCAGCCATCCGCAGGGTCCCATTGTTGACACTATGCCATAGTACAAGATATGTTTTACTTCCAATAGTAATTCCTCTATTGTCGACTTTAGGAAGACTTTTTTTGTACTCGCTGTAAAAAGCACACGCTGTGATCTGGCCACCACTACCAGGATCTAAGACAAATCGCCAGGTTTCTATTGACTGTTTTCAGCCTCACAGTAAGGCCGAATCTGTTCAGTCAACCTCTGTTCATGCCTAGTCTGCAGCTGACTCCTATTCAGGACATTTCACCTGAACTGAGAGCGTCCAACCAACTCCGCCCAACCTGGACAAATGCACAAAGTTCACAGAATCTGTTCCACAAATGCCTCATTCTGTCCCAACAACCCCACCACTTCAATGCAACAAGATTAGCACCATCAAAAACTGCATCAAAAAGTATTTGAATTAATTCACCTTGGATGTATTGATAAGAGGCTATTTGAAAATAAAATCTCATTCTCTGGTTTATTTATAACATTGGGGATTGTTACACGGGCACTGCCTGCCAGATCATCAAACTCCATTTACAGTCATTGTGAAGCATCACCAGAATTTACCCTCTTTCCGCTTTTTGAGAAGCACATCTAATGTGAGTCTTACCGCAAATCCACTAAAGGATGGCATCAACTGAGCTAAAATCAACTTTCAGATTCTAGACTCGGGGACTATGCAAGTACCACACTATTTTCTTCTTAATTTAGATGCTAAACCCTCTCCAGGATCCCATGTAAGCCCATGAGAAAGTGTTACCATTAAACTAGTGATGTCTGATCTAAAAGCATATGCATCGTTTGAAGACCATGATATTTATATGGGTATGGATAATTACAAAATCAAGTAGTGTTACCAATATTACAGTAATTGGCATATTCATCAGTTTCATTCCACATATGAGAAGAACAATTGCACTCAACCGGAACACTGCACAAAACCGCAAGTAAACAGTGCAGAATTATTTAAGGAAAGGTTTGGTTATGGCTATCATTTTCGACAATGTAAACACGCAGATTATAATATGCAGGTCACTGATGTTTTGCCCATTCTACTTATTACAAAATATAATATGATTTATTCAAGCACATTTATTGATTTCAATGCAACTTCTGTTTGTACATTTTAGGTTGCCACGATTCCTCTTAGAAGTAGACAGGGAACACAATTTTGGAATAGAAGCGACGGAAACACTATCCCCATGAGTAATTACATATTCTTAAATTATACTATTCAATAAAATGCAACATTAAACCACAATCAAACGTGCACATTCCTTTCAAGCACCTCAAAGGCACTATTCCCACCTCTATGATTGGCACAGTGATTGAGATATATTGAACAAAGTACTTAAGGAATTAGTTGATAATGGTGATTTAATCAGTTCAGGTTACGCTTCAAAAGACACGGCCCATTTGGCTCATGCAGAATGTGCACCCAGTGAAGGTATACTTCCCGGTCCTTTAGTTAACAGACCAGTTGCTAAATACATCCCTAAAATGTTGGTATATTTTGCAAGCTATGGCCTGTCGCTTCAGACACGTTCAATTACATTTATCGACTTTCTCACGGAACAGCTCACTAACAACAAGGACATAAACACGCATAACCTTCGAACCCTTAGGTCAAGGGTATAACCCCAGTAGACAGTGTTTGACGGTGCTCCAGTGATTAGACTCAATCAGGTTCGCCAAAGTTTTCCAAACATCTACCGAGTAAGGAGACAAGGACAGAGAGGTCCAGAACATATGGAGTAAATCCGCTTCTCGTGTTTGGCAACAGGGACAGTGGGGGGAGATAGTGGGAAACATAGAATGCAATTTATGTGGTGTGAGATAAGCTCTATGCAGAATTGCGAATTGGACACATTTCAAGCGAGAGTTGTGGGAAACTATGCAGGGGTACTCAATGACGAACTGCCATTCTTTATCATGGAGGACAAGAGATGGGTCCGGCTTCCACTTAGTGTGCAGAGTGGTTAATAGGCAACAAGATGGGAGTGCAAGCTCCTGTACAGGCATTTCACCAAGTGCTGACCGTGGCCCGTGATAGGCATTGTTTGTATAAACTAATGTCTTTCTGGTTTGGAGCCTAGTGGGACCCAGTGTACACTAACATATCGGAGGATACGAGCATGTGTCAAAAAGAGCATCTCCGGTAGGCCACAATTCTGTGCAAAGTCCTCGTGAGTCATCAGATGTGATCCGTAAAAAGGTCTCCACCCGTCGGAGCCCCTGCCTGTTCCCATTGGACTAATCTAATAGATGTTAATAGGCCCAAAGAAGTGAGGAGGACTCTGAGTGGGAAACTCAGAGTGTAGTGTGGAAGCAAGACAGTACAACGTCTTAAGGAGGGCTGGCAGGGTTCTGTTCCGTGTTATAGTCCCTCTGGCAGCATAATACCATACTCATGGGACAATCTCAGACAGGCAGTGGGGTGGGACACTTCCACTCACATCACGCAGCAGTTTGCCGCAGTGTGGGCTTCGTAGCGGCGATTAGGTGTAGCCATACGCTGTCATTAGGGCGCCCCATCACACACCTCGGTCCTGGAGCTGGGTGTCAGGCTCAGTGCCCCGTGGGGCACAGGCCAACCCTTGATTGGGTAGCCGGAGCTTCATCCAGCCCCCAATGTCAGTGCCACAGGATAGGGTCGTCCAAGCGACACCTGGGCCTTACCGAATGGTGGCTGCGATGTCTACTGCCGGGTTTCGCCAGACACTCCCCAACGCGTCTCTCCAGCCACCGAAGTGCGACTGCCACCTTCAGCGGTAAGCCATGCCCCCTCACCTTTCCATCGTACTTGATCAAATAATTAAATCACCTCTTAACAACCCTCTGGACTAATATCATGAATCCCCCCGTGGCAGAATGTGCAGTCCCAGAATGTCTAGAAGCAGGACAGGTCAGACCGCTCATCAAAAACCTGGGAACAAACCCTTTAAACTTCAGCAACTTTCACCTAGTCTGAAACAAAAACGTGCCACACTACTTCACTTCTGCCTGCCATAATGCACTGTGGCCTTAACTGTACCGTGACAACGGTGAGGCGGGAGTCACACACGGTCTGCTCTGCTGCCTGGTGAGCTCCAGACTAGACGACGTCACAGCGGCGGGCCTCCCGAAATCACACAGTGATTGGCCTGCACTGGACCAGCCAATCCTGGCGCTGCATGCAGCGCCAGGATTGGCTAGGGGGGCACATTTGCTGCTCGCCCTGTCACCCCTTGTAAACCCGGGCTACGGCAGGCTAAGAGCTGCCCCTGGGTCCTGCTGGGGAACTTGCAGTGCGCATGCTTGGGAAAGTTTGAACCAAAGTTGCACTTGCGCACTACGGTCTGTCTGCTGCAGCCTGAGTGTACTGTCACTCAAACTGCAGCAGGCCACACCCCCTGCGTATTCCGAAATCGTCGGGTGTGTCCCGGCGGCTGACTCGGCGGCTGACTCTAATGTACACACTTCTCCTACAGACTACAGAGTCATTTTACATTTTATTGTAAGGATTGCAGGCAGCCGCGATGCGGGTCCATGGGCTGGTGGGGCTACGCCCCTACGCCCCAATGAACGCACCGCGGCTGCTCGCCACACCGACTCGTACTGCCCTGACCGAAGAGGTCCCTGCTGCTGACTCCGAGCCGGAGTTGGACCGGAGTTGGACACCGCCTCGCACTCTTCGCGATGCACTCGCACCGCTGCCCGGACTGATCAACGCCAGCTCCCGAACTCCGGCTCGTTCGCCGCACCGCAAGCTGCAAGCACCGCATCGAAGCACTGTCTCGCCCTGCAACGCAGCCTTGGATCCACCGATTCTGTCAACAGGTCGCTGCCTGCACCGCATCGAGGGACAATGCGTCCTGAAACGCTTCCTCTAGGCACCGCGATGATCACCGGATCCGGCTCGCACCTCCGTGCTGGTCGCCCCAAGTAAAGGTACTGTGACTGAGTCTGTCGACATTTGAGTGGACCCGTACCGATGCGGTCCATTGGATTTGCTAGACTCTGTGTTATTTTCAACAACACTGTAGCCCGCCCCCGGCTACCAACTCACACAGAACCTTGATTTAAGCCTTTTTAACAAGAACTCTTGAAATCTAATAGTACTGTGGATTCTTTTTGTTGTTTATTGGTCTTGTGGTAACTCTTTATAAAATATACTTATTTTTTATATAAAACCTTGTGTGGTGTCCATTTGTAGTGTTGTCACTGGGTTACTGTATGTGGTCACAAACCAATCAATCAATCAATAAATCAATCAGCAATTTGTATAGCGTGCTACTCACCCAGTAGGGTCTCAAGGCGCTGGGGGTCCTTTACTGCTCGAAAAGCCAGGTCTTGAGTTGTTTCCTGAAGTAGAGGTGGTCATGGGTCAGCCGTAGGTGGATGGGGAAGGAGTTCCACGTCTTGGCCTCCAGGTAGGAGAAGGATCTTCCTCCAGCGGTGGCTCTGCGGATGCGTGGTACGGCGGCGAGGCTGGCCGATCATAGCTGGCGGGTGGGTGTATAGAAAGTGAGGCTGCTGTTGAGGTACTTCGGGCCCATGTCGTGGAGAGCCTTGTGTGCGTGGGTGAGGAGTCTGAACGTGATCCTCTTGTTGACGGGGAGCCAGTGCAGGTCTCTCAGGTGGGTCGAGATGTGGCTGTGGCGAGGGATGTCCAGAATGAGTCGTGCGGAGGCGTTCTGTATGCGCTGGAGTCTTTTCTGTAGTTTGGCAGTGGTTCCCGCGTAGAGGGTGTTCCCTTAGTCCAGTCGGCTGGTGACGAGTGCCTGGGTGACTGTATTCCTGGTTTCGGTGGGGATCCATCGGAAGATCTTACGGAGCATGCGCAGGGTGTTGAAGCACGATGACGACACGGCGTTGACTTGTCTGGTCATCGTGAGGGAGGAGTCCAGGATGAAGCCCAGGTTTCGTGCGTGGTCCGTTGGCTTGGGGGTGGTGCCCAGGGCAGGGGGCCACCAGGAGTCGTCCCAGGCGGAGGGCGATGATCCCAGGATGAGGACTTCCGTCTTGTCTGAGTTCAGTTTCAGGCGGGTGTTCTTCATCCACTCGGCGACGTTTTTCATCCCTTCGTGTAGGCTGGCTCTGGCGGTGGCGGGGTCGTTGGTGAGGGAGAGGATCAGCTGGGTGTCGTCGGTGTAGGAGATGATGTTGAGGTTGTATTGGCGTGCGATGGCTGAGAGGGGGCTCATGTAGACGTTGAAGAGGGTGGGGCTGAGTGGGGATCCTTGTGGTACGCCACAGATGACTTCGGTGGCCTCGGATCTGAACGGGGGGAGGCAGACTCTCTGGGTTCGTCCAGCGAGGAACGAGATGATCCACTCCAGAGCCTTCCCTTGGATACCGATGTTGCTGAGGCGCTGTACTAGGGTGCAGTGGCAGACAGTGTCGAACGCCGCAGATAGGTCCAGGAGGATGAGGGCCGCTGTTTCACCGTTGTCGAGCAGGGATCTGATGTCGTCGGTGGCTGCGATGAGTGCGGTCTCGGTGCTGTGGTTGGCTCGGAAGCCGGACTGCGAAGGGTTGAGGGATCCGTTTGTCTCGAGGAAGGCAGCGAGCTGTCTGTTGATGGTCTTCTCGATGACTTTTGGCAGGAAAAGGGAGGAGCGAGATGGGGCGAAGGTTCTTGAGGTCGGTGGGGTCCGCTGTTGGTTTCTTCAGGAGGGCGCTGAGCGCGGCGTGCTTCCAGCTCTCCGGGAAGGTGGTGGCGTTGAAGGAGATGTTGATGATGTCCCGGAGTTGGGGTGCGATGATGGAGTCGGCCTTGTTGAAGACGTGGTGGGGGCAGGGGTCGGTTGGTGATCCGGAGTGGATGATGTTCATCGTGCGGGTGGTGTCTTCGGTGCTGACCGGGGTCCAGTTGCAGAGGGTGGTGGTGGGGGGCTTTGGTTCGGTGGTTGGGTGCGTGGTCTGTGCGCCGAAGCTGTTGTGTATGTCGGCGATCTTGCGGTGGAAGAAGGTGGCGAGTGAGTCTCAGAGGTCTTGCGAGGGTGTGATGTCGTTGTTTCCGGCGTTGGGGTTGGAGAACTCTTTGACGATGCTGAAGAGTTCCTTGCTGTTGTGGGTGTTGTTGTCCAGTTGTTCTAGGAATGTTGTCCTTTTGGTGGTGCGGATCAGCTGGTGGTGTTTGCAGGTGGCGTTCTTGAGGGCAGTCATGTTTTCTGTCGTCTGGTCATGGCGCCAGGCTTTTTCGAGGGTGTGGCAGTTTTTCTTGGATGTTTTGAGTTCGTCGGTGTACCAGGAGGCTTTCTTGCTGCCGGGTCTGCTGGGAGGGTTCTTCAGTGGAGCGAGGTCGTCGGCGCAGTTGGTGAGCCACTGTGTGAAGGTGTGTGCTGCTTCATTGTGGTCCGTTGCGCGGGCGGGAGGGTTCAGGCTGAGGGAGGTGGTGAGCTGGTCGGCGGTGATCTTGCTCCAGCTCCTGCGAGGAACCTGTTGCGGGTGGTGGTGGGTCGTGGTTCTTCTGAAGCTGAAGTGGACGCAGCTGTGATCCGTCCAATGTAGTCCGGTGGAGTGGCTGAAGGAGATGTGCTTGCTGGAGGAGAAGACGGGATCAAGCGTGTGGCCGGCATAGTAGGTGGGGGTGTCACCAGTTGCTTGAGTCCGAGGTTGGCGAGGTTTCCAGCAGGGTGGTGGTGTTGCAGTCCTTGGTGTTCTCCAGGTGGAAGTTGAGGTCCCCTAGGAGGATGTAGTCAGCGGAGGGGAGGGCTTGCGGGCTGATGAAGTCTGCGATGTCTTCGCTGAATTGGGTGAGTGGTCCCGGGGGTCTGTAGATGAGGGTGCCTCTGAGGGTGGTCCTGGGGTCGGTGTGTATCTGGAAGTGGAGGTGCTCGGCGGCGGTGAAGGTGTTGTTGGAGTCGGTCGTGATGCGGATGGTGTTCCTGTGGACGATGGCGATGCCTCCTCCGGTCTGGTTGATGCGGTCCCTCCGGGTGATCTTGTATCCGTCCGGGATGGCTATGGCGATGTCGGGCACTGAGGAGGCATTCATCCAGGTTTCTGTGAGGAAGGCGACGTCTGGTGATGTTGTGTTGAGCAGGTTCCAGAGTTCAACGGTGTGTCTGTGGACGGAGCGGGTGTTGAGCAGGATGCACTTGAGGTGGTTGTTGCTGGTGCCTGGTCTTTTGGGTGCGGTGCAGGTCCGGAGGCAGGTGAATTTGCAGGCTTGACAGCTGAAGGGTCCGTGGGTGCGTTTCGGGGTGGCTCGGTAGCAGGCGGGGTTCCGGTCGGGTTTGAGTGCGTTGAGGGTGGCGGTGTCGTAGGTCTGTCGTGTGGGCTGGCATCGTCGGGGGCCAGGGGTCCTGGTGCTGGGTGCGGTCCAGGCGCGGACGGGCACAGACGGGCTTGCCTTTGGCGCATCTTCGGCGCACAATCGTCGCGCCCGCTGCACGTGAACGCTGCGCGTACGCGCGGGTTCCATTTAAGGCCAAGTGGGAGGGAGGAGCAGCTGGGAGGCGGGAGCGGGGGGGCCAATGGGGTTGACAGAAAAGAAAAGGGGCGGGGCGCAAGGGAGCGGCGGGAAGCGGGGAGCAGAGGGGGGATCACACCAGGGGAACAGTGACAAAAATACAAGGCGCAATAACCCTACTTTACAAAAAAGAAGCACTAAACAGTAAATGAACAGTAGAAATACAGAACACTGAAAACTGGGCACAGAGGGGCAAAAAAGCGGAAAAAAACGGGCGAAAAGAGCGAGCAGCAGCGAGGGGGCACCTGAGGTCAGGGATGGACCTGTGGTGCTGGGGGAGACCCGCGCCTGCAGCTGGTGGGCCGTGCGGCGTGGGGGTTTCCTGGGTCAGGTCAATGCTTAACTTACAAAGCCTCTGAGATAAAGCCTTGCTGCTCGTGCCAAGCTACCAAGGGGGTGAGCAGGGGTTATTTTAGGAGTGTGATCCCCCTTACTCTGACTAGAGGAGAGGGTCCCTATTTGTCACAAGTACCTACCTGTGCCAACTAGAGACCCCCAATTCTAACACATAGGTGATATGGAACAGCAATTACTGGATTCATGTTAACTATGACAATGTCATGAATAATTATGTATACACAAGCCTGTTTAGAAGTCTCTAGAGAATCCATGTATTCGACCATGTCCATCATATTATCATGTTTATGATAAAGAGCAAAGAGACAAATGCAACTTTTGTGATTTTCATGAATGGAAGTACCAATGTTTCTGGCAGTATTCTTGACCAACTTGAGGGAGGTGTGATGCACACAAATAGATACCTTTTGTTCTATATTTTTAGGAAATATAGAGTGTTTTTTGATTCCCCTTGATCCTCGGTTTCATGACTGTTTTCAAACTTTGGGCCTCATTTACGAGGTATTGGCTCAGGGTAGTGCTGCATGGACTCTTGCTACGCTGTGCTGCAGCAAAAGGAAAGGGCAAGAATGCGCTGTATCTATGAGATATGGTGCAGTGCTGTCTTTTTCCCCTGCACAGGCACACAATGGGCTGCCATGTACCAACGCAGGCACCCTTGTGCCATGGTGTAAGGGTGTCTGTGTTGTAGAGGTGATTGTTTTTGTGCAGGAAGGGGTAACTTCCTGCACAAAAACAATCACAACAAGTGTTTGGTTTTCCTCTTTCTATTTGTGCTGCAGGATGCAGCACACATAGCAAGAGGAAACAATTAGGAGAAATAAGGATATTTCTCCTCGTTGCGCCTCCCTAATGCCCCCCCTGGGGTGGCGTTAAAATCTGATGCCTTCTCAGGTTTACAGCTCCTCGTAAATCTGGGAATGCTTCAGATTCCATGGATATTGCATGGAAACACCCACAACAACACCCATGAAATGCCCCTTTCACGAAGTGGTCTTCATGAAAGGGGCACATATTTACAAGGCCATGAAAAGCCAGACAAAGTGGCTTTGCATGATCTTGTAAATATGCTGCAGCACATTGTTCTACCAGAGCTTGAAAAAAGTGACGCTCCGGCGGCCCAAATGTGCCATTAGGGGCTTCGTAAATGAGGCGCAAAAAGTGCAAAAGAAACAGTGATTGTGTCATAATTTACCAATATACACGAATAGATCATAAGGCCTGCATAGACCACAACCCCAGTGAAACACATATTGCTACTTGGTATTTGCTGAATCAAGGCTTTAACATGGCTGGGTAATAACGAACCCAGAAAAAATGCTTTTTCCAAAGGGTCAGAGTTGGGCAACTGATAATTCCCTCACCGGGTGCTCCACCACAATTTTCTTCACGTACATATCAGCAGATCAAACCTGCCAATAAATTCCAGCTAGAAAATGACACTTAAATTCCACAGCATATAGATTTGGCTGCTGAAAGTGACCCTTTTGCAAGGACTAATTTATAATACGTGATAGTTATCAATTCATGAATTTCAATCACCTGGGGTATCTGAGTTTATCCCCAACTCCTCTGGGACACTTGCAGTCAAGGCCTAAATCTTCAGTACGCCTGTTAAATAAATGTCAGCGGTGTTATATTTTCCTTGATGTTTTCTGTGTTTTCTGCGAGCAAATACTTTGCTCTAGGGTTGAGCTAACAAATAGCCTTATATGCATTAAATGAAAAGCAGAGTGGTTTAGTAGGTGTATAACAAGACAAAAGAAGTCCATGACTGAAGAAAGTCTGACGCATAAGAGCACAAACAATCCAGAAGGACTTTGCCCCATATTTGTTACACTTCATAGAAGTCCTTTTTTTTATATCCATCTTAACATTTTATAATAGAAGAGGCTATTGCGTATATTTTCCCCAGTTTCGCAAATTAACAGAGAAAAAGACATGAGAGAATTTATTCCGTCTATATACATTTCGCAGATCAAAGGGAGAGACGCAAATCATTCAGTTCGGCAAAAGTCTTTGACATTAAAAAAAATGCCTCACGAGCACTTTCCATGCATGGCTCATACGAACCCTCCACTCCCCCAGTGCAAAATTGAATTGACTTCATTTTAGTAAGATTTTCCATAACGTATGTTATCCTATGTTCCTGCGGTATGATTCCCAAGTCAGAAAAACGTAAATGTCAACTTTAGGTACATTATTAAGTATTTCATGCCTGTGGATTTTTTGGATCGAAAATTACCATCCTAATGAATCCTGTGGAAAATCCAGGGGACACATTCTGTTCTATCTGCCTTGTAAAGATTTATGGTAGTCAATAGTTTACGGTAACTAATGCTTTATTTCAATGAATGATCAACTAGTTAAGAAATGCAACTATAAATGTAGGTGCTTTTTGTGATCGCCTGTGATTCGCTACAAGCACAGGCATGATGTCCTGGAAGGAACAGCACATCACTATCCCTGTGTTTGTATTCCCAAAAGGAATTTTTTTTTTTTAAAGCAGCCTATGTTCCTTTGAATCACATTTCTTACTGGACTTTCATATCTCATCAAAATACAGAACAATTATATGGACATAACGCCTTGAAAATAGGCACTGAATATACCTGCAACACAGAACAATAATGTACTATATATTTTGAGAGCACATTAACATACAGGTTGTATAGTCAATGCCGGCATTGCCCAGAAACAACCTCCTACGAGTAAATGACATCCTTTACAGTTAGAAAAGGTTCCCCAATCGTTAAGGTTTATCCCAGGGCCCAACCGCTGTTTAATCGATCAAGCACTAGAAGTCTGTTTCAAGTGGGCTTAAAATGATAGGACAGAGTATAGAGAGAAGAAAGGGGTTGCAAAAGGTTGGGATGGGGAAGGGTGACTATCATGGAAAGGGTTTCACGTCAACATGGTAATCATCCATGAGATGTTAAACAATGAGTGGTACTCAAGTGAAACTTTCCCCAGATCTTCTAATACTGTATGAGTCTATTGTTGAGTTTGTAGATCAATTTTTCAAAGGAAGCCGCCTCATGCATGTGTTCCAAACAGGTCTGGAAGAGGGGAGCCCTATCAGACTTCTAGAGATGTAGAATAAAAAACTTGGCCACCCCTATTACCGTAGAGAACCATCTACTCTCAGCTTGGTAGGAAAGGGTGTCATGTAGTATCGCCAACATGGCTGTCAGAGGTGTATTTACTGAGAGGTCTATTTTCATGCAGTCCCAAACTAGGGTCCAGTAAGTGCTAACAATGAGCAGCCCCACAGAATATGGACTATGTTGTTCTGTTGTGCTCCATACCTCCATCACTTAGAGTGAGAGCTATGTTTCACCTACCATAGTTTTGTAGTAACTATATCTCAAATGCAAATAGAACAATTGAAGGACAGAATGTTGAACAATGTCAATCCTTCACCCAACAGAGATTTGGGCCTAAATCCATCATTTCTTTGCTCCCCATGCCATACCAGTTTAAACCCAGCCATATGCAAATCAGTCTTGACCCTGCTCCCCATGGGAACAGCCAAACCTGGACTGGAAACAATCATCCTGCAACCAGATTTGGATTATGACCCCTCATCAGCCAGGCTAGCTTGACTCAAGTGGCAGGGAGAGTAAGGGACCCACGTTTGGGCATATCTATCCCACTCTGAGTGACAAATACAAAAAGAAAAATTGATGGAGAGAATGTTGAACAATGTCACACATTCATCCCAGTACAGAGATATGGGCCTAAATCCATTGTTCTTTTTGCTCCCATGCCATTCCAGTTTAAACCCAGCCTTTTGTCTATCAGGCTTGACCCTGCTACCCATGGAAACAGTCCAGCCCGAAATGCTAGGCCATGTCCTCTCTGGGCCAGAAACAAGCATCCGGGGACTGGTTTTGGCGTATCACCCCTCGTCAGCCAGGCTAGCTTGGCTCCAGTGGCATGGAGAGCAAGGGACCTACGTTTTGGCATATCCAACCCACTCTGGGTGGCAAATATAAAAAGAACAATTGATGGACAGAATGTTGAACAATGTCAAACATTCACCCCAGTACAGAGATCTGGGACTAAATCCATAGTGTTTTTTGCTCCCCATGCCATTCCAGTTTAAACACAGCCATATGCAAATCAGCCTTGACCCTTCTCCCCATGGGAACAGTCCAGGCCAAACTGTATAGCCAGGCCCTCCCTGAACCGGAGACAAGCATCCTTGGACGGGGTTCACGGACTGGGGGTGAGTGGTTGAAAAGTTTCAGCACTCCATTCCTCATCATGTTGCATTTGCTATGTTCGTCCTCAGTGGCCAAGGGTATGACCAGATGTGGGTCCCTTACTCACTGTGCCACTGGATTTAAGCTAGCCCGACTGATGAGGGATGATACCCTGAAACTGGGCCTGGGATGCTTGCTTGCGGTCCAGGGAGGACCTGGCTTGGCAGTTTGGGTCAGACTGTTTCCATGAGGAGCAGGGTTAATGCATATGGTTGGGTCCAAACTGGGGAGGCATAGTGAGCAAAAGAATGATGGATTAAACCCAGATCTCTTGACTCGGGGTGAGTGGTTGAAAAGTTTCAGCAGTCCGTCCATCATCTTGTTGTGTTACTATATTTCATGGGGGATTCCCTAAGCACTCTATTTGAGGTTTCTAATAAGTCATCCCATTTGTTTTCCTAAAACTGAATCCATAATCTGTAATCCCACCACTTTCGTAAAGCAACAGAATATTCAGACAGAAGTCAGGAAACAATGAGGGTAGAGTAGATGACTGATTTGGTGCACCAAAACTTCTTCCAAGTATACAGATAGTGTACTATGACCACGCATGTGATGCATTAAATTGTTCGAGGAGTTTAGACAATGTATGAGATAATTGAAGGTTTCACATCTTTGTGAGGGTAGGAGTTCATATTCTTGGCAGAGCATCCCAAATGATTTCAGTGAGTTTTGCACGATTAGGTCATCTAAGTGTTTTACGTTATGCACGTTTCAGATTGACCAGTTGGGCTCATCTCCATCTATATGGATATCTGCATTGCGCCAAATGGGCAATCCTGAGCACATTCATGCTCATTTTAAAGCGTATGTGGGACCATTTCTAGGCATATTTTGAGAGAGATATAATGGGGTTATTATTTAGGTCAGAATCTCCATGCTCAAAGATGAGATGACAGTGCAGAAAGCAGCTACGGATGCACACATGATACAAAAGAGCGATATCTCATGGAAGCTCGAGGACATGGAAAATCGCCTCCGCTGCAACAATTTAATAATTTTTGGTGTACCTGAAGGGGCTGAAGGCTCAGATCCCCGTAAGTTTGTGATAAAACTCTTTACAGAAGCCTTTCCGGAATTGATGCAATGGATTTGGGACACAGATACAATGCGCCCATCAGTTCTCTTTCCACTTAAAGAATCAGGCGGGATCAAAGCAAGCCACTACAAGACCTAGAGCAATATTAATATGTCTATCCAATTTTCTATCCAGACAGGCTCTATATGACTTGGCTAGGCCAGATAGACAGAGAAAATGGGTTGGGTGTGAGTTTTTTGTCCGCCCCGACTACTGTCATGCTACTGTGGAAAAAAGATCGCAGCTCAGGCAGTTAATTAATCCTTTTCAGGGCAAAGGCGCACAAGCTTTTCTACTAAATCCGGGTGCTACTAGGAGGCTCTCTATCACTGTAGACCGTTGGGTCTATTAGCCTCCATATGTGGGAAGACAGGGGTGGCTTCCGCTGGAAGAGGAGGCAATCAAGGGAGGGTGGATTGGGTTTCGGGTTTGGGGTGGGGGTGGCTACCACGGGGGTGAGGTAGGGAGAATAACAATTGTAAATAAGCCAATAGCTTGCATAGAATTAATGAACGGAAAGGTGATGATATTATGGGAGAGAGGGTGCATCTGCAGCTGTGCTGAACCAGATTAAAGATGGCTGCTCTATCTGCTTAATCTGTTTGCACCTTAATGAAAAGGGTAAACGGCAAAGTGGGCTTGAGAAATTAGAAATATCTCCCCTGATGTGGTTTGTCTCCAAGAGACGCATGTCTCATGGAATAAACATAATATATTAAAGGAGATGGGGTATGAGCTTTTGATCTGTTCGTCACAAGGTACTACTACCAGAGGTGTGGGCTATTCTTTCTAAGAACAATATACTAACATTAAGTAAAAGTCTAGCAGATAAGTATGGCCGTTGGGGTATGATCGAGTGTGGAGTGGCTAACGAGAAATTTACAATATGCTCCGTATATGGTTCTAATAATGATAAACCTCAGATTATTGAATACCTGAATACAGAACTGGCTACTTGGGCGTCGCCCTTGATACTGGCCGGGGATTTTAATATCTAACTGGGGGAAGTGACCCAGGGGCCAGAGGGAGATAAATATTATGGCAGGAAACCTAACCTTAAAACAGCTTATCTATGAACATGGTCTAGTTGATGTATGGCCTAGGTTGAGACACCTAGATCCAGGATATACACATTATTCCTGCCCACATCAAAAGTTCGTTTTTTGTCACTAATAAGACTGATCTAGTAGATGCATATATACAGATTACCCCCCCCCCCCCCGAATAACCTCGGATCATAACCCTGTTCTTTTAAAACGTATTATGCATGGCCTGGTACTTTCTCAGGGGACATTTTCCTTTGAAAGGAAACTATTATTAAATGAGAAATTTGTTGGTCATATACGACAATTGTTAACTCAGTGTATGGCCATAAATCAGAATTCAACTAAATATGGTATAGTCTGGGATGCTATGAAAGCAAGGCTAAGGGGAGAGATATTGAGCTTGGGCTACATGTTCAAGAACAACTCAGGCAGGGTCTACTGGGTTTTTATGATAATCTGCAGCATGCAGAATATGCCCTGATACAGGCGGTCCAGGGAAAACTAGATACCGCACAGGCACAGATGGAAGTTGCGTTCTGTAAAGCCAGGATAAATGAGGAGTGGGCTAGAGACATAGAACAGAAATATCATCTCTTCAAGAAAGAGTGCTATGAGTTTGGGGAGGCTATTGGTAGATGTTTGGCCAAGAAAATTAGATGCAAGGAGGTCAAAAACTCCATCACAGCAATTGAAGACCTGACTGGTAACATAGTTGAAACACCAGAGGAGATCATGGAGGTATTTCTGTTTTTTTACGAGGGGTTATATTCTGAGAATAATACTAATCATGAGAGACGGGAAGAGCTCTATATAGATCCGCACAGGAAAATGTTAAATGAAAAGGAGCAGAGAGCTCTGGAGGAACTGATTACTTTAGAAGAGCTCATTGAAGCTGTGGGTTCACTAGCAACAGAGAAGGCTTCCGGTCCTGATAGGCATCCGCTAGAAATATGTAAAATCTTGTTAGCAGAGAAAACATCAGATATGCTGGCAGTATTTCAGGAAGCAGAGAGGGGGGCGCCCCTTTATCATAGGATGCAGCCAATACAATTATTTTCCATAAAAAGGTTAAACCACCCACTTTATCAGGGTTGTTCCGGTCAATTTCACTTGTAAACTGCAATGGGAAGATCTACACAAAAATACTGGCCAGACGACTCTCTCAAGTGATTACGCCCTTAGTCTCGATCCACAAGCATGGATTCATACCAGGCAGAGGCACGGTCAACCATATAAGCAGAGTTACTGCATTATTAGACTCTGCCAATATACGGAAAGCACCATGTGGTGTAATCCTATTAGATACAGAGAAAGCATTTGACCGTGTCTCCTGGAAATTCTTATGAACGACAATGCGGTGGCAAGGCTTTTGACCTGGTTTTACCCGGGCAGTTAGAACCATGTATAGATCTCCAGTTGCGTGTGTCTGTGCACTGGGGCGGGAATCAAACCCCGTTTCTATATCAAGGGGCACCCAACAGGGTTGCTCCTGGTCCCCTCTGCTGTTTGCTTTCTATATCACACTTTCCTGAACTGTTGGAATATAGCTTAAACACATCTCTACCAAGTCCAGGGCAGGAACAGGTTGATATACTAGCTTATGACTCTGGTAGAGACAGAACGACTAGCATCAATATATGGGAGGAGCTCTGGCTAGAAGCTAAACCTAGCCAAGACACAAGTTATTTGTACAGAACAAGTATCTTTTAATGATCCTAGAGTCGCAAAGGAAGCAACGTATCTTGTGGTGCGTTTAAATGCATGTCTGGACACAAATGTTCTATCTAACCGGGACCCCCATGCTACGTAAGATCAAAAAGGAACTAGACAGAATGAAAGGTCTACATTTATTGATGCTGGGATGATTATAACATTTTAAAAATGAACGTTTTTCCAAGGGTTCTATATTTTTTGAGGGCAGTCCCATTGGAACTTGCAGGGAAACAAATATAGAAATTGCAATCTATATGCAGCAGTTTCTTGTGGGCCCAGGGCAAACCCCATAGAGCTATGAAGTTCATGACTCTTTCACAAATACGAGGGGGCTGGGCAGTTCCCAACTTCCAGCTCTATTACTGAGCATGTATACTACAACGTATGGGAATCTTATTAGTATGGGAAGGAGAGGACAGGTTGGACAGTGTGGACGAATTCCCACTTTTTTTCATATATTATTGGGCCCTAAAACTGAGAGATTTTTTTGTAAGACACTGGAGCCCAGTTATGTCTAGTCTAGTCTGGACACTTGTATTGCGCACATATCACGTCCAAGGGAGTCTCATGGCGCAAGCAGACAATCCTGAAAAAGGAGGTGGGCCAAGAATATATCTAACAAAAAAGCCAGGTTTTTAGTTTTTTTCGAAAGTTCATATGTTCTACAATTGTACGAAGGCTTAGAGGTAGTTTGTTTCAAAGGGATGGTGCCATAAAAGAAAAGGCACGACCACCATTTCTGGCAGTTTGAACTCTGAGAGGCGTGAGCAGTAACTTAGTGCTCGATCTTAGCTGTCTGCCAGGCATATACCATGTAAGTATTTGGCTCCAGTATTTTGGTCCCCGTCCGTACATGTGTTTGTGAACCAGGACAAAGGGTCTTGAAAATAGTTCTTTTTTTTAAAATAGTTCTTTTTTTTACAGGGAGCCAATGTAGGATTTTCAGACACGGCAATGAGGAGGATCTTCTGGGTAGGCCTAAGATCAGACGAGCAGCGGTATTTTGTAAGACCTGCAGTTTCCTAATATGGCACTCGTTAATGGCAAGGAGAAGTGAATTGCCATAGTCTAGTCTATTTACAATTAGGCCCTGAACCAGAATTGTACGTGCTTCGGCCGGTATCCATTTAAAGACCCTGCGTAGACTCCGCATAATTCCGAAACAGGTGCCCATAGTATGGTTAACTTGGTCCCTCATGGATAGCTTGTTGTCCATGTGGAACCCTAAATTGCGGACTGATTCCTTTGGGACAGGACACTCCCCCAGCTCCGTAGGCCACCAGTCCTGGGTCCAGTATTCATTTGCTCTCCCAAATAACATGACCTCAGATTTAGTGCCATTAAGCTGAAGGTGGTTTTGGCCCATCCAGTTTTTTACCTCTACCATACAATTTCTGAAACGCCTTTTAGTCTCGTTAGCGTCAGGACCAAGTGTGACCAGTATTTGCGTATCATCCGCGTATGACAACACGTCAAAACTGCATGCCCTGATCACTTTGGCCAAGGGGGCCATGTAAACATTAAAAAGCGAGGGGCTCAGAATAGAGCCCTGAGGCACACCTCTTGTAACGGGCCGGGTGCTGGCCAAGGTTTTATCTACATGTACTGTAGTCGTCCGGTTCGTCAAATAACTGACAAACCATGTCAAAACCTGCCCTCTGACACCACACTCCCACAGCCTTCTAATCAAGATCTGGTGGGAGATGGTGTCAAAGGTGGCCGACAGATCTAAAAGGACAAGAATAGAAGATTGACGTTTGTCCAGGGCAAGCCTAATGTTGTCAGCAACCTCGATCAGTGCAGTTTCCGTGCTGTGGGCAGCGCGGAAACCTGATTGTGATGGATCGAGTAGGTCATTCGTCTCCAAGTAGTTAACCAGTTGTTCATTTACAAATGCTTCCAGCACTTTCCCTGAGTATGGCAGCAAGGAAATGGGACGATAGTTCATAAAAGCATTTGCATCTGCGCCAGGTTTTTTTAATATAGGTTTGACTCTTGCAGCCTTCCAAATTTTTGGGACCTCCGCTTCTTTCAGTGATTTATTTAAGAGGCCGGAAAGGGAATCCACTAGCACTGGGGCAAGGATGGCAAATAGTTTGGAAGTTAATTGATCACTGGGGGAGCCTGATTTAATTTTCCGTCCTTCTAGCATGGTTTTTTCATTGTCAAACAGTTCAAAGGTGGCCCATCTCGAGGAGGAATCATTTATACATAGAGATTCATTTATATCTAGGTCCTGTTCTAAATACTGAAAGGATGCATTATCCAATTCGAAGGAGTTGCATATGTTTGTAATTTTATCATCTAGGAATTTAGAGAGTTCTTCCGCCCATTCTCCAGTATTCGGTGTTAATTGTGGACTTTTAATGGAAGTAAATTCCTTTAAGATATGATGAAGCTCCTTAGATGCATTCTCAGCTTTAATTATCCGTTCAGCTAAGTGCGTTCTCTTTACTGTTCTTATTTCCCTCATATATTTAGTGTGTAGGGTTTTGTAAGTTTTACGGTCATTTAAATTTTTACTTTTCCGCCAAGTTTTCTCAGCATTTCTTGTCAAGGTTTTGAGCTCTTTTAATTGGTCTGTAAACCAGGGAGAGAATTTCTCCCTGCAATTGACCGTTCGTAAAGGGGCGATATTGTCCAGTGCCTTGCCGACGGCAGACTCCAGATGCATAGCTGCTAGATTGACATTTGCCTTTGGGTCTATTTGATCTATCTTAAAATTATCAGAGAAAGCAGCAAGAGTGATCTTTTTCATGTTTCTGCATGCTTTTTTGTCTTTATTACTGATCGTTTTCAGTATACAGTTATTTAAGGCGAATTTCACCAAGTAATGGTCAGTCCACAGTAATGGAGTAGGGGGGGGCCGTCAAGATATTGGGAGAGTTAGTAAATAGGAGATCCAGCGTGTGGCCAGCTTGGTGGGTGGGACCTGTAATCTTTTGAATCAGATTGAGAGTACTCATAGAAGAGATTAGTTTTTCTGTCTCAGCATTTGACTGGTTACCAGCGTGATAATTAAAATCACCCAGTAACAGAAAACTGTCCGCAGTCAGTACATGAGGGGCTATAGTTTCTAATAAGGTATTGGCAAAATCTCCATTATTCCCCGGGGGTCGATATAATAATGCCCCTTTCCATACTTCTTTTCCCAGACTATTCACTCTAAAAACTGTGATCTCTGACTCATTAACCACAAGGCTTTCTATAATATGAACATTCATATTCTCCTTTGCTGCTATCAATACTCCTCCACCCCTTCCCCCTATTCTATCAGACTTAACTATAGCATACTGCTGAGGAAAGGCTATATGAAGGTCGGGAATAGCATGCTCATGTAGCCATGTCTCAGATATAAAACACAGATCTGGCTTTTCAGAGTCAAGAAGGCACCATATCTCCGGAGCGTGTCTTGGGATAGATCTCGCATTGAAGTATATAGCCGTACATTTTGCCTGTGCTGGGCTAGTGGAAAAGGTCCGAGCTTCACCCCTTTCAATCCGTCTCTCCACTGATGGCTCTATATTAAAAACACAAAAAGCCTTCCGAATGTCTGCTAATAGTGTCTCTGATGCCACAATAAAGGGAGAGTTTAATTCTAATAGTTTGTTCCGTGCATACCTGATGAGAGGTGATGTAGTGGCAGCCATTTTCGAAGGGTGATGATGACTGGGGAAGGTAAACCACCCGAATTACAATATTGGTGTGGCAGCTGGCAGCGTTCTGGTGCGGACGAGCGCAGACGGGCTTGTCTTCGGCGCGCCGCTGGCACGCCGCTGCGCGCGTCCGCGCCTCCCTCCAAGTTAAGTAGGGAAGGGGGCGTATCAGCTAGAGCGCTGACAGTCACTTCCGTGTTGGAATGCGGAAGTGAGTATGATGCCTGTGCGACCCTCCGCAACAAACGGCATACGCCGCGGCGGACCGGGGTCTAGGCAAGGTGAGTGCACTTGCTAAATCAGTGACATAAACAATTTAAAAATAGATTCAACAAACGTTGCAGCGCAACTAAAATTCCTGAAACATAAGCGATTTAAAAGTCAGTGCAGAATTCAACTAGAAACACCAGAAATGGCGTAAATTCAAATTAAGACACTAGAAGATAGACAGCCTTTTCCAAATGCGGCTCGCCCTCTTAATCAGGACCCGTTTTAAGGAGGTCCAGGCAGCCCACAAGGCTTGGCTTCAGATTCGGAGATATCTGCAGATTGGCAGGGTCAATTTTTATACCCCCACGGATGCAACAACTTTACTTCCCTCAATCTTCTCTGATACTATTATGCATAGATGGAGAAGCAACGGTATTCAGATTTTAGGTGACTTAGTAGATAATAGTGGAGTTAGGGCATACTCAGCATTAATGATTAAATATGATCTTCCTAAAGCTGATTTTTTAAAATACCTGCAGATTCGTGATTATTTGCTAAAAAGAGGGGATTTTGAGGGTTGGCACAGAAAAACAACCTGCTAGAAGTAGTGAGGGGCCGGGGAAGGATTGGTAATTTATATCAAACCCTTATCGCTATGCAAAATGATGATCTAGAGATACAGAATGTTAAATGGAACACCAGGCTATCTCTTGGAGGAAATATTTTACAAGAGTCTGTCGTAGTTGCCGAAAAACTTTTAATCTCCTCCGGTCTTAAGGCACAACAATATAAGACTATGTGCAATCTATATTATACTCCTGCAAAAATTGCACGTTGGGGTAGTTTAAACAAAGATAAATGTACTCGGTGGGGGATGATGGATCAGGCGGATATAGTACATATGTTCTCTATATGTCCAGATCTGAAACAATTAATTAATAAGATGCAGACCTTGCTGACGGAAGTCACAGGGGTACAGATTGTGATAACCCCTAAAGTTATGTTGCTGCTGGGAGTTTTAGAGGATGGTATGCTATCACAGGAAATGTATGAATTTCGATATTTAACATATATTGCGGTTGCAGTGGCTAGATTATGCATAGCATCATTATGGCGGCAGAAAGAGCCCCCTACCTTCGAAATGTGGAGAGGAAGGTTATATGCTATAGGTACACTTAAAACTAGTTTATATGCTGTTAAAGGGCTACAGAAATGGAGCCTGGGTATCAATATCTGGGAGCCCTTATAGAACATCTAACACCATTAACAAGTTAAAGATAATCTCTGTGCTGTTGCTATGTGATTCTATTAATATATCTATTTACCCTCTGTAATAATCTCTATGATCTCAATTTTAATAGCTATAGGAGGTAGTATATGATCCTTATGTTACAACTACGGGGATATTGATTATTTTATGTTTGGATGGATCAAACTGGTTTATGTTCTCCTTTCCTGTATTTTTTCATCTATGTAATTTGGTATTTGCTATTGGCTGTTGGCTAAAAAAAACAGTATTGTATTAGGTCACCAATGGTATAAATAGTCAAGGCATGCCACTCAATATAGACCTATGGTGGGGTGGCTCTGTGTGTGAGTAAAAAGTATGCGCTATAAGCCAGTTGATGTGCCAGCCAAGAACTTTCCATGTGTGGTAGGCAGAGATCCCCCCTTTCCTTTGGAGGGTTACAGCTTGGATCCTTTTTGTCTGGGCTTCTTGCCATTCCAAATAAACCTAAAGATTGTCTTTCCTAATTCAGTGAGATGGGGTCTTGGACATGCCCCAGGGAGCATTCCAAACAACTAGTGAAATCTCTGTGCTATATTCATTTTATGATTTTTACCATTTCCCACAAAAAGAGATTTAGGATTGACTATCTCAGGAGATCCATTCTCAGTGTAGCCTTCAAAGGGGAGAAATTGTCCAGGAGCATGTTGTCCAGACTGTGGTTGATGTATACTCCCAGGTATTTTAGTTTACAGGGCATCCACCAAAACAGTACTGTTCCCATCGAGGTCTTCGTAGTAGCAAATGTCAGTTGAAGGGCTTCACATTAAGACCAGTTGATCTTATAACCGGAGAATGATAAGAACAGGTCTATTTGGTCCACCAGCGATACCACCGATTGTAAGGCTTTTGAGATAGTTAATATATTGTCTGCCTAGGACAAAGCTTTAAGCTGTACGGCTATTGTCATTAGACCTTTAATTTGTTTGACCCATCTTATTGCTTTCGCTAAAGGTTCTGGAGCCAGGAGGAACTATAAAGACAAGAAGGGACAGCCATATCTGGTTAACTGATGAATTTGAAAGATGGAGGAAGAGTAGCCACTGCAGGTGATCAAAGCCATTGGAATGTGAATAGGTGCAGGCAAAAATATATTTCTGGTCATGGAGTTGGCAGAATTTGGGTAAATCCATGTTACGCATGTAGCACAGAGTTCCTGTCAAAGTCTGTCATCCGGCATGTAGCAGAATTATATTCACATTGGTGCATGTGAGGCTCTGTAAATGAGCAAGAATTAGATCTGCCGCACGCTAGCACGATGTCCGGTTGCTGTGAAGCCTTCCAGCGCCAGTTTGTGACACCGCCGATCTACTCGAGAAGCAGCTAAATCATCTAAAAAATATCTTTCCAAGTTGATATTCTGCTTGAATGGACAGCTCATGTTGTTTTTTGAGTGCAAAAAGCATTTATTTATTTAACTTTTTTTTCAGTATGAAAGAAGTGCACCAGAGACTCAAAGTTCCTTTTCCTGTAATGAAGGATCCTCCCAGAGCTTTGTCCATCTCCTGGTCACATTTTATCTGGATCTCAAGGTGAAAGGATCACTCTCTTTGTCTAGAATTCCTGCTCCATTTATACTATTGGATTTTAAAGACTTTGTCTTTGTGACATCACAACAAGTAAGTTCAAAAACATTTGGATAAAGGTGTTGTTTGATAGAGGGCATGCACCAGTATTTGTATTTGTACTTTGTTTAACATTTCTCAATGTGATTGTGACTGTGGTGGGTGTCCTGGAGTTGCAGTAGGGGCCTAGTATTTTGTTTTGCATTTTATTTAGTATCTTTTGTAAGGAAAAAGGGTTGTACTGTTCAGTTAATTTTCTCCATGTTTGTTAATTTTTCACTATTCATTTCTTTTACCATGTGGCCTAGTCTGCCCATGGGCTATCCAGCCAATACCCGTCATTGGGTACATGAACAACTGTTCCTATGGTGTATGTAGTTTTAAAACATCATTTAGGCCAGGGATGGCATTGGAATAAATTAACAATTTGCTTTTTATTGTATTTCATGTTTTCTTTTCATCCAAAAGTGTATTTCAGTGGGGTAATATTTGATGGCTTTGGAGGATGTGTGTTGTTGTAAATTTTTATAGCTGACTTAATTTTCATTTTTGACATTGATGAATTAATGGTAGTATTTTCTACATTATTTACCACGTCTCCTTTATCTGGCCAGTATGTGTGTGTCTTTGCCATAGGCCACCATTTAGTGTTTGTTCTCTATGCCATGTGGCTGCTGGCCATATTGTGCAGGCAGTTTCCATAGGCCTGCATGTGTTCTTGTTATTCATGCCTCCTTGCTTACTGCTGTTTGACCATGTTGCCTGTGCCATTTTGTGGAGCCAGCCAGTGTGATTTTGACATAGGCCTGTATGTGTTCTTTGGTTTCGATGCATCCTTGCTTGTAGTTGTTGTTTGACCATTTGGCCAGCAGTCATTTTGTGGAGCCAGTCAGTGTGCTTTTGCCATAGGCCAGCATGTGTTTTTGTTGACCATGCCTTCATGCTTGTTGTTGTTTGACCATGTGGCTGGTGGCCATTTGTGCCAGTTTGGGAAAAATCCTCTTTTTCCAGTTTTCAAAGTCATTTTCTAGGGACATTAATAGAAGAGGGCCATGCTTTTTTTCATTTTTTAAAATCTTTATTTCTCTGATATCAGTTTAATGAGCTTGAGGATCACTGTAGTATATGTATATGAATAGTGTTTATATAATAGTATATTATTCCATTTTCTCCCGCACCTCCTTGCCTCCCAAATGTTATCTCTTAGTTACTAGTGATACACCAGCAATTCTTTTTTTTAACATTTTCCCTCCACCCCCTACCTGCCGTAGGTCTCTTAGGCCAGAAGGCGCAGTTTACCATTCATTTTGTAAGGATGGTCATGGTGAGACCAGCATTCATTTTGTAAGGATTGTCATTACTCATGTTCCCCTGCACTCCCGGCTTGCCATACCAGCATTCTTATTTTAAGGATTATTCAATTTTTCCATGCTTCACACAGGTGTCTCTCCTTAGATGCACATAGAGCAAACAGTTACAACTGTATGTTGTTATCTTGATTGATATATTATGTTATGGCATGGATTGGAATGGATACACCATTGTTGTTAATAATTTGGGGTAACTTCACTGAATTAAATTGTCTGTACTATGAATAATCCAAACTGCAAAAGTATTATGTTTCACTAAATGTTTTTCTTGTTTCTTTGTTTTAGGTGCACAAGAGACATCACCCACAGTACTGCCAGATAGAAGGCTGGCAAAAAGCCACATTACCATACCATGTGAGTCCTCCTCTGCTTCTGCAGCTTAGTGACAACTGACAGATGGCTCCAATAATGGTCCTGCCAAGAACATGGGTAGTGAGGAGGAGAAGAAGAATCAGATTGCCACCACTGGCTTGCTTCCCTACTCCTTTTTCAGGAAACTTTGTGTGCCTGCCACACCGTCCTCTGGGCAGCAAGCGGGGATCAGCACTCCCATATCTATGCCGGCACCACACCAATCTAAGCCCGAGGTCTTGTATCTCAGCAAAGCTGCTACTGCAATCATGGCGATGAGCACCAAGTCTTCAATTGGATTTGTCTCAGCTGCAAACTAGTTCCTAATTGTTGAAAGAAACTGATCCAAGTGCACACAGGAGTCGCAAGCAGCACTACTTCTTCCTCAAGTAGGAGCAGAACAGGAGGTAGAGCTTCCTGCTGAGACTGATGAACCTCTTCTTGAACCATTGGCTTCCTGATCTCCAGCAAGAAAAAGAAAGGGTACTCCACCATCTTCTCCAGCCCCCTTCTGATGAGCTGGATATTGGCTGGACCCTGACTGAGTCCGAGACCCGCCACGAGAGACAAGGGAAAAGTGAAGTTCCTGAAAGCTTAACAATTATGAAAAGGGACAGTGATAAGGGCACGCCAGTGATTGTTAGTATGGAACCCGGCTCAGAGGACACCGATATTACGCCCCCTATTCAACAAGCTCAGAGGGATGTGCAACTGGTTCCACCACCACCACCACCGGCTTCCATATTGGTGAGGCCTTGGCTGAAACCTGCATCCACCACTAGCACAGTCGAAGTACGCACTTCAGAGTGGTAATTGATACACCCACCTGCCTACAGCTCTTCAGGCAGTGGCACACTAAAAATTTTCTCCTCCCAGATTGTGACTTCTCTATGATTAGCAAGCTGGAGGATAACATCGCAATAGTCTTCATTTGCCACACAAATGTTCATTGAGGTAAGCCTGATTCACTCTATGTGTGTATACTTGTAAAGCGCACTGCCGCCCCATCTCGGGGCATCCTGGCGCTGTATACCGCTGTGGAACCCATCCTGACTTTCCCTGTGAGATGACCTCTCCAGGGCACCCTCAAGGTGAAGCCAGGCATCCCAGCGCTGTTGGGGCCATTGGGGAGATTAAGCAAGCTATTGCCCAGAGTTGCAGAGTGGGACCCATGATTAGAGTAGGCACCGAGGTGAGAATTATCAAGTCCGCAGACATTGAGCCCAAGACTCTGCTTCGTTGGGAATTGAACCCCGGTCCCGGGCCTGATCTCTGCTTCAGGGTCTGCTGCTTCTAACCAGTGAGCCACACTTCTCCTCTATGGTACTAGAGACCAAATGAAAAAACATCACACAACACATCACACAATCGGGTGGGAGGAGCACCTTAAAAAATACCTGATGTTGGTGGTGGTGGTGATGAGAGAGGGTAATCAGCTCCGATCAC
This sequence comes from Lissotriton helveticus, assembly GCF_964261635.1. Classification (NCBI taxonomy): domain Eukaryota; kingdom Metazoa; phylum Chordata; class Amphibia; order Caudata; family Salamandridae; genus Lissotriton; species Lissotriton helveticus. Next base: position 807,513,860 of record NC_136068.1, on the reverse strand, counting down.
AGTGATAGGAGGTGATGAGAAAAAGAGGATGACAATTTTATTACACAAAATAGTCCTGGCCCCTCCAGTGTTCACCCCAGCACTACCCTGATCAGCAACATCCAAATGGCACAAGAGTGAAATGCAGAAACAACCGCATACAGCGATGATTATTCAAAGACACATATTGAGTCTACCACCTCCTGGTTCTCTCTGGACGTTGCCTGCACCAGTGGCACCACAAAAGGAGACAACCCAAGCTTCTATTACAGGCATGTTTTGGAATGGGGGGGGCTATGTACTCAACCACCCAATGGCACTTGTGCACAACAGGAATCTGGATCAAATATTAGTGATGGACCTCTTCCCTTTATCTATTGTGGAAGGAGGGATATTTTTAGAATTTCTGGTGACCATTTGCCTGATATGGAAGGTTCACAGCTGAAACTATTTTGCCAGCATAGCTATTCCAGTGCTCCATCATGATGTGCTGCAATTGGTTGAACAAGCTTTGCGACAGAGTACTGTTTACACTAGTCACCTGATGACAGAAATGTGAACCAGTTGTCAAGCAACTGATTACATGTATATCACTGCACACTGGATGTCTTTTATGGGTGTTAGGCAACAGGTATCTGCAGGTCTCAGCACAGAAGAAACGTTTAAGGTTGTTCAGTGGCATGCAACAGTAGAGTTGTTAGCCATGGAAAAATCCCATACAGCTGCAAACATCTTGAAAGACTTTAAAAGCAAGGTGTTTGAATGGCTGTGACCCAGAGGTCTCGGAATTGAATTTGATGCAACAGACAATGGCAGGAATATAGTTAAAGCAGGGGCAGACGGTGGCTATTTCAGGGTCCTGTGTTAGGCACATTATATCAATCTGATTGTGCAGGACTCTCTAAAAAAAGAAGGCAAAGTCAGCAACATACTGACAACCTGCAGAAGAAGCTGCACTCCTTTCAGTCATTCTTTTAAAGCCTGGAAGCAATTGAAGACCTTTCAGCAGGCTAATAGAGAATCAGTTGAAGCCCCCATACAGGAGGTGCCAATATGTTGGAACTCAACCTATTATATGGTACCATGTCTGCTTGAGCAGTACAGACCAATCACTGACTATTTCCTTCAGAGAGGAGTAGATGCAACTGGGAAAAGCATGACCATAAAGGTACACAAACGGGGCCTAGTCAAATACCTGACAAAATATGACTTCTTTTTGAGGTTTTAACATGGGAAGTCAGCAAGGACAGCAAAGAGGACAGCACGATGAGCCAAGCGATCCCATTGTTTCATCTGCTACAGGACCAGTTAAAAAAGGTGATGCAAAGGTGCTCCGGTGTGAACAAAGAAGCCTATGAGTTGGTTGAGAGCGTAGTTATTTGTTTGGTTGTTAATGCAAGGCTACAAAGAGAGATCATGTTGTCCAAAGAGTACATTTGTGCCGCGATACTGGACACTTTCATTCCTTTTCAGAAGGCGATGTTTCCCTATACAAGATGTGGATTGTTGAGCAAGTGAGGGATCTGGAAGAAGAACAGCTGGAAATTAGAGTCCTGGTAGACTTTCTGACACGCAGCATTCAACCTCGTGTGAGGGCAGTGCTTTTGTCTCACAGCAGCCAACACCAGCAACAATATTACCGCAACAGAAGAATCAGACTCAACCTCTGCAGTGACTTGGTTTCAAGTGGCACAGCATAAGTCAAGTGCAGAGGCAAAGAAAAAAGAGGTTGAGCAAGTTGCAGCACCAATGACCATTCAGAGGATATTTCAAGGATATCTGGATGACCCAAAAGAGGTCTATGTGGATCAAAACCCATTGGTCTATTGGTATGGGAAGATGCACCAATGATCATAGCTCCAAAGGCAGGCAATAAAGTATCTGGCTTGTCCAGTATCCAGTGTGTCTGTGGAGCTTGAGTTCAGTGCAGCTGGATCAGTTATCACAGTTAGGAATAGTCTCTTGCCTCAAACCATGGAGAAAGTGACCATGATTAAAATGACCCAACACTTCATACTGTTTCTGAAACACCACAGAAGGAGGATGAGGGCAATTGGCAGACTTAAGTGTGCAGCTGAACAACATATGGGTGAACCCCCAGAGCTTCAGAACAATCTCTACTTTCCTGACTGAGTAGTCCACCAAGGAACTTTCTGATTATCTTTGAACTGCTTTGCAAAAAAAGGAAATGGATGACAATTGTTTACCACAGTGCTTGGATTGGAACAGGTAACATTTGCACAAGTGATCTATTTTGAGTGAGTGTGAGTGATGATAATTCATGTGGTGGCAGACAGTGAGAGTGTTCAGCTAATTTGTAAACTTGATTTTGATGATTTGCAATGTTTAGGGGTTGATGGGTGATTTCGCCTGAAGGTGATTGTCCCTTTCACAATTAGCTAGATTTACTTGCATGGTCCACTCCCTGCTGTTTTTTTTTTTAGATTCTTCAGAGACTAGACCAGTCAGTTTATTAACAAATACAAGTCTACACAAAATGCTCCAATTATTTTGCCCTTCTTGTTCATCATCAGCAGTGCACTACAGGTCTATCTCTGTCAATCTCATTTGGGTCGGGAGTCGGATTGATTTGTTACTCAGAGTCAGAGTTCGGATTCAGGGCTCAACTACCTCAACCGCCAGAAGATGTCAATTATCTACTTCAAAGGGAAACCAGTATGATAATGATTAAGAGGCCTACTCAGCCCTGTAGACTGGAGAGAGGTGTGTTGAATTGAGAAATGTGGAGCAGCCAATGTTCTGGCTTGAATGTCAAGCTTCTCTTTTATGTGGTTGTAGTTGGGGGATGTAACTGGAGACAGGTATGTGGGTGTCAGTGACATCATCACACATTGGATACACTCGGATATATGTTATGCCATTTATGTGATTGATCAGCCTGGTGCATGCAGCTACTTGTCTGGGATTGGTTGTAAAAGTGTAAAAGTGCTCTCAGTTATTTGCATATGAGTCATTATGCCTCTTGGTCCATTCCTCATGAAGCTTAAATTCTGTTCTGGCTTCTCCTTGACTTCAGAATATTATTATTGTTTTACAATCCACAGACCTTCTCTTCTTCTACTCTAAAGGCGAAAGTTCCATAACACTCCTGCTCAGTGCTTACCTTCCTGGATTGGTTCAGCCAGACACCCAAGATGGACATCTCGAGAAGAATGCAGACGCACCACTCAATTTGGCATTTATATACATTATCATTTTTCTTTTACCAGTCATAATGTTTAGAACTGTGTGGGTGACCGAACATTTTGATATATAATAACTTGTCTATGTGGGGCTCAAGGCTGTTTGTAGTGTTTTTAATTGAACTGTGTCCTTCATTTCCATCCACAACAGATTTGATGATGTGCTCCTCATTGACCTGATGAATTTTGTTGTTGTGCAGTGCTTATCGTCATAATACCTTTTCCCAACTTCCCATTCCCATCCATTCATCAAACCCCTAAACCTCTTCCACCCAGGTTGTATGATTTATTGAGGTGCAACTTTATTTACATCATTAATGGATCACACAGTTGGTGGGGCAGATGTGGTGAAAGCAAAACCAACTCACTGCATGAGCTTCTTACCTGAAGGCTAGACCATGCCAGTCCAACTTACCCACCCACTTACAACAGGATTAGATACATCATTCATCAACATGATTATTCAGGTCTTGTGTTGCTTAAATGCTTACCCTTCACCCGAGTCCACTTCTGATTCGAGCATTGTGTAAGTTTAGCTTTGAATTGTTTGAATACATTAAATACTAGCTCCCCATTGCTCAGAAGTTACTACTGCTAGGTTTTATAATATTAGATCTTTGTGGTGGTCTGGTCTCAGTCTTTGATAAATTAAGACAATAAATAATCCACTAACTCTGAGTTTTCTTCAATCTAGTTGCCTGAGATGGATAATCCAGAATAATTCTACAGTTGGAGTTCACCTAGGTGGGACCTCGCCTGTGATGTCTTCCCTGTTAGCCTGCTAGCCCACTACCATTACCATCTCCATTATGATGGAATGTTGGGAAACCCTGCAGTAAGGTTTTGGAAGATTGAGAGAAGTAGCATTCATCACTTCATCTAATCAGGTAAGAGAACTAAGAAGAGTGTGAAGTTTAGTCAGTAACTTCTTCTGAAGAAATTTTTTTATGTATGTTTTAAGAAATAGGCATACCCCTCTAATGGTCAAAATAGTTACATAGGGTAGTAGGACAAGGGTATAACTAACTGACATACACATTAATAAGTAGCTGGGTGCTGCAAAAGTGGCACAAATTAAGCCCCTCAAGCAATAACACAGACTGGGTCAGTTTTGATCCTATTCTGGTAGTGGGGTAATGTTTGCGTATAAGTAAAATAAGTAACCTAGCAAATAAAAATATGGTAAGGGACTTCAGAATCAGCTAGGGAAAGTCTAGCGGGCGAAGTTGATATATAGTATGTGACTGTTCAGAGGGCAGCTTTTGGTAAAGAAAATGGCTGGGCTAAAGCAGTGCAAAGACAAAAGACAGATTGCAAGTGATATGAAACAAAAACATGACCCATTTTTTTATACAAAGGAAACCCACCCTAGGGAAACCACAACAGGCCCACCCTGGTCCCTAAACAAAGAAATCTCACCCCAATGTCCCAAGCATCAATATCCAAAAGTAAGCCCAAAATCCCTTTACCACCTGCTTTTCCCAATTCCTTCTCTCCTCACCCACAGAAAAAGTCCCTCCCATCAAAAAAGTATATTGAAGAAAGGGTTTCAGAGGGCACCTAGACGGGCGCTAGGGTGTGCCACCTATAGAGTTAGGTTCTGCTGCCCCACACACATCAGCGCCAGCTTTTTGGGAAACATCCTTTACAACGCAACCATTACATCGCACTACACTTACAACACAGTCATTACATCGCAACATCATTTACAACACATGTCACTACAATGCAGGCATTACAACGCATGACACTACATCGCATCACACTACATAGTATGTCACTACAATGCAGGCATTACAAGGCATACCATTACAACGCATACCATTACAATGCATAGTACGCCTACATTATCCAAAAATGACCCTGCTATTGCACCCCCTGGAGTTAGAATAGTAATTTTTACCCCTACACTAGTCAACACTTACCATGCTGTTGCATCCCCTGGAGTTAGAATAGTAATTTTTATTTCTACACTATCCAATGCTTACCCTACTGTTGCACCCCCTGGCGTTAGAATAGTAATTTTTACCCCTATACTATCCAATACTTACCTTACATGCAATGTAATGGTATGAGTTGTAATGGTGTGCATTGTAAAGGTATAATGCGATGAAAAGGGAATGCGTTGTAAAGGTAGTTTCTAAAAATGTGATGTAGTGTCATGCGATGTAATGGAGTGCGTTGTAAAGGATTTTACGATGTAAAAACTGTGTTGTAAAGGCATGCATTGTAAATGTATGCATTGTAACGTCATACATTCCTGTTTTTTATGAGGAGGGTGGTGTGACATCAGTGGTGGATCCCTGCTGCAGCACTGCTGATGGTATGGCTGTGATGGAGGGGAGGCCGGCTGTCTCATAATATTTTTGGAAATATGCAGTGATTTCCGTTGAGTGGGTTATCAGGCCTTTCCTGGAGCTACAAAGGGCTGAGATTGTATGAAGAGATTCAGCTTGTTGGAGTTGAAAGAAGGACATTTTCACCTTTGTATGTAAGTCCTTGAGATCTGTCTTGGCGGGTGGTAATCTTTTAGAGTACTATGTGTCTGAAATGCCAGTGTCAGGAAGCAGACTGTTGATTCTAGTCTAATACTGTTGTCTTTTGTACTTCTCTTTGCACATATCATCTCCTTCATCGGGAGTCTACGGATGCACATTTTACCTGCCCCGCAGTAAGCGTGCAGATACAACTGTCTGTTGTTTTCAATAATTTGATTATGGTGGGAGCGTAAAGGTGCTCGGTTGTGAGGATCTCTGAACCCCGAGACCCCCTAGGAAGTTGTCAGGTATACTTCCAGCTGTATGTCAATGAGATCATACTCTGAGACACTGTAGGGTATTATAGCAGCCTGTATAAGGTATGTAACTAGCAGTGGTGTTATGAGGAAGCAATGTATCTATGTACATAGATTGTTTGAGTAAGAGGTGAAGGCGTAATACCTCTTAAGGATGACATAGACGCCAGAGTTCCAGGGTCTCCAATCAGATCCATTAGCATATGTCTGCACTTTTTATGGGGTAAGTTGGGGGTACCTGAGCTATCTGATATAGGGCCGGCCCTTCATGATGTTCCAGTCCCCACCAACATTACTTTGGTTCGACCAAAGATGATCAATAGCCTATGCAAGTGAGATTTAAAATCCGCTTTGTTCTATGTTGGGGCGTATATCGACACTACAATTAGTTATGTGCTTTGTATTTTGAGTTTTTCAAACACATACCACCTTTCTGAGTCTACCCACTTTTGCAGTGCTTTGCATGAGAGTGGTTTATGAAAAAGTATCCCCCCTCCTTTTTACAGGGGTGGACCCTGGGTAGATTTCGATACATGGGTGGCTGCTTTGGCGCTTGTCTGGATGACTTCTTCCACCCAGTCCCTGGAGCTCTTACCCCTCTTCTAGGGTCATGTACGTGTCTTGGACCAGTGAGACATTGTGCCTATGATACCCTATTACGTTTAATGTAGTGCCTCAGGCTATTAACATTAAAAGAGGTGATTTTCAGTGGTTTCGCATTGCCTGCAGGGCATTTCTGTGCATGTTGTGTTGTCATGTTGTGGCTAAATTGGGCTGAGTATCAGTAGGAAGCTAGGCACTTGTGGTCTCTGTGGTGGTTTATCTCTGATATTAAAAAGAGCATGAATGGGTCTGAGAGGACCACTTAGCTCGGGAGTGTAGGAAACTGTTATGGGGTTGTGGAGTCTTGTGGGCAGGAGTCTCTGCGTATTACTGAAAGTGGAACAGAGAAGCCTTCACCTAGTAAGAGGTGGGGGAAAGAGATTAAGGAACATAATAATCATCTAGCAGGTGGGTGTCTAGGGAAAGCTGCCAAAGACTGTAATCTGAAAACTCTTTAAACTTGAACTGCGGGTTGATGATGCAGCCAGCGCATCAAGGCCCCAGACATAAAAACTGACAAATACGGTTACCGAGCCCCCAGAGATTAAAATGTCCTACGTCTCGAGACAATGCACAAAGAAAGGGGAGAGAACCCCCTATTAAAGCGGCACAGAAAGCAGGTATAACAAGAATGAAATGCAGAAAATACAATACTGTATTGTGTTGTGTTTCACCACATAGAAGTTGCGTAATCAAGTGTCACCAGAGTCCTGGCGGGTTCCTAAATAGCGACATACCCGGCAACCATTCCAACACCATATCAATGTATTCTCTGCAGTTGTATATTAGAAAATGTAGCATGTCTCATAAGTTGTCTATGGGAAGGTGTGAAATGGTGGTTTCCCCTCCCATGCCTTCAGAGGATATCTAGATTTGCATCTCATTGACGAGGTATGTCAGTGGCACTGTTTACTACTGTTTGACTACTTCTGCGTCAACCTTTCCTATCGGGGAACCCAGCATGCACTATATACTGAGTACACTTATCACCTTATGTTACTAATACACAGAGAGGCACAAGCTCCGTACCTTATGCCAGAAGGCTAGCACGGCACATATCATTAAAGGACAACATGTTCGTATACAAAGCACTAGGCTCTCACAACAAGCTCCTGTGTGCCTGAAATGTTGCAGGAAAGAGGGCCAGAATGTTTTAATAACTTATATCACGTACCACAGAGACGAAACATGGGCCTTACTTTGTTATTGCACAAATGGCTTTTCAAGATCTCTGTAAAATACTAGTGAGAAAGATTTCCAGACTTGTAAAAGCAGTGGCTCTTCTCTTAAAACATGTCCACGGCTTGCTAGAGCAGCTTGAACTGACACAAAAGAGTCATATTGTTAAAGGTGGCAACATAAATAAAGAGACTTCTGTGATTGTTTTACAGGGTTGCATATGACATTGTCAAAGGAATGCAACCATTTGCAGATGGCGATGAGATAATATGACAGTAAATACGGCATTCTACTTGCATGTATCTCTGGTTTTATTTAAAAATGAGGTGCGAGTGGAAAGAAAGTGCAACAAGCTGATTTTCCTTGTCTCTGCGGTGGCTGAGGAAGTAGCTGTGATTTCTGGCAGACCTGACACAGCCAGCAGGCCACCGGGGCTAAGAGGCTACCACACAAGTTATCGGTTTCCTTTTGAAAAAAAAAAACCAACAACTGTGTGCTGCTGTCCTCGACTCGGGATATTTTGAGTACACTTTAATGTGGAGAGAGCAGATAATATTGAGACTCTGTGATGTGACTCTGGTATTTTCTGTAATTTGAGTATGATAAACATTTTGTGCTGGATTCTCCTAGCAGAAAGAATCGTCTGTGACTCCAAAGGAGTAGAAATCTTGAATTCCCTATCCAGGAGCCCTGGATAGCCAGCTCCCAATTAGAATTCAAGAAATAATTCTTCTTTGAGAAATCTCTGCTTTAGGAGGCACCTTAATAATCCCTCTCTCTTCTAGGAGCCTAACTGAATCTGTCTTTCTCTGTGACCTATTTTGGAATTTAAATTGCAAATACTTGCATACTTGAGCATACATCTCACAACCTAACACTGTCGATGTAAACTGAAATGTTTTATTTGTAAATAATATAGCATGTAATAGTTTAAAAATCATTTGCCTTAGGATTTGATGCTTTTTTCTCGGGTCGTAAAACGGAGGCAATATTTGAGCAGCATATGCAATGCGACCCCAGATTTACTAAACCACCACAGCTCAGAAAAAGCAGAATTTGTGAAACCTCTGTGTATTAATAATAATGAGGGAAGGATAACACTTGTGAATCTCTTTGAATGTCTACCAATGCAGTGAATTAGGCATGCAAGCAGCAGCCTCTCAGCATTCACAAAATGCCAATATGACAGTCTTTGGTCCTTAACCCCTTAGCTGCGGCGGCTATTCCGCTGCAGCGCTAAGGGGGAGGCGGGGCCGCGCGGCGCTCCCGTACTCGTGACGGAACCGCTCCGTCACGGCCCTCGGGTGATCTGTGCTTGTGACGGAACGGTTCCGTCACGGCCCCGCCTGCTCTTTAGAACGTCAGCGCAGGCGCGGAATTCGCGCCGCGCAGGCGCGGCGAGCGGGCCGTGACGGAACTGTTCCATCACCAGCACAGCCCACCCGAGGCTCGTGACGGAACGGTTCTGTCAGGAGCACACAAAGGGTTAAAGGGACCGGAGCTACCAGGTACAAAAAAATGTGTCATTCTGCAAATGGACTTCATTGGGAGCATGCAGTCATCCCCTAGACCACTATTTGCCAGGGTTAAATACGGCCCGGGCATGCTAAAAAAAAGTGGCCCACATTTGCATATTGCCTTTCCGCAAAAAACTGCTTGTCAAAGTTTTATAAAAAGAAGGGGGAGGTCTCTGACAGAGGCATGTTTTCTTAACTCCACTTAGATTTAAAAAATGCACGGATTAGTTCACACTGGTGAAACACACCTGAAAACAAGTGAGGCCACTTCTGCTCAGGTCCTCTGCCCCCACTCAATATGAATTTGTTAATGGGCCGGCCCAGCGAGAGAAAGGAAGGGACACCTCTGCATGTTGATAAAAGGGAGGTAGTGGACTCCCATATGCCTCCAGAAAGGCCACGCAGGCATCAACGAAGCCACTGGCAGCATCCGAACAACACAGACACCGCCCAAAGCAGGCCCCCAGGCTGCCCAGAAAACCAGCCCACAGCTGAAACTCAGATACCAGCCCATCAGCAATTGCCCGAGTGCCCGCATTACCAATCCGACCCTGCTATGTGCTTCCCTGATGGGCCCAGCTGTGGTTTACACAGTTAAAGCTGTCTGTCATAGACAACTTCATCTTTAGCATCCCTTCTGCCTTGTTTGAGGTGTCAGTAACCTATTAATGCTTTATGACCACAGTTGTCTTTGTGATTACAACTGTGGTTGAAAGGCTTGTAACACACAATTTAAGTTACAATTTAAGAGGTCATGTCTCTTTCATGTCCGCTAATCTTTATGAGTCGAAAAGACAAGTAATGTGTATCCTGCAATTTGGAAAGACATTTCTGACAAGCATTGTACATTTAGTGCATTACAACTTGCCTTTTTGTGGTCTCTAAGCCTACAATTTTGCAAATCGCAGGCTTCATAAAACCAAAACGCCTTTGCATAATGGGTTCTGAATATTTCTCTTTGTTTCTCCGTAACCCAAAGGCACAAACATCTTTATTGTTTAACCTTTGATTAACACACACCGTAACAATGTTGCTACAATTACAGAAACATATAAAATATAGTGGAAGATTAAAACCCCAAATGTATAAAATTCACAGTCTTACTGGAGACAAAAGTCTACGTAAATCATTTATGGAGAATAATACCACCAAAACATCGCAGTTTCAAATAATTAAAAGGCAATGAAATCCCCATTACATGTCAGTAAGTAGTCAGCATTAAAGTGCCATAGTGCTGTAAGTGCTCAGATCAATAATAAGAAAAAAATGTCATGCAAAATCAATTTTGCCAGTAAACATTGTTGATGATATTAGTGCCTTTATACCTAGACCAGCCTGTGGTCTTGTGCACCACCACCCAGCAGGAAGTTGCCCAACGGGCCATTTGAATGTGGACTGAATTGCTTTTTCATGTAGTGTCAAATAGTTCATCATCTTAAAGTTAAGCTGAGTCTGTTTATTTTCGCCGTCCTGCAGGACCGAATGCCCCTGGCATTAAAAAAAAAAAAAAAAAACAAGGCCATATACAGATTAAATTAATAAAATCCTCTTTAACAGAGCCGCACAGTCTGCATAGGACCACTGTATTTCCAGGATGGCTGGTCTGCCAAGGATGGTAATGTGCCAAATCAAATTGCCTTAAATTCTCTCATTATAAGTGCCAAAAATGTCACAATTAAATACCGCTGCCCTGTTTCTCCCCCAAAAACAATGCCTCTTGGGGTCAATTCACAGCCCTCAATGACACTGCCATCCTCAGTACAGTCACGTCCCTGAAACCTTCAAATCACTTAAATTACCCCCTCTCTCCCAACTTCTTTAAAGAAATGATAGGATCACTAGCCCCACTCTGGTCCAAGATCATCAATGGTTCTCTTCTTCAAGGTGAGATCCGGGGCTGCTAGAAGGCGGGCCTAGTTCTCCCTATTCTCAAAATACCCACGCCGGACCCTGAAGACATGAATAACTATCAACCAATCACAAACCTCCCTACCCTGGCAAAACTCCTTGAGAAATATGTACATGAACAACTGCGCAAACACATTGACCGATTCCAACTTCTTGACCAATTCCAATCGAGCTTCCGCTCTGGCCACAGCACTGAAATGGCCTTCACTCATATAGTGGACGATGCTCGCACTCTGCTGGACCAGAATGAAGCTTGCCTACTAAAAATACTCGATCTCTCCTCTACATTTGATACGGTCAAACATGACAACCTGCTTAACATCTTGAAGCAGGATGTGACTCTCAGGAACTGTCCTAAAATGGTTTGCCTCTTTTCTCAGAAACAGAACGCAAAGAGCCAGATCCAGTCAAAATCTATCTAACTCCAGTCCCTGCACGCTAGGTGTTCCCCAAGGGTCCTCACTCTCCCCCATGCTCTTCAACCTTCATTGAACTACTGACTGTTATCCTCAAAGCATCCAATATCACATTTATGTGGATGACAGCCAACTGTACATAAAAATATCTCCACCCAAAGATATCAAGTCACTCAACAGATCCCTGCACAAAACCATAAATTGGCTAACCTCTAACCATCTCAAAATAAACACCCTTAAAACTGAATTCCTCCTCATTACACCTGTTAGATCTGGGGGTCTCTAGTTGGCAGAGGTAGGTACCAATGTTCAAATAGGGACCCTTGCTTCTAGCCAGGGTAAGGGGGATACAGTTTTTAGATTATCCCTGTTCACTCCCTTGGTATCGTGGCACAAGAAGACAGGCTTATCAAAGGCAATGTGTAAAGTATTTGTACCAACACTCACAGAGTAACACAGTGAAAACACCACAAATGGACTCCACACCAGTTTAGAAAAATAAAGTATCTTTATCTAAACTACACAAGACCAAAACGACAAAAATCCAATATGCACAGATCAAGAATATGATTTTAAAAGAGTTCTAGGGTTTGTGTTAAAATAATCCACAGTTGCGTCACGTTTAGCCCAAAGTACCTGTTGATGAGACAAAGGTTGCAAATGGAAGCTGCAGCATTGAAAAACAAGCAATGCGTCACTCCTGAGACCCTGGGGGGGCCATGCGACAGCCCCACTGTACGCAGCAGACGTGTTGTTATGAATCCGGTCTGTATGGGGAGGGATGCAATACCTTATATGGATTCCGTTGCACAGGTTCGGTAGGAAGTGTCTCGCACAGGCACGATGTGTCGATATCCGGGACGGCAATGATCTCAGGTGCGGCGGCGATGCGCAACGCAGCCTAAATCTTCTCCTCTCAAAGTCCCTCAATGCGATGGCTCTGCGACGTGATGCGGTCCACTAACAAGCGGTGCAGCAATCTCACCCAGCGACGACAGGCACTGCGACGATCTTTATCCTCGCGGCAGCTGGAATTTCCTCGCACTGTCAGGGATGCTCTCCGCAAGCGAGCGATGCGTGAAAATTGCAGATTGTCGTAGTCACTCCTTGTCCAGCTTCCCAAACAGAAGGCACAACTTCCAGAGGCACCATAATTGGACCAAGCCTTCTAGGAAGGGCAGAACCCATACAGCAGAGTTCAGGGGAAAGCTGTGGGTGAAGTCCTTTTGTTCCTGGGACTTCTTAACAGGGAGCCAGCTCATCTCAGGCCCTTGGAGATCTCTTCAAGCAAGGGGACAAGGCAACAGCAAAGTCCTCCCCCTCTCCTTAACAGCAAAGCAACTGCAGGTCAGCCCACAAGTACACAGCAGGACAGTCCTTCCTCTTCAGTCTTCAAGCTTTCTCCCTGGCTGAGGTTCCTTCTTGATTCCAGGATGATCTAAAATTCAGTGGTCTAGGGTCCTGTACTTATACCCCTAAAAGTCTTTGTTCCCTTTGTGCAAGAGGGCTCTGAGCCCGCTCTAAACCAGTTCTGGAGAACTCTGTTTACATGACTCCTTCTTTCCTTCCACAGTGCAGAGCAGAAAGATAAGACGCCCCACAGGAGGTGGAGCCAGCATTGTGGAGGGAAAGCACAGTCCTGGAGCACTTTGTTGACATTATTCCTTCTCTCCTTTCACAGTGCAGGGTCGAGACATCAGACGCACCACAGGGGGTGGAGCCAGCACTGTGGGGGACAGGCACAGTCCTATTCAGGTCCCATGTGCAACTCCTCCCTCCCTTCTAGATGCAGATCTAGAAGGACCACTAGGCGGACTCATTCTGTCTCCTGGAATCCCCCAGCCCTGTCACTCACAAACCAGACAGGCAATTCACAAACAGCCAAAGGCACACAGAAAGGTCAGACAAGAAAGCAGCCACTTTCTAAAAGTGCCGCTTTCAAACACAGGATTTAGAAACCATCCTTCTTAAAAGATGTGTTATTAAATTCTGAGTTCAGGGATACCAGACTTCAATTTTCTATCTTGCTCCTATGAAAAGATATGCAGGTATCCATTATACACAGCATTCCCTAATTATAGCCTATGGTCAAGATAGCCTTTCAATAGTGAAAAATGAAAACGGCTGTAATTCACTACCAGAGCATGTCACCCACACTAGTACACGCTCAACCTTTCACATACACTGCACCTTGCCCAGGGGTTACCTTGGGCCTTCCATAGGGGTGTCCAATGTGTACAGAAAGGGAAGGGTTAGGCCTGGCCAATGTGGACACTGGTCAGGTCAGCATGGCAGTTAGCAACTGCACACAGGCACTGCGGTGGCAGGCCTAAGACACCATTTTAGGGCTACTCATGTGGGTGGCACAATCGGTGCTGCAGGCCCACTAGTAGCATTTGAATCACCAGCCCTGTCACACTCAGTGTACTTTACTGGGGACTTCCTGGTAACAAAAGTATGCCATTCATGGATAACCAATCACAATAACAATTTATACAGAGAGCATATGCACTTTAGCACTGTTCAGCAGTGGTAAAGTGCCCAGAGTCCTATTTCCAACAACCACAGGTCAGGAAAAATAAAGGAGGAAGAAGCAAAAAGTTTGGGGATAACCCCGCAAAAAGGGCCATTTCCAACAACACCCACTAGGCAAACTCCCACTGTTGTGAAATATCTAAGAAACCTCACCACTCTCAACAGCACACCACACATCATTGATTCCATGAAATCACTGGGAGTTGTGGATAGATAAGACCCTGAACATGCAAGATCATTTCAGAGCAACTACCAAAGGAGCAAACTGAGAACTGAGCAGCCTAAGAAAACTTAAACCCTACCTTCCACAAGATGACTTCAAATCGGCGGTGCAAGCACTAGTATTCTCAAGACTTGAATGTAACAGGGCTACTCTATGCGGACTTCCAAAACTCAGTCTACCCCCCCTCAGAACATCCCTGAATGATGCGACTAGACTTGTCACTGGTTCCAAGAAATCCAGCCACATCTCACTGGACCTGAAATCGCTCTACTGGCTTCCATTTGAGGCAAGAATCAAGCTAAAAATTGCATGCATGACCCATAGAGCACTACACTTCAATACCCCTCTCTACCTGACAAATAAGCTCAAACTATCGAGTGGCTCCCGGCCCTCAAGGAGCACCTGCACACTGCTCCTTAAGCCGAAGAAATTAAAAAAAATTAAAACCTACAAGCGTACATTCTCTGGCATTGCCCCGAGAATCTGGAACTCCCTACCTGCGGAAACAAGATTGATTTCTTCAACAGTTGCCTTCAAAAGGGAAGTGAAAGCTCTACTGATGAACACTGCACTGATCTAGAAGCTTTTCCCCTTTTGTCGCCTATCTTGTTTAGCTGATTTAGCTACTACCGGGCTTCTGTTACGCACCAGTGTCACCCGCCCATATGTCATTTTTGTTCCTGATGTATATTGCTTTACGTTTCTCCCGCAACTATCTACCTATGTCTTCCGCACACATTTTTGTTCCTGATGTAGATTGCTTTACTTTTCTCCCGCAACTATCTAACTATGTCTTCCACAACCCGTATGTAAAGCGCTCTGATACCTGCTAGGGTCATGTACGCGCTATACAAAACTTTAAATAAATATATGAGGCCAGTTTCAGTTTGTCTTAAGATTGAAGGACCATGCAGGCATGTGCACAGCTAGTTAATCTGTTTTTATCATCAATATCAGAGTGCATTTTCGCAGCTTGATTTATTGCTTGCCTGAAGACTGGGAAGGACAGGTTTAAGTTCCATAGCTCTGTTGTCTTTGTT
Source organism: Lissotriton helveticus (assembly GCF_964261635.1). Taxonomy (NCBI): domain Eukaryota; kingdom Metazoa; phylum Chordata; class Amphibia; order Caudata; family Salamandridae; genus Lissotriton; species Lissotriton helveticus. The sequence continues at coordinate 807,498,463 of NC_136068.1, read as the reverse complement.
AATTTAATTGATGAACACAAATATTCACAGTGAGTAGACTGAGGATCCGTTTTCAATCACAACCATAGCAAGGTATTTAAGAAACATCCATGATCAGACCTGTTTTTATACCAGGTTTATATTGTGGAGTAGCTTCTCCCTGGGGTTTGCTGCATGAGACCAAATTCCAAGCAAACTTGCGCTGGAGAGGCGTTCTGTCAAGTCTGAATATCCGCTTGAAAGCATTCACTTGCAATCCATCCAAAAGCAGTGCATCTTTCCCATGCATGACAGCACTGACATAAGCCCCAGTTGATAGCAATTTGGTTGCTATGACCACCAGTAGTGTCTTGAAGGAAGGACTGTCCAGATTCTTAGCCAGTGTACAAAACGCAGAAATCGGGGTATTTCCTTTCTTGGTGATGTATTACTTGTGCTCTTGTAAATGTAATCTACTATTTGTGTACACTCCTAGATACTTGCAGCTACTGACCTCCTCTAGGACATCATTGTCCAGCTTAATTTTGAGGGGTGACCCAGGTTGGTTCCTAATAGTTAATATTTTAAGTGTGTGAACAGTAACAGATTCTTTTTTAATTCAATGAGCGATCTTTCGTGTCCAACTTATGTTAAGCTAAGCAATACTATGTCATCCACATGAGAGAAGTTTGTCAAACTTAAAGAGCCCATGCGCGGTAGATGAGAATTTAACTGATTGAGTCCTGGGGATTGATCAGCCATGGATAAATTGAACAGTAATGGGGTTAAAATGCAGCCTTGATTGAGGCTTATGTCCGTGGGGTTTTTGTTTGATAATCTGGTACCGTCCTCAACTTTAACTTGGATCCAAGTGCATGTGTATAGTTGTTCAATAGCACATAGTATTCTAGCTGGGAGGCCCCACTCCCTTAGGTTTCTCCACAAAAGTACCCAATCTACACAATCGAAAGCTGTTTTAAAGTCTATGAAGTAAAGAAACAGCTTTCTGTTTAGAAGCATGCACTTGTCTGCTATTAGGAAAACGACTAGCCTATTCGTAGTTGTTCCAACCCCTCTTTGAAACCCTGTTTGGTTGGATGTAATGAGGATGTTTACATTTGACGTGGCGCAAAGCATTTTGCATCAGAATCTATTAACACTATGGGCCCCATTAAAATGGCGGGTGCTTTGTCCGCCCGCCATCCTGACGTAAAACGGGACCGCCCGCCATAAGGGCAGAGGTCCTGTGGGGGCCATTAGGATGCACCAGCCACATTATCAGGCACATCCCGCATTTTTAACATTGCGGCGGGTGGTGCAGAAAGCACCACCCGCCGCAATGCTAAAAATGCACATTGCGCACTTCAATGCACAATGTGACAGGCGCTGTGCGGTGTACAGTGAAGTGCAGGGGGGACCATAGGTACCCCCCATGTGCACCCACCACCCCCTGGAGTCCCTGGGGGCCCACAACGGGTTGCCGCCACGGAAAAGCATGTTCCCGCGCACATCCTAATATGGATGGCGGTGTCTAACAGACTCCGCCACCATATGAAACCCTTTTCCGCCCGAAAGAAGCGGCGGACGGTCTTTCTGTCCGCATAGTAATATGGCAGGGGGAAATGGGTGGCGGGGGGAAATGGGTGGCGGGCGGGGAAGGATGTTGGGCGGATCGCCACCGCCTGCATGGTGGTGGCGATCCGCCCGACATCCTAATGGGGCCCATTGAGTCTATAATTTGCAGGGTTAGATCAGTCTCCTCCCTTAAAGGCCAGATTTATTATCGACCTTCTCCAGCTTATTGGGATCAAGCTTGTTAGTGCAACATCCTTCCATAGTGCTGATAACGAGTTTGCCCGATATTCAGTAAATAAATACCCTGCAGGAATTCCGTTCGGCTCCAGCGATCTCTTAGGCCTGCAATTATTAATTTCACTACGTTACTAGGTAAATAGTGATGGACATCTTACCCAGATGAACTGACCGGAGTGATGCACAGTTACAATAACCCATTCTTTTGATAATATCTTTTGTTGCAATTGGCTCAATATTGCAGCAGCTTTCTTTATTCATTGATTTATCCATGTTGAACCTTTCCTTAGTAAAATGGTGCATACATTTGTCCCAAACTATTTATTTATTTTCTTTATTTAAAAAGGTTTGATATAGCGTTACTGGACCCAAGAGTATCAGAGTGCTTTACAGAATAGGTACGGTAACCACATCAAGAAAAAAATTAAATTGTGCATTTGACTCACATAGGATAGGGCAATTCAGATTAGTCGAGGGAAAGGAGGAGAGAGTGTAACTAAGAGTTAAATAGGGAGACGTGGAAGGTTGAAAAATAGGAGAGAGATGGGAAGAAGGAGAGGGGGCGAAACAATAGGAAAAGGACTAATGAGGGAGCGAGTCGAGGAGAGTACCAAGTAAGGACAGTGTCATTACAGCAACGTTAGGTACCCCAGTATTTGTTGAGAAGAAGCATCTTGAGTCTTTTTTTGAAGTTAGGGTAGGAGGGGTTGCAGCGAAGATCTTTGGGGAGAGAGTTCCAAATCGTAGGGGCATTACCGGAGAATGCACGTGATTGGGTCTTCTTACATTTGAGTCTCGGGGGGATGAGGACAAGGGCGTTAGTGCTTCTCAAGGACCTGGAGCAACCAGCTTTTTTCAGTTTGTCAGAGAGGTAGGAGGGGGTGTTTTGGTGAAGGGCTTTGTGAGTGATACATGCCATCTTGAAGGTGGATCTACCTTCGATTGGGAGCCAATTGAGGTTTTTGAGGACAGGAGAGATGTGATCAAATCATTTACAGTCAGAGATAAGCCTGGCAGCCAGGTTGACAACATATTTTATCGGGGCAAGGTGGATTTTAGGGGTGCCTACAAGGGTGGCGTTTCCATAGTCAATTCTGGAGAGTACAAGAGATTGGACAATCATTTTGAAGTCATCAGCTGGAATAAATGGTTTGATTTTTCTAAGGTGGAGAAGGGTGAAGAGAGCACCTTTAGCAGCATTTTTAATATGGGGGATGAGAGTAAGATTCTGATCAATGCTGATACCCAGGGATTTGACAGAGTTAGAGGTGGAGAGGGAGCAATTGAGTGCTTTGATAACATTGACCCAGAGTTGTATAGGCAAAGCACTGTTTTTGGGAGTGAAAAGGATGATTTCAGTTTTTTGGGGATTCAGTTTGAGATGATTAAGATGGAACCAAGCTTGGACTTTGTTCAAGGTATCATTGAGGTGAAGGATGTCATGGTGGGATTTGATCTTGTAGTATAGTTGCGTGTCGTCATAGAGGTGGTAACTGATATTGGCTTGTTTGAGAATGATGGTGAGTGGTTCCATGAACAGATTGAATAGGGTTGAGGAAAGGATAGAACCTTGAGGGACACCAAGTGAGACAGGTTGGGGTTTGGAGAGGCAGTGACTGAGTTTAATTTGTTGGGATCTGTTTTGAAGATAAGAGGAGAACCATTGGTGAACAGTGCCCTCCAACCCAAAGCGGTCTTTAAGAGTATTAAGAAGGGTGGGATGGTGGACAGTTTCGAAGGCAGCAGAGAGGTCAAGGAGGATGAGGAGGGAGGATTCGCCTTTGTCAAGAGAGCGATGAATATCATCAGTAATACTGAGCATAGAAGATTCAGTGCTGCATCCTTTTCTAAAACCAGATTGGAAAACGTCAAGGAGATTGAAGGAAAAGATATGGTTGTCTAATTAAGATAGGGCACATTTTTCAAGGGCTTTAGAGAGGAAGGGAAGGTTAGAGATAGGGTGTAGATTGTTAAGGTCATTAGGGTCAGCGGTGGGGTTTTTAAGGATGGGGAGATTTGACCTAGTTAAAGGGATGCGGGGACACAACCAGTGGCAAAGGAGGAATTGATGATATTGGTCCAAATGGGGGCAATGATGTGTTTGAGTTCCTGAACCAACTGGGCGGGAAGAGGATCTTTGGTGTGTGAGGATGGTTTGAGTTTAGAGATGATGTTGAGGACGGTAGATACAGAAACTGGACTGAATTCACTCCAGAAGGCATTGTTTGTAGCATGGGTGTTCTTAGGAATAGAGTCAGGGTGGGGTAGAGTAGGGAGGGGTAGAGAGGGGTCCTGACATGAAGGGGAAGAGGAAAAAGGTGCAGTAGGAATGTTAGGAAGGTGGTATTGGCTGATGGGAGATTGGACTGGGAGAGAAGGATAGTTCCATTGAGTTGACTTTATTAGAGAATTAGCTGGCAATTTCTTCGCATCTTTCAATAGTGGCTAGTATTTTAGGGGGACCAAAGGAGGTTTGTTTTTTAACAATGCTAAAGAGTTCTCTGGGACGATTTCTAGGTTCTAGACACAAACACGGTCAATGCACCTATCAGTCAGGTGCACAGCCCATTCCTTGATAGAAAGACATATACCCTCACCGTGCACTGGATTCTTTTTTTTTATTCTTTTTTTTTATATTAAGAGCAGGAAGAAAAACACTATTCATTACATCATAATGCATACAAAAGGAATTAATTTTCTGAATTAACATCAAGAGATTAAAAAACATTATGGAAAGATGGTTAAAAAACAGAATTCTGTAACAGCTTATAATCCTTGGTAGCCTGTTTCTTTCATGATTCGTCCCCATAGATCTAAAAAGAAAATAACACAACCCTATTAGAAGCATTTTGTAAAGTACCTGTGCAACTAGGAAAGACTATTTCAGTACCAAGCAAAAGACAATACAAAAATCCATCATTTTTTAAAGTGCATGTGCAGCTGGGGTTAAGTATTACATAAATACAAAGAAGAAGCCAATACAAATGTCCAGGAACTCTATAAAGGGCAAGTGCAACAATCAACATCAATTTGACTAAAAATGGTACTGTAATTTGTTGCCAGTTACAGAGAATTCTTCAAACCTACTCTAACTCAGCTATACAAAATTTCTGCCAGACAGCTCTAAATCTTACTGTAGCTCCTACTCGTTTTGTGTAGGCCTCCTACACATTTTACTGATCCATTGGTAAACCCTAGGTTGTTTACTAGTTTTCCAGTTTTGCAGCACTAAGGACCTGGCAACTACTATAGAGATTATTACAAAATACTGTTGATATTTCGTAAAGCATTGCACCTCTGGCGAGACACCAAATAAAACCAGCCTAGGTGATGATGAATCAAAAATTGAGAAATCATAACAAAAACCTCCTTCCAAAATTGCTGCAATTTACTGCATCCATAACATGTATGAACCCATCCTCCTTCATCCCAATCATTGCATCTAAAACATTGATTCAAACAAGTAGGAAACATTTTATGCAGTCTCTGAGGAGTATAATATGCTAGCCACCTGGATAGAAAATTAATTCTTTTAGAATTCATCCCTCGCAATGCTTTATTCAAGAATTCACTTAATTGTTGACATTCTTTCATATTAAACTTACAGCCTGTCTCTGAGTGAATTTTCTGAAGTTTTTTCACAATAATCTCTTCATTTTGAGCTTGCTGATGTAGAAGCTGATATCAAACTCCCACACCCGTGACTTTATTTGACATTTGCTTAGTTATTTGAAGCGCGGTTTTGGTCAGCATAGTATAGTTATTTTCGAGAAATTTCACAAGCTATAAGATAACTTTAAAAAAAAGCAGTATTTAAGGTGCCGAACTGTAACCTTATCGAGTCCCAAGAAATTAATGTTTGGTGGTTATAAAAATCACCAAGAAGGCCAAACCCTAATTCTTTCCATTCTTGGTAGAGTCCTTTTGACATCATTAAACCTCCAACCACACCATCTGGAATGGGGGTATAAGCATGATATGCTGGAATATTTCTTGAATTAAAAAAAAACGTAATCCTAGTTACCAATGCTACATTAATCTTATACCTGTTGTTTTTTGGGCAGTTTTGCAGATCTCAGAAAAATGGGTATTTTTGTGGCGCTTTCTTTCAACATTTGTATTGGAAAACATTTATTGGAGAAAAATTATCAAAAACCGAATTATCTTCTCCTGAAAGTAAGTTAAGCAGGGAAGCCTGATAATAAGTAGGAAAATGTGGGAGCGCTAATCCCCCATATGCTACATCCAGCTGTAGTGTGGTTAGCTTAACCCTGGGGTGCTTGTTATTCCATAAAAACTTCCGAATCATTCCGTCCAGTTCTTTAAAATAGGCACTTGGAATTTTCATGAGGAGATTGCTAAAAAGAAACTGAAACTGCTGCAGCACCGACATTTTGACCATTGAGACTCGGCCTATCAGTGATAAATTCAGCAAGGTCCGCTTTCCCAATACGTTTTTAACTTTTCCTAACATGGTGGTATAATTCAGGGAAAAGAGTTGATCTTAGTTGTTTGTGAAATAAATGACTAAGTATCTGCTTGGATGTGAGCCTCGACTATTTATCAACGCAAGAAGATCAGATGGAACTGAATTAAATGTAAGAACCACTGTTTTTGCTTGATTGACTTTATACCCACCTACCCTTGTAAATTTGTGGATTTCCTCCATTGCCTGCTGTATGCAGGACTTTTCAGCTTTGAGATATAAAATTACATCGTGTGCATACAATTTAATTTTAGGCACATTTTCAATGGGAGGCACAATCAACAAATTATTACGGAGCTTGAGAGCAAGGAGTTGTATAAACAGAGAGAACAAAAGAGGGGACAAAGGACAACCCTGTTGCATCCCTTGTTTAATACTCACACTCCCTGCCTCAGTACCATTGATGACAACTTTAATTTCCGCCTGGCTATATAGCTTTTTTTAGCATTTGTATTAACTGGGCAGAAAAACCAAACTTATTTAAAATCGCAAATAAAGCACACCAATTCACCAAATCAAAAGCTTGCATGATAAAGTATGTATTAGTGGCCATTAGCCAACCCGGAAGGAAAACATGTTGATCCGAGTAAACTACTTGTTGGGCGCACGGAGCAATCCTTCTAGCCCAGATCTTCATGAACAGTTTGTAGTCTGTTTTTACCAGACTGATTGGGCGATAGGAATTGCATCACAGGGATCTTTATCCTTTTTGAGAAAAATTACAAGAACCGACTCCTTAAAACTAGTAGGGGTATCCATCCCATCCTTGATTTGATTAAACATTTTTCTCAAAAAAGGGAGCAATTCTTCCTGAAATACCTTCAACCGGCAGCCAATCTGATCCGCTAGCCTTTGTGTTAGACATACTCTCTAATACTTCACAAATTTCAGAGTTTTCTATTGTTTTATTCAGCATCTCAGTGTGCTGCTGGGATATCTGGGGTAACTCCAGTGATTCTAGATAGGACTGAAATTCTGAGCCCTCAACTACTAATGTGTCTGCATAAATGTGTTTAAAATGGGAGAGGAATACCTCAGATATTGCCTGTTTATCCTTTTCTAGCAAACTAGTGAAGGATTTCTAATCTGGCTAATGGTCTGCGCCGCTTTCATACTTTTCGTAAACCAAGCCAGGAATCTGCCAATTTGCTGACTTTCCTCATAAACCTTTTATTGGTAGGCCTTGTTACCTGTAATATGTTCTAGCAAAAACAAATTCTTAAAAGCGATCTTTTGCTTTTATCAATTCTTGCTGTAATATTTTAAAAGTATATTCTGGAATCGCTATCGAATCTAGGTTTTGTCTCGCCTCCTCCACTGTGAGCTGTAATTCCGAGATCTTTTGTCTGTGTTGCTTATTTAACCTGAGCTTATAGGCTATCGTCTGTCCTCTGAAGGTGGCTTTGAATGCCTCCCAAACCACAAATATTGGGGCAGTATTTATGTTCAACTGGAAAAGTTCCAGAATAAACATTTTAGTCTTTGCCACCCAAGTGTCTCAGTTTTAGTATGAAGGAAACTACAGAGTGATTGGAAAACGAATTATCCACTATCTCTGATTTGCCGTTGGTCAACAACTTATCAAAAAGAAAAAAGTCCAAACGAGAAGCAGTTATATACCTTGAGGAATAACATGTAAATCGAGCGAAACCGGGATGTCTCTGCCTACAAGGGTCAGTAAATGCGAAATCAGTTAACAGACTTTTTATTAGTTTCACAGTCTTGGGTTTTAACTGCCGTTTTGTCTTATTTTAGGTATCTACTGCCAAATTCTGTATATAATTAAAAGCCCCTCCCAAATTCAGTATACCTTCCGCGGTTACTGCAAGTTGATAAATCTGCTCAAGCGCCACAATATCGTCATCTATGGGGCCGTAATAATTAACTAAATTTAGCTCAATCCCATCCATTTTAACCTTCAACGCTAGCCATCTCCCTTTTCCACTGTGCATAACCTCCTCAACCTGCCAATCGAATGTATTTGATAGGAGGATTCCCACCCCACGGTCCACTAAATTAGCTGACGAAAAATACGCAGATGAATACTACTTAGGTAGCGCTATTTTTGGAGTTTCGGTCCTAACATGCATTTCTTTTTTTGCTAATCATTTTATTGATTTTCCGAAGAAAGCATACAGCACTCACCTATCGCCCCCATCCATTTACCCCACACCTTACGGTATTTCTTGGGACAACTTCTGGCCCCATACACAGAACGTTCCTGTGCAGCGCACCGGTCCACCCCTCTGCGCCAACATGACAGAGCAGGGGTCATCTGATTCAGCCAGCACTGTGCAATGTGTCTCTTTGCCACCACCAGGGCTGTGCTCAGAGAGAGTTTACCTGCACGAGAGCCGTCCAATCCCTCGGTAATGCCCAGGAGTATATTGGTGGGATTAAAAGGCACCTCCCACACTAAACCTCTTTGATTTCCCCAAGCACTGATTCCCAAATATGTGTGATGGGTGAGCATGACCATACAAGTGAAAGAAGTCCGCTTGAGGGTGTGAACATCACGGAGAGGATGCCTCAGGGTGAAGGCCTGTTCGGTGGAGGCGCAGCGGCGTGAGATAGGCAGTGTGTGATTAGTATACTTGTACCAATCGGAGCCTCGCTGAGACAGTAATTAACTTAGGGGCCATTAGGGTGTCGCGCCAGTCAGAGTCATCTAAGGACTCGATCCAGCCCTCCCACCTGACTCTGAGCTGTGAGAGTGTGTTGGGGGTATGGTTTGTGAGAGAACAATAGATACAGGTGATTCCCCCTTCCCAAGTCACAAGTCAGAACCTGGGCCTCCGGCGGGCTGTAGTCAGGCAGAGTCGTGCCCTCCGGGACGTGTGACTGGATGGCATGACGCAGCTGTAGATATCGATAGAACTGCGAAGGGTGTAAAGAGAACGTATGTTGTAGGTCTTGAAAAGTGCAGACGTGTCCCCTCTTCCAGACATCCCCCAACTGTGATATCCCGATCAGATCCCATGCCCTGAAGCCGGATAACCCCACCACCTCTCGGAGCAGGGCGCCCCGCCAGAGCGGAGTGCATTGGGTCAGTTTCCCGGTCCAGTGAATGTGGCATAGGGAGGCCCACCAGGCCAGGAGGACCCCGCACGTGATCTCTGGTAGTACTCCGGGGATGGTGTTACCGTACAGCATCCCCTGAATACTGGGCAGACCCAGGGTGTGAATCTCCAGCAAGTAGGCCGGGTCCTACCATCCCCCATTGAACCAGTCATGCACTGCAAGAAGGCGGGTCCCCAGATAATAAAGATATAGGGTTGTCATCCCCAGACCGCCATCATAAAGCGGGACCCGACACTATGCGAGGGCAAATCGGGGCTCTGACCCCCCCAGAGAAATTTGACAGCTAGGCTATCCATTTCTCTTAACCATGCACAGGAGAAGAGAAGGAGCATATTCTGGAGCATATATAGGAACCTGGGCAATATCTTCATCTTAAATAAGGCTATTTTGCACATAGGGTCAGGAGCAACGACTGCCACCAGAGGAGATCGGCCCGGGCCTTCTTCACTACTGGGGTTACGTTAAGCGCCCAGGTTAGATCAGGGAGGGGGGCACCCAGATCACAAGATACTTTCCGCCGGAGGGGTACCGAGGACTGCCAGTGGAAGCACACCCGTGAAAGGTGAAGGGGGACCAGGACAGATTTGGCAGGGTTTAGCAGAGGCCAGAGATTAGCTCAAAAAGGGTCAGCATTCGGAGGCACCGTGTGGGCTCAGCCAGGGACAGAAGGTAATCATTGACGTAGAGGGCAATTTTGTCCTCTCCAAGTCCGGGCCATCTCCACCCCTGGCTGAGTTCATCAGAGCGCACCAGACACGCCAGAGGTTCCATTGTGAGGGCAAAGAGGAGAAGTGACAGAGGGCACCGATAGGGAAGGGTGTGGACATGGCTCGGTTGACCAGTACTCAAGCCCTCGGGTGCGGGTACAAAGTTTTCACAAGCTGGCGGAAGCACTCCCCAAAGCCCATTTCTGTCAAGACCGCCTCCAAATATTGCCAATCAACTGAGTCAAAGGCACTGTCGATTCGCTAGGGTGAGAAGGAGGCGCCTGAGGCAGTGACGGGTACCCCGTAGGGCATGAAGCCGCATTGGTCGGGATGAACCAGTTTGGCCAATTGTGGATGCACACGGTTAGCCAGGACAGTAGCAGAGATCTTGAGCTCCGTATTAATAAGTGAGATGGGCCTGTAATCGGCACAGTGCTCTGAGGGAGGATGAGACTTAGGGATCACCACAATGGTGGCCATGTCGGTTTCAAAGCAAAAAGAGCCCTTGTCGGTCGCCTCCTCACACAGCTCCAGCAGATGGGACACCACAGTAGCCCGCAAAGAATCCTTGAGGAAATCCATCCGGACCTGGAGTCTTGCCAGACGGCATGTGGGAGATTACTTCATTGACCTCCTCGGGAGTAAACGGGAGGTCCAGCACCTCGGCCTCAGTCTCGCTAAGGTGCGAAAGAGAGATTCTCTTGCGGTGGAGCAGGTCGGGGAGTGACCGCTTCCCATTTTTGTCCCCTACCCAAACACGCACGCCACCGAAGACCTCTAAAGCAGCTTTGCAGCCTCCATGGAAGTCAGCCTGATCTCACCCGGTAAGAATGTCAATCTCCTTTCTTGGGCCTCAGTCCTCTCCTAGGGCAGACGCCCCTCTATGAGAGTAGCCTGAGCCTCCAGGAGGGTAATCCGGGATTCCTGCTCGGTGCGGTGGAGTTTGAGCTGACTCTTGCCTGCATCCCACAGGGTAGCAGGGGAGGAAATGGATCCTTGGTTAGTGGAAAAAAGTGCCGGAGCTCATTGCCCACCGATTTGCGGAAGCCTTTGTCCTGGAGAAACCAGGCATTCAGCAGGCATATTGGTCTCAAGGTGCTCAGCAAATCCCCCACCCGCAACGCCAACAGAGAGTGGTCAGAAATACCCCGAGGGAGTATGGTTATCTCCCTGAGTGTGCGACAGTTGAGAGCCGGGAGGAAGATGTTGTTGATCCGGGCGTGAGTGTGGTGGGATGCTGATGTGTGAGTATATTGACTGGTTGTGGGGTACCAGAGTCTCCAGGCGTCACAGAGTCCCTGAGCAGCCGCCCAGCTAGATTAGTGCTTGGCCTGGGAGGTCCTAGAGGTCAAGGGGGCATCTGTTACACCGCAAGTTTGATCCATAACTGCGTTGAAGTCACCCCGTATAATAGTCATCCCCGGAGGCAGGGCGGCGATCAACTCCGTGAGCTGCCTAAGTGTGGGGCCCATCAGAGACGGTGGGGAGTAAATCGAACGCAGGTTGAGTGCTTGGTCCCCCACAGCCCCTTCCAGGACAACAAAGTAACCCATAGGATCAGTCACGACCCTGTGTAAGACGAATGGAAGGGAGCGATGCACAAGAATGGCTACACCCCTCGACCCCATGTGAAGCAAGAGTGCCAAACCCCACCATAACCAAACCTCACCAGGAATGGGCAATTTTTGCCTACGAGATGGGTTTCTTGAAGGATCAGTATGTCAACTGTGTGGCATTGGGCGTACTGCAGGACCGCTGTGTGCTTGACACTGTCCAGTAGCCCATTGACATTCCAGGACATTACTTGGAGTTACCCTATTTCGATGTGTGCGTCAGTCATGGGGGTATAAGTGCAAAAGGGGACGTCCCACACGTGCAGCGGGTACCGGCAGATTGGAAGGTCCACGCAGGGCATTCGGATAGTCATCAGGAGGCTGATGGCATAGGTGGTCGCAGTGATGGTGGTCAGCGATGTGGGTGTGGTGAGGAGCACATAGCTGTGAAGAGCCAGGATTGTGGGCTCTACAGAGTGTGCAGTAGTAGTGTGTTTGAGCTAGACTGTGCGTGTAGAGGAAAAGGAACAAACAAAAACTGGGACAACGGCCCTCCCTCCCAATCCAGTGTAGTGTAGTTCCTATATACCCAATAGGCTCTGCGCATTGGAATAATATATCCTAATGATTTGACATAGGACTTAAGTCAATAGGTCTCTATCGAATATACTAAACTTAATAGTGAGGGCTAGCTAGCTCAGAGGTCACTAGAAACTTTCTCGAACACACAAGAAGGGATTCGTTTCTGACAACCGCATAAACATGACAACTTTGTTTTCCCAAGAATAAGAACATATCTCTCAGAGTCGTGGAAACAATAGATAAGTATTTCACTCAGTCAGTCGTGCATGCTTTGTTTCTACAGAGTTGCAGAGAAATAGTGAGACAGGCGTTTTCAATAAAAGGTTTATTAAACAGTATTCTTTCTCATGCAAGAGAGGTGAACTGCTACAATTGTTAGACATAATGCAAAGTATAATGCGTACAGCGAGAATAGTATTATAAAAATAATACTGTAATAGCATTGTATGGTTTCTAAGCCATATAAAAATACATACATAAATAACATAGACTAAAATACTCAACTGGTGCTTCTGAAATACGGCTACCCCAATGTACCTAACCTAGGTCTAGTACGTGGGAAAAAGTAAGTATGGTCTTTTGCAAAGGTTTAGAATGAAGGAGGTCTGGTATCTCTGTTTCGGGACTTGATTTCCCAACACCCCGCAAGGGGAGTCAGAAACACTGGAAACACTGGAGCTGGATCTCTCAGCAGAGGAGGATGGCTTCCTGATCAGTGCATCAGCTGGAGAGTCGGCTTCCTTCGGCACTTGCTGTAGGGAGCTGCATCGGGCAAGTAGGTCATCGAACTGCTCCGAACCACTGTGCTTTTGCCATAGCAAGTGAAGGTATATTTATACTTTGAAGGTGTTTAGGAATGCCATGTTTGACATAAAGTCGGGCATATGAACATCATGAAAGAATCCCTAAGGAATAGATGTTCATTGTAAAACTAACTGAGTTCTTGGAGAAATCAATATTCAAGCAAGGGGAAGTCCCTAACGGCTTAAGCTGGTTTTCCAATAAATTATTGTGACGTTTGGTGAACGGATGGAAGTAGCCAGGCCTGTATTTGGGTAGCATGGGCTATGCCTAAATAAGGGCTTGATTTCTATACTTATATAAGGGCAACATGAATTGTACCTATATAAGGGCATGAATCTGGAAAATCCATTTGGAATCTAAAACGCCATACAACACCAGCCCCCTCCCCCTCCCTATACTTCAGGAGCAGAAGCATCTGTCGACCCTAACTGAGAAACCGGAGAAGAAAAACCAAACTAGAACGTTTGGAACTAGGAGAAGTGGAGGACCCCGCCTCATAGCAGGATGTTCTATAGAAGTAACCATCTCAAAACAAGTTAGCGATAAGTCAATTGTAGCTCAAACAGCGGCAAGACCTGTCAATGTCAGGGAATACAGCAGATTCAGAGTGTCCCAACAGGGAGGCCCGGGATTCGGGAGAGGTCCGTGTTCGTGTGCACTGATAGGGATGGCTGAGGTGAAGCACTCCCAGGCTCAGAGCAGTGGGAAGAGCAGGCGCACTGCGGTGCCGGGAGGTCATCTGGAGGAGCCCCAGCTGCAGAAATATGAGAGGGACCTGTTTGCGAGGCTGACCAGGCCTGTCGTGGACTCCACCTCCTGCGTAAGTGGGTACGTTGCGGTCGCGGGCCAGGACAATCCAAGTTGGGGCCATCCCTGCAGCTCCACTGAGAATTGTTATAGGCCAGAAGCTGGAGGGACTGCTTCTCTGTTGCCCATGTCCAGGCCTCCTCAGGAGTGTCAAATAATAGGAACTTGTCCTGGAAGACCACTCGCAGGCGAGCCGGAAAGAGTAGCCGGTTTGGGATGTGCAGGGCACGTAACTTCTGCTTCACCTCACCGAAGGAGCGCCGCTGGTTCTGGACCCCGCGGGTGTTGTTGGGGAAGACCATAATCCCTGGTTCTGGTACATGAGGCGCTGCTGCTTTCTCGCCTCCACCAAGATGGAGTCCCGGTTCTTATAGTTAAGGATCTTTATGATGATCGGCCTGTGGGGTGCACCCGGTGGTGGCTTGGGTGCGAGAGATCAGTAGGCCCTCTCGATAGCAAACCATGGGGAGAGGGAGCCCTCAGACATCCACGATAGCAGCCAATGCTCGAAAAAAGTCAGACCGACAGCCCTGTTCCAACCCTTCTGGGAACACCACCAAACAGAGGTTGTTATGCCGGGACCTGTATTTGGCATCCTCGGCCCGCCTGTGGAGCTCCCGGGTATGAGCCTGGAGACGTGCGACTTGTTCTTTGAGTTGGTGGACGTCATCTTCCACCGTGGACACACGAGACTCGATCTCTTTGATCCAGTCCACAGCGTTGCGGAGATCTTGTCGGATGAGGTTCAATTCAATGAGGACTTCCTCAATCGTACCCTCCACCGAGATTTGAGAAGTCTGAATGGCCTGAAGGATGGTCGATAAGTCTGCCTGGGAGGGGACATCTTTCCCAGCAGTGCCCCCTGTCACTCCAGTGTCCGCAAGGTGAATTGGTCAATCTTGAACTGTGTGGCTGGGGTTTTTGGCCCCCGGTCCCTTCCTATGATTACCACCCCACCAGACCAGAGGCCCGCATCAGCTCCCATGCATAGGTAGGGGTGGAGGAGGACAAAGGCATCCGGCTGGATGCGCCTCGGGCGGGCTGCAGCAGAGAGGAAGAAGGGAATGATGGAGGGAGGATAGGGGGGGTGCCACCCACTCAACCCTCCGCAGTCCGATTGACAGCCAAACCCCCTAACAGGAGTAGCCTTCCTGCTGCCGATGCCATGGTCAGTCTCAGTCCATTCAGGGCCCGCAACCGGCTGTGGCAGGCAGCTTATAGGCGGTGTCCCCGGGCTTCCCTGCGTCTCCATTGCGTCTTCTTCTGGGAACTGTGCATACGCGGGTGTAAAGACGTAAAGTGTTAAAAAAGCAGGTGGGAGGCAGGTGGCATGTAACGGAGCTATGCGGGGAGTGCGGAGATTAGTTCCATCTTCGTGCCTCTCCGCGTAGACCCCTTACCCAATTTTCATCCACCCTTAATTTGATCCATCCTTATTAACCTATCCCCGCTTTGCCTAATCTGAAATTTCCTTCAATAAACCTCACCTTTCTTTGAACATCACTTCCTATCCTACCCATACTCTGCAATCTCTTCAGAACTTGTATGCATAACCGATATGATTCATTTTTCTCTTGCTCATTTTTACTGTCAAACTCCCACCCACACCCCTCCACCCCCTCCCCCTGAAACGTGGAAAACCCCTCTAGCCACGCTAGCCACATTTCATCCCACCCTACACGCTTGTTGGGTGTCATGAAATTACACCCTTGGTGACCTTTACCGCCCCTTGCTCCCCCCAGCAATACAAAAAATGTTAACTTCCACCCCTAAATCATTTTCATTTACTTGAAGAGATTTCTTTCAGTAAGCTCTGGGCATCTTCTAGATTTGAGAAAAGATGAAACTTCCCTTTCACCAGATCATGGAGCTTAGATTGTCTGCTATTGAGGCCTGGGCACCCTGACCCTTAAACAGGTATAGCATCTTTACAAATTCCTTTCGTCTACGCACTGCAGCAGCTGACATGTCAGAAAATATGCGATATTTAACAGACTCATTTATAGAGAATTGTCTTTGCTGTATAGCCCTCGCCAAAATTCTCTCTTTAACGCGAAAGTCTGCAAAATTCAATAAAATTGTTCAAGGTATCTTTGAATTCGGCAAAAGGTGAGCGGGAACTCGATGTGCCATTATAGTTGTTAAATCGCCATTAAATTTTGGAAGGACTTTTTGTTTAATGAACGTATCAGCCCATTGGAGAGTCTGAGCCCCCTCAATCCCTTCAGGGACCCCCTCAATTCGAAGATTCGATCTTCTAGAGTGGTTCTTGAGTTCCTCAAGTTTGTTCTCTAGAAAGGTTTTACTTTTCACTGCTTCACTCGTCTTCAAACACATGTCGCTCATCAGTTCTTCTAGCAGCACAATTCTTGTTTCCGCCTCCTGCAGTCTGGCTAGAAAACATGCAACAGCTTCTACAATTTTACCAAGCCGCGGATGGAGGGAAGCAATCTCAAGTTCTTGTGTTTTTTTCAACTCCCTAATCTCTTCCAGGATAAGATACAGCATATCCTTTATCTCCATCTATTGCGAAAAACTCCATTCTGTCAAGGGATTACTGCTGTCCTGAGAGGCATTTCCATTAGGCTTTTGATTTCCAGTTAGTAAGCCCTCCACCTCCGGACCACTTTCACCTGACAGTTCACTCTGTATTTGAGGCAGGAGTAGAACCTGTGGCTGTTTTTGAGCCTCTACTGATGATGTACTTGTGTCTTCAAACGTAAACAGCACTGGCTGAGTGTGATTCTGCATCATTCATGCTATTAAGGTTGGTAATGCTACTGGGTCGTTCAAAGAGTTGCCCTGGCTTAGTGTTGCCGGACCCCCTTCGAAGAAGAGGGTGGAGCTTGCCCAAACATTTGAGCTTGTGATGGAGACAGCAGGGCCTGTGATACAACCTTTAACGATTTCCCCGATGTTTCTTGAGACTTCGTTGAAAGGTTATGGGGAGCCGAGTAGAGATGCTTTTATCTTTAAAAAGTGGAAAATCATTAGCACCTTGTTGTTCCCTCACTGACGCAGGTGTGTTTTTCATAGATTTTTTAACCTCAATTGGCTCACCATCTAGTTGAGCCAGAGACAAATGTTGTTCTTCTTCTGAGCTTTCAAAGCTAGGGTTCAGACCGGGAAGATTTATGCTAGGTTCAGTTCTGGCTACTAACGCGTTGGCTTTTGCCTGAGCTAAACAAGCTTTAGCTTTTAAAATGGCTGCGGAGTTGACCTTGGCTACAGCATTCAACTGCTTCAGATGCCTCCCTATCTCCCTCGCTGTTTTCTGGGCTAAGACGAAGTGCCTACCTGCCAGTGTCAGACTGCTTCCTGGTCCCAAAAGTCCAGTGCACCACTTCCTTTTTAAACACCACTTAGTCCAGTCCCTCCTACCTCCTTCCTCCTGGTTCCAGCCACAGGCTCTGCATCTCCTTCACTTTTGCCTCTCCAATCACCTGCAGCCTGCTTCCGTGAAATCTCAAGGCGGTTTCCCAGGCGATAAACCCTGTTGTTTGATTCTCAGCACCCTTCACGCTTCAGCCCCATGCCACTGCCGCTCCTGTTACAATGATGCCAGTCTGAGAGAAAAGAAAAAGAAAAGAGACTGACAGCTGCGATTTGATTCAGACGCTGCACCTCTTCACACTCCTCCGCCTAAAATCTGAAACCAGCAGCTTGTAGCCTCTCCATTGATCTTCCGACTACCTCTGGAAAAAGAGAACAAAGTCACAGTGAGATCCAGCATACCGCAGCTCAGCTGCATGGGTCCGCCGACGTAGGCTCCGTATTTTTGTGCTTTTGCATTTCGTGCCTTTTAAATTTTGTAGGGGCCGCCAGCCGGACCTCCGCGTTTACCAAGCTGTGTCCCCAAAACGCTGAGACTCCATTGTTGGGGGCGGGGCCGCGTCACCTGTGGCTATCCGGAGACGTGGGGCTCCGTAGATATCCCTTCCACGCTTGTTCACTGGATTCTTGAAGCGTGTACCATCAGTAAACATCTTAGTCAGGTGGATGACCCAAGCTTTCTCTGACACACTTGATTTGTTGTTGGACTAATAGACCTGCCAATACCATTTATAATCTCCCAAAATGATCTAAAATAGCAGCTTTGTCCAAAATGCATCGATTTTTGTTTTCTGATCGTCCCAAAGTTGTTTTTTAAATTGTGTTCTCAAGTTTTTTTATTTACTCCCATCCAGGCGTAGGGGTGTTGGACTTTTTTTGAATTCCTAACTGTCTTTTAAATTCTCCTTTTAAGGCTTGGCATTTGTTGGAAAGGCCTTCTACCCAAAAACTGCTTGCCACCTAGGGCTATTTACAGGAGGAGTGTGCAGTAGCAATCTCGTGAATTCTGTGCATGCAGCCATTTGACTACGCAAAAAACAACAGTTGATCGACAGAATGGAGAACAATGTCATACATTCACCGCAGTACAGAGATCTGGGCCTAAATCCATCGTTTTTTTGCACTCCACACCACCCCAGTTCCGACATGGCCATATGCAAATCAGCCTTGACCCTATGCCTCATTGGAACAGTCCAGCCGGAACTGCCAAGCCATGTCTTCCCTGGACCGGAATCAAGCATCCTAGGACCGGTTTCTGGCTATCAGCCATCATCAGCCAGGATAGCTTGACTCCAGTGGTGTGGAGAGCATGGGACTCACGTCTGAGCATACCCATCCCACTCGGATAACAAATGCAAAAACAACAGTTGATGGACAGAATGCAGAAAAATGTCATACATTTCCTAGGAAGCTTCTTTCCGGTCCAGGAATGACATGGCTTCTCAGTTCGGCTGGACTGTTCCCATGAGGCGCAGGGTCAGATGAATTTGCATATGGCCATGTCTGAACTGGGGTGGCAGAGTGGGCTAAAGAATGGTGATGGACCAAACCCTGATCTCTTGACTGGGTGTGAGTGTTTGATTGGTTCAGATGCTCCGTCCATCACCACCCCCTTTTGTACCGCTTTGTTCACCATAAGTTGGCATGGTATGCTCAGACGTGAGTCCCTTGCTCACTTTGCCACTGGATTCAAGCAAGCCTGGCTGATGACGGCTGAAATGCCAGAAACCGGTCCTAGGAAGCTTGTTTCCGGTCCAGGGATGACATGGCTTGGCAGTTTGGGCTGGACTGTTCCCATGAGGCACAAGGTCAGACTGATTTGCATATGGCCATGTCTGAACTGGGGTGGCAGAGTGGGCTAAAGAACGGTGATGGATCAAACCCTGATCTCTCTACTGGGTGTGAGTGTTTGATTGGTTCAGATGCTCCGTCCATCACCACCCCCTTTAGTACCGCTTTGTTCACCATAAGTTGGCATGGTATGCTCAGACGTGAGTTCCTTGCTCACTTTGCCACTGGATTCAAGCAAGCCTGGCTGATGACGGCTGAAATGCCAGAAACCGGTCCTAGGAAGCTTGTTTCCGGTCCAGGGATGACATGGCTTGGCAGTTTGGGCTGGACTGTTCCCATGAGGCACTGGGTCAGACTGATTTGCATATGGCCATGTCTGAACTGGGGTGGCAGAGTGGGCTAAAAAACGGTGATGGATCAAACCCTGATCTCTTGACTGGGTGTGAGTGTTTGATTGGTTCAGATGCTCCGTCCATCACCACCCCCTTTAGTACCGCTTTGTTCACCATAAGTTGGCATGGTATGCTCAGACGTGAGTTCCTTGCTCACTTTGCCACTGGATTCAAGCAAGCCTGGCTGATGACGGCTGAAATGCCAGAAACCGGTCCTAGGAAGCTTGTTTCCGGTCCAGGGATGACATGGCTTGGCAGTTTGGGCTGGACTGTTCCCATGAGGCACTGGGTCAGACTGATTTGCATATGGCCATGTCTGAACTGGGGTGGCAGAGTGGGCTAAAAAACGGTGATGGATCAAACCCTGATCTCTTGACTGGGTGTGAGTGTTTGATTGGTTCAGATGCTCCGTCCATCACCACCCCCTTTTGTACCGCTTTGTTTGCCATAAGTTGGCAGGGTATGCTCAGACGTGAGTCCCTTGCTCACTTTGCCACTGGATTCAAGCAAGCCTGGCTGATGACGGCTGAAATGCCAGAAACCGGTCCTAGGAAGCTTGTTTCCAGTCCAGGGATAACATTGGCTTGGCAGTTCGGGCTGGACTGTTCCCATGAGGCACAGGGTCAGACTGATTTGCATATGGCCATGTCTGAACTGGGGTGGCAGAGTGGGCTAAAGAACGGTGATGGATCAAACCCTGATCTCTCTACTGAGTGTGAGTGTTTGATTGGTTCAGATACTCTGTCCATCACCACCCCCTTTTGTACCGCTTTGTTCACCATAAGTTGGCATGGTATGCTCAGACGTGAGTCCCTTGCTCACTTTGCCACTGGATTCAAGCAAGCCTGGCTGATGACGGCTGAAATGCCAGAAACCGGTCCTAGGAAGCTTGTTTCCAGTCCAGGGATAACATTGGCTTGGCAGTTCGGGCTGGACTGTTCCCATGAGGCACAGGGTCAGACTGATTTGCATATGGCCATGTCTGAACTGGGGTGGCAGAGTGGGCTAAAGAACGGTGATGGATCAAACCCTGATCTCTCTACTGGGTGTGAGTGTTTGATTGGTTCAGATGCTCCGTCCATCACCATCCCCTTTTGTACCGCTTTGTTCACCATAAGTTGGCATGGTATGCTCAGACGTGAGTCCCTTGCTCACTTTGCCGCTGGATTCAAGCAAGCCTGGCTGATGACGGCTGAAATGCCAGAAACCGGTCCTAGGAAGCTTGTTTCCAGTCCAGGGATAACATTGGCTTGGCAGTTCGGGCTGGACTGTTCCCATGAGGCACAGGGTCAGACTGATTTGCATATGGCCATGTCTGAACTGGGGTGGCAGAGTGGGCTAAAGAACGGTGATGGATCAAACCCTGATCTCTAATGGGTGTGAGTGTTTGATTGGTTCAGATGCTCCGTCCATCACCACCCCCTTTTGTACCGCTTTGTTCACCATAAGTTAGCATGGTATGCTCAGACGTGAGCCCCTTGCTCACTTTGCCACTGGATTCAAGCAAGCCTGGCTGATGACGGCTGAAATGCCAGAAACCAGTCCTAGGAAGCTTGTTTCCGGTCCAGGTAACACATGGCTTGGCAGTTCGGGCGGGACTGTTCCCATGAGGCACAGGGTCAGACTGATTTGCATATGGCCATGTCTGAACTGGGGTGGCAGAGTGGGCTAAAAAACGGTGATGGATCAAACCCTGATCTCTTGACTGGGTGTGAGTGTTTGATTGGTTCAGATGCTCCGTCCACCACCACCCCCTTTTGTACCGCTTTGTTCGCCATAAGTTGGTAGGGTATGCTCAGACATGAGTCCCTTGCTCACTTTGCCACTGGATTCAAGCAAGCCTGGCTGATGGCGGCTGAAATGCCAGAAACCGGTCCTAGGAAGCTTGTTTCCGGTCCAGGGATGACATGGCTTGGCAGTTTGGGCTGGACTGTTCCCATGAGGCACAGGGTCAGACTGATTTGCATATGGCCATGTCTGAACTGGGGTGGCAGAGTGGGCTAAAGAACGGTGATGGATCAAACCCTGATCTCTCTACTGGGTGTGAGTGTTTGATTGGTTCAGATGCTCCGTCCATCACCACCCCCTTTTGTACCGCTTTGTTCACCATAAGTTGGCATGGTATGCTCAGACGTGAGTCCCTTGCTCACTTTGCCACTGGATTCAAGCAAGCCTGGCTGATGACGGCTGAAATGCCAGAAACCGGTCCTAGGAAGCTTGTTTCCAGTCCAGGGATAACATTGGCTTGGCAGTTCGGGCTGGACTGTTCCCATGAGGCACAGGGTCAGACTGATTTGCATATGGCCATGTCTGAACTGGGGTGGCAGAGTGGGCTAAAGAACGGTGATGGATCAAACCCTGATCTCTCTACTGGGTGTGAGTGTTTGATTGGTTCAGATGCTCCGTCCATCACCACCCCCTTTTGTACCGCTTTGTTCACCATAAGTTGGCATGGTATGCTCAGACGTGAGTCCCTTGCTCACTTTGCCACTGGATTCAAGCAAGCCTGGCTGATGACGGCTGAAATGCCAGAAACCGGTCCTAGGAAGCTTGTTTCCGGTCCAGGGATGACATGGCTTGGCAGTTCGGGCTGGACTGTTCCCATGAGGCACAGGGTCAGACTGATTTGCATATGGCCATGTCTGAACTGTAGTGGCAGAGTGGGCTAAAGAACGGTGATGGATCAAACCCTGATCTCTTGACTGGGTTTGAGTGTTTGATTGGTTCAGATGCTCCGTCCATCACCACCCCCTTTTGTACCGCCTTTTTCACCATAAGTTGGCAGAGTATGCTCAGACGTGAGTCCCTTGTTCACTTTGCCACTGGATTCAAGCAAGCCTGGCTGATAACGGCTGAAATGCCATTAACCGGTCCTAGGAAGCTTGTTTCCGGTCCAAGGATGACATGGCTTGGCAGTTCGGGCTGGACTGTTCCCATGAAGCACAGGATCAGACTGATTTGCATATGCCCATGTCTGAACTGGGGTGGCAGAGTGGGCTAAAGAACGGTGATGGATCAAACCCTGATCTCTTGACTGGGTGTGAGTGTTTGATTGGTTCAGATGCTCCGTCCACCACCACCCCCTTTTGTTCCGCCATTTGACTACGTTCAGGAATGATACTAGGCTCCAGAATCTCTTTACCCAGGCTGACCAAGCGAGTTAAAGAGTTGTGCATCCACCTTAAGCATTTTAGTTTGATTGTTTTTAATTAGCCGACTTCTTTTGGGGGTTGAATTTGCCTCAAAAGGTTTATACTCTGCTCAAGACTGGTAAGAATGGTCCCTTTATGTGGAATTTTCGAATGCAAATATATTCAAGTATGGAAAAAGTGGCAAAGAAAGCATTTTTTCCATAGTCTTTTCCTGAACCTGAGTTAGCACCATGCTATGTGTACCTCAGGGAAACGTCATCCTGGGATCTGCCATTTGCTACTTTCATGCCTAGATATTCCAAGGCAGTGACTAGTATTTGTCCTTTAAAATCAAGGCATTTTGATGAAAGGCCGCACTGTGGCTGAAGCACCCAAATTGCGTTTTCTGTAGCTATATGCTCATCTTCGTCTGGAGTGTGAATTAGATTTGAGATGAAATACAGTCACAATTATCTCCCATGTTGGGTTCGTAAACTTTACTTCTGTTATCACAGATATTAATTTTGTGAATAGAGCGACCTTTTCCAGTGCATTAGGGTGTGCATAGATACTAAAGTGCAGCAGTACTATTGCTGCCAGTCGTTCATACCAGGTAACTTAATTTTTTGTAAGCAAGGGACCAAGGAAGATAACTGCTCTGAGTTGATGTTTAATGCTAAAATAATACTTCAACTGCAAGGCCCACCCTTTGCTTTCACAAATCAATGTGATCTTGTGACCTTAATATGATGAAATGTCTAGCCTACCAAGTGCATAGACTCAGTTAGCCAAGTCTCTTGTCAAGCGATGATATCATATTTCCCCCAGTTTGATGGGGGACACTTCTAGAAGTATAGGTTTTGCACCCTCAATGTTCCAGGAAAGGAGGTTTAGCAACACATCCTTGGGCTCGCTATACCATTGTAATGAAAGTCACTCTTTTCTTGGTGCATTTAAGGCTAAGGCTACCCAATTCCAGTGGTCCAGGTTGAAATCAGTCAACTGTTTCCTGTTTTTATGATCCATTTTAATCATTGTACCACAGATGCACTGTAGGACTGAACACACAGGAGTTGTTCCCAGTTATATGCTTGGTTTACTGACCAGCATCAACAGAGGAAGAGTGTAACTTGGCTTTGAGTGTCTTGATAATATTATGCCCCATGTATCAAATTGCTGACTGACAGTCAGACTTGAAAGTGTAATTTCTTTGGTTATCTCCGTAACCAATACTGATGCCTCTTAGGCATCATTCTGGCTAAATAACACTCTTTCAAAAATAAAAAAGGTCTGGCTTTGACAACCTGATGCATTGGTTAATTATTATTATTTTTTCTCTTTTTTTTACTGTAATGGTTAGAAATGGGATTCCTGGATGGCAGAGGTATGCACCCAGGCCAGGCAGGAACCACCATCCTAGTGAGGGTAAATTAGATACAATACGGACCGCCAGACTCGTGGGTGCATGGCGGTCTCCAGACCGCCCTATTACAATTGGGGCTGTAGGACTGCCAAAGCCACGTTACAGCCACAAGGGAACTGCTATTCCCTAGTGGTATTTCGGCGGTCAGGAGGCTGCAATATGCTTGGCAGGACCGCTGCAGGACCGCTGTTGCATATTACAAGTTTCCTCTCTGCTGGCGGAGAGGAAACATAGGTAGGCCTGCACGGCCCCCTGTGCCTCCTCCGCATGGGGATGCATGCAGAGGGGTGCAACATGTGGTCCCCTGTGTGCATGCACCACAGTTCCTGCAACGGAAGGCCCGGTTTCGGCATTCCCACTGGGGTGCCCATTTTCTGAGACACCACTGTGGGAACACTAAAAACAAGCCTGCCTGACAGGAGGAAACTCCTAATCTAGTGGGCGGTCTGACCACGGCTATGGAGGTGCGGCAGCTGGCAGACCCAGAGCCACACTGCCAAAGTCATAATCAGGCCATAAAAGTTATCTTGTGCTCACCTTCTGGTAGCTTGGTATAGAGCAGTCAGTCTAAAATAAAGAGGCAATGTGTAAAGTATCTGTGCAACACATGCACAGTAACACAATGAATATACTACAGAAGGACACCACACAGGTTTTGAAAAATATATAATTATATGATAAACAAAACAAGACCAAAATGACAAAATCCAATATATAGAAGCTGAGATATTGAATTTTAAAAGAATAAATGCAATAAAAGTACTTAGAAGCTAGTAGCACTAAATAGATTAAGTTAGGTTGCGCTGGACATGGGTAAGCCCGGGCGGAGTTGGTGGAGTGCCACTACATGGACTTCAATGGAGATGGAAAAGACTCTGCCCCTCCCTCCCTAATTTAATTATAACCAAAAAAAGGCACGTACCCTACCTTACTGCACGCACAAGACGGACAACGTAGGGGTTTGTGTGGACGAGGATGGCGAGGAGGAGGAGGAGAGAGACCACAGCGAGGAGGAGGCAGCCTGGAGATGCCACAGCAGGTAAGTGCCTTTCTCTTTTGTTATTATTAAATTAGGGAGGTGGAGGAGCTGGCTAACACCAGTCCGCTACAGAGTCAGAGTTTTGCCTGAACGCTGTGTTCTCAATGGAGCACGGAGTAGGCAAAACTCTGTAAACTCCGCTGGTAGAGCTGAGTTCTCCGCCCGGGGTTGGCAAGGGCACAGTCAAAATTCAGTCCTACCTCATGGAATTGCAGGCTGACTACAGGACTCACCAGACCCTGATGAACAAAGTACATTTCCTGCTCCAAAGCAATGAGATGAGTCGATCTTCTCTACAATGGAAAGCAATGCGTCAGTGCTTAAGACGGGTGCCAGAGTTGAGAGGCATCGAGCAAAGAGCTGGTTTCTGCCACAGAGTAGAGGGGATGCATTGATCTCACCAAACTGAAGCAGTGGCGATACACTGTCCAATGCATCAATCTCAGGAGACCAAGCGCTGCTCGTGATGTAATGTGCCACTTTTGCTTCTGCAACCGGGTCAATGCCCGGGTTCTGTTCCACCAGACAGGAGATGCGTTGAAGGAGATGCGTGGAAGGGGCCCAGTAACTGTCACCCTTCCAGTGAGCCAGGCACAGGAGCACTGGTAGAGACTTTGATTTTCCCGAGTTTCAAGCAACAGGAGGAAAGCCAACAAGTGTTCAGCTCTCCTTCAGCAGAGTCAGAGAGCAGCTGGCAGCAGGGCAACACAAGAGAAGAGCAGGCCTTCCAAGTCTGGAGTCCAATGGTGAGTACTTTAAGCAGCACTACAGTCCTTCTGACAGAGGTTCAAGAGCTAGTAGTGTCTCATTTTTGGGTTTCAGAGACAGCGTCACACTAGGTCCATGGTGTATCTAATTTACCCTCACTCGCCTTTGATGTAGGGGTGACTTCGAAGCAGCTCTTTGAAGTGCACAAGTATCCCTTTCAACCCACTCCTGTCTGCCAGGCTATCTGTGGGAGGTAATCCTTTGTGTGGGGACAGGACATTGCCTATTCATGTGAAGAGTCAGCCCCTCCCTTCCATCCTGCCAGGCAAGGCCATCAGAATGCACATGTATGTAGATTGGTACTCAGACACAACTATCCTTACTATGTTTTGGCTGTCTAGAGAGACTGCACAAGGTGTATCTGTCACCCACTCCAGACATGTATTGGAGACATGCTGTCAGGTACTCACAGCAGTAAGTGCAGAGAAATGCCAATTCTTTTAAAGTGTCATTTCTAAAACAGTTATGTTAAATCCAACTTCACCAGTAAGGAGGATTTAACATTACCATTGCAAACACATGAAACATGAAAAAGCTACTCCTTTTCAGATCAGGATTTACATCTTAAAAGTGTCTGAAGGAATTCTCACTGCTAGTCTATGAGTAGGCCTTGCGGTAGTGGAAACTGAAATAGGCTTTCACTACCACGTCATGCAAATCATAAAAGTACATGTCCTAGCTTTTACGTACATAGCAGCATGCCCTAAGGGTTAGCTAGGGCCTAACCTAGGGGTGACCTATATCTGATGAAAGGGGAGTTTAGGCTTGGCAAGTAGTTTTAAATGCTAAGTTGGAGTAGCAGTAAACTGCACACAGGCACTGTAGTGGCATACCTGAGACAGATTTGAAAGGTACAATCAGTGCTTCAGTCCACTGGTAGCATTTATTTATTGATTTTATTTTTTTTATAGCACTTATAAGGCGCACAGCTACCCACAAAGGGTTTCCCGGCGCCGAAACAGCAAAGACACAGGACACAACTAGAGAGAAAATCAGATCCGAAGGCAAATTATTTATCAAACAGCCAGGTTTTCACACTTTTTCTGAAACTCCTATAGTTTTCTTCTTTGCGTATTTGAGTGGGCAGTGTGTTCCAAAGAGTTGGACCCAGAACTGAAAAGGATCTCCCGCCCATTCTAGCCCGTTTATACCTTGGTACCGCAAAGTTCGCTGATGTAACTGAGCGCAGATTGCGGTTGGGTAGGTAAGGCTTGGCAAGATCTTGAAGATACTTGGGAGCAATCCCGGCTTTGATTTTGAAAAGATAGCTCAGGGTTTTAAAGCGGATCCGATTTTCGACCCTGAGCCAGTGCAGGTCCCTGAGATGTTTAGTAATCCTGGCATATCTCGGGATTCTGCAAAGCAGTCTGGCCGCAGTATTTTGTACCAGTTGTAAGCGTCTTATTACTGCTTTGTTTGCACCCAGGTACAAGATGTTACGGTAGTCAAGCCGAGATGTCACTAAGGCATTGACTACAGTCTTCTGGGTGGTCAGTGGTATCATCCAGACAATTTTGCGTAGCCATCTGAGAATAGTGAAGCATATGCCAGCCACTTTAATTGCTTGCTGCACCATAGATAGGCTGTCATCAATGATGACCCCAAGATTTCTGACCTGAGTAGCTGGGGTCGGAAGCTTGCCTAGTGAGGTCGGCCAATGGGAATCACTCCAAAGATCTTTACTGTTCCCTAGGAGGAGGATCTCTGTTTTTTCCCCATTTAATTTAAGTTGGTTGGCCGACATCCAGCAGAAAATTTCATGGAGGCCTGATTTAAGTGCAGAAGAGTCAGACGAGTCAGATTTAGATAGTGAAAACAAAATCTGAGAATCGTCTGCATAAGTCATCAAAACCAGACCAAAGTTCTCTGCAAGGTAGGCTAGTGGGCGGAGGTACAAATTAAACAAAAGGGGACTCAGGATGGATCCCTGTGGTACCCCATGGGGAGAATAAAAAACATCCGAGCAAGCCTCAGAGGAGGTGATCTGGAAGGTCCGTAGGGATAGGTATGATTTGATCCATTCTAATGCCTTGCCCTCGACACCACTCTCCCCCAACCTGATGAGCAGTTTGGAGTGAGAGATGGTGTCGAAGGCCGCGCTTAGGTCCAACAGGACCAGGGCCACCGTTTGGCCATCATCTCTAAGCTCTCTGATTTTTTCCGTGATTCCAAGCAGGGCGGTTTCAGTGGAGTAGCCACTCCTGAAACCGGACTGAGACGGGTGAAGTAATTCATTATTTTCCACATATTTGGAGAGAGCTTCATGAATATGCCTCTCCAGCATTTTGGAAAAAGCAGGAAGCAATGATATTGGTCGATAATTGGCCAATATCGTAGGGTCGGCGGCTGGCTTTTTCAGCAAAGGGCTAACTATGGCATGTTTCCATGAAGCAGGAACTGAGGCCTGTTTCATAGACGCATTAAGAATCTCCATAATGGGCGTCAGTGTGGAGTCTTCCAGTTGGCTAATGATGCTGATTGGAATAAGATCACGGGGAGAACCCGATTTGATAGATTTGAGAATTTTCCTCAGTTTATCCGATGTGATGGGAGGCATTTAATGTACCGTTCCTGGGTATATGGTATACCACCTTAGAAGGGACTTAACAACTAAATTAAATATGTCAATCAGGTATACACCAAACACACACATGTTTAGGGAAGAAGCACATGCAATTTAGAACTGGTTAGCAATAGTCAAGTGCTCAGATTCCTAAGGCCAACAAATCGATTCTGCAAAAAGGCGAAAGGCAAAAAGTTTGGTGTGGCCATTCAAAGAGGGCCATTTTCCCACAATAAAATAAAAGATGAAAAAATGCAGCAGTCATTTGCTTGCGAGAAAGAAAATCAATTAAAAAAGTTTCCCTTACGTAGAATTTTCATAGAAGAATTAGCTGACAGTTGTATTTACAGCAAGTTTAGAAAATCTATTTAAGTTTAATATAAATCAGTGAAAATGTGCTTCTTCTTGGTACAAAGAATGAAGTACTATAGACTTTGAATTACTATAACTGGAAGACATAATTGGAACATACTTTGACAAAGTAATGCATTTGACCACTAGCTTTGGCACTAAAGTACACTTCTTTTTTTTTTAGGCAGTTGTGCACATACTATCAGGAAATACATTGCATTGCTCACAGTATAAGAAAGGCAATGACTCAACTGGTTTGAC
This sequence comes from Lissotriton helveticus, assembly GCF_964261635.1. NCBI lineage: Eukaryota > Metazoa > Chordata > Amphibia > Caudata > Salamandridae > Lissotriton > Lissotriton helveticus. The sequence continues at coordinate 807,469,621 of NC_136068.1, read as the reverse complement.
CCACTGCTACATGCTATGGTGGGCAGAAGGAAAATGTAAGAACCAGAGAAATGAATGAATAGGGCTAAACCCTCTATTTTTATATATTTGTATGTATTTCTTATTTTTACATTATTTTGATTGTAGGTGGCTGGTGGGACAGGTACAGCTTTCTGTAATGTAAACTGTGACAATGGGGCAACATCTCACCCCAATCCAATCGCACAGCTTAGTTGTGCCAACCTCTGCAATTACTTCAAAAACATACTCCGTATTTCAACTATCTGTTCATTCATTCTGCTCGTTATTTTTTATTTCATCTTGCTTAAATTCCACCAGCGGAGTGAATATGCAATTTCCCAAATTTCTGATGCTCCCACTGTGCCCATCCGGACCTCTCAGAAAGAACACGACTTAAGCATTTCTTCATTTAGGGCAGTATTTATTCGTCATAACCCAATGCATTTCGTGCTTGTAGGCACTTCTTCAGGGGTCAGTACAATCAATGAAAAACGGTCTCTGATTAATTTAAATCATTATCATTGTGTTCTCAGAACTATTCAGTTACATTGCGCGCAAAACTGTCATTTTATGTACAAACACGAAACCTATCCTGTACCAGCAGCATCTTTTTACTTAACATGAACCATCGCGTTCACACACCCCATTCACTCGTGCTCACACCCCCAATTACCTTCAAACTACCACAACCCTTATCCTTCCCCGTATGTTTTCACTTTGCATTCGCTGTTTGTATCGCTGGACAACTGATCCTGGTTTGCTTTATTAATTAAACCCTTTATCGGACATGTTATACTTAATCAAATGCATGCATTTTTAAAAAAGGTTCTTTCTAAGAATCTATCTATGTCTCTAGCTAAAGGATTACTCCCCTCGCAATAATTCATACTGCTGACAGAACACATACCTGCCCTTGGACTGCTAAAAACACACGTTACATCCTCCGTGCTTCCTAAACCCGATCTTAGCTGCGCCCCACCCTTCCTCTCTCAAAATGCCCTTCTTGCTCCCCGCCCACTTGTTGTGCTAGTTACGAATTTCCCGCTTTTTCTGCGTCATGACTTTTCCCACCCACTGCTGATCCATCAGATGAACTGCATTCCCCATAAGGCATTTTAATGTAACCCGAACATCATGTTAAAGTCTCGTGAATATAAAACCATTTAAATATTATGAACACAACTATTACGTATTTTGCAATGTCCATTTCCTGAAATAATGAATTCCGTCCATAATGAAGTCACGATGTCATCCCAAAGCGGGTGGAATCTGTGTTTCCTTTTAAGGAATCAAACCATTTTAAACCACGTGGGTGCTATCCTGATGCTGGGCTTTCTGTATAAATCAATTACTGTAGGAACAGGATGCATCCTGTTCCTACAGTAACAGCTTTCTGTAAAGCAGGTTTAAAATAACTAAAACTGAAATGAGTAGTGAAGAGACAATCTGAAAATGGACCAAGCCTGCCCTGATCTAAACAACAAAAATACAAATAAAAAAATCTTCATACTAGAGAGATAATTTGAAAAATCAATTGCCATTGGAAATTAGAAACCAAACTTGCTTCCTTACCGAAAGGTAGCTTTTGTTGAGGGTACTTTGTGGGTGTTTTTGTACTTTTTTCACTTTGACATGTATACATTTCTGTAACTACCCACTTGGTAGCTTAAAGCAGACATGTGGCTAAACATTTAAGTCTGGGACTTGTGCCCAGTTCACCATGACCTAATACACTGTATTTTACATAAATGTCCTAGTCTCCTGGCTGCTCACACTCATGTTCAAGTTCATTTCTTGGACAGGACAAGTGATTTTCCTTCAAAGTTACTGGGACTGTCCCATGGGCAATAAGGAGAACTTCTGAAGCTGATTTATGTCCACAGTGTCAGCAGGAGTGAAATCTTCTGATAGCACCAAAAGAAGCAGATCTAATGTGCTTGTAAAGCTGCCTTTGGGAGTGTGTGTTCAGTTTACTGGATCAGGCGCTTTTGCTTTATACAATGTAAAATGTAGAAAAAAAGCACAAAAAAATTATAGAAAGAATGTATGTAAGAACATTCTGACCAGTGTGAACTGAGCCACAACTTCATATGAATCACTTTCTAAAAATGGATTGCGGTTTCATTGGTCGTCGATGGAGGTTTGAATAATATTCATGTTATTGACCCTTAAAGTTAGCAAGCAAAGAAACTTTTCTCAAAGGGGTAACAGTGCACTACAGGAATAATCCCATGTGAGACTAAGACGCGAGCACAATTCCTGAGCAACATAAATATGAACACCTTGAAAACATTGTACAGCTTATAACCCTCAAGTAAAGCTAGGGCAGAAAGGCCCCTATAATGACTGAGATGTTAAATTCTTATATGTGCTATAACTTAGTTCATATCAAAGTTCCAAGTGTTAGACTCGTAGCATATTGAGACTGTGTGCACTAGGACCCTCATGGTTCTGGGGCAGACTATAGACAGGAACTGTGTAATAGGCTGGGAGGTGTTTGGAAGTGGTCAATACAAAGTATGATTTAATGGGGAGTGTATGCGTGTCTGATGAAGAATATAGTAAGGTTTGACCACAGCTCCTGTGTGGGTAATCTGCATGCTCGACGGCTGGGGAAGATGCTACATCTGGTGACGAGTAGGGAATACATGCCCAGAAGAAAACGAGACAGAGTTTGTTGAAAGACTTGATACACTCATTGAGCATTGCAAGTTCTGTGACTTCACCATCAAAGGAGCCATGCGTCTTAGAATCATCAGTGGCTGCCTCTCTCATTTGTTTAGATGGCACATGTTGAGAGAAGCACACAATTTAGAAAAAACTGCAGGTGTGCTGCAAGAGCAGAAGAATGAGCAGACCGACATATTGCTGATATGGCAGGAGGAATGGCCCACAATGAATCTACCCTGAATGTGAAAAGCAAGCACAAGCAAAAAAAAGATGGAAGAAAATAAAAGTTTTGCTTCCAGTGTAGATTTTCAATTCCTCATGAAGGTGAATGTTCAGTCATTGGGCAGGTCTGCAAAAGTTTGGGAAAGGGAACTGTTTCATAACTGTGTGCTAATCAAAGGACAAATCAAGTGTGTCATGATGGAAAGATAATATGGACATGGGAACATTCCAGAAGGACTCTCGCCATGACCACAAAACCAAAAAGCAACATCATCTACGACAAGCAGAAACAGGTCCGGATCAATTGTTGTCACTATCGAGTACCAATGAAGATGGGTGTGCACTGATGGCATCTACCAAAATGCGGCATTCGCATGTAGGATTAGATGCTTGTAAAAAGACCAAAGTTCAAAGGATAGTCAGCACACTAAACAAACTTCATTTGGACACTCCAAAAATCCCATTGAAAGTGAACGATCACCCAATAACTTTCATCATAGACAGTTGTGCATTGATTTATATCATGCTCGTGGAAATGTTTAACAGCTCGTCTCCTATGCCTCGCCTTACCCCATCAGGCACAAAAGGTATATGCCTGGGCCAAGTCTGAACCATTACAAAGCCAAGGGTCATTCACAGTGACAATGCATCACAAAAAAGACATTGGTGAAAACCCCCATTCATGTTCTACGAGGGACTTTGTTGAGTGCCCATTTGCTAATTTTTGCCACCTCTGCTGACATGGGATTGATATCCCTCAATTACAACCTCTGTACTAAGTCGGAGGTCACAAGCCGATTCCCATAATTGTTCCATAGCCTGGGAAAACTCAAGAAAATGAAGTACAGGTTCATATCATTGAGCACATTCACGCTGTTGCTGAGCAGCATCATGGAGCTGCTTTTCCTCTGCAAGAAGCTGTGGTGTAGAAGGAACTGGATGCCCTTCAAAAGCATGACATAATTTAATGCTCTACAGATTCCACAGCATGTGTATCGCCCGCAGCAGTAGTGCCAAATAAAAGACAGTAGCAAGTCATTACGCATCTCCATTGACATGTGCCAAGCAAACAAATCCATTGAGAGGGAAAGACACCCTGGTCCTAACATAGCGGGTATGATCATGCAATTGAACGGAGCCAAAGTATTTTATCGTCTTGACCTGATTAAAGGATATCCTCAGTATGAACCAGAGGAGAACTGCATGTACAACACTATGTTTTTAACTCACGTTGGTGTGTTCAGGTATAAGAGACTAAGGGCCTGATTTAGATCCTGGTGGACAGGTTACTCCGTCAAAACGGTGACCGATATTCTGTCAGCTGAAATATATTTCCCATAGGATATAACGGGATTTATATTACTGTGGACGGGATATCCATCACTGTTGTGATGGAGAAACCCGTCCGCCAAGAACTAAATCAGGGCCTGAGTTTCGGAGTATCTTTGGCTGCTGAAATATGTCACAATGTCATTCAGCGAGTAATTAAACCTGATGCACATGCTTTTAATTACAGCGATGACACACTGTTTTTTGGGAAAACACAACAAGAATACGACAAAGCTCTCAACCAAGTGTGCCAGTTACTTACTGATGCAGGCCTCACTCTGAATGCTGCAAAGTGCAGATCTCACAAAACCAAACTCAAATGTTTTGGGGTCTTATTCTCAGCATTGTCATCCACTTACTCCCCACCGAGGATGTTACCATGCCATGATCCTTTCTAGGCATGGCTAGCTATTGCTAAAAATACATTCACAACTTTGCTACAGTGAGTACCCCCTTAAGAAACTTGATAAAGCAGAAGCTACCATTCCAAAGGTCTCCCGAATGTGACAAGAGTTTCACAGACATTCAATATGTAACTGAGAACGCAACTGAAATAGCGTTCTTTGACCCTAAGTTACATATCGAAATAACAGTTGGTAAAAGCCAGGTAAGGCTGGGGGCAATCCATGCTCAACACATTGGCAATCCAAGTGCGCAGAGGAACATTGTTGCCAATGCTAGGCGGATTATGTGTAAGACAGAACATGCATACTCTCAGCAGGAGAAGGAGAGTCTGGCTGTGGCATGGGCCTGCAAACATTTTCATGTATTCCTCTATGGAAAACGATTTACTATTCCCACAGACTGCCAGGCCTTACTCACAATTTTCAGAAAAACCGAAGGCCAAGATGCCTCCTTGCATTGAGAGGTGGCGATTAAAAATCTAAAAATATTACCATGAGATTGTGAACAAACAGGGAAAAGAACAAAACCCAGCAGATTACTTTTCATAAGTGCGACTACTTCGCCACATTTCGCCATCCATGGCACCTGAAGCATACTTCAAAATTCATTGTGAGATTTGGCACTCCAGCAGCTCTTTAAGTGGAACAAATCATTGCTGCCACCAACACTGATAAAGACATGATCATCATCATAGACATTATTGCTACGCAATCATGGAGAAGAAGTACCTGGCTTCTTGATGATGATGTTGAATTTCAAAAAATCTGAAATGTGCAGGATGAGCTATCAGTCATCCAGGAAGGCATGGTCCTAAGAAGCTCGAGAATCTTCATACCTGAAAGTCTTAAACAGCAAGCCACCAAAAGAGCCCTATGAGATCGAGTATGGTTCCCTTGGCTGGATGAACTGTTTGAGAAGGAGCTGAAGGTGTGCCATATTTGCAGTTGTTTATCTCCAAAGGTGACTCAGCATTTGGTGACAACGTCTGACCTTCCTGCCCATTCTTGGGTGAGGGTTGCTGTTGACTTCTATGGGCCTTTAAGAAATGGACACCAACTCATGGTAGTCATCGACGAATATTCATGTTTTCCTTTGGTGGAAAGCCTAGCTTCAACAACTCAAGACAAAGATATGGAGTGACTTGATGACATCTTTGCAACATGGGGCATCCCTGAAATTCTCAAATCTGACAATGGCCTGCCCTTTAATTGCAGAGAGTCATTCAATGAGAGTCCATGGAAGGAATCAAACTGAACTAAGCCTTCTGTCAGACCCTCCTGGCCTATTGATCAACTCCTCACTCCACAACTGATGGGAGTACAGCCATCTTGCTATTTGGGAGAGCCATCAGAACAAAACTACCTCTATGGACCGCACCCTGACCAGGTGCTAGACACCGGTGTAACTCAGGAAATGAAGATGAAAGCCTATGCAGACCAGCGGTGCCCTGCCCAGGAAACAGTCTTTGATGAAGGAGACTTGGGACTGGTTAAACAGAGATGAAAATGGAAAACAGATACTCCTTTTGCCACTGATCCTCTACAGGTTCTGGCATGTAAAGGACATATGGTGACAGCAGGTCACCCTGTACAAACTAACACGTGTGACACATCACATTTTGAACATCTATCGTGACACTTGTCGAGTTCTGAAACCACGTGTGGTGTAGCCCAGCCAGCAGGTCCAGCTCAAGCGCCTGAGCCTAAGTCACCATTGCCTGATCAGGGTGGACCTCAATTGTCTCAGATCACCCGAGCTGGCAGACAAGACTGAGCACCTCGCTGACTAATTGAAGAGGTGTGCTTTTTATTGTTGTTTGCCACTTTTTATTTAACAGGGAGGTGATGTAGCATATTGAGACTGTGCAGGTTAGATGTAGCATATTGATACTGTGAGCACACGGATCCTCAAAGTTCTGGGACAGACAGACTCTAGGTGGGAACTGCGCAATAGGAGGGGAGGTGTCCGTGTGTGGTCAATAAAAAGTATGATGTAATGTTCACAGTAAGAGTGTATGCTGAAGAATAAAGTATGATTCAGAAAAGGGGGTGGTGATGAACAGAGTGTCTGAATTAAGCAGACCACTCTTACCCAGTCCAAAGATCAGGGCTTGATCCATCACCGTTATTTAGCTCAATGCCCCATCCCAGCTCAGAACCTGGCTGTATGCCAATTAGTCTGTCCCTGGCCCAGTGCATCATGGGAACAGGGCAGACCAAACTACCAAGCCAATTCTTCACCAGAAAGGAGACAAGCTTCCGGGGACCGGTTTCTGCCATTTCAGGCGTCGTCGGCCCGGCTTGCTTGAATCCTGATGGAGCAGTGAGCAAGGGACTCATGTCTGAGTATACCCTTCCACGCTTATGGTGGACAAAATGATTCAGAAAAGGGGGTGGTGATGAACAGAGTGTCTGAATTAAGCAGACCACTCTTACCCAGTCCAAAGATCAGGGCTTGATCCATCACCGTTATTTAGCTCACTGCCCCATCCCAGCTCAGAACCTGGCTGTATGCAAATTAGTCTGTCCCTGGCCCAGTGCATCATGGGAACAGGGCAGACCAAACTACCAAGCCAATTCTTCACCAGAAAGGAGACAAGCTTCCGGGGACCGGTTTCTGCCATTTCAGGCGTCGTCGGCCCGGCTTGCTTGAATCCTGATGGAGCAGTGAGCAAGGGACTCATGTCTGAGTATACCCTTCCACGCTTATGGTGGACAAAATGATTCAGAAAAGGGGGTGGTGATGAACAGAGTGTCTGAATTAAGCAGACCACTCTTACCCAGTCCAAAGATCAGGGCTTGATCCATCACCATTATTTAGCTCACTGCCCCATCCCAGCTCAGAACCTGGCTGTATGCAAATTAGTCTGTCCCTGGCCCAGTGCATCATGGGAACAGGGCAGACCAAACTACCAAGCCAATTCTTCACCAGAAAGGAGACAAGCTTCCGGGGACCGGTTTCTGCCATTTCAGGCGTCGTCGGCCCGGCTTGCTTGAATCCTGATGGAGCAGTGAGCAAGGGACTCATGTCTGAGTATACCCTTCCACGCTTATGGTGGACAAAATGATTCAGAAAAGGGGGTGGTGATGAACAGAGTGTCTGAATTAAGCAGACCACTCTTACCCAGTCCAAAGATCAGGGCTTGATCCATCACCGTTATTTAGCTCACTGCCCCATCCCAGCTCAGAACCTGGCTGTATGCAAATTAGTCTGTCCCTGGCCCAGTGCATCATGGGAACAGGGCAGACCAAACTACCAAGCCAATTCTTCACCAGAAAGGAGACAAGCAAAGTATGGTTTGATTGCAGCTCCTGTGTGGCATATTTCATCTGCATGCTCAGGACTGAGGAAGACACTAGAACAGTGATTACCATTCCCCGTGAATTTTTTTCCTTATTACATTTTGGCCAGAAAAACATGTCATAAAAGAAAGAAAGCAGAAACAGGCTTCAAAATTCAGAATGAAGGACAATAATTCCCAAACGGAAAAGCATCAAACGTTAGTCCATTGTGAGACAGAAAACCTACAAAATGGAACGATCCAAGCATGACTGACAAGATGCATTTGGCTCACATAGTTTGTCCTGCACACTCGACTTACACTCTTAACATTTCTTCCCACTACTTCCCGCAGTTGCTGCATTTGTTCCTTTCTTGCTTCCTTGTTGCAAACCTGACATTTTAGGACTGTGAGTGCCTATCCCTCCATCTTATGGAGATTATTAGTTAATTCAAGAGACTAGTTTCTCATTTCTTCCTTACAATCTACTGTCAAATCAAAGCTTTGAGATGGTCTTAATGCATCATAATGCACTATTCAAACAATGAACATAACCTAAGATCCTTTGGTCTGTTTATGTTAGTGATTTCATTTGAGGTGGCCAAGGTGTACTATTGCCTGTTTCTCTGTTGGAACGTCTGCATGGAAGGCTGTAAGTGTATTAATCAGCGTATGCATACATTTCTATATGTATGCCGGCTTTATTCATAAATCTATGCATGCGGCATCTATGTAAATATATATTTGGATGTTGTGTTTCTTATTGCGAGCACTATTCAAAAGTGAGAGGTGTGCATTATGCCAATGCTTGTTTTTCTTTTGCTTCCCACTCAAACTGTACATTACTTAAAATCCTCTAATCTTTTGAGTAGGTGAACCATGGTTGAGTGGTCAGCGATGAGCTTCTTAAAGAAGTTCACAAACTCTGACACTGACTATTTGTAATATTCACTATTTGCACTAATACCCAAATGCACCTTAGATTAGTTCATCACATTTTGCCCTTAAGAATTTATACATGCGAGGAATTGAACTTGCTGTAAGTGAAACTGACAATTGGCACATAGGTAAACAACAAAAAGCAAAGCTGAGATCTATTGACTTTAACAAAAAGGTATCCAAGAAACCAGCAACTTAAACACAATTCCAGAATGGAACAACCTTTACAACAAAGGTTTTACAACGCGGTACTGTTACCACGCAACTTTTACATCGCAAGTCGTAACAACGACTTGCGCTGGGGGGCGCTCCAGGATAGTAAATAGTTTAATTTACTATCCAACTCCTTCCCTACTATCCACGGGGACTGGAGTTGGAATAGTAAATTAAAATATTTACTATCCAGCGCCCCCCATCGCAAGTCGTTGTAACGACTTGCGTTGTAAAAGTTGCGTAGTAACGGCACGCGTTGTAAAAGTACACGTTGTAACGTCGTACATCCTTCCAGAATATGTCTCTTTTCAGTCATACACATATGAAATAATATTCCTACTAGGCACTTAACAGTGCTAACATAATTATTTTCTGTTGATGTTCTAACTTTGTAGAGCAATTTGGTAGAGGAAAGATTTTTCTTAAATTATTAGTGTCAATCAAATTGAGGCTTTTCTCAAAATTAACTAATGCTTCAAGAAATGCATATAATAGGACTGATAAACCTCTAACCCAGTAAGCACAGAAAATGATAGCTATCAATGTATTGCTATAGGATCCTAGAAGTAGACATATGACCGCATTTAGAGTTTGGTGGAGAGGGTACTCCACCATGGACAGGACAATCTGTCCCAAGCATGGCAGAGTATTTATTAATTATTTGGTCCTCATTCGCCAATAAATAGAACAGAGCTGCTGGAATCACTCCTGTGGCCTCCCTCTCGATAGCACCAACTGGAGCGCTCTGTAGCTGATTGGAGGTGCTTTACACAAATCCTCACTGTGTAAATGTTCTGAGACCTGGGCACCCTACAGAACCAGGGAAGTAAAGTATGTCGAATGTAAAGGCTTAATCATTGGACCAAGTTGTTCATTGATCGCGAGAGCTAAGCCAAGCCTCACACAGGCACCAAAAATCTAGCCTATTATCCCTATTGTTCTTAGAAAAAAATGTCTCCAATTTAACTCTATCTAATTTCATCGTGTATTTAATAGAGATAATCCACTCTAGAAAGGAAGGGGGAATATCTTGTATCCACTTTTTACAGACTTCTCTTCTTGCCAACAGGATCAAATATAAGCATAACTTATTTTTCCATCTGGGGAGCATCTCATATTCTGCTAATAGGCCAAAAAACACTAAAAGTTGGTTTACCTGAATGTTAAGACCCAACATATCTCCAATACCTTTTATTACCTCTACCCAAAAAAGATAGAGCATTGGAAACTCCAGGAACATATGGATATCATCCACTTCGGCAAGATGGCACTTGGGGCATTTAGGTATTGGACCTTTTGAGAACGTTGCGAGTTTATGGGGAGACCAGTACACCCTGTGAATACAGAAAATATGATTCCTTTTCAAATACGCAGGCTGCACCGTAGCATACAAAATGTCAAGAGATACTTGCCATATATCATTAAGATGGACGCCAGGCAAGCTCTCTCCCCACACCTCTGGTGGTAGATTACGTTCTCCTTCCTCCAGGTCCAACATTAACCAATAAATGGTCGATAGCTCCATCTTCTTCCCAGTCTTTTTCCAGAGAGCATTTTCTAGTTCGTTTACTTTGTCCACATCTGTCCCAATGTTCTGATGCCAGCTTCTTAATTGCCAGTATTTACATTTTGAGAGCCTATTATCAGTAAGAAAAGACAGACCTTCCCATGATAGCAAAACTCTCCTGAAACGAATTGCCCCCAGCACCGAATACCAGCATCTTTCGGCGGAGTAGACAAAGAGTCTCTAGTACATTCAGGTGATCCTGGAGCGTTCCAGATAGGGGCAAGAGCACTAAAGTAACTGATCTTCAACACTTTTCTGACCTTTGCCCAGGTACCAGCAAATTCCCGTAGTATCTTTAATCGCACTTTTTAAAAAAATCTTGGATTCCCATATTTATATAAAAAAAAACTTGATTTCCGTTTTCAACATCTACAAGCATTGCCTTAAACATTACTCCTACATCTGACTCATCTGGGATACCCAGAAGAAGTTTCCCTCCACTCAAAGAGAAGGTTCTAGTATATAAAACTAAATCTGGTAGGCACAGCCCCCCTTCTTCCTACGCAATTTCTTCCACAAAATTCTAATTGCTTTAGAGGCCCAAATAAAGTTGTTAAATTTAGACTGAAGAGATCTTAAGCTTTTTTCGTCAAATGCCAGAGGGATATTCTGTAATACAAAGATTAACTTAGGCAGAAGCATGATTTTTATTAAATTAACTCTGCCAACCAGAGTTAGAGGCAAGTACGCCCATGCCGTCAGGGAATATTTTATTTCCTTAGCAATCCTTTGGAGATATAAATCTAGAATCTCAGCGATATTTTGGCTAATCTGTATTCCTAGATATCTAATCATCCTCTTTATTGGATGGGAACAAGTACTCAGGTTCCATACCATACACTCAGTTTTTGTGGCGTTGATTTCATATCCTGAGATGTTACCAAACCTATTTGCTTCATCATATACCAGTGGGATTGAGACATTGGGGTCTAGGGTAAAAATCATTAAATCATCAGCGTATAACGCCACCTTTTTGTCCCAATCCTTGAATTTGAAAGATTTTATGCCTGAGTTTGATCTAATTTTTTCAGCAAGGAACTTGATGTATAGATTAAAAAGCATTGGGATAAAGGACACCCCTGCCTAGTGCCTCTCTGGATTTTAACAGGAGCGGACAACTTCCCATTCACTAAAATTCTTGTTGTGGGTGATTGGTATAATAATGAGACAGACCTACAAAATGTTTTCCCTAAGTTGTACTCTTTTAATGTATATTCTAGAAAGACCCCAATTGACTCTATCAAAAGCTTTTGTAGCGTCTAATGTTATTATGGCTAATGGGCATTTATAAACAGTAGCTATATCTATTGCCCCTATCAAATTATATATAAGTTCAACTATGCCTCTACCTTTAATAAATGCCTTTTGGTCCCTATGCAGAAGATCCTCTGCTACCCCATTTAACCTCTCTGCCAATATTCTTGCGTAGATCTTATAATCAATATTGTGCAGAGAGATGGGTTGGTATGAATCACAAGATCTTGGTGACTTAGATGGTTTAAGGATTAGGGAGACCGTGGCTTCATTCCATGAGGGAGGAATGTCACCTCCTTTTTCAAAGATATGGGCAAAAAGTGTAGTCAGTACTGGAGTGAGAACATCCCTTAAAGCTTTCTAGAGTTCCGCAGGTAGCCCATCCGGCTCTGCGGCCTTCCCTTTTTTGCCCAGATCAATAGCTTTCACTACCTCTGAACTGGAGATCAGAAGATCCATATTCTGAGCCTTAACATCGGGGATCTTATTGATGGGGGTGTAGCCCAGCCAATCTTTAACCTCACTTGGTTGAACATTCAGGTCCTCTCGATATACTTAATCAAAATGAAGCTGAAAGGCCTTAGTGATTTAGTCTGGGGTCTCAAGTGTAGCTCCTGGAACGGAGGAATTTAGCTGACTAATAATTCCTCGAGCCAGATCTTGCTTGGTCTTCCATACCAGGAGCATCCTGCAACTCTCCCCGTATTCAAAATGAGCTAATTTGCTAGCTTGCCATTTTCTTTTCAGCCTTAAATCCAGGACTGCTGCTAGGTCTGATCTTAGAGCTTGTAGCTTCTCTGACCAAATAGGGTCTAAGGAAACACTCTGCTGAGTATTAATAGTATTCCCAAATGTTTGGATCTCTTTTTCTATTCCCTCAACTTCCATCTTATATTTTTCTGTCTGGCAAATTGAATGGCAGTAATTTGACCCCTTAAGAACTATTGCATGCATCCCATACTATGTGTATCGGGGCACTGACCACATTAGTTTGAAAGAAGGCCTCTGTTTCTGTTTTTAGCTTATCAATTAGTTTTTCCTCCAGAAAGATGGCACACTCCACCGTCCACCTTCTGGAGGTTGGCCCTACTGGTGAGATAATAGTTAGAGAGACAGCTGAATGGTCAGAGAAATGTTCCCCTACATTCTTAACATCCTGAACCCATTCTTTTAGACTAATGCTCAGGAGAAAATAATCTATTCTTGACTTGTGATTATATTTCTTATTATGAAAGGTATATCCTCTATATCCTCTTGTCTTACCCATTTTGTTTCTCCAAACATCATACCAGGCAAGATGCTTCATTGTGTTCTTAATCAGGGCCGCCATTTTGTGATTACAGATGGCCCTGCTTCTCTGCGATTTGTCAAGAGACTGATCCAGTAGCACATTGAAATCCCCAGCCTATATCAATGGGTCGGTATGATTTAGAAGCTCCGATAACAAACCGCAGAAGGGTCCCGGGTCATCTGTGTTCGGGCCATAATAACCCACCCCTGTGAACTTTGAATGTATGGAATTGAATACTGGCAATAAACCATCACCCCATTTTATCCACTGAGGTAGATTCAAGAGAAATGGCTGAGGTTTTCTTTAAAATTATAGCAACACCCTTGGTTGAGTGCTGCTGTGAGGTACAAACAATACTTTGGACCCAACTCCTAGCTATACAAATGGATTTTAACTCACTCCCCAACAAGTGCGTCTCCTGCAAGATAAGAATCTGCTCTGGCGTATCTCCTAAATATTGGAATATTTTTTCCATTCTGTATTTCATCCTTAAACCGTTAAGATTCCAGGAGAGCACCTTTAACCTAAAATTCTGTTCAGCCATAGGGCAGGCTATTCTTTTGACCTCTGCTCCTACTAAGAACTTCTATTACAATGAATTGGCGATTTGGACCTAACCTTTTTATTTTTATTTTCTCCCACTGCTCCCCACCCTGTGCTCCCCCTCCACCCCTCTAGTGAGAACCCCCCCCCGAAGAACCCACCTTTACCTCCCCCATGGCCACTACCTAGGCCTTTGTGGCACCTCTTCTTAGGCCAGGAGCTTATTTACTATTTACCTATACTTTTACGAACACCTGAAACCTGAGTGCTACTGTTTTTCCATTCCTTGCTCTCCTCCTTAGATGGAGTGCAAAAAAGACTCAGCCTCTTCAACTCTCCTGAAGACCTTCATGCTGTTGTTATGCATTACTTTCAGGGAGGCTGGGAATTTTAATTGTGCGGTAGCCCCCAATTTTTTGAACGGTTCCAATAATTTGCCCAGTTCCCATTGCCTTGAAGCCGTAATAGTCGAGACGTCTGCTCTAATCTGGAACGTAATGTCATCTACTATCAGAGAGTTTAATTTGAGCGCTTTGTTAAGTATTTCCTCTTTCAGGGTATACGTAAAAAAATGCACTAACATTTTCCTCGGCCTTGTTTTGTTAGGGTTGAGCCTGAATGGATCCCTGTGTACTCTCTGCATGTCTGCTATTAGAGCCTCCTCCGAGCACTCGACTTGAGTAGCCCGCTTTATCAATTTCGCTACGTACCCTTTTGTTTTAGTCCCTTCTACTCCTTCTGGTACTTTGAGCAAACGTATATTATTCCTCCTCTGATAATTTTCCAATGACTCCAGCTTATCTTGTGTTTCTATATCTATCTATACCCTTTCAATGCCGCTATGTTTTTTTTGTTCTCTTCCATCTGGCTAGTTAGTTCAGCTACAGAGAGTTCTAAAGCCATTGTCCTTGTAGCAAGCGAGTCAATTTTGGTTTCTAGTTTTTCACATGATTTTTTAATGTCTACTTGATTGCTTTCTGAAGTAGAGAATCTCTCTTTCATTTCCTTTAGAAGAGTCTGTAGCAAATCACACAATGAGCTTTGCTGGTTTCCATTCCCAAGATCGTCTTCTGAGAAGCCTGCATATAAGCACTGTCCTGCGCTTCCATATTGAGTTGAGACTGCTCTTTATTGGAGAAAGCCTGTTCGGCCACAGTGCCCCGACCTCCCACTGTTTCAATCACAGTAATGTTGGGCTCGTCTGCCATCTTTAATATTGAGGGTTCGACCTCGTCCATGAGGGGGAGAAATCTATTGCAGGTAGGAAATTTAGAAAGCGGACCACTTTATTCCAATCTATCAGACTGGTCAGGGGGTTTTAAAACTAGCGTGCTTGGGGTAATTTTGAAGTAACTCCTTAATGAGGGGGTTAGCTTGTGTGGATTTTTAACCACAGAGGCACTCTTTTTTTTATTAGTAGCTCTGACTTTTACTGCATTTAAATCTTTTGTACTTTTATTCTGCACTACAGCTTTTTTACTTGTTTTGTAATGCTGCTTGTCTGAAATTTGTATTTTTTCTGTGCCCCCCCTCCTTGAGAGTCAACCATCAATTAACTTAACCTAGTGCTCCTAAGCGAGTACCTGGTCTGCCCCCAACCTGAGTTTGCTGACATAAAGCCTCCCTGCTACTCAGACTTACTCCTATTACCAAACTGAGGCACTCGAGAAACTGCAGAAACACTAGACCGCTTCACGACCTCCCACAGCCCCTCTATAGCTCTCCTTACTTGCTCTCCCACTTTGCTGGGTGGCTGTGTCTGCTCTGATGCTTAGGTGGCTGTGCTGCCACTTCCTCTCCCTCCCTGGAAGGGAAGCACTGCAAAAGCTCTCCTCCCCGACCCAGTTTCTGGGTGGCGTGCGCCCATTGCAGCTTCCACACTGCATGCGGGCTCAGGAGGCCCCCCGCCACTCCTTCCGTGGGAACCCCACCAGCCCGGTGTCTTAACAGAGCCGGCGCCACCAAAGCCACGGTCGCCACCCCCACGTCTATCAGGGCACTCTGCCCCCCCCTCCACTCCTATCGCCACACCACAGGAAACAGAAGCCGGAGAAAGTCCCAGAGGCTCGAATTGCCAACCACTCGGCCGAGTACGGCAGGACCCGCGGTGCAAGACGCCTGCTCAGCCCAACCAAGCTCGAGTCCAAAAATCCTCACTGCTTCGTCGAAGAATCGCACCCAGTAAGTACGGTTGAAAAATTTACAAGTATTTGGTGTCCAGCTCAAATCTCCGGCAAAATCGGCATTCAGTTACTCAATCTCATTAGATTTCACTTCTGACCTTCAGGTGCCTCCGCGACCCACTACGCATCGGCCGCCATGTTCTTCCCCAGACTGTCATTTTATTGCAGGCAGAGCCCCTGCTGGGTCTGTTAGTGGAAACCTTACCCTGACGACCTGATGCACTTGGAGCCATCAGTGTAAGTGTATCAGACTGTCGACCCTATTTCGAGCAGACAGTATGATGCACATTTTGTTTCTCTTTGGAAATGTCAGTAAAAGCGTTTCAAACTTTAAGAGCAAATATGAAAATGACCCCCAAACTCAGGGAAAAAACTTCAGGAGTTTGTTTAGTAAACAAAAAAGTTTGCTGAGTGGCTGCATTAAATGTAGTAGCTGCTCGGCAAATTTTGGATAACCTTAGAGGAGTTGCTGTGGTGGCTGTTCCTCTAAAGGTGGTGAGGTCGCTGCAGGCAGAGATCTCCATTACGGCAGGCAGTATAGTCTGCCTGCCTGGGAAGCTAAGGCCATTACCTCCACTTCCCTGCTCGGCAGGAGGCTGCCCTCCAAACTCAGCCCCATAATCCTTAACTTAACCAGCAAACATGAGAGTGAACATATGGTCTTCCACATTGCAAATTCTCTGTGTACGTTACATTTAGATTTTCAACTAGTAAAATAATAATTGTTTAGGTTTATTCTAAAGTGATGCACAGGTTCATTTCTTTGTCCAAGCAGACTGGGTGTGGCCAGCCTGGGGATCTAGACTTATGTCCTCCATTGGTGGATGAATTCCTCCTAATAATTGTCTGTCAATTTTAAGCGCTAGTCTGCTTTCACAAAATATAGGACACTACAACTCCCATTCTGCAGTGTTACAGTACTTCAGAAGCTCTGGATTGGAATCTGTATATACCTTCATTTTTGTTGCTATTTTGTAAATGCCACACACCTAGAAATATTATCTTTCACAATGCATTGTTCGTGTGAATTTAAAGACCTACTATGGTAATCAGTGCCTGATTCTGTGTTGCTGGATACTATGCAAATAGAAACTACATATTCCTTAAGCACTGTTTATTTCTCCTAAAAACTGGGAAAAGGACTCTTCTTTTTCAAACTGCAATATGGTGTCACCTTACAACTAAAAACAATACACACTATAGTTCTCATGGTGTATAGCATTGACAAATCAGTACATGCAAGGAAAAATAGTTAGGCGGAGCCACCAATCAATGTTTAAGTCTCAGTGCACAGATGCTCTTAATTGGCTCATTAAGAGTGTGTGATGCCAAGCTATGAAAAGATGCTCATAGTGTGTTCATTGACACATTGCAATGAATAACGATCAATCAGGATTAACTGAGGCGCAGTCAAAATAGGAGTTTCCTGAAAGTGAAACAACATCAGTATCTTAACTGTATTTTTTGTAGCTGTTGATTTGAGTAATTTAAATATATATCTAAAAGTGATAATAAATCATTGGTATTTATATAAATAAACATAAGTGGCCCTGGATTTCCCATCTTTACTTGAATAGTGGAAACTACTGTGTTATACTGCATCTGGAGTCACCCTCCACATCACCTCCTTTGAGGTGGCTGCTCAACCAAGTAAACCCAAAGAGTCATGGAGGTTTGGGAGGCCAACTTTCTGTTCCAAGCTGAGTAGATAATTCAAGGATTTAAGGGGAACCCTTCCATCATCTTACCTTTGATGTTGCTAGACTGCTCATGAAACTGCACGGATCAAGGATAATGGAAAATCCTGACAAGCACCAGTGCTGCTTCTTATAGAGATATCAATGAAGTAAATTGAAGTAATGCTACAGAACTGGACATAAACCCTTGCTGAAACTCTCTTGGCTCCTTTCATCTGAAATATTGGCAAAAACTGTTGTAAATCTCCTTCCCAGCATGAATTTTATCATGTGAAATGGACTCAATGGCTGTACACAATCCACCAGGCACTAGTATTTGTTGGATGTTGCACAGAGAATTCGCCCTTGGGATCTGATCTATGATGGGAGGCACACTCTTCAATGGCCACGGACATCCGTTCCAGTGCCAAACATGAAGTTTGCAGCTTCAAAAAGATCAGATAATCTGTCTGTACCAATACTATGAATGCTTTCTCAAACCTGCTGCTGTTCATTCACTGACTAAGCAGAATACAAAACAAATAGGGTGTAACTGAATTTTTTTCTTGACACCAGTACTGGCAGCGAAACAAATAAAACAACTCAGAGAATAACCCAGGGGAGGCAGTGCTGAGTTCTTGAACAATAATGAAGGTGTGGTTATAAAGTTTCAAGTTTATAGGAATTCTGGTAATACATAAGATTTCAAATGATCAATCGACTGCCGTTATCAATTTGACAGGACAATGCTAAAGTCCACCGATATGCAGCAGAACAGCGCTATTAAGAATCAAACGATCAGGGGGCGTGGCTTGGAAGCCGAGGGAAATGTCCGCCGCCCATTGGAGCTCCGTGACGGGGTAATGCACCAGAATCCCTCCGGGCTGCTATTTCTGCCCTTTGGATCCCTCGAACGCATCCTCATGCATTGGAATCCATCCTGCATCGCTGGGAGTGGCTGCAAAGTCTGGGGGTAAGCGCAAATAGCATTTATCCGTGGTTTCTTTTCGCTCGCGGCTTAATGAAAAGCTGCGGCAGCCATTTTGTTTATTCCGTCTTTCCTGTGTTTTCAATGAAGAATTTTCTCCTCAAAATCTGATGCTCATATGACTAAAGTCTACGCATACTCAGTTTTTCTGTGGCCTTGGACTTTATCTTGGTACATCGTACGTTTCCAGTGCATTTCTCCCTTATTTTTGATGGCAATGCCTGTACTAATAGTAATAGTGCTCAACATAGTAAAAATATGCCATTACAAGACCATAATCCTTTCAGCATACTACAAGATAATATGGAGGAGGCTTTTACTGACTCTGCCAGTTCTAAACTCTTGTCTTCTACTACGCCGCATTCCAGTCCTAAAACAGGCTCTAAAATACCTTCTGCATCCTTTTCTTCTTCTGGTAAACGAACAAAGGTTAATCCTCCTCCTCCTACCAATACTTCTTCCACAATTTCCATGGAACTCTTACTAGAGGAAATACGCTCCCTCAAGCTGTACATGGCAGAGACTAACTCCCGTCTCCAGAGCCTTGAGGATAACTGGTCACACACTGAGCAAAAAGTTGATGATCTTGAAAACCGCGTGGAATCTATTCAAGCTATCACGGATCAAGTTCCTGGTATGCGAAGAGACATTCTACATCTTACACAACAAGTTGAAAATTTGGAAACCCGCAACAGGCGTAATAACTTAAGCATTATGGTCTTGCGGTAGGTCTTGAAGGTTCTGATCCTTTATCCTTTTTTCAAACCTTCATGCCAATGCTACTCGGTTTTCCTGATAAGTCTCCTCTAAACATCCAACAAGCTCATCGCTTAGGGCAAAGTCCCTGTTTTTCTCCTTCTGCATCCTCAACCATGAAACCTAGGGAGTTATTTTGTACTTTTTAGAATACACGGATTTGCTCAAAGTCCTTCACGCTGCCAAACAAAAAGGGAAATCTCTTGGAATGGCTCTAACAATTTCCTTGCTCAAGACTACTGCAGATCGTCGGAAGAAATTCCTGGATATGAGATCTGCACTTCGTAATCGAATGCTCGTTATGGCTTATTTCACCCTTGTTTGTTCAAGGTGACATAATAACAAAACAACAAATTATGAAGATCCTGCGCTTCTTCAACACTTCTTGAACACTTGCAGAGATGAATCCAAGGACATTCCTCAACCATAAGTTAATATAGTTTGTTGATAACTGTTTTAGTCTCCCATCTGATGTATTTGGTTTTGTTGTAATATTTCTTGTTAACATTTTTCTTTTCCTTTCTTATTAGATGCGGTTTTGTGATCTTTCACCTCATGTCCCTTCGTTATTCCTGGAGGTCGTTTTTCCTCATGCCTTTGTCCGTCCCGGGGTCCCCCGTCTGGTGCGCTGCTGCCTTCCTTATGTGACTTCACCCCCCGCTCTCATTGTCTACTTGTGGTATGTCATTTTTGCTATTTCTCATTGTTTTTTTGTAGTATGTCTTTTTGATATTTGTTTCTATTATCAAGTGTTGGACTTGTATTGTATTTTTGTTTTGTGTTTTGTTCTCCCTTTCCTGTCCCTCTCCTTCACCCTTTTTTCTTCTCACATTTATATAACTTACAATAACTTACCTGAACATCTCTCTCCTTACTTGTTTGTGTTCTTTGTCCTTTTCCTTCTCTTCCTCTTTCTCTTCCTGATTTCTTGTTTCATCTTAATTACTGGTCTTCTCTTGTATCTTCTCTTTGCAACTCTCATTTCTCATTTCATATTCATTTATTGTTCTATTCTCTATTTTTCTATATCTCTATTTACTATTTCTTTATCACAATTCTTCAAATTTATAATCTGACATGTGATGTATCATTATTCACATATATATATAAGTATTGTTCTCACATTGTTCTACTTTAAAGTATCTATTAAATGTTGTTAAATATCATATCTTGGAATGTTAAGGGTTTGGGTTCTCCCATCAAACAGCAATGAGTTCTATCACATATTGCAAGTTTAAATGGTGATATTGCTTTACTACAAGAAATTCATGTAACTGATAATGAGGTAACTAAACTACAACGTATCTGGGTAGGACATGTTTTTGCATCACCAGGTTCAAGAACGCGCAATGGCGTTCCCATTCTCTGCCATAAATGTTTAGATGTCCAACTCATAAGTCAAGATAATGATTCTGATGGTAGATGGATTGCAGTGTCTTTATTGATTAACAAGATTCCTTTAACCATTTTTAATATTTATGCACCCACTAACCAAGATAAATTGTCCTGGCCCCAAATTCTATCCTCCTTGATGCAATACACTGACGAATATTTAATTTTGGGTGGTGACTTTTATAGATAGAAAATCTAATTCTAGATTCTCTTCTTCTTCCATGCATACACAATTTACCCCCCACTATCTCTCAAAGGTCTCTTGTAGACTCCTGGAGACTTTGTCATCCTACGTTACAAGAATACACTTATTACCCACCTGCACACTCCTCTCAATCCCGGATAGACGACATCTTTATTTCCAAAGCCCTAACTCAACACATTTCCCACTCTGACAATGGTTCTCTCTTATTTTCTGATCATGCCCTAGTCTTTCTCAGTCTGGAGTTGCTAACACACACTAAAGGTGCTAGACAATGGAGATTCAATAATTCTCTTCTATTAGATTCTAAATTTACTTCAGCCTTTCTTGATTTTGCAACCTTATTTTTAGAAGAAAATGAATCCCCTCAGATATCTCCTCAAATTGTATGGGACTCTTTCAAAGCTGCCTCTAGAGATTTCATTATTACTTTCATTGCCCAAAAACGACGAGCAGCCTCTCAATCCATACAACTGATCAATTCTCAAATTAAAAGATTAGAACATTCGTATTATCTTTCTAAGAACCAGTCTGATTTGATTGAACATATTAAAGCCAAACTCTCTTTTAATAAACTTTCTACAGATTCTGCGAATTTGTATTTATTTAAGTCTAGTGCTAAATACTACACTGCACAAAATAAGGGGCCGATTAGGATGGCGGACGGACTTGCGTCCGTCCGCCACCCTTGAGGAGGAGGGAACGTCCGCAGGGGCTGCGGCGTTCCCTCCGTGCTGATTAGGATGTGACCGCCAGGGTGGCGGTCACATCCTCTATATTTAACATTGCGGCGGGTGCAGCTTCAAGCTGCACACGCCGCAATGTTAAAAAAGCATGTTTTACATTTACATGCACAAAGCGGCCGGCACCGCACGGTGCCTGCTGCTTTGTGCACGCAAATGCAGGGGGGTACCATAGGTACCCCCCATGTGCACCCCCCACCCCCCATTCACCCAGGGGGCCCGCAACGGGCCCCCAAAGTGAATGTCCGTATGCTTTTCCATGGCGGAAAAGCCGCCGTGGAAAAGCATGTATTCACGAACATCCTAATATGGCGGACGGTGTCTCATAGACACCGCCTGCCATGTTATAGCTTTTCCGCCACGGTCGGAAGCCGACCGCGGCGGAAAAGCGGCGGACGGAATTCCAGACCCACCAGCCATCCTAATTTGGCGGTGGGTCTTTGGAGGCTCCGCAGCGGTTTTTCCGCATCCTCCAGGCCGGCGGACACTTCCGCCGGCCCGGAGGATGCGGAAAAACCGCCATCCTAATCGGCCCCTAAATCTGGCAATCTTCTTGCTAATTATCTTAAAGGTAAAAAGGAATGCACTAAGATTAAATTTATTGTATCTTCTTCTAATACTACAGTCCATAAAGATGAAGATATTTTATTAGCATTCACTAACTTTTATCAAAAACTTTATACTCCTGAATCCTCCCCTCAACAGACTGACATTGCTCAATATTTATCGTCCATTACTCCACCCTCCTCTCCGGATGTTGATTTCTCCTTTAGAAGCCTATATACAATCTAAAGACATTCTTAAAGCCATTCAAGTACTCAAGAAAGGAAAAGTTCCTGGGCCTGATGGATTCACCATAGAATTCTACACACACTTTTCTAATCTACTCATTCACAAATTACATATATTATTTGTATTATTCATATCATCCCAGAAATCTGAATGTTAATTCCAAGAAGCTTTGATTTGTCTTCTCCCTAAGGAACATAAAGATCATACATTATGTAAAAATTATAGACCCATTTCTGTATTTAACCTGGACTATAAAATATTTGCAAAAATTCTTGCGCTCCGTTTGGATAACATCTTGCCAAAATTAATTGAAAAAGAACAATGTGGTTTTATTAAGGGCCACCATCTATTTGATAATATTTGTTTCTTTTTCAATGTTCTTAGTAAATCCCAATCTCATAAACAATCTCTAGCAGCTGTTGCACTAGATGCTGAAAAAGCTTTTGACAGGCTTAATTGGCAGGCACTCGTCTGGTTTGGTTTTGGTCCTAAATTTCTTTCTTATATTTAATTATTATATTCTTTTCCTAGATCTTTTATTCTAGCTAATGGCCTTGTTTATTCCTCATTTCCACTAAGCATGGGCCTAAAATCCGTTCCGTTCGCGGAATTTGCGGATTTTCTGCAATTTCGCGGTCCGCGAATCTCGCGAAATTGCAGACAAATCCGCAAAATTGCGTTCGGGACGGATTTTCAAAAACTGAAGTACATGAAGCACTTACAGGGTTACAGCAGGTGCCCAAGTTGAAGCTAATTTTTTTGTAACCATTTACAAAATGGTTACAAAGAAATTAACTTCATCTTGGGCACCTGCTGTAACCCTGTAAGTGCTTCCTGAGCGGCGCCTCCAGAGTTGTTGCCTGCTTGCAACTATTCTCTGACCCTGCTCTGACCCTCGAAGCAGGGTCAGAGAATAGTTACAAGTATGGCACAATGCTCCAGGCTGTCACAAAAATTAAACCACAACAGGAAGCACTTACAGATAAGGAAGCAGGTGCCGGACTTGAAGCTCAAATTCAGTAACACATTAACCAGCCCCCGGTTGAGGCTGGGCAGGTGTGCTTTCTCCCCATAATCTACAGTGGTGAACCAGAGGGTGCTGTGATGAACCAGAAGGTGCAGTTGTGAACCAGAGGGTGATGTGATGAAGCAGAGGGTGGCAGTGGTGAACCAGAGGCTGGCAGGGGTGAACCAGAGGGTGGCAGTGGTGAACCAGAGGGTAGCAGTTATGAACCAGAGGGTGGCAGTGATAAACAAGAGGGTGACAGTGTTGAACCAGAGGGTGACAGTGGTGAACCAGATGGTGCTGTGATGAACCAGATGGTGGCAGGGGTGAACCAGAGGGTGTCAGTGGTGAACCAGAGGGTGGCAGTGGTGAAACAGAGGGTGCTGTGATGAACCAGAGGATGGCAGTGGTGAACCAGAGGGTGGCAGTGGTAAACAAGAGGGTGGCAGTGATGAACCAGAGGGTGGCAGTGGTGAACCAGATGGTAGCAGTGATGAACCATAGGGTGGCAGTGATAAACCAGAGGGTGACAGTGGTGAACCAGAGGGTGACAGTGGTGAACCAGATGGTGCTGTGATGAACCAGATGGTGGCAGGGGTGAACCAGAGGGTGTCAGTGGTGAACCAGAGGGTGGCAGTGGTGAAACAGAGGGTGCTGCGATGAACCAGAGGATGGCAGTGGTGAACCAGATGGTGGCAGTGGTGAACTACAGGGTGGCAGTGATGAACCAAAGGGTGGCAGGGGTGTACCAGAGGGTGTCAGTGGTGAACCAGAGGGTGGCAGTGGTGAAACAGAGGGTGCTGTGATGAACCAGAGGATGGCAGTGGTGAACCAGAGGGTGGCAGTGTTGAACTAGAGGGTGGCAGTGATGAACCAGAGGGTGGCAGTGGTGAACCAGATGGTAGCAGTGATGAACCATAGGGTGTCAGTGATAAACCAGAGGGTGACAGTGGTGAAACAGAGGGTGACAGTGGTGAACCAGATGGTGCTGTGATGAACCAGATGGTGGCAGGGGTGAACCAGAGGGTGTCAGTGGTGAACCAGATGGTGGCAGTGGTGAAACAGAGCATGCTGTGATGAACCAGAGGATGGCAGTGGTGAACCAGAGGGTGGCAGTGGTGAACTAGAGGGTAGCAGTGATGAACCAGAGGGTGGCAGTGGTGAACCAGAGGGTAGCAGTGATGAACCAGAGGGTGACAGTGATGAACTATAGGGTGGCAGTGATGAACCAGAGAGTGGCAGTGGTGAGCCAGAGGGTGGCAGTGGTGAACCAGAGGGTGCTGTGATGAACCAGAGGGTGGCAGTGATGAACCAGAGGGTAGCAGTGGTGAACCAGAGGGAGCTGTGATGAACCAGAGGGTGGCACTGATGAACCAGAGGGTGGCAGTGGTGAAACAGAGGGTGCTGTGATGAACCAGAGGATGAAAGTGATCAACCAGAGGGTGGCAGTCGTGAACCAGAGGGTGGCAGTGATGAACCAGAGGGTGACAGTGATGAACCAGAGGGTGACACTGGTGAACCAGAGGGTGCTGTGATGAACCAGAGGGTGGCAGTGATGAACCAGAGGGTGACAGTGATGATCCAGAGGGTGGCAGAGGCAAACCAGAGGGTGGCAGTGATGAACCACAGGGTGGCAGTGATGATCCAGAGGGTGGCAGTGGCCAGCCAAAGGGTGGCAGTAATGAATCAGAGGGTGGCAGTGATGAACCAGAGGGTGGCAGTGATGAACCAGAGGGTGGCAGTGGTGTACCAGAGGGTGCAGTGATAAACCAGAGGGTGGCAGTGATGAACCAGAGGGTGACAGTGATGAACCAGAGGGTGGCAGGGGTGAACCAGAGGGTGGCAGTGATGAACCAGAGGGTGACAGTGATGAACCAGAGGGTGGCAGTGGAGAACCAGAGGGTGGCAGTGATGAACCAGAGGGTGACAGTGATGAACCAGAGGGTGGCAGTGGTGAACCAGAGGGTGGCAGTGGTGAACTAGAGGGCGGCAGTGATGAACCAGAGGGTGACATTGATGAACTAGACGGTGGCAGTGGTGAACCAGAGGGTGGCAGTGATGAACCAGAGGGTGACAGTGATGAACCAGAGGGTGACAGTGGTGAACCAGAGGGTGGCAGTGGTGAACCAGAAGGTGGTAGTGATGAACCATAGGGTGGCAGTGGTGAACCAGAGGGTGGCAGTGATGAACCAGAGGGTGACAGTAATGAACCAGAGGGTGGCAGTGCTGAACCAGAGGGGGACCGTGATGAACCGGAGGGTGACAGTGGTGAACCAGAGGGGGGCAGTGGTGAACCAGAGGGTGGCAGTGATGAACCAGAGGGTGGCAGTGATGAACCAGAGGGTGCTGTGATGAACTAGAGGGTGGCAGTGATGAACCAGAGGGTGACCATGATGAACCAGAGGGTGGCAGTGGTGAACCAGAGGGTGGCAGTGGTGAACCAGAGGGTGGCAGTGATGAACCAGAGGGTGGCAGTGGTGAACCAGAGGGTGGCAGTGATGAACCAGAGGGTGGCAGTGATGAACCAGAGGGTGGCGCTGCTAAACTGCCAGGGAGCCCTGTGGGTGTGAGTCCCTGCGCTGCTGAGCTGCCCAGGGGTTGTGAGCCCACGCGCTACTGAACTGCCCCGGGGCCCAGTGGGTGTGAGCTTCCGTGCTGCTGAACTGCCCCGGAGCCCTCTCAGTGTGAAAATCATTCATGCTCAATTGCCTGGGAGCCCTCTGGGTGTGAGCACACATTGTGCTAAGTGTCCCCCTGCCCCCAGTACATATATACCTGTACCGCACAGCACCATTATGCATTGCACAATGAAGTCTGGTGCCTGGATGCTCCTGATCCGTGTAGGTGGTACCACCATCTGGTGCAGTCAAAATGTAAAGTCATAACTTGCTACACAGCACCAATAAACACGTGTCCCCCCTGGCACCGGTATGCGCATGTACCAGGTGTGGAGCACCCGCATGCCACTGAACCATACTGTCCAGCGCCAGCATATGCCTGTACGGGGCAGTTTAGTATGAGATGAGACATTGTTCACCAGCAGCAGCTGCATGCGCCAGTACCCACTGTACAGGATCAGAATGGCTTTGTACCTACACGCGCAGCAGAGCTATCTTGGACATCTGAAGGATTCTGGGGTCCTGTGTCAAACGTATTTTCGCATCCATGAGTTTCCCGAGCGCCATCCCCGTGTAGCTCCTGTGACCAGGAGGATGCTTTCTCCTCATCTGCTGCTCTGCTCAGTCTCTGACCCTTTATAAACAAGATGCCTGTGAACTCGCATAGAAGCCCCGCCCGGCTGGCCCCATCCATCACACAGTAGCGGTATGAAACGTCTTCCCGCCCGTCCCCACTATAATGGCCAGCTCACTCAAGGGACCGTGGCACTTTTGGTGCGCTGGCAAAGTTACAGGCACATGTGGTCACATATTTGTGCAAATGGCACAAAAATCAGCGAGTTCGCGGGAAAATTCGCGAACTCGCTGACATTTTTTGCAATTTCGCACGAATTCGCGGACCGCGAATTCTCAAATTTCGCCCATACTTAATTTCCACTCTTTAGAGGGGTCCAACAAGGTTGTCCCCTTTCTCCTCTTTTATTTATATTGGCATTAGAACCCTTTCTAACAAAAATTTGCATGAATAAAGATATCATGGGGTTTCCATATGGTGAGAGACATTTAAAAATTTCAGCATATGCTGACGATATTCTTTTATTTATTTCTAATCCCCAAACTTGTATACCAACTTTTTTATCAGAAGTCTCAGCTTTAGCCTCAGTTTCAGGATATAAACTCAATGTTGACAAATGTGAAATCCTTCCTTTAAACAAGCACTGTTTTAGGCTGATTTTTTGACTTCCTCCTTTCCCTGGAGCCCAACAAAGATTAAATACCTAGGCTTATGGTTCATGCCCTCTTTTAGAGATACTGTATCATTAAACTTGAGAAACCTACAATTACATTTAACTAACTCTACAACATGCTGGCACCTCTTATTTTTATCTTGGTGGGGTAGATTAGATTCTATAAAAATGATGTTAGTTCCAACAATCCTATTTTTCTTATCTAATCCAATAATCTTCTACTTTATTATCTGAAAATACGAATGATTCCACCTCCCAGCCTTTATGGGTAGAGATTGAAAACTCTTTTTTCTACCCCTTTGAAGAATTTTTTTCTATATCTCATACTCCCAAAAAATGTTCTCTTCCCATTCTTAAAAATACCCGTAAAATCTTTAATCCTATCATATCAGATGGCCAAAATGACCGAACTTGATTTCTTCAGTCCCCAATTTGGTATAATAAACATATTAAAATTCAAAATAGGACTCTTTTTTGGAAAAATTGGATAGATCTTTGTCTTAAATGGACTTATCAGAGTTTTCAAGGTGATACTTGTATCCCCTTTTCTATAATACAATCCCGTTTTTCTCTTCCTTCCTCATTTAGCTCCAAATATACTTTGTTGATCACAACCGCTCAAAAATCCTACGATCCCCTCACAAATTCCTCTGCACATACTAAATCTTCACCCATCTCACTCACCTTTTTAAAATCTCCTTCTTCTGCATCTCAAATGTATAACAAATTAAGAAATTCTGTTACTATACATGATCAATCTAACGAAGAAATCAACTGGGAATCGGATCTACATGAATAATTTCCTATTTCAACATGGGACAAACTTTGGATCAAAATAAGGAAATCCTCTAGGGCAGCGAATACTACACAAACTTTATTTTTTACATACAATAGACTTTTAATTACTCCAAATAAACTTCATCACATTGAACCCAAGACTCCCTCTACTTGTTGGTCGGGCCCGACCCCTGTAGCTGACCTTAAACATATGTTATTCACATGTCCCACTATTCATGCTTTTTGGATTAGAGCGTGGCAACAAATTAACAAAATGTTCCATACACATATCCCTTTTTCATATATATTTCTAGGTAGCATCTCAGAAGTATGGTCTTCCTCTTCTATTAATGTCATCATTGTTGATCTGCTTATAGCTGTAGCATTTCAGCAAATCACTAAGTCTTGGAAAAATGCTTCAAATGTATCTTTTCAAGCCTGGTGGTATGGAGTTTGTTATAATCACAGACTAGATAGGGCCTATGTTCACCCCATTTCACTTGCTATTAAGAAAGATTTATTGCAGTTATCTATTACTTATTTCTTAAACATTTTCATCTGTGTTTTAATTCTGTCTTATACTTTGATTCAGTTTATAGTTTATAAGCTAATAATATAGAATTTAATGTAACACAAATGTTGTACTGTAATTATATGACCAGTCATATCTTTTGATACATCCTTTCCCTTCTCCCCCTTCCCTGTACCCCTTCCCCTTTTTCTTTTTCCTCTTTCTTCGTGAATTATTCATATTGCTATACAATTATATAACATGTTTTATTGCTGCTATACCCTATTGTTAGACGCAATAAAGTTTCTTTTAAAACTTAATAAAGAATGAAACGATCATACTATGTACTTGAGTTGCATTGGACTAAACTTCTTCATCCTGTCAACTAAGTGGAACGACGCCAAATGATCCCCCGCCTGCAGTATATGATGAGGGGCTCATAAGGCTCCAATATCTCAAGGATATTATTTGGCCTTGAAGTGAATGCCTCCTCCCGGGCCAGAGGGGCTGCAGTGGCCTTACACCCTTGACACAAAGCAAAAGGGATCAGTGTGACCCCTTTGCTGAGGGTTTGGTAATAGCCATAGGAAGCCACATAATCAGCAACATTAAAGTAAAAAAACATTGTACATTTTCTTTATTTCAGCTCTGTGTAAAAATGGCTTCCTTGAACCTTTGCTTTTTAAGCCATTGTAGGTGCTGTGAGGTCCCGCTTTGGAGGATGAAACCTGAGACCCCCCACCCACGTGTAATCCAGAATGGCAGTGGTTGGTTGTGAGACTTTGTTCCATGATAAATGGTACAGTTTGAAAAAAAGGTACTCTGTAGACAGCGGTCCGGGTATGAAACGAATGTCCACTCTGCGTCATTATTTTTATATGTAGAAATGTATAAAATCCGTTCCAGGTCTGCTTGTCCTGTCCTTCATGTTAAATTTGACTATAAAATCGTGTTTCTATATTTCTTATTACAGGCGATTGACAAGACGTAGCTGCCTAACTGCGATAACTTATTACAGCTGAGTTATTAAGTTCTAACACCTCCTGCCGAACCAGAAGCATAGGTGCATGGAAGCTCATGAAGCATACCTACAGCTGCAGTTTAAATAAGACAGAAACCCTAAAAGTGGCATTTCATTCTCACGGTCTGTTTTTCTAAAACAACAGTGAAGAACAGAAAGGAGCTATTTATGGCAACATGTTGGTTTTCTGCACCCCAAAAGTTCATTATAGGAAAAATAGAATATCTCTGCTATTTTCTATACATTCTCATCCACCAGCTGTTTTTAAATTTGACTTACATTAGACTGATTATAATATCCTTTTGCATTAAATTACTAACTGTTTTTGATGTGCTTTATTTCACATTAAAGTCCACTTTTAATCTTCCTGTCTGTAATCAAGCTTCCTTTTTTATATGAAAGAGAAAAACAGCAAGAATTTAGGGGCTAGATGTACAAATTCTTTTTGCCGCTGCGAACAGTCTGATTCACAGAATGAGGCTATTTGCAAATGCAAAAAGGATTTTTCAAATGTATCAATCCAAACTTCTGATTCGGTATCACTCTACCGAATTGCAATTTGGGTTTGCGACCTCATAACAATTCTGTATTTGGAAGGAGCATGTTTAATGCATCCCTTCCAAATACCAAATCATAGTTGTATGTACTAATGTTTTGCAACTGAAATGCTGTCACAAAACATTCATACTTTCTCCCCAACTCAAAGTTGTTGGAATCCCATTTGCAAATCCCCGTTGAGAATGTTTAAAAAATATTTTTAAGATCAGCCAGTGGTCCCACGAACCACTGCCTACTGCTATAAAATAAAAATGAATCATAGGTCGCTTCACAATTTACCACACTGGTCGAAAAAATACTGGGTGCAAATTGCAACCAGTATTTTGTGACCAGTTGTATGTACATCTAGTCACAAGTGGCTTGCAGCAAGAGTAATGGTGCAACCTACATAATAAGTGGTAATATAAGGATCAAAGTACCTTCTGCTGTACATTTTAAGAATATTGCAAGTCAACTCGAAGTTTTACGACCTTTAAAGGGACTTGGCTTTCGGCCTCATTCCTCTGTATGATCTTGGAACTCCTAGGTGGCTTACAATATCCCTAAAATATACAGTGGGGGTGCTTTATCCCATATATCATTGTCTATTTATGACAACACTACTCAGTGGTAATAAGAAATTAATATTGCTATTCTCCTGTTATAAACACTTTAGTCTATGGAATTTCAAAGATCACAGTGATACAATACATTACTAATACTGAACCAGTATCCTAGTTCACATTTATTAGCCCACGCTCTAGGGCTCATTGTGCAAATAGGAGAAAACAATCTCTGTTTTTACGATTCCGTTTTGACTACACTGCTCTGCTTCCATACAATGTGAAATGCAGGTCACTGCTTTTCACCTCTTTCTTCCAAACAATTTTCCCCACATTTCCACAGCCATCAAAAGAACGATGGATTTAACCCAGATACTCTTGACTGGGGTGAATGTATGATTTATTAAGGAAACCGTCCATCATTTGTTTGCGTAGCACTTTTCACTAGGACTGGGCGTAGTTTGTGAAGTAGCGCTTCGCGAAGCTATGCAAAGTGCACTTCGCACTACGCGAGCTACACGTAGCACTACGCGAACTGCGTAGTAGCATGTTCGCACTGTGCAAGATGCCGTTTTCAATGATTGCACAGTGCAGACCAGCATCCGGCACTGTGCAATCATTGAAAACGGCATCTTGCACAGTGCGAGCTGTAGTTTTCTGCCGTTCGAGAAGATTTTTACTCGAGCAGCAGCTTTCTCAACGCAAATTGGTAGTTTCTCATCGTGAGCGATCGCGAGCCTACGCGACCACTCGCAATGAGAAACCTGACCTCCCCGCATTGAGAATCTCGCCGGGAGGTTTATTTTCCATGCTCGCAATCAGCAACTTGATGTTGCTGATCACGAACGAGGAAAAAGTCTCGCCGGGATGTAATTTTCCTTGCTCGCGGTCGCCAACTTGACGTTGAGGACCGCGAGCAAGCAACAAATGACGGCTGCACTATGCTACACGTGTTTGCACTTGCTACGTGCAGTTCGTGTAGTGCGAAGTAGCGCAAACTTCGCAAACTATGCGAGCGTAGCGTAGTGCTTTGCCCGGGCCTAATTTTCACCCTGAGTGGAATGGGTATGCCCAGATGTTGGTCTCTTGCTCACTGTGCCACTGGATTCAAGCTAGCCTGGCTGATGAAGGGTAATACCCAGGAACCTGTCCCAGGATGCTTGTTTCCGGTACAGGAAGGACCTGGCTTGGCAGTTCGGTCTGGACTGTTCCCATGAGGCACAGGGTCAAGACTGATTTGCATATGGCTGAGTCTAAACTGTGGTGGCATGGTGAGCAAAATAATAATGGATTCAACCCAGATCGCTTGACTGGGGGTGGATGTATGATTTATTTAGCATTCTGCCCATCATTTGTTTGCGTAGCACTTTTCATCCTAAGTCGGATGGGTATGCCCAGGCATGGGTCCCTTGCTCACTGTGCCTCTGGATTCAAGCTAGCCTGGCTGATGAAGGGTAATACCCAGAATCCGGTCCCAGGATGCTTGTTTCCGGTCCAGGGAGGACCTGGCTTGGAGTAAGGTCTGGACTGTTCCTATAAGGCACAGGGTCAAGATTGATTTACATATGGCTGGGTCTAAACTGGGGTGGCATGGTAATCAAATGAACAAATGGATTTAACCGAGATCTCTTGACCTGGGGTGCATATATGATTTATTCAGCACTCCGTTCAACATTTGTTTGCATAGCACTTTTCACCCTAAGGGGCCCATTAGGATGGCGGGCTGATCGCCCGCGCCAGGCTGGCGGTAGCCACCGCCGGCCTGGCGGGGGCGATCCGCCCACCATCCTACCCTGAATGACCCCCTGCCATATTAGCATGGCGGGGGTTACCGCGTTGGACGGAAAGACCGTCCGCCTCTTTTCCGCCCCGGTCACCTTGGGGCCGAGCGGAAAAGGGTTTATATGGTGGCGGTGTCTATTAGACAGCCATATTATGATGGGCATTTGTGAATGCATTTCCGTGGCGGCAATGCCGCCACAGGAAGGCATGCGGAGCCCCCCTGCGGGGGGGCGTCGCGGGCCCCCAGGGACTCCGGGGGTGGTGGGTGCACATGGGGGGTACCTATGGTACCTCCTTGCATTTCAATGCACAACATGCATTTTTAGTATTGTGGCGGGTGGTGCTTTCAGCACCGCCCGCTGCAATGCTAAAAATGCGGGAAGCGCCCACCACTGTGGCGGGCGCATCCTAATATGTACAACAGGACCCCCACCCCTATGGCGGGTGGTCCCATTCACCGGTAGGAGGACGGGCATCCTAATGGGGGCCTAAGCGTGATGGGTATGCCCAGACGTGTGTCCATTGCTCACTGTGCCACTGGATTCAAGCTAGCCGGGCTGATGAAGGGTAATACCCAGAATCTGGTCCCGGGATACTTGCTTCCAGTCCAGGGGGGACCTGGCATGGCAGTTCGGTTTGGACTGTTCCCATGAGCCACAGGGTCAAGACTGATTTGCATATGCCTGGGTCTAAACTGGGGTGGCATGGTGAGTAAAAGAATGATGGATTTAACTCAGATCTCTTGACTGGGGGCTAAAGTATGATTTATTCAGCATTCCGTCCATCACTTGTTTGCGTAGCACTTTTCTCCCTATTTGAGATGGGTATGCCCAGACATGGGTCCCTTGCTCACTTTGCACTGGATTCAAGCTAGCCTGGCTGATGAAGGGTAATAATGAGAAACCAGTTCTAGGATGCTTGTTTCTGACCAAGGGAGGACCTGGCTTGGCAGTTTGTTCTGGACTGTTACCATGAGGCACAGAGTCAAGACTGATTTGCATATGGCTGGGTCTAAACTCGGGTTGCATGTTGAGCAAAAGAACAATGGATTTAACCCAGATAGCTTGACTGGGTGTGAAAGTATGATTTATTCAGAATTCCATCCATCATTTATTTGCATAGCACTTTTCACCCTATGTGGGATGGGTGTGCCCAGACGTGGGTCCATTGCTCGTTGTGCCACTGGATTCAAGTTAGCCCAGCTGATGAAGGGTAATACCCAGTAACCAGTCCCAGGATGCTTGTTTCCGGTCCAGGGAGGACCTGGCTTGGCAGTTCGGTCTGGACTGCTCCCATGAGGCACAGGGTTAAGACTGATTTGCATATGGCTGGGTCTAAACTGGGGTGGCACGGTGAGCAACAGAATGATGGATTTAACCCAGATCTCTTGACTGGGGGTGAATGTATGATTTATTCAGCATTCCGTCCATCATTTGTTGTTGCATAGCAATTAGATTATAAGGAGACATTTATGGCAGGCAGTTTATTCATTTATTGTAAGTTCTTTGCAAGAAAACAAACATCCACCTGTTTGTTCTCACACATTCTGAAATACAGCTGCTTTTGAAAGTAACATATTGAACTGCTTACATACCATTTTGCAACCAAATTCAAGCTGCATGTTAACTGTTTATTTTCACATTTATTTATCATGCTTACAACTATAGTCATCTCTTGTAAGAAGGAACTTAGACCAGTGGGGCAATGAAGGGTTGAAAGGAGTGTGATACATTTTCCAAAGACTTTTTTAAAAACGGTTATAGCCAAAATGGCTGAATTAATTACACTAAATTTGCCAGGAAGCTAGATCGTGGTACAGAAAGCATGCTTTTTGTGACCTGGTGTAGGTTTAGTCAGTAGTTTTTGAGAAATTAAGATTAAAATATATTTGTATATCTGAACAGTTGGGTTTGCAAACATTGAGCCATCTGATTAGATGAGGGGGCTGTTTTTCCCGTCGGTCTTCACTCTTCTGCAGGAGCTCATGCTCTGATTGGCTGGCCACAACATGAAGAGAAATGTTGCGACAGCCATTTCAGGATAAGGGGGACTCGCTCCCTCTGACCTAAATATTTTTTAATTATGTATAAGGGGGCAGGGTAGTGGTACTCCCTGGACCATGTGGGGGGTCCTCCCCAAATGGAAAACAAAAATGTGTGGTGGTTTTTGAGACCGGCCACAGTAAAAACAACATATATTTTTTTTAAGATGTGCATTGCCGGGTTAGGCCAGACCCTGCGGTTAATCCCATGCAATGTACAGTCGAAGGCTGTGCGGGGTAGATGGGGAGTTGTCTGCCCGCAGGAGTTTATTTTAAAAGGGGATGGATCCATGCACTCCCTTCCCTAGCTGGTATCTGACCCCGGAACACAATCCCGGAGGCTAGGCTTTGTGCCCAACCCCACGCTGCACATAGACAAATGTCCTACTCTGCCTGGGATTGGCATGAAATATGGTAATAAAATATTCCTTTGCATAAAAAACCAACTAGAAATGCACTGAAAAAGGTTATAGTGACTTTATAGTTAGCAATTGTATTTATATCTCACTTTTCATTTAAAAAAAACCTTAGAACTTCACTGGAAAAATACAAAGGTTGAAGTAACGTTGTAGGTAGGTGAACATTTCAGTGACAATGCAATTTTTTCAACTAAAAAAATCATGAAATTTATCTCAAGTAAATTGCGCCCTCATCATGCACTGCTAATTAACTCCCATATTACTTCATTCATGAGATGTACTATGACATGTTGTATGACATGGTTGATAACATCACTGCAAGATCTGAAATGACATCATTGATGAAAACAATGTGTACAGTGGGTGTATAAGTTCTAGTTACTTTAGGGCAGGAGTTATTGATATAAATATAACTGATGAACTTCAGTGGGTTTCGGATATAAATGTAAATATCTACATATATATATATATATTTTTTTTTTAATAAATATATATGTACATGTATGTATAATTAAGTTTCTAGCAATTGACGGTATGGGTTTTAATGCGTATTGTATATTATGAAACTTTAACTATGTATGATACTGCTCTTCATATTTATTGTTTTTAATCATCATGAAATATGGATTTTAACCAGCATGTATAAATCATAAAAATTGTTGTCATTCTCTAATTGATTACATGATGAAAGCCGATACATATCACAATGGCCATTTGTATTTTAATAGCCAAAAACTTCTTCTTGCATTCATGCAGATATAGTCAAAAGTGCAACAACGTTTTTAGTATAACAAATGTCCAATTGTTATAAATGTTTTCATAAATGTGCACATGATATAAATTGTAACAAAGAAAGAGCCAAATGCGCTAACAGTATGTCTTCTATGTCTGATGTTATCACATGACACGGGAGCACTGTGGTAAATGAATGATGCAGAGTCCACTTTGTAAGTTAAGATCCTTTATTGCAGGTTCCTTCCAAGACAGGTAGACAGGTCAAGATCAGAAGTAAAACCCCACCAGGACCCAGCTGTTAGCAGCTCAGCCTGAGATGACCAACTGACACAGTAAGTTAGAGAGAGGCACTGTGAGCCAGAGGGACACCCAGGCATTCTATGATGTCACAGATATCATAGTACAGTCTATCCAGAGAAGAACAGTGGAGAGGACATTTACTACACATCCTCTTCCCTTATGGAATAAGAACAGAATAAAGAAACGCTAGGCAAAATACCTCAAATGCAACATCAGCAGGAAAGTACAAAATTGAGATGAACCAGATGTAATAATGTACGACATGAGATAACGTTAGCATGAGGTATCACTAGCAGAGAAAAGAACAAATAAAACTAAATTATTTTCACTATATGCCTCATCCCCCTCCCTTAACGAAACAGCATGGTTTCGAAAAAAACAAGACCAACAGCTAAATTAGCTGGTGACACTCATAACCTCCCCATACATGGGTACACCACCGGGTAAACACCCTAGAAACTAAGATGAGTGTAGACTGAGATGCTTGAGAGAGACACAACAGGGGTACGAATCACTCAAGATAAGCCTAAGAGAGGAAAAAAACAAATTACCCCTGATAAAGACATGCTGACACTAAATGTATGATAAATTCACGGCCCAAAATCATACCAACATGAAACCCTGGCCACGAGTTGCAAGAAGGTAGACTTCGACCAGAACATAGTGCACAAACAATCTCCACCAAAAGCAGGAGACAGCGCAGAGTATGGGGAATGGACTACCCACCAACCCTCAACCTCCCCTGAAAAGGGTATACCGCAGGACAATAACCCTGGAAAGAAAATGGGCATGGACTACCCACAGACACCCAACCTACCCTGGAAAGGGTACACCGCAGGACAGTAATCCTGGGAACTAAAAATGGAGCATGGACTACCCACAAACACTCAACCTCCCGTGAGAAGGGTACACCGCAGGACAGTGATCCTGGGAAGAAAAATGGGGCATGGACTACCCGCAAATACTCAACCTCCCCTGAAAAAGGGTACACCACAGGGTAAGGACAATAACCCTGAGAAGAAAAATGGGCATGGACTACCCACAACACACAACAATGGGGCATGGACTACCCAAAACACTCAACCACCCCTGAAAAGGGTACACCGCAGGACAGTAATCCTGGGAACCAAAAGTGGGGCATTGACTACCCACAAATACCCCCATGGATTGGGATCCATGCAAACAGCCTGGAAAACCAAGATGACAATGTTATGTTATGTTATGTTATGTTATGTTATGTTATGTTATGTTATGTTAAACACACTTCTATAGCGCGCAGCTGCCCCAGCCAAGGGGCGTCCCGGCGCTTCAAGAAGGATACCCAGACACAACACAGCAATACGAGAGCGGAAGCACACAGATTTGAAACTTTATGAACTATGAGGGAATAAATGCGTTTTGATAGCCCTCCTGAATTTCAGCAGCTCATCTATTTCACGGATGTGGGAGGGAAGAGAATTCCACAGTTTTGCAGCCAAGACCCGGAAAGAGCGACCTCCCGCTCTACATAGTCTGAAACGAGGGACCACAACCAGATTTTGGCCAAGGGATCTCAAGGGGCGCGAGGGCACATAAGGCCTCAGAAGATTATCAAGAATCTGGGGGGAGACCAACTTGGGGATCTTGAAGGAAAGGCACAGAGTCTTAAAATGAATCCTCTGTGCCATAGGCAGCCAGTGTAGGGAGCGGATGGTACTCTCTGCAGAACAGAACCTTGGTAACCCTACCAGGGCTCTGGCTGCAGCATTCTGGATACGTTGCATCCGGGCGATTTCAGCCTGGTTGGCTCCCAACAACAGTGAGCTGGCATAATCAAGCCGAGATAATATAGATGCTTGTATAATCAACTGCCTAGTCGAAGCATCAAAGAACCTCAAAATGGGTCTCAGCCCTCGTAGGATACCAAAACAGGTGGCCGCTACTCTTTTTGTGTGGCCACAAAAACTGAGGGCAGGATCTAACCAAACCCCCAAGTTCTTGACCTCTGAGACTGGAGTCGGGGTTACACCCAGCTCAGAAGGCCATCACAAGTCGCCCCAAAGATCCGTTCGCTTACCCACTATCATGACCTCCGTTTTTTAGCATTGAGCTGGAGACAGTTGGAATTCATCCAGCTAGCTACTGCCAAGAGTCCATCCCAAAATTTGGGGGCGTCAAGGTCGGAGTCCCCACTCAAGGCGACCGCCAGCTGCGTGTCGTCAGAATAGGAGACCATAGTCATGCCCCACTGCTTGACGACAGCAGCCAGCGGCCTCACATATAGATTGAATAATGTGGGGCCCAACGATGAACCCTGAGGCACACCCAGCTCCAGGGGATAGAAATTGGATGCAAACGGCGGAGTGGCAACCTCGAAGGTCCTGTCAGCAAGGAAGGAACGGAACCAATTGAGAGCAGTGCCTTCAACACCAGCCTCTTGAAGACGTTGGAGTAAGATCCTGTGCGAGACCGTGTCAAACGCGGCACTAAGGTCGAGTAGTACAAGTGCCGCAGTCTGAACTGAGTCGAGCACGGAACGAAGATGTTCCGTCATTGAGAGCAAGGCTGTTTCAGTGCTGTGACCAGCACGGAACCCATTCTGGGAAGGATCCAGAATGCAAGCCTTCGCAAGATGTTCAGACAACACCTCATTTACGTGGGCCTCCACAATTTTGGCGGCCCAGGGAAGGAGAGAAATTGGGCGGTAGCTCTCAAATTTAAGGGGGTCCAACGTCGGCTTTTTGAGTATAGGTGTCACAACAGCCTGTTTCCACTTACTAGGGACAGCACCCGAGGCAAGAGAGAGGTTGATGAGATGGCGCACAGGAGGGAGCCAGACAGCAGCAAATTCTCTAAACTGGGCAGGCCTCAAGGGATCATCTGGCGAGCCCGATTTAATTCTAGCTGCCAATTTATGAAATGTCTCCGTCGACAGACTGGGCAGTGAACTAACGCTCCATCAATGCCCGATAAAGGACTAGGAAGCTCAGCAACCTGCTCAATGATGGGAAAAGCACGGTAAATAGCTTGAACCTTTTCAATAAAAAAGGCAGACAGATTTTCACAGTGATCCACAGAGCAGATTTCTGCCGCGGTAGCTTTTTTGGCCGTCAGGTCCTTAAGGACTTTAAAAATTAGCTTGGACGGATTGGGACTATTTCTAAATTCCTGGGAGTAGTAAGCAGCGCCAGCTCTACACACCGCTCTGTGATATAATTTAATTTTAGAGAAATAGACAGTTTTTTTCCCAGCCTCATAGGATTTCCGCCAGTCCCTTTCTTCCTGTTTACAAGCTTTTTTTAGCGGCACCAGGGAACTGTCGTACCATGGGCTGGGTTCTCTGGAACGGCATTTTGTCCAGGCAGCGGGAATCAGAGCATCTAAAGCGCGAGAAACCCAATCACAAAATGCGTCATACCCCGATTCTACACTAAGGTACGAACCTAGTGGGTTGACCTCCAGGATATGATGAAAGTCCTCCAATTTGAGTTTCTTCCAGTGGCGTTTAAACACTACTCTATCCAAGGGTTTAAATGGGAGCTCTTTAGTCACAAGAGAAATTTTCACTAAGAAATGATCAGTCCAAGCAACTGGACTGGGCCTGGCTACCTTAGCCTCAGTTAGGTTCGTAAAAAAAGATCCAGAATGTGTCCCCCCACATGAGTGGGGAAGATGACCAATTGATTGAGCTGGAGAGCCTCCAAGTCAGCCAGAGTACTACTGATAGTAGACAAATGGCCGCAATCAAAATGAAGATTGAGGTCACCAAGAATGCAAAAATTAGCGCAGCCCAAGGCCAGAGAGCTGGCACATTCCGGAAGAGCCTTTCTAAAAGCCGTGTCACAGCCAGGAGGGCGATAAATTGGAAGACCGGACAAAGTAAACTGATGACTGATAGAAATCCTAAAAAAGCGCTTTCACACCCTACTAAATCCACCACCCTCCATTCACATGGGTAGAACGACATTACGGCTACGGCAATGCCACCACCCCTAGAAGCCCGATTGTGTGTAAAGATGGAATATTCAGAGGGAAGTACAAGATTCACGACTGCCGTGTCAGCTTCTTGGAGCCATGTTTCCGTCATGAAAAAAACATCTTTATGAGATCATGAAGATCTGCGTGATGCTTCGAAAGGGATCTAATGTTAAGGTTCCAAACAGTAATATCTCGGGAGACCGAAGGTCTACTGCGAGAGGGCTTAACTGAGGAATCCTCCGTCAGAGCCGAGATCAAAGAGGGGGCAACAAGAGACCAGATGCCACAAGGACAAATATAGGGGCCACAGAGGGGACTGACAGGCCCGTGTATACAGCACGGGACAGACTGCCTGACGCCAAGCAAGTCATCCCGGGAATATACATACACGGACGTCATTACCAGGTGAAGAGAAGGACACCAACGAGCAGAGTACCGCCACGCCTAACGCCTCCTTAGCGCTGACGGGCGCAGACGAACAGGACTCTTGCTTGACTCAGGCGCAATGAGGGCGCCCCCGCTGCGCGATACCGCTGCGCGCTAGGGAACTGGTTTAAGAAGGGAGAGCGCGTGACTGCAGCACCAATAGACCGCTGCAAATGGTGCCCAGAAGCGTCACAACCACTCCTAAGATGGCGGCCGATTCCCCCTGGTATCGGTAACCCCAGAACCGGACCCGCTAGAGCAGCGGTGATTCGACCATTACAGTGCAGGTATAAGGAGCTAATGCATGGACCTAAAAACAAGGGAGAATAAAATAAAATGAACCAATATACAAAAACGGGTAGTTAAAAGCGCGGCGCACCTACAGCACAGCGCTGCCAAATGTGAGTCCTCAGAACGCTCTGAAGAGCAGGGTACCTTGTCTAGGCTGACCCCCTAGAAGAATCGCCTTAAGAAGGGAGAGCGCATGACTGCAGCACCACTAGACCGCTGCGAATGGCGCCCAGAAGCGTCACAACCACTCCTAAGATGGCGGCCGATTCCCCCTGGTATCGGAAACCCCAGAACCGGACCCGCTAAGCAGCGGTGATTCGACCATTACAGTGCAGGTATAAGGAGCTAATGCATGGACCTAAAAACAAGGGAGAATAAAATAAAATGAACCAATATACAAAAACGGGTAGTTAAAAGCGCAGCGCACCTACAGCACAGCGCTGCCAAATGCGAGTCCTCAGAACGCTCTGAAGAGCAGGGTACCTTGTCTAGCAACATCCCCTAACACCCCGTCCAACACGAACAAAGCATGGCACACACAAAACATGCAGCAAGGTGTTGACCAATACAAAACATGCAGCAAGATATGAACTACTACTGCTAGGCAAAATAAATAAGTGACATAACTCCGGTGAGCGACCTCTCACCCGGGATCCAAACACCCAGACCATATACCAAACAGGACATACATAAAGTCAACTTGCTGTGTCCCAGTAGAAGGCCTGCGGGTCGGGTTCGATGCATTGTCAGTACTGGTGTCCACAGTCAACGCTGAGTCTTGCCACACAAGCAAAGTATCAGGCCGTCTATTGGATGCAATAACTGAAGAAAAGTCAAGAGATGCAGAGCTCCACTCCCTCTTCAACTGATACATAGCCCAAATTATCTCCATAGTGAAGAAAATGAAGCACTGAAATGCAGGTCGAATCCCTTTTTTCGCCAAAGAAACAGAGGTTTTGTTGTCAAACCTACACTGAGGCAGTTGCCCTCAGATCCTTTTCCTTGCCGGTTGCTGCTGGCACCAGTGCTGAATAAATACCTTCAAACTAAACAACTTTTGTGTACAACAACGCTGTACAGTAACTGGGAAGTGTACAATGCAAGCTGTTGTCGTGGCAACTAAATTGAAGTCAAAATGGCCGCCACGTCGACCGTATCGGCGTAAGAAGCGTGAGGGACAAGCTTGACGTGTCTCCAAAGGAAGGCGTCACAGGCGTCACAGGAGCGAAGGATTAGAACATCAGAAGAACTTCGCTACATGAGAAGACCTTCACTAACTCCCAGAAGCATTCCAAAGACGTCATCAGATGGACGGGAGCAGAGAAACAGAGAAGATCGCTGTCGGCCAACCGTCATCAACATACAGTACGGTGAGTAACTGAACATGGCAAAGCGCAGTGATACAGTAGACTCATGCTGAAGCCGCGCTGTATTTACACGCTGCTGAATAACTTCTGATGCTTAAAGAGCTTGCACACTAAAGTTCCCATGCAGAGAAACACTCAACCAGCGAAGAACCAGACTAATGCGCAGAAAGTAGCGAGTTCTGGCGTTGTAAAACGATAGAGTATAAGTGCAAGAACTCACCAGAGAGAGACTGTTCTTCAGTGGTTCTTGTTAACTAGTGTATCAAATGAAAAAGTGCCACATCAGTTCCTCTGAGGAAGATCAGAAACGTTCACCGCATTTGTCACTGATGCTGCCAATAAACCACCTCACCTATAAATTGCCAGTTTTTGCCAACGCTTGACGCTTCCCACACTGGATGAAGGCCAGATGAAATAAATACACACCGCAGGCCTCAGGGAAGAGTATTGCTGGAAAAACTTTTCCTAGGCAGGAGCAAGGTGACAGCAGGTAAATTAGTAACAAACGCCCAGGTTGCAGGCTGTCCAGATAGTACAGGACACTGGTGGGGTTGGCCAGGGCGTTACATTTAAGTTTCAATAGACGTGTTGAAAGTCCTTACTATCTTTGTTTCTTTGTCTTATGTTTCCTTGGTTCTATAGTTGGGCTTTCTCCTTAGTACACACGCAGGTTCATCCTCTTTAAAACGTCGCCAAACTGTGGTAAATGAATGATGCAGAGTCCACTTTGTAAGTTAAGATCCTTTATTGCAGGTTCCTTCCAAGACAGGTAGACCGGTCAAGATCAGAAGTAAAACCCCACCAGGAGCCAGCTGTTAGCAGCTCAGCCTGAGATGACCAACTGACACAGTAAGTTAGAGAGAGGCACTGTGAGCCAGAGGGACACCCAGGCATTCTATGATGTCACAGATATCATAGTACAGTCTATCCAGAGAAGAACAGTGGAGAGGACATTTACTACAAGCACCATAGAGAAAAACACACATACAAACACTATAGGTAAAAAAATAGTAGGCAGACTGCGTTTCGGCATGTGAGCAAGGATACTTCGTTATCCGAAATGCATCAGAGCTGTAACAACGGAATAAAGACCTGATTTTTCCACGTCGATTTGGTGTCCGTGATTCTATCTCTTCTCGTCACCAGCTGGGAAGCGGGAAGGGTTGGATAAAGTGTTTCAAGAGCCCCAAAGGACTTAACATCTGTGAAGATTTATTCCACTTCCTGTAAGATATCTTAGTGAGGATTTAGAAGAAAGGCTGATAATTCTGTTCTGTCATATCAATATATCAAATGTATATGTAAAATTTTGATTTAAAGGATTTTATGATACTCTAATCATTAAAATCTTTTTAACTTTATAGTTTTTTCTTAGACATAGCCCCCTTGTGAGAACTACAGGTAGATTTCAGACAATGATGCAATGGTGAGATATACCACAGTTTCTGAAACATAAGAAGACAATATGAGCCATTGATATCAATGGCCAACCTGTATACACAGAATCAGACACCATACATTGGACAGCCAACACCATATAAATAAAACCTCAGATATTTAACATTCCAGGGCTAATGAAGCTCAACATCCAAGTATTAATAGTGTTCTCTCTCAAGTACTCCATCTTACCTACTAATGCTTCACTATGTCTGTGTATTTGTACAGCTAGAATTGTTCCCTCCATGCGTAGGAGCTAGTCATTCGCCTCC
Source organism: Lissotriton helveticus (assembly GCF_964261635.1). Taxonomy (NCBI): domain Eukaryota; kingdom Metazoa; phylum Chordata; class Amphibia; order Caudata; family Salamandridae; genus Lissotriton; species Lissotriton helveticus. The sequence goes on along the minus strand of NC_136068.1, from coordinate 807,425,869 downwards.
ATCCCTGATACCCCTATCCCAACCTATTACCTAGCAGATGGTTTTTTGAAGCTAAGCTCTCGGCCGAGAGGCTTCATTTAACCACCTGCATAGTTCATTTAATTGTAATTCACATTCACAATTATTTATGGGTGATATGACCGGAAAATGTCTCTTTTTTCAGTATGTGGAAGATTATCCAAGGTCATTATAAGCTGCATTACTCTTGGAATCATGGTATTCAGTGAACCGTATGTGTCATCATAGGATTATTGTAAATTATAAACTTTTGTTTTCATATAAAACAGATATCAGAGGTGAATTTCTACTCGATAGTAAAATGACTGCCAAAATACAGTCAAAATGTTGAAAATTTATTTCATGTCAATTACGGAGCACTGCGAGTGTATTTTAAGAATTGCAACAAGGTTATTGTATCCAAAAATGTTTTTTCCAATCATGATACAAAGCAGTCAAATGTTGTATTACGAGTATGTCTTCCATGTCTATCATGCACGGGTCACTAATCACGGGGTTAGCCTCAGTTTAAATATGGGGCGGGATACATGCACTGATCACCAGCGAGCAAGGCGTCTGAGAACGCCGAAACGCGTTTGGGTTTCCTATTCGGAATATGCACATTTAATTACCATGTAAAATAAACTTTACCTGCGGCTGCAGTAAGAAGAAGAAAATTTTGGAGTCCGTCTCTCTTTTTTCCTGAAAATTGGGACGCCGCGCGGAAAGCGGCGTGAAGAGTGGTCTACTGATATATATATATATATATATATATGTATATATATATATATATATATATATATATATATATTCACTGAAAAAACCATAGGTTAGAGACCATATATAGTTAGCTGGACATTTTATTGACATAAAACCAATGAAATTCCATATATAGTTAGTTGCACTAACTATATATCGCGCACCCGCAATCCACTGCTGATGATGTCACATATTACATCATTCATGACATGGTCAGTGACATCACTGATGACATCACTGATGACATCTCAAATGACATCACTGATGACATCACTGATGACATCTCAAATGACATCACTGATGACATCATCTAGTGTCTGTGTGTTTTTGTAAAGTTTAAATATGTTTTACATATTGAAGAATGAGTGGATGTATGGAAGACTGAGTGTGTGTGTGGCTGGCTGGGAGGTGTGTGACTCTGTGCATATCAATGTGTACTTGTATCAGTGATTGTATAAGAGAGTAAGTATGTGTTAGTATATGTGTGAAAAGTATGGTGTTCTGTGTTTAACTGTATAGATGAGGAAATCGAAGTGTGATTGATTCTTCACAGGACTGACTAGGTGTATGAGTGCATATGATAGTGTTGTAATAATGAGTGACAGTATGTATGAGGGATTGTATGGGTGAATGAGTGAATGTGTGTGTAGACGTAGGAATCAGTGAGTGCGTATGTAGTAACTGGTATTGGTGTGTCATGATGTCATCAGTGATGTCATTTGAGATGTCATCAGTGATGTCATTTGAGATGTCATCAGTGATGTCATCAGTGATGTCACTGAAGTATGGTGTTCTGTGTTTAACTGTATAGATGAGGAAATGGAAGTGTGATTGATTCTTTACAGGACTGACTAGGTGTGTGAGTAACTCCATGGATGAGTGGCAGTGTGTGAGTGTCTGCATAGGTGTATGAGTGCATATGATAGTGTTGTAATAATGAGTGACTGTATGTATGAGTGATTGTATGGGTGAATGAGTGAATGTGTGTGTAGACGTAGGAATCAGTGAGTGCGTATGTAGTAACTGGTATTGGTGTGTCATGATGTCATCAGTGATGTCATTTGAGATGTCATCAGTGATGTCATCAGTGATGTCATTTGAGATGTCATCAGTGATGTCATCAGTGATGTCACTGACCATGTCATGAATGATGTAATATGTGACATCATCAGCAGTGGATTGCGGGTGCGCGATATATAGTTAGTGCAACTAACTATATATGGAATTTCATTGGTTTTATGTCAATAAAATGTCCAGCTAACTATATATGGTCTCTAACCTATGGTTTTTTCAGTGAATTTTCAAGGTTTTGTAAATGCAAATTCCTAACTATATATGGTCTATAACCTATGGTTTTTTCAGTGAATTTCATTGTTTTTTTAAAAGCTAATATCTATAGCTGTAAAATATATTCTTTATTACGTGACGTATCACGTAGCCACGTGAGACGCCTCATGACGCGTCGCATAACCGTGACGTATCGGCTCTGCAGCGCAAACAAAACCCGTAACGTAAGCGTGCCGGAGCACGCTTACAGATATATATATTTTTTTTAACCTTAATTAGACAAAATCCACACGTGCACATATCTTGAGGCCTTGCAAAGGCACATCAAACAAACAGTCCCTACAATTTTGCCAAGTTTGCTGGAAATCTATTCCCTTAAATTTTTTTTTACTGTTTCTCTTGGTTTTCCCCTTGTTACGCTTACCGGGACGCTACCCGGTACGCGAACCGGACGCTCCAAAAACACAAGATGGCGGACTCCCGTTACGCTGCCGGTTAGCTGCCCGGTTCGCGTACCGGGAAGCGCCTCTACCGCGAAAAATCGCGGGGGACTTTAATATCCCCCTCATCAATCCTAGGGGGTCAGGAGGGGTTTACCTTGCCCCCTTTCCTTCATTTCCCCCTTCTTTTTTCACCACATCTTGTCTCTCGAACCTACCGAGAGACATGATGGCGGCCGCTCCGGACTGTTTACAATGTTGACAGCTACGCTGCCCGGTGAGCTGCCCGGTGAGCGTACCGGGACGCGCCTCTAGGGCGTAAAATCGCAATTTTTTTTTTTTTTTAATTTTTTGCCCCGCGGGGCACTTTAATATCCCCCTCATCAATCCTAGGGGGTCAGGAGTGGTCTACCTTGCCCCCTTTCCTTCATTTCCCCCTTCGTTTTTCACCACATCTTGTCTCTCGATCGTACCGAGAGACAAGATGGCGGCCGCTCCGGACTGTTTAGAATGTTGACAGACACCGGAGAGCCAATCAGCTTCGCTTCGCGAAGTTCCGTTACGCGTCAGGTACGCGAACCGGGGCGCTAACCGGAGCGCTGTCACAGATATATATATTTTTTTAAACATTAATTTCTCAAAATCCACTGGAGCACATATATTGAGACATAGCAAAGGCACGTCGGGCAAACCATATCTACAATTTTGCCAAGTTTCATGTAAATCTATTCAGCCGTTCGAGCTAAAAGTGAGTCCAACCGCCCTATGGAAAAATGAATGGGAAAAACGTGTTTTGGGACCCCCCTTTTTTCTCGGCCCCCCCTTGACAAAACCCCCCCCCCCAAATTTTCAGGGGCTGCTCAGAAACACAATGTGCCATTTTCCTGAAAATTTCAGCCAATTCCGTCCACAAACGCCAAAGTTATTAGACATAGAATTTTCAGAAATCCCATAGAGAAAAAATCCTAACTATATATACACACTGGCTATCGCCAGTAGGTAATATACATATATAAACATATATAATCTGCATATCTATATAAATATAAATGCATGCATACATATACATATATGCATACATATGCATGTTATTTACATGAAAGTTTTAAAAACACTAATAAAAGCAAAGCTAAAAAGCCACCTCATTACAAACAGAATGGCTTTAACTTAAACGAGGGCGAGATCTATTGCATTTTCAATGCTTGTTTACTTTGGTTCTATCAAGAAGGCATTCAGATGTGTCACACATTTGCCATAAATTCTGAATGTTAGCACTCTAGTTGCTCATTAGATCACTGTAGTAAAGCTAGTGCTCACCAGGGAAGTCTGCTGCTAATCATGGTTTGCAGCCATTTTCCCGCATTTTTTATCCCGCAGACTTTCAGTCCGCATACCATTATCCCGCAAGGTCATTGACCTCGCATACCATTATCCCGCATTTTTTCAAAACGCATGTGCATTTATCGCGCATGCCTTTACAAAGAATTACGTTTTAAAGGCATGTATGGTAAATGCATTTGCGTTGTGAAAACCACGATGACGAGAGAGGTAAGTGGGTTTGTGTTAATTTTTTCGTGGGTTAGTGATTGTGTAGTGTAGTGTAGTGTTGTGTAGTGTAGTGTTGTGTTAGTGTAGTGTAGAGTTGTGGTGGTTGTTTAGTGTAGGGTCATGCTGGGGGTAGTGTTTTAGGGTTTAGGGTTGTGTTGTAGTGTTTGCGTAGTGTAGGGTCATGCTGGGGGTAGTGTTTTAGGGTTTAGGGTAGTGTTGTAGTGTTTGCGTAGTGTAGGGTCATGCTGGGGGTAGTGTTTTAGGGTTTAGGGTTGTGTTGTAGTGTTTGCGTAGTGTAGGGTCATGCTGGGGCTAGTGTTTTAGGGTAGTGTTGTAGTGTTTGCGTAGTGTAGGGTCATGCTGGGCGTAGTGTTTTAGGGTTTAGGATAGTGTTGTAGTGTTTGCGTAGTGTAGGGTCATGCTGGGGGTAGTGTTTTAGGGTTTTGGGTAGTGTTGTAGTGTTTGCGTAGTGTAGGGTCATGCTGGGGTGTAGTATTTTAGGGTTTAGGGTAGTGTTGTAGTGTTTGCGTAGTGTAGGGTCATGCTGGGGGTAGTGTTTTAGGGTTTTGGGTAGTGTTGTAGTGTTTGCGTAGTGTAGGGTCATGCTGGGGGTAGTGTTTTAGGGTTTTGGGTAGTGTTGTAGTGTTTGCGTAGTGTAGGGTCATGCTGGGGTGTAGTGTTTTAGGGTTTTGGGTAGTGTTGTAGTGTTTGCGTAGTGTAGGGTCATGCTGGGGGTAGTGTTTTAGGGTTTTGGGTAGTGTTGTAGTGTTTGCGTAGTGTAGGGTCATGCTGGGGGTAGTGTTTTAGGGTTTTGGGTAGTGTTGTAGTGTTTGCGTAGTGTAGGGTCATGCTGGGGGTAGTGTTTTAGGGTTTTGGGTAATGTTGTAGTGTTTGCGTAGTGTAGGGTCATGCTGGGGGTAGTGTTTTAGGGTTTAGGGTAGTGTTGTAGTGTTTGCGTAGTGTAGGGTCATGCTGGGGGTAGTGTTTTAGGGTTTAGGGTTGTGTTGTAGTGTTTGCGTAGTGTAGGGTCATGCTGGGGGTAGTGTTTTAGGGTTTTGGGTAGTGTTGTAGTGTTTGAGTAGTGTAGGGTCATGCTGGGGGTAGTGTTTTAGGGTTTTGAGTAGTGTTGTAGTGTTTGCGTAGTGTAGGGTCATGCTGGGGGGTAGTGTTTTAGGGTTTTGGGTAGTGTTGTAGTGTTTGCGTAGTGTAGGGTCATGCTGGGGGTAGTGTTTTATGGTTTTGGGTAGTGTTGTAGTGTTTGCGTAGTGTAGGGTCATGCTGGGGGTAGTGTTTTAGGGTTTAGGGTAGTGTTGTAGATTTTGCGTAGTGTAGGGTCATGCTGGGGGTAGTGTTTTAGGGTTTAGGGTAGTGTTGTAGTGTTTGCGTAGTGTAGGGTCATGCTGGGGGTAGTGTTTTAGGGTTTAGGGTAGTGTTGTAGTGTTTGCGTAGTGTAGGGTCATGCTGGGGGTAGTGTTTTAGGGTTTAGGGTAGTGTTGTAGTGTTTTTTTAATTTGCCGCCTAATACTACATGCGGGATTTTTTTTGCGGACTGATGGTATGCGGGATTTCGTCATATATTCGCTAATCATACTTTCTATGGCAAAATGAACCCCCTCATTTTGTTCCTTTTTAAATGAAATATTTTAAGAGTTACCACTGTATTCCAATCAAGATGGCTTCAGGTGTGCCATACCTTTGTAATAAGTAGGACTGTTAGCACTCTAGTTGTTCTTTAGAACACTCTGGGACATTCTGTCATTGGGCTATAGTTGGGCTACATCTGGCTGATATTTGGGCTACATTTGTTTTTTTTTGTCTCTGGTGGCCATCTTTGGGCTACATTGGGCTACATTGAGCTACATTGGGCTACATTGGGCTACATTTGGGCTCCAACATATATATAGCCCAATGTAGCCCAATATATATTTTTCAAAGTTAATTTTCGTAAAAAACACTGGAGCCTATATCTTGAGACATAGCAAAGGCACATCGGGCTACCAGTCCCTACAATTTTGCCAAGTTTGGTGTAAATCCATTCAGCCGTTCAGGCTAAAAGTGAGGCCAACCGCCCTATGGAAAATTGCATGGGAAAAACACGTTTTGGGACCCCCCTTTTTTCTTGGCCCCCCCTTGGCGAAACCCCCCCAAATTTTTAGGGGCTGCTCAGAAACAAAATGTATCATTTTCCTGAAAATTTCAGCCAATTCTGTCCTCAAACGCCAAAGTTATTCGACATAGAATTTTCAAAAATCCCATAGGAAAAAAATCCTAACTATATATACCTACTGGCTATCGCCAGTAGGTAATATATATATATATATAATATATATATATATATATATCAAAACAAAACCCTTTCAGGCATAGAGTGACGCATAAATTATGCAAAAAAGAAGGAGAGAACTCTGGGTAGGTCTCAGTTTAGGTGGAAAGCAGCTCCTGTCAGAGCACTCTCAACACCAGCGACACTCAAGATCTGCTCACCTCAAATGTCTGTTTTTCTATCAAAGTTTTTAAGCATAGGATTAGACAGTGCTATCCATGCCGAGATAGAAAATGACAAAGTCTTTCGCCATTTAAACAGCAAAGTCTTTAAGCATAGGACTAGTACAGTGCAGTCCTTGCCGAGCTGTCAAATAACAAAAGCCATTTATCACTCCAGGCACAATATTACAGCTTTGAATTGGTAAAATACCAACTCAAGCCAACCTGAAATGAATAAAAGCAACCCCTGACACAGTGTTTCGCTCTAATTAGAGCTCTTCAGAGAGATATAGCTTTGTCCAGACACAAGGGAGCACCCAGTATTAAGCCAAAACAAAACCCTTTTAGGCATATAGAGTGACGCATAAATTATGCAAAAAAGAAGGAGAGAACTCTGGGTAGGTCTCAGTTTAGGTGGAAAGCAGCTCCTGTCAGAGCACTCTCAACACCAGCGACACTCTAGATCTGCTCACCTCAAATTTCTGTTTTTCTATCAAAGTTTTTAAGCATAGGATTAGACAGTGCTATCCATGCCGAGATAGAAAATGACAAAGTCTTTCGCCATTTAAACAGCAAAGTCTTTAAGCATAGGACTAGTACAGTGCAGTCCTTGCCGAGCTGTCAAATAACAAAAGCCATTTATCACTCCAGGCACAATATTACAGCTTAGAATTGGTAAAATACCAACTCAAGCCAACCTGAAATGAATAAAAGCAACCCCTGACACAGTGTTTCGCTCTAATTAGAGCTCTTCAGAGAGGTATAGCTTTGTCCAGACACAAGGGAGCACCCAGTATTAAGTCAAAACAAAACCCTTTCAGGCATAGAGTGACGCATAAATTATGCAAAAAAGAAGGAGAGAACTCTGGGTAGGTCTCAGTTTAGGTGGAAAGCAGCTCCTGTCAGAGCACTCTCAACACCAGCGACACTCTAGATCTGCTCACCTCAAATGTCTGTTTTTCTATCAAAGTTTTTAAGCATAGGATTAGACAGTGCTATCCATGCCGAGATAGAAAATGACAAAGTATTTCGCCATTTAAACAGCAAAGTCTTTAAGCATAGGACTAGTACAGTGCAGTCCTTGCCGGGCTGTCAAATAACAAAAGCCATTTATCACTCCAGGCACAATATTACAGCTTTGAATTGGTAAAATACCAACTCAAGCCAACCTGAAATGAATAAAAGCAACCCCTGACACAGTGTTTCGCTCTAATTAGAGCTCTTCAGAGAGGTATAGCTTTGTCCAGACACAAGGGAGCACCCAGTATTAAGTCAAAACAAAACCCTTTCAGGCATAGAGTGACGCATAAATTATGCAAAAAAGAAGAAGAGAACTCTGGGTAGGTCTCAGTTCAGGTGGAAAGCAGCTCCTGTCAGAGCACTCTCAACACCAGCGACACTCTAGATCTGCTCACCTCAAATGTCTGTTTTTCTATCAAAGTTTTTAAGCATAGGATTAGACAGTGCTATCCATGCCGAGATAGAAAATGACAAAGATCTAGAGTGTCGCTGGTGTTGAGAGTGCTCTGACAGGAGCTGCTTTCCACCTAAACTGAGACCTACCCAGAGTTCTCTCTTTCTTTTTTGCATAATTTATGCGTCACTCTATGCCTGAAAGGGTTTTGTTTTGACTTAATACTGGGTGCTCCCTTGTGTCTGGACAAAGCTATACCTCTCTGAAGAGCTCTAATTAGAGCGAAACACTGTGTCAGGGGTTGCTTTTATTCATTTCAGGTTGGCTTGAGTTGGTATTTTACCAATTCAAAGCTGTAATATTGTGCCTGGAGTGATAAATGGCTTTTGTTATTTGACAGCTCGGCAAGGACTGCACTGTACTAGTCCTATGCTTAAAGACTTTGCTGTTTAAATGGCGAAAGACTTTGTCATTTTCTATCTCGGCATGGATAGCACTGTCTAATCCTATGCTTAAAAACTTTGATAGAAAAACAGACATTTGAGGTGAGCAGATCTAGAGTGTCGCTGGTGTTGAGAGTGCTCTGACAGGAGCTGCTTTCCACCTAAACTGAGACCTACCCAGAGTTCTCTCCTTCTTTTTATATATATATATATATATATATATATATATATATATATATATATATATATATATATATATATATATATGAAGAAAAAAATATATATATCTATATATATACACATACATATATATACATATATACACACACACACACACACACACATTACCTACTGGCGATTGCATGTAGGTAGTTATAATTAGGGGCATGTTTCCATAGGATAAGTATTTGTTGACTTGCCTTTATCTTTGGAGCTGTTAGACCAATCCACACAAGATTTTCTCCCAAAAAGGTTTCAAGTTAGACCTTGCTGTACATGGAAAGTTTTGGGGTGATTCGTCAAGTGGGGGGCGAGAAAGGGGAGTAAAAAAAGTGAATTTTCCCATGTTAATTCCCATAGTGACTTTGTACACAACTACAGCCTGAACCGTTCCACGGAATTACACCAAATTTGGCAGAAAGGTAGCTATGGTTACAGAGATCATGCATTCAATTATTTGATGTAAATCTGTTCAGTAGTTGTAGAGAAAATAAAGGAAATCCAAATTTGTACAGCTATGATCACAACTTCACGAATAATGACAAGATCATGCAGAGATCTGTAGAGCTCTGATTGGCTGTCAACACTTCAACCAGGAAGTGTTGGCAGACATCTTGAAACTCAGCTTCAGGAGATGGTTCCCCCTCAAAAAATAAAAAAACAGAAAAGGGGGCAGGGCAGGACACTCAATCAGCTCAGCAGCTCCACTACTCTGCGTCCGTCGACGATGAACCCCAGCAGCCAAGGAGGTGGTCACCGGCAAGCCAGAGTCACACACTTTGTACCGTGTTCCATGTATGTCAAGCATTCGTGATTGTTACCTGAAAAGCACCTTCACCGCTGGTGCAGGCCACCGGGGACCTCTCTCGAACAACGTCCTTCCAGGGATCCACCAGGGGTAAGCAGGCAGCTAGCTGGCCACAGCCTCCCGATACTGTCTCTTAGCAGATCGTACGCCTCCCCCATATTTTTATGCTCCGGGGTCTGGGACCATGTCTGTATGTCTCGGCAGACCCTGACAGGCCCGCGGATACCAACAGTCACCCACGGTTCAGCTGCACTTCGATAATTCTCAGCCCCATACTTTGGATCTTGTCAATTTATTAATCTGTTGTGGCACCAGCTCGATCCCGGTGCTGTCATGGCATCTGAGTCTTCAGATGGAAAGATTATGGGCGGATTGTGGAGCTCAGTGGGTGAGCTGCACTACAGTGTGTCCCTCTTGTTGAGCGCCCTTTAGTGCCCCTCGCGGACGTTAGCACTTGAAAAAACTTTCCTATGAGTTAAGCCTCAGAGAGCTGGACAGAAGAGCCCTAGAAGTGGGGTCAAGCAGTAATAGTGGCAGCATACCTGCAGTGTCCACTGGTGTGTCAGAGTCTGGATACCCAAGGATTTGGCACCCATTTGTGTACTGCAGGGTGACATAGACAAGTGGCTTGTAGCCTATGAAATGGCTCTAAGAGTACACAAGGTGCCAGAGGAGTCCTGGGGTGGATGTTTATGAGGGTGCAGCCCCACAGTGGGGAGGGACACCGTTCTTGCACAAGAGGTGGGAAATCAGACATGTGACACCACAATTAAGGCCACTTGGTCAGTAAGTTTAAGCTAACTATTGAAAGGTATAAGCAACAGTTAAGGGCTAGTCACAAGATCTCAACACAAACATGGGTGGATTTCTCAGACTATGCCAGCTAGGCACTGAAGGGCTGGGTGAGGGGCACAGTGTTAATGATTATTCAGGGCTGTACAACTTAATTTTGAAGGAGCACATGCTTGATATTAGTTTTCCAGAGCTGTGCCAACACCTTATTAATAGTAAGCTTTCTGACCCCAGGAAGCTTCTGAAGAGGTGGAAATCCTGGTCAGCACCAGAGTGTTCAAGAAGGTATCTGGGGGGACTCCCAAAAGGGTGGTCAGGGTTTACAACAGAACAGAGAGGTGGGAGATAAAAAGGAGTTGTCTTCAGGCCCCCAAAACAACAGACAGGGAAAAGGGTCTCATTCACAATCTGGCCACCAGAACAAAAACTACCATGACAAAAGTCAGCAGCCCAAAACTCCCAAGTGCTACAAGTGCTTTGAGTATGGGCACTACAAAGGGGATCCCAAAGTGTTCAAAAAGAGTACAACATCCCACTGGAGGAAAAGTTCCAGGGGTAGTGAGTGTAGTGCTGGGGAGTGTGTCCCAGTTATTGGGGGGGGTTTAGTGGGATTACCCGAGTGTCCCTCGTGACAGTGAGATGGTTCCTAACATCCATGTGCCCTCAAATACTACAAAATACAGGCAATGAGTCACCATCAGTGCGCAAAATGCTGGGACTCTGAGAGATACAGGTGCGAGAATGACTATGGTAAGGATTCAGCTGGTGTCACCAAAATGGGTAATTCCCCATGCCTTCTCCTAAGTTGTGGTGGCTGACAACAAAGGGGGTCTTCTGAAATTTGCAGCGAGCCTGCCATGCTTGTGGACTGTTTGCTTGGTAATTGCCTTGCGGTACAAAAGGGGACCAAGCAAGCCTGGCTGAAGATGGCTGAAATGCCAGAAACCGGTCCTAGGAAGCTTGTTTCAGGTTCAGGGAAGGCATGGCTTGGCATTTCGGGCTGGACTGTTCCCATGAGGCACAGGGCCAGACTAATTTGCATATGACCATGTCTGAACTGGGGTGGCAGAGTAGGCTAAAGAACGGTGACGGATTAAAACCAGATCTTTTGACTGGGTGTGAGTGTTTGATTGGTTCAGATGCTCCGTCCATCACCACCCCCTTTTGTACCGCTTTGTTCGCCATAAGTTGGCAGGGTATGCTCAGACGTGAGTCCCTTGCTCACTTTGCCTCTAGCCTGACTGAAGACGTCTGAAATGCCAGAAAACGGTCCTAGGAAGCTTGTTGTCTGGTCCAGGGAAGGCATGGCTTGGCAGTTTGGGCTGGACTGTTCCCATGAGGCACAGGGTCCGGCTGATTTGCATATGGCCATGTCTGAACTGGGGTGGCAGAGTGGGCTAAAGAATAGTGATGGATTAAACCCAGATCGGTTGACTGGGTGTGAGTGTTTGATTGGTTCAGATGCTCCGTCCATCACTACACCCTTTTGTACCGCTTTGTTCGCCATAAGTTGGCAGGGTATGCTCAGATGTGAGTCCCTTGCTCACTGTGCCACTGGATTCAAGCAAGCCTGGCTGAAGACTGCTGAAATGCCAGAAACCGGTCCTAGGAAGCTGGTTTCCGGTCCAGGGAAGGCATGGCTTGGCAGTTTGGGCTGGACTGTTCCCATGAGACACAGGGTCAGACTGATTTGCATATGGCCATGTCTGAACTGGGGTGGCAGAGTGGGCTAAAGAACGGTGATGGATTAAACCCAGATCTGTTGACTGGGTGTGAGTGTTTGATTGGTTCAGATCCTCTGTCCATCACCAACCCCTTTTGTACCTCTTTGTTCGCCATAAGTTGGCAGGGTATGCTCAGTCGTGAGTCCCTTGCTCACTTTGCCACTGGATTCAAGTAAGCCTGGCTGAAGACAGCTGAAATACCAGAAACCGTCCTAGGAAGCTTGTTTCCGGTCCAGGGAAGGCATGGTTTGGTAGTTCGGGCTGGACTGTTTCCACGAGGCACAGGGTCAGACTGATTTGCAAAAGGCCATGTCTGAACTGGGGTGGCAGAGTGGGCTAAAGAACGGTGATGGATTAAACCCAGATCTGTTGACTGGGTGTGAGTATTTGATTAGTTCAGATGCTTCGTCCATCACCACTCCCTTTTGTACCGCTTTGTTCGCCATAAGTTGGCAGGGTATGCTCAGACGTGAGTCCCTTGCTCACTTTGCCACTGGATTCATGCAAGCCTGGCTGAAGATGGCTGACATGCCCGAAACCGGTCCTAGGAAGCTTGTTTCAGGTCCAGGGAAGGCATGGCTTGGCATTTCGGGCTGGACTGTTCCCATGAGGCACAGGGCCAGACTAATTTGCACATGGCCATGTCTGAACTGGGGTGGCAGAGTAGGCTAAAGAATGGTGACGGATTAAACCCAGATCTTTTGACTGGGTGTGAATGTTTGATTGGATCAGATGCTCCGTCCATCACCACCCCCTTTTGTACCGCTTTGTTCGCCATAAGTTGGCAGGGTATGCTCAGACGTGAGTCCCTTGCTCACTTTGCCACTAGCCTGGCTGAAGACGTCTGAAATGCCAGAAAACGGTCCTAGGAAGCTTGTTTCCGGTCCAGGGAAGGCATGGCTTGGCAGTTCGGGCTGGACTGTTCCCATGAGGCACAGGGTCAGACTGATTTGCATATGGCCATGTCTGAACTGGGGTGGCAGAGTGGGCTAAAGAATGGTGATGGATTAAACCCAGATCTGTTGACTGGGTGTGAGTGTGTGATTGGTTCAGATGCTCCGTCCATCACCACCCCCTTTTGTACCACTTTGTTAGCCATAAGTTGGCAGGGTATGCTCAGATGTGAGTCCCTTGCTCACTTTGCCACTGGATTCAAGCAAGCCTGGCTGAAGACTGCTGAAATGCCAGAAACCGGTCCTAGGAAGCTGGTTTCCGGTCCAGGGAAGGCATGGCTTGGCAGTTTGGGCTGGACTGTTCCCATGAGACACAGGGTTAGATTGATTTGCATATGGCCATGTCTGAACTGGGGTGGCAGAGTGGGCTAAACAATGGTGATGGATTAAACCCAGATCTGTTGACTGGGTGTGAGTGTTTGATTGGTTCAGATGCTCCGTCCATCACCACCCCCTTTTGTACCTCTTTGTTCGTCATAAGTTGGCAGAGTATGCTCAGTCGTGAGTCCCTTGCTCACTTTGCCACTGGATTCAAGCAAGCCTGGCTGAAGACGGCTGAAATGCCAGAAACGGTCCTAGGAAGCTTGTTTCCGGTCCAGGGAAGGCATGGCTTGGCAGTTCGGGCTGGACTGTTTCCACGAGGCACAGGGTCAGACTGATTTGCAAAAGGCCATGTCTGAAATGCGGTGGCAGAGTGGGATAAAGAACGGTGATGGATTAAACCCAGATCTGTTGAATGGGTGTGAGTGTTTGATTGGTTCAGATGCTCCGTCCATCACCACCCCCTTTTGTACCGCTTTGTTTGCCATAAGTTAGCAGGGTATGCTCAGATGTGAGTCCCTTGCTCACTTTGCCACTGGATTCAAGCAAGCCTGGCTGAAGACGGCTGAAATGCCAGAAACGGTCCTAGGAAGCTTGTTTCTGGTCCATGGAAGGCATGGCTTGGCAGTTCGGGCTGGACTGTTCCCATGAGACACAGGGTCAGACTGATTTGCATATGGCCATGTCTAAACTGGGGTTGCAGAGTGGGCTAAAGAACGGTGATGGATTACACCCAGATCTGTTGACTGGGTGTGAGTGTTTGATTGGTTCAGATGCTCCGTCCATCACCACCCCCTTTTGTACCTCTTTGTTCGCCATAAGTTGGCAGGGTATGCTCAGTCTTGAGTCCCTTGCTCACTTTGCCACTGGATTCAAGCAAGCCTGGCTGAAGATGGCTGAAATGCCAGAAACGGTCCTAGGAAGCTTGTTTCCGGTCCAGGGAAGGCATGGCTTGGCAGTTCGGGCTGGACTGTTTCCACGAGGCACAGGGTCAGACTGATTTGCAAAAGGCCATGTCTGAACTGGGGTGGCAGAGAGGGCTAAAGAACGGTGATGGATTAAACCTAGATCTGTTGACTGGGTGTGAGTATTTGATTGGTTCAGATGCTCCGTCCATAACCACCCCCTTTTGTACCGCTTTGTTCGCCATAAGTTGGCAGGGTATGCTCAGATGTGAGTCCCTTGCTCACTTTGCCACTGGATTCAAGCAAGCCTGGCTGAAGACGGCTGAAATGCCAGAAACGGTCCTAGGAAGCTTGTTTCCGGTCTATGGAAGGCATGGCTTGGCAGTTCGGGCTGGACTGTTTCCACGAGGCACAGGGTCAGACTGATTTGCAAAAGGCCATGTCTGAACTGCGGTGGCAGAGTGGGCTAAAGAACGGTGATGGATTAAACCCAGATCTGTTGAATGGGTGTGAGTGTTTGATTGGTTCAGATGCGTGTATCCCTTGCTCACTTTGCCACTGGATTCAAGCAAGCCTGGCTGAAGACGGCTGTATTGCCAGAAACTGGTCCTAGGAAGCTTGTTTCCGGTCCAGGGAAGGCATGGGTTGGCAGTTCGGGTTGGATTGTTCCCATGAGGCACAGGGTCAGGCTGATTTGCATATGGCCATGTCTGAACTGGAGTGGCAGAGTGGGCTAAAGAACGGTGATTGATTAAACCCAGATCTGTTCACTGGGTGTGAGTGTTTGATTGGTTCAGATGCTCCGTCCATCACCACCCTCTTTTGTACCGCTACAGTAATTGCCTTGAGCACACTACCTGGAAGGAATGGAGCTCAAGGCATATGTTTTTGGATCAATGCCACCACAAGGTCCATGGCTGCCTAGAATAGGAGTCAAAAAAGGGCAGAAGGCTGAGGGATTAGCCCAGCCAACTGCTAAGAAGGGTAATGACAGACTGAGTGTCTTCCCAGTAAGGTGGATGGGGCACCAGTGGTGGCAGCCCCTGAACCCAGTAAGAAGGGTGCTGTTCACGTTGATGACCTGCCAGAGCTTGCTGGATGTCATGTGGAAGGACCCACTAAGGAGGAGTTTTGTAGGGCACAGAGGGAGTGCCCAACCTTTGAGAGCATGAGGCAGCAGGCCTCTGGTAGTCATCAGATTTACTGGTGGGAGAACAATCTCCTTTACAGTGAGCATAAGGGCAAGGGCCTTGGTAGACCCTCAATGCAACAGCGCCTTTCTACTGGAGCTCGCTTGTGAAATTCCCCTGGCATGACACCTGGGCCAAAATAAGACCTTTGCAAGACTTCTCCTCTCACTTTCTTTGGCCTAGGATCAAGACTTGCTCAGATGCATTCTGTAGGACTGGTGTGACACTAGGCCAGTGAGATGACAGGGTAGAGGATTAAAGCCCACCTTAATCCCTTGCCTATCAATGGCACACCCTTTGAGAGGTTAGGCATCAACATTGTTGGGCCTATTGATCCCCAGACTTCTTCGTGAACCGGTTTATCTTGGTTCTGGACGGTCATGGCACTAGGTATTCAGAATAAATCCCTCAGAGGAACACAACTGCACCTGCAGTTGTAAAGGCCCTGATAGAAATTTTTACCCGGGTGGTCTTCTCCAAGTAAATGGTGTCTGACAGGGACACCAACTTCATGTCTGCTTATATACAGTCAATGTGGAAGGGGTGTGGGGTAACCTACAAGTTCTATACCCCTTACCATTCACAAATTAAATGGGCTTGTTGGGAGATTCCACAATACCCTAAAGGGCATGATTAGAGGCCTGTCTGAGGCCTTGAGCAGTAAGTGGAACATCATCTTTCCATGCCTTCTGTTTGCATACAGAGAGGTGCCACAGAAGGGAGTGGGCTTCAGCCCATTCGAGCTTCTGTATGGACACCCAGTCAGAAGAAGTTTGAGTTTGATGAAAGAAGGGTAGGAGCAAGCTCCCAGTAAGATTTCCCAGGATGTTGGGCGCTACATGCTGGCCTTCAGAAGCCAAATGGCAAAATTGGGAAAGGAATCTTCAGACAACTTAGAAACAAGTCAGCATGTAATGAAACAATGGTATGGCCAACATTCTACCACTGTGGAGTTGTAACCTGGGCAGAAAGTGTGGGATATGGAACTTGTGGAGCTAGAACCTTCTAAGACCTTTGGGCCCTATGAGGGGACTGAAAGGCAGGGTGAGGCTGCCTATCTGGTGGACGTTAAGACCCTTGTACAACGCCACAGGCTGCTCCATGGCAATTGCCTCAAGCCTCATTTTGAGATGTCTGAGTACACCATGCTGTTAGTGACAGATAGAGAGGATGAAGAGGAGAGAGAACCTCTCCCTGACAGCTTAGACTCAAAGGAGAAAGAATGGTTTGTGGAGGAAGTAATCCTTTCCCCAATGATGACTTCTGAACAGCAGAAGGACTGCCATCAAGAGTTGGGGCAGTAGTCCTCTCTGTTCATCCTCATCCCTAAGACTCCCACCTGTGTACCCATGATATGGACACAGGAGAAACCCTTCCTGTCAAGAACAAATCTTTCAGGTTGTCTGATAAGGTTAGGGCCAGAATAAAGGAGGAGTTATTCCAAAATGCTGAAGTTGGGAGTGATAGACCTCTCCAGTAGTCCTGTGGTTCTGGTACCAAAAACTGGCCCAACTGGCACCACCCCTGAACTTAGGTTCTGCATGGAGTTCTAAACTCAGTCAGAAAGGCAGATGCTCATAGCTAACCCGGGCTGATGGGTTTATTGACAGGTAACGGGATGCCCAGTACTGAAGTACCTTTGATCTTACATCAGGGTACTGGTTGATCACCCTAACAGAAAAGGCAAAGGAGAGGACAGTCACTCCAGAGGGTCACTATCAGTTTAGGGTAAGGGCCTTTGGACTCAAGAATGTCCCTGCCACCATCCAGAGGTTGGCAAACAGGTCCTTCCTGGTGTGAAGGCCTGCAGTGCTGCCTATCTGGATGACGTAGCTGTTGTCAGTAGCAGCAGGAAGGGCCACCTTTTTCAACTCCAGGAGTACTTACCTCTGCTTTTTGCTTATTCTGTTTGTTAACCTTAGGACTCTGAGCACTTTACCCCTGCTGACAAGTGCTACAGTGCACGTGCTTCTCCCCTAAACATGGTAACAGTGGTGAATGCACAATTGTCATCTTTATTTCCAAATGCCCAGGGCCTGTAAATTAAATGCTACTCTTGGACCTGCATTCCTGATAATGCCATCCACACATGTAGCCTTTCAAACCTGTCTGAAGACACTGCAGGTCCTGTGTGTGCAGTTTATTGTCATCTCAACATGGCAATTAAGTCCATTTGCCAAGCTTTGAGCTCCCCTTTTATTACACATGTCACCCCTAAGGTAGGCCCTAGTTAGCCCATCGGGCAGGGTGCTGTATAAGTAAAATGTAGGACAAGTTATTTTAAGTATGCATGTCTTGGCAGTGATAAACATCCAAATTTGTTTCCACTGCTGTTAAGCCTATTCCTCTGATCTATTAGCATTGGGAATTCTTTAATACACTGTTAAGCTGTAATTCCTGATCCGAAGGGAGTAGCTGTATCATGTTTTGTATCATTGGAAAGGTAATGAATAATGCTCTTTACAAGGCAAGCTGGATTTAACATCACTATTTTAGAAATGCCACTTTTAGAAAGTGTTTTTTAAAAAAGGGGAATGAGCCTTCACCTCATTTTCATTATAAGCATAAATGATTTTGCTTCATGAACAAACTTCTTACATTCTATTTGTTCTGGTACTGTATTTATACCTTTTACTTAATACTTTTTGTTATTTTTTCACACATTCATTTTAGTACAAAAAAAACTGTCTGGTCATTTTAGAAGACATTCAAATCATACGTAATGTTCAAATCATAAACATATTACAACACATTAGACATTTCTTTACAAGAGACAAATACAAAAAAGTGGATACATTCAATACATGTACATTTATCAATGTTGCTTTAACTAGCTACATTTGAGATCCTAGACTTATTTAAGTGTCTTTATTAGGTATCTATCAAAGTACAGGGAAAGACATTTTTCTTCTTTTCTTTCTTAAAATAAACTTTTTTCAGGGAGAAGCTTATCTACTTATTTCACAGACTCAAATTTAATTCTTCATTCCTCTGTGCTCTAATCGTATGCCGACGCATTTCGATGCCTGGACGTTAAATTCCAGGTATCTGGTCAGGGCTTTTGAATTCTGGCAGCCTTGGTTGTTTCTGTAATGGATGTGCAATACAACAATTAAAAACCTATTTTACATCTCCTTTCCTTTTCTGTTCTCCTTCTAGTTTTATTAATACATGAGAAGTTCTAGTCGTCTTCTCTTCTGATATTTGATTTCCATGCTGTTGATCTACTCTTTGTTTGAGCAGTGTATATTTCTATTACAAATAAAAAGGCCTGTTAGAATTATAAGTTGTTTTACTATATTTCTAATTGCTTTTATAAATTTTATGATTCCTACCTTTATTAGTCTTCCTTTTCTTATCGCTACTTGGTGCGATGATTTGTGGCGCCCTAGAGAGCATGAGATTTGTTTTAGGGTCTTGTGTTTAAAAAGGTTTTCATGCCATGTTTTGATTTTTAACTGACGCCTATGTATTTACCTGCGTCTTCAAGGCGTGCCATCTACTTCTTTAATTCTTTTAGCTTAGTGCGGCCAGTTTCTGGGAAAGGATGAATTCTATTTTCTGCGCGTACTATCTTGCAACTTTGTTTCAGTGTTATTCATAGTTGGAGAAAGCATACCTCTATTTTCCGTGCGTGTTTGCTACTTCTCCTCTACTTGTTCGCGTATGCGATATTTTCACTCCCGTGTGCTGAAATATAATGAGTGGAAGCGGTTGTTAAGGCGTGCTTTGATCTTTTCAGTGTTTTGCATTTTCTACGTTCGGATGACGCTTACCTCATTAAAGGTAAAGGAAAGTATGTTTCCATTTAATGCTATTGTGACAAAATTATGTACCTTCAATTGTGGTATTGCAGGCCACGCAGTTGCCACATTTGCGGTGGCCCTCAATCGGTTTTAAGTTCCATTGTGTCAATAAGTCAACTAGATGGGTACAGTTTCTTCTAATTCTTAATAGCTGCCCATATGGTAGATTTTCTTTTAGACTTCTGGGGTGGGCACTATGTGATGGAGAATGGTGTTTTATCTGTCTTTTTTGTATAGAGAGATGTTGTCAATTGACTTGCTACTGGGACAACCTCTACATCTTAGAAAGTCATCTTTGTTTTGCTTGATTGTATGCAGAACTTTATGTCTTCGTGTCTGGCATTAAGCCATTCATGGAATGACTCTAATTCTACCTGGCTCCACTGCCACAGGAGCCAGATATCATCTATATCGCAGCCACTGCAATATTTTGCCTTTAAAGGGATTGTTGTTTAGGACAAATCTTTCCTCATATTGATTGGGCCATATAGAGTGCGGCCATTTCTGGAGCATAAAGACATCCCATAGCGGTGCCTTTCACCTGTACAAAGAACTGGTCTTCAAATTTAAAATATTTCTTTCTTAGCCCCACCTCCGCTAGCTGTAAAATCATAGGTCGGGACTGTATGGGGTCTTTCTCTACTGTTTATATATAGCTCCATCACTTCCAGTGCCTCATCCTGAGGTATTTGTGTATAGAGCGAAGTGACATCTATTGTCACCATCAGCTTTGTTCGCTCATCAAACGGTGTCCCTTCTATTTTTGTTATGAAGTCTGTGGTATCTTGCTGGAGCTTGAAAGGGTGCGAGAGTGAGCCATTTATCGTGATACGCGCCGAGGGGGCCATTGTCATCCCAATGTAATCATCCCCTAGGTTGGAGGAGCATGACGGTCGGAAGCTAACGGCCGTGATGGAGCTCCTCCCCTCGTGTATGGCGCACGAACTCCGCTAGCGGTATGCAGAAGCTGCAGCAGTGGTGATATCGCCTCCAGGTTTTCCTCTCGTTTTCGCTGTTGTTCCCAAAAACACTGCGGTGAAAGTGGGCTCTTCTTTTCTACGCGGCTCAAAATTAACCCGATATTCGGCATTTGGCATCCGTGATACCAACGCGGATGGTCGGCGAGTTGTCAAAGCTGGTGTGGTTTCGGGAGCTTGGTGCAGTCAGGGAGTGGCGGCGAGACCCAAGAAGATTGTCTCAGGGGCTTGGCGGACGGACGATACAGCTGACATACCTCAATGTCAGTGTGGTAAGGGAGACCCCTGGTAAGACCCCCGGTAAGACGCCAGTAGTTGCAAGCTATTTTTGCTGTGGGGGGGGGCAGTAAGGAGTCCCTGGCTGGCGGGCAAAATATTGTCAAGCACTTAAGGGAGGATAGCCTTGCAGGGGGAAGCAGGGAACGTGCAAATTGCGGGAGATACTTAGACAGTGAGGTGGTCTCAACACCGGCCCTAATTTATGCTACACTGGGTCTTGGCAGCAAGGAATGGGAGTGGGAGCCCTGTATGGAGGAAAGTGGTTATAACGCTGTTAGCCTACATCCTAGCGCACATCTAAGTAAACGGAGTTGTCCTTTGACAGTGCCCACTTTTGAGGTGGGGGTCAGCCGCTACACATTACGAAATCACGCTGCCAGCATAGCGCCTGCACCCCAGAAACCATCTGTTTCCCCATCAGTAATCTAAATCAAAGCTACCTCTCGGAACGGAAAGGGAAATCATAGTGGTGCCGACACCCCTTCGGGGAAAGGGAGAGGTAGGAAAAAGGTAAAGGGCGCTGTATCGGTTGTACCAAGAGTCACCCCTTCACTGAAGTCCTTCTATAAAGTACTCTCCCTATCTACTACAGACAGAGCGAAAAAGATGGCCACAAATAGAACCACAACCAGCATGGGGGTGGGTGTTGGTGATACTACATTGGTCACGGCTCCTGCAGGTGGTATTTCCATGCCCTCCCAGTCTGACCAACTACCTCAGTTTTCTTCGTCTCCAGTGCAAGATATGGTCCATCCAACGATAGAAACTCTCAAACAGTTTTTCAGCCTTGGAAATACAAGACACTGAGCAGGGGGGCCCGGAGTATCTGAAGGATGATGCAAATGGCCCTAAAGAAGAAGATGGTCCCCAATTAACCGGTGAGGGCACGCATACAGGCTGTACTCTACCGACAATGTCTATCCCGGGTACCTTGGCGGATATTCTGCTGGGATTAAAGGAGGACATTGGGAAGAGATTCACAATATCAGAGACCAATCAGATCGCCATTCAGGCATCTTGTGAGGCGTTGGCCAGGAAAGTTGAGAAGGTTTCGCTAAGGACGGACGCCCTAGAAGTGGACCTACCTAAGATTAAGGAAGCTCTAAGTATCTCCGCAGTTGCTATGGATAAGTTGGTGCAGCAGAATCGGGAGATGAAAGATGACATTGAAAGGTTTGAAAACCACTCTAGGAAGAATAACTTAACATTTTTTAATGTCCCCGAGGATGTTGAAGGAGGCGACATTAAGGCATTTGTGGTTGCATTACTTAAAACGACAATCCTGAAGAATTCCCCTGATGTCGTTTTAGATCTACTAGCCGATATCCAGAGAGTTCACCGGGACCCATATAGGCGGAACCCTGGGAAGGAGCGCCCTAGGAAGATTTTGGTGAACTTCCTGACATACTCTACCAAAGAAAGGATTTTGTCCATGGCCTTAAAAACAGGCTCTATAAAGTCAACTTCCCTTTCTAGTCAGTTTTCCTTTACAATACGTTCGGATATCTCCCATATAACTGCCACAAAACAATGGGAGATGGGCAAGAGACTTGCAACATTTAATTCGTTAGGGGCCCGAGCCCAGATGACGTTTCCTGCATCACACCGCATAATGTGGAATAACCACATTTACAACATACGCCAGATTGAAGAGGCAGATAATCTCATTGAAAAGATTAGGGCAGGTAGTAAGGGGGGAGGTGGAGAGGTGGAGAGGTGGTGCAACTTGCTGGGCGGTAGAGTTTGGTTCTGTAGCTGTTTAAATGGAAAAGCAGGATTAGTATCCTGAAATATTTTGTTTTTCTTATATAGTCTAGATCATATGTTCACCTGTGAGGTAGTAGCCATCACTGCTTTAAGGCAAATCTAGCATTCTACAAAAATGCATTACACTAGACCATACACGGAGGGGGAGGGGGGTACCCGTCTAAGAGCGTATGCTCAAGAAGAAAGGGAGGGTTCCCCAGGGAGGATGGGGGGGTCACGGGGGTGGGGGGGTGTGAAGGGGCGCATGGGTGGGGTAGAAAAAAAGAAAAAAAAAAGAAAAAAAACATCCCCTAGGTTAAATGTGTGCATGTATTGCTCTAGGAAGGCCCATGATACCTTATCGAAGGCCTTATCTGCGTCTAGTGCTATGGCTACAACTGGTGTCGGGTTCGTTGGGACTTGTTCTAGTATATGGCAGAGTAGGCGCGTGTTGTCACTAACCATTCGCCCTCGCATGAAGCCCACTTGGGTGTTGCTTATTAGCTTGGGTAGAACCCTGTTTAGTCTGGCTGCTAGTATCTTGGCGTAGATTTTGTAATCAACGTTGATGAGTGATATGGATCTATAATATTTCGGGAGCTGGAGGTCTTTGCCTTCTTTTGGGATAACCATTATTGTTGCTTCTATCATGGATAGGGGTACCTTCCCTGAGGATACAGTTTGGTCAAAAACCTTTTTCATGGTTGAGGCTAGTTAGGGTAACAAGGCTTTCTAGAAGTCGGCCGTGTATCTGTCTGGGCCGGGGGTCTTGGTTTTTTTTAGGCATTTAGCTGCCATTTCTATTTCCATACTAATGATCTCTAATCCTAGTTCTGTCTTACTCGTTTGGCCTAGTTTGGGTAGGCTCAGTCTTTCTTGGTATCTTTTGCATACTTCCTTGTCCAGTGTCTTATCCGTTTTGTATAGTTCTGAGCAGAATTCTTTGAACGTCCTGAGGATTTCCTTGTGTCTTGTGTGTGTTTTGCTGCTTGAGTCAGTGATTGATGATATCGCAACCTGATTGCGCTTGTGCTTCAGATATGAGGCTAGAAGTTTCCCTGCTCTATCGGATTCGCATAGGTTTAAGGTTTGGCATTTGTTGAACTACAAACCCGCTCTCTCGCTAATGATTTTGTTGTACTCGTATTTGTGGTTTGTTAGGTTGTGTAGTATTGTGTTGTCGTGTTTGTCATTTATGTACTCGAGTTCTAACTTTTTTATCTTCTACTCTAGTTGGGTTATTTTTAGGTTTGTTTTCTTGTTTATTCTCGTGGTGATATCTATTATTTTCACCCAGATCGTTGCTTTTAGCGCCTCCCACAGTGTGTTGGTACTGACCTCCTGGTTGTCATTATTAGTGATGTAGTCCGCTATGGCCTCCTCCAATTCTTTTTTGTGGCTCAGGTCTGAGATGATGTTGTTTCTAAAATGCCACCTTCTGGGAATAGCTACATTGTGACAGCTGCTCAATTTTAGATTGGGGGCTGAGTGGTCCGAGACCAGCCTTGGTTTAATCGTGGCTTCTTCACTCAGGTGTGTGTAGCTCCCCGACATTAGAATGTAGTCTATCCTTGTGTGTGACTTGTGAGGGTTGGAATAGAAAGTGTAATCTCTTGTGTCGGGGTGTTGCAGTCTCCATGCATCTTTAGGATTGAATTTAGAGCATATGTTCTGAAGTGCAGCGCGGGAGTTGTTGGGATCATATTGGCAGGAAGATTGTCTGTCTATCAGTGGGTCTAGTGGGATGTTGAAGTCTCCAGCTACAATCATGAGCTCGTCCTGTGGGATTTTGGCTAGTGTTTCAGCTACTTCTGCCCAAAAGGTGGGGTCGTCTGAGTTGGGGACATATATATTCGCTGTGTGGAACTGCTCCTCCCCTCTTGAGATGTGTGTTACCAGGAGTCTGCCCTCCTTGTCGTGTGTGTGGGAATCTATTGTTAGTTTTGACCTTTTAGAGACTAGAGTCATAACCCCCCTTCTCTTTTTGTCCGCAAGTGAGCTTGCACACTGCGCTATTCAGTTGGCTCTGACTAGCTTGGTGTCTTCCTCTAGCTTTGTGTCTTGCAGTAGAACTATGTCACTTTTGGTCGTTGCTAGGTATTCTACTATCTTCCTGCATTTAATGGGGTGGTTTAGGCCTTGACATTTAGTGAAGTTCTTTTGAGGTCCTCTACAAGGGTGAGAGTGCTGTTACTAGTCATTACCTATGACCTGGAGCGGAAGTTGTATGGTGCCCAACACTCAAGGATCTGCGGTGGTGTGTTCTGTCGTGCTCATTGGTATATAAGATTTGGAATAAGTAAAGAATGAAAAGTAAAGAGATTAGGTTCCTGAGAATTCCTACCGCTGTCCCCCCCCCTGTGCTCGCCCCTCCCTCCCTCCATCACTAGAATACGGAAGGTGCGACGGCAGGATCGCCATTCCGCCTCCCGGAGCTTAGTAGATTCTATAAATAATACAAGTTGAATTCTCCCAATACTTTTAAAGACTTAGCCGAAGTCTTAGTGTGTACAGAATCTTGTCTGAACCAGACAAGGGTGCCCGCTCTCGCTCACACACTTACTCTTATCTCTCGAACCCCTAATTCAGGACATAAAACTCAACGACAACATACAAGGGGTAGACATTAATGTAACAACAGTAAAAGTGGCCGCATATGCGGATAACATACTGATAATGACGCGATAACCAAGGTCTTCAATAAGGGCACTAATGTCCACAATAAAGAAATACGCTGGACTATCAGGATACAAACTGAACAATGAAAAGTCAGAATGTAAACCATTAAACGTCCACTGCACCAGAGAAATGCTAGGAAAGTCGGGCTGGCCTGGCACACAGGTCACATCAAGTACTTAGGTATCCTCTTCGGCAGCGACCTGATAACTACCCTACGCCACAACGAGAAACTCCTACTAGGGAAAATAAAGAAACAATTAGAAGCCTAGTCACTTAAATTCATGACATGGTGGGGAAGAATTGAAACACTAAAAATGATGATCACGCCCCTGGTAAACTACCTGACAGGCATGCTCCCGGTCCTCCTAATAGATGAGTTCCACCAAAAAATAGACAAAATCTGCACCAAATTCCTGTGGCGCGACAAAAAGGCAAGGATTAGCATTAAGAAACTCAGATTCCCAAAGACACAAGGGTGGGGTGAACCTAGCGGATTTTAGGCTCTTCCAGCTAGCCTTCCTAGCTAAGCAAGGAACACACTGGGTCGGACAGAGACCGTGGTATACACCAAAGTGGCTGCAGGAGGAAAAAGCCATACTGAACAATCTGAACCCATTAGCCTTACTTACAGCCAATGCATACCCACACACGAATAACACAATCCTGAAAAACACCAAGACAGCGCACCTAAAATTGGACAAAAAAATGGAGGTTAGCATCAAGGGGTCCAAATCAGAAGCGCTATGGGCAAATAGCAATATAAAATACAAAGGGAAAAGTCTCAAATTCAGCACATAGATAGAAAAGGGCATCTCACACCCTCACCAACTAGAAAAGGACGCCTCACCGCTGACTTTCGCAGCGCTGAAAGCATCCCACCACCTAGAAGAACTAGACCTCTACAGATTTCTCAAGATAAAAACAGCCCTATCAAAGTCAAAAATAGCAGATACCCATCATTCGATCTTCCAGTGCGTAGCAATCATAAATAAAGTAGGACACCAAGCACCAAACCTATACAAGATACTCCCACCACAAAAGTCCAAACTCAACAACAAAACAAAGGAATATTGAGATAAACGTACACAACCCCCCCTTAAACGACCAAGAGTGGACTAACTTATGGTCATCCGCCACTCGTAATAAGATAACCCCAGTCTTAGCTCAAAGTAAACTTTGCCTGCTCCACAAAACATTTTGGACCCCACACCGCCTACACGGACTAGGCCTCAGGGACACCTCAACCTGCTGGGACTGCAACACAGACAAAGAGGACTTATAACATCTCATTTTTCTATGCCCCACACTCAAGGGGTTCTGGGGCAGGGTGCTTGACTTCATAGACAACACGTTCAAGTGCTGGATTGTAGGAGACTTTGCTGCACTCACCATGGCATTCATCCGAACCTATCTCCCCTCAGAGGGAGAGAGGGAACTAATGGACCTACTTCTAACCACGGCAATCAAACTAGTGCTAACGAACTGGAAGTATTCCACCAAAACTACATACAAAGGATGGCTCAACTGGGTCACCCACCTTAAAGGAGAGGACAGTCTGGTGCTGCAATACTCTCCCTGGAAAGCGTCCTCCAGGGGCCTGTGGGAAAACCTGGACAAAAACCTGATCATGTATGAAACACGATAAGGAACTCAACTCCGCAATTGGAAGTAAGCAAGGCACCTGGTGAAGCCCAAGAGACCGTGTCGGGGGATGGAACTTGACCCAGACAAGTCGGAATGGTATTGTTAGATGTATGTCTGTCCTATCCTACCCTCAATCTATAACCAGCACAGGGGGACCCTGCCATAAATGTACTTTATTTCACTTGCATACTTTGTATTATCAGGGGCGGGAAACCCATATACCAATTGTTTTGCTGTATGTATATAAAATCACAAAAATAAAAAAATAAAATGAAGTCTGTAGTATCTCGCAGATATGACTGTACTTGTATGAGAAAGGGCTTTAGAAACAAATCTACATATTTTGCAATTGGCTCTGAAACAGAGTCGCAACCTGAGACTATTGGCCTCCCTGGGGGCTGCTCTTGGTTTTTATGAATTTTTGGCATGAAGTACAATACTGGTGTTCTTGGGAACTTTTTAGTTAAAAAATCAAATTCTTTGGGTCCCAAGAATCCTCCTTCTATTCTTAGTTGTAGTATTTTAGAAATTGTGTCTTCTATAGCTTTTACTGGGTTTTCTTTGACTGGTCGATACCAGGTTAAGTAATTGACCTGGCTTCTTCCTTCTTTGAGGTACATCTCTCTCGGCCAGACCACTACTACACCACCCTGATCGGCCTGTTTAATAACCAACGAAGTATCTGATTTGAGATCATTTATCGCCATCTGTTGTTTTAAACTTATGTTTCTATGAACATATCTTTTTGTTTTTTTCTAGTTTGGTAATAGATGACAAGATGATTTGTTCAAATGCAAGAATTTGTTTTGGTATATTTTGTATGGGAACAAATTTTGATTTGTTTCTAAAGCCTGTCACTTCTTTGCTTGTGGTTCTTTCATTATTTCCGAAGAAGGCTTTAAGTCTAATCTTTCTGCAGAACTCTATTGCCTCTAATTTGAGCTTTGTGCGTCTATTTGGGACAAATTTCAAGCCCAAAATTCAAACAGTTTGCTCTTCCCTAGAAAGTTGTTTCTGGGACAGATTAACTATATTAGATGTCTTGATAATTTGTAGGTTCGATTCCGGGTTCTCATTTCCCATTGTGGTTTGAGCCTTGGTTTTAGTTGTCTGCCCCTGTCTAAAAAAGACACCTGTTTTTTGGTTACCCTCTCTGTTATCTGATTCTCCCGACGATTCAGATGATGATGTATCTGAGAAGGTGGAAAACCGATTCTTTCATCGGCCTTGGTAGGTGATTAGAGCTCTGCAAGATTCAAAAGAGGTGTAATAGGGAATTGTTCCTGCTCTTAGGTGTTCCAAGAGAAAGTGTCCATGTAGTTTAGTGCGGATATGTTTCTTATGGAGGCGTATTAGTTTTTCTGCCTCGTCTTGTTGTTTTGCTGCGGAACTTAACGAGATTGTGGAGAAAGGAGAAGGAGCTGTGATTAAATCTTGTATGTGACTTTCAGTAAAATACTATGTGTATTTTTCTGATATTATTTTACAAGAATGTGGTAAACCCGCCTGTGTTAATGACTTTAACTATTTTGTTCAATAGGGCACCTTAAGTGCATTGTCCCTAATCTTGCGGGTATCTACCCGCTCTATAGTTTAGGTAACTGAGAAAGTGGGCATTTCTCTGCTCTTACTGCTCTGTGTGCCTTCAACCTGCCTCCAATACACATCTGGAGTGGGTAACAGCTTCACTTTGTACATTCTCTCTTGACACCCACAAACACAGGAAGGTTAGGTGTGTCAGAGCACTAATCTACATTCTGATGGCCCTTGCTGTCCAGGAAGGGAGAGAGCAGCCGACACTTGCAACTGAACAGGTACTGTTCTGTCACCACACAAAGGTTTGATTACCCCCTACTGACAGTCTGGGGATGGACTGGGAAGAAAGGACTTCTGTGCACTTCAAAGACCCTTCTTTGAAGTCAACCCTACTTCAAAGGTGCAACTGAGTAAAAGTACTGGGTTTCTGACCCCATCAAATCAGACTACTCGACCTGTGAAGAATTCAGGGAGGATGAACTGCTGTGCTGCTACAAGGACTCCCACTCTGCTTGACTGCTGCTGTGGAAAACTGTTTGTGTGCTCTTCTGTGCTTCCCGGCTACCTGCTACTCTCTGCCCTGCTGAAGAAATGGCTAGAACCACGTCACTTGAACCTAGAGTGACTCCAAGGGCATGCTGGCTTGCTCCCTGTTCTGACGTCTCAGGGACATTAAAGACATTCTACAACCCTGTAACAGCACCTGGATGCTACCATCTATGAAACCCTAACCTGCCAAGTAGTGCCAACCCAGTCCTGGGTACTTGGAAATAAGTTTTCTGTGCTGACCCAGGAAAATCGATGCATTGTCTCCATTGCGCCAATTGAAACTGATGTATCTTCTCTGACTCCAATGTATTTGCTGCTCGAGGACAATGGCTCGATATGACAGACTGTACGGCCTGACGACGACGCTCCGCCGACTGTGTGGATCGGAAGCAATGCATTGCCTACGTCAAAGGGATCGACGATGGCCATCCAAGGTACTTTTTCAGCTGTATCCAACATGTTCTCCTTCGCAGTTGGCCTGAACTTTGGATTTACCCCGGTTAAGCGAGACCAGACATCCCAGGGTTGGTGCTTTAAGATTCTAAGCAGTATAGTCAGTCAGTCAAATTTTATTGTTTTTGATTATTTAAAATCATTACAAATCGCAATAGAAAAACAATCCATAAAATTCAAACAATTTATAATACACGTTTCATATAATTATCATCTGGTTGCCTTATCCATTATAGTATGCTATCATCATGGAAATCATGGGCGAGGTTTAGTTTATACAGTGTTAAATAATTGGGCGAATAGTACATAAAGTTTTGAGCAGGCTATCTCAATTGAATAGTTCATTTAGCCCATTATTAACATATTTTACAACCTTGCTAAATTTATCTGTCACTTTGAGGATACTATTTTCCTTCTTTTCTTGTTTCCTCAATTTCGGCTTGTCGTAGGAGAGATTGTACTTTTCTCATATATTTGACCCCCCTACAAGCCAACATTGGAGACGATCCCTCCAGCCATCGAATTACAGCTTGCCTGCATGTACGAATATTTAGTTTGCTAAAAATGTCCTTTAAAAACCATCTCCTTAAATCCGTAAGAGCCGGGCATGCACATAGCAGATGGGGCAGTGATTCTTTTTGATATCCACATAGGTGACAGTGAGGATCCGTATACACACCTTTCCAAGATGGTTGTTATCTTTCGAGAGATGTAAGCCCAGCCGATATTCTATATATCTCTTCTTTAGCATTATGCTACATTGACTTTCTAAGTATGCCTGCGGCTTTATCGAGGAATATGAATTAATCACTGTCCACCCATGTCGGCGCTTGGAGATTGCTGATTTATCTTCCAGGAAGGACTTCCATTTGGCAGCATTATTTGTTATTTTGTCAATGCTAGCTCTATCAGGGATAGTATCCCATGTCAATTGAATTTCTAACTCTCTCAAGGATTTGCTCAGGTAAGCTCCCCAAACACTTAAGGTGGTTTGCTTCATCTGATTTTCAATTTCTTTCCAACACAGGCTGTCTAGTGAACCTTGTGCTGACAGGCGCAATTTATGGCATAGTTTCACAAAACTATTCATGCCCCGAAACTTCTGGTTCCGCAGCCCGAATTCCAAACGAACCTGTGCCGGCGAGGCAGATTTTTTAAGGTTAAAAACTGCTTTGTAAACCTTTGTTTGAAGATTGTTTAACAGCTCAGCCTCTTTTCCACACCAGGTAACCAGAGCATATGACAGAGTGGGTAAAGTTTGTGAGGCCATCACCTTCAAAAGATGCATGTAGTTTGGGCAATCCAGTTTTTTATTCAAAAGCCTGTACGCATAGATCAAGGAATGTGTTTTCGCCTTTAGGTCCAATTTCTGTTCTTTGTGGGTCAATTCTCGCCCCGACTTAAGACCTAAGCACTATATTTTTATATCTTCTTTAGAAATTCATATCTCCAGTTCAACTTATTGGATTTTTTGTCATTTTGGTCTTGATTTGCTCATAACATAATTGTCTATTTTTCCAACCTGCTGTGGCGTCTTTTTGTGCTATACTCATTGTGTTACTATGTATGTGTGTTGTACAAATAGTTCCATATTACCTAGATAAACCTGACTGCACTGGGCCAAGCAACCAGAGGGTGAGCACAGGTTATCTCTATGTGTGTATTGAGCTTACCCTGACTAGAGTGGTAGTCCAATTTGGACAGGGTGATACCCCTGCCAACTAGGGACCCCATTTCTAACAATGAGTGACCCGTATATCAAAAATTGCCTCAAATATTTCAGAGCCAGCTTTCTACCATGCATGGCTTCCCCCAAACATGCCCTCTTCACCCAAAAATGCCATGGCTGCATTCTCTGAGACAAAGAATTACCTCTGGTATGGCAGCACCTTGCCATATGGTTCCCCATTTGTCAAGCTTTACTTAAAGCATTCTAGCGTCTGCATTTTGCTATTCAGGCCCTCCATTATGCCAAGAATTACCTTCAAGGGCACAGCCATACTTATAACTTACGGCCCTGCAATGCACTGCTTGTGATCTCACATATTACTTTCGTGAAGTGGTCAGTGAAATCACTGATGACATCTCAAATGATTTCACTGTTTACAAAGCTCCCACCAAGTCCCAGCAAACCAGGGGCTATCCACGCCACTGGAATCAAGCTATCCTGGCTGATGACGGCCGATAACCAGAAACCTGTCCTAGGATGCTTGATTCCGGTCCAGGGAAGACATGACTTGGCAGTTCGGGCTGGACTGTACCTATGAGAATCAGGGTCAAGGCTGATTTGCATATGGCCATGTCTGAACTGGGGTGGTGAGCAATAAAACAATGGATTTAGGGCCAGATCTCTGTACTGGGGTGAATGTATGAAATTGTTCTGCATTCTGTCCATCAACTGTTGTTTTTGCATCTGTCACCCCTAGTGGGACGGGTATGCTCAGATGTGAGTCCCGCGCTCTCCACCCCACTGGAATCAAGCTATCCTGGCTGATGACCGCTGATAGCCAGAAACCGGTCCTAGGATGCTTGATTCCGGTCCAGGGAAGACATGGCATGGCAGTTCGGGCTGGACTGTTCCATGAGGCATAGGGTCAAGGTTGATTTGCATATGTCCATGTCTGAACTGGGGTGGTGTGGTGAGCAAAAAAACAATGGATTTAAGCCCAGATCTCTGTGCTGGGGTGCATGTATGACATTGTTCTGCATTCTGTCCATCAACTGTTGTTTTTGCATTTGTCACCCTGAGTGGGACGGGTATGCTCAGACGTGAATCCCGTGCTCTCCACGCCACTGGAATCAAGCATTCCTGGCTGATGACGGTTGATAGCCAGAAACCGGTCCTAGGATGCTTGATTCCGGTTACAGGGAAAACATGGCTTGGCAGTTCGGGCTGGACTGTTCCCATGAGGCACGGGGTCAAGGCTGATTTGCATATGGTCATATCTGAACTAGGGTGGTGTGGTGAGCAAAAAATGATGGATTTAGGCCCAGATCTCTGTGCTGGGGTGAATGTATGACATTGTTCTGCATTCTGTCCATCAACTGTTGTTTTTGTATTTATAACTTACGGCCCTGCAATGCACTGCTTGTTACCTCACATATTACTCTCATGAAATGGTCAGGGACATCACTGATGACATCTCAAATGATATCACTGTTTACAAAACTCCCAACAAGTCACAGCAAATCAGTGGCGGTTTATGCATGAGGGCGCCGGTGCTCCGCCCCCTTTACTTTCACTCCATGGGTCGGCTACTACAAAAGTAAAACCAAATTCAAATAATCAGTAAGAAAAACATTTACACACACCTCTTCTTGCTTGCGGCCAGTCCGGGGCTGTTGTTGCTGCGACCATAAGTAATCACAAGTGTCATGTCATGTGACCCTGGCATCCAAGCCTATGCATTTCGTTTTGGCCCTGAGTTTACTTTGCCGTGCTGATGATCTCACGGCCCTGAGGCCTGTGAGGTCATCAGCTCAGCAAAGACAGCCTCAGGGACCAGTCTCCACCCACTAATGACATGTGACTAAAGTTGTCCCCAGGCGCTTCAGGCTCAAGTCCTGTATCTCGAGGGGCCTCACGTCAGTCAGGGAATAGAGAGGATGCCACCCCACCCAGTTCCCAACACGTCACAGGGAGGTGGTTCCTGCCCTCTGACAAGTTGGTAACGGGTGTAGTAGTGGCTGCCGGTGGGAAGTCGAGTCTGCGCAGTTTGTCATCAGGACTTTTGAAGACTAACTGTGCAGACTCGAGGTGTCTGCTTCCCCCGCTGCTGGTTTAGGGTCGTGTGAACAGCTGCCATCATTCATTTGCAGCTCCGGTGTTTCAGTGGGAGGCTCTGACCACACACTTGTCAAGGCGCACCTCACTTTCCATGGCCTACCTCACACCTCTTACGTGCACCTTTTTCTCCCCATCCAAGGCCCTTCCCAGGGTCTCCTCCAGCCCCAGACTCCGTGCCCCATGAGTGATGCAGGGGAGAGGAGTTGGCCTAACGGCTAGGGCGCTTGACCACGGACCTGGGGATCTGGGTTCGAGTCTCAGTAACGATGCCAAAACCTCCTGCGATTCTGGGCAAATCACTTAATCTCCCGGTGCCTAAAATGAAAGTGTGTCCTCATGTAACGTAACTGGAAAAATATGTAAAGCACTCTGATACCTGATTCGGTTCGGGTCTAGTTCGCAATATATAAAAATATGTTAAAAAAAAAAAAGTCTGACTCCACAGCTGACGAAATCCTCACTCTTCTACCTGCATTAAGGAAAGCTGACAGGGACGCTCCAGCACAATAATGGTATGCTGTTCCTCAAAAGGTGGTGCCTAGTGAAGAATAAGACTGGTGATCAACTGCTATCATCAATAGTGATAGGGAGGATGGAAACTGATGATGGAGAGGGATAGGAGGGGATCCCGCTCTGTCGGAACTAGGGTCCTCACACACCCAGCAAGCTAGATGTCATGCTTCATCATTTGGACCTGCTCCTCATTGGGTCGGCGCTGCAATACCCAACGGGCACCCATAAAGCGGCTCTTTATAGGAGATCTTTAGTTCCTTGCCATATGATGAAGTGGGGGTGTGTGGCCCGTGAAGTGTAGATACAGTGTGTGGGTTAAAACAGGTAGGACAATCCAAATAATATTTTTATTCAGGCTGGTTATCCCCCTGACTAAAAGTGTGAAGAGTGGCAGCTTTCCTGGTGTCAAGGTTCAGTACAAGCTATGCTCATCTCCTAAGGTCGACATGTTTCTTGCCTGATGGTTTTAGTAATCAGTGTCAATTCTTCAGGACCTACTCTATGTGAAGTGAATCTATCTACACTCACTGGTGGAGCTAGTAGCTACCTACCACATATAGACACTATGATAGAAATATTCAATAGTGTGGTTCAGTAACCTAAAGAGAGGGATATATACAACTATCAAAGTGAACACCCTAGTTGTAGTCACATGGTGTATTTAATAAGCTCATAAGCATCTCCTAATGTTCTCCATACTCCTCATCAATGGGGAAATAAACAGATCTAGGCATATTTGAAAAAAGGCAATTTGCATGATGTATGTAGTATTGGGTGTCTATCATCCCATAGTGCATGTTTAAAAATATTGTTAGACACTATCCAGCTATATTGGGAAGACTAACCTGCCCCTAGGAGGGGCGACAGTCGTTATGTTATGAAATCATGAAAAACAATAGTAAAGTCGCATGGAACTGTAGCCAGAGCATGACATGTCACAACAACAGTGATAGGAATACAGTGACATAACTTGCCATGCAATAGCTCACCTCCCATAGCTGGGAATGTCACCTCAATTGGTGTACGACAATTCTATTGGACACCTAGTGGCATGGTGTCCTGTAAAAGACAAGGGTTAAAAAGGCAGACAAGTCACATGTATGCGGGGCAAAGGAGAGTGACCAAGCCCCTACTAACGCTAGCCCGAAGGTCGCGGAGACCAGAGTCTGCCCCCAGTTTTAATCGGTCTCATGAGTAAGGGTGGGCGGCCAGCTATGCTCCGTGCACGGAGTGCACAGAGTGCCGTCTCCTACACATTTTGCGTAGCGGGCGTAGCCAGGCGGCACTACGCGCGCTCCGCAGACGGTGCGTAGCCGGCCGCCACCCGCCTCCCTCCCGCCCTCCCTAAATACATAAATAAAAGTATAAAAAGCTTTTAAAAACACTTACCTTGTCTGCCGCGTCCCCGGGGCTCCCTCTCGCGGTCCGGCGATTTGCGCCGCCATTTCGGATCCTAATGCGCATGCGCGGGCGGCCGCGCATGCGCATTTCTCATGAGGAATGCGCATGCGTGGGCGGCTGCGCATGCGCATTAGGATCCGAATCGGTGGCGGCGCGAATCGCGGGACGGCGAGAGGGACCCCCGGGGACGCGGCAGACAAGGTAAGTGTTTTTAAAAGCTTTTTATACTTTTATATATGTATTTAGGGAGGGCGGGAGGGAGGCGGGCGGCGCGGAGTGGGGCTACGCGGAGTGCGCGGGTGGGCGTAGTTGTGTGCCCACTTCGCGTAGCTCCGCGGAGCCCCACTCCGCACACTACGCCCAGGGTTACTCATGAGCCGCCCATTCAGCTCAAGCCAACACAAATAAAATGAACTAAGAGGACAGCGGTAGAGCGGTAGAGCGGCAACAGTCCCCCGGCTTCGGGAACGCTCTGTTGGACCTGCCGCTAGTCCGCACACCTCCCTGTTCGCCCATCAGTGCGCAAGTCGGTGATGGACAAGCAGTGAGTTCAGCAAAAGGTAGCAAGTTTACTCCAATTGCCCCCAGCGTTCAGGTAACGGTCAAGGGCGGTCACAGGCCCCTGACCCCAATGTGTTATGTACTCACCATCAGGGGCGGATTAGCAATGCGGGCATTCGGGCATGAGCCGAATGGGTCGGTGTCTTCGTGCCCTCTGTGGGCCTTTTTTTCTCCCCTTTCCCAGCAGCACAGTGAAGCTGCATTCATTTCTCTGTCTCTGTCTCCATGCTCTCTGTGGACTAGGAAAGGGGAGAAAAAAAACGACCCACAGAGGGCATGGAGACAGAGACAGAAAAAATGAATGCAGCTTTACTGTGCGGCTGCAGTGATTATCTGCTGTGGCCTCTCCTTCACCTCCTGCCCTGCAAAGCAATCACGCTGAGGGTGGCTGGGGAGGGGGTGATTGTTTGCAAAAATCGGCCTCCCTGGGGGCCAGGTATTGCTTAGGCCTTTGAGCCATTTTCACCTCGGCCCCCCCAAGGACCCACACAGCACATAAACAGTGTGCGTTTTAACACCTCGCCCACAGCCCTTCACATTCAGGGCATAGTGGGCAAGGAAGAATGGGTCTCGCTGTGGGGGCCAGGTGATTTTTGGAACTTGCACCATTTTCACCTCAGCCTCCCCCTGGCTACCATGGATGACCCAGCAGCCATGTTTTGTGCTCCCCTGCCAGGACATTGCCCTGAGGCCTAGAGGGCTGGGGAGGGCAGAATAATTTACTAATTGCAGGGGCCTTACTGCTGTTCATGTGCTCCTGAGCTGAAGGTCTGGGGGGGGCTAAGTAGGTTAGTAATAGCAGGGGCTTCCATGCTTATTAGGTGCTCCTTCCCTGGAGGGCTCGAATAATTTTGTGACAGAAAGGGGCCTTGCTGTTTTTTTGTTGCTCAGCATGTAGGCCATTGTCACCTTGGCCCTGTGTCCTGTGCAATAAGAGTATCCTCTAACTTTCATTCCTTGTCTGTGCCAAACATCTTAAGGATTTTGGGGGACCTGGGCCAAATATATTTTTGGGCCCCTGTTCAGAACAGATTTGAATTTATAATCCAATTTCTGCTCTTTGATGCCCTCTTTCAGCTGGTCACTGGACAGAGCACTACCATACTTGTCCAAATTCTTAATGTATTTACATCTAATATTCAAGGACATTGGCATGTGTTTTCAATATTACAACACAGTAGCAGCTCACTAAAATTACTGAAAATAATCTCAGTGACATCCTCCCATTTCTCATATGTGATGGCCTGTTTGATCTCAAAGACATTTTTTATGGATGTTGCATGAAACATAAACACATTTTTCTGCAAAATCTCTGTGATAGGTTCTTACTCATCGCCCATATTAGAAATAAATTTGAAAAAATTGTATTTAAAACAATCTGTTTAAGGAGTATGCATGGTCATTAGGGCAAGGTTCTCTGCAGAACAGAGCTGGCTCTATCAGGGGGCTCCCTGAAAGGCTGGGGCCCTGGGCCAGAGCCCACATTGCCCATGCCTTAAAACGTCTCTGGTCTGTGCATAGGCATATGTGGCCTGACGCCAGAGTTGCAGAGATGGGGATTCAAGTTTGAGTCCCAGCGTCTGCTCAACAACCTGTGATTCTAGGCAGATCACTTCATCGCCCAGGCCCTTAAATAAAAAATCGGATCATGTGTACTGTAATTGGTACTCATAAATAGAACTGTGTTTTTTGTATATGGACATCACCTGCTGGTTGTGATATACATTTATGACTAGATTGTACAGATACATTTTCCAGCATTCTTTACACCCCAGACTGCCTTTTCCTCGTTTGTGAATTCTGAATTTTGTTATTACATGTTCTATTCCCAGAGATTCCACTCTTACCCTTTCTCCTTGACTTTTTGCTAGATTTCTGATTTATGTGATGATTAGAGTCTAGAATATAGCTGGTTGGGAAAGAGTATCTAACGGCATTGTGCAGGGCGTTAAGACTACAAGTAAGTATTCAGTTATCAGAACTGCAGTGCTCCTAGTCTTTACCAATATTACTTGCTCTGTAAGCTTTAAAAGGCTTAATTTACTAAATATTTCTCTACAAATTAGACCTCAAAGAGTAACCAAATGGTGTTCCATGAAAGGGCACGCCCCTTGAATGTGGGCCACGCCCTTTCATTGTGGGCCACGCCCCTTGAATGTGGGCCACTTTTTTCATCAGTGCCCGGGCCAAATTGTGATCCCAATCCGACCCTGCTCACCATTCTGTCTGGGGTACGCGTTCGATTCACCTACCCTCCTCGCTGTCACCGGATCGGAACTAGGAAGCTCCCATGGGGGCTCAAGTACCATCCCAGTCACGTGCGCTGGAGGGTAGGCGGAGTCAGATTCGCGTCACTACCAGTACTGCTTTGTGAAATATAGGCTGCCTGTGTGGTAAGCGTGGCGGCCACCTTGTGAAGGAGTAAGCCACCACAACGAGTGGATGCTCCAGACACTTTTTTTCAATTTAACACACTCCCAGCTCAAACACAGCTAGAGGCTGGAGACAAGCAGTCTAACAACTGTGCCGAGGTGGACAAAGAGGGCCAGTTGCTCGTAATCAGGTGAGACAATCCTTCAGTGTGACTTTATTCTCTGTTGCAGATAATTAGCAAAACTCCTTTTTGGTTAGTCCGGCCTTGGCAGGACCCTAATGAGCTGTAATTATCTTCCGTTTTGCATGGCTGGTTTCAGGGATCTGACTTCGGCCCTTCGGCTAACTATCAACCAATCAATCATACCACTTGTATAGCGCGCTCCTCACCCGGAAGGGTCTCAAGGCGCTTGGGGGAAAGGGTCCGCTACTGCTCGAACAGCCAGGTCTTGAGTTGTCTCCTGAAGGCGAGATGGTCCTGGGTCAGCCGAAGGTGGATGGGGAGGGAGTTCCATGTCTTGGCCGCCAGGTAGGAGAAGGATCTGCCTCCGGCGGTGTCTCTTCGGATGCGTGGTATGGCGGCGAGGGCGAGGCTAGTGGACCGTAGCTGGCGGGTGGGCGTGTAGAAGGTCAGGCGGTCGTTGAGGTACTTGGGGCCCAGGTCATGGAGAGATTTGTGTGCATGGGTGAGGAGCCGGAACGTGATCCTCTTGTTGACGGGGAGCCAGTGCAGGTCTCTCAGGTGGCCGGAGATGTGGCTGCGTCGGGGGATGTCCAGGATGAGTTGGGCGGAGGCGTTCTGGATGCGTTGGAGTTTTTTCTGTAGCTTGGCTCTGGTTCCGGTGTAGAGGGTGTTTCCGTAGTCCAGTCGGCTGATGACGAGTGCCTGGGTGACCGTCTTCCTGGTTTCGGTTGGGATCCATCGGAAGATCTTGCGAAGCATGCGTAGGGTGAGAAAGCATGATGAGGAGACGGCGTTGACTTGTCTGGTCATCGAGAGTGAGGAGTCCAGGATGAAGCCCAGGTTGCGTGCGTGGTCTGTTGGCTTGGGAGTGCTGCCCAGGGCGGGGGGCCACCAGGAGTCGTCCCAGGCGGAGGGCGATTGTCCCAGGATGAGGACTTCCGTCTTGTCTGAGTTCAGTTTCAGGCGGCTGTTCTTCATCCACTCAGCGACGTCTTTCATCCCTTCGTGTAGGCTGGTTCTGGCGGTGTCGGGGTCTCTGGTGAGGGAGAGGATCAGCTGGGTGTCGTCGGCGTAGGAGTTGATGTTGAGGTTGTGTTGGCGTGCGATGGCTGCAAGAGGTCTCATGTAGACGTTGAAGAGAGTGGGGCTGAGTGATGATCCTTGCGGTACGCCGCAGATGACTTCGGTGGCCTCGGATCGAAACGGGGGAGGCGGACTCTCTGTGTTCTTCCGGCGAGGAACGAGATGATCCACTCCAGTGCCTTCTCTTGGATGCCGATGTTGCTGAGGCGTTGAACTAGGGTGCAGTGGCAGACAGTGTCGAACGCTGCAGAGAGGTCCAGGAGGATCAGTGCCGCTATTTCCCCGTTGTCGAGCAGGGCTCGGATGTTGTCGGTGGCTGCGATGAGGGCGGTCTTGGTGGTGTTGTTGGCTCTGAAACCGGACTGCGAGGGGTCGAGGGATCCGTTTGTCTCGAGGAAGGCGGCAAGCTGTCTGTTGATGATCTTCCCGATGACTTTAGCAGGAAAAGGGAGGAGCGAGATGAGGCGGAAGTTTTTGAGGTCGGTGGGGTCCGCTGTTGGTTTCTTCAGTAGTGCGCTGAGCTCGGCATGCTTCCAGCTCTCCGGGAAGGTGGCGGTGTTGAAGGAGGTGTTGATGATGTTCCGGAGTTGGGGTGCGATGGTGGAGTCGGCCTTGTTGAAGACGTGGTGGGGGCAGGGGTCGGTTGGAGATCCGTAGTGGATGGTGATCATTGTGCGGGCTGTTTCTTCGGTGGTCACCGTGGTCCAGGTGCGGAGGGTGGTGGTGGGGGGCATTAGTTCGAAGGTTGGGTGCGTGGATGGTGCGCCAAAGCTGTTGTGGATATCGGCGATCTTGCGTGGAAGAACCAGGCGAGGGAGTCGCAGAGATCTTGTGACGGAGTGATTTAGTTGTTGCCGGTGCTGGGGTTGGAGAACTCATTGACGATGCTGAAGAGTTCCTTGCTGTCGTGGGCATTGTTGTCCAGTCGTTCCTTCAGTGATTTCTTCTTGGTGGTGCGGGTAAGGTGGTGGTGCTTGCGGGTGGCACGTTTGAGGGCGGTCATGTTGTCAGTGGTCTGGTCGAGGAGCCAGGCTTTCTCGAGGGTGCGGCAGGTCTTCTTGGAGTCCTTGAGTTTGTCGGTGAACCAGGATGCCTTCTTGCTTCTGGGTCTGCTGGGAGGGTTCTTCAGTGGTGCGAGGTCGTCGGCGCAGGCGGTCAGCCACTCCGTGAAGTTGCGGGCTGCTTCGTTGGGGTCGGTTGTGGTGGCGGGTGGGTTCTGGCTGAGGGAGGTGGTGAGCTGGTCGGCGGTGATCTTGCTCCAGCTTCTGTGGGGAACCTGTTGCGGGTGGTGGTGGGTCGTGGTTCTTCTGAAGCTGAAGTGGACGCAGCTGTGGTCGGTCCAGTGGAGTCCGGTGGAATGGCTGAAGGTGATGTGCTTGCTGGATTAGAAGACGGGATCAAGCATGTGGCCGGCGTAGTGGGTGGGGGTGTTGACCAGTTGCTTGAGTCCGAGGTTGGCGAGGTTGTCCAGCAGGGCGGCGGTGTTGCGGTCCTTGTTGTTCTCCAGGTGGAAGTTGAGGTCCCCTAGGAGGATGTAGTCGGCGGAGGGGAGGGCGTGCGGGCTGATGAAGTCCGTGATGTCTTCACTGAATTGTGTGCGTGGTCCCGGGGGTCTGTAGACGAGGGTGCCTCTGAGGGTCGTCTTTGGGTCGGTGTGAATCTGGAAGTGGAGGTGCTCGGCGGCGGCGAAGGTGTCGTTGGAGTCGGTCGTGATGCGGATGGTGTTCCTGTGGACGATGGCTGCTCCAGAGGGCTCCGAGAGCAGGGTGTATACAATGGGGGGGGCGGTAACGTGGTTGCTATATGCCCAATGCTGTGAACCGTATGTGTTTGAAGGGATGTGACTTAATTGTTCTTTTGGGGTTTTGGGTGCCTGCCCTTTGCTTGGCCAATGCAGATTGCAGAGTGTTTTTTAACGTAGGCGTTACAATGCAGGTAAGTGCTATGCATATGCAGTGCTGTGCGTGTGTGCACAAGAGTACAAGGGGTTTTGTGACATGCAAAGCTTCTTCCTTGCTTCACTCCCTTCCTCCCTTCCAGGCATCTGTCTCTCCTCTACTGTATATCCCTCCTTCATTCCTCTAACATTCTCTTCCTTCCTTTACTCCTTCTGTGCCTCTACCTCACACGTGTTTTCTTTTCTTCCTGCCCCATCCATGCCTCTTCCCCTTGCTTCAACACTCAGTCTCCTTTCGCCCCTCATTTCTTGCTTCCTCTGTTTCCTCATTAACCCTCCTTTCTCTTGTATCTACTTCCTGCCAGTTCCACCGCCTCCTTTCATCGCATGTTCCTGTCGTCCCGTGTACAAGACAAGGCTGTGCTTTTCTCCGGGATCTGATAGTTCCCGGCAACTAAGGTCGGGCATTGGATGGGAACATATGCCTTGCTGCTGTACACAAAGCTGAGCTGTACAGAGAGAATGGACACAGACAGCTATTGGTATAAAAGGCCAAACAATCAAACTTTCCCTGTTAAGGAAAAAAAAGAAAAGCCTACCTGGGCAAACCATGAAAGGTGGTAAATATGTTGTAAATTGGCAGTGAGGCAATTAAAGAGCAGGCAGCCCTCTCACTCACCTAGTGTGGAGTGGACCCTGCACATTCCTCTCTCTCTCCACCTGCCGTTTCCTACCTAGCACAGTGTGCTCTTAGGCTCACAAGTTGCAAGCTTCAGGCTCTGAGCATTTCACAATGCACAATAGTTTAGCCTATTGCTATTGCAAAATATTGCAAGCTCAATGCAAACAAGAGGGCATGTTTCTCCTGCAGACAGTAGACAGACAAGAAACACATTGTGTGCGGGTAAGATAATTACAAACCGTGCTTGTACTGTAGAATTTGCACACTACAGTTACTAAACAATTGTATTTTGTAAAATATGGTGTATTTTTCCTGTGTTGAAATATTTCAAGTCTACACTATCACACTTGCTTTACAAACGGTCTTGCTTCATCAAATATGCCTTAAAATGCATGATTTCCCCACTCTTTTGTTAAAATGTTCCCGTGGGAGAAACCCCCGATGTGCTCACACGATTTGCTTGCGACACAACACACATGAACAACTTCTACGCGTTACCACTTTCAAATGTCACCAGCCGCCACTGCAGCAAACAGGTATGTCCCAGGGGCGATCTGCCCAGGATATAGCAGATGCTGGTCCTGGGGGTGGCGGTGCCCAATGCCAATATTAGCACCAGGTGGTGGAGCTGCGTGGCCCCCTCCTTTCACTTTCACGAGCCTGCCCCAGGGAGGTAGTGGTCCCCGTGACCCTATATGCCCAATCCCAGTTTTAATTACATTTTAGGCCATGGGAAGGTGGCGATCCATGGGGGGGTCTATGTGGCCCCTCCAGTGTAGTCCCGGAGAGGTAGTGGTCTCCGGAGCTATAATTTGCCTGGAGGGGTTCCGTATGGCCCCTCCTCCAAATTGAAAACAAATCCCCAAGAAGGTGGTGGTCCCCAGGGCTTACAAGAGCCTCAACTGGGGCTCCGTGCATCCCCCCCTTTTATTAATCCTGCATGCCCCTGGGGACCTGGTCCAGCCGGGGGCTAAATTGTAGAGAAGCGAGGGGAGCCTGTGCTTCTTTTCTTTATGTTTTTCAGCAGGAGTCGAGGATCCAGCACGGCTCCCAGTAAAATAAGTATAATAATCCTTTTTGCCCCGGGCAAGGTCCCTTCGGGACCCCTTCAAGAGTCCTATGGTATCAGGGTATTCCTACCCTGCTCGCTTCTACTTTTTTAAACAATTTTTGTGAGACTCCACTGAAGTCAAGTCCCAAGATGGCTGCCAACACTTCCTGGTTGAAGTGTTGGAAGCCAATCACTTTTCAGCATGGAGACTGTCAGATCCTCGGGGGATCTGCGTCCCTACAAATTTACTTTTTTCACACTTCTCAAAAAGATCTGAACGGATTTACACCAAATAACAAAAAGGGTTCTTTCTGGACCAAGGGCTACCTGTCTGCAAAATGTGGTGTAATTCCATCCAGTGGTTTGGGTTGTAGTAGCGATTAAAATCTCTATTGGAATTAACATGGGAAACTTTAACCCCCCTATTTTTCAACCCCCACTTGATGGATCACAGCAACTATTACTGCTGAATTTCTATGGTTTTGTACGATTGAAATCTGAGTGTAACACTAATGTCCCTGTAGCCTTTGTTTTTTCAGTGAATTTCAATTTTTTTTCCTAACTATAACGACCCTGTAACTTTTGTTTTTTTCAGTGACTATCTATATTATGAGATGGACACACTTAGCAATATAAAGGTCGATATAAAGTCTTTATTTTCAAACTTCTTCACAATTTTTCTAAATTCTTCCATTAAACACATTAATTCGACAGCCAAGCCAACACATGTTTCATAAGTGTCTTGCTTCTTCAGGGCTTCTAATATTTTGTCCAATAAATACTTCCAGTTTTTTATCTATCCTGTAAGCACAACCAGTTTGACTTTAAATAACCTTAGTCATCATAACAGGGCTGTTCCTGGCATCTATTTCATGAAACATTAGGTTTAAACAGATGCTGGCAACAGCCCAGTTTTTGAGAAGAGTGAAAAAAACAACTGACAGAAAATTGATAACTGCTCAATCAATCAATCAATCACGCATTTGTTAAGTGCTACTACTCACTGGTGAGGGTCTCAAGGCACTGGGGGAGGGGGGTGTCACCGGTTCCAGTCCATCAGGGAGTGGGTCTGTCGAAGAGCCAGGTTTTGAGGTTTCTTGTGAAGATGGGGAGAGATGTAGTTTGTCTGAGGTGGAGAAGGAAGTCGTTCCAGGCTCTGGCCGTGAGGAAGGAGAAGGATCGGCCACCTGATCTGGTCTTTCTGGTGCAGGGGACCACAGCATAGCAGAGCTGGGCTGATCGTAGGGTCCTTTCGGGTGGTGGAATTTGCCGGTCCGGTGTTGTGGAGGGCCTTGTGAGCGTGGGTGAGCATCTTGAAGTTGTCTCTAGCTTCGATGGGGAGCCAGTGGAGTCTGTGCAGGTTTTGGGAGATATGGCAGGTTGAGGACCAGTCTTGCAGTAGCGTTGTGGATGTTCTGTTGCTTGCGTGTGAGGTTTTTGTTTATTCCCGTGTAGACTGCGTTGCCAAAGTCAAGCCTGCTGGTAACCTTTCTGTGTTCGACGGGGATCCATTTGAAGGTCTTACATGGGAGGCGGAGGGTATGGAAGCAGGAGGACGAGACGGCATTGATCTGGCAGTCCATTTTGAGTTTGGAGTCCAGGATGATTCCCAGGTTACGTGTGTGGTCCGTGGAGGTGGGCGGGGGGGCACCAGGTGTTGTCCCAGGCATTGGGTGTGGAACCAGGATGAGTACTTACATTTTATTGGTGTTTAGTTGAAGGCAGCTGTTTTTCATCCATTTTGCAACAGCTTCCATGCCTTCTCGAAAATTGTGTTTGGCGCTGTTGGGTTCGTTGGGTAGGGAGAGGATGAGTTGGGTGTCATCTGCATATGACACAATGTTGAGTGTGTAGGTTCTGATGATGGGGGAAAGCGGAGCCATGTAGACGTTGAAGAGCCTAGGGCTGAGGGATGACCCCTGGGGGACTCCGAAGGTGGTTGGTGTAGGGTCAGAGAGGAAAGGGGGGAGTCTGACCCGATGCTTTCTGCCGGAGAGGAAGGAGTGGATCCATTCAAGGGCCTTGTCTTGAATCCCTGCGTTGTGGAGTCTGCGTATTAGGGTGCGGTGAGAGACTGTGTCAAAGGCTGCTGAGAGGTCAAGGAGGATGAGGGTTGCTGTTTCTCCTTTGTCCAGTAGGGTGTGGATGTCGTCTGTTGCGGCAAGGAGGGCAGTTTCCGTGCTGTGGTTTTTTCT
Source organism: Lissotriton helveticus (assembly GCF_964261635.1). Taxonomy (NCBI): domain Eukaryota; kingdom Metazoa; phylum Chordata; class Amphibia; order Caudata; family Salamandridae; genus Lissotriton; species Lissotriton helveticus. The sequence goes on along the minus strand of NC_136068.1, from coordinate 807,381,189 downwards.
GAAGCCGGATTGGGAGGAGTCGAGGATGGTGTGCTCTTCGATGAATGTGGCGAGTTGGGTGTTGATGGCTTTCTCGATGACATTCGCTGGGGAGGGGAGCAGGGAGATGGGTCTGTAGTTCTTGAGGTCGGCGGGGTCTGCTGAGGGTTTCTTGAGGAGGGGGTTGATCTTGGTGCATTTCCAGTCATCAGGGAACGATGCGGTTGCCAGGGAGTGGTTGATGGTGTGGCAGAGCATGGGTGCAATGGTGTTGGTGGCTCTGTTGAAAATGTGGTAGGGGCAGGGGTCCATAGGGTCCCCAGAGTGGAAGGAGTTCATCGTCTTCAGTGTGTCTTCGGTGGTGAGGGCTGTCCAGTTGTTGATTGTTGGCTTCATGGTGTCGGGGTGGTTGGTGAGGGTTCAGTGTGTTGGTTGTCTTCATCAGATGCTCTTGATTTTGTGGTGAGTTTGTCGCAGAGGTCTTTTGAGGGTGGGATGTCAGTGGACTCGCTGGTTGGTTGGGCGAATTCCTTGATGATGTTGAAGAGTTCTTTGCTGTTGTGTGCGTGGGTGGAGATTCTGTCTTCAATCGCTTTTTTTCTCGTTTTACTGATGAGTTGGTGGTGGACTTTGGTGGCGGCTCTGAAGTTGTTGTGGGCTTCTGTGGATTTGGTGTTCCTCCAGTCCTTTTCAAGGCGGTGGCAAGTGCATCTGGGCTCTCGAAGTGCGGTGGTAAACCATCTAGCTTTCTTGGCATGGGTGTTGTTGTTTTTCTTGAGGGGTGCTAAGGTCTTGCCGCTGTCGGTGGTACATCTGGTCAGTGTTCGGGCTGCAGTGTTGAGGTCGTCGTTTTCCTCAATGGTCGGGTGGAGTTGCTGAGTGATAATGTTAGCAGGTCGTCTGTGATTCTACTTCCAATTTCTTCGTAGGAGCAGGTGCTGGTGTCTGTGGATGGTGGGTGTTCTGAAGGTGAAGTGGACGCATCGATGGTCGGTCCATGGGAGTTCAGTGATGTGGCTGAAGGTGATGGAGTTTCCTGTTGTGAAGAGGGGGTTGAGGGTGTGGGTTCAGTCACGATCTGGCGGAGTCCAATGTTGTGGAGGTTGTCCAGGAGGGATGTGGTGCTGGGGTCTCATTGGTTGTCGAGGTAGAAGTTGAGGTCTCCCAGCATGGTGTAGTTGGTGGATGCAATGGCCTGCCTGGAGATGATGTCCGTGATTGATTCGGCAAAAGGTCCGCAGGGTCCAGGGGGTTGCTAGATGAGGATTCCTCAGAGTGTGTTGGTGGGGCTCACCAGTATATTGAAGTGAAGGTGTTCCATCAGATCTGTGGGCTCATCGGGGAAGTGTGATCAGGCTGAGAGTGGATTTGTGGATGATGGCGATTCCTCCTCCCGGGCGGTTGGGGCAGTCCTCCCTGTAGATCTTTTATCCTTGGGGAATGGCGATGGCGATGTCCGGTCCAAAGGAGGTGTTGGTCCATGTTTCGGTGAGGAACGGCATGTCCGGGGTGGTGCTGTCGAGGACGTCCCAGATTTCGGTGGTGTGTTTGTGTAGGGATTGGACATTGAGGAGGATGCATTGCAGGGTCTTCGGTTTGGGTGTGTTCTTGTGGGTTGTAGAAACGGCTTTTTGGAGACCTCTCCCCCACTAGGAGAGTCAAAGCCAGTGGTGCAGGGCACACCTTAGAATCTACGGGTTCTCCTTGTTCAAGTCATACATTACCAAAGAGACCAGGACAACCAGCCATGGAGGGAAGTAAGTTATTTATTAGCTCGAGCTAAGGGCAGAGGTCCCAGAACGGTACATAGACAATTCTACGGAGACTGCTGTTTTACTCCACAGCTTACACATACTTATAGCGCTAGCCACGCCCATTTGTACAATACACAGTTCCACATTTTGATAAGTTCCTCATTCTGACAAGTTCTTCGTCAGTCTTGTGGTGCAATCGTGGTTAGGGGACATCTGTTCTCTGATTGCACAATGTCCACAGCCTCGGGCTCTCTTGTTCAATGCTGTGGTCACGGGGCACAGCCCCGTGCTTCCTCTATTAGTTGGTGTGGTCACAGTGCACAGCCTCGTGCTTCCTCTATCAGTTGGTGTGGTCGCGGGGCAGCTGGTCGTGACAGGTTGAGTTACCAACAATGGACAGGATGTGGCTGAGTCTCTTGCACAACTGGGGGGTGATGCACACAGGCAGCTTCTCGGAATCAGCTCAACCACAAGGAGCAGGGAGGGTTGGGCAAGTTTCAACAGGGACGTGGAAAGCAATTCTTCATCAGGTTGCCGAGAGCATGGCAACACAAAATGTCATGTGGGTTATTTTAAAATACAGTTCAACAGTCCCTCCTTTTGCTATGCAGAGGCAACAATCAGTCATCATCCAGGTCAATGTCCATCATCTCCTGGACCTCTTTCTCGATCCTCATCATGGCATTGTGATGTAGAATTTCATAGACAAAAAAACTGTTTCTTGTCCATTTGGGGCATAATGAATACAAGGTGATTGGGAGAGAAATTTAACCTAATATAATAGATGGTCAGGGCATTAGTGTTGTTAGAGCTCTTCTTTCTAGTGTCCTTTTACAGTGAGCCATCACTGGTAGGCTCCCATTGTTCATCTTAGCGTTGGCGCTGTTGAGCACCAGCGATGGAGCTATGCGTCCAGCTCGGATCCAGATTCCACGTTTCAGGGCGAGGTCGTTCTTTCTCTGGGATCACAATCCCTTTTCCCTGTTCACTAACTAATCCATCGCTGGTACCTTAGACAGGGTACCCGCACCTTATTCTTTATCCGTGAAGTCCATCCCTACTAACCCTATCCTATCTTTGTGCATTGTTCCTTTATCAAGTTGATAAAAAAAAGTGAAAAGGGGGGGTTTGGGCGGAGCTAAAGGAAGAGAGGGTGGAGTGGGGTCAGATTGGAGATGGACCAAGGGGGACAGAGGCTCCGCACAAGTGAGCCCACAAATTAGGCCCAATGGGCTGAGACTTCAGGCACAAGTAGTCCAACAGGCTGGGGGCTCTGGACAGCCCTTCTTTCTTTCATTTTCCTTGTCGGTGTTAGTGCCTCGTCCAGCATATCTTTGCTCTGCGGCTCCACCTTGGTCGTGGTCATTGGTGTTCCACGCCTTGCAGTCAGGCTGTGCATCGTGTCGACCTCTCTCTTCCAATGACTGGAGGGCATTCTTGAATCTAGCATTCAGTATAAAACAAATTTTTAGAGAACTGGCAGGGGAAGATGATACACCATTTAGTTTGTTTTCACTCCCAACCCCAAGCAGCTGAGGAAATACGTATCATTTACTAAAAAAGGAAGATACTGTTGATACTCTGAATCTTTGCATCTGTGTATATTATTCATTCATGAACTTTCACTGTTGTGCAGGTCTACAAACACCTATAGGAAGTTCCTGCGTACATATTATCTTTTGTGTCCATTCCTTTAACGAAATCTAAAATTATTAATCATATAGCCTGTCAAATTCAAACTAACTTTTCCAGCAAAAAGAAACCCGTTGTTACAAAGCAAATTCCTGCAGGGCTACATTTTCTTCAAGATCTGCTAATCACAATAAAAAGTGTGATGCGTTATTATCATGGGCCTACAGGTACCCTTCCTAGTATTGTGCATCATAATAGTACAGAGGCTGAGTGTTGTCCCATCCTTTTAATGTTTCTTACTTTCAACTAAACATCTTGACCTCAGTACCCATTCAGCAGGGCTTACCACAACATTCCTTTCACTTTAGTTCAAATAATTTTTTATAAATATTAACCTTATTTCTGAATTTTCCTTTATATCCTGGCTACTTCATTAGTTAATGAAGGACTTGCGATGTCCCTACAACTAAAAAAACCCAGGACATTTCACAAAATTAGAAGAAGGACTACGATTTTACTTCAAGCGATGAGCGTGCTCCTCAGCAGATAATTACAGAACAGTCAATAAGAACATACATAAAATGCAATTTTTAAACCTAGTAGCTTGCCTGTTAATTAAATTGTTTTCTTGAAACACCTGCTAACTATCCCTGTTTTGCAGAACGAGAAAAACACCTCCCACCATTTCTAGTCGACTCTTTTTAAAAACCAGGACATGAGCTACATTTCTTGAAATTTGCTGGGACAGCTGGTTAAAAACTGGGACCGTCCTGACCAAACGGGGACGTCTGGTCACTCTACTTATATGCAATGTGTGTGGTAACATGAACGATGGTGGTGGTGCCATTAAGGCATTAAAAACAAAAGCCACCGACATATAGCTCCCTTTTTAAGGGTCAGATTAGGGAACATCAGTTGTCTTACCTGTCCTTTCATTTTCAGCCAATTAAATTCCATCATTTTACAGAATGGAGGGGTAGTAACATGGCAAAATGTGGTATTTTGTTTCTGTCAATTTGTTCAAACACTGTTGTGTTAAAGCCAATTAGACGTGTACTTCCATCTTAGGCGACCTGAACGTTCATTTCGAAGACCCAACAAACAAACCAGGAAAAAATGTAATTCATGACCTAGCCGCCATGAACCTCACTTTACGGAACTCGGGCTCAACACATAAAGGGGGCCATCTCCTGGACCCCATCTTCTCTAGTTTTCCCCTGTTACACTGTCAGCCCGCCCTGCCCCTAGACTGGTCAGACCATTTTCTAATAAAATTCAGCATTGACGATCAAACGACTTCTAATCCCCTGAGCGTGACTAGCAATCTCCCCACAAGAAATTGGAAAAAACTGGACATCAACCATCTTGTGTCCGTTCTTACTGATGCCCCTCTGGACGAATTAGCTGACATCAAAGACATAGAGATCGTAGCCTCCAAAATTAATAAATGGCTCCTGGATGCCCTAGATGTTTGCTTACCCTTGACTCACAAAATATCTACCCCTCACAATTCCCCAGCCTTATGGTATAATGAGCAACTAAAAATTGCTAAATCCAAATGCAAACGTTTAGAACGCCTCTGGAGGAAAGATTACTCCCCGGAAGCCAATGTGAGCTACAGAAACGAACTCAAGCTCTATCACAGAGCCTGTAACACAGCAAGAGCCAACTACGTCGTCAAATCCATCTCTGAAGCTACAAAAAAGTCTAAAACCCTTTTTAACCTCATAAAAGAGCTAGCAGGCTCAAATACAGCAGCCAAACCTCTTCCTCTAAACAGTTTTCAATGTGAAGAACTGGCGAAATACTTCACAACGAAGATTGACACAATCTACCAAGATATATTAACACAGCACTCAGTTCAAGCTAAGAGTATGCATGACCCCAGTCCGAACACAGAGGACATCTCCTCTCAATTACATCTGTCCTATGAGCCCCTAACATCGTGGCCCGAGATTGACGTTCAGGGTTTGCGAGACATCCTTGGGAAAGTTAAATCTGGCTCGCCTGCCGACCTCCTCCCGATCTCTATACTCAGACTCCTGGACACCCCAATACTTGCCGTGATATGCCAAACTCTGAACTTATCCCTCTCCACGGCAAAGATCCCTGCACCCTGGAAACATGCCATGGTTTCACCTCTTCTCAAAAAACCATCGGCTGATCCGAAAATCTTGGCAAACTTCCGCCCAATTTCCCTCCTGCCCGTTTTCTCAAAAATTTTGGAGAAACATATCCATGAACACCTCGCAAGGTTTGCGGAGGCTAATAACATCCTGCATCCCTCCCAATCGGGTTTCCGTCCTGGATTCTTGACAGAGACAACACTACTTGGAGTGATCGAAAACCTCCGCCTCTGGTTGATAAAGGTGACTCTGCTGCGCTGATCTTACTCGACCTCAGCGCAGCGTTCGACACCATCTCCCACAACATACTGCTTGATTCACTTTTTTACATGGGCATCAAAGGAAATGCACTGGATTGGATTGCATCTTTCCTGTCATTGAGGACTTTTCAAATCTCCTCTAGCACCGCGGCATCAAATATCCATCTCTCCTCTTATGGAGTGCCACAGGGATCGGTGCTGAGCCCCATGCTTTTTAACCTCTATGTAACCCCGCTCGTCCAGATCGCTGAAGCAGCTGGTCTTAATATGTTTACATATGCTGACGACTCACAAATTGTATTCTCCCTCTCTAATAGTGACCATGACTCCCCCTCCCTCCTGCAGACGGGCCTCAGGAACATCGCCACCTGGATGAGCACTAATATGCTAAAATTTAACGGCAGCAAGACAGAGGTCTTAATAGTGGGCCCAGATCAAAATCTCTGGAATCCTAGACACTGGCCATCCGAAATGGCCCCCCTACCTATCCCGTCGCAACAAGTCCGCAATCTTGGCATTACCATCGACAATGGCCTTACCATGGAGCCTCAAGTCAACAACCTCACTGCCACCTGCTTTACAATTCTGAGATGGCTCAGAAAATTATTTGAATGCTCCCGGTCGACATGCAAAAGACTGTTGTCAACGCACTAATCACCTCCCGGTTAGACTATGGTAATGTCCTCTATCTAGGGGCACCACAAGTAGTTATGCGTCGTCTTCAACTGGTGCAAAATGCTGCAGCCAGAATGCTATGCAAATGCCACAGGAGAGAACATATGTCTGGTCACCTAAAGGCTCTCCATTGGTTGAGAATCGACAATAGGGTCAAATTTAAAACTCTTAGCCTCATGCACAGAATAAAATGGGGCAATGCTCCCAGATACCTCCAAACCCTCGTGCAAACCTACACGCCGGCTAGATGCCTGGGATCCACCACTCACGGCCTTCTCTGCGTTCCCAAAATACGCCGAGTGAGGATGGGAGGGAGATCCTTCTCCCTTCTAGGCCCCAAGCTCTGGAACTCCCTCCCGCAACCTCTTTGTTTGGAAACGCGATACACTCAGTTTCGGAAAGCCATTGAAACGTGGCTCTTCAACCAGTAATCAGCTCATGTCTACTTCCCAAGTCCTTCTCTCTTCCCTCTTGGTTTCAGTATTCTTCTAGCACCGGGAAACCCTTCTTGGGTAGCTGTCGCGCTCAATAAGCCTAATAAATAAATAAATAAATAATACTTGTGAGGTACAGTGTCTTCATTTATTAAAAAGCGAATTCACGGCATTCTGTGAAGCGAACGGCTAAGAGTGAGTCCACCCAGTTGTCATATGGAATTGATCCTAGCATGGTCATTCCTGGACAGCGTAGGTAGGCTCAAAGAGAGAGAGAGAGAGAGAGAGAGAGAGAGAGAGAGAGAGAGAGAGAGAAAGAGAGAGAGAGAGAGAGAGAGAGAGAGAGAGAGCGAGAGAGAGAGACCACAACAAGTTATCCACTGCACTTACCACGTAGGACAGTACAGGACAATTTGCATATTAAGTACATAAACCAAAGGGAAACACAAAACGCACAGTCTTTGTATACACACAATACAGAATAGGACGTGACAATACATGTACCAAGCACAAAGAAAAACGCAGCATTAGTTACACAAAAGGACTTTTTCATGCACGTCGTGCATCTCATAGTTGACCTGAAAATACTTACTTTTGATGGCTAGACACAGGTACAGTCGTACTAATACTTACAGTGGGGTCCCCCAATCAACTGCGTGAGGAACCATAACTGTAAGTGCAATGTCAAGGACCAGGCCAGCAGGTTGGCGAATGAATATGGAAGCTGCAGCTGCTGCTCTCAAGCAGCTGGGTAGTGCATGGGCTACGGGATCTAGAACTGCAGAAAAATATGCACAGGGGTGTTGTCTGTCACCAAAACACTGTGTTAGCACTGACAATGCGCAACCATTATGCTCGTGTACAAAAAACAAACGAAGGGCTTCTGATAACTAGGGGTGCCTAGCACCGGGGCCGAACACAAAGCTGTTTTCAGTTCTTCAAATGCATGCTGGCACTCATTTGTCCAAGGGAGTGGGTGAGGAACATCTTTAAGTGTGAGGGTCAATAAAGGTTTAATGAGTAAAGAAAAATTGGGTATCCACTGGCGGCAGTAGGAGGTGATACCAATGAAAGCACGGACCTCCTTCTGCGTCTTTGGTGGGGGGATTTTACTGATTGTTTGTATTCGTTCAGGGGTGAGGCGGCATCCCTCCTTCGACAGGAGATGACCTAAGTAGGTCACCTCATGTCGACAATATTGGAGTTTGGATAAAGAAACTTTGTGATTGAACTGGGCCAGATGTACAATGAGAACAGTGACAATAAGTATTTATTATTATTGTTATTATATTTTATTATTATTTTCTTGGATCGAAATATATATATTAAGGAATTAAGAGCATGAAAGCATGCAAGAAAGTCACCTAATATGCCACAAAATCATTATTTTTGTGTTTTACATAATCACTCCGTGCTATTTCATTTTTTTTAAACATTTCTCACCTTCGAATAATTGCGCTTTTCATTTTCTTGTGAAATGTAATTCTAGTTGTATTTTGGAAAGTCATCTGTTTCTCTTCGTTATAGTATCAATCGCAAAACAACATGAAGCTGACTCTAACCCTTTCATTCCCCACCCCTGTGGAGCACGGGAGGGTGGATGGTGTTAGTGGGTCAGGGCCGCTTTTTTACTTCCCTTTGTTTCCCCCTTCGTTTTAAGAAAAACACGAACAGCTTTGTCTGAGCTTAATGCCCATGGTTCAAATACTGAAAGAGACAGTTTCCGTAATACAACGCACGGTTATGATCAGCATGAAAGCACCACCTTTATCAACACTACCGTTTCCCTGCGCAGACACACTCTTAAAATAGATAGAAGATTGGCGACAGGACAAAGTTCAGCACAAACACTGCAAAAGCACAGTGTGCGGAATAGCGTCAAATAATCAAGGGAAAATCGATGTTATTTAGTGGTAATTTGAATTTAAAAAAATCAGAAACATTGTCATATCAAACGATTCACACAAGGGCATGGGATGGAAAGAAAACAAAAATGCACCTGGATTTTTGCCTGAAAACGGAACGTGGATCTTGTTCCTGACAAAAATGGTGTCACATTTTGGACAGTTCCCACACAAAGTCGGACAAAGAATGCCCAAAATTACCAATATTGTACCAGAGAGAAATGATGTTCAGCCCAACTTCTACATAAATGCAAAATCTAAAATTGGCACGAAGAAAAAAATAGTTCCTAATGAGAGTCATGTAGATGTCATGTTCTCTCTGCCATTGTGATTTTGTACCCTAGTGGTCCGATAATGGCATAAACAAAGGCTCCGCACTGGAGGACCCTTGCAGTGAACACAAAAGATCACCTTCGCTGGAGCAGTGTTTGCGGGCCTGAGACGGGCTAGGAAGAGATAGCCATTGAAATGCGAGAGTTTTGAAATAAGGCTCGGCTTGATAAATTCAAATACAAATAGACCCGAATTGCAATTAGCATCAATTCCTCCCAGTTTCCCCTGCGCAGGGAGTGGATGCTGCCGTCAATTCAGGCAGATTTGCCTGGAAATCAAACTTGTTTCCTTTACGGCCACTCTTAACAGATGTGGGCAGCGTCTGATATGAAAATGAGATTTATGACCATGGGCTAATTCCTGGCCGTGTGTTTATTCAGCACGCCTGCCGGCTCGGTGCGGAGCCAGGGCTGGCCAGACCTTGAGCGACCTAGCATGGATGGGCACTGGAGGCACGGCTTGGCAAAGCAAGCAGGGATCTGGCGAAGTGTGGCTCCGTGGACAGTGGCTGGAGCAGTGGCCGCGGGATATACAACTAACACAAATCGAATTCAGAGTTACCGTGCAATAGGGAGGCACTTCATACACATTTCATCCCAAAGCATCACAGCCCCATGTCAAAGTCCCACTTATGAATATCGCATTTTGTATGACTACAGACATAATGCTTACTCGCTGTACATACAGTGTAGTGTACACTTTCAGACAACGAGCTAATTGTGTAAACGATGTGTAGATTACCGTGTATAACCCACACCACTAAAATACAATGTGCCATTATCAAGTACTACACACCGAAATCCATCATCATCGTCACCCCGACGTACAACACCGCAAATGATGCGCCATCATCATCAGCACTCCAAGAAGGTGCACCATTGTGCACATCACAGTGCTCTGGGTGGCCCTCGATCTCACCAACGCAGTACCTTGCACAGTTGCTGTCTCCACTAAAGCTGTCCTTAGGGCCCTTATCAACACAACATACACATCATTGCCAGCACCGCAATAGCTTGTGCGTTTCTCATTAGCACAAAAGAGACACCATTATCGGCATCACAATGCCCTCCACAGTCACCGTCATCACAATAAGATCCTCTAGGCTCAAGTTCTCATTGACACTACCATACCCTTCAAAGTAATGGGCTCCACATAAGATGCACCATTGTAAGCACCATCAAACCTTGCACAGTTCTCATTGTCACAATAATAGCAGGTGGGCGACAAACACTTGCACAGTCCTCCGCACCACAACCTGCTGCACCATTATCGGCACCACACTATGCTGCAAGTGGTTATTACTACAATACACTCCATCATAATACCCTACACAGACATCATCACCGTAAGAGGATGTACCATTGTTAGTACCATACTATCCTGTACAATCCTCGTCATCACAGCAAGATGTATAGCTGTCAGCACCACAACACCACCCACAGCCCTCCTCGCCACCTTAAAATGGATTATACAAGACCCCTATTATCAGCACTACAGTCCCGTGCACTGTCCACACCACAATGATAGGCTGCTGCTGTCTCTGCACCACAATACCATGCTTACTCATCCTCATTACCATGTGATTACCAATACCACGATACAGTACACAGTTCTCTTCACCAAAAAGATGCAGAGTTTTCAGCAAGACAGTACCCTGCACAGTGCATGGGACCACGAAAGACGCAGCATTATTAGCATCAAAATACCATGCCCAGTACACCTCGCCACAGTAAATGTAAATGTGTTTGTATTTATATAGCGCACTTCTACCCAGAGGTCTCGTAGCGCTGTAATCATACCGCTGTGGAACCCATCCTGGCTTTCCTGTGAAATGTCCACTCCTGGGCACCCCCAAGGTGAAGACATGCATCCAAGCACTGCTGTGGCTGTTGTGGAGATTAAGCAAGCTATTGCCCAGAGTCACAGAGTGGGACCCATGGTTAGACTAGGCAGCGAGGCGAGAATTATCAGGTCTGGGGAAATTGAGTCCAAGAATCGCCGAGGTGGGAATTGAACCCTGGTCCTGGGCCAGACCTCTGCATGAGGGTCTGCTGCTCTAACCATTGAGCCACGCCAGGCTGCACTCTCATCAGCACCACAATATGCTGCACACAGAGAGGGATCACTAGAGTGAGATGCATCATTTGTAATCTAACATGTATTACTATACCCTCTTCTATTCTCTGATTATCATGATTCTGGGCTTTCTGAATCACACTCATACGCATTATTTTAGCTTCGTTCTTTTTGAGTTTGATTTCTTTCTGTTTAGACTCCTTGCGCCAAACCCGAAAGGAATCAAGCATTGCAGGCCTAACTTTTCTCTGAAGCAATTTCTCCTCTAAATTATCGAATACAGGAGGCTCAAAACAACCATATATTGGCCATTGCAATTCAGCATTACCCTTTGTACTTCATGATTAGGGGTCCCCAAAGGAGGAATCGGACAAGATTCCTCCAATGCGGAGTCTTGCATACAATAACAACAACACCATTTCCGGAATTTACTAAGTCCAGGCATCTCTAGATGTGTATCCTGAATCCAAACGTCAAAGGGTACAATTGAATATTTACTGCCTATAACTGTGCTTACCCCTTGGCTTCGGCTTTTGCAAAAGTTGAATCAAATACCAAAACCAAAATAAAATTCACCAAAGAAGTGGGCCACTCCCACTCTTACCTGACCATTAATCTTCCGTCACAAAGTGTCACAAAGGTCTCGATCTCCAAAGACTAAGAACCGGAACTGGGGCGTCAGTCGGGGCCGCAGTCAGGTAGCCCACAGGAAGGAGGAATCACGCAATCGGAGACCTCGGGCCCACAAAGACAATTTTCAGCCAATGTAGTGGCGCGCCTCTCTTGGAATTTGATCACGGACCCCTCACGACCACAGGCTTGATGACGACCACCGAAGACGCCCTACGTTGGGCGCCAGATTGTAGACCCGGCTTTTTGGAGACCTCTCCCCCACTAGGAGAGTCAAAACCAGTGGTGCAGGGCACACCTTAGAATCTACGGGTTCTCCTTGTTCAAGTCATACATAACCAAAGAGACCAGGAAAACCAGCCATGGAGGGAAGTAAGTTATTTATTAGCTCGAGCTAAGGACAGGGTCCCAGAATAGTACTAAGACAATTCTATGGAGACTGCTGTTTTAATCCACAGCGTACACATATTTATAGTGCTAGCCACGCCCATTTGTCCAATACACAGTTCCACATTTTGATAACTTCCTCATTCAGACAAGTTCGCTCGTCAGTCTTGTGGTGCAATCGTGGTTAGGGGACATCTGTTCTCTGATTGCACAATGTCCACAGCCTCGGGCTCCCTTGCTCAATGGTGTGGTCACGGGGCACAGCCTCGTGCTTCCTCTATCAGTTGGTGTGGTCACAGGGCAGCTGGTCGTGACAAGTTGAGTTACCAACAATGGACAGGATGTGTCTTATTCTCTGGCACAACTGGGGGGTGAGGCACACAGGCAGCTTCTCGGAATCGGCTAGACCACAAGGTAAAGGGAGGGTTGGGCAAGTTTCAACAGGGACGTGGAAAGCAATTCTTCATCAGGTTGCCGAGAGCATGGCAACACAAAATGGAGTCATGTGGGGTATTTTAAAATACAGTTCAACAGTGTGGGTTGCTCTGGATCCGTGGTCTTGGCGGTGCTGTAGGTGTGCTGGGAGCAGTGACAGCTGAAGGGTCCATGGGTGTCGGCTGGTGACGCTAGCTTGCAGTGGTTGTTGCGGCCTGGGTTGAGAGTGTGGAGTGCCGCTGGGTCGTAGCTATGGCGGTGCAGAGATCCATGGTTCCTGGCGCTGGTCGCGGTCCAGACGCAGACAGACTTACCTTTGGCATGCCTATGGCACGGCTGCCATTAAGTAGGGGTCATGGAGGGCTGGACAGCTGGGAGGTGGGAGTGGGGAGGAGAGCAGGATTGGTTGCGCTGGTCGGGCTAGGGGGAGAGGGCTGCGGGGCAGCGGTGGCGGGGAAAAAAATGGGTGGGAAAGGAGGACTAAGAGGAGGAAAAAGGAGGAAAAGAGTGAAATAAGGCAGAGAGCAGGGAAAGCACAGAAAGTGGAAAAGTGCAGTGAAAAACGGACCGGACAGCGGCGCGAGACAAAGGAGAACAAAGGTCCAATGGATGACCAGGGAGGCTAAGGGAAATAAGGAAATTAGTTGAAAAATGAGAGAAAGCAGATAGTGTGCAGAACAGAAAAAGACAGAGGGAGAAGCAAAAATGAGTGGAAAAAACAGAAAGGAGAGTGGAGCGAGGCAAAGGAGAACAAGGGTCCACTGGACCACCAGGGATGAGGCGCAGGTGATCCTGCGGGTGGAGGAGGGCCTTGAACACCAGCACACACAAGAGTGCAAGTGCAGGGACAGGCCTCACTTAATGGTGGTGCTGTGAGGGAGGGGGAGCAATTTCACTGACAATGAGTAACTGCTCCAATGACAAATGGCCTTAAATTATATAAAGTTTGCAAAAATAATTAATTAATCAGTTGCTTGCGCAAATGGCAGTAGCCCAATTGCAAAAATCCTTTGCATGTTAACAATGTTTTAGTGTTGCTACTGTTAGGCAAAAAGATTATAGTCAAGTGCAGAACTATCTGATTGCAAAACACTGGTTGCAAAATAAAAGCAGTATTTTTATGATCAGTAAGGATTTTTAAGAACCGACCTTGGGGGCTGATAATGATGGCAGACAGACTCCAGTTCGTCCACCATGATCTCAGTGAGTGGGACCACCTGCCTACAAGGTGGCGGTCCCACAGGGGGTATTAAGATGCGACCGCCACCGTAGCGGTCGCACTTGCCATACTTTGCATTGAGTTGGGTGCTGCTGCCTGCAGTGCCCACCACAATGTCAAAAAGGCACTGTTTACATTTCCCTGCACTACGTGGCAGGTACCATGCATGCCTGCCACATGATGCAAGGAAACAACCCCCAAACGAAAATTGAAGGCTGGTGAGGATGGACCATTGCAATCCCAATGGCAGTGCCTGGTAGGGATTGGGAGGCCTCCGCAGCACCAGCGGGCTCAGAGTTGCGGGCAGAAAATGGGCTCATGATGGTGGTGAACCCGCCACCGACAGCATGTAATCAGCCCCTATGTATTAATAAGTTGGTCCTTAAAAATTTGAATCATAATGGTTCAGAATCTGGCCTATGCCATGCATTAGGTGCAGTGTTAGATCAAAGATTGCAACTCACTATGACTGAAGGAAATCACAGAGATTGTGGCCTTCTGGGATCATCAGACCATCATAAAGCAAACATTTTCTTTCAATGCAACCTGTTATCCTTAAGGAAAACAGCACTGCATTCAAAAAGAAAAGTTTACTCTATATTTTTGTTTGCTAGTCTCCTGAAACACTGCCTACTCTTCAAGTGAAACATACCCATGCTCGTGTTAAACACTTTCATGAGCGCACAACTCTACAGAGGAAGCACAATTTACATTCAGCATCCGTTAAGAGCTATTGCTAAAGCAGACACAAATACCATTTGCACCATTTTTTACGAGCTTTGCCCAAGACTAACTCATTTTAGAAGTATGCTTAAAAGTCTTTATCTTACCAATGATCTTGTATTGACACAGGCATAGGAGGTACAGAGCCGACTAGTGGCAGAGGTGGGTCACATGGGACAAAGTCATCCTTGGACTTCATCATTGATCTGTACATAACATCTATAACAAATGAACTGGGGGCTGATGGTAGCCTTTGACAACGGATAATATCAGGATTGACTCAGTTACTTGTTGCCACATTGTTTAAGTGTATAAACATCCTGCTTTAACCAATGCTTCCAGAAAGTTAAAAAGCCTCCCATGTATTAAAATTTGTTAGCATCAACAAAACTGGTCTGAAGAATTGTATTTGGATCTCTCTACAGAGGGGGCAAAGAAAATTCCTAATCCTCAACAACTTTAATTGCACAATTATAAAAAGCAGAGCAGACTTTGTGGCATATTTGCAAGCCACCGGAGTGTCACTTTTTTGTAGACACCATTCCCCATATTTACAAGGTGGCTTCACGTCACCTTGTAAATATGCCCCTTTCCACTCTAGTCCTCTGAGGCAAAGAGGCGTGCATTGGGTGTTGCTGTGGGCATTCCACCTCAACACCCATTGCTTTTTGACGCTGCCCTAGATTTACAAGGCAGGGGCAGCGCCAAAAACTAAAGCCAGGTAATAAATGGGCTTCGAATGGTGATAGGAGGAGAAATTATTAATTTCTCCTCGTTTTTTTTTATTTTTCTGTGTGTGCTGCAATCTGCATGACACATAGCAAGAGTAAATCGGCGTTATTGATTGTTTATGTGCAGGAAGGTGTCAAATTTTGCGTAGCACTGCGCTCTGGTATTTTCTTGTACATATATCCCTCTGTTACCTTTCC
Source organism: Lissotriton helveticus (assembly GCF_964261635.1). Lineage (NCBI taxonomy): Eukaryota > Metazoa > Chordata > Amphibia > Caudata > Salamandridae > Lissotriton > Lissotriton helveticus. Next base: position 807,365,693 of record NC_136068.1, on the reverse strand, counting down.
AATTCATTGCTCTGACTCCCAGAGAGAATATATTCAATCTGAATCTACCCACTAAAGATCTTACATCATGGGAGGTGAGCTTGTTGATCAATAATCAGCTTGTGTGCACTCTAGAAGAACAGAGATGACAGGCCCGTTTTAGTGTTGAATCTAAGTTGAGCCCACTCTTTATTCTTATATTTCAACTTTCGTTAAGGGCAACCATGATGGTGTGGTACAAATCTGGAACAAAACTATCTCCAACGTTTTTGGAGTTTGAATTACATAAACTGCCCACGTAGTGTTTATTTGTACTTTGGTGGCATTTAACACTGTATAAACGAATGTACACTTGTATTATTTTTTGCTCATTTGTTTGTAACAGTCAGAGCTACTCTTAGGCAGCACAATCTTTATGCTCACTTTGTCAAAGTGTAAAACATAGAAACATTGACTTCTGGGAACAACAAGTGACTCTGACCACCTCAGAATGGCAACTGCAGTTGGAGAGGGCCATCTGGTAAAGCCGAGATTCTTTGTGATTGAGCACCTGCAAAGGTAACCAAAGCCCATATTTAAGCGTAACTCAGTAAGGGACTGATTACCTGCAGAAGTGGCTGTACTTTCTGCAATCGGTCAATGGCACCCAGTTGTGGCACACTCCACGGTGTAGCAGTCAATGTATGTATGTATGTATAGGCATTTATATAGCGCACTACTTACCCGTAGGGTCCCAAGGCGCTTCGACCGCTGCGAAACCCTTCCTGGCTTCCCTGAGAGATGGTCCCTTAATGGGTATCTCCAGGGTGAGACCAGGCATCCCCGGCGGTCTGGTGGGGCCGTTAGTGAAGATGAGGCAAGCTAATGCCCAGAGTTGCCGAGTGTGATCGCTGATCAGAGTGGGCACCGAGGCGAGAGAATTATCGAGTCCGCTGACCCTGGTCCAGAAACCTGCCGCGCCGGGAATCGAACCCTGGTCCCGGGCCGTCCTCTGCTCTCGGGTCTGCCGCCTCTAACCAGTGAGCCACACTACTTCACCAACAGCTCCACCTCTTCATTTATGTATCTAGGAGATAGGATGTTCGTGTCATCCTGGGATGTATGACGGTATAACGCGTGCTTTTACAACGCGTACCGTTACCACGCAGGTTTTACAACGCAAGTCGTTACAACGACTTGCGTTGGGGGGCGCTGGATAGTGGAATAGTTTAATTTACTATTCCAACTCCAGTCCCCGTGAATAGTAGGGAAGGTGTTGGAAAGTAAATTAAACTATTCCCTATCCTACAACGCCCTCCAGCGCAGTTTTAAAACCTGCGTGGTAATGGTACCGCGTTGTAAAAGTTTTGTCGTAAAGGATGTTTCCCCTCAGGTCTTGTTGGATTGGCACCTACGCATTCACATAATCACCCCTGCCAGCATGCCTGCTTAAAAGCAGTGCTGGTGGCCCCATTTCCAAAGGAGTGCGTTGTAAAACCTTTTCCTTGATATTCTGCCTCCAAAAGGGCCCGCCTCTGGATGCTTCCGAACTGAAATTGCATGAGAGGGTTGCCATCCTGGGGAACTAGCAAGTATCCAGGTTGTTTGAGTCTGCAAGCCATATAGGCCCCTAGCAGCTCTATAGGGCAGTACTTTGGGTCTCCCATAGAATTACTGCTTTGTTACCACCGTGCTCCATTTTCAAGCGTCTCACTGTAGGACAATCCTTCTCCTGACCCACTTAGAGATCTCCAAACCTCAATGCTCTATATAATTAGTCATTTTTTGCTTTTGCTACTGACTCTGAAGTGCTGAATGTCCCAAAGAAGGCTAGCAAAACATGGTGGGGTACAGAAACTATGCATGCATAGAGCTACAGGTGACAGTGAGTGTCCCTACTAGCCCCTTTAGAATTTAAAAGTCAATAAGTGCCCTATGGTCTAGTGTCTTCACCTCATGCCTTGCCCATACCATACCGTAAAGGGTATAATTTAGTGGGAAAGTTGTTTTCTGAACTTCCTCTCCTTTTATTTTCATAAAGTGAGCCAGAGCTGCATGGTGTCTCATGCGACTCCTGCACTTTTCTTACAGGAGGTTGCCCTTCCCTCAATCCTAGGTAATGGCTCACTGACCTGAACATGTTGTAATGTGTACATGTGTCTGGCTTAGGTCCCAGGGGCCAGTGATAATTCTCCTTTGGCCACCATTTTCTTCTCCACCGTTGCACGTGTCACCATTCTGTCTTGAAGGGTGTCATCTCGTTCATTGCCTGGGAGTAAAATGCCTGAATTTATGCCAACTGAAAATGAGAAAGACCATGAGGGGCTATGTTCTTCAACCCTTGGAGATGGCACACATGAAATTCAACATGCCTTAACATACAAACCTCACCAACAGCCTCAACAGCCCCACCAAGACAAGGTAAATCCCAGACAGGCAGTTAATAGCCTGCACCACAGCAATGTTGCCTGACCAGAATGTTATCTTTCTATTAACCTTTTCTACCAGCCACAGATGACCAACAAGGCAATGGGGAACCTTTCTAGTACAGTGATGTTTTTGTCAGCAATGCTTCCACCGTGCACACTGATACCTGTTCGTATATGGGTGTGCAGAAAATCTCCAGGAATGCTGTTCAATAAAAAAGGTTGTCGTGAATTGTAATTGTTTGCACTGGCTTAAAGGAAATTTCAGATAGATATATAAAGTGGTATGGTTATAAATTACAGAATATTAATTCGAGTGTCAAGTTTTGTTCATGGATAAAATGGAAGGTTAAATGCCAGGCCATAAACGGCGATGATGTTTACTTACAGCTGTTAATAAAGTGTATAGAAATATGCATCTTCTTTTTACGGTTAAACAAGGGGAGCGATGACCACTTTTCTGTGGCAAGGGAAAAACAGCAGGCCATAGAGAGGCGGTGGAACCATGGTTTCTGTAACAGGCAATTGCCCTTGACAGGACGCCTAGGAATAGTATGGGCCATGCCGGACCTGTTTTTTGCTCGCTCTTCGGAAAGAGAGTGCACGAACCAGACATATTGACAATTTATCTAGGTGTAAATGTCCTGGAGTTTTGTGGGAAGGCTCCTCTACTACATGCATGAGAGTCTTGCCAACATAGCCATCCTAATGGGAAGCTGCAAGATAGTTTGGTTAGAAATCATCCTGCATAGGGTATGGCAGGGAGGTAGATCGCCCTCAGTTATCAAAATGTCTAGGGTGAGAATTAACCTTTCTCTACAAAGATCTATGAAGTAACATAATTTAAGCTTTATTAGACACATCCTTTTAAGTGGTCATCTGACCGGTAGTTTTGCACTAGATGGGGAACACTTGTCGGATATATGTATGGACATTTTTTTTGCTAAACATTAGGGAAGCCTTGAAAATGGCTGACTGTATGTAAAGGAGAAGTGAGACAAGCAAAGACTTGAGACCTTGAGTATTGAGAGGTGCTATCCTGGATACTTGGTGCAGTTACTGGGTGATTCTAAACTTTAAATACCTGAAAAGACCTCCGGATAGTGAACCTTGGAGCCAGAAAGGAATCCCTCGGGTCTCTGGGCATCACTGCGATGGGCCTAGGATGGATGACGTGATGGTACTCCTTAGTCCCTCAAGAAAGAGTTGAAATCCTGAGAAACTATGGAGACTGGCCAGGGTCTCGCTTTGACTTGTTAGGAGCACGATGCAAAAGGAAAGAGTAGGGCAACAATTCACTTTAAGTGAATGAACTGTAATGAATCTAAGCACATTGCTGTTGATATCACTAACAAGACATCTCTAGTTTTCTCTGGATTTGAATTTTGTTTATGGAGTTTTATATAGTGCAAACTCGACCGCCCTCATCGCCGCCACTGACGACATCAGGATCCTGATGGACAAAGGAGAGACAGCGGCCCTCATCCTCCTGGACCTATCAGCAGCCTTTGACACATTCTGCCACCGCACCCTATCAGCACGCCTCCATGACGCCGGAATCCAAGAGAAGGCACTGGCCTGGACCACATCCTTCCTCTCCGGCCGAACCCAGAGCGTCTGCCTCCCACCCTTCTGCTCAAGAACCACTGAGATCATCTGCGGCATCCAACAGGGATCCTCCATCAGCCCGACGCTGTTCAACATCTACATGGCACCGCTCACCCACGTCGCACGAAAACATAACCCTAACATCATCTCCTACGCCGACGACACCCAGCTGATCATATCCCTAACCGAATACCACCACACCGCCAATGCCAACCTCCACGGAGGAATGAAGGCCGTAGCCGACTGGATGCAGGACAGCAGACTGAAGCTGAATTCAGACAAGACGGAGGTCCTCATACTCGGACCTACCCCATCAGCCTGGGACGACTCCTGGTGGCCCACATCGCTAGGCACAGCCCCGGAACCCACAGACAACGCACGCAACCTGGGGGTCATCCTCGACTACAACCTCTCCATGATCAGGCAAGTCAACGCCGTCTCCGCATCCTGCTTCAACACCCTCAGAATGCTCCGCAGGATCTTCAAATGGATCCCCTCCGACACGAGAAAATCCGTCACCCAGGCCCTCATCACCAGCAGACTCGACTACTGGAACGCCCTCTACTCAGGAACAACAACCAAGCTCCTGAGACGACTGCAACGAATCCAGAACGCCTCGGCAAGACTGATCCTCGACGTCCCCCGACGCAGCCACATCACACCCCACCTAAGAGGCCTGCACTGGCTCCCTGTCAACAAGAGGATCACCTTCAAACTCCTCATCCACGCACACAAAGCACTACACAACACCAGACCTACATACCTCAACAACCGACTCAGCTTCCACACCCCCACCCGAAGCCTCCGCTCAGCCAACCTCGCCCTCGCCACAATTCCTCGCATCCGGAAAGCCACCGCCGGTGGTAGATCTTTCTCCTACCTCGCCACCAAGACCTGGACCACTCTCCCTACCAGCCTACGACAGACCCAGGACCTGCTGGCCTTCAGAAGACTTCTCAATACCTGGCTCTTCGATCAGTAGCGGGGCCCCCCTCCCCCCAGCGCCTTGAGACCCTCACAGGTATGTAGCGCGCTTTAGAAATACAGTGATTGATTGATTGACCAGAAGGTATCTGAGCGCTTTACCTGAGCACCAGTTGTGTTACAGACCAACACGTTCATTTTGTTAGGCTCGGCGAGATTAAGTGATTTGCCCAGAATCACAGGATGTTGAGTGTCCCTGCTGATACACGAACTCGGTTCCCCAGCATTGAGATTGCCCGTAAGCTTACCCAACTTGTATAATCACTAAAACTGCAACATATTTTATCCACAAAAAAAGTTATCACTGTCATTAATTTGTTGCAGGTAAGATATTGTTATCATATGTTCTTAAGCAGAGCTTCAAGTGGGCTGGGTCCTGCCACTGCTCAGCAGCTGTGGTCGGTAGGGGAGTACCTGCCAGGGCGGTGATGTGGGCAGGGGGAGGGGCAGGGTGGGGGTTAGTAATGAATGGATAATGGAGGTTTGCAGGTAAGTAAACATTTAAATCAATCAAACTAATTTTGTTGCGCACACTGCATTGCATTTGGGGATGCAGTGCACGCAACGAAATTCATTTGATTTATTTAAATGTTTACTTACCTGCAAACCTCTATTATCTATACATTACTAACCCCCACCCTGCCCCTCCCCTACCCACATCACCGCCCTGGCAGGTACTCCCCTACCGACCGCGGCTGCTGCTCAGCACCAGCAGTTCTTCAAAGCAGGTGCCGAGACGGGTCCCTTTATCGCGTTTTCCATTTTTGTCCTCACTTTCAAAACAGAAAAAAGAAATCTTAACTCTACAGCTGTTAACTGTTTTTGATGTAACTTTACATTTTTGCAGTTCCATATTGCACAACTCGAAGTGTTTTACATGAGCACCAACAAGGACATATTAATGTATTTTTTGGTCGGCACGGGTGATTAAGTGATTTGCCTGAAACAGGATGTTGAGCTGACACTGAGGTTCAAACCTGCTTCCTCAGCTCCAAAGTTGGTGCTCTAGCATTAGGCCAGAACTAAAGCATTTTCTATATAATGTACAACAAAGCCATAGTTGTAAGTATGCATGTAGTATATTTGTCTTGTGCAACTAACAGCCTTTGACAAAGCCAATAGTCCTGGCTTGTTGTAGGTGTAATGTTACCTGTTGTGTTATATATGGGGAGGCAATAACAGAAGCAGTAAAATACCAGTCGCAGTCGGGCGGCACATTATGCTGAGCACAGATTTTTTGCATACATGTTTTAAGCCACCCACCTTAATTATATCGTCCACGCCCCTTTGAGAGACCCCCCCTCCCCATACTTTGTACAGTTAATCAGATCAATTAATAAACAGCCGGGCTAGCAGACCAGTGGTTACCTAACTACCCGATTGGAGACTTATGTCTTCAGTGCCTGCATTCCTCCTTGGCAGGCCCTGCAGATGACTTCTGCAGACTCTGTGAATGAGAGCACAATGGCAGTGAGGGTCTAGCCACACAGCTTGTTGGCAGGAAATAAATAACACCGTTCACAGTCGTAAAGAGTAAGGACTGAGCCACACATAGCAGGCAGTGAGCGTGTGAGATGCCTCGTGCTTGTCTGGCATCTGCTCGTCGGCACTGCAGGGAAGATAATCCCTGGTGCACAGATCCATAACTGGCAGCGCGCACTGGACGGGTAATTTAGATCGCATTCCCAAGCAGGGGAGGCTATTAAGATATTATCAACATAAAATACTGCCGCGTCTTTAAAAGGGGGCCCGAAGCTCCAGGGGGCCCCCTGGCACTGCACTCTGTCCGAGAGCTCCTAATTGAGCCCGGAGGGGCCCCTCTACATACCTTGCAGGGAGGCCCCCTCAATTTTCGTTACGCCAATGCGGCAGATAATAAGGTCTATCAGGAGAGAGGGCCATTCCTAAGCAGGAACACAAGCAGCTCGGCTGGAAGCAGAAAACTGGCGGAGAGTTCTTGCAGGCCAGGCACTTTGGCACTCAACCCTGTTATGACTCGTGAAAAGCCTGTGGTAAGAATGCAATGGCGCTTGCAGGACAAAACCGATCAGTACCTAGCTAGAAGCAGAACCTCCAAGCAGAGACCGAAGGGGCGTTTTGGAGAGCCTTCTAGGCACAGCAGCAAGGGGCGGATTCATTTTATAAGAGTATATGCAAACATAATTCTTCAATCACCAAGCAGGATCGACATCAGCAGCCGCTTGGTTTATGAACATTTACAATTGTAGACACATGGGCATAAAGGAGGCCCTTGGAGCAGTCCTGAGCCATGAGAGGAGTGTCCTCAAAGCCTTACATTTAGCCAAGCCCATCATTCATGTGCCCAATTGACTTAATGCCCCGTCAGCCCCTGATGGACATAATAATGAACGCTCTGCTTGAGGGTCTCATTCTGTATAAAGACACTGGTCCCTCTGCTTCAGACCAACCACAACCCTAAAGTCTCTTTGGGTCTAGATAGTCTGTCAATGTAACTTTAAATGCAGAAGGCATAACGCCTGGCCTTCAAGAGTGCAGGGCCCTTTTCTCCAGAACACATTCTGCCACTTGGAAAGTGCCTTGTTCATGTAAGCATCTTGCACACAGTAATTTCCATTGTAGATAATGGAGGTTTGACAACAGCGACAGAGAGTGCCCCTTTCCATTGCGCAATACACAAGCCAGAGAGCATGGTACCAATATAAATCTACAGCGAAATCAACCTTGAAACGCCCTTAAGGGGTTCCAAAGGCTACTTCAGTGGTGTGCCGCGAGTGCCAACCTGTCTGCCTGTTTCTGCATCAATAACCCACATGACTGGCCCAGGCATGCATCCCCTATCCAGTAATGTCTAATACAGCCGTGTTTCCTGACCTTGAAGCACCACACCACTGTGCGCCCATCTTATTGTTGGCTGAAAAAGATGTCCACCTGTGCCGAGCTTCATTTTCACTCACTACATCATGGCGCAAAAGTCTCTCGTCTTGGGGAGTCAAGGTCAACAGTTGTTCTTCTCTAGCCCCGCTCAGTGACATACTTACCAAAACCCAGAACCAAAACTAATCCTATATGTAATCTGGTCCTCGCCTCTCTCCACAGAAACAGTTTAAGAAGTTAGAGCGTGTTGCTATCATATTGTTTCCCCCTGTAGGTTGAATGTCCAAAGGATGGAACAAATGCAGAGGGTTGAGGGAGTACTCGTTGTTTTAGCAGCAATAATGGCGGTGAACGCCCTTCAAAAGTAATGAATGGGACGAGGGATTTGGTAATAATGTATGTAGCATGAGCGCCCATGTCTTATAAACTTCATAATATCTACTCAATGTTCTGACCTCATAAGTATGTAGGGGCAGATTTACAAGCCCCTTGCGCCACTTTTGCGTCACTTTTAACATGGGAAAAGTGACGCAAAAGTGGCGCAAGGGGCTTGTAAATAAGCCCCGTAGTTCTTCTGAGTGGTCTCTGCTGAGGCTCGTGCCCATAGACCTACTGGCTGCAAGCAGCTCCCCCCAGATGTATTAATGCGCATGCGCGACCGCAGTGGCCGTACATTTGAGGTATCATGTCCAGTTCCTTAAGAGTTATGGTGGGCATGAACTTTGGAGTCATGCCTGCATCTCTCTGCCAGACCCCAGTTATCAGGAGCCCCAACACCAAGTAAGACGCAATAAACACCACAATAAAATACATGTCCGGGATTCAAGAGATGCGCTGCGATAGGACAGTTTAATCTCAGACCTAATAGAGACGTCCATGCCGTCCTCTTATTTTTAGCCCGGCCCTTTGGTTAAGCGAGTGTAAAGCGTCAGAGGCTGAAGCATTTATTGCGCGAGATCCTGTCAAGACGATTGCCTCACATGTGTGAAGCCCGGGTTTAGACCGAGTGTCTGCAGCACCGGAGGCAACACGGGGCCGGCTAGAGTTTCAATGCAGGGACCAGGACTGGACCTGGGAGTGAAAGGCAGGAGGGATCAGATGCTGGCCACGAGACCAGAGCGCGAGAGCACAGCAAAATATACCGTGGGAATGGGAAACAGCTGGTGGGCAACGCACGTGAAGCTGCGACAAGTTCACTTGAGAAACGCGATGAGATCGAATGCCATTCCCACAGCTTAAGATGTATTAACAGCAAGCGCGCGGTAGGAAGGGCCGCATGAAGCAAGCATCTCTGAACCCCTGCTGGCCTATTCACAAAGATATCACTGTGAGTAGGTGTTATGACTTATTCCTGCAGTACTACTCGCTTACTCCAGAAGTCCAGCCAGGAAGTTACCGCGTGCCACTGCACTGCCAGTAATCCCATGTTCACGCGTCCATATTGGCTCGGTGCTATTATGAAAAGGCATACCCCTCCACTGCTGGTAATCAACATATCAGTGTTAACATAAGAGACCCTGTAAGATTGATTACTACTGATATAGAAATCCGACGTTTTTTTTTTAATTCACCACTCTGAAGATAATGCCTTCTATTTGCAGCTGAAGAGACACAAACCCTTGCTTTGGCATTATTGTCTTTTATAACGCAAGCACACTCTCCTGTTTCACTTCAGCAATATAGTAAAGGATGCCTGCCCTTTTTTGACTATGTATACCTGTGTACCAGTTGAATAGCATTCTCATTCTAATAGAAGCAATTATACGCTCTTAGATTAAATACACTTTGGTTGAGATTCATGCAAGACCATATCACGAACATATAACTATTCTAAGAATACTATTCAACTCTAACTACAAACAGTTTTCTAAGTGTAGGAAAATCTTGAGAGATCTTGAGAGTTTCCATGTTTAACAACATGCTCATATCTTCAATTTTTCTGGTTAGTGATTTATTTTACAATGCACTGATGAATTTAGCCTGTGATCCTCTCATATTACAGTTGTACAGTAACATGTAATGAAATAATGAATTGCATTCTAGAAAATACTCACAAACTCAAAAGAATTGATATTCCAAGGCAAGTACTAATGTTTCGATATGGAGGCAGATGTTGGAAACGTGTGACACACTCCTTCAAATCCGCTTTCTGCCTCATCATAAATATATAACAGAGTGCTTCATATGCTTTGGCTAACTATGCTAATCACTAGTGGACTTTGTTTTAAGACTTTGTAAGTCCCCACAGATAGATACAATGTATGAATCATTAGGACATTCTTCAAAAAATCTTTAATGACAGCAAGAGTCTCACAAACTTCCTCAATTTGGAGCTTTTCAAGATACGGACTAGATCCAAAAACATTTATTAATTTGATGTAATTACAGAAAGGACAGGAAGGAACATAGTCACAAGAAAAACTAAAATCAATGGGAGGGATTTATATTGATGCGTGAACACACTTTTTTTTCTGTTCACTAATATTTATATATGCTTGGAAAGCTGTGCCAGGTGCATGTTTCTAGGTGCACTATTTGAATTGCCATTTTATAACTCTCAATGGCCCCAATTCCCCCTCTGAATAGCGCAGACTTCTTCTCAGAAAGAATGTAGCTTCCTGTGCAAATCAACGCGTTTACATTTTCCTTCATGGAGAAAAATGTTTTTTCTGTGGAGAAAGCTCAACACAAACAAGCTCATAAAATAGGGATTGTTAGAAATTGGGTCGCTAGTAGGCAGAAGTATGCACTCTGTCCAAGTACGGACCACATTCTTTGTCAGGGTAAGCTAGCTACACATTAAATGATAACCTGTGCTCACACTCTGATAGCTTGGCACAGAGCAGCCAGGTTTATACAAAGAAGCAATGTGCAAAGTACTTGTGCAACACATGCACACACACTGCTTTAGAAAAATAGGGAATCATTTTATAAATAAAACAAGGGCAAAATGACAAAAATCCAATAATAATAAGAAGAGTTATGAATTTTTTAGGAATAAATAAAAAAGTAGTGCTTAGAAGTTAATAGCGCTAAAGGGTTACTTAAGCTAATGATAGACCGGGTTAAATCCAAACTTCAGGCCAACCACGATAGAGGGCAGGCTGGCTACAGGACTAACGCAGGTCCTGCTGATAAAGTACCTTGAATGGAGCAAGCATCATTGAAGATTTGATGCGAGGAGCATTGAAGGCGATGTGTTATTGTCGATCCCATGGATGCAGGCAATGCGTAGGTTCTGAGTAACGCAGTTGGTGGAGGCTTCGGCATCAAATCCCTTATGATGTAGGTGCTGCGTCATCATCAAACCTTGTAGCCAAGGGCGTTCAATTGAGATGGGTCCACACCTTGTGTTCAGCAGGGAAGAGGTCAGCAGGGCAACTCAGCAAAGCAGAAAGCAATTCCATCAGAACAGCAGTCAGGCAAAGTGGCAATTCTTGTAGCACAACAGTCTTTACTCCTGGCAGAGTTCTTCACAGGTCCAGTAGTTTACTGTCTTGATAGGGTCAGAGACCCAGTACTTATACGCAAATGTGCCTTTGAAGTGGGGGTGACTTCAAAGCAACCCCTTGAAGCTCACAGGTCCCCCTGTCATCTCAGCCCTGGTTCCAGAAACAGGACACTGTATATTCAGGTGTAAGTGTTAGGTCCCCCTCCCTCTTCCTGCCTAGGAAGAGCTGTCAGAATGTAGATTAATGCAGATGAGTTCTCTGTCAAACCCATCCTTCCTGTGTTTGTGGCTGTCTAGAGGGAATTCACAAAGTGTTGCTGTCTGTCACCCACCCCATACGTGTGTTGGAGACAGGCTGCATGGCACACAGAGCAGTAAGAACAGAGAAATGTCCACTTTCTAAAACTGGCATTTCTAAAACAGTACTTTTAAATCCATTTTTACCAGTAAAGAGGATTTATGATTACCTTTCCGAAGATATGAAAAATAATGCAGCAACTACTTTCTAATCAGGAATTACAGAATAAAAATGATTTAAGGCAGACACAATGCTAGCCTATGAGAGGACAAAATACAGACTGAGAGGCAACAATATACAATACAGTGCGTAAATCAAGTGGTTTTCCAACGGGTGTTCGTATATATTCACAAAAAAGAATAGCGATCCTTCAGATTATTCTTCAAAGATTTTTATTGCAGTCTTCACAAACAATCTTGACAGAGATGACAGCCAACGCGTTTCGCCCAGAATAGTATTTAGAATGTCAACGGAACTTCAGTGTGATGTCACACGGAGGGCGTGCCTAATTTTCGTGTGTCGAATTAAAGCTGTCTAAAAATGAGGAGGTCCACGCGCTTATATTTTAAGGTTGATGCCAATAAGTATTTGAACACGAACACCGTGCTGACACAGAAATTTGCTTTCTGACGAGTTTTCCTATGGTGCATACACTGGTCAGATCTGAATCAGTAATACATAATTTTCTGGGTGGACACTATGATAGGTGTCTCTGGCTGTAACAAGTTATGATACAGGGCGCAAAGGAGCCATTCAGTCCCCGGTTCCGAATTTTCGTTGGAGTCGGTCTGTGTGAGAAACTGTAAAATATAAGCGCGTGGACCTCCTCATTTTTAGACAGCTATAATTCGACACATGAAAATTAGGCACGCCCTCCGTGTGACATCACACTGAAGTTCCGTTGACATTCTAAATACTATTTTGCCCTGAGGAAGCCCAATCTGGGCGAAACGCGTTGGCTGTCATCTCTGTCAAGATTGTTTGTGAAGACTGCAATAAAAATCTTTGAAGAATAATCTGAAGGATCGCTATTCTTTTTTGTGAATAAATACGAACACCCATTGGAAAACCACTTGATTTACGCACTGTATTGTATATTGTTGCCTCTCAGTTCTGTATTTTGTCTATTTAATGAAGGTTCTTTAGCAGTGGACCAAAGAGGTGGGCAACTTTGGCAAATACGGTTTTGCTTTGACTGTCGTGTATATATCAGGGTAGTGCAACTGTTGATTCCTACTGCTATCTGTTGCTTCTGTTGAGCCTATGAGAGGAGTAGGCCTCAAAGTAGTAACAAATTAATGTATCTGTTTGTCACTACCAGGACATGTAAAAATAAAAAGTACACTCCCCACCTATTAATTACACATCACCCTGTCCTTAGTGCTACCTAGGGTCTACCTTAGGGGTGACATATGTTTAATAAAGGCTACTTGTGTAGGTGGCACAATCAGTACTGCAGGCCCACTAGAAGCATTTAGACTACAGGCCCTGGATATATGGCATACCACTTACAGGTAAACTAAATATACCAATCAGGTATACCCTTATGTAACCATGTTTAGGGGAGAAGCACAAGCACTTTAGTAATGGTTAGCATGGGTAAAGTGCTCAGATTCCAAAGGCCAACAAAAAGAGACAGCAAAAAGAGGAGTTAAGGAGGCAACAGGATGTATTGGAACACCACCCTAAGGATGACAGGTCTAACACATGCCCACCCCAGCTGAAGGGAGATCTACCTAACCTCTAGGAAGTTCTCATCACCAAAGCGGACAAACATGGATATACCCATAAGCATTGGCGTGGTCTACCCCTGGCTCATGTTCCACCGTGAATTTCATACCCTGTAGGGAAATGAACCACCTCAACAATTTTGGATTCTCATCCCTCATTTGCATGGGCAACCTGAGGGGTTTGTGGTCATTTTGAACCAAGAAGTGTGTGTCAAACACGTATGGCCTCAACTTCTTCAGTGTGCAGACCACAGCAACATCTTCTCTTTCATTAAGACCTCCACCTCTGTTCCCTGGGGAGTAAACTCCTGGAGATTTAGGCTACAGTTTGATCCAAGTTCTATTCATTTAGCTATGATAAAACTGCCCCTATTCCATGTTATGAGGCATCTGTTTAAACAATAAACTCCTTGGAGAAGTTAGGGGCCCCGAGCACAGGGGCTGTGCACATGGCCTGCTTAAATGCAGTTTGGCATGCCTTTATCCAAATCCCATTTCTGGGCTGCTTCATAGAAATCAGCTCTGTCAAGGGGGCAAACTGGGGCCATATCCATTGACAAGCCTCTTGTTGTACCCAGTAAGGCATAAGAATGCTTTGACTTCAGCCTAGGCTTTGCTGGGCTCTCAGGCCATAATAGTCTGTAACTTGGCCTGGCAGGGCAGCGCCTTACCCCTGCCCACCAGGTGTACCAAATACACCACAAACCCTTTCCCTTCTGTCACTTACTGGTGAGGCCTGCTGTGACAGAGCCTGAAGCACTTCTTGGAGGTGAAAAAGGTGGTCCTTCCAACTTCTACTTAAGACAGCTATGTCATCTAGATAGGAAGCTCAGAAGGCCTCCATACCAGCATGGTTCACCAACCTCTGGATAACCCATTGCCTATACTTAGTAGTATTTGAGGGCACATGGATGTTAGGAACCATCTCACTGTTGCACAGGGACACTAGGGTGACCCCAATAACTTCCTCCCATTGTTTTGGACAGGCTCCTCCCTCAGCACTACACTAAACACCCCTGGATTTGTGTCTCCAGTAGGAGGTGGTGCTCTATTGTACACTTGGGATCGTCTTGTAGAGTCCATACTCGTAGCACTCATAGCACCTAATGGGCTTGGGCTGCTGTCTCTTTATCAGGGTAGTTTTCGGTCTCTCCTAGGCAGCGCACATGCGCTGCCCTAGGAGGGCCTTTAGCCTTTGGACTTCACTTTTCAAGCACTGCACTCGTGCTTGTGGCAGCATCCACCTTGCAGGAGTGAGCAGCAATGCGCCACAAGCACTACTTCAGTGCTTGAAAAGTGAAGACTGCTCTCCCAAGCGCGCGCAGGCACCATTTACTTTACAGCTCCTGTTTGAGCTCTGTTACTTGTTTGACACTCTCTCTACCTGCTGTCTGGTTTCTTTCATTATCAGCTAGCATTCTCGCTCCAACATTAGCTCGCTCGTAATCGGGCTTGCAGTGCATCTGACTACAGTCTGTTAAAACTATCTGAGTCTAGTTAAAAGATAACATTTAATGGTTCTTTTGTGCATCTCGTTTGTCTGTTATAAAAAAAACATTCTCATTTATAGTTGCCTTTGTGCTTCCTTTCATATTTGGTACCTTTTCTGGCTGTCCTATGTTTTCTTTCATTACCACATGATTTTTTGCTTTCTTTGTTTCCTTCTCGTTTTCCAAGTTCTACTCCATAACTTGAACTTTATTATACCCACTGTAAGAGCTTTCTTTGTCTGACATGTGCTTAATATTTGTATTTTTATTTTAGTGTTGCAGTTGTGTGTTATGAAAATCTATGGCTACTTTTTTCAAACACTCAAACAGTCACATTTATAGTTGGCTATAAACTCGCTTACTAAGGTGCCATATTGTAGATGCAAGGATATTTGTCTAATCAAAGCAGTCATATTTACAATTGATTCCATTAACTATGCAAGCACCTACTGTGTGTGCCTAATGTGTGAATGCTTCCCAATTTACAGGTGCACAATCTGCAAACTCAGCACGTATGCATACATTAGATTACAAGTACACTGTTTAAACGATGTGCACTTTTACACCACTGAAACATAATGTCTCAAAAAGTGCTGACAACAATCTCACTTCTCATAATTTTAATAACTCCCTTCTGCTCATGACATACACCCTTGGGAGACACGAAACTTTCCAGTTGAGGGGCGTTCCTCTGTTTTGCTTGCTATCTCCCTAACACTGTCCACATAGCCACCAAGTACCATGCATAGTAAAATCAGATTAAAAACAACTATTAAACACAATGCAAAATTACAGTAAGAGTGCTCATACTACAAAGAATCACACAAATTCATCCCGCATTGATTTGCACATTGTTGAAAAAAAGAGAAAAAATGTATCAAGTAACATGTATCATGTTACTCCTGCCATTAATCAATATAGGTTTGTTTTGATTGCATCACCAACTGGTACATTTAGTGATGGCATTATTTCAATTACATCATTTTTAATCACTATTTACATTCCTTTAGGTTACAAACTTACCCTATCATGCCATTAATAGCATTTCCAGTGATCAAAAAATTGTACCAAAGCACAACCTTTGGTGTTTCTGGCCCTTCACCAGTAGCATATAAGCTAACAGTAAATGCTGTAGCACCAATAATAATGTACTGCATATCTAAAAACCTACAAGGACACAAAGGCGAGACGTATTGGATATGCCAATGCTTGTTCTTCTGGTGGTCAGATTGGCAATGAGAGTCATACCTTTTCCCCTGTGAGTTGTTTTGGGGGCATTTAGTGAACTCAGTCTTTTAATCTCCCTCCTCCTTGTTCAGGTGGAAATCCTGACCACCCTTTTGGGAGTCCCCCCAGGTGCCTTCTTGCACACTCTGGTACTGACCCAGATGTCTGCCTCCTCAGCAAGCTTCCTAGTATTAGATAACTTGCTATCAAGTAGATATTGGTGCGGGGCAAGATGGTGGCCGCTTGCTCAAATGAGTAAGCTGGATATCGACACCCTCCCGGAATAACCCCACGCCGTTTTCTACAAACTTCGGCAACGAATGGCAACAAACGGCATACTGGAGAATTGGAGAATGGGAGAATATTAGAATGTGAACAATTGGTGAATAAGTTGAATATGCTGTGGCAGTTTTTGTCTTGGCACCTGACTTTCTCACAATGCTCCAAGTTCGTTCTTTTTGGCTTAAGTTAAATCGGCATCCAGTTCTATCTCTCCTACCTGCTGCAATGCCTCCGAAAAGTATGGCCAAGGGAGCTAAGACCCGGGCACATCTGCCGGCACGGCCCCACCTGTAGTGAGTCCGGCGAAGGTCAATCTCAGGAAAGGAGGAGACAGGGCTGCTCGTCGTCACGTAAACTGCTCCTCACCAGTTCCTGCAGTAAAGGACGGTATGCCAAATCGGAGCCGTCACACGGTTCCAAGTCTGTTTAAAAAACAGATTGCTAAAGGCAAGATCCGGGTGGAAGCTGCTGATGTGCCGGTGGAGTGTGATATAAGTACCGCAAAGAGCTCTGGAAACAATGTTGCGGTGGGGCCGACTTTTTTGACAATACAAGGTATCTAATCCAATTCAGGGGAGAGGAGACTTTAAATGAAGCAAATGGTGGCAGGGGGGCAGCCCAAGGATGTCCGGAGGGCTTGAGAAGTGATGCGCAGCTCGCTCGGGTTATAAGGGAAGGAGATAACCAAGTGGCTATCTTTTCCTCAGAGGATGAGGCAGGACTAGCAGAAAATGAGACTTTTAGAGGGGCAACAGTTGAAAATGATCATAAGGTCTCTGTATGTGTAGCAACCCCTAGTGTTAACAAATTGTACTCTAAGTCGGATCCCTCTAACTCTTCCAGGGATGAGAGCCTGGGTAAAGATTGGGCAGATGATGGAAGCAAGACGAACAGCCTATGGTTGGATGAAAATGAGTTAAGTGAGGAGGTTTCTGTAAATAACGGGACCGTCCGGAAGCAAAGGGGGGTGCGTGACTCTTTGGTAAATGGAACTCTTGGCACTGCAGGCTCCTTAGTCTGGGACTATTCTTTTTCTCCACATATTGCTGATGAAATAGGGCAAGGAGAAACCTTGAAAGAAACTGCTGGGTCAGAGATGCCACTGCAAATTACTCTAGCTACCATTTATCAAAGTATAATGGCCCATCGATAGAAGACCAGGGTGGAAGGGGTCCGGACCCAGGGGGCAGTATGCAAATTGCAGAATACTATGCGCAGAGTAGCAAAATCGTGCTCAGACTTTGCAATTAGAATCAGGGATGCTGAAAGCAGAATCTCAGCACTGGAAGATGAATTGGCACAGCGAAAGGTCCTAACTGAATCCTTGAAGGATCAGCAAGACGATACAGCCTGGAAGCTGACCGAATTGGAAACCGCTCCAGAAGGAACAATCTGCAGATTCTGGGAGTACCAGAAGGACTAGAGGGCAATGATGTCCGGAAGTTTGTAGCTGAACTTTTTTCATAAGCCCTTCCAGAGTTGGTGCAATGGGACTGGAAAGTAGAGCTATAGAGAGCTCATCGGTTTCCATTTAATCAGTCAAGGAAAGCGGGGGGGGGGTCTATTGAAAGGTCTAGAGCAATTCTGATATGCCTCAACAATGTTTTGCTACGGGAAGCAATATATGATCTGGCACGACCGGACAGGAAGAGAGCGAGCAAGGGATGTGAATTCTTTGTCAGCCCTGATTTCTGTCAGGTCACAGTCCAAAAGAGGTGGAACCTTTGGCAAATGATCCCCTTATTTCAGGGAAAAGGGGGCTCAGGCCTTCTCACTTAATCCAGCCAAACTGAAATCATATATAGGGGTCAGGCACAATTTTTTTGTGTCTGAAATTCTAGCTAAAGAGTTTTTGAGTACAATTTGAGGTGGATAGGGTGCTTTGCTCCCATGCTTGTCCGATATTTACACTGTCCATCCCAGCTTTCTAGCTTTAAATGCGGCCCAATTTTTTTCTCCTTTTTTTCTGACCGTACTATTGTCTGCTTATATCGTGGGGGGGGGGGGTCCGGGGGATGGTCCATTCTCCGCTTTCCATCACAGACGACCATGGTTCTTATGCCGCATGTGGGAGGGAGGGGGAAGGGGGAGGGTCTGATTGGGGTGGGTGGGGGTGGAATGGAGGAGGGGGAGGAAGGCACTGGTGGTGCAGGGCATTGTTATCTTATTTTGGTTGTGGTACATGTTTTTTTGTGAGAGAATATGCTCTTTTTCATGCTCAAGGTACTTAGCTTTGGGTATGGGCTGGTCCGACCTGAGCTGTATTTTTATTTTTTATTTTTATTAAAACAATGATGATTGGTAGCTTATGTATCTGTTCTTGGAATATATGTGGTCTGAATGATAGGAAGAAAAGAGGGGTGACCGCTCAAATTTTACAGGTTATGCGTATCCACCTGCTCTGTTTACAAGAAACCCATATCCCTTGGAATAATAGGGGTGGCTGAGGAATTTGGGTTTGGGTGTGCTTGCCTGTACTTGACAAGGTACTACGACTAAAGGGGTAGCTATATTGGCTAAACACGGCCTAGGAGTCTGTAAACGTGTAAAAGCGGACACTTTGGGGCGGTGGGCCATTGTTGAAATTCTGGTCAATGGGTCTTTGTTGTCAATTTGCTCCATCTATGGGTCGAATTTAGATGACCCAGAAGTGCTGTAATATTTGAGTGTTAATTTAGCACTATGGTCTCATCCCGTAATTCTTTTTGGAGATTTTAATTTACACTTAGATAGTGGTTTTGACATAACAAGTAATCTCTCATATAGGAGGAAAAAAGCAAAAGTCTTCAAAGCCACTCAAGGGTTAGTTAAGGAGTTTGGGCTGGTGGATGTATGGTACAGGCACAGAAGAAATGATCCTGGAGCTACTTTCTACTCAGATCCCCATAAAAAATGTGTGCATCTTTATTTTTTATTTTTGTTTCTGTGGAAAAAGCTGAGAAAGTAAGATAGAGATCGTACCCAGGGTTGTTTCAGATCACAACCCGTTAATTTTAGAATTACCAGTCAGTTCTAAGAAACAGCAAAAATCTTGGACTTTTGAAGGAAAATTATTACTGGACTCGGTATATTGTGCGCACATGGGAAATTGGATTCAAGAATTATTCAAAATCAATAGGGACTCAGCTCCCGATCCTATTGTATGGGATGCATTCCAGGATAGGGTATGGGGGGATACTCTCAGTTACTCCTTATCTAACCAGTGTAAAGTTCTTGGGTAAATTAAGGGGTGGATTGAACAGCTAAGCCTGTTAGAAAAAGAGCTTATGGGGAAAATAATAAGGCATCTAAGTGATGAGGAAACCCACAAAGCTATTGCTATTTTAAAAAATGACAATTCATCAACACTAGGCTGAGAAGGTAGCGACCAAATCTGCCCTTAATAGGGCTCAAATATATGAAATAAGGGAAAATACTGGTAGAATACTAGCAAAGAGACTGCTGCAAAGGGAAGTGACTAATCAAATCTATAGAAGTAAGGATCATGGTGACCAGATTCAGGATTCCCCGGGAGCAGTTCTAGGCGTGTTTAGCAGGTATTATCATCATTTATATATAGAGGGAGAGACTGTTGAAGGAAACGATATGATGCAGGAATTTAGTTGAGGAGTAGAGACAAATAAGGTAACATCTGATCAGAATGAGCAACTGGCTGCACACATTACCTGGGAAGAAGTGGAGGAAGCCATTGTGTCTTTAGCTACTTGGAAAGCGGTAGGGTCGGATGGTATCCCCCTTGAATTTTTAAAGATGTTTTGGCAGGTGCTTCGATCAGAACTTATTTTATTATTCCAAGCTGCTCAACGGGGTACAGTTCCAGATTCCTGGTGAAAAAACACTATTATTGTTTAAAAAAAAAATAAACAGAGCTGCACCCTTCTTTGATTAATTCTGACACCAGGATCTTTTAAAAAATTCTGGCTTGTCGGTTGGAGAAGATTATTAATTCTTGACTTTCTGATTATCAGCATGGATTCATTCCCGGAAGGGATACAGATGATCACGTGAAACGTGTAATTGCGCTGTTAGACTGGGATAAGGCTACGGAGTCTGCGCCGCTGGGAGTGAAACTGTTGGACGCCGAAAAGGCGTTCTACAGGGTCTCCTGGCGGTTCCTGTGGGATGTTATGCATTGGAAGGGCTTTTGCCTGGAATTTATACCAGCAGTAAAGGCTGTATATATTAATCCAGTGGCAGTTATACGGAACTTTGGGCAGGAGTCAAGTCCATTTAGTATTAGAAGAGGTACCAGGCAGGGGTGCCCATGCTCCTACTTGCTTTTTGCACTCTATATTGATATATTTCTCAACAAACTTAATCTGAGCGCTAATATCAAACCGGTTAGAGTTCACCATACTGAATATAGAGCATTGGCGTATGCTGATGACATTGCGGTTCTCACTAGTGACATCACCTGTGCACTTCCTGCTATAAAGATCTTGGCTGAGCAGTTTGGTCGAATTTCCAGTTATAAATTAAATATAGATAAAACGTATATGCTTCATTCATGCGCCAAGGTTCTGGCAAATCTACCATTGGTTTCTTCAGCAACATATTTGGGAATTAAAATTACACCGGAAGTGGACCAGATACCGGATCTGAATATCACACTAGTGATCTATAAAGTTTATAAAACTGTGGAAAGATTAGATCATCTACATCTCTCTCTTCATGGGCACTGTAATGTTTTAAAAATGTTGGTCTTTCCTAAATTTCTTTATATGTTTAAACAATCCCCCTGAGTTTTCTGTCCCTTGTTTTACGAAGCTAGAGCAGATTTGTTCTAGATTTCTATCGAGTTATCGCAGACCGAGAAGGGCATTTAAAAGAATGATTCTACCGAGAGATCGGGGAGGATTGGGTATCCCCCATTTTTTGATGTATTATTGGGCATCCATGCTACAGCATATGGGCCCTCTCTTAGTTGGGGGAAAGGTGGAAATCCTAGTTTTCAACAGACCATCCATTTATGCTTTGGGGTTAGGGGATGAGGCCAATAGCTGGTTGGTTAGGATATTGGAGGCCAGTTATTATAAAAAAAAAACAAGTTTAAGATACTCAAGGCTGCATTTCAAGTTTGGAAGCAGATTAGGCAAAAGCTGAATAGCCCAAATCTTAATGTTTATACCTATTTTAATGCTTCAGGTTTGCTCCCTACTATTTTTTGATACCAAGTAACATTTAGATGGGGTTTGAAAGATCTTAGCTGTTTGGGCGATCTATTTAATGGGGGCAATTTTTGTCCTTCTCAAATTTACAGGAGAAGTTTGGCCTAGTAACTCATGACTTTTTTAAATATCTTCAAGTTCGTAGCTTTCTAGGTCGGCCCCGATCAGGAGCAGAGCCACAGCTGGTTAGAATTCCCCTGATAGAAAAAGTTAGGAAAAAACCTTCAATAGGGCAGGTGTTTCTGCAGATATTGGAAACATTTGCGGATGACATTGAAATGTGGAATGTTAAATGGGAGCATAAGCTTGGGATTGCCGGTATAAATGTAGAAGAATCTTTAGGATTGGGCAACCAGATTTGAATGACCTGTAGACTAAGGAGTTAGCATTTGATGTCTCTTTTTGATTTATATTATGCCCCAGGGAAGATTGCTAAATGGGGGGCATCAAAGCGGGATAAATGCAATAGGTGTGGACTACAGGCTGCAGATTCGGTCCATATGTTCTTCTCCTGCCCTAGATTAGGGATTTTTCTGCAAGAGATTGAGAACATTTTGGGCATGTTATTTGGGTCACCGATAAAAACTATTGGGGAATCAGTAATTTTGGGTGTGGGATTTGATAGGGAGGGTAACTTAAGGCCAAGGTCCATGATCGGCATATTGTTTATCACTATGGCCATGATCTGATCATGTACCACCAATAAATGGATTAACCCCAATTCACCCGCCTTTATTAATTGGCGGTCGAGATTACTAGCTATATATAAATTAGAAATCTCAATCTATAAAACCAAACGGAGAAGAAAAAGGGCCTTGGGTTGTAAAATTTGGGCTCCTGTCACGGATTGGGTACAGTAAATTTTGTGCAGGCTGTATGATAAGGTGGTAAGAAGGCTAGGGTGCCCGTATCTGCTTATCTTTGCTGATTTTTTCTTTGAAGGACGTCATGTTTATGCTAATAATTTACTGGTGGGGTTTGGGAAACAATGTTAGGTACTATTGTAATAAAATATTTTGTGGCAGATAACCAGCCCAAAATGGGTAGTGATTTTTTCATTCTTTTTTCTGTTGTTTATTGCTTCTGTTTATTACTGTCTTGGTTGTACCATAATCATGCTTATTCGGTTCATTCCATGTAAAAACGAAAGTTCGAAAACCTAATAAAAATATTTAAAAAAAGAAGATATTGGTGCAGCTCTGAAAAACAAATATCAAGCATTTTTTTGTTGTAAAACTTGTTTATTGGCATTTTATATTATTACATACATCACATCATTCATTGTCGATGGTTTTGGCAGACAAGTAATCCCACACGGGGACATAATACTGGGACATACTAACACATAGGTTGAAGGCTGTCAAATCCTGTCATTCAGTCCATTAGTTGGTGATGACCCTCACGGGTCTGTGTCCATAGACAGGTTGCCTTCCCATAGGTGGCTCTCTGTGTCGTGCTGCGGATGTGAGGTGCATCGTCTCCCCGCACAGGAACTCGCAGGGGATTTGAAATATTAGCTTTATTCCAACCATGAATAAACTTGGGGTAGAAAAACTGGGGTGCACTGTGTCGTATGCAGTGGTTACATGTGTGTTAACGCCTGAGAGCTGCACTATTGCGAAATATCACAATGCAATTGCCCCAAAGCAGATGGGATGGGGGGGATGGACATCGCTAGGAGATGTCTGCGCGGTAGTATGGCGATGGGCCGGTAGCAGCAGTTATGCCTGACCCGTTAGGTGTTTGGGCCCTATGAGTACCCTCCCGAGCATCATCTGGGGCCATTGGAGGCCTAGGGGAACCACCCATCTGCGTTTCCGCCACTGTCGCCGTTTCATGTGTAAAGGAGTGAAGGAGCTTGGCCCACGGCATGGATATTGGCTGCTTGCGAATTCCCTGAGCTTCCTCCCCTCGCAGTATTCCGTCTTCTGCTGCCCCCCACTTCTTGACTGCACCCACCCAGGCCTCCAGGGTGGGACCGCCAGGTACCTTCCAGTGCATAGTTATGCACCTTTTGGCCAGGAGGAGCATTAAGGAGGCAAAGCGCATTTCCACTTTCAGGTTCTTGTGACGCTTACCAATACCAAGGGCGCTAGCTTCCCACGTGTAGGGGTCCCGGAGTCCCGTGACCGTTCCGAGGGTAGTATGGACGGTCTGCCAGTATCTGTCGCGAGGCGGGCAGTCCCACATCATGTGGAAAAAGAGGCAGCGGGCTCTTGGCATCTAGGGCAGGCGAAGGTACCTTTGGGGAAATATGTCTGGAGTTTTGCAGGAGTGAGATATGCCCGATGCAGGATATGCAATTGTATGTTTTTGAAGCGGTAGTTTCGGGATACCTTCTTGGTGTATGCGAGTGCTTTGACCCATTCCCTATCATGTAAAGGCCCTCGAAAGTCGGCTTCCCATTGTTCCCTAAGGGATGCAAGTGTGGGTTGCTTAAATGCTCATAGAGCTTTATATATCCAAGGAACTAGGTGTCGCCCTGGTCCCATCTGTAGGATTGCGTGGAGGACCGGGTGTGTAGGAGGTTCTTCCTCGATTGCGCGCCACTGTTTACACAGTCATTCAAGAGCTGCCTGTGCAGCAAGAACTGTCCCCTAGGGAGCTCGAAGTCATTCAGGAGCGCCTCAAACGTCTACAATTGTCCATCAAAATACAGCGCCCCAACCTCCGTCAGGGCGCGCTCCGTATATATGAGTAGCATTCTCTCCGTGTAGTGTAAACGACCTTTGGGAAGCCCCACCAGCGGCAGGAGAGGGAATACGGGGGTGCCGCACGATTGATTCTGTAGATGCCTGCACGACAGGCGCGCGCTGTCATCAGTTGGAGTGGCTTGGTCGGGGGGGTACAGCTCCTGGCAGCAACATGCGATGGATGGCGGGGGTTGGAAGTGTTCCCGCCGTAGTGGTCAGTTCTCTTTGCGCTTGGCCCGCTGTCCAGCGGGACACCCATTGTAATTGGGCAGCCAGGAAATAAGCCTCAAAGGATGGTGCAGCTAGCCCTCCTTGGTCAAGAGGTAACTGCAACTTTGCCAAGGCGATACGCCTGCGGCCAGAGCCCCAGATAAGGATCCCCAGCAGGGAATCCAGCTCGCTGAAAGACGAGCGAGGGGGAACCACTGGGAGGTTGGAAAAGAAATATAGTAGTATTGGGACTAGGATCATTTTGACGATCGCTATCTTGCCCTTGACTGCGAGTGAGAGATCCTTCCAGAAGTGTATGGATGATCGAATGCCCACCATCAGTTTTCGATAATTACCTTCGTAGATGTCCTGTGGCGCATGATACAGGCAAACTCCCAAGTACCGTACCACCTGGTGACTCCACGAGATGGCAACGTCACCCAGCCTCAGCTGGCATTGGGGCAATGCCTGTATCAGAGGATACACTGTGGACTTGGACCAGTCGACTCGCAGACCTGCCACTTCCTGCAGAATGCGTAGTATAGGGGTGAGGTCTGCTGTAATATCCCGGGCATATATGAGAACGGCATCGGCGTATAATGACACAGCATGGATGGAATTGGCAATAGGAATCCCCCACTCCACACCCTCTGCACGAAGATAGGCTGCCAAGGGCTCCGTTGCCATGACGAAAAGTAGTGGGGAGAGCGGGCAACCCTGCCGTGTACCGCGGCGGACCGAAAAGGGGGCGGAAATGAGGGGGCCTATTCTGACTCTGGAAGTGGGCGTGGTGTATATGAACCTAGTATATGCTTGCAACCGAGGTCCTATTCCCATGTGTGGTAAGACCCGAAATAAGTATGCCCATGAGAGAGTATCAAAGGCTTTCTCCAGATCCAGGACCAGACACGCCGCCCGTGGGAAACGGTCTTGGATCTGATCTTGTACGTGGAACAGCCACCGGATGTTGTAGGAAGTGTTCTTGCCCGGCATAAATCCATTTTGATCCGGATGAATCAACTGCGGAAGGACACTGGCGTATCGATCCTCCAGGATTTTCCCGTAGATTTTATAGTTTGCAGGCAATAGGGCTATGAGCCGGTAAGAACCCAGCTGCCGGGGCTATCCGGTTTAAGAAGAGACACTGTAACTGATTCGCACATGGATTGGGGTAAGGCACCCTCATCCAGGGCCGCTCGGAGCTGCCTCTCTAATTGTGGGATCAGTTGGGATGCGAAGGTGCGGTAAAATTCGAGAGGAAGGCCATCCAAGCCGGGGGCCTTGTGAGTAGCTAATGCCTTCATAGCGTGCCTGATTTCCGTCACTCGGATGGGATCATCAAGGTCTCGACGGGTGTCACAATCTATCTGAGGTAGCTGGTGTCGAGCCAGGAATTGGGAGAGGACCTCCTCAGATATCGGAGCAGGGCCAGCGTACAATAATGCGTAGTGCTCTCGAAAGGCACTCAGGATTAAATCTTGGGAGTACAGTAGGATACCTCGAGCATTGCGAATGGCCGTGATTGGTGGGAGGGTTGAATCTTGCTTGGCAAGCCATGCCAGTAACTTTCCCGCCCTATCACCCTCTTTGTGAGCACGTGCCGCGTATGCTGCAAAATTATATCTGCGCAAGCTTATTAAGGCCTCTTCATATGCTGTTTTTGCGGCAGCAATTTGGGCCGGCGTGGCTTTGTCCGGGTCAGTCTCCTTTGTAAGAATGGCCAAGGTGAGCTCTGTTTTTTTTATGTCTTGTTCCAGGACCTGACGGACTCCTACATCTTGACGAATACATGTGCCCCATATTAAAACATTAAAGGCGTCCCATTCCGTCGCTCGCATGGTGGCAGTGCCAGCATTCTCTTGGAAGTACTGACTGATATGGTCCGCCTGTGTCTGCTTGAAAACCGGGTCGTCAAGATAATCCCTGGGGAGACATCAGGTAGGGACAGGGGGGAGCGGCGGTCACCAGCGCAACGTGAGTGTTTGAGCATCATGGTCTGATATGGTTCTGCCCTGATAGTCCGTGTCAGAAATGAGAGGCAAGATAGCTGGGGAGCATAGGAAACTGTCCAAGCGCACTCTGAGGTCATGTGGCACTGAGTGGAATGAGTCTAGTAGTGGGGTTCCGAGTGCACCAGGCATTCGCGAAGGACCAGTGATGCACCCACGTCGCAAATCGCTTCGCCTGCGCTGCTATGGGAGATGTCGGGTGGGGGGGTGGGATCGGTCCAGTGTTATATTTTGTACGCAGTTGTAGTCCCCTCCTAAGATCCAGGGGACCTGTGTGTATGTGCTCAATGGGGTAGAAAGTGTTTCCCAAAATTTACTTGGGACAACATTAGGCCCATATATACTCCCCAATAGTACTGCTTGGCCATCCAGTCGTCCCTGCATGAGAACGCATCGGCCCTCCGGGTCAATGGTATGGGTCTGTTCCTGGAATGGAATGCCAGCGCGTACCCATATAAGGGTGCCTCGAGCAAAGGCCGAACACGTAGTAGCGCATATGATTCCGCTCAAATGCCTATGCAGCCTTCTCACTTCCCCTGCCGTTAGGTGTGTCTCCTGCAGGAACGCTATATGTGCTTGATGGCGCTTGATGTAAGCATAGACTGCGTACCGTTTACGTGCGGTGTGCATCCCATGCACGTTCAGCGTAAGGATTGTGATTCTGCCAGTATGGGCCATCTGTGTGTGTGTATGGTACACTGAATTGCAGGGACACCAGGAATCTCCTGAAGATCTCGGGCTCTAAGCTGTCGCTCCATTTTCCGCACTGCTATGGCTTCTGTGCTGCTACTCAGCTGCATGTTAATGGGGACACAGTGCAGTGGGGGTGTGCTCAGTGGAGGGGGGAAACTGGGGTGGGGAAAAACACAGCCCCAATGCGGAGGACCCATCGACAAAAACGATACGTCCAAACTAGTTCTCTGCTGATGTGAGAGCTTCAACACATTATGGGGGTGGCGGTTTGTGCCTGCGAGGTATCTCAGCTTGTGGGCTGCGTATGCAAGTTAGTGGCTGCCCGCTAGTCTTTATGAGTGGATAAATGGCTAACCAGGCCTGAGGCGGCATGTGGGCACACATATAATGAGTTCACTCGCGCAGATGCCGAAGAGGCATCTCCCTCCCCCCGGCACCTTCTTCAGGTGACGAACATCCATTTATATCATATCATCAGCGGATCTCGGGGTGACAAAGGGCAGAGCCACTGAGTCCACTCCAGATTGCGTTGTTTCGCTTTCTCCTTCTTCCTCTGAGGAGAAGATGTGGGGTGCCCGTTCAATGTCCGTTGAAGGGGATGCGGGGCGGAGGCTCGCCACCGCCTTCAGGGCTGTCCATCATTCCTGAATTATTTGTTCTAGGTCTGGGGACCCCAAGGTACGTGAGAGCGATATGGAGGTGCCCCGCCGGTTGTGTTGTCACGTGCGTTGTTTTCTGGGTCCCGGCGTTCCTGCGATTTGCTCGTGGGCCAGCTGTACGCGAGGACCTGCGGCACCATGCCTGTCCATCCAGTCATGCGTCTCCTCCGGGGTCGCAAAGAAGTGAGTGGTACTGTCATGCATGACTTTAAGGCGGGCGGGAAATAACAGGGAGTAGTGCATCTTTTCTGCTCTCAGATGCCGTTTCACTTCCAGGAAGGACGACCTTTGGCGCTGGACCGCCCGGGAATAGTCAGGAAAGATCATAAGGGTTCTGCTCTCCACCCGAAGTGGCCCAGCCTGACGGGCCGCCTTTAACACCGCATCACGGTCTCTGAAATGCAGGAATTTTGCCAGCATGGGGCGCGGTGGGGCCCCCGGCCAGGGACGGCGCGCTGTGACCCGATGGGCCCACTCGATGGAGAAGAACGCTGACCGCTCCGCATCTGGCGTGAATGACTTAGTCCAGGTCTCCATGTATTCCACTGCATCCACCTTTTCAATTCCGTCAGGCAGTCCAAGAATGCGTATATTGCAACGTCTCGAACGCCCCTCCAAGTCGTCTATTCGTTCTTCCATGGTAGACATGCGGCCTATCAACATTTGTATCGTGTCTTGGAGGGTGTTTACCAGTGGCTGGATGGAGGTGACTGCTTTTTCATTCTCCGAGACCTTATCTGACAGTTTTCGGTGCTCATTGCGTGGGAGGCTAATGTCCGTCGTCAGGGTGCCCACTTGCTGTTCCATAGAGAGTCTGTATTGCTCTATTGCCAGTAAAACCCTGTCCAGTTTGGCTGAATGCTGTTGTGGCAACATCCTTAGGAGGCCCTGTGGAGTGATTGTTGTCAGTATCTGTTATAGCCCCTTGGGCTGTCGCCGTCATCCTCTGTTTGCCCATTTTTTTAGCTGGGATCGCGCAAGCACGTCGAGCGTTGGCACTCGGGCGGAGCACCGGTCCTATCGACGCCGTGACTAGTCGGTGCCCCCTACCAGTAGAAGTACTTCGGGAAGGAGCCGAGATGTAGGCCAGCCTGCGGATGTCAGTAGGAAGCTGGAGTTGGTACTCAACGGGCAGCTGCGGCAGACCCCCGTGTTAGGTAGTGTCGTATGATCTATCTCAACGCAACCAAATCTTCTTAGCGCCTGACACTGGGCCACTTCCTCCCTGCCAGTGGAACAGCTCACAGCGCTCCTGCGCAGCACCCCTTCGCCCGGGCGCCAACTTGGTAAGCAGCCCCTCCTGACGTCTAGGGCGGCGACACAGTCTCCAGCACCTGGGACCCTCTGTGGCACCGCTTTGCAGGTAACGACATCTGTAGCTGCCAGGAGGCCTGCTCATGGGTAGCTCTCCCTGGTGCAGTCAGGCCGGTTCCCTCCTCAATGTTGCCTGTGGAAACATCAATGCTCGGTAGTCCTTATGCCTTGGCAGACTCTGCTGGCGGCTGTCCATGTGCTGGCTATGTGCTCTGTGTAGGGGGTCGCCCTTCTTGTCGTGCCTCTGTCAGTTTCGGCACTATTTGTCCTGCGGGCCGCCATTTTAAGATCAGGCAGGTCGTGTCGCGGTCGCGGCCTGCCTCAGTGCACACGTTGCATGAAAGGGCTTCCCGTCCGCCTTCTTTCTTCTTCAACCGGGCTCACCTGGGCATCTCTAGCATTCCAGAAACATGGGAGTCGGGCCATGTTAATCCTGAGCTTGGCTCGACACCGGCGAGCTGTCAAAGTTGGTCAGACCGACTTCGGCGCCCACAGGCCTCCCACGATGCAGTCTCTCCCGGTAACAGCAGGTAAGCAGGGAGGGAACTGGTTGGGGACCGGGTGGCAGGCACTTTGGGCTCACAATAGTGGTGTATGGCACATGGCGCCCTGACTCTGACACAGCAGCCATTTTCCCCTCTCGTTCTATTATGGTGCCAGATTTAGTCCACGGGAGCCCTGCAGGCTGTCAGCTGGTCAGGCGTCATGCCAGGGACTAGTTGAGGGGACAGTCGCCATGTTGTGTGTCGCGCAGGTTCCCCGGCTTGCAGTTGGATTCCAGCTGCTGCACTGTATCACAGTCATCACAATGTATATACCTCCATAAACGTCCACCCCAGAACTTCCCTGTGACCTTGTACACTCTCAGAGCCACTTCATAGGCTGCAAACCATTTGTCTATGTCATCCCCCACCCACACAACTGAGCACCACAACCTTGGGTATCTGGACTCTGGAGTCACCAGTGGACACTGAAGGTATACTGCCACCATTGCTGTTTCTAAACCCCACTTATAGGGCTCTGATGTCCAGTTCTTGAGGTTGAGCTCATGCGTCAGTTTTCTCTCCTCAATGGCCAGCTACCTTTTTTCCCGAGTCTGATCTAACTTGGCAATCTCTAGATTTAATTTTATTTCCCCCCTCTTGTCTGCCACTTCCTCTGGGTACAGGTTCCTGGAGGAGACACTGCTCCCTGGCCTGGGAACCACTGCTTCTCCTGGCAAGTCGTTGGCCTCCTCCAGAGGCATTCCCAAATCCACATTGGAATCCAGGCTCAGGTCCTCCTCCTGGCCAGGAATTTCTTGCTCCACCTCTGGATTGTCATCTCCTGCTACCCAAGTCTCCACACAGTCTCTCAAGGCTTCCGGCAACTCCACCTTCCTGGTGATACCCCTTCTGAACACTTGAAAGCCATTACAGAAACCCTCAGCTGTTGCACAGTGTAAGACTCTAACCTGGCCAGATCAAAATCAATTACTGCAGGCGCTGGTTCTGTTTCTCGAGAGAGAGACATGGTTTTAGCAAAAAAATAAATAAAAGCAATTAGAATGAATGAATTGAAAAGGGCTTGAATTCCTCTTTGTATGGAGTTGTAGTGAACAATGAGTTGCAATATGGTATTCCACAAACACAAGTTCTATCCTCACTGCTGATCACCAATGTTAGCAATTGGGTCTCTAGTTGACAGAAGTATGCACCCTGTCCAAGAAGGGACCACAACACTAGCCAGACTAAGCTAGATGAACACTTAAAGATAATCTGTGCTCAACCTCTGACAGCTTGGTCCAGAGCAGTCAGGCTTATCTAAAGAGGCAAATCAATGTTTTATTTTTATTTTTGCTCAATGGAGAACATTTATTTTTCGTTGGAGAAAGCCTAACCCAAACACCCTCATAAAATGGGTATTGCTAGAAATTGGGTCACTAGTAGGCAGAGGTATGCGCCAGCGTAAGCTAGATACACACCAAAAGATAACCTTTGCTCCACCTCTGGTAGCTTGGCACAGAGCAGCCAGGTTTATACAAAGAAAAAATGTGCAAAGTATTTGTGCAGCACACACACACACAGTATCACAATGAAACACCACGAAAATACTCCACACAGCTTTAGAAAAAGAAAAATAGCGAATAATTTCATGAAAAAAACAAGAGAAAAACAACACAAATCCATTAAGAAGAACCGGAGTTATGAATTTGTTAAAGCATAATTTAAAATGTAGTGCTTAGAACTCAATAGTGCTAAAGAGTTAATTGATGTGGCACTAGACCAGAGTGAATTCAAAGTTCATGTCAACCGCTATATAGGGCAGTCAAGCTACAGAACTCAGGTAGGTCCTGCTGACAAAGTACCTTGGATGGAGCGATGTTGAAGATTCGATGCGAGGAGCCGGAGAGGTGATGCATCATCGTTGATCCAATGGATGCAGGCAAAGCGGCGGTTCAGAAACACGAGGCTGGAGAAGGCTTCAGTATCGAACCACTTATGATGTAAGTGCTGATTCGTCGTTGAACCTCGCAGTCAGGTTCTAAATTGCATCGAGCCATGCAGGGATGTCTTAGGGTCGGCATAGCGTCGGTGTCTAAGGGCACTACGTTGGTTCTGATCAGTGGAAAGTAATCACTGAGTTGATTTTGAAGCATTAGAGTTGAAGAACACCCTTCTGAAGCCCAGGTCTGAATTGGCCCCTCAAACAGGGTAGGACTCACAGATGGCAGAGTCCAGCAACAGTGTTATAGGAAGTCTTAATGGCCTTGAGATATCAGAAACAGGGGGGCAAGCTATCAAGCCCTTGGAGTCACTCTGAGTTCAAGTGATATGGGTCCAGTTCCTGCCCTCAGCAGGGCATAGATCAGTGGCAGCAGGGCAGCTCAGCTAAGTGAAGAGCAGCAGTAATCCATGTAGCACAGCAGTCTTTACTCCTGGCAAAGTTCTTCACAGGTCCAGTAGTGTACTGTGAAGTAGCGCTACGCGAAGCTACGCGAAGTGCACTTTGCACTACGCTAACTTCACGTAGCACTACGCGAGCTGCGTAGTAGCATGTTCGCACTGTGCAAGATGCGTTTTCAATGATTGCACAGTGCGGACAAGCATCCGGCACTGTGCAAGCATTGAAAACGGCATCTTGCACAGTGTGAGCTGTACTTTTCTGCTGCTCCAGTAGATTATTACTCGAGCGGCAGCTTTCTCAACGCGAACAGGTAGTTTCTCATTGAGAGCGGTCGCGAGCATGCGCAACCACTCACAATGAGAAACCTGACCTCCTCGCGTTGAGAATCTCGCCGGGATGTCATTTTGCTTGCTCGCGGTCGGGAACATGACGTTCAGGACCGCGAACAAGCAAAAAATGACCGCTGCACTACGCTACGCTGCACTACGCATGTTCGCACTGTGCTACGTGCAGCTCGCGTAGTGCGAAGTTGCGACTTCGCAAACTCCGCGAGCGTAGCGTAGTGCTTCGCCCAGGGTTAGTATATATGGTAAACAGTTATATTATCGAAAAAAAATATAGACTGGAAAGAGTATCGCACTGCAAAAATATAGTGGTGCAGAATATCGAATTTCAGGTAAGAAATATCGATTTCCAAAATATCCAAGTTAGTAATATCGACAGTCAAAATATAGTTGTTGAAAAAATCGAATTTTTTCTATACTGTTTTAAGTGTTAGTGCATTTGTTAAAAGTATGTATTATTTTTGTAATGTATGTTTGAATTTTTTTAAAGTAATGAATTTTATGTTATTTAATTTTTGCGTAATGTAATTCCGTAGCGGTTTGTGGGTTTATAGGGGAATAGGGTGGGAAGTAATTTAATTATAGTAAATTAAATATAAATTTTAGGAATTAATAATTATTTCATTTTACGTTTTAGTTCTGTAACGGGTTGTGGGTTTATAGAGGAATAGGGTGGGAATTAATTTACTTGTTATTAAGTATTTTTTTTATTGTATTGATAATTAATTTATTGTTAATTAATTATGAATTGTTAATTAAATTGTATTCATTGGTAATTATTTTTTCTTAATTGGTAATTAATTTTGATAAATTGATTAATTGATAAATATATTAATTGTATTACTTTATTATTCAGAGCTGGTTGTGGGTTTATAAGGGAATAGGGTGGGAAGTAATTCAATTGTAATTAATTATTTATTGAAATTATTTTTGTGTATTAATAATTAATTTACTGTTAATTAATTATTAAGTGTTTTTTTTATTGCTACCTAATTTTTGGTATTGAAAATGAATTGGTTGTTAATTAATTATTAATAGGTAATTCATTTTTAATAAATACTATGTATTGGTATTCATAATTAATTAATTATTACATATTTTGTAATTGGTAATTACTTTTCATTCTTTTTTTATTGGTATTGATAATTCATTTATTTTTATTTAAATATTAAATCATTACTTTCCCTACTGTTGCACTCACTGGAGTGGGAATAGTAATTTTTACCCCTACGCTATCCAACACTTTCCCTACTGTTGCACTCTCTGGAGTGGGAATAGTAATTGTTACCCCTACGCTATCCAACACTTACCCTACTGTTGCACTCTCTGGAGTGGGAATAGTAATTTTTGCCCCTACGCTTTCCAACACTTTCCCTACTGTTGCACTCACTGGAGTGGGGATAGTAATTTTTACCCCTACGCTATACAATTCTTTACCTACTGTTGCACTCACTGTAGTGGGAATAGTAATTTTTACCCTCCCGCTATCCAACGCTTTCCCTACTGTTGAACACACTGGAGTGGGAATAGTAATTTTTACCCTCCCGCTATCCAACGCTTTCCCTACTGTTGCATTCACTGGAGTGGGAATAGTACATTTTACCCTCCCGCTATACTACGCAAAAATATTGAATATTTTGTATATTAATAAGTTAATATATATGTATTAAAAATAAAAATGCATGTTTATTTTTACTTAACTTACATTAATTATTTATTAGTTTTAAGGTTATTTACGTATTTTTAAGTATGTTTAAGTTAATTATATTTATTATTTCATTAATTTTACATTACTTTTAAGACATTTAAAAAATTTGATATTTTAACAAACTATATTATTTACAACAATATTTTGGATTCGATATTTTTGTACTTACCTGTTTGTAGATAGGAATTCGATATTCTGTCATTCTATATTTTTTCCTTGATATTTTGGCAGGTCGATATTTTGCTCCTCGATATTCTGTCAGTGATCCTGCATATATACACTGTTTACACTATTTCAGCACATTGATGGAAACGTTTATTCTTTTCACTGTTGTTCTAATGCTAAATACTCTAATCTATTTCCTTCTACTCATAATCACAGTGCACCTCTTTTATGCAAGAATCACAATTCTACAAAAAATATTGTAAAGCCTTGCTAGTATTACTGATGTACTTCTTTGAGTATGCAAGAGAATCCAAATGAAAAGTTTCTAGATCTGTTACCATGATTTCCTTGGGGGATCGGGTTGTCATTTTCTGAGGAGGCACACACATTTGTTACACTGTTAGGTTAGGGATTCGGATAGGGCTAGAAGGATTTTAGGCCAACATCTCCTGAGGGGGTGCAGGGAATCAGCCTCGCAACATCCCAACTTTTATATTGTCCAACAAATGCACAGTTTTACCACACTCGATACAAGCACTACAACATGGCACCACCAGAGTTAGAATTTGGGCTCTCATTTAGTTGGATCACCTGAGTAGTTTTCCTTGTGTACCCAAGGACCCCTCCTCAGCAACTAACAGAAGACGTCCTTGGTGTTAGGAAAAAAATCCTCCTCAACTGAGTAGATTAAATTCTATGTTTTGTCTGTAGGTTGATCAAGCTTGAACCCATCAAAGGATCTCCCCTTAGGGGTACCCTCTTTGATTCTACATATCCAAATGACTGACAAAGAAGAAATGGTTACCAACATAACAAGATGACTGCAGATTTTACCTTTGTGGTGGAGGCTCATGAAGCATTCAGGGCAGAGGTATTCTATTCATGGGTTTTATTCCCAGCAGTGAATACAACTACAAGACTGTTTCACACATACACTGCAGATGCAGTACCTAACAACTATAAAGCGTGTGAAGCTCTAAAAGTACCATTAACTTACCAAGAACATCAAAAATGGTTTGAGGGCACCCTACCACTTATACATACCTGTGCTTTACTAGGTCCCCTTAGCAATGAGGGTGCAATATGGCCAGTCCTAGCAGGATACACACCATATCCAGATTTATATAGCCTAGGAGCTCCAGAACTGCATACACTGTACACAGTTCTGGTTAAAACATTTAGATGTTTAACAAAGTGTGTCCTGCAAACAATGATAATAAATCCTGGGCTGCTCAAGCTGCACAACCACAATTTCTACACCAGGCATTAGTCCACAGACTATCAGTGCCATCATGGGTAAGATACCCACAAGACAGGAGGAAATTTTGTTCTGAATTGCACAAAAAACAAGCCAGTGTGAAGCAGTGTTTCCCCATTCGGCACCTCAGAATTAGTACAATTTGCTTTCCAATGGGGATGGCTCCCCAGTGGAGGACTGCATCACATGGGGTATGGTCTTTGTCGAAGTATATACCAGAACTCACGGTACACCCTCATTAGCTGTTTTTCCAGATGTGCCTAAAAAATTTCAAAACGAGTATGTGGTGGACCCTGCCCTGAATTAGGGGATGAAACTGATGAGACATTTTGCTGCAGTGTGCACCATTATGTTAAGTAATGCTAAAGGGGAAGCAGCAGCATTGGCTATATGCAAGCACCTTGGGGATTTGGCTTCGGATCAACAGGAGCTTGAATTACCGAAAATTATCAAAGAAATTTACACAACAGTGGGTAGAGATACGATGGGAGCCAGACCAGGTAAACCTTAACTTAAGAGTAATTCTGAGAAGGATGACTCTAGGCAAGTGCCCGACTCTTCTACAAAGAAGAAGTGGGATAATAAGAAACATAAAGAAAAAGACAAAGTCACAGAGTGGAATCTCCACAAAATGAGGCCACTGAAAAATGCAAAAATCTGCGTAACCATAATAATATCAAAGCGGCTGACAGGTATCATGATACTGATACATGTTCATCTCGTTCCTTGAAGGAGACATCAGAAAAAAGTTCGGCGATAGGGGGACAGTCAGAACGCAGATCAGAGGAGTAATGAAACCAAAGAAGGACTTAAAATGCTCATCTGACTACAAAATGAAAAAGGAAGATAAACCCAAAATTCAAAACATCAGTTCAAGAAAGAAAAAGGTAGCTAAACTGAAAATCAAGCATGCCGCGGATATTGAGGACACTGCTTCTGGGTAGGGAGTGGACTCTGACCATGCTGGACAAGGCAGCTGAAGTCACATTACTTTGCCAGAACCTGATGGATTGTCTTATGGGAGTAGCGTTAAATAAATATATCCAAGTGGAAATGCCGGCTACTAGGGTGAGCGATATGCATCATTTGTACGAGATGCAACTCCAATTTGCGCGGGACATATGTAGAAATATTAATGTTCTTTTTTGGGAGAACTTGTCATTGAGCTACAATTTTCTTTTGGGCGTAAAGGATTGGCCATCTGAATTAGTGATGCGTTGCCCAAATGGGAAAATAGTAATTTTACCCTCTTTTTCTGACCTCGTCCGAGAATCAGTAAAACATTCAGTTTAGGAGCAGTAAAGTTAGGACTCCCAACTTTAGGACTCCTAAACTGAGAAAAATCCTAACTTTAAGACTTTCGGTATTCACAGAAGGCATTTAGGAGTCCTAAAGTTAGGAGTACTAACTCTACTACTCCTAAACTGAGAACAATCCTAACTTTAAGACTTTCGGTATTCACAGAAGGCATTAGGAATCCTAAAGTTAGGACTCCTAACTTCTGTGAATACCGAAAAGAGTAAGTGCCTTCTGTGAATACCAAAATGGTAGTAAGTTTAGGATTTTGTCTTAAATTAGTTCTGTGAATCGGGCCCATAGTGCGTAGAAAATACAAAACAACATTAGATATCTCGAATGGATTTTTCTGCCAAAATATAGCACCTGAAAGGAGGTATTTGAGCACATTTTCAATGCTGGGTTCCCAAAGACAGTTTTGTCAGTTGCCCCAGGTGTATAAGAATAGCCCCGGGTAGTTTTCACTGTCAATATTGCACATGAAGACACATATCTGCCAAAAGGCTTTCCACCGAAGTACTCCTAATAGTTAAGTGTGCAAAACATACCATTTGCTCGTATACCCGGAGTGGGGGATAAAGTAATACCAATTTGGATTGCAGGTTAGGTTTGATCCTATCAGCACATGAGGGTTTAGCATCTGCACACACATGGGTGGCAGCTACAATATCACTATTGCAGCAACGCTTTTAGTGGTCAGGTCTTTACAAACAGACTTGAAACTTAGTCCCTAAATGAGACATCTGCCAGCAGACAAAGAGTTCCACCATAGCACGTCCACCACAGACATCTCTTTTCATTTCAGGCAGGTCTCTGGCTTGTATTTATCTAGACCGCTGTTGCCCCTAGCAATCAGATGTGGCTTACAAATATATATTGGTTGCAGTGGATTCCTGCTTTTGATTCCTATGGGTTTGGCCACAGCAATCAACTGATCTCCGAACTGTTATCAAAGACTTGCAAGTCTTGATCAGGACATATTCAGTTGGCACATACTATTCCAGGGGCCGTCGTTCACCTCTAAAGCTCACAAAGACACTATGGGAAAATTGGGTGTGACCATGTGGTAATCGTCCCCCTACCATCCAGAGGGAAACGTGGTCGTGAAAGGAAGAAGAATAGCCTTAAAGCAGTCTTTAACTGTGAGAGTATTAGGCTCAGGTCACAGTTGGGTCCATCACTTATATGACAACACTTCCTGTGTTTGTGGCTGTCTAGAAGGAATGCACAAAATGTAGCTGTCACCAATTCCAGATGTGTATTGGAGTCAGACTGCAAGGCACATAGAGCATTAAGCAGCATTTCTAAAACAGTAATGTTAAATCCAAGTTTACCAGTAAAGATGATTTATCATCACAATTCCAAAGTTATATGAAACATGTTGCAGGTACTCCTTTCTAATCAGGAATTAAAGCTTAAAAGTGTTTTACGGAATTCCCAATGCTAGCCTATGAGAGGAGCAGGCCTCACAATAGTGAAAAATAAATGTAGATGTTTGACACTGCCAGGACATGCAAAACTTAAAAATGCAACCAGACCGGAGGAGGCATCGCCATCATCCACAGGAACACCATCCGCATCACGACCAACACCGACGACACCCTCGCACCCGCCGAACACCTGCACTTCCAGGTCCACGTCGACCCCAAGACCACCCTCAGAGGCACCCTCGTCTACAGACCCCCGGGACCACGCACACAATTCAGCGAAGACATCGCCGACTTCATCAGCCCGCACGCCCTCCCCTCCGCTGACTACATCCTCCTCGGGGACCTCAACTTCCACCTGGAGAACAACAACGACCGCAACACCACCACCCTGCTGGACAACCTCGCCAACCTCGGTCTCAAGCAGCTGGTGACCAGCCCCACCCACTACGCCGGACACACACTCGACCCCGTGTTCTCATCGAGCAAGGACATCGCCTTCAGCCACGCCACCGGACTCCACTGGACGGACCACAGCTGCGTCCACTTCAGCTTCAGTAGGACCACGATCCACCACCACCAGCAACAGGTTGCACGCAGGAGCTGGAACAAGATCACAGCCGACCAGCTCGCGACCTCCCTGAGCATGAACCCTCCCACCAGCGCAACCAACCCAAGCCAGGCGGCCACCAACCTCGCGAAGTGGATCAGCATCTGCGCAGATGACCTCGCCCCCTGAAGACCCCACCCAGCAGATCCGGTAGCAAGAAAGCCCCATGGTTCACCGACGAACTCAAGATCTCCAAGAAGAACTGCCGAGCCCTCGAGAGAACCTGGCGCAGAGACCCAACACCGGACAACATGACTGCCCTCAAGCTCGCCACCCGAAAACACCACCTACTCATCCACGCCACCAAGAAAACCGCATTCAAGGAACGACTGGACAACAACGCACACAACAGCAAGGAACTCTTCAACATCGTTAAAGAGCTCTCCAACCCCAACGCTGGAAACAACGACATCACCCCTTCGCAAGACCTCTGCAACTCCCTCGCCTCCTGCTTCCACAACAAGATCGCGGACATACACAACAGCTTCAGCACTCAACCGACGCTCGCCACAACCGAACCACCGCCCCCCACAACCACCCTCCGCGCCTGGACCCCGATCAGCACCGAAGACACCGTCCGCACGATGAACTCGATCCACTCCGGATCTCCTACTGACCCCTGCCCTCACCACGTCTTCAACAAGGCCGACGCTGTCATCGCACCCCACCTGCGGGACATCATCAACACCTCCTTCGACACCGCTACCTTCCCGGAGAGCTGGAAGCACGCAGAACTCAGCGCTCTACTAAAAAAGCCATCAGCCGACCCCACCGACCTCAAGAACTACCCCCCCATCTCGCTGCTCCCGTTTCCTGCAAAAGTCATTGAGAAGACCGTCAACAAGCAGCTGGCCGCCTTCCTCGAGACGAACGGATCCCTCGACATCTCGCAGTCTGGCTTCCGGGCCAACCACCGCACCGAGACGGCCCTGATCGCAGCCACCGATGACATCCGAGCACTGCTTGACAACGGAGAAACAGCAGCCCTCATCCTCCTAGACCTCTCCGCGGCCTTCGACACCGTCTGCCACCGAACACTAGTGGAGCGACTCAGCAATGTCGGAATTCAGGAGAAGGCACTGGAGTGGATCATCTCCTTCCTCGCCGGAAGGACACAGAGAGTCCGCCTCCCCCCGTTCAGATCTGAAGCCACCGAAGTCATCTGCGGCGTCCCTCAAGGCTCCTCGCTCAGTCCAACCCTCTTCAACGTCTACATGAGCCCCCTCGCAGACATCGCACACCAGCACAACCTCAACATCATCTCCTACGCCAACGACACCCAGCTGATTCTCTCCCTCACCAATGACCCCGCCAGAGCCAACCTTCACGAAGGGATGAAAGAGGTAGCCGAATGGATGAAGAATAGCCGCCTGAAGCTGAACTCGGACAAGACGAAAGTCCTCATCCTGGGATCCTCACCCTCCGCCTGGTACAACTCCTGGTGGCCCCCCGCCCTAGGCAGCGCACCCAAACCAACAGACCACGCACGCAACCTGGGCTTCATCCTGGTTTCCTCCCTCTCCATGACCAGACAAGTCAACGCCGTCTCCTCGTTGTGCTTCAACATCCTACGCATGCTACGCAAGATCTTACGGGGGAACCCCACCGAGACCAGGAAGACGGTCACCCAGGC
This sequence comes from Lissotriton helveticus, assembly GCF_964261635.1. Classification (NCBI taxonomy): domain Eukaryota; kingdom Metazoa; phylum Chordata; class Amphibia; order Caudata; family Salamandridae; genus Lissotriton; species Lissotriton helveticus. Next base: position 807,325,310 of record NC_136068.1, on the reverse strand, counting down.
CCTCGTCACCAGCCGTCTGGACTACGGCAACTCCCTCTACGCCGGAACCACCGCCAAACTCCAGAAGAGACTCCAGCGGATCCAGAACGCCTCAGCGCGACTCATTCTGGACATCCCCCGTCGCAGCCACATCTCCGGACACCTGAGAGACCTGCACTGGCTCCCGGTCAACAAGAGAATCACCTTCCGACTCCTCACCCACGCACACAAAGGCCTACACAACCAGGGCCCAGGATACCTCAACAGCCGCCTCAACTTCTACTCTCCCAAACGCCAGCTTCGATCGACCAGTCACGCCCTCGCCGCCGTCCCCCGCATCCGAAGAGCCACCACAGGGGGACGGTCCTTCTCCTACCTCGCCGCCAAGACATGGAACTCCCTCCCGAACCACCTCCGCCTGACCCAGGACCACCTCGCCTTCAGGAAGCAACTCAAGACCTGGCTGTTCGAGCAGTAGCGGACCCCCCCCCTAGCGCCTTGAGACCCTCTGGGTGAGTAGTGCGCTATATAAATGCATTGATTGATTGATTGATTTTAGTTACACAGCACCCTGCCATTTGGGATACCTATGGTCTACCTTAGAGGTGACATGTGTAATAAAAGGGTTTCAGGCTTAGCAAGTGGTTTTAAATGCCAAAACGAAGTGGCAGTAAACTGCACACACAGGCCTTGCAATGACAGACCTGCGACAGGTTTGAAAGGCCACTTGTGTGAGTGGCACAAACAGTGCATTAGCCCCACTTTAGATTACAGGCCCAGGGTATATGGTATATCACTTTACAAGGGGCCTATAAGTAAGCTATATATATGCCAACACACCAATGTCACCATGTTTTAGGGGAGAAGCACATGCACTTTGGCTCTGGTTAGCAGGGGTAAAGCATTCAGAGCCCTAGGGCCACAAAAAGAGGAGGCAAAAATAGGAGGCAAAAAATATTGGGGGAAGACCACCCTAATTATGACAGGTCTAACAGGGATGATTCGCTGACCTTTTATTTTTGGAAGGAGGGTTAATCCTTGGATGGTCTAAATCTCTGGCCATTTCCACAGTGGGGAAAGGGTCTAATTAGAGTTTGAGAGTTCCACAAGAGTTTGCGGGTCATTGCCAAATTTGTAAATGCATGCCACACCTTTGAACATCCTGGTAAGAAATTGTTTAATTATTTGGGGTGTGTAATTACCCACTTTGAGGAACACTCACAAAGCTTGTCAGGATGAACCCTTGAAGACACTAAATTAACCTGAGCTAAACATCCTGGCAGTTATGACCCATGGCAAAAAGGCTTAACTTAGGGAAATTTGTAAAGTATTATGCAGTACCAAAGCAGTCTAAACTCAAAATGCAAAACCATACAAAGCCCAAACTCACTTAGAACAACAGTGTAAAATGTGATAAACAAAATGACACCAAAATAACAAAGATCCAATAAGAGTAACCGGAGATATGATTTTTTACATTTATTAGTAGCCAAAAGCACAAAAAGCCAATGAACGTCAATGGTTTTGTAGACCAACAAAGACTCACAGGGTGTCAGGCAGAGGCCAACAGCAGGGTTCAGTCTAGAAGCAGTACCCATTTTGCAGCTGGGTGCTTTCTACGAAAAGGCCTTGGACAACATTTTTATCCTGTAACTTGAAGTCAGTCTTATGACACTTGGAGTATACTTCTTTTAGTGGGTACAAGAGGGTGTAGGTCTACTCTTTAAGGTCTCCTCTCAGGTCACAGAGAGCTGGTCCAGTCCTTTTATGATTTCTGCAGGTCCAGGAAGCTTTATGAAGTGGGTGCCTGAATGGGCCACATATATGCGTGGCACTAGCTAATTGTTGGGATTGACTCCTGTATACACTCTAACTAATGGGGTAAACATTGCCATGATCAACCCTACCCACTTTGGGCATTTTCAATATGACGAAAGTCTACGGCCAAACAAAACTTGGACTCTGAGGGCTGAATGTGTATGTAGGCAGTATACTATGGTAAGCCTAGTCCCTTCCCACATCTAACTACATTTGGTTTGAGGATACTATGCCCACAATACGCCCAGAGACAGAAGACTGGTAGAGCAAAAGCAGAGTCCTTCAGCAACCAGATGTAGGGCACTCAAGAATTGCCTTTGTATCCTGTTCTCTCCCCTTTCAAGTGGGGCCCAATGGGTATATGTAAACGCTGAGACAGAGGTCTAGTAGGACAAACACGGGCATATTTACTGATGCATCGGCATCGATGTGTCAGATATCTTGCTCCTGCCGCAAATGCTCTAACAATGCCATGGATGTGCAGTATTTACAATACAGTGCTCCATAGCACAGGGATTCACTAATGCGTCAGAAATTCTGAACTGCAAATGTGAAACTGAGAATAGAAAAAAAGAAAAGGGCTAGACATGGTAATGGATGTATCAATGTTTAAAGATAATCTAAGGAACAATGTGCTAAGTTAGTATGCAGAGTCTTAGTAGTGACAAAGTCACCCGTGGCCATATATAGATGAGTGAAAAGCTTATCATTTTATTATTCATTCAACGACTTTTGCATCCTTCACTGTTTGCTAGCCTCTACAAAGAAGACACCATAGTTTAGCTTTTAAATCCTCAATCCCTTTGTAAAACTGCATGTTTTTTCCGACAACCATAAGATTTCATTTAGTAGGGGTTTCAAACAAATAGCACAACACAGTGGAAGCTGGGCTCCAGGATGCCTGAACTTCGTTCACTGGGGGCACAAGTCCAAATGAAATTCCCGGCCCTACTGAAGATTATGTGGAACAATAAGATGCACAATTGTAATTATCCCGAAGAAGTAGATGAACTATTAGATATAATGAGAAAATAGTCATATTACATCAATCTACCAATTTCGGAATATAAAATGACATAACATGTAAATAGTAATGTAGGGAGAAAGTAGATATTCTATTTTGTTGGAAAACAAAAAGGACAAGAAGGGGTAAAAAAAAAAAAAATAAATAAAAGGGGAAAAGAGGGGAAAAAAGAGAAAGAACGTAAAAAAAACGAAAAAAATATATATATAAAAGAAAAAAAAAAAACACATCACACGGGTTGTTGAGGGACATAAAAGCCAAAACAGTTACTGGCTATAAAGGTTAATGCACAGAGCACATAGAACACATAGAACATGGGTAGGATAAACCCCTTTTTAAGTTAGATGTGGTGTCACGGCGGGGAAGGGCTCTTTAGGGCGTAGACACGCCTAAAGAGAGCAAGGAGGGAGGGTTCCTCGGTGGGAGGGGTGGGAGGGGTTACGGGGGGTTACGGGGTAAAAAATTAAAAAATGTCCTCACACGTCAGAAGTTCTTATTTCGATGGGCTGGAAAATGAAGGCAGATCACAACGAGCTATAACTACTAGCTTCCGCCATGGCAGTGAGCACTAAGATATTATCCTGGAACCTAAATGGAATAGGGGATCGAAAGAAACAGCAAAGAGTTTGTGAGTTCCTTAAAAACTCAGAAGCGCATATTTTTCTTCTACAAGAGACCCATCTTGAGGCAGAAGCTTGTGGTAAACTTTTCTCTAGACTCAGATGGGTTCAGGAGATCTTGTCCTCTGGGCAGAAGGGCTCCACTAGAGGAGTAGCTATAATAGTGCGGGCAAATAAGGGCATTAAAGTACAAAACTGGGGAACAGATCAATCGGGACGATGGTTAGCGGCGGTCCTCTCTATAGGTAGTCTTTCTTTTCTATGTACTGCATACTATGGCACCAACGAAGATAATCCCAGGTTTCTTCAAAAAATCGAAGAATATATGATTCAATACACAGCTCCAGTCATTTTAGGAGGTGACTTTAATCTAGTTTTGGATCCCTGTTTAGACCGTACCTCCAAGGCAAAATATAACCCCCCTAATAAATCTTTGCTAGCCCTGAAAAACATTATAAAAAAATTTAATCTCAGGGAGGTCTGGAGAACCAAGCAGGGAAACCTTAGGGAATATTCTTTTTACAGCAAGAAATACAAACAATATTCTAGAATTGACTTTTTCTTAATAGATCAAGTTTTTTTGTCAGATATCATATCAATATCTCATACTCCGGTAGGCTTCTCTGATCACTCGCTAGTGGAATTGATAATTGATCTTAAGGTTAAGCCCCCAACATACAGATGGACCTTAGATAGAACGATCCTCCTAGACGACGAAATTAAAAGTAAAATCAAGGGGAATTTGTCAGAGTTTTTTTTATTTAATGCACATACAGCTCCTGAATCTATTGTTTGGGACTCTTCTAAGGCCTATTTGAGAGGTACTCTAGGATCGCATATGGCCTTAAAAAGAAAGCTCATGCAAGCAAGAGACAGATCTGATCTCGAAAAGATTAAAACTAGAGAAAAACAACTACAGCTAGCTGCATTAGAAGACAGGAGTAGGATTCCGTCACTTGAGAAAGAGTTGATCGAACAACAAACTAGCTTTAAAGCACGTGCCGATAAAAAAATCAAGGACAGGTGGGAAGTGAGTAAACTACGAAACTTTGAATATGGGGAGAAGTGTGGCTCTCTTCTCGCCTGGAAAGCTAGAACGGAACGATCTAGAAACAATATAAGTACATTAATACAGCGGGGCTCAGGTTTGACAATAACTGAAGATGCTGATATCAGGATAGAGGCCAGAGGGTTTATGGAAGATCTTTATCGGGAGCAAAACGGCCTGGGGGAAGAAGATCTAGAACGTTGGTGGGCCATGAGAGAGTTACCCCAATTGAGTGTGCCCGATAAAGAATATTTAGCTGCAGAGATCACAGAGGGGGAAGTTCGAGCCCAACTAAAAAATATGGCTAGGAACAAGGCTCCGGGTCCAGACGGACTGCCAACCGAATTGTATAAGGATAATGTGGAAGAAATAATTGCCCCACTATTGTCATTATTTAACAACATTTTCATAGAAGGAGAGGAGACCCCAGTCTCGTGGTCTGAGGCCACTATTACCCTGATAGCAAAGCCAAATAAAAACCCCAATTACATAGAATCATATAGGCCCATTTCACTCCTCAATTCGGATTCTAAAATCTATTCGGGTATCCTTACGTCCAGATTGGCGAAGATAATCAAGTCCATTATTCACCCCGACCAACGCGGGTTTATACCTGGGCGCCAATTAAATGAACTAACTTTTCAAGTGGTAGGAGCAATAGATATGGCAGTGCAGCAAGGACTCCCGCTGACCATCGTGGCAATTGATGCTGCAAAAGCATTCGATCAAGTCAACTGGCTTTTTTTATGGAAAACCATGGTAAACTTCGGATTTCCAGACATTTTCATTAGAGGGATTAAGACACTGTATAGGGGCCCTCGAGCTAGGATATTAATTAACGGCGGTCTGACTGAATGGCTGGACATCTCGAGGGGAACGAGGCAAGGATGTCCCTTATCTCCTCTTCTTTTTGATATTTATATTGAGCCGTTCGTTTGCTCCTTGAGATCTGACCCAGTGATTCTCCCCTTCAAAATTGGTGACTTGACCCTTAAGACAGCACTTTATGCTGATGGTTTGCTTTTATACACATCAAATCCTGAACAGGCCATTCCTAGACTATTTGAATTAGCTGAAAATGTTGGCATGGTCTCGGGATACAGTATTAATAGAGAAAAAACTGATATTATGAGCTGGAATAATTTGTATCCGATACCAGAAGCCAAATTAAAAATTAGATACCTGGGTATTCAGCTTACTCATAATTTGGGTGATATTACCAAATGTAGTTGGCAGACGGAGGTAAAAGAAATTCGGAAGCTCTTGGCTAGATGGAACAACTTACCTCTGAATATTTACGGAAGAGTGAATCTAGTCAAGATGATAATACTGCCGAAGGTCACTTTTCTCTTTAATTCTATCCCTTTGTTTTTCAACAAAAAAGATATTTCAAATCTTCAAGGAAGGATTGGCTCGTTTATCTGGGCGACTAAGTCCCCCAGAATTGCCTGGCGGAAATTAAGACGGGGATTAAAATTGGGTGGACTGGCCCTGCCGGACTTTCTTTTTTACTGCTATGCCTTTCAATTTAAGAACTTTAGGCTTTTGACAAATAAATTAGACTCCTCCTCGCATGGAAGACTTTTTCACGCCATGTTATCAGACTTGCCACAAGGGCGGGAGTTTTTCCTATACAAATTCGGCGACCAGAAGTTTTTTAAAAAGGTTCGTCTGAAGCTCCTTGGGACAGCACTCATTATCTGGAGAGCAGCACGCAGAATCCTGAACATACCCTACTATCACTCCCAAGTTCCCATTTGGGACTCCCCAGGTACACCAGAGTGCTTGTTAGATCGATTGGCCCTTCCTTTGAGAACCGCAGGATTAATTAAGTGGGGAGATCTATCCAATGGTTCCAATCTAATAGGCTGGGAATCTATTCTAAACCTAACTGGGGGTTCAATTTCTAGGTTTAAGTTTTACCAACTTTCCTCCTGATGGGGCAGTCAAAATTGGGTTAACGAGGACGAAATTCCGTTCTTGGGATTTATTAGTAGGGCGACTGGGAAGAAAGGGGAGGTTTCACTCTGGTATAACGCATTTGTGGGGGCAAAGAACGAACTAGGAGCAGATATCACCAAGCTCTGGGCTAATGCCGTTATCCAGGATCCTGAAGAGTTGCTGAAGATTTGGATAGATTCATTCACAATCTCTCAAAAGATCATAAAACCATCCAATCTTAGGAGGAATCATCTGTTTACAACCTACAGGGTCTATTGGACTCCTGCTAAATTATCAAGGATTTCAGCAGAAGAATATGTCTGCCCTAGATGTAGGCTACCGGATGCGGATGACAGACATATGTTTGTAGATTGCCACGAAATCATTAACTATTGGGATCAGGTGATCGGATTTTTAGAAGAGGTCCTATTAATACCGGTTGTAAAGTCCTCCAGACTAATACTTTTTGGTCTACCTATAGATTATGATATTACTAACAATATTTCACAGTTTATTTTTTACGTTATTGTCATTGCCAGAAGGGCAATATGCAGGGAGTGGAAATCGGCAAGTCCTCCCCTATTTGCAAACTGTCTTAAGAACATTATGGCTGTTAGTCGTTTTGACCAATTGTGCGGAGGAGAAAGTGCTGCAAAAGTATGGTCCCAACTAATCGCATGGTCTGAAAGATATCGGACAAGGTACACAAAATGTCCAATGATTATGCCAGAGGTTTGTGGTCCGGTCCTCCCATAGGCCTCGCAACATCACGAAAGGGAGTGGGACTAGGAAACGACCTACCTCTGGGCGATCTTCGTCAGCTATACACGGCAGCCAGGGCGGGAACAGTTAACCCGTGGTAAAGGCCAGGAGATAAGCCCATCTAGAGTCGACATTATCTGGTGGCATTTATGAGGACAAAAAAAAAAAATTTTTTTAAAAAACAACACATATAAGGTGCTTGCACTTTTTTTTACACTAATTTTAAAAGAGAGGACATTCTTTGATATCGGATTTGTATTTTATGTGCCTTAGTTTAAGCTTTTCTACAATCTTAAATTAAAGTTGCAGAAGAATAAGCGTAAAAAGGTTGTATATTTTAGTGTGATATATTGTAATATATGTAAAACATCAGTTACACCAATGGTTGGAAAATCTATCCCTTTGTAGCTATTATCTTTGCATTGAGTATTAACATGTTATATTTTTGGTTGAGCTCCCCACTAAAAGAAACTTTAGGGGTTTTGGTTTGCTGAGTAACTAAGCTGGTTGGCTGGCATACAATCCAGTGGGTAGGAGCATTAGAAGGGCCACTGGTAAGTGGGGTCTTTTCACAATTCCGTAGCTTTTACTCCCTGAAAACCCTGTTGTGTAGTAGCTTTCATGTGCTTTACCTTTTCCTGTTTATTCATGTCCGAGGAAGCATCTATAATATCTGAAAAACTCTTACATCAATATATTTCTTGCTTTAACAAGTACTTTGCGATCACAACTGCTGCGTGTCCGAGATGCTTGCTGGCTGATGCGGACCTCCTCCATATGCTTTGGTCCTGCCCCAATATACAGACATATTGGCACACAGTGACGGCTCTGTTGGCGGAGAGCGTTGGTGAGGGCCAACAACACACGTGGGAGGTATGTCTACTGGGTCTATACAAAAGGACAAAACACAATAAAGTCCCTTCTAGATTCTGGGACCTAGGACTCATTACGGCTAAAAGGCTGCTCACTAAACGATGGAAGAGCAATGAACCCCCACATGTGAAGCACTGGCGCACCTCATTTGACAACTGGGCAAGGGCAGAGAGCACTACTCTACATAGGGAGTACACGGCGGGACTGAGGAAATTTCCCATTGCGCAACTCTGGGATGACACCCTGAAGTCTTTCCACTGAGTGTGTCTTGCCCAAGGCATTACTTAGCCGCTTTCACCCCGAGGCCCCATCTGGGAAGAGGACGTGATACAGGGCTACACATCCCCATGACCGTCAATTGCCACGCACTTGCATGTAATGATTTGCGATTATATCACGCACTAATGCTACTGACTCACGTAACGACTTTAACCCCCCAAGCGCTGGGGGTTTGCAATCTACCTGCCATGGAGAAGCAGCTATGCTTCTTCAGAGGACTCCTAACCGTGGCGGGCTCCTGCCTATCGAGCCACCCACATTACCACATCCCTAACACCGAAGACACTTACTCATGACAAAATATGGTACTGACTCTTACTTTGAATTTTGTAACCGTTTATTTCTCCCTTTCTAATTTTACCCCCTTTCTTTTATTCATTAGTTACGCATTTTAGTGTTGAGAGAGTTATTATACACAGATTGGCGCATTTGTCAAGTTGGGTTTTTTCTTTTGAATATCGGATCGATATATCAGTCACCCTTCACTTCGCAACGCTTATACACGGACGCAAACTGGGCGTAATGCAACATGCTTAATAATGAGTGGGAGCTGACGGTGACACATGATTGGAAGATTAGGCCAGGTGGAACTACATCCAAATACCACACGACGCGTGGCACTCTGCATCCAATGGCTGGACACTATCTACAGACCATTTCCGGAGCACACTGTGACCACAACTATCTCACTCACGACTTAGGGCATATCCAGATGTTCAGTTTCCCAACACATCCTAGTTCTCCGCTATGACCCCTTTGATTCATGGATGTGTGATTTAACATTGTGAACAACGTGCCTTCGTAAGCTGCTTACTGCTTTCTTTTCCCTCCCTCATATTTGCTTTTTCTCTCTTTCACTTCTTCCTTGTGCTGGGTGGAAAGTTGTGGAGATACTGTGATATTGGGAAATGTGCTTTTCTCTGATGGCTATAATATGATGATGAGATGATGTGTTGCATTTTCTTGTTTGTGGAATCCGAAATGTGTTGTAAGCCTATAAAGAAACCAAATAAAGATATGCAAACAAAAAATCAATATATTTCTTGCTTGGCCCATTGAAAGGCATCATCATCTTTGTGGATCCTTCGATTTTAGCCCATATTAAATGTCTTAGGGCCTTCTAATGAGTTTGGCGGTCCCATGGACCGCTGTATTGGTTGGTGGTGGTGGCCCAAGAGCAGTGAGCTCGACAGTCCGACTGCCGTATTATGAGTTGGGCGGATTGGCTCTTCGAAGACCGCTGCCACCACCAGACAACTCCAACCGCAGTGGCTGAGGAGTGGGCCTATGAGGCTTTGGGAGGCTCAAACCGCCAGTGAAACCGCCCACCCAATTACGTGTTGCTTTACAGCCGGTGTGACCATGGCAGTCCATCCATCACATCGGAGAGAGCAGAAAGGGAGGGATATAAGGCCCAACTCACCTGTACTCATCTTCTAGAGTCATGGAGCCCATCGTGCCCATTCTGCTGCTGCTCTACCTCCTTGTTCACCTTCAAGTCCTAGTCCCTCAAGACAAACTTGGCGGTAAGCAATTAAACTACCTGTTGCCATACACTCCTCAGCACAACAATGCACCACAGTGGACCAGGTAAGGAAGGTGGGGTCCTAAACCAATTGACACATTTACAGGGACTCTGTCTGGGATTCTCTCTTATCAATCATCAAAAATACATCTGTAGAATGCCGTCCTAGTCCAAAACACTGGTACTGCACAGGCACACTTTATACAAATGGACATGTGTATGTAAATTATATACAGTGATAGTGATGTGTGCATTATTTTGTGTTCCACAACACCACCTCATCAACAATATCACACCTCTTAATCTCTGTTACACATAATCTTTGACGTTTCTCACGTGTACTAGTCATACGGCTTCCCATTTCCTAAGTGTTGCTAAAGTGACATTGAACTTACGACAACTACCATGAGGCCTTTTGACTGCAAATCTAACCAAGATGCTACACTCCTTTCCCCCTTCTCACTTGTCTCCCATGTCACTACTGATCTTCATTTATAATGCAGGTTATCATTTGTCAAGTGCTAGTAAAGTGACATTGAACTGACTACAACTACCATGAGTCCTTGTGAATATAACTCTAACCAAAATACTATAATGAATGTGACACACACATAATTGCACACATCCCCGGTTCTGTTTTGATGTTAAAGCAACATCTGTATGGATGTGTCAGTAAACCCACACCCACCTTCTTTGCTACAACTCAGTATAAGACTCTCACACATCACCCACATGAAACGGCAATGTCAGGCCATTTTAAGGGCACAATGGAAACACTCCCTGCAGGATAGCTATGCCTCTATCAGGGGGAACCATCAAAGGCTGGGGCACAGTACATTTTGCACATGCCTGACAAACTCCATGTGCACTTGACCTGGGAGCAGAAGTATATCAGGGTTAAATAATAGCAGAACCATGTTCAATGCAAGTACAGGCAATTGGGAAGTGTAACTTAGGAAAACAGGTATACACTGAAAAAAGGACACATGTTCATGCAGAAATACACAAAGGTATGACAAATTGACACCTTCCATGCATTGATACACAAATATATAACTTCAACACACCTCACACATATTCAACCTACATCATAGGAAAAAGTGCAACCTAAATGTTGTTGACAGTGTGTAGTGTTGCCGTTTAAATGAAGAGTAGACAAGCAGCAGTAAAAGTTGAGGAGGCTTTATTGTAGGTATAAAGCTAGAGACCTCATCCACTAAAGTCCAGCTGAAAAATGGCTTGTCACTGAACCCAACATTCTAAGTGGCCCCATTCTACATTAGAACATAAGGAAAGAGTTATGCCAGAAGGAAGGTTTACAATGAAGGATACCACAGCACCTCCCTCCCATCAACAACATGAATAATAGAAATAAAAGCATAAAAAAAGGAAAACAAAAAAAACACATATTTTAAGAAGTAACAAAACCGCTCAAGCGGGAGGAAGTAGTTCTCTGCCTCGTGGATCTTCTGACCTCACCAGCAAATGACGGTGTGGAAGAAAAAGAACAAGTGTCACGCACGACACAATTTAAACGACAAACAACAACCCTACTGAGGTTCCAAACCTTATTATCTTGTGTCCTGACTGCGTTGCCTAAAAGTTTGATAACCTTAATAGGTTTGCTGAATTTAGAAACACCAAACTTCCTTTCAGGCAACTTGATCCTTACCACATCACCAACACAAACCACAGTCTTTTTAACAGCGTTTCTCTCATCGTACTCACACTTTCTTTTATGCATCTTCTCCAACTCTTTCTCTCTCCAAATAGTGGTGTCACGCGTGTTATCACGAGAACCTGCAGTCTGACCAATTTTTGGGGAAATCCAAGAGGGGTTAAGTGGGGTACAAGCAGATCTACCTTTAAACAAAATGAAAGATGTGATTCCAGTGGAAGAATGCGCAGTGAATCTGTATTCACAAACTTTCTTTTTGAGAGCCTCTTCCCAATCACACCTAGAAACGAGAGCTAACTGCATTGCTTCTTTAAGAACCTTGATAAACCTCTCAACTACACCGTTGCTTTCTGGATGGTACACCGCAGCACGCTTATGAACAATGCTCCTCTCATTAAAAAACTTCTCAACAAGAGCCGAAGTGAACTGCACCCCGTTATCAGTAAGAACAGAACTCGGTAAACCCTCACAAGAAAAAAGTTCATCTAGAAAAGAGATGACAGAAGAAGAATTCACACAAGATACTACTTTAATGAAGGGCCACCTGGAAAACATATCCACACACACCAAAACATATTTATCTTGACTATTCACTTTCACAGGGCCCAAAATGTCAAAGGAGATATCCACCCACGGGCCTTCAGATTGTTTTCTAATAACCATAGGTTGTGTTCTACATTTCAAAATTTTGTCACTCGCAGAACACTGCGCACAATCACGCACCAATCTTTCAATTTCCGTGTCTATAGCAGGCCACCAATACACATCTCTGACTCTCGCCTTAGTTTTGGCAATGCCCATGTGACTAGAATGTGCAAAATCAATAAATGTAGGTCTTAATTTCACAGGAGGTATGAGCCTACTTCCTCTGACCAGCAGACTATTAAGTATTGACAGTTGATCTTTTACACACCAAAACCCTTTAATATCTTCACCATAGTCCTTCTTTTGGCACCAACCATCACGCACAAACCCAACAACCTGCTGGAGATTTGGGTCAGAATCTAATTCAGAGAACCATTCACTCTCGGTGATTACACCTTGTGTGACGACACACACCTTAAAACTCTCAAAGGGATCCTCATTACCAACAGAAGAGTCATCCGGGTGATCAGGTACCTCATCGCCTGTAAGTCTGGACAAACAGTCCGCAAGTACATTGTTTGTGCCTGGTAAATAAGAAACATTAAATTCAAAATCCTGCAAAGACACTACCCATTTCCTTATTCTGTGTGAAATGTAATCTAAACCTTTTTTTCCAAAGACTTCTTTAAGGGGTTTATGATCTGAAACGACCGTGAAACTCTTACCCCACACAAACTTCTTAAGCTTATGAACAGCCCTGTATACAGCCAAAGCTTCTTTTTCAACTGCTGAGTAATTACACTCGGCACCCCTTAATGGTCTCGAAATGAAAAGGATAGTGTTGTCCATTTTCTCACCTTTTTGTAGTAGAACAGCACCAATGCCTTTGCAGCTTGTATCAGTCATAATAAATGAGTCCTTTCCAGGATCAAAACTAGCTAAATGTTGTGCATGACTAAGACAACTCTTTATGTGATTAAATTCATCACAACATTCCTTGTCCCAAAGAAATTCTTGCTCTTTCTTCAGTAAGTTCCTCATCTTTTCCGTTTTTTGAGCAAACCCTGGGACAAATTTGTTATAAAATTCAGACATCCCTAGAAACTTAACCAATTCATCCTTACAGTTAGGATATTTAAGATTGGAAATTGCCTCTACCAAGGACGGTTTAGGCTTGATGCCAGAGCTAGAAACTAAATGTCCAAGATATTCAATAGTCTCCACCCCAAGCTTACACTTGTCAAGCCTAAGGGTGAGGCCTGCATCCTTCAACCTATCTAAGACAACAGAAACCCTATCATCATGTTCATCACGATTAAGACCATGAACCAAAATGTCGTCTTGATAGACCTTTATACCTTTAATCCCAAATAAAACCCCTTCCATTACTCTTTGGAATACGGACGCGGCTGATATCAGACCGAATGGCATCCTGAGAAATGTATAGGTGCCGAAAGGAGTGATAAATGTAGTAAACTCTTAACAAGATGGGTGTAATCTGACCTGGTGGTAAGCGGAGGAGAGATCTAATGTTGAGAAATACGCAGCACCACCCAACGAAGACATCATTTCTGTTATGTTGGGAAACGGATAATGATCGACAATAACTGCTTTATTCAACTCCCTCATATCAATGCACAATCTTGCCTCGCCATTGGCGTTCTGAGCCATAACTACCGAAGAAACCCACTCCGTGCCCTCCACCTCCTCTATCACACCGTTACTTATCAATTTATCCAACTCAGCCTTCATTTTGTCACATACTAAAAGAGGAACATTCCTAACTTTGGCTACTTTGGGAACTGAATCCTTTCTTAACTTTATTAAATGAAGATATTTCTTTAGACATCCCAGATCCTTGCTGAATACACTTGGATATTTGTTCACCCAGTGACTGTCATGCGAGACAACATCCACACTGGGAGGTAAGTCTCTCAAACACACAGAAGGGGTTTGGTTGGGGTCAAGATAAACTTCAAGGTCTCTTTGGTGTTCCCAACTAATGAGAGAATCCCCTTTCATGGAAACATACATTTTCCCAGCCGTAACTCTTCCCTTAAAATCAATTGTGCCCATGAAATACCCCAAGAGATTTATGACCTGACCACCATATCCCTTAGGAATTATGTCCGGTTTGAGTAACTTGACCTTACCAACTAGACAATTCTCGAAGAAGAGCTTGGGTATCAAGGTGATTCTAGCTCCAGAATCAAACAACATATCAACAGGACAGTCTTCAATCAACACCTTTTCTATGGGACCATCCGTATCAACAGCATTGACCTGAGACCAAACAATCTCATTTTGTGTTTGATCAAAGATATCTACCTCCCTTACTTTCTTTTGACTCTTGGTTGACCTGCAGCATTTCGTAGAATGACCTTTTCTCTTACACACAGAACAAGTCATTTTCCAACCTGGGCAATCTTTGGCATTGGCCACATGGCCCATGTTACCACAACGATAACACTTCACATTTGACAATTTAAAACTCGAGCTTGTGTTCTTGTTTTCGTTAGAATTTCCAGTCTCAAGAGATGATGATTTTTGAGAGGCAGCACTTTGGGAAGACTTTATTTCTTTGACCTCGGTGGTTCCTATTTTTTCTTCAGAACTATTCTTACGAATTACCTCAGAACAAGTATTAGAATGTTCATGTAATTTGAGTGCTGTTATCACTTCTTGAAGAGTAGGGTTGTCTTTCTGCCATAGGTTATCCTTTGCTTTCTCAAGAGAAGAACCAAGCATCAATTGGTCTCTGAGGCGCTCATCCAGAGAGCCAGCAAAAGAACATGTGGAAGCAAGTTTACGAAGGGCAGTTACATATTGCTCAACAGTTTCATCTTGCCTCTGCATCCTTTTACCAAAATGAAAACGTTCCAACACCATACGAAGTTTAGGAAGATAATGGAGATCTATTTTCTTAATACATATCTCATATTCATTAAGAGAAGAAGAACCATCTAATTCCGGGAGATTTTCAAAAACACCTTGCCCCTCTGAGCCTAAACAGTGCATGAAAAGAGAAGACTTTCTCTCTGCGCTGAGTGAGGTGCTACAAACCCTGGCATAGTGTGCGAAAACTTTTTTCCATTTGAGCCAAGGGATGGGAGGATCGCCGGGCTCAGAGAGAAAGAAAGGTGGAGCTGTGACATTTTGCATGTTGAAAGAGAATGCTCAGAACACTTTTATAAAAAGAAAACAGGTTAAATATAATTTTCCTAAAAATTAAACTTTCAACCACAAATGGCGAAATTGCAATATTATTAAACGTTCCCTCTTTTTTTTTTACAATAGATGCCTCACAAAATTCAGCACAAATATTCACAAACACTTCAAAAATAAGAATAGAGTTATAGGTAAAGGTTGTGCCAATCAACGAGCTAAGCAAGATAACCTTCACAGTAATAGCAGATGACCGGCATAAGCTGAGCCGATCAGCGGGATGCGTGAGAAACAGTACACGTGAGATATTGTGTCGATCAGCGAGTAACGGATCTACTTAGAAACACAGTGAGAATCTGTGCCAATCAATGAAAAGAGGATCGGCAAGAAAAGGAAAATTAACCAGGCTTACTTGAAGTGGAATATGGTGCAGATGAGTGAAACACCTGAAAATAAATGAGTTCTGGGACCGGATTGATATTGCGGCTGAGGTTGAAGTGAATAACCACTTTAATCGGAGGCTTCTTTTCTTTTTCAAGATGGCGGACGGCGTGATGATGTGATCACGGTGCGTAGAAAGGACACATGATGATGCCTGAACCCAGCGTTGTGATTACGCAGTCACAATTCCGCAGGTTTGACGAAGGAATGCTGTTCTCCGCTCCAGTTGCCGGGTAACAGAAAGGTGCAGATGCAAGTTACCAGGTAAGCTTGGTTGCTAGGCGCTGTTTTAAATGACAACGCAGCGCGCTAGTGCCGTTATCGTAAACAAAGCCAAAAGATAGTCTTTTCCAATGAATTGCGATAAGAAGATACTTCCAAGAGAATGTAACTTCGCTAATTCTACCCCCACAAACATTTTGGGCCAGATGTAGGCAATTTTATTTTACCACTTCTTAAATACCGAATCATACCGATTCGGTATTTAAGAAGTGGTAAAATAGAGGGGGGGGAGATGTAGGTATTTCAGATTCGGTAAATACCGAATCGTTAAGATTCGGTATTTACCGATTCTGTAAATAACGATTTGGTAATGCCCATTGATTCCTATGGGCATTGAAGCCCATAGGAATCAATGGGCATTACCGAATCGGTATTTACAGATTCGGTAAATACCGATTTGAGCAAGGGTGCAGGGGGTGTCACTTTGACACCCTCTAGCACCCCAAATACAGGCATGTGTGCCATGTGGCACACAGACATGCCCTAAGAGCATGTCTGTGTGTTACATGGCACAGGTGTGCATGCACACCTGAATTCGGTATTTTACCACCCAATTGGAATGGGTGGTAAAATACCGAATTCTGAAGGCCTGTAGCGCTGTAAACAGTGCTACCTACATCTGGGTTTTACCGAATCGGTAAAATTATCAATTCGGTATTTTACAGATTCTGTAAATTTACAGTTTCGGTAAATTTACCGAATCTGTAAAATATTGGCCCCTACATCTCGACCGGTAATTGGCGACCTACATCTGGCCCATAGTCACAAATCTTCAAGTGGGTGAAAGGGCAATCGATGAAACAGCCATGTAAATTGCTAAAAAATTCCTAAAAAATGGTAGAAAAACGACAGAAAGTTTAACATTTCTATAAGAATTTCATCACAAAAAAAGTCTTTACCTACAGAGAAGCTGTAGCTTGAAGAGGGTGTCAGCATGCTCCAAATAGTAAATCAATCAAACAGGTTGAAATTTGAGGAGTTGAGTTGAGGTCTCTAGGCGTGAGGTAGGTCCAATCGTCGCCAAAATGTAGTGTTGCCGTTTAAATGAAGAGTAGACAAGCAGCAGTAAAAGTTGAGGAGGCTTTATTGTAGGTATCAAGCTAGAGACCTCATCCACCAAAGTCCAGCTGAAAAATGGCATGTCACTGAACCCAACATTCTAAGTGGCCCCATTCTACATTAGAACATAAGGAAAGAGTTATGCCAGAAGGAAGGTTTACAATGAAGGATACCACACAGTGGCCAGGCCAACCTGAAATACTTACCACATAACATGTCACCCAATGCAATGTCTGCCCAATTTGTACGTCATCCCACATAGACATACATCCGACATTTCCCCTTGTCCTGTCTAACTCCAGCATTGGCTCCAGGGGCACATCATACTACCCACTTCAACTGGATCCGCAATCAGGGATCAAACAAACACATCTGTAATCACACATCACTGACTGTACAATAAAATCAAATAGAAATGAAATGGCAGGACCAATGTCTTACAAAAGAAGATACGTTCTATTCAAACATGTACAACACATCAAGGGAAATAAAGGCCAATGGCAAGTCCATATAATCAAACTGTGCCACAGCACAAGGCTGGGAGATGCAACTTGCCCTTACTGGCACTGCCACGGACCTCCTCACAAAGGGGCATCCATTGGGCAAAGCAGTCACCTCGAAGATAGCACTTGGGAAGGGGGGCAGAGGTTATGGGACTGGTGGGCTACTCCTTGGGAGGGTATTTTAAGGGTGTGGGGCTTTTTGGGATGGGTTTCCGAGGTTTTCTTTATTTTCTTTTTAGGGCTGGATTCAGAGGGTGGGAAGGCTGTTTTTCAAGGGTGGCGTGGGAACTGGAAGGGATAGATTTGGGTGCGGAAGAGATTTTGGGACATTGGGGGTCAGGTTGCGCAGGGGAAAGGGCAAGGGCAAACAAGACATAATCAATGGGGAAACAGGTAGGGTGTTCGGGATAGAGTTTGCATTGGGAGGAAGAGGGAGTAGAAGTGTGTGGTGGTCTGTTGTTTGCACTGTGTGTTGTGATGGTGGATGTTGTGTTGGGTGACTGTGAGCATATGTGTTTTTTGGTGAGAATGCTGTGGATGTGCTGGGTGCCGAGGAGGGGTGTGTGTGTTGCTGTAATGTCTGTGGGTATGGTTGTGTCAGACGAGGGGTCAGTGTATGTTGCTGTGATGTCTGCAGGTATGGGTGTGTCTGTGGAGGGGCTGTGGCTGTGATCTCTGTGGGTGTGGTTGTGTCTGTGGATGTGTCAGTGTGTGTTGGTGTAGTGTCTGCAGGTATGGGTGTGTCTATAGAGGGGTCAGTGTGTGTTAGTGTGGTGCTTAGGGGTATGCTGAGGGTGGTGCAGGTGGTGAGGGAGTAGAGCATCTGCTATGTTCATGAATGTTTGAGTTTTTTGGATGCCTTGGGTTTGTGTGTGGTGCTTGGGTCTACTGAAGTGTGTGCATGCTTAGGTGTGTGTGAGCTTGGGATAGGATTGGGAAGAGGGAAAGTGGATGGGCAAGGGGCAGCAGGGGAGGTGGAAGGTTGGGATGGATGAAGGGCTGCCGTGAGGGGGAAGGCTAGAGCCTGAAAAGATCTCTGCAGGCCAGAGATGGCAACGTCAATGCCCTCCAGGAAGGCAACCTTCTGGGTCTTCTGGGTGCTTATCGCCTGGATGGCATTCTACACTGCAGTCTGACCCACAGATATGCTTCTCAGGAGTCAATAGTCTCCTCAGGGCAGCGGGCTAACAAAGGCAAGGGCTGAGGTGCTTGGAGTGAAGGAGAGCCTTCCTCTCTTAGGGGGAGTGGGAATGACCAACTTGTGGGGGGACCACAGGGAAGGTGGCAATGGAACATGGGGGAGTGGACTAGGATAAAGGTGGAACTGATCCTGTTGGGTTCACCACCCCTTTAGAGCGTCCACCAGAGGATGACTCAGATGATGATGAGATTTGAATGTTGTGATCTGGGGCACTCCCCCCACCCTCCTAGTCATTGGGTCCCTAAGTGTCTGACGATTCACATCTGGAACCGCCATGACCAGCTGTGTCCCCACTGATGTTGGCCCCTTCTCCTCCTCTTGCCCTCGATTTTTCTGAAATGACATGTAGCAAAGGCTTATTGAAACTTCATTACCACACCTGAACATCACAAATCCACAGAAAACATTAAAGAAGTCCACATATCTCACCACCTTCAGGGTTCACTCCATAGGCTTTCAAGTTAGGATGAGCACATACATTCATGCTATATAACCTGCAAACAATTGGGTCCACTCATGTCAGAACCTCAGACTGACCCATATGCATGGATGGAATTCTCTACAATCCACCCATATGTCCATATTTGGATAGTTGATGAACTTGTATACTTTGACACATTAACAAAATTCTCACACAAGGCCCAGAGTCCAACAGATCTACCTATTTCTCATAATCAATCAATCAATCAATCAATCAAGGCATTTATAGAGCGCACTACTCACCCGGAGGGTCTCAAGGTGCTTGGGGGGGGGGGTGCCGCTACTGCTCGAACAGCCAGGTCTTGAGCTTCTTCCTGAAGGAGAGGTGGTCTTGGGTCAGGCGAAGGTCGGTCGGGAGGGTGTTCCAGGTCTTGGCGGCCAGGTAGGAGAAGGACCTTCCTCCTGTTGTCGCTCTTCGGATGCGGGGGACGGCGGCGAGGGCGTGGTTGGTCGATCGGAGGTGGCGTTTGGGAGCGTAGAAGTTGAGGCGGTTGTTGAGGTAGCTCGGGCCATGGTCGTGTAGGGCTTTGTGTGCGTGGGTGAGGAGACGGAAGGTGATTCTCTTGTTGACGGGGAGCCAGTGCAGGTCTCTCAGATGTCCGGAGATGTGGCTGCGTCGGGGGATGTCGAGGATGAGTCTGGCTGAGGCGTTCTGGATCTGCTGGAGTCTCTTCTGGAGCTTGGCGGTGGTTCCGGCGTAGAGGGCGTTGCCGTAGTCCAGTCGGCTGGTGACGAGGGCCTGGGTGACCGTCTTCCTGGTCTCGGTGGGGATCCACCGGAAGATCTTCCGTAGCATGCGCAGGATGTTGAAACAGGACGCGGAGACGGCGTTGACTTGTCTGGTCATGGAGAGGGAGGAGTCCAGGATGAAGCCCAGGTTGCGTGCGTGGTCTGTCGGTTTGGGTGCGGTGCCCAGGGCGGGGGGCCACCAGAAGTCGTCCCAGGCGGAGGGCGAGGAGCCTAGGATGAGGACTTCCGTCTTGTCTGAGTTCAGTTTCAGGCGGCTGGTCGTCATCCACTCGGCTACGTCTTTCATCCCTTCGTGGAGGTTGGTTCTGGCGGCGGCGGGGTCGTTGGTCAGGGAGAGGATCAGCTGGGTGTCGGCGGCGTAGGAGATGATGTTGAGGTTGTGTTGGCGTGCGATGGCCGCAAGGGGGCTCATGTAGACGTTGAAGAGGGTGGGGCTGAGCGAGGAGCCCTGAGGAACGCCGCAGATGACTTCCGTGGCTGCAGATCTGAACGGTGGCAGGCGTACTCTCTGTGTCCTTCCAGCGAGGAAGGAGATGATCAACTCCAGAGCCTTTTCCTGGATTCCGATGTTGCTGAGGCGCTGCACTAGGGTGCGGTGGCAAACAGTGTCGAACGCCGCGGAGAGGTCTAGGAGGATGAGGGCTGCTGTTTCGCCGTTGTCCAGCAGGGCTCGGATGTCATCGGTGGCAGCGATGAGGGCGGTCTCGGTGCTGTGGTTGGCTCGGAAGCCAGACTGTGAGGGGTCGAGGGATCCATTCGTCTCGAGGAAGGTGGCCAGCTGCTTGTTGACGGTCTTCTCGATGACTTTGGCTGGAAACGGGAGGAGCGAGATGGGGCGGTAATTCTTGAGTTCGGTGGGGTCCGCTGTTGGTTTCTTTAGTAGAGCGCTGATTTCGGCGTGCTTCCAGCTCTCAGGGAAGGTGGCGGTGTCGAAGGAGGTGTTGATGATGTCCCGCAGGTGGGGTGCGATGACAGCGTCGGCCTTGTTGAAGACGTGGTGAGGGCAGGGGTCTGTCGGAGATCCGGAGTGGATAGAGTTCATCGTGCAGATGGTGTCTTCTGTGTTGATCTGGGTCCAGGCGCTGAGGGTGGTGGTGGGGGGCGTTGGTGCGGTCGTGGGGAGTGTTGTTTGTGGGCTGAAGCTGTTGTGTATGTCAGCGATCTTGTTGTGGAAGTAGGAGGCGAGGGAGTTGCAGAGGTCTTGCGACGGGGTGATGTCGTTGATTCCGGCGTTGGGGTTGGAGAGCTCTTTCACGATGTTGAAGAGTTCCTTGCAGTTGTGTGCGTTGTTGTCCAGCCGGTCCTTGAATGCTGATTTCTTGGTGGCGTGGATCAGTTGATGGTGCTTCCGGGTGGCGAGCTTGAGGGTGGTCATGTTGTCCGGTGTTGGCTCCCTTCTCCAGGCTTTCTCGAGGGCTCGGCAGTTCTTCTTGGAGCTCTTGAGTTCGTCGGTGAACCATGGGGCCTTCTTGCTGCCGGGTCTGCTAGGCGGGGTCCTCAGTGGGGCGAGGTTGTCTGCGCAGTTGCTGATCCACTTCGTGAGGTTGTCCGCGGCCTGGCTGGGGTTCGCTGAGCTGGCGGGAGGGTGTTGGCTCAAGGAAGTGGCGAGCTGGTTTGCTGTGATCTTGCTCCAGATTCTTCGAGCAACCTGTTGCTGGTGGTGGTGGATCGTGGATCTTCTGAAGGTGAAGTGGACGCAGCTGTGGTCCGTCCAGTGGAGTCCGGTGGCGTGGCTGAAGACGATGTCCTTGCTGGAAGAGAAGACAGCGTCGAGTGTGTGTCCGGCGAGGTGGGTGGGGGTGGTCACCAGCTGCTTGAGTCAGAGGATGGCGAGGTTGTCAAGCAGGGTGGTGGTGTTGCGGTCGTTGTTGTTCTCCAGGTGGAAGTTGATGTCCCCCAGGAGGATGAAGTCAGCAGAGGGGAGGGCGTGCGGGCTGATGAAGTCGGCGATGTCTTCGCTGAATTGTGTGCGTGGTCCCGGGGGTCGGTAGATGAGGGTGCCTCTGAGGGTGGTTTTGGGGTCCGTGTGGATCTGGAAGTGCAGGTGTTCGGCGGTTGTCAGGGTGTCGTCGGTGTTGGTCGCGATGCGGATGGTGTCTCTGTAGATGATGGCGATGCCTCCTCCAGTCTGGTTGCCGCGGTCTCTTCGGGTGATCTTGTAGCCCTCTGGGATGGCGATGGCGATGTTGGGCGCTGAGGAGTCGTTCATCCAGGTTTCCGTGAGGAAGGCGACGTCAGGAGCTGTGGTGTCGAGGAGGTTCCAGAGTTCGATGGCGTGTCTGTGGACGGAGCGGGTGTTTAGTAGGATGCACTTGAGGTGGTTGCTGCTGGTGTTCGGCTTGGCGGGCGCTGGTGCGGGGCAGTTCCGGATGCAGGTGAACTTGCAGGCGTGGCAGCTGAAGGGTCCGTGGGTTCGTCTCGGGGTGGCTCGGTAGCATCCCGGGATTCGGCCGGTGTTGAGTGCGTTGAGGGTGGCGGCGTCGTACGTCCGGCGGGGGCCAGGGGTCTTGGCCCTGGGCGCGGTCCAGGCGTGGACGGGCGCAGACGGGCTTACCTTTGGCGCACCTTCGGCGCTCAGTCGGTGCTCACGCTGCGCACGTCCGCTGCGCGGTCGCTCTGGGGGCGTCATAAAAAGGGAGCCGGTCGGGAGGGTCTGCGGGAGGGCGGGAGCGGGAGCCAATCGGCTGGCGGGGGGCGGGGCCACGGGCTAGGGCGGCGGGAAAATCTGGCGCGGCCTCGGCGGGCCTCGGGTGGCGGGAAAATCTGGCGCGGCCTCGGCGGGCCTCGGGTGACGGGAGGCTGGTGGGCTCGGCGGCCCTCGGGTGGCTGGAGGCTGGAGTGCTCGGCGGCCCTCGGTGGCTGGGGCTGAGCAGGCAGGCACAGGAGCGTGGGGGTGACCAGGCCAGGAGGCGCAGTGGTCAATCCCTGGCTCTGGTCGGGCTCCCCTTAAAAAGGGAGCCGGTCGGGAGGGTCTGCTGGAGGGCGGGAGCGGGAGCCAATCAGCTGGCGGGGGGGCGGGGCCGCGGGCTAGGGCGGCGGGAAAATCTGGCGCGGCCTCGGCGGGCCTCGGGTGGCTGGGGTGGCGGGAAAATCTGGCGCGGCCTCGGCGGGCCTCGGGTGGCGGGAGGCTGGTGGGCTCGGCGGCCCTCGGGTGGCTGGAGGCTGGAGTGCTCGGCGGCCCTCGGTGGCTGGGCTGAGCAGGCAGGCACAGGAGCGTGGGGGTGACCAGGCCAGGAGGCGCATGATGTCACGTAGGCCAAGTTGAACACCAATGTAACATTAATTACTGTGGTGGCAGACATCCTGTGACATGCAAATTCTCATTGCCCACCGATGACACTTTGGACTCCAAATTACATCATTTGACCGCTACCTGAAAAGTCAATTGAAATTTTGACAAGTAGTTTAGCTATGTATCACATTAAACAGATAAAGTTCCCAGAAAACAATTAGGTCCTAACATTTGGAAGATAGATATTCTCAATTCACAAAGCATAACACTCCATATGGCCGTATGGATATCCCCAAATCTGCTTGGTACAGGTGATGACGCCAGTCAGAGATTGTATATACACAAACCAATACATCTTTTAAGGTTTTTGGTATCCCTGAACATCTATGACAGGGGTACTCATAGTACGGCCCGCGGGCCGGTGGCGGCCCGGCAAGCCTTCCTGGGCGGCCCGCGGACCTTGCAGACACATGTGTTTAAAAATAAATAAATCAATAGTGTTTGCAAATACAGCCGCAGCAGCGCGGACTCAGACTGTGCTCTGTGGGGGCCGGGGGATTCCAGTATTGTCAGAGGGAAGCTGCAGGGGCCTAAGAGGTGAAATTCAACAAAGCCTCATTAACATCTAAATGGTCTTTTAAAGACCCGTGAAATACTTGGTGTGGCTGTGTGTGCGCGAGCTGAGGAACCTGTCGCTGCAGGGGCTGAGGGCTGACACACACACACAGGTGAGAGGGAGGGAAACGGAGAGAGTGGGAGGGAGACACAGGGGGAGGGACGGAAACAGAGAGTGGGAGGCAGTGAGGGAGACACGGAGGGAAAGTGGGAGACAGGGAGGGAGACATAGAGGGAGGGAGGGAGGGATACACAGAGGGAGGGAGGGAAACAGAGAGTGTCAGACAGGGAGGAAGACACAGAGGGAGGGAGGGAGACAGGGAGGGAGACACAGAGGGAGAGTGGGATACAGGGTGGGAGACACACAGGGAGGAGGAAGACACAGAAGGAGGCACAGAGGGAGGGAGACACAGAGGGAGGGAGGGAGACACAGAGGGAGAGAGGGAGACACAGAGGGAGGAAGGGAAACAGAGAGTGGGAGACAGGGAGGGAGGGAGAGAGACACAGGGAGGGAGACGCAGAGGGAGGGAGACGCAGAGGGAGGGAGACGCAGAGGGAGGGAGAGGGAGGGAGAGAGAGGGAAGGAGACACAGGGAGAGAGAGGGAGGAGACACAGAGGGAGAGAGAGGGAGGGAGAGAAAGGGAGAGAGAGAAGGAGGGAGAGAGAGAGAAGGAGAGAGAGAGAGAGAGAAGGAGGGAGAGAGAGAGAAAGATGTGTGTATGCTGGGTCTGGTGGCTCAGTGGACGAAGGTGTCTGCTGCAGGGACCTGTGTTTAACCTCATGGTCACAATTTTTTTTTGCTTTCGCCCCTCCCCCTCCCCCTCTGACCCCGCCCCCACCGGTACGGCCCTCGGCCACAAACCACACTGTAAATTTTGCCCCCGAGAGAAAGTTTGTGAGTACCCATGATCTATGACATTAAGACATGGGATTACTAGAGTCACAATGGTTAGGTACATCACACTACTCTTTGGTATTTTGCATACTCAGATTGGCTTTGAAGGATCAATGTAGGCACTCACATAGGATCCTCACAGTTCTACATCTCACTCACTCATGCATGTCACCTGTCAGTGAATGGGTGTTTAGGAACACTATTGCAGATGAACCATCAACTACCAAATGCACATTGGCCAACATGTAGGCACTAATGCTGATGGCACAAGTGATGTTTACACTGTCATTTCACCATATAGCCTGTACTTACCAATGGGAACTGTTGTACAGTCACTGAATGTACTGTGAACTCTATGTCATGTCCCATGTAACCCTGGGGGAGTACACGCAACTCCGCGAAATGGAAAAAACTCAGCTGCGCTACGCAGAGCTCCGCAAGCGGCGGAGTGCGATAGAAAAATGCAGTTCGCAGTTATTTTCAGTGCCGGATGCTTGTTCGCACTGTGCAATGACTGTGAACGGCACCATGCACAGCGCAAGTGTGGGCTGCTTTCCTTGCTGCCGCTCAAGTAGATTTTTACTCGAGTGGCAGCTTTCTCAACGCAAACGGGCAGTTTCTCAACGCCAGTGGTAATGAGCATATGCAACCACTCGCAATGAGAACCCTGACCACCCTGCGTTGAGAAATTTTACCGGGAGGTTTATTTGATGTTGACGATTGCGAACGAGGAAAAATCTCGCCAGGAGGTGGATATTCTTTGCTTGCGCTCGCCAACCTGACGTTGACGAATGTGAGTGAGGAACAAAACTCCGGAGTTTTTCAGAACTTCCGCAAGCTCCGCATAACGCAGTGCGGAAAACGCCGTGAGCGTAGCGGAGTTCACCACCCAGGCTTAGTCCCATGCGATAGGGCCACTATCAAATGCAAGGCAGTAGTGATGGTACATCTCTCCTCACACAAGCATGACGATTGCCTGTGTGGTACAATTGTCACCCAGATTTACTGAGAACATGAGATGATTACACATTTGAATCAGCCAGGTGCCTACTCAAAAGGAGAGAATTGGATGTGGTCAGGACTCTGCTGTCTTCATGGTCAGAAAGACAATAGCCACAGCACAGCAGCATGCACCTACTACCCCACTTACACTAACAATGACTCAACTTGCATGGCACATGGGCCACCACTAATCTTGGTTTGGACATGTCTGCCTGTAACACAAAAAGTTGGCAGAGTAACATGCATGACTCTGGCCAGGACTCAATCCCTTGTCGCTGCTGTTGGGCCCTCAACTGCCCATCAAGGTCTGCATAGGTCACCACCAGTATGCAGGCCATTAGAGGGGTGATGGGTTGGCATGCACCCCTTCCTCTATGATTTTCGAGGTCCAGGCCTGCAGGTCATCCCACCTCTTCCTGCAGTGGGCACTATGTCAGTTGTAGACCTCCAGGGTCTGCACCTTTTGGGTGATGGCTTTCTTTGGATGGAGGTTGACCTGTATGGATGCAATAGATGTAGAAATAGATTGTAACTGGAAGTTTGAGGAGAACTGTCAGCTCGATTCACACCACGTTGACATCTAACACAAGCCTTCATCACAAGTCAACCTATTACATGTGTCCATGTCACATGCTAAGCACCTCTAAAGCATGAATACACATTTTTTAGATCATCTGATGACTAACCTCAACCCTGGTCATGACCTACACTGACGTAGTCAGCCCACTAACATTTAATAGGCCAGGCCTATCCTACATGGAATGTGATGTGAGGTACCATAACACACAACACACCATTTGGACCTTCTGAAGTGTAAACTACCTGTACATGACTGTCCAGACACCTTTCCTGCCAGGCCCATTGTATTTATGCATATTGTCCTTAGAGGCAAGAATCATAGTATATACAACATCCTGAGACTAGGGTCACAAGGTAAGGGCTGGTATGTGTGACACTGAAAGCTATCTCTCTGGGGGCTGTGTGGACATGTGGACCGCTTATTTGAGTATCTTAGTAAGCCAACATACGTTTATTTGGCAAGTACTGCCATCACGACACCCCTTTTGCCACATGAGTCACTACCCTAGTGATGCCAATGAACATATCATTGTATGTGTTGTCTGATAGGGAATATTGTAGCCAAGCAGATGATTCACATTTCTAAGTCTCTTCCAAAGTGATCCACTATTCATGTCTCAGATATGCAGTAGGCCTATACAGTGGAAGCAACACTATTAGAAAAGTGTCAACAGACCTCTGTTATTAAAGGGAAAGTCACTGTTGACAGACACACATTGACACTTTGGTTCGAGGAAAGAAGTTTCAATCACCATGCCTCATAATATCCACATAACAGATATCAGGGCTAATAGTGGGACAGATCACTCTTTCTGTGGACATCCATGGATGAGCAGGTCTACAGGGACATTACTCTGTGCATCAGATCTCCTGCTACAGTAATTCTGAGCCAGGATGGACCTTGGCCCACACTGCCAACATATCAATATCATGCCTTGCACTTTGCAGGCTGAGGCTGCTTATCCTACATACACCTCACATTTCCACCAATTCAATACAAAAAAGTGAAACTTCTAGGCATTCCATATGTGAACCTATGGTTGTTTGGCACTCTGAAGGGGTCTGTGAGGTGTAGATACCTCCTAGACAACTGTTTTACAAAGTCTAATATGAGCTGAGTGATAAGTCGGATGGTACACTTGGCTAACATCATCCTCAAATGCTTTTAAAAGTAATATAACAGACATGGCTCATGGTGTGAACCCATACATAACAATTCACATATACCATGATGTTACTTGAGAACTCATTATAGCTACTGTACTCAGAGTTACATTGTAGCCTAGGGGAACAGAAAGGAAGAAGTTAAACAGAGTGAATAACTGTATTTGAAATAGCTACCTGTTCCTCTGGTGAGTCATAGAGCTGTGAATGCAGGGGAAATACCTCATTTACCAAGGTCTCTATCTCCTTTGGAGAGAAGAGACAGGCCCTATCCCCTGTAGTGCATGCCATGATTGCTCCCAGAGGTGAAAAACAGCAGCCCAAATCGAGGAAGTGTTGACAGAAGCAGTGTCAGGAGGCAAGTGAGCTAAATTTCCAACCTTTGCGTTCATATACGCCACATATGACGCAGATGCACACAGCCATTGGCCTGCGACCATCACTATACCAAACATTAGCCTATGGCTGTGGCTGCCGTGCATGCGACCGCCTACCGCAAAGTCGACTTCAACCGGCAGCCAACGTTCGACATGTCCAATTAACAGAGGCCATGAAGCCGCCATGTTAGCGGTTGGGAAAACTGTACATAGGCCTAATGTGCGCTGCGTACCGTACACCGTGGTTGGCGGTATTTTAACATGACATGTTCTGCTATTCTAATTATAGGAACATTTTCAATTTTCTGATTTGATGATGTGCACATTTTTTTTTTTTAAACCTTTATTCCTGAAATCTTTTTATCACACAGCAGGTAGCCTACAACCCGGAGGCCGGCAGCAAATCATAGTCATCAAATCTGTACCTTCAGTTCACATTATACACAGCCAATCAGCCGACACCCCGGAGGTCCGGCGGCAGTTAAGTGTCATATAGAGCAGCAATTTCCGGTTCCTCTACTGCTCCACCATCCTGGACCTGTCTCACTTTCCTTGCCTGTGTGCGTTTGGCATCTTGTCAATAGTTGTTATTCTTATCGGACTAAAGTTACAGTCCTGAAAACAGCATTGAATTCTCTAGTATACAAGAACTAACCCCAACAACCCCCCCGCCCCCCACCCTCAACTCGCCAGGTCCTCATCGGTCCCCTACTTCATCCTGAAAGTAAGCTTCCTAAACACCCAATAAGTACTATCCCAGGACGAAGCCTACACACCTACTGCAGCCTGTCCTTCTACCACAATCAGGTTCATAGTGCTCAGCGCTCCCTTCCTATCCACCTCACTACTAAATCAAATGGCTAAGTATCTCTCTGATTTCGCACCCCCTCCACATACAGAAGGCCCCTGCTTCCAGAAGGCAGCCTGCTCACCACATCCAGTAATGTTGTTTATTATCCCTTTACGCCCGCCCCTCCTCCATCTGCACTAATCCTTCCTGTGCTATCCCCTTCTGATCTCCCGAGTGTGTGTCCTGTTCATCATGCATCTCTCCCTGTGTCGTGACATTGCCTTCTCCTGTACTCAAATACGTCTTATACAGACCCCAGAAATCCTTGGGCCGACTCTTAGGTGGTAGCAGTTCACGATAAGTTTCTGACTGTGTGCTGCAATACAACATGTCTCTTGCCCATCTTCTCTTAGTTGGCAGCGGTCCCCTCATCCAACACACTGCGACCACTCGCCTAGCTATCAAAAAACCCATATCTACCAGACGTCTCAGTGCAATCGGAAGGGGTTTAGAGTAACCTAGCAGCGCCAGCGCAGGGTTAGCCGGCAGCTCCATCTGTAAAATCGTGCTCATTTCTAAAAACACTTCTTTCCAAAATTTATTGACCCCCGGGCAGCACTACGCCATATGCATGAAATCTGCCTCCTGTGCGTGGCAACGTTCACATTCAGCAGATTGTCGTAGCCCATATCTATGCATTCTCACTGGGGTGTAATACACACACTGCAAGTATTTGAAATGGATCAGCCTATGCCTTCCATTAAGAGACAGCCTTCTCGTGCTTTTACAACAATATTTCCACATTTCATCGTCAATCTGCATTTGCAAATCATTTTGCCACGCTGTCCTGGCCTTAGAGTGTTGCGGTTCCCTTTGCTGTACACTTATCTTAATTAGATTCGTGACCAGCTTTTGAGGGGCTGCCGTTTTAATCACGTATGTTAGTTCTGGGATCTCCGGTGGTTCTGCCATATCCGCGCCCAATAGACCTGATAGTGCACTGCGTACCCTGTGATACTGAAATTGGTGCAAAAGTGTGGCCTCCATATCCTGGGGTAGTATCTGCACCCAAGTTTTTACCACTCCGTCCGCGAAGAGGTCCTCCATCTTTACGATGCCCAGTTTATTCAGTGCACTTATGACACCCTTCTCCTTCAATGGGGCAATCCACACTGCCCATTCGATCGGCATAAGTGGGGAGTATAGCAGTTCACCGTCCCTTTCCCGTAAGATGGCATGCCATGCGCGGTTCGTAACCTTTATTGAGTCCAGTTGACCAATACCGCGCTCGGCAGGGTAAAACACAGTGGCCGGTAAAGGGGCAGGTTCTGCAAACAGTCGCTCCAGAATCACGTGTGGGATTGTTGGATCTCCGTGAATCCACGTGTGTAGGTGAGCTGCCTGAGCCACTCTGTAATAGTGTTCCAAGTCAGGTGCGCCCAGCCCTCCCAACTCATAGGGGAGTATCAAGACTTTCCACTGAACTCTGGGTTGCTTACCGGCCCATGCTAGTTTAATAAGGACATGAGTCAGGCTCCTGAAAAAGGCCTTGGAGAGAGCCACTGGGATATTGTTAAACAGAACCAGGAACCTAGGTAAAACGACCATCTTCATGATGGCTATTCTTCCCATTAAGGACAGCGGTAACTTACACCATAGGTCCACGTCATCGACCAGACTCCTAAAAGCAACCCCGTAGTTTTCCCGTACTAATATGTCCGGGTCAGGGTGAAGTTGTATCCCTAAATACCTGACCGGGTCCGTTGTCCACTGCAACGGGAACTCCATTTCAAATCGTACCGTCACCGGTGGTAATGGGAACGCCACTGACTTGTTCCAATTCACTTTTAGTCCCGAGAGAGCCCCAAATCTTACTACCTCTCGAAGTACTGAGGAGAGGTTCATTTCGGGGTCACGGACATACAACAGCGTATCATCTGCGTACATAGAGATACCAATCTTATATGTCGGGAAATTGATCCCCTCAAACCTATGATATTCCCTAATCGCACATGCCACGGGTTCCGCAACCAATGCATATAGCAAGGGCGATAGCGGACAGCCCTGCCTTGTACCTCTACTAATCCCAAAAGCTTCTGTGACACGATCGCCTAGACGCAGTCTCGCTGTGGGCTCATAATATAACGCACCTATCATCTGCAAAAAGGGTTCCCCCAGGCCTAGCTTACGTAATACTCTCAGCATGAAGGGCCACTCTACCGAGTCGAAGGCCTTCTCCATTTCGAGAAAAATCGCCAATGCTTTGTTCTCCGGGCGCACATGTTGCATAGTCCCCAGAATCGTGCGAATGTTGTATGTGAGGTTTCTGGAAGGAATAAATCCTGCTTGCTCCGGGGCAACCAGCTCCGGCACGAGTAACGCCAGGTGCGTGGCTAACACCTTCGCATATAATTTAGCGTCCACGTTTAGTAGAGAGAGCGGCCTGTAGGAGCCACACGCATTTGCGGGTTTCCCAGGTTTTAGTATTGTTACAAGAAGCGCCTCTCTCATAGAACCAGACATACTCCCTTCTGCGCAGATATCGTGAAATAGGGTAGACAGATGTGGGATCAGTTGATCTTTAAAGGCCTTATAAAAGCCAACTGTCAGGCCATCCGCCCCTGGGGCGCTACCAGAACGCATTCCCTCAAGCGCCTCCATACACTCGTCTCGGTGTATAGGCATCATTAGGAATTCTCTCTGTGAATTGGACAGTAGGTGCATTTTAATGTAACTAAGGTAATCATCTACTTCTAAAACATGGTAGATGGCGGAACCTTGATACAAATGCACCTGATAAACAAATTGCCACTAGTGTTAAATATTCCCCTTATCTAAACCCTTAGGTGGGGATCATGTGCACACCGATACGACACCCGCCAACACAATGCCAGTTCTGAACAGAACTACAACATGAGTTAAATGAAAGCACAGGTGCACCATAGAAAGAACAAGTTTTTCAAATTCAATTATAATCACTTCACAAATATGAATGTCCAAAAAATCCGTTTTGTTTAGATGATTTATTTTTCAATAGAGTGAAAATAGGACAGCCGATTAGCGTTTTGATTTGCTCTGCTATACCAGTATCCGAATCACCTTGCTGTTGCCTTTCTAGTGTTGCCAATTGGGTTTCAAGATGTTTTAGCCTTTGCCTTATTGCTTTGAGTACACCCGAGTGTTTGGACATTGCAATACTCCTGATATACACTTTAAATGCGTCCCATACTGTCTGAAACTGTCGACCGATCCCACATTGGTTTAAAAAAACCTATCTATTTCCTCTGCTAGTTCTCCTCTGAATACCCCATCCAACAGTGAGTAAGGAGGGGAGCGCCACGTGAATGGGGGGATTCTCTTCACAGGAGTTGCCAACACCAGGAGCAGGGGGGAGTGGTCTGAGAGTGTGCGTGGCAATATCATGCACTCCCTAATGCTCCCGACGCAAGCCTGGGACACCAGCCAGTAATCGATTCTTGTGTGGATATCATGGTATGCAGAGTAGTGCGTGTACCCACCTTTTGTGGGGTTTCTATGTCTCCAGACATCCACCAAGTCTAGTTTAACTAGCTCCGCTTTCATGTGTAAAGCTGCCGCCGCAGGTCGTCTCGCTGGCCCAGTTGACCTATCCAACTCTGGGTCAAACACTAGATTAAAATCCCCCCCACACCATTCTGGAAGCAACGTACGGTCAGCAGTGTGTTGCTATCCGTCATAAAACTCTGGGGAATCGTAGTTGGGACCATAAACATTGATTACTAACAGGTCATGTCTCTTGCCCACACATCTAGTAATCAAATAACGACCTTCTGAGTCCGCTTTAATCATCGTCAATTGGAGCTTTGATCTGGGGTTGACCCATACAATCACTCCTCTAGAATGAGTAGTAAACCCTGCAGCCACACTGTTACCCCTCAGTCCCCTAGCGGAGAGCATTCTGCTCGTTATTGGGAGGTGAGTCTCCTGGATGAGCGCTAAATCAATGTGGTGTCTGTGCAGATAATTCACAACCCTTCTGAGTTTGCGGTAGTCATTAAGGCCTCTCACATTCCACGTCAGCGCCCTCAGTGATTCGAGAGCACTCGCATCATTCATCCCAGTACAGTCATCCATTCTAGAAGCAAGTCATTATAGTTAACAGTTGTGAGTCTCCATCTCCTGGGCGCTGTCACCATATTGGTATCAGGTGATATAGCTACCTTTAGGTAAGTGGGACTGAGAGGCACCTCGTCTGGCAAAACAATCAACTTCCCAACCCCTGAATCCAAACAAACCCACTTCCCCACCCCATCCCTCCCACAGCAGACCTCCCCCAACCTGGCCTGACAGAGCCCCCTCCCTCCCTTCTTCCATATCTCATTTAAATCGCTGGCCTGGCAGCGCCCTGTTCCTCCCCCCTTCCGCCCCTCATTTGAACCTACCCCGACTACTCCCAAACTGGCCCTCATAGGGACCATTAGTGCCAATAGCGCTAGGGCAGAGGTCGCTAGCACAAACATACAACGGTACATCAGCATTATATATCTCACCTTCGCCCCAGCTCCATCTCCCTCTAAGTGTCTATTAACGGAAGGCTAAGTAAATACTTAGTGAGTTTTCTAAAGGCATCGCCCTTCACTTCCCCCCCTCCTAAAGCACACATATCATTAGAACTGTTCAATAACCATATACATTGCATTGTACGCTGAAACCATTTCCGCCAACGTCTATTAATGTCACCTGCCTGCCATTGGGCACATATATATTGAAAAGATGTCACCCAGCTGTGGCGCGGCCATCCAGTGACAGGTCCCTTCGGTCCCATTTTTCGGCACTTCTCAACCCCCAAGGTTCACTGCAATACGAGTCCCAGCAGTAACAGCTTTGGCTAGTCTCCAGTAGGTCCAACAGTGTGTAGCCCTGAGTATCGCTCACCGAGTCCATTCCTGCTCGTCCAGATGGCTGTTCTCATCTTGCTCCTCATTTTGACCTCTCGGGCTGCTCCTCTGTTCCTTGGACCATACCTTTATAGATTTCTGAAGCTCTCTAGGGTCCGTGAAAAAATGTGAGTGACCTCGTCTATTTATCCGCAGTTTTGCCGGATACAACATCGCGTAGTCCAATCCAAGTTCCCGGAGTTGCTTCTTGTATGGGGCGAAGTGCCGTTGTTCCTCCTGCACTTTCGCATTGAAGTCAGGGTACAAAGAGACATCCATGCTGAATTGTAGCTTCCCTTTGTCCCTTGCATACCTCAACGCCGTATCTCGGTCCCTGTAGTTCAACAGTTTCGCTATTATCGGCCTCGGGGGCGCCCCCGGGCGCGGTCGGGGGCCCCAACGTGCGGTGAGCTCTTTCTACTATAAACATCGGTGAGAAGACATCCTCTCCCAGAAGGGTAATCGAGAGTTTCTCTACAAAGAGTTCCATCTTCCCAGTTTGCGTTGTCTCCGCAATCCCCGTAATGCGAATGTTCGAGCGCCTCGAGCGGGCCTCCAAATCCTCTGATTTATCCTGTATAACTTGAAGTAGTCTAGTGAACTGCTTGCGGTCTTTATCCCATTCGGACTGTGCTTCTTCCACTTCAGTAATCCGTCTCTCAGACATGTCTAGCCGCTCCGCATGTTTGTCCACTCGCTCTGACATGCGGTCCATTCGGTATGTAAGAGCGTCAATCTTCGAGCCAATGGATGCCATGCTGTATTGCAATCCTTTCTCCATTGTCACCAGCATGTCTTTTATATCTGCATACAGTGAGCCCTCTTGCCCTCTGCCCTTCGGGGATGGCTCAGGCACCTGTGACTCCGGGACCTTAGCTCTTCGCTGGTTGAAGGCCAGCTTAGACTGAGTTTTGTCGCCCTTGCCCATCGTAATCTGTCAGGCTTCAAGTCGATCTGCCTCACCGCATGAGAGCGGAGACTGGGTCTATAGCGATGCTCCAACCACTAAATCCACGCCGGAGATGCCTGTGGTGCAATGCGGCTCCTGCGCCCCTGCACTCTACGGGGCTAACAACCAGTATTCACGGCTTTCGCCAATGCAGCTCACGGTATGGCCTGTTGTGCCCCAAGGAGGTCGTTGCTGTATCTCAAGCGTGTATAGGCCTTGATCCAGTACCCCTCTTCAGCTACCTTCGCACGAGTGATGTCTGGGACAGCCTAGCAGTGCCCCACCTGTATTCCGCCAGGGGAAAAACTGCCGCCAACTGTTACCGCTTCTCCAGCTCTGTGTCCGCAGCTCTGCAGTGTCCCTCCCTGTTCAGCCAGTTGGCAGGTCCTCCCTATGGCCCTCTCCGGGCTCCGTGGCCAGTGAAATTCCTTCAGTCAGGACCCCAACCGCTCTCCCGGCAGCGTCAGTAACTGTTTTAGTGGGCGAACAGGTAAATACAGTCTTCAGTAGCGTACCTCAATCCGTTCCAGCTAATTGCTCCACCGAGTATGGGAAACTCCTCTTGCTCAGCCTCTCTTCTGCAAGCACATTGGTATTGTGCTGGGCTAGCTGGTATAGGCCTCCAAGTCGGTGTCCGCACCCTGGCTCCTGTCGCAGTCCCACAGCTCGCACCGTCTACTCACACGCCCGATCGATGCCCAGGTGGGGGGAGGATTCCCTTTTTTCCACTTCTTGCGTTCGGCCCAAGGGGGGGTGTCTTGCAGGAGTTTCAGTAACTGTACTCTTCCCCAGATAGCCACTACAATCTCAGCCTCTCATAGGGATTCTCTCTCCACAGAATCCGTGTATCTGGACTCTTCCCGCCACTCAGCGCTAACTGTGAAGGGAGGGGGTCAATAGCGCCGATCAAC
Organism: Lissotriton helveticus; assembly: GCF_964261635.1. Lineage (NCBI taxonomy): Eukaryota > Metazoa > Chordata > Amphibia > Caudata > Salamandridae > Lissotriton > Lissotriton helveticus. Next base: position 807,289,866 of record NC_136068.1, on the reverse strand, counting down.
CGACACTCAGTGATGCATCAATAGCCATAATAGTCGACCCTCAGGAAGCATCAACTAATTTTAGTGCCATATAGTCTGTTCCCAGGTCTGTCGGTGAAGTTCGGACCCTATGCTGTTATTCAGCTGCCAATCCTCCAGGAGGGGACCACTCGTGGCTCTGAGTCCCTTTTTCCCCCCTCCTCCGTACTCCAGCGCCGCCGGGTGTTGCTCTCCCTCTCAGAGCGTCGGCCCGTGTGTTCTCCCTTCCGCTTACCGCTATCTCCCTCTGCGCCGCCGGCTGGTTCCGAGTTCCGTCGTCGCTCCGATGGCACCAGGACTGTGACTCACTCGCTAGCCGCACGCAGGGTCACGCTCACCCCGGCCCGCAGCCCAGGCAAGTCCGCTGCTCAGGGCCTAGTCCGTCAGCAAATCCACGCGTCTCCCTTTCCTTCATCAGGGAGTGTGCCTTCATATCAGGGGTCTGTAGCCTCCGTCAATGCAGGATATTTATCAGGATTGTGGTGGAAATAGAGCGGAGCCCGGCTCCTACGCTGCCTTCATCGGTGCTGGCAAGCTCCCCCCCCGATGATGTGCACAGTTCTGTTACATACCTGTGAAGGCCACCTTGGGGGTGACAGGTGGATCTTCAAGATTTGACAATGATAATGTAAGATGTGTACTGCTTCATGAAGCATTAATGTTCAAACAGATGCCTTTTGCCTTACTCTTTACATATGTTACTCTGCACACTGTGACCAAAATAAATGTTTGTGTTACTCCTTACATATGTACCCTAGTAGAGGGAGGAGACACTGGCCACCTCTGTACCACCCATTTCTAGACCTACACACCATGGAGTAATGACACATCATCACACATCACAAAGTTCAGTATAAATAGGTAAACAATCATGGTTCTATGTCATCAATTGGAGCCTGACCTCCTACCTCACCTAAATAATCCCACATCAATACCACCACTAGAGATAGTCATGTCAGTTTTGCATTTTTTGGCCCAGGTTCATTTCAATTCACTTTTGCTATTTCTGGTGGAATGTCACCACTGATGTTCAGTCGGGTCCTCACAGAGGTGTTCACAGCAATGTTGAGACATGTGGGCAGCTACATCGATTTCCCTAGGTGTGAGGATTTTGCCACTGTGAAGTTGGATTTCTGTGGATTTGGACAGATCCCACATGTGATTGGATCCATTGATGGCACCCATATTGGCTTAGTACCACAACACGACAGCGAGCAAGTCTACCGGAATAGGAAGCACTCCCATTCTATCAACATGCAAGTTGTCTGCTTAGCAGATTTGTACATCTTAAGTGTCTCTGTCCGGTTCCTAGGATCTGCCCATGATGCCTACGTACTGCGGACCAGTACCATATCCCACCTGATGTCACAGCTACTACCGGAGAGGGCCTGGTTTGTAGGAATTGTGATCTGTCCTAACTTTGTGTGCGAAATATCAGGTAGTGTTGTGTAGTTCCTTTATAACCTATACAGGATCTGTGCATTTGGATAACATAAACTGTGGGATTGGTAGCAGACGGATTCTGTGCACACCCACCGCGTATGTTAGCCTGTCTGTATCAGCTAGCTCACAGTGCCTCTAGATTCTCCTGTTATCGGGGAGAGAATAGTTCTTGGCAACCTCAGAACATGACAACCCTGATCTCTCAGGATTGTGGAAACAATATACTACCTTTCGCTCAGTCATGCGTGCTCACTTAGTTTGTCTCAGAGATACACAGAATATACAGGCTGGGTGTTCTCAATAAGAATTTATTAAACAGTTGTTATTCTAGTGTAGAATAGATGTACAGCAACAACCATTAGAAAGTAGCAGAGATACATGATTAGAAGAACTACAAAAGTAAAGGGATGGTACAGTTCTACCATCTTGCAATAATCATGATTACATACAAGCATATACAACGCATGATAAAAAGTGCGTACTCCTATGAAGTCTCCCTAACTAGATGTACCTAAATGTACCTAGCATCTGTGTAGGTGTTATGCCAAGAATCCCTCTAGGTTCTAGTCATCCCCATTACCTGAGAATGAGAGAATATGAGACCAAGTCCTGGTCTCAAGTTGGACACCCCGTGAGGGATGTTAGACCACTGCGAGTTGGAGCGTCTGCTTGCAGGTACCTCAGCATCTCTGGTCAGTGTGTCAGCCGGGAAGCCTCAGTCTCCTCTGTCTTTCTAAGCAAGATGTAAGGTATATATACCCATAGGTCTCCCCAGGGGTCCTACCTTGCTGTGTTACTGTTTCATCCGACATCGGGCCTGAACAGAGATTTTATACAGGAGATGGTAGTCCTGCTGGGATTCCAAGAAGCCTCATGCATAATGTATGAAATTCATAATAGGGAAAAACCTGCGTTCTGAATACAGTGTTGTCTCTAGGTAAAAGGTCAGTCCCTAAGAACCGTTATGTATGTAATGTAGGGAAGAATATAGGTGAAAGGTTGCAATGTTACCTGCGCCTATATAGGGTACCTATATGGAATACAACAGTAGTATGATCTGAAACAGTGTAACTAAATGTTGCCCTCCTGTCTGTCTTCCATATAGGAGACTCACCGTATCAAAGCCAGCCATGGTTGTTGGCATTGCTGAGAAATCCTACAATGCCAGGGGAAGTCTGCTTCAATGAGGCCCATGGAATAACACAGCGGCCAGTAGAGTGATAATGGGCTCCTGAAAGCCAGATTCAGATGACTGACCAGACTGGGGGAGCCCTCCTCTACTCACCTGAAAGGTGCGTAAGATCACCGTGGCCTGCTGCATACTCCACAACATTGCCCTGCTACTGAAGATACATTACATCTCAGAGGATGCAAGCCATGAACACCCACCAGTTGGGGAAGCTGGAATGCCAAATGAAGATCATGATAGTGCTGAAGAGGAAGGATCTGATTTGCATCAGGATCTCATCAAGAACTACTTCTCCTGAGTGTAAGTATGGTGTGAGATGTGATGACTTTGTGATGTTATGAGGAAGATGTTAATGCTACAAACTAAGGAAATATGGGTTTGGCAATGTCTTGGGAAAGGTGTTTGTTTGATAGGTGTAACTGTGTTCAGCTGTAAATACTGTATTGGCCTGTGTTCTCAGAAGTTTGCAATGTGATGTGTGTCATATATATGTTTCCTTAGCTAATCTCTATGTGTTGGTCTGTTTTAGATACCTTCGCCATGGCATTTTCATTTTGACATTTCAGGACTGTGACATTATCAGGTATGTAATGCTGTTCAGACACAGGAAGGAGACATGGATTTATCCTGGGAATGTCTGTCACAGAGTCTGGGTGTACAAAGCTGGTACAAAACATCTTGGACAGCAATAAGATGGAAGTTACCTGGCTTCCATTGGATTTGTTCCTTGTGGTGAGTTGGTTATAATGAAATATGTGTGCCATCATGTGATCCAACACAATGTGTATCATGTCCGATTCATGCTATCCTGCCTTCATCTTGGCTAATTCCTCATTCCAATTGATATGTGTGAGAATTACAACAGGCGATAATGCTTTAGTGACGTTTTTAATGAACTGAACAAGGCCAAAGAATAAACAGAAAATTAAACAGTGAAAACAATGAGTGAAGTATTCAGTCATGGTGGATGAAATCATAGTAGCAGAGTCCAAATGCTCACGAGTCCAAAGTCTAACATACTCCTCCCAAACGATATGGATAAGTGGGCTAAAATAGTCCAAAAAAAGGAATGTGTAGCACATACCTGTATTTTTGCTAGATGGGGGATCTGGAGCTGCTCAGACAGGAGGACTTGCAGGCATGTTGTCCTCTGGCAGGTCCTTCCTTCCTGTAGTTGCGGTAGATATTGATGGTGGGGATATACTTGGACTATAAGAAAGGGTAGACGAAGGTGGGAAAGCCCTGCAGAGGGTGGTGTTAATGTTCTGCAGTACCCCAACCAGGGAGGCCACTTGGCAAGAAGCTGGCCCCCTCAGTGTACATGCAGGCCACCTCAATGTGGATGTCAGCAACCTCCCGGTATGTGTCCTTTTGCTGCTCCTTAATTGCCTGGATTTTGGCCAATACCTGGCCTTTAACACTTTAGGAGCCCTGGTAGACTCGCATGACTTGGGTAATGGTAGCCTGGTTGACTATGGCCTCAGTGGGCTCACTCTCTAGGCCCACAGTTACCGTCTCACTACACCTACCTTCACATCACTGGAACCTTGGCACAGACTGCTTCCTCCCACTGGGTACTGTCTCCTCCATGAATCCATGTGGTTGTCGAAGAATCCAGGACTGGGGTGCACTAGATGATACTAACTGTGCTAGGTGCACAGTTGGGAGGGCAGTGGATGGCTGTGATGTTTCAGAGGTGATAGGAAGTGCTGTAGTGAGCACAGTGAGCCCCACTGTTGGCGTTTGCTAAGGCCGACCAGATGGGCCAGTAGGATCATCAACGTCTACCTCTTCAGGAGTGTTGTCATCACTGAGGGCTTCGACCTGTAGGGCAGAGGAAGTCTGTTCTATTTCCAACCTCTGTGCATGCACTGTGGTGGATTGAACTGTTGAGAGATAGAGAACATTGTTAATGTTGGAAGTGAGGTATCTACATCCACTTTGTTTGTGTCAAGGTTAATGGAGACCTAGAATGGAACCAAATAGATGGAGATTAGTATTGTCATCTATTTGTATGGCGTTTGAGCTGGTTACTAGACATTTGTTGACATTCATTCAGTTTCATCAGCTCATTGGCTGTGCAGATATGTGGCATTTCGGAATTAGGACTAGACATGCCATCTCCAAAACTCTGCTACAACAATGTTGTCCTAACATGTGCATTTGCCCATTCCAAGGCATACTTATATCTAAAACAGGCATACAGCCAGCTTAGTACCATTGTTCATTATGTGAGAAGTGCAGATTCAGGGGTTACCTGGCACTGCTTATCAGCTGAGTGTCCTTCATGGCTCACATATATTAGGGGTACGCCGTTGTTATGGTGTCACTGATGACATCATTAGTTTGAGTTGAGGGGTCCAGGACACCCACAAACAAAGTATTCAGATGTATATCTGAGTGAAGCATTGTCTGTACCTTTCACAGTCCATAATAAGTGAAGATCAGTTGCAGCATGGGAGACAAATGAGGAGGGGCAAAAGAAACATATCAGCTTGGTTAGAGTTGGAGCAATTAGGTCTCATGGTAGTTGTTACTTCAATGTGACTTTAGAAACACTTGAGCAATGGTAACCTTGTCAAGTAGTAATCTGCATGATAAGTTAAGAAGTTGAGTAATGGGAAGATAAGTTATGGTAACCCGCATGACTATGTAGATCAGTAGTAACATGGTAGACATGTGAGTAGGGGCAAAAGGAGTGTAGCATCTTGGTTAGAGTTGGAGTGACAAGGCCTCATGGTAGTTATAGTCACTTCAGTCTTACCTTAGAAACACTTGAGTAATGGTGAACTGCATGACTAGTGTAGATCAGTAGTAACATGGGAGACAAATGAGAATGGGCAAAAGGAGTGGAGCATCTTGGTTAGAGTGGAGTGACATGGGTTCATGGTAGTTGTAGTCACTTCAATGTTAGTTTGACAACACTTGAGTAATGGTACCCTGCACGAGGATTGGACATCAGTAGTAACATGGCATACAAGTGAGAAGGGACAAAGGAGTTTAGCATCGTGTTTATAGTTAGAGTGACAAGGCCTTATGGTGGATGTAGTCACTTCAATGTTAGTTTGGCAACACATGAGTAATGGTAACCTGTATGACTAGTAAACTTCAGTAGTGACATGGCAGACAAGTAAAAAGGGGAAAAAGGAATATAGGAACTTGGTTAGAGTTAGAGTGACAGGGCCTCATGGAAGTAGTGGTAGCCTTTCCATCTGAAATTACCAGCACTTGACACATGGTAACCTGCCTGATGAGTTTAGATCAGTAGTAACATGAGAGACAAGTGATAAGAGGCAATAGGAGTGTTTCATTTGTAGTGACAAGGCCTCATGGTAGTTGTAGTCACTTTATTCTCATGTTAGCAACACTTGACAAACTATCAGTATACCATAGCATTTGGCAAAATGCATTTGGGGTGGACCATACATTTACATTTTAACACGTCATTAGTCCTGGATAGATATTTTGATGGAAATGCACTTACAGACAGCATTGAAACATGTGGCATATCCTGGGGTTGGATACATGTACTCTTATATGCAAGACTATACATTGCCACATACAGACCAACATCTCAGATACTTTGAGTATTGCATGTTAGGAAAGTAGATAGAGAACAGTATTTGAAAAGCAGAGTTGAAAGCAAACAGCCATTGCGATATTGTGGCAGTTATTTTCAGAGTCTACTCCCCCCTCAGTTCCTGACAAGCCCTCAGTATGCAGGATGGCCAAGACCTTCTTCTCCCAGGGTAAGAGTTGTAATGGCGTTCTGGGAGTGCCACAGCCTGTCCTCTGAGTATCCAAGTGGTAGCTGTTGTACTTGATATGGGCCCTCAGCCTGAGGTCATTCCACCTCTTCCTAATGTCATCCTACATGCGCAGGGTGGTACCAAAAGCATTCACTCTGTTGACTATACTGTCCCACATTTCTATTTTCCTACTGAGAGGAGTATGCTGGACTCACAAATGTGATGTGTGGCTCTACTGTAATGATTTCATCCAATATGACTGTCAACTCTTAGTAGTGAAGATAGGTTTTCCCCCAGGCATGCTGAAATAAACAAAAATGTGCATGAGTATATGAATGAAAAACAAACAAGTGATTGAGGTAAAAAGGTGCAAAAATAATTATTACAGGCGCTGGAGAGTGCTAAATGGAAAGATAATAAAAAGGGGTGCCTTATCTAAAAATGCCTAAAATGTCATCTGTCTTGCTGTGCAGCAGTTTGGGAGCAAAGGATGCTGTCAGGTGTGGGGTGTGTTTTATAGTGTGATTTGCAGGTGTAGCCACTTGCCAAAGCACATCAGATGTGCAGTTTTTTAAATTCTTCCACTGGTCACTGTTTTGTTTTGGGTTTTTTGGCACGTACTTCGGTGGTGAACTGCAGTTGGGTAACTGCCATTTGTTAAGCACTGCTGTGAGACCACAAGTACAACTGTGTTGTCGCAATACGCTTGGCAGGTGGACCGCAGACATGGCGGCATTGGGGTACTCACGCCAACTTTGCATACTGCCACAGTCCCGGCAGGTAGACAGCTGTGGCAGTGATCGGTGTTTCAGACAGCATAACTAGTAATACGGTGGGCAGTAGGTCACTAGCGCAGCAGTGGCATGAACAATGCAGATGAGGTTCTCAGGTGTTTAGACATCGAAACTCATAATAAGCCCCTTAGTTTATCTAAGAATTGTCTCTTTCGCAAACCATAAATGTTGGCCTCAGACAATGTTATAACTCCTTACATTATGAGCACACCACACCATGCACTAAGGTTGAAATCTGGAATATCGAGTAGGGAATTTCATAGCAGCTCATAGCCAAAATATTGAAGATAAAAATATCAAAAGATAAGTGCATATAGGGATGTATTGCTTTACTATTCTTAACTCCCCATCCACGTACCTTGCTGTTCAAACCATCCATCCATCCATCCATCCATTTTATCTATCTATCTATCTATCTATCTATCTATCTATCTATCTATCTATCTATCTATCTATCTATCTATCTATCTATCTATCTATCTATCTATCTATCTATCTATCTATCTATCTATCTATCTATCTATCTATCTATCTATCTATCTATCTATCTATCTATCTATCTATCTATCTATCTAATTAGGGATGTAGATGTTGAGTTAGGTATGGAAATATATGCATGCTTAACTGGTTAATATTTTTGTCCAAAGTACTTTGGCTATGAAGTTGAGATATAACAATATTCCCTAGTTGATATTCGAGCCCCACACCACCTCACATACTTCAATTTATCAATGCCTATCTATAACCCCCCGTGACATCTATTGAGATAAATGGCACTGTCAGTAACCTGTGTGATTCATGGAGGTGTGGTTCTAATCCTCTAATTGCTTGAAGAGAAAATTAAATATGTTAATTTAAAAATCCACCTATGCCAATTCACAATGTAAGACTGGTGATGATCACTGTAAAATAATTAAACTGTGTGATGAGTATGCTTGAGCAAGCAACATTCCTTTAGGCTTTACCTGTGCAGTCTAGAAATGGGAAAGCTATCTAGTGCTTCAGGGGTGATGTCAAGAATGCCATTCACAAACATACATACATACATTTTATTTTACTTTTCTTTTGATTTTAAAAATGTTCCTGGCCTTTTAAGCTTTCTGTGAATGGAAGGATTAAGTATAACATGGATTTATTTGGATAACTAGATAACACCAACAATGGCATTAACTGACAAAGTGAGCATGTGTTACTAAATCATTTTTAGATGCATAACTTAATGTAGGTTCCAACATAAAAGGAGTTTCTGTATGTTGTTGCCAATTACTACTGGGTGTCCTGTCCTCTGCTGAAATAAAATGGCTTCTGTTCAATAAAAAAAAGTTTGTAAAAGATTTTTTGTGAAGTCTTATACCATTGACAATTGTGACTATTTGTAAATTCTTTTGGGAAAATGGTTTTGTTGTAGCACCAGCATATTGGAAAAATCAAATATAGATGTCTGGGATACACGATATTGATGAAATATTTAATACTTAATATAGTGCACCACAAGAACGATCATTTGCCCTACACAATCTAGCACATTCAGTAGTCATTCAGATTAACCCAGAAGACAGATTTGGTTAACATTTGCAGCAAACAGTAAGTAATTATAATTGGTATAAGTACCTATCCCGGTCTCAGTTCCCAGGAACATTGAATAGAAATAAATACATCTCAAAATGTTATCCATCAGTTATTTTAACCAAACTTTTACTCTCCTTCATGGAACGTAGTGGGTCTATATGAAGAAAAAAATCAAATATCTGGCAAAACTAAAGGCTATAACAGTATGTATATAATATATCTTGAGTAAAAGGAACTTTCTTAGAAGATAACTATTATTCCCTGCAAGAAATTCAAAAAGGGGGCTTAAAAAAGCAGACTTTGCTATCCTTTTACCTATAGATAATGACTGGAATGTTCATATTATTCCTCATTTCAGTAATACTCGACAGTGCATATGGATTGATCTTCCAAAGATTAAATATGGGCAAGGTAAGCTATTCCTACCATTTAAGATATACATTCCACCAGGCCAATAACATAAATCCATATTCGTCTCCATATTTGATTCCATAAATGACATTTAAAAAAATGTAAAAAGGCTAAATAGGTATTTATAGTAGGAGAGCTCAGCGTTAAGGTATCAAATAGTTCCCACAGGCTGATAGGAATACAGAGCTAGAAGGAGGATATAATATCACTGAAATATACATTTCTAATAATTCTAAAGCAGAGAAGTGTGGAATACTTCTGTAAAAGCAGTTGCAATCTAAAGGTGGTATAATTGTGAATGGAAGAGTTGAACTAGATATACCAGCCAATTTGAGTAGACAAACAGCTTCAATAATTGATTTTATCAATACTATCGATGTTTCATGTAACTTGATTTCTACATTAAACATTATAAATACGATGTATAGTGACCATTTCATACGTCAAACTACACTTGATTTATTGCTGCAAACAATCTCAGATTGATCGCAGGAAATTGGTTCTGGTCAAGGGGATATTTAATTGAATAGTGGTTAAATGCACTGGAACCCACACAATATAAAATCTTTACTGAAATGGTGTTACTATATGTAGATTTACCCCAGTTTTCTAGTAGTGACCCAACAGGTGCATTGGAGCCTTACATAAAATGTTGAAAACTACATATAAGACCAAAGCAGTGTGTAAAGAATTGGGTGGACTTACAATTATCAGCTGAAATAAATAAACGTATTCAGAAATAGTTTCCAATATATATAGTGCAAAACGAATGGAGAAAATTAAGATGTTTGTGAAAAAGCAAAACAAAAATCTCATTGCACATAAAAAGAACCCTTTGATTTAAACTAGCAGGATCTCCTCTGAGTCACACAAGAAAATGATTCAAGGCGTTTCTGTGAGTTTGTAGCAATACATGGAAGGTCAGAAATCCAAACGTTTGCCAACCCAGTTCCTCCATATGTTTGCGTTGATTACATTTTCAAATTATACAAGATCCATATGGGCAGTCCAAAAGTAGTGTATAGCTCTTATATAATCCCTCAGTCCAAGGAGAACAAATCCTCTTCTATCAGTTGGCAAATCAATGGATCTATAATTTGAGCAAGATATGCAGCAGCAATGGGTCCAAATGGCATCCATGAAACTGTACTAAACAGAGATACAGAACTATGGGCTACATTTCTCACTTCTACATGACTGGTATTATACTGAGAACAAAGGCAAGGAGTATAATTATGCGTATTTATACAAAAATGTTGCAAATAAAGCCCTGACAACTAAAGGAAAATTGCCCTTTGGGACACAGTTGGAAACAATTTTACACGGAGCATAGTAGAGCATTTTCCATTTCCATTTTCCAAGCTTTATTTCGGTCATTCTAGACCATAAAAGCAGAAAATATAATACATACATCACTGTATTTAGGCAAAAAAAATCAATAAACATTATAAAATATAACCAGAATGCAAATGAATTGATCAAGTTTCATAACAATTAAAAAGATGTTAAAATTTAAAAAGAAGTTAAAACAGCGATTTTATTAATTAATAGTGTTAAAACAGTAGAAAATACAAAGAGGGTGTTTAACATATGCGGGGGGAATAAAAAAAAACTACTGGCGCCTATGCCACATAGAATTAAGGAAACGGGACACAGCAAAAACAATCGGAGGATGGGTGTTAGTTCTCAAAACTCTCAAGGCCTCCAGACACTGCCGATACCACATGTTGCTGCAAAGTGGTAAGAGCCAATGCCTCCTGGCTACATTATAGCCAGGACAGAAGAAGAAAACATGAATAGCTGACTCTTCTTGGCTGTTAGAAGCAGGACATCCAATAGGAGAAGCTTTTGACCATTTGTTTATAAATGCATGAACCGGCAGGGAACCCAATCTGAACGGTATATATAGCTTCCTTGCCATGGATGGTTGAGCAAAATCAAGGAAAGATTCAAATATATACTGGTCTATAAAATAAAGGAAGTCAGAAGTTAGGCGGCTTAGTTTTGTGCTCCCCTGAGTTTCAGCCAGTCTAAGCAGTCTGTAAGCTTTAACTAGTTCTATCCGCGATATTGTCGGGTACACTTCCTCAGGGTGGGTCCACAGTTTTGGCCAGCCTAATCTGAAGCACATATCTCTTATGTGTACAAACGAGGATAGTTTTCCGACCATTGGGAGTCCCATAATCGCCTTAAGTTCAGACTGGTAGACTGTTAATTCGGGTTTCGCCCATAGTCTAAGCCAGAAAGTCAAGGGTCGCAGTCCAATCTCCTCCTCCATGGGTCTAATCCCAGGATCCAAACAAAGGGGGATGAGAGGGGTACTTAGTGGTAGACGCAAGAGCTGCCTCATAAACTCATTCTCAGATTTGGCCAGTCCACCTGCAGGGAGATTACCCCAAAGTCCTGCCCCATACATTATAGCACTCCTGATTTGGACTTTATAAATCTCAGCCAGTGGGCCCGGCAGTCTATTTGATGAGTTCCTGAATGATTTTACTATTCCCCCAGCCAACTGTGCTAGCCTTAAGCCTGCCTTTTCTTGCTGCGGGCCTCACCCAAATGTTTCTGACAGCGTAACACCGAGGTAATCAAAGACAGCTACCCTCTCTAGCTGGCTGCCATTTAGAGGGGGATTTGGGCGAGATGTTTTGCTTGGGTTAAAAACCATGTACTTGGTTTTTTATGTGTTGATCTCCAACCCCCTGTCTTTACAAAATAGAGAGATTCGGTCAAGGATCCTTTGGATGCCCATGGGAGACTTGGATAGTAACAAAGTGTCATCCGCAAACATCATTGCTGGCTCCTTGGTACGGACCAGCTTTGGAGCATCATTGTTAGATACCTCATTTAATTGGTCAGCTAAATACTTTAAAATGAAGGAAAAGAAACACATAGCCCCACTTCCCAAACCCAAATGGGCCTCCAGGGACCCCATCTACCTGGGCCATATTTTAGGCGGCATGTGACCTACCTCCTTGTGCCTTAATAGGCCCTGGGGACCCCACAGCCTGTGGCCAAATACATTATTATTAGGGCCCTTCCCAGAGCTCAAATGAGCCATGGGGATCCCATCCCCAAGGGCCAAACATAACATTTGGAGCTGCAGTGGAGCCCCAGTTTTCCTGTGGTGCCAGACAGGTCAGCACAGGAGTCAGCATTTCTCCCACCTAGCAGGAGCAGACGCTTCTGCTTGGTTCCACTAGGTGGGAACAATCACAGTTTCCCTGTCCACAAGAGCATGGGCAGGGAAATACAGTGGGTAGGCGCCCCGGGACACAGGTAAAGACCAAGCCCCGGGAGATGGAGTCCCCAGGGCCTGGTAAGGCTTGGGGAGTGGGGCAGAACACCCTCTCCCCTCTACTTATTGTTTGGCCTCATGGGATGGGTTCCTATAGCCCATTTGGCCTCAGGCAGGTGGGCTGTGCAACTCCCTCCTCTAAAAGTAAAGTGTTTGACTCAGGAAGATGGGGTCCCTGGGCTAATAAAGGCACAGGGAGGGGGCCATGTGCCCCCTCCCCTATCAATAGACTTTCATCCCCAAGGGATGTGGCTTCAGGGGCAACAGTTTTTTGCAGTAATGCTGTTCAAAAATGTCTGTGGAAAATGCATTTGGAGTTTGCGTTTTGGGACCCTCTTTTTGTTTCGGCCCCCACCTGAGCGATCGCCCTCAAACTTTGCATGAACAAAATAGAAAAAAGGTAGCATTTTTTGGGAACACTTTGTGAAGATTTGTCAAATGGTGCCAAAGTTAATAGCAAAATAAAAAAGGCAAAAAAGTGCTACTTTTGACTAGTTTGAAATGAGAAGTTTCAGGGTGATCCATCAAGCGGGGGCCGAGAAAAAAGGGGGGTCCCATAACGTATTTTCCCCATTCACTTTTACATCTGAACTTCAGGCACAGTTAGAGCCCAAACCGCTGAACGGATTTAGAGCAAATTTGACACAAAACTAGATCTTGGTCCAGAAAGGGTGGTTTTGGTTATTTGTAGGCCTGTGCATAGAGTTTGTAGTCGTGCTACGCGAAGCTACGCGGAGATGTTCTTGCACTATGCGAGCTTCGCAAGCATGCGTAGTTGCTTGTCGCGCCCATTCACGATGCGTTTTTCTTTTTCGGGAGCACGTTGTGCGTGTTTGGGGCGCTGTTTGTGTGCTCGGGGATAGCAGCTCGCGAACTTACCCATGCGGTCGCCTATGGGCACGACCATCTTGTTTTTTCAATTGTCCTACCCGCTCGCGATGCCTTATTTCCTGTTCCAGGTCGCATGTCATGCTCGGGAACACTATCTACTTGTTCGTCATGACTAGTGCGTGCTCACGAGAAATATCGCACAAACGTACCCACGCGGCCGCGATGGGCACAGCCTTCTTGTTTTTTCACTCTATGCTATGGTTCTGGGCATAGTTTTCTATCCATCTTTAATCTTTGCAATCCTTAGTTTTTTTTCACTATTTTTCTCACTTTCTTTATTTATCATCCATCTCTCTATGTCCCTAAGTTTAATTTTGCATTTTTTCTACTTTTACTGTGTTTTTTTAAACTTTTCTACTGTTTTATTTTACTTCTTTCTTTAAGCTCCTACTTCTTCCCCTTAACTTTATTTTTTCCTTCTTTTCTTTTCCGCCTCCACCCCAGAACCATGGCCAAGGGCAACAGTACTGGCTCCAAGGGCAAGGCGCCTGCTCCCAAGAGCCAGTTGCCTTGCGGCAGAATGTGCCCTGCAGGGGTGCAGGCTCGTCAGCTTTTCGGCGAGGCGGAGGTGGCCGACCTTGTTTTTTTTATTCAGGGCCACCTCCCCTTGACCTTGGCAGCAGGCGGCAGGCCAGACTCCGGGTACCTTACCCAGGAGCATCACCGCCGGTGGGCGAAGGTGTGCCGGGCAGTGTTTCGCTGCTCAGGGATCCGGCGTACCCAAAGCCAGCTGGCCCACCGGTGGTGAGACCTCCTGGACCAGGAGCAGGACCTGCTAGGTGTCGAGGTCGTGGGGCTTTGTGAGTAGCTAATATATAGTAGTATAAGTATTGTGTATACATTTTTGACGAATAACACGATTACTGGTGCGCTTAGTTACATTGCAGGTCAATTACGTTTCAAAATCTTCTGTGATTGTAGGACACAGGTGCTGCTCGGCACTACTCTTACTTGTTTGCACCTTTACGCTAGCTTGGGCTGATTAATGATGTAAGAGTTTACTTTAGAGAACTGAAGTTAGGTAATGCTTTTGCTAGTGAGTCTAGTCCTTCCATTGTGAAATAGTGGGGGATGGATAATATGTTTACTTAGTATTAGTCCATATTTTTTTTTACGGTCTGCGTGACGCCACCTCTGTCACTGAATGCTGCTTACCCCAGTCCTCCATAGAACCTTTTGTAGTTTATTTAGTGAGTGGTAGGCTTAGCATTGTCAGTCAGTAGCAGAACAACAGATTATGCAACCAACCAACAATTTGGTGTATGCACAAATTTGTGCATGTGTCCTCCATCTCATCTATGCATTTTTGAAGGCAAAAATAAAATGGAAATGCAGACTTACTGAATAATTGGCCCTTCTGGAGTGGGTGGTGTAGGTCAGGTGGCACTTAGGCTTCGTTAGTATTCTGCAATCAGAATGATTATGGAACATTTGATTAGTGTTCATAATAAGTAGACAGTCCCTGAATCCTGCAAGCCAGTAGTCGTTTTGATTAGATAGATAAATTTGATTGCAATTGTTGTTTGCTAAAAGCTTTTTGAGCGTTTTTTTAATGATTTATTTGTTTCAAAGCACTCATTAATGTTAGTCTCTTTCACTATTATTTCTTACATGATCAGCACCCAGGGGCAAGAAGACGGGGTCCGAGTTGGCGGGACAACCACCAGAGGACCGTTCTTCTACCGAGGGTCCTGCTGCTGGCCCCAGTAAGTCCTCCAGGGGTTATATTAACAATTATATTTCCCTAACTTTTAATGCACCTTCTTGTTTC
This sequence comes from Lissotriton helveticus, assembly GCF_964261635.1. Classification (NCBI taxonomy): domain Eukaryota; kingdom Metazoa; phylum Chordata; class Amphibia; order Caudata; family Salamandridae; genus Lissotriton; species Lissotriton helveticus. The sequence continues at coordinate 807,274,733 of NC_136068.1, read as the reverse complement.
CAAACTATTAATTACGGTTCCACTTCCTAATTCAATTTTTTACAAAAGCTTCTTTAATCTTGATTATCTGTTTCCAAATTTTGGTTATCACTGCTTTTAAGTTCCTTCTAACTGCCTCTGCTATGACTCTCTGTACTACTACTAATAGACTGTCTGTAGCTAAGCTTGCCCTGTTGGCCACTCTTTATTTAAGATTTTCTTTTGAATAAAGCTCTGATAGACCAATAGCTGTAGCCACTGGGTCCACTCCTGTCCTTTGGGTTGTCCTCTTTAATCTCGAGGCTTTGACGATTCCCACCAACAAAATGCGCAACCAGATGTTTGACTAGTATTTTTGTTAGGATAGTAGTACATACTACTATCCTAACAAAAACCTATTCTGCACAGCCACATACAGAATTATGCACAAGAAAATAGGATGTTGGTGATGGGAGGTTGGACCTTACTCACACCTCAGTCAGAACTCAGAACCCACAATTCCCTGACCGACTAGCTATAGTGTCTCATTAGGTCCTGAAACCCCACATGAAGATACCCAATGATTATTACACAACCCAGAACATAACACCCTTTCACCCCCTCTCTCGTGTAAGTCCCCAACACCTCACTAAATTCCACAGAGTTCAAAAGGTTTATTTATTTAAAAAAACACAAGCTTGATAAGTTGTTTCATGAAATTACTACAGCCAGCTCCAACATGAAAAATAAATAAGATTAAAACAGTAAACATTTGTTACAACTAGTGCATGATAGAAAATATCTGTGTGAATTCTGGGATACCCCTCACAGTTGAACGTAGAAATACTGGTTACATGCATCTTTCATAAGCTCTGCAAATCTCTGGTTCGTAGAAGGGTATCTTCTGCCTGTTATGAGAAAAATGGTGCACGTTAGACAGTATAATATAATTATGCAAGCATTTTGCAGTCATGCCAAAAAGTGTAACATTATGGCTAAGCAATAGGACTAACCGAACTCCATCAAAAAAAGTGGCTTGTTTTTTTACCTCTTCACTTGTATGCAACACTCATGTGGCCTCAAAGGCGTCTTACTGCACAACAAGCTGCAAGGTAAAATACGCAAAAGAGTAGACATGAATCTAAAATGGGATACATGGCTCAGGCTAATTTTCCAAAGAGAAGAGTAGGAGTAGAGATGACACTAGGGACCATATAATACTACTAATGTCTGTCTACTGACTCCACTCTAGTATGCCATTTGGACTAGTGATTATCTATGATGTACTTTAACTGTTTTTTCAATCTTCCTTCCTAGTGAAAATGAGTAAAATAGGGGGAGGTGTACAGGCATCTAAAAAGGTGTATTTTTTTTATAGGCGCACTACCAGTACCAACCACTAGTGCCGGCAGGGCCAGCGGCGATGTCAATGCTGCCATTCCGGAGGGGGCAGGAGATGCGGCACCTGCAGGAGCTTCAGGGGGGAGCCAGCAGCAGTGGTGGGTGGTGATAAGTTATATTCATTACTTATTGGCATTACTAGCTGGAAGGGGAACACTTCACTCACTGTACTAATAATCCACATTTGTAATAATCCACATTTGTAAAGCGCACAATCACCCGTAAGGGTCTCTAGGCGCTGGGGGCCCTCGGGAAGTTAAGCAAGCTATTGCCCAGAGTCACATGGTGCTGGGCTAATCTGCCGCCGGTGCCGGGGATCAAACCGTGATCCCCCAGATTACAGAGTCAGTCGCCCTGGCCGCGGCGCCACACCTCTTCATTAGCAATAGCATTACCAGCGTGAGTTGAGTAACCAATGGCCTCTTCTATCTGACTCCAACTCAGCTGTGAAAGTTATGGAGAAGACTAAAAGTCAGATCAGATGACCTTGATGGATGTGTTTAACAAAAAGGGAAAGAAGGGTGGAAGGAGGAAGAATGGGCAACATGTAATATCACTAGCAGAGAAGGATACTTTGGACGCAGCATGCAGGTGGCTGATAGGAGTCAGATGCATGGGTTGTTGGAGGATGGGTGGAAGGTGAAAGAAGATGCCTGCCTGGGTGGGCGACACAGTATGGGTGGATAGTGGATAGCAAGAATCATCAGCGGTGTTTGTGTCAAACTCACAACCAAGGCAAGGAAGGAAGGAGTGGACGCATGGGTGGTTGTTGGTGAAACCAGCTAAGGTTTGTTAAGTGATATATAACAAAAGAATGATAGACATTTACTTTTAATGGATGGATGCCTGGATGTATTCATCATAGACAGCATAGATGGAGACTGTCACTGGATGCAGACTAGAGTGTTACTTTGAGAATGTAAAAGAAACTGCACCAGAGTAGCAAAGCAGAGAGTAATATTTATATAAAAGTAGGATTTTATTACAGAATACAGTTGATGACTCAGTAGTTTACAAGCATATCATATATATATTATTATATCAAGCGCCTTCCTCTGACTCCAAGGACCACTTCCTACCTATGTTAATTTTTTATTGATTGTGTCAGCCAGCCTGCAAAGGGTGGTCTATCTGTTGGTTACACAATCAATGAACAAAGTACCTTATGCAGTAGCGGTCGGTGGCGGGAGTGCTAGCGGGCGGTGATGTGGGAAGGGGGAGGGACAAGGTGGGGGGTAGTAAACTATTGGATATGAATGCAGTGCGTGTAACAAAATTTGTTTTATTTATTTATATGTTTACTTACCAGTAATTGTCCGCAATCCATAGTTTGCTCCCCCCACCCTGTCCCTCCCCTTCCCCACGTCCCCGCCCGCCAGCACCCCCACCACCGACAGCTACTGGGCTGATATGTCGTCGTTCTATATAAGCAATGATCATTGGATCGGAAATATATTATATTAATCTGCCTTTTTGTAGTAGCCAGGGCACAGTGAAAGTGAAATTGAGCATTTGCCCTTCATGTACCAGAGAGAGTATGGCCAGTGACACCCGTAATCGAAAAATATGAGCTTCCCCACCTGCAGAGTATTAAATAAAAGTAACGGGAGTCTGGGTATTGACTTGTATGTAGGTCTTGGACGCAAATTTAGCTGACTGAGCTGGCATGCCGTCTACAACAAGGTTATGTAATTTTGCTAAACTAGAGATAAGAAAAAGACTGGTGTTCTGTGTACTGAAGTCCATCCATAGTACTAGGGCAAGTATAATGCCTGATAAACTTCAACAAATGTTAGAGGCCGAGGAAGCCGGAGGATAGATACTTACCACAAATGTTATGTACTGCGCTTGCCAGTGCTACTGTGCCACTATGTGTTGAACTAATTTTGTGTTACTGTTTTGCTAAGAGTATTGGTTACAATTCTGTTTCTTTCTATATAAATCCTCCTTCCCAAAAACCAACGCGGAAGAAGTTGGCAGCCAGGGCCCAGCGCCGGAAACTGGAGGTCATCTGTGAAGAATACTGCCGGCTGGTGGCTCAGGCAGAGGAGGAGGAGGAGGAGGAGGAGGAGGAGGCGGCAGCAGATGCAGCCTCTTCCAATGCCCCGGGCCCAAGTCAGGCCCCGCCTCCAGTAGTACGGTGCCGCGGTCAGGCAGCCGCCCACCGCCACCCTTTTTCAACAACTGCTGCCCCCCCCACATGGATGCAAATGCAAGTGCCGGGCATTTCGCCAGACAAATCTTCGGGTGGCACAGCTCGAGGACCAATCTTGGTGGACAAACACCTGAAAGCCCGCCGATTGTAGATGGACCCTGTTCATTTACCCCTTTTTTAGTACTTTTCTTGGTGGGTGGGAATTGGGTATTGGGGTTTCTTATTTTTTGGACAATGGTTGGACTTGGACATTGGTTGGGGTTAGGGAGAGCGGTGGATGAGGTGTGGGATAGTTTATTTTTGTTAGGGAAATAAATGTTATTTTTTTAAACTTACACATACGATGTTAATGTTTTGTGGGGGGGTTACTGATTCACGAATTTATGTACGTCACAAGGTTTCCTTGCTGATGCAGGACAGAAGCCAGTGTTGGATTTAAATAATCTGCCAATCTGCCAATTTTGTAACACACAAACAGATAGATGCGGTACCTCTCACTGAGTTATATTTGTCCTACTAGTACTGTCAGTCGTTCCTTCTAGTCCATTATACCTCCCAGCAAACTTATCTTACCTGTGATTGATGAGGATTAAGTTCAGCTCAGCAATGGCTGCATGGTTTCCCAAGAGAATGGAGAAGATGCCATGGTTGTGGTGGTAGTAGTAGACACTGGCAGTAGCATTTGCAACAAAAAAAAAAGAGACAGTCACTTGCCTGAGAGAGACTGTGGGAGTAGTAGAAAAGTGCAGTACAGAAGAAGACTGCCAAACAAACAATATTGCAGCTGCTAAAGTAAAAGAAAACATAATGGTGGTGGGGACAGCCTAGTCTAAGAAGTTAAGAAGTTAAACTGTAGTTGTGTTGAAGGAGTTACTTAACACAATCGTAATTCGTAAACTTTAGTGCTGTGAATCCAATCAATGCTGGCAATTAATTATGATATATTAGGTGGGTCCCTTTGGGAAACAAATTGGCTTGTACATAGACTGAGCATGGGTGGGCAAGCAGAAGAAGATCCTCGCCCTGCCTTGAAATTTAATTAGTGTTGCTTTCACCACATCTGCCCCAGCAAGTGTGTGATCAATTGTTGATGTACATTTAATGTAGTCACATCACACCTCAATATAAAATCACACAGCCCGGGGGAATAGGGTTTGGGTTTGATGAATGGATGGGAAGGGGGGTTTGGGGAAAGGTTTGACAAAAAAAAAAACAGTACGCAACAAAAGTAAAACAATCTTTGAAGACGACGATGATCCACTATCCAATAAATCTATAAAGGGAGACAAAGGAAATGCATGCATGATGAAGACAACTTGATGGTTAATGAGTAGTACTTAACTACTACTGCACAATTAGACAGTACAGCGAAGTAGTATTATATGAAATTTGCCTTGCCTGTATGCCCTCAGAGAAACTCTAACTACCTGCTGTACCGGGCTGAAAGCTGGCAAAGAAAATTAAAAAAATGTTGTAGGGATCAATTATAAACAAACAACTATACAACAACACACATTCGTAAAATGATTGAAGAGAAAAAAGGAATCAAATTATTTAAAAGACGAATGATGAATATGATACTAAAGTTACTGTATTATCCAGGTCCAATTGTGGAGTTGTATCTCGTCATTCATCTTGGTCCTCCCTTCAATGAACACTCTGCACATCATTCTTGGGTGCCACTGGCTGGCTGATGCGGATTGGTAAGGTAAGTGTGAAATGTTGCTCCAAGTATAATAGCACTGGGTAAAGGCCGGCCTGTAAGTGTAGATCGAAAAACAAAAGGAGTGTGGAAAAATAAATGAATAAAAAAAGCATCAATTACGGTGTAGTGCAAGAAGACAAGACTCTTGAGCGAGAACACTTTCAGACTAAGGCGGCTTGGAAACATTGTGTCTACTCTAGTATTTACACAGCATTAATCTACAAGAACAACAGGACAGGAGCCAGCACAGAACAGGCCCACGGCACCGGGCCGTGACCGAAACTCCATTTACCTTAAATTTTGACAGAGCCTGACAAAAGGCATATACAGCAACCTAGCTTTTTCCCCAATCAAGTGACTAAATCAATGTGTCTCTGTCAGTCATCATACCACTATTCGACTCCATCACTGCACTGACATGTAGTCTAGGTCTGCTGTGGTTCTTGTTGAATTGTTGTGTTTACCTTTTTTGCCGGTTCATGAAATGCAGTTATTCCATCAATCATCTCAGATCCAACTGACTGACTACGTGCAAAGATAGTATGGTCGTCATCAATGTGTGGAACGTGTACATGTTGTCTAACTTCAACTCAGTCTGTAGTGAGTGACTCTGATTAAGTAAGTCCAGACTGCACCTGCAGTAGTAGGAGTATAATGTGGTTATTAAACAACAAGGAAACATTGACTGTCACTTGAGTAATTTTTACTATGTATATTAACTACTAGTATAGTTTGACTTCATCCACATTGGCTCAGAGTCAGCAAGCATCAAATGCAATGCATGGCATCATTTATTAATCATATACCTGTCTTGCTCTTCTCTTTGGTTGTCACATCAGAGATGCTAAGCCTTCTGAAAGTGATGACGAGTTTACTTTACTTTTGGATGCCTGCTCAAGTTCTGACAGTGAAGAGTTGTGGATGCCTGCAGACAGAGGTGGTAGCCTTAGGACAGTGATGAGTTTCGGCGTGGAAACAAAACAGAAGATGGATATAGGCACGTACGTTTAACTTGTTATAGAGGGACTGTTAGAGGCTACATTATTGTACTGTTCTCCATCTTCATCCATTGTCTGGCTTGATGGAAATGTATTTAGGGCAAGTCAGGAAGATGGAGCAGGACTCTGAGGAGTGGAGTGGACAGTTAAATGCGCAGACGTGCAACTCCAATAGGTAAATAAAAATAGGAGACGGTGGTGATGGATTTGTGGTGGTTTGATTTAAACCAGAAAGACAGATGCACACACAAATAAAGGAAAGAAGAAAGTAACAATTTGAAAGCCTAGTTATCAGGGAAGAGGAGCTCATCCTCAAACTCTGGTTGTTCGTACAGAAGTAGGTCATGTAACCCACTACTTATGTCTTTCGGAGTCGCTCGCCTCTTCCTGCTGTGATTCACGTATTTTGTAGTCCGGTGGTATGAAGTGCTGATTCATTTTGATCATGGTTAACCTCTCCACGCTTTTAGGCGAGAGACTGGTCCTTTTCACAGTTACAATAGCACCAGCAGCACTAAAAACACGCTCAGAAGAGACACTTGCGACAGGGAAAGCCATATACTTTATTGCCAGCCTTCTGAGCACTGGCCATTGGCTTCTTTTCCCACACCAATACACCAATGGGCTTTGCTCCATGAAGACCTCTGTTGTGTCATCCAGATAGGCCTGGAGCATCCGCTCAATGTTCAGGGGCGCTCTGATTTGCTTGGCCTCTTTTGACTTTGCATCAGCAACGGACTTACCCATCCCTTTCCGTAGAAACCAATCAGTTATCATTTGGTTTTCTGTGTCTGATGAATCTGGTCCTGTTGGTGTTGTTGTTGCTGTTATTATTGGTAGTGTTGATGACTGCTGGGAAGCAAACGCACTGCTCTCATGCTCTGAAGTAGAACTTGACTCTGGATGCCCTGTAGTACTTGCTCTGTGCTGGGGTGGCACTGGCAGGCCTCTAATTAAGAGCCATTTGTTTTTTAAATCAGTGGCTTCCTCAGCTATTAAAGTTTTGTACTTGGCAACATCCACTTCTGTAAAAGGAATTACTGCATAACTGTTCAGAAATAATTTGTACAGTGGATCCAAAATTGTGTCAGTAATGTAATGTCGATGTGACACAATCTTATTTTGAATCCTTGTATTTTCAGATAAGCGAACGGGTTAAGGCGTTTGCCAAATAACATGTGTCTACTTTGTCTTCCACACCTTTGTACATTTCATACACCTCCTTCAGCTGTTGTTCTAGCATTTACAACAATGGGATAGCTTGGCCCATAGTACAGTCCTCCCTGCTGACTGCATGTGTGAAAACCTCAAAAGGAAGTAGCATCTCTGTCAGGCATTTAACGAGGTCCCATTGCCCCATCTCAACGGAAATGGCTTTCATAGTAGGGTCCCCTAATCTTCTTGTCATTACATAAATTGAGTTCCAACGAGCTGGCATCTCCTGGATGAGTGCTTTGATTGGCATTTTGTGCTCACGTTGAATGACCCTCAGCTGCTTCCGGGCTTTAACCCCTCCCCTGCTGATGACGGAACCGCTCCGTCATCAGCTGCGGTGGTGCTGTGCTGATGACGGAGCGGTTCCGTCATGGCCCGCTTGGAGCGCCTGCGCGGCGCATATTCCGTGCCTGCGCTGAACGTTCCATTGAGTACAAAAAAGATGGTCCAAGTTTGAAAGATTATTAAACAATTATTTCAAAACTGTGTTCAACCATACATATGTTCACCATGTTATATAGCATCATTCATAATTCATTGCATGAATAAATGGATTACAAAGGTTTCAAATTCAAAGTTCAGTTATATTTTCTGTCTCTGAATCATAGTTAAGTAAACAAATCAGAAAAAAGACTTTTTCAGAATTCAAGTTAACCACATAGTTTTCAAAACATTACTTGAGTCGTGCTCATGGTGAAAGCAGTGAAAAGGAAGGAATAGGTGTGGTAGGGTATGTGAGGGACTGGGTAAAGGTGGTGTGACATCAAATCATATCACAATGAAATCAGTAGACCTTTACATTCTAGCTTGTATACACGTTCCCTAGTCACATCACACATAGGCTAGGTTAATCCAAAACATTATATCCTATGGTGTGTCTTGTTGGTGTAGTCTACGTTTCGACCCCGTAAATGATTAAGGGTTAGTAGTGCCTCATGTTGGGGTCTTCTTCAGGACAAAAGTGATGTGTGAGCACCTCAAATAATAAAACTAGCATTAGATGCTTGTGGCGAACATTTGTCACAGTATGAGCAATTCATTGAGAATACCTACATTTGTGGAGACGGTCTGTGTCATAACAGTCTATGTATGGGCCAGCTTGGGCTCCTTATGATTCTGAAAAAAGGGAAATAGTCTTACTTAAACAACACGACGCAGTGCGTGTGTAAGATATAATTAAGATTACATGCGCGGGAGACTTACTCGGGTAGGTCTCGATTGTGCGAGCATCCGGTTGCCCTCCTCTGGTTGGTGGTTGGTATCCGTGGATTACTTTCTATCTGGGGTTCACACCATAGGCCAAGCTGGAAATTCAATGTTGAATAACTGATCAGAGTAGTGGTATTGGGCAGTTAGCAGAAATCAAATAAATAACAACATATTGGCCCCATCTTATAAAGACGTTTAGTTCTGTTAAATAAAACGAACCTCTGCCATTTATTAGACTGTATACGTGAGACAGAGTATTCGGAATTCTCTCAGTAACTAGCACACTTGTTTGAATGGATGCACGAGCTGTTCATTTCCATTCCCTATCTGAAGTGCAGGATCTTGTAAAATATCGTATTCATGCATAACCGCTGAGGTCTATGTACCGTTCGATAAAAAGGAGATGTACCCTCTTGCAATACTGGTGGCTTAAGAGACTCATGAGGAGAATTACCGTATTTGAAGGGTAGCAATGACTGATTATAAATGGTGGCGTCGAACTGAATACCGATAGGCCCTAACATTCAAAATAAACACTCGAGATTGGAGATTACCTCCGGGCTTAATGCGAGGGAGGTTGTGTGAACTCTCCTACCTGATTTCTGGCTTCATAGCTTCCGAGGTCGGGGCAAGACGATTGTGCTGCCGCCTCTTAGATGCTGGTTACTCGCGGTGCCGCCACGGAATGCTGGACTGAGGGGCTCGTACAATTGGAGCCAATCATATACCTCTCTCCCAGAACCCACGTGTCATGCTCTGACTCTGGGTCTAGGGAGCGTCTCAAAAGACTATATCATCCGACTATAGCAGGGGATATCGGTTTTATACCAGGTTGGCCGGCGTTGGTGTTCCCACAAATAATTATCAAGGATCAAGTGCCAAATTATATTGTCAGTAACATGTTGCAATCATGGTGTATTATTATCATTCAAGATATAGACTCATCATCAAACTTCGGAATACAGCACAAACTGTGCTAGCAACAGTAACTTGGAATGTTGATCAAACGACAGGAGGTTAAATGCATTACATATTTCAACATTGGCATACGGATCTAATTTCATAATGAGTTGCATGGGGTTACATTGATAATCATAGGTATACAACACTATCACATTGCAAAAAAATTATCGTATGACTTCATAGTGGCAAAGTTCCATTGAGTGGGCGGGGCCATGACGGAACCGCTCCGTCATGAGCACAGCGCAACCGCGGCTGGTGACGGAGCAGTTCCGTCACCAGCATGCGGCCGCCGCGCGGCCGCCCCGCCCCCTTAGTACTGCGGCGGAATAGCCACCGCAGTGAAGGGGTTAAAAGAATGGTTGAAATGTGTGTATATTCTTCTGCAGGTGGTCAGTATGTTGCTGCATTTGCTTTCATTTTTCAGAAAGTCTTGAACAACAATGTTAATGCAGTGTGCCAAACACGGGACCCTGAAATAGCCACCATCATTCATGGCCTTAACTACATTACTGCCATTGTCCGTGGCAATAAAACCAATGTTAAGCCCTCTTGGTCGCAGCCACTCAAAGACCTTGCTGTTAAACTCATCCAAAATGTTTCCAGCAGTATGAGATTTCTCCATAGCAAACATGGCTACAGTTTCATGTTTGCGAGTGTCATGAAAAATCTCAGCAGTGTCAACACTTGCGGATAGCTTTTCTCTAACACCCAAAAAGAGATCCAGTGTGCAGTGATACACATGTATTCAGTGGCTTGGCAACTGGCACACATGTCTGTTGGATACTCTGAACAGAACTCTGTTTTAAGGCTTTTCCAAGCAATTCCAGCACGTCGTGATGTAGTACTGGAACAGCAACTCTGGCGAAATAGTAGCGGCTGGGAACCTTCCATTTTGGGCAGATGGTTGTCATAAATTCCAGAGAACCCATCCCTTCAACAAAAGAAAAAGGGAGAAGTTCCAGTGCTAACATTTTAGCCAGCTTCACATTATACAAACGTGCTATTGGGTGGTTGTGTTCATTCGTACTGTCCTACCTGCCTAGTAAACATGCTAAGAATGGTACGCTGCGTGGTATTGCTTTCTGTTCGGCTCGGCACAGCACTTTTTTGCATCCCTGTACTCCTTGGTGTCTCAGGCTGACTCTTACTCTTGTGCCACTGAGATGTTGCTGATGCTGAGGATGTGGGCGGTACCACTGCAGTGCTGGGGACAGGGCTACTTTGTGTACCACTACCAGAGAGAATGTATCCCTCTTCCTCTTCTTCCTGTTCCACCGTGAGCGGACCTTCTACTCCTTTATCCCCACCAACAGCAATGGTTCCAGTTTTTATGCGACGAAGGTGGTCCTCCTAGGTGATTGCGTGGTGTTTTTTCAGATGGGTCACTTGGCCTCCGGTACCATAGTTTGTACCAAGCTTACCACGACTAACAGAGGTATGACAAATGGAGCATATAGCACTGTTCTCCTCCTTTACGCTAACCGTAAAGAAGTCCCACACTGGGGAGCTTAACTTTTGTCTCCTGCTATAGGTACCACTTCCAATGCGGGATGAGCTTGAGAGTGTGTGTTGATTTTGACTGTGGCTATGCAGTACCACTACCTACTTCTGCTGAGGTGGTGCCTGTGCTGGATATTGGACGCTGCCGGCCCTTTGCTAATGTAAATATGGAAGCTGGAAGTCATGTTGGTGTTGCCTGTGTTGGAGGTAAGCGTGTTACATCCCTAGTCGCAGCCATTCTGGATAGGTTAATGATGTTGGTCTCCATGTCCTTGATGCCAGGAGTGATCTTCGTGATAACTGGCTCTTCATCATCATTATCCTACTGTACTACATTGTCCTTCATAAGTCTAAAGCTTTCTGGAAACTTCCTTTTCCCTAGCCTGGTCTTGGGATGTGTCTCCCTCTCATGCTTAGATTGTTGTGGCTCCCAAGTGAGATCTAGATCATCAGAAGGGATGCTTGGTGAAGAACTGGATGGACTAACCCTCCTTTTCCTTGCTGGGGATTTGTGAGACAATGGATCTCCTGAATAAGTGACTTCCTCTTCTTCTTCCTCTCCATGAGGCTCAATTTCCTGAACTGCCCCTACTTTGGGAGGAACAACAACTACTATTGCGTGCGGTGGTTGTGGTTGTTGTTGTTCACCACTTATCTGCTGTTTTTCCTCATGCGTTGATTTTGTACTACTTTGAGATAGGTCAGGCTCAGCATCACTTCTTTTCACCATTAGGTTGGCTACCTCTTCTACACTCATCTGCTTGGGCCTGGGTTGGTGGGTTGGGCCCACTGCTGCGGATGTACTGCCCCCAGATACCTCTGCTGCAGGCGTACTGTTTGGTTTCCCAAAAAAAGGTTTTGGGATCAACACCAGACTTAAATGTCACTCCCTTCTTATGTTCTTCCTTCTTCTTCTCAGCAACTTTCTTGGTCTTGGAGGACCTGGTACCTGCTTTCTTTGGACCCATCTTCTTCAGATGTCAGCAGCACTCAGTTGCACAAGTTGCAGAGATGTCTGGTCAGGTCACACCACACGTTACGTACAACAGCAGGACGTCTGTCTGGCAGTGCAACGGGCGATGACGACAGACACCTCCTTCTCAGTCTTTTGTGCACCTACAAGCAAAGAAGGCAGAAGAACATCAGTCAAATGAGGAAGTTGTTGTTCTTTAATTTTAATTACTACTAGTGTACACTCAGTAAGAGTGTACACTATATATAGCAAAGGAACTAAAATACAAATGTAGTGGAAGTGGAACCTGTTTGTCCTTAATTTGTGCATCATGTTGGATGGATGCAGCATCAGGGACCTGCAGCTGGCAATGGGGATGGAAGCAGTAAGCCAAGAGGAACAATGGAAAGACACACAGGCCTATGTGGCAAAACCAAAACAGCACACTACTACTATCACCACAAAATGGCCCCCAGCCACATGGTCACTCATCACAGACACAAGGGTAAGGCCCAGAAAACAATGAACTCAAGCAGGCCTATATCCCTTTATGGCCAGACAAAGGAGGATGCCTGTTACACATAACAGCTTTAATGCAAAAAAGAAAATCTGCATGGATAAAAAGGTTGGAAAGTTACACAACAACAACACATACACATGCAACAAAGGCATTTATTAACACACATTGAAAAAATTAACTACACCCCACAAACCACATTTTGGAATTCAATCCAATGCCATCCATGTCCGAAATGTTGTTTAAATTCAACAGTCAACAGAGAAACAGTTACATCAAGCACCCCCGATGAGTACCTCTGGGAGTCTGGGCCTACTGGCAGAATAGGCCACTAGTCTGGAGGCCTTTGGCAAATGCACAGTGGAAGGTCCCACAAACTGGCCGCCACCACATGGCCTGGACACCCACAACAACATGAAAAGAAAGAGAAGACAGACAATACAGGCCTATGCCAAAAGCACAATGCTTGGCTTCACAAAAGGGCCGCCACCCACATGGACAGCCCAACCAAAACAAGAAAGTACATACAAAGGACAGGAACAGAAAGTTGAAGTCTCTGGGGGACTTCCTTCCTCTTTAAAAAAAAAAATTAAAACAGAAAAGTGACTCCATGCTCCAAAAACTACAACCAAATGACAACCTGAGGATTTTTTTTTAGCAAAATGAACAAAATCATCATTTTCTAGAAGGTTTTATGCAGCTCGAGACATATTGCTCGCCAGATTGCAAATTCGGTGTGTTTGGCATCGCGAACTGTACACAAAGACGTTATCGCATACACGAACATGCAGATTGAGTACGCGAAGACGACAACAACTCTAAGTTTGCGTTGTCACACTGTGCAAAGTTACCAAAACTACGCGAGCTGAACTCCTAGGGTTACTTACTGGCACAAAAGCCCTATTTATTTAACATACATCCAAAAACTGAGATTCCACCCCAAAAACCACATTTTGCAAATCAATCAAGCCACCCATGCCATACATGATGGTAAAATTCAACAGAAAACACAAAAATAGTTGTTTAACTTTCATGCACCCATGATGACTGATGATGAGTACCTCTGGGCCTACTGGCAGAGTAGGCCACAAGCTTGGAGGCCTAGGGCAAAAACACAGTGGCTGGTCCCACAAAATGGCTTCCACCACATGGCCAGGCCACCCACCGACAGTACATACAATGAACTCAAGCAGGCCTACTCTAACTATATGAACTCCTAGGGTTACCTATTGGCTGAAAAGCCCCTATTTAATTAACACACTCCCAAAAACTGAAATTCCACTCGGACAAACACAGTTTGCAATTCAATCCAATGCCATTCATGATGTTTAAAAACTTGAAATTCAACAGACACCACAGAAACATGGTTGGACCCATGGGTACCTCTGGGCCTAATGGCTGAAATTTCAAAGAAATACAACTTGGGCCCTCATGAAAGTACAGGCCTCCAACAACAATAATTTTTTTAAAGGATAAACGCCCAGAAAACTGCAGGTAAAAAAAGGCCCCAATCAAACAAACATGTACACCAATTTTCCAACTTACTTCTAAATGAAATTTCAAATCTAAAAGTCCTCAATAAATCCAATCCAATGATATGATGCAGCAGACATACACAAAAAGTGATCCTTCCAGCTGCAAATCCAAATGAACGTGAACAGCATGTGGACAAAGCACTGGGAGGAGCCTGCTGGACAGGAACAGGAAGTTGGAGACTCAGGGGCACTTCCTTCCTCTTGAAAAAAAGAGTAGAAAAAAAGAGGACTCCTTGCACAAAAGACTACAGCCAAATCACGATCTGAGGGCTTTTTCTGAGCAAAATTATCATTTTCTTGAAGGTTTTATCGTGCTCAAGAGATATCCTGTGCCAGATTGTAGTTTCTGCGTGTTCGGGAACGAGATCTTACCAACACTGCGACGGAAGGAAGATAGCGCGTCCGAATGACGTGTTTGCACGTCCGAATGACGTGTTCGCATTCGCACAGTCTTGCGGGATTGTGCGGCCGGGTTCCAAACCTCGTGGCGCACGCGACCGGGAGAGAAAATCGAGTCGGCGAATGCAAAATCACGGTTGAGCATGCGAGGAAGAAAAACAACTATGCTACGCTGTAGATTGCGAAGTGTTTGACAATTTCGCGATCTACGCGAAGCGCGAAGTTACCAAAACTTCGCAAACTCCGCGACAGGAGCGTAGTTCACCGCCCAGGGTGTAAATCAGTTCAGTAGTTTTTGAGCAATTAATGCCTTGTGGCTTCCCTCTCATTTTTGTATTGAATTTGGGCCCAGGAAATGGGGTTCCCAGGGACTAGTGAGGATGAGGGAGGGGGGCTGAGTGGCCCCTTCACTTTTTTATTGTCTTTGGTCTGGGGGATGGGGTGCACAGGGCCTGGTAAGGCTTGAGGAGGAGGACCAAATGCCCCTTCCCGTAAAATTCAGCCAGCGGGCCCAAAGGCCAATTCTATGCTCTATCACCAAAGAAGTATGCCAAGATATTAGAAGGCAATCACTTGGTATCATTACAAATGTAGGAAACATTATGCTAAAGACATGAAAAACAAAAAAAATATTTCCTAACCTTGATCCACTTGATCAAGTTATGCATTGCCTTCTTTCAAAACCACAACTCGTTGTTTGTTTAATGCTCACTTTAGAAGAATGTGCACAATTAAACTCTGAAATGCTATACCTGGAAAAAGAAACAAATCTACATCTTTCTTCTAAAGTTAAAGTGGGGGAATGATGGAGTAAACATACCTATAAGTAAAACTTTAGCTACTAAATTTCAAAAGATGGAAAAATATGTTTCACATACAGCGGGATTGGAGAAAGATTCACAGCTATGTAAAAGTTGTTGTGTAATTTTACATCGAAATTTAAATCTAGAAGATGGACTAGTAAATGGAGGCATTTGACTTGTAATGGAGTTTGTTACATCTGGAAAAAAATCAATAAACTGAATTTATGCAGTCTCAAATTTAATCACATTAAACATCAATAATATATCTCCCAATGTGCAGCAAGAGTTTAACTTCTGAAAGATTTATATGAATTCGTAGAGAACAGATTAATCTTAATTTGGCTTATGTGGTAATAGTACACAAATCCCAAGGACAAAGTGACATTATGCAGTTGTTAACATTGGGTCAACAGTATTCAAAGAGTGTATGGCATATATTGCTCTATCTCGAGTTAAAAAACTTACAGGACTGTATAATACCAATTTTGAAGAGACATGTATTAATTCAGACAGTAGCTCTGTAACAGAATACAATCATTTGTCAAACAGAAAATCTCTGCACCTTGGTCAATGTCCCATATTGTTAAAACATAAAATGTCTTTTAAAAATTAACTTAAAACAAACTAAAATGACAAAGAAGAATTGGAAGTACCTCAAATTAAAAACTCAGAAAATAAGACACACGGAAATGACAGGACATAAATTTCAAAATCAGAATAGTACAAATTGCTGCAGCAATAGAAATTGTTAATCTTCTTTTTTAACCTACCATCAATCAAAGAAACTATCCACCAACATGTAGATTAATTCTTCTGCAAAATTGTGATAAATCTGCATGAAAAGGTTCTGTCAGAAAACCACATATGCTGCTCTACATGTACCATAAGAGATATGCTAGATATTTGTAGAGGTTCTATTACATTTTCTATCAATGAACAACAGGATGCTCAAGAATTCTTCATGGCTGTTCTAGGGATAATAGCTAGCAAATCTCACCTGAGATGTCACCTGTTTGCAGTGGCGTAACGAAAGTTGAGGGGGCCCCCTACAAGTTACACAGATGGGCCCCCTCTCTGGATTTAATCCAGAGCTCTCAGGTCTGAGTACTGTGCTGAGGGGTCCCCCTGCAGCTCAGGGCCCCCTCGAACCGCGGGGGCTGTGGGGGCCTGTGTTATGCCCATGCCTATTTGGTATAAACTGCTCTTGGGAACATGAATGCTTACATTGTTTATATTCAACTACCACTGATACAATCTTTGAAAGACTTGTATATATACACCAATAACTGATTACAAATCTATTCCTTTAATAGTTTAATGTCTAAAGCCGTGTAAAACAAGGTATGTCAAAAGTCTTCATCAGAACCTGTCTCCACACTTAATTTAACAATGGTAACAAAACATGTCATTTCTATGATTCAGAGATGTACCACTCAATAACAGAAAAAGTAAATACTTCTATTTCTAAGTTTACCGCTTTACGAATTTCTATCTCAGGAAACACTTATAATATTAATGCCATAATTTTCCACCATGGAGAGACTGCAGCATCAGGACACTACACAATCTACTTAAAGAATAATACAGGTTGGACAGAATGCAATGATGCTACTCTTACTTTTAAGCACAGGCTTCCTAAAAAATTACTAGACAGTATATCCCGCAATAGTTCTAAACTACAATGTTACCATTGTTATAATGCAAAACTGGTACTTATGAGTTGTAGTTAGATAATTCAGGTGCTATTTCATTATGTGGCCTGGCATGGGTGATGACATTCGTAAAAATCATCTCTAAGCATTGCTGTCTTCCATGTTTTCAATTATATGAAATTACTTTATTAGATGTACAGTTGGCCAGGGACAGTTTCTATGTTTTTTTCACAATCCTATTGATTTATTTTTCCGCCGTGCTTATTGATAACTGCGACCATTAGATCATCTTAAACTGTAAATGTTCTAAATGATTACATAGTAGTGAAACAATAATATTGACAGTTTTGTCTGAAAACACATATAAAGGAAAAACAATGATGGATTGACGTGTTATGTTTATTAATTATAATCACATATCACCGTAGTAGTCTATTATTAACTTACCAGCTATTATGAAGCCACCAAAAGGCACATGTTAACTTACCTTACACTAACTATACTTATTACAATGTACTATTTCTGATATCTGCAAAAAATGTGGTTAATATTGTAAGACGCTTTTTAGCTTTTGAGACATTTCATTACTTTTCAAAATAACTATATTTTCCGTCTTTTCATTTTTTAAAGTTTTTTTCAGAAATGTGTATTTTCTTTAATGTTAAAATTACCAACCAAAACAATAGTGTCCACAAAAACCAAGTAAAAAAAACATAGACTAAAGAGGAGGACAGTGATGAGCCATGACACTGAAAACAAAATGATCATGCAGATGACGCTGACGTTCATAATGAACTTTGACCCATTGCTAAAGCACCACAGTAGCAAAAAAAGAATTACAGTAATTACCATACTAAACACTATAATATGATTTGGTAAAAAAAAATATTATACAAAACACGGGATAAAGATGAGTTATAGTTAGGAAAACGTCATAATTTATTTTATACAGAACAAACTTAAACTACACAAACATTACACATGCAAAAGTTATAATCATAACTTCAAGATATCATCATCATAGCTTTATTTTGATGAAATAGACAATAAAAACACAAGTACAGACTTCTGTAAAAACAGAATTCATTAAATTCATCTGTGAGTAGGCGCAGATGGAGAGAGATCTCATCAAGGTGTGCAGCCAGGTCTTAGTGTTGGATAAAGGAGAAGGGTTGTGTGGATAGTTCCTGCAGAGAGGTGGTGTCTCAAGGGAAATCTGGTGGGTCAAAGGCAGCAAAGAGGAGGTCAGGAGGAGCACTTAAATCAAATATGTCTTGTGTAGCACCAATTTGCGTGAAGAGAGGAGAAGGGGATGGAGGGGTGGTGGGATGACACAGGTATAGCAGATAGGAGGTGGGTAAGGGGAGGTGGGATGGAATGGGTTTGATTGAAATGTTTTTTTAAAAAGTTTTCAAAAACCTTTATTGTATTGAAGCACGGTACATCAGTACAATGAAATCGATCAATACAGTGTCACATAGTTATGCATATATACAGCACCTTCCCGTGCATATCAGCAGTCAGTGCAATAGTTAGGAACAAACCTGAAAATATCTCCCACCCTCCCTCCCCATAAACAAATGTGCACACAGTGCAGAAGGTAAGTGAAGACATTAGACGTCTATGCAAAAATAAACATAAATTCGTTATAACATATCACTTCATCATGTAGGGCACGTATAAGACAGAATACATGAAATGTTAATAACATTTTCGAGATTCATATTGCAACTCAGTTGGGGCTAGAACTCCCAGCCGCACCTTAGGTCTATAGATTCAGAGGGTGACATCTGAAGTATGAGAATTATAATCAGGACATCTGCGATATATGCAGGCGTACGCATAGTCGTAGTGTCGCAGCATTAAGTTACAACATGGGGGTTCCCACTGCCAATTCTCTCCACACCCTCCAGTTCCTCCTCCTCGTTTGCTTGTTGCCGGAGGAGATAGGACGTTAGCGGACTCCATATGTTTTTCGGGCGTGATCTGAGTGGTAGTAGCTCCACATATGATTGTAGCTGATCCTTCCATGTGGACATGGTCAAGATCCAGGCTTTGAACTTGGGGGCACGTCCCCTCCCCCATCTGCATGCTACCTGTCGTTTAGCCAATAATAAACTCATTGCCAAGAACTTTTTATGTACAGTTACAATTCTTTGCGTCAGGCCCAGCAGTGCCAGGAGCGGACATGGAGCTATTGTAATTCCTAACATATCAGAGAGTCCTGTAAAGACTAGCGCCCAGTATTCTGCAACCTTGGGGCATGTCCACACCAAGTGTGCGAAATCCGCTCCTCCTGCGCCACACCGGGCGCAGCGATCCGTTTCCCGCAAGCCGAACCTATGTAATCTAGCAGGGGTATGTTATAGGCGATGCAGGAATTTAAAATGTATGAGGCGCAGTCTAATATTACTTGTGATTGCGTTTGTTTGTGTACAACTAGTTTCCCATTGTTCGTCCGTTAACGGTATATCGAGGTCCTTGTCCCATTCAGTACGAGCACGTAAGGAGGTCGTCCGTGGTGTGTTTTGCACATGTTTATAGAGTAATGATATTACATGGTGCAGGGCCTCTGTCTGTAATAGTGCATGTAGGGCCGCGAGAGTGTCAGGCTTGTCTGGGAAGGAGGGGGTAATTTCACGGACACTTTGCCGAAGCCGGGTGTACAAGAAGGTGTCCATTGTTGAAGGTGAATGCTCCCCAAAGAATTGGTCCATGGTACAGAACTGGCCATGTACATACAAGTCTCCCCATGTGTGATATGTGAGGCCTAGTAACATCTTACGACAAATCGCTTCGCAAGTGACCTGCAGCCGGGAATCATTGAGCAAGGGCAGCCGAGGTGAGTATAGAAGTGGATTCCCCACAGGCTGGGCAATGCGTTTCCATGCCGCAGCTGTACAGTCAACTGTCGACGGATCTCGCTCCCTTACTCCCACACATGTAAATATATAACTAGATATATTTTTAGGGGTCATGTGGGCATCTTCCACCGCTAAATGTGCCATATATGGTGGCGGGTGAAACCAATGCGTGGCAAAATGGGCACAATCATAATATCGCTCGAAATTGGGCACTTCAAAACCCCCCTTGGTGATATGGCAGCATCATTGTACTAAGGCTAAGCCGTGCCTGTTTCCCGCCCCATATAAGTCGCGTTAATTGGGTTTTAAGTGTACGGAAGAAAAACCTGCCAGGGTGGTATGGGATATTGGTAAAGAGATACAATAATTTCGGCAACAGCACCATCTTAATGAGCGAGATCCGGCCTGCCATTGAAAGTGGGAGACGCAGCCATTTGGTAATACTGTCTGTAATTTTGTCTATTGTCGTCCCATAATTAGCTCTCATCAAAGCTTCCCTCTGTCGTGTAATTCGTATGCCCAGGTAGTTCAGTTCATCCAGTTCCCATACAAGGGGGTAGTCTAGTTGGTGCGGTTGCGTTTTACCCACAAGGGGAAAAACTGCAGATTTGGGCCAGTTAATCTGTACCCCAGTGGTGCCTCCAAACTTCGTGATTTCACGCAGTACAGGATTGAGATTTTCCTGGGGTTTTTGAATATATAGTGTCATGTCGTCAGCGTAGAGGGAAATGAGTAACTGTCAGGCAGGATAGATAAGTGCTCGGTGATTGTGATGTTGGCGCAGTTTCACCGCTAAAGGCTCAATAGCTATCGCAAAAAGAATGGGGGATAGGGGCATCCCTGGCGTGTGCCTCTATGAATAGTAAATGGGGAAGATCTGGATCCATTCAGTAATACCGCAGCTGCACTTGGCTATACAATAACTGTACCCAATTTTGGAAGCTAAATGGCAAGCCTATGCGTTCTAGCGTACCCAGTAGATAGTCCCACTTCAGCGAATCAAACGCCTTTGTGGCGTCAAGAAATACCGCCACTGCTTCACAGTTTGGGTCAATATCTTGCAGTACTGCGTGAAGGGTGCGTAAGTTGTGTGATGTTGCACGATTTGGAACAAACCCCGCCTGGTCCAGGAGAACCAGGCGCTCCATCAAGAGATTGAGACGCGTGGCTAAGACTTTCACCAATATTTTAGTCTCGCAGTTTAGCAAGGACAGAGGGCGGTAAGAATCACACTGCGTAGGAGTTTTGCCAGGCTTAAGCAGTGAAGTTATGAGATCTTCCCGCATAGTACAGGGGAGTTGCCCTTCTTCCAATGCAGCGTAAAAGACTGACTCGTTTTAGTATTGGAGCTAGCAGGGGAGCATAGGCTTTATAGAATTCAATCGGGAGGCCATCTGAGCCTGGGGCTCGGCCAGACTTCATCTTTATAATGGCCTCCGTAATCTCATCTAGCTCTAATTCCAGATCAAGAAAATGTTGTTGGGTATTTCCTAACCAGGCGAGCGTGATATCGTCAAGATATGTAGTTAAGTCAAGCGGCGCGCATCAGTGTGAGGAATATATTGTCTTGTAGTAATCCCGAAAAGTGCGGAGTTGGTCTGGGAGATTCCTGTGTGTGTTACCCTGGGTATCTTGTATTGCGATAACATAATTAGCAAATTTAGGGGGCTTAATTGTGTTCGCTAGTGCCTTCCCAGCGTGGTCACCCTCCCCATAGACGCGCGCCGCGTGTGGCTTTCCGTGAAATTTACATTCCCTGTCTGCAATTGTCTCATATTCAGTGAGCTTGTCCCGCATGTGGGCCTTGGTCGCTTCATCGTTCGAACTCTGAGTAAGTGTGTGTTCCAACTCTCGCAATTCGGCTTCCAGCTTGAGGAGATCACCTCTCAGGGATTTGAGCTAAACTTAAAGGCCTCCCTCACCATTGTAATACTAGATACAGAAGTCAAATTGCGGTCAAAAAAGTCCTGAATGTCTAATTTAGCCTTGAACAACAATGCAATATATCAAACAATAGGGAAGTGTATTTACGAAAACAGGAGCTTCAAAATGATTCCAACATTTAAAAGTTCTAATCTCTTTAATGAATAATAATGTTAAAAACAAGCATTATATACATCAAATTATATACAATTGACATATATAAACAAATTATACAAAATTAATACAGTATTCTCATCTAATATAAAAAACATAAAAGTGGCAGTCAATACTCTCGACGCGCATTTCGGCGTTTTGAGGAAACGCCTTCTTCAGGAGCCACAAATAGATTCTAAAAGATTTTTGATCTCACATGTAATAGTGTCAATTTGTAATCTCTCAATAATTCATTATTCGATGCTAATTAGGATGTGGCGATAAGTTGCTATAATTCAACACAATACAACCGTTACAAAATGGAGATCCGTAGGGAACTTTCTGTTGCTATCAAATAGTTGCTTCACGTCTGATATGTCAAAATAATTGATTGCTGTTAGATTAGAGAGCTCAGCCGAGGATGAACGTGCCCACAGCGTTAGATACTTAAAACTCAAAGGGAGTGCCGCCGGTCATATCCCTTCACCGCACGAATTCCAGTCAGAAGGAGATACGACGCTGCAGAAAATGACTGCTAGCCTTTCGTTGCCGAACATGTATGTGTTCGTGAATATTTAAAAATAAAAAATCCGGAGGATGAAGTCCCGGTACCTTCCTTCCCCTCCGCTTGTTTCGTGGAGCACTATCGATGGAATCACGACGCTGCAGAAGATGGCTGCTGGCGTTTCGTGGCTGTTGAAAAGAATATCCATAGGACACCCAGTCAACAGATCTGGGTTTAATCCATCACTGTTCTTTAGCCCACTCTGCCACCCCAGTTCAGACATGGCCATATGCAAATCAGTCTGACCCTTTGCCTCATGCGAACAGTCCAGCGCGAACTGCCAAGCCATGCCTTCCCTGGACCGGAAACAAGCTTCCGAGGACTGGTTTCTGGCATTTCAGCCATCTTCAGCCCGGCTTGCTTGAATCCTGTGGCAAAGTGAGCAAGGGACTCACGTCAGAGCATACCCTGCCAATTTATGGCGAACTAAGTGGTACAAAAGGGGGTGGTGATGGACGGAGCATCCAAACCAATCAAACACTCACACCCAGTCAACAGATCTGGGTTTAATCCATCACCGTTCTTTAGCCCACTCTGCCACCCCAGTTCTGACATGGCCATATGCAAATCAGTCTGACCCTGTCCCTCATGGGAACAGTCCAGCCCGAACTGCCAAGCCATGCCTTCCCTGGACCGGAAACAAGCTTCCGAGGACCGGTTTCTGGCATTTCAGCCGTCTTCAGCCCGGCTTGCTTGAATCCAGTGGCAAAGTGAGCAAGGGACTCACATCTGAGCATACCCTGCCATAGACAAACAATAGCCTAATTAATCTATTTTCTATATTTGATCAAATATTACAATTAGTATGTCCCCCTATCTCTGCTCCTTTAAAAGCAGCTCCCAGTGCCTTAACATTGTACATTTCTGGGGGGCGTAGCTAGCCAACACCCAAGATGGCTGCACTAGAATGGAGCTCTGGCCGACTGCTAACTGAACTTCCCCAGCATCCATCGCAATTATCTGATTTCCCCCTTTCTCTCCGAGGACTTGAAGCTCCTGAGGTCTGAGACCCGTCCGGTCCAGCAACAACGTAAATCGGACCCTGAAAAATGGAGAAATCAGCTTCGACGCTGTCGACCGGGAGGGAACAGAAAATCTGGCAGTGATGTCGCACTGCCTCCTCCTCCACAAAGCCGGTGCATCGGAAGCAGGCCCGTCTTCCCTGGAGGGCGTTTGTGTGATAAGCCCCCACCTACTTCTGATTGCTGCACCATACCGGCTTGAGACGGTGGTCCGTGCAGGACTCTGCAAGACACAGCGGGGTCCCCAGCCCTCAACAATAAAGCTCCCGCACCCTGTGTGTCTGTTGCGTGCGGCTGCCCTGGGGATTCTCCCGCGATCCGTACTTCACCGCAACACCGGAGGGGAGATCCTGTGGTCGCGCACTCTTCCCCTCCTTTTCCCCCTGCTGTGCCCTTGGACTGAGGTGAGCCATGATCCAGGGGAGTGAGGCGCTATATGATAGCAGACACTCTCGGCCACTCTCTGCCACACCTCCCCCCTCACGCTCAGTATTCAGCCTGGGTGTGGCCCTGTGGCTTCCATTGCGGCAGATGCTGGAACACAACCCATGGCCCTCTGAAGCCTTTCTTATGCCAAGAAACTCTTTGCCGGATTTGGGCTTGGTGAGTCCTCCAGGGATTCAGGGACCCCGGGACATCCGCTTGACTAACTTGGCACTGGCCAGTGACACTTCGGGGCACATGGTGCAGTAGGCAGCACCACATCATCAGCATCTGATACCCACCCCTGGGGCCCTAATTCTCTTTGCCTATTATTGGTGTTTACAGAGGGGTCCTGATGCGGTGACACCTGCCTGTGCAGCTTGCAGTTTTGCATTCCTGGGAATTGTTGCCCCCGGGCCCAAATTTTCCTGCCCCGGACTTTGTGCGGGACATGATGGACACCGCAAAAGGCTCCAGACAAACCTCCTTGTTAAAACTGGTGAAAGTTGCTCACTCCAAAGCTGATGCTGCAGATGAGAGGCAGGACGCTACGGAGGCAAGGCAGCACACTGATGAGGGGGCTCGAACACTGCTAGACGTCATGGAAGCTATCCAGGGAGTCCGTTTGGCACTAGAACATAAGATTGACATTGTCTCTATAGATGTCAACCTCATACGTGCCGACCTGAGAAATATGGGTGAAAGGGTCAAGGTGACCGAAGATTCTGTCGGAACTCTTCAACATTCCACAACATAGCTGGAAACGACGGTCAATCGACTGCAGGATCAAACATTGGATCTTGAAGCATGGCTGGAAGAATACAAAGGGCGCGCGCAAAGAAATAGTGTGCGCATCCTGGGAGTTCCCGAACAAGCGGAGGGGCATGCAACAGACCTGTTTGTTGAGGACCTAATTCAAAATCATCTACAGCACAGCTCACTCGCCAAATATTTCTCCCCCGACGCCGGGTGCTCCACCGCGTCCCATTCTGGCGAGGATCTTCAATTTTTGAGACTGGGACATCATCCTTCAAGCTGCAAGAGCCTGACCACCGCTCAAATTTGAGAACTCAAACATCACCTTTTTTCCAGACTTTACCTCTAAGATGCAGCAGAAACGTCAGTCCTTCTTAGAGGTAAAACGAGCACTGATGGGCCACAACTTGAAGTACCAAATTCTTTTCCCAGCAAAACTGTGTGTGCAATCGAACAGTAAGCCATTGTTCTTCCAGACCCCGGAGGACGCCTGGCACTGGTTGGAGAGGTGGCATTCTTCCGGGGAGCGGGCCGCTTCTCTCCTGATCACACGCACCGACCCGAGAATCGCTTGGAAAAGATTGATTGAGACGACGGGGTGGTGTTATCACTGGACACTAACTTGCAGTGGATTCCTGTCCCGCCTCTTGAGTCTGGCTGAGATAACAACAATAAGGTGGTCTTCTGTGCAGCTTCTGGCCCAGCGGGGAGGGACGGCTATCTACTTTGAAAAACTGTTTGATATCTGTATCTGTGTCTTCTACTTGGCGCCTCAGGATCAAAATCAGTGATTACTAGAGACCCGTTTTTATGGAATTTGGTTGGGGGGAGGATCGTTCATCACTGTTGGAGCTGCGCAACCCTGGCCATGGGCTATGAGGTTTCACCATTGACTATCCTGGGCAAATGTAAATGTTCCTAAGGGAAAGATAATTATATTCTTGGGTAGTGTGGCTGTGATGCGTTCCCCTTTACACAGTTCTTTGTTCTGGGTACACAATCGCTTTGCAAATTTGGGTGATGGGCAGTTCTGAGTCCACATTGCAGGGAGGCGGGGTGGGAGGCTTCCAGGATGTTTCAAAGGGTTTTCTTTTACTTTTGTACTGTGTTTTTTGAGCAGTCTGTTTCCCAATGTCACGCACAAAGCTAACAAGGTTACTGTCGCGATGCATGCCACTTTTTGTAATTTTGTATCATGTTTTGGTACAGTCTCATTACTGATGTTGCCTTTAAAGTCACATGGGTCATTCATAGTTGCTCTGACAAATTCTCCATGGAAAACACTGTCATCCATTCACTCTTATGTCATGATGTAGATGATTGAATCAATATGCACTGTCAAGGATGAGCGTCGACCAAAATACTTCTTCATCATTGGGTCGTCTCAAACTACTCTTGTGGAATGTGAATGGACTGAGTGAATTAATTAAGAAGGAGATAGTACTACAATACCTTAAATGCCGTACCCCTGACCATGTACTACTCCAAGAAATGCATATCCAAGGTACCTTCTACTGTGCACTCAACAGACGGGGTTATAAACTAATTATCTCATGCGGGTTACAGTCGAGGGTCCAGGGGGGTGGGCATTCTGGCACACACCTCTTTTCCCTTTCAGGCCCATAAAATCACGTGCGACCCTTGGTCGTTTTGTCACGGTATCCGGAAGGTGGGAGGGTCAGTCCCTCAATGTGACCTCTCTGTACTTACCCCCCAAGCTACACTCATCCACTTTGACCGACCTGGGCCTGCATATGTTGAACCTACCCAATGGAGACATATTGATGGGGGGAGACTGTAATGCTGCCTTGAACGGCGAGCTGGATCGCTTGCCACCCCGACAAGGGGAACAACAAGGGAAACTCTTGACAGATATTCTAGCAGCCACAGGACTGATAGACGTGTGGCGAACACACCACCCCTCTGCCAGACAGTACACCTTCCACTCTGAGGGCCATGGGAGTATGTCCCGTATCGATTATCTCTTCTGTAAAGCCACCCAACTCCCCGTGTCCTGTGAGATCTCCCACCTGCCCAGGGGTATCACCGACCACACTCCCATCATGGCTCATTATATGCCACCTCACACTCGTTACGAGATGGCTCTTAACCCTTGGTAGTTTAACGTGCCAGAGATACGGACACACTGATAAAGGCCACTAAGGACAATTTAGAAGAAAATTATGGTTCTGTTGAGTCGGACGTGATGCTGTGGGAGGCATATAAGACAGTGATCCGGGGTTGCGTGGGTGGTGGCAGTAGCGGGCCACAAGAAAGAGAAACATAAACAACGGGAAGACATAGAGAGAGAGGTGGCCCTTCTCAAACTCGAACTGATCACATCTGCCTCCCACCGCCCCAGACGCTTCACAAAAACTTGCTGTAAAAAAAAAGAATACAGCGCCAATTATGCAGCCTGGGCTCAGTACCGGGCCACTCAACACTGTGTGTACGATATTGGTGACAA
This sequence comes from Lissotriton helveticus, assembly GCF_964261635.1. Classification (NCBI taxonomy): domain Eukaryota; kingdom Metazoa; phylum Chordata; class Amphibia; order Caudata; family Salamandridae; genus Lissotriton; species Lissotriton helveticus. The sequence continues at coordinate 807,247,598 of NC_136068.1, read as the reverse complement.
AGCCAGTAATCTGTTGGCATGGCTAGACAGACAAGAGTTGGCCAATAGGTGGGTAGCTGAAATTGTGGCCTCAGACTGCGTGAGGTACCACAACAGAGTTGGGTTCGCTGTAACCTTTGCTAGCCATTTTGAGCGGGTCTATGTCCCTTCGTCCTCGTCCACCCAGGAAGTGGCAGCCAAATTACTCTCCACTTTGCCCCTAGCAGTGTTGGATCCCCAGGATATCACAGAGCTTGATGCTGCTTTGACCCCTGAGGAGAAGTCTAAGGCGGTTGGCGTATTACAGTCCGAGAAAGCCATGGGTCCTAGGGGCCTCCCAATTGAACTCTACAAAGCTGTCTTCTCAGTGCTTACTCCGTTTCTCATGCAAATGTATGACAAGAGTGTGGATCGAGGATCCTGCCCGAAACACAGACATTAGCTAACATTGCCATCATACAAAAAAAGGGGAAACCCCCGGAGCAATGCTGTTCATACAGACCAATCTCTCTCCTTGACCCGGAGGTCAAGATCTTAGCCAAAATTCTGGCTCTCCGCCTTTCACCCTACCTCCACAAACAAATTCACCCAGACCAATCCGGCTTTATGCCTGCCAGAGGTACTGCGCTCAATCTCTGTCGCTTCTTCGGGGTGCTGGGCAGAGCCTCTACCATACAAGAGGACTCCGTAATTGTGTCCTTAGATGGCAAAATGGCGTTTGATATGATAGAATGGCCCTTCTTGTTCGCCTCACTTGAGAGATATAGATTTGGGCAACAGTTCCTATCTTGGGTGCATCTACTTTATTCAAAACCCCTGGCCCGAATTAAGGTTAACGGTGGTAGGTCAGAGATCTTTGAATTGGGGAAGGGTACAAGGCAGGGCTGCCCTTTGTCTCTGCTGTTGTTTGCCCTGGCTCTGGATAAGGGGTAATCCCCTTATTCGGGGACTTAATTGGTCTCCGGAGTGGTCGGACAGAATTTCCCTCAACGCCGACAACATTCTCCTTTTTCTGGCCAAACCCTGATCTTGGATTCACAGGATATTGCACATCTTTGCCCTCTTCCAAAAATACTCTGGTTACACCATCAACTGGGATAAATCATTGATTTATGTCTTAAGATGGGAACCCCCGCTTCTCCCCACGGGCTGCACTGCCAACACAGTCATGGGTGGTTTCTGATATCTTGGCATATATATCACGAGGGACGTGGGTATTTTCCATCAGAGAAACCTCTTGCCTCCTTTACACCGCCTCTGGGCTGATGTGCTGCATTGTAAAACACTGCCCGTTACTCTCTTGGGTAGAGCTGCCCTTTATAAAATGATGGCGATTCCCCATTTCCTCTACGCTCTATAGAATACCCCATATCCCGTCCCGCCTCAATAATTCCAGGCAGTTGACTCCGACATCTGCACTCTGCTATAGAATAGCGGCACAACCGGAATCGCTCCTGTCAAACTTGTAAAAAGCTGGTCCGACGGAGGTATTGCTTTTCCTGCCATTAGATCATATGCTACTTCCGGGTAGAATGGAATACTGCTGAGATGTGGGGTCTCCTTCATTATTCTAACCTTGACACTTATCCCGTGTCCTGAAGTTTTTCTGACCTCTTCGATAGTAACGCGATCATTACTGTATGGACCTATCCATCCTTCTTTGACCCCATATAGGCCCGATATTGTTCTCTGTTTGTTAATAAGTGTTTTGCATTATCTACGATAGAACTCCGATTGACCCAATCATTCATCCTATCATTTCTTGCCACATGATTAGTAATTATCAGTGGTTTTATCAGCAGAGACTCCGCATCTTTATCGTATTTGTGATTCTCTTTACGCTATCCCAGACCCCGACCGGGTTGGAATCATCACTGGTAAAGGGATTACCCTTTTCATCTATTATGACTTGGCCCTGAGGAGTCAGACTTGACTGTTCTTTGATGAAACACGTGTCAGCTGGCTGGTCTTTATGCAAACAAGCATGAAAAGAAACAAGAAAAGTCGTGGCGACCTTTTGTCCATTTGTATATAATATAAACATACTCTGTTTTTGATTTTATGTGTGCACAGGTCCTTGGCTAATATTGTATGGGTTTGTAGTTCCAAACACTAAATAAGGGGTCAATAGGGTCACCCCTTTCCTGTTCGCACCATATCACGTAGTTCTATGTCTACTTGACAGCCGATTATCCTGCAGAGAGCAGTTGTACCATTTATACTAAAAACCCTTTCTGTTGAGACTAGATCATATTACTGGGCCTCACAGTTATTGGTCCTCAATCACTGGGCACATCGACCCATCACAGACCCAGCCTACAGGATGGACAGGCACAATATGGCTACGGGCAATTACTTAAGGGCATTGTATGGAGGGACTAGATATACGCCCAACTATGCTCTGACTTCTACTACAGTCTCAATCTCACATAAGGCAACTGCTGCATTGGGCCGGAAGGATACAATTATGCTGGTTACTCCACTGCTAGAGTCATGCCAGTTGGGTATACTCTCAAGGCAACTAGGGTTTGATAAGTGGGATCTGATTGGTCTCTCCACGGTTGGGGACCTGTGGGCAAACGGTAGGGTTGTTCTGTTTGGCTACAAACACAGTACCGACTGCATGAGGGGGAAACATTTCGATATGTTCAGGCAAGAAGTGCGTTATATAAGGCAATTCCCAAGGGTTCAGATCCACCCGTCTCCTCACCTCTGTAGGATAGACTTCTAGACGATTATCTCCCAGACAAAGCCATCTCCCTGACCTAGCATAAAATACTTAAGGATTTACCGGAAACTCATGACAAACCACGTGCAAAATTGTGTGATGACGTTGGGGACATACCTGATGAGGATTGGAGGAAGGCCCTGGCCTCGCCCCAGGTGTTTCTGTTTCAAGCTATTTGAAAAACAAAGAGGGAGGAACCCTACTATTCAACAATAGGGACAGGGTAGGTACAATTGACAAGCAAAAGGACGTCCCAAATGGCTTGTATCTAATATACATGAATTTTAGGCATGCAAAAAGGAAGTCTATCATATACTGAAATTTACATTATACATGTGCAATTATATAAATTTGAAGGGTCAACCAACAACAAAAGTTCAGAACAATTTCAATTGATAAAAACAAATGTGACAATTTATTACACAGAGTTTAAAAACAAGTCATACATTAAAACATTTCATGGTTATACTTAACAATAAAATATACAGTTCATAATTCAAGAAAACAAAGTTGACATTGCGTTTCGGTGATTCACAAGAATGTTCACCTTCTTCAGGACAGTTTTCTCTCTTAGCCACAAGGCTAGGTCTAATATCGTTTTCCACTTTCGATAAATGTAGACAGGATGAAATGAGGATAAGTGTTCACAATTCCATTAAGCTTTCACCCAAGGTTAATACCAATGAGTAATGAACTCAAATTTCAGAAACCTTCGTTGGATGCCACCGTGTTTGTGTGATAAAAACTGGTGAGTGCCTGACAGGAGACCTTTAATTTTGTCTGCTTGTAAATCACGACTGGATAGTGACTGAGCCTAGACCATCCCCATGGATGTATTCTTCTAGGTCTCATAATGCTTTTTTTTTTTTAAAAAAACACTTGTTCTGCAGGTTGTAGGTTCTTCATAGACCTTTGTGATACGAAACGGCCTCCCTTCATCCAACTAGATTCAGAGAACAAGCTATAACAGCTTAAAATACTTCACAGGGCCTATTATACTAGTTTGGTGCTTGTTAAAATGGGGCTACTTGTTTCCCCGCTATTCCCCCGAGGCTGTGGTTCCACTGGTACCTTCCTACACCAGTGGTGGGAATGTCCTGTCCTTCAACTGTATTGGAGTAGGATTGTGTCCACCATTTCCCGAATATGTCACAAATCTATTGAGGCCTCCCCTCGACTTTGTCTTTTGAACATTTGGTAAGCCACTGATCTGTCACATACTGAACAAGTATGGGTCTCAATGGGCTGTATGGTGGCAAAGCGTAATATCGCCAGAACATGGAGCGGAGGAGTTGTGCCTAAATACGTTGACTGGGCAGCTGACATGGACTGGTGTATTCAGGCAGAGAGAGTGGTGTATGAGAGCAGTGGATGCCCAGGCAAATGGACTAAAATATGGGGCCCCTGGAACAAAAGTAGAGATTTTCTGTGTTCCCTTTGGTGACACTCCACCACTTGATATCGACAAAGAGACACTGTAAAATTTGAATGTATGTATGTGACCAAGATTCTTTGATGGTGTCCTTGGCCCATTACACTAATTATATTTAACTCTATGTTTATGCGGTGCGACTTTGCCCTTCTTGACAACTGCTCCTTATTGCATTTGTGTTTTTTTGTAATGTTTTCTGTTGATTCTTTCAATAAAACAGATCTATTAAAAAAAACATTGTAAATTTCTATCGCTGGGGCTGCTTTCTTGGACAGTTTTTTAAAATGTTTTTAATGTTGTCAACAATTTTGTCGTATGAAGGATCAATAAGCAATCAAATTTTTGTATCTGCAGAGAGCAGTCCATAGTAGGCAAGAGTCTTATTCCTAAATAATCAGAGTTAGTAACCAGCTCTATTGGGGCTGCATCAGGATACAGCTTACACCTATAATTCATACTTGTTTCTGGGTCGAATACAATAAATTTAGTCTTGGAACTTTTGAGTTCTATTCACTGTTCAAAGCAAAAGATGTTAAAGTCAGCCAGTAACTGTTATGGACCTTTGAGTGATTTGGAGATCAGGATAGTGTCATCTGCGAAAACCAGAGCAGGCACTCGCCTGACCCCCACATGGGATGCATCACAGCCGTCCCTATCCAGAAGGTTCACTACATCATTAATGAAGAATGAAAATAGTCTGGGGGCCAGGATGCAACCCTGCCTGACAACCTGACGTATGCTTTTGGAGGAGTGAACAGACCCTTATCCCCCACCGGACCATACCCTGGTTTTCTTCATGCAGACGTATTAAGATCACCAATGGATTGGGTTGGATACCCATCTTGTCCAATGTTGACCACAATACAGCCCTAAGTATGAGGTCAAAAGTTGCCCGCAGGTCAACGAACTCAACAAAAAGTTGCCCTCGATTGACTGCTATGGTTTTCCAGTAGAGGGAATTAAAACGGAAGGTCTGAGCAACCATACCCACTCCATTTTTAAACCTTGCTTGTAATTCCTAATAGTATATTACCCTTACTGATCCAATCTTGAAGAAGGTATAGGATTTGCTTACAAAAGATCTTTTGCAAAGCGTCAATTAAGCTGATCGGTCGATAATGGCTTGGGACACTATGCTGGCCCTTCTTCTAGATTGGGACGATTTCAGCTGAACAGCAGGACATGGGAATCTGCATACCCATCAAGATGGTATTTGAAATACAATTTAGCAAGAAGAAAGTTTAGGCTAAAGAGCTCATTAGAATTTGGTTAGGACCTGGAGCTTTCCCTAATAGTGTGGAGTTGATAGCTTCCTCGGTCACCCTAAGGTATTTTAGTGCCCAAGTTTAGGAGCCAGAAGGGGGTCAATATCCAGCTATTTTGGGGAGCCATTGCATAAATATAAACTGCTAAAATGGATTACCCATTTCTGCGGCTGGACAAAATACTTCACAGACTCCTTGCCCCCATTTGTTTTCAATACCAGTGTGGCCCAAAAACCTGCACTGTCTTTTAGAACCATGGCATTTCTCATCACATTCCATAAAGACACCTCCCAATCCCTCTTGGAGGACCCCAGTTATTTTTTATATTTTGACCTACACTCCAAGAGCTGTGGTCAATTCCTGGACTTGGCATCTCATATCAGTAGTGTTTTGGACAGCCTGCATGCTTTATTATACCAAGGAGCTACCTTCTCGCTCATATGATTGCGCTTGATGTCTTGCACGATAGACTCCCTTATACTGTTAAAATGTTCCTTGTGGGTCTTAGCAAGATGTGAGCATCTATCGCCCACTACAAGAGTACCCAACACCACTAGCTGTTCCTTGACCATAGTAAAAACTGACTCCAGGACCTCTGGGTGCTTTTGAACCCATCCCCATTTAATAACCATCCCGTTATTAGAGAGTTCATTACTCCTGACTTCCATAAGGTCATTTAGTGATACAGTGTTGGTAAAAAGCCCCATCTGAGATGGACTAAGGACATTGTGATAACTTTCTGACCTCGCCGGGACTGCCTCCAACCCTTCAATTTAACTAAAAAATAGTCAATAGGACTGGTACTTCCTGGACTATTGAAGGTGTGAGTACAGTCTACATCAGATACGGTTCGGCCATTAACTGCTCTAAGATTAACATTTAGGGGCCCATTTCAATGTTGGCCGGAAAGCCTCCGATTTTCTGAACGGCACTGACGGTTTCAATTCCGACCGCTTCTCTTCAAAGTAGGTGGTCAGAATTGAAAATGGCAGGTCATTGCGGCTGGATTCCGATGGACTCAAGGAGCCCATGTGCCAGTTGGAGACTGGCTCATAATCCCAATGGACGGCGTTTCTGCCGTTGTGATTACGATGCTCGGTTTCCAACAGGCTTTCCATGCCAGGCTTTCTGACATGGGTAGCCTGTCAGTAAGCGAGTTTGGTGGCCCCATAGCAGGACCCACTTTTCCTTGCATCCTCCGGTTGGGGTCTGATTGGGCACCTATGGTGCCCCCCTGTTGATCCCTGCACTATGAGGTAGGCACCCTGGGGCCGCTGCCATGGGTGCAGGTATGAACACAATCTCCAATTTCCCTTGTCCTGTTTTTACCTCCCCTTTGTCTCACCAGTTTGACCCCTGATTCTGCAGGGGACCTCTTCCTGCAGTATCACCATTCTTTGGCCAACATCTGTGCCCTCCATTCTCAGATGTCTGAACATTGTTGGTTCTCTCTGGAGACTATGAGGGTGTGGATTTAACCAAAAAGAGTGATCATGAGCTACACGTCCTATCTGAGGACTTGAGGCTGTATGTCACTGACCTGATAAAAGAGGTTGGAAATCTACAGATAGGGGTGGTCGCACTTCTGTAGGGCAGCTTGAAGCTAACGTTTTTGACCCCCCCCCCGGCATTACCGGTTTACAGTTTGTTAGTTCAATCTCACCAATCTTCTTTTCTAGAGATTTTACAATAATTTTCAATTCTGGAACCTCATTCCTGAGTCTCTAAACTACCCTCATTAGATTTGCTAAATCTGGAGATGCGCTAGGATGGACATCAGTGAGCTCCTTTTGATTATCAATCGCACTTTCATCTTGTGAACATAAAATAGCAAATCTATTTTCACACATCAAGATTCATAGGATGTACTGTGATATCCTCCAGAGTCTGATTAGAGATGAGAGTATTTTGCAATTGGGTCGAACCTAGGAGGGAGTCATTGGGAAGTACAGGGGTAACCTTTTTCTTTTTTAAACATCTCAGGAACCTTTTTATTTACCCTACTTCATGCCTCGGCTGCATTATAGGTGAACTAGGAATATCGGGACCATTGGGAGTACTTAAAATATCCTCTACTTCTGCCAGGAGGTCATTGATTCTGTCCATGACACAGTTTCCTCCTGCTGAACTCTGACCTTTTTTTGCAGAAGGAGTGCCATTTACTAAGTCTAGGACCTTCGATTTTCTCATAGTTAAAGGCCTGAAGGAAAAGTATATCCCAGCTCAAGCTTGATAGCTTAACAGTACTTCACTTGGATTAATATAGCTTGTATTGTATGAGAACACCAGTCAGTGGCAGGTAGTATTTTATAAAGAGGGTTAACTGCACAGTACCGTAACACAAGATGTATGAGGGGTGGCCCAGCCCAGGCTCCTTTGGGCTCTGACGGGTACGCCCAGGCTTTGCCCGGGGACCACCCATGTGCATCCTGTGCTCAGGGATTCAGGGCAGCGTTTTATAGTGCTTTATAGTGCAGTGCTGAAGTCCTGCCCCCACGAGGGATGCCAGCGCCTAGTGGCGCTAGGGAGCCTGGGACTTGCTGTCCCCACATCAGCCAACAGCATGGTGTTCTGCACTGCAGAAATCAGGGCAGCACTCTATAGTGTAGTGGTGAAGTCCTGCCCCCGCGAGGGATGTCAGCGCCTCCTGGTGTTAGGGAACAGGAGACTTGTAGCACTCACAACAGCCAACAGAACGGTGTACTGCTCTGCGCGAATCAGGGCAGCTCTTTATAGAGCAGTGGTGAAGTCCAGCCCCCATGAGGAATATCAGTGCCTCCTGGTGCAAGGGAGCCTGGGACTTGCAGTCTCCGCAACAGCCAACAAAAAACACTATCCCACTCTGCGGGAATCAGAGAAGTGACTTATAGCGCAGTGGTGAAGTCCTGCTCCCACGAGGGAATGTCTGTGCCTCCTGGCGCTAGGAAGCCTAAGACTTGCAGTCATTGCAACATCTAACAGAGCAGTGTCAAGATTTAGGGGCCGATTAGGATGGCGGACGGACTTGCGTCCGTCCGCCACCCCTGAGTTGGAGGGACCGTCCGCATGGGCAGCGGCGGTCCCTCCATAGCAATTAGGATATGACCGCCACCCTGGCGGTCACATCCTGTATGTTTTACATTGCGGCGGATGCTGCTTGGAGCAGCATCCGCCGCAATGCAAAAAACGAAAGGTGTGCATTTGCATGCACAAAGCGGCAGGCACCGCGCGGTGCCTGCCGCTTCGTGCACGCAAGGGCAGGGGGGTACCATAGGTACCCCCCGTGTGCACCCCCCACGCAACCTCCACCCAGGGGGCCCGCAACGGGCCCCCAAAGTGACTGTCCGTATGCTTTTCCACGGCGGAAAAGCCGCCGCGGAAAAGCATGACTCACCCTGCATCCTAATATGGCTGGCGGTGTCTGATATACACCGCCAGCCATGTTATTGCTTTTCCGCCGTGGTCGCCTTCCGACCGCGGCGGAAAAGCGGCGGACGGATTGGGAGACCCACCAGCCATCCTGATTTGGCGGTGGGTCTTTCAGGCCTCCTCGGCGGATTTCCCGCATACTCCGGGCCGGCGGTGGCTTCCGCCGGCCCGCAGTATGCGGGAAATCCGCCATCCTAATGACCCCCATAGTTTGCACCCAGCACAAAACTTACTAGAACTTGCAGAATTCCGAATGCAGTGTTGTGAACTTTTTTAGTCAGACCGCATAAACTATAACTTGCGCCATACACATACACAGGACATACCATATCATATTACATCACTTGATTGTTTAAGCATAGCATTTATAAGAACATTCATACCATCTGAAATTATGTAATTTATGAGAAAACTGTGCGAGTTATAAATAATGTGGATATGCGCACCACAGAAAAGGGCATGCATGCAGTTGCGGCAACTCCACTATAGCGGAGGAGCGTCTCCCCACTGCTTTAAGCAGTGCCAAGTAGAAACTAAAATGATAATAACTTAGAGTTATTACAATTTTATGCGTTGTGTCTTGCTGCTTTGAGGGCAGGCGGGTGAGGCTGCTCTGCTCTTGGAGCAGGGGATGAGTGGTTTACCCATTCCAAAGTACGCAATAACTATTTGATTGCTCCTCTCGTGCCGCCCAAACCAGTCATACAGCCTGCATGAGGAACATGCCTACCCCTCCAGCCCTTGGCTGAGTGCTGTGCCACGCTGCTCATGATGCTATGGCATAACTAAAGGAGCTAGTGACATTAGTAAAGAATCCAACTTAATGTTGTTTTTGTTTTTATTTTTCAATTCAAACAGCCTATGTTGGCTTTACTCCTAATGTAATGTTGTCTTTTCATTTGGATGGTGATTAATTCAGCTAGAAGTACAAATGAAGTAGTGGCTTGAATTAAGTGTTGTTGATCTTTTTTGATGTATGTTTTGTTTTATTTGCATTACCAGAAATGTAAATAGTGTTTTGTGATTAATGTGGGATGTATATTTAATGTAAATTGTACAGCAATTCCTTTTCATATATAAATGTTTTGTAAAGTGAAAACTAAAAATTCAAAAGATAAGGGTAAATAAAAATACCAGTGCAAAGACAAAAAATTTGTGTTTGCCATTATAAAGAAATTTTGGTTTAGTAATTGACATTGGGACAGGCACTTTTCGTGTTGTTGAATTATAAGGCCCAGCCTATCCCATGCCTAGAAGGGTCTAACTTCATAGCTTTAGAAAACCATAACAATAAGGGCATTATCTAACACCAATCCAGCAGATTGTCGAAAGGATACTGCCTAGGTAACGCTTTGGCCACGGGGTCTAATGTGGCCAAAAAATAAGCACATGGGCGTTGCTTATCCTCAAACTGTTGTGTTAAAACTGACAATGCACAACCTTCTCTCTCGTGGACGTAAAGGGTAAAAGGCTTACTGTAATCAGGAGTACCTAACACAGGAGCAGAACACAGGGCAGTGCGTAAATCATTAAAACTTTTTTGACATTCTGTAGTCCAAGGGAGAGGTTGGGGTGTATCTTTAAGAGTGAGTGCCACTAGAGGTTTGGTTAACAGAGAAAAGTTTGGAATCCATTGTCTACAATAAGAGGTAATGCCTAGAAAGGCACATACCTCCTTTTGTGTGCTTGGGACAGACATATGGGCAATTGCTTGGATACGCTCTGGAGTTAATTGTTTTCCGTCCTTTGATAATAGATGACCTAAATAGGTCACTTTTTGTCTGCAATATTGCATCTTAGAGGGTGAAACCTTGTGGTCAAGATCAGCCAAGTGTCGTAGCAATATAATAGTAGCCTGTTTACAAATATCTTCAGCAGAAATCAACAAATCATCTACATACTGAATACGAGTGGCTCCTGAAGGTAAAGTGAGAGTATCGAGGTGTGTTTTTAAAGCTTGACTATAAATTGAGGGACTCTCGCAATAGCCTTGAGGAGCGCGTGTAAATCGGAAGCTTCGGCCTCCTAAAGAGAAGCCGAAAATATCTCTGCTTTCTTCGGCAATGGGGATACTGACTAATGCATTTTTCAAATCCACAACAGAAAACCAAGTGGCAGAAGCAGGTACTGTTGTCAATAGGGCAGTGATATCTGGGACAACGGGAAATTGGGGTACAACAATCTTGTTTACTTCCCGAAGATCGATCACAAAGCGATAAACGGGAGGTTGGGAAGAATCAGTACGTTTAAGAATAGGTATAACAGGACTATTGCATATATTCCCTCTAGTATCTTCAATCACACTTTTCTGAATCAAATCATAAATAATAGCCAAAAGAGCTTTTTCACCTTCACTGGAAATCTTGTACTGGGGAATGCGTGGTAACTTAATATTGGGTTTGAGGGTGACAACGTAAGGCGGAATTTGCAAGAGGCCAACATCATTAGGACCTGTAGCCCAAAGAGTAGTAGGAAGATAATGCAATTCAGGGGGAAGTTTGTCTTTAGACAGATACACTAGGGAAATCAATTCTCTACCTAAAGTGAGGTGTACACCAGAAGGAGAACAATATAGGGTTGCATACAATCTTTTTACTAAATCCAGACCCAACAAATTTTCACCACAACCAGTTGTTAAAATAAGTGGAGCCTCTAGGTCATAAGGACCTATCGAAATGGGCAAAGGTTGAGAAATTGTTTTTTTAACTGGGGCGCCAGAAAATCCTACGGAAATATTTGTTAAGCCAGACAAAGGTGCCCCAGGAACTTTAAAGTGGATGATAAAACTCTTAGTTGCACCAGTGTCCAATAGAAATGGCTCTGAAACACCTAGTGCAATGACTTTAACATAAGGCCCATTTTGGTCCAGTGGTATTGATATGACTCCCTCAGTTTGTCTATGGCTGTCCTAGCTAGTATGAAAACCTTGACTCTCATTTTCGGTATAATAATCATCATTGTAATAATGGGCAGACTGAGCATTCTGCTGATCAAAGTAATTCATGGAGTTTTGTGGAAGAAAGGAACGTTGATCCTTGGGCATTGTACTTCGCACCCTCCCCCTAGGTGTTGACTGGAAACCACCTCGGCCTCGCGCACAGGCGTACCACCAGCGCGCTGCAATAAAATCGGGCAATTATTCTTGAAGTGACCTTATTCCTTACAATAGGCACATTGATTAGGACCCAGTGGTGGCCGTGAAACAAAAGGCTCAGGTTTCTGAAACACCTTCTGAAACTGGGGAGTCGGCTGAAACTGGCGCTGAACAGGACAAGGAGGATAAGCCTGTTGCAAAAGAACCTTCGTCTTTAAATCTTTAGTCTTTTTATCCAATTTGTCCTTCTCCTCCATATCCCTATTTTCGTAATATTGGGCAGTAGCCAATATCTGGGCTGAAGAAGAAACAGCCCATGAACTTTCGGAATCCTTTAATTTATTAGAGAGCTCGGGAAGCAAATTAAATACACATTTATCTACGAACAATCGCTGTCCCCCCTCTGTGCTCATATCCTGACCACTGTGAGCAAGAAACGTTTCCTCAAAACGAGTAAAGAAGTCGGAGACACTCTCATCCTTCTTCTGTTTACAGGCAACTAACTTATCCCAATTAACTCGCAGAGCGGGCATCATAGTTTTCATTAAGGTGATTATTCCACCAGGAAGTTCTGCAACTAAATTATCGGGTTTAGCACCACCCACTTGGAGTCTATCAGCAGCAAGGATAGCAGCCCAATCACCCCCTAATTCTTGAGCATGGTCTTCCTTCCGAATCCTAGCCCATAATGGTTGTGGTAACACATTTCCCATCAACATATCTATATCGGCTAAATTCATAATGCATGCATCTACAGTTTGGGAAAATTCTTTTTAATAACCAGCAGGATTTTTACGGGGGTCTGGTAAGGATTGTTTTAGTGCCAGAACTTCAGATCTCTTCCACGGTACATGTACCCATACACGTTGGAAGTGAGCGGGTATAGCAGGATTAGCGCCCTGGACTGGAACCGCATCTCTCCAAACTGGGGGAACCTCTCTCATCGGATAGTGTTTTCGTTTTCTTCGAACAGAAGAATCGTGCTCAGGCAAAGACAGACAAGTCAACATTGTTCTAAAGGTGACAAGCATCTGTACAGCATTCCCAACCTCAGCACCCACAATTGTCCCTTTATCGAATTCAACCTGAACGTCTAGCAGACCCTGAGGGGCTAGTCCTAATCCTGTATCCTCCCATTTCTGAATAAGAATAGCACACATGGCATTAAAAACATGTCTTTGTGTTGGCGCATCGCATTGCTGAAAAGTATCCATGATGTCTTGTACATCATACTGGGAACCATTTGTTATCCACCTGCGGGCAAGGAGGCCTAGTTTATCTTGTTCTTCGGGACCTGGAAGCTGACTACGGGTTTGCCTACGAGGAAGAACAGGAGTCTTGTTGAATGACCCAAAGAAAGGGGACAAAAGGCCAGAAACTGTGTCAACCATCCGCTTACAAACTGAGGGGGAATTCGACATCAGGACAGGGGACAAGGTATTAGGTGGGACAGAAGAGGGGGTAGAAGAGGTGGTGACAGGAATAAAAGGAGTCTGAGGCAAAGGAGGTGGTGGGATTGGTATTACAAGGAGAGGCAAGGGCAGAGGTGCAGGGACCGGTTGGGGAACAACAAGTGGCTGAGCGGGTGGCAATAGTAAGGGTGCATTTGCACCCGGTGCATAGGGCGGGGGTAACCTCAAAAGGTGAGAAATTAGATGATCTTTTTCGGGGTCAACATCTTTGTCTGCAGGGGAAGTTGGCAATACCGGATAACACTTATCTATTGCCATACTATGTTGTCTATCTAAAACCTCAATCGCATGATCAGTTTCATCGTCTTTAAATTGCTGGGCAGCCTGTATAACTTAAGTCAGAAAGAAGATCCCTGGACTATATACATTTTTTTCACACTCTATCTCACATGCACAACGATCACTAAACCAGCACAAATGTTATTATATATCAGGCCAACACGGAAATACATTAGGAGAACGAGGTAGACAAGCGGATCTACGCATATTCCGAACATATCCGGTTCGTTGCACCGCAGAAGGAAAAGTTTATACCTCGTCGGGAAGAGTTTATTTTAAAATAAGAAACACACCCACCAGAACAGAGACCAGGAGAGTGCATCAAAAATATCAAAGGAAAAATAGAGAGCGATATTTCTCCTGGGCAACCTGCATGAAGAAATTATATAGGTGAACTACAAATACATGAGATCAGAGAGAGGAGTGCAATAGGACTTACATCTATGGTCCACCATTGAGCAAAAGCTGCCCTGAATCAAAAAAGGGAGATCTACCTCTATCAGAAATTATTAGTCCAAGATAGATCGATAAAGAAAAAGAACAAGGAAGGAATTAAAACATTGCAATCCTTCCCTCTGATAAAGGATTTGTATTAACGATGAACCCCATGAATTTCGCTGTCCTGAAGAAGGTGTTAATGTATCAGTGAGACAACACCGAAACGCGTTGACGCACAGACAAATAGAACCCAACAGAAACCCAACAAGATATCAGATATACCTTGATTTTGGATACTGTGATCTTTATTTCTTTCTTTCTTTGTTTCAAAATCGTACGAGGATATTGGGTCAGGATCAAACAGTAGTAGGGAATACTTCTTTACCTACAGGTTGTAGGGGCTGTTTTTGTGATTTATTATGCATTTTTGTGGTAACTGAATGATTATAACTTTTATATTTTTTTTTTATTATTATTGTGTATTTGTATGTAACATTGTAACTAATTTGTTCCCATTGGACAACACTGTATACGTTTTTAATGATGCCTTTCAGACAGTGATCTGAATTTTAACCTATGAAAAAATATCTTAATAAAAAAAGAAGAGTGTAAACGTCATATTTTCGTGTTGGCCTGATATATAATAACATTTGTGCTGGTTTAGTGATAGATAGAGTGTGAAAAAAATGTATATAGTCCAGGGATCTAATTTCTGACTTAAGTTGTCGACAGTACCCTGTTCCCTGGAACTTAGTGGGGTCTTCTCTTTTGTGAAATCAGCCTGTATAACTGACATTTCCTTTTCTTTTCTATCTCTTTTTGCTTGTTTAATTTCTTTCTGTTTTGATTCCTTTCGCCAAATGCGAAATGAATCAAACATTGCCGGCCGGGCTTTTCTCCTAAATAGTCTTTCCTCTAAATTATCCAACACACAGGACTGGAAACTACCAAGTTTGGAATAAACTTCAGATTTTGGAGTCCCTACTGAAGGCACTGGACAAGTCTCTTCTAGTCGGGAATCTCTGAACAACAACAACACCATCTCTTGAACTTACTGAAACCAGGCATCGTTATTTCACTGGTCTCTTACTAACATCAAGGGGTTAACCAATTTAACACAGTACAAACGTACTCACCCCTCTGCTTCGGTTATTGCAACAATTGAATCAAAGTAAAATCAAAAACAAAGATGTGGGAGCTACCCACAATACTTAACTAAGTATTCTCTCACACCAACAGAGGCCCGTCTATCCTCTCGAGATGCCAGTCATCACTAACGCGAACCAAAGCAGGGCGGCGGTCAGGGCAGCAGTCATCAGCAGCCGTCGGAAAGGAGAAGTCGCGTTGTAAAGACCTTCGGTCCACTTCCGACATTCAGGGGTCACTTATGTGGTGCGCATCCTCCGGAATTTCCTCACGTAGCTCTTCACGATCCTCGGGCTTGACCACGACCTTTGACCCCGCCCCACGTTGGGTGCCACTTGAAGAACCAGGCCTCTAAGGGCCTAGCGGCGCAGGGCATGCCTAAATCTCCGAGTTCACCTGCTTCAGTTATACAGAGACACGGGACACTGTGTTAAGTGTAGACAACAGGATTTATTAGCTGCAGCTATGCACAGTGATCCTAGAAGTACACCAATGGTATGTTCTCAGGAGACTGCCCCTTTACTCCGGGGCTCACAGTCTTTTATATTCTTTTACACCTGCATAAGAACACTCCCAATGCGCAAAATTTAAACCAATGAAAAGACATATTTTTGAGAAAAACAAGACGTCACATGATTAAATTATTTACCTCCTAGGTCATGTTTTGACTAACCCACAGGTGATTCAATAATGGTGTCCCTGAGTTAATCAACAGTGGTAGACATGTTTGTATATTGTGAAAAAGGCCAATTTACAAGGTAGGATAAGGCGGGAAGGACAATGAAAACCAACAGATGGCTTGAAACAAGGATTAGTGTTTCGAGACAAGAATACTGGAGGCCAATCGGTAGTTTGGATAAGGATTAGTTAGTCGGACTGGTTCTTGGAATCGACTTCACCTCAAGGATAGAGGGGTTATTTGATACGTGGCAGTACGAAGGGCAAGAGTTTTCTGTTCGCCGCGCTGCCTGAGTGAGGGCAAAACAAAATAACGCAGAAACACAAAATGGAATCGGAAACGAATTTCCTCAAGTCAAAGGCAGGAGAGCAGGAGCAGAGATGCAGGAACCTGCCTCAAAGTAAGTTTATTTTTTTATTCCCCAGACCACCCCCCTGCAACTCCTCTACGACCCCCCCCACGCCACCCCGCCACCCGTGAGCCATGCCACATGTACTATATAAATATTTATGGCATGTACGACTCAGGGTTAGGAGCATCACTTATCACTTGATCCTTGAACAACAAAAGTGATGAGCCAACATTTTATTTTCCTATCTTTAACAGTAAGCAGCTGTGCAGAACTTTAGATCATACTTGCATCTGTTTTCCTAAACTGTTAAACCTAAAAGGCAAAGGCTTTCCTTTCACTTCTGACGCCCAGGCATGTCCTGGGTTGCTACATTGCTAGTTCTAGTCCCATATGGCTTCCATTCAGCTTGCACCATCTGTGGCTCACGTTAAAGCTGGCCCATCTCTGAGTTTAGCTGACCCAAATTGTCCTTAATGTCCAAAGACCAGCAATCTAGGCCAAAGAATACAGGGGTAGCTCGCAAAGATGAGTTTCCTACAATGTGTTTTCCAATACCTGTCTTAATGTCAGGAATGGCTAACCTTGTGTCTGATATCCAGTGAGGCTGATTTACTCTTCCATTTCTCTCACCTCCTCCACCAGAAATGTGTGAGCCAGTAAAAGAAACAGTGAAAGGGAAATGGATAACAGAAAAAGAGATATTGACTCTACAACTCTCACTTGTCACTTTGTTGTTCAAGAACCAAGGGGATAAGTGATGCTGCCAACCCTGTTTCCTGTCACTTACAGAAGCGGCTCGCACTTACCTTGTGCTTGCCGCATCACCAACTTGGCGAGCGTAAAGTAAGTGGTTTTATTTATTTAGTTATTTAATATTACGTAACCCGTCGCCTGTCGACTCCCATCACCCCACATTCTGCCCCGCCCCAACACCCCAACGCTCTTACCTGTGCGAGACACTACTGGCTGCTTAGTGTCCCATCTCATTGTAATACATAATGAACATTATTTTCATTGCATGAGTCAAACTTCATAAATATTCATCTAGTTCATGCATACCCTTTTCTGTGGTGCTCATACTCACATCTGCCTCGATTCACAGGTTTTTACAGCTGTTCCCTTATGTGTGGGAGAGGTTCTCATGCTAATTAATGGTCTGAGGTCTCTATGCATCCTCTCTGTGCCGAGTGGAAAAGAAGCCTACAAGAATCTCTCAAGATGGAGGAGTTGAGGCTCTTTTTCCCTGACAGTACCCATCTTATGTTGCCTCACATTAGGGACAATCAATGTGGCCTGATTCACAAAGGTAAACTTGACTTTTGTTTAAGTTGATGTCTTTTTTTCATACTCACAAACTACGAGTTAATAGTAAGCTTATGACTGCAGAGACTCTAAAGTCAGACAGAGAACTCCGCACATAGAAAGATAGAACTGCCCTATCTTTTATGTGTGGAGGTCTCCTCCCCGACTGGGGGCTCTTCGACTCTCCACAGTCGTAAACTTACTATTTACTCGTAGTTCGCGAATACCAAAAAAAGATGGAAACTTACACAAAAGTGTATGTCTGCCTTTGTGAATCAGGCATTCGGTCTTTTTGTAAGAGTTGCTTCCTAATTTTGAAAGTTAAATACAGAGCAGCTCATTAAGGGAACAAAAAGGACAGTTTGTGTGTGACATTTAAACAAAAGCCTGCAAAGAGGTAAAACTAGAGACTGATTAACTTTTTCAAGCTCTGGCTGTTCATACGATATACAGGTTTATGTGTGTAATTACTCCAGGAATAGTCACTTATATTTTCAGAAAATACAATTAATTGTTTTGGAACTTACTGTGCATTTATTACAACGACCTATCAGCATGGCACCAATGTTATCACTTAATGAAGAGTGAAAGATTGAGGACTTAAATGTATGCCTCGCAGATTACATTCACAAGTTTATAGCACGTGTATAACCTCATGAGTTATTTTACGATTTGAATTTGATACCTGCATGTTACTTAATGATCTCTGCAATAAATCTTTTGCTATACACAGAATACTAGCATGTGCTATACTGGTTAGATGCAATGCTCTGCAGTAGGAATTTTAAACCTAAAAGATATTTAATGAGGATTAAAATCAGCAATTAAAGTCACAACAGGTGCCTTAACAGCATTAGTTAATTTGAAGTGCACCTTCTCTGTTAACAATAAAGTAAGCCCGAACAGTTTTGGTAATTTCTTTCAGGGTGTATTTACTGGTGAACCACAACCAAACTTCTCTTGGATCTGGTTCCTCCGAATGTCACCCCTCATGATTCTGCATTTTATACCCCCACCTAGTTCAAGGATGCCTATGGCAATTCATTCCATTTTTAGCGCTGACCATTGAGCTAGACTGACTTTTAAAGAGACAAAATATGAGTTTTATGTTCTTATTATTACAAGGGGTGAAATCTGTTTTCTGCAAAAACAAGAGTTTTCTGAGGGACTGAAATTCAGAAATGTTATTCCTAACAATTTAATTATGTCGAACCGGCCAAAATTTACATGGCAAAATATGCTAGAAAACTCAAACTTTAACACTTGTGGAGTTTGGTGTGGAAACCACAAATTCTGCATGTAATTCCCCATTTTCTGACTGAAAATTTGGAATGTGATGCATTTACACTGATGGGGTTTCAGCATTCAATGGGTGCAGTAATTACCTCAATGTCAACAGGTCTGCTCCGATTAAGGTCCATAGGGCTCTATCACATAAAGTGATCATTGCAAGTGCTAATTTAAGACAGGGCTCTGTCAGTGATCTGTCTGAATGGTATCTTAAATAGCTGTAGCACCTGTATTTTACCACATAACACAGTGGTAAATGGTCGTTACTAACTGGAACTTTGAAGACGTGCTGCTGTTACAGGAAATGTATTAGGATTTGTTGATGTATCGAAAGTAAAAAAGAGAACATGACACAGTAATATACACAAAGCAAAATAAAACTTAAATGGGAATAAACAACTTAACATTCAAAACTAAGGCCATCACAATAACCAGAGTACAACACGACTGCTTTACATTGCAATAATGCAGCACAAAAACACAGCAGCAAAAAAGAACAGTAGAACACATCAATACCACAACAAATGCCACACAACAAATATTCACCAACATTATTATCACTCATAGTCACCTCCAAAAGCCTGCTTTCAATACACGGTCTAAAAGCAAAGGTGTAAGTGGCTGGGATCTATTGGGAACAACATTCTAAGCGTTTTTTAATTTTATTCCAACAGTTCCCAAACTCTTTGGTAAAGAAGAACTATTACTGCACAGTTAACAAGAACGTTAATTTGTTCCAGGTTAAAATGAAGCCAGGTGGTCTCCACCACTGTGAAGATTAGTTTATTTTATATTTGCTTTACTTTGCATTTGTTTTTTATTTGAGGTGTGTGGTAAAAGGTTTTTGCACAAAACACTGTCTTAACTTGGCATCAAAGAGCTGCCCCAAACATCTTAAAGTAGTCACCTAGTAAACAAACAGTGAAGAAATCCCCAATACATATCAAAGCCCTGTCAGACGTCATCACACAGTCCCTATTCCAGAAGTCTTATTGTTGGTGATTGTTAGAGAGGCAGGTCTGGGGAAAGTGAACTCTCTCTACTGAGTGTCCTCTTTAAACTCTCAATAAGAGAAAATAATGGCTAGAAGCATTCATAGATAGTGCCTGTGCTGCCATGAAGGAACATGTCTACATTAACATCCTTGCCGCAAGCAGGAAAAAAAAGTGTGAATGTTAATAGCAAAAATGGAAGCATCGCGTAAAATGCGAAAACACGTGCATAATCCAGACGCTTAATGTGACAGGTCTCGCCTGCAGCAGCGCCTGCTATTTTAGACGACCCTGAGGCAGGATGAATGACAGGAGACTGTAAACTTCAAGCCTGTGCGAAGGCCGGGCCCCCCGGACACGCCTCCGTGTCCAGAAACAGAACTGTTGCCAGTCGCCAGCAAGTGAACAACTTCAGCCAGTTGCACCTTTACTGAGCGTGAGACGAAATGTATGGTTTGCTGCGATTGGTTTAACTTCTTTGTTGGAAAACATGCAGCTTTTTTCCTTTAAAAAAATGTCTATTGTTCAATCAATCAACTTAATCCTCTGGCTCTTCGATAACTTTTCGCTATCGCATTTCAGAGCGATTTTACTGGCTATTGCTGGGATTACATGCGGTAGCCACTGAGTCTAGACGGGGGTTTCTATTACAGCGAACACAGACAAAAGGGACAAGAATTATGAATGCTGGCCTTCCATTAACTTAGTTCAAACTGCGTGTCAGAGGGGGACTCGTCCAGCCGCCCTCTGCCTCTCCCTCCCCTCCTTCCGTGTTGTCAGATTATATTTGTGAAATTCCCTCAATAAAAGGTTAAATGGAACATTATTAATATCAGCAAAGATTAAAGCGCCGCTGGCGTCGCGTTGTGCTTGCTTCGTCTTTTCTTGTGGCCTGATATTTCAAGTTTCCGTGCTGGCTGCTTTCAGCCACCGTATGTTCACGCATTGTTTCCCAGGACTCACGAATGGCCTTTCTTGTTTGAGCTTTTGATCTGTCTGTGTTCATATATAGATTGTGGCGGATGCTATACATGAGCCCACAGTGCATTCCTGTTGGAAATACAAAGGGGCACATTTACTACTTCTGGCGCATCTCTGCTAATCAGCAGGGATACGCCAGAAGAGTTGTGATGCATCTGCCCATCCGTTTGCCACCACTGATGAGCCACATTTACAACGTGGCGCACCATGCCTCTTGGATGGGCAGATGCGTGTCGCATCCCCCGTCGGAAAGGCGGCGCATTGCTGGAGTTGTCGCAAGCGCGACGCAGCTCCAGCAAGGCTCAGGGGTGACCTATCCCCAGCGTCGTATTGGTAACGCGGGCATTCGGGCAATGCCCGAGGGGCCGGTGTCCGAGTGCTGCTGTGGGCCTCTTTTTTTAGCAGTCTGGGGGGCCATTTGGGCACTGTCTATATTGTTCGAATACAGCCAGCGGCCCAGCAGGTGTCTGAGTGGCCTTTCCATAGGCAGGTGGGCGCTCATTACCTCAGTTTAGCAAGAGGTGTCACTCCCTTTGTCTTGCTGACCAGCCCATTAATGTGTGCACATACTTAGTGGGGGCAGGGGCCTGAGTAGAAGTAGCCTAACTTGTTTCACCACTGTAAACTAACGCCTGCATTTTTTTTACCCCCTCCTAAAGTTTTTTTTAATAAGATTACGCCAAAGCAGTGATTTGAGGAGTGATTATGCAAATGTGGGCCGATTTTTTTTTTTGCGTGCCCGGGCCGATTTTCAATCCCAATCCAACCCTGCCTATCCCTAACATGCTGCGGCTTGAAGCAGGCGCCGGGTTTTGACGCAGCATGGCTTTAAAAGTGACTAAGTGAAATCTTGTAGATTTCACTCAGCTACTTTAAAGAGGCGTTCCTGCTCCGGAACGCCCCCCCCCCCCACCAGAAAGCCTACATAAAGTTAAAGTTAAAGGTTAAAGTTAAAAGTTTTATAAAGCGCTCGTAGACCAGATGGTTTCTTGGCGCTGAGGACGGGAGTACGTTGGGAACAGGGGAGCAGCCTACTCGGCAAAAGCTTGCAAGAAGAGCCGGGTCTTCAGAGCCCTACGGAAGTCCATATAAGAAGAAGTGGTCCTAATGCTAAGGGGTAGGGAATTCCAAAAGGAGGGGGCTAAAAAGGAGAAACTCAAGCGGCCATGTTTCTTCTTTCTACAACGGGGAATGCACAGAATGTGTTTAGAAGAAGACCGAAGGTCACGGGTGGGAACGTAAGCCTTGAGTTTGGCGGCTATAAAGGCAGGAGCTGTGCCGGCTAGAGCCTTAAAGGTCAAACAGCCGAGTTTAAAAAAAATTGTGCGTTCAAAAAGAGGTAACCAATGTAATGCTTTTAAAATTGGGGTAACATGGTAGTGTCTGGGGAATTTGTAGACCAACCTTGCAGCCTGGTTCTGGATTAGTTGGAGACGGCGAAGCTCGTATGCCGGAATACCGACGTACAGAGCATTTCCGTAATCCAGACGTGATATGACCATGGCTAGCAAGATAAGTTTGAGTGCCGCATTAGAAAAGAAACAAGAGATTTTACGTATGATACGTCAATTAAGAAAGCAAGATGAGACCACCGCACTGATTTGGGAGTGCATGGAGAGATCACTACTAACTCTAATATCAAGACTTTTAACAGAAGCTGAGAGAGAGGGAGGGGGACCAAGAGAAGAGGTCCAGAAAGAAGAGGACCAGGGACTGGAGGAACCACCAGTAAGCACTAGCTCGGTCTTGTCAGGATTGAGCTTAAGGTGATTACAATTCATCCAGTCGCTGATGAAAGTCATAACTGATTGGAAGTTGAGGACAGAAGAAGAAGAAGAAGAGATGTTAAAAATGAGTTGGAGGTCATCGGTGTAATTAAACACTGTGGCGTCTAATTTTTGAAGAGCAGAGATAAGAGGGAGAATGTAGAGATTGAAAAGAAGAGGAGAAAGAGAAGAACCTTGGGGGACACCGCAGGTGATATGGCAGGCAGCAGCAGAAAAGCCTCCAGCTGAACGGCCTGCTGGTGATTCTCCAAGAACGAGGAGATCCAAGCCAGAGAGGATCCCTGAAGACCAGCGCCTTTGACACGGTCGATCAGGATGGTATGATCGACCGTGTCAAAGGCGGCAGACAGGTCCAGGAGGACCAAGGTCTGAGAAGAGTTGGCGTCGGCTCCGCATCTGAGTTCATCCAACACAGATAGGATGACAGACTCTGTGGGATGCACAGGACGAAAGCCTGCCTGATTGGGGTCTAAAAAATGTGTATTCTCGATGAAGGAGCTAAAGCAAGCTATAACATGACTCTCCAAGATTTTCCCCAAGAAAGGAAGCAAAGTCATAGGGCGAAAATTGCAAGGAGAGGACGGGTCGGACACTGCCTTCTTCAAGATGGGGATGATTTTAGCAGATTTGAAGAGGTCAGGGACCGTCCCCAGTGAGAGGGAATTGTTAAGAAGTAATAAAGGGGGATCCGGACAGACAGAGAAAATCTCTTTTAGTAAGTGAATAGGACAACTGTCGGATGGGGAACCAGATTTGACTTTGGTGAGTAAGGAAGAGAAAGTTTCCCCAGATATCTGGGGGCACTGTTCCAGACGGTAAGGATTAGAGGGAAAATCAGGACAAGAAAAGTTAGGTGAGGGAAGAGGGATATTTGCTTTTATTGTGCTGATTTTGTCAATAAAATACTCGTTGAGAGAGTTACAGAGGGTTTGTGAAGGGGAAGGCTTAAGAGTGGCTCTTGCAGAAGTGGACAGATCATGGACAATTGAAAAAATGTCTTTAGGCTTATTAACTGAAAGAAGTATTTTAGAGGTGAAATAATCTGACTTAGCCTGAGAATAGATTTCTTATAGTCATGTAGCAAAGTGAGGTACAGTGATGTTAAAATCGGGCAGTACCTAAGCCTCCAATGTCGTTCAGCCTGCCTAAGAGCCAACTTTTTAGATTTTAGCTCGGGGGTAAACCATCTATTGGAATCATGAAGGCGGCGAGTCCAAAGGCGTTTTAGAGGGGCCAACTGATCGCAGGCTGAAGAGAGCCAGTTATTAATTGCGATGGCCTGGGAATGAGGGGAGAGGTCATGTAGGTTAAGGCGTGAGGATGAGAGGGAAGAGCAGAGGGGGGTATGTCCACTCTTCCCCAATTTCGAGCCCATGTGTTAGAAGGAAGCAGGGGTATACTAGCCTCCACAAGATCGAAGGAAAATGAAATGAAGGAGTGGTCTGACCAAGGACATGGGCTGATGATAGGAGTAGGAATGTGCAAATTAATTGACCAAACCTGGTCCAGGATGTGACCATGAATATGAGTCGGGGAGTGTAGGTGCTGGGAAAGATTCAAATTACAGAGCAGGTCAGTGAATTCTTTAGAGTGGGGGTCCTCCCGTGGGTCAGAGGGCCAGAAATTAAAGTCGCCTAACACCAATACGCACGAGTTATTTACAACCAGCGTAGCCAACAGTTCCTCGACTACCTGAAGAAAAAGGGGCATGGACTGTGGTGGACGATAGAAAGGAATGCAAGTTAAAGGAGCAGTGGTAGAGGTGGAACGAACGACAAGAAAATCAACCGCTACAATAGTGGGGAAAGACAATGGCAGAAACTGACAATTGGAATGAATAATTATTGCGACGCCACCTCCGGCTTTCCCATCTGGGCGGTCTGAGCGTAAAATATAATAAGGGTCAGGGATTGCCGCTAATATGTCTGGGGAGGAATCAGATGAGAGCCAAGTTTTAGTGAGAAACAGCATGTCAGGCTTAACAGTATCCAAAAATGTGAAAAGTTCAAGCAGATGTTTGACTACAGAACGAGTAAAAAGGAGATAGGCTAACACTGTCGTGGGGGCGGGCTGGGCCAAGGGAAGCTGGGAAGGCACAGATGCCGTAGCATGGGGCAGGGAGTGAACCGAGTGGCCTGTGTGAAATGAAAGGAATGCAGTGGGGCTGGAGTTTAAAATAGCAGTATCTTTGATGCATAAAAGAATGTGGCCAGGAAGAGCCCAGTTGCCCCGAAGTGCGACTAATTGTTGGGAAGCATACGCAAAAAAATTAGCATAGTGCCTGACCCCTAGCCCCGGCCTGCCGCGGACGGGCGCAGACGGGCTTGCCATTGGCGCGCCTTCGGCACGCCCGCTGTGCGCGTCCGCTGCGCGTGCGCATGAGCAGGAAATTAAATAGGTCAGGGTGCGCATAGGCTAGAGCGCCGACCCTACAGGAGGTAAGGCTGAACTCCCCGGAAGCCCTCCGAACAATCGGCACTCAGCCGCACCGGACCGGGGCTAGAGGGTAAAGCAGGTAAGCGCAAATAAATGAAATGAGTTTTAAAATGTCAATTCCTCACATGCAAAGTGATAAAAACAGTAATGAACAGCCCCACAAGCAACTAGCGCCAGCCCTCTGCCACCGGGTACTGATCGCGTCCGCTGCGAGTGCGCATGAGCAGGAAATTAAGTAGGTCAGGGTGCGCATAGGCTAGAACGCCGACCCAACAGGAAGTAAGGCTGCACTCCCCGGAAGCCCTCCGAACAATCGGCACTCTGCCGCATCGGACCGGGGCTAGGGGGTAAAGCAGGTAAGCGCAAAGAAAATAAATGAGTTTTAAAATGTCAATTCCTCACATGCAAAGTGATAAAAACAGTCATGAACAGCCGCACGAGCAACTAGCGCCAGCCCTCTATCACCGGGTACTGATCACGTCCGCTGCACGTGCGCATGAGCAGGAAATTAAATAGGTCAGGGTGCGCATAGGCTAGAGCACCGACTCGACAGGAAGTAAGGCTGAACTCCCCGGAAGTCCTCCGAACAATCGGCTCTCAGCCGCGTCAGACCGGGGCTAGGGGGTAAAGCAGGTAAGCGCAAATAAAAGAAATGAGTTTAAAATGTCAATTCCTCACATGCAAAGTGATAAAAACAGTCATGAACCACCGCATGAACAACTAGCGCCAGCCCTCTGCCACCCGGTACAGATAGCGTCCGGTGCGCGTACGCATGAGCAGGAAATTAAATAGGTCAGGATGCGCATAGGCTAGAGAGCCGACCCGACAGGAAGTAAGGCTGAACTCCCCGGAAGCCCTCTGAACAATCGGCACTCAGCCGCGTCGGACCGGGGCTAGGGGGTAAAGCAGGTAAGCGCAAATAAAAGAAATGAGTTTTAAAATGTCAATTCCACACATGCAAAGTGATAAAAACAGTCATGAACATCGCACGAGCAACTAGTGGCAGCCCTCTGCCACCGGGTACTTCTCGCGTCCGCTGCGCGTGCGCATGAGCAGGAAATTAAATAGGTCAGGGTGGGGCATAGGCTAGAGCGCCGACCCAACAGGAAGTAAGGCTGAACTCCCCGGAAGCCGTCCGAACAATCGGCATTTAGCCGCGTCGGACCGGGGCTAGGGGGTAAAGCAGGTAAGCACAAATAATAGAAATGAGTTTTAAAATGTCAATTCCTCACATGCAAAGTGATAAAAAACAGTCGTGAACAGCCGCACGAGCAACTAGCGCCAGCCCTCTGCCACCGGGTACCATGTGGTGTACCCGGTGGCGCAGGGCTTTACAAAGTGACCCAACTCCCAGATGCGTCACGTTGTAAATACCCTGCAGCATGGTGCTGGCTTTGCGCCACTGCTGCGTCACAAAAGTGATGTAACTGCAGCATAAAAGGCGCAAGGGGCTTGTAAATCTGCCCCAAAGAATATTCAATGCTGTGAAATTATGAACCATACAAAGATAAGGTGCCTGATTTTGAGGAGGGCAGTAACAGAGATTTTGGCAAGATTTACAAATGGGCCTCCAGCAGGTATATTTACCATAATTGCAGTTTGCGAATCCATTGGAAATATCACTTATTATCACTATGCCGGCATACTCTTATGTTGGTTAAGGTGTGGTGTGCCAAAAATGGTTGCTGATAACTGCCTGATCTAGGTGGGGGACTGCAACCATACCTTGCTGGCTGATTGTCGCAGTGCATAAAGGAAACATCGTAAACCCTTCTTGATCTTCCATTCTTTATTTATTCTTGAATATACGTAGAGCCCACCAACCCACATCTCCACCCTTCAACAGATTAAGGGATCAGTTTATAGCTCTGCAATATTGAAATTCCCACGCTACAAGTCACACACATATGTGTATACACTGGATGACAGCATCTCCCCTCAGTGTTCAGCACCTCTGCATATTTCTCAAGATGGCCACTGTACCATGCACTTGCAAGCAACAACTTAACACTGAGCAAACGACAGTTGGTTTTGGATACTTCCTTCTTGCTCTAGCAGCAACTCCTCGCAGTGCTTTCTGATACACAGCCAGTACACCGCAGTATATTGTCATGTAAACATAATATACATATATGTATATATTTCTTTGTGACACAGGCTTCATAGAAGCCAAAACGCGTTTCTTTGGTCTTGGGGTCGAGGGTGACCTGATATAATAAAAGAAGCCGTATACCATCAACCTGAAGTCCATGCCTTCTTCATTTGGAGTTTCCTGTTGAAGTTGGGTGTTCTGTTCATTCATATATATATATATATATATATATATATATATATATATTGTTTCCAAAAAAGCCTCCGCGCTTTAGAAGTGCACTCCACACAGAAATGTTCACAGAACCTTTTATTTTCGGAAGCGGTGAGAGAGCCAGACAATTCATCTCCCCTACGCGTTTCGGTGCAGCCTGCACCTTAATCATGGGGCTTGTGGCAAGTTGAAAAACAGGTGTTGGATTACCATATATACGACCCTCTGTGGCACGTGTCCTCCAGTGAACAGCATGCCGGGAATGGTAGTCCCGATTTTTCTCCTCAGGTGGAGTCCGTTTTTATCAACCACAATTGTTCCGCCAATGTTCAATAATTATATATATATACTCACTGAAAAAACCATAGGTTTCACACCAGTTATAGTTAGCTGGAAGTTTTACTCGCATAAAACCATTGAAATTCCCACGTTATAGTTAGTTGGACTCACTATAACTTGCGCGTGCAATGCACTGCTGATGACGTCACATATTACATCATTCATGACATGGTCAGTGACATCACTCATGACATCACTGATGACACCATCCAGTGAATGTGTGTCTTTCCGAGAAATAAATATGTGTTATATATGTATATGTAAAAGTTGATGGACGAATAAATGTTTAAATAAGTGTTTAGATGTTTTTTTTTTATATTGATTGGTTAACTGGCTTATTAAGTGTATCTTAGGCAATACATATATTAGTGAGTAATGTTTAAATATTTAAATATAATGATTAGTGTTTCAGTTTCTATATAAGTGGCTGCATGGGTTGGTGAGTAGCTACATGTGTATGTATATGGGTTATTAGATGTTTGTTTTAGTATCAGTATGAGTGTTTGTATGGTTTGGTGGGGGTATTACTTAGCACATAGATGCATGAATAACTGACTCTCTGTATGTGTTTTGAAGACAGCATATGTGCAGGACTGTATGGGTGGATGAGTGTGTATATGTGTGTGTTAGTGAGTGAATGACTGTCTCACTAGTGTCTTTATCAGTAACTACATATGTTTTAATCTAGTATATGTGAATATTGATGTATGTAAGTGAGTATATGTGAGAGTATGAGATTGTAAGAGTTCCTGTTTAAATAAGTATGTGTTTCTATAAGTGACTGTTTAAGAAAGTAAGTATGTGTAAGTTTCGTTAGAAGTAAGGTGGTTGTGTGTGTATAGCTCTATATGCAAATAAATGGATGTTCAATAGTTTATTTGCATGTGTGAGTATGTCTGTGAGTAACTTTTGGATGACTGTTGGTGTGTAACAGGATGTATAGGTGTATCACTACATATGATGAGTGAGTATATGTATGAGTGACTATGTAGAACTGTTTGTGAATGAGTGGATGTGTGTATAGATGGTGGAATTACTGAATTGGTTGTTGTAACTGATATGGGTATCTCCATTTTTTTGAAAATGTTAGTTTCTATTTTTGAATGTGTGTTTCAAGGGTTACATTACAGTGAAAGGAGGTCTGTCACTGTGTCACAAGGATGGTGTCATCAGTGATGTCATGAGTGATGTCACTGACCATGTCATGAGTGATGTAATATGTGACGTCATCAGCAGTGCATTGCACGCGCAAGTTATAGTAAGTCCAACTAACTATAACGTGGGAATTTCAATGGTTTTATGCGAGTAAAACTTCCAGCTAACTATAACTGGTGTGAAACCTATGTTTTTTTTCAGTGAATTTAATAGGTTTTTTTAATGCTAATTCCTAACTATAACTGGTGTGAAACCTATGGTTTTTTCAGTGAATTTCAATGGTTTTTTAATAGCAATTCTTTATAGGTATAAAAAAAAAAAAAATTTAAAACGAATTTTATATTGTATAATTATGTTAAATTTATTTTATATTTTTTTATTTTTAAGCCCCGGGGCGCTCCCGGGGCGGGTACCGGTGAACGCACGGGTAAGCGCAATATTACGGCGCGCCCCAGGGCGTGTACCGGTGAGCTTCCCGGGAGCGCTATTCCCGCAAACGAAAACAACATCGTGACGTATCGCGTAGACGCGTGATGCGTCATATGACGCACAGCGTAAGCGCACCCGGAAGCACGCGAGCGCCTACGATCGCGCAACGTCTTGACGCGCTTACGCTACGCACCCGTGGGCGTGCCCCGGAGCGCGACTACGGGCGCGCCCCGGGGCGCGTAGCATAAGCGCGTCGGGTCATGCGACCTGAAAATAACACTTTCAATTGGTGCAGAACAGTTTTGGTTTCCAAATGAGTAAAGCCCGGGTCATGTGACCTGAAAATAACACTTCTCATTGGTTCAGGACAGTTTGTTTTTTCCAAATGATGAAAGACCCCACCTTTTTTCCTTATTCTGACTTTGTCCTTTGACTGAGGAAGACCTGTTTCAGCAATAGAGAGAATTATTTTGTACTTTCAAATGGCTACTGTAGCTGCAACAGCTGGAGCATCTGCACCACCACCACCTCCACCACCACCAAGAGGACCACCACAACAGTACATTGGTGGGCAGGAAGACGAGGAGGAGGAAGAGGAAGAGGAGGAGGGGAGATCATGGCTGCCTGAAGAAAATACCCCATACAAGCCAAGGCCACACATTGTATGGGAGTTTTTTTCACTCCCAGAGGGCAAGAAAAAAGTTAATGCGGCCAAGGTAACTTGTCGAATTTGTGGCATGGAACTCTCGAGGGGCAATCCAAACAAAAAATATTCCTTTGGTAATAATACCATGATTCGACATATGACCTGCAAGCATCCTAACAACTACTCTGCTGCAGAGATCAGGGAACTGGCCAGTAACCTCCCCCAGTATTCAAGGACCACCTCCAAAAGAAAGCAACCCACTCCATCGTGACCAGAAACAACGGAGATGATGCCTTGTATTCAACCTCGATTTGCAGATTTTAGAATCACATGTATTGAATGTGGCAAGCTCGTCGTCCTTGCTGGTGACAATCACAATTGCCCCCAAAAAAAGATTTTTTTTCCATTTTTTGTTTTTTTGCTCCAGTTGAGCCATTTTCAATTCCCTTTTTTTTGTTTCTCTCCATAAAAAATACAAAAAAAATATAAAACTGTTTTGAAAAGCCAAAAAAAGTACAAAATGTTCAAAAAAACATTAAAAAAAATATAAAACAACAGAAAGAAAAAAAAACTGTTCTTTTTAGAACTACCTTTTATTTATAAAAATACACCTATACTTTTAATGAATCTCTGTCAATTTTTTTTTCTTAGGGTACGCGTACCGGGGCGCGCACCCCAAAAAATAGAAAAAAAAAATGTAATGAAGGAGTCAGCATGAGGGAAGAACACAAAGAGAGTAATGTTAAGAGAACGAGACCTAGAGGATGAACACAGAGGGATTGTTTATTACATAGTAAAAAACAGAGAAGGTGTAATAGAGTGAAAGTGAGAAAAGTAAAATGACTAAAGGAGCGAAAGAAGGGAAGAGAGAGGAAGAAGACTAAAGTAGAGATAGTGGGAGAATGTGAGTGGGTGTTGAAAGAAAAAGAAAGGACAGTAAAAAATTGAGAATGAAGGGTAGTGGCGTAACCGGGATAAATGAAGAACGGTGAGGGAGGTTAAGAAAAGACCAGTTAGTATAAGTAAAGAGGGGTGAAAGAGGGTGAAAATTTGAATTAGGATAAGACATGAGGAGTGACAAAGAGAGTAAAGGAAACAGTACCTGAATGGGTTTGAGTGAAACAGCAAAGAAAGATAAGTAATGCAGTGTGTGTGACTTACAGGGAGTCAGTGGGTGTAGGTCGGGGTGTGGGTGTGTAAGGTGTGTCTGTGGGTGTGGGGTGTTTTGGTGTGGGTGGAGGTGAGGGTATGTGAAGTATGTGTGAGGAATGTATGGGTGTGGGGTGTATATGTGTGCGATGTATGTGTGTGTATGGAATGTGTGTGTGTATGTGAAGAGTGTGTGTGGGGGGATTTTTTGTGTGTATGAGGTGTGTGTGTGGTGTGTGTGTGGGGTGTATGTTAGAGGTGTGTGTATGTGTTGAGAGGGGGATGAGGTGTGTGTGTAGGAGTAAGGTAAATAATTAAGAAAAACAGAATGAGTGAAGAAGCAAAGGAAGGGAACAGAGGGTAAGTGAAGTAAAGAATAGGGATTGAAAGAAGTTGAATATGAGAGGAGAAATAGGGAAATAGGAGTAAACATGGAGAATAAGAATAAGTGAGGGAAGCAGAATAAAGACACAGGAGTGAGGTTGGTTGAGAAAATATTAGTGAGCTTAAAGCAAAGGGTGATGACAAAATACATTTTATAGTCATACTTACCATATAATAAATGTAACTTTAATTAAAAATTTTTACTACACTTTGTATCTGTGAAAGAGAGAAGAAAAAATAAGTTATAATTAGTAAAAGGTGTATTTTAAATTAAAATATAAAAATAAAGAGGTTAAAAATCATAACAGTGTATTTAGAAATAAAGTAAGAGTGAAGGACACAGAAAGGGAAATAAAGTAAGGTAGAAGGATAAAAAGAGAAAAAAAGAAATAGAATGAGAGCAAATTACTAAGAGTAAGGCATATAGATTCACTGACAGAGAGGAAGAGAAGAACAGAGGAATGAACTGAAGGTAAGAAAGATACTAAAACAATGTGAGTTAGCAAAACTAAGTCAGGAAACAGTAGTAAGTAAAAAGATAATAACAGAGACGGAAAAGAGTCTAATTAAGGATGCTTTGTATCTGTTCAGCCATGAACCAAGCTCGTCGGTGTTGGCTAAAACCTAAGTTCAATGAACACGGAGTACGCACCTGTCGGTCAGCGATTGTTCAAATCCTATGTTCAATGGATCCACAATTGATATGTAGAACAGTCAAATTCATCACCCATTTCGAGAAAAAACTAGGCCCTTGGGAAAGACTCGATCTTGAAACAAGAACTCCTTTCATTGTGGCAGAGCCATGGCCCTCAACAAGCATATCGTTAAGCTAGATTGACATCTGATTTTATAGACTTTATCTTTTATACAGTAGTGTCAATATCCTGTTTTTAAATACTGTGGTATTTTTTACATTGTAATGGTTTTAATTAACTAAACAATAAAGAATTACTTACTCTTACTCACTGACACAGAGGAAGAGAAGAACAGACAAATGAACTGAAGGTAAGAAAGATACTAAAACAATGTGAGTTAGCAAAACTAAGTCAGGAAACAGGAGTAAGTAAAAAGATAATAACAGAGACGGAAAAGAGTCTAATTAAGGATGCATTTAGAAGATTGAGAAATAGAAGATAACTGGGAGTAAGTGAAGAACAGTCAAAGTGAAGGGATGAAGGGAGAGAGGATAATATACAACGATTGAGGGAAATGGAGTGAGGAAGTTAGTAGAAAGACACACTAAGAGAAAAACTGAGTGAGGTGGAGTACAATGAGTGACAAAAGGAAATGAGTAAGGGAGCAAAAAAAGGAAAGAGAGGAGAAGACGACTAAAACAGTGGTACTCAGAGAAAATAATTTGGTGATGAAAGTAAAGAGAAGGACATTGAAAGAAAGTAAATGAGGGATAGTAATGGAACCAGAGTAAAAGAAATGGGATGAAGAACGATGAGAGAGGAGCAGTGAAGTTGTTGTAAAAGAAATGATAGAAGGTAGATAAACACAAGTGAACATAACACAAGGAGAGTGAGGCACTGAGGACATAGAGGTAGTGAACGAAAAATAGAGAGAAGAGGTCAAAAGAAAGGAGCAAACAAAGATAAGCGAGGGAGAGTGGGTGAGTTATAGTGATAGAGTGCGACAATACTGCTCAGTGAGTAAAGAGGAATTACTAAAAGAGCAAAGGAGGAAAAGACGGAAAAGGGAAGTAAAGCAGAGAGACTGAAGCTGAAAAGTAGTGCAAGGGAGAGAGGGGATGCAGACAGTTGAAATGAGAATGAGGGGTTGTGAAAGAAGTGGAGTAAACAAATGGGTGTGAAACAGAGTGAGAGAAAGACAGTGTGAGTGAGTAAAGAGAGCTCAAACAGAGAGGAAAAAGGAAAGTGAGTGTCAGAGAATGGGAATACAATTTAAATTACACAATCCAAAGTATAGAATAACTTGTACAACATGTTACATAGTTTATTTTTGCTGTTCTCAGAATATATTGAATTTCACTTAAAACTGTGAGTTCAAATTACTCATTATATGACAGCGGGAAAAAAAACCACAATCTAAAAGATTGTGTTTTAAAAAAAACCTTAGATACTGACAAATGACAAATGTACACTAATCTTTGATTGACTTACTTTTCCTTGAGGCCAAATAGTATATCATGGAGGTCCTTTTCTTGTTGCAAAGTACTCTGCTGTTCACTAAAAAATCAATTTCATCGACTTTCTAGAAGAAAAGCTCCAAGAACATCTGAAATATTTTCATTATTTTCATATACTCCTTTTTTTCAGTCATGACTCTTTACTCATTCCTGTACCTTTCCTTTTGGCCAAATAGTGTTAGATGTATGAGTATATTTTCAAATTAATTCTAAGAAACTCTGAAATTACCTTTTTTCCGACGTTCTGAAAGAAAGGCTCATACAACATTTTCACAATATTTAAGTATTTGTAAAACCATCTCTGACTCACTCATGTTCATCATTTTGTATAATACTAATATCACTTACTATGAGATCCACTTACAGTACCTATATGACAAGTCAATTTTTTATATTACCTGGATCACTTTTACTCAGAATATATTTTTAAACAGCAAAATAACCTTTATTAACTGCTCCCGTCTTCAAAGGCCAATTACCTTTACTTAAATTTTGGTTGTAAAAACACTAGGTATGATTTTTTTAAGCAAAAAGGCAAACGTTGTTTGAAAGTCAAATGAGTGTCGTTACAGTGGGTCCAAACTTTACAACTTTTTAAATAGCATGTGTAATGCCCTGATGTTGTAGAAGGACCGTCATGAAAAATAATAGCTACAGTTGCAAAGGTTCTTCCTGATATTGATAACTGAGAACCAACAACATTTTTAATAGAAGTTGTCAATTTAGTTCCATCAGGTCTACATCGTTGGAACATTAAAATGACATACTGACCATAATTTTGTAGAAATAATGTGGACAGCATTGTAGACTTACATTGGGTACACACCATATTGTGATCCGCTGCTTTAACTAGATTATTAAAAGGCACTGATTTGCAGTCTGGTAAAGTCAAATATATAAATCTTTCAGTGTCTATTCTAGTAGTACTTGATAAAGTACAGTTGTCGCAGTCATGCTGCCATTGATAAGAAAGGCTAAAAAGATTTTTTATATCTACACCTTCATCTTCCAATACATCAAACATATACATAAAAAATTCCTATGGTGCGGAGTTATGGGGCCACTGTAACCTGGATTCCCTATCAAAGACTGAAAACAAGCTGTTGAAGAACCTTCTAGATCTTCCCTTGAGCACCCCTACTGTTCCAGTGCTCTCGGACCTGGGCTGCAAAAGCATCAGAGACCAGGCCCGTCTTCGCCCATTGCTCCTATGGTCCCGTATATGGAGGGTCCCGGAATTAAAATCTTATGCCGACGGCCTAACAGAAATATTGAATACAGGGGGTTGGAATAAGATCAAGTGGCTGAGGGACATAAAAACTCTCCTGGGGGAATTGGGCCTAGGAGACTGTTGGACCACAAGATCTGCCCCTCCCAAGGCAGTCCTCAAAAAACTATATTGGGACTGGGTCTCTAGTCAACAAATTGGGAATCCACATCATTGTAACTCGACTGTAGCATTTCTTAAAGTAAAGGATGTGGTATCATATGAACCCTTTATGGACCTAATTACTATGCCACTGAATAGGGCCCTTTAC
This sequence comes from Lissotriton helveticus, assembly GCF_964261635.1. Taxonomy (NCBI): domain Eukaryota; kingdom Metazoa; phylum Chordata; class Amphibia; order Caudata; family Salamandridae; genus Lissotriton; species Lissotriton helveticus. The sequence continues at coordinate 807,212,441 of NC_136068.1, read as the reverse complement.
TTCAAGTTTAGAGTTGGCACCCTTCCGCTAGGAGCAATTGTATCGAAGTGGAAGTCCTATAACCATTTATCTCCCTTTTGCGCTTGTTGTTCACCCAGACCTGAGACGGTGGCACATGTACTTTTTGAGTGCCCAGACTATATCCACCCAAGGAGATACTGGTTGAAACCCCTCTTTAAACGCCTGGGAACGCGTATGCATTTGGTGGCACTCCGAATTTTATTGTCTGATACCTCTCCGCTTATAATCTGTGGTGTCTCAAAATTTTTAAAACGATTTTGGTTGATTCGTTGCAATAGATTGTCTATATCGATTTAATCCTTGTTTAGCTAATTTATCTTAGGGAGTTCCCTAAAATTTTATTATCTTAAACTCTATGACATATTTGTACTTTTTCTAAATGTTGTCTTTTTAATGTATGTTATGCTTGTAAGATATCTTTCCATATCGAATAAAGCTTTCAACCAACCAACATTAAAAATTCCTGACAATCCTGCTGAATATTCTGTGAAAATTGATTTTGACCAGAACATATGTCTAGAAGATTTCGAATTTCTGAAACACTTTCTATTTTTGCTCTATCACTGCTACATTTCTCAAACACGGAATTCAACAAACAACAGAATCTTTGATCCCGATTTTCAACAATCTGTTCTTGTATATTTTGAAGAAAAAAAACAACATTAACCACTACATTAGCATAGTAGGTGACACCAGAACTGTTTTCAAACTGAAATCCAACAACATCTTCAACAGAATCCTTTTTCTTTCTCCTTACAATTACAGTTTCATCTACTTTTTGTCTTTTTGCTACTACCTCACTGCAATTATTCTCATTTCTTCTTTTTCGGCCTACCACACGTTTTTCAAACAGAGGATATTGAGGCAAATGTGGAGCATACTCTCTTCTTAACCTATTGTATTCTTTAACACAATGTAGATCTGCACAAATCTTTGTTTCATCACACTCAATCAAGTACAATCCTGATAAAGTTCTGACTCGTGATAATGCCACATATGCCATACCCTCTTTAAACACAGAACTTCCAATGTTCACCAAAGCGCTATCTACACTTAAACCTTGAGATTTATGAATTGTCACCGCATATGCCAAACAAATAGGAAACTGTTTTCGGCTAACACATAAGTCTTTCACAAGCAAAAATCTAGCTGAACAACGACAAATTTGTTCTATTTCATCAATGCCATCAAATTTAATTTTTAAAATTTCAATTCCATCTCTATTTTTGTAATTCACAAAACCAACAACATGACCCATTGCTCCATTTACCAGACCTCTTTCAACATTTAAATTCCTTCTCAAAATGATACGACAATTTAAACACACATTCAGAGTCTTTTCAAAACCAGCAGTTTTAGATATAGTCTTCTCTAATGAATCCAATTTTGATTTCAAATTTTCAGACAAAATAATTGTTGCTCCCATATGTTCAATTTTATCTTTAGCTTCCAGTTTCACTATCTCTTCATTTTCTAACTTTAACATTTTGTTGTTGAACATGGAACATTTTTTCAGAGTTGGCATCAAACATATGCCAGATTTCTTCTCGTTAATTTTCTTAAAAATATTCTCTGGAAGAATGTTTTCATATGGGTACAAATTTGAAATTAATCGTCCATGTAAAGCTTCTTTCCCTTGCTGACTTACTTTTCCGATTCTTACATCTTGTAGAATATTTTTATAATCTTCATCCTTTGCCTGCCGCATATTTTGAAGCAGTTCTGCATATTTGAAGTTTAACCATATATTAACGTTTCCAATGCTTCCTAGGCACTTCCTGGTATCTTCATGCGTGAGCATTTTGAACACAGGTTGTCCTTTCACTGGAGTCAACTGCAGTAGATCTCCAAAAACAATAATATGTTTTCCTCCAAATAAGACATCATAGTCTGTTCTAAGAATTTCTTGCATTCTCAAATGCACAAAAGCAAGCATTATATTTGACACCATGCTTACTTCATCAATGATAAGAAGTTTCATTTTCTTCAGGACTCTCGAAACTTCGGAACACGCATCTCCAGATAGCTAGTGATATTGCAATTTGTTATCATGCTCCACTGGCAGCATCAGTAAACGATGTAAAGTAATCCCTTTAATGTTATGTGCGGCCAGCCCAGTTGGAGCGGTAACAACACAAGATAGCGGTGATTCAGTCGTTTTCTGCAGATAAGTTGCAATTGCTTTAATCTGAAAACTTTTTCCAGTTCCCGCCTCTCCACTTACGTACAGTTGGACTGGTTTAAATGATGTACATGAGCACTCTTTTTTCTCATGAGTGAATACATGTTCAATCTGATCTGTGACTTCGTCATATATCTGTTTCTGCTCAAGGTTTAGTTGTTTCACCAAATCTTCTAAGTTAACTACATCATCTTGAGCTTGTTCCATAGCTCTTTCCACCTCATCCATGGCAGTGGCAGATTCATTTTGAATAATTGGTCCTCCAAGTGGATCCTGACTCAATGAAGCAGAACTCTGACTGTCTTGAGAACTGTCTCTAGCAATCTCTGCAGCAATTGTGGCTTCTTGCTCTATATCTTCGTTCAACATTTGCAGGTAATTTGGAAAAACAGGACATTCTATGGTATCCTTGGTTGCATTAAAAGAATCTTTGTAACAGAGAAAATCTCCAAGTAGTTCCTTTTCTGTACGCCATGGCTTAAAGAGTTGCAAAAGAGCTAAATAGTAAAATTCCCTTTTCTCTGGATTTTCGCAACTCAATTTTCGATGATTAATCAAATGGCCTTTTTTTCTGTCTCACTAGACATCCTTCACACCCAATAATAGCATATATTCCATTGTTGATATCTTCTCTGATGGTTCTCTTATAAATATAGTTTTGCAGAACTTCATACAAACAACTGTTCTCAAGATGACTACTTCTATTTGGATAGTATGTATCCAAAATGTTTGTCTTCAAAATATCTGTACTTTCTGGTTCTTTCTCCGCCAAATACTCTATTTCTTGTACAGATTTCAAAACTCGATTTCGTGTTGCAGCAAGACCTAGACTCACCCAAATGATGGTTCTAGATTTGGCATAGAGACTTGCTGATGACAATCGATCAGAACATTCATATGCTCCAATTTCTCGATGCGACAACATCTTCAGACTGTAACTTTATAATTTCTTGCTTAGACTCTTCATGTGAAATGTCCTCCCACATTTCCTTCAGTTCTGTCTTTTCTTTTTTTGTGAGGTAAGACGTCACATATCGAGCCACAGCAATAGAGTTGTCAGCAACGAATGAATATCCATGTTAGCATTCCACATGGACAAAATCACTGGGTTGTAGTCGTTGATGTACTTGGACTCTTCGTTTCTTTTTAAATTGTATGTATTTTTTGGTGATTTCCTCGTCACAGTATGTCGCAGAGAAGACATCAAATTATTTACTCTTCCTTTAGAAATCACTGGTCGTGGAAAGCTGAAACGACATTTTGTGTAGAACTCGTCCTTGTTTCTGAATTTTCGACGACAGTACTTTCCACAACGATGGGATTGAAAGAGTAAAACTTGTTGCTTTAAACTGTTTTCTTCGGTAGTTTTCGGAACAGCACATGTTGAATACTCTTCAATGAAGCTCATCACTGTCTCATCCGAATCTGTTCCAAATTTGGGTGCATCTTTAATCCACAACAACATATGTATGTGAGGAGCACCTCTCGCTTGATACTCCTTTCTCCAAAAGAAATCCAAAACCTCTCCAAGGGGAGGATTTTTTTTGTTGGTAATAAAAGACATCATAGCTTCAAATCTATGATTGAAATATCTGCATACATTCACTGGATCCAAAGAACACAGGGGCATATTATCAAGGGGTTTTATCTCCGCTTTTTTGGCTTTAAAAGCCAAGAAAGCGGAGATAAAATGATCTCCCTATTACCAAGCTGTCGCTAACACCAGTTAGCGACAGCTAATAGGAGATAGCGACCATCATGGGCCCCACTTTGCATGTCAGTGATATTTATCACTGACATGCAAAGTGGGCGTGCCAAGATGTTACTAACATCGCTATCTCCTATTACCAACTTTTGGAGATATTCGCGCTAAGCGCGAATATCTCCAAAAGCTAACACCTGCCCTTAGCAGTTCTTAGCCATGTTATCCAATGGGAGGTGGATAACATGGCTAAGAGCATTTGCTCGATAATGCATGAATATCGCTGACTTTTCAGCGATATTCATGCATTGCGGCCGTTTTTTATCGCATTTGCGATAAACCTTGCTAATAGCAAGGTTTATCTGCGATAAAAATCTCTGTTTTGCGGCGATAATTTTTGTCTCTAAACAAGTTAGAGACAAAAATTATCGCTAGTTGTTGGTAATATGCCCCACAGTTCTCCAGGTATTTTGAATTCTATATTTTGTATATTTGCATTTGCCTCCCGTAGAAATTGAAGTAAGTCGTCCCATGCATACTCGGCACAGCTAAAAGTGAGGAACCATGTAGGAGTTCCTAAGTTTCTTAGCATACATTTCAATTCCCCATGACGACGGTACCAATACTCGTTTGTACCATGCTGACATGCCATGAGATTGATTAAATGAGATTCCAAATATTATCTTGCAGATTCACTTTCTCCATAAAGTCCCTCGCCGAAACATTTTGCAGATGTGCTCCACTTTTCAGTATATGGTTTACTGCATAAGAGCCCAGACAAGTCACTTTCATACAGTAAATGAAACAAATAGGGAATGCATTGACGAAACCTTGGATCTTCAGCATATAATCTTACAGTTCGATATTCAGATGCAGGAATTTGAAGTGGTCGATCGTCATATCGTCCACCTCGACCTGTTGGAAATAGCTGTGGAAAACAACGAGCTTCCAAACTTTCTTCCCATACACTAATGGGACTTCCTTTTGCTGCTTTCATTTCAAACAATTCAATTGCATTCCCCATTACTTCTTTGGAATGCAAAGGATGAACAGTATAATGTTCATATATTTCTTCACTTCTACACACATCAACTTTTTCAATTTGGCCACCTGAACAATCACTGTCTTCATCTGCAGCTGTTTCCTCTGCTGCAACACATACATCTTTGTAATACTCATTGTTTTTGACTAAATACAACGTTGCCTTTTTGACTTTCCTAACATCCACTAAATCTTGCCAGATTTTCTTACTCTTTGTCGGAACCCCATTAACTAGAATAACTAAAGGTTCCTCTTCTACTTTTTCTATAACAATTGTATCAATATTTGTTTGAAATCTAGAGGCAAATAAACAACTCTTCCCTTTAATCCTCTCTGCAAATCTGTAGGAGGCAATTTCCCTATCTTAGGCTCCATGCGAACAATTGCCTGAAAAGGATGGACACATTGAATCAAAATAGACTCATATGTATTTAAATCCATCAATTCACGGGGAATGTCTGCCAACTCCAGATTATTATGAACAGCTCTAGCAGGCATTCTGTTTTGATTTAATTTATCATAACAATATTTACAAATACGCTGATCAGAACTCAAATCAAAACAATTCTCCACCCACAAATAAGTTGCAAAATCCTTCCACTCATAATTATTCATCTTTTCACTTTTTACGTATAAATCAACTATTCTAGTTTGATGTTTATAATGACTTCGTCGACAACACACACAAGTAAAATTCGGCCTTCCACTTGATTTCACCTTAAACCTGGTAATTTCCTGCTCAAACTTTTCTGTACTTGAAATCTGTACATTGTCTTCCACATTACCTTGAATTGCTGTGTCAATTTCTACACTGTCCTCTTTTTCACCAAAATAACAAATCTCAATTTCACAAATCTTCTTCACATCTAATTCAGTTCCATGCAAAAGAGCACTGTTTAATTGTTTAAGCTTAAGTGCTGGACTTTTTGCATAATACAAAATTCTCACTAATTTCCTCATTTTGGTATGATGCACTGCTAACATCCTAAAATGATGAAAAACACTCTGACAGACTTTTCTAGAAAGACAAGCCAGTGAATGCCCTTGCAAACCTGTGTTTTCTCTCACTCTGCAAGGATCTAAGTCTTGCAACAACTTCACTTTCTGCTTTAGACTTTTCTTACTATATGTACGTAAGAAATTACAAAACAAATCAATTGATTCCTGTCGCACACTAGAAATACGACTACACTTCCAAGTGTACACTGGACCCTTAGTACGTCTCCCTAAAACTTCATCAGTTAACACCTCTTCTGGTTCTCTAGGCACAAGTTTCTCTTTTTCAATCGGACAACCGTCTTTCACTTCATACGCTCGACCACTGGTGTCAACTGCATGCACTAAATCATTCTCCTGGAAGTAACTCTCCTCATTAAAAAATGGCTCACAACTTGAACTGTGCATCCATTCTCCTGAAAAAACTTTACAAAAATTAGTCCGATTAATTACTCTTTTCCATCTACTGTTTGATTTGAAAACATCAATTGTCTTGTTAAGTGTCCTAATTCTATTGATTATTAAAATAAATAATTTTTTCTTAACTTCAAAAGCCTGATCAACAATCTTCTCTACACTTTTCTTTTTCTTATAAAAAGCAGCTCTCTGTTTACCTTTCCTAATGTTTTTTAACAAATTTAAAACCACCCTATTGCGAAACATTTGTTTACGAATGTCTCTAAACTGATTCTGACTTCTATTCCTATACATATTATTCTCTCCTGCTTCAGTTGTAGGATTCTTTGAGGTTCTCTCCTTCCTTTTCACATTTACTCTCTCATTCTCTTTTTCTACATGCTGTCCAACATTTTTTTTTTATCTACATATGTTCCGTAAGAAAGACTTAGTTGTCTTACCAGGAGCTTTGTTCCTGTTTTTTGAAGTATTTGTTGTGGAAGAGTGCTGTAATTCCGTTGCTGTTTTTGTTTTTTGCGGTTATCATATTTTCTTCTCCGTTGCCTTGAAGGCATCTTTCCTTACTCTTGAAATCTTGATTTCAATCTGTGTTAAAGAAAAAAATAGCACATTATAGACCACTATTACCAAACAACAAAGCAATGACAAAAAGCAAATGGTCTATTCAGGGTTACAGATCAGGTGAGGATTCTCCAGGGGTGCAGAAGAGGTGAGGCCTGTATTGAAGAATGTAGTGGAAGACAGCTCTGTCCACAGGTACAAAGAAGATGAGACCTGTGTCTAAGAGTGCAGTAGGGGATAGGCTTCATGAAGTCTAGTCCACTGCACTCTTATACACAGGCTTCACCACCTATGCTTCCCAGGAAAGGCCTCTCTCCCACTACAGTCTTGAACATAGGCCTCACCTCCTCTGTCCCTCTGTACATGCCTCACCTCATCTGTACAATCTACTTCCTAATCTGAAGTAACACAGGTGACATTATTGTGAAAGGATGAAATATATGTATTTAATCATGCAGACATTATTTATTCCTTCTCAAAAATCTAAAATTCATTGATTTGCACCAAAATCGTTTTTTAAATAACATTTTAGACACACACTGCAGGTCCTATGTACAAGCATTCAGTGTCCATGAGTACAGTGGAGAGGACTGACCTCCTCTCACCCTTGGACAAGCCTTACCTCATCTGTGTCCTCTGGACAGGCCTCAATGTATTGAGTATAAATGATGGTAACTGGGTGCACATGAGGTGACGCATGACCAAGGGTGTAAATAAGCTCAGGCCTGTCTAAGGATACAGATTAGTTGAAGTCTATTCAGGATTGCAGATAAGGTGAGGATTGTCTAGGGGTGCAGGAGAGGTGAGGTCTGTATTGAAGAGTGTAGTGGAAGAGAGGTCTGTCCACGGGTACAAAGAAGGTGAGACCTGTGTTTAAGAGTGTAGTGGGGGATAGGCTTCATAAAGTCTAGTCCACTGCACTCTTAAACACAGGCCTCACCACCTATACTCCCCAGGAAAGGCCTCTCTCCCACTACAGTCTTGAACACAGACCTCACCTCCTCTAGCCCTATGGACATGCCTCACCTCATCTGCACAATCTACTTCCTAATCTGAGGTAACACAGGTGACATGATTGTGAAAAGGTCAAATTATTTTATGTAATCATGCACACACTATTTATTCTTTCTCAAAAATGTAAAAGACATTAATTTGCCCCAAAAATGTTTCAGTAGTGTAATGAAAAGCTTATACATATGACCTTTTCTCTGTTTATCAAATTTTATTCTAAAAAAGAGATTATGAGGCCTAAGCAGGAGTGCAGATGTGATGAAGCCTGTCCAGGGGAGCACAAAAGGTGAGGCTTCTGTCCAAGAGTGCAGTGGACAGGACTAAACTGGAGTAGTCTGCAAAAAAAAGATGAGCCTCATTTATAAAGCCCTGCATCAGTTTTCCACTGCTGATGCGTCACTTTTTGTGACGCATCGGCGGCATAAAACATGTGCCTTGTTCCGCCATTTTTAAAAAGTGACGCATGTAGGTAGATGCGTCACTTTTTAAACCTCTGCACCACATTATACCTCTGTCCGGTGTAATGTACACAGAGGGGTCATTTCTCCGCAGAAAGCCTCGTAATAGTGACGCAGTGAAATCTATGAGATTTCACTGCGTCACTTTTAGGACACTGTTACGTCAAAATCTTGCGCCTGCCTCACAGCACACATAAGACTGAGGCAAACGCTTTCACATGGAGCTTTCCCCATGTGAAAGGATGCATTGCTGGAGTACAAGCATTCCATTTCAGTACTGAAAACTCACTATTTTACAAAATACATTTCCTCTCTCTTGCAAACAATCCTACCAAGCATTACCAAAAAAATGACACAAACCAACAGCAAAGAAGCTCAGTGTGCTTCCTAATCTGAGGTAACACAGGTGACATGATTGTGAAAAGTTCAATTTTTTTTAATGTAATCATGCACACACTATTTATTCTTTCTCAAAAATGTAAAACTCATTGATTTGCCCCAAAAATGTTTTAGTAGTGTAATGAAAAGCTTATACATATGACCTTTTCTCAGTTTTTCAAATGTTATTCTAAAAAAAGATATGAGGGCTAAGCAGGAGTGCAGATGTGATGAAGCCTGTCCAGGGGAGCACAAAAGGTGAGGCTTGTGTCCAAGAGTGCAGTGGACAGGACTAAACTGGAGTAGTGTGCAAAAAAATAGATGAGCCTCATTTATAAAGCCCTGCGTCAGTTTTGCGCTACTGATGCGTCACTTTTTGTGACGCATCGGCGGCATAAACCATGTGCCTTGTTGCGCCATATTTAAAAAGTGACGCATGTAGGTAGATGCGTCACTTTTTAAACCTCTGCGCCACATTATACCTCTTTCAGGTGTAATGTACACAGAGGGGTCATTTCTCCACAAAAAGCCTCGTAATAGTGATGCAGTGAAATCTATGAGATTTCACTGCGTCACTTTTAGGACACTGTTACGTCAAAATCTTGCGCCTGCCTCACAGCAGATATAAGACTGAGGCAAACGCTTTCACATGCAGCTTTCCCCAT